>NC_136815.1:38810415-41617915 GCF_951394365.1 Tetrao urogallus | reverse complement strand
GAGGTCCCCTAAGAGAACACTGTGACTCTTCTTCATGCTCACTTGCCACCTTCTGAGGTGAAATTCTCATATGCAGTTGCATCCAGTACAAATAAAATATTTAAAAGACCGCTATTGTACACTCAAAAAAGACAAAGGCTTAACTACCATGGCAGGAGTTCTAAGGCGTGAGTAATTAAATACAAATTAAATTAAAATACAAAAAAACCAACAACCCATACTTAAATAGAAAAGTCTCAGCAATTGCTTTCATCACACTGGATACATGGCATGCTTTGTCGTATGCTTAACAACTGTCATATGCTTAACTGTTTTTAACCTGTTTTAAATCAGTGCAGGCATTCAGATAGCAGGACAAGAATTTTTTTCTCCAACTGAGAGACATTGTATACTTAATATTGTGCACTGTTCTGAGTTACTTTAATTGAAAATGAGTAAAGTCATTTTAAGAACTTACCACAATATAAATATAGAAGCTTACACAGTCTTAACAAAATGAAGAGCACACCCACCTAAGACATTTTAAAATGTCTTTGTGCCTACTACTGTATTTTGAAATTTATGCAATATAAATATATATAAAATAATATAAATATATTTATGAAATATATCAAAAAGAAAGAAATGAAGAAGTTCTAAGACTTAAGAAGTTCTAAACTGTGTCTTAGAAAAATGTGATGTCCAGTATGCCCAGATCATAATTTTCAAATGTTTATAATGCTGATTTTTTCACAGATTTCCTTAGCTCCCAACCCTACACACATCCTCTAGCTATTCCGTGCTGACACTTCCAGGCATTATTTATGATTTTTCAGAAGATATGTTTCAGACCTGTTCTGGATTTTAGATAATGTTAAAACAAATTGTAGAAAACATTTCTATTCCCCCAATGAAAATTCAGAAAGGAATGCCTTCTGAATTAGAATACACTGTTGGTAAAGACCAAAGTATTTTTGAAATACTATGAATGAAGAAATAATAAAAACTGCTTTAGCTATCTTAGAAAAAGCCTTTGTTTCTCCAGAAAGAATAACTGATAGTTGACTTAATTTTTTGAATTATTTTTATACTGTTACAATTGTTCCAATTAATGCTGTGTTAAAATAGAAAAAGGGATAATGTGCTTGCAATGAGTATTCATATTATTTTTTTTTTTTCAGTCAAGAAACAAAACTATCCTTCAAAAGTTGCATTAGCTTTCTCCTTTTATGTCTCTTCCATTTTCACTGAGAATGTTATTACTATCATGGCACCCAACCTCTAACTATTGTATTACTGTGTATTCTTCAGAAGGTAGAGGATATGACTTCCCCATGAGCCAATAAAATCAGTGGGATGATTATTTGGGTAATACTGCCAGTGCTTCCCACAGGACAGCATGTAAGCTGATATGCTAAGTCTACCCAGGAGCATGGACTAAGATTCAAAAGCCTATCTTGTAACATGGGAGTCTCACATACCAGCATAGCACACTGTTGGAAGCCACTGAGTCAACTAATTAAAGACAATTTTATAGCCAGACTACTTGTTATCCTTACCTCGCACACACACACAGAGAATAGCCTAAAGGGATCAATGGCTCTCTAGGTATTAAAAAAAATCCTCTTTTGTCATATATCTTCAAACGTAACTCTCACATTTACATGGATATGCTGAAACAAAGCTCTTCAGTAACATTAATATTGATTAGCAGAATTTTTTGAAAGAGATGGAAGCTCTCTGAACATATTAGTGCAGCAAGACTGAAAACAATGACTAATAGAAAAAATGACCTAAATAGATGAATAGTAAATGATAAAAGGCACCCAGTGGATTTTATCTAATACCATGATGATAAACAGCCCCTTGCATCTCACTTAGTTTCTCCCTATTTCTTAATTCAGCTTTCAGCACTGTATGACTGTATTGCTGTAAGAATCTCTTCTGAAATATGCCATTTTGTACATTATGTCATTAGTAATACTCTCAATACCTGATGAAATAACATATCATGACTAGTTGTTAGAACCGGTCATGGATTTTCCGATATATCATTTCCCAGAAGGAAAATGCTTGTCTATTTAAAAAAAAAAAAAAAAAAAAAGTGCTCATAGGAACATGCTGATTTGTTTTAAAACAAAAAACATTTAAGCTAGGGTCAAAACATTTGGATCAAATATTTGCAGATTGAATATGTTTCCAGGAATAAATTATTAAAAACTTATTTCATTATATACAACATTTACACTGAAAAAAAGGTGCATAGGTGCATTTCTTTACTTTTAAGCTTTTCACATCATGATAAGCTGAAAACATCATTCCAATAAAGGAATTTCAAGGTGCACTTCTATATGACTGAGAAATTCACTTTCAGTTTTAGACTGAACATTTCTTAAGCTCACAAAGGTACAATGCAAAAGAAATAACAATTTACTATCATCTTATTTTCCAGTATCATCCAACATTCAAGTAAATTCACAGAAAATCTAGAAACATTACTGGGTGGTAAGGGTTTTTTAGCAGAAGACTAATCTTACTTAATAGAATTAGGAAATTCTGATATTGGTACTGATTACAAAGCAAAAGGAAAGTTAAAGAATCAGTATTTCTGTTAATGCTCTGGATAGAAAACTAAATGCACTTCTCAAATGTATAATCCACTATATTCAGATGTCTGAATTTAAAAATTCATACACTCGCACTTCAGAAATATATGATCACATGGACAATAGCAAATCTTAATGAGGACGCATTTTCACATTTCAAGAGAGTGTTGGTCATTCAAATTGTCTCGCTCAATCTTCAACAACAACAGTAATCAGTTTTACAGTTACTGTAATTGGAAGTACAATAATCACATTAGCAGCAGAAAAGCAGGCTTGCTTTCAGGTTAAGAAAACAAGGCACAATATAATCATTCTGAACGTGACCCAACACTCATTATAAATTGTTATGTCAAAGAATTCTTATCTGTGTGTTTAATACTGCACATATCAGCACTGAACCAAATGGCAATGTGATAGTTTGGGGACTGTACAGTCTCTGTAGAACATAAGGTAATGAGATGCTATGAGAGTAGTTACAAACAGCACAGTGATAAAATATGCCTGTAAGGTATAACTTTATCATTACATATGTAAATTTTACCACATTTAGTAGAATGCACGTTGGGAAAACAAAAATCACACCTTGTGTTTAGCTGTGACATTTGCTAAATTAACGTGTCACAATCTTAGCACTTGGCAGCACTTTCTCCCATGATAAGACTGTCTGGGAGGTCTGCAAAAGCTGCGACTCAGCTCTTCAGCCAAAACATACACCTTGTGTATTCCTGCAAAAACAGACACATCAATTCTTTGGTTTCTCATGATATTTAGTCCTCATCGTGATAAGATTGCTTCTGGACAGGAATCTCCTCACGATATTTCTTTCTTCCAGAGCAGTGCTAGGGCCATCATGTGCTTATGCAGATTCTCCCCTACCAAGGCTAATTCTCAACTCCAAATCCATCACAGCTCTGACTAGAAGTCTGTAGCTTTCTCATGAAATTACTAAATTTCTCACCTGGTTCCTGGCCAGTTTATCTCTTAGTAAGAGATCTTTTCTATGGATTTAATAGTCCTCTCTAGACCCCAGAATAGAGAGGCTTCTTATTAAGATCTTTGAACAATCGATCCTCTTTCTGTCAAGCCATTCAAACTCTTTTTCTTGGCAAGTTTTTCCTTTCCTCTTGTTCTCCACTACCAGCTTTCATTCCCCCTCACAAAACCCACAAGTCACCACAAAAACGACATTTAGTTGGACATTTGCATAGACCTCCAACAGGGTTTCTCAGCCTCAATACTTCTTCTGCCCCTTTCAGCAACATAGACCTCTCCATTAGGCCTACAGGCTTATACCTGCCTCAAAAACAAGATAATGAGGATTACTGTAATTTTAATCTTGAAGCTAAACAGTCAACTGCTGCTGTGGTGTAACCTGGCAGCAGCTCACACCACACAGCCATTTGTCCACTGCCTCACCACTGGATGAGGGAGAGAACTGGAAACAAAATAGAACTCATGGGGTGAAATAAGAGCCAATTACTAAGACTGAAGGGGAAAACAGAAACAAAAATGTAATAACAGTATGCAGCCACATAGCACTTCCTTACCACTGGCTGACCAACGCACAGCATCAAAATGACACCCTGCAGTAACACAAGGACTTAACCCCCTGACCAACTCACAGCACCCCAAGCAGCAGCCAGCTCTGTCCCACTGCCTGCAGCTTTATACTCCACGTGGTGCCACGTGGTATGGAATGACCCCGGCCTCATTAGATGATCAGAGGGCTGGAGCACCTCTCTTATGAGGAAAGGTTGAGAAAATTGGGCTTGTTTAGCTTGGAGAAGAGAAGGCTCCATCCAGGGCAACCTCATTGTGGTCATCCAATACCTGAGTGTATAAACAGGAGGGGCAATGACTGTTTACGAGGGTGGATAGTGACAGGACAAGGGGGAATGGCCTTAAACTGAGAGAGGGGAGGTTAGATATTAGGAGTAAGTTTTTCACTCAGAGGGTGGTGACAGATTGGAACAGACTGCCCAAGGAGGTAAATCTCCATCCCTGGAGGCATTCAAAGCCAGGCTGGATGTGGCTCTGGGCAGCCTGGTATAGTGGCTGGCAGCCCTGCACACAGCAGGAAGTTTGAAACCAGATGATCACTGTGGTGGTTTTCAACCCAGGCCATTCTATAATTCTGTGATTCTATGTATCTGTACTGGCCCCACCCTGCCCCTCCCTGCACCATCAAGGTGACAGCACTGCCACCAAGCAGCTCGAGTGCGTTCCCATCACAGCAAGAATCAAAATAGCATCGTACAATTAACGTTCTCTGGGCTGAAACCAGGACAAATGTGCACATCTAGTGTTTGGCATTGACACGTACACGTTCATTTCTCCCATTTAAATCAGTTCCTGAATCAACCAAAATATCTAACAGCGGTTCTTCTAGACTAAACAACACAACTTACATTGAGTAGCTTGGGGTTTTGCTTTCACCTCACCTTTGAATACATGTGGTGTTACCATACATATTCACAGCCTGTTCAGGAAATATTCCCTTTCAGTTTTTGCACGTTCTTACACTTGGAACCAAGTACTATTTTTTTAATTACTGTAATTATTTTTATTTTTTGTTGTATTAGGACAGGTAATTCTCATTCAATATAATGTCTGACCAGAATTCCTAGAAATCCTAGATCAGAACCTATTGAACCTGCCTCCTATATATTGTGTTCAAGAAATCAGTGCTTTTCTTTTCTGTTATTCTTTTGGGGATTTTGTTTGTTTTCTCCCCATGGGAGAAATCATGTTAATCAGACCTCCACATCTCACCTTAAAAATAGCCCATCTCATTCTATTGTACTATCTATGAGCAGGGGAATTGAGTGGCCTCAACCAATTTCACAGAGAGCAAGACTTGTGAAAACTGAACTGAGATGTATGCCCCATTACTACATCAGCAAACTAGTTTCCATCTCCAGACCATAAGTGACAAAGCTTCATAATAAAATATCACAGTATCTGAAGTTGTGACATCTACATACATGGTTTGATCCAAAAATCAGAATAGAAATGCTTTTTCATTATATCCATTAAATAAGAAAAGATAACTTTATCATAGGCTGGATGGTTTACCTAGCTGGCTAGATTATTTGACTTTTTACCATCAGCAAAAAAAATTCTGAAACTGTGCAAGTGACCTTTCCTGGACAGCTATGCTGGTCATTTTTGTAAAATAAATGTTCCAACCTCCACAAATCATGGCTATCTCCCCTGATTCAATTTAAATTGAATCACCTATAAATCCTAGTTTCAATGGTTTATTAAACTTTTTCACTCACTGTTACTAGGCCTTCTGCCCATTTCTTTTGGGTAACAAAAACAGAAGTCCCTGCTTAATTTTTTTGACTGTCCATAAGGTGCTGAAGAAATATCCGTCTTTGCTGGAGACACTCCTAGCAATAACATTAATGACTAGGTAATAAGTAGGCAAACAGTCAAAGGGTAACAGTGTGTGCCTCCATTCAAGCTGCAGATCTAACCGAAGAGATGTCATCACAGAGACCAGAAAAGAGTTACAGTAAAAATTTAAACAGGCTCATGGACATGCAGCAAAATATTTTTACTTACATTTAACCATCAAAATCATGGTGTAATCTCATTACCCCAACATTATGTCAATAAAGAAATACTGTTAAGAGCTCTTCATGCAATACCTGTAACTCAGCATGAAAGGGAGATGGGAGTAGAGACATAACAGGAAACAATAAGAACAAATCTCGTGTTCTAAAAGAGATAAGAAAGGTACCTCACCTAATAACCCTTACAGTGATTTTTGAAGGTAAGATAAAAATGAGCAAGTTGAAATACCAGCAGATAATTTTGACCTTAGTATTAATTTAACACAAGACTGTAGACTGATATTTTGTAAGGACTGATATCCCAATGAGTAGCTATAAAGCAGCAATCTCTAATTTAAAAAAAAATTAGTTTCCTTCACTCTAAGCTGTACAGACTTTGAAGAAAATGCAATTTGCAGCAGAATAATAAACCCCAAACTCCACTATGCAGTGCTGAAACAAAAATCAGGCTAAAAGTTTCCCATCAGTAGAAAGAAAATAAAACTCAGATTCGATATCACTGTAGAAGCACTTCATCTTCCACCAGTGAGAATCAAGAATGTTCATCTTTTCCTCGATTTACTTCTAAAAGTAATGCAGAAAACAATAAATAATTGTATTGCATCTGATTTCTTTTAAGATTTTGTGATTATTACTCCTTTGTATTTTATACCTCTGCTTCAATTGGCTCTGATGCTGCCCACTTAATATCTGGCTCCACCTTCTTGGTATCAGTTGCTATTCCTAAGATCCAGATGAGGGTTCTACTGTGGGGCACTACTGACAGTTCAAAAAGTTTTACATAAAGCACGGAGCACTATTCTTCTAAATAGGTGATTAAAGAGGAATGAGAACTTACAGATGCTGATCTTACCCACAATTGTTCAAGACTAAGCTCCTGATGAAAAGAATAAAATGATTTTTAAGTTAGCAGAAGAGATGACTTTTCCTTTCCTAGAGGTATCCACAAATCAGAGGGAAAGAAAATACGTTACAGAAAGCATACGAGAATCCTAAACATTAATGAAAAACTAAATGTGCCAAAGCAAATGCATCATTTTATAATTTTCCTAAAATGACTTCTTTTTCAAAGAAATGTAAAACTGTACTACAGAAAAGTATAAATTTATTTCACTTAGAATACTTGCATATTGACAAGATACTACTAATTTCAAACTTTTGATAAAATTACTCTGTTTTTTACATCTAAAAAAGAGACAGAACTAACTAAAAAGTGTTGCATCATTTCTCAGATAAAGAAACACAGATCTGATAATACTCACTTCCGAATTTTTCAGATCTTTCTTTCTTGTCTGTATTAACTCTCCACATACTTTTGCTTCCTGCTTTAACCTTTTTTCATATTCTGCTAGATCATCTTGGAAATGATTAAATACTGTCTGGGCATTTTGCTGCTTAAACATCACACCACTTAGATTTTTCCTTTAAAAGAAAAAAATAAATTCAATGAAGCAATCACGAGATTATCCTACACCGTTTTTCATTCTTTACATACAGGTTTAATTTTAAATTTTATAACAGATAAAATGGGCAGTCCTCTTCCTAATAATTATACCATTTTAAAAATACAGAGCAATATGATTGATCTTATCCATGAATATGTGGAGCACTTATGAGTCTATCAAGAAATACAAATTTCTCAATTTTCATAACAACTTGCATTTTTAAAAATAACCTTCTAGAGAATTGACTGGTTTACTACTAGATGTGAAACATTTGCTGAAATAATTATATTCTGAGACACAGAATGAGCTCATGTCACACTGGGTAAACAATATTTTATTATTTGTTGAGACAGAAAAAGGAAGCTTCACATCATTTGTACATACATGTCTTTATTTTATTTATTTATTTATTTTGTCTCTGTCCTTACCTAGCATGGTCTTTTTTCAATCAAAGACTTTCTACAGAACAAGATTTCTGCAGAAAACTGAAACATCTAAGACATGGATGTCCAGCTACCTAGCTTGCCTGGGCTGCACTGAATGAAGATAAATTGCCTTAGGCAGTATACAAAATATATAAAATAATTAATGTATATAAGTAATAACACTTCTCATTTTTTTTAAATATTTTTTTTTCTTAAAACCTACAAAAAGAGTGGGCAAGAGAAACATAAGGAAGTGTGCTTCTCACAAAATCTTCAGCTCACAGGATATGGTCATCATCCTTCTAATTTTATTGGCACCAAACTTCAATGAGATTTTTTAAAAAACGTGGATTTAATATATTTAATGTTCATTCTTAATTTCATGACACGAGGACATGTCTTTATCTATTCCAAGAGTGCAAACATAATTTTTCCAAAGCCAATGGTATAAAGAACTTTCCAGGCGGGATACTTGTGATGGGATCTTTTTCAGTTTTGCAGACAAATATGTTAATTAAAAAAAAAAAAAAAAAAAAAAAGCATTTAATGTTATTATTATATTGAAAACATTGTGTCAATATTTCTTTGCTATTTCATGCCAGTAGCTGTTATTTAGTCCTTTTATTGCATTGCTGGTAAATAATAATAAGTGAAGGAAGGGTTGTTCTTCAGAAGAAAATGTTAGGAAGTTAACTATAGAAGGATAACGATAAAGATGGACAGCAAAAGTAGGGGCTGTTTTACCTCAGATCTAGCAGATTAGGTTAGCCGGCATACCCCGCCCCCCCCCCAAAAAAAAGGAAAAATAGCCAAGAGTAAAACCAGAAGCAGTCCTTCAATATCAGTTTTTCTGTGAAGGCAGGAATCAGCACTCTTATGAAGACTAACACAAAATATAACAAGAAATGGCTAAACAAAACTTACTTAAAACAGCCTGACAAAATACCAAGTGACATATCAGTCAAAACAAAATTAATAGAATAAAGTAGAACAGCCTGAAAAAAAAAAAAAAGTCTTCTGAATATTTTTACCATTAATACTCACTAGTAACCTGGATGAAGAGATACAGTGTACCCTCAGCAAATTTGCTGATGATACAAAGCTGGGAGAACTGACTGATACATCTGCAATTCAGTAAGACCTAGACAGACCGGAGAGTTGGTGGAAAGGGAAATTCTGAGGTTCAACAAGGGCAAGCATAGAGTCCTGCACCTGGGGAGGAATAACTTCATGCATCAGAACATGTTAGGAGATGATCAGCTGGAAATGAGTTCTACAGAGAAGGGCTTGATTGTGCTGGTGGACAGCAGGTTGGCCATGAGTCAGCAGTGTGCCTTTGTGACAAAGAAGACCAATGGGATCCTGAGGTGCATAAACAAGAGGGTAGCCAGCAAGGAACATGATTATACTCCTCTACTCTGCCCTGGTGAGGCCACAGCTGGAGTACTGTAACCAATTCTGGAATCCTTAATTCAAGAAAGACAGGGAACTTCTAGAGAGTCCAGCAGAGGGCCACAAAGATGATGGGGGGCCTGGAGCAATTCCCTTATGAGGAAAGGCTGAAGGACCTGGGACTGCTCAGCCTGGAGAAGAGGGACTGAGAGGGGATCTTACCAAGGCTTATAAATATCTAAAAGGCATGTGCTAAAGTGTATGGGGCTAGACTCTTTTCAGTGCTGCCCAGCAACATGGCAGGAGGCAACGTAGACAACCTGAAACACAGGAAGTTCCTTCTCAACATGAGAAAAACTGCTTTGAGGATGACACAGCATTGGAACAGGCTGCTTAGAGAGGTTATAGTCTCCTTCTCTGGAGATATTCAAAATCCACAAGGATGCTTGCCAGTATAACATACTCTAGGGAACGTGCTTTAGAAGGGCATTGCACTAGATGATCTCCATAGGCCCCTTCCAACCTCAGTAAGTCTGTAATTCTGTTCCACAAATTCAGTTAAAAATCTATATATAGTATCACTTTTTTTTTCCAGACAAGAATTTAATGCAATAATCTCTCAAAGATCTTTCAATATTGACAGTATATTTAGTGAATAAGATGACAGACAGCAAAGTGCATTACAATGACACCAGGAATGTTTTTTCATTATTTAGCTATTCTGCACTACTCAACAATCCAAGCTGTTTTCCATTTGACACTGCATAGCAGGTTCACCTTTCTCCTTGAAGAGTAAGCCTGCTGTGCAATCAGCATATATGGCCCTCCAAGGCTTCAGTGGCCTAGAAGGCAGTCTCCATAATCAGTTAGATAGAGCCCTTTGAGACTATTTTCAGGACTCATCAGTCACAGTAAATGTTGATCCAACCTTCTTAAAACAGAGAGAACACAGAATGAGAGGAATCCACCATTAATTAAAGATGCAACTGACCATGAATATTATTAGATTTCCAGAAGTAATATTGATACCCAAAATTCAGTTTGGTAGGTAGACATTGTGTAATGGATAACTTCTACAAATGCATTACAACTACAGTCAGTAAACACACAAAAATACTTTCAAATTATTGAGGAAAAGTGCATTACATTTCCTAGGAATAACTCTGTAAAACAATAAAACTACCTGTAGAAATAGAAATAAAGTAAAATTACTAAATTACTTTTACAAAAGCAATAAAATACCTTTACAGCTTCACATAACAGGCAGGTCTTACCGTAAATCGATTAACAGTTTTTCTGCACCTTCCATCTGTGTTTGCTTCATATTCCATAATTCAGCGAGTTCCTTAAGTTCATTTTTTAAATTTTCCATAGTGAGACAGTTTTCATCAATTTGACTAGAAAAAAATGATTGTTTTTCCTGGAAATTAAAAAAGCATATAGTATAATAGTATATAAACTAGGAGGGCAAGATTTCCCAGTGCTGTATTTTAAGAACATGATAACGGGCATCAAATCATAAACTGTATACTCAAAGAAACAGAACTGCTTCTAGAGGGGCAGTTGAAGTACTCAGCGAAACAGAATAATTGCTTTTCTATTAGAGCATGATTTTGCCAATCTAATTACAGCCCATCAACTTGTTGCACATCTACCATATATCCATACATTTTATTATGACACAATTTCTGCAGTCACTTATATTGTACGCGTATGTTTGTAAGTTTGTAGATCACCCTCATAAAGATACATAACATTACATATCCTCTTTAATTTTTGCTCTTTTACATAGAAGTCTTTCAGATAAGCCTTGCACAGCAACAACTTTATTAATGACAATGAAAAGGAGCAATTTTCACATCTGACCAAGCCTGGGTCTGTTTATTTCAGTGCAGGCAGTGTCTTAACTGGCCATTTTTACTACTAGATCATCAAATTGCTTACATGCTGCAAAACTGTCTCAGGCAAATACCTAAAAAACTGATCTTTAAAGAAAAAACAAATTTTCAGATGGCACCAACTCCAGGCAGAATGTAGCATAGTCATTATCTCTGAAAACTGCCATTATTCACTTAATTGCCTAAATTGAGAGCTTTCTTCTTTTAAATATTGACCTTTTTTCATAACAGAGTTACTCTGTACTCCATACTTCGGAGAATATAAGCACAGAGGACAAGACTGCTAAATTCATCTCAAAGTACACAACTTTTCAAAGAGATTCTGATATTAAGCTTTTGAAAAACACCAAGTTAAAAACTAAACTTCCTAACCCACAGAAGAGATATTACACTGCAATATCTTTTTCATTCCAAAAGAGACCAACAGTTATAGGATCAAAAAAAGAGTAAAGATTCATGACAAAAGCAAACAGTACTTCCAATAGCATCAGTATCTAGTAAAAAAAACACTGCAGCTTCCTCAATAAACAAGGTAAACATAATGCACTGCAGCAATACAAAAGTATTAAGAAGTTGAGTCTATTAGTTGGGTTATACTTTTAAAGTAGCTGCATTAGATTTTGTAACCATACTAATGGGCTCTAAGCAGTTACATAAATGGGTTAAATTAAGAGAGAGGAAAATACCTTTTGATTATTCCCATATATACACACATATTCAGATAATTTAAGTATGCACCAATTATAAACACTGCATAAAATAAAAAAAATTCAAGACCTTAAAATTTAGTAGACAAAGAATATATGTAAATATTTTAATAAAGGTCAGTATATATATATATTTTTAATATACTGTACCATTTTTCTGAGGCAATACCCTGGTACATAGCCTAATGATCATTTTCCTTATAAAGTAAGTGTTTTGTAAAGGTATAGCTAAAAGGAGGCTGAAAAAAAAATTGATGAATCAAAGCTTTTATTACAGATAGGAACATAAGCACAGAAGTACATGAGATACCTTAAGACCTCTTGAACTTTCTAAAATGTAATACGTTTTTTTTATAGGATAAGGTGGAAATTTCAGGTCTCCTGCAGGAACATAGAATCATTAGAAAGAAAATGAAGATACGGTAATTAACACAAATCCCCATATAGAGTCTCAAATCCCTGTTAGTTTTAGAGTCAGAGGAACTTAGGGAAATGTGATAGCCTGTAGTATATGCAATATCAGAGCAGAGGGCTCAGGCCCTAATCTTAAGCAAATAATAAAATTTGAGATGATTGAGGCATCAGAGCATAGTGTAAGTACATATAAAAAGAAGTTGTGACCTGTTCATTCTTTTTTTTTTTTTTTTTTTTTCCCTAAAGATTCATATATGAACTATGTTAGAACAAAACCGCCAGTGAAGAAGCATTTTGTCTCTGACATCCTGAGAAGGCAGATAAAAAGTGAAAAGGTTGGCTTCAAAGGCCAGGGAATACTAGCCATTGGGTCAATGCAATCTGGTACCTATTACAGAAGAGAAATAACTTGCAATCAGTTTTTAGAACAGACAAATAAAAACGTTGAGTTATTCTACATTCTGTAATCTAAAAATTGGTAGACTGCACAGCCCCTCCTTAAGGTCTGCTGTAGTAGCTAACAGCTTAGCACCCCTTTCACAAAACTTCAATTGCTGTGCTTAAGGAATACCAACCAAACCTCTAAGAAGGTAGTACTAATGGTATCCGAATATCGTTACTAGTTCATTGCTCTGGAGATGTGATAAAATTGGCTTTCTACATTTTTTTGTTTCATTTCCACAGAACACTACCTGAAATAGTGGAACAGTTATTTACACTTACTAAGAAAGGTATTCTTAAAACTAAAGACTAAGAATGATTTGCACTGGAAAATAACGTAGAATTACTGAATATCAATATGCTGATATGTACTTTGACCAGTATGTGACTCATCAGTCACTTCCACATGTTCTAAGGTCTTCTGGTAAACCTGCAGTGTGCTTCATGTTTCACAGAAAGAGATGCATAAACTCTGTCTTTCCTATCAAATTTAGAAGCTTGAATGTACCTGTGAATTCTCCAATCCTTACTTTAAGATTGTCACAAGTAGGAAGTGTCAGAGATTTTAGGAAGAAATTACCAGGTTCGTGAAAGATATGCTGAACAACATGAAAGCATTTTGTTTTGTTTTTATTTTTATCTAATACTCATTTTTGAGGCTTAGTATCTAATTTAAGGCTTAATCTAATTTAAGTTTATACATATACAAATGAAAGAATAATAAATATGAACAATATCTTAGAAAGAAGATGCTTTCTTCTTGTAATGCTTATGAACACATTCATATAAAACATAGTGTTCAGTAATGAAATTCAGTCATTCCCTTCAGTGGATTATACAGTTTAGTAACTGATACAGCAGATATAAGCCATCATTTACAAAAAGATGCCATCTGCTGTGCAAACATGCAATTAGCAGGCACTTTCTATCACACCAGTATCGTTTTCATCTGTTATTGATTTTCTCCTTTACATTTCCAAAGCCCCTCAAGCAATCTGAGCCAGTGCAGCAAATGAAGAAAGCAAAGGACTTCTCAGTGACCCCAATATCTACTCTGCTTTGTACTTTACTCTGTTTTAAGGCTATGGACCTCATACATTAGTGCAACTACATGAGAGGACAAAAAAGCATATGCTATTTACATGTACATAGTTTCAAAGCAACTGTGTAGAAAAGACAGTTTAAGTTTTGAGATAAAATGTACTTCAAAAAGGCCACAAAAACATTAAATTATTCACCTGTATAGCATTTAACTGCTGTTGCAGAATATTTCTTTTTTGCTTCAGCTGTTGTTCTGTTTGCTTCTGCTTTTTATCTAGCTCTTGTGCTCTCTGATTTAAATAGGAGAGTTTCTGGAGGGAATATCCACAAAAAGATGTGTTATTATTCAAAACATATTGTCTTACCTGCCAGAGAAATCAGATAATATTTTAGCTGTAAACTGCTTAAGTTACTATTCTTAAGTTTACTTTTGTTTACCCCTCTACACCTTTTTTCTATCAACACAGCATGCTCATTCATATGTTGTGTACTCTATGCTTTGAAGGAAAAAATGCACACATAAAAGAGAAAACATCTTCGGTGCTTCAAACAGTGTTTATCATCACACAACAAAATATCACTGCTCACTCTTCTCCCCAGGCTTCTTTACATTCTTTCTGCCAAGCAAGCTACAAATAAAGTTATCTAACCAAAATGCATACACATCGGAATAGCTTCCATGGAAGGAATACAAAGGAGAAATGTTTACTATTTCTTATCACTAACTCGTGAAAAATACAGCTAAAGAGAACTAGGAAGAAGAGGAAGAAGATGGAAAATGCAATATTTGTATAATTGATTTTTGTATTTTTCATTCATCCAGTCTGTTATTAATTAGTACCTCAAACAAAACAGTTCTTCTCAATTGTATTAATTTCATTTGCATCATTAGTGTGAGCTCCAGATACTACATGATATAAAGTATTATTAATGCATGTAATAAAAAAAAATTACATCACAAAAGGTACTTAAATAATTGCATAACAACTATGCTATGTTATTCAAAATTTCAAATTCAATTCATCTTATATAACAATAAACATTAAAATCAGTATTAATATTTCCATTCTGAAGCATTTTAAACATTTAATCAATGAGAAAGTTCTTGTTTGGCACTACCAGTACCTCACACATCATTCACATATAAATCTGCTTGGGCAAACTCTGTTTCCAAGCTTCTATTACAGAAGCAAATACACAGCTATGGACAATGATACATAACTTATGCCACACCTCCCCAGGTTTCCAGGAGACTAATGATGTGATCTTTGTCACATTGTTTCTACTTAGTTTTAGCTAGGGAAGGGCTAACACCGTTTGTCACTGCCATTATTACGCTGTTTTGAAAATACTATTAGCTATTAGAGAAGGGCTTTTTTTCCAATCTGACATATTAAACCTGAACCAAAAATAAACTATCAAATAATTCATTATCTAAATTCAAACTATTCTACATTCTCCAGTCTTCCCCCCAAAGTGTTGAAGTATTGCTATATGCAGGTAATATAAAGAACAATTCATGTAGAGTAACAATAAAAAATAGAGATGATCTCCTGTGGCAAACTATTTACCAGTAGGCAGATCACTGAACCATAAATGATTGCAGAATGATTCTGTAAGAGCTTATGGATGAGGCAACAGAAACTCTTGTGTCTGGCATTGACCAAAAATAAAAAACCAGGTATTTAAACTAAAAAGGCTTGAAAGATGTTATCTGTACTTGATTGAAAGCATGAGCTGTGAGATGTATGGGGATTATGGAAAAGCAATAGTTTTGTTGGGTGTTGATTTTGAAACAAAAATGAAGGTATTTTGCTTTTTCTTAATGGGAACAACAGACAAGTGAAACTTTTCTCCTCTCTCAGACACTTAAGAGATAAACCTTTCCTTCAAACTGATTATTTTCAGTTCAGGTATATAAAATACTTATTTCTTTTGACAGGAAAAAAAAAAACCCAACAGCCAAGAAACAGGAGTGCACATAGGGAGTGTGTGTGGAGGGAAATTTCAGGTAATTTTCCCTACGCTGAAAAACTGCTTGCTTTAGTGAGCAGTTTAGTGAGCACTGGCCTAGAGGAAGGTGTCACTGCCCACAGCAGAGGGGCTGAAACAAGCTGATCAAGGTCCTTTCCAAACTACTATTCAATGGTCCTATGACTTCATGGTGGCATACAGAACAAAGGCTTTGTAAGGCAAAGCTTAATTGAAGCATAATGACAACAGGACATCTCACAATTAGTGCTTTTGATTTGTACAATGATCACTGTGAATGCTAAACTCTGCTGCACGTGTGGCAGAAGACAGAAAACAAATGAAATGTTTCCAATGTTTCTAGTTGTCAGAGCCATTCCCCAAAATAAGAAAAGGAATAAGAATCTAATCAAGAAAAGGATGTACAAAAAGAATAATGCAATGTTATGGAATTGTTTTTAATGAGAAAAAAAATATTAAAAATCTTCAAATAAATTACATCCTAGCAGCTCTGTAAAGGAGAGGTAGTATTGGTTTCATTTAGTGTTTTTCTTAAATGTACATTATATATGTATACGTAATAGTCACTGAACTGCCATTACATCTTATATCAAACTCTAGAGTCTATATTTTGACTATTTCCACATCTTTTCATTAAAATAACATCTGTTTCCCACAGACACTGGTCACTATCATCATTACTTAAGGAAATGATTGTCCACTTAAGGCCTCCAGTTTTAAAGACTGAATAAACTGATCCAACTACTATGAGTATTTTTCAAAACCATCCCTCACTGTAATATCTTGGTTTCCAACAGTAATTTATTTAGATAACATTGTCTAATGTACATTCTGTTTTTTATCACCACTGCTGCAACACTCCTTATAAGGAAAGTTTTAAAGACCTACAAGATTGCCAGATTTAGAAGAGGAAACTGTAGTAACAAAAGAAGTGCTTCACAGTCTTACAATTTCCGTTGTCGTTCCTGTTATTCTTTTGAACTGTTCTGGATGAAAGGTTACTTCCTGAAAATTTTCCCAAGGTTTTCCCCTTAGGAAGAGTTAGCATCATTAATACGTCCAGCACATGCGGGCAATACTATTGTACGAGGTCATTACTGGACTTCTGGAGGAAAACATCTATTTAGCCTTGCTTTCAGAACACGTCAGAGTATGACAGTACAAATGCTTTACCAGAAGCAAAATGAATACAGACCTTGGAAGAGAAAGGTGTATTTTATCCAAAGTCAATTCCAGAATGATGAGTATTTGTTTTTAAGACTAAGATTTTCTGTGTCTTTTTCTTATATAAAACAGACATTTCATGAGAAAAAGGAAAAAAAAATCAATATCACTCACAAAGCAGAGAATGGAAAAGGGTTCCCAGCCTGCCACGGCTTATACATTGGTTGCTCTTTTTAACTTATAACTTAACAAAGAGATACAAAGGAAATAAGCAATTACTAAACAGTCTTCCTTTTTGTAAGAAAGAGAATCACAAAACTTAAAAGAGAAATAACGATTTTTCTAATACAGAAGGCAAGAAAGGACAGGACTCTAAGGCTGGGATCAGGCTGTATGTTTTGTTGTATCACAGCACAATTACACACCTTAATAATCAATCTCTTCTGAACTCTTCTGTTACATCTTTTTAATTTTCTTTTTTTTCTTTTTTTTTTTCTTTTTACTTTTTTTTTTGTTGTTGTAATAACAATTAGAAAACACGTCAGGAAATGGCTCAGAATCTACCACTTTTACCTTATGGTTTTCATTAAATAGATCTTCATTTCTTTTAAAATTTGCTTCTAGATGAGCTATGTGTCTCTCTAGCTCTTCTATCCTCTTCATATCTTCTTCTCTCTTCTTTAGTTTCTCTCTTTGCTTTTCCTCTAGCTCATCATATATATCTTTAGTCCTGGCCTGTTTATTGAAATACATAGAGAAATACCTTTCAGTATTGAAATCAGAAGCATAAGTTAAACATGAAAAATTCAAATCTGAAAAAAAAAATTATATCCTTAAGTGAATACTTTGAATAGACCACAAAATTCTGTGCAATTCAAGATGTCTTCAGAATGAAGGAAAGTTGGCCATTAAATCAGCACGTGAATAATAAAGGCTGAATAGTCACTACAACTGGCAAACAAACACAGAAGAGGCATCAGCAACAAACAGTATGAAATACAAGTATTATTTTGAAGCAGACAATTAATTTTCAGTAATACTTAAGCAAACAGAAGAACAGTATTCCAAAAAGAGGAATTAAAATTCCAAATATTAATGATGTTAAAAAAGGAAGTCTTTTCTGATGGGAAATGCTATCACCATAGGAAAGTTCTCAGGAAACAAACCAACAAACCAAAAACAAACAAACAAACAAACAAAAAAACAAACAGAAAACCAACAGTCAGAAAAAGAAAAGGAAAAGAGAGAAAGAATATAGGATAGAAAGGAAAAAAAATTGCAAAAATAAACAAACACATTTCAAGGCTGGAAAATACACCAACCAGCTTAAGAGCCAGCTTACATCCAACTTCATCTTTCTCTCACCAAAAAGAAATACAAAAAGAGAAAGAAAGAGAAATATTATGTACTAGCAATTACATTGTTTATAAAGAGCAGAGAGGTCTTACATACACTTGAATTTCTACTACACCAAATTCACCATCACTTGAACTCAATTATTTATCTGTTTAGAACTTATATATCTAGAACCATAGATATCTATATATCTATGTATATATGAAGTGGAATTCAACTGCCACCATTTTGATTTCCCCTTTTAGAACCAGAGTTCCAGGAAGATTACTGGAAAGAAGGCAAGGAATGACCATATACACAACTTACTGTTTTAGTTTTAGGTGGAAAATAAATCCTTTTAATCCCTTAATAACTCCTTTAATAGTCTACAAACATACCTTTACTTGAAGTGCTTCTAGTAGTTAATGCAACAGAACTTTCAAATTCACTATGCTAGGTGAAGGTTATGGATTAAGTTTCAGGTGACAAAATGATTGGTAAGTAGAATAGAAAAGCTCCCCAGATAAGCGTAAGTAATTCTGGATTGATGGTGGTTATACTCAGATGGCATTAGGAAATTCCCTTTAGCTACCTTAGAAAAGACTCTCCTCTAAACTGCTATGCATTTTTATAGTCAGTTGTTAATAATAGATTTTGCTCTTTCAGTAGCCTTTGCTATCATTGTTATGTTTTGTCCTATTAGTTTTGGAAAAAAAAAATAGTAAAAGAAATTGTAGTCGAAAATGAACATTACAAGAAGTATAAGATACAAAGATGAACCCACAAGAAGTATGAGATACTTATAAAAATGAACCTCTGTTGTGAAAACACACGAACTGCAATGAAAAAAGTTCTCAGCAGCAAATTTATATCCCATTAGGGAACTGTTCTTCTGTTCCTGTCTGTAGAAGGAAAGAAGTAGGCTAGAATGACTACTGAGGGATTTCTGCAAGAACCAAGAGAGAAGGCAGCAATTTTTAGTTCCAATGAATAATAGAAAATTATCAGTAATGAATCCAAAGAAAGTGAAGATGTTCAGAAGCAGCAAACAAAACCTGTTATGCTGCAGCAGCTGGGACAAAAAGCATTCCCTTCAGCCTTCTCTGAAGCAAAGTCTAAGAATTAGAGGGAAGGTGGGCATCAGCCACAAAGACACAGGATGGTGACAACCTTGAGCACCACAAGGCTTAGAAGAGGAGCATTCAACACTTCTCGCTTATGTCAGGGATGCAAAGGAATTGCAAGATCCCTCCTGGAGGTGTTCTTTCTAGAAGCGTGAAATGTATGTGCTAGGTTCTACTGCAAATTTCTTGCAAGTTCAAAGTCACAGAATGGAAGAGAACAAGCTTTGTAACCTCAATTGGAGGTTGAATATCCACAAGCAAATAAAAAGGATCAGATTTCTCTCTCTCTAAAAAAAAAAAAAAAAAAAAAAGGGTGGGGGAGTGAGGAGAAACAAAGATCTCAGAAGAACTTATGGTCAGCACAGCACAGTAAATCCAAGAGCAGCATTTGAGATTATCTCTTTCCTGTTTGATACAACCACAAAAGAAGCTAGAGAGGGTTTCCAACTTTAGAAGACTAACTGGTAATCTCTTAATTTCTGTTATCTTCTTGTCTGGAAAGCTGCTGCTCAGACTATCATTGATCAGATGGAAGCTAGAGCCTGGTTCTGATAACTCCAACTTAAGGCCCCCTCCCTGTTTCTTACTGGTGACACTGAATGGAGAAATTGAGGATTTCTTCAGAAAACAGTCCTGGAGCTTCCACTCCGTGTTTTGCTTGAAACATTAAGAACTGACAGTTACTACAACACATGTAATACAATTGTTACACATACTATCAAGGGAGGAACCTGAGGGAATTGATTTTCCAAAGGATGGAAATGGATGGCAATGCCCTACTTGGAATTTCAGTAAGAAAACTGAAGAAAAATACAAATTCAGATGATACTGTCTCTGCATATATGAATTATTATTGAAAGCTGTTGTGTTTTTTTCTAGCAAACTGGAAGTTATTGCAAACATCTTGAATACAATTACTATGGTCCAAGTTTTCATGAGTATTTGCATTTTCCTAGTTGAATATAAAAAACAACAAACTCAGTTACTTAGTAAAACCCATTACCTTTCTATATAAATTGGCTACAAGGTATTCAGAGCTAATTTATGGTAGAAAGTAAAAAGAACACAGAAGGAAAACTTAGCTTTCAAGTAAATGGGTTTATGTCATATTTACCTGAATCACTTTGCAAATTTCTTTTGCATCTTGACTTTCTTTTATAAGATTCCACTCCAGATTCTTTGGGGAAAAAAAAAAAAGTCATATGCAACACATAAGAAAATAAATTAATAGACAACAGCAATGACATCACAGTAAGGACAAGCACAACTTTTAAATTTTCTCTCGATTATCACAGAACTATACAAAAGATGAAATTACAACACTTACTCATGCACAGTAGTTAAATAAATATAGACTACAAGAAAAGGAAGACTATATTTTAAATTTGAATAAATATATCAGTAACTATTTATTTATTTATTTATTTTCTGAGCTTAACGTACATGAAGAAGCTGAAGTGGCTCACCTAAAATGATATGGAACATCAAATGTTGAGATTTTAAACAATCTCAATACCTTCTGTCAGCCTATGATGGGACTTTTTTCATAATTTCTAGAAAAAAATCTGAACGTTTCAACCTTTTCTTATATGAGCATTCTACTCACACCACTTCTAGAATTACAGTCAAATAAATTATTCTAGTCTGCACACTGAAAATCTCTAGTTTAATGTATGTCATGTTAGCAGATCATCATAACTAAAATATACCTGATCACACAGTAAGCCAAATCCTAATTAGACTTTTCTGTTTTCTTTTAAGTGAATTTAAGGACATTATTTAGGCAAAACTAGGCATAACGTGGCCAACAATAAAGTTAGAAACAGACTCAATCCCTTCTATTGTTGAAATCTATTTCTTCAAGATGTTTAATTCACATCTGTATCTGCATTCTGGAAGCATGTGCCATCAGCACTTAGAGAGGGATATTCTTGCATGAGCAGGTCATAATACAATTCTTTAATAATAAAATAATACAATTATTCTCAAGCCTCCAATCAAAAAAAGATTATTACAAACTTCATGGGAAAAGAAGACAGGCAGACCTGCATTCATGTAGAAAGTACATTTCGAGGAAATCCTGTAATCAATAAGTAGTAGACATTGTCTTTTGCCCAGAGAGGTTGTAGATGCCCCATCTCTGGAGGTGTTCAAGACCAGGTTGGATGGGGCCTGGGCAGCCTGGTCTGGTATTAAATGGGGAGGTTGGTGGCCCTGCATGTGGTGGGGGGGTTAGAGCTTCCAACCTGGGCCATTCTCTGATTCTGTGTGACTTTTATTTCCAGATGAAAATTCATACATTTCCTCCAAGGAAAACTCTGAGCAAAAATCAGTGTCCATGGGCCTTCATACGCCCCTAACACATCCATAAACCTATCTGAATCTAAATCTACTGAGCCTTAGAACTTAGAACTATAGCTTCTGGACTGCTCTCAAAAATGCAGCATCATTTAGAATGACTGATGATAACACCTGGTGATTGTGTGAATATATTTTCCATTCTGCTCAGTGGCCCACAGAGACAGTTTAACTGGTGGTTACAGACAGATGCATTGTCAGACACATCAAGGGGTAATTGCTCTAACAAAATATCAGCAGAGACCAGAAAATCAACTTAAAATTGCACCATCATTTATAAGGGCATATTTAAAATTCAGCTCTCTTCAGCTATTGAGTAGACAGAGAGGTATCTTAGCTTCCTTGCATTCTGTTCTCACTGAACTAGCAACTTTTGCCTTGTAATTAGCTCTTGCAACTGGCCATCTTTGTATGTGGCTTCATGTGTTTAAGTTTTGAAAATATAACCACGCAACTTTAGCTATTATGGTAGCTGAGATTAACCACAGATTAACCATAATCATTAAAGCTGATAACAAAATGATAACTCTGATGCTGCTGGAAACGGAGATACTCAACAAGAAGGGTAATGAATCAACTTAAGAGATGCTGGAAAGCAATCATTGGAGATGGGACACTAACAATGGCTTAATGTAGAAGTTCTGCCAAGAAAGAAACTAGAACACAAACAAAATGAAATTCTGTCTCTAACCATAAATGCATAACCATAAATGAGATATATTTCTGATTGGCTGCATGCCCAGGATACTAACCCTATCTATGACTTGACTAGGGAGATTAAGGAGCAACAAAATCCAAAAAGTAACGCTGTAGTCAAAATTCAAAAATGGATTTTTTTGTTATTAGTCTATTAGAAATGTTATGAAGGATAGCTGAAAAAGTAAAATATTTGCAAGCTAGACAGAGACTATTTATATATATCGTACTAGAGGCTCAAAACACATGCAAATCGGGTTTTGATGGATGTTTTGGAAACATCAAATAGAAAAATCAACACCACTAAACAGAAAGGAAGCTGTCAGCAGCCAGACTGTATCCTCCAACATTTGAAATGATGTCTAAAAGAAGCAAAACAGAAAAGATCCTGAACTTTGTGGATTTAAATCAAAAAGCACCATCAGGGAAGTTAAATAGGCGTTTTTAGATTAAACATGCAAAGTACATAAGAAGTAGTGACAAATCCTTTCCCAAATACATCTGAATAGGAAGGCTGCTAGAGACAGTGTCAGATTAATAGATGACCAGAAGCACTGATTTTAACAACATCTGGATTACTAAACATTAATCCTAAATTACATTTGAATAATTGAGGGAAAAATACAAATTAAGCAAATAAACAGGGACTTTTCCCTAAAACTCTTCTAAAATCCTTATTTCCTAGACTAATTTTTAGCACCCATGAAGTTCCCAGTAAAAAGCAAAAAAAGCACCATAAAAGACTCCCTGCTCATGCAGTTGAACATCCATTCATGTGTAAGTTTCAGCGCACACCATCAAGAATGCAGGGAAAACGGTGCTTGACAAATTTATATACAAACAAGACAGAACAAATTTAGCATTAAAACATACAGCCATAGAACAGCATAATATACCAAAAATACAATTTATAGGGCAAACCTACTTGGTGCAAATTCAGATATTGCCAGTAATATAAATTTGATGCAAGAGAAGACAACCTGGCACAATGAAAAGCTCTGAAGTTTTCTAGCCCATGTTTTACAGTTTTTCCCTTTGGCTCAAAAAGCCTTTCAACTGGTTCTGTTTTAAATCACATCCAACAATTCCTCTTTCCTGTTTTTCAGGCAGAGTCCAGTACTTGGATTTGCTTACTTAGGAAAAATGTGAAGAGCCTAATATGTCAATACATACTAGTCTAGAAAATACTATGAATGTTCTTAATTTTCCTGATTAAAAGTTAGGAAATCTTGAAATTGTTACGGAAAATAAAATGTTGAAGTTCCTCCTTCCAGGCAATCTATACTTCATATACAGTAGAAGAACACTAATGAAAAATATACAAAACACCATTTATATCTCCCTGGTATAAAAATTCCTCTTTTTATTTCCTTCACATATTTCTGAATGCATATGTACTATGTTATTTATTAAGAATTATGTCAAGCAAAAAAAACCCACAAAAATCTTCAAACACAGTCATGGCAAAACCTGTATATAAGAACGAATTTATATTTCAATTCTGGATAATGAATTACTTTCTAATGATAACTAAATAATTACTCTAATGCAGTATCTCATGCACAATGTCTACATTTGCTATCACATGAAACTATATTGATTGGCAAATTCTTCTAATCACTTAGTTACATAAGAATGAGGTTATTTGTTAGTATTCCCATTGAATTACCTACAAATAGCAGAATTTTAGTATGCTTTAATATTTATAAACTTTTAGCCTGACATTTTCTGTGACCATTTAATAAGCAATTTATTTTCTCCTTACTGTTTTTTCAAATTTTTCAGATTTTCAAGTGTTTTAAAATACGTGGTAAAAATATAGAAATCCTAGATTATTATTTGCTTATTGTTTCGTCGCTTGTCTAGTAATTCTGTGCAGTAGAAGTGTTTTGTTTTTTTTTTTCTTCCACATTAAAATAAAAAAAAAAAAGTAGAACCTTGTTCATGATCTTTTCTGCAGTTATTTCTTCTTGGATTTCTTCATACTTTGCTTTTTTTTCATTGTAAGATAATTCAGCTTTACAAAGCTCTTCATTTAGTTGTTTTATTTGATCTTCAGACTCCTCTATGCTTTTGCTGAGAGTTTTGACTTCTGACTGATATGCCTCCTTTGCTCTTGAACTGTTAAAATAAAATTCTTTTATAAAGTCTGCTTACTAAAAGGAAAACTCAATATTAAATAAGTGAAGCTAAAATATTTGAAAATCAAAAGTAAAGGCAGGATTTCGTCATCCATTTATATGATGCTGAATACACCAAGCTCTTCCCTAAAACTTTACACTTACTTCATTCATGACTGTAAGCCCTGATAGTTCCTTCGTATCAAACAACTACATGCAGCCATTTTTTTTACCTACACATTCCCACTGTTAACCTTCATCATAGAATCACAGCATCCCAAAATGGCTGAGGCTGGCAGGGCCCTTCCTGCTCCATCAGGGACACCAGAGCAGGGGTCCAGGCCCACGTCCAAGCAACTGCTGAAGGTCTCTGAGCAGCAGAGCCCACACACAGCCTCTGGGCAGCCTGTGCCAGCGCTCCGTCACCTGCATAGCACAGAAGTGCTCCTGGTGCTCTGAAGAGAACTTGAACCTCCTCTGTTCAAGTTTGTGCCCATTGCCTCTTGTCCTGGCACTGGGCACCACTGAAAAGACCCTGGCTACATGCTCTTTAAACCTCTCATAATGTATTTACAAACATTATTATGGTCAACCCAAGACTTCTCCACACTGAACAGCTCTCAACCTCTCCTCCTAGGAGAGGGTCTCCAGGCCCTTTGTTATATTCATGGCCCTGTGTTGGACTCTCCCCAATACATTCATGTTTCCCTTCTACTGAGGGCCTCAGAACACATCCAGCACTCCAGATGTGGCCTCACCATAGATAAGTAGAAGGGAAGGATCGCTTCTCTTGACCTACTGGTAATGCTCCTCCCAGCACAGCCCAGGATGCCATTAGCCTTCTTTGTAGCTGGGATATACTGGTGTTTACCTGGTCTAATGTCACTAAGATAAAAACTACTTATTTCTTTCCATTACTATACTGAGGAAATAAGTCATGTAAGACAAATACGTCATCCCTGCACTGCTTTCTGTTCCTTGTTGAAAACAAAGATTGAACTATAAGGACAATTTCACTTCTTTTTTGACAACCGCCACATAAGATAAGTTTGGAGGAGTTTAAAGAAATTGGCAGTTCACTGTGAGAAAAAAAATAATTACAGTCTGTTGTGGTGTAACCTGGCAGCAGCTCTCATTGCTCAGCAACAGCCAACACACAGGTATGTGATTGGCCCTGTCTCAGCTGAAACCAGGAAACAATCATAGGCTCAGAGTATCACAGTACTGATATGACACACCAAATATTGCCAATATCAGGCAAGAGATGAGCAGCAGATCAGAGCATTTAAAAGCTTTGAGCTTTACCGAACATCCTGCCTCTTGTGTGGCACTCAATGGCAAAACCCCCAAGAGAACAATATTTATAGTCTTTAGAACTCATCTTATTTAGCCAAGAACCCCAGTAAGATCAAAGATTTACGATTTCTGTATTACTCAAATAAAATTCCATGCAAAGAGCACTCTTTCTTTTTGTAAGATACCTAAAACCAACAAGATACTTGTGTGTAAATGAAGAACTGAAAATCTGTTTTATTTGCTGTTATATTATAAATGCACTAGGAACATTATGCAAAATACAGCTTAAAGTACCGCTATCTGGAATCAATAAACTGAGGATCCACAAAAAATGCATAATATCTTACAGGAATTCAAAGAAAAACAGAGACACACAATATTCAGATTTTCTGTTTTTTAAATATCATAAATAAATTAAAAAAAAACACAAGTAAAGTCCATAGAAGATTTACTGAAATGCCTTTGGGACTGAGGCTTACATTAACAAAGAGAATTTCAG
The DNA here is from genome assembly GCF_951394365.1 of Tetrao urogallus. Classification (NCBI taxonomy): domain Eukaryota; kingdom Metazoa; phylum Chordata; class Aves; order Galliformes; family Phasianidae; genus Tetrao; species Tetrao urogallus. The sequence continues at coordinate 41,591,402 of NC_136815.1, read as the reverse complement.
AAACTTCGTAATTTTATTTTATCAAACTATGTATTCTGGTTTTGGCAGAATTTTCATTTTGCTTCTTTCAAATGAAGATCAAAAAATGCCAGTGATAAATTTCAGCCTAAGGCAATCTGATATTATTGAAATGGTGTGTTACAGAAAAAAAATAATAAATAACAGCAAGGTTTTGTTTTATAGGTGTACTTTCAGTGATAAAACAACACTTGCTTCCAATATTTATATTGCTAACATTACCAATTTCCAAGTTTTTGCAAAAACTCTTCACTTTCTCCTTGGAGTCCTTCATTTTCATGTTTCAAAATGTCCAGTGCTTCACTGATTTTGAGAAGCTTTTGCTTTCTACTTTGTAGATCAGTTTCCCTGGTGGATTTCTAAGGATCATTAAAACATTAAGATACTTTTAGAATAAGTCAGAATAAGTCAGGTCAACACAGAAGAAGCAAGTATGCAGACATTTTACTTAAATAAAATAATAAAGAACTTACCAATTCTTCCATAGCTTTAACCAAGTCAGAACAATCATCTGATATCTTTACGTTCTCATCAGCTTGTGCAGTTATTTTATTATTCAAATCTTCTACCTAAAATATATTTTAAGTAATTAAGTAATACAGATATCTCCTATATTTCTTCATAAAAATTAAACAATTTATTTTAAATTATAATTAAAAGGCAGCCTATTAAACAATAACTAGAGATATTTCATGCAATGCTATTCATACACATGTTCCATTGTTATGTATCCAAGGTGAATCCTTAGACTTCACAGAACCAGTAAGCACACTCTCACAGTCTGCTAATTCATACATGACATATGTTGTGTAACTGAACTGAATACTTTTAATTCTGTTCAGTTCTAAGACTTACCTTAATATGCCAATATCTCTATTGAGCTAACACAGAAATTCATACAGAAATTGAAAAACACTTTGCTTCACTCCCCTCTCATTACCCTGAAGAGACTGAAGCAACACAGATATCCTGGCAGAGCTTAACTATACAATCTCCTCAGAGATACATTCAACTGGAATAGGATAAACTACAAGCTGGTATACAACCAACAAGGCTAAATTAAAGGTAAACAAATACAAAGTGCTACGCTCTGGAGGTATATGATACACAAATTCAAACCTGCTTAAGGAAACAACTACTTAAAACCAGTTAAACAAGGCAGACAGTCACAATGATTCACTGATGTTAAATAGGAAATAATTATACTAATATCTAGTTTAAAACATCTATTAGTCCTGGACATTAGGAATGAAAGCCGAAGATGTAGCAAGGTCACAGTTGAAGTAGTGTGCCCATTTCAGGGACCCTAATTCCAGACACTCAAGCTCAGGTTGGATGGGACTCTGGGAAACTGATCTAGCTGTAGGTGACCTTTAAAAATTCATTCCAACTCATAAATAAATAAATAAACAAATGAACAGAGAGAGTTCACAGAGAAAGAATGGCTAGGAATTAGAAAACGTTCTGATCAGAAAGATTGAAGAGAAGCACTTTTATTAATCTAGGAAAAGGAGACTGAACAGCAGAATTTTTTTATATGTGAAATATTCTTAAAAAAAAGAAAGAAATATTGCAGGGCAGTATGGGAAAGACAAACTGGTTACATTCACAGGGAAAATAACCCACAAATTCCGTTTTTTCAATTGATAGTACTTAAAGAAGATGATTCAGAAATGTTTTTCTCTTTTTCATATGTTTTCAGAGCAAACATTTTGACAAGAACAATTTGAAATGCTGCCACATTATGAAAAGTATTCTAGATGGTATCCTGAAATCCCTTCTAATATAACTCTTCTGGTAATTTCAAAAACAAAGCATTTTTCTTATTCTTCTCATTCTTCTTAAAACACAACTTAATCGTCAACAACCACACACACACACACACACACAGAAAGCTTGCAATGACCCCTGTCTCCTAAATTATTCATTTTGCACGTCTGACATTTGTGACTTTCAAGGAGAGATGTGAGGTATGAAGGTGTCTGTTGTCAAATTATAAATACAGATTTAGAAGACATTTACAAACTAACTTTGTGCACTTGAACACTATGAACATTGTTCAGTTGTTACTTTTTCTTTTACATCATCTAATTGTTTCTTCATTTTCTATCACTATGTATGAAATCTACCCTCTTTTTTAAACAGTACTTACAAGACATGATTACACTTGAAAACATTCTATCAGTAGCAATTGCTAGTGCCAGTAATAGGAAAAGAAAAAAAAAAAGCAACTTTAATGAACCGTTGAGTATTGGAAACAAAAGGTATAAAGTAACCCATTACAGACTGTCCAGTATGACTCTGTCTATCAATTTTTGGACATGGATTAGCCCACACATTATACGTTTCCCAGGACCATGGCCAAACAGCTTTTGAATATCTCCATTGAGGGGGACATTGCTATTTTTATTACTACTGATATTATACATATATGCACACATATGCATGCACACATGACAAGTTCTGTTGCGGCCATCTAAGTCCTGTTTTAGGCACCTAAACATTCCTTTTGGCTTGTTTCCTCCTTTTCTTTTTTTTTTTTTCCTTGTGGCACCACATATGAAATAGTAAGTTAACTGAAAATGCCCAGTCAGACTGCATGAGGATCTCCACTTCATGTTTTAAACCGCTGAGTACAAAAATGCAAGATTCCAAAAATAGTATCAGATAAATATTGGAGAAAAGAGGGGAATTTCAAGTAAAGCAGGCTATCACTCTGCATGCTGCAGGAGAGGGCTTCATGCGTCACCTTAAGACAAAAAAACAAATTCAAAAGGACACTCACGTTGTACTGCTAAATATTCAGTGTAGGTGACTTAGAAGGATAACCAGTATTAGGCAGATGTGCACACAACTAAAAATATGTAGATCACTCAAACCAATGTAAGATGATTGATAACTTTAATAAATAATGATAAACATTAATTGAACAGTACAAGAATGGACAATAGAGTTCTGTACAATTCTACCAGTTTTTACTTTTAAATCAAAACCTGCATTTTTACTTTTACAGAGGATAATAACTTTTAAGCATACAAAAATATTCAGGCATTCCTGTACTTTTCAATAAAAGATACTCATTTACTTGGCTTGTTTATAAATATTCAAGACTCACTTTGCTGTTCCAACATTTTGCATCTTCCTGGATTTCTGCTTTTTGCTTCACTAACTCCTCAAGGTGTTTTTCATCCTTTATAATCTTCTCCTCTGTTTTTTTTAACTTCATACAGTATTCGGTCCAAATAAATTCAGAATGCTTTAACTCATTCCTAATAGAAATACACCCGAAGTGAATCCATCTATCTGGAAATATTCCAAGGTAGTCCCTCTCCATAAAGGAAAATGTAAAGCAGATCCAAATTAGTAAAGATTTATTTTGATTCTCTACTATGTTTCTTGAGCAGGTATGCATGAGAGAATTTCAAAACACCCAACCTGGCAGGTTCATACAATTTCATCCAGAAATCAAAACTACTCAGGCTACCCATTCACTTATACTTACAAAGTCTGCCAACACTGCAGCTTCTAATTGGACTTCTGAACAGGCATTAGTGTAGTTGAGTAGGAGACTTTTGTTCAACACATTTATTAAAACAAGAATCAATTTATTTTCTCCACTAGTGGCTAAATCTAGTTCAGAGCTATCTTCATTTCATCAGTGTAGTTCAGTATCATTTTATGGACAAACGCCATTAGTGATTTTTTTTTTCCTGTATCATCTTGTAACTGTTATCTTTGGTGCCATTACACGAGTAAGACACCAACTCTTTATGTAAAAATGAACTTGCAGAGAGTAGATAATGTCAAAGAAGGAGCTAAACACCTTATTTCTACTCCAACTCCCAGATGTATCAGCAGACACTGAATTATCGGAGGAAAAACCACCCATAATTACAGAAAGAGGTAATACAACAATAGTCAGGAAAACACTCCAACAATGAGCTGTTAGAACTTGCAATAAGCTGAGCACAGGTCTTTTGTTACATTTGTTTTATTTTACAATGAGTGTTGGTGTTTGTCTATTATTTTTGTTTGATGAAGACAAAAACTTCAATTAATAATTCAAGAGCCAAAGGTCACAGAATATATATATATATATATATATATATATATATATATATATATATATATAATGAGCACCTAACACTTCAAATATCTGTATTCCCTTATGTCCTACTATTCACAACATATCACAGAATCATAGAATAGCTTGGGTTGGAAGGGACCTCAAGAATCATCAAGCTCCAACCTCCCCAACACATGCAGGGCCACCAACCTCCCCATTTAATACTAGACCAGGCTGCCCAGGGCCCCATCCAATCTGGCCTTGAGCACCTCCAGGGATGGAGCATCCACAACCTCTCTGGTCAGCTGTTCCAGCACCTCACCACTCTCATAGTAAAGAACTTCTCCCTGGCATCCAACCTAAAACTTCCTCCCTCAACTTAAAACCATTTCTCCTTGTTCTGCCATATAAATGATACTTGGAATTTCTGATGACAGATACGTAACAGGTGTACTGCCTATCAGCTACAACTTTTCTGAGTACAATCCCATGGAAAAATATGCTACTATCAGCCATAGTGAATATGTGCAAAAATAACAGACTGTGCTGTTTGACATACCCCTCCTCCAGTATTTTCAGTTCTCTCACTGATGGTACTCAACATATAAAAAATGTGAATCAACAGAAGTGCAGCCTTTCAAGTCTGTGCCATCACAAATCTGCCTTTGTCACCAATAAGCACTACATTATTCTGATCCTCTTCAGATGGCAAATGAAGAATCTACTTCAACAACATAGGTATTACTTCAGTTACAAGCTTATCAAATGGCTGAGAAAACAGATTTGACCATTGATTTCCTCACTGAGGGTAGAAAAAAAGTCTTATTTTTTTACTTGTTAAATGATGATACTCCTTAGCATTTTTAGTTTAACTTACCATTCACACAAACAAAAATGGTTGCAAGATGCACGAGAGTCTACATCATTGTCACGTGCTACAAATAGGAAATACGTTAAACTAATGAAACAGAAAATATACATGGTCCATTTCTGTTCATGAGAAAATCTAAACCCAGAAGAAAACAGTTACAGCAGTTAGTTATACCCTCTTCTTTTCCCCCTGAGAGTGTGTTCTTCACAGAGGGTAGCAAACACTTTATTCTCAAATTCTACTGCATGTCTTGCTTTATTCTAGTGTGCATCACTACAATACAAGTTTAAAAATCTCTTAATTCTTCCTAATGGGAACATCAAATGAAAAGGTCAATAGCAGTACCCAAAACTGTTATAACTGTTATTTGAGAATTGGATGTTCAGCTTCATGGTAGATAAGTCTGGTAGACAAATGGTATTTCAGTGCCAGAATACAGGAACTACAGTGAGTTTGTGTACAAACTGTTTGTAACTGCTTATTTTCTGTCTTTTTTTAGAAAGGTCAGATAAGCTGCTGATAGCCCATAAACATAGAAAATCACAAAGTTTTTTTTTCTAATAACGATCTTACATACCCATGAGAAACCTCTTTAGCAATGAGGTTTTCACTAAGTAAAAGTAACAGCTCTTACATGTTTTACATGTGTGCTTGCACAAAGAGTAGTCACTGTAGTTCACAGAAGTACAAAGAAATACTGACATAGCTCTCTAGAATCACCCACTTATCTGCCTAGTTCTGTTAGAATGAATAAAAATTCTAAAGTAAAATAAGGTTAGAAAAACAAAAACAACCAAAAAAACCCAACAGTTCAGGAACTGATTCATGGAACATTACATTTGCATATATTATTGGACCTTTTGCTAATGCAAACTAAGACAAAGAAAGTAAAAAGTCTTTTACAGTGAGGGTGGTGAGGCACAGGAACAGGTTCTGGCGACGTCCCATCCCTGGACACTTGCAAGGCAAGGCTGGATCAAGACCTGGACAACCTGATCTAGCTGTGCACGTCCCTGTTTATTGCATGGGAATTGGACTAGATGACCTTTAAAGGTCTGAACTCTAAGGATTCTATGAAAAACATATTTTAGGTATAACTACTCAATTTTACAAAACTGAGAATTTGAAATATTTTCTAAATGCAAATTTTCTATAATTTCATTGTCACTACTAAAAACTAATATGCGTACGACTGTTTTGAACAGCTCTTACTTGTATTGACTTAGTAGCACCTCAGCACATTTAATTTTCTCATACATAGATTTTATCTTCGTTTTAGCTTCTTCATCAATTCTTTCCATTGTCTTTTGAATTTTCATGAGCTCAGAATGAACATCAGAATATATTCTGGATGCCTAAGCAAATAAAACAAGTTTTCTGAAAGATGTTACATAGAAATCACACACAATGTCACAAATAATAATAACTTTAAAAAAAAAAAATCTAGTTTTGATTCATTGTAATTTTAAAATTGAATCTTAAATTTGAAGCTGTATTTTGTGATGCCATCACAACAAATTCCACATGTTCTGCAATAAATACCCTAGCGAAAGACAACAAGATGTTGTACAATTGTATGATATAAGGAAGTATTACCAACAAGCCATTCATTCTGTTGCACAACATAGAAGTTATTGTGAAAAGTGGCTACTTCCATGGGAAGATAGTGACCTCTGGAGCAGAAAGAAAGAAATAAGTTGGAAGAAGTCACAGAGGTTTCTCTCAGTAATCTGATAGAATCATTACTTAAACATCCAAAACAACCCAAAGCATGTGCAAGCCCTGCAGTCACCTGTGTAAAACAGGGGCCTGAGACAATGCAGACAATAAATAAAATCTTCACTGGTATCAACAGTATTGGATCTGCTCAGTTCCTGTCCACTTAGTGCTATACACATGCTTTTTACCTCAGCTTTTGAAAATATTACAGATGTTAAAAAAAATGTGATACAAAATCTGTAAATACTAGTTTGCTGGGTTTTAAAAACTAGAGATTCAAAATTCAGTAACTGTTTCAATTGCAAAGAAAACTCAATATGAGCTGCTTTCCAAAGGCCATGGGGGAAAAAAGGAAAAAAAAAAAACACAGAAAAAAACAAAGGAGTAAGGAGCAGCGTGTAAATTAGAGCACAATTTGTTAATTAGAAGCTTTGCTGAAATGAAATATATAAATGAATCACAAGAACACAAAATCTGACTTCTTAAGAAATGTGGTGTCTAAAAAGAAAGGACACTGAGAAAGTATTAATTTAATACAGTCTTCGGAAAACAGTCTGTTTCCTGATCTGTACTTTAGAGCATCTTAATTTTTTTGACTGCATACAATTTATTCTAAGAAATTAACAAGAAAAAAAGGATACAAAATGAAAACTGAAATAACCCAATTGATTTTTAATTAGCTGGTATCTTAAAAATGATCGAACTACCAGCTGTTTCATAGTCAGAACCATATGCAAGTTTTGGTGTGCGGAGAATTATTTCCAGAAACACACAAGAAAAGAATTTGCAAGCTGTCATTCACATACAGAATAATGATCGTGTCCCATTCATATTTAACTAAAAAAGGGAAACGAATTGGAAGGACGCTACTTTATAACAATTCTCATATTATCTATGTGATGTGATGCTTAATTAGCTCTTTTTTATTTTAGAAGTACTTTGACATGACTGTTGACACCTCAATATGCAAGGTTAAAAATAAAGCAAATGTTTAAATAAACTTTTATTCAGAATCACCGGGAAGTATAAGATCATTTTTAGATTGTAAATGCAGTACCTTGAAATGGATTCATCTCTAGATTTGAGATTAAAAGTAACTATAAAGCATACATAGAAAATAATCAGTATTAAAATCTGAACTTGCAGCTACGCAGTACCCCTCCTTTTCTGATACCCATTTAAAAATATCTACAACTCTGCTGCGCTTTGATTGTTCAGTCTGCAACTATCCGCATTAAAAATGCACCACCACTTGAAAATAATTCAATTTTACTTTCTTTGACAGCTTCTAATATTTCCACATTATCCACATTCTGGAACAAAGCTTGATGTCTGTGAGAAATCCGAAAAGAATCAAGAATCTATACAAACATCAGATATGTGCCATCTACATTTTCTGCAAAAAAGAAAAAAAAAAAAAGGAAAAAAAAAAAAAAAAAAAAGAAATCCAAACAGATGGAATGAGCTTACAAATTTAGAATTACATTCTACATGTGCTTATGAGACTTTTATTAAAGGCCCACAGCATTATATTCCCTGGATTCTGCCTGTACTCTGTACTGAGGCACGCAATTCACAGTCTTTGTCTACAAAATTTAAAATAGACTGGTGATGCTGCTGTAAAAGGGTATGTATCTTTGTGATTGTTTTTTTTGTATGATGCGTACTCACCTTTTCATAAGCCAGTAACACATCCTTCACAGCTTCACCCTCCAGATTCAACTTTTCTTCCAGCAGAGGGCTGTGTTTCTTCATGAAGTCTACATCCTCCTGAATCCTTCTGCTAACTGCTTCTATCTTAAGTATTTGGTTTTGTACCTGTCGCAGCTGACGGCTTTTGCAATCCAAATGCCATTGTAGCTCTAAGGTATCTCGAGCACATGTTTCGTATTCTGTTAGAGATAATTAGCATAACAGAATGTGTATTTGAGTGACACCATGAATGCTTAGTGAGATTAGGAAATGCACAGTTACAATACCGAGTATAAGACTTGCAAAATTTTGCTGTAAATTACTGTTAAGGCCAAAAGACGACATTGGTTACAAAAGACATCACCAAATAGTACATTAGGAGTGGAACTATTCTGAAACTCAATAATCTAACTACATCATTCCAGTAAATTCTCGGAGTGAGCGGTAGCTTTGTTTTTATGAAGGAAATTAAAACACTTAGCCTTAAGGCACATATTGAAAGGTTGTTACCACACAAAAAGAGCTGTACTAAACTTGCCAGTCACCAGCAATGGACGTATGCGGATGCAGAGGAAGAACAGGGCAAGTATATATCCCAGATCCCCTTAATATGACAGCTGTTTTCAGTTCAGGAACACTTTCTGAAACTAAATGGGGCTTCAAAAAATCTAGACTACAGATAAATATTCAAAGCCGTCAAGAAGAACATATTCATGTTGCCATACAGAAACGTGTCAGTCTTAATTCACTTCATTGCATTTACTTCTCCTACACTGGTATAAATTTCCTGAGGGCCCTTACAAGAAAATATGTAACTAGATCATTGGTTGCTGAATGACAGCACATATTTCATCTTGCTCAGAAAGAAAGCCTTATTACAGACTGTGTCCTAACGGTAACGCAGCAGCTGATATTTAACAGTGAAAAAGATTACCAATTAAGAGAAAAAAAAAATCTAAACAGGAGTAAACTCTTGTTATAAATCTGAGAGAGAGAAGTACATTTTACTGAGAAGAAAAGGCTTTCCAGCTCAGAGAAGTAGCTATAGAATATCTGGCGCGATTCCTTAACAGTTGATACATTTTGCTGCGTTAACAAGACATAAATCACAAATTTACAAATGTATTATTTCATTGCCACTAAAAGTTGAAGAGACATTATACGAGTAAGTGGCTTTTCTGTATCGTACTAAGTGATGCCTAACAGTAAAATGGAAAAAAAAAAAAGTGTTTTACACTGAATTTTTATTATATTTCAGAAGAGGTCAGTTCTGAAGATGGGCTGTGTCACTGCAATTACCTCAACGGCCTACAGGACGTAAAGGCAGCAGGAGTCAGCAATAACGGAAATCAAGGGAAGTCTGAAGAAATAACAGAATTCCGTGCCTACTCAGAAGGGGTCATGCAAACTCTTAATTAAGAATCTCCTGGGTTTGTATTATTTAGATTAGGGATAATTGTAACATCCCTGGGGGTCTTTTCCCCTTATCCTCAATTCTGTTTTAGCATAATTTTTTGTTTTACAGATAATACTGTAAGTTATTATAAACCTGAAAATGACAAATTTACCCCAAGGACACAACATCACACTACCACAGCCTACTGATATCAAGGGAGGAGAGTTGGTTAATATCTAAAACCCAACTTCCGCTTTTTTATTGCTTTTTTTTTTATTATTTTAATAAATATTCTATCACTGTATCACTGCATACTATTCCAACCTTTTGAATGCAAAACAGTAAAGCAAAAGTATTGGGTCCCCCCAAAACGTTTTTATTCTTTATTTTTTGCATCTTGCATTACTGCTGTTGACTTGGAATGTAATAGCTCTGCAGCTCATATTACTGTGCTGCAGAACAAAGCCGTATTATTAACCTTTTTACAGCTTTTTTGCTTTGGAAAAATTGACCTTTCAGTTGCCACAGGATTTTCTCCTGAAAGCAGTCTCTAACCTCCCAGTGAATTAATTTTAATTTTGATCCTTTATTCAACCTCTCCCTTTGTTTTCAGAACATCATAAACTGCCCTTCAGAGACTCCTGTTTTAAAAACAAATAATCAAACAAACAAAAATCTGTAACAATCTCTGCAAATTAGTCATGTATTAACAGCAATTTCTTGTTTCCAATTCAAATTAGGCACTGTCTAAGATAAATATATAAATTCATATGCCAATAAATATAAAACAAAAATTATTCTCATATATTCTCAGAAATGTGCCCATCTTCACATTTTGCCTATGGAAAAAAAAAAAAAAAAAAGAAAAAAAAAAGTATTTCAAACTGAAAACATATCCTACACATCCTGGACCATGAGAAACTTGTCAGACTCTCAGGATGATGAGCATCAGGAATATGTACCTCAGTATTGACTGTGATTTCACATCCCGGAACTCACTATTACAAATTATATCACTTCTTTTCATCTTAATGTTTGTCTCTCTTTTGGCATCCACTATAATTCTAAAAAACTACAGTAAAATTATAGACAAACCACTACTATGCTTTGCAAATCAGTGTCTGGGAATATTAACTGACTTCCCACCATCTCTAATTTTAGTTCAACCACACAGTAACAAACAGATGTAATGGGATATCATGATGGTCCTGAGCCTGTATTTTTCCTCTTCTACAACATACCAACATACCAACATACCAAAACAAGACAGGAATAAACAGGAAGAGTTGGAGATCTGCGTGCGGTCACATGGCTATGATCTCATTGCGATCACAGAGATGTGGTGGGACAGCTCGCATGACTGGAATGTTGTCATGGAGGGCTATGTGCTCTTTAGGAAAGATCGGCCGGCGAGGCGGGGTGGTGGAGTTGCTCTTTATGTAAGAGAGCAGCTTGAATGTATTGAACTCCACCTGGGGGAGAGATGTGTAGCAGTGGAGAGCTTGTGGGTAAGAATCAAGGGGCGGGCTGGTATGGCTGACACCGTTGTGGGTGTGTGCTACAGGCCCCCTGATCAGGAGGAGGAGGTTGATGAGGCCTTCCACAAACAGCTGGAAGCAGCGTCACGATCCCAGGCGCTGGTGCTTATGGGGGACTTCAATTATCCAGATATTTGCTGGAAAAGCAATGTGGCCAGGCATGCGCGGTCCAGACGGTTCCTGCAATGCGTTGAAGACAACTTCCTGATGCAGGTGGTTGAGGAACTGACGAGGAGAGGGGTACTGCTGGACCTTATTCTCACTAATAGAGAAGGGCTTGTGAGGGAAGTAAAGGTAGGGGGTAGCTTGGGTTGCAGTGACCATGAGATGGTGGAGTTCAAGATCCTGAGTGGAAGAAGTAAAGCAAAAAGTAGGATTGCTATCCTGGACTTTAGGAGAGCCGACTTCGATCTCTTCCGGGACCTACTTGGAGCTGTCTCATGGGCTAGGGTGTTGGAAGACAAGGGGGCCTGTGAGAGCTGGTGGGCATTTAAGCAGCTCTTCTTCCAAGCTCAGGATCGGTGTGTCCCTGTGAGGAAGAAATCGGGAAAGGGTGGCAGGAGACCTGTGTGGATGAGCAAGGAGCTCGTGCACAAACTCAAAGGAAAGAAGAAAGCCCATGAAATGTGGAAAAAGGGTCTGACTACTTGGGAAGAATACAGGAATGTTGTCAGGGTCTGCAGGGATGCGACAAGGAAGGCTAAAGCCCGCCTGGAATTAAATCTGGCAAAGGGGATAAAGGATAATAAGAAAGGTTTTTTCAAGTACATTAACAGTAAAAGGAAGACTAGGGAGAATGTGGCTCCCCTGCTAAGTGACGGGGGTGTGCTGGTAACGGGGGATGCTGTGAAGGCGGAGATACTGAATGCCTTCTTTGCTTCTGTTTTCAATGAAAAAGCTCCCACTCGGGAATCTGAGACCCTGGAGGTGAGTGAGAGGGATCTGGGGAATGGAAGACCTCCCTTCTGTCAGGGAAGAGGTGGTCCAGGAGCGCCTAGGCAACACCAATGTTCACAAATCCATGGGACCTGATGGGATTCATCCACGGGTGCTGAGGGAGCTGGCAGAGGTGGTTGCTGAACCGCTTTCTGTCATCTTTGAGAAGTCTTGGAGGACGGGGGAAGTGCCTGAAGACTGGAAGATAGCCAATGTCACTCCGGTCTTCAAAAGAGGCAAGAAGGAAGACCCAGGCAATTATAGGCCAGTCAGCCTCACCTCTGTCCCTGGAAAGGTGATGGAACAGCTTGTACTGGATGTCATCTCCAGACAACTGGAAGAAGAGGAGGTTATCAGGAGTAGTCAGCACGGGTTCACAAGGGGGAGGTCGTGCTTGACCAACCTGGTAGCCTTCTATGATGTTGTCTCTGGCTGGGTGGATGGGGGGAGAGCAGTGGATGTAGTCTACCTTGATTTCAGCAAGGCATTTGATACTGTCCCCCACGACATCCTTATAACAAAGCTGAGGAAGTGTGGGATAGATGAGTGGACAGTGAGGTGGGTTGAGAACTGGCTGACTGGCAGAGCACAGAGGGTCGTTGTTGGTGGTGCAGAGTCCGGTTGGAGGCCTGTAACTAGCGGTGTTCCTCAGGGGTCTGTGCTGGGTCCGGTCTTGTTCAACATCTTCATCAATGACCTTGATGAGGGGATAGTGGCCACCCTCAGCAAGTTTGCTGATGATACGAAGTTGGGAGGATTGGCTGACACGCCTGAAGGCTGTGCTGCCATTCAGCAAGACCTGGATAGGCTGGAGAGCTGGGCAGAAAAAAACCGGATGAGGTTTAACAAAAGCAAGTGTAGAGTCTTGCATCTGGGGAAGAATAATTGCATGCACCGGTACAGGTTGGGGGATGACCTGCTGGAGGGGAGCTCTGCGGAAAGGGACCTGGGTGTCCTGGTGGACAACAGGTTGGCCATGAGCCAGCAGTGTGCCCTTGTAGCCAAAAAGGCCAATGGCTTACTGGGGTGCATTAAAAAGAGCGTGTCCAGCAGGTCGAGGGAGGTGATCCTCCCCCTCTATTCTGCCCTGGTGAGGCCTCACCTGGAGTACTGCGTCCAGTTCTGGGCTCCCCAGTACAAAAAAGACAGGGATCTCTTGGAAAGAGTCCAGCGGAGGGCCACGAAGATGGTGAAGGGCCTGGAGCATCTCTCCTATGAGGAAAGGCTGAGTGAACTGGGTCTGTTCAGCCTTGGGAAGAGAAGACTGAGAGGGGACCTGATCCAGGTCTATAAATATCTAAGGTGTGGGGGGCAGAATGGCGAGGCCAGACTGTTTTCAGTGGTGAGTGGAGACAGGACAAGGGGAAACGGCTGGAAACTGCAGCATAGGAAGTTCCGCACAAACATGCGCAAGAACTTCTTTACAGTGAGGTGACGGAGCACTGGAACAGGCTGCCCAGGGAGGTGGTGGAGTCTCCTTCTCTGGAGATGTTCAAGACCTGCCTGGATGCCTACCTGTGCGACCTGGTGTAGGGAACCTGCTTTGGCAGGGGGGTTGGACTCGATGATCTCTGGAGGTCCCTTCCAACCCCTACAATTCTGTGATTCTGTGATTTGTTTTTTTTTTTATGAAATAAAACAATAAATTTCAAACAAGAGTGGGAAAAAAAAAAAAAAAAGACTGTAAAAAGTGGTCAAAAACATAACTGAGAAGATCCAACTGACGTTCTCTGAGGCCTTTTTCTTGGAATAGCTATAAATACTGCTCTGCTGCTCTCAGTCTAAGAAAAATATTGCAGACCGCAAGGAGATGACATTCCAGAGCTGTGATGGCTACCAATCATATGAAAACTGCTTAAGGGAAGACACAATGACCACTGCATCTCTGACATCAAGAATCTAGATTTCTTTAGAACTTAACTGTTTTCCTTATGAAAAAATGGATAATTAGCCAGCCCTCAAATCAGCATTAATATAGAAAGAGTCTTGCTTCCTGGCTTTTAGGGTCCTGATTACTTTTTGCTGCTGTGATATATTTTGTTAGACATCTGGATATAAAAATAATAAACTATCCCCACAGAAGCTACAGGATAACGTGGAACACTTCTGTGGAAAGGAATTGAAGATTTATAGATGTTGACTGAGAGACTTCAGAGAGCCATGGTGTATCTTCATATAATGTGATGTGTTGCAGACGTAAAGGAACTGAGAAAAAGGCCTTAAAATCAGAAACAAAGATACTTACAAGACCAGCTTGGCAGCCACCAAGACACCCATTACTCACTGACAATAAACATCCATGGTATCTTGAAATATCATGATGCCACATTGTACAAAAAGCCTAAAAGTTTGATGTTGTGCTTGCTTACTCCCTGGCTATAGGAATAAAATTTGGGGAAAAAGCAAGTTGAAAAAACAGGTTCACTAACCATGATGACATTTATACCCTTGCTCTCATGCAAAAGTCAAGAGTTTCATGGCTATAGTACTATGACACTACTCAGGAATACTACATAGATTAAAACAACCCATGTGTCTGTCAATGATTGCCATTCTCTGTTGACACTGAAGGGCTTGAATCATACAAGCAAAAAAAGCCTTCCCTGATTTCAAGCATCACAATTAACATATCTTCAGATTTCAGTGCAGAAAAGTGAATTCTGAAAGGAAAAATAACCTGCCACTATGGAATCTGTTCTTCCATACAGCCAGTCATCTTTCCTTTACATCTGTTGGTTGCTTTATTATCAGTGTATCTGTTATTAAAAGATTCTTCTAAATGAAGTAGAAAATTATTTGTTCTGGATTCTGCATTAAATTGACTCTTGTCATCTTCAAAACTTCATTCTCCTCACTTAGAAAATCCCTTCACTTTGACAAAATTAAGCATGTTTAACATGTCCTCTAGTTTTCATTTTGTTTAAATCATCGAATGACACAAACCAGAACTGGTGCTTGTGGCCACACAGGTTTGAAACTCTACGTGACAAGGCAAAAGCGCAACTATTTTTTGCAGAATTTGTTCTATGGATTGAAAGACAATTTACTTTCTCCTGCTTCTCTGGAGTACCATGTAGATAAGTTTCTTCCTAGTCTTTCAAAGCTCTCCTCAATAATCAGTCTCATTAGAATTCATTAAAATTTGTAATCAAGGCTCTGGTAGCCGGCACTGTTAATTATATGCTATTTGTTGTCATGTTTTGTTTCTTTAAACACCAAGATGAAAGGCATTTGTTTCTCTTAACATCTTCTACAGTGACGAATATCTTGTTTGACAAAGCACACAGGAAAAAAAACATGCTTTGGGTGTATCTTAGGTGATTCCTAACTACGGAATAGTTCAGAAAATGCCAGTTTATTTCTAAAAGGTTTAAATTGTTCTGGAACTGCAATTCCAGTAGGACTTTCAAAATTCTTAAAATTACTTTTATTTTTTCTACAAACCCTTATGTGATTCAATAAAAAAAGCTGGGTGAGATTCTTAAGAATAATTTGATATGCATTCATCTCCTACACAGTAATGCTACTAAAGAAAAAAAAAAAATTGTTCTATGCGATCAGGATATGTACTTAAAATGAGTAATGAATACGACCAAAGAACAGAAATCACAGTATGTAGAAAAAAAAACAGAAGAGGTAGAAAGAAAAGTGAATAAGTTTCAAGGGCGAAGAATGGCATGGTAACCTTAAAAAGAGTAGATGATCCCAGCTAAAAATAGGTGATTTTAAGACTGGTGTCAGCATTTTACAGTATTAAGAACACAAACATAAAAAAGCTATAATATTAAGTGAGAATTTGGCAATCCACCCTGATCACTAATCTAGGATTGTCAACAAATATGAGTGACATTTGACATATTACACGCTAACAGACAAGGCTAATACATGCATGCTTATAATTTTCCTCTAGTTACATGTTTTCCCACAGGCATTAGATTTTCAGTCTAGGTTCAGATGATACCTACTTCCCATTATGATCTGTGAGTCAGAAGACAAATAGCAAACAGCTGCAAAGTATGTGCTTTTTTTTTTTTTCTTTGCTTTTTTAATTCTATTGTGTAGATGCCAGCTAATCACAGAAGGTAACACTAAACGTCCTTAGAATCCGGGATCTTGAGAAATTCTATCAATAGTTACATCCAACTATTCATGCAAATACTTTAATCAAGTTTATCACATTTTATTTAAATTGATGGTTTATTCTACATTTTAGCACAACTGCATTATTTTATAGTTCTGTTCAAACTTCTCATTCCCTGCCCTAACAAAAGTATCTCTCATCATCTTAAGTGCATTGCCTACTCTTGAGTTATTCTTCAAACAATACTAAACTACTACACAGTTTAGAACTATGTAATATAGTGTGTTCTGTGTTGTTTTTGTTTTTGGTTTTTTTTTTTCCCTATGGATATATATTTAAGCATGCCAAATTCAAAAGAGTAAGTACTGCAGTTCTGTTACAGTAAACACAACTATTCTCACAGTGTAATTATTTTCCTTGGTAATGAACTGACTGCAAATAACAAATACTCTTAACTTCAGTAGTGATACCTTTTTGCACAGCAGCAGGGAAGTGCTGAAGCCTCCAAAGTGACATACTATCAATTTCCATGCCAAGCTTTTTCCTTCGCTGTCTCTCCCGCTCCAAAGCTTTTTCTGCCTCCATGCGATCAGCCTCCAATCGCTTAATTAGCTTGGTAACTTCCAGTAGCAAAACTGCTATTTCCTGCTTCAAGGTTAACGTCTTGCTGTCTTTAAAAATACATTAAATATTATTTTTTTTATGAAAGCTTAATCACAGGCTCTTTATTCCAGCTTCATTCTGAACACAAAGTTGTCCTGTCTGTGTGTATCACAGTAAGCACAATTAGTTACATTGCTTTTTAATAATACATTATCATTATTTCTTATGATAGCTTAAACTTACACTCTGCAGTCATCCTCAACATAAAGACAGCCTTTTCACATGTATCAAGGCAAGCAAAAATTGGCTGCAAACAAATCTTGCATGTTTCCTCCAGTTTATTTCCAAAAACAGAGATGGTACACAATTTTCATTTTTGTCTTGTTGTTTGGATAAGTAGTTACCCCAAGTTCTTCATTATATCTTTGTTGTTGTTGTTTTTAAGAACACTTATTTTATGTTCCCCAGGAAGTATCAATGACTTCATTAAAGTTCTCAGAATTCTAAGAATATTCAGTGAAGTATCTCAACAATACACAAAACTGGTTTTCATCACGATACAAATAGGCCATCAACATTTTATTCTGTAAAAATCTGGCTATCAAAAATGCCCTAGCTTACTGTTTTTGGTAAAATATTTTTGAGGTCATCATCCTTAACCTGATCTACAAAAAAAAAAAAAAAAAAAAAAAAAAAAAAGAGAGAATTGCATAAACTGCAGAATTCAAAGCATTTCCATTTAAATTCTACAGTCAATGATCAGTAACTCCTCAAATTATTTTCATTAAAAGTTGTAAGCATTGAAAATAAGGATAGCTACTTAAAATCTGGATTTTAGCTTTGCTGCCAACAAAAAGTGTATTATACAATTCACTGTAGACAGGATCAACTTGAGTTAGCAGTACTGAAAAGACTGCACTGTGAATTGCACACAGACTCTTGAATACCGAAAACAATTCAAAAACATTTAATTTGAACAAAGATGCCAACTGTAAGAAATATAACTTCATGTCAGGAGTGTATTTGTGAAAACCCTGCAACAGTGATGCAGCTACATGTGTTACTGAAATTAAACAAAACACAAAATAATTTGTTCTGCTGGCTTAAAGTACAGTATAAATCTACATAGAAAAATGTAAATTACCATCTTGCAAACAGGATGATTTCATGGTACTTAATATAACATTTAAAATCCATGTGTCTTTCAGCTTGACAAATGATACACCGATAGATTTCAAAGGATGCACACATCATTTACATAAGATCTATCAAGCAGCCAGCAAACATTATTAAATGCAAAGCATATATTAAATGAGGGCAAGTAACTATTTCCACTCAGACTGAGTACTGTACTGAGTACTATAAAGCATTTTACCTTCACGAGATACATTAGCATCTTGAAAATCCAAACTAGTTGATAATGATAACCAGGTATCTTCATTAGATTCAGCACTGACTTGTTCTGTTATCCTGTGGATAAAACCCACTGTCACTAAAAAATTTTAGACTGAATTTAAAGTGGCACTGTTACATAAATATTTCTTTTACTAAGTCAGAAGTGCCTTTCTTCAGTCTTGTATCTTAAATGCTGGATTATATAGAATTACTGTTAAAAAAAAGAATGCAAGTCATTCAAAAGAATTTTTAATTGTGTA
The DNA here is from genome assembly GCF_951394365.1 of Tetrao urogallus. NCBI lineage: Eukaryota > Metazoa > Chordata > Aves > Galliformes > Phasianidae > Tetrao > Tetrao urogallus. The sequence continues at coordinate 41,572,827 of NC_136815.1, read as the reverse complement.
ACTCCCGTATAAATGATTTTCCTCATATTTATTTACAGAAATACAAAAAATAGACTCCTTAACATCTTGTACCTACACAGACCAACTCTGTTGTTACACCCAAGGATTTGCCAAAGAAACCGATGAGGATAAGTTGTTATTCTGCCCAAGTTCTGAAGTGAAAGGATCTATATACTCTATACTTTGCAGACTCTTCTCAGCAGCAGAAGCATCGAATGTCACCCTCAGACAGAAATGCATTGCCAGTGCAAATCAGTAATTTCAGTTTTATCACTGATGTAATAATTTCAGGGTCAACAATGAAGAAAAGCAATTGAAGATTTTTTAGAAACACAATGGCTTCATCAGTTTCCAGCAGAGAACCTTTTGAAATCTTGGGAAATTCAAAAGCAGAAAAAAGGAGGTTTTTGTTAAAATAAGATTGGGATAAATCTAATCTGCAAGCGAGAGAGGGAAATAAACAATCCAAATAATTAAAGAACAGAAACAAACCAGAAGTCTCAGAAGACCTCAAGAGGCTCATTAGTCTACTGGAGTTGAGAATAAGGTGATGAAGGATAACCACCCCCCATATTTGCCCACGTGTGCAGGTTAAAGAGTATATACAGGTCTGTCACAAGCAGTGAAGACAAAATGAAATCTATAATCAAACAGGTATACCACACATAATGTGAAAGTCCAGAGTTTAAAGCAATCCACAAAAATGTACTGATTCTGTGAAGCAAAAAAAAAAAAAAAAAAAAAAAAAAGAAAGAAAAAAAAAAGAAAAAAAAAAGAATTGATGCCTGTGATTGTTACATCTAAGTTACTGGGAAGATTCCAGCAATGGAAAATAATAAGAAATTTGATAAGAAAAATGGGACTTGGTAATGGAAGAGATTTCAAATTAGATATAGAAGCAGAAGTTCAGTGAAGAGGAGTTGGATAAATAAGAAACACAGAATGACTCAATAGGCATATGTGACACAAAAATACACACAGAAATAAATGCTATGTTGAGCAAAACAGCCAAGACAAGCTGAATGCATGAGATACATTCTCCTCTTCAAACTCTTCTTTTTAATCACTGTAATGAGACCGACATCATAAAGTGGCCCACATCACAAATAATTCAATTTAAAATTACACAGTCAGCTTTGTTTTGGGTATCTTATAACTCAAAACAATGAGAACTTGAAATGGGAATACTGAGCCATATTTAAATATCTCAGATGAGGCGCAATTTCAGAAGTATCAATAACTGAACTGCACTTCACAGCAAAAGTTACCATTTAGGTGGGTCCTAAGATCCCCTTGAATCTTTGCATATTAAACACAGAATAGGGAAGACATAATAGTGCATGAACACTTTTGGTCTCCTGACATAAATAGTTCCTGCAGGCACTGTGAATGCTTATTTTAGCTGTGTTCTGCACAATAGTAGAACTTGGTAAACATTAAAGTTCACAGAGAAGGCATTACAGTCACGCTAATTTTTCTTCAAAAGTTTACCTGACATAAAAACAAACAAGCAGTTTGTATGATTTTGTATGCATAATTCTTACCACAGCTTTTTCTCCTCCTTAAACACACGGTCATACTGCAAAATAAAAGACAAGTTTCATTACACATCTCAGACGACACATAATTGTTACCTAATAAAAAGACTACTGAACTTTGTATTGTAAAAGGATATAATCAGAGTGCATACAGATCTATGTTTCTTGATATCTTTAAATAATTACGAAGCTTTTGAATTCTGAAAACCTGTGTAAGGATCTCCAAATGGTTGGTAATGAAACCCATTCTTTGTACACACACGTTAAATATTACTGTTTTGTAAAGCTTTTTAAAATCCTTTTACATTGTTAATTATATTGCCACTCTTAATCTCTGTAATTAAATCTCAAAACTATTGGACAGTTTCTGCCTGAACATTCTATGCTTTTCCTTCATTAGACTTCTGTCCAGAACAGTAAATTAAAAGCTGCCAGGCAAATTTTTTGGGCCCAGAAACTTTATCAACTGCATCATAAGATTGTAACAAAAGCTTATTGCTACAATTACCACATACCCAAATCACTCCCAATTTCCAAACAGTTCAGGAATTGGAAAGAATGATAAAGCAGTTCCCAAAGCCCTGCACGTACTGTCTCTCTTGTTTTTCAGGGTAAGAATATAACAATATACATAGGAGGTTTTCCATGTCAACTGGACACATTACTGATTATATTTAATCAAATATCAGAGCCCAGGGGCTTTGCAGTCAGTGAGAAGATATAACCCTGGTAAGGTCATCTGGCCTCCCCTTCTTCGTCAGGCTCTCCTCCCTGCTGCTCAACCACACTGCGCATCTCACCTCAGCATTATGGACAGGCCTACCCACCTTCCAGACACTCATTATATTTGATTAATTGGTTTCAATTCTAATTATATTGTATTATAATGTGTGTATGTATATGTATATGTATATGTGTAGTATAAAGTGTGTTATCCTGCATTCTGATATCATATTTAGTAATTAGTTTGTTTCTCCTCAGATCGTTGCCGCTGTTTTTAATTATTTTGGGGTCCCCTGTTTCCCTTTTCTGGAGGCGTGGATTTTGTGAAATCCCTCCACCCCGCTGGTCACAGAATTGGGCTGAACCAGCCCACAAACCATTGACATACACAAAATTAGAAGTGGAAAATACACAAGAGACAGCATATACATTAAAATGAATGAACATCTGGACAGATCAGTGTTTCCTCATTTAATTCATGTACAGTAATTACAAAATTATCACACAAATAACTTCACTATTCTCACTTTATTTTAACTCAAAGTGAATGAGGCAATACCAAATTCCCTATCTACGTCTATACTGTATATCAAGATATTCTTATAACTTATCCAATTTGGATTCCTCCAGTACCTATTCTGTAGTTGCAGAAATGTCACTGCAAAGCATTTAATAAAGTAGAAGACTAAAGTGTGATAGTCTTTCTGATGTACCTCAGTGATTACAACACAGTCAATACTGGAGCTAAATTATTTAAATATAACTTGCTTGCAACAGTAGCAATCAGATCTTACTGCAGTGTAGACATACACAAAATTTATTAAAAATTTGGAAAACACTCCAACACTCCACTGTGAATTATTTAAATAAAACTGATCATATTCTCAAGGAAGTTAATAGGAAGATTTTACTGTACTTCAAAAGACAATGTATTGCACTCTTTCTTCATCTAGCTACCCATTTTCAGCTTCCCTTTACTCTTGTTTCTATTCACAAAATCTACTTAGGCTATGAAAACATCATACATTGCTAGAAAAAGGACCGTTACATTTTCAAATTCATGGATCTCAATAAGAGAGAAGATTTAATCAAGGAATTGGTAAGTACTCTCTAGGAAAAAAACAGTGCTTGCTGTAAAGGAGAGAAAATCACCATAGTAATCTTATTTTAAAATACACTTGATATAAAAAGAGCTCAGCCATTTTCAACCATAACTGTACCTGTTGAAAGTATTTCCCTATCTTTACTTCCAACTCTTGAATGTGATGAATGGCTTTATTAATACATGGTAATGGAGTATTTACAAAAGCACAGCTCCGTTGCCTTGGGGTGGTCCACTCATCTGCAGAAACAATGAGAATACAGAATGTTGCCAAGCTTTACCTGAAGGCTGATACCAGACAGTTTGACACTTGAATTTGTCCCTTAATTTGAAACCTGACAAACCTTAGTCTTGGCTAAGAGAATGCAACCGCTGCATCTATTGCCATGCACACATTACACAGAAAAGGTCATTCCTTTTCAATATGAGAAGAGAGGGACAAATGAGTGCATGAAAAAATATGATGGAATAACATCAGAGAGACAAAACGTGATAAAAGGGGTAAGGTCAGAATATCAGTTTTCTATAATTAATTTTATAAAATTAATCCCAAATTAATTGAGTTTGATGACTTTAGGCTAGTCCTCAGTGAAGATTTTGTCCAAAGAGTAAGAATAATATCAAAACCCCAAAAAGCAAGGCTGGTAGCTACTGAAGAGAAGCCTAGAGCCAAACAGAAGAGGTCTTACAGCTCGAAGAGGCAAGCTTAGCCAACTCCTGCGCATATGATACTTAGTGCCAATCAGCATTGGCTTCAATCATATGAAGGAATGAAGTTCCAGAAGGCCAGTTCTGGAGATGGGACATTCAAGCTACATGGCACATAACTGTTCCATAAGAACATTCAGGTTTTACGGCTACATTTTCTTTCAAGTGTGTTTGCCTTATAATGACATAGATAAATTACACTCTGTCACACTACTGAATGTTATCTATTCAACTGATACATAGAAGGGGAGTCTGACAGCAGGGATCACTAATGAAAGTCATCACGAATCACCACAAGACAATGAAATCTAGCAGAGGAGCAATTAAAAAGTGTGATCAGTTGTCCTACAAACATGGAACATTAACCTAATTATGTTCAGGGCAACACAGTGCTTTAATGTGTGTTGGATATTTACAAAAAATAACAATAATATTTATAGAGATTACTCAGGAAAATAGATATATTAGCAGTCAACCTTCATACAGTTTGTAGGTGGCTGTGTTGTTTATTTATTTATTTTTTTTAAGAATAATCTCTCAGTGTCTTAATTAAAATAGTTAGACTAGAAGATCAGAAGGCTATGGGTTACGTACACTTACTTCATGGTAAACAGCTTTATTGGAAAAGACAGTTTGCAAAATTTTGCTGGAAAAATAGAACCCACTAAAATGGGCTCACAGGATCTGTCAGAGGGGAGTTCTTTACTATGAGAGTGGTGAGATGCTGGAACATCCACAGAGAGGCTGTGGATGCCCTGTCCCTGGAGGTGTTCAAGGCCAGATTGGATGGAGCCCTGGGCAGCCTGGTCTAGTATTAAATGGGGAGGCTGGCGGCCCTGCCTGTGGCAGGGGGGTTGGAGATTCATGATCCTTGGCCATTCTGTGATTCTGTGATCTTCCTCAGCCTCTTTCCAGAGCAACCTTCTCAGGATGCCCATGCTGCACCATCTGGACTAAGTGTATACAGACTTTGGATCTTTCTGTGCTTACAGAAGTTCACATTTCCAGACTAATATTACTTCAATTTCACTTAAGCTGTTTCTGCTGCTACTTTTTATCAGTTTACCAAATGAATATTAATTTTGTTGTAAAAATTATTTAATGTTCTTGCCTCAATATACCTAAGAATACTTCCATTAAAAAAAAAATCAGAAACACCTGAACGGCATTAAGAAAATAAGATTAATCTCTTACTTCCTTGATTTTCATTGGCAAAAGCAAACAATGTCACAAGCCTTCTAAGACATTTGTAAAAGCAAGTTATATATAGAACTCAGTGAGAAAATGGAATAATTCACTAGATTTTTCTTAAAATGTAAAAAAAAGTATAAATGCCATGTGAAATACAGCTAATTTTGTTTTCTCTAGATAGAAAAACTGAACTGTGATTAGATGATTGAGTGACACCACTAAGTAAATGACTGACATTCAAAGTATACAAATGCATAATTGCTATGAAGAATTTTGAGAAGCATAACAGATAAAAACCACAAAAGAGAACTAGCACTGCACACTATTAAAATAAAAATTGAAAATAATAATGTCTTAAATTTAAGCCTTTCATTAAGCTATTTGAAAACCATATAGTAGAAGATATATTGACATACCTTGAGGTGGTTCATCAGTGTCCTTAGAAGAGTAGGAAAACAACTGCGTTTCAAGCATTGTTGTGCAGTATTTTGCAGCCTAATGATTAGAAAAAACATTATATGTAGGTTACTCTGAAAATAATTCCTTCTATTTATATCCTACAGATACAAAGAGCACAATAACACTATTTGACAGAGCAAATTCTCAGCTAGAAAACACTGTTTTTCAATACAGTCATCATCATTAGCTCTGCATATTCACCAGAGGTGAACAAGAGCCTGAATGCCACGCTCATAAACATCTACACAAGTGGAGATGACTGACTATCAATGTCACCACTGCTGAAAGACACCACCCACTGCCTCACTGTGCTCAGATCCACTGGCTGGTCTCCATAAACGTTCAGCAAGCATTGATGAATGGCTGCCATTTTTTCTGCATGAAGGAATTTAATGACACACCTTTGCTTCCCACACACTTCCAGGTCAGCTGCCATTTTGTTAGATTGTTCCTCTGTTGCCATACGTCATACAGTGACAAAAAACAATGGAGAACTGGTGGGAAGGTTCAACCTCTACTGCCATACCTTCAACATCCACCTCTGACATTGCGTGCCAACATCATAAAATAGAAGGCATTACTTTTGGAGCATTAACCTCTTTCTTATTCTTGCGAGGTCAAAGAGATCTGACAGTGGTAGGAACAATCTCTGCTCAAGCAAAAAACTAATTCAATTCAATTATTAGAAATGAGCATCTGAAATTCCATTACCAGAAGAATCATTCAAATATGTTTTAAAGATGATTCCTACCAAAGCTCATGCTACTAAGCATGTTAGTTATTTGATCCATCCCTTTACTCATAATTAAAATATCATGTACAATAGCATAATATTTTTTTGCAAAGATTACTAAAGCTTAAACCTAGCATTTTTCATTCTGTTGTATATGTCTAAATGAAATACAGTAAATATTGGTTACCATAGTAACCACAGAAGGGAAGAAATTTAGTTTTGGCATAATTGCTGCATATGTTCATACAAATCACATCTCCCATTCTGAGCATTAGAAATGTTGACACTTCTGAACTCCATTTTTAAAAAATAGGGTAATGAAGAAACAAAAAATGAGATCAAGTATTAACAGACATAATGCAAAATATTCTTGTTTAATTCATTCTCCTTTCTTTTACACTTAGAATATATTATTTCACATTTTATTAAACCACAGTTAATTACTGCTTATCTTTTACTTAGTGATAATCAAGCATTTCTATTAACATTAAAATCAAAATACTATTTTATAATAAAAAATACATTAATAATCAAACATTCAGAAATTGAATTTCAAGAAATTCAATTCTAAAGAAATTTCAGAAAAAAAAAAAAAATAGCCTGTGACAAACTTATTTCCTTTCCAATTGCAATGAGGTTCACATTGAACAATACCTGTGTCTTTACTTCCACGAAATAGTAGCAAAGGAGGGACTATTCTAAGCATGCTGGCAGTCAGTCTTACAACAGCATCATTTTCTCAACAGCATTATAACATACATCCAGCAGGGAGAAATTAAGTCAATTCAATCAATCTCCAATTTAGCTACAAACTCCTCTATGCTTCTTTATCAGCTGTCAGAATGAATCAGAAGCATCTTAAAAGAAAAACATAAACCAACAAACAATCAACCAACAAAGCCAAACAACACAAAAATACCAACAATACCAACAAACCACCAACAACCCTGTGGTTGTGTGAAAGGTAGGACCATTGGACTTGCATGCTTTTACTTCAAAACTAGACCTACTCCAATATTTTCCTTTTCAAGCTTTGTCTGCTCAGTATCTTAGCTCTGAGTTAGCTGTTTCAGAATCACCTTACATTGTTCATTACCATCAATACCTTTCGTTTCAATATTCAGAAATACAAACATCAGAATTTCAGAAAGAGTTTAGTAATGCAAAACAGAAGAACAAATAATTTAAAAAAAAATATATATATATATATAGACTTAATCTCAACTTTAATTCTTGGAAACCAAAAGCTTTTTCTTAAGGTGTTGAGCATGGCACAAGATTCCATCATTGTCAGCACTGGAAAAAAAAAAAAAAAAAAAAAAAAAAAAGAGATGCAAAGTCCAAAACTTTCCTTAGCACACAGTATTCTAACTTCAAGTATCAACAATGTCACTGTTGGCTTACCTGGCTTCCCCAGACCTTCTGGTATCTACTCTGCACATGTACAGAGATTAATGGGTCAAATCCTTAATGAATTTGTGGAAGTGATCCAGCCAAATTTTGAAGGATAACAGGCTTTCATAAAAAAGAGAAGATAAAAAGAGGATTAGTCTGGAATAACATATGAATGAAAGACCACTTAAGTGTTTAAAAATGGTTATTTTTTTAACACTTGATGGGATCTCTGTTACTGCAGAGCAGAGAAAAGCTGCTAAAAACATTTTACAGCCCAAAAAAGGCAGCAGTTCCCATAACCATTAGAATCAATAAAGCCTGATTTTACAAAGATCCCACAAAAGAAAACCAATTCTTCCTGGTTCTTCCAAAGAACCTGACCAACACAGCTTCCTTAGCTATTCCCTCCGGTCATGTGCATGTGATACAACGGGTTTGGAGCTTTACAAATGTTGTCTGGCTAACCAGAAAGACAGCAGATTAGCTGGCTGACCGCTACCCTGCAGAATAAGACTTAATTTATAGCTTCTTTCTTATAGGGGAGGAAATAATTTGAGTCTTTCCTCCCCCTACTCAGCTTCCAGTTTTCATGAAACTTGGAGGAACTCAACATCTTTGAGACTTTAACCTATCAAATCTGGTTGAAATTTCATAGACTCACAGAAACATTAAGGTCAAAAAAGACCTCTAAGATCTCCTAGTCCCCACCAGCCCATCCCCACCATGCCCAATAACCAAGGCCCTCAGTGCCACATTCACATGTTTTTAAACACCTCCAGGGACAGCGAGTCCTCCATTCCCTGGGCAGCCTGTTCCAATTCCACTCTTTCTGAGAATTTTTCCTAATATACAACCTGAATCTCATCAGCGCAATTTGAGGCCATTTCTTCTCATTCTATCACTAATTATGTAAGAAGAAAAGGCCAATCTCTTCTCTACAACCTCCTTTCAGGTATATGTAATAATCTGACATTATGTTTGAAAAGCTTCTGGAGGACAAGCACTGACACACAATATACAGCGACGGCATACTTGTTTCCTTAGATAAACCAAAACCTTCCTTAAGTGGAAGCTACCTAAAGTGATTGTAGTCATTTCTTTTATAATCTTTCCATCAAAGATGGAAAATCCTTTTTTTTTTTTTTTTTTTTTTTTTTTTTTTTTTTTTAAAGAAAGATCTTAAATTTTACAATCTTAGGTAGAGGGCAAAGAGACAACATTCTTCACATGCCAAGGTAAAAAAGACCAAAAAAAAAAAAAAAAAAAAAAAAAAGGCAAAAAGAGACCAAAAAGAGACAAGCATGAGGATGCTGGCAATGCTGAAGTATAGTGGGTGAGAATGAATTCACAGGTTTGAAGGGCATTTGCAAGGCAAAGCTGAAAAACTTACTATGAAGTATGGAAAGGTAATTATTGAAAAGTTCAGAACATAACGCAGAATAAACGACAAATCCAAAGGGAAAAGAAAAAGAGGATAGATGAGACACAGAACTAAAACTGGAATGGGACAACATAAGGACAAAATGACAGAGGATCTGTAAATTGAAAAAAGGAAATTGTGTATTTAATTAAGCACTTACAAAATTCCACAACAAACAGAAGGGGGTAAAACTAAGTAGAAACTTCATTTCTTATTTGGAGCATAGTAGAATGTGAAGACAGATTTCATCTGCAAAATAATACCTCAATTAACTGAAAGATCCAAGGCAGTTTCAACTAAATCCAAACCATTTCTAACAAATGTTGTTGAACCTGCTTTAAAATCTCATAGTGACAGTTTTTATAAAGAATCTCTGCAAAGTTAAACCAAACTCAACTATTTTCACCATTAGTCAGCTTTGCTAAAGTATAATGTAGTCTTGCCGTATCTCTATGGACACAGAAAATGATTCCTTTCATCTTGTAAACAATTTATTTAACATTTGAGAAGCTTTCTCTTCCCTGTTATATGCTAAATAGATTAAATTCTTCTAACCCCTCTACCTTTATATTTTTATTGCTTTCCTGCTGCTTTCTTCCACATGTTTTTCAGCTGGTCCAGGTCCTTCCACATGTGTCCTGAAGAGGATGTGGCTTTCCAGCTGATGCCTCAGCGCTAGGAAGAAGTATTACACAATGCTTTTGGTTTCATATCCTGGAGTAACTCTCGGTTCTGTCACAACAACAGGATACTGGTTTTTGTGTTTCACACTATAAGCTATGGATCTTCTACTACCTTACCTAGAATTTTCTTCTACTACTAAATATAAGTAAGGCGCACAGAACATAGTACTTCATACTTGTTTTTACTTATTTACACCCTATTCTCTGACTTCTCCAGTCCATCTCAAATTGCAAATGATCCTGAACACTGAACAGTTCTTGCACCTCTTCTCAGCAAGGCACTGTGTCCCAGTGGGGGCACATGGCAAGTCCCTGCGGAGCAGCTTCTCAGATTGCCTCCATTGTTCCCCAGTGCCATCAGTAACATATGGTGTGTTCCTAGCAGGACAATGCCATGCTGTTTTAAAAAATAAATCTTTAAAATTAAAAAAAAAAAAAAAGAAGAAGAAGAAATAAGCGTTTAAAATGATGCATCCATCTTGATTTGATTTTCCATCAAGTTGTATGTACTTTATTCTTTTATGTTTAGGAGGAACTTGCAGCTAAGTGGTAATTTTAGCTACTGTGTATATTATATAAGTAGTTTAGTCGGAAAGATTAGGAAAAAATGTGTTGAAAATTTGGCAGGCTATTTAAAATTTAAGAAAAACGAACATAACACACTGCTAAAAGACATGAAATTGCATCTGTGCATTTTCTAGCATAAAGAGATCTTGCCAAGCTCCAGACCAAGTGCTGAGTAACCATAAAAGCATTCCTTTGTTCAGATGGAGCAAGATGTGTTTCGTGGCACTGCTCAGATCTGAGCAGCTAATTAATTCTTGATGCTGCCTTGTTTAAAAAATAAAATTAATAGAAAATCTTGTTAAAAATAAAATAGGACATTATTTTTAATTATACATTTTCAGGCGGCTGTTTTATAAACATTCAAAAGGAAAGGCTAACATACACATTTCAACAGAGCAACATTAAGAGCACATTTCTGTTCTGGTTCTGCAAGACACCCTTAGAAGATGACAGATCCCAGTCAAAGTTTTACATGACAAAAAAAAAAGAGAAGACTGATACCTAAAGAATCAACAGTACCCCGAAGCTGAATGGAAGTGCTGTTTTCTCAAGCTCATGCTTCCTTATTATCTACCTTCCAGAGTGACACATCCTGAATCGTAAATCTTTTTACCCATGAAATGTGACCATTAACTTTACTCATTGCTTGTGCTCTGTGATTCAGTAATTAAACTTAAATTTTCAGACTAAGCTAAAAATACAGAGTAAAATGAATTAAATATTTTAAAAAAAGCATAATGAGATTTTATTACATATTTGAGCAAAAAGAACGTGGAAGAGGCTTTTTGGTTGTTTTTTAGCTTTTTTTTGCTAGTTATTCATTCTGTCTTTAAATTTCTTTACCACAGTTATGTTCTCACATATGTAACAGCTCACAGAGTGTGCACAGATCGAAGTTCATGTAAATACCCTTTTTTTTTTTTGCTAGGCAGAGAATTTCATTTCCTATCCACATGCAGAGTGGCATAATGCTTGCTGCCTTTCCTTAACATGAGATGAACTATGCCAATAGAAGGCCCTTCCTTCTACATGGGTGAAGCTAGCCTAGGACTAGGAGATTTACTGTAATGCACTACCTCACTACAGTTAGTGGCACAAGTGCTGTATATCAAGTCCCTTGAACTCAAACAGGAAGGTCTCAGCAATTTCAATTTTCTTAGGTTCTCATTGTTTCTTGCCTTGCTGTGAAGGTGAAAGGTGAAGGTGAAAAGATACAGGAAACCAGACTGCAATGCCAATTCAGGAAATCCACAGAAAGCTGGAATGGATAACCAGACTTCTTTACCTTATGAGATTTTTATCACTTTACAAGTAATGATCATTCTTAATCATTTAATATCTATTTCTACTCCAAACTCTCTTTTAACATCAAGCATAATCGTTCAGTATGCATCTTGAAAATACCATGAAAAATAATTTCATTGTCATTTAAATCAATTTCACTAAAACTTGTAAGGAATTTTAACAGATGATACAACATATTTGGGGCCAAATACTGCAGTATTAACTTTTGTGTGGATCACAATCTTCCAAATGATAATTTCATCCAAAACTGCAGCAAGTACTAAAAGAGGAATAAGAAAGTACTCTCTTTTATGTGCAATCCAAAATTGATTTCTGTATTTAACACTGGCACTGTCTCACTAAAGAAAGAGGCTGCAATTCCATGAGGAGCAACCTTAAAAGGCTGCAGACCAAACACCTCCACAACCTCAGCAGATCCCTAAGTTCCCAAAAGCATATTCAAAAAGTATTTCATTGTGTTAGCAAGCATAGCACATTTCGCAAGCAGGACAATCTGAAAGAATAGCCTAGTTCCCTAACCAACATGATCACATACTGGATTTTCAGTTGGGATCACGACCAGCCTTTCAACGTCCAAACAACATCTCAGTATGACCAATGGGGAAGAACTTGCAAGAAAGGACTGTTGATAGAGAAATTCTGGTGAAACGTGAAACTGACAGAATGAGGAGAAATGGCCTCAAGTTGCGCCAGGGGATGTTTAGGTTGGATATCAGGAAAAACTTCTTTACAGAAAGGGTTATTAAGCACTGGAATAGGCTCCCCACGGAGATGGTTGAGTCACCATCCCTGAACATGCTTAAAAACTATTTGGATGTGGTGCTCAGGGACATGATTTTGCAGAGGGTTGTTAGGGTAGTCTGGTTAGGTTGTGGTTGGACTTGATCTTTAAGGTCTATTTCCAACCTGAGCAACTCTATGATTCTGTGACAGCTGACACTTCAAGACGTTTGATACATATTTCCTCAGTATTCACCCAGGTTCCCACAACTGGAACGTGACCAGAACTTCACAGCACTATGAGCTAAGGCATGTTCGCTAAACCTGCCACAAATTCCCCTATTCCTCGTTAATTATTTTCCCAAAGAAATAACAAGACAGATGGGAATGAGAGACCAGTTAGCAACACTGCAATAATGGCTGCTCCTCCTTTCCACACTGCTTTCGAACTATCTTCAGAGTAACCCCTGAGCTTTCGGAAAGTAACCGAGCACTGTTACAACTTTCACACCAACTCCTTCCATGTTTTCTACCTTACACATGCTGTTTTCTAAAAAGAGAGCACAAAACTACCAGAGAATAATCGCCATAAACTCCAAAGGGCAAAAACCCTAAACTTTAATCTCCGACTCCTCTTCAGAAATGACTCCTGTAATGACAGTATTTGAAACAGAAAGCTGAGAACCCTATTTAAGCCGCATATCAGAAAGCACAGTGTATTCGTTGTAGCCACAGCGCTACAACAGCGCTCCTCCCGACGCAGACAAGCAGTCAGGGCCCCATACTTTCCCCTGGCTCTCCCCCACAGCCGGGGCAGCACCGCCTCCCGCTACTCACGGCTCCGCCGGGCGGTGGGTGGTGAGGGGCTGCCGGCGGCCGTTTGGCCGTTCCCCTGGCAGCGGGAGCCGGCGTAGGCCTCCGTTCTGAGAGGATTAGGTCTCCACTGAGCCTCCTCCAGGCTGAACAATGCCGGTTCCTTCAGCCGCTCCTAGTAACGCTTGTGCTCCAGACCCCTCAGCAGTCCTGATCATTAACGCTACTTGTGTAACAGCAGTAAGTAAAAGCTCAGCTTTCTGCACTTCCCCCCTGTTTTAAAGTGGAGCATAAAATTAAGCTGGGGAAATAAGGAGTGCTGTCAGCAAGTAGAGAGCAGCGATCCTTGCCATCTACTCTGCACTGGTGAACACTTTGTCCAGTTGCACCTCTGCCCCCAGCACAAGGGAGACCCCGACACAGTGGGGAGAGTCCAACACAGGGCAACAGATTTGACAGAGGGCCTGGAGCCCCTCTCCTGTGAGGAGAGGCTGAGAGGTGGGGCTGTTCAGCCTATGGAAGAAAGGGCTTAGGGAAGATCTCAGCAATATGGATCAGTATCTGAAGGGAGGGTGCAAAGAGGACAGAGCCAGGCTCTTTTCTGTGATGCCCGGTGCCAGGATAAGAGGAAGTGGGCACAACCTGGAACACAGGATGTTCCCTCAGAGCACCAGGAGCACTTCTGTGCTGTGCAGGTGACGGAGCGCTGGCACAGGCTGCCCACAGGCTGTGTGTGGGCTCTGCTGCTCAGAGACCTTCAGCAGCTGCCTGGGTGTGGGCCTGGGCTCCTGCTCTGGTGTCCCTGATGAACCCAGAGGGCACTGCCAGCCACAGCACAGTCTGAGGTGCTGTGATTCATCCAGTGAGAGGGATTAAGAGCATTGTCATGCTAGGGGACTTCAAAACTATCCTTAACTCTCTGCTGATATTGCATTTAAATAGATACCTCAAAACAGATACCCTTTGATAGAGAGCAATAACAAAATGAAACTCTTTGGTACTCTAGGAAGTCATGAAGAAGGAGAAGAAATATCATGTTCCTAGATATTAATGGGCTTTGAAATCACAATTTTAACCTTGTGATAATTATGTATCAAATCTGAAGAGGGAGAAAGTGTACTTTTTTGTTTTTCAGGCTAAATCCAAGCCCCTGACCACCATGGTTATTGCACACATTTCTCATACTGAGATTTATCACTACTTATTTGACAATACACAATTTCTGCCATCTTCTAGGCTTTTCCAAGGAAAGAGAAAACCACTTTTGAAGTGGTGAAGGGAGCTCTTTCAAATCACAGATTTATGACAAGTTTCCATGTTAATGTGTTTGATCTTACGGAGTAGTTATCGATCTTGGTAGCTATTGTGAGACAAAGAACACATCTCATCTTTTGATTGTTACTGTAAGACTGCTGTGGTCATCCTTAGTTGCAGAATTTCCTAACAAATATAGAAACAAATATATTTTCTAAACAAATATAGAAAAAAAATCATTTAGATAGCTGTCAGCTATCTAACATATTTGAAAAATTTAGATTGCGTTAGGAAAAACTAGATTTACCCAAAAGTTGAATGTCTTTGTAGTTAGGTCCATAATTTATTCATAAATGGGAATAAAGCTTCAAGAGTGTATTAATATATTCATTAATCTCATAGAAAGTATTTCCTGGTGTGGGTTTTTTTTTTTAATATTAGAATAACACAAAGATTTTTCTTACAGCTGCATGCCTTCAAAAGTAGCATCAATGTTGTTCAAAAGAAGCAAGACTAAGTATGTAATGTTTTACTCATAAGTAACTCACATCACATTTTTGGGATTTAGAATTAGGAAATTATAGACATATGTAACATGAACATAAACACCCATGCAGATCATCAGCTACTAATTAGTGTGATAGAGTGTCCAGTGAACGTGTTTGCGTCTCTCTTATATCCTTTCACCCTCAATAAATAATAATCAGGATTTTAATACAACTAGAGAAATCCTGAATATTACTACATGCCACAGTTTCAAGATTTTGTTTATTTTATAATCCACAGAACATAAAATAAGACAATAAAGAAGGCTGCAAAAAAAAAAAAAAAAAAAAAAAACACAAAAAAACCACCATACTCTACAATAGACTATTTTACTCTTCTGCAGGCTTGTCCCACTGCCTACAACTGCTATTATTTTTCTTTTTTTTACTGTCAGTAAAATATGTACTAAATCAACCCCTAAAGGAAGGGCTGATGATTTCATGGTATGTATTGCAGAAACAGGAGAATTTGAAAAAATTGGTACCATTGGTACCATGCCATTTATTCCAGCCTGCATGTGCTGCAGCAGAATGTAGTTAAATGATAAGCTGCTTACACCTCAGAACTGAATGTTGATTTTGCAATACTGAAATTCAGGTCCCACTTCTTTAATCTTCTGCAGTGTACATGAGAATTTCGTACATTTATGACTAGCAAAGTTAAGTTAAAAAAAGCAAACATAGCACTGTGCATCTTTTCCATTAAAAGAGAAGACGAAAGAATAATTATTGCAGAGATGTTTGGCCGTGTCAAAAGAGGCATTAGATCTGTGTCTACAACAGCATTTCTACACCTAACTGGAGACTGGGAAGTTAGCCCAATGCTTTCCTTCAGAATGAGGTACCTAAATGCACCAGTCTCAAAAACTCAGCTCCTGAGTTTGCACCAAACAACATCTTTCCTGTGCTATACCCAAAGGAATGGAATGGAGGTGCCTTGTCTCAATTGCTCAAACTGCTTTGAACTAGGATTATAGTAACATGAAAACATTTATTCCCTTCTTAATTTCTTTTTTTCATAATTAATTACTATTAAATCCTATTAGCTATGCAAGTTGTGTATTTAATTACATATATAGAAAACATAACTGACTATAACTTAACGCAAGTTGCTAGCATGTTGCCAAAACAAGATAGTCCAAGTCACCCTGCAGTGCTAGCAGGGATATATAAAGATGAAGTCCCTTTCCAAGATATTATGTGTTACAAATGTCTTAGCAGATACAAGGAGTAAGTCTACTTGTTTAGCAGTGAGCTGTTTCATTAAGTACATTTTTAGAACAAAATTAGACCCTGAGGTTGCCTTCTAGGGTGGTTTTACATTTTCAGCCTTTATGCAGAATGTTAATAATACAGTAATGTCTTATGTGGGAAAATAGAATCCATGATCCAGATCCATTTCATATCGTCTGCTTTCAACAAATCAAGCAGCGCAAAGTTAAATATAATTAACATAGTAAGTTGCCCATTGCACAACTTTGAGGAATCGCTAGCATGTTGGAAGAGTGTTTAATCTCTTGTTGTACCACACTTATAGCTCATCCTGAAGTAAGCAGGATAGGAGAAGATGAAGTGTACTGCAAAACAAACTGCCATTGCCCCATTGCCAGTTGCTGAAATTACACTTCAGGGCAAAATACAAATAATGGCCAAAAGCAGACACGTCATTGGAATACACACTTAATAACAACAGTGTGTTATAAAAGTTTATGGAGGGATGCAAAAGATTTTTTGTTCAGAATTCTTAATGGAATCTCATGGCTGTTCTATCAAATGTGTTTGTCAGTGTTCTAATTGTGCTGTAATTATTCCATCAATAGCTGAAATACTAGTCAAATGCCATCAAAATAAGCTGCTTCAGATCTTTGCTAAGTAGCAACAGAGAAGATTGTAGAATCAAAACAGGAGGGAGGGGATTTTCCAGCAAATTACAGATTTCCCATATTTTCTACTGTGGTCTCAACTACTTCTAGGAGCCCTACTTGAGCAGGAGGGGTGGACCAGAGGTGGTCTCCAGAGGTCAACCTTAACCATTCAGTAATTGTGAGTGAAATGCTGAAGGATTTCTGTCAGTTTTGGTAAGGCACAGATTTTAAAGGTATCTTCATGGGATTGAAAATGCGAATTTGAGCTCCTCAAAATAGAAGGAAACATTAGATAATTGCATCTGGGTTGGCTGATCCAGTACTAGCTTACTGGATAGAAGTAGCTTGGTACATATCATCGAATCATGTAATTATAGAATGGTTTGGATTGGAAGAGACCTTTAAGACCACCTAGCTCCTACCCCCCTGCTATAGCAGGGTAGAGACACCTCCCTCTAGACCAGCTTGCTCAAAGCCCCACACAGCCTGGCCTTGAGTGCTTCCAGGGAGGGGGCATCCATAGCCTCTCTGGTCAACCTGTTCCAGCGTCTCACCACCCTCACAGTAAAGAATTTCTTCCTGATATCTAGTCTAAATCTACTCTCTTTCAGTTTAAAACCATTTCTTATTGTCCCATCACTACATGTCCTTCTAAAAAGTCCCTCCTTAACTTTCCTGTAGGTCTCCTTTAGGTACTGGAAGGCTGTGTATACGTAGGTGTATATACACGTATGTGTCTGTATGCTTGTCTTTTCTTTCTAATGCCTGAAAATAAAAACACTACAGAACAAACAGAATTTTTAACTTGCATAAAAATTCCTTCATATTAACTGTGAAAAGCCACGATTTGGTTCTTTATGACTCATTTCCACCACACACATTTTTCACTTTGGCTGTGAAAGCAAATACTCAATTATTCATGCAACTCTTTAGAACAGGCTGTGGTTATGACAATGCTGAAAAGCCACATGTACTTAAAAATAATGTCTTGGCTGCCTAAACTAATACTCCTGCACAAGAAAGTTATCATGACCTCTTGCAAAGGCACAACTTTCCACATGCTGAATTACAAGTACTGTGACCAACAGGAACATTTCTGCAGGGTCAGCATCCCCATGTACATAAACGCGATCTCTGCTGTGTTATCTAACAGTGACCGGAATTCTGTGTGATGCTCGTATATCTCTTTTTATGTAAGTGCTGTTGAGTCCTGTAAGCTTAAAAGAAACTGCCAGTAAAGAAATAGATTTACTCATTTGAGTCTAGTTAGCTTGTGTGGAAAAACTGATAGAGATCGTATCTGTTATCAAAATACAGGATACAGTGAGACAGACACTGTCTTACCACCACAGTAGAATAGCAGATGCAAATTCTTGTGACAGAGTTGTTAATAACCCAGAAGCTGCTGTCTTGATTTTAAATAAAAAAGTTCCCCACTCAGATCAGAGCAGGAGAACAAGATGAGGCATGTGAAGATAATGCACACAAACACATGCTACAGGCATAGTACAAAGTAATTTAAAAGAGACAGTAGCAACCATGGCATTAATAATGGATATGGAAATACATCACTGCATGGCACGAAAATAATATTGTTTGTAAAATTTTAGTTGACTTTATGTAAATTTAAAGATACATCATAGATTGGAAAATCCTGAATCCTAGACCTGGAAATGACATAAAAGTTAATTTTAGGAAAATAAGTGAAAACAAAACATTCATTTAAGCCTGATGAGAATTAGGATCTTTGCATTTTTTGCAAGAAATATATCTGTGTATAAGAACTACTAACACACGGATCTGTGTTTCTTTGATTTGACTTGTAATATAGACATATGCACATTGATAAATGATTATAAGCAGTCTGAACTAGAAATTATCCATCAGCAAAAGCAATACCAGTTGCTATTTCACTGACTCACTGTCATGACTTCTCTTTTCAAAATTCTGACTTTCCAGCAACATAATATTGTGAATCTTCATGCTAAATCGCATCCAATGCCCACTGAGGGCAAAGAAACCTTCCACAACTCTACCAGCGTGTGAATTAACATATATGCACTCCATGTTCAAAAACAGCCCCACAGAGAAGAGAAAAAAAAACAAAACACCAAACAACACATATTCTTTAAATCATTTTTTTAACCTAAGACACTATTCAAATAAATACAGAAAAGCATCCATATCCTTTCATACTTGTTTCACAACTGAGAAACAATGCATGACTGTGCACTGTGATAGTCTTTCCAGGTATAGATGGAAACTATGTTTATACACAACATAATAATAAACAGCAGCAGAAAGCAGTGGTGTAAACATGAGATGCTTTTTTTCAGTTTTCCTGTAGACTTTACAATAAACATAACAATGAGAAAAACAGCCAATGCAAATATCTCCCAAAGTACATTGTTTGCAACCAGAAACGTTTACCAACTCAGAAGCGGCCTAGAAGCTGATGTCTTGCCAATAATTCTCTCTTACATCCCTAATATACAGAAAGCAATGATTTTTTCAACTATTTCTTATATAGCTTAAATGAAACTTTGGGAAAATGCTTGAAAAAGGATAAAAAGAGTAATGGCTCTCATAACATTCTTCATTTTTTTTCAGACTGCAATTGATATACCCCAAACCACATTTTCCCCTGTTTGAACTGCCATTCCAAACTTCTGTCACAAAAGGCCTAAGGTCTCAATATTACTTAATTTTGATTGGCTTTCAAAAAAGAAGCAGATTAAATCTCTTAGAGTGCATTGTTTTCTAACTATCATCATGTTTCTGACATAATTCAAAGCCTTAAATCATGAGTACTGACAGTGACTTGTGTACACACAGAAGCAATGCTCTTATGCCCTTAATTACACTTAAGAGTTTGAAATCTTATGAAGAATGGCCTCATAGGGAAACGTGGAAAGAATCTAATATAGAGATGCTTTTTTTCCTGAATTCCAGTGATTTTTGTTACGAATTTTATGAACTTTAAGTTTCATTAACATTTCACATAATTCATAAATGCCTAGGGTTTGATAATATTTTGGCTGGAGAAAGTAGCATTCTTATGTCACCTCATTATCACCACATTATTGAACAAACTTGTTTTTTCTATTTGCAGTATATTTTCATGGTACAGTATCTGGTGAGAACACAGAGCTAAATAACAGCACAAAGAAAGCATTCTAAAGGGTTTCATCACGTGGTAGAGCAGAGTTTTCTTTGATTTATTTTGTCTGCTATGCTCATGAGTGATTTCACTGACTATCTAAATTGCTTGGAAGTATATGAGAAAAAAAAAAAAAAAAAAGAAACAGGAAAAAATGCGTTCCCTAACCATATCAGTCTGTGCCAGCATGTAAACTACTACCTTACTATCATTGCTCATTGCTTCTAATACTTGCGACACTTACTAAATACTTTTCTAAGTAACTGCGTATGTCTACTTTAAAGGGAAAAATGAAGCCACACAGACTTGTCAAAAATAGCTCACTGTATTAACAACAACAAAAAAATTCCTTTCTATACAGTAATTAAAAAAAGCACTTAATCTTTTGCACTTACACCTGGATACACCACAGTTACAATTTCTAACATCCCCATATTTCAAACAAAATTACTTTTCTGGGTAAAAAGGCTCTATAGGAAGATCCTCCCAGGACCTTTGATTTTAAAAATACTGTGGCAAAAAAGAGATTAAGTAAAGGCTGTTACAAATTGAGTATAACGGAACTAACTGATGCAATATTTAAAACTCACAGAAAGCGCTAACACTGCTTATATCTTGAGAGAAAAAAAATCTTCCCAGAAGCTTTATAGTGCTCTACCTAGAATTTCAATTAAATGAAGATTCACTATTTTATCATTTAGATTTTTACCTACTTTGCTGGAGAATAAACGAGAACCCAAAGGGATTCAATCTACAGGGAACACAGCAGAGTCTCAACATGCAGTGCCTGCCTGATGAAGAAGTTATCTGAAATAAAACGAGAAAGTAGATGCAGCTGTGTTTTTTTTTTATAAAATGCAAATGGAGGAAGAGAATTCATTCTGAATTAGAATTTCCAAATGCAATGTTCGTGTTTGTAGTGAAATGGTATTAAAGTATCAAACTGAAATGCTTTCCTTTCCTCCCCTCCTCCTCCTCACTGAAGGCAGTAGTTTCCTGTTGATAGTACAGACTTCTTTTGCTTCGACACCAAAACGGTGTTTTCAGAAAACACAAATATTCAGATTTATCCTTTCATTTCTACGAAGAGCTCTTCTGTAATGACTTTGCATTTTATAAAACCAAAATCTACAGAGAATAACATTTTGTTGGTCACGTGAGTATTCAGTGAGGAAATACATTACCTTCATCTTCATTTGGGGACTCACAGTTTATTAATAACATTTGCACTGCAGCCTGTTTCTAGAAGGAGGAAGCGTTCCCATAATAGTGCTTTTAATGGTAATTTTTGAAGTTGTTATGTATATGGAAATAATCTAAAGCATTCATTGATATAGGAAGTTTATATATTTATATATTTGACACACTGAGATTTTTCTGTAATCTCTATGTATTGTTACATTCAAACAAAGAACATCCTCCCAAATCAGGTATTTTCTTCTGTGACTTTCTACAAGAAAAATATCTAACTAGAGATTAACAAATAGAAACAACAATTCCCACCACAGAAAATTAAGTTAAATAATTAAAATAAAATTAGTCAAAAACACCCATTGTAACACTTCGTTACTCACTATTCTGTTTACCAAATAGTATGTAATTTTGACACTAACCTATCTCTGATTATTTTATGTATGTTTTTTATGGGCTTAATTTTTGATCAACACCCAGAGAAAGATTATTTTCTCAATTCTGGCAATAATGAGGTAACTGTGAAAAGATATTTTTAAGCAGTAGCCAAGGATTTTAAATGCACTCATGTTTATGAAATATTTTTATTAATGAAAGTAATCCAGTGTTCATTTATGATGAAAGAAAATGAGTACTACAAAAAAAAAACAATTAAACATGCCAATCTTTTTCTGCATCTGATTTACATTTTTCTAGAGTGCTATTATGAAATAGTAATTTCATGATTAATATCTAATTTTGAACTAGTTTAAATAAATTTTGAATGGTGTCCTAAAGAAAGCTGTCACTTTAAACAGAAGATCTTATGTTAATTATCACTCTCAATAAGCTCAATAGTGGTATTTTAATGATATTTTCAGTTACTCAGTTCAGAGAACATGACAAATCTGTTAATTTCTAATGAAAATTTGAAAATGAGCTGTTTTCAGAAAGTGAATGGCCTTGTCACTTCTGATGGAAATGTTTTTAGAGGATAATGAATCACAACACGCAGGTAGGTTTATAAATTACATGTGTTGACTTCCACTAGTTGTGCTCTTTACTTGTTGATATTGCAGCCCTAGGAAATACTGAACCTCATGGAATAACAGCCATGTACTGTGGAAATGTTAATTTGAACAGGAGGTGTAAAATCAACATACCAAGGTGATAAGGTGGAAGGCTGGAAAATCCTTGCCCAATGGCAATTCAGTGGCAAAATTCCCACTGATTTCTTTGAGCTTTAATCCCCATTCTTTAATTTGTACCAACATAACTTCAGAGTCCTTTTTCACTGTTGGAAATGTTTTCTCTCTTTTTGACATCGGGGTTATTTAAGATTTAAGATCTTGCAACATACAGTCTTAAAAAGAATTATTAAAAACTAACAAGGAAATAAATGTAGCTCTTGTAACTGAGAAAATTAAAATCTGAGAAAACTGTAATAAGAAAGGCTAGATGTTTAAATTAAGCTGTTAAGAAACTATTTTCAAGTACATATAATGTACTACCTACCAGCCTCTTCTTGAAATAAAGCACTTCATATTTATATCAAATTGAATTCTTCAGAGGTTTAAGCAGATTTAGAAAACGATGCAGTACAAATGATCATTCATGGTCTCCTGGATTAGGAATAAAGGGTAGAATTGCAGATTTCCTTCACTGCTAACAAAATGTCTACTGTTAAATTCCCATGGAGAACTAGAGCTCCAAACAGCTGTGTTATATTTTTAATGTATTTGTCTGGATTGAATTGTCTGTCTTCAAATATATTCAGTCTGTACAATATACATGAATTACAACAACATTGTCAAGATGTATGGGAGGAGGACAGATCAGAAATGTAAGGAATAGGCATCTCTAAATATGGCCATAATTATTCCATAAATTACTAGACGACATGTCAACAGCACTACGAATAGTATTGACTTTCATTCCTGATTACAAAAATGTTATACGTTATCTGAATTATTTATTTGAAAGAAGAAACAAATAAAATGTCAGGGAACTGTTTGAAGTATAAGTATCATAGGTGCATGAAATACAAACTGTTCTGAATCTCAAACTTTTTACATTTTTAATCAACCAATTATGGAACACACTGAGGATGTTGAAGCATGGAAGAAATGCACCATGTGGACTGTAGAACTCTGGAAAGCTATTGAAATCTGGCCTTTAGGATAAAAGGTCAAAATTTATAAGTTCCAGATGGAATAATACTCTGAGAGCTGAAGTCCCCAGGTGTGGAAGATAGAACGCTAGTGCTAGTGTTCAAAGAATACTAAGAATGTGGATTTTAGAAGAATAACATGTAGCCAAAAAAGGAACAGTGACAGTTTAAAGAATCACCATATTAGATATATATTTTATGCCATCTTTTGGATCACAAACAAATATTTAATCTGGTGAGTGTCTTACTTTTTCCCTCTCAGTGGTGATGAAAAATAACTCTTTGTATTGAAAAATTACATCTGTTTATTTGGAGACAAAGTGAACAGCGTGAGCAGTGTCGGATATCTCTCACTGGAATCACAGAAAAATCATATACACCTATTCACCACTTCTAGACTATTAAATCAGCTTGCGTGGCATTGGCAAGCTGAAGTACAATAGTATATAAGGAAGGCAACACATGTTGGCTGCAGAGTTTCTGGTAGGGAAAGCTAGGCTTAATCTGTGGCTGAATTTCAATAGTTCCTATTTTAGCCAGAAATACATTTTTTGAAGAGTAATTGTCTTCAGGTTAAAACTGACCATCTGAATGTAAGCATTTTGGCTATATTTAGCAGCATTTTGTGGCTTTCAGTCCCAAAATTGTAACAGCAGAGAAGGTCTGAATGAAGTTGTGAAACTGAACAGGGTTGTAATGATGTTTTCAGATTCCAGAATTCTTCAGTAAATTGAATTATTTGAAAGAAAAAATCCAGCCGTACAATTTGTATTTCTTGTTTAAAAACAAAGAGAATTCTCATTAGAAAGTGTACATTGCCACAAGTGCAGTAATTTATTTTGATGTTTGCATCTGTGCTGAAAATTTCTTCGTACAGAAGTGCCAACTTCAGTCAGTTTTGCAGTGTGATAATATTATTGCTGGTTTATGTCTTTGCGATGTTCCAGTTGTTGAAAATATCAGAAAACTGTTGTTGGCCAGTGGACATTTTTCCCCCTGTCAGTGGGACAGTGGACCATTCACATGCCAGATTTTAACATCCAGCTTTCTCTAGATGTCTATATGGGGAAAAAAATAAAACGATGAGGTAATAATTTTACACTGGGAAAAATGTATTTTTCAAATATCATATAACTGCCACTTATTTTAATATATATATACAAATCTATATATAAATTATTTCATACGATCTCCTGTGAGACCAAACCAAGCTCTCAGATTTCCACTTTATTTCATGATGTATACATACCAAGAGATTTTCAGTCCCTGTTCTGACAAGCTTTCAATTTGAATAAGCAAGGAAGACAAATGGAGGAATAAATGAAATATTAATATCTGCAGTTAGAGATAGAGAACTGTGGTAGAGAAAAAGTATTGGACTGCCAGGGGCTCCAAGAGGGAGGAGATCTGAGCATAGGATTTGTGATGGTGCAGCATCTCTGTGTGAACGCTCGCCTTCCTCCATGCCTCCTAGGGTTTGATGGGATATTTTCTTAAACCAAAACTGGTTTGCAATCCTGACTACGGCAACCACAGTTTTTCTTGTTTAGACCAGAATAACTATCTTTCATTTATTTTGGAACTTGAAACTCTTGTTCAAGTCTCTTCCCCGCAAAGGAAATGCCAAAAGAAAAAAAATGCTTTAATAACATATGGGTAACCACAAGACTAAAGCTAGAGCAACTTTGAATGAAACTTGATCTAATCAAAGAAAAGCTGTGTATTCCAACCAGTTTATTCACTCTTTGCAAAATAAAACTACAACATTACAATGACATAAGAGGATATCTGCCTATTTTTCAGAAGCAGAGATGGAGTACTGCGGACTTCGTTAAGTGATTTGATTACAAGTAGACCATTTTCTTTCACTGTTCGTATACTAAACGTAACCAGGAGTCCCACTGTAGTCTGCTTGCTAT
Organism: Tetrao urogallus; assembly: GCF_951394365.1. Classification (NCBI taxonomy): domain Eukaryota; kingdom Metazoa; phylum Chordata; class Aves; order Galliformes; family Phasianidae; genus Tetrao; species Tetrao urogallus. The sequence continues at coordinate 41,547,387 of NC_136815.1, read as the reverse complement.
CTTTAATGTAGTTATAGGCACCCTGCCTGGCCTCTCACAGGAGGCATGCACAGAAGCCATATGGTAGCAAGCACACATGGAATTGGCAGTAGAGCGGGCAGGCTCCCAGGAACTCCATGCATTTCCAGACAAGAAAAATCTTGAACAGCTTTGAGGTTTGTGACTCTGGATTAATGCATTTCTGCTTGAGTCTAATTCAAGCATCTTAGCCTTTTTCGCCCGCAAGCATGAGAATTCTTCCTCATGATCATCTCCTGAATGCATAAAATGAATTCCCCAAGCAAATATTTATACGTCTTAAACAAAGTTATTTAATTAAAGGGACAGCATTGCATACTTGTTAGTAACTGTAGACTACTCCTGATTTGGAAAACGTAAAATGGATATTTTTTTTTTTTAAATTGCCAGGATACATTGAATCACAGGCTGCATGCGCCTGGGACTGGATGCAGCTGTAGTGTACATGCTTGGACTGCTCAGAGATCATCTGAACAACAGAAGTAGTCTCTATCAGGTGGTAGATTAAAAACACGTCTTTGTATTTTTGCTATAGGATTCTGTGGCAAAATAGTTAACATATACTGCTAGGCCACATGCCATGTAAATGATGTATAGCTTATGAGCTGCTCCCTTGCTCAATGGCAAACTTCTGTCTTAAGAATTTAGGCAGCATATGCAGAGGTTTGCTTGAGAAAGTTTTACACTGTGCCTTTTGCTGCTGAGCGGTAACAAATTTACCCATCTGAAATATCTTTATATGGGGATTGGCAAAGTTCTGTTTTCCTTCACATAGTGCTTACTAATATGGAACTCCATTTATACTCAGAAAAAATAGCCTGCTTAGAATGTTTTCTTTCTGATAAATAACCAATTCAGATATTTTAAATCAAATCAAGAAATGCATTTGCTCCTTTTCGTGTAAAAAAATCTTATTTTCATTTACTTCTCCCACGTGTACATAGATGGCTGGCCTTGAAAAAGTCAAGATAGATCTTGTCTGTGCAGCATTTTATTCTTTTGCATCCATTTTCAGTACTTATGCATAACACTTCTCTTTATCTTTTCCAAATTCTAGAATAATGAATGAGGAAAATTATGAGATTATTCACTTGTCTCTTAAATGCAAATTGAGTGAACCAACCTAGTCAGCTATAAAAGCAGTTGATCAGAAGTGATATTCTTCTTTTAGTAACATGTTTTAGATTCTTTCATTTCCCAAAATAACTTCCTTACAGACTTTTCCCACCATAATTTTTGAATATAACTTAAAAGCTATTTGAAGTGATTGATCTAAAAAGCTCACAGTCCACAAACCTTTACACTTATAATCTTCCTTTTAACCTTTACTTCCTGTTCCGGCCCTAACCTAAAAACCCTCCTCTAAGAAGAAAAGTCATCTGCCACTCAAATCCTTAAAATTTCCAAGTTAGCCTTCCATAAGTTGCTATAATTTACTCAAGGCATTTCCAATCCATAAACTTCACAATGACCATATAAAACCCAATGTAGTTATGTAGATAACTTGCAGTTCTGACAGTGAGCAACCACACATAGTAATTCTTCTGGAAGAATATGCAAAATCATCTGAGTGTGTGTCCAATTAATTGTTAAATGTTTATTTAAAATTAACTTTCTTAAGACAGGATTAACTACCAACTCACATTTTTAAAAGGATGCTTGAAAAATATCTGGAGATTAGGAAATTCAAAAATAAATCCCAATTAATTATCCCTATATCTGCTAGGCAAACCAGAAGCATACTACACCCACTTTCCATTTTTTAATGACTTAAAAAGAAAGAGCAAATCCAAACACCACATGCATGCATCCCCTCCATGTGCCCTTGGCAATCCAGCCAAATATTTTTACAGTGGCTGTATTACCTGCTGCACTGCTGGAAGCCTACTTTGAGCAAGCACTTCCTCAACACAGCTAGTCTCATGAATTTCAGTAGGCTGCTCACATATTTTAAATTGAAGAATGTTTAGATCTAGGAATATTAAGGACTTAAGGCTTAAGCTTGCTTTTAAACTTAGAAGTATCATTGGAAATATCATTGGACATGCCAACTGTGACATGTCATATGTTGAGCATCGATATTTCATTTTGTGGCCTGTAATGAGCATGGTTAACTGCACAGAATACAAATGAAAGTTTTAATTCTTAGGTGTAGTGAGAAATTATTTCATGCAAAAGGCAAAAGGTGATGTAAAGTACTAACTTTCTTTATCTCTTAAAGGTTTGAGTATATGTGACCTGATGCTAAATGGCTGGGCTGTAAGAAATGGATGGCTCACAGGAACAGAATTCAGGATGTCCTTTTGCAGGCATAAGTTTATCTGAGATATCCCACAAAAAAAAAAAAAAAAAAAAAAAAAAAGCAACAGAAGAAAGACTGAGGCAATCAAATACCAAACACTCTGATTTTTAATCTCACTGTTCTGACTAGTCTGTTTTTAATTAAAGCTCTTGGTTTCTTACGTGATATTTGTGCGCATTTTGTAACATGTTGTTCAACTGTTTTTAAAGGGCATTTAAGTCATATGTCCATAATTTTATCTTAAATATTTATATCATCAGCATTTATATCAGCATTTATATCATCAGCTTACAGACCACTGACTGATGTAGAAGCTACATTGCAGACACACTGCCAGAAATTGGTCCCTGCCCCAGATTACAACACATCAATTTTCACCGATAGTAAGGAAATACTGTCATTTTAAGAAGTACTTTGTTCAATTTTCATTTGTTTTTTACAATTTTTAGATTTACATTGCCAATAGAAGTGATTACATAAAATGTCATTGATTGTGCAGGTATTTGCCCAAGCAGGGGCTCCTGCAATCAGCAGGGCTGTCTCAAGCATTCATAGCACCTGCTAAACTGAGGAGTAAAGGAGTCAAATGGCAAAATCTAATTCAGTACACCTAAACTGAAATTGTTTATTAACCAGAGTATCACATATGGTGTGCTAGAACTGAAAGGTGTTCCCATAGCCATAAAGGACCAGCAAATCCATCACATCTGCAGTAAGAGTCCGTACAAAACACACGAGATGCCCCCAGACTGATTTTTTTTTTGCATCAATGCCTTTGAGAAGTACCTTCTGCTGCTTATCACCGATACTGCATCACCATATTTTCCTTCTTTTTCAGAAATGTGTGCTTGTTAATAAACCTTTATATATATATATATATATGTATTTGTGCTATTCTCTGTTATTATCTAAAAGTTTCAGGTGCAATCAGATAGTCAGTGGCAGCTAGCAGAAGGCTGACCAGACTATCTGGTATCATTTGCTTTGTTATATTGAGAAGGCACAGGAAAGTAACCTATTACCAGAAAACAATTCAAATATTTCTTTTTTGCCCTTGGCAAGCAGGTGCAAGCAGGTGTGTGCTGATCCAGAAGATAGCTTACAGATGTCGTCCTTTTCTCCATGTGAGACGACATAAAACACTGACTACTCCTTCCATAGGATTTTGAGGTTTTGCACTTACAAAGCCAAATTTGAATAGCAGATCTGCTGGACAACAATGAACTTCAGTTCTTTCTGTTAGACTGCTCGTTTCTATGCGATTGTGCTATTATGTCAGGTTTGGGGATCCTCAACCTAGCAATGTTTAACTCTGTGTGTGTAGCTCTCCTGGCATTAGTTTCTGTGATTGCACAGTATGTTACTTCTCAAATTTATAATTAGTCCACTGAGAAGGTTTTCCAAGCTCTTCCTTCCAAGTTAGCTGTGAAGTCTCAAAGCCTCTTCCAAATTTCTGAACATTCTGTCTCTTTGTTCGCTTATAGGAAATGCGATGCTGATCTTATATATATGTATACATACATACACATACTCTTTGTTGGAAAAACTGCACATCGTAAGGTAACTGGTACTAGTTCTCACAGCTTTCACTCTTGGCTAAAAATAGACCAGAAAGTGATTACGGCAGCAGATGTCATATAGTATAAATGCTGTGTTTGGTCATTTTATGATTTTGCCTATCGCAGACAGATAGCTAGACAGCTAGAGCAACTGCACAAACGGGCTCTGAAGTCAGTCATTGAAGGAGAAAAAAAGGAATGGGTGAGTTGTACTAGTAGTGCATGAGTCACTTCCCTTCATTCTGGTGAGTGGTTTTAGGGACACTGCACTAATTTTGCTCTGGCCATGAACATTTGTCCTATCCTTTTTTGCTTGTTCTGACAATCCTCTGAGACTCATCGTGAGAAAAATAAAATATAAAATAGCATATCAATTTTGCTTCTAATTCCTCACACCTTCGTAATTCCTTAAAATTCCACATAACTTGATGCAACATTTTGCTACCTACCCATCCTACAGATGAAATTCATTCTGTAGGCTAAAATGTGGTAGTCGAATGGCATCCATGCATTTGGAATTCCTGGATCACCTTCTAGACAGGAAAATATGTAATTTCTGCTGAACCAGATACTACAAGCAAAGAGCTTTAAATTCTCCTGTAATTGCAGCAAGTATATTTATAATCCATGCAACAACTTCCATATAATCAACTAGATAAGCATCTGAAAAAGAGCAGATGAGATAAACTATCAGCTGCTGTGTTTTTGATTTGACTACACAGAAATGAAAGCAATCTTGCTAGCCATCTGCAGACAGTTCTTGCTCCTCTGAGTCTTTCTGCAGTTAACAGAACTTCCAGGGAGGTGTGATCTGGGTACAGCCTGAATGTGGTGCCTCAGACGCGAGTTCTCTTCTGTAGTGCATGCACAAAGAAATATTTCCTTTCTCACACTTTTATGATACAGTGTAAATGCTCTTGGTTCACATACAATGGACTTCTCATAGAAATTGTCCCCGTGGATTTGAGTAAAAGCAATCCCATATTCATAGTATGAAAGAATGGTGGCAGAATGGCCCAGGGATGTGCTGCCTGGAAGAGGAAATTAATCCGAGTATAATTCCAGTGTGGCTGCTTGGAGGGCTGTCCATGCTGTACCACCTTAAATTTGATGGGATGACAAAGCAAATCCCTGGTTAGCTATGCCTGGGTTTGTTAGGTCAGCTGTGATGCTACAAAAAGAAGCCTAAGCCTTTATCTGGCCTCTGGAGGGCTAGAAGGGTGCAAAAGAAACTTCACAATAGTTGGCCATTCCTGGTCTAAGACAAAAGAAATGACAATTGTACACAGTTGAAAAAAAAACACTGAAGTGAGCAGCGGAACTACTGACTGCTTACAGCCAAAGCTTTCACTGGTAGACAGTCAGCTATGAGATATAGGGTAAAGCTGGGGTTTATGACTTACTATTCTTAGCAGTTCTACAACCATTCAGCGGTCAGGAACAGACAAGTATATCTTGATTTTAAACCTGAAAAAAAAATGTGCTTGTCTCTTTTAAAATTATTTTTTATTCTTTCCAAAGAAAGGTGAGCTGTTCCATGTGTTCTATGGCCTCTTTCAGGAGCTATGGAAAAAATGCCGTGCCCAAGAAAAGACTATGTGGTGTACCTTGTTTACCATTCAGCAGAATTCAGCTTCAGCTCCTCCTGTATTGACATGTTGAAGTACAGCCTGTAGGGTGGTTTTTTTTTCATGAGCTTAAGGAGTCTGTCCAAATACAGTAATATTATCCAGATAATACTAGATTCCAAGCTTGTTATTAAGAATTATTAGCATATTTGAAAAACTCTGAATGTTGATTCTGGGCCATATGGCATATGAACAAAAGAGAAAAGTCCATTACGTGTAAGAAACGCTGTGAACCTCATGCATTCTGAATGCTTGGTAATATGTGTTCTTTAAAGCAGGAGTAGAAAACATACTCTGCAGAAAATACAGCACTGTTTGTAAATGGCTAACTGTCCATCACAATGGCTTTTTTTGGCTTCCTTAGGTCCATAGAAAAACAAGTACTTCAGTTTGATTTTTGTCACCACTGCGCTGAAATTAATTCAGAAAATGCAGTGTCTTCATTAGTATCATTCCGGACTATTTTTTTAAATTATCTTGTGACTCAGCATCTCTCATTCAATTGTAGAAAATATAATTTCCATTGTAATAGCAGCACATTAGATTGAATTTTCATGCTGTGAATAAACCCTTCTGCACATCTGGTATTTCCATGTAATAGTTGATACTATTTCTTTTGTAACAGCTGAAACTGGAATTTGTGTTGCAGAAATGTTTGGTTGTACTGAAGCATTGCAGCCAGTATGAATGTGCGTACCTATTGCAGTTTACAGATTTCTACTTGGAAGGAGTATTATTGCACACAATAAAGAATTCAGCAATATGTATCAAAAGTCATTTTCACATGCAGGAAACAACAGTGTTGTTCTTCAGGTACTTTCACTAGATGTGTCAAATTCTGAACTTCTATAGCATTATAGGGAAATGCATTCACTGAATACTGAAATGCAGAAGCCAGTGGCCAGTATTATGTTAGTAGCCTATCTACATTATCCTGAAAGAAAAGGTAAGCACACACAAATGCATTCATAATAAATAATTGCTTCCATCCACAGTCAGTACAGTAACATCTGGCACTGTAATTTCACATAAAAACTGCTTACGTAGAATTTAATGGTATATTTGAATCTAACATCTTTCTTCAATATTTATACAGAGTCACACTTGTCATACATACAAGCATGCATACAATTCCCTGAGATCACGGCTCTGAGATATGCCCTACGTATGCTGAGCTTTCAGCCATAGTTCTAGTGGTTGCAGCTTGAATGCTGTTCACCACTTCTCACTCTTGATTTTGTGATTGTCAGTTCAGTTAGAACAATGGTTACAGTCTCCTTAGTGTCAGATCTAATTCAAGCAGTAAATACTATTTATAATCAATAGGAAATCCTTTCTTCTGTAAGCTCAATTTGACCTTTTTCTGCTGTGCTTCAAGTCTTAGTTAGACATGATTTTTCACACCCTCAAAGCAGCAGTGCACTGTGCTGTTGATTGCTTTGTTTCTAGTACGCTGGCAGTGTTTATAAAATTCAGCTACAACGTGTATTGCAGAAAGAATTCTTTCGTTGCAGTGGCATGGATTCATTTTCTTTTTTATCATGAGGAAAAGCATGCAGAATGCACACTAGCTCTCTGCTCAGATACATCATACAGTGTAAATGGTTTTCTTTCTCCAGCAAGGTCAGGAACACTAAGTATGTGATTTCCAACAATTTGCATTTGAACAACCAAAGGAACTGAGGAGCACCTGGACTTTGTAGGAATGATGCAGATGAATTCAATAGCAGCACAGAAACTGGTCCCATTTCTGCAGTAGCTGAATAGAAAGGATGCAATACATGCATCCACAGAAATACCAGAAAGTGTGGTCCTGGTTACAGCAGACAAAAGCACAAACCAATCAAACCACTAAAAACCCCTAAGATTTAAAGGGTCCCTAAACTTCTCTTTACTCGAGAAATATCCTCCTCTGCCCAATACCACTGTTGCAAGCCCAAAGCTCTCTTCAGAAATGGGAAATTCAGTTCATGTTATGTATGTGAAGCAACCAGACCAACAGCCAGATCATCACCTATCTGCAAACGGGCAGGAAATTAACAGAAATGTTTATTTTAGCCATGTATAACGAGAGTGACTGATCAACCTCACTGTGGTGTTTTACTTTTGTTCTAGTTTCAACATTGAGAACAGTGTCAGTATTTCAAAGGCAGCTTTATTGAAGTAGTTAACAACTAAAAACTTAGGCGTTAGCACGGGGGAGATGTGAATGAAGCCCATGTTATAAAGGAATAGGAAATTACGGCAAGGAAATGCAAAAGAAAGGGAAAAAAAAAAAAAAAAAAAAAAAAAAAAAAAGTAGGGCAGAGATATAAAAGGCATAAAACAAAGAAACAAAGCGTTGACAAAGAAGTTATACTAATAGTGAGCATTTCCTTTCTAGACGTTACTAAGGTGACAAAAAATACTCAGTAAATAATCAAGTTAAGGAATACAGAGCTGTTCCTACAACTGAATGATTTTAAATCTGTTACACAAGCAAACTCAAGCCTGAAGCAGTCCAGCTTCAACATTTTTCTCTCAAACACTTCTGAGGCAATTCCAAATCCTCTGGTTGATTCTGGACAGCTTGGAATCAAAACAAAATCTAGATGCAACTGTTTTAATAGAATTTTGTTTCATTAATTATTTTCATTTGGGTGTGAAAACGTGTTACGAAATCTGGGAAGGTTCCATGGCGATGAACTACCTTCCACAGATCACATCCAGCTGTAAAAGACAGGGAAAAAGAATGGGACAATTGTGAGGTTGGAGCCCCACGCAATGCCAGAGCTCTGCAAGGGCAATCAGGCATCCACTGCTGCTTCCTCTAGGGCTGCTCTGTCCTTCTCTAGGTAAGAAAACCTTAGTGTTGTGCTTCTTTGGACTGATTTGTTTGTTTGTTTTTCCAGTGAATTGTGCATTGGATGGGAAATTATAGTTTTACTACTATGGATGCCAGCAGACCAGCAGTGCTGCTGGAGAGGGATGAAGGAGGGCACGAGCACTGACCAGATGGACACACAAAGCCTAAAGAATTTGAAATTCATTTCAGTCTAAGTAAAAAACACCACAATGTTTCAATGGTATTCCCCCAATAGTTTAACGGCTGGGGGAGGGGAGGAGATAGGGGAGAAGCCCCCACCGTAATATCCTGTAACTCAGGAAGGTGTGTTAAACCCACAGCTTTCCACGTTGTGGGCATCTTAATCCTAAGGCATCCAATAAAGGAGAACATCCTTCAGGCTTTTACCAACCCAGCTTTCACCAACTCCTTTGTTTATCCTGCAACAGAACGGAGGGTTTCTCCCCGCTCCGACAGGAGCCCCGCAGCCACCGGCTCCTCCTGAACCCACACCTCCTCGGCGGGGGCTCCCGTGCCCAATTTCGACACGGCTAGAGGAACCGGGAGGACGCAGGCGGGAGCCCCGCAGGCACCCGCAGCCCGGTGCGGCCGCCCGCCCGGAACGCCCGGACCCACCGCCGAACCCCGAGCAGTGAGTAGGCGCCGGCGAGGAGATCGCGCAGCGGGGAAGGGCCGGGGCCCGATTTTCGGCTGCACTGGGAGCGCAGCGAGTGGCGCCCGACGGGCGGGCGGGCGGGGAAGGGGCCCCCGAGAAGAGCCGCGACGCAGGGCGCGGGACGGCGCCAACGGGTACCAAGCGACCCCGGCGACCCCGCCCCGGCAGCGCCCTTCGCGTCCCTGGGGAGACGCCCCGTCCGCCCGCCGCGCGGCACCACGGGAGTTGTAGTCCGGCCCCCTCCCCGCCGCCCCCGGCCCAGTGGGGGAGAGAGGCGCCGCGGCCGCTCTCGCGAGGCTTGGCGGCGGGCGCGCTCTGCTCTCGGGCGGCCTCCTCGCGAGGGCGGCCGCCGGCGGCGGGGGGACGTTTGGTGCGGGCGCCATTCCCCCGCGTGACGTCATAGTGCATTGTTGTGAGCGTAGCGGAGCATCCCTCAAGCTGTCAGCTGAGCCGCCGCGGCGGGGAGCCGAGCCGGCCCGGCCCCCCTCCTCCCCCGCCTCCGCCTCCTCCTCCTCCGCCCCCGCCCCTCCCGCCCCGGGGGCTTCGGCGTTCGGTGTCAACGTATCATTGTCCGTACGGAACCCCTCCGGGCCCCCCCCCTCTCCCTCCCACCTCCCGTCCCCCCGGTCCGCCCTCCCCCCGCCCCCGCCCCCCACCGAACCACCTCAATGAGATGCAAACATGAAAGACAAGAGGAAGAAGAAGGACCGCACCTGGGCCGAGGCTGCCCGCCTGGTAGGTGCCGCGCAGCATTGTGTGTGCGCGTCTTGTGTGCGCGCCGCCCGCGTCCCGCCGCCGCTTTGTTGGCGGCCGTTGGGGCGTGGGAGGGAGCGCGAGAGGGCGGCAGTGCGTGTGCGACGGAGGAAGTGTGCAAGGGAGTGTGTGTGTGTGCATGTGTATGTGTGTGCGTGCGCGAGGGAGTGCGAGAAGGTGTGCGGAAGTGTGCGAAGGAGTGTGTGAGTCTGCGTGTGAGCGTGCAAAGGAGTGTGTGAGTGAGGGAGCGTGTGTGCGAGGGAGGAAGTGTGTAACGGAGCGCGTGTGTGGGAGTGCACGAAGGTGTGAGGGAGAGCGTGAGTGCACGGAGCTGCACGCGAGTGTGCGAAAGTGTGTGAGCGTGTAAAGGAGGAGGTGTGCGAGTGAGCGCGAGGGACGGGGAGCGCGTGCGAGGGAGTGTGCGGCCGCGAGGCGGTGTGTTCGGCCGCGGGGCTGCCGGTGGGGCTGCGAGGGCTCAAGGGAGGCACATTGCCCGTGCCGGAGGCGGGCGGCAGCGGGTGCGCGGCTCCTGCCGGGCTGTGCGAGGCTGAGCCCGGCCCTCTGCTCTCCTCCTGTCCCCGTCTGGAGAGGAGAAATAGCAGCGTCCCTTCGGCAACGTGCGCGTGAGGAAATGCCTATTCTTTTCTTCTTTCGCGTCTGCGTGTGTGTGTGTAAATATCCAGGGGTTGTTTTTGTCTCTCTGAGTTCGTGCATCAGATATCCCAAGAATACCCCTCCGTTTAATTGCAGAGAAAAGTAAAATATCTGGGAATTGCTACTTCATCCCGTTAGCGTGAGCAGGAGGGCAGGGGAGAGGGGCAAGGACGTGACAGAAAACTCTCATCCCGGTTTCCCTCCACCCTCTCTACTTTCTCAACTGAGCCGGGAAATATCCAGGGCAATCAAACCCACGGGCGCTCTAGAGACCTGCTCAATTCCCACTTCATTAGGAAACCGTCTCCTCTTACCTACTGTATCTGTTTTCACGGTTCTGTATTACTGTTTGCTAAGTGTAATAGAATACACTGTTGATGTTGTTTTCAGTTTCTGAGTGTGTATGGTTTCTCTTCGTTCTAGGAATTTTACAACAATCTGTGCACAGTACAGCATGTGTGGTTGTACGTGTTTCTGTGTGTGTCTTCTGCAAACTTGTGTCTGGCTGAGCTTCAGTTCGGTGCCTAGAAAGATGACAGAGCAGGGAAGATACATCGCTGGTTATATTGCTTTTTTTTTTTTTTTTTTTTTTTTTTTTTAATCCATGTCAACTTTGTGTTTTATCCATCTCTGATATAATTCCTTAGGTAACGTGTCTGTGGTTACGGTGCATTTATTTTTGGCGATGGATATTGATGTCCTATTTCTATTAGTTACATTCCACGAGACATTCCTTGTAAAAATGTTTCCACCTTGTATGAATTCCTACATAGGAAGTTCAGCCTTCTTCTCCTATGTAAATAATTACGAGGTGTTAGACAGACACCACCTATAGATGTCTCTACGAGCTGTACATAGGTGTTCTCATGTGCTTGGTCAGTGCTAAACTCTGGTGTGGTTCATTCTGCATTGTACAACATTTCGTAGTATGTATATCTCTCAGCTTCAGCGAACGTGTTCTGATACATTGTCACCTTTGCTTAGTTTCTCAGATTTGTAAGAGAAGTTTAACCACGGTAAAACAGTATTTGCTAAGTAGCGGTAGCAGTGGGTGTTGCTATAGCGCTTGTTTTTTCAAGCTTTAAACAGGCAGCTTGCATTTGAAAGTCTGTAAATTCAACCAAATGCTTTTCTAACTTTCCTCTTTCAAGTGGCTGCTGCAGTCGCTACTGTAAGCTGTCTTTTGTTTGACAAATGTACATAAAGGAATTTTAATGTGTATTTATTAAAATTGCTATTCCCATGTGGTCCAGTATGTGGAAAAGTTTAAGAGCCTCTGGAGAACAAAGGCTGAGCCTGTGCTGAGGAGGAGGACTTAAGACTCTCTCCTATTTTCGTGCTGTCCCATCAACTAACACTCCCCCGAAGGGTCATTATTTGCTAAAATCCAGTAAAAATGATACTGTGCTGTGTGTAAGCGGTAGAGGTGTATGAGATCCTCTGTGTGGTTTTGTCTAGGCTCTTGGGGTTTGCTGTGTTACAGAAAACTTGTCCCGAGTCTGTTATGTGAGCAGTGCATAGCGCTGCTCAGACTGGCCGTCGTCCTGCACAGAGCTTTGGCAGTACAGTGACATGCCTCTGCAAATCACAATGAAAGATTGAAGCTAAAGTTGCCACTCCTTACAGTGTTTTATGTTAGGGCCCTGATGGTTCATTGCAACTTCGCTTTCTTGGGATGCATCAATAATGTATTACTGCAAGGTTTGATTAAATCAATTTCTTTCCAACAGCAAGTAAACAATGAAGTGATTGATACCTGCTCACAGAAAATGACTCATGAGTTACCTGGATCAATATGATGTAAAGTTGTATAGTACTGCATTATTTTTAGAAACAAGATTGAATTAATACAGAGCAAATGTATGGAAATATGCGTTATATTTTCTATAGAAACCCATAACGTTATTCTAATATTAAGCTTTCAAAACTAAGTGCTCAAACATATAAAAGGAGAAAGGTGATGCTGTTGGCATTGCTTTTTTGCTCTGTTGTGCATGTCCATCTATTGCAGTCTGGACTTAAAATGATGTACTTGCGCGCTTTCCTAGTACTTCAGATACACTCACAAGAGCTGCTGATTTTGTTCATTTTATTTAATTTGTTTGATGTGAGGTGCTGTGCTTCATTTTCTCTAAACTGTTCAAAGTCAATGCTAAAATATATTTTTCTCCTATGTTTCAGGCACCCACATGTAGTAGCAATGTCCAGTAGCTTCCCAAACACAAATGTTTTTGTGACATCTCTATAAAGTTAAGTATTTTGACTTCTGCTTTAGCCACGCAGAGTTGAGGCATGGAAAGATTAAGTACCTTACTCGAAGCTGCACAGGAAATCTGTGGGAGAGGCAGTTATCATACCATCAGTGTCTCTGTAGTAGTCCTGCCTCTTAGTCAGAAAATCATCTTCCTTCTGTGGCTACACTTTTGCCTCATTCACTCTCTATTACTATTTCTCTCACAGTAATTATGAAAGAAATGGATATGGTCATGTCTCTATTCAATCTATATTGAAACTCATAATTCACCATGTAATAGTTGTCATGTACAAAAAGGAGTACAAAAACTGGACTCAAGCCTGAAATCGTTACACAGTTCTCCATTTCCCACATTCACAATGAAAGAAAGACTAGAATATATTCAGAAAAATATATTACATGACAGTCTTAAAATACATTGTAATGTGTAAGGCTAAGTGTTGAGCTCCACAATGGCAAGCAGTTGCATTTCTATTTCTTCTATTTGATTAAAAAGTCTTTGAAAACTCAAGTTTCTGCAGTGCAGGGCTTTTTCAAGATGCTTGATTTTTTTTAAAACTGGAGCAGGAGGGGACTCCCATTATATTCAGCTCTTGTTGTAAATACTATATTTGTGATATAAGCAATAAAAAAGGGGCCGTTGGAATGCACTGTATTGGAACTTGCATTCTGGGGAAGAAGCCTCCTGCAGAGAGCTGAACCTTTTATGTGACACTCTGTGGTTTTTTTTTTGTTTTTTTTTTTTTCTCATGCAAGTCTGCTTATCTTGGGGCAAGCATAACCCAGCTTACAAGCATTCCAGAGAAATGAACGCATGTGCAGGATCAGTGGAATGGTGGCATACCACTGACAGTTCGTGTTACAGAACCCGTTTTGTACGACATGCATTTTTATGGACAAAATTGCAACCTGTCTTTGCAACCTGCCGAAGGGCAAAGCTCTGTTGTAGACCCTATATTGTCAACCCTCGGGTACTTGTAGAAAGCTCAGCAGTGTTTGTGCACAACCTGGGCGTTATCTCCACTCCATTTATTTATTTTGGTAGGTAGTTAGTTTTGTTGCTTTTTGTGTCAGGTAGACTAGGATGCTCCGCTTAAAAGAACAAGACCAAAGGAAAACTTTTACAGGGAGGAGGACATCCTTCCGCTCTCTGTCTTTCTGTTGATCCCCGTGTGATTAAGTTGTTGTTATTTTCTAGTCATACGTGGATCTCACAAAAACTGAACGGCACCACGCACTTGACGAGTTCAAGCAATTTGAAATAATTCCAATCAGTTGAAAAAACTTCTGTCTGTTTAATTTTAGCTGTTCTTAAGCTCACAAGAGCTCTCAAAGTGTTCTGAAAGACTTCAGATACTGAACTGTCTCTCAACAGTTTAACCATGAGACTCAGTGTAAGAAATATCAAAATGAAAATTGCTGAGAACAAAGTGTGTCCTGGGATACTGTGTAGCAATAACCCGACTTGTATCATCCCTTTTGACTGCTGGACCTGCCTTGGTACTGTGAGCTAGAAAAGCAGAAGCCTGAACAAAATGAGTTCATGAATTCAGAGCTCAACGTATGTTTGAAGTGTTGGATATCTACAAAGGGTGGTAGTAACATTTTATGGTAACATTTAAAAAGGATTTGTTTTATGCATAGCTTGTCCTTATTATTGCTTTCTTATCTTATCTTTCCCATACGTGGCATTTTGAAACCCTACACTTGAGTTACAACCACTATTTAATAATAACATAGAAGAAAAACCGAACAATGAGAACTGTAGCATTTGCTGGGTTATTCATGTCTTGCTTGCTCCATTTCTTCTCCAGTGTTTTTGCTTTCTCTTTTCTAAATTTTGTTCTGAAAGAAAGGTTTTCTTATGTTAGTGAGCTTGTATGTACTTTATTGGTGCTATAGAGCACTCTCGTGATTCAGCTGATGTGTGGATGTTGGGTGAGTAATATTCATGCCTTAATTCTTGAATTTTTTGTACTAGTCTCCTGACAGGATCCAGCTTTTAATTAACAGTTGTTCTGTTGCTGGTGTAAACTTTAGGAAAATTATGCTAATTAATTAAGAAATGGATGCTGGGGAGAACAAAACAAACAAACAAAAAAAGGCATGAAAAAAACAACAAAAGCCCACTGGAATTGTTAGTTTATGTGTTACTGTTTAATGTGACTGGCTGTCCAAAAGCTGATTGAGCTTCATCTGCTCTGCTAAGATAGTGGAGTTGAAATAGATTGTTAATGCTATGGAACTATTTTAGCATTATGTCTTCATATTTGAAGACCACAGCTGAAACAAAAAAAATTGGTCCGTGTAGCTAGACCATTGATGATAATCCCTTTGACTTTTATCTTAAGTCTTCGTTTTTGTTACTATAAATACATTTTAAAGCATTGAGAAAGGAGCTTCATGTATCTCTAAAAATAGGAGATTTGACATGACTTTGTTTTACAGTATTAAGGATTTCTTTGTTGTTGGCTTAACACAGACTTGCTATTATTTTCTGTATTTGTTCTGATCTAATTCTTTTTCAGACATGCAGAAACATCGTAGCTCGGGAAGTTTTAATGGCCTTTCCCTTTGATCCCTAATCAATGCTTTTTTTGAAGAGCTATATTTTATTTTGGTTTGCTCTAGGGTTTTATCCAGTTAGTTTTATTCAAAGTGATTTTTGCACTTGTGAGACAAGGTGGATCCGCATCTCCTTCTTTACCTCCTGTGGTTGTGTTTTTTCATTAGTGTAAAATATTACGTAAGTTATTTCAATATTTTTTTTATTTCAAAAGTTGATCTAAAAAGTCCTCCTCTAGGGCAGATTGGGAGGAACAAAGATTCCAGCCCTTGGCAGCACAAACCTTTTGGAAAGCAGGAACCTGATCCAAGAATGGGACCTGTTCTGAGTAAAGTCACAGTACTTGTACCAACCGGGTTAAAAAAGGAGAAAGCCCTTAGAAACAAACCTAGATATGAGGATTCCTCAGCAATGAGGCAGTGTTATCAGTGTTTAAAACTATGGTTTAATGCTCACTGATACAGTGAATGTTCCCAGGGGCTTCCTTTTTTTTCTTTTTCTTTCTTTTTTTTTTTTTTTTTTTTTTTTTTTTTTTTTTTTTTTTTTTTTTTTTTTTTTTTTTTTTTGTAGAACCACCAATATTTTGCTGTGATATCGCATGCTTCTGTTGGAATAATAGGTCTTTTTTCTTCATTATTCCATCTGTTTCCAAATTCCTAACAAGTGAGATTTGATCAGTTTCACCTAAAACTGGAATCATAGAATCATTTGAGTTGGAAGGGATCCTTAAAGATCACCTAGTCCAACTTCCCTGCAATGAGCAGGGACATCTACAGGTACATCAGGATGCTCAGAACCCCATCCAGCCTGACCTGGAGTGTCTCCAAGGATGGGGCACCCACCACATCTCTGGGCAGCCTGTGCCAGTTCCTCACCACGCCTACTGTAAAACACTTCATTATATCCAATCTAAACCTGCAGCGAAGGTAAGCTTTGAAGGGATGACCTGTGTCTCTGAATATCATGGCTTAAGCAAACCAGTCCCCAGTTACGTCCAGTTATGACTATAATACTTTACCACAGGTATCGTGAATATCAGGATAGAACTAGTAAGCCAGCTGGCAATGAATGCCTTCTTATCTTCTTCGGTCTAAGGCCTCTGATTGAGGTTGAGGACTGTGGTTACTGTTGGAAGAATCCATGGCAGCAGCACTGACTCTGGTGTAAGCAAGTTCTGGTGCTGCTTGCACTGGAACAAGAAACTGTGGTAATCTGATGTTTCGTTTTCGTTCTTCGAATGTTAAGAGTTTCAGCTCTCTTTAGTGCTTTGACACAGAAAGACAAAGTCTTTGTAGCTTCCCTCACTGTTGGTGGAACATTTAGATCTGGTTTTTAACATTTTGGGTCTGTTTGTCCAGTGTGGCATCTTGTACCTCAGCTGTCTGAGGCAGAGTTGTTTTGTAGTGTAGCATTTAGTTTGTCTGACAACCTTTGCCCTTATCAGCGAGCACTGGTTCAGCTATTCAGCATTGCTCTAAAGCACTGGGGTATTCACAAACTCATTAAGAGAACTGTGCTAAAGTCCTCTATAGAAAACATTGCAGGACACTTTCTAGGTGACTTTTCATGAGTTTGGAGCATAAAAAAAATATTTAAAAGGTGGAAATTATATACTGTGTTTTAAAACTGGCTCTCCTAAGTGCATGGATTGGTTTAGTTGAGTCTGTGATGATGAATATCTTCTTGCTGCTTGTAGAGACTCAACTTTAGAGATTATTATCATAGAATGATAGAATGTGGTGAGTTGGAAGGGATCTTTAAAGATTTTCTGGTGCAAGCCTTCTGCCATGGGCAGGGCCGTGTTTCTCTAGGTCAGGTTGCTCAAAGCCCCATCCCACCCGACCTTCTCCTGTGGATGACAGTCACATCCTACAGGGGATCATTTAACTGAGATGTTCAGAGAATGTTGCTTTCTCTACAATTTCAGAAGTGTTCCTTGATAGGAGAGTGTCTTGGTTTAGTAGGTGATTTGGAGAACTTAACATAAAGTTATTTTTTTCTCTTTCTTATTGTGACCTTGGTTGTGCATAGATGGAGCTATGAATTTGGTAAAGCAGTCATTCTGATCAGCATTTATATTGCTTTATCCTGTTAGTTCTTTGTATAACTTGATGTCTAGAGAGGGAAAAGAGCCTTAATCAAAGCATACAACAATTTGAAGGTCAAAGTTCTACTCCATTTCAGTTGACTTTTAGCATCCTGAAGAACATGCCTGTGTGTAGTTCACTATAATTGATGAGTTTCTCTTTGAAATGTCTACAGAATCTATTAAATCATAGTCAATCTTCTTGTCCCACGTAACTTCCTGCATTTCTGATGTGAAACTTCTTTATATATGATGAGGCTCTACCATAATCATTGCCTAAGTGTTACTGTGTCCTTCAGTAATTGATAACTGTTTTATAATATAAATAATAAATTTATAAATAAATAAATAAATAAATTTCTGTTAGTTTCATCAATTTTAACTGAACAAATTCCAGACTCAGATATTTCAATTCTTCAATTGTTTTGTTTTGTTTTTAAGATAAAAGTTGATTCATTTTGTGTCTCAGAGTTCCCAGTTATCTACTAGCTGCTGGGATGCGTGTTGGCATTGCTGTATCAGAGAAGCGTATGATGTCGTGTGTCACCACGTATCTGCTAGTACTTTCTAGCAAGGTAACTGGGGGGGAGGGGAGGAGGAGGTTGCTTTGGCCATGGCCCATTTTTCTTCTGGACTGGGATTATGACAGCTTTGGCTTCTTTCATTTCATTTGGCCTTTCTCTCACTTAGAAATTCTAGATAGGTAAGACTAAACAGAATCTCTTTGGAATTCGGTATTTAAAGCATAAGAAACATCTCAATTAGACCACTAGTTTGATAATCATAGAATTGGTAATCTAAAAGATGAAGCAGCAAGGGCCTCATTGGCACGTTGTTTAGACTTAAAAGTAAGTTGCATACCTAAAATTAACTTGAAATTTCTGACATCAATAACATCAATTGGTAACACTCTTTTTTTTTTTTTTTTTTTTAGGCAAGGGCTTTTCTGAAGTTTACCAGCATCTGATTGTCTTGTGGAATTTACATCCTAACTTAGATGTAGGAGAGCTAGGAGAAAAAAAAGAGGTTCTGACAAGTTGTTAGATGAGCATGTTTTAGAGCTCAAATGTACGTATTCTTATCTCTTCTTCTCTGACAATGATTAGACAGAAAGAACCAGTTTATTTCTACAGATTGAGAATTCTGTATTCATTTAATGGTGCTCAGTCACTTCATCTGTCTTTTTTGACAATTTTTAATACCTAAAGCCTACGGATGTTTTCAGCAGTTTGATGTAACGATGCTGTGCAGTTTCATCCTTGCAGCAGTAGTGCTCAATGCGTTTATTCTGTTTCATAATTTGTTTCATTCATAACATAAGTTTTTGCAAGCACTCACCTTCTATTTTAAAAAGTGGGCAGAATAGTTTAGTGGGACTCATTCTGTAGCTGTGGAATGAGCTCTGTAAATCACTGTTTCAAGTAAGTTACTACTGTAGGTATCTTAGTGCCTTTTTGCCCCTGGTTTCAAGGTGACCAGTGGCTCCACCACTGTATAAAGTATTGAAGGTGTCAGAGACTACACAGTGCTTGCATGGATTGTTCTTGTACTGAGCTCTCAGTTTGAAACTTTTTTTTGCCAAGATTAAGAGAAATCTGTGTAGCTGGTTCTGCTATGTTGGCAGTCCTTGCTGAATGGGTTGTTTTCCTTTTGTCCTGTTCCCAGGATGCTGTGCTGTCAGCTTGTACTGCATTACTGAATATCTGCTGCCTGTTAAGCACACAGCAGAGGAATGGCTGGATACTTGGGTCCATTGGGCAGAATCATAGGAATGAAAAGCAAAACTCTAGTATGCGGCATGATCTGCTGCTTATAAGACTATTAATCTTTTAAAATAATGGTTTACTTTACTACGCCTGGTGTATGTATTGTCGTGGCTTTACCTTGATCAGCAGCTAAACTCTGACACAACTGCTCTCTCATTCCCCTTCCTCAAAAGAACAGGACATGCAGCAGAAATGCTAAGTCATGGCCTGAACCAGTGATGGAGCACCTGTTGGGAAGGCAGGGCCAACCCAGGGAGCTTTGGTGCATACAGTGCATCTGAGTGACTGGAAGGGGTGGAACCAGGATCCACACCTTCCCAGACCTCATTTAAGGGTTGGCAGTAGAGGTGAGGGCATCTCTTACTGGAGATCCCTCTCTACCTGAGGCCTTCCAAAGGTAAGTAGCTCTTTTCCTTTGTTTCTGCATCTTTGGCTGGTGCATTTGGGCTCCTTCTCATTTGCTGTAGCCAGATTTTGCCCTGTTATTATCATCTGTTCATAACATTACAGGGGGAGAAAATAAAATGATGAAGGGCTCAGGGGTTGAAGCAAGAACAGGGAGGTAGCTTGCAAATTAATGTCAGGTAAAATGAACTTGGTGTAGGGAGGTTAATGTACATGAATTGCTCTGAAAGTAATGCCTCCTATTTATTTCCATGGAAACTACAACAGATACAAAGAGCACAATAACAGTGTTTGATAGAGTGAATTCTCAGCTACAAAATGCTGTTTTTCAGCATAGTTGTCACCGTTAGCTGGAGCAGGTCCAAAGAAAGGCAACAAGGCTTGTGAAGGCCTTGGAGAATATGCCCTATGAGGAGCAACTGAAGGAATTGGGGCTGTTTAGTCTGGGGAAAAGAAGGCTGAGGGGAGACCTTATTGCTCTCTTTCAATACCTGAAGGGTGATTACAGTGAGAGTGGGGTAGATCTCTTGTCACTGGTGACAGAATGAGGGGAAATGGCCTTAAGTTGTGCTGGGGAGGTTTAGGTTGGATATCAGGAAGAACTTCTTTACAGAAGGTGTTGTTAAGCACTGGAATAGGCTCCCTGGGGAGGTGGTTGAAGTCACCATCCCTGGATATGTTTAAAAACCATTTGGATGTGGTGCTCAGGGGCATGAATGGAATGGCCTGCCCGGAGAGGTGGTGGAGTTGCTGTCCCTGGCAGTGTTCAAGAGGCGTCTGGATGATGTGCTGCGTGATATGGTTTAGTGCTTGTGGTGGCAATGATGATGAGGAGATGGTTGGACTAGATGATCTTATAGGTCGTTTCCAACCTTGTGATTCTGTGATTTAGCAGAGGGTTGTTAGAGTTAGGGTAGTTTGGACAGGTCGTGGTTGGACTTTATGATCTTTAAGGTCTTTTACAACCTGAGCAATTCTATGATTTTCATCAGCAATGAATAAAAGCCTATGTGACGTTCTTGTAAAAATCTGCATGGCTGTCTGGAATGTGGCTGGTCTGTCATGTTGCTGTTGCCCCTGCTAAAATGCATCACTGTGCTCACATCCATTGTTTGATCTCCATAAGGTTCAGCAGTTTTTTCTGCCAAGAGGAATTCAGTAACACACTCTTGCTTCATACACGCTTCCATGTCAGACACCGTGTTATCAGGCTGCCCCTCTGCTGCCATCTGTCACACAGCAGAAAGATGTAACAGAATATTGATGGGAAAGTTCAACCTATGCTGTTACTATCATCAACTGCCTCTGATGTTGCTAACTAACATAATAGGAGGCATTACTTTTGGAGCAGTACTCATAATTTGTCTATTACTAGACTAGAGAAGTGAGAAACTAGTTAATTTAGAGTCCTAGAATGGTTTGATTTGGAAAGGATCTTGAAGATCATCTGGTTTCAACCCCCAGCTGTATGTGGGGGCACCTTTCATAGATCAGTTTTTTCCAAAGCCCCCATCCAGCCTGGCCTTGGATGCTTCCAGAGATGGAGTATCTGCAACTTCTCTGGGAAACTTATTGCAGTGTATCTCTGCCCTCAGTGAAGAATTTCTTCCTAATGTCTAATCTAAGTCTAATCTCTTTTAGTTTAAAACCATTCTCCCTTGTCCTATCACAACATGCCCTTTTAAAAAGTCTCTCCCTGTCTTTCCTGTGAGACCCCCTTTAAATACTGGAAGGCCACTATAAAGCCCAGTGTACGGTTAACCCTCTGGTCTGTAAGCATGCACTGCTGGCTCTTGTTGAGGTTTCTCATCCACCAGAGTCCCCAAGTGCTTCTCCTCAGGGCTGCTCTCAATCCATTCTCTGCTTAGCTTGTATTTGTGCTTGGGATTGAACTTCATGAAGATTTCATGGGCCCACCTCTGAAGCCTGTCAAAGGTTCCTCTGGTTGGCATCCTAGCCTTGCAGCATGTTGACTACACAGCTTGGTGTATTTGGCAAATTTGTTGAAGGTGCATTCAATCCCACTGTCAATATTGCTTACAAAGACATTAAATGGCACCAGCTCCCAGTACTGACCCCCTAAGGAAGGTCTGTCATCACTGGTATCTACTTGGACATCAAGCCACTGGCTGCTGCAACTCTGTGAGTGTGACCTGAAAGAAAACTAAAACCACCTTCCCCCCATCCACCACCTTCTACCTCTTCACCTGGGGCAGCGCAGGAGAATGGGACCTGCATGGATCCATGGGTCCAATGGGTCCATAATGCTTTGTCTCTGCCGCTCCTTTGTTGTCAGTCTGTTTCTCTGCTACAGAGATCGTTCCCAAACTGATCCTGTGTGATCCTGTGGACTTCCTGTGGACAGCAGCTCTTCAAGCACTGCTTCAATACCACGAAGCCCAGCCTGCAGAAGTGGGCTGCTCCAGCACAGGTCTTGGCAGGTGACAGGTCGGTACCCAAGCCCTCCTGTCCCAACTTTCCAGAGGCAGCAGCTCCAGCCTAGGGCTGCTCCTGTGAAGGCTGTCCATGAAGGAAGCCACAGCCGTGAGGCCAGATCCACTGCTGTACCATGGGCTCCTCCATAGGCTATACATGGAGATCTGCTCCTTATGGTGTCCGTGGGCTGCAGGGGGACTGCCTGCTCCACCATGGGCCTTTGCACAGGCTGCAGGGAACTTCTGCTCTGTGCCTGGGGCACCTCCTGCCCTCCTTCTGTACTGACCTCAGGGTCTGCATGGGTGTTTCCTCATGTTTTCTCACTCCTTTCTCCCATCTGCTACTGTGCAGCAGTTTCTTTTTCTTAAATCTGCTCTCCCAGAGGCATAAACAGTGTCACTCATGGGCTCAGCGGTGCATCCCATTTGATGGGACTAAATCTACATTGGGCATTTGCTGGGCTCTGCTCACAGAAGTCACTCCTGCAGCTTCCTGCTACCAAAACCTCATCATACAAACTCAATACATGTGAGCAGCTGGAGGCTTCAAGTATAGATTACAGTCCAACAGTAGTTTCTTGAGCAATAGGTGAAGTACTTTTTGTCAGGTATCCCAGCAAGTAATATTTCATGGGAAGTCTGAATAAAGATTCCTGTTTTGATGTTGTCCTGGTCCTTCAGATTCCTGATTTAGCCGCCCAAATAGTACATGCTGTGTCAAGTATTGGTTTACAGCTCTGTGAGACTGGCTGGGAGAATCAAATACAGTAGTCTGAATGCTTGGGACATTCAGTCTGCCCATAATGAGCCTCAGCATCCTCTGGAGAAATAGTTAGCAATAGCAAGAAATGGACACTACTCTCAGCTCTGCAGAGCTCTTGGTCCAGTTGTTTGTTTTTTCATCTTGCAAACTAAATTCTCCATGCTAAAATATTGTTTCCTCCTGTCAGTGCTCAGAGATCAACCATATCACTGCAATTTCCCCTGTTGCTTTTGGGAGGAGAGTTACCTGTCCGATTGGAACTTGCCAGTGATAACCAACCCTATGTCTTTGGTGTGGAGTGATATTCATCTTCCTTATCTGTTGGTGAATGCTGTGGTTTACAGAGTGTATGATCAGCCCTCAAAGAATAGATACTGAGAGAAAATGGAATTACTGGTTTAAGCTAGTTAGAGCACTGCAGTTATCCGATGATGAAGGATCTTTTGTGCTCCTTGTGATGGAGTGTTCCAAGGACTCGGTGAGCTTCACTAAGTGGTTGCGATGTTAAAACGTTCTTTTTCAGAGTACTAAAAGCACTTAAGAACTAGAGTGCTGTGACTTCACATGGTAAATTTGGAGATTTTTATCAGTCTGGCTATGCAAGTTACTGCGTGCTGTATACATCCATTACTCATCCATTGCTGATGATTGCTGCATTTACTAAGTACCTTTCAGTGCGTGTGCTGTGATCAGTCCTTTTCAGTAAGTGTTTGATGTTCATTGTGGGTTATTAATTTAGCCTCCAGGTCACAGCAGCGGCGACAGTGAGGAGACTGTTGAACTCATACGGGGCTGCCTGGGGACTTGTCCAATGAAAGAGAATATAAACGTGCAAGAAGTAAATGAGTTTGTGTTGGTTTGGCAGATCGCAGGGTATGGCACATGGGATGAGCAATGAAAGGAGCGGGCATAGTCAAAGACATTAAGGATAAAGTCAGTGTCTGAGCAGTTATTTGAGCTGCTGTGATTTGTGGACTCTTTCAGCTGTCTGTGGAATGTGGGGTTGAAATCTACAATGGCAGGAAGTGAAGAAACTAGGGAAAAAAGAATTGAAATAATAGCAAAATCAAAGTATTTGATCAGGGTTATTTTGTATGGATTTGGAAGGTGAATCAGGAGAGTATTGTCTTGTTGTCTTTTAGTCTGTTTAAAACAAAAAACCAAAGATATCCTGATCTTTCAAATTAGTTTGCCATAGTGGGATTAATTTTCAGAATTTTCTGTAGATTAATTTCTAACTGAAGAGGTGATACGTTGCAGCAGGGAACGCTTCTGCTTCCATTTGTCTGTGGGGCTGTCTGCTGTGCTTGGAGATGAGGTGTCAAACAATCCAAAGCATACTCAACTTGCTATGATTTCTGAAATCTTTAATGCTTCTGTTAGTTATACATATATAAAATATCTAGCTGTGTGTGTGTGTGTGTATATATATATATATCTGATATCTAGACGTGTATTTTTTTTTTTTAATGAGGGTAAACTTGGTTTCTACAGTATACTCTGTATATTAGTGTCTGTGCTGCAGAAGAATATTTCAAGCTGTTTAACGTAATGTTGCAGTAGAATAATGTTCCTGTTTTCATTCTGAGCCAGAACTGCAAAACAGGCTGCTTGGATCGTGGAGGCTGATGTACACACACAGCAGTTGGGAAATTCTCCTGAAAGAGCTGCAAAGAGATTGAGGGGTGTCTTTTTCTATTTAATATAATCACTGCACCTGTTTGCTGTTATCAGCAGTCTGAGAGCTGTTATGGCAAGAAGTTTCATGTGTTAGTTAAAGTGTTGTTAAATGTTGGAATTGATTGTAGAGAACAATTTCAGAGTGGCAGAAGAGGGATCTGGGGAAAGCATTCTGAGGATTAATGTTCTGAAATAAATGGTTTTTATTTAAAAGCTGCAAACATACATAATAATATAATGCTTGTTACTTTTAGTACTTTCATACATTTTCTGGGATTAGTAGAAGAAAATGAAACTGAGTTTGTTTGCTGGCATGTCATGTGGTAAAAAGAAAGTGTGCCTGAGTAATACTGATGTACTCGGATGGTCCAGCTGCTTTGGCAAACAGTGAAAAAAAGAAGGGAATATTATTTTGTCAATGAGGAATAGTAAATGTAAAGGAGAAGGAAAAAAAAATCTATGAGTGAAAGTGAAGGCAATAGAGAAGAAATACTTCCATGTTCTATGATAAAACTACATTCTATTTACTTATTTGTTTTGCAGCCATTTCATGTAATAAGGTAACCCATTGAAGTTCCCAAACCTTCATCTTTCAAGTTCAGTTGTTTCTCAAACCTTAAAGTTGGAAATGAAAAAATAAAATGGTGTCTTCTCTCATCTGTGAAAGATAAAACCTTTGTCTTGGAAATGAAATACTGCGTTGTTATTATGTTGCATTCTGTCTAGAACAATTTGCAGTGTGGGCTATCTCAGCCGAAGTATTACTCTTGAAATTGTAAGTAATCCCTATGAAATAATTGAAAAGACCAGTCTGTCTTCTGCAATATTCTCTCATCTGTTTGGTATTAAGACTTTTTGAAATGAGGCTCAAAGGTCCAGGTTATTTCTAGACCCGCAGAAAATGTGTATACCCTGGAATGTTTTGTGTCCAGAACTCGGTCTGATACAATGCTTGAAGAAGTGACAGTTTTCTTCTGGTTCTGAACAATACAATTTATTTTTGTTTAAACCGTCAAGAATGTAGTGCCTAAATTCTCTGTGTATACTTCTATGTCTTTGGATGAGATTGCCTGACATAATTAAAGATTGGATTCCTGGATTTGAGTTGCATCTCCCTACCAACCCGCATTGGTTCAAAGGTATGATATAAATTCAGTTGTTACACTGGAAACCCAAGCTGAAGCTATGTAACTTTTGCGTAAAACAGATCTCATTTTTCTCTTGCTTGCTTTTTTTGGGGGGGAGGGCAGGGGATTGAAGATTTAGTTCAAACAAGCATGACTATAATCTCCCTAAGTACTAAATCTGAAATGTGTCTAAACCCCACAGACACAAATTATTTGCCAGTAGCATTCCCTAGGAGCTGATGACAGTTAGATAATGCTGCATTTCTTAAGGAGATGTGACTTTGGGAAGACTCAGATCCTCAGATATATGAATGTATGTGTGTTGATGCTTACAGGAAAGTGCGAAAAACATGCCAAATAGGCTTCAGCCATGTTTTGCCCCTTCATGGTTTGGTTTTTTTGAGTGTTCTTTCTTAACTTCAGTTGAAGTAACTGTTAAATCTGATTAACAGGTAGCAAAGAATCCTAAGAAATACACTGTGAAGTTAATGGCCCCCAGAGATAGATGTGTGTCTTGAACAGGAAGCCTAGCTTTAAAAGATCTGTATATTTGTATTCCTTTAGAAAATCCTCTGTGGTTCCTGTCTGCTGACCAATTACTTTGTTGTGATTCCAGAACTCAGTGTTAGGAGTTGTCTGATGAATGACTGCTGGTCGTTTCCCAGTGCAGCCTGCTCAGCTGTTGTCCAGCTTAATTTTTGGGAATTTGGGCACATAGTTTGGAATAATGCCTTTCAACAGATTCAGGAGTTGGGACGACTACAGACTGTCCAGAAAGTTTTCAGTTTTTTCACTTATGGAGGAAGAGACATTCTGTAATCTGATCTCAAAGCAAGATACAAACTGTTGTTTTAACAATCAATGTTTTGTCTCCTTACCTAGACCAGTTCTGAGGTCACAGTTCATCTTTCTTCTTCATAGGCTGGAGGCCCCATGAATTGGTTTGCCAATGCCGAGTGATTGCTCCTTGTTTCAAATCTGTAAGGGAAATCAGCAATCAGTTGGAAGACAGCTGTACTGATAAGGTTCCATTGATCTTTCTCTCTTATCCACTCACTATCAATTAGAAATATCCATCGCTTTCATGATACTTCTTCCTTGCCCTTACCTTCCATACTGCTACCCTGTGATGTGGCTGGTCTCAGTGACGCGGCTGGCCTCAGTTGCTGATTATAATTTATGTGGCTGTAATTAACAGCCTGATAAAAATGTCTGAGTCAGTGTCTGGGAAGTCTAGATAACAATAATGCTTGTGGTGAGAACTCTTCAATAACTCACTATATTTGATGCAAACCAATGGTGAAGGATTGCTGTTTTTAATAGGAAAAAAAAACCCATTCATATCAAGGATGAAATTTCAGCCAGTGTAGCATGATTTAGCAGTATCCAGAAAATGAGAACTTAAGAAAATACAGAAAATTTGTACTCCATCTTGAGGAAAAATAATTATTTCCTCTTTAAAAGAACTTCTGCTTATCACGGTGTTCACTGCAGTATAATCTGAAACGTTGTTGTCATTTTACATACAACATTCCAGAAGCACGTAAACAGCATAATATGCATATGCTTTCTCCAAAGTAATTGAGTTTTGAGAGATCATTAACATAAGTTTGAGATGGTCGGATTACTTTACAAGATCCTGGGGAAGAAATGATCGTGTAACTTTTTTCAGAACTTGGGGAAGCTCCTTAAATACTGACTTTTATTTATGTATTTGGAAATGAATGCAAATGCAGGTTGTATAATCAATAGATATCAAGATGTTATAATTACAATACAATCAAGAGAGTTAGACAAAATAGACAACGATCACAAAAGAGAATAGGTGGAAGAGCTTGCCCTTCGGCTGAGCTCACCACAAAACACCAAGAGAGGTGATCTCCAGAAGAGATCCTTCCCCACTGGTAGCCAGCTCTAAAATAGGTCTAGCAGGGGTGCAGCCAGGCTCCACCCCTTCCAGCAGCACAGGTGAATTGCCTTCAGCTGTGCTCCTCTGGCTGACTCATGGCTCGCCTCAGGTGATCAATCAGAGGTTCAGGCCGTGACTCAGCAGTTCCCATACACAGGTAGAGAGCCATCATACGTTCTTTTTAATCTGACTGCTGCGACAAATGTTTCTTAGTAAAGGTTGTTAAATAGTGTATTTTTCAAACCTTTAAACAGATGCTACAAATATCACTGCAGACCACCACTATGTTCTGCATTAAATGTTGTGTTTAACAGGACAACTGTGGGTGGACCTGGGTGATGAGATGGGGGAAAGGACTGTGTGGAAGGACTGGTAAGAAGGACTGAACAAGTGACAGAAAATGGATATGAGTTAGTGAACCATAGAATATTCTTCTATTTTTGAAAGTCTTAGATGAGTAATTGTCAACTGTGCCATCTGTAAGTAATGTGGGCTTCCAAATTTGTGGCAATTAAAACTGCCTAGCATCCCACTCCAGCCCTATGTTTTATTATGTGTACAAGTCAATACTGAAGGCTAATCTCTTGTGACATTAATCGTCTCATGAGGAGAGATGGAATAAATCACAGTAGCCCTTCCTCTCTTCACTCATGAAGATAAATGCTATAACATGATGGCTGATCTTTGTTATGACACTAACCATTATATATTTAGCAGAGATAGCAAAATCCCATTGACAGCTAACAAAAGAACTCTCTCTTTACGTGTTCTATGAGAAGGCTGTATTTCTTTACCTCAAAAACATGACTTATCATATCTGCTCTCAGAGAAATTTAAGCAGTGAATCTGGGTTGTGCCAGTGAACTAAATTCTGTATGCAACAATGTCATGATTCCAAATAATAAAAGCTCATGTGAAATCATTGTGCAGCTCTGGGGGAAGAACGTATATAATGGGCTAGGACTGTTCAGATGCTACTGTTTTGTATTGCCAATTCTGACGAGAAAGTATAACTCCTATTAGAACAAAAGAAAAACAACCAAACAATAAAGAAAACAACAACAGCAACAAAATAAACAACTCCACCATCAACCAAACTTCAGCGCTTTCAGGTTTGTGGAGGTTTTGTTCTCTACTTTGCCTCCAGTACTTGAACAGATGGGCTCAGGGAACTGAAAGTGACTTTTGTTTTTCTTCCTGTAATTGCAAGGGATTTTTTTTTCCCTTTTTTTCTGGCTCTATCACTTGCTGCATGCCTTTCAGGAATTTCTTTCCGTGTTTTTCATGCTTTGGATAAGTCTGGTCTTTATTTCGAGGATAAAGTTACTAAGAAAAACTCTTAGTCATTTTCTGTGTCTCTGCTTATTAATCTGAACGGAGTGGTGCTGTGTATCATCCTGTGAGGGAGAGACAGAGCAAACAGCTGAGTTGTGAAGTTTATGAACTTTCCCTGTGAGGTTGAGAGTATCAATGGCTCTTATATTGGCTTCTCACATAAGCATCAAAATGCACTGCAAGTTTCATGAGATAGTTTCTTGCCATTTATCTTATAGAATTAAAATGACAGTATAAATGTAATAGTTTCATTTATGTGGTTATTGTCATCAGTCATATTTTATAAGCATGAAGAGAAGTGCTTCTTGGCTGCTTAAATGTATTCATGGTACATCAGTGGAGTCAGTGCCAGCTGCAGCATGAAGCTTGTCTTTTTAGTAGGTGATTTTTACCTGGATAAAATACTTAAAATGGCCAAAACTGATAGGTTAGAATATTTAGCTGGAATACATAGTTAAAGTGGTTGATTTGTATTCTGCTGTGATTCCAGACTTATTATTTTTATTTTTCTCCTCTTTTTTTTTCTTCACCTTCTGGAAATGTTGGATCTGTATCTTTAGGACACTGTCGAACAAGATAAGCTCTGGTAATAAAGCAATGGCAACAAAACCGGCGTAACTGTCACCTCTTGTTAAGTCTGCTGCATTCAGAGAGTAGCCAGTAGGAATTTTATTTCTCACATTAAAAGTAACCCTTACACATTACATTTGCCTGAGGAAATTAAGCAATGAAGGCTTTTAAAACTAGCACATACACGTTTTCTCTATTGATTTTTATGGGAAGTTTTACTCTCCATATATTTTTTTATTTTTCTGTGCTGAAACATTGGTCATGCAGCAGTGCTTTTTTCAGTATGTCCAAAGAAAAAAAAAAAAAAAGTATATCAGCTTTCAATAGTGCAAACGGTGTATAGGGAAGTAACTATGGTTGTGGTTTGGTGCTTATTATTGTTCTTGTATTGTTCCATGAGTAGTGATGAGCACATTCATATTGCTGGTAGTTCTTCTGTTACCTGTAGCATAAAGGCAGCTGACAGGGAACTCATATCCTTTCTACCCCTTTAGTCTCAGTTACCTAAGCATGGCCTCTCTTCATTTTGTACAGGGGGAAGAACCAAAGGGGAATTTTTATCCCTGCTGGAATTAGAGGCATTTCAGGATTGTGGCCTGTTTCATCACTGAGCTAGTGTAGATATCAGTATATTTTGGGGTGATGGAGCTGGTTTTTGCTCCTGGTCTTTTCACTGAAAGAACGATTCGTTACTGTAAGCAGCTTTGACCCATGTTTTTCAGCTGACTATACTGATGCTGAAATTGAAACCTCTACACTAATTTTCTAAACTTAATAGATTACATTCTACAAGCTGTGGAAGGTTCACAATGCAGTTTGTCCTGTCAGCATCCCAGAACTACAATGTGCTGCTGGCTTGCTGCTAAGCACATGCACATTTGGGCTACCTTGGCCATGTCCCTCTGTTTGATTGTGGGGAGCCCACAGCAATGAAACATCTGTATTGATGTGCTAATGCATCAGGATGTAAAGGACATAGGGATGTACTGTGAGAGTGTACTGTGGGAAAGTACAGGGAAGAAAGTTTTGTTGTTGTTTGTTTTTTTTTTTTACAATGGAGATGTGGAAAGGTTGCAGGTCTTGCAATACCTCAAAAGGCAAGAGTATCACTTTGTGTGCTGGGAAAGGCTGAGCAGAGAAAGGCAGTGGGGTGTTGTGATTTAAAGCAAGGAGAGGTAAGGCTTGCATGGCTAAGCAGAAGGCTGTGCTGCACTGTCAGCATTGCGCATTCTGAGAGTCTGAATGCTTCACTACTTGAACTGAAGTTACTGCTAATAATGTAATGTAATGAGGTTACACTAATAGTAGTGGAACCCATTCCAGGGTAGAAAGTTTGACATCGTGCTTGCTGGGATATGTATCTTTGATCCTCATCTCACACCCCTTACTGACAGAATCCTGCGTACTCACTGAGTTCATCCTGTTAGACTTATGGAGATGTTCGTGGACCTGTGCCAGCAGATCCTTTAAATGAAAGTTCCCGATTGCTCAGGCAAACTGATTACATCAGTAGGGAGAGAAATATGAAGGCCTCCTTTTCTTTCATTATATTAGACCAGATCGGTAAGCTGTTAGAAGATGCCAGTTGTCGAGAGTTGAAAACTTTCCATACATTCTTTAGTGTGATGGATGAGACTGCTGGCGATGCCAAGATGTCTTTGCTGATAGAACTTTGGCTTTTAAAAGAAATAACATGATTATATTTTTACATGATTTAAAATCCAGTTTCTTTTGAATTGAAAATGTCAAGTGTAGGGTTTATTTGGAATTTCCAAAGCAGCATTGCTGCCTTTCTATCAGTTTAAAGTGTGACGTTGTAAATGGATAAATAAAACTAATAAAAGGGTTGAAGCTTGATCTCCGAGCAAGCTTCAGACAAGCTGGTCACAGAAATGGAGTGAAATAATAAAAAAAAAAAACCCAAACCTGAATCATTCAGCTTCTTTCTTTCTTCTTCTTTCATTCAGTATTTTAGGAGATGGTATTGCTTTATGTGTCTGGCAGGTTAGAAAAGTTAGGCTATTTCAGATCAGCTTACAAACAATTCTGCATTAGAAATTGTTGTTGCCTTTACTTCATACTAAAGGAACTGTGCTAAAATGCTTTTGATTGGAAGAGGGCTGGAGAATATGGATTCAAAGTGTTCTTTAACTATTTGAGCTTTCAATGTCAGTAGTGTTACCTTGGAACCTAAAATAAGCATGGATTAGTAAGCAAGCACAGAAGTGATGTTAAAACTTCGTTTAATATATTTCAGCGAGTTTAGGTGTTTTCACGTGATTTTCTTGCTCTCTTTAAATCTTTGCTCCTTTCCTTGCTTGATTTTGCTTTTCTTTCTGATGTAATGAAGCATGAATTACAAAGGCAAATGCATGGTATAGAGCATTTCATGAAAGACATCTCTGATGAATTGCAATTACCTCCACTCAAATTTTGTACCTTCCTTACAGTAACAGTGCTTGCATAAGGACAAAAGGCCTATGAGAAGAGTTATTACTCCCATTTCAGCTTCTTTTAATATTTTAGTACTTGGAAATTACCCTTTACCTTTCTCTTAATCACTATCAGCAAGAGCCCCATGGACCTCTGTTTAAGAACTGTTAAAATAGCTTGTAGTGTGTCTTCCCTTGTTATTCCCTTTCCCCTTCACATCTTGTATACCCTTTCTCCTCCCAGTCTTTTGGTTTTCTTTTCCTCATCTATCTCTATCCAATTCCTTTCTTCTCCAGCTCTACATCTTAGCCGTACCCTCTCCTCTCCTAACCATTTACCCATCTTTCTTCGCACAAAGGGCTTTGAACTTTTACCGGGCTGCCCAAAATTCCCCAATGGCTACAGCCGTTAATCAAAAATGAATACAAAAGATTTGAGTGGGGCATTTCCCACAATAAAATCAGTCCTCCTGTTAACCTCACACAAGCAGCTGGAAAAGACAATGCTGGATTTATTCCAGGATGCTGTTCTTGCACCCTGTTTGGAAATCCATCTATCAATTTGTTAATTTAGGAATGGGTGTCTAGAAAAGATGATGCATATTTTGCTTAGAAGAAGGAAAGATATTTTTCTGTTCTTCTATCTACCCTTCTCTTTTTGGGCAGTAAAGAATGTCTGTTGTGCAGTTTAGCCTTACTTGTATTGTAGCTGCTGAGTGGGAGCTCTGGCAATAACTGTGCTATTCCTTTTTCTCCTCCTGAATTATTTAAATAACGTTCTAAAGAGAACTGCTCCAGTTTGTGTGTAGTGGCTCAGCATATAGCTGGACACTAAGCAGATGCGATAAAATGATTCTGAGTTTTGTCAGCAGTCTGACCTTCAGATCCCTGCAGGCAGCTTGCAGAAAAAGGCATGGCTCTGTCTCATGTACTGGACTCGATGATCAGTATCACCAAGAGCTCTGGACCAAGCTGCTGCTTTTGGACCATAGCACTGTTTCAGTCCACACTAGGTTTGTCTTTAGAGGCATCGTTTTCTGTCAGTGTCATAACTCCCAGATGCAGGACTAATGGCTGTCTCTCTGGCAAAGCTTGCTTTCTTTTTACAGGACAATGTTTGTGAGTGGCAAGCTTTACTTTCTAGTTTTTCTTTCTTCATGCTGTTCCTCTACATGTGTTCCCTCTAGTGGCTGAGTTGCAGATGGTTGAGCAGACCTAATTCAAGCATATTAATACATGTACAATATATGTACAAGTACATATAAATTAAATTAGCCACACTGTCCATTTCATAGGTTAGCAGGATTTGTCTCTTATGCAGAGCTCAGAATTTTGAGACTACTTCAGAGTCCTCTTGTTACCAGGTCATTGGAAAGTACCTTTTCTCCAGTGTAGCACTTGATGTTTTTGAGCAGCGTAGATGTACCTAAGATAGATATCCTGCTGAGGAAGGGAATTTGGATTTCTTCTCATAATATGTAACTGGCAAGACTTTTCAGCTGGAACCGGGAACGCGTGTGTTCATGGCATTCATGTAGTTGTTCAGTATTGCTCAAGTTGTGCATTGGTAAGTGCAGGTGAAACAGTTTGTCAGGCTGCTACCATTTGCAGGGAGGTTTGATTTCTTCTGCTAGTGCTTTGTAGTTGCCTTCTCTTTGAGGCATTAACCAGAGTTGGAACGGACAGCAAGAATGTGTTCAGTGCAATGTCTCCTTCTGTTCTCTTTCAGGCTATCGTGACGGGTATCAAACAATTTGTCCCAGTAATTTAGTGGCTGTTCCTTTTTAAGGCTGTAGTTGAATGGCAGGAATAAATAGAGCATATTTGATCCTCAGTGATAGAGGTTGCAGTCAGTGCAAACCATTCTTCCACCACCATCCTTTGCAGCAAAACACATCAAAACAATCATAGTTTTCATGACAGTCCTTTAGCTTATTTTAATTCCAGCATTGTTAGTCACTGCCCATACACTGTATGTGTTGGTGGATGGAGTGGGAGGAAGGAGAAAGATACTTAAAACAGATAAAGGCTTCCTCCTCCGATGTGCATTAGTTTGTCTGACCCAGCAGTCTATGACTCAAGTACGCTGTGGCATTTTAGGATTTTATTTGCCTTAGGGGACAGTCAGTAATTCAATTTGAATTTCTGATATTATTTTTAAAAGTCTAGAAATGCAAAAGGGACTGTAG
This sequence comes from Tetrao urogallus, assembly GCF_951394365.1. Classification (NCBI taxonomy): domain Eukaryota; kingdom Metazoa; phylum Chordata; class Aves; order Galliformes; family Phasianidae; genus Tetrao; species Tetrao urogallus. The sequence goes on along the minus strand of NC_136815.1, from coordinate 41,513,456 downwards.
GCTTTTAGTAATGTTAATGGTGAGGTATGGAAGCAAGAGACCCTCATGCAATTATCCGTTCAGTGTATTCATTAGCTCACAGACTCTTAAGTAATACTCCAATGCTATTTTTCATAACTAGGGGGAAGAAAATGTTTTTTTTTTTTTTTTTTAAGTTTTTTTTTTTTTTTTTACTGTGATAAATAGACTAAAAGTTACAAATGGAGAGTACAAGGGGGAGGGGATAGAAAAAGGCATCCTAGTTAAGGTTTTCTTAAATTAATCTTTGTTCTGATAAAGAAAACTTAATCAAGTGCCTGAGAAATGGTTTTCAAATTAAGTAGTTCTGAATTGCAGAATTTGTGCTTTTCAGTTAGGACACGAACAGTTCTTTAAATAACAGGCCTTTGTTTAAAGGGTTAGATGAAGAGAATTAAATTCATAGGGTGTATGAACTGCAGCCCAGGCGACATGTCCAGCAGTAAAATAAGTCCACACAATGGGCAATTGTTTGCTCCGGCACGGTCAGCCTGTCTAACACACTCCACGTCTCAGTTTGTCATTATACCCTGAATGTGTTCTCTTCATACTGTGGTATTTGAAATCTGCCCTGTGGGTTTGGTTAAACTTTCTGTAGTAGTGTTATGCATCCTGCTTGTTGGTTTCATTGTTGTTCAGTGAAGATGATCTTCCATATCCCTCTGTCTGGCCATTGTTCCCACAACCAGTTCAGTGCAGCTTCCTCAGCACAAACTGCTCTCCCTTCTCCATTGTCCAGAATGGGGGACTGCTGATGTTTGCGTACTCTTATTGTTTCCTTCCCATTACTGTCAAACACACGTGGTAATACTTGGCTCGTTGATTGACTCTACAGAGTAGGATGTGATGTTGTAGAGAAGGGGACAGGGCTACCCAAATTTTCTCACTTGCAGGGAGGAGCTGCCCAGGTGTGCTGAGGGGCCTGTACTCAGGAAGAGAAACAGGGAATCCTCCACAGTGAGTAACCCCGCATTCAAGTGCAGTTTCCTTCGTAGCTGTGTCCAGTACAGTGTAGTTTTCCTCTTCTGTTCTTTCCAGTTTGCCCTCTGGAATGTTCCCAGTTCAGTTCTGTTCCCCTTTTTCCCCTGTGTTTTGGTGTATTCTTATTTGACTTTGTTCCTTTTCTTTATTGTCTTTTCAAAGGTCAAACTTTCAATTTTCTCCTATATGTAAATCTCTTCTCATCCTCATCTTAATCTTCAGTGTCATTTTTCCATTGTGCTTTGTGGTTCTGTCCATAATATGCCATACCATTTCTCTTGCACTGCTGTGCAGTGGCCCTTTTCTCTTCACAGTACTTTTAGTACTTACTCATTGTCATATTCTTTCCTATCCACTTTTCCTTCTCCTTTCAAATCACCTTTCGGTTTTCCTTTCCTGACAGGTCCCTTTTGAATCTTGCCTGTTGCTGTACACGAGATAAGCTCAGTTCAGCTCCCAGACCTTTTCTAGTGCAGCCCTTACTTCTGCATTTTTCTTTGTGGAGCTGAAAGTTAAAGAATAAGAAGCTCATCTGCAACAAAAGAACCAAAGGATTTGGTAAACTGTGTTTTGGTTGAGAAAGAGAACAGGCAGCAGGCTAGGGTTATAAAATGATGGAAGTGGGCAGTGCTGGTCAATTGGTAGTGAGCAAAGAGGCTTTGGCTTCTCTGCTTCTCTGTATGAGCTGTTTGAATTACAGCCCTGATTGGCTCCCTTCACAGATTGCTGACTAGTGTGATATGATTTGGTGGTGGCTCCAGTTTCTAGTGGGCAGGTATCCATACAGAAGTAGCAACTTGCACAATTGCTTGTCTTTGTTAACTACTAGAGAGAAGCTCAGGATCAGGCAAGACTGGAAACTGAACTGGTGTCTTGTTTACCCGTGGTAGAAATGCAGGTTCTGGCTGAGATAATGTTGGTGAGATGCTCTGGGAAGCTTGCATTGCTGTTGCCTGTGCTGCACCTTTTACTGCTGATTGAAAGGTTTCCTTTTCCAGGGCTGTCAGTCTGGCACGTCACCTGAGCAGAAGAGTGGCTGTTTGTTTAACAGCTTAAAAATGATTGGGACAAAAGGAAGTGGGGAACCAGAAAATTCTGTACAAAATGAGTGTATGTGAAAAGAGGAATGAGTTACTTTGGGCTTGATTGGAGAAGGCAAAGGAGTGGAAAACTGAGTTGAACTGGAAAAATACATTGCTCTCTGTCATGTAGCATCTTGTGTGCTGTGACTGTTCTGACTACTTCATTTTTCACTGTTTTTAGAAACAAAGAACGTTTTGCCCTAGCAGAGTCAATTCTCTTTCTTTGTTCCTGAGGTGACAATAAAGCCTAAGTGTCAAATATTCAAGTGGCCTCAGATGGTTCTAAAGTAATTAAAAAAAAAAAAAAAAAAAAAAAAAAAAAAAAGGAGAGGGGGAGGAGAACATGTCCTGTTGTTTCTCGCTTTTTGTTTTATTTTCCCTTCTCCTTGAAAGAAATTCTGTTGCTCTGCGATCAAATCAGTTGCGTATTTCAACTCTTCGTATGGAACCTGGTAAGAATCTTTCCCAGGTGAGATAGCAGATGAGGCACACAAGAAGCAAAGTAACCCTGAGTCTTACTGCAGTTTCTTGGATTATATCTGGCCTTCCAGCAGACAAAGGACTCTGATCTCAAGACTAGCATTCCCTGCCTTTCACAAGTGACTGTACATGAGCTGCATGGTATATAACCTTACAGATCCGCAGGACAGCTGTCATGTCACTTATACATTTATTATTTATTTTCAGGCATTGGAAAAGTATCCCAACTCACCAATGACCGCAAAACAAATACTGGAAGTCATTCAGAAAGAAGGGCTAAAAGAAACAAGGTCAGTGTTTATATGTTCTGTATTTTTACTGTCTCTGTGAAAACTGTTTAGGAATGGTTCACAAAACACAATGTGCTCATTAATGGCTGGATTAATTTCCAGTACCAAGTTGGGAAATACAGCTGATGGGTTTTGTTTCTTAGTCCAAAGCTTTTAAAACGATAAGTGGCTGGCTTAACTGTGTACCTGTCTAACAGCCTCTATAGGCCGGCTCCAGTCTAATGGCTTCTTCAGAAAGACAGTGGGATCTGATCAGAAAGACCAGTGATGCTGTTCAGTTTTGCCTGGAGCCCCAGGCTTAGCACCATTAAGCTGTTAGAGGTTAGGTGGATTATCCAAAGCCTGTGGAACTCGAGTGGCCTTCCATTGCCTCCATTGCGTTTTGAATCAGATAACTATGATTTGCTTCAGATGAGCATGCCTGTTTCCTTTTCCTCAAAAGTGATCTAGGATTCTAGTGACCCACAAGTGGAAACATGGGCAAGAAATAAAATAAAGAAAAACTGCTTCGTGATGGTCTTCCACAAGATGCAGTTTCCTGTCCTCCAAATGATTCAGTAATATTTCACTGTTCTAATAAATAATTTTAATCATTACATGTTGCTGTCTCAAAGCAAAAGGAGACATTTGCTTTTATTTTAATTTTTTTTTAATTAAAACAATTACATTATTTTATTATGTCACCTAAAATGTAGGAAAAGAGAACTGCAAAGGCTTTGTAGAGTCGTAATAAAGCATTATGTCCATTACTTCTGAATTTTTATTTTGTTGAACCAGACTTAACAATGAGATATATTGTTACTGAATTTTGTTATTGTTCCTAAGAAGCAGAATACTCAGAGTGGTCATTTGCAGAGCATAACCATGTACTGCTTTCTTTGTATCATTGTAACATGATGTCTGTATGTTGGTGAAAGTGCAAAAGAGATGGTGTGCAAGTCGATTTTCCCCCTTTTTATAGATATAACATGCATTAGTTCTTGCTAAGAAGTTTCTTGAAGTATATTTGCAATACCAAGGAAACAAGGGAACGAAAGCTTTTGAAAATGAATGTCCAGACATGTGTTATGCTGCAAAGATTTGCATACTGAAAAAAAAAAAGACAAATCTGTTTTTATTAAGATACTGTTTTTTCACAGCAGTGAATAGATTGCTTTCTTCTTACTTCCTGTGATATGAGACAACTGTATGGTAGCAGCTTGCATGCCTGATAATAGTATTTCTTTGTGATTTTAAGAGTTCTTGTTTCCCCAGACAGTGCATAAATAAAATTTTGTGTGCAAAACCTATGGGAAGCAGTGAAGGCAGCATTTTTATATGTTTTAAATGTAGAAAATGTAGAATTGTTGCTGAATAAATAATAGGATAAAGATTCCTTTAAAAAGCATCAAAACCAGAGATTCTCTTTCATTGCCTAAGTATTTTAGTGACTGAGGATTGTAGGCAAACAGGAAGGAATTTGAAGTTCATACTGACCTGATTTTTATTCATGGTATACGCTGGTGTATGTGAATATGCAGTTTATTGCAGGATGCCATATGTGGCAATGGGTATGTAGACAAGTGAAAAAGGATACAGTTGAACATTCTTTATTCAATGTGTGAAAAATTGTATGAAGTTGCATGCATGTCATTCTGCATTGTTTAGTGTAAAAAATCTAAATTGTGCAAGTTTAATAAAGAAAGATATTGATTCTTTATTTTTAATTTTTGAAGTGCTTAGTTTCTCATTTAGCTTCTGATTTTATTCAAGAGTTGTGTGTCTGTCACATTTTAATATTAGTTAAGCACAAACTTGCAAAGTTGTCCGGATGTCTATCTCCTGGTAAGGACATACACATATTTTGTTCATTGGGCCTTTGCACTTAAGGACTGTGAAAGCAAAATTTTACTTAAGTCTAAAGTCTCCCACTCACTTTATCAAGCTCTGCAGTGCAGTTTCTTTTAGTATATTTCTACCAGTATGGTACCTTTGTCTTTACTGAAGTTATTCCTTCTCGGTCTTTAAGCTGCAGCCAGCTAAGACGACTGAAGAATGTAGATTTTATGATATGCAGTCACGTAGTCATAAGCCTTAGAATGGAGCTAGCACATTTTATTCTGTAATGATTTGTGTATTTTTCCAAGTCTGGACTTACGCCAGTATGTTACTACATTAATATACTGTGCTAATTCCTTTATACTGATTATCTTTGTCAGTAGAACCTTGGCAATCCTAAATGAAGTTCTTCAAAAATTCTTGTTTCTGCTGTTCCATTTATAGATGAATGAGATTAGTTGGCTTAGTCATTCTTCAAATATATTGCAGCAATAATTAATCTAAAGCTTTTTGCTGTGATAGTAAAGCTAAATGAATAACATATGAATTTCAGCAATTTCATTGTACTCATTACATGTAATCTTTAAAAATACACTATCAGACTCTTCAGGCTTTTCTTTTGTTTGTTTGCAATAAAGACATCCAAGATCTACATTTATATTTCACTACTGAAATTGTTAAATGCAATAGGAGGAAAATTTCAAAGTTGCAAAGCAGATATAAGTTAGGAGTTAAAATCAAAAGCTACTAATGTAATGTGAGAGGTCATACACTTAACTAGGTTTGCATATCTTGGGATGTATGGCTCAGTTTTGTTTTTTAAATATCTTCCTTCCTGCTGTGATGGCCGGTTGCCAAATGATCAGCTGGCTGGCAGTTCTTTTGCTATCTAGAAGTATTAAAAATTTGTACGGTGAACCTTTTGGGGATATAGAAATACATGGTGTTTTGGGGGTGAAGTGGAGGCAAGTGAGAAATATTTATGAATATATGCTTACCTATCGGTTGCCTCCAGACAACAAATTTAGCCATGGTTTCCACAAGGCAGAGAGCTCATGCCAAATAGAGTGTTGTGACCTAGAGTTCCTGTCCAAAAATGTGGCTGTTCAGATCTCCGTCTGCAGGGAGTGCATGAGCCTTTTGTTACTGGTGAAGGGCAGCAGTGATACCACCTGTGTGAAGTGTGAGCAGGTGGAAGATCTGCTCAGTGTGATGGCAGAGCTCAAGGAGGAGAGGGAGAGGTTAAGAAGCATCAGGAAGCGTGAGCAAGAGATAGACTGGTAGAGTAAGTCCTTGCTGCGCCTGCAAGAAAGGTGGTACATCCCAAACAGTGATGGGCCCCCTGCCCTGTCACTGTAGGGCAGAGAGAAGGGGCCTACAAGATGAGGAGGACTGGAAACAGGTCCCAGTTTGGCATTGCATGGAGACCCCTTCCCTATCTACCTCTGTTCCCTAAGAATTCCTCCATAATAGGTTTGAGACTATGCAATTTGAGGGAGAGGTAAGGGAGGATCATAGCATCACAGAATGGCTTGGGTTGGAAGGGTCACCAAGAATCATCAAGTTCCAATCCCCTGCCACAGGCAGGGCCAACAACCTACAGATCTGGTTCTAGACCAAGTTGCCCAGGGCTCCATCCAACCTGGTCTCGAACACCTCCAAGGATGAAGCATTCACAGCCTCTCTGGGCAGCCAGTTCCAGCACCTCACCACTCTCTGTGTGAAGAACTTCTCCCTGACATCCAATCTAAACCTTCCCTCCTTCAGCTTAAAACCACTGCGCCTTGTTCTATTGCTATCTACCTGAATAAAAAGTTGATTCCTCTCCTTTTTATAATTCTCTTTGAAATACTGGAAGGCTACAATGAGGTCTCCTTGCAGCCTTCTCTTTTCCAGGCTGAATCCAGGCTGGTTAGACCGTTGTGAGACAGGTTAGTTTTACCCTATTGATAATGTGTTGTTGCACTAGTAATCCTGAGCCTGTCTTTGTAGGGAAGGTGCTCCAGCGCTCTGATCATCTCAGCTCCTCCTCTGGACCCTCTCCGACAGTTCCACATCTTTCCTGTATTGGGGCCCTCAGACCTCGATGCAGTACTCGAGATAGGGCCCCAAAAGGGCAGAGAAGAGAGGGACAATCGCCTCCCTATCCCTGCTGGCCACCCCTGTTCTGATGGAGCCCAGGCTTAGTGAGCTACAAGAGCACAATGTTGGCTCATGTTCAATTTTTCATCCACCAGGACCCCCAGGTCCTTCTCTGCAGGGTTACTCTCAGGTTCTTTTCCCAGTCTGTATACATATCTGGGATTACTCTCACCCAACTGCACAACCTTGCACTTTGCTATGCTGAGGTCCCAGAGGTTTGGAGGCTTGCTAGTGTGACTCCCATCTACAAAAGGTGTAGGGAGGATTTGGAAATCCTGGCTTTTACCCGAAATAGTATTGCCAGCAGAAGCAGGGAGGTGATCATCCCTCTGTACTTGGGCCAGTTGAGGCTGTTGAGTTCTGTGTTCAGTCTTGGGCCCTTCACTACAAGAAAGATACTGAGGCCCTTGAGCATGTCGAGAGAAGGGCAACAAAGCTGGGGAAACTGGAACACAAGTCTTACCATGAGTAGCTGGGATTATTCAGTCTGTAGAAGAGAGGAGGCTCAGGGGAGATCATATAGCTCTCTATACTACCTGAAGGGAGGCTGTGGCGAAGTGGGGATTGGCCTCTTCTCCTGTGTAACTAGCAATAAGACGAGAGGGTATGGCCTCAAGTTGTGCAGGGAGAGATTCAGGTTGGATATTAAAAAAAAATTCTGAAAGAGTGATCAGGTGCTGGAACAGGCTGCCCAAGTAGGTGGATGAGTTCACCATTTCTGGAGGTGTACAGGAAACCATTTAGATTTGGTACTAAGGGGCATGGTTTAGTAGAGAAATATTGGTGGTAGACGGACAGTTGAACTAGATGATCTTGGAGGTCTTTTCCATCCTTGATGATTCTGTGATCAGCTCTAACCTTAGTGTTTTCTTCTGCACTTCTGTGACCCTGCTGATGATTGTCTGTCTTGTATTTTTGATGTTACTGTATAGGTTTAGAATTCCTCCTTTGTTTTAATAAATTGTTTTCAAGTTTTCTACATATGTTTTTCAATATGTTTTAATAAGATTGCTTTATTGTGTAGTCTTGCATTTAGCATGCTTGCATCTCTTCCAAATTTAGCATTGCTTCTGTATTGGAGCTCGTTTCCTTTTGTAGCATTATCTTTTCTCTCCTTTGCTTATGGAAATTCCAAGAGAAACAATGTCAAAAGGCTTACTGGATTTGAGGTAAATGATACCCTCTCTGTTTCTCTCTCTACAGTGTCTGCTACTGTGTCAGAAAGGATATTTCTCACGGATTTGAAGTAATTTATTCTTGACAGATATATGTATTACTCAATTTCTTATCTCATGAATGCTTCCAGATTATTTTTATTCCATATTTGGGAGAATTGAGATTAAATTGTTGTCTCTAGCTCCCTGCCCCATCTTTTTTCCAATTTTTAAAGCTAGTCACTAAATGTTTTCCAGTCTTTTGGAATCACTGCTGCCTTTTAGAATTTCTCAAAAATAGCTATTAATAATTCTGAGGCTGATCCAGCCAGCTCTCAATACCTTATGGTAAATTTAAACAGACTTAACAACATATAACATTTTTGTTATTTTTGTTGTTTAATCCATTTTTTTCTGTTTGGTATTGTTTTTGGGTTTTTTTAGGTGTTTAAGCATTACATCTTTCATGTGCCAACAAAGAAAAGACACTGATACTCCTATGTTTCAGGGATGAGTGTATAGTGCCACTCTCTTCACTGAAGAGCAAGCCAGTCCTATTGATTTTTGCACTTACAGAAATGTCCTTTTGCCTCATGGATGAAAAAGAGATCTCACACATCAGTTCTCTGAGCTGCCTGACGTTTAATTTTTTTGAAGCTCATTTTCTTGATTTTGTGTTCTTCCTTATTTTCCTAACATTAAAGAATTATTCCTTCGTGAATGCTCCATCTTCCCCACTGATTTGAATCAAACCTACTGCTGCCTTCCTTCCTGACAGCTTTTTAACTCTTCTATTTAAGGATTTTTATCCTTAACACAGTCCAGGAACTTGCCAGATGCTTTGCTGTGCCTGTGCCATTTTATTTTATTCTCCCCCCTCCAAGGGATGCCGGCGGAGTCATAGCGGTGTATTTAAATAGGTCATGTGCTTTAGAAAAAAAATTGCTGATTCTCCCAGAAAAAAAAGCTTCTCTCTTGAGTTCTCCTGATTTCTTCTTCTAAAAAATTCTGATCTTAATACCATCTTTGTTTTTTTTCCCCTTTCTTGTCATTACCCAGAAATTGCCCGTAGGAGCATGAGAAATGATCTAGTCCCTTCTCTTTAGGGTAGTACACTTTCGGGAGGCTAGGGCCAACAGAAGACATGTTAAAATTATCAGGGAGATAAAAATAGGACAGAAATTACTATGAATTAAGTGTTTGGGTTAGGGAAGAGAAGACTGAGTTGAGACACACTAAGTCTTTGGATACATTAAAGATAGAGGAAAAAGTAAGGGAATACATTACTCTGCCTGTCTGATATGGACAGGACAGGGAACAAGGTCATTAAATTGTAGCAAGGAAAGATTGAGATTAGATGGTAAGAAGATTTTTTTCTAATGGGTATAACTGAGTTCTGTCATAAGCTATGAGAAAGATGCGACTGATCTGTAGATCTCTCTGAAATCATTTTAGTTACTTATTTGTCAGAAATTTTGTAGAATCAATTGATCCTACCTTGAATGAAGGAAATGAACTAGTGTTTCCCTTGATACTTGTTTTTTTATGATTTTTTCCAAATTGATTTGCAGTACTAAGGCAATACATATTGTGGGGGTCCCAGAGGAAAATATCCAGCCAAATTCTGATAAATGTGTGATGCTAATAGCCATAGATGATGTGTTAGCTTTTTTATAGTTTCTTTTCCCCCTTGCTTGGTATGGCTGGGAAATTGACTTATCCACTTTCATGTCTGGAAAAGATTTTCAGTACAAGTTAAAAGCCAATAAACTTTCAAAATGGAACAAGCAAAGTTTAATTTTTGAAGTCTAACTTTAGCCCACAGCTATGCTAGCTATTTATTTTCTTCCTCCATTAAACTCAAGAATGTAAACCCTAGAATGGGATGATTTCATAATAATTTTGCTGGGACAACTGACCGTCTTGTCAAGTCATTTTCATAGTGGCATAGAACATCTAGGTTAGAAAAGACCTTCAAGATCATAGAAGTCCAACCATCAACGTGACCTAAAAAGACCCATCTGTAAACGGTGTCCCTTAGTGCCATGTAGAAGTGTCAAGAAGAGGTTAACAACCCCTCTTCTTTGGCCCATTTTTCATTTACTGGTAGGAATCCTAAACTTCTTTCTTTTGACGTTTCTTTTTTGATCTTCATTTCAACTATGAGAATTACTGATTAATTCTAATTTTTTTTTTCCTCTGCATATTTTGCATTTTCCTAGGCAAGATTAAGCTATCTATTGATTTATTGTTGTGACAGTAGACTTTCTGAAGAGTGAAAAGAGTTTCTTGCCACTGGCACTAATGCTGTTTCTTCTTCACATTGTTGGTAATATCTATCATGAATTATATCATAATACATTAAGTCTATTGAGCCTAGAAAAGCAGCAAAGTATGACCCTAATAAATCTCAAAATGCTCTTATTAGCTTTTCACTCTTTGTGCAGAAATATTAAACTGGTGGGTTAGATACTTTGAACTGCTGAGCAGTCATCAGTGGAGTGAAACACACGATCTGCAGTCTGTCTGTAGCACTGAAGTGAGATCATACTCCTGGAAATATTACCCTTACCTTTGAATCCTTTGATCTTTTTCACAGTGTCTCTTTAAGCCTTTGAATACTTCATCCTTAGAGCTATTGACTTAAAAATAAAACCCTTTCTGAATGTTGCAGTTTCTGTAAATAGGCTAAATGAGCTGGCTGCACTCTTCTGCTGTTTACCTTGAGTTCCTTGTTTTATTGCATATGCATGTAGACAGAAATTTTTACTTCCTTTCTTTGTGAAGTAATTCCAAGATGTCATTGTGATCTGTAATTATTAACAAGTCGTTGTTTTTATCTTTCACTTAGAAGGAAAAAAAAAAATCAAGTGCTCTCTAATAACCACAGGCTCTTAAAAATTTCATTGGAAGAACCACAGTTTTTTTGTCTCAAGACTTTGATCATTAAAGGAAGAGCACAGACAGTTAAAAGGCTTCTGTGGTTGTGTATGTCTAATAGAATTTACTTGGGAGCCTTTCAGCTGGAGGAGAGTGGTGGTTTGTCTTGAAGGTAGCTGTTCCCAGGAACGGGCAGAAAGGAAACTGATGGGAAAAGCGCAGGACAGCCGTTCACATCCTTTTGCCTGACAGTGTGAGGTTTTTCCTTGTGCTTCTATAAACGTGACTTTTGTCTGCAGAGCAGTGAAAGAAACGATCTTTCAGTTTTACCTGTTTTTCATTTCAGACATTTCTTTTGAAACACATTTTTGTCCTGGTATAGCAGTGAGCCACTCAGTTTAGTAGGCTGTTGTGTTAATGACGTTTTACCATGTGAAAATCTCAGGCTTATTTCTTCTTGCCTTGCTGCTCCCAGCCAGCATCTTTTTTTTCCAGAGTACAGCCTAACTTGGTAAAATTGGATGGGATTCCTCCCCGCTGCATTCCAAACGTGGAATTGTAACTTCTATAATCACCTTTGTGATTACAATCTAAGGTTTTGATAGTGATGTAGCCCTAAAATAACTATGGTAGTACCTCAGACCTAAAAAGCAGTCCTGTGGGTAGGTCTGGTAATTCCTGATTCCCTGACGTTGCATTATGATTGTTCTAAGGTGAATTTAAAGCTAGCTTGCTTATGTCTCTATAGTGGTCATCTTGTTTTTGTACTGATTTGGAAAACTGTCATTTGATGCCAGTGCAATGGATTCAAAATCACAAATTCTCAAATATTTTCCATCAGCTGATTGCATAGATGACATGATTTTTGTTAGTGATGGGTCCTTTGTATATATATTTATGTATAATTATATGAATTGTGTGTGTATATATTTCAAGTTGCTACATTAAGTGCATTTTTGTCTGAACCTCTTCATTTTTGCTCCGTATTTCAAATTTTAGAAATTGTGTGTTTTGTTTTTGTTTTAATGTCATTCCTCTTCCTTTAACGGGACAATGGAGGGTCTCTATCTGGAGACATCAATAAACAGTCCAGTAAAATCAACCCACATGTTTGATGAGATTACCTGTGTTGGTTTTGTGGTTTTTGTTTATTTGTTTTAATAATGCTTGTAGTAATGTGTACCCAAGATGTTACAGGCAAGCTAAAAATCATACTCATGTCAAATGCAAATGCCTTTGTTAGACTTACTGAGGTGCGCATATAATTTTGGAAATAACTTAATTTGATAAATAGCACAGTGTAAATAAGAAGAATATTTTGACTATGACTCAATACTTTGGAGGACACTGTTCTTTCTGTTAGGAATATTAATGGAGCATATATAAGAAGAGAGGATACAGAAGTGAAGTAAATTATTTCAAAGTGAAATGAAGAGCTAAAAATATGTCGTCTTCTGCCCTCCTACTTCTGATATTCTATGCAGTAAACTGGTGTTCCTGGTGCACTATCTCTACAAGTTCGTGTCTACGTGCAGTCTGTTGTCCCAAGAGTTTCTGCTGCAGGAATCCTTCCCTCTTTCTCTAACTAGGTCACCAGTCCCATGGTCTCCAATTACCCCAGTCTGCTGTCATCTGTTTTCCCTTCTCATATATGATGGTCTCATTTGACCATCCTATGTGCCTGAAATTTTTAAAGGCTACAGTTTTGACATTGCAGATGTTAGCATTTAACTTGGAGTCTGGCTCAGGACCAACCAAGCTTTCTTATTTAGCTTGATTCCAGCATTAATTTGGAGAAAATAAAAGCCCAGTTCCATCATTCTGTTACTGCTGGGACCTTCAACATATTATTTAAGAACAATTTAGAAAGGCTCATCTGACATCCCACTTATACGCCATCTCTGATTTGTCATTGTGTCAATGTTGGTGCTTGTATGCTTGGTTGAGATGATATTTCAGAACAGTTAGTTCTCCCTTTTGTTTTCTCTTTAAAAAATAAAAAATAAAAAATCTTATGTTATTGTTACATTTCCATCTATATTTATGCTCATCTAGTATTCAGTACTTCAGTTTTTCAGTAAGTGAGCCCTGGTATAATATTCTCTGTCTGGCTGCTAAAACAAGCGTTGTAACCTTCTTCCTTGGAAGTGATAGGAAATACTGCTGCTTGATTTTATTTTATTTTTTTAAAGATCAGCAAAAAAGTGGTTTGTTTTAAATCCATTAGCAGTGTTCCAGAATGTGTTTGTAAAGATTGGGAAAATAGGAATCCAGTCTGTTAAAGACTTGCTTCCCTCTTTACTTCCACTCAAACCTAATCTGTATTTTCTCAAAGAGCGTTCGTTATGCTAGTGCAGTGCATAAAGCTCTTTCATTTGTTTGACGTTCCATTGGTAAGGGAGAATGGCTCATATGATCATTAAATATTAAAGTTTAATAATTCAATGGAAGCATTGACATCTTATCTCTTTTACTGTAATAGGAAAAATGACGGTGGTTAAATTTTGTGATGTGATAAACATGTTTCAGCTTTTAACAGTCTGTATTGCAAAAATATTTTATCTTTTGAATGCGTGCCCAACTCCCTTTTATCACAGTCTACTTTGCTGAAATTAAGACATACATAAAATATATTAAAGCCATATTAAAGATAATCTTTTTTTTTTTCTTAATACAAGAGAAAATCCAGCCACTTAATTGTAACAAATAATGGATAGCAATGCAGAGACTGATGTACTAGGTTTCTTTTTGTGCAATAAAAAGCAATGCTTCCCATTAGCGGACATTTTATTTTGAAGTAGGTGAGCATCAGCTGTGAAAAGTAAGTGGTGTAAATTTCTCAACAAATTCAGTGCTGGCTTTATTGCTTTATAATAAATTCCTTCTTAATGTATTTTTCTGTTTAATGCAAGAATTGATCTTGTATGTTGTTTTTCTGCTGCCATGCCTCTCAATGTAGACTGCTGTTGAAAGGATCTGAAAAGTGATAATATAGTTCAGGATGATGATAAGAGAAACCTGAGTTACAAATTGATGCTATTGTATGCATAAAATTAACATGAAGCACATATTTTGTCAAGGTGGGTTTCCCCCATTTTTCCTAGAAAATGTAACTTTTCTTTTAACACTATTTAAGTATGCAACATATGTTTTTTCAGCAGTGTTTCTATATATTAGAGAGCTGTTCTGCATTTAGTTTTGCTTCTCGTGTTCAGAAAGAGAAATTGCATAAGGATATCCAAGAGACACAGACAAGCTGAAAATAACCAGATACTTAGAGAAACTAGAAAAGTTTCACTAGATGATTAATCCATCCTCCCTGCAGTGCAAGCTATTTGGTGTTTTTCCTTTATGAATTGTATGCTTTCCTTAGCATAGTGCCTTATTAAGCATGATTTCTTTTCTTTTTAATGTTGAGGAGGTGAGGCCTTCCACATTCTGCAGTGTTTTATCAGTTCCTTTGTCCAACCTTTGCCTGTGGCTGTATAAACTGAAGCATAACTATATAGAAGATGGATAGATAGCGGTGTAACTTCTTTGGTTTCAGTACCTTTACCAGCCTGCTTTGCCAGCATCTTTCAACTTAAGAGGACCTAGGGCATAGAAGAGCTTTCCAGTCTACTGGAAATATGCATCTCCTATTGTCCAGAGCCAAAACTTTCTAAAAGTTATTTGTGAAAGTGAGATTTGACAGAACGTGTTATTTTCTTTGGTCATTGTTCTGAAATGAAGATCTGTCATATTGGAGATAAACTAGCGTTTTTAAGTAAAAGTCTGAAACAAGACCTTCAAGAAAGCTGAATATCAGTCCGTGTTAGTTAGAAGCACAGTGCAAGAACTGTTGTTCGCTAGTTATCAAGTCTGTTTGGCTCTCTTGTGCTTAGAAAAGGCAAGAGTAATCTTCTGTTTTTCCTTTAGGAACTTCTGGGCAAAAGAGATTCAACACATAAGCCTGGCAGTAGTAGCCATATATGTATCAAAGTTTGAACCACAGAATGCTATGAACACTAGCTCAAAGGAGTCATCTTTTGAATGAACTCTGTGGTAACATATTCTTTACAAAAAGAGTTTAAGCTGTTGAAGGCTTGAACCTACAAGAAAAATTCAAGTAATCTAAGAAGCTGATTTTTCTTGCAGGTGCAGAATTAATTATTCTGGGTTTCAACCTATTAGTTACCAACTGAAATTTGTTTGTTGTGGACTCGATGATCTTTAAGGTCTTTTCCAACCTGAGTGATTCTATGATATATTTGACATTTGATTTGGTTTCTGCTTTCCACTTTTGCATTGAAGACTTAGTAATAAACAATAGGTTTAAATACTGCTTTGAATTTCATTTATTCCACAGCTGACTTCTATTGTCTTTATTTCTAAGCACTGTGTCTTAAGGGACATGCACAAAATGTCCCACAGAATGGTATAATCTGTTTTTTATGTTACTTCTAGTATTCCACAGAAACAAAACAAAACAAAAAAAAACCCAAACCTAAACTAAACTACAACACAGTCAATTCATTACAGATTTTCTGCTAAGAATTCAGTAAATTGACAAATATTTATTTTCATTATAAGCATATTTTTCACAGAGCAGAAGCATAGCCATTTCTGGCAGACTGAATTAAATGCATTTCACTGGAATTTGGAGGAAGAAAACATCATCAAGCTTTTTATGAAGGCATTATTTTCTAGTAATAATTTATTTTCTGGATAAGCTTTCCATGAATGTCTTTATATTTCTGTAAAGACATAGGCATGTTTTTCAGTCTATGTGTAATTAAAACATTTATTAACTGAAGGGGAAATATATGGAAATATTTTTTCTCTTATTTTCTTCATATAGCTGAAGCTGGAGCTGAAAAATGTACTAGTTCTCTTAGTCCTGCATAATTCATTTAAAATTCTATCTTTTTATAGAGTGAGGGCTAAAAAAAGCCTCTGAATTCCACTGTCCAAGGACTGTAGCCACCATCAGGTGTATTTGTTCAGCAAATCTGTTACAGACATGAATTTTTTTTCCAGTCTAAGGTTGGTTGATAGCAATTCCATTTAATTTTATTTTGAGTTTCACAGCTAGTCTTCTTAATTACTATGAAATTAAATGACATGCACAGTCTTCATTTCAAAACAGAATTATTATGAAAAGTGCTTAAACTTCTTTCGGCTTATTTACCCTAGCATTATCTGAAAGAAAAATATGTTTTAAGCAAGATATGATTTTCTTTCAGGAGTGTGGAAAATTCCCATATTCTGTTTGTAATTCATATAATTTGTCAGCGAGACAGTCTGTTTTATGATGGCTGTGTGCTAAATCCAGTAATTGTATGACTGGGAAATATTTACAGTGTTAACAAAGTACTATCAAGCAAAATGTATATATCAAATAAAAATATAAATAAAAGAAAAATACTGGAAGTACAAAAGTGTGTGCTTCTGTGTGTAAATGTACTTATAGACACGTGTTTCTACATGCAGATACATACACGCAGTTTACGTACATGCATGTAGAATTGTAACTCACAGAACTATATTCATATATATCCTCTGCGCAGTTTTTCTAGTAGCGAAAACTGTGTGGGAAAAAGTTCAAAGCATTACAAAGAATTGTTCTGCTGTTAGTTCTCCATAGCTAAAATAAAAGAAGAGTACAGAGGTCTTTTTGCGCAATTTATTTTGTTTTCATTTTATTTTGCACCTCAGCGCAAAAAAAAAATGACCACAACAGTTACGGTCTCCAAAGTCAATGTGTTAAAGTAGTTTTTTAACAGCTGTGGCATAGAAAGTATGAAAATGTATTTTGATACATTTGCAAAACACAATCCTGTGAACAGTGAAAAATACCCAAGGTTGCTGAAAGAAAACTTTTTTTTTTTGTATATTTGCAACTCCACATTCAGTCAACATAAATGCATTACCTGGGGATTTTCAAGAGGATTGTATACAGTTGCAATCAGACATTCAAGTAAAAAAAAAAAAATTATCTCCTTACTAGACTTTTATAAACCATGTCTTAGCAGAGAGAAAAATTCCTCTCCACAGTCGTGCCTTATTCATGTCATTGTTTTTTTGCAGTACGTACCTTTGTGAACAGCTGCTTTTAAGGATGAAGCATAGGAAGAATAAAATTAGATCAAAACCTGATGAGGCACCTTGAGAGCTCACTAAGAATTGCAACTACTTCCATCAAACCGGGGACCAATCAATGCATTAGTTTCACAAAAACAAGGGCAAATATTCCACTCAATAGTTCTGTGTTTTTATTACCCTTTTTTTTTTTTTCTTCAGTAAAAAATCCAAAAAAAAAAAAATTTGAATCTTGTTACTTACATAAACTGTATGTTTTATATGTGACCCAAGACGATTCATCTTCACTCAGTGTGGCCCAGGCAAGTTTGGACACCCACATTCTGTGTGGAGGAAATAAAACTGGTGACAGGCTGTAGCTGGAAGATTTTTTATTTTTTTTGCACTTTTGACATCACAGTGAATGTAACTGAGCATTACCAATCAATTCTTAGAGCTTGTACCTACTGGGTGTACAAATTAAATGGATTACTGCAGAAGCACTTAGAAAAAAGCCATTTGTATAAGGACAAAGATTAAAAAGGTAGGAGTTTGAGTTGATGAGATGGTTGATACTGTCAATTTAATATATTGTTTAATTCTTCATTAAAAATATTTTCATATAGTGACCAGGATGACTGATAGAAAACTTACTGATTTCTGATAAAGACTGAATTTTTCATGTGATGCTACATTATATTACATTTCTTTGACTCTTTCTTTGTACATACATCTCAACCCCTATATTCAAAGGAAAATTGTTAATGACTTCAGCAGAATTGAGCTCCTTTCAGGTAGAATGCTGTGCCTATCAAGTACGGCCAGTCTAAAACATTAACGTATTCATTTTAGTTATCAATGTTATACCGTTAGGAACTATTTGATGTTTACTATTGTTAGAACATGAAAACTTTTTTTTGCTGTGACATTTTGAAATGAGATTGATTTTTTTAGTTACATGATTAATAGGAGTTTAATTCTGTCATTTCCAGACTTAATGAACTGTTCTGAATCAAAAAAAAGAATATCTTCCACCATAGGATGAATTGCAGTGACAGCTGGATTAAGTTATAACACAAAAATAAAAGTATCTGCTCAGTGCTTTGAGGGAAAGAAAAAAACATTTTGCTCTGCTGTTTTGCCAAATGGAACTCCCCCGTGCACACAAGCATAACTTAAATGTTTTACATCCACCCAAATACTTTAATTTGAACCAATACAGTAAATCTTATATTGCTATATTTTTTAAAGATACAGGATGTATCGCGATTGCCAGTTCTGTATTTATTTCAGGATTTGCAAGCAGACATAAATTCTTAACAAAAATATTTTAAAGAAATACTTGGCAGTTATTAGGCTGCAGAATTATAGCAGATGCTTTTATTTTGATGTAATGTAAGGTAATATCTTTTTGCTTATAGGTATTATCTTTGAAGCAATGAGTAATTCTGGAAAACAGTAACTTTCTGTTGGAAGTCATCTTTATTTGTTTATGTGTATTCTCTTTCTCCTCTTTCTTTACATCAGTTTTTTCCGCCTCTCTTGGGGTTGATTAAAGCATACATGCTTAATACAGTAATACATACAAAAACATTGATACAACTTTTGAAAGGGAATTAATGTTTATTTTAATTTGTTCTTTTATGTTTTACAGTAGACTTCAGAAAATCACTTTTAATCTTTTCTTTGGTTAGTAGAATACGAACTAAAGATGTAGAAATAGATTGTTCATATTCATTCTAACTTCTGTTTTTTCTTGGATTGAGAACATTTTTTTTTTATTCTTAAAGTAAGTATATGTCTGCATAACTACCCCCTGCTTTGACATTTACTTCCAAAATTCTGAATTCTATTCTCTAAAAAGTCATGCCCAACTGAAAGTAAATAGAAAAGTAAAAGTAAATTGGAAAAAAGAATCAAAAAACCTGTGGGGGTTTCCCTGAATTTTTGGTTGTAAGAAGTGCTACCCTTTCTTCATCTTGAATAGACGTAAACAAAAATAAAATGAAAATTAGTGTTTTAGTTGTTTTTATTTAACAAAAAGATTTATTATTGTATGTTTCTGCTATAAAAGGTATAACTATTTTGAAGGTTTATGATACTATAGAGTGAGAGAGAGAGAAAGGCAGGAGAGAAGAGGAGGAAAGAGAAAAGTAAGGGGAGATAAAGGAAGGAGAGGGAAAGGCTGAAGAGAGGAGATGAAAGAAGAGAAAGGGCGAGAAAGGGAGAGAAAAATGAAAAGGAAACAAAAATAAGAGAAGAGGGAAAGAAAAGATGTCCATTGGAAGGCTTTGGTAGTGGATATCTGCAGAGGTGGCCTCACTGTTCTTTGTTGGCTTTTTCCCTCCATTTTATTTTAAGTCTTTGTTTTTTGCTACCCAAATCTATTTTAATGTGCAATAAGTTAAGTTGAAGTCAAATCTGTTTTGCGTCTGCTGGTAACTGGTAAGCAATCTCACTGTCTTTACCCGAGTTTTTCATCCTCTCTTCTGCTTCCTGTCAAGAGAGTGAGTGAGTGGCTGGGTGGGCAGTTGTCTGCTGGACAAGGCTAGTCCATCACAAGTGGAAAGAGAGAGAAAGCAAGGAAGAAGAGAAAGGAGGAAAAAAAAAAGAGATGAAAAAGGAAGAAAAAAGAAAAAGGATAGAGAAGTGAACCGAAAGAGAAGAGAAAGCATTCAGAAAAGGAAAAGAGAGCGGACCAATTAAAACATAAAGTAAGGAGGAAGAAGGAACAAAAGGAGAGAACAAGAAAGAAGAGGAAGAGACAGAAGGGAGAAGAAAGAACAGAGAAAAAGGGAAGAGAAGATTGAGAAGGGTGAAATAATAAAGCGGAGAGATACAGAAAGAATGGGATAAGGGGGGAAAGAATCAAAAAGGAAACAAGAAGAAAGAAGAAGAAGAGGGAAAAAAAAAAAGGAGGGAAAATGAAAGAGAAAAAAAACAAAAATAAATGTATGCAACTCCATTGTGTTCCAGGAATCTGTGCCTTCATACTGCTACCAGCAAAGTCAAAATTTTTAACTGACTGGGTGAGTTTATATACAGTAGTGGTATGTGGTCAGCAAGACCCTGAATATCACTTCCTACTAACTGAAAACAGTAAAATGCTCACGTTTAAATATAATTCAGTTTTGGTGGTATCTGTATCCATATATTCTTTTTAGTTAAAAAAAAAAATCCATAGAAACTGTAATAAATAAAAATGTTCTTACTGATTCAGAAAATGATTACTCAGGCAGATGGATGGTGTGGCTGAAATGCCACAACATAGCAAGCTCCAACAGGTTAACATGTTGGCACATGTTGATTTTTAAGACTGGCCAAAGTTAATAAAACAATTTAATTAGGGTAACTAAGGCTTAATAAGATTCTTGCTAGTGAAAGTAAAGAAAGAAAAATAAATTATTTTAAGTTCTGCATAGCAATTTGTTTTAAAGCTTTCCTTTCAAGGAGAAACATATATATTTAATAAAGTAATCTCATATTACAGTCTAGTGGCTCAACGTTACGTAACTTATTCAATATTTAAAGATTTCTGAACTGAAAAAAAATCCATAATTCTAATAAAATGTAAACAGTATTTTTAAACTTTGCAATAGTGAACTTTGCTCAGCAGCACTGGTGGATTTTTTCATTTGAATGGTTACATATCGCTGCAGTTCAACCCTTCTATCTGAAATACATTTGTCTTTTTAAGATTCAATTCTAATAGCAGTTAACAGTCTGTTCTTTTTTATTTGTTCATTTTTACTGGGGGGAAGGTGGATAGAGATGTCTGTAGACGTAATTTTATAAATGTAGTTGCAATTGCTTTTAATGGTGGCAAGTGGAAAACTGCAGTGAAATCATGTGAGAGTAGGACACAACCTTAGGCTCAAGTGGAAGAGCTGAGGAGAGCATGGAGCTCCTTCAAGCTCACCTGGTAGCCCCAGTGGAAACTGAGAGAAAGGGGGATTTCCACTGAAAATAGTAACTGCTCCATAGAGGTACAACTGTTGCTGGCATAATTCAGGGTGATGCATGTTCCTGGCACAGCTGTGGTAGCACAGGCCCCTGCTGTGGCCACAAGGGAAAGCTGGAGATTCTCCTCATTGGTCAGTGGAGGAGCATGGATGGAAGTTGTGGCTGCATCAGGATTGCTTTCTGGTTGCACCATGTGGAATAGGTGTCTTGCTCAGACTTCTGAACTAAATATGGCCCACAGTGATTTTCTGGCAACATTTTTCTGCCTCCTTTCCCTTTTTCATTGTGCAGCAGAGTTAATGAAGCCTCTTCCAGATGCTGTGCTCTGTGGCTTGCTCTGTGGGTGGTGCAGCAGCTTAGAAGTCCTGCTGTTCTTTTGCAATACAATTTGTCACTATTTTAAGACTGCAGCAGTGGCAACCAGTATGAGACCTAGCAGGTGTGGCAGCTTCCAGGCTTCCTCTTTAAGAAGCTTCAGTAAACATCTGGGAGCTGCTGCTTCCGGGACTTCTGGTGGCTCACTGCTGCATTTTACAGCCAGCCTCTGGAGGTGTTTGTCAGCTCTTATACACAAGCTTCTCTTCGCTACCTCCTTATTAATTCTTATTATGAACTACCTGTGCATTTTGACTTCAGCTGACTTGATCAAGAAGTGTCAAACAACTGTTTGATTGGTGTTTAAGGAGCAACAGTAGAATTATTAGACAAGAGTGCAGCTCCTAGAGCCCAGGAAACAGTAGCAGCTGAAACACGCTGGTAGTTGTCAGAGAAGTTAGTACAAGAGGGATACAATGGGGCACAGAAAGTCAGCTCAGAATGATACGGGAATGATGGTACTGATGTGTCACAGTGTATGGTCAGCAGCAGCTGTTCCTCATACATCAGAGGTCTTGACCTGAAGTGAACTCTGGATCTTAGGTTGCTCCAGGGAGTGCATAAAGCCTGTCCCTAAGATTGATGTTGCAGAGGGCTCTGGCCTTGCCCATAGGATGTGCACTCTGTTCAAGGTAGTGAGTTGCCAAGGAAAAAAGCTCCGAGGAATCTTTGCAGCATGATACAGATCAAACAAGAGATAACAGGATCTTTGCAAAAGCAAGATCCCAAGCCTCATAATATGGAGGAATAGCAGATAGAGATTATAATCAAGTAACCTGTGAATAAAAACTGCAGAGACTGGGAAACTGGAAATTTATGACTGCTGGCAATAGAAGGAAGATTCTCAGCTTGCAGAGAAGGACAGGCAAAATATCCTGGAAAGAGGTGCACAGGATTGTCAGGGGAGACATCAGAGCCAGCTGAAGTCTCTCCAAATGTGTATATGAAGATGAGGAGCGTTACAGCTATTGGAGACAGTATTCTTTCAGAGACGGAGGCACTCATCAACCAGCCTGGGGTAAAAAAAAAAAAGGCCTACGGAAGCTGTTCTGTCCTTCTTGGTGAACAAGAATGGCTCATTCCAATCTTCAGGAAGTTGAATATGTATGGCAGAAGACTGCTAATGAGCAAAGGTAATTCCTTCTGTAGCCTTCTATGATCAGATGTCTAGTTCAGTGCATAAGAAGAGATTAGCAGATGTTGCTCCCATTAACTCAGCAAGACTTTTGACAAAGCCTGTCATATTGAACTCACTAAATTTTTGAGGCAGACTCAGGTGGATGTAGAACAACAATAACTTGGATGGAAATTTGCCTGGACTGTATGGCCCAAGTTGTTTTTATCAAAGGTGCAAAAGCCACTTGGTGGCCACTTATTCAGGTGTTGATACTGCAGCTATTATTGCTGCAGGTTTCTATGAAAGATCTGGATGGTGGGACAGAGTGTCTTCAGCATGTTTGGATCAGCTGGGTTGATGTAACAGCAGGCTGGTCTGCTGTTCAGAAGGGCTGAGACAGTAGAGAAGTGTACTAACAGGAACCTTATGAACCTCAATGAAGGCGAGAACAAATTCCTTCATCTGGAGCACAGTAGCTTATGCAGCAGCACAGAATCCTAGAATGGCACAGATTAGAAGGGATCTCAGAAGAACATCAAGTCCAACCTTCTGTGGAAAAGAGAGCCCAGGTGAGGCAATCTACCTTGCTATTCAGTCACATCTTGAAAACTGCCAGTGATGAGGATTCTGCTATATCCCCATGAGGCTATTCCAGTGATTGATCATTCTCCCTATAAAGGATTCTTCCTGATACCAAGATGAAACCTTCATTCTGGTGCAGCTTGTACCTTTTCCCCATTGTCCTCTCTGGTGGCTCCTTGTGAAGACAGAGCCTTCAACCACTTTGTAGCCACCCTCCAAGTATGGAAGATTGTGGTGAAGTCCTCTCCTCACCTTTTTTCCTGGCTGAAAAAAACCCAACTTCTTCAGTCTTCTCTCATAGAGCAGGTTCTCAAGCCCTGGGACGACATAATCAAAGAGCCCAGTATAGGCTAGAATCTGTGTGCTGGAGAGCAACCTTTCTGAAAGGGACCATGGTGGTGGACAACAAACTGAACATGAGAAAGCTTCTGCAGCAAAAAAGGTAAATCGTATCCTGTTGCATCCTGTGGGGCAATACAAGAAAAAATAGAGATATGATCCCACTCTGCTCAGAGCTTGGCAGGCATTATACAGAGTATTGTTTTCAGTTCTGTTTGACACAATTCAATGCATGTTGGGAGCTAACTGGCTAGAAAGCAGCTTTGCAGAAACTTCCCTGGGAGTCTGGTAGTTAACAGTCCGAATGTTAGTCAGCAGTGTGCCCTTGCAGCAAAGAAGGCCAAACCCACTTTGGGCTGTGGTAGCAGGAGCATGTATGACTAGCAGGTCAGATAGACTGATTCTTCCCCTCTGCTTGGAGCTTGTGAGACCACATCTTGAGTGCTATGTCCAGCTTAGGGTCTCCCAGTACAGGAAAGACATTGTCATGCTGAAGCAAGTCCAGTAAAGGTCCACCAAGATGGATGGAGACCAGAGATGTAATGTATGAGGAGAGGCTGAGAGCAGGGCTTGTTCGCACAATGAAAGGGAAGTCTTGTGGAGATCTCATGGCAGTCCACAGCTAACTTATGGGAAGGTGTAGAGAAAACAGGCTTTTCTTGGAGGTTGTGCAGTGGTAGCATGAGGGGCAACAGACAAGCTAGAACATGGAAAATTCTTATTTGATACTAAGAAAAATATTTTCCTAGTGAGAGCAGTTAAGCATAGGAGGAGGTTGTCCAAAGAGGTTGTGAGGATTTCATTTTTGGAGATTGCACAAGACTGAGCTGGACAGATCCCAATCCAAGTGACTGTGTTTTGAGCAGAAGGTTGGACTGGATGACTTCTGGAAGTTCCTTCCACTGTACATTAGCTATGATGATGTGAGTGTGTGAACCTTGATGCAGCTCAATGTTCTAATAAACAGCTGTGTGTATTTTGCATTTGACTAACCAGTAATATGTTGATAACACACTCAAAATATTGCTAAAACGGTACAGAGAAAGTTGTTGTGGAGGCTGGCCAATTAAAAAGCCAAATCAAATAACAGAACTTGGGATAAATTCACAGAGGTCCCTTGTGTAGTACGATTAAATTTTAGAGAACAAAAGGCATTTGTGATTACTGACTATGTCGTGTTCAGCATAGTCACTTTACTTTCCACATTAACTGTATTTTAAGAGTAAGCTTCAACCAACTTGAAGCCAAGAATATTTGGAAGGCTGTTTTTTCTTTTTTCTTTTTTTTTTTCCTTCTATGCATTGCACATTTTGTGGCAATGTTTTTCTTGGGCTCAGACCATTTGTGATTGTAGAACAGTCATTACTTCATTTTTCTAAACATATGTATTTAAAATCCACAAGGGCTTGTGAAATGTGATACTAAAATAAGACATCGTGTATATCAAAACCCTGGTTTCTTTAAGAAAGCTGTGTTTTAACCTCTACTCTAGAGTTCCTTTCATGTGAGAGGAATTCATTTTTTCTTTTTATAATTTTGTTCTTCGTGCTGATCTTTGGTATTAGAGTAGAATATGAAAAGTGGACTAGTGTTTTTTTAATGAGATCAGTTAAAACTATTAAAAGGAAATATTTTATTAAGAAAGAAAAGAAAAAAAAATATTCTTGCAAAGGAAGTGGCTGTCAAGAGAGAATTATATTATTTGACCAAGGTACGAATTCATTACACAAAGATATCAAAGTTTCTTTCAAGATGTGTTGAATGAGGAAGGTGTTCTCCGTCCAGAGGACACTGTAGCTGTTGTGACCACCTCTGATACATGTGGATTTCTTGTTCTTTTGGTATAACTTTCTTTTTGAAACATTTTTCTTTTAGAAGGATTCAAAAGGCACTCTTCTAATCTTTGCCTGCGTCTTTGAAAAACACATTTAAATGCTTCCCCTCGCTTTGGCTAGCGTTGCTTTATTCTTGTGTTGTTTGTTCTACATCTAACAAAATGGGCAGGATTCAAAGTACAGGAATGCCTTTATGTATATCCTTTTTTTGAGATTTTTCTTCTTGAAGAAGAGAAACCTGAGGTTTTCCCAGGTGTTACAAAACACAGAGAAAGTGTAAACATTCTCTTTAAAATGTCTTGTTTTCTTTGTGGTTGAGGAATGCTTGTTACCATTAGTGAAAATCATTTAAAGAGGTGACATGGTGTTATAAGCATACTTTTTAGATCATTAAAGATATTTGGAGAGACAGACTCAGAGGAATGACTGACAGTGGAGAAGGGTGATCTGCAAAAATATTCACTAGTGATATCTAAATTTCAGGGAAGCATGCTTGTATTGCTCTGTCCGCAGATTCTAATGTGACATTGTTAATGTAGTTTTGTGTGATTTTCATTTTTCCTTTTCTTTGTGTTTTAAAATAAATTAAACCTAGAGGAAATGTATGTCTTGATAGGTATTAAGATTTCCTTGCTTGTTTCGTTTAGAAAAAAATCTTTTCAGGAACAAATATGGCAGTAACTCTTTATTTTCACATGTTGTGTAAAGTTGTATTCAGGAACAGTTCAAATTTTATACAAGTTCTGTAATTTTTGTATAAGGTTTTCTTGTAGGAGAAGCCAGTTTATTAAACCAAAAAGAGGCCTATTTGATATGAAGACCACAGAGATTTTCTCCAGGTCCTGGACCTTTTTATTGTTTTCAATGATTTCTAACAAAAATTTGGTTTTACTACATAAGGACTTTTTTAAATTTTTTTTTTCCTGGAACATTAATGTGGCTGTTGTCTTCACGTTTGCCACTATGAGAAATTTTTCCAGTCTGAGCAAGGATCTACAGTACATTTTCCTCTAGATATTAGAAAGATTAACAGTACTGTGGAATATAGGACTTCCTATGTCAGAATTATAGAGTGGATGTCCTGGCCTCAGACCACAGTTCTCAAAAAATAAGGGTGGAAACACTGAACTAGACTGAAATGTCTGTCAAAGGCTGTTGTAGAGTAGAGGGCAGATCCAATGTGTTTTCAGTAGTCTTTACTACAAGAAAAAAAGTGCTACAGTGCTACAGTACAGCAAAAAGGTGATTAATAAGTAAAGTCTAGGCCAGTATTTGCAAGAATGAACCAAACTGTTAGCTACTGAGAAACAGCTAGGAGACAGTTGGCTAGTCACATGTGGTAGCTCTGCTTCACCAAGAAAAGCTGTGTCTTACTGGATTGTGTGGTCAGTGGGTGAACTTATTATTGAGATTTTGGGCAGCTTTTTTGATTGTTCTGCTAAGAATGCAGAGAACATCCTTGCATTATGCTTGGCTTGAAGGTGATATCCACACTGAGTTTCTCTCCAGTATTGGTCCAAGTTATTTCACATTTGAAGCAAATGAAGAGATTTGTTTTCTTGGTGATATAACAAATACTTCAATCAACTGTGATTCCAGCTTCTTGTAAATCCCTTGCAAGCGACAGTGGGCAAGGTTCAAGTTCATCCCTAAGTTTCCTGCTTTAGGAGTCACTACTTGGGTTAACTTCAGTGAAAGCTGATAGATACGCTTTGCCAGCTAGAGGCAGGCATGAGGTACCTGTGATGAGTGTGTTATGTTTTGGCATGTCTGTATTAGTTTTTGTTCTTTTTTCCATCATATTAATAATATATCTGATGTAGAAAACAAAGAAATCTGCTGGATATGGAGCAATTTCAGCAGTTTGCACGGGATCATTCCCCATCAACTTTTGGAATCTACTTACATTTTCTACGAATTTGTGGCCAGATCAGCTGTCCTGGACTGCTTTATTGCATGATAGCAGTAAGCTCTCTGGCTACTTAGTCAGCTCAGAAATAGCAGCCATGGATGTGATATTCTGAGGCTGAAAGTCAGGTGCTAAATGTGAAGCATGAGTAGGAGCAGAGATCTAAAATTTTTTGGGGCTACTGCCCAAATGAGAACAGATCTGATGATAATTTGGGGTACAGTGGATAAAATTAATTTTAAAAAGAAACTTAAAAATTAATACAAATTAATTTTTAGGAAATTCATAAGCTTTCTTTTGAAGTACTTCTAAATATCCAGTTGAATCATAGAATTGTTTGTTTTGGAATGGACCATAAAGATCATCTTGTTCCAACCTCCAACCTCCATTCTCTGGGCAAGGCTGCTTCCCACCAGCTCAGCTGCCCAAGGCCCCATCCATCCTGTCTGGCCTTGAACGCCTTCAGGGATGGGGCACCCACAGCTTCTCTGGGCAGCCTGTGCCAGTGCCATCACCTTCTGAGTAAAGAATTTCCTCCTAATATCTAGTCTAAATCTTACCTCTTTTACTTTAAAGATATTCCTCCTTGCCCTATCGCTATCTATCTGCCCATGTAAAAAGTTGCTTTCCTTTTTGTATGCAAGTCCCCATAAGTACGGGAAGGCCACAGTGAGGTCTCCCTGAAGCCTTCTCTTCTCCATGTTGAACAAGCCCAGCTCATTTAGCTTTTCTTCACAAGAGAATTACTCCAGCCCTCTGATCATCGTTTGGCCCTCCTTTGGACCTGTTCCAAGAACTCCATGTCGTTCTTTCGTTAGGGACCCTAGGCATGGACACAGTACTACAGATGGGGCCTCACAAGGGCAGAGCAGAAGGGGACAATCACCTCGCTTAATCTGCTGGCCACCCCTCTTTTGATGCAGCCTGGCATACACTGGATACAGTTGGTCTTCTGCGCTGCAAGAATACACTGCTGGCTCATGTCCAGCTTTTCATCTACCAGGATCCCCAAATCCTTCTCTACGGCACTGCTCTCAGTGAGTTCTCCCAATCTATAGACATACCCAGGATTGCCCCTACGTGCAACATCTTGCTGAAGGAGTTTCCTGTTGAATGTGATTAGGTTCATAAATTGGGAGAACTTACATTAATATAAACACTTGAATGTATTTTATTGAAACAGTATAAATAGTATTCTACTTGTATGCACTTCAGTTCCTATAAAAGACTTAAGAACATAACTAGATTTGATAGTCACACCTACTGTAGTTATTGACTATTTTCTGTAATGCAAACTAGGAGTCCTTTTAAAATTCAGAAGCCAATTGAAACTTAAAAAAGAAAAATGTTTTCTTCTTGTTTCAGTTT
This sequence comes from Tetrao urogallus, assembly GCF_951394365.1. NCBI lineage: Eukaryota > Metazoa > Chordata > Aves > Galliformes > Phasianidae > Tetrao > Tetrao urogallus. The sequence goes on along the minus strand of NC_136815.1, from coordinate 41,485,063 downwards.
ATGAGAAGAACTTTGTGTGAAAGGCTGAGATCTATCAGCCCAATAGTTTCACTGCTCTTCACAGAAAACTGGTAGATGTTTCCCTACCCTACTACTTACATAGTAAAACATCATGTTTTTATTGTTTAATAGATTTAGCTGGCTGCACAATATTTTGGAAAGTCTCCCTTCTTTTTTTATATCCAATGTATTTAGTGTGTTTTAATTCAATATTTAAAAGCTAATGTTCTAGCAAATTCCAGTTTCTTTCCAAAAATAGCTTAACACTAAAAGCTTTTCAGCTTTTAGTAAGATGTCATTGCTATTTTAACATCAAAAAATACAATTATTAGGTTAATTATTGTAAGTTAAGTTAGATAATTGCTGAATGTATATATAGTCTTCTGATTAGCATGAAGTAATACTACATTAAAGGTCTATCTATTTGCTGATTGTGGTATTTTAATCATTTCAAGCAATGAAAGAATTAACCTCCCAGCAGGAAAACAAATGAAAAAAATACTAAAGCAAGCTTCAAATTGATTGTTCAAATCAAGTTTTCTGTTTGATAATTTAAATTGGTTTATTTTGGATTAACATGTTTAGTTCATGATTTTGCTGTCTATTAAGTTCAAAAGAAATTTTACCTGAAACACACAGATTTTATTTAACAAGGGATGAGAAAATGAATTTACTTCCAGTCTTCTTATGCAGAGATCCACAAAATATCCAGGGAAAATGTGGAATGAGGGCAAGACTTCAGCATCATATGATTTGATTTGTTTAGACTAACTTGAAGCTTTTGCTTCTGAAAAGCTTGCTGATGATTGATGGGGAGCTTTCTGATGATCCTTTGGCTGTCCCAGTGTTGTGGTTTAACTTAGCAGGGTGGCTCAGCACCACACAGTCATTCACTCACTGCCTCCCTTCCCAGTGAGTTGGCAGAGAGAAAAGAAAAATAAAGTAAAACTTATGGGTTGAGAAAACTATTTACTAAGAAAGAGAAAAAGAAAAAGAAACTAATTATTACAAATATATGAATGTATGTGAACACACAAGTAATTGCTCACCACCACCTGACTGATAATAGCTAGCCCCTTGAGCAGTGGAAGAGTGAGATCAATTTCCACTCTCTTCAAAACTCCTTCCACTTGATGCCATATGGTATGGAACATCCCTTTGGCCAGCCTAAGTCAGCTGTCTAAATTCCCTCCTAGTTCCTTGGGCCCTTTACTGTGAATGGTCTTGGTTCCATGCATACTGCTTAGCATAGAATAGAGTCATGGAATCATAGGATTGCCAAGATTAGAAAAGAACTCCAAGATTCCAACCCCCACCTCACCCTTCTGGCATTTGTAGAGAGCGATAAGGTCTCCCCTGAGCCTCCTCCAGGCTGAATAGTCCCAGTTCCCTCAGATGCTCCTCACAAGACTTGTGCTCCAGACCCCTCACAGCTTTGTTGCCATTCCCTAAATTATTATAGAATCATAGAGTGGCTTGGGTTAGAAAGGACCTCAGAGATCATCAAGCCCCATCCCCGCTTGCCGCAGACAGCACTGCCATCCTCCGTATCTAATATTAGACCAGGCTGCTCTGGGCCCCATCCAACCTAGCCTTGAATACCTCCAGGGACTGAGCATCCACCGCCTCTCTGGACAGCCTGTCTCAGCACCTCACCACTCTCTCTGTAAAGAACTTCCTCTTGATATCCAATCTAAATCTTCCTTCCTTCAACTTAAAACCATTTCACCTTGTCCTGCGGTTATCTACCCTTTCAAAGAGTTGACTGCCATCCAGTTTATGGGCTCCCTTTAGGTACTGAAGGCTGCATTGAGGTCACCCCACAGCCTTCTCTTCTCCAGGCTGAATGAGCCCAGCTCCCTCAGCCTGTAAGCCTCTGAACACACTCCAGGGCCTCAATGTCTTTCTTTAGTGAGAGGCCCAAAACTGAACACTGTACTAAAGGTACAGCTTTACCAGTGCAGAGTACAAAGAGACCATCACTTCCTTGCTCTTGCTGGCAACTCTATTTCTGATACAAGTCAGCGTGCTTTGGCCTTCTTGGCTATCTGGGCACGCTGTTGGCTCATGTTCTGTCGAGTGTTGACCAGTGCCAATAGCAGCAACTATAAACATTGATGTTTTTCTCCTAGAACCAAAATATAGCATCATACCAGGTACTGTGAAGTGAACACTTCCATCCCAGATTAAACAAATCCTGCCACTTAGATACAGAACAATGTCTCAAGGTTTTTTCAGTCTCCTATGCATTAGACCTCTGGTAATTTTTATTCCTGGGCTCAGCCCCAGTGCCAGGGCTGCAGCAGTGCTGTTCATCAGGCATGGCTGTAGACAGTGCAGCAGCTGCCCGCCTGAAAAAGTGTATGCAGTTATTCTCAGGCTTAACATTTCTGTTTAATAAAGAGATAAGAATCCTAGGAGGCTGTGCTGGACTCATTCTCAAGAGGTCATTTGATATCAGCATTAAGACTGGGACAGGTTCCAGTATGTGAATCAACCAGGACAGGTGTTTATTTAATCCTCTGATGAAAGTTATTTTACAAACTTCCTTGTCTTGTTCTGGTGTTGATTAAAACAGTAACAGTTACTTTCACACTTTCAAACAACCTGTGAACTTTCTTTTTCTTTCTCCAGTGTCTGTGAAGTATATTAATCTCTCTTGACTTGCAAAAGCGTTGTAAATTTTCTGAAAAATTATAGTTATGCTTACTTTTATTCCACTGAATCACACAAATATGTTTTCTGCAACCTTTTCCCATAGGTTGTATTCTCTTATGTGTTACCACGGTTGTTCTTCTCTAGACTTTCTACTTTTTGTCTACGTTTCTCATTAAGGAGGCCCAGCATTTGACAAGAATCCACTAGCACTTAATGTAAACAAATATTTGCTTTGTATGACTCAGATGGCAATCCAGTTGACCCATTCTGTTAATACATCATTAGGGGCCATCATTACTTTTTGATTCATTTCATTGTGGTCATGTCTTTCCCTTTGACTTGCCATAAATATATGTATTTTCAGTATTTGATTTCATACTCTGTATAGCACTTATTTTGACTGACTTTCATGTTGCCAATTTTAACCTCAGTCTCCACTGAGGCATCTTGTAACCTTAGGTCATTCTTCCAGGGTACTTGCAATCCCTTGATATAATTTACAAGTGTGATAAGCGTATTTTAGCTGTGTGACTTCCTAGCAGATCTAGAAATCAGTTACGGGCCCTTTTGCTTCTACTTTGTTTTCGGCTTTCTGTCTATTTATGGATCTGTATAAGATGAGCAGATGATTGCTGACAGAAATTGATAATCATATTTATGGCAGTGAAGTGCTCTTCCAGCACTTGTAGTCCCATTTAAGATCCCAGCGGGAACCCCAGGAAGCTCTAGGAAGGAGCTGAAGGGCTTGAAGTGCTGCCTGCTTTGGGGCTGGATGCCCTGTGTGCCCAGTCTCAGGGTGTTTCCACTGCCTGCTACACTGTATTGGTGGAACAGACTGGCGTTAGGCATCTTGTTTTCCGTATTTGAAACATCTCATTTTCCAAAATCATCATTTTTCTCTTTGCAAGCAGTCTAGCAAAGGCCATTACTATTAAAAGTATAACCGTAGAAGTTTTCAGGGTTTCTGACAAAGCTATGTGTTTGAAAAGTTACAAATAAATTGTGGTCTTATTGCTCTTTTTATATATTTTTTTGCTCTGGGGAGGGCATCGGAGGTGAAAGGTAACAGACATTTGTTCTCGCTGCACATGTTTTTGCAGAGGTTTCTGTTTGGAAGCCATTGAGGCTGGAGTTTGGCTTCAGGTAGCACCAGCTGCATGACCAGCAGAGGGAGTCCAAAATCACAATATATTTTTGACTGAGGAGTTGGGCTGATTATCTTGCTTTTATAATGTACAGGAGTTTTGTGACATTATTTGGAACAATGTTTGACTGCTTCCAACTTACTGTGATTATGAGGAAGAGTGTATCTGTAACCTTGAATTGCCTAATGTCCTTTAAATGATCTAATTGTAATAAGAACTTTTATTTTGAATGACTAATCAGTATTTTCTTTTCTTTCCTATGTTGCTGGTTGTTGTGACTCCATATCACCTTCACAGAAAGTAAGTAACTTAAAAAAAAACAGCAAAAAGTTTCTGAAATTGTGCATGTATAAATAATATAATATACTACTCTTATGTTTGTATGTATGTTTGTATAAAATAAATATACCAGCAGAAAATGGTATATTTTAAATACATACTACAGGAGGCAACACTATATATATATGTGACCACAGTGGTTTAAAGAAGTCTTACCCAAGAGGTCATAAATAATATAGACGTTCAGCATCTGAAGGCTGTAGATGCTAAATATATTCCTCACGTGTAGGTTATGGCAACAAAACTTTCAGCATATTGGATTAAAATGTGTTATGGCTAAAAAATTCACAGATACCAAGTTGTGAAGTAGAGAGTTTTTATACCCGATTTGATTTTATCAAATCAAAATTGAACCAATTTGGAGTGTTTAGAAAATTTTGATGAAGTTGTGCAGCATTTCATATTCAGAGATACTCATAGCCATTTATTTGGCCATCCTTGGCTGCTCTATCAATATATGCCAGCAGCTCTGAAAAGAGTGAGTATAGCCTTAGGAGAATTTAGAAAGTGTGCAGTAAGTATTACATACTACCCTATGATTCAGGCATCAGCCTGTGTCATGGGCTCTTTGATTGCTGGGTTTTCTAACCACTGTTCTTTGTGTTGTAATAGCATGTACTGAAAGCATGTCCATCACTCCTTGTGGGTAATGACTAGAAATTTTAAGGATGCCTGTGCTGACAGAATAGGCAAATGACTGCTTAGCATGGATCAGAGTAGCAGTGATAAGGGAGATTCCAGTTTGAGCTGCTAGCTAGCATCCGGATTATTATTTTGTTTACAGATATATGCAAGTCCACTTTTCAAGAAGAGTGAATACAGCCTCTTGGTCACAGGCAAAACTATTTCAGAACTGCAGATGTCTTTATGAAACAAGCATAACAGTACCTCTTGGCTCAGTAGCTGATGCAGATTTCTTTGTAAGTCTGAGAGTAGTTTCTATTGTCCGCTTGCCAGTTGGCTAGACTTTGAAGATTAAGATATCTGCTGTGAACACAGTAGTGGTCATGAGATATTGCCAAATCCTCTATTCTGGGTTCATTCATCATGTATCATTTTAATTGCTTAATGATATCTAAAAACAAGTGAGGGATCCAGAATTTCTACATAGGTCTAGAAGGGTGAAGCAAATCACTACATACATGTATGCAGAGTTTTGTTTCTTGTTGATATATTGAGTTTGTCTTCCATTGCAGAGTCAGCAAGTTCTTTCTATCTTGCAGGGAAAGTCTTAATCTGTGATAATGTTTAACTGAAAAGATCCAAGACTGTGAGGGTCTAAACTGCCTCATGTTATGTATGCTACCATATGGAAGAAATTATGCAGCTAGAACTGCTCCATTAAATGCCCGTGTCTTTGCTTGTCAAACACTGATACAGTATGAAAAATGTGTAAAGAGAGGTATGCTGTGTATTCCAAAACTTTTGAAAGTGATTGTTAAATTCAATTGAAATGGAATCTTTTAGTATCTTCTGTGCTACTGTTAGTAGTACCATTATAGTTCTGCAATACGTACTGTTATATTATGTTACAGTATTATATTAAAACCAGATGTGGAATTAGTTTTATTTGCCTCCCAAAAAAGAAAAAGAAACGACAAAAAAATTTTTAGAATTTTTGTATTGGATAATCATATGTAGAATACTTATAAAATACATTTATGTTAAATAGCTGATGTATTTATTAACAAGCACCATTTTTACCTGTACTTTTGATTTTGGTTGTAGTAATGTGATATATTGGATGACCAATAGTAAGTAAATTATATAGGACAGAATGCAGTTATAAGGGGAAAAGGCTTCAAGCTAAGGAAGGGAGTCTTAGGTTGGATTAAGGAAAAGGTCTTTTACAAGGAGAATGGTGAGGCACTGGAACAGGTTGTTCAGAGATGTAGTTGATGCTCTGTCCCTGGAGAGTTTCAATTTGAGGCTGGATCAAGGTGAGGCTGGTGAGGCTGGGCAACCTGATTTAGCTGCACATGTCCCTGTTTGTTGCATGAATATTGGACGAGACCTTTAAAGGTACCTTCCAACTCTAAGGATTCCATCATTCTGTGATTCTACCACATGATCTTTCCATTAAATTTATATACGTACAGGAAGGACGAATCTTCTAACAGAGCTGTATGAGTTAACACAAAGCATCAGTGTACTGTGATAGAAAGAGGTTTTATATTTAAAAAAGACCAGTCTTGTGAATTTCAAAAAGGATGTTTTGTTACAGCAACGCATTATAAAGAACAGTTGTTTCTGACGGACTTCTGAAGCCCTGATCTTGCCTTATAGCTGAGTGTATAATTAATCCTGAAATACTTAGCAGCACGCTAAATTTAATGCGCAGGCATTGTTCCACTTAACCAAGTGGAATATATTTACGTGGCTCAAGATAAGCGCGCGTGCAGGCTGACGACCCCAGGGAAGAAGCACAGTTTCAGAGTCAGTCCCAGACTATGTGTTCAGCAGTCAGTAAATGAGGACAGAGATGTGACAATGCAACTGTACATCTTGTACTAACATTTCATTTTAAAATTAAATCAAAATAAAACATTTCTGATAGCAACTTTTCATAGTTGTAGAAACATTTGCATTCTTTTTCTGCTGAATCCATGCATATTTAATAAAGAGATCTGTGTACGGGTACTCTTTTTCTTAACACATTGTGTTTCCATTTAAATAGTCCCTTAACGAACATTCCACAATGATATCATGTTTAATTACTACCTTGAGTAGGTCAGTCTCTTAATCTTTAAAACAATTCTAATTAGGAAAGATAGTGCTTCACAGAATCGTATAAATGTGCTTATATTTATGTATAGTAATGCATGCTGACCACATTAAGCCAGGAGAAGGCTTAACTATATATCACTTTTAATTTTAATGCGTTGTTCCTTGGCTCCGTATTGTTCTTTTGTTGCCTTTCATCCTATAGGATGCAGCTGCCCTTGAACTTGGTGCTGTTTTGATCATTCATGTGCAGCAGCCACGTTGTCTGTTACATTTTATAAATGAGGCTTCGTGGTGTTATTTACGAAGTAATTTCACATAAATATTTGGACTATGGTTCTCTTTAAATGTGGAGCTGGTTGCTGTATGAAGAAAAGCGTAATTATAATTCACAGACTTTTTGCCTCGAGCCTAGGGGACAGATGCATATGATTAAGTTTGAAACTGGCCTGTTATTGTAATGTAGATGTTTTCAGCGTTGAGAGAATTTAAAAAAAAAAAAAAAAAGAAAGAAAGAAAGAAAGAAAGAAAGAAAAAGAAGAAGGAGGAAAAAAAAAAAAGCCAGGCAAGCATGATTTAAAAAAAAAAAAAAAAAAAAGCAGATTGAGGGAATAGTTTTACAAGAGGCACTCAATCTTGGACTATTTTATTTTTGCACAATTTTATTTTTCAGTGGAACTTCTCCATTAGCTTGCCTGAATGCAATGCTTCATACTAACACTCGCGTAGGTGATGGAACATTCTTCAAAATCCCTGGGAAGTCAGGACTCTACGCTCTCAAAGTAAGTTTAAATGCTGTGAATAGAAAGTACGTGGTGCTATTAATCCTCTTTATGAATGTTTCAATAGATAGAAAAGTAAACAGATTAGATTCTTTGGAGAGGAAATGACCTGATAGTCCTACTAACTGCTTTCAGATGTCTTTTAAAAGGATTTATAATGAAAGTAAACATTGAATGTTTTATCCTAGAAAGCATATACATGTTCTTGACTTTGGCATGTAGTACAAAAAACATGCAGCTTAACTAAAATGCTGATTTTTCAGAGTTGTTCACAGAAAAGCCATTGTTTTATGAGCAGTGAAAGCAAGATGATCACAGACTTTCTTGTTAAATAATTTATTAATGTTTGATTTTTGAATAGTGAAAAATTGTTTTCTGAGTCTAATAAAAATCAGCATTAAATTTTCTGCTTGCATCATTCATTTTGACAGGGAATATAGTTATAGTGATGGAGTTTTGCCTTTGTGCTGTTTCTTTTCTGCTTTATTTGTCTTTCTTGGTGTATATCTGGTGGTTTCTGTGGATGACATTTTTTTATTATCCATGATCGAACTTAGAGTGGCTTCACAATCAAACTGGAAGAATGTGAAGCAGAGAAGAGAAACTAGAGAGAGATTATGTGTTTGGCTGCCTAAATGTCGAAAATTAAAATTTGAAGCTGGGGGGAGTGAAAGGAAGGCTTTTCTGTAGTTTCTGGCAGATAAATTGCATGTAAGAGTTTAAAAACATAAACCCATGTAGATTTGTTTGCTCCTGATAACTAAAAATTCTGTATCTGAGATTGAATTAATAGGTTTCCATTTCCTAATTTACTAAAATAAATGCTGTTGTTTTGCTTTAAATCTGGAGATATTCTTGGCATAAATCCAAGCATTCACAATCACTTCCATGCTCGTGAACTCCAGGTTGCTTTAGCTATTTGAATTCAGGAAACCGGCAAAAGCTAAAAAGAAACATTAAAGGATTTGTGTTTTGCTGCAGCATTCTGGACACTCTCACTCACTAGGATTTTTAACAGCCAAACAAGGCTGTTTCTGTTAAAAGAATTTAAAAAATAAAATAAGAAGTGGAAGAACTTGCATTTTATATGGCAGTTTTTAAACACACAGTATGTTTTGACTTCACAAAGTAGCTTTTTTGGTTTTACTTTGCAAGTTGTTTCATGAAAGAGTGTTTTTATGTTTTTCTCTGGACTCACAAGCATATTTCATTTCTTTTCTTCTTTTTTTTTTTTTTTGAGATATAAGCATATGAATATACTGCAGTGATCTATTTTTGGAGATGCAGCAGGATCAAATCTGATTTTTTTCTTGTTAATTTTAGTTTTCTTTTTCATTTTAACTGTAGAAAGAAGAATCAACATGCCCTACTGATGGAACATTGGATTTAGGATGTGAATCTGAGTTAGATGGCACTGAAATGGCTGAGAACAATAATAATGGAGAAGAAAATGGTGGTAGGTGCTTTAATTTCAATATTAGAGGGCATGTTTTAGGAGAAGAAAAGAGTACTGTTTACCTATGATTTTCCTGGTATGATTTCTAAAAAGTAGAAGTGATGTTTTGCATGCACTGGACTATTTCTGAGTGTGCTCTTATCTTTTGTGGCCTTATAAAGAAATCAGGAATGCCAAGTGTGTTAATTTGTCTTTGTTCTGTCAAGGGCAATGAATATGCTGTTAGGTATGTACTGAGTAGATAAGTTTTTGGTTTGACATTTTTTGTTCTAGGTCCCGTAGCTATTGAGAAATTGGCCCTGTAAGGCTTCAGACTTACAGTGAACAGACGCTGGTGTACCTTGCTGACTTTAGTGTGGGCAAGTAGGGTCCCTCGTTACTATTCTTGGCTATAAGACAAAGTTGTTGTTTTTTTTTTCTTTCAGATTCTCCTCGATACCATGTTTGCATAAAAACATATGGAAATTTTGAATCTTGCCTGTGCATTTTTTTTCTTTGAAATAATGACAAACAGAAATAGTGTAGGCACTTGAATAATGGAATCCTTGAATGGCTGGGTTGAAAAGGACCACAATGATCACCTAGTTTCAACCCCCTTGCTATGTGCAGGGTCGCCAAGCACCAGACCAAGCTGCCCAGAGCCACATCCAGCCTGGCTTTGAATGCCTCCAGGGATGGGGCATCCACAACCTCTCTGGGCAACCTGTCCCAGTGCCTTAGAAAACAGTTTTTTTTTTTTTCATTTTCTAAAGTTAACAATTACTCATAAAGAAAACATGTTTTTTCAGCCATCTAAAATGACTTGCAAGTGATGTAAATGAATATTGTTATTAGGGATATGCTCACGTAATGCTTGTGAAATGATCTCTTTACACAGAAAAGAGACGTTGCAGGGATTCTGAAATAAACTTTCCCTTCATCAGTTCTCTTTTGCCCACCTGCTTAGAAACTGACCCACTGCTGGGCACAGTGTGCAGCCTTCTGTTTTGGCAGACTTCATGTATGCTGAGGAGGTGTCCTGTTTACAACTATGACATGAAAAGGCTCCGTTCTTGGATTTTTTTAATATATTTTTTTCCTACTACAGATTCCTGTTTGATCTTGGATGATTTGCTTGGCTTCTATGCTGTAGCTGTGCAGGGCTGATACTGTTAAGTATTGCTCTTTAGTAGCGATGAAAAATCACAACATGCTCTATGATAGGAATAAAAGAATTACCTAAGCCAGATTGCTTTGAATCTGCTGGTGAAGTTATGAAGCTTGACTGAAAAACAACAGTCATGAATTATTAAATAGCTCTACTACTTTTTTTACAGTTATAAATTAGATTGTGCATGTGCACTGTTTCTATGTTCAGTCTCCACTGAATGTATAAAGTGTACATAAATATTTGTGTTTCTTGAATAATTCCCATGTAATACTCAGACAGTAAGTTGATGGATGCTTCTTTAAGTCACAGGAAGAATCCAGCAAGGAAAAACAGTGTAAATACAGCCAGATAGCAAAAGTAGATATTACTTATTATGAACAAGGAAAAATAGTGGCAAAAACACAGCAACTATATAGGAATAATAAAATGTAAATAATGGTACCAGAATAGCAGAAGTAGAAAATTGTTGGGTTTTGACTGTGTGGAAGCTGCATACTGTATTCACAGTTTGCAGTAATAAAAATCATTCTAGCACTTATGCTGATGTAAAAAAGCAGCTGCTAAAATTAAACATTTTAAACTATTTAGGATCCAGCAATCTTTTGCACCTAGATTGTTTTTACAGCTAAGAACTTTTCCTCGTACTTTCTCTTTAGTAAATGTTGAAAAAACTGAGTCTACATTGTATTTAGAAAGGCCAGGGCTGCGTGAGATCAATACGGAATTGAAGATAGCGTATGTTGTATCAGCCAAGTGATACAGAGATTAGTTTTGTCAAACATGCTTGGTAATAGGTTTTCTTAAGACTGAAAATTTGTTGGTAAAGTCATCTATATATATATATTGATATATATTTAGAATTCTGTAAGGTGTACACACAAGAAGACTGTGCAACCATTCAACAAGACCTGGACAGACTGTAGAATTGGGCAGGGAGGAACCTGTTGAGGATCAACAAGAGCAAGACTAGAATCTTGCACTTGGGAAGAAATAACAGCATGCATCAGTACAGGTTAGGGGATGATCTGCTCGAGGGGACCTCTGCAGAGGAGGGCCTGGCTGTTCTTGTTGGCAATAGATGAGCCAGCAGTGTGCCCTTGTGGCTAAGAAGGCCAATGGGATCCTGGGGTGCATTAAGAAGAGTATGGCCAGCAGTCAAGGGAGGTGATCCTCCTCCTCTTCTCTGACCTGGTGAGGCCATGTTTAGACTACTGTGTCCAGTACAGGGATCTCCTAGAAGGAGTCCAGCAAAGGGCCACTAATATCATAAAGGGCCAGGAACATCTGTATGAGGAAGAACTGAGTACCCTAGGTCTGTTCAGCCTGGGGAAAAGAAGATTAAGCGGGGAATCTGATTCATGTTTATAAATACCTAAAGGGAAGTGGGAGGCAAATGGATGAAGTAGTACGTAGTGATAGGATAAAGCCTAAAAATTGAACATAGGATGTTCCATACAAACACGAAGAACTTTTTAGCGTAAGGATGATGTAGCATTGGAACAGATTGCCCAGAGAGGTCATGGGGTCTCCTCTGGAGATATTCAAGGCCCGTGTGGATGCCCACCTGTGTGACCTACATACAGTAGGGTACCTGCTTTAGCAGAGGGGTTGGACTTGATGATCTATTGAGCTCCATTCCACCCCTGCAATTCTGTGATTCTGTATGTTTTCAGTGTACGCTTGGCTCAAAAACAGCAGCATGACAAAGAAAAGCAGTTCTAAGTGGATTGAAAATTACAAGTTATTAGTTCTGCAGAGGAGTAGGAATCACCATCCAAAATGGTGTTCTTCTGAGAATGTAATTTGACCCTGTTTTATTCAAGACATTTATTGATACTTTTTTGAAAAGTGTAAAATCTTTCCTGGCTAAATTTATTGATACTATACAATGTGGAGACCTCTTGTGTTGTAAGTGAATTTGGTCCTGACCTGGTTAGGGTTAGTAGCGTAGGAAGAAATGCAACACTCTTGATTGCCTTGTAAATGGTTATACTTGGACAACATGAGTTTTATTGGAATTTAAAGTAAATCATAAAGGTCGTATTTGTGCAGTGGAGGTATATAGCAAATGTGAAAATCATTTGAAGATCACAGTAGGAAATGAATTGAACACAAATGAGATGCTTTTGCTAATTAGTCTAATGCAGTTCTTGGACTATAAATCCGATAATATCGATTAAGGGATATAGTAGGTATAGCATTTGTTCTGAGTACAGCGCTAGTTAAATGATTATTAGTGTTTTGCATTCAGTTGATCTGTAGGAAAGAATTAAGAAAAGTAGGAAAGAATTTAGAAAGGAAGCATAAGAACTCCTGAGTGAACAAATACCTCTTTGCTTTGGGAAATTGAAGAGCGCCGGTCTAGTTAGTTTATAAAAAATGAGAAGATTACTTGATCAGTTTGTAAATATTTAAGAAACATTATTTCTGTAGAAAATATTTAATCTGGAAGAACAAATCTGATGAAATGTGCATGAGTTTAACTGTGCACACTAAAACAGAACTTTTTTCCTTCCAGGAAAGTATTCTGTGACATAAAAATAAATAAATGAAGAGCATCCACTACGAAAAGCTCTTTATGAAAAACTGACTTGTATTTTAGAAAAGGTCAATAGATGCAACAACTCCTTTCAGCCTCAGTACATGTGATACATATAACAGTGGACGTTGTTTGCACATTGCATTCTTGGCTGTCTGACTGCGTTTTTGATTTGTTTGTGTCCAGTGTGACAAAGTCCAAAAGTCCCAGTTCTGACAGAGTGATGAGATGTCAAAAGATGTTGTCAGTGAGGGTCTAAACAGTGCCTCCTTAAAGTTATTTCGTTGGAAACTGAGTATGAGACCCTCACAGAGGAACTTTGGCCGCTACTTCGGTCCTTTTGTGGGCATTTAGATGAGTCCTCAGCTTTCTCACTAAAAAGCACCAGCAGACTTTCAAACAGAGAAGAATCACAGTGTTCCCCTGTAGGCAGAGTATAAATGCAAGCTACTGCACAATTTTATTAGCATAATGCTATAGAAATTTCTTACAGTTATAAATACGTGACTTGGCAAAAGCTCCAGGCCCACATCAGCACTGCTGAACTGATAATAAAAGAAGCCACAACTCAGAGCTTTGCTGATGCTGTGGAGAAATCTCTCCTCTTTCCCCACTATCTTCCAAGGCATGTGTTAAAGAAATACTATATTACAGTTGATTTTGTGTGGAATGGGAATTCTACAGAATGTCTCTAACACTCTTCCATATCTTTTTAGAAATTCTGTTTCACTCAACCACAGGGACAGCATTTAAAGACACAATAAAAGAATTAAAATCATGATCTCCATTGCCTGGAAAAATGATGACTAAATTTTTTTGCCCATCAAGAGGATGTTCTTTTCTTAAAAAAGCATTGCTCCCTAAGGTTTCTGAAGCCAGACGTAATCCATCAGGTGTGGAGAGCAGCTGTTTAAAAGTTGTCTTCACCCACAGCAGTGGGATGCACCATAACATCGCTGTGGTGGAGGCAGCCCTTCCTGCATGGTCTTCCTTCACCAGGCCCAGCTCAAAGTGGGCACCTGGTGTTTGCCTGGAGCTGAGCAATGTCATTTCCTCTGTGAGGAAGGCTCTGTGGTTTTCCTAAAGTTCTTCAATTGCAAAAATAGAATGGTAGAATTAATTCTTAAGTTTTTTGTTTTTTGTTTTGTTTTTTTTTTCTTTTTCTTAGAGATAGTAGTAGATGGATGATAGAGGATCAGATTCTTGCAGAATCCTGAAATTATATCTTTGTAACTGCTATGCTCTTGGACTGCTTGTGCTTTTTGGACTAGGAAGTTGCTAGGATTGCTCCTGTTTGAGAAATGAATGTTCACCAATATTTGAAAGCTGAATCCAAGTTTCGTATTCAGTTATTTTTCTGAGAATGAAATTTCTGGCGCAGTCCAGGGAAACCTGTCATCCTCAACTTGTTCTCTCTTATAATCTGCTGATTCTGCTGAGTGTATCTGTTCCGCATGGCAATGTCTGCTGCAAGGTAGGGTCTTTTCAAAGCAGGAAAGTGGCAAAGAGGGTAGCAGCCTGAACATATTGAGTTTGGTATGCCACTTGAAAGAAAGAGACAGAAAGCGACACTTTTTTGCTGCTTGGTTGTTTTTTTTTTCTTTTTCATTTCCCCAGAATTAATTGTAGAAGTTTTGGGACTGAGTTTAACTTCTGTTTGTTTCATTGCCACTGCATGAGTCATAAAAATGAGAAGATCCTGTAGATCTTGAGGAAGGTCTTCTTGTCTGCTCTCTTTGCTGTACAGTAAAGTTAATGAGGCCTTAGAAATTGGTGACTTAGTGATGATAAACTACATTTTTAGTGGAAAATGTTGACTTCTTTTGGAATAAGATTTTGTAGTTTTCAAAGATTTATGAAGTGTCTAGGCACAAAATTCTCTTCAGATGATTATGTGATTCAGTGCAAACTACTGTCCTAACAGGATACTTAATGTCCTCTTCCAAAATATATGATTGAATGTTATTTATCATTTCATGCTGGAAGTATTGCTTTTCAGAAAGAATATTATAGTCACAGTCTTAGCCTTGATATATGGTTCTGGTTTTGCTTGCATTGGTGAAGCTGTGCAATTAACTAACTCCCAAATGGGTTTTCTTTTTTAAAAGCTGATGGCAACAGTCAAGTTCTGAATTGTTCAGATTTTGTAAGCTGGGCTCTAGAGATCAAAGAGTGATGGAGGTGAATTACTTGATACATCTATGTTGGCAAAGCATGACCATATATGTCAATAGAAGTATAGATCTGTGTCACACAAGGAAAATAATGAATTTTATGGATATTTTAGAGGCAGTTTATGTGTACTTGTTTTCCTAAGGGTCTGTTAAGTTTCATATCTCCAGAGTGTGTGCATACATTTTATGCTTGAGGTGGGGCTATAGTCTTCGGCATATGGTAGCAATATTAATTTGAGTTTTGTAATGTGGCCATTAGTAAACAATATGTCTCATCTGCTGTGGTTCCTATTAAAAAGAAGGAAGTGAAATGCTGTTGATTTTACTGGTTTGATTTTAAATAAGAATCATCTGTCTGAAATCAGAATTAATTGTGCTAAGGGAAAATAAGACCCTTAAAGCACTCCAGAAACTTTTCTATCCTTTCAGTTACATAAATCTGTTTATAATTATTCCTAATAAATTTCAGTGACAGTGCAACCAAATAATGAAGTTGTATTCCTACTGTTTCTTTGAAGAAACATAATCTTCTATTATGTTTTAAGCAGGTATCATATTTTTAGTGTTTTTGTTTGTTTGTTTGTTTTTGGTTTTTTTTCAGGGGGGGGATATAGCTGGTAATATAAAATTACTGAATCACTTCATAAAATTTGAAATTGAAAGGTAACATTGTGGATTTTTATAAATCACAACTTTTCACAGTAATTACCAAAACTGGTCTTGGAAAAATGGAAGAGAGGAGGTTATCTTATCTGGAAGTTGTCTAAAACATTTTAACATGTTCTTTTTGTTAAGGAATTCTAATTTTATCGTTCATGTTAACACTCTCTGAGCACTCACTAAGGAGGTCTTATCTTCAGAAACCCAGCTGCTCTTCCAGCTCATAACCTAACATTTTATGGCTTAATAGTTGCTTTTTGCTTTATTCCTTCACTCATTCCTGGTTCCTTAAAGAAGCTGATTTAAAGAATGGGGCCTAATTATTCTCTACTAGATGGAAATGCCTCCTGTGGGCTTAAAACGGCTCATTCTCTTTTTCTACAGTAGCAATAATGGTGAAGTCTTTTTATTTGCTACCCAAATATTTTTCCTTCATCTGTTGCATTCTTTCCGGATTCTTTTTTTGTTCCCCAGTATTGAATTTATTTTTAGCATTCTTTAATAATACAGCTTTTCAGCATAGATCTGATAATATTAATGAAACTTCAGAGCTTACGGACAGAGTAGCTCCAGCTCTGCAAAGTTGTATTTATGAGAGCTGCTCCAAAAGTAATGCCTTCTGGTTTTTTATGTTAGTCCACAATATCAGAGGCGGACGTTGGTGGTATTGCAGTAGGGGTTGAACCTTCCCCCCAGTATTCTATTACACGTTGTTGCCATACAGATGGCAGCAGAGGGGGAGTCTGACACAATGGTGTCTGACATGGAAATGTGTATGAAGCAAAGGTGTGTCATTGAATTCCTCCATGTGGAAAATGAGGGCATCCATTGACATTTGTCAGTGTTTGCTGAATGTTTATTGAGATCAAACAGTAGATTTGAGCACAGTGAGGCAGTAGATACAGATTTTTGTGAGTGCTGCATGCAGGCTGTTGTTCATCGCTGACAAAAATTAGTTGCTAATGGTATTGAGTATGTTGAAAAACAGTGCTTTATAGCTAGAATTTGGTCAAACAAAGAATGTTATTGTGCTTTTTATACCTGTAGTAGTTTCCATGGAAGTAAATAGGATGCGTTACTTTCAGAGTGACCTACATATGTATAGAGACCACACATATACGTATCAAGAACTCTTCTAGAATTTGTTTTTATTTTCCATTGTTCTTTGCAGAAATACCTGCTCCAGTTATTTTATTTTTTTGTTTGTTTGTTTTTCCCACTAAGAACATCAGTGTTCACTTCAAACACCGACATATTTTTCTGTTATATTTTTCCCTTTTTTTCCACTTCTAACTCACGCAGAGGAAAAAGTTGGATTTTACCCATTTAAGTGAACAATTTTCTGTGGTCACAGCCTTCACAATATACTGAGATTTTGTTACAGTTTGATTTAAATCATTATGTAGCACGACTTACATAAGAATAAATTTACTAGTTGTCTTGTATTTAATTTCCTAATGAAAGATTAATTCATAGTGTCTTTTAAACAATAAATATATTGATTTGCCTCTACATAAAGCTTGTATAATAATTTGGGTATTATTTTGTGCTAATTGGGAAAATAGACTGCATAAGCCATTAAACAATTATATAAATTAGCATCATGTATTTAAATTTGCAGTGTTTATGTTCTTCTATTTCTAGAAAACAGTCTGTGATATCTCTTATTTACTGTAGATCGTTAGGCTTTTACCCATTATTTGTATCAAGCTGTTTTTAAATGGAAATGGAAATTGAAGTAAAACATGGAAAACAATATTTTAAATAGATTTTTACTATTTTAAGCAACTTAATATCTGAAGGAAACTGTCTTTAATGTAGAAAATATATTTTAGAAAGGCAACTAATTTGTTGTTAATAAATGAAGTTGCCTTTCTCTAGTCGCCATGTCATTTTAAATGTATTAAGCTGTGTCTTTCAACCTCATGTGCCTATATAGACTACAGGAAGAAGAATTGCTTTCTTCCCTACATGTTTGTTTGCTTGTTTCAAAAATCTAAAGTAATCTGGAGTTGCAGTAAACTGAACCGCCATCCAGTGGTGCTCCTTCTGTACATGCAGAAGAGATTATGGCTATGTAACTGGTTTATTATTTCAGCAGGTTTTAGTTCCAGTTGCTTCACCAAGCAGAACGAGGCTTGCTTCTTGATTTTACTTAATTGTCAACATTTTCAAGAAGCAGAAGTAAAAAGAAACAATACACTGATAGTGTTTTTATGCAAAATAGAAATAATGATAGAAATCAGAAGTACTGCCTCTGATAGACCTTGCCACAGTTTCATTTTTCATTTAACTTAAAGAGTTTATGAATGAAAGCATAAAATCAGTGTA
This sequence comes from Tetrao urogallus, assembly GCF_951394365.1. Lineage (NCBI taxonomy): Eukaryota > Metazoa > Chordata > Aves > Galliformes > Phasianidae > Tetrao > Tetrao urogallus. The sequence goes on along the minus strand of NC_136815.1, from coordinate 41,467,105 downwards.
GGACCACATTTACATTTATTCCCTCACTGTATCATGGGTTGGACGCTAACAGTGTCGCTAGTGTTGAGCATCATTAGTTAGTGTTGCCAAACCTTTCCAAAATTGACTTTGTCACCAAAATGAACAGGGACACGCTTGGGTAATGTTTAAAATCAATGTCATGAAAATTAGAATTTCCCAATTAACCAAAAAAGTAAATGGAAGTTTCAGTCCTACTGGAGGACAAAAGTACATTCTTCATGATAGGTCATATGATATCATCTCTTAGGAGATAGTGTTATATACATGATAGTTTCCATTCTTCAGGCATTTTTCAATTTGTTCTCCTTAACTTTGAGATGTGTTCTTGCTCTTTTTCCATTTTTAATTCAATCCTTTGAGTCTCTTAGTCTTTGCCAGAAAACAGTAAAAATATCTGTGAAAGAAGAAACAAAGCAAAAGCTGAATAATTTGTCAGATTTTTGTTTTGGTGTAGGTGTTCTGTATCTCAGGAGCTTCACTATTGCAGTGATTTAAATTACATAAAATAGCTATTGTTTGTTTTCTGCTGACAGTATACTGCTCCTTCAAGTTGTCATTTTTGATTGTGAGCTTTGCTCATCATGTGGAAAAGATTAATCCTAACATAAGCTTGGAAGCTGTTTTGTGTTGCAGCTTCTTTGTATATTCTTGACAAATGCTTCAAGTACATGGAAAAAAGTTGAAAATATCGGTTAGAAATCCTGTGACAAAATTGAATTTCTCTTATCTGCTAATGAAAATTTTTAATCTAATATGAAAATTATCTTGATATAGCCCCAATATTATAAAACAGAATATATTCTCTGGTTGTGAGGTAAGTATTAATTAGTTTTTCTTTCAGCATGGAAATGTTTAATATCCCATGCATCTTATGCTGCCAATTAATTATTGATAGCTGAATTGTCTCAATTCTATCTTTTTTCTTACAAACACAAAGAAAAAGCCTTTAAAATATTTATTCTGTGAAATACTGCTAGAGGCAAGGGCTCTGATGTGCTCCTTCAGTTCTCTACACACTACTGAAGGATGGAAGGAGAAAATCATACGTGAAGAGAAAGTTTGGGCTATAACTCCTCCTTGCACATCTATGCAGCTTGTTTACATGTCCTCAGAGTCCTATGGAGTTGCGCCACGTAGGGCAGACTTGGGCATCACAAAGGGAACGTGTCAGCATGCACTGGTGTTGGGCAGCCAGACTCGAACTGAGTTTAAGGACGAGGGAAGAAGAAAAGTGCTCAGCTTCTGGATTCATGCTCATTCTGTTTTAGCTGGGGCTGTCTTAAGCACTACTAAAAGTAATGGTAATTCCAGACATTAAGAGCGGAAAGGTTTTCATAGCCCTTTTAGTCAAGCTTGCTGACTGTTGTGATTAACAGAATGCTCCAGGCATTCATATCTGTTTAGTAAAGCTGGATTTTTAGAAATAATTTGTCATTTTTCCTTTTAACTGGGAGACTTTTCTGTGTCTCAGACAACATGTAGTCAAGAGGCTGTTTAAAGCGAGTGCTATTTATTTATTAAAACATGTATTATTAAAAGGACTGACGAATAGCAGTGTGTATTGCCTGAGAGACCAGTTTCCTCTTTTCAGGATATTCCAATTTACCTGTTAAAAAAGCAAGTGTGTGTTCTTACTTTTGCCAAGAATGGACCAAAATGGAGTAGTCTGGCTCCTAAGAAGCCACTGCTATTTCTAGAGCACAGGGTCATCAGTGTCTTCTGTACATAAAGTACACATTTAGAAAATGACTTAATGAAGAAGATAATTTTTGCCTGGCTTCTGTATGAGGACCCTTGTTCGACTCCTTCAGTTACCCTCAGGACCCAACAGGCAAAACCTGAAGTCTCCAGGGCTGCAAAGAAGGGGCCTGGGGGAGACACAACTAATTGTGAAGCAACACTTTTATTTACAGTGTGACCAGATTCTCAGCTTATTTGGACCTCAAGATTAGTTTAATTTCATAGCACAAGTGTTTTGTTTTCCAGGTCCTTGTTTTTGTGGGTTTTTTTTCCTCCTTTCTTGGGACTCTTCAAGAAGGATAGAGAAGATAACCTCCATAACAGTGTTCTTTTTTTTTTTTTTTTTTTTTTTTTTTTTTTTTTTTTTTTTTTTAATAAAGTTTGCCCAAAGCAGACATCTGAAGAATTGTCTTCCAATCGTGATTCGAGCCTTACAAATGCACCAGTGCAAAGCAAGCTAGTATCTTCCTTCCAGCAGCACACAAAGAAAGCACTTAAGCAGGTAAGCTCCTGCTGACTGCAGGTCAGTTGGCTGTCCTCCACATGGGTATCTGATATGAATGTGAGAATGCGACATCAGCAGAATTTCAGGGCATTTCTGAGAGGATTTGTAGGATTTTGTTTAATGGTGCATTGCAAGGTTTTTTTATGTTTGTTTGTTTACCAGTCCTGCCATTTACTGTGTTTTTGATGTTTTCTTAAGGAAGGAAGCAATCTTAAGCAAGGAAGCAGAATTGTTTGCATTAATCACATCCCAGGTTTTTCTATGTAAGCACTTATACTGAATATTTTATGTGAGGCTTAAAATAAAACAAAGATTTTGGAGTAAGTTCTACAGATAGTAAGAATCCAGATATACTTGCTCTTCAGTTTTCCTTTATGGCTTGCTTAGTAATTCTTTTTCAAACTAAGTCTGACACTACAATGTGTAAGAGTGGGATTGATTTTGGTTTTTGAATAACCTCTGATTCAGATGATTTAGGCTGCAAGTAATATAGTAAAACTTCACAAAAGTAACTACATATTAAAAATCAGTTATTAATAGAGAATATAACTGTGAAATTTATTTTCCAACAGTGCCAAATTAGTTCAGCTTACAACAGAACAAATGAAAAACTTAAAAAAATGATAATTAAAGACATGTATCAGTATCTCCTCAATTTTGAGTTTGTAGAAATCTGTTTTAGTCACATAAATATTGTAAAAAATGAAATACAGCTTGTTAAAAACATTAGTTTGATGAGATGTCGTTGCTTTTATTTTTCTTGTGACTCCTCTCTTAGTTCTGTTTAACTGAGGTACAGTATTTCACAGGGTAGTTTATTACAGAGTTGTTGATTTAGGCTTAAGTTAAGGAAGGCCTGTCTGTGTTGCCTTCTTGAAACGTTTAAGTATTTTTACTTAGGTTTTCATGGAGTCTGAGTTTAAATCCACTAAAATTAATAGACTGGTATTATTCACAGCAGGTTTTCTTGTACTTACACATTCTGAAGACTGGGGAGGATTCTTAGATCGGGGTCTCACAACTGTTTGATCAGGAAAGTTGGACAGTGAGCAAAAAGCAACTCACTAGCTGCATGATCACTGAGAGAAACACACACAGCTTTTTGGGAACTTCTGTATAGATTCTTTGTAATAAATATATGAACTTAGGAGCGGATGGAGCAGGGGAAGGGAAGGAGGGAAAAAAAAAAAGAACAATTCAAGATGAATAGCAGTGAGAACAGTTTAAGAAAGAGCAAACTAATCAAAATAGCTTAATGTAAAAAGTCATAACACTGATGGAAATCATTGAAAATATTCCCTAAGGCGATAGGGTTAAAGCACCATCTGAAAGTTAAGTAATCAATAGAAAGAAATCAGTTTTAATTAAGTTGATAGTAATTAGATCTTGTACTTCAGAGTATGAGATTATTAGTTCAACTATCAGTAAAATGTGTTCTCTGCATTCATTGTGGAGTGGTAGAGGATTTTACCTGTTTTACTTTTTCTCAGAAGTTTCAGGTGCTGGCTACTGCCGTATGCATGCTGCAGATTTGATTTAATTTGATATGGTAACAGGGAAAAATGAATTTCAGCAGTGATTTAATGGATAAAATTACTGTGGGAATTTTATTCTGTTGCTTTTGTGGATACATAACGCAAAATTTGTACAAATGACGGCCTGGAGTTCATTTAAATGCAGAAAAAATTCAGGCAGTTGGCTGCAATAGTCTTCTGATACCAACTTATAGGTTCTGTGCTAAAGTAACAAAAGATGAGCCAAAAGCCTGCTTTCAGCAATATTTATGATGTATAATCATATACATAATGTCAGAATGAGGTGTGTATTTCTTTTGTTGTCCATTAAAAATTAAAGAGAGGCAGGTTGATAATATGAAGTACACCTGAAGATCTGGGCTCAAATCAACAGGTTTTTTCCACTGTTTATCTACTTGTTAGTCACTGCGGTCATGTCATTCTCTTTAAAGTGTTATGCTGGATTTACAAATGGTTTCATTTTTAATGAATTTTAGAGATATTCCTGGGTGTAGGTTGCAGAGAGCAATCTTATGTTTCCTTGTGACCGCCTGCATTTTTAGGATGTTCTCGCGAATCAAATTGGTCATGACAATGAATTTCTTGAGCTATGCCAGCAGCTTGGAGGAAGGGGCATTTTCTCAGCCCTGGCTCTTGGTCTTGACTTCTCTCAGGTAGCAGTGGATCTGGAGGTGCTTCGCAGGGGGTAGGGAGCTTCACAGTTCCTGTGGACTCTCAGAAGGTCTGTGTCACACTTCAGACCTTATTTCATCACATTTAAAAGCCTGGGCTGCCATTTTGTTCTGGAAACTTTCTAGCTTCACAACCTTCCATAGTGTCATTTTGCTGGAAGAGGTATTTCAATTGTTTCACCACCGATTGTATTTCATGCTGCTTATTTCATTTTTGAGGAAGTTTCACTTTTGCTCCTGAATAGTTGTTGCAAAGTCCAACAAAATATTTCCTATTCATGTTAGTTTAGACAAAAGAGTCTGGTGTAGAGCTGTCTTTTATGCTCATCTTTCTGATGGCAGATTTTAAAGATATTATTTCCCTTTTGGTGTTGGAAGTGGTTGGGTATGTGTGCCCAGCTGTTGCATATCTAGTAACATTGGAAAAGGTGTTCCTGGCATGCTGTCACATACTGATTTCCCATCAGTACTGATCAGTTCCATACCTCATTTTCACACTTGAGGATTTTGGCATGCAGACCTATGTAAGGATCTCTTACCAGGAAAGTACTGAACTACATCTGCATCTGCTAACAGTGGCACATGATCACACTACTGTGTGAATTATTCTTGCTCTGGACAAGGCTAAACTCAAGTATGGATATCAAGTCATGGCATAGTATCTACCATGCTCCTCTCTGGTCCAGTTTCTGTTCCATTGATTTGAGGTGTTACTTTTTCTGGAAGTCTTCACTATGTACAGATTTGTCTGTATCTATCAAGATGTTCTTGGAACATTTATCAGAAGAAATGATCATACCTGCAAACTGTCCTCACATAGGTAACACGTGAGCATATTGTGAATATCAAGGACATTGAGGTGGTGTTAGTGTCTGTTGGACTCTGATAGCCAAGTACCTTGCCCATCAGTGTACCAGTTGGTTCCTGAGTCACTACCAAGAAAGAATAAAGAACTTGAAGATGTGATATAACGATGTCTGGGATGATATTAGACCTCTCAGACATGGAAGAAAATCCTGCCTCACTTTTGGCACTTTGGAAGCAGCACCAAGAAGGGTACCCATAAATTTTCTGTTGGGAGAAGAGAAGGATACTTCATTCAGACTCAGAATCTGAATACAGACCAGGACATGTCTGAGACTGTGCTGGGCATCCAGATCTCTTTGTAGAGACAGAAACTCCAGAGACAGCAGCCAAGTGGGTTTGGGAGGAGACAAGCTCAGGAAATAAGGGAATCTACTCAAGGTATGTTATTGCTGCTGCTTTGTTTTGTTTTTCTTAACTTTGGGCTTTGTCTGCATGCTTGGTGGCTGGGTTTGTAATATGTGCCACTAATTTATTCATGAAGTGGGTAGATGCAGTTTCTCATGAAGAAGGAAGCACCCATCCGTATGATTTGTTCTTAGAACAGAAGTGGCAGCTCCACACCCCTTTTCATTTCAGTGGATGCTCTCAGCCCCCAAGCAGTAAGAAAGCTGTGGGGAAGTTTGGCTCATATGTTGCTTCTGAATTATAGGACATTAGACATATAAACTCCAAGTAATATTTCAGGCTAACTTTTCTGGCATAACTATAATTGATATTATTAGAAACCAATCGATAACATGAAGCAACAGAAGATTAAATTTTGGAGCAGGATGGTGAAGACCATGACTTAGCCCTGATTTGCCCAAATTCACTGAACTGTTTTATCAGGATTTTTCGTTTGGTTGGTTGGTTTTTTTAATTACACAGGTGTCCACGTGCCTAGGTTGGCACTGAAGGTAGAATCCTGTACTCCCTTGACTCTGGTGTGGATTTGCTTTCCTTTCTCCAGCTCAGGCATACCTCTTACCTTGCTTTGAGAGAAGAAAAAGAGCAAACTCACCAGTCTTGCTCCCTCCATGGTCATTCTGTTAGGACTTCTTTCCTTGACTACAGCCAGATACAGGCTCTCCTGAAGCACTTTCCTGTCCTTAGAAATTAATCCATATGACTCTGTCTATGGTGTTTGTCCTTTGACTCAGTTGAGGTACAACTCATTCATATGTTCTGATACAAGCCTGATATATTTGTCTGCCCTCCTTTCCCATCTCTACCCTTGAAGAAATAAGCATGACAGAGGAGATTATTCTGAATATGACCAGAACATGTAGAGTTTGAGCACCGGATGACTTCCTAAAAGTCTCTAAAATTCCACTGTGAACTGAGAGATACTTCTTGTACTGAATTCCTTGGTAATAGAGAATTTGTTGTACTGTCTTAGAGCCTACATTAACCATTTTCCTATGTTTCATTTCAGATACTGCAGATTTACCAAGGCCACAGTTGGAGAATTCTGGCTCCCTAGCTGAAGCGTTTGATCAGATGTCTGGCAACATAAGTGATGATTCTTGACAAATTTTCCTGTCAACAAATGAAAAACAAGAAAAATGTGTTGCTTTTTGACTACTAGAGAGACATGGGAAGGGACAGTGGAATTTACAAAATGCATTCAGGAAAATGGAATTTCGAAGATGCTAAACTAAACTGATTTTCTGATTGTCAAGACAAGTCTAGGGAAGAGGACAGAGAAACTATGGCAGGGAGACTGCATAATGGGGAAAAGAAGCTGGAAGAGCAAGAGTTCCAGCAGGAGCTCTTCAGGGAGTACATGCATTGCCCGAAGGCAGGCTGCACGGTATGTCCCTCTAAAGGTCCCTATGTGTGGGCAGCACGTACCAGCTGCTCAACACAGTGCTTTGGTAAGACGCAAGACAGTGTTTATGGGACTTTTTTTTCTGGGTCATCCCCATGGTCCACAGCCTTTACTTGTGGTGGAAAGAAAAGGGGCAGGAATCCAAATGATCCCTCTATTCTTTTTGTGCCACTTTTTAAATATTAACTTCCAGTTGCTGGGGGCATTTGCTTGTTTGTTTTCCCTAATGGGTTGTTTGCATAGCACGCTTTTTTGCAGCTGTCCTGCATGTTTGCTGTTTTAATAAATGTGGTTTTCAGAATTTCTTACTCTGAGAAATATCTAAAAAGAATTTTTAAGCAACTTTAGAACACTACCATGTTGAAGCATTGTTGACTGCTCTCCTTCACGGTAAGACTGGATCCTTCACTTAAAATCTACCCTTGAATGTAAACTTTGTTTAAATATTCCATCCATACATATATTCCCTTCCCAAATCTATGTCAAAAATTCTCTCAGCTCTCTCTTATTTCTGCTGTGTAGATGCTGTTGCTTGTCTCAAGTCTTAGACAACCAAAATGGTGGCAGCGGTCTAAATTTAAACACTGCACTTATCTGATAGTGGTCTTCTTTAGTTAGCCTAAGGAACTTTTAAGATGGATTGGTTGTAAGTAAGGTACTAATGACAGATACTATCAGTGTAGTTACGTGATTCTTCCATATACTGGCAGTGGGTGTCTTAAGTGAATACCTTCTTCTGAGCCAAATGTAAAGAACGGATTTTGATTGGAATATTGTATTACATACAAAATAAGACCCAGGAGAAAATGAATCTGGCCTCGATTTCAAAGTGCATCCTAGAAATAGTTGGTCTTTTGAGAGAAAGGCAGGAGTTGTAATAGCTCACAACTCTTCTCAAAAGCCTCCAACAAAATGCTGACAAGCAGTAATCTAGAAATCCCTTTGTAAGAACCGTTGGATAGGTCCCCAGAAGGCTGCTTGCTAGGGTGCAGGGGCATGTGGCAGAACGCAAGCTGGAGCAGGGCGTCTGGCATAAAGACAGTCCGATCTTCGTGCATACAACAGTGTAATGTAAATTGCTGCACCACTTTCTCTGAGATGTAATGACGAGATGTTTTTATCTGGAGGATGGTAGTCTAGCCTTGTAGTTCCCCCACTACACTTTGCACCCTTTACAAGTGTACAAGCTTAGGATGTTTGCAAATATGACCTGCGGGAAAATATTGTTTATTGTTACAAGATTTTGTATTGACATTGCTATATTGTTTTTAAACTGCTTTATGCAAACTGCTTGCTTACCTACATGTGCTTTATTGTGTCAAGCAACAGCTTTCCTGTAGAATATTTTTCAGCTGGTAGATATTATTATCATATTGTTACACCATTTTGTTTTTTTTCAAATTCACTCTTCACTTTAGACAAAAAAAAAAAAAAAGGTCACTGAGTGAGTGCCCATGTCGTTGTCATTCCCGTTCACATGCAAGGCAGAACAGGCGTTGAACACATCACACTTTTGTTTGTCCTGTCTTTTTCTGGGATTGGGAAAGCAAACAAAACTTTACTTTGCAGTCTGTTGTGATCTGCAGCAATTGTAGGTGTGAATGCATTCTTTTACCCCTACAGAAGGTAGGGCTGACTTGCAGATGCAGACATGTGCGGGAATGCACATTCTCTCTACGTCACAAATGTCCATGCACTTTATTTTCATTTTTGTTAAAACACAGAAAAATGTTCATCTGTTAATGAGTGCTGTAATTATGCATAAAGACCTTCAGTGCTACAGAGACCTGGAAATGATTTATGTTCCAAAAAATAAATAGGAGTATGACAAGGTAGAAGGATAGCATTGGCCAAGAACAGACATTTATTCTACAACTGATCAGCATAAGTTGAAAATAGTCTCTAGGTTTAAGAACTTCCAGGTATTCTGCCTCTGTTCTTCATCTCCAAATGACCAGTTGTATACATATAGTGCCAATACTGTTATGTTTGGTGTACAAGTCTGGCTGGAAGTACATTAATTTGTTCCATGCTTTGGAAATGATGCTTTGTATTTTGTAGCAGTTTCCTTGGGAGATTTTTATTATTGTTTTAATTATAAATTTGCATGCCTGTAACTACTTTCAGCATATGTTTACTATAAGAAGTGGTGGCATCCCAGGAACAATAATGTGTTTACTCTTCATGATTTGTGATGCTTGCTGTATTTTGTTGTTGCTTTTTTAAGTGTTCTGTGTACCCATGAAACAGGTTGCCACTGAGATTTTAATTCAAGAGAAACATGGGAATTAAAGCCTGTCTTTATTTTACTAACAAGATGAAGATGAGTGAAAGGACAAAGATGGAATTTTATGGTGGTGTTAAGTGAATCAGTGATAAACTATAAATCTGTTTTGACGTTGACAATTTAGGATCCATGACCATAATGCAGAGTTGTTATTTATTTCATACAGTAGACTTCTTTTCTGTTTATTATAGCATGTGTTTTTTACATGGCAGAATGGAAGAATTCCGTAGCTTTATGTTTCTGATCCATAAACTGTGAAATTTCAAAGGTTATGTTTCATGATATGAGTTTCAGAATGTAGACTTGACATTTCAGTAACAAAAAGAAATCTGGGACAGTGTTGCTTAATGCAACCAACTGGTACATATCTTTGTTGTTAATAACTTAATTTTTAACATTCTCAGCGTGTCATGCATTTAAGCTCAAATGAAAGTGATTTTCTACATTAATGGTTTGTTTGTGTGCTGCATTTTTTCATTATGAGTTGAAAAGATGTGGGAAAGAAAAATGAAAAAAAAAATCCTAAGCAGCATTAAATGAGAGCGTAATGCTTGACATTTTACTTCTGGGACTCTTTGAGGGATGTATTTTTCCCTCTCCCCAGTTATCTTTTAGTCTAAGTTTCCTTTCACTCCTGCATCAAGGAATGCTTATTTTTGTTTGTTTTTATTTAATAGAGTCTACTACCTTGTCATTTAGTTGAAGAAGTCTTTCCTATGTCAAAAGCAACTACTTATATGAAAAGATTGTTTTTAAGAATATATAAGGGCATTCATGAATCCTTCAACATGCTGCTATACTCCAACAAGGTCATAAACTCCCTAAAAAAGAGGAGACCTGTTCTTGTGACCTACATATGAAAAACAGATTGAAATTAGAAGATCAGTGTTAGTTGCATTATGTTTTTCTTTTGGCACATATCTTTTGAGTTTGGATTTTTACCACTCTTTTTTTTATGTTATTTTGAGCTCTTTGGATGAAAATAGATTGACAGGTTACTTAAAGTTTTTGGCAATAAAAATAATATTATTAAACAAATTAATTATACCAAGCCCTGTATAATGACCGTGGCAGTGTTATTCAACAGATGGTCACAGGTTCTGTTTTATGAATGGGAATATTGGGAATTCTCCATACTCGTTATGTGCAAGAGATTCACAGATGTCCTTTGCAAATCTGCTTTGTGAAAGGCTGTATGTAAGTACTATATTTTGGTGGTGATTTTAATAGAGATTTTAATGTTTAACTTGTATGCCACATGAACCTTCATTTTCTTTCTCTCCTTTTTTATCCATGTGCTGTAGAGAGAGGATGACAGTAATGTTTTACAGATTGCTGTAACGGTTCTTAGTTCTAGGAATTTACAACTTGCAGCTTTTTTTAACTGAAGCATTTAGCACAAAATGACTGAATATGTTTGAAGTGTAAACATACACCTTCATCTCATTAAGGAAAAATATGTATTATATAAGCTATCATACATGCTATATATGCTACTATCTTACTTTCTGTAGTAAAAATGACACCTTATCATTTGGTAGAGCCATTGGCTCTTTCTTGCAGATCCAGAGACTGTATATCTCTAAATATGGATGAGATGCAATGGGCTGTGTCAGTAGAAGATGCCAATATAATTTGTGTTAGTTACTGTTTCTGTTTCTACAATGAGTTCTGGAACCATTTTTCTTTGGAATAAGTTATAAAATTTCTCATTCTCTTCAGTGGTAGTTACAAATTTTACTTGTCTACTTTGTGTTTATTCCCTTCACCAGAAGAGCTAAAACTGAAGATTTATCTGATTAAGGTGACAAGGAAAGCACTAAATTAGCTTGGTACACCGAAGGCTCAATATAGCAAAGCATTTGGTGTATATTTCACTCTGAGTAATCCCATTGACTTCCAAGCTAAGTAGAATTAATCTTGGGATACAAGATTCTTGTTTTTTCCTACAGTAGTCTTGTATCCTAAAATTAATATCCCTCAGGCGAAGTGTAGAGCTGTTATATATTTGTCCTCAGCAGAGACTGCACGCAGTGTCCTTGGTTTATACTTAACTCCTTCTGGTGTTTGGTTTTACTAGTAACTAGGCTTCAGTCTGCAGTTTCTCCCTAGGCTTAGTTTGCTCCTAGTGTTGTCATGCAAACACTTGCCTATCCGCAATTTTAGACCCTGCACCTTTAAATTCAAAGTAGAAATATAAAAAAAAAAAAAGTTGTGATTAGCTGAGAATAATTTCTTCCATGAAACAGGATGACTGAGCAAAATCTCAGCCATATTTTAACCATGTATGTCAAATGTGAAATTATTTACCTGATACTTTACTACACTCTCCTCCTACTTCATAGCTTTCCTTAGACAAATGGAAAGAGAAGGGAAGGGATGACTGTTAGTGTATTCTCTGGGCACAGCATGATTCACTGGCATTTTGTGTTAAAGTTAGACTTAGATTTTGGTGTTTGCTTAGTTTTGCGGTGGTTTTTTTTTTTGGTTTTTTTTTGTTTGTTTGTTTGTTTTTTCCATTTTACAACATGACTATTGGCTGTCCACACATATGCATCTTTATTGTCAGCTTGAGTCACCCTATACAGCCCCATCTGGTGATCCGTCCCTTGTGTTGTGAGACTGGAGGAGGGACTGCCAGTGAAAGAAAAAATGTTAGAGGGAGAAGGAAATGCTGAAAAACAAATATGTATCAAGAGAAGTGCTTCTTTAAGGTTTTGTTTTGTTCTCACTTGTTGAGGCAGTTAGCCTCTAGCTCATGAGTGTGCTGTGCAGTACTACTGGTAGCGGTGTCCACCAGATCCTACTCTGTTTCTTGCCTTTGTGGCACTGCGGGTTTGGCTGGGACATGCTGGGATGGGTGCTCCTGTTCCATACAACCATGTGAGCATAGCATGCCCCGTGCTGGCCAAAACAAGGTGAGTAGTCTGCTTGGCAAAGACTGGGTAGTGCTGCCCTTGCTCTGGCAGCTAGCGTGTTGCCTGCAGCATACAAACACTGATCACCTGACATGGGTGCTTCACCATGTCCTGTCCCCTCTCCTTTCTGTGGCCTTGAGTCTAAAGCATGGATAATTGAGAGGCTTTAAAAGAATCTGCCTTTGTCATGGCAGTGATATAAAACACTAAAACAATACTTTTATAAGGTGCTGGAAACAAGGTCATGAGCCCTGGTAAAGGTGGAAATTGCCATGAAACTGCAGGAGAATGTGGGACTTCTTTGTGTTCATATTCATTTGTCTAGGGAGGACACTACTGAGGTTGGATGTTTTCTCTTTGTTCATTGTGTAAATAAGGCTCTGGGGCACAACAGTGCAATGACTGGGTTGTGGTTATGTCATATTGTTATGGCAGCAGTTGGCTGTCTTTTCACTTAATTTTTAGCGGACTATTTGTTGAGTGGCATCACTCTTGAATGAAGGTCACCTGTTTTGATACCTGGGTTGGCAGGACTGTATACTGAGGAATAAGTTTTGGAATTCTGGGGTACTTTTTGAGACATTCTTACACTTTGTAATTTTCTATCCATGGGTATGACTATCTTTGCCCATTACAAGTATGAATTTTGTGTCTTTCTGTAGGCTGTTCTTCATTGCTTTCTGTTTGTATCTTTGGTTCAGTGCAGATCCGACCAGGTTCTTCTATTTGTTTGATTTCGGGTGTTGTAATTCACTTTTTATTGGACAGTGCTCATGTGTCTTTAAAGAACTGTACTATAAAAGGGGTTAATCGATGAAATAGCTTTTATGTGGCTTGGTGTATTTTATGTTGCATAGTGTGTTATTTAGAAGAGTGGAATGATATTGATTTCTTTTTTTCAGGAATCTTTTTTTTTTCTCTATTTGATTTAGCTATGTGAACTTTCTGAATATTGCAGATTAATTGAAGTTACAGATTTAATCTTTATAAGTCTTTAATCATTCATGCTTATAAAACTATAGAACTAATTCATATCAAATACATATCTTATTGATATAGTATTACTTTAATAAATCTCTCCCAAGATCATAACACAAATTACATTTATATAAAGAGAGTGCACAGTAAGATGGTGCAGGAAAATAGACAGGAGAATAGAAGGGATCCATATTAAGCCCAGCCCATCCTGATTAATTCCAGAATTTTAATGCTTGCAAATGTATTAATGTGCAGGCATTCATATTTGTGCATTTTAAGATCTTTTGAATCAAGTATCATTTTCCACATCAAACAATCTGTCAGGTATTTGCTATTACAAACCTTTAAATATTTGGTATTGCATTATCAACCCTGTGCTCGATCCATTTATGAAACACAAAGCACTTCCATTTGTAGAGATTTATTCTTGTATCATTTTTCCCGAGATTTGCCAGAACATCATCGTGTTCGTGTTCTGAAGGTTAATGCCCAAAGTCAAGCAGGCAGAAGCCAAGTGCTGCAAGGTTTCCAAGATTAGGACTGATTCCCTTCACAAAAATAAATGATTCCTGCCATGTTCAGTGATTTTGTGCAGCACTACTCACGGCTGAGTGAGTGCATCAATACTGTAGTCCTTACATGCTGTACATACTGATGACACTCTGTGTTAACTTGATTGACTGAGCAGTATACTGGAGAGGATGCACCTGCGAGAGATGTGCAGACACATATATTTTTATTCTTGTTTTGAAACATTTATTTTATGTTTTTTTTACCTGGAATTCTTAGTTTCACATTCCATGGGTTATCATGTTGTACTGTTAAGGTAGAGCAAACAATTATGTGCTTCTTTGTTGTCAAAGTTGTGAGGGAAAATGATCTGAGGTGCATCTTTCTCTTTATAACCAAAAAGCCTGATTTTGTATTTTAAAGGAAAATGACATAAAGGGGACAAATGCGAAATCTGGCAATTCAGTAACTACGTAAATTACGTTTATTTTAAGGGATTCAGTGAAATGGTAGAGAAATGTCTCGTGTAATTCGCTTATGAGCAGTATTTTTTTGTTACATTTTTATGTTTTGTTATCATTTTTATAGGCTTTAAGACAACAGCAGAAAAGAAGAAATGGAGTCTCAATGATGGTAAACAAGACTGTTCCTCGTGTTGTTTTGACACCATTAAAGGTGTCTGATGAGCAGTCGGATTCACCTTCAGGTAAATAGATAAAGGACTGTTTGCAAGATCAGTGCTAGTCACAGAGCCTTCCTCTGAGTCAGATGTGTAGCATACAGAATGGGAGACTGCTGAAAATAATATTGTCACTTGGAAGCTTTGTGTAACGTCTTTATTTCCTTATCAAATCTGTGATTCAAGGACGGAGATTTTACTTTAATTTTAATAAAGAGCTGAAGGCACACAGTAAAATGGCAATTAATAATAGCAGCAGCCTTAAAGGAATGCAAAGTAACATTTTGTTTGGCTCTGGAACTCTAATGGAGGACCACATGCTGGTATTCAAGGCCATGAAAAGGAGAGGGGAGAAGAAAGGCAAGCTTCTCTGTGAATGTGAATGTGTGTCAATTCTGCATTGCAATCCTGGGATCCTTTTGTTAGCTTTTCTTGTTCTGGTGCTGTTCTTAGCACCACAGCGTTACTATGACCTTTAGCTCCGATTAAGTTTCTTCATTTTAAGAGATTTTTATGTCTGTGTTTAACAGAAATTGACAATTGTATTTCCAGGCATCTCCATTCTGTAAGTGCTACTTCAGAGAAAAATGATCTTTTTTCACCTTTAGATTGCATTACTGCCCCATAGCTTGAGGTTAAAATATTTTTAAAGATATCCCTTGTGTGTTATAGGAAAACGTTATTTTTATTAGATCAGTGAACATTTTTATTGACTATAATGTTCAATAAACTTTAGTTTTCAGCGCTTAATTGACTTATTGATCTTTTTCTTCCATTTCCTCTGATGATGAGAAATTGTATTGTGACCAGAAAGGTGCACTGCCTCTCAGCAAGTAGATGTCAGTTTTCTTTAATCCCATTTTTGCTGTGTTTACAGTGTAGCAAGGGGACAGGGAGGAGGGAGAGCTTGTGATACGAGTGCATCAGTATCATGCTTTGTTCTGTTTTTCTCCTAAGGATCTGAATCTAAAAATGGTGAAGCAGATGGTTCTGATAAAGAGATGAAACATGGACAAAAGTCTCCAACTGGAAAACAAACAAGCCAGCACTTAAAGAGGTTAAAAAAATCTGGTTTAGGTGAGTGAGAGTAAAATAAGTATATTTATTTGTTATTGTACTATTGAGATGTTTAGAATGTCTATGCTGTATTTAAAAGTTTTGTGTTGCTGATTTACCAGTCTCTTTCTCAAAGTCCGAAGTTGACCTTTTCGCAAGAAAATATCTTTTTTTTCTGGCTGTTTTGAAAATCCACAGGCAATTGTTTTTCCCCAAGAATGCTTTTCTGTACTTGCTTTTTAAATTTGACAGACCCAAGCAAGTGCAGACAGAGGTCATTTAGCAGCTTGCTTCTGATTGCTGCGTTATGATTTTTGGGCGGGTGGTAAGGGGTGGAGTAGCAGATATTCTTTCTTACTGTTAAGTCTGCTTGCAGTCTTAATGCATGCTTAATCCCAAAGAGAATAGTGTATTTTCTTACATATCTGTTCTATTCTAAGTTAACTCTCTCCTTCATTTGCATTATTCTGTGTCATGTAGAGGTTTGGCACATCATTTTTGATTGATTCTGTTTCTTTGGTTGATTTGTTTCTTCTGCTGGATCCTAAATTATTTTTGAAGCTACATCTCTTGAGGTTGTAGATACAGTTTCTGTTTTTTGTTTTCCATGTTATTTACCAAAATTCGTGAATGCTGATCTGTAATTAATGAAGAATTTTCTCTGAAGAGATGCAAAGAGTAAAGTCCCAATAACTCCATGTGATGGAGAAATTTTTTCTGCACTGCACAAAACATAATTGGAAATGTTCCCTAAGGAACAGAAAAAGTACTATTCACTAAGACCCTTGTCTCGTATAAAGCAAAGTCGAATAATTACATAACTGTTTCTTTACAGAGGACCTTTTGCATTCAGCAGACTGCTGAATCATTTAGAGAAGAATTTTGCGATGTGGGACCACATTGGAAATGTTTGCAAACAAGTTTTTCATAATGGCTGGATAATCCCCAAAATTATTTAATGCCTTTTTTCATTATAGGATTGTTTTTCTTTATGAACGGCCTCATCTATTTTCTTATATAACAATTCTGCAAAATAATGAAGATACTTGCTCAATATTATAGGTTGCTTGTTAAATACTCTGTTTCCAGTTTCTGGTGAACTCTTTTATACAAACTTCATTGTATCGCAAACTTCCAGGAAATTGTATTTTGATTTCATATATAATCTTCTGGCAGAATATTTATTGATCTCAGATGGATATGTAGTGTCTCTGTTGATCAAATGGTGTTACTCAAAACTGATAATACTGCCTTTTTGCTTTGCAAAAATATGTTCAATTTCTGATGATTTCCTGTAACTTTTCTCTAGCTGTGAGACTGAGACATGTGATTTGATGCATCCATTCCTCCCTATCCCTAGATATTTCATCAATATGGCCTCTGGTAC
Organism: Tetrao urogallus; assembly: GCF_951394365.1. Classification (NCBI taxonomy): domain Eukaryota; kingdom Metazoa; phylum Chordata; class Aves; order Galliformes; family Phasianidae; genus Tetrao; species Tetrao urogallus. The sequence continues at coordinate 41,450,141 of NC_136815.1, read as the reverse complement.
CAAATACAGAATGAATTCATTAAATCTTTTTTTTTATAGCTTTCAGAATAAATTCTGCAGCCATTTGAGGTACCATCCTTGGAACGTGGGATATATTGTATAAAGATTAAAGTTTTCTGTGATTTCTGTCCTTCTATTTTGACTCCCACACTTCAATGTAGAAACATATCTTTTTCACCCTTTTCATAGGTGATGCTTTATCTTGAAGACTAATCTCTTATTTTCCAAGGCTGTAAGCTTGTCTTTCTCTCTTATCCTCCAGGTTCTATTTCTGATCTGGCCAGAGGTACCCCCAAACTGTGGTAGCAGCTACATAAAGACTCAAAGTGTCTTTTTCTGTGGAAACACAACATGAAAACCATTGACAAATGCTCTGTTATAAACTCGTGTCTCTCAGAGTTATGAGTAGCTACGCAGTGGAGGTGTACAGTCAAATTCCACAGTGTTGCTACTTTCCCTGCTGTTCTGAAATATTTCTTGAAATCTGACTACGAACTTGAAACCTACAGCAACGGTCCTAAAGCTAGGAGGGATACAGGAGAGAAAATTTGTTGCCTTTCTGAACAGATCTTCTCTTTTTTTTTTGTCCCCCCCTTTTTTTTTGCCATATCTATGCTGGCCACTCACAGTGATCTGGTAGCCTGTTATCCTAGGAGTAGTGTGTGTGTTTCTTCCTCATGTTGATAAAGCAGCCATAGCAACGTGCAATGGTAGGAGGTTAAATAATTGGAAAATGTGTAACTCAGGCACACAGAATTAGGCGTGAGTTTCTGGTACTGTCTTGGTCTCTTCTCACTATTAAAATACCTACCAGTGTTGGATATTGCTGACTTTGCAATCATATCTTCTGTTTTGGTTTGGACCACCTATATGCGTATGGCATAATCCGAAGCATCAACTGGGGAAAATGTTACTTCATTTTGGAGTTACTTTAGAAGATAGAGATGTGTATGCTTTATGGATTAAAGAAAGGAATATATATACAGGCATTGCATTTGGATACATCATACTACTTGTGCTACACTTGGAGATTGTGTTCTTTTTGCATTCATATTTTGTGAGTGGAACAGATGGTGAGGACATTTTACTGTGATGCATTCATGAAAATGAGCACTTCTTCTACACAGTTGTCTTTTATAACAGGGCATTCATTTGTTCATAGTGGAGATTTTGCTGTGCAGAGATACAGTATGTTAGAAATGAGTTGGAAAAGGATATGTACTGAATGCGAAGTAACGGTTGTCTCATTCAGTTACTATTGTTTGCTAAAAAGTAAAAGGAAATTAGAAGAATGTTTGTGGGAGGCTGTGACTGAAGGGGAGCTTGAAGAATTTACAAATCTATTGCAGTTTCTTTCATTTCTGCACTTTGTGGGTGATGCTATAACCTTTCAGGATAAATGATCATAGTCTTCCAAGAAATCTAAAGCATAACAGCACTGCTTTTATTAATGTTAGCAGTTTAACACTTTGTACCATTTGAGAATTTTCTAATAATATACCCAAATATCCATATTTATAAAATATAAATATGCTTAATAAAACAGTTATATTTCTTGCTACAAGGTCCCTCTTGTACTATTTCTGAAATATTTGAAAGTACAACAGATCAAAACCTCCTGTGAAGAGTTAGAAGTTTTTGATTTGTAATGGCCTCCTATGCTCCTTACTTCTTCCATTCCTGTAATGTGTATCATAGTATGTTAAGACTGGAAGGCAAAAAGGTTCATAGCAGTATGTATATATCCTGATGCAGGCAGCAGTAGTGAGCTGCTTTTTAAGGGGCTTTGTCTATTAGTATTATCACAGAAATAAAAGCAAAGTTAGGCCAGATGGGACTTCCAGTAGTGACCCAAATTCATTAGTCACAAGGCAAAATCAGCTTGTACATCTGTCATTCCTGACAGATATTTCTCTGCATATTCTTAAAAGTTTTCCAGTGATGAAGACTGAAATGCCTTTCCTGAGATATCTTCATCAGAGGGTGGTTGGGCCCTGGAACAGGCTCTCCAGGGCAGTGGTCACAGCACTGAGCTTGTCAGAATTGAATGAGCACCTGGACAACATCCTCAGACATACGGTCTGATTTTAGGGTGAGGCTATGTGGAGCCAGGAGTAGGATCTGATAATTCTTATGGGTCCCTTCCAACTTAAGATATTCTACAGTTCTATGATAATCTAATGTCCTAGGTGGCTGAAAGCTTTGTATTACCTTGACAGTAATATTTCATACTGTGCAACACTTCCTTTGCTCTAGACTGTGGGCAGTAGGAAGACATTTATGCCTGTATTCAGTTTTTAATATATTTTCCCCTTCCTCCTGTGTAGTCTTTGTCTTATTTTTCCTCACGGACTCTGTTTTGTAGACTTCTGATAATTGTTGCTGTTGTCTTCTCTGTGTTGCTCATTTTTGATCATAGGTTCTAACAAAAATTCTGAGAAATACATGTTTTCAAACACGAAATTAACACTGTAGATATTCTCACCTCTGAGATAACTGTCTATTCATACAGGTAGGTTTTAGCAAGTCTGTGGACTGAGTTAGGCAAACCATAGTGCACTGCAAATGCGGGGCACAGGCCCAAGAAAATCTCTCTATAATAATTGATTGGCATCAGCCTTTTGCTTGGAAATAGAATTATATTGATGACAGGAAAATTATCTGCTTCTGCTGAGTTGAGTTGATCTCTTGATCTGAATGTAAGAATGTGTCTGTTGTGCTGTTGACTGGAACATGGATGCTGTAAGATCTCAAGAAAGAAATACAGGAAATATAAAACAAGCTGTGAGCAAAAAAAAGGCTGCTACCATCTGAGAGTACCATTTCTCTGGAACTTTCTATATTAAACTGATGAAAACTAAAAGCATAAAAACAGGAATTGTTTTTATTCTCTTTCTTTATATGTGTTTGAAATTATTTCTTTGTTGTTGTTGTTGTTGTTTTTTTCTCTCTCCAGGACATTTGAAATGGACCAAAGCTGAGGATATTGACATAGAAACACCAGGATCTATTCTAGTGAACACCAACCTGAGGGCTTTAATAAATAAACACACCTTTGCTTCTTTACCTCAGCACTTTCAACAATACCTCCTGCTTTTGCTTCCAGAAGTAGACAGACAGGTAAGTAGAAACATGGAATATTTCTTTCTGTACTTATTGAGACTTTTTTTTTAATAGTGTGTTTTCGTTTTCTGACTTGATTGACTAGGAATTGTTCTAGAGAAGACTAAGAAGAGTATTTCCATGCTTCTATTAGGTAAAACTGTTATATGTAAAATGAATGTAAAGTCTACCTCAACACTGACCAGCTTCTGCAGATCTTCTGAATTTGTCAGATTTCTTAATTAGCTTAATTAGCATTGCAAGTACAATGGCTTTACTTATAACTTTCTTACTAATAAAAATAAAAATAATTTTTTTTTTAAACCTGGAAGCTCTAGAACTGATGTGTCATTTACCTTCTTAATATATTTCTTACAGCTGAGATTTTGGCAAGAAAATCAAGAGAATGAATTTAATCATACTCACTATTTAAAAGTAACACATTTCCTTTTAGTCGGTGTTTCAGAAAATGTTCACATAATATATATATTACAAATGTTATTTCAGAGGTCCAACACTATATCATTGAACACTATTGCTTCCCAAGATAATTCATCAAAAAAATCAGCAAAAAAGAGTTGAGACATTTACAGGTGTCCTGTCTTTGTTCTTCTCATAGCATTCAGTCGAGTTGTACAGAATGCCATGTTTTAACATGCATGTGGAAGGCCAAGGTCTTCATTCATCTCTTGAGGATTAATGAAAATGTTTGGCCTCCAGTTGTGATAGTCTGAGGATTGTTACCTGCTGGAGAGTAAAGTAGCAATGATCTGTGCCGAGTTCTTACTTAGCAGAAGTCATAGTAGAGAGAGAGTTGCATCTCAGAACGTGTTGTTTTCTATACCTAAAGAGCAGCATTCCAGATACGGACTGATGAAACCAAATGAACTGATGTGCTTTTCATTCCTGTGGTAAATGGCAAACACCAGTGCAAAGCTCAAGGATCAAGTGAGGGTGAGAGTGAATTCCAGTCAGGAAGTACTGGTGAGAGCCTCTGATGTTAGTCGGTCTTACTGAGAATGGCAGGTTCTTTCAGTCTTCTTCCTTTATTTCTGCTTTCTAAATCAAATGGGACATCAGTCAAGAAAAAATGGAGTAAAACTATTTGACTTAACGGCCTGTCTCTGAGCATTCAATTTAGTTGTTTCGTGCTGTCCTTTTCTTGCGAGCGTTGCTACTTCTGCGGTTCTGGCTGATGGTTTTCCTTTCTGTGTGCTGCTCTACACTTGGTGGCTGTTTCTTCCCCAGAAATTGCTGCATTTCTATGTTGTCATGTGGATATAGTATATGAAGTACTGTAATGAATGGTACGATGAGGATGTAATAGAGTTATGCTATTTGTATATATATAGTGATCTGTGAAATGAATTACTAATGAAGTGCAGTCTCATTTAAGCTTTATTACTGTTCCACACAGAAAAGTCCTATGATGAACGAGCCTTTGTCGTTTCTGTCATAAACACTATTTTTCTGGGCGGTATAACTCCTCCTCCTCAAATCGTACTGAGCTGAAAGTTGTCATGCATATGTCAGTTTGAATAAGCATTTCTAGAAACCATTTGTTAAGAGAGCTGAGGTTTCCTTTTCCTGTATGTGTGAGTGTTAATTATAAATAAATAAATAATATCTCTCTTAAACCCACTTACTCTAATACGTTCAAAAAAAGTTTGGGGCCAAATTGGGAACTTCACAGGAAGTTTCTTCTGATTTTTTCTTTTGCTTCCAAGTTATTTGCAGAAGAGTCTTGGAAGCCCTTCATGGCTACATGAAGCAGGGAGCTTTAGGAAAGTTATGCCAGAATGGAAAGAGTGTAAGAACTACTGTACTGATGTTGGCTATCAGTTATTCACATTAAGAATTTATTTCAGTTTTTATATTACTTTAAATTTGATTTCAGTAGCAGTGAGTTCTGTGTATAATTCTTTCTATTCAAAATGCCTTTGAGAAAAATTCAGCATGTTGGCAGCAAGGTTTCACCAAAGATTTTATTTGCTTTCATTTGGGTTCTGAGTGAAATAATATGAGGACATTGTTCACAGAAGCAGCCATGAGCAGAGTTTTCTGATTACTGGGCTGTTCCAAAATTTTGCATCGTTAGATACTGGAAACAACATGTCTGCAGGTATTTAGATCTCTGTCAACCTAAATAGTCTCAAGAGCTCAAAAACCTTAAAATTCAGTGATTCAGGAGCCTGTTGGGGGATTCATTATGAGACCTAGATGGCTGAGTTGTCAATAATAAAACATGTAAGTGTAGCAAAGTCTTTGCATAAAGGATTTCAATTACAATAAATCCCAGCAAATAATTTTTCTATTCAACTCAAATTTGAACAATCTGCAAGTGGAAAACAATGAAATTTTCATCAGACAAACAGTTCTATTATTAATAAATCAATATGATAATTTTATATAATAAACACGTTTCTGATCACCTCTCGGCAAACTTTTATCTTCAGAGTGGGAAGTTTATTCGCATCTAGATTGCTTTTTTACATCAACAAGGTCTGTAAGTGCTTAACTAATTCTGGTCTTCCAGGATTTAACTCCCTATCCTTTATTTTCTCTGCTGGTAACACTTGAGTTCTCCTGAGCTTCTTACAGTTAATACGCATCCTACCCATTCACACAGGATGAGAATTTACTCCTGCAAAACAATCACCAGGGATCTCAAAGCCTCTTCCGATGTGTGTATTAATTTATAATGTCATACCAGACCAAACTTATTCATGAAGAGCATTTAAGACAATAGGAGTTACCCTACCAAAATTTCTATCTTGTCTTTAATTGTTTTATGAAACAAATTAGACATTCGCTAATTTTTCTTTTCTTAATCATTCTACAACTTACAGATTGTCAAGGCATTTATTTAAATGCGGATCTCTAAATTTAACTGTTCTTTGAGAAAAGCCTCATACTTTGAAGCGCTCAAGGACAAGCTGGATTGGGCTTTGAGAAACCTGGGCTAGTGGAAGGTGTTGAAGTTCCTGTCCAACCCAAACTATTCTATGGTTCTACGAAGGACTTAGGCTGTGTAATATTGCCCAAATGCATTTGAGTTATTTCAGGTTTATAGTAAGCCAATCCACTAAAAAGAAAAACACAACTTACAAATCAAAAGATGTTAAAATGGGTCAAAACATACTGTAATCTTCTTGTTTCCAAATCAGTGAACTTCTAAATAATGACTGTCTCCTGGGTCAGTGCCATTATAGCATCTTGTTGTGTCATGTTCAGCTCAAGTTCAGTGTTTCTCTCTTCACCTGCTGAATATAAGTTGATGCTGTCACTTCCAAGTTGATTATGTCACCTTTCAAAGTTTCCTTCTCACTTTGCATTGAAAAAATGGACGTCAATGTCAACTAGTAATTTTCTTTGTCTTATTTAAAATAGTTAGAAGTAATTAAAGGGAAAGTTATATATAGAATTCCTTTTCAAAACCTCTTTGCTTTTGAATAGGTTGAATCAGCGTAATATCATTCAAACAACAATAACACTGTACCCCAAAATGCTGCTACTCCCAAGCACATCAGTGAGTTCTGCAGAGAAGAGGAATAAATACTGTAGAAAAATGCACTCACTTGCAGAAGACAGGGGAGAAATCTGGTACATCCTATTCGGACATCTGATGTTGTTTTTAGTCTTTATATTCAACAGAATCTAATGTATTTTTGCTCTGTATTAGATTTATATTAGAAGAGAGAAGTGAAGCTTTATTTTCACCATCTTTCTCTTTGCTTTCTTAACTTCATCAGTACCTTAAGATGATATTTCCAGCATTTTCTTTCTGTTCAGAAATTAGTCCTTTGAGTATTTATTTCCTCCCAGCTTTACTTTACATCTCTTCATGGAATTAAAAGGTAGTAGTAGTTCAGTTGCTACCATTTCATACGTCAGCTGCCTTTTTCTTCTAATGCCACAACCTTTTAGCTGTCCTTTTCAATTCTCTATCATCAGAAAACTCACTAGCTTTCAAATATTTATTATTATGTTCCTGTACATGTCTGAGTTCTACAGTGAAATTGTTTTAGGGTTATAACAAAAGCACTCAGTTCAGAGGAGAATGTTGAAGGAGAGGGTGAAATGTAACTTACCTTCTCCACATTAGTGTATTTAAAAAGCTGTTAAATTGATACCCCTGTGTGTGTAGTAATTTAAGGTCATTTTCTGCCACATTTCTCTGCGACATTTTTTCTTTGGTTTTATTGGTTAATGTGGATAGTACAGTGTTATTGTGATCTGCTTTATTTGCACAACTTTGTAGGGTAGTTTTAATATAGCTCTCTTATGGACTAGATGGATGGAGAAACTTCAAAGCACACACACTGCCTTTTCAGTAAGGTTCTAGGGCTCCAATTTCAGAGCTGTGCTAGAGAGCATCACTGTTCAGAAAGTTACTTCCCCAGCTGGCTCCTCTGTCCTTACGCTGCCTGTTAATTCATTTTCTTTTTTTTTTTTTTTTTTTTCCCCGAACACAGCTGTATGGATAAGTCTGCACATTTCACATTCATATATTAACAACAAACTTTACATGAAATGAAGACTGAAGGATTTTAATTTAAAATCGCTGTTGGCTTTAGCTAACAGGAATATTCTTTTAGCCTCCCTAGTGCAGCCCAGCAGGGCTCACTGTAATTGCAGTCTGATGTGGCTGTTCTGATGGAGGCTGTAATGGCATGCTTGCTCTCTTGTTTGCAGTCATCCTCTCAGGTCCTCCTCAGTATCAGCACTTCTACGTACCTAGAAGTTCACATTTTTGATTCTCACGTTTGTTTGTTTTTTCTGTAGGTTTGGTCACCGTACTTCGGAAGTGTAAACTGGAGCACTGTGGGTTTTTTTGCCATCCTGCATCCATGTTGTTGAAATTCTTTCATTTCTGCAAGCTCTTTTCACACTTGCAGAATTTCTCACCTTCACAAATACATAGTGCAGCAGTGTCAGCAGTTACATTTGTCTGATACAGTGCTCAACTCAGAATAGCTACTTAGGGCCCAGCAGTGGTTCCATGCCAGCTGGAAGCTTAAGGTCCAGGATGCGTGGCTTTCTCCGCAATATCTTTTTCCTCATGTTCTTCTGGTTTGTGAGAGCCCCAGGCTCATGTTATTTCTCCATATTTGAACTAGTGAAGCTTTTGTTCCCCTCTCCTTCTCTCCAAGTTTTATATAGGTTTTAGTGCTAAAAAAGTGGATGTTTTGTGCAATTCCAGCTCTGTTTATATTTATAGAATAGCGGTACTTTAAAAAGAGAAAATAATTGACAAAACCACTCTCCTCCAGTGAGGGAGTATTTACACAAATCCCTTTTTTAAAAGACTATGCTTGGCGCTTTATTATGAGAGTGTAACTAATATGTGGGCATAAATGGTAACATATATAGACAGAAGGGACTAGCATGCTTCAAATTATGTGGCTATTAAGGGTGCATTGCATTAATGAAACATATACTGTTTCAACTGTTCTTTCCTTGCAAAATGCTAATAAAAGGTAAGAGTTGGTCTCCGGTGCCTCCAGCGTTGCCACTGTAGGGCTGCACTGGAGTTAATGCGGAGAACAGAATATGCCTCCTAGAGACGTACAGAAGAGTCGTAGATGGAGTGCACTGGAAAGGAGAGCAAACAGAAGTGATCCATCTGTACTTTTGCTGCAGTCACTGTCCTTCTTTTTATCTTATTCTCTTCTCTCCCCTTTCCTTCTTCTCTTTGCTCTTCCCTCCCTCCCCTCTCTCTCTCTTCCGTTCAGTATCTCTATTTACTATATTTTCCTTGCTTAAAGAAAAAGGGTAAAAGAGATTGCTTTTTTTCCCAGTTAGTGAGAGTATTTTTTATCTGCAAACTGTTCCAATTCAGTTTTCTTTAGCTTGCTCTCTCTTGTTTAAAGAACGAAAAGTCTTTTTTTTTCCCCCCATTGGCAGACAGTATTTTATTATGACTACAAAAGAGAAGGGGTAGGATGCACCATTTTCAGTTATAATACTCATCAGAACAACAGACTGATTTTAGATGTTTGCATGTAGCATCCCCTCACCTCCTGTTTCTCTGAGCCAGAGGTGTATGTCATTTATTTTTATCAAAAGCTTGATGAGTAGATACTGGCCTGTATATTGCTTTTTCTGTACCTTCCCCAGCATATAAACATTATTAGATAATTTCATGATTTCTTACTTTCTCTAAAACTTGTTCTTGGAAAAAGTTGCATGTTTGCCTTGATCACAGCTTGCATATGTATGTTTGTTTTTTTTACTTTTTTTCCACATTTACATATCTCTTCTACCTTTATAAATATTTGCAGTTTGTTACATGTTCTGACATGCTTGGGGTTGGTAACTGTATGATGTATGTAATTTTAATGCATTTAGAAAGTACTATTGGCTATGTATTCTGATTTTCCTTATATTTTACTTATTTTTTACTTCATTTTGAAACTTTCCTTATCTTTTCATTTTCCCAGATTCATTATTCTCCTTAAATTTTTCATTTAATTTCTTGCATCTGAGCCCAACCAGATTGCATTGTATTGTCGTTTTTGACATTACAGTGTATTGGAATGAATATAGCTATCCCATTTGTCTTCTTGATCTAGACAAGGTCTAAATTAGCAAGTCACATTTCATTTTGAAAACATATGTTTGCAGTTCTTCCAGTCTTACTTGACATATTTCCTGCTTTAGTGAAGATTGAAAATGTCTTTGTTTCTTTCTTTAAAAGACTCTTCTTCCTTCTCTCATCTTGTTGTCTGAAGCAGTTATTCCTATGATAGTAGATATTTTCTTATTTCTTCAGATATTTTACTTCTAAGTTTAGTCTAGTTGTTTTTTAAAGGACAGAAGTAATATTTAGAATTACTTTCACTATCTATCTTTGGAATCTGTCTGTATTTGCATTCCAGGACAAACTGTGCTATGCTGGTGGTCAGTTTGGAATGACAGAGTTTTACTTAGAAGAATTAATAATCACATAATGAGAGCTAAATAAAATTTAGCCTTATTCTGCGTCAGGGTATACTCTGCTTCTGAAAAGTAGGATGTGTGGAAAAGAGATTACACAGAGCAAACAGTAGTGCTCGAGTTGTATTGCATGAAAATTGCAATGAGTTGAGAGGCTTAGTATAAGCAAGTGTTTTCCCATATTATCTGTCTAAAATATGAAGCTGGCATGACTGAGTCTGTTGATCTGGGAGCAACTTGTAAGTCAGATCTATTGCTGTCTGCTGTATTCCTTTGTGTTGGATATATTTGTCTTATTGTATTTCTCAGCTTTTGTATTTTGTGGTCGGAACAGCAAAAGGACCATGATAATTGCATCTTCTCAAAAGTAGTTTTCGTATACTCCCATACCCCTGCTTTAAACTCAAAATCTCTTCCATTGTTTTTGGCTTTAAGTACATGGAGATTGAAAGAATGATTTTTCTATGAAGTCATAGTGCTGTGAGCAAATGTGTGCATGTATTGTTGTGTTTGAGATCAGCCTCTAAGAGTTCCTTATCTTCAGGCAAAGAAACAGTTGCTATCTTTTTGTGTCTGCGTTTTTGGCAAGTACTGATGTGTTTTTTTAATGTTCTGTATCTTCTAACTGTATTACTTCTTTCACATTTCTACCATCTGTGTCCTCAAGACCTGAAAACAGCATTTCGTCTTCAACTTGGTAATCGGTAACTTTTCTACTTATTCTCTCCCCCACTTTTTCTTTTCTTCTCATCGTCATTACGGTACTGTGCCTTTCTCTGCATGTGTTTTTCTCTCTTTTTTTAGACGTATCAAACCATTTATGAAAGTTTGGTTCTCTTCAGGAAAAACAGACAGGGAAAACAAGAGGATTGGTTGCCCCCCTATGGAAAGGAGCAGTATATACGTAATGGAACTCTTCTATGGGATAGATTACAGTCTGATTGAGAGCTTGTGGAGCAGGATCAGAGGAGAGGCCAGTGGCATGGATGACAGTGATGGGAGTGGGAGTTTGTTAGACCAAGTGATATATCTCAACTCTGGTAAGGCCACACCTAGAATACTATGTCCAGTTCTGGGCCTCCTCAGGATAAAAGAGACATGTAGCTACTGGAAAATTCAAGTGCAAGGCCATTGAGATGACTGAGAGGCTGATAGAGCTGGGCCTGTTTAGAAAGATAGGCTCAGGGGTATCTCATCAATGTGTGTAAATACCTGAAGGGAGAAGTTGACAGGACTGGAGACTAAAACACAGAAGGTAGAACTTGTTTAAGCTGAAGGTCACTGAGTGTAGAAATTTTGCCCCAACATCTTTGAAAGGTCATGGAGATAGCAAAGGTCCCCAGTGACTGGAGTATGAAAATGTTGCACCCATCTTCAAGGGAGGCCAAAAGAACCTGGGTGTCTTGATAGACGAGCAAGTTGTATATGAAACAGCAGTGCATCCTGGCAGTAACATGAGCTTGCAGTAACCTGAGCTTTATGAGCAGGAGCCAGGCCAGCAGATCAGGAGAAGTAATTATTGATAGCCCTTCTGTCTAAAAAGGCATTGACCTATAAAAGCAAGTCCAGTGGAGGGCTGCCAAGATGGTTAAAGGGCTAGAGCACAGGCAAGGTGCATTTGTTCACATAGAAAACTGCATTCTGCAGCTAGCTAATGGTAGACTGTAGAGAAGATAGAACTCTACTTGGAAGTACACAGTGATGGCATTAGCAGCAATGGACATAAGGTAGAAGTTGGGAAATTCTGATTTGATTGTCAGGAACAGTGTTTTCACAATTGGTTAAGTATTGGAAGAGGTTGTCCAGGAAGGCTGTGGGAGCATTCCTCTTAGAAACATTCCAACCTCATGTGGACAGTACCTAAGAAAGCTGCTAGAAGTGGAATGACTTGGAAAGCTAGATGACCTCTAAAGATCTCACCCAACTCACTTAATTCCGTGCATGGTTTTATAGATGATAATACTGCTTATTTTTTTTATCTCAGTTCTGTCAGAAAATTTTATTTAACTTGGTGTGTATCATGATTTCTTCTTGAGAGACGGTTAGTCCTCATTTCTTTTTAATCTTCTGGATTCTTTGTTACATTATTTCCTATTTTGTTTGTTTGTTTTTTACCAGGATGTAAAATTTTAAGTTTTGTCTGTGTATGAATGTTTGGATCTGGAAAACCAGAAGTCCTATAAACAAAGCATATTAATTGCTCAGTATTGATCTAGCCCTTCAATTTCTTAGTTTTCTGCTTTTCCTTTGTTAGTAAATCTCATTTTATGCCTGGCTTCTGACTTTTTGAAGTCAGAAAACTTGAAGTGTATTATTATACTTTAATTGTACTGCCAGGTTCGTACTTTGCTTCAGCTGTCTTCATCTTTTCTGTTGGGGCAGATATTCTGGGACCTAGTAATGTCACTGATGTTATCTTTACATAGTTCCTGTTTCTGTTCCAAACTGTTTTCATGTCAGTTCTGAGTGAAATATGAGTTATCTGTCTCATCTACTGATACTTCCTGAGGCTTCTTGAGGTCTTCATTTTTTTTCACCATTTTTCCTAATAGTACAAGGTTTAACAGAGGTAACCTGATATTCTCATTCCAAGGTGTTCTATAGTGAGGCATTATAAGGTAGACATTGAAATTTAATGGTGTTAGCAGGGCTTTGGTGTAGGAAAGCATACATAGTTTTCTACTGGAAATAATGATATATGTTTTTCAATTAATAGTTTCTAAATCAGATTTATAAAGGAGGTCACAATTATGTACAACTCAGCAGAATCATCTGTTCGGTCAACCTACATGGATACATGAAAGAAATATCTGTTATTTAGATATATAGTCATTTCAGTTATCATTTTGAATACTAAAAATGGCCAATTCAATTCTAAAGCTATGAAAAGAGAAGTATGCCAAAATTTACATGAACTGTACAAAAATTTTAAAATAAAATTATCTGATTTGAGCATTTTAATATACAAGACTCAGATTAAATATGAAGAGAAACAAATTTAATAACAGTGAAGTGCTGTATTTTAAGAGTAAGCAACTGACCCACGGAGATTTTTTATGTATTAGAAGTTAGCATTGATTTTTGGGCAGATTTTATCAGATATAAATAGATGGCTGATGGATATATATGAGTAATGGGCACACTTACATCAAATGGGCTGAAATATTTATGTGAAATAAAAATTCCCTTTTTTAGTTATATGCCACCTAAGCTAAACAGATACAGCAATCTTTCTTCTGAATGTTTTCCTAGTAATTGACTTTTATGGTGTCTTTTGCAAAGCTTCGTGATCTTTCCTTGTAATTATCAAGATCAGTTGAACCTCTAATTTTATCTCGTGTTGTTACCATATGGCACCACTCCCATACTGCTAACTGCAGAAAAATTTAGTGTCTTTACTTGAGTTGTGTAGCAGATACACTGTCATCAGAAATGCAGCCACTGTTTAACAGATCTTACAGATTTTCTGTGACAACTAAAGCTGCTTTTACCTTTTTCTTACTCAAGTGCATTCACACTCATCCTCTATTACAGACTTGCCAACTGCTATAGCATCCATTCAGTTTGGTTCCATTAATCACAGTCGCTTTGAATGGTGTTTGTTGTTTAAGTAGAAAAATGACTTTTAAATAGGTAATGGCATACTGGTACACTCAGCAGTATTCTATAGAAAATGGAGAAACTCTCTCAATGACTTCCATGCTAAAAATACATGTAAGTTCACTTAAAAGTATTTTTCAGATGTGTTAAAGTTCAGTTCTGTAGCTGCCAACTATTATTTGACAGGGAAAGCTTTAGCTTTCTTCTTTACATAACTGGATACTAGCTCATTAGCTAAAGTACTGAACTTTAGTACTTTACTGAACTTAGTTACTGAACTAAGCAAATCTTATTTTATTATTACATAGAATAAAAGCAACTTTTCTAGAAAACATTGCTACATACAAATCATATGGGTGTATAGTATTATTCTGGAGACCTATAAAGAATGTAGATCACTTCAAAATTAATGCCTCCTATTTATTTCCATGGAAAATGCTACAGATACAGAAAACATGATAACACTCTTTGTTAGTATTCTGTAGATAGAATTGGGTCTGTTTTTCAATATAGTCACCAGCATTAGCTATGCATTTTCACTAGAGATAAACAAGAGAACCTGTGTGACATGCTCATACCAATCTGCATGGCTGTCGGGAACATTGGTTGTCTTTCACACAACTGTTGCCATTACTGAAACACACCACCCCGTGCTTCACTGTGCTCACATCCACTGTTTGGTCTCCATAAATGTGTAGCAAGCTTCAGTGAATGTCAGTGAGTGCGGTTTTCTCAATTTTCTCCTCATGGAGAAATTCAGTTAGACACCTTTGCTTCATAAGCATTTCCATATCAGATACCATTCTGTCAGACTGCCCCTCTGCTTCCATTTGTCTCACAGCAGCAAAAGATAATGGAATATTGAGAGGAAGGTTCAGCCTCTGCTGCCAGACCACCGACATCCATCCATCTCTGACTTCATGAGCAAATGTAATAAAATATGAGGCATTACTTCTGCAGTAGTGTTTTTATTTCCCAATGATATTTTCTGGCTTAATGAGAACTCTTTTCTACAGGGATAACTAACTTGGCCTCAAGAATAGAAGGTGTTTAACCTGGTTTCTAATATGTGTCAGCTATCAACTGCTAGCAAAGGAGTTGTTGATGGATTGAGTAAAGCTCCTAGCTATCATGAAGCATGAATGTGAGTGACTGATAGAAGGTTTTATGTTTAAGAAAGACAAGTGTAGCTATAGTGTGCAAGACAAGCAGAGCCAGAAAACAGTGCCAGGAAGGTACAATACTACATGCTGTGAGATCTGCTTGAGATGCTTAGGAATTAAGTACAGTCTAAGTCTTTAAATACTATGGAGGCAAAGGTAAGCCATTATCTTATGAAATACTGGTGTTTCTGAAAGTCATTCTGTTTAAATGACTCGTTTATGAATCATTCACTGCGATCAGTAACTAGACTGTGCGGTGACTTGGTTGGAAGGGCATGAAGAGGCTAGAGGTCTTGAAGGCAGTGCAAGGATTGATTTACTCACCCTCATTTAACAAAGCAAGTTGATAATTGCTCAGAAGAGATATGCATGCAAGAGAGCTCTTGGTTTCCTTTTTAATTCTGATGTAACAGGTGACAACTTTACCACCTTTTAGCTTTGTAAACTAGAACACTGTTGCTAATTTATTTTTTAAATTCTTTAGCATCTTTGATATCTTAGAACAGCAAATATGCATATAAAGCACAATTCCATTTTCTCTACGCCAAGGAAGAATCATCAATGTCTATTTTTCTTGATAGATATTGCCTGAAAGATTTTTGGGCTGTCCAATGATGGAGAACTCACAGCCTTTCCAAATAAAAGTCTAATGCTTCACTAGCTTTACTAATAGAAAGTTTTCTCCTCTGTCTAATCTGAATCTTTAGAATTCTAACGCTGTAACTTTTTGTTGCAATAGCCTTCAAACAGTGCCCTATCTTCCTGTTTTCCTTTCTTGAGATGCAGTCCTTATTAATGCATTCTTTATAGCTTGAGGACCTTCAGCTTCTGGTTGGCCTCATTTCTCTACTCTGGAGTTTATATCAGTTTTGAATTGCAAGAGTCAAAATTGAATGTTTTACCCCAGGTCAGACTCTTGTTCATAACTTCCAGTGCGGTGCTCGCCTTCTTTGCAACTGTATAGGAAGGTTGAGTTATATTCAGTTCATGATCAGCCTGTGTGTTCCTAAGCTACAGATCCTTTTCTACAAAAGCATGGCATAGCCACTTAGTTTCTCCAATTTGGTTTTTCTTTGCTTAAGTATTTCTACAATAATGAGGATCTTTGCATTTACTGCTATTGCAATACCCTTATCCCCACTGCTTTCACTGTAATTCTAAAATCTGTCAAGATAATTCTGAATTTCAGTGTACTCTCACTCCCTCTCAAATTTACATCATTAGCATATTTCTACCATTTTTCAATCATATCCCTGCAATAAAGCTTTCTTGTTGATAATAAGTAAATTGTAGTTAACTAAGAAAAGTTTTCTGAGTAGTTCTGGAGCCACTTAATGGCAACTTACATATCCTAAATTCCTTAAAAAAATGTCATGTGACGCATTATTGTTAAAATCAAGATACACAGCTTGTGCTATTTCTCTTCTACTGTGGGGCCTTTTATGCTGTCAGAAAGAAAAGTGATTGACTTGACATGATCAGTTGTTGACAAATCTGTGTTGGCTGTTGCTCAACTCGTATTAACATCCAGACAGCTTTTTATAGTCTGATATCTTGTGCTTTTAAGATTGCACATACTCTCCATATCTTGCAAAGAGAGGGAGTAAGCGAGGTACTTAGACATAAACTTTTTGTACTGATTTAGATGAGTTGTATGTATCATAGAATCATAGAATACTTAGAGTTGGAAGGGACCCTTAGAGTTCGTTTAGTCCAATTTCCCTGCAATGAACAGGGGCAAATACAGCTTGATCACATTGCCCTGAGCCTGATCCACCTTGCCTCCTGGCATCTACCACCTCTATGGGCAACCCGTTCCACTACCTCACCACCTTCACTGTAAAAGACTTATTCTTTATGCCTAATCTAAATCTCCCCTCTTTAAGCTTGAAACCATTTCCCCTTGTTCTTGTATAAGGTCGCTTCGGAGCCTTCTCTTCTCCAGGCTGAACAGCTCCAGCTCTCTCAGCCTGTCCTCATAGGAGAGATGTTCCATTTCTTTGATCACTTTTGGGGCCCTCATCTGAATGCGCTCCAACAAGTCCATGTCTCTCCTGTACTAAGAATTCCACATCTGGATGCAGCACTCCAGGTGAGGTCTCACCAGCGCAGAGCAGAGGGGCACGATCACCTCCCTCACCCTGCTGGCCACGCTTATTTCGATGCAGGCCAGGATACGGTTGGCTTTCTGGGCTGTGAGGGCACACTGCTGGGTCACATCCAGTTCTCCATGCAGCGATACCCCCAGGTCTTTTTTTTTTTTTTTTTTGCAGGGCTGTGCTCAATCCTTTCGTCCCCCAACTTGTATCAGTAGGGGATGCTGTCTTGACCCAGGCGGCGCAAGACCTTCCATTTAGATTTGTCAAACCTCATGAGGTTCTCTTTGGTCCACTGCCTGTCTAGGTCCCTCTAGATGACATCCAGTCCCTCTGGTGTGTTGACCACACACCTTAGTTTGGTCTCATCAGCAAACCTGCCAAGGGTGCACTTTACCATAGATTATTAGATGTAATCTAGTACCAAGAAGTTTCTTCGATAGAGTGTAGGTCCCCTGTAGATTCTGTGTCATATTCACCCAGAATAAATCCATAGGAATGTTTTAGGACACCCTAAGACATTTCAAAAAAGAGTGAGATATCTCTGTATAGGCCACAGAGATGTCCTGAAGCTGGCTTGGTCTGTAAGCCAATAGCTATGCTTATCACTTGTTTTATACTCAGGCGATACCCGTGTGCTGTATATGTACAGCTAAATTACATGTTTCTACAATTATCACAGACCATCTTCAGTGTTCCATGGATTCTGAAATCTATCTTTTAACATTTCTGATGTAGATTCACAACAAGGCGTTTAGGAGGCTGGTCCACCAAGTCAATCAAATTTGAATACAATTAAGTATTCAGCTCCTTGCTTATTCAAGGCTGAGATGTTACCGTTCTGTTGATGGTATTTATTCTTTTAAGCATCTGGTATAAAGATGAGTGCAAAGAAGGTGTTATGAGCATTAGCTATGTTCATGTATCCCTCTAATTTTTGCACTGTGTTGCATGGTGGACTAACATTTTTTCATCATGTTCTTGCTACTAATGTACTTACAGACTTATTTCTTTCAGAGATTGATGTGTTTGTTCCAACTGCATCCCATTTGGCCCTTTATAACATATTCTACTGTGGTATTCTTGGACCTTATTTTCATTCCTTGCATGCTGTAATATCAGTAGTGCGTTCTTCACTAATACAGTGTGGTCTGATTGT
The DNA here is from genome assembly GCF_951394365.1 of Tetrao urogallus. Taxonomy (NCBI): domain Eukaryota; kingdom Metazoa; phylum Chordata; class Aves; order Galliformes; family Phasianidae; genus Tetrao; species Tetrao urogallus. The sequence continues at coordinate 41,432,082 of NC_136815.1, read as the reverse complement.
ACAGTCCCCATTATTCCTTTTCAGGATCGTTTGCATTTGGTCACTATTGTTTATTTAAAAAACTGTGAGGTTTCTCTAACTCCCTTTTTTACTTGCACAGAGTTCTTGAGGGATTCTCCCAACTAATTCTGCATTATTGAAAGTATGCCTAATTGGAACACACTTTTGAACTCTACTGTCATTAGTATTTTCCCTTTTTTTCCCAAACAAACTGTAGTGTTTTATATTACTATGAGTCATATGAATTACCAGATTTCCATTTTGCCCATCAAGTCAAGATGTTGACTGTCAAGTAAATCTTCTTCTAAGTCCTCCTACATACCATTTGTAATTCTTGCAGTAGTGTTCAACTGTTAGAGGCTGAGCTGAATGTACCACTGTTATCATATTAGTTCCTTCTTTAACCTCCTATAAATAAGCTTAATTTTCACAGTGATTCACAGTGCGGTGTTTTATATCTAATAGTTGATGTTTTTCTTTCAGTTTTGTTTTTTCTTTTCCCAGTCTTCCACATTGATTTAGTTTGAAGTGCATCTCACAAGTAGGCTTGAATAGTCATTCTTGCTCATATAATTGGGTGACATATATATAAATACTGCAGTAAGATATGGAGGAATTATCCAGTATGTCTTTACAGCATGTTTCTTTTCTCTGTAAGGGCTATTTTCTGTCTTTGCTTATTTATTGCCATATATCTAAACATTCTTGGATATCACCTCATGGGTGAAGGTGCCAAAGCCATTCTGTCCATAACACCTATTCTACCATTTCCAGTATATATCTGTCACTGCTGATAAAAGTATCAGTAGATCTATAGACTCCATGATGAGTCTTACAGTCTCCATGTCACTTGTGACCCACTCACCGTCATTTCTGGCTGTATTCTTAGATCAAAGGTAGATGGACAATAAAGTTTAATAATCAGTGAAATGGGTAGATTTCATTACTGAAGATCATCAGAATGTCATTGTTATCCTCACTCCCCTTCATTCCCTCCTCAGAATCTGTTTTTGAGGTGGTGAATCTCTTGGACACTGGGAGCACTGGTTTTTCTTTCTCTGGTCTTGGGACTGGTTTATCTTTTTTACCAGAATAGGTGACAATACCCTTCTCTGTGTTTGAAGGTCATATTAAGGTGTCATTAGGATGTGTGGCATGAATTACTCACCCAGTTTACACTAGTTTGCATTCAGAGGATCTCCATTTGGTAAAAGTTTGTGCATATTGACACTGTTCTTGCAATCTGTTCTGAAAATTCCAATTACTTTTTAGCAGATTTGACAGTAATTTGTTTTATCATTTTGGGATTCTGTGGAAAAACTGAGTATCTTGTATACTACAAATATTTTTGCTGATGTTGTCTTTCAGTGTAGGTTATAGGGAGGAGAGTGGTCTTTTGTGTTGTCTAGCATAGGTAGCAAATACAGAGCAGAAATGTTATGGGCAGTAGCTGTTGGTAGAAAAATTACGCAGTTCCTTGATGTGTTTTATTTTTAATGCTTTGTAATGCAAACAGATGTTGAGTTTTAGCAGATATATTTATTAGTTGGGTGATTTTTTGTTAGCTTTCAATAAAAAAGAGGAACATATTAAAGCCATTATGAATTCTGCATAGGAATATTAGTTTTAAGACATAATTTTACCATTGTGCTTAATCAGAATTTAAATTTCAACAGAATAAAACATAAATTTTTCAAGAAATGTTTGTTGTTCCAAGTCATTAACACAATGTCTCTTGGACAACATTTTTAAATAACATAAAACTTAATAGTGTATTTTAGAACTGCTCTCTTGGCATATTTCTGTAAATTCTAATTTAGACCTAGTGCTTAATTGTGCTGTCTGCTTGTCAGAGTATAGAGAAGTAAATACAACCTTTTGCTTCAAAAATTTTAGCTTTCACTTAATTTTTTTGAGTAAGGTGAAAATATATTCTCAATGAGAGAACAATTCAACAGAGGCTATGTTAATTAATCCTGTAGGAAGAATACCTCTTGGTCTTTCCATGTTTAACAGAGCAGAAAAAAAAATGTTGGCCTCATTTCACACAACCAATTGAGGAAAGAACCAGACCATCTATGTTAGTATCTTTGTTTCTTGTTGACAAGCATTTAATTCCTTGGTGTTTTGCTTTTTTTTAGTAACTAGATTTACAGTTGTTAGTTCTGTGACTGCTCAAACTTGTCCATTTTTGGTTGCAGATTTTTAATTTCTTTTTTCTCCTTAGAATTTTTTAAATGAACCAAAAATAGCTAAAGGATTAACTTAGTTTAGTTGGTGGTTGGTTTTTTTTCTTCATTTGGTAATGGATCTAGTTTCCTTAAAATAATTTGAAAATTTCTGTCTCATTCATTTTAGTTCTTAAAGCCGTTGAGTTCCTTTAGATTTTTTTGTTGTCATCCCTTTCTCCTTGATCTTTAACTGACTGAGTGCATTCTTCCTATTCCATTCTCAGCACAGGATTTCTTTGATTTCAAATTTCTGAGCACATCACTGAGGCCAGTCAACTCTTTATTTCCTGCTTTTTTTTTTTTTTTCAAGAAGAAATTTTGTCTGCTTTGCATTAATTTGTTAACTTATGTGTTGATTTAAGGGGACTCCAAATGTTGGTGGATTTGCAAGTTAAGCCCTTTAATGTTTGACTAGAATTCTCAATCTCTCCTTTTTGAATTTATTTGGTATCTTTTTGCCCTAAATAATGTGTACCAAGCCTATCTAATTATGTTGCTTTCAACATTCCTCCATTGCATTTTAACCTGAAATGATTATTTCATATTGTGCTATAGTAGACCACTGGAAGCTTCTCCTCTAATTAATTAATGCTTTTCCATCTTCTGGATCATTACATGATACGTGATTTTCTGTCTAGGTTTTGGCTGTTCCAGCTACTTCAGTCTTCCATGAGGTCTGTGGGGCTCTGAATACAGATCTCAGTAAAGCTCTTCCACAGCCAGTTCATCAAAGCAATGACAATCATGAGGTCAGCAGCCACTTCTCTTTAAGTTTGTTCATTATCTTTTTTTAATCTATTGATCCTTGACATCATATTTTCAGTGCAGCCTGCATCTTTTTTTCAGGTGCAGTTCCCATATGATCTGTTGTTCTATATTTGCTAGTTAACCGTATGGGTATTTGCTCATAGGTGAGACACTGCAGTCTTCCTCTCACATTTCTGCTATTATTTTTTCCCTATAGTTCTGTTTCTGTTTTCTTCCATAACTACTTATTCCTCATTACTTTTTCTTACATTACAGGAACTAACAACATTTTACCTGTGACCCTGCCAACATTTTATTTCAGTTCTGAAGTTCCAGCCTGTCTTTTTCTGTTACGTGGTCTAATTAACCTTTCTAATATTTATCTTGGAGTTTGCATTGTCTTTTTCACACCTTGTAAGATGCTGTCAGAAATTTAGCACTTTTTGCAATTGTATTAGCTAATATACTGAAATATACAGTATCTCTTTCTATAAACCTTGCTTCTCTCACACCCTTAACAAAAACACAGGTACAATGAAGCTGTTCTTATAATAATGCTGTTCTTCTTATATTCATATGGTATTCTAATTTTGCAATCTTCATAATGCTCTTGATTTATGCAGCCTAGTGAAATAGCTTAATGATATTTGGCTTCATTTCATGCAATCTAAAAGTGAATTGCTGCTAAAAATCACTATTCTCCATCCACCTTTTGCAGTCCATTCCATCCTTGCGTGAGATCTAATGATTATATGACCTTAGGATAAGTTGCATCATCTTGCTGGTTTAGCAGAAAATTATTATATGTGAATTATTACTTTCCTATGCGATTTGTTGTTCTGACTCATAATATGAATGCACAGTTTGCCACTAGCTGTGCAGTGGGGTTTCAGGGAGACCAGAGGTAACCTGCAGTTATACAATGTTAAATAAAGAACTTGTATTACCCTTCCATGAAAAACTGTCAGAATTTGGGATTGAGTTTTTGAGTTTATTGAAGTTTGGAGTAGAACCTACACTGACATGAGTGGATGTCAGTATTTCATCTCCTTTAATGTTGAAATTGAGGTAGCTTGAGCATCTCTCTTTAGGAAACAAAAAATTATTTATTAACTTTTGATGCTTTTCTTTGTAATATCTCATCTTACCTTTTTAGGAAATTGTGTAAATGCTGATTTTGACCAACTTCTGATGTATTTGTTCAATTGCAGGAGACAGCAGTATCGAGAAATCTCAGTTTAATTTATTAATTCTTTTAGAAAACATTTAAGTGTTTCCTATAAAAGGATTGGTTGTGTAGAAAGAAAATGATGTGTCATACCAATCTGCTGATAAGTGCATTTTCTTCTTGTCCTTTCTCTGTTATCACACAGATGTTATTTTCCTGATGCTTTTGCTGCACATTTCAGCATTTCTTTCCAGTTTTTCTCCATTTTTATCTTTAGTCGTAGCCTCCTGTAATTAATGCAGTCCACAACCCACACTGTGTGAAGCACAGAGACATTATTTATCTACCTTAATTGATTTCCTATGACTTGTTGGCAAAACAATGGCATATAGGGAGCCTGCTTTGGCAGGGAGGTTGGACTCGATACTCTCTCGAGATCCCTTCCAACCCCTATAATTCTGTGATTCTGTGATACAGCAGGAGATCACAGTCAGCAGCTCTGTAGGTGTGTATCCTGCTGAGGGGCACATACACATACAGTTTTCTGTCTGTAATCAAATGGCTTTTGCGTTGCCTCTTTCTATTTTTACTTCTACACATCTTTCTGTTTTACTCATATGAGGCTATTACGGGACAGTATGTGAGCTAGGCAATGAGAAAATTCTACCAATTCTTTATCCACCAAATAGTCCAGCCTTCGTACCCATATCTCTCCAATTTAGAGATTAAGATACAGTATAAGACCACATTAAAGTCCTTTCAAAAGTCCAGCTAAGTGACATCACTTGCTCTGCCTTTGTCCACTCATGCTGTCACTTGATTGTGGAAGACCACCAGATCGGTCAGGCATGATCTGCCCTTAGTGGAGCCATGCTGCCTGTCTCAGATAACATTATCAAAGGTTGTTCTGAAAGCAAGGCCAACGTTATCTGGGAAAGATAATGGTCAGTGAGAGAAACATGCCTAAATATCCTGAAGTGTTTCTGGCACATTTGCTTCTTTCTGCTTCTGGTTTGGAACAAGTGCTATGAGTTAGGGGAATATTACATATCTAAAATACGCAATAATATGCTGTTAATTTGGTGTTTTTCAGTACTATATTACAAATGGTGTGTTCAATTATTTACCTCTTAGTAACCTCAAATGTATGAATTTGTATTTATAGTCTGCCTATTATCCTAGAGATGAAACCCACCACTAATCTGTTTTATTTACTTACTTTCATCTGTTATTAGAATTCCTTCAATTACTTACTAGAATTCCTTGAGAAGTCGTATATATCTGCAGAAACTGAAAACAAGCATCAAGTTGTATGATAAAGATCAATATTTGTATTGCTTTTTAACATTATTCCAGAAATACTACAATTGATACCTTCAATGGTTTTATATCATTGAATGTGATGTAAGAAGTAAAATAACTACAATGTTCCACAGTTTTGATGCTTGTAAAATTAGGTGTATAGCTGTTCTAACTTATTTTTTAAGGTTACTCATCATCCACTCTTCTGTCCATGCAGCATAATAGGTAACATGAATGTTCATAAAACTGAGAAACAGAGCAAAGTTCTTTTGTCATTATATTTAATTTGTTTCGTACCGTATTCCAGGAAGATGCACAGGTGCATTAATGAGCTTGATTTTTGACTGTGCACCACAGCTCTAGACATCTTAGGCTCAAGACAGAGAGAGTTGTGATTGAAACACATCAGCTGTAAACTGAGTTATCATCAGTAATAGTGAAGACTGATTACGACTGAAAAGAGCACACTGATGCAGGATTAGTCCTCTTGTGCTTACAGTAACTATAATGAAAAAACAAGTTTTAGTAGTAGCAGATCATTTCCTGTGTTATTTCCACTTTTGATCTGTCCAGCTTCCCTTCATTGGAATTCCACTTTTATGTAGTCTTAGATGACGCTCTATCTGACAGTATCTTATGCTGTTATTGGCTTATTTTCTAGATGGGAAGTGATGGAGTTTTGCGCCTCAGTAGTTCTGCTCTAAACAATGAATTCTTTGCGTATGCAGCACAAGGGTGGAAACAACGATTGGCAGAAGGTAACTTTTTATTTGCTCTCAGATTTACCAAAGAATAATTATTTTCATGAAGAAAGCCACCGCTTCTCCATTTGAGGATTACATTAACAAGGGAAAGAGTAATGCAATGGTAACTGAGCAAAATGAACATTGCTGATTCCGTTTTGAATTTAGTCTACATTATCACAACTTGCTGTGACAGTTTATACTGACTGTTAGAAAGAAAAAAAGGCAACAACACATTTTCATCACTGCCAAACCTCGGAAACGTAAATGCAAGTGACTAAATCCCACCAATATAGTTTCAAGATAGTGAAGTTACATGGTAAAGCAAGTCTTGCTACTTCACACTCTTGTTTTTCAGTGTATTCATTGGAGATTGTTGGATGATCAGAAATCACTGTTCATCGTCTGTGTAGCTGTAATGTATAATTATGCATGAAACTAATCGACAACTTTTATTCAATATTAGTATTTGTTTTGTAGGAGAATTTACTCCAGAAATGCAGTTGCGTATCAGACAGGAGATGGAAAAGGAAAAGAAAACAGAGCCTTGGAAAGAAAAATTCTTTGAAAGGTTTTATGGTGAAAAGTAAGTATTGAAGCAAATAAAAGAAAATGAAAAAAATGCTTTTAGGAGCAAATGAAAATATAATTCTCTGCTTCACATAGCACAGTTATATGCTGTAAAACTTAATAAAATGGTTATCAAAGGCATCATTCCCTGATATAAGAAGTTGTGGGTAGAATTATAGTGGCACATCTGCACTTGCATTACAATTGCGTTTTTAAAGGTTCATAACTCATCCATAAAAATTCATTTCAAGGAAGGCTTAAGACACAAGGCTCAAGCATGTGAGTATTTTTTAATTATCTTTTAAAAGATGAGATTAGGTCTGTTCTTAGAGCAAAATATAAATACAGCTTCTTCAGACTAGAAGACTAGTGGAAATATTTCTTTGTGGTTTTTTTCCTTCATTTTTTTCTAAGCTAGTTGTCATTTTTTGAATCAAGTAGTTCTTAGTGTTTGACAGAGATGGCCTTTCACACAGACTGTACAGCGGAAGAGATACTGGATAGAGTCATATAAAAATGACAACTAGTCTAATTTTAGAAGTGAGATGCAAAGGATAAATAGATGCCCATAATTGGCTAAAATGAATTAGATTATATTGCTCCAGGTGTTCCACTGTGCAGAGTCAGCATGATTTGACTGAAACAGAGATGGCATTCTGCAGAAGCGTGACGTTTAATCCTTAATTCTGTTTTAAGAATCAGAATTTCAAAGAGATTCACATCTCTTAAAAATTGTAAAATCTTCCTTTTGAAATTTGTTTTTAAAAAGTTAATCTGTCCACCTTTTAAATCAGACTTCAATTTTAAAAAATACATATTAAAAATCTTCATCATTATAAAACAATTAATTAGAAGTTACTATTTTCTTATTTTCATATATGAGTAAATGGAATTTATGAATTACACATAGTAGCCAAAAGAAACATCACATGAGATTTCTTAGTTTTGTTATTAGATGCTTTTTGCTTAACAAATCTGAGACACTGGAAAACCTGAATATGAGTGGTTGTCTTAAAGATAAGGCATTAACTGAAATGTTTCTGCAGTAACACTGCTACTTCTCGATCCAGTGCTTTGGGATATTGGGAAATGTGGTGAAAACAAGGCAGGAAATGGACAGATACATTTTAATATTTTATTTTTCAGTCCTTTCTAGGTGCTTCCTCGAAGTGTGAATACTACTACACAATGTTATCTTTAAAAATAATGGAGATTCTAAGGTCTTAGCATTGCTTTGTTATTGTCAAGTGCTTCATTTTTTACTTACAAGTTTTGAGACCTCGATTTATTGATTCCTGTAGCATCAGAAAGTATTTATTAGGTTTTTAGTAAGGGCTTTTCATTATGTGTATTAAGACAACTCAGTTACCATCTCCTTATGAAGGAAAAGGCTGTGTAATGTATTAACAAAGGACCTTCCACAACTAGAAGTTTAGTAAGAGCAAAGCTCTATTTGAAGACTGTTGTGAAGACAAGACACAAATGACTGTCATATGCACAGAGAATGATACTCTGAATTTTACAGAGCCATCAGTCCTGCTGTGCTAGCTGAATGCTGGACACTGTAATGGTTGGCAGATAATTACTCAGTCTGCAGTAATATGTGTCATTTGGAAGATAAGTTCCTGACATCAGCATTGTTATGCAAAATGTCGTATCACACATAATTTCCATTGCTTACTAGAGTGTTGAATGTGTTTCCTCCTGCTCTTTCTCTAACATACATTATTTGACTCTCATCCTTCTTCTTGGTTAATATGTAGGCAGCTTCTACTGCTTTGCTGCTTGGCCTGTAGTAATTATTCTTCCCATTATTTACTGTCTCTCTGGTAACTTTTCCTGCTGTTTCCCTTGCCTTTTTTTGACTTAGTTATTTTTTTTAAACTTGGTTTGAAGATGATTGGGCTTCATATATTTTCAGTCGTGTTGATTCATCTGAAGTAGCAGATTTTGAAAACTTCCTGAGCAATTTCCCAGATTTGTCATCTCTCTTTCTAACTTGAATTCCAACCAATCTGCAATCTTGTTCTGACTTCAGCTCATTTGATCATTAAATATTCCATAACTTATTAAAGTTTCACCTCATACCTAGAGAGGGATCATTAATATATGCAGAGTTTTGGAAAACATTTTTATGTGGCATTCAGTGGCTTTAGAGTGCTTCTTTCATGTAGGCTATGTGCATTATATTTTTTGTGTTTCTCTCTGCCCAGGCAGCTGGGCATGGGACTACCAGTTGTAGTTCACTTTCATCAATTTATGTTCATTTTCCATTTTCTCATGTCATTCATTTTCCTCTCCTGGACTTAATTTAAAACACAGAAACTTCATTCTGCAGTCATTTATCTAGGATCAGCTGATATGTGTTGCCAGAAATTTGTATTCTTCTGGCTTATGCCCCTAGGACTACAAGGGTTGTGTCTCAATATTGTCTCAATATATTATTTCCTTTCCCAGTCTTGAGTGCGATACGTGTCGGGATTGGCACTGTCAGCTCACTAAAGGTTTCATTTTGGGCAGACTTCTTCTGAATTTTATTGCTGATATAATCCTTCATTAATTTTCTTTAATTTTCTCTAGTACTACTTATCGCAACACTAGAGTATCAGCATTAGTATATTCTTGAGTAGCTGTTTGTGTCTTTTACCATTTGATAACTGTCTGCCTTTATCAATTGAATCCTGTACTTATCAGCACTTTTCACTGATGGCTGTTTACTGCTGTTCTTGTATTTCTCTGCTCTTTTGCAAAGTTTCAATGTCTGTTTCTCTAAGGAGAAAGACAGATCAGCTGTTTATCTTGCAATCTGGGATTGCCTTAAACATCCTGACCTTGAGCCTTCTTCTTTTGAAAGTATTTTTTCCTTCATGGCGATATCTTTTTCAAAATAGTGATATTTGCAGTTCTGCATAAAATTGAAAAACTGATTGAGATTCAGTATGTGTTCTGCTGACCTTAATCCTACACTCTTATTTTTCTACACTTCCTCCTTTTTAATATATTACTTGAGTGTGTATATTTGTGCAGTGCCCATGTGGCAGTTGCATTGACCTTTATTGTGTATTTCATTCCTTTGCTGTTTTTTCATTCCATAAATACAAATATCATGCAATATCTTCCATGATGTAAGCTAGCCAGAGAAAATATAACAGTGGCTCCGTTTTCTGTAATGCACTATATTTTCCCCTCTTTATTTTCCTGAGATAACTTTTTCTTATTTGCACAAGAAAAGGAATTTATTCACGTATACCCAGGTAAACTAAACTTTACTCACCTAAACTTAAAATCTAAGCTTAAACTGTATAGAGAACCTATAGTCTATATACAAGAGAGACATATCTCAGAAATGCATTCAATATGGGGAATGTAAAATAGCTGTTCTGAATTACTCTCTGGAGGATCCTCCCTCAGCACATTGATGGCACAGGGAGACTTTGTGCCTATTAACTGACTAGCAGTAGGCAATATTAATAACAACCTTGGGAGTGCTTTTTTACGTACAAGTTCCAGGCTGTGGATTTTCTTCTTTACACCTGTCAGCGTGAATAATGCATCCGATCAGTATTTTTTAAAAGCATAATCACAGATTGCATCTTTTTACATACTTTTTCTGTTCTTCCATATACGTGGGCCTTTGTAATCTCTGTTCCCACTGGCTGCCCACTGGTATGTTCTCCTTCTTCCGTAATATCTGAATATCTTTCACGCTCGCTTACTGCCATCTTGTTATTCAGTTACTTTGTTTTGTGATTAAACTGAGAACAGAGATCAAACTCCCCTTGATTAGATTTTAAGATCCTTAAGACCATGGCAACTTTTTAAGTCCTCCAACGAAACTTTTGTGTATTTTCTACTGTTGTGGAATCACTCAAGCGCAAAATTTATTTGGAAGATCTCACTAAAGGTGCTTGAAGACCTGCTCTGCTGTCCATAGCAGGAAATAAGGATGTCAAAGACCAAACGTTTTTAAAAATAACCACTTTTTTTTCGCCATTGACTCTTTTCTTTTGTTTTGATTTTTCTTTCTGTTGAAGCAATAAAAATGTATTAAAACTGTGGTTTCAGGAACAAAGGTAAGTGAATCTTCAGAAGACAAGTATACAAAGGAATGCAGTTTTTTGCATTTCATCCTTGAAAATGAATGCATTCATTATAAATATCTTTTATCTCCTTAGGAATGTTATTGTTAATTACAGTGAAATCAATTGAAGAGCATATACACAGAAATGTTTATTTAGAAATAATTTTTATCCTAAATGAATATTTAGTTTGCTGAAAGAATGGAGCAGAAACACACAAGCTGTCAGCTGATCGCTTGACTAGTAAAATGAGACTGAAGCAGAATGATTTTGATTTTCATGATAAATGTGAAATGATTGTAGAATTGCAAAACTGAAATGCCTCATTTGTTCTCTTGGTTTTAGATGCAGCTTTTTCATTTTCACACAGCATTTAAGCCATAGTGCTGGTTGTGTTGACCCTAAATGCAGGTAGAGGAGGAAAAAATGAATTTCCTTTAGAACTGTTACTGACTTATGAAGGCACCGTTATGCATTTCCTCTTCATTGTTGGCAGTGTTAGAATTGCAGTGTTGGGCTGATATTAATATATATATATATATATATATATATATATATATATATATATATATGAGTAGTTGTGAATCTATATAACTCGTGGTTTTTTGTGGCTTTTTTTTTTTTTTTTTTTTTTTTTTTTTTTTTTTTTTTTGTTGAAGTGCCAAATAGTTAAATAACAAGGAATAGATTATTTATTTTTAAAATATTTAAGTTTTTAACACTACTAAGGCAAGCTGGGTAATTCATTTTCCAAAATATATAAAGCCATATCTACAACTGTACAAATTAGTCAGCCACCACTTAGCCAAACCACTATTTTAAACTGAGTAGTGTGCCCTTTTTTTGTAAATGGAAGACATGAGTGAGAAAGGAGATTCTACTTCTTTACCATATCTTTGATGAAAAAACCTTTTTTAATAAATTTGTTTGTTTGTTTCAGATTGGGAATGTCAAGAGGGGAATCTTTGAAACTCACTACAGTGCAGAACAACAATGAAGATGACAGCAATTCTTTGTGTGGATCTTCTGGCACACCTGGTCCTTCTAAGCAAGCAACCTTTGAGGAACATGAACAAAAAGACACTAAAACTCCAGCACTACCAGAAAAAGATAACGGTCCATCTCTTTGTGATATGGAGCAGGTTCCTGTCAAGAATCTAGTGGCAGAGACAGAGGATATACTGATACCTGAGGAATCAATAATTCAGGAGGAGATTGCTGAAGAGGTTGAGACTAGTATTTGTGAATGCCAAGAGGAGAACTATAAAACAGAACAGGAGTTTTCTGAGGAGTCAGAAAGTCCATCTGGAACAAATGAAGAAACAGAGGCAGTGCAGCTTCCAGACAACGCTGAGTCCTGTGTCATGATGAATGATGTAACTGATACTGCATCTCACATTGAAATGAAAGTGGAGTTGAAGTCAGAATGCCCTCAGGAGGAGATGTCTGTTGTGATAGATCAGCTGGAGGATTGTGTATCACCAGCACGATCAGCTTCATCCACAAATTCTGTCAGTGATACAGTAGAGAAGGATTCTGATTCTGCAAAAGAGCTAATTGCTCCAGAAATGCAAAATGCTGCTCTGGAGGGTTCTTTGTTCACTGGTGGGGGCATTGCAGTGGATATGGAGCTTCAAAGTGACCCTGAGGAACAGTCATCTGAGAATGCTTTTATTTCTGAGACTTCCTTTTCCTCTGGAAGTCCAGAAGGACCATGTGTTTGTATTACATCTCCTGGAGGAGATACTCAGTCAACTTCAGAGGAACCCTGTACCCCAGCATCTCTTGAAACAGCTTGTTCATCTGAAGTGTCCAGTACTGAAAACACTGATGGTGATATTCAGCAAAAGGCCACTGATGAGAACTTGCATACACCTTTAATGTCAGAAATCTCTCCAATGTCCACCTCACCTGTAACCTCGGAAGCATCTCTGATGTCAAATTTACCTTTAACATTAGAGGCGTCGCCAGTTTCTAATTTACCTTTAACATCAGAAACATCTCCAATGTCTGATTTACCTATAACATCAGAAACATCTTCAGTATCTTCTGTCCTTCTGACTTCTGAAACATCTGTGGCAAATAGTTTGCCTCTTCCATCAGAAACATCTCCCATTTCAAATTCCCCAAGCAACGAAAGACTTATTTTGCAACAAAGGAAATCACCATGTCTGTCAGAAGAGTCACTCCCTACCTTAAAAGAAGAAAGCTGTACCATTCCTAAGGTGGTTCAAGAAGAGAATCTTGTTGTTCAACCAAAGCAACTTCAGAGTGCACCTGAAAATTTGAAAGTGGGTCCACTAACAATTATACCTGATACTTCAGCACTGGAAGAGCCCCAAAACAAAAACCTTTGTCATCAGCCATGTAAGTCACATTCTGAAATTGAGAAATCCTACATTGCTTCCATCCCAGAACACTCCTCCCCTCCAGAGGTGATCAAAATTAAAAATCACAGTATTCAGCAACGAGGTGACAAGAAGGGGACTCTCTTGCCTTCAGAGGTAGCTGTTTTACCAGAAGGATCAACAGGCAAAAATATTGAACTGTTTCCATCAAAGCAACATGAAAAGCTATATACCTCATCTCTAGATAAATCTTCATTCTCCGAAGTGTGCAGAAGTAAGTCTCATAAGCTAACAGGCGGTACCCAAAGCCGCCTAGAGAGTTCACATTCCTCCAAATCATTAGAAACCACAAAATCACCTGAAGTGAGGAATGAAAGCAGAGACCCAGAGATCCCAAAGAGGAAAACAGCAGAACAGCACAGTTTTGGAATCTGCAAAGAGAAGAGAGCTAGGATAGATGATGATCAGCCTAATCGTAGTGCTTCATCAACAAGTCCATCTGATAAAGATCAGCCACTCAGAGAAGAACCCCGAGTTCCACCCCTTAAGGTAAAGTAATGAAAACCATGCTGACTAAGAAACTGGAGGTTTACTGTTTCCCTTCTGCTGACTGCCTGCAGACCCAAAGCATAGTGAATTTTTGTACAGGTGGAAAGACCTAAGTGACCTAAGTGCCAACCTCTTTGCTTTACTATCCTTACCATGCCAAATTATATCTGATGTAAATATACCTGTAGTTGTTCAGACAGGGTCTTTGCTACAGAGCACCTCTGTGTGACACTAAATTTCCAGAATCTTTGGCTTAATCTGATTAAAGAGCTTCCATGTCATTTATTCAGTGCTGCTTGTCTTTCTTTCTAATTGCCAACTATATTGTCCATTTGTTCTCCCACAGATGAGTTCTCCAGGAAACGTGAATAATAAACCATAGCTATTACTGAGAAAAACAATCTGTGCCTTAATCTATCAAGAGAACCTAAAGTCAGAGTAGTTGGAGATCCCATTGCAAGTCCAGGGCTTGGGGTAGGCTGAAGTATAAGATTTCTAATTTTGTAGTGAAAACCACAGAGCTTGCCATCAGGAAGAAGTGTCTTTGATGTATGTATAAATTGATGTATGTATAAATATCTGTTGAAGGCAAAGCAAAAGATAAAAAGGGTACTCTAAGCTCTTTTAAAGGTGTCCTTCTACTATGTAAGAACGTCTATTCCACTTGAGAAGCATTTTTTTCTAACAAAGGGATTTCTTGATTTAGTTATATATAGTCCCAGTGTTTTGACCTTTTTAGTTTTCTACATGATGGCATCACCCAAATTTCAGATCCAATTTGCTGAACTTAAGCCACTGACTTTGCAGTACTAGTTCCCGATTATTCAGAAATGCCCTTTTCTGCATTTATTTTTAACTGCTGCAATCACTGAAAATGGTTAATATGGCCAGGAGGGCAAATAGGCTAACTGTTTTAATCACTAGTGCGGCAGCTTATTTCAACTAATTTATTTTTATGAGCAGTGATGCAATTGGAAGTTAGCCTGTTCTGAGTTTTACTGATATTCTTTCGTATTTGGAAAGTCTTTATCTAGCCTAATAAATTCTATTAATTCTTTATAGCCAAAGGAATGTAGATCACTAGGGAAGAAAAAAAGTCATGGCTATAATAGTAAAAATAATCAAGCGCTTAGAGCTTTAGCAGTTCTGGTGATTCAAAGTGGGAAATGGGGGGACAAAAAGACACTGAGAAAGAAAGCAAAATGTTTTGAAGTTATTGTAAGCTTGCAGCACTCTTTAAAAAAGGTTAATATAAATTTTAATTGATCTGTTCAACAACAGAGGAACAAACTTGATGATGAAAGGTGTTAGTTACAAATAATAATCTTATTTCTTATGTAATATGCCAAAGAGGGGTAAACAAAATCAGAATTCACCTTCCGATGAGTGTTTAGTGGCATTAACTGCTAGGAAGAGTGAAATATTCCAGCCCTCTGTGTGAGTCCATCAGCTGAGCTGTCTGAAGACCGTCAGTCTTGCACAGTCATATCAAACAAGACCTGATGGCTCCAAGCAGTGAATGAGGATATTAAAACTTGGCAGGCATTTCCAAAAATAACTTTGAACGATCATTTCAAGATGGTTTTTTTTTGTGGAAAAACTATTTGCTTTTGAGTTATCTCACCAACAAACCACTTTGCTTGTTATTGAAAGAGAGGAAAGAACCTCCTTTCTCCTAAATCTGATAAGACTTTCACTTGCTGTCATACCTTATGACTACTTTTGTTAGAAATAATACTATGTAGGTTTTTTTTCCAGCTCCTTTCAGGAAAGAAGTGATAGCACTAAACACTAAATCCTATTACTGTGGACAGTCAGTAAATCTATGTCCTTTTTAAAAAAATGAAATGTTCTTTTGCCAGGCTTTGGGCATTCTAAAAGAGCATACAAGTTACAAAGTGATTCCAGGACTTCTAATCTCTAACCCTGAAAGCGGGTGTGCCTAATTAGAAAACATACAAATAATCATAGTGATTCTAGAGATTATTACTTCGCTTAACGGTTTTGGTATTTAATGTCTTGTTTGCGCTTTGAAGGTTTGAGATTTTCGTTTTTGAAATGCAGTAGTGTAGGAGGTATTCCAGGGATGCACTAAAGTGAGTTTCTTAAAATTCTAGTTGAGGATGAGAAAGATGTATCCTTGGTGATTCACTTCTTTTATAGTACTCTAAAGTGCTCTGTGATATAATGTGAAAAACAAGCTCAGTGGTTGTACTGGTGCTACTTCTACATCCTGTCTAGAGGCAAGATTTGTTGCCTGGTATGTACGGGGAATACTGGCTGTTCCTAATGGCTTAGTCACTGGAGGCTAAGGAGCAAAAGCACTGCACTGTTGTTATTTTTTCATGTATTTGTAGCAAATGCTTAGTACTTTCCCAGTATTATTGCACTAGGCCTGTTCATCTTCTCAGTTAGACGCAGATAGAACAGAACTGATAAACTGTGTCAGATAAGCATCATGTAGTCCTCCAGTTTAGTCTTTCTTCCTGTCAAGAAAGCAGCATGAGTAGGCTAAAACAGGTGTCAGTTTGTGCTGCTGGACAATGAGAAAATAATGCAGTGCTAACATCATTACTTTCTAACATTTTTCTGTCCAGTGGCACTGAACAGTAATTCCCTTCATCACCTTGTTCTGACCCTTGTAAGAGACAACAAGTGACGCTAACTAAAGTTGTTGATCTGATTCAATTTATTGCTTTTCTTTTCTTCCTTTAGATTCAACTTTCAAAAATTGGACCACCTTTTATCATCAAGAGCCAACCTGTTTCAAAACCAGAACCTCGAGTTTCCCCAAGTACATCGGTCAGCAGTGGAAGGAACACTGGGGCTAGAACTCTTGCAGATATCAAAGCAAGAGCTCAGCAAGCACGAGCCCAAAGAGAAGCAGCAGCTGCAGCAGCTGTGGCCGCAGCTGCAAGCATTGTCTCTGGAGCAATGGGGACTCCATGCGAAGGTGGGAAGACAAGAACGCTGGCACACATCAAGGAACAAACAAAGGCCAAGCTATTTGCAAAGCATCAAGCCAGAGCTCATTTACTCCAGACTAATAAAGAATCAAAGTCACAGTTCAACTCAAAGGAAAGTACCTCATCTCTAGAAGTATCAGCGTCTACTGATACAAAGATTGAAGGTTCTACCGGTGTCATTATAGTTAATCCTAACTGCAGGTCCCCTAGCAACAAATCTGCTCATCACCGTGAGACTACCACTTTATTACAGCAGACACTTAACACAGCTACATTACCAGAAACTGCTATTGAGATACCGGTGCACAGTTCCGATGAGAATATACCTATGCCACAATTGTGTGAGAAAATTATTTCATCTACCTCTACTGAAAGTAACAGTGTGAACAGTGTGCCAGTGCTTTATAATAAAAGTTCAGTCTCTGTGTCTGTTTGCAGCACTGCTATGTCTGGAGCAATTAAAGAACTTTCTTTTGCAAGTTCTGTTGATAAATCCTCTGTTTTAATGTCTGTTGACAGTGTGAACACAGCAGTTTCAGCTTGTAGTATAAAAATGCTGAAATCCATCCAAGGGGCTGATACTCCATGCATAGCCGTTGGACCAAAATGTATTGATAACAGTAATGTACCGGTCTCCATAGACAGTACAGTTTTATCAAATGCCGTCGATGACAAAAGGTTGCCAATACCAAGTAGCAATGCAAATAATGCAGTCTCCGGTCATTATGCCGCTGTGCCAGCTTCATCCATTGCAAATAACTTGCCAAATCATCTCTCTGGTAGTTCTGTGTTGATTCCCCCAGTGGGGACTACCACCAGATTTTCTTCTGATAAGATAGCCATAACAGGGTGTAACGAGCAAAGCGCTGTTTCCATCCACACTACCGTCAGGTCAGCTTTAAGTTGCGGTGAGGCTGTTGCAGTAGCAGATTCTATCTCAAGGCCACCCATTTCAGTGTTTACTGGTAACATGGTGACAATAAGCTCCTACGATAATGCTACTAAATTAAATGCTGATCTCTTAGACAAAAGTTCTGGAGCACGAAACCGAATGGATCTCTCGGGTAAATCTCAGCCAGTGAGCTATACACAAACTGCCATGAACAGATCTATACCTTGCAAAGTCATTGTTGACCACACTACAAATTTGAATTCCAGTCTGGCGCTTTCTTCTTCAGTTGAAAATGCAGAGAACAGCACTGACCTGCAGAGCAGACCTGTGCGGACAGAAGCTGCCTTACAAAGTATAGCCTGTTCTCAGGTGTCTGTAATAAGCAGGCCTGAAGTAGTCTCTAATGAAAGCCTTGAGCACAGTTCCAGCTTTATCAACATTACAGCAAAGCAAGACAGCAAGAACTTGCAGGCAGGTTGCTCAAGTCTTCGAGAAGTGCCACTTGCTCCCCAGGATAAATTAATTGAGGTGGTTACTCCCAGCCAAGGTTTTTCTGAGCAGTTAAGAGGTCCTTCAGCATTTAAAAATGAAGCAGATGCTGCCTGTGTCAGTCAGTATAGCACTAACAATAGAATTTGTTGGCATGATGAAGAGGCAATGAGCACAGACCAGCCGGTGGTCAGCCATCTTAATGCCAGTAAGCATAAGGAATATGCAGAACAAAACTGCTTAAAAAGTGTCAAAACCGAACCTTCCGGTTACACGCAAATGTCAGAGCTGCAGTCCAGGAATCTTTTGACAAGCCTTGCTGTTCCTGTTAAATCTGAAACTAATGAGTCTGACAAGTGCTTCAGGATGGACACAGAGGATTTCACAGGCCCTGAAATGGCCGCCCAACCCACAGAAATAGCCCCAAGTGCTCAGCCAGCACAGGCCGCCAAGGCACCCATTGCGGATTCCATGGATGACTCCCTGTCCCTGACAACAGAAACCCTCAAAAGAGTTACAAGTGCTGGGGGCTCAAGCTGTCGCCTCTCATCAGTGGAGGCCAACAATCCTTTAGTGACACAATTACTGCAAGGCAATCTGCCTTTAGAGAAAGTGCTGCCGCAGCCCAGATCAGGAGCCAAACTAGAAATTAGCAGGCTTCCCTTGCCTTTGCAAACTACCTCAGTATGTAAAACAGCGGTGTCCGAGAGAAATATTGGTGAGCATCCTTCCAGTTCTCCTAACCCAGATGGTAAAGGATTTACAGCAGGCAGCATAGCCCCGCTACAAATCAGAAAGCGTGAAAACCATCCAAAAAAGAGGATGGCCAGGACTATAGGGGAACATGCTCAAATTAAATGCGAGCCTGGGAAAGTGTCAATGGACAGCGATGTTAAAGCAACTCCTTGTGTAATTAGTTCCAGCATGAACCAGCTAGGGCATGGGCAGCCATTTAAACAAGAGTGGCTGAACAAACACGCAGTTCAGAGCCGCATCGCTCACAGCCCAGAGATCAAGCAGCAGAAGAGGCCATTGCCTTCGTGCAGTTTCCAGCAGAGCTTATTTCACATTGATAAAAACGGCAGCTTTCATGCAGAAGCTAGTACCTCACATAGACAGCATTTTTACCAAATGTCCATGGCTGCGAGAGGCCCGATTCCCACGGCATCTTTGTTGCAAGCTACATCAAAAGGCCCACCTGGCTGCAATGCGTTTGCTTTTAGCAGACACCTGGAACAGAAGAGCTTGGGAGATGGGAATATTTCTACAGCAGCTCACCAGCTGAGGCTAGGAAGTGTCTTTTCCCCTAGTATTCAGATTAAGGAAGGTGATGACATTGCCAGTGCCTCTCAGACGCTCCAGAGTAAAACCTTAGTGCATCCTCCCCCTCCACCCCCACCCCTGCCCCCACTTCCCCCTTCTCACCCAAATGTAGATGTCCCCTCTGATCAAAAACAACCGACAGTTACTATGGAAACCACAAAAAGACTTAGTTGGCCTCAGCCAGCAAGCATCTGTAGCAATATAAAATCTGAACCTGTTTCTTTTGAGGAAGGTTTAAGCAGCAGCTGTGAACTGGGCATGAAACAAGCTTCCTATGATCAGAACGAAGTGAAAGAACAGTTAAAAGCATTTGCATTAAAGAATGCGGATTTCTCTTCCTATTTACTCACTGAGCCACAGAAGCCTTTTACCCAACTTGCTGCTCCAAAAATACAGACGCAGCACCCGCAGCCACAGCAGCAGCAGCAGCAGCAGCAGCAGCAGCAGCAGCAGCAGCAGCAGCAGCAGCAGCAGCTCTGTGGAAGTTATCCAACAATACACTTCGGTAGCACAAGCTTCAAAAGGGCAGCATCTGCAATTGAGAAATCGATTGGGATGTTAGGAAGTGGCTCGAATGCTGCCACGGGCCTGTCTAACCAGAACGTGCAGATGCCAGTTCAGAAATTTTCTGACAGTAGCAATGCCGATGAACTGGAACTGAAATGCTCTTGCAGGCTGAAAGCCATGATCGTGTGCAAAGGCTGTGGCGCCTTCTGTCATGATGACTGCATAGGGCCTTCCAAACTGTGTGTAGCTTGCCTGGTTGTACGGTAGAGACTGGGTCAAAGATGCAGTATCCCTTGTCAACGCGGGAGAATAGGGCAGAGGAATGGAGGGATGGAACAGTATAGGCCATTAACAGTTTGCAATTAGTTGTTTGGCTGTTTATTTTTGTTGTTTTTTTTCCCCCTCTTGGTGCTTTCAGAATTCAGTTATTCTGGCCTAAGTGCCATTTGCAGGAAAGAAGAGGAAACCTGTAGGACTAGTTTAAAAAAAACTGAGAGCTTTGCCACCAAAGCTTCTATGAGCATTCATGCTGTTATAAAAAGATTTAAAAAAAAAAAAAAAAAAAAAAAAGGCATTATTGCATGGCATTCCTAGCTCCTATTTATTTGCACAAAGTGCAGCACATTTTCCCCCACTTTTTTGATTGTTGATAGAAGCTACCGGTTAAAGATCAGTGGAAAATTAACTCTACGAGAAATGGAGTACTATGCAGAACTGCACACTGCATGCCAACTGCCCATCATGTGGGCAGGGTGTGCACATTGGTCATGGTAGCCTCTCAGTTACTTTGCAGTTTTTCTGCTAATTGAATTGTTTTTTTTTAAACTTGTACTGTCTAGACCTAGAATATAGTCACCTCACTTAGCAAAAAATGAGGAATTTAGATCATTAGAAGAGTTTCCTCACGTGCCTGCTGGAGATTATGGAACTGAAATCTTACTTATCATCTCTTCTCCTTGATTCCTTGAGAAAGACTCGTATTAGTGATGGGTTAGTGAGACCAGCACTGGAATCACGTTGCCTTCAGTAGAGTCTTGAGAAAGTAACTTTTCTACTGGGGATTAGAAGCCTCTTTTCCTGTTTTCTCAAATATTCTTTGTATTTGTCTCTCTAATCTGTCCACTTGGTTCGTCAGCCCCAAATGTATATAGGGTCAGACGTATGTAATAGGTTCTGGATATTTTAGCCGTCCTGTGGTCTAAAATCAATGCATTTTTTTTGATGAATTAATAAGGAAATATTCTAATTGTGTATTGATTGAATACTAGATTATCTGTTATTTTTCCTTTTATGTGAGTTACTCAAAATAACATCTGAATTTTGTCACTTAAAATCATTCTTAAGCACTACTTTTTCTTTTTTTTTTTTTTTTCACCTGAAAGAAATGTACTTACTCTACATTTTAGAAATTTGAAAGCGAAAAGGCATTTTTTAAAGGGATACTGCATCTTTAAAGTGATCTTCAGTATTTATCCAGTACTGTATTTAAATTTAGGACTATAGTTGCATTCCATATGTGTGAGCCACCATTACAGCAGATAAGAGAAACAATAATTTGGGGGCCCTATACACCTAAAAGGAAAATATTATAAAGGGATAAAGCACGTGCAGTTGCTGGGGAGATGAAAATTCCTGTTTTTTTTTTACTCCCACTTCAAGAACACAGAATGTAGAGTGCAAATCATCCATCTGTTAATACATGATTGGGTCTGCCCAAATGTGAGCATCAGAGAGAAATGTTATTTTTACCATTACAGTAGCACCTCATTAATCCAAAGGCCTTCCAATCTGCTCAAGAAAACTGGTTTTCTTTTCACAGTTCTCAGAGCAATGTAATAAGAGTGTAATAAGTGTGCATCAGGTGTAATACTGTTTAGATCTCAGCATTACTTAAGTATATAATGCTGCAGTTACTGTGGCATTCTGAAATATTGTGAATTAATATTAATGTGAATGAATTTAGGAAATGAATGATTTTAGGAAACAGCATACTACATTTTACACAGTACTTTTTAAATTCAATCTGTGTTTACACACTTACTAGTAAGCTGTAACAGGTCTCCCTGACGCTGGTATTAGTGAGGTCCTATTGAATGGAGGAATCACATTTATTTCCTTGTGGGACCATTTTTGCAAACATGATAAATGCCGTTTGTTGTCTTAACATTGAGCTGGAATATCTACAACATACATTCCTGTCATAGGAAGCTCTATGGTGCACCTTGATGTTCTCTTTTATTGTAATTAGCAACATATCAATATTATTTTTGACACTGTGTGATACAAAGGCCATTTATAATTACACTAACAAATTTGTTGCTGATACAATAATATATTTTTTCTATACAAAAGTGCTCCTTAATATGAAATGAGAGTTAAGAAACGGCTTCTCAGCACTTTCACGTCTCAATAGACAATATGCCAGCCAAGTAAAAACCTAAAAGTAATCTGTGAAAATTTGCACTCAGTGGTATGCTGCTGGAAAAATAGCGACTGGAAAATACTCATGGGTAAGCATGAGTGTAGTCAGTTCATGCATATCAAGTTCATATTTGAGGAGCCTTTGTATTGGAATTGTATTGCATTGTATTTATACTTGGTATAGGTAGGATGCTTCTATTTAAAATGAAGAGAGCGACCAGTCTTCTTATAACCTGTGTTTATATTAGCCTGCTGGGAATCCTTATTTCTAGCTCAGGTTTTCCTGTCCACAGCACATAAGTCAATATTTGTTTGTACTTGCATCTTGAAATACTTCTTGTATTGACTAACATCGTACAGAAATAAATTCCAGCCACAAAAATAGTTTTACTTTGTTCAAAGGATAAGAGTGTGACTAATGTGGTAGGTAACTCATTCATGTCAGATTGACATATTTGTATCAGGATTGCAACTTGCATGTGTGAGGTCATGATAAAATGTTATTTAAAGTGGCATTAGACTAAATGGTGCTATGTTGTATTACACCACTGACCAAACTCTTCCATAGTGCAGTTCCATTTCTTTCATTCACGAGTCACTGAAATTGCACCAGGAATAAATTTGACCAATCAGTTAACAACAGTTGTGAAGTGTTGTTACAGAAAATAGTTTTAGGTTATTGAAATATTCAAAAGCAACTGCAGTGATATGGGAACCCACTTAGTAGGACTGAAAATCTTTCTTGCATTCTCATATCACACAAATGCTTGGGGAAGAGTGACCTATGGTCCTAAAGCAGAACACAATCACCTTTAGAAGTTAATTTTGAATGACTCCTTTTCTTTTGGGCTTCACGCCCCATGTCATTCTGTTTTCTTATGACTGTGCAGTTTGCACCGTTGGGTGTTAATAGTTTATGCACTGAAAAGTGGTGAAAGAATTGCTTGAGAACACACTGCTCTGTGTTTGTGTGTACATACGTGTTCCAATGTCCAGCACATATTATTTACTTCTTTTTTTTTTGTAAATCTCCAAATTTGTTCCCCTCTCCTAACTCCCACTCCTACCCCTGAAGCAGCACTTTTGGGTGAAAGGGAGAAACACTCCTTTTTTCTTTCCTCCCTCTTTGTTTTTGTTAATTGCATACCTGCGAGTTATGCAGATAACATTAGGGCATTTGCAGTGTGTGTATTTGCGTGTTCCTGTTCTGAACTAGTTTTCCAAGCAGAAATTCCCTTTGAAATAACATAAAAAAGAAAAAAAAGGAAAAAAAAAAGAAAAAAAAAAGGAAATGATAAACTGGATGCTTCCTGTTTGCGTTTTATTTTCCTGCTGAGGTCTAGTACATGAAACAATGTTTAAAAGACAAAAATCAAGGTTGAGCCATAAAGCAAAAAGTGTATTCTCTGTACTATAAACTTTCTTCTTGAGGGTGGTGCATGTTGTCAGGGTAAGCTATGGAACGTGCAGATGGTTTTTCAGGGCCCTGCAATTCCTTGCCCGGCTTTTAAGCTGGTGCATATGGTGCTTTATAATGCAATTTCTGAAGTAAAATTACCTTATGCTGCACCCCCTTCCCCTTATGAACACACGCACAATTTCAGAATAGTTATTGTAGCCTCTGGTTGAGCAGTTTCTCCAAGGTGTGGTGAAGTACCGGGATAAGCACGAGCTGAGAAATGCCACCAAAAGGGATTGTTGTAGCTGCCGCAAGTGAGGGGCCCTGCTCTGAGCACTGAATGACTTCCCCAGCCTCCTGGCACAGCACGGCCAGGCGTCCTCTGGGCTCTGCGGGACATTCGGTGGCTCTGTCATGGACCCATGTAGCCAAGTGTTTCCAAGTCTATGAAATCCTGTTGTCTTCGGTCATCATGCTTTGTCACTGTAAAACCAACAACAACAAAAAGCGTTTTTTTAGTCTGATTTAAGGAGCTGCTTCTTTTATAGCACATAATATTTCGCTTTGTACTATATTTGATAGTTAAAGAATAATTTAGTCAGTAGAATAACTTTGTTGTATTTGTACTGTTCATGAATGTTACAAGAAAAGTGCTTTACTTTGTTGCCATCATTCTCTTGTACTGCTGTAAAATATTTTTTCTGCTTTATGGAAACTTAACACAATCCACATTTTCAGTACAGGGTTTTTTGTATGTATGTTTTTTGTTGGCTTTTTTTTTTTCTGTTTTTTTTTTTTTTTTTTGTCAGTATTCTGAATGTTTACATCTGTTTGACATTAGCCATTCTATGCCTTCATAGGGCAGTATTACTCCTACAGTATAACAGCAATGTGAAATCCACTCATAGTCCACATGCATGAGAAATACAGGTTAAGTGGGGAGATCCCTACCGTGCGCCATGCGTAGATATTTTTCTATCCACATTCAGTGATGTAAATACACTCCTTCAGTCCTCTACCAAAGAAAATATTATTCCCATGGGACAAGGTTGGAAAATGGTTCTCTGAATCTTCCGAAGGAGGTGTAGTTGAATTCAGCAGGATTGCTACAGTTCAATGCTGTTATGCGTCGCTGTATTACCCAGCCCAACCCAGCTGGGGGAAACAAGCATCTTGGCAGTTTTTTTGTTTCAAGACAGTGTTTTGTTTAGAATTCAGGGATCGTGCTTTCTTTAATGGTGCTGGTTTTGTTTTTTGTTTTGTTTTGTTTTTTTAAGAAAACATTTTGTTGCCTCCGAAAGTGACCGCTCACAAAACCATAAATTAAATAAAATAATTTGTCTTCGTACCTTCTCTCTTCTCCCTTTCCTTTTCCCCTTTTCTGTCCCTTGAAAATAACAACTTGAGCTTCAATATTAAACTATTCTGGAAAAAAAAAATAAAGAGATAAAATAACGTTTGCCATTTGTTTATTTATTTTCCATTCAGTGCCTTTTGCAGGAGATCCTGCTTGTGCACATCCATTGTATGTACATATAGGTCAGTGAAAGAGAAATGGGAAAGAAACCAGTCCTCTGGAAAGGATCTGTAAGTGACAGTTATGTAAGAATTAATCTGAACGGCATCTGATGTAACGCAAGCATTACCATCTTATATTAGTAAAATAAACTAGGTGTTATGTATTAAGTTGTTGTAAGTAGAACAGTTTGTGGATGAAAGTAATCATCATGCTTTGGAGAGTTAATGCCTGGTGTATCTGAGTGTTTCCCCTCCATCTGCAACCCCGTCCAGAATGGTCCTAACAACTCTGCATTCAGATGTGCACCTCTGTCATTGCTCATCCTCACAGCAGAAGTTAAAGGTCTGTAGTGCCTGTAAGGGGGCCAGCCCAAACTGTACCTCTCAAAGCAGTTATCCTTTGAAGTCTGGCGTGTTATTGGAATGTTATTGGCATGTAGTGGAAATAGAGAAATTGGGTTATTATAATAAGAATCGGGTTATTGCATAAGTATATATCTATACGTATGTGTGTATATAACCCTAACCCTATATATATAGTTTAGGCTGGTCCCCTTTCGGGCACTACAGGCCTTTAACTACACATATATATGTGAGTATATATATAACCTAGTCTATAACCCTAACCTATGGTATATAACCTAACATATATATGTATGTATATATAACACTAACCCTATGTAGGGTTAGGGTTATATATTCATAGATAAATATGTATATAGTTTTCAACATTTTACCCCTCAAAAACAGCTTTGAACACTGTTGGTTAAGGTGAAAGTGTTAGATTATAGATGATAAATAACATTTTCCTATGCCTCCACAGAAATGCTTGGGCCAATCACCTTTTGTGCAGCCTCCTACATTGTTTAAATTCTGACAGTGAATGTCTGTCTTGCTAGTAGGAATCAGCAGCCCTTTTTGACAAAATTTGTACAAATGCAGAATGAAGACAGTGCCACCCTCTGTAGTTCCGAGTCTTTTTTTTTTTTTCCCCTTAAATATCCAGTGCCCATGCAGCAACCTCCTTCACCTGGGACTGCCACTCAGATAATTCGGCTCCTTTAATTCCACTTAGATATTTGCCTTTGTATCAAGCTGTGCAAAATCAGTTACTAGCTCTGCTTCTGACAGTGACAACTTTTCAATCTGATTTCTTTTTACAAGTTTTCATCTGAGCAAGTTGAATACAAATCAACTTCTCAAATCTGCTATAGTTAAATATTTACTTTTCCTTCTTTTTTAAAATCTGCCAGGTATTTCTGAACATTTTCTTTTATTCTACAACACCTGTGTTTGGCTTTTCTGTGGTGTTTCCTGAGGACCTGATGAGTAACAGCAGGTTAAGCCCTGCAGTTCTTTTCTGGTACAGGTGCTCTCCTTAGGTCAACCCAGCCAGACCACATCAGTTCAGCCAGCAGATGGCATCAGGAGAAAGCTCACTGATAGCTCTTAGGAAAAGATAAAAATAATAAAAGGTGTCATTCTCCAGTTTTTCTGTCCCTTGGCACAGGAATACTGGCCATGGTTTTCTGTGTCTTTCTTCAGCGTAGAGCTGTAAGTGCAAACAGGCCCTTTTTCCCCGTCCCACCCCTGGGACTTTGCTCAGCAAAGCAATGCCCTGAAGCTCACATCAGCCTTTCCTTTTCCTGCACGTGGGAGCATTGGCACCTGCCTTTGCAAGCTCTGTCCAAGTTCTGCAGTCTATGAAAGCGAAGTACTGATACACTGGAAGTAATTCTTCCCCGGGTCAGAGCCAAGGCACTTTGTATTCTCGCTCTTTGCTTTGCCGCTCACAGATGAAGGGAGACAGCCAGGCAGCTCTGGGCATTGCAGCACATCACAAACAGCTGGGAAGGTTTTATCACTGCTGGGTGTACAGAGGTGGTGCTGCTATCAGACCTGGCCTGTGTCAGATCACAGCTAATGGCTGAACAACACCAAAAGAGCAATGCATTTGGTACCGGCATTGGAAACATCTTTACACCATAAGAGAGGTGAATGAAGTCATGGGCATTGGGAAGCACTGACACCTGCTTGTGGAGATAGAGTGTGTTATTAGCATGGCTGATTCTAAGGAAATTGGGCTAGAAAAAGAAATAAAGCAACGTTTGCTGAACTAATTTAGACACCTGGTACTTTCCATAGCAGGCACTAATGAGGGGAGTTTCTTGCATCTCACTGAAATGACAGCCATTGACTTTTTAGAAGGGAAATTTCACGCCACTGGGAGGCGTCTGCTGGTTCACAAGTAGTGAGGAAGCCAGGAATTTATTCACATGACCATGGGGAAAAATGCCTGGATCGTGCTTTTTGGAAATAAGTGGCACCCTGTATAAGTTACGATGTACAAAGCCTTTTTGTTCCGTGTTGTTAGTTGTGGGATCTCAGAGCATAGGTCAACCTTCATAGTCCTGTTTCTCTTTTTCCAGTGCCTCTGAGCATCCTATGCATGTACCAATGGCAGAGAGGACATTTTAGGATCCCACACAGTAGAAAAACATATGGGAAAACAAGCTGAATAGATTAGATAACCTACTTGCATAAAAATGAAATCTTGCCATGTTGAGTAAATAAATGCCCACTGATATGTATATGAAGGAGATATTTTATTAAGCAAATACGTGGCTTTGCTGTGAACAGATATTTGTTTCTGAGTCTTTTGTAGCTGCTCAGATTCACCCTGCAAATCACTTTTCATGCCCCTTCCTAATGAACTCTCAGCCCAGCATCCATCACACAGAACCTTAGTAACAAATGGGCTCCTTTCTGGCATTTCAAGGGGCAGATCTGGGGGAAGGTGGAAAAATTGTATGCACCATCCTCTTGTTTACTTGTGCATGGTGCAGAGTCCTTGGGGAATAGAAAAAAGGTAAAAATTACCTGCAAAAATATAATAATCCTAATATACGTTCCTTGCCTTCTTTTAGGTTACTGAGGAATAAATCCAAGCTTCCTGTTTCTTGATGTCCATGAGCAGCAGCTGGCCTGTAGTAGCCAGTGTAGAACATTTGTCCTGGATTCTGTTCAGAAGTGAGTGTTTACAGCTCAACAAGTCCAAATAAATGTCCTGAGAGCACCACGAGAGCACAGCCAACCAAGACAGCCTGCTGCTGAGAATAATCAGGGGTAAGAAAGTGGTCAGCATATAGAAAGTGAAAAAAGGTTCAGTGATGCATTTGGAAGTGATCCTTCCTGTTGTTTTAACTTTTCAACATCTGTGCAGAATTTTGAATATTAACAACATCTTTTGTAGCTCTAAGCTGAGAGAGAAATTTACGTATTTAAGGAAAAACAGATGCGCAGCCAGCTGATATTATGAAACCTGACATTATAAAACTTGACAGCTAAGTACTTAATAACAGCTGATGGAATTTTATAGTTTCTGGTTAGAAAATTAAGAAGTTACTGCATGCTCAGTGTTTTTTTCAAAATAAGTATCTTTGTTTCAGTTTCCAAAACCAGAAATCTCAGGGTTTCCTGAGATTCCTTGTTTCCAGACATCCCTAACACTGCTGGATAAGTCAGATTTATGCTCTTAGTTGTGTAAGGCAGTTCAAAAAGTAGCCCACAAATACATTCGCTGTCACATATTTCTTCTGTTAAGGATTTCATGCTATCTAGAACACAGTGAATCCTAGGGGGGGAATATATGCATTTGTCTTTTTTATCCCTTTAAAATTAAATGAAAGGGCAATGAAGATGCCCATGTGATCCAAGGGACTTTATGGAGTACTACTGATTGCGAGATACAGGCCTTCTCCGTTCTGCATCCTCTGTATTTTTGGAGAAATCATATAAAGATCTTTACGATCTTTATATTGTGTGCAGGTGACAGTAAAGAGGACTGATCTATATACCAGTGCCAATGGTACTTGAATATTTAATTGGGAAGGATTTATAGAGACTTAGACGGAAAATGAAATGACCCTTTGGAGGAATAACGAGAGAAAGTTGAGTGAAGCATCAGCCCAAATGGGCTGTTCTCTCTGGCATCCAATGATTGTTGCTGAATTGAGATGGTGAAAAAGCTGATTGTATCTAAAATCTACCAAAGGAGGGTAATGCACTGGGAACAGGGACATGAAGAATGTTTGAATAAGGATCAAATATTTGTGTGTTTTCTGATGCTACAGAAAGAATGGCGATTTTATTTGTGTACTACAGAATCACAAAGCAAGATGACCAGAAATCTGAAGGCCAGCTTGTCCCTTCTGTCCTCCAACAAGCTGAAATGGTTGCTGGCTGTGGTGTCCCCAGCTAACTCCTGAGGGCCTCAGTCACAGAGACAATTTGTTTCAGTGCTTCAGTGTTCTTACAATTAGAAAGCTTATCCTAATATTTAACCCAAATCTTCCTCACTACAGTTTAAGTACCTTCAGTCTTATCTATGCTTCACAGACATTGAAAATAACTTTTTCCTTTACTCTTCCCAGCCGTCTATTAGATAGTTAGGCTGTTAATTTGCCTCTTTCAGTTTTCCATTGTTTAAGCTAAACAATCCTAATATTCAGCCTTTCTTTATAGGTCATGTTTTCCAACCTTTTTATCTTTTTCATTCATCTTTTGTGGACTCTCTCCAGTTAGTTCAAATCCTCTTTGCTGTTCAGTTCCCAAGAGTGAATGCCTTATCACAGCCAAAGCTGAACAGAGTGGTAGAAGCGTTTTGCATGCTAAAATGTAGGCTGAGTTTGTGCTCTGTGTCCCAGATCAGTGTGCTTGGTTTGTCCACATCCTATTTGATGGAGACCTGGGTTGGTCCCAATAATTCCTGAATGCTTCCCAGTAAAGCTGCTTCTACTTACATCTTCCCCACCCTATATTTGAACAACAGTTTCTAAGTGTAAAATATTTATCACCACTCTGTACTATCCTAAGCTTTTAAATCATAACTTGAATTTATCCAGATCATCTTCAAGTCTGATCTCATCCACCAACAAACTACCTGGGTACATATTGTCTGCAAAGTCAGAAGAAGCATAGTATCATAGGATAATTCATGTTCAGGAGGTCATGAAGTCCATTCTCCTGTTGGGCACTTGCTTCTCTATCATCCATCTCATTAAGGAAAATGCTGGAAGGAACTAGAGCCACACCAGAACTAACTCCAGTGTGGTTGCCATTATGACTCTGTGAGAATGATTTTCTACCCATTTTTGATTAACTAACAGCTTTTTTTTAAAAATCAGATTACTTATGAAGATGTCCTGGAAGTAGCGCTAAAAGCTTTACTGAAATTGAGATGTGACAGCCTGCTGCTTCTCAGTCCACAGCCCTGTTCTCTGTCATGGAAGAAAGATGGACTGGTTTGACACAGGTTATTGAATTCATATTTACTGCTGCTGGTTTTTTTTATATTTCTGGGGGTGCTTATTAATTATTAATGCTAATTTTTGCTAGCAATTTTCCAGAAAATGAAATCAAGCTGATGATGCTTGATCCTCCACTCCTTCATTTCTCTCTTTTGAAACCTTGGTTGCTGTGGTTATGCTTTCCCTCCCCAGTCTTCTGTGCATTTTTGTAAGTTCTGGATGATAATTCCTCAAGGACCTCTGACTACATGCCTTCAAATGCCTCTGATGAAATTCATTATGCCCACATCTTTTTAAAACATACAGCCCAGACAGATAATCTCTAACCTACTCAAGGCTGAGATACTGCTTTTTTGTCTCTGATATAAACTGTGTTAATTATCTGATTACAATCAACCTCTTAGAGATGGCTTTCCCTCTCCATTAATAGCTGACCAAGTGCTACCTTAATGTCCCTCTTAATGCTTATGCATTTCAAGACTTAATTTTTTTTTATTCTTAATATCTTTTGCTGATTGAACCAAACTGTGGTTGGCCTTTCTGATTTCAACCTGACATATTTGTACTGTGCTCATGAGGGGAAAGCATTACTAAAAGTTTTTCTAACTGTCCTTACTCCTTCTCTTCAGTAAAATGGCACTGCTTCTTCAAAATTTTGGTCAAAAATTTTGGCTCTCTGGACCACCCCACTCCGTAAAGACGTTTTAAAATAAATAATAGAATATCAGTCAATCATAATTAAATACTATACATTAACAGATGAAATTCATTTCCAGATCTTTCAGAAGAATAATATGCAGCAGGTGAACTATGACATTAAGATCACAAGGACATAGTATGATGAAAACAGTACTTTGACACAGTGCAGGTTTTCATAAAGCTGCCACTAGTCTTGAAAATAATCACCAAATGTCTATATTGATTATTAGAGAACAAACTGAAAAACTAACTATAAAGTAAAACTATAAAGTGAAAATGAGCATAATGTCTGTGCAGTGCACGAAGTGGAGAAACAAGCAGAGCAAATAAATTTTAGAAATTGTTCAAAAATGTGAGTTTGAAACAACTTTACCTTTGATTCCTTGCTATACATTCTGCAGAATTTAATACTTGTTGATTGATTTGCTATGGCTATAAAGCTTTTAGGTATTTGCCTCAGTGTTTGAAATTGTGAAGGTGTACCTGTGGACAACTCTAGGATTTTAGACCAATGTTATGTTCATTTTATTTTTTTAAAGAACAATGTCTCTCATCTAGGAGCGACAGGTTACTTTCTTTTATGTTAATATATCATTTGTGGCCACTTCCTATAAAAGTATTGCCAGTGCATGAACTGATTGTTTGGGACATGCAATATTCAACTGAATATTCAAAGAAGAAAACGAAAAAAAAAAAAGAGAGAAACTCACAGGAGATAGCTGTGTCCTGATTTTTTATTAGATTAGATTGGGACTCATTTGGAACTGAAATGTGCATACAGAAGGACGCCAGTCTTGAACATCCCACCAAAACGCAGCATAACAAACACTGTGGCTGCTACTATCAGACCAATGCTGAAATGCTACCTGTCATTTTGCCAAGAAATGGCTTTTGCAGAAAAGAAATAAATTCTCTATCCTTCTGAAAGCAAGACCAGTCTCAACTTTGGCAGATGCAGGACTGCAGAGTAAATAAATAGTAATCACACATTTAAAAAAGTGAACCATGCTTGTTTGTGTCTCAGAAACGAAACAAACAAACAAAATCCCTTCTGCTGGTTGGCACATAATGTTATGATTAGACGTGGGTTTTATAGATGTGGATTTTCTTACACTGAAGATCAATGGCATAGAGATGTATGTTCATTATGCTGAATTATAGAGTTTTATTAATACTGTATTTTTTACATTATAGCCTTTCCTTATATTTTTAAACTATTATCTAATTGCCTGCTAGCTTGTGCCCCCGAAGTGATTAGCATACATTATTTTCATCCTCCCACTAAAAACTGCATAGATTCACCGTATTCACACTGAAGTAACAGGGAATGCATCTCTGATACACAGCACAAGGGTTCATCAACTGTAAGAAAGTATACACGGGTGCTACTGTTCATATTATTCTTTAATTACTTATGCACTGGGTATGTTGTATGGATAAGTTACATCCTAGTTACAGAGCATATCTACAAGACAAAGTCCTTTTTTCTGCTAGAAAACATTACCCTGGTAGAGGAGCAGACCTTGCCCAACATTTCTTGCTATCCAGGAAGCCACGGTGGCTCTATCTAAGCCTCCAAATTAACTGTGTGTGGGAATGCTTGTGAATTCTGAGGATAACTGGAACAGGCCAGAGCACGTCTCATAGCTCCAAAACTGGGTGCCTACATGGGTGCTGCCAGGGAATTAGGCTCAAACTGCTCTGACTTGTGAACCATCCTCAGGAATTTCCTGAAATGGTGCTTCTTGGCATGGGCCAGAATCTCTGCGGAGGATAACGCAATATTTTAATAGTGGGTAAGACCATGTTTAAGTGCTGGCAAAGGCCTTGGACTCTTCTTCCTTGATTTAATGCCTTCTCATTGATATGGGAGAGGCAGCTGGGCTCTAGCAAATTACTGAAGTGGAGGCACAAATATGCAAAGCGAACTTTTATTTTGTTAACCACCTTTTTTTTAATTGGTCCACGCTGATCATCTAACAGGATCTTCTTTAATTTATCAAGACACTTGGAATTAACATTTCAGGGCAAAAGTAACTTCTTAAAATCCAAAGTATTTGTTATGGAATTCTGAACTCGTCAAGTATTATCTGAAGGCTGAGAGGTGTTTTTTTAGATTATTAGATTTTATGCATTTCTTTTCATGATATTCATGATCTAGACATACTCAATATAGCTCATTTAATAAGAAATAAAATGGATGGATTATTCTGGGAGGAAAATGCTAATTCTACACATTTTCTTTGAAACATTTGTCTGACTACATTTCCCCAACTTTAATTGCATATTGCACTTTGATACATAATTAACCCTGCACTTTTCTTATTCTTTCTGAGAATCACGCTGTACTCTCAAAAATATAACTTGACTGTCACGAACACCACAGTTTCACCACTGTTTGTGTACCTGCACTGTGGAAGAAAGAGTTTGTCTTTTTCTCCATGAAAACTGAATACCACTGTGTCAGTTTAATACATATTGGTCCAAGGTAAAATGTGCAAGTACAAAAACTGAATTAAAAATGTATTACTCTTCCATGTGTACTCATCACATGTACTAAACTGAATTTAACAAATTAGTGACTCTTTAGTTGGCAATAAGAAGTCTTGTTTAGATTTGAATTGAAATTTAGAGATTATATTGTGTCTTTCTTTGGCTTTTGTGCATCTGCTACGTAAACTCACTGAGTCTGGTTTCTGTAACTAATGAATAACTACGAAAACTTGGTGAGAAATTACCAAATAACTGTGGAATGATTTTAAATTTAGAAAATATGAACATAAAAGACTCTGAAAGCTCATGGTATCTAAATACTGAAATAGAAAGTTGCTAAATAAATGACGTACACAAATAGCTTATGCTATTTGATGATGGTGTAACAAAATCTAGTGGTCAAAAGCTAAATTGAGAAATTTAAAATTATATTTTTAACAATGACAGGAAATTGATAAATGATAAAGAGCTCCTGAAGTGTCAAGAGTTATGGTGGATTCTCCATCACCATAAATTTAAAAGTCATATTTGACATTTCCCAAGATCTTCTTTATTTCAACCATACAATTGTAGTTGTTGTGATGGGAAAAGCATCCATGACTGCTTTTCTTTTGCTTGATTTATTGCATTGCCAATTTACACCTTTTTCTGACTCAGGTATTTGTGGGAAAGGAATATAAATAAGAAAATAAACACTTAAGTAACCAAATTTCCTTCCTCTTTCTTTATGGCAAAAATCTCCAGTCTCCTCATCTTAACCTCAAATTACCTTTTTTCCTTTGGATTTACATTCAGGGAGTTCCTCTCTATTCATTCTATGGCAGCTAAGGAAATTGAAGTCCTGTGCCTAACAGTTTCTTCTCCTCCTTACTTACTGCTTTTTAAAATTTTTCTTCCACCAATGAGATTTGCTCATGGCAAAGTCCTTCAGGTGTGCCTCTGAGTCACTGCCATGCCCCAACAATATCTCCTTCCCTGTGGCTCCTCAATGCATCTCTCCCAGAATGTCTTCCCATGTGTCTCCTGCTCCTTTCAGCTGCTCCTTTTTCTCACATGAGTTTTAACACAGGCAACGTGTTCTGCTTCAGTATTGAAGTTTTGGTGGGCAATGGGATGCTCAAAGAACTTCCAGTTTCAGTGCTGAGTGGACCGAGCTGCCCAGGGCACCTCATTGCCTTCTCCCATGCAGGATACTGTACACTCTTCTGCTACCCAAATGCTGTGAATTATGCTCAGTTCAAAGAATCAAGTCCTGTTTGGAAACATAAGACACTTAGGATTCTAGGAGAATTGTTCCAGATTTTAGGTAATTTGGTAATTTTCAGATACTTTGTCAGCTTGTTCAATAATGATGAGAGAACAAATCCTACTACAACAAAAGTAAACTAAAATCAAGTGAAAATGCTCATTTTCTCTGAAAATAACATTTCCATTGACTTCAAACATTCCCTATCTGGCCTGATTTCAATAATGTGCTAATCAGAAATTCTTCCCTCAGCCTTTAAATATTCACTGATAAAGGCACACATTTATAATAAGTTCCCTTTTCAACATGCTAGTTATGCCAGTATGTGACCATAAACAAGTGTATTTAAATTGATAATTTTTATCAAAAAGTTAGTTGACTTTCTGAATACCTAACTATAAATTAGAAATAACATATTCTAAGTTTTTGAAATGAACATATTTTGGAAACTGAAATGTTGTCAGCCTTCTGCAATCAGTGCTTTCATTGAGTATCATAGAATCACAGAATCATGAAGGTTGGATAAGACCAGTAAGATCACCGAGTCCAACCATCCTCCCCACCATGCCCACTAACTTTTGTGCCTCGCTGCCACATCTCCACAATTGCTGAACACCTCCATGGACAGTGACTGCACCATCTCCCTGGGCAGCCTGTGCCACTGCCTCACTGCTCTTTTTGAGGAT
Organism: Tetrao urogallus; assembly: GCF_951394365.1. NCBI lineage: Eukaryota > Metazoa > Chordata > Aves > Galliformes > Phasianidae > Tetrao > Tetrao urogallus. Next base: position 41,396,397 of record NC_136815.1, on the reverse strand, counting down.
AAATTCTTCCTAATATCCAACTTGAATCATTAGATAATGAATACCATTCTATGTCAAGATTTGTCTTGAAAAATAACCTTCTATCAAGTGATAACTAACAGAACTACAGGAACATTCTGAACGCTGGAGAAAAAATCCTATCAGAGACATTTATTACTGATTGTGTGGGAACCTGATAGATGATTTAATTTAGGAGTGCAAATTCAATTTCTAACCCGCATGTCACTACACAGAGGTTTATGTAATTATCATTAGTGTGTTGTTATTTATCCATGTGTAGATCCCGCTGACTTTTTATTATTCGCTGCTAATGTTATCATTAAAAATGCATGCCAATTAACATAAATTTAAATGGAGACATACAAAAAAAACACCCTGGCTCTACTTCAAATTTCAATGATTCTTTCTTTTTGGCAGTTGTGGAATAACTAAATAGACAATGGATAAAAGAACAGTAACTGGTACCAGTAATGCAGTTAAGTATCTGTAAGTAAAGGCAGCAGCTACTCAATTTGCATTGGGCAAATTGTGTGCTGTCACCACTCAGTGGCCAGTCAGTTCTTTTTTCCTTTTTTCTTTGGTGAAAAACAAACTCCAGCACAGATGGCATATCTTGTTGCAGCATTGCAGTTTAAGGCCCTTCATGAATCACTTGAGTAGGTAAAAGAGCATCTGTCAGTTTTGTTATGTTGGATTTATTGAAACCAGGAAATCACTAAAATGTAAGTAAGTATTAATCTCTATTTGGCACTTGATTGCAGTACTCAATGATCCAAGGTGGCAAATTGAGATGATTTTTATCCTAAAACGTTTAGATGCATCTGTTTTTCCTACATCGCTTAACCAAGAAGATTTTGGGACTACAGTTTTACAAACCTGTTTCTTATGACAGGTGAAAGGCTCGACATTTCAGTTTAGATCAACTTTTCAGAACCTTATACAAAGCATAGTTTCCATGTAAGCTTTGATGTGAAAATGGGTGGTCAGGAGTGAGCTTAGCAGAGAGTTGACCCCATATCGGCAGTTTCATCTCCAGCAAACTCCACTCTGCCCAGCAGAAACCTGCTCTGTGCCGCTGCTGCTGTCTGCCTTGTTTTGTGAGGCAGCTCAGTCTCAAGGGGCCTGAAAGTGAAAGATGTCTGAAAATGGTAAGGAGCACATGGCAGAAATGCTGAAATGCACCACTGCCTGGTGCCTGAAAGCAAGGCAGTTAGTTGCTCAAGTCTCAGTTTCTTGCTAAAAGACCACATCAATACACAGCTATTTCAGTAATAATGTTCTTTTAGTATTTATACCATCATTTTGTTAATTCTATCATTTCCTTTTTTTTTTTTTTTTTGCCTTCTTTTTTGAACAGATGGGAAAACATATCAAGAAAAGTTGCAGACTATGATTAATAACAAAAATATAAATATAATTTATAGATAAATATGTTGGTACTCTGGTACTCTTTCCTTTGATTTTTTTTTTTTTTTTAATTTTTTGTATACTTACATATTGTAAGTAGTTAAGATTGAGGTTACTGATTTCAAGAGAGAAAAACAGTGAATTCTCCTAATGTTCAGATGTACACATTGGAAAAGCTGCTCTCTCAGATCCAATAAACAGCCTTCCACCAAAATCTGATATTTTATCTGGTCAGTAAGATCTTGTAAACTATTTCTGATATTGCCATCTCGTGAAATGTCAGTCATGTTACAGCTCTGTTTCTTTAGTAGCTAAACACATTGTTTATTTGAAAATGAATGACGGACTTCTTGAAAGTTAGGTCACAAACATTTTGTTTTGCTGTTTGGGTTTGTTTTTTTTTTTTATTTCAAGGATCCATTCCACCAGTTCCATCCCAAGTTCCTTTTGGTATTTTCATTTTCTGTCCTTATTTCAATAATGAAGCTGCCCCAGAGCTGAAGCTAGCTGACGGAGCAAGATGCTGAAACGCGGTCTCATCCATTTGGAACAGAAGAGAAACATGCAATTGGTGGAGGTCGTTTGAGTAATGGCTGGGAAGGAAGTGCTGCCACAGAGAATATTTTTTTGTTTGTCTACATGTATATTAAAGTCTTGAATGACTTCATAGGAAAAAATTTTCATGTATTTTAGTATAAAAAGAAACATGGTATTGGAAGGAGGCTTTCACAAATGTCACTGTATGTTCTGCACATTTAGTGGATTCACAAGTAGATCTTCTAAGCAGAAAATTGTACTTTGCAAATGATGCTTACTAATATGAGACATGTAATGCTGGCTGAAGCACGGTGACGTTAGCCAAAAATGTATAGCATACTGTAGTATACTGTCTGGTAGTAACTACCTTAGGTTTTTTTCATAGCAGCACAGCCAAGTCAGGACTTCAAGTCATTACCCTCCTCGGTATGAGGAACATTAATGAAATGACAAAGATGATATAGAAAACTTTCTATTACCATGCTGAAAGAAGAAGAAAATGCTGTAGTCTGTGGCTGGCATGGTCACACAGAGAGATATTAGGGGAAAAGGGAGTTTGTCTGCCAGCCAGAATTTAGGGACAGGACAGTGAGGAGTTGAATCAATATAGAGGATAGAAACAAGGAGTGTGTACCTGTGAAACCTTGGCTGTGCTTCAAGTTGGGAGGTGGGGAAGCAGGGAGGGAGCTTAGTGGCTATGTAAAGAAAAATATTTGATGAAACATATTAGTCCTACAGAGATGTTTATACTTTCTTTGAATGTGAAGAACCGACTTTTTGCCCTACCTGGGACAACAGCACCAGTATGCAGGCAGTGCATAGGAGAGAACATTCCTGCCAAAGTTTCAGTCAGTTTTAATGTTATTTTCATACCACTTTTGATGAGGTGAAAGAATTGTACTGATTAGAATTTAATTGAACATATGTATCTTGGAATGAAAACACCTATCAGAAGCGGAACAGCTGATGTATATACTGTGATCAATCAAATGCTACTTATAACTACAGTAGCTTCCTATTTCAGGAGGTCAAATAATAGAATAAAAAACCAAAAAACTCTGTAGCTTGTATGAAATATATTCATTGAGAGATAAACCTGGGAGTTTTTGTGGTTTGTCTTGAGATTTGTTTTAATTCCCGGCTTATATAAAGATCAGATACATTAGCCTTGCAAGAGAGCACAATGGGAATAGATTTATGTGTTAATTTACAAAATTATCCACAAATAGTTGAGAATAAACATTACATTTGGAGAAATTGAACTTTATCTTCTAATAAGAAAAACTAAAGAGAAATTAAGAAACAGGTAACTTTACTTCTTGATCCAGCGAAGCTGTTTCCATCTGATGGATTAATCCTATTTAATCAGAACAGTAAGCAGCTGGATAAATCCAAGCTTGAAGAATATTAGGTCATTTGTTAGCCCTTCTGCAAATTACACTGCAGCTTCTCTATGGTATCTTTTTCTTCTCATCATTGAGACTCATTATTTTTCCCTTGAAAACACTAAATGATGAGCCCTCAACAGATAAAAATATAGGGCACAGAGATTTTAGAGTGTCAGGGTGCTGATGGATAAAATGTGGTCCTTCTATGTCACCAGTGCAGTGTCAGTGAAACCTCTTCATGAGGCTGGAGAGCTGCAGGACTGGAGGCCAGTCCTAACTTGGCAAGAAGCCTTTTCTCTCTTCACATAAAGATGTGTGTGTGTAAAAGCCAAATTCTTAGTTCTTTGACTTGAGGTTCTATTTGATTTTTATTGATCAGTCTGGCATTATAATGGTCATGTAACTATTGTTTGTGTTGAGGAGAATCATCTGTTGGGTGTTTTGTTCAGCCCTGGCTATCAAGAGAAGAACATCAAATCCTTGCCAAGGTTGAGCCATAAGGCATGGAGGCAGCATGGGAGCTGTGGGCATTCAGTGTGCTTAAAAAGCCTTGGTTCTGCTCGACAAGCCAGGAGAGCGCTACCCTGTCACATTTTTCCTCAGTTGGAAAATTTCATGTACCTCAGTCGCTTTCTAGTAAGGCACGTAAGACAGGTAGAAGGCTGTTCCTTCAGTGAGGTAGAGCAACATTAGAGAGTTACCCAGAGCATCCATGTGGACATGGATGTGGACTCCCCTCGACTGCTTTGTGCCCTCTCCCCCTGTCCTCCTGCTGTGCAGCCAGAACAAGAACAGACCATTGCTGAGACTCTGGAGTTTATAGGATGTTTAGGCAGCAAATTACAGCTTACGTTTTATTGACTGTTTTTCTCTACTACAGCAGCCTTGTGCTCTGATACATCCCCTGGGTTACTTCAGAAAGTAATAGTATTTCCTCTATCTTGTACATGTTAATTTTAAATTATGTTTACACAGTGTGTGAATGTGAATCAATTGAAGCTTGACATTCCTATTTCAGGGTAGAAATAGCTAGTCAATATGAGCTGATATCATTGATCGTGCTGTTTGAGTGCCTGTTATGCAAACCATACAGGTAATGAACATGAATATCCAAGAGGTTCCTCAAATGTTTTGCAGTTAGAAGCAAGAAGAATTCAGTGAATGTGGAAGGCAGCCTTCTATGTTGGAAAACAGCTGCCAATATTTTGGTACAATAGAGTCATCTGTAATCTGACGTACATATATAAAAATGATATGTGAAATACTCTGTCTTAAAGGGAAAACATGAACATATGTTTTACGTTACACTTCTGACATGTGGTGTCTCACACTCCAGAGTGAATTTTTTCTTTTTTTTTTTTAGTTCTGATGTAGTGTTACAGTTATGGAATTTCCAAGCAGAAGGGAAGGCACAGTGCAGGATCTCTTCAACTCTCCTGAGTGTCCCACAGGTGTCTCAGACAGCTGCCTCCTCTGACTTCATTTTGGGGATCATTTTGTTTCCTGTCCTCAGAGGGCTGAGGTAACAAGCTGTTGCTCTGATTCCTGCCTTTAAAACTCAATCTAATCAGATGCACCCTCCAAAGACAGTTAGGACTGAGTAGTAATTAGGAATAGATCGCTATTCTAATCAGGACTACTAAGCATTCTCTTCACCTTAATTACAGTATTTTTAAAGGAGACCAAATCTATGGCTGGTATGGGAAAATTAAGGCTGATGACCATCAGTTGCTAGCTTTGTAACTATGGCCTCTGAACAAGTCATGAGGCACCACTGGACTGTCCTGGGAGCACACTGAGATGGAGATGTGACCCCAAAAGCTGTCCTATAGCACTGTGTTCCCCAAGACACAAAGCAGCAGGACTAGTTGGTGCTGCACCCTCATTGATGGCAGACAGGTTAACTGTTGACAGGTGACTGCAGCACAGGCACCAAGTCTGTTGTTTGTAATGAACACAACTCTTTATTTTCCTTCTCTCATTCCCCAACCTGTGAGTGTGACTGCAAAAGCCCCAAGGCAAACACAAACTACGTTCACTAATGCTGTAGACTTACTGGAAGCTACTTGGTCATATAAACATTTTGCCAGCCCAAAGCAAACAAAAGAATCTGATTCTCAGTAATGCTTGTTAGTTAGCTTGGGTCCAGCATTTGCAAGCATGTCTGCCTACCTTTCATTCAGAGATTGTTTGTTTCCAGCCAAATCCAGGCATGGGTAGAATGAGGCAATGGCAGTACATAAAATGCCTTGTAGGCATAACGAAAGATTTCCTCAAGGTTTTTAAAAACATGATGTTCTTTTAACACATCACATTCATAGTGAGTGAGTTAAAACTAAGCAAAATGGTGAATTAGCTCTCCTTGTTTAAAATGGGAATCTTCCTAGAAGGATTGCTTGGTTTGTATTGTAGGAATCTGAAATCAGTCATCCTCATGCTGTCAGTTATTCTGAATCTAAGATAGCAGTTTATGTTCCTGAGATGAACTTTAAATGCTTGCAAGTAGACAGACTGGTGTGACTGAAGATGCATGATACTAGGAGAATGATTTTTGTTTTTGTGACAGTTTGTGAAAAACAATCATAGAATCATACGCTGGCCTAGGTATGAAGGAACATCAAAGATCACCTAGCCCCAACCACCTACCATGGGCAGGGCTGCCACCTACTAAATCAGAACGCCTAGGGTCCCATCAATCTGGCCTTTCACACCTCCAAGCACCAACAACCTCTCCAGACAGCCAGTGCCAGTATCTCATCATCCTCTGTGTTTCTTCCTAATAGCTAACCTAAATTTTCCCTCTTTTAGTTTGCTTGAGAAATGCTAAATCACAGCCTGAATCAACAGTTGAGCACCAGGTGAGAAGGTATGGCTAACCCAGGAAGCTCAGGTGTAAGCCATGTAACTGAATGAGCAGAAGTAGACCCTGGGTCCACCTCCTCCTCGCCCTCATTTAAGGGTTACCACCTGAGGGAGCATTATCTCTCTAGAGAATGTGCTCCTTTTGAGATGTTGCTGGTTGTTGAAAGAGGTCAGCTAATTTTTCTTTGTTATCTTTTATTGTTTCATAGTGCTTCTATCCCATTTGAAGGCACTCTTATTGCCTTTTTTGCCCCTTCTAATTTAAAATCATTTTCCCTTGTCCTATTCCTATCAGGCTGTCTAAAAATTCTGTCCCCTTCTTGCCTATAAGCTCCTTTCAAGCCCTGGCAAACTGCAATGAGGTCTTCCTGGAGCATTCTCTCCTCTAGGCTCAACAAGCCCAATGCTCTCCAGCCATAATTAATGAAGTGTTATAGACACACTAGGCTTCATAGAGGCTGGACCCCATCTATACACTGGAAAACAAAGCCACCTACTCAGGAATTGCAGTCACAAGGGGATGAAACCCTGCCCCTGTGTAGTGTAGTTGGGAATGCTGCTGTAAGGGTAACCACATTTATTTTTGTCTGACTTTAAAGAAATGAATTTAGAAATGCAGAATGGTGGTGTGAACATCTGACATCTCAGTCATGAACGCTAGTACTGTTCCACATTGCATATCTTGGTTATTAAGCTTTTCTGAAAGCTTAAGGAAAAGGCGTTTTGATTTTTATTCAATGTGCTATGATGAAGATGAAGAATACTAAGGAAGTTTTGAATTCTTCCTTAGAAATACTTCATATAAATGAATCCCAGTATACTTAAAATCAGATCTCCATTTACTTTTTTTTGCTTTCAATCTGCCTCATGAATGTAATTTATTTGACCCATGCACTGAGTTTCTGGCAGCTCCTATAATAGAATTATTAAATATAAATACCCTTTCCTTATCAGGCAATCAAAATGTTGTAGGAGGAGATTTTTTTTATCATTCCTGAAGAAGAAGAAATTGGCATTTTAAAGTTGGATAGTTCTCTCTGCTTTATGAATCAGTTTATTGTTTTCAGAGTGAGGTGGTACTCTGACTACTGGACTGTCATTGCAGTGATTTTTATCCTATACTAAATGCTTTCCCTTTTGTAGCACAGCCTAACTCTTTTTATCTGTATGTTAAAACAATTTCTTCTTAAGTGACTCCACTTGAAAGGCATCGACTGCTTCCAATGGGGACTGATGTTGACATTCCTTATTACCTGCAGAATTATCTCATCAGATGGCACACAGTGATTACAACAGTCTGGGGTATTGTCTCTTTCAGGAAGTTGCCCTCTCAATGCTTAACTAGACATTCCATTACAAATCAGTAATAAGCTTTGAGCCTCATCTTCCTCAAAGCACCAAAATCATTACAAAGTTTCTAGCAGTGTTTTTAATTCACTTTTTCCTTCTCTTTTGTTGACCTGAATACGCTGGTAACAATTTGAGAAGGCTCTATTTGTGCATTTCAAGCAACTCTGCACTTACACAGTGTGACACCACATAAGAATCTCGCAAGACAGGAGAATAAAAAAAGGTGACTGAAGGACTTCTGTGTAAAAATAAATAAATAAATAAATTTTTTTTAAAAAAATCTTGCAATTATCAGGCTTAATTCAGTCTTGTATTTATCTTTTCCTGCACTGGAGTGACAGAAAAGAATATTCAACAAGTACATTGCTTACCTGGATAGCAATTTCTTTGGAAAGGGATTATAAGCTGTGTATTTTTTGTATATAAATCCTCAGCTATGAGGAGCTCGTTGGGTTTGATGGCTGAATTACAAAAGAGAGGTTAAGAGTTGCTGATGATAAACAATCAACTCCCTCATATTTTGCATGAGGTTCTGGAAAGCAGTTCTATAACAGAGTAGAGAAGAATGTGTTTCCACCAGTGCTGCTGCTTGGATATTCAAGGAAGATGAGAACACACACATTTTATCTTCAAACTGGCAGTTTCCAAAAAGTTGGTACTCAGAGCTCTGAGTAGATGAAACAGTTGCATGTTGTGTCATATATTCATGTTATCTCATGCAAATTGCACTAAAGTCGGTTACTGCTCACAAATATGTTCCTCCTTTTTCACATTAGAGATGCAGTGCCTGCACGTGACAAGTTTTGGAGTACAGGTAGGAATGATAGAGCCATGTGTTACAAGTATATTCAAAGATTATGAAAACAAGAAGAAGAACTAAGAGAATCTAATCTGACTTCTCATGTAATGCTGTCTTCTCTACATCCCTATAATGTTTTGCTGGAAAACACCCCATTTTGACTTAAACTCTCTTTCTCATAGCTGTGTTAATCAGCACTCCTCAACCACTAGGAGCTGACCTTGTTTCTCCTGAGATGATAACCACCAGGCTATTGGCTGATGTGAGGGAATGGACTGGGAAATAAATTTTAAAAATTGCCCCCTTGTATGCTACTATATTTCTCCTCAGGCACGTGCTCCCTCTAGTCTGTGCAACTGAACATCTTGTCTTCAGACTTCTTGCCATTTTGTTCTCGTTTGGTTCAGCACTCCAGTAGCAGGCCTCTTAACTTTGAGTCACTGCCATGTTTTCTTTCACCCTCTGAGCTGATGATCCAGTCTTTGTTCCTCTAATATTTTGCTTCTGCTTCTAATTTTCAGCTGTAATTCTGTTTCCTCTCCCTCTGCTCTTTGTGTTCATCCCCTGCTTTTTCCCCAGCCTTAGTCTTGTACATTAAACGAAAAAATTGTCTTCTTTGTCTGTGTTTCTTTAAATACTCTGTTTATTTGTCCACTATGTCTCCTTTTTTTCAGTGATGTAGCTTAGTCACTACTTTCTTGCAGTCATTTCTAATTCCTCATCTTGTAATGACTTTCCTTGCATTTGCAGATAAGCATTTCAAGATCCACCCACGCAGAGAAGCTTGGACTAATTTCCTGCCCTGGGGATTCTTCCTCCTGCAGACCGTGAGGGTGAACAGCCCCATCATGCCCCCTGCATCACCCCACTTATGCACCTCATTCTTGTGCCTGCTGTCCCGAGCACTTTCACACCTCAGTCCTGTTCTTTATCAGTGCCTGTTGTTTCTCCCCTTGCTAAGACAGAACCCACCCCAGCACAGTCCCAGCAAGCTGACCCCTTCCCCGAGCTCTCCTGCAGTTCCTGTTCTGCTGTGCTTCTCTGTGTCAGTCTTGTCTGATCAATGTTTTGAGGGAAATTCCTTCACTCTGCTTGATTTGTGTTTTCTCTCTCCTTCCTTGCTTATGTAGAGGGAGGGAGAGGCCTGTTCAGCAGCAGAAGCCAAAGAAAATTCCATTCCTTTGGCTTGTTAGAAGTTGGGGATAGCTAAAAACATATTCAGAATTTCCCCAAGAAGACGCTTGAAATGTGCAGTAATGTGCGGCACTACACGATTACTTTTCTTGTGACAGCAGTATCTTGCTTCCCAAGGAGCACAGAGCAGTCCTGTCAGAGAGCTGCTACTGTCCCAGGAGCATTGCATGTATTCCCCACCCTGGCTGCGTCTGTGCTTTGAGGCAGAAGAGCATCCCAAAACCACCCTGGGTGACAGAGCAGGGCCAGCCACTAGAAGGCAACGTGGTCCCACAAACAGCCACGTTAGTTCCCTAAGAGAGAGGGAGGCTGAAGCCTGCACTTCTGCTTGGGGTGATCACTTTTGTCCCTCACATCTGTAATTAGAAGGGATCTATTAAAAATGTGGGCTTTGCTCTGGCAGAGATTGTGGCACCATTCATGAGGCAGAAGGTAAGAAATTATCTCTGCTGGCATACAGGCATTTCAACCTTGTGCTAAAATAGCATTTCCAGTATTTGTCAGCTATGTTAGCAAATTGGGCTGGAGGAAATTTATTGGAAAAGATTTCAATGAAAATAGCTGTCTCTTGATGATCACTACTCATTTTTGTAGACCTGAAGCTCCTTATGACTGTGTGAGGAGGATTTGCTGTGCCAGCTTGCCTCTGTGGACAATTAGCAAGAAACACTTGTTTCTATCAAGAATTTATTGCTGCCAAAGCGTAGTGAATAAATCCATATGTCTGGGTGGATCTATGATTTCAGAATAGACACAATGCTCCTGTTTCACCTTTTCCCTTTCTTCTCTCTTGTAGCTGAAAGACTCTACAGATGGTCCTCTCTTTATTTGTGTGTTAAAAGTTGTTAAAAGCTCCTCTAAGTATTTTCTGCTTTTTAATTCTCAAGAAAACATTGAAATGGAGAAAATCTGCTCTGTGGATTAGAAGAATGGAGCCCAATTAGCACAGCTCTCAGCGTTGTTCTGAACTAAGTATCATTCATCTCTTAAATGGACCATCTTGATCTACTGTCACCTGTTTTTTGTTCGCTTGTTTGTTTCTCACTTTGCCTAGCAGTCACCGTGAATTCCACTCTCAGCTGTAACTGTTTCATTTCTTCCACTGCCCTTTGTCTTATGTGTGACTAACAAGGCCTTTTGTATCTATTCCTTTTTGTCACTTGTGTTTCACATTCAGGCAGCTGCTGCTGGCTGAGGGCTCGGGAGCAGCCACGGCGTAACTCCAAGCAGCAGTAAGGTCAGGGAGCAGAGGGGAATTGCTCTGGCAGCAGGTGAGTGGCCCCTTTCCCCAGTACTCCTCCCGCTTTCCATCAGTTTGTGGATCAAGCAAGAACATCTATTGTAGAATTTAATAGGGTACCTATATTTAATTAAACCTGATGGAAAGGGGAATGAAAAAATAATCACTTATGGCTTTGAGAGTAGAACCTCACCTGTAACAAGCCAGGGCACACAGTCCCTATGTCTTTGCTGACAGTACCTAACACACAGCTACCCTTTGCACAGCTCCAGTTTCCCCGTCCTGTACCAAGCCTTTGGCTCCTTGGATGTGACTCACAACTCTCCTGTGCTGTATCAAAGTGCTCTACAAGGAACTGAATGCTGTGCCGTAAGCATTTTTTTTTCTCATTACAATTGTGCCTGCATGTCTGTGGGTTGCGTGCCTGTGACAAGAGCCATCCATAAATCAAACATCTGCCAGGGGTCATCTCCACATCTCCTGGCTTAGCAGCATGGGGCAAACCTGCCCATCCAGGGAACAGCCTGCTGCCAGGAGGGCTGGGCTACCTGCACAGTTGGGTTTTTGCTCCAGCAGGTGCAGAACCTGTTGTTTATTTAACAAGGCTGACAGCAGCTGCTGCTCCTGCTCCAACACAATCAAAGGATGTGTTGTTTGGCAGGAGGTTGCCAGGTGCTGGCTGTCCTGTATGCTGTGACAAGCAGGGCAACATTTCATGCAAACACCTGCCAGAATCCCAGGCAAACCGGTACTAACGGGCTATTATGTACCTGTCATTAAGCCATTTGTGGGCTCAGCTGACAGCAACATGTGCACACCAGCTATTGCAGAAAGCTCTCAGAGAGATAAGGCTACGTTTCCCTGTCTCCACCAGATGCAGGGCCAGGATGTCTGAGAAAAAACAGCAGTTCCTTCAGATTCCCCACCTAAACACATGGTGTGCAATCCCTGGGTGAGTTTGCTCTTGCTGGCATCAGGAGAATGACTTAAAGTAGTAAACATGGGGCAGGCTACCGACTGCTGCCTAATTTTCAGTGCTGGACTGTTTTTTCACTGAGAACCTGGGTTTGGGATGGACTTCCTGCCTCCGTGTATGCTATGGGCAGGTGTGTAAGCAAGCCATTTAATGGAGTTGCGTATAGAAACTCGCTCTTTTAAGAGAGATTAGTACAATCAGCACCGTTAATCACAAATGTCCCCCTGGAAAGAACAGATGCTACTAGAGAAATATCAGGTCTTTGAGATTTTATGATGATTCGTAGAATTCTGAGAACATGTGAGATGACTGATGTTAACATTTGGTGTATAAGAAGCAGATATATCGCTGCAGCTGCCCTTCGAGAGCATAACTCAAGGAAAGGGGCTGTGCTGCCTTTGAGGTGATCAACAGAATCACAGATGGCTGAGGTGGGCACCTCTGGGTGGGCATCTGGATCACCATCTGATTCAGTCCCTTCAGTCCCCAAAGAAGTTCCCAGGCCCATGTACAGGCAGGAGAATGGGCTCCCCTGGCTTGCAGTGATGCAACCAATAATAACAGCATCAAACAAAGCAAAAGGAAGCTTTTACCTTAAGCATCCTGACTTAGGAGGTTTTTTTTGTTTCTCCCGAGTGCTTAAATATAAATGAGTGTTCTCTTTATGAAGTTTGAGACTGCCATTGGGTTGCTGTTCTGAATATTTTGTTTGTTTGTTTTTGAAAGAAAAACATCTTGGTAGCTGGGCTGAGGCCAGTGAGGCCAGGATGAAGTTTAACAAGACTAAATGCTGGGTCCTGAACTTTGGCCATAAAAACCCCAAGCAATTCTACAGGCTTGGGGCAGAGTGGCTGGAAGACTGTGTGGGAGAAGTGGGCCTGAGGGTGCTGGCTGTTGAACATGAGCCAGAAGCATGCCCAGGTAGCCAAGAAGGCTGCAACTTGAGTACTGTGTTTGGTCTCGGGCCCTTCACTACAATAAAGACATTGAGGCCCTGGAGCACATTCAGAGAAGAGCAGTGATGCTTTGAGGGGTCTGGAACACAAGCCTTATGAGAAACAGCTGAGGGAATTGAAATTCTTCAGTCTGGAGAAAAGAAAGCTCAGGAGAGATCTTATTGCTCTCTATGAAGACATGAAAGTAGGGTGTGTCAAGGTGGGTATCAGTTTCTTCTCCCTGGTAACAGTGATAGAACTAGAGAGAATGGCCTCAAAGTTGTTCCAGGTTAGATGTAAGGACAAATTTCTTCTCTGAAAGAGTGGCCGGATGCTGGAATGGGCTGCCAAGGAAGGTGGTAGAGTCACCATTCTGGAGGTGTTCAAGAAACATTTAGATGTTGTAGTGAGGGACATGGTTTAGTGTGAAAATATTGGTGGTAGTTAGATGGTTGTACTACATGATCTCGGAGGTCTTTTCCAGTGTTGGTGATACACTTCTGTGAAAAGAAAAATCCTTGCTCATAATGTTGTTGTAGCAGTTGATAAATTGTTGACCTTGATAGAGTAATGAGTTCACCACCAGCACTGCAACATGCCCCAGTTCCTGCAGACCCCACCAAACCACTTCTGTCTGAAGATCTGTGTGCATTGTGACCCCTTTCTCACATTCAGGCAGGTGGACGGTGTGCACATGCCCATTAGTGAGGCTTCTTATGCATTTTGAACTGTTCAGTGGAACAAACTTAAATAAGATTTTAGGTTTCTTTAATTTTGCAGCAAGATAATCCTGCTATTGCTTAACAGGTGAGCATTCTAGGTATAATGTAGCCACATTCTTTCATGAGGAAGGGTATGGGCCTTATCAGGACTCACTTTCCATGTATGGTGAAGGTTTGAAAGAGAAAGATGCATTTGCAATGACTGCTTCCTTATTGAAAGTAAAACCTGCAGTCTCTTGCCCCCTGCAGTTTTTAGTGAATATTGTACATAAATGATTTATTTCTTTCTTTGGAAAGGCTTTGCTCTGCACAGCAGCTGTCATCTTGGGATTTTTCCCTCCCCCTCTTGCAGAAACGTCACTCGAAGCCATTTGGCTCAATGTGAGCACAACTCCAAGTTGGCTGTGTTAATTTCACTAAGCTTCATGCACTCCTTAACATTCCCTTTCATCTGGTGAGAATACTCACCATTTGTGGTTAAGGTCATACTTACAGGACTATCACAGGATAATGTGCAGATGAAAGTGCACTTCAGAAATACTGCTCTGCTGTTTGCCCACGACATTCACCTCTTAACAGAGCAGCAGCAGCAAAAAAACCCACAATATTTTCACTTAATAATAAAAGAGATTTTTTTAATCACTTCTTAGTTTAAATCAAGTAAAGTCATGCTAACTATTCCCTCCTAACGTATCCTCTCTCCATTTACTGAGGCAGGGAAATCTCCCCTTGCCAAAGAGGCGAGATGTCAACTGAAAGTTGAGGCACTATGTAGGTTAAAATGGACAAAAAGGAGTTGACCTACAAAAAGTCAATAACTCAGTGGGATGGCAGGGCTCTCTTGTTAGCTGCCCTTCCTCAGGGAAAAAAAAATAAAAAAACAACTGTGTCACACAGAGTAGTAATATTTAGGAATGCTGTGAATTGTGATTCCTATTTTTATTTTTTTCAAAAAAAGTTCAAAGTAATACTGTGAAATAAGGCCACTAGGTGAGTTCCTGTATAAAGGCCAAGAAAATACAGTTGCTGTCATGAGATAAAAGACAAAACTAATATGAGTAACAGGACAGAGAAACTTCAGAAGTAGATGATGTATCAAAGAGCAGAATAACAGAGGTTGATAAGGAAGAAGATTAAAGTAGAATAGGAAAAGTAATCAGAGGAGGTCTTGAGTGAGAGCTGTTGGAGGATGAACTATAGAGAGGAGAAAGCCTTTGAGCCGTTAAATGCACCTCGAAGTGTAGTCATGCCTTTACTGATGGTCAAAATCACACCCACTGAAGTGAGTACAAAGATTTCAACTGATGCAGAACTGAGCCTACAAAGACCCTCAGCAGCATCATTGCTGGACGTGGCACGTGTCACCTGCTGATGCTCTGCTGGTAACAAAGAGGAGCTGGAGAACTGTTACCAACACAAAATACATGTAGCTCAGCCCCGCATGGCTTCTGGGAATTCTTCTTTTTAGGAATGCTGTTAACCAGAGGACCTGGAATCAGCCACAGGGTGCTTGGACTCCTGGGGAGATGAGAAAGTATATGGGGTGCTCATTGCAAGCTTTGGTGTGTAATCATAAGTTGGTGTCCTGTGGAGAGACGCCTCAAATGAATGTGAAGAGAGTAGGCTTATCAGCAATCAAAGTGAAAGGTGATATGCCTGCATTAACATTGGGATTATGATCACTAACATCCTCTGTTTGGTCTCCATAAACATTCAGCAAGCATCAATGAATGTCAATGGATGCAAATTTTTCCACATGGAGGTACTCAGTTAAACAGCTTCCTTTCATCTGCACTTCCATGTCAGACACCATTCTGTCAGACTCCCCTCTGCTGCCATCCATCACACAGCAATAACTTGTAGCAGAATATTCTTAGGGAAGTTCAACCTCTACTGCCATACTGCCAACATTTGCCTCTGTCTTCGTGGGCCAACATAATAAAATAGGAGGCATTACTTTTGGAGCAGACTTTGCATGTATATAATTATTTGGCAATACAGTTCTATGACTTTTGAAGGCCACAGTAAAGGATAAGGGCTGGGACAGGGGAGCACATTTGTAAGAACAGAGTTTTCAAGCATGCAGTGGCAAGAATTGCAAATGGAGCCAAGAACTCAAAGAAAAAAGAAGCTTCTCATATGAGAAGATCACTTGTTTACAGGTTTATTAGTTTTTTTCTGCCTGTTAAACCTAACAGTATAGGTACAATAACCATTACAGAATGGCCTTTCTGCTCTGCTGGAAGGTGGATGGCTGCAAGGGTGAGAGTGAACATTAGCTCAGTCCTCTCAAAAAAAAAAAAAAAAAAAAAAAAAAAAGAGAGACTTAGACCCTTGCCCATTCAGGGGGAGTGTTAGAAGGATGGTCAAGTTCCAGAATACTGAGCTGTACAAGAAAAAAAGAACAAAACAAATATGTCTAAAGGGATGAGATTGTCTACAAACAATGGACTAGTGCATGGGTCAGCTGGAACCTCGTAGGCCTGCTGAACAGCAAATGATTGTTTTCTCCTGCATGTGAACAGGCAGATGAAGTCTGACCTGTTCCACCGCTGCTGTTAAGAGAGACACAAATGAGAGCGCTTGTGCAAAATAACATTTATGTGACGATTCCAGCAAATTTATGAGGATGGTATAATTTGCAAATCACACTTGGATTATGTCACTTGTTTGCATTATGTCACTTGTTTGCGTAGCAATCCCGCTTTTCTTCTCCTGCATTTCAAAACTTCAGATATTACAACTATAAGCAAATATTGAATATTTGGTAACTGCTAGCCTTTCTAAAGACATCATTTAACCAAGGGACCATGTAGTATTTATTAATGGTAAGAACATTAGTGAATGTGTGTGTGAAAGACATGCAGAAAAAGTGGAAAGCACCAAGAAATATTTTTAGAACAAAAACTAGGCATTGGCTTCAAAGTCTTCAAGAAGAGTATGTCAGCCATAGATAATGGTCAGGGTTGAGGTTTGCTTTCCACTGGAAAATGATGGGGAACCAGGGAGTGGAGTGGGGTTGTAAGGATTTATTTCTCCTTATAAGGATGATGACTAGCCCAAAGAGGATAAGTGAGAATGTGGGGAATGAGCATGCCGCTGGTCTCACTGGTGAGGTGGAAGGACCTCCACAGAACTCAAGAAAGTAGGCGGTACCTGATAAATAATTGTATATTCTTGATTGTAGAAGAATTGTTCTTCCTTTTTTGTTTGTTTGGTTTTTTTTTCATAGAATCATAGGGTAATAGAATTGTTTGGGTTGGAATGGACCTTTAAGATCTTCAATTTCCAGCCCCTTTGCTATAAGCTGGGACACCTCCCTCTACACCAGGTTGATCAAAGTCACATCCAGCCTGGCCTTGAATGCTTACAGGGAAGGGACATTCACAACCTTGCTGGGCAACCTGTTCCAGTGTCTCACCACCCTCACAGTAAGGAATTTCTTCCTAATATCTGGTCTATCTTCCCTCTTCCAGTTTGAAACCGTTTCCCCTTGTCCTGTTGCTACATACCTTTATAAGATATCCCTCCCCCAGCTTTCCAGTAGGCCTCCTTTAGGTACTGGAAGGCTGCTATAAGGTCCCCATGGAACCTTCTCTTATCCAGGCTGAAGAGCCAAGCTCTCTCAGCCTGTCCTCACAGGGGAAGCGCTCCAGCTCTCTAATCATCTTCATGGCCCTCCTCTGGGTCTGCTCCAACAGCTCGATGTCCTTCTTGTTTTGTGGGTCCCAGAACTGGATGCAGTACTCCAGATGGGTGTGTTTTGATTTTGCAGCACCACTGAGTGCAATACGGGGTTGCTTTCTGCCTCAAAAAAGAAAGCAAACTGTTCAAAGGAAGAAACATTGTCGTCTCGATCAGCACTGGACAGTTCCTTCATGAATCACTCCATTTCCTGCTTTACTGGGGACATGATGCAAGCGGTGATTTGATGACCAATTTCCGCTCTCTTCAGCCTTCCTTTCACTCTCTCTCCTCCTTGTCAGTTACACTGTCACCTGTTTTATGCCCTGTGTTGTCCCTGTCTCATGTCTCAACCATGAAATCTCATTTTCTTCAATACAGCAAGAAGGGATTGAGAAAGCAAAGTGTTTGAAGAAGTAAAATACAAGCTAGATTGAAAAGATTCAATTGAAGAACATATTGATTTAGTGTTCTCATTCAATGAAATTAGTTGTACATTCCCATAATTAATTCCTTTTACTTTCAGTTACATCAATTAGCATGTAAAACAGATAAAGGGAAGAGGAAATGGTTGGTATTTTACCTTCAGCAACCAGCAGTGCAGTATGTTAAACCAAACGGTGTATGTGCTGCAGACCATTTCTCCCTTTGGAAAAAAAAAAAAAAAAAAAAAAGTGCCTGCCATTAAGGGGCTAGCAAAGAAAAATGAGCCAGAAGTTTCAGGTAGGGGGCAGTGCTTCAAATGTACATTTTATGCTGCTAAAGCGATCCACAGTGCTGTGACCAAAATCCCATTAAATGGAACACTTTCTATTTAAATCTTTCTATGACATGTTTCTGGTATTACAGTACGGAGAGTCACATAACTGTCAGGCTAAGAGACTGCTCTTCTTTTCTTCCTTGAGTAGCTCTGCAGACTCCGACTGTCACATCCAGTCCAGGATGTCAGGCTAAGTACTACACTTCTGGGCTCAGCACCTTCCCTTGGACTGCTTCAGCTTATGCAGCTCACCCAGTGAGGAATTAGTGAGGTGAGGAAAACCAAGACCTCTCACAGGAAGCTGCCACACTGTTGTCCTTTCCAATCAGCACTTCTATACATCCCTTATGGGATGGACTCCAGCATGGTGTTGCTGCCCTTCTCCTTGGGCATGTCAACCTGGCCAGAGGTGAGTGAGCAGGAATAACTCAGAGGAGGAGCTGTTGGCTGCTGCTCTTGCAGTGCCCCTCTGGGTGTCTGAGGCATGCTGTGGTTTCTGATGTGCACAGACAATAATTTCTCTCCATGCAGGGTAGCAGACTGCAGTGAGTTACAATTAAAGTCAATGTTCACCCGCTATCACCATCCGACATTATCTGAAATGCCACAATTTTAGCTTTCTTTCTAGGGCTGATCTCAGCGTCTTGGATACACTTAATGCTGATTCACATTAAATGCTTGCTGTTAAATGCTTTTAATAGTCCCAAGTGCTGTGTGCGCTGAATGGAGAGTGCAGGACTTGGTTCAGAGGAACACAGAAACAGATGTTTAACTAAATCTTAAAAAACTGTCATCTTGAGCTCCCGGGTTATTGACAATGCTGAAAACAAAAAAGAGAATAAATTCAAAATGATGATGTCTATGAGTCTTACTTTGTACACTGAGATGCCAAAATAATTTTTTACTTTCTGAATAGGAACAGCCACTTTTTTTCCTAATTCAAGTGCTTCCATGTAATCTGCACTTCCATAATATAGATCTATAGCATTATTATCCTATTAACCTAGTTTATAAAATATGTAGAAAACTCATTACATGTGGGATTCCTCCTAGAAAGAGCTTATCTGAACAGCAGTAGCCAGTAGCCCAACCAGAGCTCTTGTTTTAATCAGAAGAATTTGACATTGGTGTGATTTCTTTAGTTTCTCATGTCTTGCAGTTAGATACTGAACTTTTGCTGTGGCTTGGCTGCCCTAACCTTGGTTTTCCTGCTTCATCTCAGAATATGAGCAACACTTAGGAAAGAAGTACCTTGGAAGTAATCATTCAGTGTCTAGATTAAGTGGTCTGAATCCCTAAATGGGCATAACCATTGCTGGCTGTCCTCCTGAAGGGTCTCAGATAGGATGCCAAGACCCAAAGCATGTGCTGGATTCTTGGAAGGCAGTTGATTTTCCACATTGGTCCTTAGGCACATTGACTGGATTAAGGAATTAATGTTCAGCTGTTCTATATGTATATGTTACTCTAGTATCCTTCCTAGTGGTTGCTCTATGAGAGTTAAATCCACCTAAGCCCTCCCCAGACCCGTGAACCAAAATAAGATCAAATAAATGAGTCATTGTCCCTGGAGGTGTTCAAGAAACATGTAGATGTCATACTAAGGGACATGGTTTAGTGGGGAAATACTGGTGGTAGGTGGATGGCTGGACTGGATGATCTTGGAGGTATTTTCCAACCTTGGTGATTCTATGATTCTAGAAGATTATGAGAAATAATGTATTGAAAGGGAAGAGTATGTTAACATGTGACTGTCAGGTAACTGATCCTGTACTTTGTTGCAAATATTTTTAAATGATTTTCCTGGCTAATATTACTATTTATCAGAGTTCCCTTTGTTTCAGTAGGGGCTTGTTACCTCTTGCTGCCTCCAGCCTGTCTGCTCAGTCCTGCAGCACAGCCATTATGCTGAATTTATGACACAACAGTAATTACTGTGCCAAACTCAACCAGATGCTGTTTAAAAAAAAAGAAAGAAGAAGAAAAAATACTCAAGCCTGAGAAACAAAAGCGCTGGATTGTGCCTAACAATGCAGAATAAGATGGCAGAGGAAGGAAAGCTTTATTCAGGCTGTAGCATTGGTTGAGCTGGCATGGGCATTCAGGCTAATGGCAGTGTAAACAGAACATTGGTCAACATCTCCTCCAAGTCTGCCGCCTTGTGAAAGCCCTTCCTTAGCGCATTGAGCTGTGCAGCATCAGGCACACCATGAGCCTGGCGCTCCCTCAGAGAGAACAAAGCTGGTCTCCTGCTGATGCTTAATGCTGGAACTTTTATTAGCAGCAAGTGACAGCGGTTTAGCCTCCCTTCCTTTTTTTAGATGATTACATTCTTAAGCCGATTGACTGTGTTGACTAAAGGCAGCTGTTGATCCATACTCTTTCCTCTTGCACACACAGTGGCACATAAAGAAAAGAAACGCCAGATTTTGTGTGCTTGGGATAAGCTTCAGATTTGGATTGCCTGAGCAGAGGTAAAAAATTGGTTGATTTTTCACAGGAGGCATGGGCCTGGCAGAGCAGGGGACTGTGAGCTGGGCCTCCTGGAGGCCCTTTCCTTGCCCATACCTCTAGGAATGGGGACAAGGGGAGCAGCCACCAGATGGATCTGCAAGTCATCACCTTAATGCAGGGAAAACGCTGTCAAGAAAAGGGAGGATTAGTGAATGAAACACAAGTACAGCACACAGCCTTTATGTAGATCTAACTATGGATGTGTAAATGAAGCTAATTTCTTTTTTTCAGTAGTGACTGTTAATACGAAGATCTATGCCCACGTCCTAGGCCCTCAGAAGTGCTTTGCTCAGAGGACATCTGGTACATTCAAAGGTGGCAGCCTATTTTTGGGCTCAGACATGGGGATGTGACACATCCAGGAATGCACAACCAACGCGTGGGCATGTGGATGATTCACCTCATATTTGCTTGCCCTGAATGTGCAGCAATCCGCTGAGCTTGTGAACCCTACAACTTGAGGTCATGGCACTGGGAGTGTCTCCATAGCCACAAAAGAGCTGAAAACCTGCTCTGCAGTTCAAAAATGGAATCTTCTAGAAGTCCCACTGTGGGCCACAAAGATGATAAAGGGCCTGGAGCATCTTCTGTATGAGGAAAGACTGAGAAACTGGGGTCTGTGCAGCCTGGGAAAAGAAGAATGAGGGGGGATCTGATTAACATTTATAAATATCTAAAGGGAGGTGGGAGGCAAATGGATGAGGCCAGGATCTTCTCAATGCTGCGTAGCAATAAGATAAAGAGTAATGGCTTAACTTGAATTTAAGAAGTTCCATAAAAAGAAAAACTTGTGAAAGAACTTCTTTGCAGGAAGGGTGGTGGAGCACTGGATCAGGTTGCCCAGAGAGGTTGTGGAGACAGTCAAGAGCCAGGTGGATGCCTACCTGTGCAACCTGCTCTAGTGTACATGCTTGTGCAGGGAGATGGACTCAACGACCTCTAAAGGTCCTTTCCAGCCCCTGCAATTCTATGATTCTTGGAGAGGAGCTCCCTTTTAAGCACCTTGTGTGTGTGACTAGGCAAGCATGTGACTTTACCCAGCAGGAAAGATGACAGTGGAAATGACTTGCAGCTGTAATTACCCAATTAAGCTTTTTTTTTTTTCAAGGAAAAGCGTGTTTTCTCTGGTGTAAATTAACGGAAAAAGACTTTGCAAGAATCTACTAGACAAATTTTCTAGCCCAGCATCTGCTGGGTGTAATGCATAGCAAATACATCAGGTAAAGATATCATGGGAGTATCAACTAACAAGAAGCATCCTAATACTGTCTTATCTCAGGTGAGAGGTAATTTGGTGATGAAAGTAACATCCAAAAGCAAATGTAATGAAAAAAAGCTTTTTTATTTTTTTCTTTTGTCCCCTGCAATCTGGCAGCAGTAAAAAGGGACCCAAATACATAACTTAGATCAGCACTTTCCTTCCTTCAAAATGGTTGTGTATCATCTGCTTAGAAAGCTCTCCAGCTAATACAAGAACAATCACTGAGAAAGTGCTATAGGTGAAATCCAACTGAAAGCAGCCAAAGTGTGATCACAGGTTTTAAATGGGTGGTTGCATGGTAAAAAAATATTCTGACATTTTAAATTGGAGTCCTCAAAAATGGCTAAAGCAAAGGCACCTCTCTAGCTGGGAAGCCATGCTATCTGAGTTATGGCTTTGGAAACTACTATAGGAAAATGTCTCTTTTACTATGCTCCTTATTGCTAGGAGAAAGATAACATAACGAGCAACAAATGGCATCCTTGCTACCCTTTTCTCCTCTCCCTATACCTACACCTAAGCTCCCATTTACATCTGACATAAGATGATTTATGCTGCTGAAGCACTGGCCAGACATACCCCTAGTAAACTGCTGGAAAAGCTGCTTGATTCTGCCTTGTGCAGTGTGAAAATGGATTTATGCACAGTGGAGGGACTTAACAGGGATGACGATTTGATAACTGACATTGCTACGGTAATTTAATAAGAGGAGAAAACCTAGACCAGATCTCAAAAGCTTGAATAGACACAGATAATAGCTCACTGGTAAACCATATCCTGAGGAATAAAACTGCTGCCAGAGTGCTGTCAAATAGGGAAATTCTATTCAGTAATGAAACAAGACACATCAGTGAAGCAGATGGTTTTCAAGGTAGTAACAGAAATAGGAGTGTTGGTCTGAGTTAGAATGAAATGGTTTTAAGGATCAAAGTCCAGTGGAGTTAGCGCTGAGAAATGGAAAGATTCTTTATTTTTGTGAATACACTAAGAATTTCCTTGCTTTAGAAATATTTGGGAAAATTCTGCACCTGTTGATGAAGTGGTGTGGTAAAATACAGCATTTGAAGTTAACTCAGCGCTGCCTGCACGTTAAGACTTCGTGGAAATCTTTTTGCTCCAACAAAAAGATAGGTGATATACAGTGAGAAGGTCTGTAAGGAAAAACAAACCTGATGATGATAACCATACAAAAGGATTTAAAGCTCAGTTCTACACTTGTCTTCACAGCACCTTCAGTTCATCTCTGGCGTCTTCAGGGCTGTTCATCCATTGTTCCCCTTCGATTAAAAAGAAAGTCAAGTTTTCCTATGGCAGTCTGTGTGGAAAACATCTACTTCTCAGTGCTGACCTATTGCTTTCCAAAACCTTGGGGTAAACCAGCAGCTATGCTTTTCAAGCAGGAATGGTTTCTTTTACACAATTTCTCTGCTCTCTTAACTACAGCAAAATAGAAATGAAATATAGCTTCAAATGAAGCTAAAACTAAAAAAAAAAAAAAAAAAAAAAAAGGCCTTGAAGGGAGTCCAAGGCACAGAGGTTGAATGTGAAAGACTTGCCTGACACACATTAACCTGAGGCACACCTGCCCCTTTGAAAACACTGTAGTGTCAGATCCACCACCGTTCCTTTCCATCACCCTATTTCTAAGCCACAGAAATTGTGACTGCGTGTGTGTCTGCACATACATCAATCGCCACTTCAATGAGAGACAAAAATCTCATTTTAAATGGAAGAATCTATTTCATCATTCAGAAAGAGCTGCATCTGTTTATTTTGGTTATCTCTACCAGTAGGTGTCATGATATAGCAACCTGTGAAAATTCAGTGTCTGGTAGATAAAGTGGTTAAGTAAACACTAACAGCTGTGGAATTTTATTTAAATTGCTGCAAGTCAGCAGTTAAAATGGTGGTTAATTTTGTTAGATGCTACCACCTAGACATTACACTCCTTGTTTTGGGTACGTTACAGGTTAAAAACTCTGTCACTACCCAAAATATACAATATACCCATTTCCCTTGTTCCAGAAACTGTATCTACTGTTCAGTGGGGCACACTAACAGTGTAGTGAGTAACTGAGGAGTATCATCCTCTGAAGAGTTCCATGATAACCTCTCTTTTGAAGAAAGAGATTCAGGATGAATGCCAGACACATTTGCTACATCTGAGAGCAGTCTGCTTAGATGTTCTTGTCACACATCAAAACATTCTTACGTTACAGCCACGTCTGTTTCTGTGATGATCCTTAGTTCATCCTTCCAGCAAAATAAATAAAGAAATAAATGAAACCACCTGTCTGGTGTGATAAATTAATTAAAAGTAATGGCAATGTGTCAGATGGCCAATAAAGTGTCTGGGTTAAATCTGTAATGTTGTTGTGCCCCAATGGAGTTGCAGTTATGAATGTATGAACATCATAGCAAGATATGACTGCAAGTGAATGTCACTTTCCAAAATAGGGTAAATAATCAGGAAGTGGGGAAAAAGTTTTAGCAGATGCACACCTGCATTTACTGAGATAAGCTGCTACAAATTGCAGCACAACTCATGCTTACCTTCTATTTCAGCACACCAGGCCTGCAGAGCAGCAGGCACGGCTTCCACATGTGTCCATGTGAGCAGGGGGCAGGAATGCCAGAGAGGATGTTCAGTTTTCAAGCCTTTACCTGTGCAGACAGGTTGAAATTTTAGTGGAATAAAATAGCAATGCTTGATCAGATTGCTGGCTGTTGTAGGTGACTGCAGGACCCCCCCACAGGATGTGATGTGGTAGGACCTCCCAAGCTCTACAATTGATATGTGGCACATGCTTTAGGGGCATAGACGAGGCACATAAGGTATATAAGCTAGGGCTCATGTGTAATAAATGCCATTTTGCTGTCCATCATATTGGTGTATACATGCAGTTATTTGGTCCTGACCTGGTTAGGGTTAGTATCGTAGGAGGCAATGCAACAGCTGGCCTAGTGACTTCTCCTGGTTACATCTCTTGCTACCAATATGAGCACTTGCTAAAATGCTTTCAGTTTCATTTATGTTTGTTGGTTTTGTTTGTTTTTATTTCTACTAGCCCTTAAATGTTGTGGTTAAAAAAAATAAAACAGAGATGTTACATAAACAGAATTGTCACTGTTCAGTAGGAGAAGAAAAAAAAGAGGAGCATAACATATTAGAAATGAACATAAATTTCTCTGAAAGTAATGCTTCCTATTTTTGCCCATGGAAACTATAACAGATACAAGGAGCACAATAACACGCAATGTATTTTGGGTATTTTAAATTATTTTTGCAGCCCTCAGTTTGAAGCTGCAACGGTATCTTTCAGGCAGTTGTGTTTGCAACTGAATTTCTAGATTCTTCAAGATTTAGCATAAGAAAACAAATGGAGTCTTATTAAGTGGATTCCTCAGAACAGATGGAAGAAAAAAGAGCATGCATTTCTTTCCTTTTAGTTTTCCCCACCTCTACAAACACAATAATGAATCCAAACATGAGTGTGAGAACAAATATGCCTGAGGTTAAGAAGACATCATGGAAGGACCCAAGTGTCAACCACCAGGAGCCCATGAGAGCATTCAATTCTAGAAAGACTTGACTGAGGCCATTACCTCAAATTCACCAATTGTATTTATTTTGAGAAAAGAGACGGGAGCCAGTCTTGGAAATACCTTAAATTCCATTCCTTGCTATTCAAGTATTTCTCAAACACAGAGAAAAGCAGCTATCCTCATCTGGGTACAGATTTTCAAAACTGATACTGCTTAGCAGCTTGTAGAAACCCAGGTGTATGGTAACTATTGAGTCACATCCTGAACCACTGATTGAGCACCTGAGGAAAAGACCCGGTCAGCCCAGGGAGCACAGGTGAAGGCAATTCTCCTGTGCGATCAGAAGTGGTGGAGCCTGGCTGCACCTCTCCTAGACCTCATTTAAGAGCTGACTGCTGGGGGGAAGGATCTCAGGTTGGAGATCCTTCCCTTGTGGAGTTTTTTTTGTAAGCCTAGATCTTCAGAGGCAGGTGAGTGTTTTTTCTTTGTAGCACTTTTCTATTGTGCTATTTCCTTTATCATTACATCTCCTGTAGCACTGTTCTGTTGTGTTAAACTTTCTGATTCTTACACCAGGTCTAGATGTTTGGTGCTAGGCAAGGCTATGTTTTTATTTGTTTGTAGCGTGCTCTCTATTCCAAAGCAACATCCTCATATAAATTAAAAGTGAAACGTTCACAAAGAATAAATACAGCATACTTGCTTGTCTTAAAAAACAATCGCTTCAATGTACTTTGCCACTACTGTTGGTGTTTGTGCTGTTTACCTTTCAACAAGCAAATTCTATGAGTGCAATTAGATAGTTGTATCAGAGGAGGAACATGGGGTCTCTGGCTCCCATTCTAGAAGTTTATCTTAATTTTTCTATTGATGGAAAATTAGTCAATAATTAAAGAACTTCTTACCATCACCTA
This sequence comes from Tetrao urogallus, assembly GCF_951394365.1. Lineage (NCBI taxonomy): Eukaryota > Metazoa > Chordata > Aves > Galliformes > Phasianidae > Tetrao > Tetrao urogallus. The sequence goes on along the minus strand of NC_136815.1, from coordinate 41,370,308 downwards.
AGAGTAACTGATAGCAGGGTATTTGTTACTGGACCCCCAGTTTAGCTGTGATCACTGGAAAAATTGTTGTAATGGGAGAGAGGGTTAGCAGTAAAAATAAGCCCAAGAAAAGCATTAGACTGATACCTTAAGAAGGTGGTCACCTAACAAGTACAGAGGAGGAAGGGGGCAGGAGAAGGCATTTCAGGTCTTTTGTGTCTTCATTTTTAATACTAATGGTAGATCTTGGGCTGCATGAAGTTAGAAGACTATGATTGTAGGAGCAGTTATTGTATATCTGTGGCCACAGAAATCATATAGGACCATCATCTGAATGTTCACAAATCTGTGGTGTCTAGTAGGTTTCGCCCTAAAGTACCCTAGAGTTAGCAGATGTTACAAGTGGAGCTCTCCAAGTAGTTTTCCAAAGGTCTTTAGAGTCTAGGGAAGTCCCTGGTAACTGGAAGGCAGAGAGTGTTATCTACAAAAAAAAAAAAAAAAGTGTGAAAGAAGATCCAAGAAACTATGGACCTGTTAGGATTCCCTGTACCTGGAAAAGTTATGGAGCAGATTATCCTGAATGCTACCATGCTTCATCCAGGTAAGTGATGTGATTGTTTTTGTTGAATATTTTCCTGATGTTCTACTGCTTGACGTTATGATTGGAATTCTGCCTAGTTATGGTTATGGTGTTCATAGGGTTTGACATAATTTGAATCAGGTAAACTTATGACTTATGTTGCTGCTTCTCATTTGTATAAGGATTTTTCTGAACCTGTAGATGCTCTCTATTCAACAAGTGCTATCTCTCTTCAAAATCAGGAGTGCCCCACTAGCTATTACTTATAGCCTGGGGACAGGATTTGGAATACTTGAACTGTAGATAACTTATAATAGCTGACTAACAGAAATTCAGTAAACAAAAGAGTAATAAATAGAGTAAATTGTGCCCACACAAAGAGTATTGAGGAGTCACGACTCAAGTAACTTAAGACAAATAGATCTGGATCTGCAGAATTTTGTCAGGGCTTAGCTCTTTCTGGGGCACCTACTGCCTATCTATTTATTTCCTTGTATTATGCAATTCACTCTGTATTACCGTAACAATAACATACTCTTACTGGTGGGGAGTAATAGAAGGCTAATAAAAATCAATAGCCTTCTTGGTGTTCTCATTATTCCTTAAGAAGAAAAAAGAATGCCACATTTCACAGTGACCAAGATGGGCAGATGACCCCTTTTAATCAAAAGTGATTCATTTTCATTTATCTACATCATAACAATGTACTATCTAGGTAGTACTATCTGGGATATATAGCATCCTAATTAATAATCACATTTCACTCTCAATTTCTTGACAATGGAGTTCTCTTTCAAGGCTTAAAAATCAGCGTGAAATCCCAGTGACAGTGATGTAGGAACTTGTGCCTCTAGAAGATTTTTCTAAACTGTTACTGAAACATCCCCAGACAGTCCACAATACCTCAGCCATAGCATTTCATGGATATTTTCCATAAACTCTTTGGCCCTCAAAATATTTGAAAATCAGTGCATAGACAAAAGGTCAGCAGGAAGAGAGATTTTCTGTAGCATAACACAATAATCCTGATAGTATACTGTGATGCATATTGGAGTAATGGATCATGATGTTGCTACAGGATCAAAATTATTTGGTTTAAAGCACTAAACTTTAGTCAATAATTACATGGTAGTTTTTGAATTAAGTATGATTTCAAGACCTACATCAGTGAAATTTTTATAAGGTAGCAAAGTAGTAAAGCAGTTGTCAGGGACAGTAGACAGGTGTATACCTCCTTTGATCCACTTTTCTGAAGTGAAGGGTTGACTCCCACTTTTCATATTTCCCAACTCAGTAGAAAAAAATCTGGATTCTGTTTAACACTCACTTGGATGACTAAAGAGTTTCTTCTCTACTCTTCTGATGTACTTTTCTCCTCCTCCCTTTTCAATTTATCTGTTTTTATAAACTCCCCCTCGTCTTTTATGCAATGTTTCTTCCTACTCCATTAACAATAACAAAAAAGGAACAAACACGGTTCTGTAGTTTAGCACTGATACTAAAAGTTTTCTGAATTGTGGACCTCAGCTGTACACTGGACATTAAAGACATATTAAATCTATAGTTTTCTTTTTTTCTTTATAGATAAATGTTTGTATTAAAAAGAAAAGAAAATGCTTAAAGGGGGAGAAAAAAAAGCATTTAAAAATTAGCCTCTGCCTCTAGTTATTAAGGACTAGATCTGCAAGTGAAGCTTGCCTTGTAGCTTGCAATTTTCAAGTATCAAGGGCAGCAAATGAATGCCAATAAAGCTGCCTGCTGGCTAGGGCAGTAAGAGCTTTTCTCTGCTAGAAGCTATTTCTCCATATAGCAAATCCTTCCCTTCCTGCTACAGAAGATGAGAGGAAATTAATGGGTCAAGCCTGCAGAGTTAAAGCACTCTGAGTTTGTCACCACAAATAAAATTAATTTCAAACAGTTAAGCAAAGATGTTTGAAGTAATAATATCAAAAATACTTTTCCTTCCTTCCCTTTTTTCTTATTTATTTTTCCCCGTGTTTTTCCTGTTGTAAGTGCTTTGCTATATTGTGACTGAGTGTAAAAATAAATAAATAAGCCAGCACTACAAACTGATTATCAACCATACAATAATAAAACAGTAGCCTTGAAAGAAAATGGGCATTCTATCTGATTTAAGCTTCCAGGGAAGCATTAGGAAAACTTCAATAACTGGATGTACCAATACAGTTTAGGGGCTGACCTTCTGGAGAGGAAATCTGCAGAAAAGGACCTGGGTGTTCTTGTGGACAGCAGGTTGGCCATGAGCCAGCAGTGTGCCCTTGTGGCCAAGAAGGCCAATGGGATCCTGGGGTACATCAATACATCAAATATGTGGCCAGCAGTTCAAGGGAGGAGATCCTCCCCTCTACTCAGCCCTTATGAAGCCACATCTGGAGTATGCAGCGTGTACAGTTCTGGGCTCCTCCATGATGGTGAAGTCTCCTTTTAGTGGAAATGCTAGATCACAGCCTGAAGGAGTGATTGAGTACCTGGTGGGAAGGCAGGGCCCATCTGGAGGAGCTCAGGTATACGCGATGCACCTAAGTGACTGGAAGGGTAAAGCCAGGATCCACCCCTTCCTAGACCTAATTTAAGGATTGGCAGTGGAGGTGAGGGTATTTGATTAGAGATCCCTGCCTACTTGAAGTAAGCAATTTCTCTTTTTTTGGTTCTATGTCTACAGCTGCTGCATTCGGTCTTGTCCTCACTTGCTGTAACCTAGGGTTGTGCAATTCTGCTATTACTGCTGTGCTTTCCATGCATTACACTCTGAGGAGATATTCAAGATTCATCTGGACACAGCAACTCACAGTAGGGAACCTGCTTTAGCAGGAAATTGCACTTTATGCTCTCCAGAGATCTCTTCCAAATCGATTCTGTGACTCTCCCTCTGCTGAGTGGTTGCTCAGCCTCTCAGGGAGAACGTGAGCAATCCTATCTATGCACAATTAGTAGACTGGATCCTTCTCCCAACTATCCTATCTAGATAGATAGATAGATAGTCACAGTAATTAGAATGCTTTTTCATTGTGTTCCAGACATTCCTGTTACAACAGGAAATGAAAAACTTTGCATTAAAAAAAAAAAAAAAAAAACAGATGAATTAACTGATTTGGGTAGTGTAAGATATCAATTTTACATTCTTTCCAGTTCTCCTTTGCTCCTTTTTTTTTTTTTTTTTTTTTTTTTTTTTTTTTCCCCCAGTAGTGTATAAGAGATTTAAACATTCTATTTGGGTTAGAATATGAAATCATTTTGCGCCCTCTTCCCCAACATTTGATCCAGTCCTAAGGAGAGCTTAACAGAAAAAAAAACTGAATCCAATCTGTGAACTTTACATTCTGTACTTGGCACATCTGGAGTGCTGTTTACTAGAGCAGGATACTGGAAAGGAGTCAATGGACCTGGCTCAGGCATTCACAGATTGCATAGCCTCAAGCAACTGTTTGTCTTTTGTGCATGTTTTTTTTTTCCTCCCACAAACTGGTATTCATGTAGATAGAGTGGTTTTTAGGGCATTTATGATATCTCACTATATTTGCGAAGTGCACAGCACGATGGATTTCTGGTGTTGGTCAATACCTTCATATTCCAAATGACAAGGATGTGCTTTGGGTCAAGAAACTTCTGAGCCTCAGTACTGGGTTTGGCTGGGACAGAGCAACTTCTTTACAATGGTCCATATTTTGCTTCGGATCTGTGCCGAAGTGTCATAAGTTATGCACCAACATTTTAGCTGTTGCTGAAGTGTGTCTGAATGACATCAAGGCCTTCTGTTTTCCACTGTGCCTCCTCACTTTAAGTAGGCTGGGCTAAATGCTAGGAAGGGTCACATCTTGGTCTGTTGACCCATAGCATCCAAAGAGGTATCTTGTCATGTAGTCATTATCAGATGACATTCTCAATTTCTCTAAAACTAGGGGGAAGCTTTTCTGAAGCACTTTCTGAATGCTCTGGGACCAGTCCACTGATCAGATGTATTGAGTGATTCCCTTTCTGTCACTCTTGTCTTTTTTATGTTTTATTCTTCACCTATTAAACATTACTTTTTTTTTTTTTTTTTTTTTTTTTTCCTCTCATTTTTGCACTTCTGATTCTCTCCCTCATTCTGCTGGGAGTAATGAGCAAGTAACAGGATGGGAACTTATCTGCTACGGCCTTAAACTGTTGAAGGCCATGAATGTGTATTTTGAAAACACTGCTCTATCTATTCTTCTGAATTGCTGTATTTGCTATATTTGCCACGTCTTTATCTGTTTTATTTATTATTAGAGCCAGGATACAAGGCTAAGTGCAAGATTGATCTTCTCCCACAGAGTCATTTCATATTCTTAGGTACTTACTTCAGTAATCATCTGTGTGGCACTGCTTGATTTGTGTTGTTATTTCAGAATCCATTTTCATGTGCCAGTAATTGGTTTTCAGTAGTGGATGTCAGGGTAGTCCTGACTCTAGTCTCCAATCGGATCAGTTTTAAGTAGAAAGTATACATCTTCATTATGAATGACTGACAAACATCTCAAAATGGGAGGATTTTAAAACTTTACAATAGGTTTTTAACACAGGGATAGGAACTTGAGGAAAAACAAATTTTCTCCAAGTTTGAATGGAATTTCAGCAACAAAATTACCTCCACTTACTGTTGTCAGCAGGCACTCAGATCCTTCAAGAAAGAATATCCAATTCCTTCAGTATAGCTGCTTTCTGATCATTTTTGTAACTGTGGTTATATACGTGCTCATCTGTTTTTCCTCATTCAGAAGATTGTCCATAAGGGAAAGGCAACTTGCTTATTCATGCACTGCTTTTCTGGAGCTTGAGATGTTCATCACTGCTGAAACAATGGTATTCTTTGACGACAAGGAGCAAGGTGTCAACCTAGAAGAAATAATTTGTCCACAGACCTTTCTTCATGTGCTCTATCTCTAGTTTTCCAGCTGACAATGTCAAGTACAGTAAACAAATCTACTAAGTTACTAAGCTGGTAGCATTTCCCACTCCCACAGTCTAAGGCTGTTTCTAAAGCTGCTGCCCAGTTGCCTGCCCTATCAACAAAAACCACCCTGGAATTTGAAGAGAGAATAACAACTTGCCTCCCCAGTGTGAATGGTTAAGACTAATGAGGCCCAATGCACTGTCAACATTGTCAAGTTTGGTACTCTGGACACCAGATAAGATGGGAATTTAAGGAGATTAAAGGACGTTCTCCTCCAAGTCTTCTTTTTCCAGAAACTCCCTGGAAGACCGAGGGTTTTGCAGGACAGGAAACCCTAGGATAGCTGGAGAGAGGTGGAGCTGTCTCTACAGTCTGCCTGGATGAGGTGTACTGAGCCATACATCAGCTTGAAGCACTGGTACAATAACAGCACTGGACATATTGGGAATGCTTTTCTGAAGGCAGACTTACGCAGGAATACTCAGATGCACTTGTACTGGAAGGGATTGGCCTTATCCTAATAGCGATATTTAGACTGAGGTTATTGGGCATTGATTACAGAAGATGCGGCTAAGTAAAAGATTTCTCTCAAGTTATTTTTGGATACCTTATTCAGTCTGTGGCTTGAGGGAGTTCTTCACCTGAGCCATTACTTCCTTAGGAGGTTCAGGGCAAGCAGACAATAGGTGGCTGTGAGAGCTGTACTGGATCCAAGAGAGCAAATTTGATCGTGATGCTTGGATCTATATTTGTACACACAAAAATGGACTGAGATATATAGTTTCTCCCTCACAGGATGGGATTAAATTTCAGTACCCTCTTAAAAAAGGAAGTTATGGCTGAATCTATGATTCGTCCAAAGAAGGAAAGAATAAACCCAGTACACAGAGGTAGAAGCAGCTGTAGATTAAAAACTCCATTATTCCCCTGGAATTTGGCACAGATAGAGCATGCGAGGGCTGAAAGCTAAGTATCTCTGTGAACATTTAAAGGAGGATGCGGTATAGAAGACATTCTTGGAGAATGCTTAATGTAGGTTGGGGATAGAGCAGAAAAAGGGGAAGGCTAGCAGCAGGCCTTGAAGTTCATTTGCTGACCCGGAACTTTTCCTCTTCTCCTTCAAGTGAAGGATTTACAGTTGGAAAGAGGATTCAGAGAGTAGGCCACTGACAGAAATATCTTTTCCCTAACCTATTGTCCTTATTTGGATTTAGCAAAGCATCTCAAAAAGTACTGAGGCTGTCCAGTTGAGAAGCATTCCTGGCTGGGAAGCAGCCTTCTGGACAATCTGTTGGTAGCTGCATGCTGGCCCTGTAAGACAGGACTAATGAAACCTATGTGTAATTTTTACTTTTTTTTTTTTTTTTTTTTTTTCCTATGGAAAACATGTGCCAGTGTTGTCCTTTGCCTCATAACATAGCAATCTCCCCTTTGACAAGCAAGAGACGAAGAAGTTAGAGCTAAATAGAAGTAGAAGAGAGGAAAAGGACACTTAGATCTTAATAGACTTTTGAATGTCTAGAGAGACAGAAGCTGAGGGAATCACACTTCTATAGGAGAGACAAGCTACAGGCTTTCACAAACATCGTGAGTAGATGTGGGAAGCAAATGCATTTCTCAAGCGATAGGTTAGCAGCTAGTAAGGAATTGAAACAATATTCTCATATACAAGAAGTGCTTTTAAAATAGACACCTGATGGTTTTTTTTTTTATTTATTTATTCTTAAACAAATGCAGAGTCACAAAATGGTGTTGCCTCCAGCCAATTTAATATTATAAAATGTTAGTGACTTGGGTCTTATGATTTATGGACCACAAGCTTCTAGTCTTATTGAGGAAATTCTTCACTAAAACAAAGCTCAGCTAAATAAGCCTACTGGATTTAACCAATTATTTTGAGAAATGAGCTTTGTCTGTCTGCATGAATTGGACTGGAAGTCTGTTTTCCCTGTCGAAAGAGAATAATTCTTATAACTTTAAATGCTATGGCAATTTAAATGTTACGATGTTTCACAATCATGTATTTAAACACAGAAATATGTTTATTTACCCAAACGAAACAGAGGAAATGATTCCAGCCCTCAGGTTTTGAATTCCCATTTAAATATGTGAACATCAGTTCACAACTTAGATGTTTGTGTATCTATGTACCTTCAAAATACTCATATTTCATAGGCTTTTTCACATTAATATTCACCAACAGTATCACAAAAGTTCTTTTTCTTTTACATAACTGTAAGCAACAGTAATTCTAGAAACACTAGAGGAAAAAAAAGCATAGCAATGTCCACAGTTACAAGAAAAAGTGCACATTACTTGGTCACAATCACAGTCATTACTTGGAAAACTATATGTAACAAGTAGATATAAAATATCACCGATGCCTTAAACTCATTGTCAAAAAATGGAATTACATAAAATTTTGTACATGAAATAAGGCAAATTTAGGAATGCACAAGAAAATTGTTATTCAACAAAAGCCAAACAACAGAACAGATAGTACAGTAAGCATAAACTAAATTACCTTTTCTATATACTTAAAAATAAACCTGCCATAGTGCACAAAGAAAACACCATTAATGTGTAATCAATATTATAAAATAAGAAATAGAGGGGTTGGGAAGAGTGGGGGGTGGGGGAGAGAGAAGAGTTTCAATATAGTTGCAGCTGCATCCATTTACATTTTTGTACAGTTTTTAGCTAGGCCTGGGCGTTATACAAATCATTCCAGAAGTGTCAGTGACCTTCCTCCATAAGAATTTTGTTTAAATTAAGGAAAAAATAATAAATACACACGAGTGCAAATTTTCAGATTGTCACTTGCAACCTCTTAACATTCATCACCTATATCCAATCACAACTCGAGGGACTTGTCTAGGACAGCAGCGGTGATCATGGAGTTAGATGAGCTCACTGTAAGAAATCAACTTCTCGTTTTGTTTTCTCAGTGATATGTTGTTTTTCTTTTAAAAAACCCACAACTTTTTATTAATTGCTAATAAAGCTGCAATATATTACAGAATGGAGCTGAGAATGGTATGAATGCAGGAAATGCATGCTTCCTTTGGAAGGTATCCTGTAGATGACAATTTACAGTACACAGGGGAGAATTATCCAGCATCAAGAGTTACTCATTGTAGAAAGAATATGAAGTTGGGGAGAAGGGCACAGTCAGGGGGTCAAGAGAGGGAGGGGGACTTACAATAGCTCCTCAAAACATTTTCAGGACCAGTGAAAAAGTTTACCAAAGTAAAAATGAAAAATCTTGAATGAAAACAAAAAATCTCTTGTTTTGCTTTTTATAAAAATTACATTTTTTTAAAATACGAGATCCTTTTAATTGCAATTGTGCCCTGTAGCAACAGGACATTTGGCAACAGTTTGCCATATACTGCAGCTTTAAGTCCAATGAGTCAGTATCACATTCCACTAATATTGCACTTGGATCTTGAACCATTTTTCAAAAAAACACCACAGCATCTTCTGTTTCCTCCACGTGTTAGAACGAGTTAATTTCTAGCCACTGTTTCGATATTTATGCTGACACACTAAGACAAAAGCAATAGGCTGGACACAGTAAAGTACCTCAGAAATACCAGAGGTCGAAGTTCACTTGAAGCACCTTAACACATCACTTTATGGATCAAGAACAGTGTGGCATTATGGTAATTAACTCTCCTAAAAGACTGTGCGGTAACTGAAGTGTGTGCTCTGGGAAATCAAAATGTCATTAGTGGAAACTCTGAGATAAGACCAGGCCGGTGTGTAGGTCACATGACTCAGTTCTGCTGCAAAATCAGGTTTTCCAGTTCATCTGCAGAACGCAATAAAAAGGCAGCCGATTCCCGGTACCCTGCCACCAGCTGCCTTACAGCGTTGATTTCAGTGGGGCTCAGCTGGGGCCTGGAGCTTGTACTGCTGGAGGAGCCTGAGCTGCTTGCTAACTGCCTCTTCATACTGAGATCTGTTGGACCTGCAGGCAACAAAGGGAAAGAAAAGAAGGCTCAGATCCCGCTGCCAGAGACATTTCACCACCACAGGTTTGTAGTGACAAAGTCACAGCAGCAAAACTGTGGATTTGTACTCTCAGTTGAGTGCCAGAGAGAAGCAGCACATACAAGTAACAGCCCAGTTACTATTCCCTTGACAGGAATCACTGAGATTTGTTTTCATCTATGACAGGAATCCTTAAAATTCTACTCACGTGACACAAGTCCTCTGCCAGCAGGAACTTAGCCTCTGGGGTATCCCAGCAGTGCAATCTGCTTGACCTGACACTGATGGGATCTGCTGCTGGCAGGCAGGCCATCTGCACACTTGCATTCATTATCACAGCATACTGAACTTACACCCTCTAGATATCTATTTTCACAACTTTCTGTTGCTTCAATTAGCACATGGCCAGATTGTGAATCTCTTACTGACATAGGTAACTGGCCATTCACTTGAATAGCCCCGATGGCATGTGTTAAATAGCCAGTCATGAATGACCTGATGAGGTTGGTGACAATCTGGCTGATATAGGTAGAAACACACTGTAAATTAAATTTCTTGTGGGCTGCATACAGCTGGCAATATACTGCAAGGACCCTGTAAGGTCTGAGCACTGGCAAGAGAAGCTGCAGCAATCACCATGTTCTGCTGGCAGCTTATCCACTGTACCACTGTGTTCTCATCAAAGACTGCTCTCAAGAACGTGTTTGCTACAGCAGAAGACAGCACTCCCAAGGGGAGGCTGCAAATTACTACAGTTAAAGCAACCTGCTAGCATGAAGTCCACCTTTCTGAGGAACTTCCCAGGACCACGGTTAAGGCATGTGATGCTTTGATGAGGTGTCTGCCTTTTACAACAGAACACTATTCAAAGTTTTTTTTTTTTGTTTTGTTTTGTTTTTGCCTGGAGATTTATACAGGCAAAATTGGACTCAGGTCCTTTTTAAACATAAGGATGTCTATCATAGAATCATATCACAGAATCTTTTGAGTTGGAAGAGACCTTTAAAGGACATTGAGTCCAACTCCCTTGCAATGAAAAGGAACACCTACAGCCACATCAGGTTGCCCCCAGCCTCACCTTAAACGTGTCCAGAGATGCAGCATCTACCAGCTCTCTGGGCAACCTATTCCAGCACTTCACCTCCTTATTGTAAAAGACTTCTTCCTTATATTTAGACTAAATCTCCTATCTTTTCATTAGAAACCATTTCCTCTTCTCCTGTCACAACAGACCCTGATAAAGAGCCTGTTCCCTTCCTTCTTATAGCTCCCCTTTAGTTAATGAAAGGTCTCTATGAAGTCACCCTGGAGCCTTCTTTTCTCCAGGCTGAACAGCCCCAGCTCTCTCAGTCTGTTCTTGGAGGGTGGTGTTCCATCCCTCCCATACCTATGTAAGTAAATATCAGGAAGTTTAGTATATGCAAACCTGGATAAACAGCATTCATTCACTTGGCAATGTAGCAAATCTGTACTTTTATCAGGCAGACAATCAGCCTAACCCCGTATTAATCTTCTGTGAACTGAGATTAAGTTATCCACAGCAGTACATCTTGCTTTCCTGTGAGATAAACGTCACTGTTCAGTTTCATCTGGAAAAACTGTCAGTACCCAAGCTTTCTCATCACTGGCCCACTGGATACATGTTTCTCTCTAAAGAGATTGGAATCATTATAAAATCTAGCATATTCAACTTTAGATTACTAACCACACCAATTTGTATTCCAGAGATGTACATAAATAGTCTCATCAGAATCACAGGATTCAAAAACATATTTGCTGGATTAAGCACTACTGTCAAGAGTTGCTCCAATTTCCAGAAGCAGAAAATCTGGTCAAAACCAAGAATGTTTTCTTTCTTTTATGTTTATGCAACAGTATGGCTGAGACCACAAAGAACGCTGAAACTGCCATGTTTCCATTTTCCCTGAAGTTAATGAAAACCTCCCCTCTAGTGAAAGGAAAATGGGACTACATAAAGAAACTACTCAAACCAAAAGGGTCAGCTTAGATCCTCCCAGTTCCTGCTATGTAACTGGCATGAACACTACTTAGCCTTACAACTATATTATCCAGTTTTACACTAGCATCAATGAATTGACTTTAAATGACTTCCAGAACACAAAGGATAAATAAGAGGACAATGACCTCAGCGAATGTTTCAGTGCTAACATACGCTACAGGCAAACTATCACAGTGGGAAGAAGCACAGAGGATACTTCCAAGTAAAACCTTAAACCAGCATAGAGAAGGGTATACTAATCATAAAGTCAGCTGGAATGAACAGTGCTGAGAAGCCATTAAAGACTTGTATATTTACTGAGGCAGCAGTGGAAAAGCTACCACTGACATATTGAGGGCATTGTGCTCCAGGTAAACCTGCTTTTAACTTTCATCCTCTTGCCTTGGTTCTCATTCACGTCATAGCCTAAAATGCACACACAATATAGGGCAGAATGGAGTGCTGTGGCAGAGCACAGGTTTTTTTTTCTGAAAGGAAACTGAAGGGCTTTTCTCCTTAGTAATCTAGATTTTAAGTGGTTGAAGAGAATGTTATTAGAATCCTCACAAATGTAACAATGTACTCACAAGTGAAACTCTCCACAAATCTGTAGTCGAAATGCAGACCTTGCCCTGTGCTCCTAGATATCCCAATTAACGATTATTAAGACAGCTCTCTAATTCCTCAAAATAGGTGTCTTTGAGTCATAGACTCATTAAGGTTGGAAAAGACTTTTAAGATCATCTAGTCCAGCCATCTACCAACCACCAATATTGTTGTGTGCAAGTGCAGTTCAGAATTAAGAAATTAATTTCACTGGGCTATTTCAAACTATTTTTTTATTATTATTTATAAGTAGGAGGAAAATAGGTTTTTCATTCCCAAGGCAAGTTTTGCTTTGCTCTCAACAAGTAAACACTGTCCTCTTCCCCTCAAAGAAAAGCATCCCAGGCAATAAAACAAAGAAACCCAGACACACAGAAGAGCTCTTGGCTATGGTTTCTGTAAGTGAATATACCTTGCCTTCCCAGGAAGAGAAGCTACACATGCTGTCAGAGAACCAAACAGAAGGAAAAGAAGCCATGATGTGAGGACAAGGACTTCAGCTCTTTTGATTTTGCGATGTGACCCCTATGCCTCACCTCCAAAGCTTGCCAATGACAGGCCAAGCTTCATATCTGGGACAATATCTCACTCAGACACTCATCTCATGACGTATTACACTGGATTCATCTTCTAATAGCTATGATAGACACCGTCTATGTTACAGTTACTGGCAATATTACAGACTATTAAAAGATTGTTCAGGCTGTTTTATGCTAAAAGCGTTTTAGCTTATCTGTAGTTCTGTCAGTCATAACTAGTCCTTCAAGCAGGGAATCAACTTCTTACAAGGGTAGACAGTGACACAAGGGGGAATGGTTTTAAGCTCATGTAAGGAAGGTTTAGATTGGATGTCAGAAGGAAGTTCTTCACAGAGACAATGGTGAGATGCTGGAACAGGCTGCCAAGAGAAGTTGTCGATGCACCATTACTGGAGGTGTTCAAGGCCAGGTAGGAGGGGCCCTGGGCAATCTGATCTAGTACCACACCTGGAGGGAAGGTTGGTGACCCTACCTGTGACAGGGGGGTTGGAACTTGATGATCCTTGGGATCCCTTACAACCCAAGCCATTCTATGATTCTAGGTTAAGGAATAAATGCATCTTACTCTTCTAGTATTGATTTTCCTGTGTAATTTTGTTTAAATTAGCTATTGAAAAACCTAAAACTTAATACATTTCCACCACATTCCTTCACCCAGGCAAATAAATCACATAAATCATAAAATAACTGGTTAAAGCATACATTTCATATACCTCCACCTCCAGAAGCCATAACTAGAGATGCCTAAATATGGAGAAAATTGAGTAGCTTACGCACTATTTCTCCTAAGTAGAAGTATTTCCCCTTCATATGCTTAACAGTACTTATTATCCTGCCAATCTTCACAAGAATGGGGGAGTGTATTCTTAAATAGTGGGGGAAGCCTAATCTGAATTTTTTGCAATAAATTTTGTAGTGTTAAGGTCCTCCAAGGTAGTACTGCATGATTTAGCATATTATTTCCCACCCTAGAGTATTTCAGGACAATTAAAAATCCTATATGCAACCATCAACAGGTTCCACAGTGTCCATGGCAGTGTGCAAGCAAAGATCAAGCACACATTGTAAAGGTGAAAACTGGATATTTACTTCATCTATTTTCCTTAGTGCATGAGTTCAACTCATTATTCACCGCCCATGTTCCTATAGCTGCACTACGTTCTCTTAAACAGTGGGTCAAACATATTCACAAGGCAGATCCTTTCCTTTATAATCTCTGCAGTATACTTTCTGAAGACTCCAAGATATGTTCCCTCTGCCCCTTGGAGAGGCCACCTGTTTGACACTTGAACACAGGAATATTGTACACTTACCACCTCAGTCCAGTTACACAGACCTAATTTCCCCTGTGAAGTGAAACAGTTCCTGCTGGAATCACATCAAGCTAAGTAGGAGAACTCTGAAAATCCACTCTTCACATGTTAGACAACCACTTATCAAGTTAGCTGCTGGGAGTATCTGCCATTAAATACCCTGTGGGCAGATGGCTTTTCTATAAGTTGCAGGTCTGAAATGAAGCTGGTTATTCCCTCATGCACTACTTTTAGCAAAGCAATTTGTATTAAATTTCAAAATATGAGTCAGACATAGAGATACTATTAGTGATTGCCTAGACAGTATCACCTGCCCCAGCAAAACTCCCTTTAGAACTGTATGCTGTGTTTCATTGCCCCCTACTACAATGCTGTAGCTAAATAGACAGAAATCTTATAATTACTGCTGAAGTAAAAATCAATAAATGAATAATAAATATGTCAATGATTCTTTCAGTATCTCTAATAATTATCAAGAATAATAAATCATTTTTAAAAGTTGAATGATTTTAAGCATCTAAGCTTCTATACTTTTATTAGCAGCTAAGGAACCTCTTTCAAAGAGTTTGTGTCATACTTCTCCATTTTTTTCCCCATAAAAGGCTTCAGAAGAATCATAGAATTACAAGGTTGGAAAAGACCTACAAGATCATCCAACCATCCTCCCACTACCATTGCTACCACAAGCAAGAAGTGAATATTGTACTGGATTCACCTCTACTCCCACAGAAATAAACATTATACTATTATAGGACTGTTTCATTGCAATATTATATATTTGTCAATGTCTCTTGTCTTCCTACCTCTAAACAGAACAGATGTGCCTTAAACTATTCTTATGAGTGTCAAGAGATCTTAGATTGGGAAATCAGGGACCAATGCAATGGGCCTTTCAAGCTTCTTTCTCCCTCCTACACCCTTCCCTCTGGGAAACATATTTTTGGATAATTTAAACTGTTGCCTGAGAATAGAGATGTCAAAATACAAAAATACCTACAGCCACTAAACATCGTGCATTTTCAACACACACACTGGTTTTCAGTGACAGGACTATATGAGACACTCCAGTAACATTTTATATCCATCACAGGAGATTAGTTACATAGTATACGCTTGTCTTGCCCGTCTCCTGGACTTTGTACAAAGGCAGAAAAGATACCGTCAGTTTAATTCACAGACATTTCATCACAGTTCTTATGGTGGAAGCAAGACAATACTTGCAAATGCTATGCAGCTGATAATTTGAAGAGTAGAGGAAGAAATATGAGGATGATCTTAATACACAATTCAGACAGTATTTCATGGAGGGAAATTCCCACTTCTGCCACAACATATGTCAATTTCTCCCAGCACTGCATTTTGCCTTTTTGAAATGGAACTAAGCACGCCCTCACAGATCCCTAACTGTATGTCTTGTTCTTCATCTCTGTAATAAGGAAAGGCAAAGGAGACTCTCTTTTCTAGCTCCACTTTGATTTCAGAAGGATAGCACTGAAAACACAGAAAACTGTACAGCAGTAAACATGTAAAGAAATGCTGGAGAAGGCAACTGTGTGGTCGCCTGTTCACCCCCTGCATCATGGCCAGCATGCTGTGGGTGACCCAGTCAGCACTTTAAGAACTGGCTTGACTCCTGATATTCTCAGTTGGCTTTTTTTTTTTTTTCTTTAATTACTTATTTCTACTTTATTACTAAGAAACCTCTACCAAACATTCAAATGTCAAAGTTTTACAGACGATAATCTTTACAGCTTCACCAAATCTAAGCACATTTTCTCAGAACAGAGAAAATCCCTATGACAACTCCCTCTGCCAAGTGTTGTTTGTGGGCCATTTCATAAAGGTGTTGGTGCTCCTTATAAGCACATAAATTGGCACACCTTCCCAATAACCTGTGGCTAAATTACTTTCGATGAAAAAACTTCAAAAATTTTCAGCCTACAGGTGACCTCTGGATGGAAAATTTCAAATTCCATTGAATTTCAAGTTCGAATAGTTAAAGCTTGGCAAGGTTTATAAACAAGGAAAACAAGTTTGCATAAAGGGAAAAATGGAAAAGACATACAGTAATTTTCATAGAATGGCTTGGGTTGGAAGGGACCCCAAGTATCACTAAGTTCCAACCCTCCTGCCACAGGTAGGGCTGCCATCCACTAGTTCAAGTACTAGATCAGATTCCCCTGTATGTCAGTAACAAATATCAACAGAGGTTAACTTGGACTGAGTATGAGATAGATTTTACAAAACTACTACAGAGATCCTGCAGCCTGAGCTGATTGGATAATATAGTAGACTTTTCAGGAGCTTGAAGGACTAAGAAGGCTGATTTGCATGTAGGTAAAGCTGAGAATGGCCTACAGAGCAGGCCATTCTCATCATGGGGCAGCAGCGGGAGATGAGCAGAGTGACTTGCTGGGCAACAGGAACTTTGGCCAGGGTGTGAAGGCCTGCCTGAGGGAAAGGGGAATGCAAGAGACTTGTGTGGATTCAGGATCTGGTCAGAGTGTGAATTTATTAGGACTTGCCAGGAAGACTTACCTGAGTTGGAAGGAGACTGGACGTTCGTGGAGCCTGGGATGCAATGCTGAGTTGTGGCTGTAGTGGAAGTTGGCTGCAGATCTGTGTAGAGAAACAGAGAAGAAGAACTGCTTTGTCACACCATAATACAAGGTAATGTCTTGGGTGAGTCTTGCATAGCCAGTCTACCATCCAGTCTGAAATGCAGGGTTTTTTTTGTTGTTGTTGTTTCTTGTTTGTTTGTGTTTGTTTGTGGTTTTTTTTTGTTTGTTTTATTTTTTTGTTGTTGTTTTTACAGACACAGTTAGAAATAGCTGACATTTCTGCCTGGAAAATCTGACAACAGAGAAGTTGTTCCCAGATCACCTAGAGGAAGCCCAGCAGTGGCACTAGAAACATATTCTCTAAGGGAAAATGGGCCTTGGGAAACAAAGTGGTTGTAGACATCCAGTCCTGACAGCTGGCAGACACCAGGAGAGAATCATCATCATAGAATGGCCTGGGTTGAAGAGGACCACAGTGATCATCCAGTTTCAACCCCCCTGCTGTGTGCAGGGTCAAATGGTAATCCATCAGACAGAGACATCTGGGGTGTTCCCACTTCTGTGGGTCTCTGAGAAATGATAGTGCCAATTAAATATTTTGCTCCCAATGGAGTAGTTTGTTTCCTGCCCTCAAGCTGGATATCTCTCCAGGTATGCGGAGCTGGGTCAGATAAAGCCTCTGTGGCTGGCAAGGCAATTTCATTCACACTGAGATCATTCTGGAGCTTTTCTTTTCAGCTCTGTAAGCAGGAACTTCATCAAACTTAAACAAGAATCATGGAAAGCCACACTTCTCGACAAGTAGTTCGCCTTGAGCATCTAGAAGAGTCAACAGTTTCTCTCCAACCTGTGTACAGGCTGAAATAGGCTCTGACAACCTGCAGATTCGTTGCCGTTCAGATGAAGCTTTCAAGCTGAGCTGGTTTGCATAGATGGTTTAAAAGCAGGGGGGAAAAAAAAAAAAAAAAAAAAAAGGACTTAAAGACCACACCTTTCCCTGATGTGTTTATTTCACTCCTACAATAAAATAAGGGTCATTGTACAAGCTGCTGCTTGCTCATATTTAGCTGTTGCATGAAGGCTCACTCCATACGGTTGTGTAAGGAGCTAATTATGGATCTGTAATTTGCCATGTGGAAGGATAGACTGAGGAGGGAAGCACTGCAACAGCAGACACAGATAGTTCCCTGAGCCAAAGCCACCAAACTGTTTGATGAGCAAACAGCAAAGTCTGTAAGATGGTATCAGTGTAGGAATGAACTCTATAGGGAAGGAAATTAAATTGTTAACTGAGTGGAAATGCCCAGAAATAGATACTCAAGCTACGAATTTTAGCTAGCTTTTCCAACTTCTTCCTTTTTACTTGTTTTAGAAGATACACAAAAACAGACTGTGTTTGTTTATACGTGTATTCTGACTGAGATGTGTATTTATTCTTACACTAGAAGAACACCTGTAAAGGTGATGAGAGCATTTGATTGGTTTCTGAACTGAAGAGGAAATGTGTTCTTAAAATTCACCTAGGTTCTAAAAGCAATTTGCAAAAAAACTCTCAATTTTCCAGAGAGGGAATTAACAAGATTCCCCGAAATTAATAATGATTGAAAACAACCAACCATATGAGATCAGTCAGAAGGGAATTTGTTACTACTCAACTACAACCCCAATCAAGAATGAAAAACCAAATATCCGTGAACATGTAGGAGATGATGATCAAATCCCAAATAACTGACCTCCAAATCTTCCAAGTTTGTCCTACAGGGATACTAACTAATGGAGCTAGAGACTTTGCACTCAGTAATCCAGAGATAATCAGTTTGATTACTGATTGCTTTTGTGTCAATGAAACTAAGAAACTTGTGGCATTCCGATTCCACAACTTCCCTAAAGAACTTCTTGAAATGGCAGGTGGGACACAGACCTGCAGCCAGCTAGACTGTTAGCATTAACAACTGGTTTCCAAGAGCAGTCACACAGATAGTAAGTTTGTGCAGTTCTGGATCCCATGAGATCCCTGCAGAGAAGATGGACAACTCTGTACAATGCTGCAACTGTGCAGAGCCAACTGGAAGAGGTGCAATGGTTTACTTTTTTTTTTAAAAAAAAAAAAAAAACTTTGGAAGACAACATACAGCCAAACTTACCAGGGCAAGTAGGAAGAGGAAAGGAAGAAGAAATGTTTGGACATACATCACTATGCAACCCACAAGCATTCCACTGATTCCTTTATCCTGGTATTGCTACACAGTGGAATGCAGTGAACTCCCCACAGTTAAGTGACAACGTTAGCTATGCAGTCTCTGGATTACAGGATAACCATTTTTTCCCTACAAAAACCATCTTCAGCTTTAGTTACAACAAAGCACTAGACTCCTCTACATTAATGATACAAAGAAAGCGTTGCTTCTAATCTGGAAGCAAGACTAATTTATGATGCCAAATTTGTATTTTTTTTTTTAATTTAAATAAAGCATATTCAGAAGTGACAAAGTACCCTTGCCTAAAATCTGCAGTCCACTGTAAAAAGGGAATTATGAAAATGTATCCAGTTACAAGAGGTTTGAATGGAAGAACAGGAATACAACACAGTCATGATTCCACATAACACATAAACCACAGTTTAGGATTACATAGAACAATTCTGATGGGTTCTACGGACAAAGAAGATGCATGGGAAGATCAACCCTACCTATACTTGAACGAAGGAGCAAACGCAAACTGTTTTCAGTGGGAACTTACTTAAACATTCTCTGACCATAATGTAATAATGTAAAATATTGTAAAATAATTTTAAAGTTCTTGTATATTCTCCCAGGAAAACAGATTTCCACAGTCTTACTCCTGTGAAAACATTTGATTAGAAATCATATTAAACACCGCATGTGTTTTTCATTCATATGGAAACAACTGTAATCATCATTCTCTCTCTAAGTGAAACAATTTTGCAAATTAAAATACTGCATTTTAAGAGCCTTTTAAATATATAGCACAAATCATTCACAGAAGAGAAATGAAGATGCGACTGAAGGTCACCAGTATACCATAAACTGTAGGCTGCAGCCTTGATAACATTTTGAAAATTGCTTAGCATGCTGAAAAATGTAGGCTGTAGCTGAACACCTCCTGTCTTGCCAAAGTTAGTCCACGCACCTGAAGCGGAAAACTCCTCAATGACTGAGGATTTTTCATTTGACACTTGTCATGCCAGATTCTTACCTACAGTAAATTAAGTTAGCCAGACAAACCATCTGAGAAATCTATGCTAATTCATTTCCTTCATAAAAAGTATGGAGCTTCGTGCTTTCAAACTCCAGCCACACAGCTTGAATTCAGTCTCACTGAAGACTGTTGTGAATTAGTCCCTTGAAACTGAAAGAGACTTGTAACATCCAGAGAACAAGGATTTTGTTTAGCAGTAGTCATCTGCAGGATTGCATTCCTCCTCATTATCCACTTACACTCCATGGATACTGAATCCCTTGGACTAGCTTTCTGCGCAGCAGGGTAAACATACATACACACAGAGACATATTTCATAAGGCAACTCACCACTGCTAGAAGCATCGTTGAGATTTAGCAGCCCACCTCCGAGCCCTCTGTAACTATGGTAACTGTAGGTCCCATTTCCATTGATGTACAACACCTCCTGTGTGCTGGAAACAGCTGATGTTGAGTAAGTGACCTGGGCTGGCTCCTGTTTGTACTGTTTGTCAGCTGGTGTAGCCTCATCCTGCAAAAACAAAGAAAGGTTTTGAGTGTTTTGTGTTTATTTTTTTTTTCTCCTTCATTTTACCTTGCATAAGAAGGGTCTCTTCCATTGTTAAGACTTCCCATGTACTTGCTTTCACAAAATTTTAATTCACGTTAAACAAGCACAGACATGTCTCTGACAGGCAGAACAGCAGCTAATAAATAATCTCAGATCTATGGGAAACCTGTATTTTTATTTATTTGTGCTCCAATAGCCAAACATACTTAAAAGGGTTTCTTAAAAGGGAAGAGGCATCCTCTCATCCTGAAGAGCTCACTGTCTCCTGCAAAACCCACCTCTGTCTAAAAATAGTATGGGAAACAAGAAAGAAGCCATTACTTTCTGACTACAGGAATCACTTCTCTAAGTAGGAAAACTGTCTCCTTCTCAATAAAAGAAATCAATGAAAAATGCTCCAAGTACTTCTCTTGAAGTATCATTCTCAGAAGTGACAGAAGGAGTAGAGAAACTGAATATAGTCACATTTTCCCTATTTGCAGATGGCTCAGACAGTGACCATGCCTACAAGGATCAAAGGGCAAAGATGATTCCACAGACATGATTTGAAAGCATTTATAATCTTGCAATTGAGCAACAACTGCACATCATACATTTCCCTAACACTCTCAGATTACTTCTGTTATGCTTGCATGATACAGAACAATATTTAGCACAACTGCCCCACAACTTTCCCCTTGAGGAGATTGTTTCAGAGCTCTGTTTTTCTCCATCAGATGCTGTAAGTACTGCTGAGAGCCCCATACCTCCACTCAGACTCACAGTGGCCACAACAAGTGAAAAAGAAGAACAAAAAGCATTAAGATTGACTGTTTTATTAGATGCAAAAGGAAAACCCATCAGTGTCTGACAAACACATTTCAGTAAGTTCAAATAAAACAGATCTAAGGAGCTATAATATTGGAAAAAAACAAAAAAAATAAACAAAAAATCCACCAAGTTTGGTTGCTAAATATACCAAGTTTTCTGAGATTGCTACAAAAAATTACAAACTTTTAAACATTTAAGAAATATCTATGTATATATCAGCAATGGAAGAATCAAATAGTTCAAACAGCATCCAGATTCTGTCGAAGAAAAAAAAAAAAAAAAAAAAAATGGCCGTGAAGCAGATTTCCTGTTTGCATTAGTCAATCTCACCGCCAGCTTTTCCAAGATGAAGAGATCCCTGTCTTTTAGTTATTTACTGGCTAAAGAGATTGGGCTATAATTGAGATGACTCACAAGATAGAACATATATTATTAACAGAAATTTTAATATTTAATACAGAATGTTGAATCATCACATAATTAACTCCATAAACAATCAGAATGAGACCTCTTGGGCACTTATATGAGCTGAAGCTAAGCTCTCCATTTTTTATTTATTTTTTTTTTTTTTAGAGTTGGCCAAATTCGTCTTGTACACATTTTCTTAAACAATGATAGACTCAAGTAAAAATTACATGATTTTTTTTTTTCTTTTTGCAAAGAATTCAACCTCAGTATAATTTACCTTTTAACTCCAAAGGCAACTGATATCTGCCATAAGAGATAACATATTAATTTCTACAAGAAAATATTCATAAGTTATACAGGAAAATTCTTTCTTGGCAACAAAGCATAAATCACCCAATTCCTTAGCAGTCTCAAGGTTGAGATCCTTATTTCTACAACTAGATGATCCTTTCTGCTATAAACTCCCTCAAGCCCTCAGTTTATGCTCATGAAAATTTTCAAGGGATCTTCAGCAAATTTACCAATACCCGGGCCACTATCAAGGGTGCAGAGTGAAGGGAACTAAATCACGTAAGCTGCCAAAACAACTAACTGTACAGACACAACTTATACAGCATATCTTTACCAATACATGTACCAATAACTCCAGAATAATTCCTGAACAGCCAAGAAGTGCTGTCCCACAGATGAGAAGCACATCTCCTTATCCCATCTATTTGTGTACCACAGATTTGCTGTTCCTAAATATACATGCACTCTAGTGCCCCTCTTGGTCACTGAACCCACCGTGTGAAGTGAACACACAGCAGTGAGCTCATGGAAGAGCACAACAGAGCCTGGCCACAGGGCTGCACAAGACTGTATGCTGATACATGCTAGCCTGTGTGTTGGAGCACATGGCTAAGAGGCAACAGACCAGAACTGCGCCTTCTTGTTGCAATGCACGGTGAAGAGGTGTAAAATCTGGAATGTGAAGTCTTTGATAGCTTTGGTGGGGGGAACCTGAACTCAAAGCTTTCATCTCCTAGCAACCAGACTAAAAGCAAAGCTCTGGGAGGAGTCATAGTCTGAAGTTGTGCCACTCACTGAGTGGAAACGTACAATTCATAGAACAGAGACAGCAAACAGTCAGGGAGCATGACTCAGGGATGCTTCCAGCACAGCTCCCTGTCAATACTCCTGACTCAGCATCTCCCTATCACAGAATTCATCAGCTGCTCTGACAGTGGGATCCAAAGGGTTTGTATCAAACCATTTACAGCCACACAGGACATGTAGTGTGCCCTGTTCTGGGAACTCAGAAGGTAACCACATCCTGGCTGGGAAGACACTCCCAGGGCCATGAGATAGGTTGAGTAGGATGCTGGGCGTGGGACTCTTGGTTCCATGAGATACTTAAAGGTGCCTCCTTCTAAATATTACACACATTTTTAAAAGCAGTACCCAAATAATGACTAAGGCACCATTTGTTTCAGTCCTCAAGATTAGGACTAAGTGCTTAGCTCAACATCTCAAGATGCTGAAATGGAGAAACAGGGTAGAAACTTTATTTGGGAAGAAAAGTAATTTAGACCTTGAGCATATGATCTGGAAACTGATAGAATCACAGAAATATAGAGATACCTCTTACATACATAAGCATGCTAAAATGCATATTATCTGTTCACTTGATAGACTGGAATTTGTGACTGTCAACTTAGTGTATATCAGAGAGATATACACTGTCTCACATTTATGCCTAGGTCTATATCAGGAGAAGAGATTTTTTTTTCCCCCCTTCAAATTCAAATAAGTTTCTAATTATTTTTATTTATTCCCTCATGTAAGCAATTAAATAGTCTAAGGACAGCACGTAATCAGAAAAGATTTCATGAACAATTGCACAGCCTTTATACCAAGGAAGCCCTGCTCTGACTGATACTCTGAGCATCTAAGGAATAGTTTAAAGGGAAATACCTCCTACAGCAGCACAGATGTTAGTACAGAATGTCACAGCTGTGCTACAAATAATCCAACTGGCAGCATCCCAGCGTCCAACATCAATGCCAGAAGAGATACAGTATAGACATCTTTTTAAGGAGTCTGTCTTTTCTGGAAAGAACTCTAGGCACAAAGGTTCCTTTTTGTTTCTTATCTCCTTTACCATCATCATAATAATAAAAGAAACAGCTTATTAAAATAATAAGGCCTGGCAAATTGATTCCATTCCGAGTTTTGATCCCATATATACACACACATATGCATCAAAAATCCTGTGCACTCCCATTAAGACAAAATATAGCTATTGCCTTGGCTGTCACTCCACTGTTATCATCAAGCACAAAAAGCAAATGGACAATGCCGACTGACCGAAAAGCTAGCAAAACTTCTGCAAAGGGAATGTAAATTGTAATATTCCAAAAATGGCAAAGATGGTGACGTTCAGTTAACTTGCTGCTTTTCATGAAAGCCACTTTCTACCAGATCAAATTAATAGCTCCACAAATACCAGCTTTTAACCGCCCCTATGTCAAGGTGATTTTTTCCCACTCAATTAGAAAAAAAGAGCGACAAAGGAACACATTTTTGCCTCATGTTACCTGACATTTCATTTTTGAATATATTAAACTGCTTAATGTGGATTAGTTTTTGTTCCTGTCAATAAGTACTGCTCTCACAAGACAACTTTGAGGCTAGAAAATCTTGAATGTAGATTAATCTTCAAACAGATAGGAAAGCCAGTCCTCCATTTCTTCAGCACAGGAAAGAACATATTCACTTGAAAAAAAATGAAACACTTTCACATTCTTTAAAATAATTTTTAGCCTCAATGGCTTGTAGTGGGGCTTTAGAAAAAAATTAGTGTTGCATATATTTTTCCCATCTGGGCCACACCAATTTATTTCTGTGACTTTTGATTCAAAAGTGAAATCAACAGAAATGCATGATAAAACCGTGCAGTACTTTTCAACATATACCCAATTAATCCTCATAATACTCTTGCCGGATGGGCCTTTTATCACTGTTTTTCAGATAGTGAGATTCTGGCAACCTTAAGCTAGCATTACTACATCAGTGCTTGAGTTCTACAACCATAACAATGCAATGGCCTTTGGTTTCCCTAACTATTTTTTTTATTTTATTTTTTTTTTTTTTTTTTTTTTTTTTTTAAATAATGGAAAGAAGCCTGACAGGAACACTCTGCTGAATCTGCAGGGGATAGGACTGGCCATCAGCAACTGCATGCAGCAGTGTTGGAAGCAGGGCAAACCATGGGATTCCTGGCCCCTATTGCCAGGTCTGTAGGCAAGTCCCCTTCTGGCAACCCAGGCACTGCTGCTGTTTCTCCCTCCACTATGACATGATAGCACACATCCTGCACTCTGCCTCTTCACATTTGTTCCATGCTGTGCCTTCCAAATACCGATTCATCACATCTTCCTTGCTTTTGCAGTTCCACCTTCTACCCTTCTTCTCAGTTTTCTTGCCCATAAATTTTAAATTCTCCTTTTCAAACAAGACTCTTGTTCCCTGATACCTGAGTAGTCTCAGCAACTCAAGTCTTTTCATTTCCTATTTTGCATTTCACCACTGTTAACATTCACCGATCTGAGGTTCTCTCTCCCTCCCAGGACTTTTTTCAGCCTCAGATCCCCAGTATCCTATCCTTTTCAACAAAAGAAAAGCTGGCTTCTATATTTAACAAAGTCACTCCTGTTTTCACTCCCATGTTATTTTTCGTTATTCACTGTTACAATCAGAAAGGTCAACACAACGGAAGGGCGATACAGGAGTACAGTAGCAAAGTGCCTAGTGCAAATGGAATGCTGTTATGAAGGAAAAGCACTCACCCATCTCTGAAGAGCTAGGTTTGCAGGGAAAATTCCACAAGGAAGGGTTCTCCAATCAGAGATCCTCCCCCCCACTGGCAGTCAGCTCTTAAATAGGGTCTAAGAGAGGTGCAGCCAGAATCCACCTCTTCCGATCACATGGGAGAATTGCCTTCACCTGTGCTCGCAGGGCTGACCGGGTCCCTTCCCCAGCTGTTCAATCAGTGGTTCAGGCTGTGACTCAACAGTTACCATACAGACGTATCTGACCCTCTTTCTTTCACTTCTACTTTATTGAATCCCATTTCACAACCTCGCTCTTTCTTCATCCTTTATCATTATCACTCTTGCTGTGGTTCACAAATCCAGTGCACATCTCCTGTTTTCTGTTCTGAAACCAGATTCCTGTTACACCCGCTGAAATTCAAACATTCTGGTAATTTAGCAACTGAATATCAGTTGTGTAAGCATGGGCGTCCAGCAGAACATCCTTGGCTTAAATGACACCAAATGTACCATTACAGTGTAAATATTAGATAGTATTATTCACCTATTTATTGTGAAGTGGTAACCACATTTAAGGATCAAATTATCCTTAAAGGACAAATCTTTCCTTGTTTTTGAAAGTGGCTGAAGTTTTCTCTGAAATACTTCAATAGGTAGAAGACATACAGAACAGTAAACATCAAATTATTACCCAACTGCATATCTGGTATGATAATAGAAAGTGTCAGTTAATCTTAATAGGTGATGATACTATTGACTGCTTTGATTACATGCACTGTTCTGATTGAACTTTGCATCTTTTTATTGGTTTTAAATGCACAACATTAATTCTCCTGGCTTTGACCCACCTTTTAATTTTATGACCAATATCCTGGAGGCCCAGAAACCTGAACAATATTATAGCATATCACAGGAGAGTATATTTTCCTTTAACACGGCAATAAGGCTGCTGATTCACTTAGCAATGAAATTCTTAGCAATAGTGGAAGTGGAATTTCCACAAAAGATGGATGTGAGGATTCATTTCAGTTTTGGTTTTCACTGCACATTCTTTCTCATTCCTCTCCAGTTGCAAAGGCTAGTACTGGCATTATCATCCACTAAATAAAACCTGTTCAGGACCAGGGAGAACAAAATTAAAGACATACACAGTTCACTGAATTTGAAATCCAAATGAGGCTTTATGATAATTCTTTAAATAAAAAGAATCAGACAATGCAAAGTACTAAATATTTATAGTCCTTTAAAAGAATGACATCTTTTAACAGTATTAGAGGTGTTCTTACTCTGTGATCTAAGCATGGAGGTAAAATGAGCGTAGAAATAGGTGACATCTTTTCCTAGACCAGTAGAAGAACTTCTATTCCCTAAAGCAAATGTATTAAATGATATTACCTTTCTCAGAAAGCCTTATTTCTATTGTAACACAATGTGAAAAAGCTAGATGTTTGGCTGAAGTCAGCATAGATTCAGTATTTGTAATGAGAACATTTCTACAGATTTCCTGATCAATTTGTGTGCAGAAGACTTGTTTCACGTGACTTTCTTTGTGATGTTGCATATTTCAAAACTATTATTAAAAAAAAATCCTACAAAACTCCCAATCTCCATAGTTAGGCATTCAAAATAAACATCTACCGGAGATTTCAACTACTCACAACAGATCTATTGCTGAAAACTGAAAATTTATTTGCTAGAATCTTTATAGTCTGTTTCAGAAAAATATTCAAAACATATCAGAGATGTATTTTATCATAGGTAAAAAGTTATTCTCTGATAACTTTCAAAGACAAATACTGAATGTTTCTCCACCTCTCGGGCTGCTCATGGTGTTGTTTTTTTAAGACAATGCATACACTGAGCATCCCCTACCCACTGTCCAAAGTTATCAGGACAGATGGATTAAAAAAACTAATTGTACTTCTGGGCCAATTTCTCCCACTTCAAATTTAGTTATCCTTCACTAGAGACATTCCAGAGGATAAAGTACTAGAATGGCTTAATGTCCAGATGGAGACTGGTGACAAGTGGTGTCCCTCAGGGGTCAGTACTGGGACCAGTGCTCTTTAATATTTTCATGAATGACACAACAGTGGGATGAAGTCTGCAGATGACACCAAGCTGTGGGGGGTGCGGTCAACATACTGGAGGGATAACAGTCCATCCAGAGAGACCTAGACAGGCTCGAACAGTGGACCCAGGTGAATCTCACGAGGTTCAACAACTCCAACTGTAAGGTCATGCAGCTGGGTTGAGGCAATCCCTGCTATCAGTACAAGCTGGGGGACGCAAGGATGGAGCACAGGTCTGATGAAAAGAACTTGCAGGTACTCACAGATGGGAAGCTAGACATGAGTCACCAGTGTGCCCTTGCAGCCCAGAAAGCCAGCTGTATATCCTGGGTGCATTAAAAGAAGCATGATCAGCAAGGTGAGGGAGGTGATGCTTCCCCTCTATTCTGCGCTGGTGTGACTTCATCTGGAGTAATGTGTCCAGATGTGGAATCCTCAGTACAGAAGAGATGAGGACTTGTTGGAGCACATCCAGAGGAGAGCCACACAAATGATCCAAGGGATGAAATACCTTCCTACAAGGACAGGCTGAGGGAGCTGGGGCTGTTCAGCCTGGAGAAGGCTCCAGGGAGACCTGAAAGCAGCCTTTCAATATCTAGAGTTGGGCTATGAGAAGGAAGGGGACAATTCTTTAGCAGAGTCTGTTGTGATAGGACAAGAGGAAATAGTTTCAAACTGGAAGAGAGGAAACTTCGATTGGACAAAAGAAAAAAATCTTTTACAGTGAAGGTGGTGAGGTACTGAAACATGTTGCCCAGAGAGGTGTTGGATGCCTCATCCTTGGAGACGCTCAAGGTCAAACCAGACAGGGCTCTGAGCAACCTGATGTAGCACAAATGTTCCTGTTCATTGCAGGGGAGTTGGACTAAATGGCCTTTAAGAGTCTCTTCCAACTCAAATGAGTCTGTGACTCAATGATTTATGGATGAGGCCTATGCACAACCAGGAGAGAGACTCCTGTTTTTGGTCTGTTTTTTTTTCCCCCCCAGAAGTATTAAGAATAGATTTGAACAAACTAACTAGATTAAAATACAAAGTCAACTCCAAATGTTTTTAAAGGACTCATGCCAAATACTCTTTAGATTTTTTTTAGGAACTGTTTTGATAGTTCAGTGTAGACTTGCCAGTGAAGTCAAGAGGATTCTAATTGCTGTTCTCACATATGCACACTATTTCTTCTCTTGAAAGGAACAGCTGGGAGACTGAACAGCTTTCCACTTCCTAATCTCTTTATTCAGACCTAGATCTTATTTTTTCATGACTTCCCTCTCTGCATCATTTTTATGTATTTAAGGCAGGTATGTTAAAAAAATCAAGGGAAAGCCCATTCTTAGCAATTTTCTGTCACAAGGATAACATCAAATGAAAAAAGTGCAAGAGATGCAAGACATTTCTGACAGAAGAGTTGTTATTAATGATTTTGATCCATATTTTATCATATCCATAATGATTAATGATCCATATTTTAAAGACAAAAAATGATTAATATAATTTTTCAAATAGTGGTATATTGGTATAATAGTTTTTCCATAATATTTCCATAAATAGTGGAAATATTGGTATAGACTACTTGAGCTAAATCAGGCATAATAGAGTCCAATTAGGAATCCTAACTCCCTGCAACATGAATGGAGATGTGCGGGATCTTGAAGTGCCCATCAAAATACTGTTAGCTGCCAAAAGTTCAAGAAAAAAAAAAGAAATAAAAAAACTACCATATTTCAGTTTCTGATTATAAAGGTAGTAGATTCCTTATGTTTTGCAGTTATTAATACTGAAATGAACTGCCAGAATCAGTGCTGTCACCAGGCATCAAAATTGACAAAGCCAGCGCTTGACAAGAAATGAAAGCATGAGACTAGCAAGGAAAAAGATCAAAATATAAAGGTGCTATTGTGGAGAAGACAGAAAAACACACTTTAGTCTTCTGTACTCCTGATGACATGACACATTATTTGTAGATCGGAACGAGTATGTTAACCTTAAATAAAAGGTTAGTGTTTTCACATTGCAGAGTTTGAGCTGTGTGGGTTTTCTGGTGATTTTTTTGTTTTGTTATTGTTTTAACTCCTGCCACCTCTTCTACAGAACAGAAAACTTTCAGAAGAGAGACTCAACAATTGTTGCAAGGAGCTGTCAGAGAATCACTTTCGTTGGAGTGATAGCAAAGCAGAGGGATTGTTTTTCATTGCCTGTCAGCTACGTGCAGTTCATTATCCACTGTGATATCAGAACAACATGAGCTTTCAGAGGTCACCAGAACTGCTGGCTGAGTATGGAAACACAAACAAGCTGGGCTTGTGGTCTATATATCTGTAATGCAAAGTCACTGGGGAAAGGAGAGACTGGGTTCTTCTAAAGATTGGTTCTCTCTCTGCTTCAATAGAGGATAGCTTTTATATTCTGTGGTGCTTGAGACAAACTCACTTTCTTTAGTGAAGTTCAAAATAGGTGATTCCCAATGTGTTTTCGCCTGGAAAGTGCCCTGCAAGTTACCTTTACGGCTCCTGCTGTTCTTGTCTTAGGCAGGAGTTACAGCAGTTCATAAGATACTTGAGCATTTCCTGTTATATTAAGAAGGAAATCTGAAACTTGGATATGGTCGTGCTCTTGTCTAGCTTTAATGTAGGAAAAAATGCATTTTGCTAATGGTTTCTCAACTAATAGTATTAACTGAAAATCTCAACACAGAGACATAGTGCAAGACTGCATACTGCACTGCAGTGTATGTACAGCTTCATTAGTGTGATTTTAAATAATGTGTCCAGTGATAGCCAGCACCAGATTAGAAACTTCTACTGCACTTGGCTTGAGAAAGTAAACTGCTGCTGTGCCTTTGAATCTTGGCAAAACTCCTCTGTGTTCATGGTATTCTTCACGGAATACATGGCATTTATCTTGGAGAAAGCCCAATCTATTTCAATTCAGAGGGACAAAAGTGCCACACAAAGAGCAGAGTAGTCTTCAGAGCTACAATTTAATGGAGGAAGATGAGAGGAGAGATGATGGTTGGAACTGTTGCTTTATCCCCATTGTACCAACAGAGAGAAGAGATTTGTTAAGGTCCAGACTTCACACAGATGTTTTTCCTCTTAGGATAGGCAGATACAAAGGCAAATTTTGACTGAAGACCTGCACAGCATAAGATAGCTCAAGGCATGGGACTAAGGGAGAGGGCTAGCTGAGCCTGTTCCTAAGGGGACTTCAATTGCTAAGTGCCCCGCCTCAAAAGTGAAGCACCAGGATGCTCCTGATACAATGAGATTAACTGCAAATCTGAAGAAAATACATGTAAAACTTCAGTGGAAATTAGACACAGCCTTCTGAGCAGGAAAGCAATTGTTGTGTTTATGCATATATCCCTTGTCCTTTGAAAGCCTGCTTCTCTGCAGCATCTAGCACCTTGCTGAAGATGGTCATGGATCTTTTTTGCTGCCTTTTCATTGACAGGAAGTACAGACAGAGGAATCTGAATGCCTGACCATTCTAACAAACAGCATAAACTGCGTGGAAGCAATGTTGTCACTTCCCATCCCATGAGCAGTTTTGCCTTCAGGTAGTGCTGTTGAATGAATCAACATATTACTGAAATTGAGGCACGGTGATAGAGATGTAGCAGTACCTGCTGCTGAACCAGAAAGATGCAACGTGAAATTCCTCTGTTGCCGCATACACCTCTGGTTCAGAACAGGCCTTGCAATGCCTCAGGCAACTCTGCTTTTATTTATCATCACAGTGATGGCTTTTTCCTTTTCGTAGATGTGTGTACTGTTCTCAAGAAACTATGTCAGTTCCATTACCCCTTGCCAGTATGTTATTTTATCATTATTATTATGGGCAACAAGTTCAGTTGGGATAGATGAATATCACTCCATTCAGTGCAATAGAACTGTGGCACTAGAGAACTTTTCAAAAATCATGAATCAAGTATTTAAAAAGCATGCAGGGGAAATTGTGTGGGAGAAGTGGAGCAATGCTTGTGCCAGCTTTGTGGATTTATTACTATAGTATCATCACAGGCAATATAATTACACCTCCCACTATAGGTCTTTTCATTTCGTACTTTATACATGGCATCACTCTTGTAAGGAGAGATAATAACCACTTTCCAACCACCCAAGAAAGGTTGAGGTCACAGTCTGGTAACAAAGAAGGAACTGCTTACCCCTTTCCAAGGATCAGAACTCACCAAAAACTCCAAAGGAAGAAATCACCAAGTAGAGATACTTCCATTGCAGCTGCCAGCCCTTCAGAGAGGTTCCGGTCACACAGGTGAATGCTTCCACCTGTGCTCCCAGGGATGGCTTCACCAGGTGCTCAGCCACGGGTTCAGGCTCTGAGCTAATGTTTCCCATCCAATTCCCAACGACTGACAGGATATTTTCTAGATAAAAATAGCTTTCTACACATCTCTTGTCTCTGAGGTATGGAGATTCGACTGCTCAAAAAGATTTTACTGGAAAATTACAGAATATGGTTTGGAATTTTTGTGCTTTTTTCCTATTTTTCTTTTGTGCTTCACATTCTTTTAATACTGCACATATTACTTTCCACAGTGAAGGGAAACACTATATATTAGACTCCAAATGAAATTCTTTTTCATTTAGATACAGGAGATGATAGCCTAGACGTGAAGTGCTTGAGGTCATTGTGGAAGTTTCACCCAATTAAAAATGCCTCTGTGTTCTGCCTTGAAAAGGAAAAACATCCTGGAGATTCCAGTAGCATATTGCCATTTTTAAAGAATGGTGTCTCTGCCATGGGTAAATTCCAATAGGAGTTACAGATAACTGCTTTACAAAAAGAGTTTTCTTGTCTTAAAATAAGAGAGTGTACAGTTGCTTTCCTGTACACATTTAATGACTGGTTCTTGTTTTCAACAGGTTCAGATGTCTTGAAGTGTTTTGCCCTGTGGTTGATATATTTGATTCCTAACTACTCAATTTCAAACTTGCCTTAAAATCTGAACTGTATGTTTGTGAAAAACAAAATCATTTCTATGAATTTAATGCATGTTTTTAAACACTGCCTCGGGTACAGCTTGACTTTTACAGTTAAAATAGAAAAAGACTTTTAAAAATAAAAGGTATCTTAAAAAAAAAAACCTCCCCACCATGTCTCTAACCATTTAATAGCAGGGAAATGCTTTGCTATTGAAGAAGACCAACTCTAAATATTTTAATGAACTCAGTGCATGTCCTTTGATTTCAGTTTTGTATTTTAAAAGAAGATTCAATAAATAAGAGGTGATGCTTTGGGGTATGGCCTTTTGATTCCATAACTGTAAAACCACAGCAATGTAAGTGGCTGGACAAAACAAAGAAATGACCTCTGATTGGGCTTTGGAGGATGCAAAGTCTGATTTGCCTCATTAATGGGGACAGTAAAACTGAAGCTTAATATGAAATATCATGAGTAATAAGCATTAAATTTGTGCACTGCAGTACAAATCTGTTCCCCAAATATTCTCATTTCAGGGGAGGATTTGCCTGGCACAATGCCTGAGCTGTTGGCCACTGCCTACTTGGCTGCCTTGCCCTGCACCTAGCCTCTATGGCAGCTGGTGCTGATTCCAGGCGATGCACTCAATTCCTGCTCCCACTGTTGGTTTTTTTGTTTGTTTGTTTGTTTTTTCTTAGAAAAATATGTTTCTAAATTTAGTTTAGGGACATCAAGCCAGTTGTTGAATTACAAATATGATCTTGCTATCAAACAGAAGCAGTCTGTGCATATATTTCCAAATATATTTCCTGTGTGAAGAATTACCTTGTTCTGAGGAATACAACTGAATATATTTTGCAGTTGATGCTTTGAATTTAAAAGTAATCTGTGATTGTTTAAAATCTTCTAAATCTACTTACTTTACTAACCAAAACCAAAACACATCACTGTTCTCTTGAAAAATAAGGATTTGCACATGCACATTGTGAGTTTGCGCTGATTTCATAGAATCATTAAGGTTGGAAAACATCTCTAAGATCATCAAGTCCAACTGTCCACCTACCACCAATATTGTCCATTAAACCATGTCCCAAAATACCACATCTTCTCTTTCCTTAAACACTTCTAGGGATGGTGATACCACAACTTCCCTGGGCAGCCTGTTCCAGTGCCTCACCACTCTTGGAGAAGATGTTGTGTTGAGGGACATGGTTTAGTGGGAACTATTGGGAATAGGTGAATGGTTGGACTGGATGATCTTTTAGGTCTTTTCCAACCTTGGTGATTCTATGATTCTATGATTCTAAGAGTTTTTCCCTAATATCCAACTGGTGCAACTTGAGGCCATTACATCTCTCCCTATCACAGTTAACTGGGAGATGAGTCTGACCCCCGGCTTACTACAACTTCCTCTCATAGAGTTGTAGAGAGCAATAACGTCTCCCTTCAGCCTCCTCTTCTCCACACTGAACAACACCGGTTCTTTCAGCCATCCCTCATAAGACTCGTGCTCCAGACCTTCACAGCTTCATTACTCTTCTCTGGATGTGCTCCAGGTCCTCAATGTCCTTCTTGCAGTAAGGGGCTCAAAACTGAACACAGTGCTCGACATGTGGCCTCATCAGCGCAGAGTATAGAGGGATGTCATCTCCCTGCTTCTGCTGACAACACTATTTCTAATATAATTCCTTATGGTTACAAAGGTGTTCAGCAGAACAGCCTGCTCTGAAGGTGCAACACATCTCTTATGCAGAGAGGTGCCAGAAATAATCGTGCTTGTTAAGGCTCCGTGGGGATCAAAAATACCAAGGAATTATAAATTGGCTCACAGTTTCAGCTAAGAATAGTTGGTCAGATATTTGCTGCCAAAACATTTCATTAAACTGGCTCAAATTCTGTATGACAGCAGGGATTTACTCCCAGAAACAACATCCCCGCTCCATGCTGTAAGTGAAGCCCTGAGCTAAACACGGGAAAGACAAAATTAGACTTTTATATACTTGTCTGGAAACATCTGACAGACTAGAAAGAGCTTCATGTTTAATATCTTCTTATACGTGAAAGGAAGGGATCATTAAATATCTCTTATTCCTGGCTTTCAACATAAAAATGGGAAGAACAAAAGACCAAAATCTATGCCTTTGGGCCTGAGTCTCCTGAGAACAGTTATATCCATATTTCCATCAGCCTTTCCTCTTCTGTCTTCTTGACAGAAGACAAATATTAAAGACAGGGTAAGACAACTGTTTTGGTCCCCGTTCATTTGCATTCCATATAGAGTAGGGAAGGGGATAAGATTATTTTAAAATTAATGTCCAAAAAACATTCCTGAGCCTTCAGCTTTATCAACCTCCAGAACAGAAAACTGACACAGCATCAATTTTACCTCATGTTCAAGATTGCAGTTCTGAATGTTCAAAATGTTAGCAGACTGAAATTCAGCACAAAGAGCCTGGAAAAATAAAGCTTTTTCTAGTTTAATGATCTCTGTGTTGAGGTGAAAAATTACCTGTTCACCTTAAGGCCCCAGTGTAAATCCAAAGCATGAAATTATTCTCAATTGCATGCCTTGCACATTATTCCTTTCGAGTACATGCTGCAAATTTAACACGGGCTGGGCTGACTGCGGCAGGAGGGGGTTGCCCTGTGATACTCAGCAGTTCTTTCCAGCTGCATCTGCGAATAGCACAACTTCATCCAGCACTGCTGAAATCAGGAATTTTGCCACTGACTTGAAAGGCAGCGGGATTTAAAATTACAATGCATGCTGCTTATTTTCTTCCCCTTGACAATATGGTTGATGCATTGTGGGTAGGAAGCTGAGTTTCCCACTACTGGTACATAATTTGGTCCCTTGACAATAATCCACATGCAGCTAAATGGTGCCTGCATAACATTTTGTGCCTCAGTGGTTAAAGCATATCATTTGCAATCACAAAAGCAAACCATAGCCCAACTCAGAAGTAAAATTATCATTAGGTGGGGAAATGATGGAAGTGTATAAAGCCTGAAATGCAAACTGGTGTGTGGTTATCCAAGGATAGTACAGTCTTCTCACTGATAATTTTGAACACAGATAAAATAGGGTAGGTATTGAGATACAGAAATTACTCATGGCCCTATTAAATACCAAATCACAAGCAGGAGACTGAACACAAAATAACTATCAACTATCATTAATACAGCTATTATAAATACGATAATGAAACTATCATTAATACAGTAGGAGGCATTGAACTCTGCAAAGTAAAGTGACTTTGCCTTGTGTAATTTCTAGGATTCCGGTTTCTATCTGGTCGCTTTATATTAAGGGAATTGTCTCTTTCCATTTGTTCTTTTCTGAGGCTCCATAAGCCTCCAATTCTGAAGCAAAAATGACTTTGAGGTGAAATTGTTTAGGTTTTATGGAAATACACCGCAGTGTCCCTCTGCACTGTTGCCACTTCTTGTCAGCATGAATGAAGCATCTTTCCCTTCCCATCCTCTAGAGAAAATTAGGCTCCATGAAACCCAAGAGGTAGGGCACCCCCTCCACCTCTTACAAGGATTAGAGCTGGTGTGCTCTTCCTGCATACTGAACAACTGTGGCAAGGACTCAGCCTCCCTGAAATAAGACCACCTCGTTGTGCTTGCTGTATTTGTAGCTTTCTGTCACAGAAGCTCTGCATCAAAGGGCATGATCCAGCTCTCCATTGGGAGACAGGGAGACATTTCTGCATAACTCCTTTTTATGTAACTAATATTGTCCAATCTGCCCTGGATATGAAAACAGGCAGTATAAATAACAGAATTAATACAGCATTTAAGAGCTGTACTCTTTGTCTCTTCCTTCCTCCTTCAAGTTATAGTAGCCATTCATCAGGAAGGAGTATACACACTGACACAAATATCCTCCTTCCTTCTTTCCTACTGTTTGAATTGTAATACAGGAAATACCTTCTCATTGTCAAGATTGAGAGGCTATGAATTTGTGGCAAAGATGAAACAAATTCTGTCCTCAAATATGAAGGTTTAAAGATCTTTTCCCCCTCAGTGCCGAACGCCACATACAGTAGTCCTGAAATGGAGGTCCATGCCCTCCCTGCAATTCAAGTTTTCAATTAGTTTCTTCCAAAATAGTTTTAGATTTACCTGTAATTTGTCCACCAATAACTTCCTTCCTTTTACACCTGGTCTAAAATAGCTACGCATTTAGGTTTTTGGGTTTTGTTAATAAACTATACTTGAAGAGTCTTTCTTTAGGTCAACCCCCTTGTTACAGGTACAGAAATAACAACAGATATTGTATGGAAGTATATCATTAACACGTCCTAACAAGTCTCTATTTCTTTAAAAATGAACATTAAGGAATTAGATGTAAATGGGATGAAAAACAGTATTGGTGGTCTCCATGTATGCGTGCATTTATTAATATTCAGACGTACTGCATTTACACAGAACCAGTATCCACTCTGCAACTGGCACTTGTATCAAGCTACTCTATTCAGGTTGCTGCTATGACAACTATCCAGAGGCAAATGTCAGGTCAGCTTCCAGCATATGTGTCTGGGCCATAATTGCTTCGTCAGACACCTAACAGCAACCTACTCCTACTTCTCGAACAGTAAAAACAATATTGTAAAAAATATGAAATGTTGCAATATTCTTAACACTCTATTCATATGCATTGAAAAGTTTAGATTTCCCTTCTCTTTGTCCCCTAGCCTGGCATAGGGCATGAGAATACATCTACAGTGCCTGTTTGCAAATTTATATTCATTTACATCTCACTGTAAACCTGGAGTCATCTTATCCTTGGGGGCTGGATATTATCCTCCACTCCATCATGATGATTATTGATATTTCATTTTCCTGACTACAAATGACAGCATTGGGAAAAAAAAATATATAGCTGCCCTCTTGATGAGAAGAAAAAAGAATGCATTCAGTATTTATCATGTTATCAGCTACATCATAAAGAACTACTTCACAGCATCACCCAAGTGACTTATCAACTTGAAAAATTCAAATAATCGAAGACTCTTTTACTGAGTTTAGCTTTTATAATTAAACTGAGGACTTCTATAGACCCCAGACTATCTTCCACATATTTATCTTAATCTTATTCTAATTTTATGTTATATTTTTTAACATACCAACTAAGAAAAAACTTTTACTATTATGTTGAGGATATGCAAACTTTTCTGGCATACCAAATAGGGAATGAAATAATGAAAGCAGAGATAAAGTTAAAGAAAGTAATGTTGTAACTGCAGAGTTGTCTCACAGCTATCTCCAAATATGATCTGATGTGAAGAATTAAAGAAAGCCTGTATATAATTGGTTTGTTCAGTGGAAGGGTAATTGTCTTCCATGTGCACATGAAGATGTACACATATCCCAGTAGTCTCATTTTTTACCTCTCATTTGCCTTGTAGGCAGTGATAACAAATAGCTAAATTAAATCAAACAAAACCAATTATGTATTTTACAAGAAAAGTTTTATCCAGATTTCTATGTGCAGTGAAGGTATGAGGCCATCACCTTGGTCAGGCTGTAAAATTGTCTGACTGTTGTTGATTTCAGCTACTCTCTGGAATGAAATTTCACTGTAGTCCTTGAATTCAGATTTTTAAAAATGACAATGCAGAATTCTTCTTCTTAACATGTATGTTCTATGAAATACTGCCTGTCAAGCACTCTTTAGAGAGTCTACTAATTAAAAACCTCAAATTTTGGCTGAGAAATGCTTTTTTTAGGATGGGAGATATGTAAGGTAACTTTCACTTTCCTCTGAGCTTAACCTCTCTTTTATCTCAACTTGCCATTTGCTGTGTAACTAAGAATCCTACACTGAAATCCTATTACGCAAGGCATAAGGCTGAAAGAAGTGTATGTAGATCACTTTTTTAGCTACTCAAAAACTTCTGCATGCTAAAGTAGCATTTCCATAACACTAGTCACTGAAATGGAAGTCAAACTGCTAGAATAACATGAATTGAATTGAGATAGAATCCCATCCACTGGCTTCGCAGTCATATGTGACTTCCATTCTACCTACAAACATAATAATGAATTCTTAAGGGTCCAGATTCCTATGCAATACCAATCACCATGATGCTGCTGAAGCTATCTCAATTTTTTTTTTAAATGATCTGGCTATCTATGTGTAGGTAATAATATTCTGTAATTCAGTTCTTCTACTTTCTGCTATTTATCCTCCCTCCTAGATGCTCATATTTTGTTTTGATGTTCAAAACTTTACTTCAATTATAAGGATAATGTTTGTTCATAAGTTTTGCAACATGACAGCATGCAAAATATTATTTCTAAGGAAGAAAACAATGAAACATAAGGCAGCTGTTGTAAAAAAATGTGTCCAAATATCACATGTGTCCAAATACATGTGAAGGCTTTTTTTTTGTTGCTGTTGTTTTAAATTTGCTTTTCCAATAGAAGATTTCAACTAGAATAAATAAAAGAGCAGGTGCTCCAACATAGAATCATAGAATTGCTAAGGTTGGAAAAGACCTTAAAGATCATGAAATCCAAATGCAACTTAACTATGCTACTCCCTCCGCTAAATCATGTCCCTGAGCACCACTTCCAAATGGTTTTTAAACTTATCCAGGAATGGTGACTCAACATGCACATATTAACTTTCATAAACTACTATTTTCCTTTAGATCTTCCCTTGGAAAATTTTCCTTGGTCTTTCTGATTTCAGAAAGGATGGTAACAACATTAATCCACCCCCACTTTCCACACATAACTCAGTCCAGCTCTGCTCGAGACTGTCTTAAGGTGAGGGTTCACGAAAACTACACCACAAAAATAACTTTTCTGAAGAAGCTGAGACTGACAGCAGTTAGGCTCCTAACGCAATATTTCAGTTTCTCTGACTGACAAGAAGCAGAGCCACACAGCTTAAGGTTCCTGTAACAGCCACTCACAGAAGAGGCACCCAGCCTCCATTTGCTGCCCAGGACGGCAACGGCCAGATGGCTTTAACAGAACTTCTATTTATTTAATCACTCTCCTTTTGTCCAACCAAGACTATTTGGTTCTGCAAAGTAAGAGACACAATAAAAGAAGTCATCCTGTTCACAGTATGTAATGAATGCATGTAAAAGGGGTGTACCTCAGCTCTATTTAATGCTTTGCAAGACTCCCTTGTTGATGTTAGTCCTTAAGGTTCACTTCAGAGTAACTGGTTCATAGTAAATATTGCTAGAGTTGTAATGAGGATCTTGAAAGATTAGTCCAGGGGCATCACTCAGAACCAAAACAAACCATTAGGATTCAGATAATATTTCTTCTGTCATTGACTTGAAGCATGTAATAAGAGGATTACCTAATTATTGTTTCCACATTTTGGTCATCTCTGAAGAAAATGCCCACAAAATGTAAGACTGGAATCACCCTGTTTTAGAATCTGGACTCTACGAAGGTGACCTGCAGAGCAACGCAAAAGCTCCTCATTACTTTTGCACCCAATTTCTCATCTGGGTGATAGAAAGATCAACAAACCCAGGCCAGTGAGTGTGGACATTCCACTCTCGGGCAGTATTATCAGCAAACCTATATACTTTGAATAGGTAAATCTACCAAACTTGTGCAGTGGAATAAATTATTTTAAATACTAGTCAGAAATAAAAAGTGGAAGAACAGAACTTTTCGATCAGGTAACATTTCCAGTATGGGACTTCTCAGCACTTAGATCATAAGCCAACAAACAGAGCTTGAGCTCAAAATAATGGAAGCGCACTGAAGCTAAAGAGAGTACTTGAGAAACACCTAACACAACAGACAGACAAAGGTACTATCTTCCAAGTTCCTGTGATCTAGTAAACGTGTTTATATTCCTTACAGAGAAGTCTCAGAAAGTGACAGTGTCTTCAGTGTTACTCTTCGAAAGGTACTAGTTTCCTTACAAACAAGATCACTTTGTTTCCAATTAGGAAATAAGTGGTCATTAAAAAAATAAACGACGAATTTTGAACACAAGTAATTATTGCTAGCGAGACCAGCTTGCATAAACCTATTTTTAAATTTGGATTTTTGCAGGCAGAAATTTTCTGCACTTAAAGTTTCCATTGCTTTGGTTTTTAAGCTGGTTATTTTTCCTGAGTGAAAACTGGCGTATTTTTTTTATCAAATCACTAGTACTATATGCAAAGCCATATTTTAATTTGGAAAGTTGTGTTATTTTACTAAAGCACAGACTTACAGTAGGGATTTATATTCAACATACTCAGAGCTTCCTGCTAAGAGACTGTTGTGTAAGAGAAGCAGTGGTAAAACAGAGGAGAGGAAAGAGCAAATAAAGAGAGCTCAGGAAGCTGCTGAAATTGCATCTCAATTTCAGGACTGAATATCAGATTCGTGTTCATTACACGATGTTTCCAGTCACCCCTGCAGTGGCAAGGTGTCCTTGAGCTATTCGAACGAGGCAAAGAATGTGACAGGGGACTAACATCAACCCTATGTACCAGTGGAGGTGGTTTTATTCAGTGGTGACATTATACCGCTTCTAAACACGTACCACTCACTGCACAGACCCTGCAAGACAGAGGTAATAAACCTGAGGCAAGCAATTCTTAGCAGCGTAAATACAGAGACATTTTCTGTATAGCTGGAGAGAGAATGAGCAAGTGCGAGAATATGAGAATGAGTACAGAAGGAAGAGTGACTGGGACCTTCCAGTATTCATTCTGGTTTGCTAACAGATTTGATTGGTCAAATTACTGTTTCCTTATAAAGACTGCCATGCATATGCATCATTTTCTATCTATATATTACATATTTCTATACATCTTTTCAGTATCTGTAGGGGGATTATAAGAAGAAAGAGAAAAGACTTTTTAGCAGGGTTTGTTGTGAATAGGACAAAGGGAAATGGTTTCAAACTAGAAGAGGGGAGATTTAGATTGAATATAAAGAAGACATTTTTTACAATAAGGGTGGTGAGGAACAGCTTGCCCAGAGAGATGGTGAATGCCCCATCCCTGGAGACACTCAAGGTCAGGCTGGACAGGGTTCTGAGCAATCTGATGTAGCTGTATGTGTCCCTGTTCATTGCACGGGAGTTGGAGAAGGTGGCCTTTAAAGGTCCCTTCCAACTCTAAGGATTCTGTGACTGTACCTACAAAAGTACATTTGCCATATTCTGAAAAAAAAACTTCATAAAACTATCCATAAAATGCATATGCATGTTTATATCTTCTGAGAAGATGGTGATGGTATTCAAATTACATCTAGCTCTGAGGCAGACTGACCCCTTTGGGGAAAAAAAGGCAGATTTCACCATGCTGCATGCACAGTGCACATAAAGCATCTTTAATGCAATGCTTCCACTCGCATCTGAGTGGAAGTGCTGGAGGAGTGCTCTTACCAAGTCCTCTTAATGATCTATTTTCCAGAATCATCTAACATTTGTTCCCTGATAGAAAGTCTCCTGATAAAATTTATCAAATGGTAGTTTCCATTATCTACAGTTTATTTCCCTTTTCCTCCTCCCAAATTTCCACTGAAGCCTGAGTCCACTTCATTTGTTTAATGCCTAACTTTGGGAATATACATTCAAAAAGGAAAAGCAGAGCCATGTTAACAGGAAGATAAATTTCTTTTTGTTTGCCTTATTTTGGTTTTGGTTTGGTTTTTTTTTAATTGACTTTGTTTTAATTTTAAAATTTGTTTTTGTTTTCAAAACTACAGAACAGTAAAAAAAAGATGGAAGATGAACTCAACTTTCTCAGCCTTATTCTGTTTAAGAAAAAAAACATTGAAAATATTTCATTTTGGATATATGTAAGAAAGGCAAATAAAGTACAAAAGTAAATAAAAAGTAAAAATAAGAAAAAATAAGAAGAGAAGGATAAAGTCCTTTTATCTATGAATCATTTTCTCCAGATACAGACTCACTTCCCATCTCAGCATGAGAGTACAGTTCTTTATGTTAAATATTCCACTAAGAAATATTCCAGAACACTTTCCTCTCAATCTACTTTATTAACGTTACGTATTTGGAATAAATAACTACAGTTCAATGGAACTGGGGCTAGAACCAAGGTTTTCTACTTCTCTAATTAGTGTCCTAACTCTTCACCCTCCTAGGGTAAATTTCTTACTGTAGGTTTCATGAAGCTACCAATAGACATTCCCATAGGTTGTTTTTTTTTCCAGAAAAAAAAAATATTCAGTACATTTATCCTAAATTCATGAATAGTTTTGATAGCAACATCCCACATCAAGTGAGCTAATTTACTGCTTATTAAATCAAGTATCTGGTGATAGCCCTAACCACAATACTTAGCTACTTTAACATCACTTTTGGAAGCAAGATGATCAGTTCAGAGCTGTTCTGCCTACAAATATTGAATTCTATAACTGAAAGAAAAGAACCAGCTCACCCCTTAATAAAAATTGTTACCAAATCCTTCAGTAACACCACAAATTAAAGAAAGAAAAATCCTATTAATAGCTTTCTGACTTCTGGCTACAGCTTTTAAAATGTGCTTATTTCAGCAGCTCTCTGGCTCCTTGGGGAGTACTGTGGGATTTAAATCACTTGAAAACTCTGCCTCACTCTGGATGGACTGAGGAATTGAACCACTCTATTTATGATTATTGAGGTCAGGTTAGTCTCTAGACAGTGCAATGAAAATAGATGATATTTGCACAGGTCTTTTCTCAGCCTCCTTGGGGCAAGCATGTTGATTCTGTAGCTTTTTTGTTGTTGTTGTTCCTGACAAATGAGGGAAAACAGACAGTATATAAAATCTGCACAATCTGAATGAGCAGTAAGCCGCACTTGACATTACACTACTTTGACATTCTATGGGATTTGTAAACCTTAATATAAATATATGGCATTATTGAAAATACTAAAAAAAAATTAAGAACAAAAGGACATATCACTATCAACTCTCACATCTTAAGTTATCAATAATCTAAGCATACTACTAAGAATCCTTTATTCAGCCAGGGCAGGACCTGGGGGAAATAAATGGACTGAAATGGACAGTGTAAAGGAAATTCTTCTTTCAAGCACTGCATTCTGCAAAAAAAAGTTCACCTACCATAACAGAAGCATATTTCAGAAAGAGCAGAGATATTACTTGGACTGGGCTTTCTGATAGTTATGAAGAGAAATAAAGACTAGAACGGTTTTTGCAATAAAAATGCTAGACATCCACTGTATCCTTGGAACAACTAAATAATCAAAACCTAAAGTGAGTTATGAGTTTGAATTTTAAGTGTTGAAGGAAAACAAGCAATTCTCAGCAATTTAAAAATAATGAAATCCTATCACACACTATAAAAGCTGAAAATATGCATATGAAAAAAATAAACATTGATATGAGATTAGAACACTCACCAAATCATTTGATAGCTTTCTTTTTATGTATATTCCAGTAACTTTTCTGTTGTAAGTAAATAGGTATTTTCAGAAACTTACAGAATTGCACATTGCACTTAAAAATACATACAAAAATTGGAAAGGGAGTATGCTCACAGTAAGCAGTCTGACTCACGTATGCAAGCACTGTTTCTGATATTTATGTAACACACACACTACATGTTCTGTTACTTATAACTCTAGCAGGCAGACTGTACGCTATGTCCTCAAAATCTACAGCTATTAAAAAGCAAATATGCAGCCTTATCCAGCTGAACGTTATAATTGTGCTAGGCACCCTCATGCTTCTCATGTACATATAAACAAAGGCATTAGAGAGGTGCAGCTTCTGCATCACGCTTCATCACGACTGTCAGTTGAAATGAGCTGAGTGCATCGATCAATATGGATGTGGAAGACCCCGAAGAACACAGTACCTGCTGTCTATCCAACCGCATCCTTTTTGCAGCATTTCTGCTTTCACTCTCACAGGCGGAAGCCAGGATACTCTCTGCAACTGCTGAAGTAAGGTGTGAGGGAATAGGTCGTGACTATGAGAGAAAAAAAGAAACACAGAAATTATTTCTAGCCTGATCCACGACATCCTCATTAAAGCTCAGAGTGCTGTCACCTAGGCAGGAAGATCGTTCATTGAAATGTAGTTTATACCAACAAAACAGGGAAATGGAACTCGCAAAGATGAAAAATGAAACTAGTTAGATGCTAAAGCTGCAGCTGATTGGCATACCCATGAGAAGCCCTTTCCCCCCACAGCTCTATTGTCCGGTGCGCTCAGTCTGCCTCATTACGCTGTACTTTGCACAGACAGTGGCA
The DNA here is from genome assembly GCF_951394365.1 of Tetrao urogallus. Lineage (NCBI taxonomy): Eukaryota > Metazoa > Chordata > Aves > Galliformes > Phasianidae > Tetrao > Tetrao urogallus. The sequence continues at coordinate 41,325,770 of NC_136815.1, read as the reverse complement.
TATTCTCTGTGTTCCAGCAGCACTCCGGCCGTCTGATTATTGGTAAGAAAGCCAAACGGCTTTTATCCTGTACAGCATGTGACGGAGACGAGTAGTGGCTTTTTATAGTCATAAAACCCAAAACAAAACAAAAAACCCGGAGTGACTGGGGCTAAGGCATCACTCAGAACAGATTGTCAGAACATTTTGGAGCAGTCTCAATCTGTAGTATGTGAATATTTGCATTCCTTACTGCAACATGACTGATGTGATTAAAATGACTTCTAAAAAAATCTGTTTTCCTCTCGATATTGTCATCCTTCTAACTATGTAGATATTTTGTGGTTTAACTAGATATAGTTCATTATCCAGAAACAAAACCCCTTGTTACTAATTTCATAGAATTTACATACTTTAGGTAAAAGGTGCAATGAATCACAAAAAAAAAAAACCAAAACCCTAAACACAAAAGAATGCTAAAATCTGTTTTAGCTCAGTCATGAATTCCAGTATGATCTTCCCTACCCCTTTATCAATAAGACTGTTTACATGCATTTTTCCTAATTACATCCACAGCAACTAAGAGATGAGGCTAACAATAAAACTAGTTATATCTTTGTTAGTATATAAAGATATAGTTGAACTATAAAGAAATGAAGAAAATTAGGACAACATCCCAGACACTGTTATATACAAGCGCAACTATGAAAGTAATGCCTTCTATTTTATTATATTTGCCCACAGCGTCAGAAGCAGAGGTTGGTGTTATTGCAGTAGAGGCTAAACCTCTCCACCAGCATTCCATTACATGTTGTTGCTGTGTGGCAGGTGGCAGCAAAGAGGCAGTCTGACACAATGGTGTCTGACACGGAAGAGCGTATGAAGCCCAGGTGTGTCACTGAATTCCTCCATGTGGGAAAAATTGTACACATTGACTGTCATCAACACAGAATGTTTATGGAGACCAAATAGTGGATGTGAGCACAGTGAGGGGTGGGTGGTGTGTTTCAGCAGTGGTGACAGTGATGTGAAGGACAAGCCACAGACCATGCAGAGCTGTCACACTGTGAAACAAAGAGTGTCTTGATCAGCTCATTCACACAAATTAGCTAATGGTGGTGGCTGTGGTAAGAAATAGTTTTTTGTTCTTGATTTGTCAAATGCTGTTACTGTGCTCTTTGTATCTGTTGTTGTTTCTATGGAAATAAATAGGAGGCATTACTTTTGGAGTGACCTATGTACATAAACATGAGTGCATTCCAGACATTACAGTTTACTGGACCTTATTCTGAACTACTGTAAATTTTCAAAGCTTCACTGAACTCAAGTGAACTGTGTGAATTTATAGCTACTGGGAAATTAGCCATATGTGGTTTGGGGGATTTTTTTTGTTTCTTAGTTGTTTTGTTTTTTATTGGGCTGGGCTGCATGCGTGGTTTTTCTTGGGTGGTTCTTGTGGTTCGATTGGGTTTTTTCTTTTCTTATTAAAAAAAGCATGAACCTACTGTGAAATGTCACTGAGTTTTAGAAGCAGATTTTGAAGTACACTGTTCAGTTTTTATATAACCTCTGTGATTCTGAGATCATATTGACCCAACAGATTTTATGGTTTTCATACTATTCCAGAAACTGTGAGGAGACCATGACTACATTTTTACCTTTAAAAATTTTAATCAATTTATTGACTTTGAATGTGCTCTGCAGAATGTCATTTTATCATCTCATTCTCTACATTCTCCAATGCACAGAACCTCAGTCAGTTGGGGAGCAGTGGCTGAACTAGCTTTTAAAAATAGAGAAGGATTTGTGGGCCTCCATCTCTAGTGCTCTTGACTTAATTCTCCACATTCATACAAGAGGAAACTCTTTAGCACCTGAAACAGCTGTGCCAGAAAGATAATTAGAGGCAGCAATACTACAATAAAATATAACATTTGGGTTTACTCAATGGAACAAACCTACTGAATTTGGTTGCAGTTTGAACAGCAATGCATTCCCATGCATTGAAAATAAATCATTCTAAGAGATGAGGGACAGTACTGCTAAAACCTGGTGTCATTACAAGGTTAGCATCACAGCAAATACAGCTATCTTCCTCAGAGCTTCAGAAGGAGGAACAAGCCTTCGAATGAGGTTTTCATTGACAAAGCATAAATATTTTTCTTCCTTAGACTAACTGTGCTGATCTCATGGTGATCTAAATATGTTAACGCATCATTTAATCACATTAAATCCCTCTCTGTATTTGGTGGCCAAGTGTCACTGTACATGCCACTTTTGTGCGTATGTTGAAGATGCATGGAAGTCTCAGTGTGCTCCTCCAGTAGTAGGTTCCTGAAAAATGCTATGTAAACATCTGGCTCATTCCTCCAACTATACTTAAAGCTCAGAGCTATAAAGCTACATAAACATCAACAGATATTCAGAAGGTGATGTAAGAACTAAAAAAAGTAACATTCTATCCAAAAAGCCAAATGAATTCATGTTCCCCAGATTATTTATGGGAGAGAATAGGTTTATTAGAATTTCAAAAATAATGAATCACCATTATAATCAAGCAGTCACCTGTTTTTCCTCTAAAAATGATGGTAGCAGGTATATTCACCATTGAAACACTGCTCAAAAGTTAATACCTGGGAAAATGAGGAAGTCTCCAGGGTAATTGAGTATCTTCCTCTTGAAACATCTATTAACCCACAATTTCTCACACATCACCACAGCCAGTTGTTGATATGCTCATGCCAAGAACTATCTAGAATAAACCTTCAGGAGAACATGAATGCACGGTTGAGTCACTCGAGCAGTAAAATACTGTAACAAAGCACAGCAGAAAAACGGTCTGATTAAGGTTTGGGCTCCATCAACTCAGTCAGAGTCCTGGTCTGGCATTGATCGAGAAGGTGACTGTCACTAATAGAAGAACTGTTACAAAGATTTGCTGTTCCATGAAATGCCATACCTGTGAAATGTCAAAAAGATCAATTTCAAAAAGCCTTGCCTAAGAGGAAAAAAACACTTTGAAATAATCTTTCTTCTTACACACATTTTTTCTAATTTCTAAATAAACTGAAGTCATTGCAGCATCTCCTAAGCTCAGAGGCCCCTTCTGCCTTTGTTTAACTTCCTCTTCAATACTTCTGATTATTTTTTATCCCTGTCATGATTACCGCTATAAAATCCTTTCAGTAAGATGCATCCCAAGAAACATCTCAATCTCTGTGGGTCTGCCCATTTCCAACATCCCTGTCTGAGAGTGAGACACAAAGACATAGGGAAACGTGACAAAAGCAATGTAATTCCATTCTGCAAAAGAAAGCTGACAGCTCTCAGACAAGCCAGCCTTTTTTTTAGGCTGTCAGGTTCCCCTCAGCATGGCTCAGTGCTGTTTCACACAATTCTTTTGTTTCTATATGGAATCTAACAAACTGCTATGTTTCAAATGTATGTTCCTGGTATAAATCTACCAATTACAGATATAACAGAGGGACTATTTCAGTCTAAACCACTAGGAGCAGTATGTTCACCTGAAAGAATTTTTGATCTGCTGTTTGTTGCCTGTAGTTGGAGAACTTTTGTCTCTGAACTTACTACCTATATATTTGCTGTTAGGTCCAGTAATTTCTTACAAGCAAAAGGAAGTTGGTCTAGTTACTCTTGCACATATTACACCGGCCTGACTCAGTTCTGAAAAAAATCAGCTACCAATTATGTCAGATAACAGGCACGTGCATACCTGCTAATATGCCAGACTTCACAAATTAACATTTCTGCATAAGTATTTCCCTGTACTTTAGGTCAGTCAACAACAAAAAGGAGAATCCTGTGGTATAAGACAGTTGCAATCTCATTAATATACAGTTACGTTCTTCTGTTTACAGATACTCTAGCATCTAATATAAATGTGTGAATGAGAACACATTTAAACTACTACTCAAAAACAAAAACATTTTCCAAAGCAATTGGGCATCCACAGGTAAAGGTGAATCCCCAGGATACCTCACTAGCAGTAATTGATTTTTTCCATAGGTACCATCAAGCATTTTGAGGTCCTAGCACCATGAGTCTCCCTACTGCTCTCCTGCATGTCAGCTGTTTGTGTATGCATTATGTTCATTGCCAGAATCAAATATTATGCCACAAACCTTTCATAATAACATATTATAATCTAACACATTCTATTAGAATCTCTAATATATATAATAGAAATAAGCAATCTCTAATTAGCAGTTTTTCATAGAAAACATCCAAAATATGCAGGGCGTGCATTATCTTCAAAAGGGTTTTTTTAGTCAGTATAATGTAGTTAACTGTATGGCACAGAGCTATCCTGCACTGCACAGTTAAAAGGATTCTGAATCCTTTCCTTACAGTATTTTTAAATTCATATAGTAAAGTACAGTACTGCAGCCTTTTGAATGTACTTTTATATTTATTTTGGGCAAAACAGTGAAATGTGAACAACTGAACTGGCATTTTAACGATTGCAGCAACTGTTTCAGACTGGGTTTTGATGTATTTTACTCAGTCTTTCAGATTGCAGTGAAGCTGTGATAAATACTCAATTTTAACACCTACTAAGAAATTCCAAAAAACAACTAGAAATATTTTTCCTAAAACATCCAGTGATGTCCGCACCGCTTTTTAAAGTTTTCAGCTTTAGAGTACCTTAATTGAAATATTGACTATTGCACAATTCATTATGACAGCACTTAACTATATCCATTTACCCAAACACATCCATATTCCTGCCTGTATGTTAAACAATTGACATTTTTCAACCAATTAATTCTTTCCTGCCTCTGTACCTCCATACGGCCTCATCTTGGCCCAATTATTGAAGAGAGCACTTTAAGTGGGTAGCAGAAAATTTCACTATCTTTTGTGATCAACAGGAATAAGATCTATCTGATTTTATCCACAAAAAGATTTGGTATTTTATCTAACCTAGTTATCTAGACTCATTTTTCATACCTTTGAAAAGACACACATCTCCAGAAGATGACTTTCAAGATAGCTGGGGATAATTGCTCAAGAGTGTGTCACCTATGGATTTCATTTATTATTGCTGAGGGAGCCCAAGTCACCTAATTTCTCTAGCACCTTAACTCAGCTAACATAAGAGTGATTATGACTGCCCTAAATATATCTGGTATTTCAGAGTGACAGGAAGCCATAGAAATCACTGGGCAGAGCTTATTCTTTCTGAGATGGATTTGGATTGAATAGATTAGATTAAGCACTTCAACAGAAAACAGTTTGCTAGTAAAACTCCAGAGGACCAGGAACAAGTGAGTCTGATTTAACATTATTTCCTAGTTCAAACACTTTGAGTCAGGTCACATATTCATGCTACTCACACAAGCCAATTCATCAAGTAGCACTATAGCAGAGGTCATAATATGTCAGTCATAGTACAAGAAAAACTAATCAAGCTGAACATTATTTTCTCCCTTTTTTTTTTTTCCCCATAAAATAGTGGGCTTTATTCTACACTGGAACTTATAATTTTTCAGTAAGAGAATGAAACTAATGTCAAAGTTGCATTTCTGCCTTTTTCTCTCCCACAGAACACAAAAGAAAAGAACAATTAATATAGGGTTGTATTTTTTACTTTCTTGTTTTCATCCTTTTCATGCCTTTTATCATGCCTTTTTCCTATTTCCAAAGCTAACTTCTTCACATAAAGTTACTGGAAATAGGATAACATCTGCTACTCACTTTCAAAAAATTGTTCGTACCTTCATAAGTTACTAAAAAGCAAAACATATCTGAGACAGAATTAGAATGTAGTTTCTAAAAAATTACTTCAGTACACATTGAATTGTTCAGAAAGGGGAGGAATTTCAATAGCTAAAAAATCTGTTTCTAGGATTTTTTAATGATTGAGTTTTTAGAGAATAGTTTTGCCCTTTTTAACCAACTTACCCATCAGAATCGTGTAAACTAACTGCTGTTTCACAAGAGATAAGTGCTTAGAAAGGAAAGGGACAGATCAAGAGTTTGGGGTGCACTATAAAATAACAATTCTGTTCCTATATGTAGATCATTATGCAGCTGTTTTTGTGATATTTTCCTTAATACCTCCTTCCTTAATGAATAAAAATTAGGCACATAACCCTCAACCTGCAGGCTTTCATACTCTGAAAATGCTTGCAACATTTCCAACCAACAGAGGCCTGGAGGTCTGAAAAGTCAAGTGACTGCAAGGACAGCTGGACTACTGAACACTAAACTGGTTAAGTCATGGAAGCTTCCTCTCTGTAAAGATAAAACTTAACAGAGACATTGCAAAGAGGCAGATTTCAGAAAACAGACCACCTTCTGAAAACAGCCCCCATAGAATTTGTTCAATTACAGTACAGAAGAACTTCACCTCAATAGATGCATTTAAAACATCTTGATCCATGTGTGCACAGTTGCAAATTGTAGAAACACCACTTGCAGCCAATCAGCACAAACAAAAGACAAAAGAATCAAAAGACATCAAGCTTGTTTTTTTGTTGTTGTTGCTGATGCTGGCAGTAAGATAGAAGCTGGGAAGAACAACAGGATGTAACTCAGGAGCTGTCTTTAGGGCAAAGGAGGGCATTACTCCTTTTCTTGTGTCTTACACATCCAAACATCTTCAGACATTGAAAGGCATTTATAACTTAGCCATTTGTTTACAATATATTACAGTAGTGACACTGCTCTTTGATAACATTTCTTTGTATTACAGTAGCGTCTACCAAGAAAGGTTTACTCTAGCTTAAATAAAAAGAATCTCTCTGTGACTACAGGTTTATTAAAACCTTGATCTTGTCTTGTAATGCACATCAAAAAAATATGTCTGTGCAAATGATACTGTAAGGTGCTGTTTCAAACAAAATACAGTTAGTGAGATTGATGATAGGAAATCTTGTAGATAGGATGGAGCAGATAGTAGAACAAAGATAAGATTATTAAGATAATTCAATCCCATTTGATCATTTTTAACATTAAATTTTTCTGGACTAAGTAAGTAGATACCATCAGCAGCTGTCTGCTATCTTTTTTTAATTTGTATTTTTTTTCCTACAGATACATAGGCACGGACAACTCTGAAGTATGCATTTTTAAAATTAGTGAAATAGGTCATTGACTATTTCTGGGAGAAAACCCCTCTTGTATAGTGTATATAGGTCAGATAACACTTCTTATATAGAAAGGAATTCTCATTACCATCAGTCCTTCAGAGAGAAGTGATAATTGATTTTTTTTTTATTGTGGGTTAATAAAGAAAAACTTTATTTTAGTCTTCAAGAACTTCTTGAAGTTCATAAAGTGATACACCATAACACAAGTGGAAGCAGAACCCAGAGACCTCATCAGAAAGCCAGTGATTTCAGGATCAAAAAAAAAAAAAACTTTCTTCTCAATCAAAAATTGTGAGCAAGATCACAGAATTTGGTGAGAGAACATTCTCAATAGACCATACACAGGAGAGAACCTGAGGAGAAAATCGATTTTACAGTTCTTGAGAAAAACTTTACAGTGCTTTTCTGAGGGATATGCTTGTGTCAGAATGAAAATGGAAGTGGCATGATAGTTAGCTGAAGAATCAAAAAAAAAAAAAAAAAAAAAAGAAAGCATATTCAATTTCTCCAAAGGCTATTTGTAACAAGATGCTATTCAAGCTGCCTTGGAGGCCACAGACTGCAAGCTGTTGTAAGTACGAGCAGAGTAAATGTAAGTATCTCTTAAAAATTAATGCTGAGAAACTTAACAAACATGAACACTTGTGAGACTGAACCTTTTTCTTGCCTCATAGCTAGAACTGGCCTGGCATGCAGTGAGAAGTGTCGTTTGGATTACAGATGGCAAATAACTGACAGAAGCATGCTGCAGGCATGATTTTTCATCTTTACTAGGCAGACTTACACCAATTAAATTTAGTGTTTACATTTTCACTTCACTTTGCAATATGATGCTGTAGATAGCTGCACCACTCCACATGCACACTCTGAACTGTCACATATCACCTAAGAGATTAATTCTCTTTCTCCTACAACTAGATGCTCAAAACATATAATTCTGGCCTTGAACAAAGTGAAAACCTTGTTTTTAACATGTCTATAGCAAAAGACACCACCTGTGGAGATTATTATCTGACATCCTATTTAATGTAACAATGGTAGCACTATTGCTCCTGAGGAGATCATTATCCTGTTTTGCTGTAGTTGAGTGTAGTACTTGATTCAAATCAACACCGACATGTCCTTTCATGCTTGCTTTGGACAAATGCTGTTATTCAGACAAAGTGATTCCTTTCCACTGTCAAAGTGGTGAATAGGGTCAAAATAATCATACAGTCAAGTGCTTCTGTCCATGGTAATATTTTTTAAAACTGCTTATAATCATGAGGTACTAATATAGTAATTTAGAAATTAGAAAATAATTAAAACCACCAAGTGGATATGTATTCCATTTGGGAATTATTTGAGACATAAGCATAAAACGTCATTTATTATCTCAGGAAGATAATGGGAAGTCCTCCAAAGACACTGAATAGTCTTTGGCTCATATTCCTACCTGCAGATTTCCCTTCCGCCCAATGAAAGCCTCAATTTTTGGAACAAACACCAGTGTCTTGCCTTGTCACTTCCATTCATGGGCAGAAATTTAATATTTTAGAGGGTGATTTGTTTGTTTGGAATGAGATAAAGCCCACCATGAAATGTAATGGAATATTATAGGGAATGTTTCTGAATTACAAAGATTGCATATTTGAATCATTTTCTCTGCTCCTTTTCCTCTCAAGGGAATAAATTTGATCCTACAACCTTTATTCATCTGAAAGTAATATTTGCAAATATATATAAACCTCTAAGGTCAGGCCAACCTAGCTTTTTATGGGTCAGACTGTAAATTCCTTATTCACACCGAAAAGGAGTTGCACAAATCTTTCAGATAACAAAAACGGGACTCAGTTTACATAACTCCTCATCAGTGTGAATAGTGATTAATGAGGTCATAAATCAGAACAGTGAAGAGGCTTGCTAACACTGGCTAATTTTGTTAGTATTTTCATTTGAAAGTACAGCAAAACAAAAATATTTTGCATCATGAAAGGTGAACTTGATGTTGCTGAATTATTTTCAGATGGAGTGAATAGATGCAAGTTGATGCTACAAGCTATATAAAAAAAATTACTTTCTGTTCTCCTTCTTATACATTGGAAATCTGTACAATTTGACATGTACACCGTCAGCCAATCTTTGGCACTTTTATCAGTACAGATGTCCTTAATTCTACCTGTGTCTTTTCATCTGTGTTTCTATTGTTCAGAAATAGCATTATCCCAGTATTTCAATAATAAAGAAATGCAGTCATTTAGAATCACAAACACAGTTTTGTTTCTGTCTCTGCTCTTTGTAATATCCAACAATGGTCTTACCCTATAAAAAACTGTCAGCTAACATCTTAAAATAGCATATGGACATAAGTATTCTGCAGAGACTGCAGGAAAGAGAAAGAGAGAGAGAAACAGTAAAATTCAATGATCCCCAATAATATTTTCAATGCAATCAATGGTTTTGCAGATGATTCAGTAAAATAAAAAATGATATGTTTGATTGCTAAATGGTATGTATTTGTAAAGAGGAGGTGATTTCACTGTCATCTAATGGCCAGAGTGAAAGCTAAGACACTTCAATAATAAGGTGTGTACGTACCTAATTTATTGCACCTTTCCTGGCAGGGTTTGGGAAATACAAAAGATTGGTTTTTACAAACAAAAAAAAGTTGTCAACTGGTGAGAAGAGTTATCCTTTACCCATTCTCAGGGGATTGGGTGATTCTAAAATAGTTATGTCTGAAAACAATGCCAGTTGTATGGTAATATGCTTTTTCATGGTCTTTGGTTCAATCACACTTACTGCACCATTTTGATGCTCAAAACGTAAACTCGATTTATATCAATTGAAAGAACTCAAGGGGGTAACTTCTACTCATAGCTCATAGAATAAACTGTGCAAGGAGAAAAAAAAATTGCCAACGCAATGTTACTGCACTGGGCATTTGCTTGGAGATAGCATTTCTCTAGCACGATCTATTTTTCACAGAGCTCACAGAAGTATAATCAGAGAAAGCATTTTAAAGAAAAACCTGTCTTACTTAAGACTTTGCCAGGCAAAAATTTCTAACTGTAACCTTGAGTAGGAAATGAGCCATGATGATGACCACTCACGTAAGCCATCATTTGGTTTCTCTCCCTATCCCTTATTTTACTTTTCTTTTCCTATGGATCCGTATTAGTTCATCTTGTGAATTCTAGTCTCTCATTTTTAAACCAGTGAAGAAAGGGGATAAATACAGGAAGAATGAAGGAGGGAAAAGGAAACCTCTGACTTGGTATTACCAAAAACAAAAACAAAAAAACAAAAACAAAAAAAGACACTAAGATGAAAACAAAATAGTGTCATGGATTTACATATGGGGTTTTGATGGAAACTAGGGCTGGGTTTTAAATCAAAACTCACCATCTCAAAACCACTTCTTTTCATCCGCCTGCAGGACTTGAGGTAAGTACGTATGCGCTTTCTGGCACGCTCTTGATACTCAGGGAATTGTCGCCTGCATGAGTCAATGATAGCCTGGATCTTTTCTTTGGGCTGCTTAGAGATTGGGACCATTCGGTCCAAGTTTTCATCTACAAACAGCCTGACAAACATCTGTTGGCAAGAGGGAGACAGAGGAGACGGGTTTGGAGGACTGCTCTCTTCTCTTCCTAGCTTTCTGTCTTGATTACTGATAGGTTGACATTTTTTCTATCCATGGAATAGCTTTGTAATGGGAAGCCAGAAATATTAAGCAAATAGTACTTTAAAGGATTATATAGGGAGTGGGAAGAAGCTAGTAAAAAAAAAAAAGAAAAGAATAGTCTACAGGATATAGAATTTGAGAGATAAACCAGAATAGACTATGAAAATAGGCACCACTTAGTTTCATCATTAACAATAAGCAGTGATTGCTACTTCATTTTATTGAAGTGAATTTCACTTTTGATTTGAACAATTGCTTGTATTTTCATGCACAATTACATACACTGGGAAAGCAAAAGAGAACAGCTGACCAGTGGAATGGTCTTCTGATAAACTAGCTACAGCCCCTTTCCGTACACTGACTGAACATGCACATCCGCACATCCGCACATCCACACATCCACACGCAGGTACGCGCGCGCACACACACACACACACACACACACACAAAAAACAAAGCTTTGCTTTCTTCACTGGTAAAGATGGCACTCTGATTTAAATTCTAAACAAAGCACAATAAATCTGTCTTCTTTTGGCAAGTGTTAAATCTGCATTAATATAATAATTGAAAGATCAAACAAATTAATGTGCCATTAATACTGCCAAATTTACCCATAAATAATAATGTAAAAAGAGATAGCAGAGGTAAGCAAAGCAGGAAGTGCAGAAGGACTTACATTAAAAGCTTTCAGTCGCTCAGCTTCTACCCCATCTGACTCATTAACCTTCTCAGGATCTTCCTGCTCATCATGGTCATCCTCATCCTCATCCCCTCGATTCAGAGACAGATCTTCAGCACCTCTGTCTACGCTCTCATTTTTGCCCGAGTCATAGCTTGAATAGCTATGTGCAGGAGACTAAAAAAAGAAATTAAAAAATACATTTGTAAAAAATCACCATAGAAATAAGGTCTATTCATCAAAAACGCTTCATAAGCATTAAATAATTCCATGATTTTGTTTTATCCTTTGTTCAACAAAATGTGCTCATGATCCTTTTAAAAATGAACAATTCACCATAATATTCATTTCCACGCTTTAAAAAAAATGTGACCAGATGCAAATTCAGTAAATCAATTACCAAATAGATTGCCTGTGGTAATTACAGTTAAGATGAAGTATTTGCTGTACAGCACTGTCCAAGTGTTACACACGGAAGATTCTAATACTGACTTCTGTATACTAGCCATGAATAAATAAGGGGCAGTAAAATTGCATAAAACCACATATGATTAAATGTTACACATTTTAAAGCAAAGCAGATTTCACTAGAAAAAAATTGATATAAATTCAATTGGTATGAAATATAAAAGGTGCAGTAAGTTCAAAATATTCAAGACATGGAGGTGATCATATTCTAGTTTTCACTTGCAAAACCCCACACTGAATTAGAGGTGTGTAGGTTTGCCAACATCGTGAATGCACTGCTGAGAAATGTACTGTACAGCCATTTTCACATATCAACATTCAGGATTTTCACCTTAGCAGAACAGTCAGCTTCTCGTATAAATCAGATGACCATCTCATTAAAGTTCTACCCAGTTGTAGGACCAAAATTTTTCAGTTACAAAGAGAGTCAATACTGTACAATTTTCCCTGTAACACTAAGACTTCAGTTATCTGCTTCCTCTGCATATGCTTCAGAATGAAAACCACAAAGACAACAGGAATAAAAAGCTTTATATGACTTAACACTTTAGGATCAAATCTTTACACCAGCCACACAAAGGTATCACAGAATCTTCAACAGAGCCATCACATTCATCTGAAGGTAATTCAGAGCTCAATTTTATTTCTATAATATTTTAATCCTATAATATTTCAATATATTTTTCTGTCACTTCAAAGCATACTGTTTTCTATTAGCTTCAGAGAATCTAAATCAGGTGCTACATTTTGAATTTCACATGAATTCCTTCATCTAAATGCCACCAAAAAACCCTCAAGAGCATAATACCTCAATCATAAATTTATTTCAAATACACATACATAAAATCACATTTTGAGCAATATTCCGAGCCTCCCAAAATTCGCTTCTTATTTCAGGGGTGTTTTCATCAATCATAAATGTAGCTGTGTAATGAGGTAGAAGGGAAAGGCCAACAAAACCGCCTTAATCTTTAACATATACTTCTTGCTTTAAATTCTTACTCCCATAACTTTTTTATTTCCCTGTTTTCATTCCCATCTCATCTTTGTCTTCTTTACATCATCAGTTTTGCAGTCACTCCCATTCATTTTCTTGCCTTTCCAGCACTCATTGTCCAAGCCTTCCTTATCTAACCTTCCCAGACTACATTATCACAGTACAAATCCTCTTGAGTTCCACTTTTAAATATCTAATGCACCTAACAGCAGATCTTGCAGCCTCTTTCTCAGTTCCTTTCCTAAGAGTCTCTTCACTGCCTAGATAATGGAGATAGGAAGAATGAAGAAATAGCAGAAGAAAACAGAAAATCCAGCTTGGGATGCAGATATCTTCAACAATTAGTAAGCTCAGCATCACCTCTTGTCTTCCTACAGCCTACAACTCCGTGGCAAAAAATTTTTGCCTGATTGCAGGGTTCAGGATAGCAGACATGAGATGGTGTGGAAAAATAAGACTTGGCAGAGCAGCAAAAACCCTGTTCTCTTATTTGGCACACTGACGTTTTGTTGGGGAAGATGGTGAATATCTACACTGCTGCCCATTCATAACTCTTCCTTGTAGCAGCTGCTGAATTCATTGAATAATAATAAGTTTCAGGAAGAAACATCCACATAGGACATGATGATTATAACATTCCGGAGAGTGTAGCATATATAAACAACAGTATTTAACTTTGTCACTGGCTACCATAAAGCCAACAGCAGCAGTCTGATAGCTTGCTATGAAGGAATGACCGATTTCACTTAATAGTAAAGAGATTCTCAGAAGAGGAAGAAAAAGAAGTAGAAAGTAATCTAGCTTGCAAGAAATGTTCTTTTGCACTTCATCATTTCTCTCCTTACTACAGCTATAGTTTGAAGAGAGATCCTAGATGATCTAGATACAATTTCCTGTGGTAAGAACCACATAGTTTCAGCAAGCAGACGCTATTGCCCTCAAGAACCCTACTATCTGAAATTCTTGTTCCACAACCACTTGGTTTCATACAAATCATTCCATAAGATTAAATTGAATTAGACTACTCATGTGCATAAAGTTAAACAGATGCAAAACTGATTTCAACATGTACATATGTTTGGGCTAGATGCCAAGATCATAAATTATATACTAGGATTGAATTTTGCTTTTGTGAAGGAAAGAAATCCAGACCAAAATGTATTAGCTATGTGTGTTAAAAAAGAAAAAGCAAAAGTTTTTATTTTCTGTCTTTTTAAAGAAAGCATTGCAGAGGGCCTTGTCCAATGTTTTCTGCCAAATATTTATTTCAAGAACAGTTTTAGCATTGTAAATAAAAAGTGGAGAATAACATGCCGTATGAACATTGTATGACAAAAATTATTATTCACTAGGGATTTGCTGATGGTGCAACAGAAAAAAAAAAAAGAAAGAAAGAGAAAAGGTAAGCTTTTTTCGTAGCAGGGGAGTCAACAAACTGTCATTACAAAGCCTCAGTTAAAAATATACATTTTTTGTATTTCTACACAAAATAATATTTAGGCAGAGAAGGAAGAAGCTGTTCCCTCATTTGTTTTGACTCTGTAGTTGTGCAAAAAACTGATAACCATTTTCTTATCAGTTGCAGAGGTATATAAACATGAAGTAAGAAAGCAGAGGATAAATTTTTTCTTAACACATTCTCCAGCTTCAAGTCTCACACCAGATTATTGAAGGTTGCCATTGTCTTTTGAAATGGCTACTCCTGCCTTTGCCAGGCAAGAACACACTTATTTATTCCTGTGCACCCCTTGATACATACACTTTTATAGTCCTGGGGTGAAGTAGACTAGAGAAGCAATTCTAGCTAACCCCAGTCTTATTTATTCTTTTTTTTTTAAGACCAGTTCTTGGTTCCAGTTCACCACCCAAAAGCACTGTAGGAGAACTGTTAGGTCACAGCTTGAACTGGTGATTGAGCACCTAGTGAAGGGCTGTGGCTGGCACAGGCAAATTTTTTGCAGTTATGTTCCCAAGTGACCAGAAGTGGTGGATCCAGGATAGAGACACCCCGAACTCACATAAGGGCCAGCTACTGAGAGGAGAATGTCTCTTAAACCTAGGCTACTTCCTGGGAAGGGTTGCTGGGTGGTTGGTCAGAGAGCTCCTTTACAAGGTGGACAAATTTGACTCTTCTTTCCGTCCCTGTGCATACAACTATTGGTCTACCTGCAAATATTCTGCCTAGTATTGCCAAGAACCTGGTAGAAGCAGTTTCAGTTCTTCACGAACAGAACAAGCACAAACCTTTAGGCTTAGCAGGATGGTGCGAGTCTCACATAGAGAGAGCACACATCTCAACAGCAGTCCAAGATTGAAGTGGATTTATTAGATGGACAGAAATCTATAAAGCATGAAAGTTCTGTGTTTTAAAAAAAAAAAAGCTATAGAAATGTAAAAGGAGAACTTGTTCAAGGAGAACAAACAAGGCCTAGAGTATTACCTACACAAAAAAAAAATTATTAGGTTGCCTTAAAAATATTGAGACATTGATAAACATATTTTGGCCATTTTGTCCTCTTCTGAAGGTTCCGAGTTAATTCTTTCAATCTTTCCCATGTAAAAGCAAGTATTTGTTGTACTCTCCTCCATTACAAAAAAAAAAAAAAAAAAAAAAAAAAAAAAAAAAAAAATTATTTCCTAAGAACTTGATTTCAGAAGCTTATCATGAAATACCAACATCTTTCCAGTAAATTAACAAGGTTAATCTGAAGGAAGGTATCATGTAATACAATAAAAACCTGAGAAGACAATGCAGTGTTGATTAGTACATCTTAGTACCATAGAACAAGGTCAGAATGTCATTCCTGACCACTGTTTGTATGGAAGTTATCTTAAGACTTCCAGGGATGGAGATGAAATGCATCTTCTAAATATTCTACGTTACATTGTATACATACTTATTAATATATGTAACACATCAAACATTTGTAGATGGTGCTAAACTTCTGTCTTCTTCATCTGTCTACTACATATGGCAAGAGACAACAGATATACCTGGAGAAGATAGCATTCTCTTTCCACCTTATAGCAACCTTCCAGATGTTTGAATTCAGATTCTTGTAATGTCCCTTCCCCTCAGTATTTCTTTCCCAGTAAATGCATTCTTTCTTCAAAACACATTTTCCAGATTCCCAACATTCTCTTCAGCCTACTCTGAAAGTTGTACATTTTATCTGAAACTTTTTCAAAGAATAATTTCCAAAAAACTCCAAAATTCCATATAAGACCTGCCTATAGATAATAGATTTCTTTATTGCTTGACTGATTTATTGATTTCTACATGCTTACGTATAAAGAGCACATCACCTTATTTGTGAGGAAAAAAAATATATACCACTTATATGTAATATTTATTAATGCAAAAAATCCGCAATAGCCAACAGAGGTTGTGTTGTTAGTTTCTGTGAAACAGCAATGAACAAAATCAAAGTATACATCTTCTCAGTGCCTAGTAGGCTCAGATGCTCGTATACAGCCATTAGCCATGATCTCCTGAATGACACCACCGTGTACTCATTTGCCGGAGACTTTTCCCAACAATAGACTCAGCAACTCTTAACTTCTTCAGTGAGCCAACAGAGGAGGCTACTGATGACAGACAAAACATTACTCAGTTACTCAAAAAGGTCATCTGTGATGCTGGTTATTTGTCATGACTACAGATTGGGGAATATTGTGGCCTTCAAGATTTTTAATGCCAAGGGCGAGTGAAAGACCCAGCTTCCCAGGGGAAAAGGTCTCTGAAGGAAGTCTAGGGCAGCTTTTTTGAAAGCTAAGCTTCATTTCTTACACTTGTTTTATATTTCTTACACTTCATTCTATAATATTGCACAGTCAACAAACGTACATTTGGAAGAGTAGTGCAGTTAGGATGGCACTTCACACCTCACAGGTGTTATAGTTGGAAAGATTATTACGGTGGAAAAGAGACAATCAAAGAAGGAATGCTAACCCATATCTAAGGATCCAGGCTCATAGGGGAAAACACCAGAAAGGGGAGATCTCCAGAAAGAGATCCTTCCCCCCATGGCAGTCAGCCCTTAAATGGGGTCTAGGAGAGGTGGAGCCAGGCTCCACCCTTTCTGGTCACACAGCTGAACTGTCTTCACCTGTGCTCCCATGGCTGACCCAGTCCTTGCCTCAGGTGATCAATCAGTGGTTCAGGCACTGATTGAACAATTCCCATACAAGTATATAATTCTTTCAGTTGCTATATTAGACGACAGAAACGTGAAGAGCTGGCAGGCATTAACTCAGGTTTCTGTGCTGCAAGAAAAGGGAAGGAAGCATGAAAGAATATTTACTGCTAAGTAGAGATGAAAACACTTTGCTGTATACATCTGATTCCTTTCTAGTAATCTTTCTCTATACCTTTAAAAGTTACTAAATATTAAAAAACAAAACATGAATAAATAAAATCATAATTTAAAGCTAATAACATTCTGCTCATCCCTCATATAAAGTTGTACCTCCAATGTTTTCTTCCTTCTCTTTCTGCACCTCTGCCCTTCCCACTCTGCCTCTGAATACACAAAAGTCTACAGCTTCAGCAAATATTCTTGCAAATTCTACTTTCAAAGAGAATATTCTCATGGTTTGACGCCTAGTTTGGTTGTTTTCAATACATTTTTCTGAAATTGTCTAAACTAAAACATAACTTAAATTTTTTATTTCAGTTTACGCTTTTTAACTGATTGTATGTATGAGAGGGTTTTGGTGTAAAGTAAAACACCGATGTCCAGTGAACTGACTGAGTACAAATTGTGCATTTTGCTTCATATTTAAATAAAAAATAAATAATAAAATTAATTTGTCAAGGTTAAGGGTGAATTTATATCTTACATCTTCCTCTAAGAACAGTATTTGATATGAGCATCAGTTTCCTTGAGCTCAACTTTTCATCTTATGCAAACCAAATTTTCCAAACTGCACAGAACTTCCCTACAAGAGTTTTCTTGTTGTTTTAACATTAAATCCATGGCATAAATAACATGAATAACACATTAGAAAACATTAAATATTTTTGGCATACATGGGATTTTTTTTCCATTAAAAGGGATGACATTAAGAGATGACATTATGAATTCAAATTTTCCTATCTTTTTCTCCTTATTTTAAACAGTAATCTAGGAGGCAGAACTGGAAAACTAAAGCTCAGTTGTTATCCCAAACATTCTCTTTCAGACTTTATTGATAGAAGTCCAGCTCTCTATAATTTTTCATTAGTAAGGCATTTTTTTCCATAACTCTTCTTAAAATCTATGTCTTCATCTCTTCCTGACTTTACTGTTAATATCTTTTCACATACTCCCTTTAAACCTTTATATTATCACGTATGTGAAACTTTACTATCATAATTTCTTTTCTTATAATAGAAAAGAGAGTGAAGTCTCAAACAAAATTCCAGTATCTCACATTTATTTCAAGATCCAATTAACCTCATTTTCATGTTATCATACATTTCCTCATGTTACTTGTATACTTGTACCTGACTGACTATTTTATTCCTCGTTACACTACAATTGTCTTTTCCAGCTTCTTCATAAAACTTCACCCTCAATGATAGAAAGGCATCATCATACATAATTCTGTTGTTTGGAGCATGAGGATAATAGCATTTAAAAAAAAAAAGAATAGCTGAAATCTAGGGTTTACCTGTTTGACTCCGTAACACTGTTATTTAACGTGAATATTTTGGAGTACATTGCATAAGATACACAAAACTTGTATTACACCAAAATATTAAAAGATCTTTTTTTGTTTGCTGAGTCTTAACAATGTCAGTTACACAAGCCAATTGTTCATTTATTTACAGTAGGACTAATGAATAGATTATTTTCCTCCTAGAACTGTCTTTGGCATGGTCTCTTTCCCAGACTCACTGTTTCTTACAGTAATCAACGAGAGAATACTGGCTGTTCCTAAGATCTATTTGCTCTTTCTCAGTTATTAGCCAGTCTATATCATATTACCTGTTTGCACTAACAATCTTTTCACCAGAGGCATATTTACCACCAACAAGCACTGTAAACTATGAATTATCCAAACAGCTTAATTCCAGCAGGATATATCTGGAGAGATAGAAGACTAAATTATTTCTTATTTTTCAATTATCCAAAGACTGTGAAACACAGATTTTCCTCTGTACATTTTCTCAATTTAGATAAAATATAGTCTATCCTAGGTTAATTGGTATTGATCAACATTATCGAAATGTATCCCTCTACTCCAGTAGAAACAACCTCAAAATTTAAGGTGAGAGTAAAACTAGAGAGGCAACTGAGAATTCTCAGACAAGTAGAATAACAAAGTGTATTGAGAGGCAATAGGTAAAGGAATATTTTTCTAATTCATCCATAAGCAGTCCCTTCCTACTCGCCTTTACACTCACAAGAAGGCTCCCGCTTGGCAAAAAGGTGCCTACCCAGATATTCTGGAGGAATTCTTTAATAATCAGAAGCATATCCAAATCTCCTTAGTCCACTGTTGTCAAGAAGAAAAAGGCAGAGCTGATTTAACAGAGCAGATTTGTGTGCTTCTCACTGCTCTTATTTCATAAACTTGTTTTATTAATGACCTCTAGAACTCCTGCCATGGATGTTGGAAGGCAGGTATTTTCAACCAAATAGTCAAAAAAACCCTAGTTGAATAGCCTGCAATAATTACTATAACTACTATAGTACAATGTGGCTGCTGTGCTTTTCAGTAAAAAAAAAAAAAGCAATAACATTTGTTAAAAAGTCCATGCTAAATGGTGACAGACTCAAAAGCCTAAATTATTTTTGGCACTATACACTGCTATTTTGGATTTTTAAAGCATCTGACATTTATGTGAACTTGAGAAACAGGCTGCCACATAGGCAAGTTCCATCATAAGCTTCTGGATTTCTGCAAACCAGGACGCAATAAAGGATTTAAACACTTCCTGTAATGCACTTAATAGATCTAGGAGATCTACAGATATTATACCCCCTTCTGAAGAGCCAATCTTCTGAACAAAAAATCCCCCTATTAAAAAAGTAAGGAGAGTTTATAAGTGGTGTTCCAAGGACAGCATTAGTACAGGCGCTATCAACTCATCTATGAAATCAGGGTAGCCCCGTATCATTCTTGTGCTTTTGTCAATCAAAAAGTTTAAGCATAAAATCACTGTTTCTAATTTTTGATGAAATGCTGACCTTCTGAATAGGACCTCTACAGTTTTCACCCTTATTCCACTCCCTTCATTTCTCAGAATATATGTATATTTTAAAGAAACATCAACAATTTATGTGTGAATTAGAGAATATTTTTCTCTTGAAATATACTTTAATGGCCCCTAAGGTTCACATCACAGGGAGAGAGTGATCATTTTTGACTATCAGTAAAAACCCATCATTCTTTGATCACTTGTTAGACAACTGGCTGCTAAAAGCTACCAACTATTGTAAAAAGATTAAACTATCCATTTCTCCTCACTGAGACTTGAAACCTGTAACGTAGTCAAATTTAAGATGTAGCTAAGATGGAGAAAAGCTGTACAAATCTGCATATGACAGTCATAACAACTCAAGCCTCAAGATTCTCACTTATGTCTTTGCAACCTGTCCTCATCTCTCTTACAGAAGAGAAGGCTATAACCAAGCATGTTTGTATGGGTGCAACAGTCTAGGTGCATAGGAACTCTCTTGCAAAAGAGCATCAGAAGCCCTGATATCTTCAAAGAGCCAACCTTTTAGTAAACAGTTGTACCACCTGTTAAAAAATTTCACAGGCTGCTGCTTGATTTCAAAAGTAATTGCTATGTACAACAGCTGCAGACATGGTCTCTATAGTCTGATTTAGATATGAAGTTACTGTCGACACAAACAGGAATTGAGCGAGAATACAGAAGTGAAATAACTTCCTGAGTAGTAGTTTAATTGTCCTAAGGTTACTATTCCATTACTAGAGAATATAAATCATGCATAATTCAATGATTTACTCATGGGCCCTTTTCCAAAAACTTAAAATGAACTAGAAGATGGCCACAATTGTTGTTCTTTTTTTCTTCCTCTTTTCATGCCCCTTGATTCACTTTAGACCAATTGTTACAAACTGCTTCCTTCTAAAATATTACATTATTTTCTTTATCTTATGCCTTTAGTTCTTGTTGCTTCATTCTCCACTTACATAATTCACTTCTTTCACACTATTTCCTTCACATCTTCCTCCCTAAATATATCTGTACTCCCTCTTGCTGGAAATTTATGCTACAACACCAAAAGAGTTCAATAGCCCATTTTCGTCTTCAATTACTAACATGAAACATAAGATTATTTTCTCAAGTCCTGTAGAATCTACCCTGGGAAATTGTGTTTATTTGTGAACAATGTCCCTTGAGGCTAAGACTGTCAGCTACAGTGAAGCTCTTACTAGAACTACATCCACACATAATATAAAGACTGTGCATCCTGCACCTTTGCTCCACCACCTTTTCTTTCTCTCGCTCTTTACTAAATTGTTTCCTACTCCACCATTGAAAAAGCTTGTGTATACCCAAGCTGCTATCTGCAGAGGAAAGGTCCTAAGGAGTAAACACACTCACAGGCATTCAGATTATATTAGTAATACACAGGATAAAGATTTTATTTTGATACTTGCTTTCATCCTGCTGTCCTGTCTCTCCTGTCCACATGTATCAAAGCTGAAGATAGAAGCTATGCAAGGGTACATACACAGTTTCAAAAGAAACTTCTAGAGAGTAGCAGCAGAGACAGACATAGGGAAAAAAAGTAGGTCATCACTGCAGGGCTTGTGTACCACCAGAGCAGGAGCAAAGGATGGGAGCATTTGTTTTTACTAGGTAGAATGAAAGAAATTAAGATGAAGGATGCCTCTGCCCTTCTCTTGCTAGAACTTTGGCAAAAGAATGCTTTTTGAGGTTCAGGAACTCAGCAATTCCCTGTGAAGTCTGCCTAAGACTGTACAGTAGCTGGATGTGTTAAACACATGGTTAGATGCTGAGCTGCAGACCTGTATTTTCCAATGTAGAAGGAGGAGTAGCACTTCCAAATTTTATTTTTATTCTTACTCATATGAGAAAGAATAGGCATAGAGCAGAAGCATGAAATAATGAGGGACTGAAATTGGCGAGTAGGACAAGAAAGGGAAATGCTTTAACAATGGTATAAAAAGGATCTTTCTTGGTGTGCTTTTTCCAAGTTTATCGTAAGCTCTCCTCAACTGATTTCACCTTCCTACTTTAGTCCTACACAATGGCACTTCAGATGTTCCCTCACCTTTCTCCTTTTCAATCTGAGCACTGTAGCAATACAAATCTTTGAGAAGGAGATTAAGACACAACTGGTAGAAGCAGTGTAGGAGGGATATCTAACTCAACTATCTCAATCGTTTGAGACAAATTTAGTCTCTCCCTCCTTCACACTGTGCTGCTCAGCCACTAGAGTCACATGCCAGAATGGGTGAGAGAAGACTCTCCTATTACTCTTTCTCTACTGATCATGTGAGCCTGACTGACCACTTATACATTGGAAAGTACAAACTGGAGGAATAAAAGACATAAATGGTAACATACTGAGAGACAGACTCACAAAAAGGAAAACCCCAACTGAACAATGAAAAACCAACCACCACAACCAGCTAATGATTGCATATAACCTCATATCTGTTCAGTATTGAGCAGCCATTTACACCTGATCTCAGTAATCAGATTTCTTTCCCATCCATTGCTTTTGGAGAAAGCTAGGAACGCAGCAAGGATATTACAGAAATAAGTAACGTAAAAGGATACCAATTACATAAAATTACGAGGAAACAAGAAAGAAAGCCTATCTTGTTCTTGCTTTTCCCCTTTTTGCATTTATCTGTTTAAAGCAGCAACCCTTTTCTTCACTGAACTTATCTCTGGAGGTGAGTCAGCTGGTTTGGGTTAACAACCAGCCCTAGAAGGTAGAAACTAATTGCCTTAATTATTGCTTGAGGGCCAAGTGGAGAGATTAAGAACTTGAGATCAATCAAGAAGGGACAGGGAAGAGAGCATTTCTGAACTGGAGGGAGGTGTTTTAGGTTTGTGCTAGTCTCTCAAGCAGAAGAGTATTTGAGATGTCTGTAGCTGAAGTAGATGGAATAGATTTACTGCTTAGTTCCCTACTTATCTGCTGCAAATAAATCTTTAGATTGATCTATGTGAATGGCTTGTAGTTTCCCTCACCTTACATAGAGAAGGACAAGTAAAGCCTTTACCGTAGCTCTCCAAAGGAAGTGTTGTGTTAGAGTAAGTCAAATCTGTCACTTGAGGTTAGCGCGTGACAGTAACCATAAGAGTATTGCAGGAAAATTCCTCACAATGGCAACCTCTAGACTTTAATCTTCCAGGCTAATGTATCCTTAGCATTCAGCAAAAAGAGCACCAAAAAGCAGAAACAGCAAAAGAACCTTTCAGTCCTAAATCCACACTAGCTGTGTTCCTGAACAAGCTATTGAAGGAACCAATTCTAGCAAAAAACATACTGGTGTGGAAGAAGTGCTCTTTCCCTGACTGAGTCACTCAAATGGTTCAAACTTTGCTCCCCCACCAGTTCAGGAAAAGAGAGTTGATTCTATGTTAGTCCAATTTGTCATGAGCAGAGAACTAGCTGGAAAGTTCACATCCAGATCTGTGCTGGCCTAAAGCTTTGAAGTCCGTGTCCATTTTGATTTACTTTTCTATGTTATATAATTACTTCTTTGTCTTTGGCTTCCATGTATAAAATTAAAGCAACAGACAGGACAACAATTTTATTTTTTTTAATAAAAATAACCATATCTAGTTTGAGAAAGTCACACCCCTTCTATGATGCAACTGCCTACACTGTGAACTACCTCTTCTCTTCATTCACAGAGTTCAATTTGTGGACATGTGATCTTGACAGGCTATGAGATCCTTTTGGAGTATACACAGGAAACGTAGACCTCATCTATTGCATTTTACTAAGCCCAGATCCAAGATGCACAGAATGTGAGAGACTGAAGTGTTTTCTGTGAGCAGCCCTGTCATCATCACTGGAAGTAGCAATGATTCTGCTCCGTTGTGTCACAAGACCACAGACCAGAATTAACCATAGAAACGAAAAGACATCTTTAGTGAAATTCCCTTTCCCTGGTAACAAGACTCAATGAATATAAGCAGGATGACTTCTTTTGTACATGCACTGCCTGGGCAACCTTTCCTTCCTGTGCCTGGCCTTCCACACACACTGGTCCAACCCACTGGTACAGGAATCCCTGCAGCTTACTGAACACCCTCCTGCACAAACCTGTGTTCTGCATACTACGCTTCAGAGATGACTATATGAAGAAGGAGAAAAAAGCACTGAATAGCCAAAGGTGGTTTGTCTTTCAGGATTGAGGCCTGGCAATAAAAATGTGGAGCTGCTGGAGCAGGTCCAGACAAGGTCGTGAAGATGATCAAAGGGCTGGAGCTCCTCTCCTATGAAGATAGGTTGAGGGAGTTATGGTTGTTCAGCTTGGAGAAGAGAAAGCTCTAGGGAGACCTCATTGTGGCCTTCCAGTACTTGAGGGAAGCTTACAAGCAGAAGGGGATCGGACTTTTTACACAGTCTGATAGTGGTAAGACAAGGGGGAATAGCTTTAAAGAAAAAGAGGGGAGATTTAGATGAGGTGACAGGGAAATTTTTCACGTAGAGGGCAGTGAGGCGCTGGCTGGGACTAGGTGAGCTGGCTGTGGTGTACTGTCTCTGGAGGTACTCAAGGCCAGGTTGGACGGGGCCATGGACAACTGAGCTGCTAAGGGGCAGCCCTGCATATGGCAGGAGGCTGGGACTAGGTGGGCTTTAAGTTCCCTTCCAATTCAAGTCATTCTGTGATCCTGTGATCTACATGCCAGGAGAACATCAAGTTTTTATTCAAAGAACTTTACTGCTTCTTTACGATTTACTAATTCAACAGTGTGCAGGCTGAGGATGATGGTACTGCCTGAATTGTGTGGATTTAAAGAGAACTGGATAAAACAGAAAACAAAGTCATCTGCTCTTCTTATTTTACTGATTTTTTTTTATTTTTTTTTTTAGATTCCCCTGACGGGGAACTAGAACGTGTCTCAGCTGTTTATCTAAACAGGCACTGGACATCAGGAGCAAAGAGCCTCTAAATGTCAGAGTCCACAACGAATCTGCAATTCATCTCACCAGAAGGAATTTGTAGGGGTTCTAGAAAGGTTTCAGTGTGTTTATTCTGTACTTCAGGGATTACAGGCAGATTTTCCAAATTACAAATGCAAATGTTCCAACTCAGAAAATGGTCCTCAAATAGGTTCCTAAAACATATATGTGCCAGTGCAGTTTCTAAAAGTATATGTACCTGCAAGCTTTGTAACACTAGAATTTATAAAACAGCAGTTTGTGTGTCTGTAAGGCAGACCAGGAGCCTGCAATACCTATAATAGGATCTGCTCACTTATGGCATAGGGCACTATTAGCTTTGTTTTCCAGTATTAAAGTGACATCACCCAGGCAATAAAAGTATATAGAAATTGGTTTTTTTTTCTTATAAATACGACTGCTGCAGTCTTGTCAAGAAATTTTGCAACTGCTGTACCATTTTCAAATGAATGCAACAGTATGTCTTCAAGCTATTGATTTTTTCTATGCAGTAAGCTCTTTCAACAATGCCATAAGCAACAAAGTACAGGGATTCTGCAGTTGTTCTGGCAGTCATAGATGATCTCTATGAGTCTGTAAAGGCATAGCTTTAATAACCAGTCAGCGATTCCTTTACAGAAATACCCAGTATATTAGATTATTAGATTAAACAGATTCATCTTCAGTAAGCAGAACTGAAGGAACATGACAGCCTATTGACTTAGACCCCCACATCTCCACCAGCATGCCTTCTCCATTTCACTCTATGACATCCTATTGCCTTTGAACCCCAAGCCTCCAGCAGCATGCCTTCTCCATTTCACTGCACATCTCTCTCACTTCTTACAGGGAGAGTCTGTGGAATGTGGAGGGCTAGGAGAATGCTGATTACCCAAGCAGCTTCTGCCTCTCAAAATGAAAGACCCTCATGAATGCAGCAACCTGGAGCTTTCTATTTAAGTCAAATGCAGATTTACATTGAACTTGTAGGAACTTCTCTTTGGCAAGATACCCACCTTATCAAATTAGATTGAAATTTGTCAGTAGTTTCAAAGGTAAGGCAGGGACAGATAGACAGAGCTGAAAACATTTCTTTAGAAAACAAATCCAGGCAATGATCAGCATCACAACAAACAGATCTTTTCACATTGTTATAATAATCAACCCCATATGGGCAGCAAAATGGTATTTTTTTCTGGATGAAACTCCTAGAAATCAAGATTATAAAAACAAAAACAAAAACAAACAAACAAAAAAAACACACTTCCTACTTGGGTCATGAGTAAAATAAAAGCAGTGTGGCACAAAATCTCTACAGAACATTTTGCATCCAAACATATTTTTGTGCAAAGTCATGCTTTGAACAGACATAAGAATTATCTTGCAAATTTTTGGTGGAATAAATTTCAACGAGCTGTGTGGGAGGAATCCATGCAGAGAAGAATCCTGTGCTTATTAATCCCCCCATAGCGTTTTGAGCATATACTATTATTTTTCTGGCTATATGTACAAGTATGAATCTGTTCTGTGGCATTATTATGAAGTTCATTATGCTGAATAAGGCTGGGAGATAATCTTCGTTTATTTATTTAATGTAATTTAACTTCACAGTTTGTCTGAAGGCAAAAAAATGTAAAATCTGTTGAAGGCATGAAATAAATTTCATGAAAGTGAATTGATAAGGTGATGTTAAAAAAAAAAAATCTAAATTTTCCCAGTAATGACATTTATTTAGCAAACCTATGGGAGGATAACCAATGTAAGAAGTAATATGTTTGCACACAGCCACGTCCCCTTTCATACACTGCTTCCAAGGCTTTGCTCTGAAAACACTGGGACAAATGGACGACCCGGTAGTTTTTAATTGCTAATAGATTCTGCATGATACACTTAATCAAGGCTCCACATGACTTTTAGAACAACATAAGCTTTCTTTAAAACCTCAAAAATCCAAGTTTAGAAGCTGAAAGCAAAAATTTCTGCCATTTACTTTTCAGCCTTTCAGTGAAGATACACAAACTACTCAACAGCACTGTCACAGTCAACACAGTGTGAGAAAACTGGAGAAGAACTTAGAAATCTGCTTGCCAATTTTACTGTCTCTTACTTACCAATTTTACTATCTCAGACTTCTTGATTTGCAAAAGAATTCCCTGCAAGCCTCTCCAGAGGGAGGAAGGAAGCTATTTCTACACTAACCCATCTTTTTGATGCTTTCTCAAAAGTGGAATTCCAAAAATTATGCCCCTAGTCTCTCAGGTCTGCTCTCACCTTAGAAAAAGATGGGGTAAATCATCCAACTGCAAGACTTCAAAGACACAGAGAAACTTCTGTTCTCTCCATCACTCACTCCAAAGGGACTCTCACTGAAAACTAACCACAAGGAAATATTTGCCCTACCAGCACTCACAAAACACTTTCTAAAATACTCGTGTTAAAATCTTAAATAAACAAACAATCCTTAATTTTTGTCTTGTTAAAATTAAGAAGAAAATATAGCATCATTGCACACAAATGTAAACACATGTAAAGTGTTGGAGCTAAAAATATCTCTTTCAATATGGAGCACTACAAGACATGATTTTCCATTGTGAACTACATTCACTGCTTGTAAGGTCAATGTTTTAGAAGCTATTTTAGAAAAAGCTTTGAAATAAACATGAGGCCTATTTAGCTTTGCTTTTCTTTCTATTCTGTACAAATGGATCAACCTATGTGCTGCTCCTTGAATAAGGTATCAACAATATCTTTTTTCATTTTTTAATTATTTTTTGATCCTAGAAAAAAGCACAGCATCAGCCAGTTCTAATGCCCACAGGCAAATCATTGATTCAGTGTGCTTCTGAAGACCAACTACTGACTATGGGATCATATGCTCAAAACTAAGTCTTTGCTAACTTATTTTTTTGTAGAGCTCGTACAGGTTTTAAATAACTAGAGCTGGGAAATAGACTTTATGTCTTCTGTGCAGCTTTGCACAGTGTTTTGCCTTGATTAGCGCTGTACTTGATCTGGTCACTGAAAGCTGCGATGTCCTCTATTAGCTAATTAGAGATAAAAACAAGTCTTATTTGTTTTGTTTAGGGTGGGATTTGGTGAGCCCAAATGATTTTTGAAATTAAAAGCCTTCTTTCTGCTCTCCTGTATCTTGAATTCTGACTTTTCCACCAACAACAGAAGTAAACATCTTTGTGGTGCAAGACAGCTGGTGGTAGCTGGTTTTCTGAATATTTTTTTGCTGAAGTGAACAGTGACAAGACAAGGTCACTGAACTAAGGCAGTGATAAGGTAAGACTTCGGCTGTGAGCTGGTTTTGAATGGGCAGCTTTTGTTACTCCTCTGTTGGGTTTTACCTTTATGTATTTTTCCAGAGGCAACAGGAAGCTTCTGCTTCTGGCACAAGTGTAAGAAGAGAGATTGAAATTCATGAGATCATCTGTTAGGATAGTTCTGTATGAACAGAAGACTGCCATACAGACTGGATCCACTCTTTAAGCTGAATTCTCTCAGTAAGTAATTATGCAGCATAACTGACTTGGATTAACCTGTAAAACAGATTGAGGAAAAGGTCTCTACAGCACAGAAGACAAGAGGTAATAACATAAAAGGTAATTTATACCACTTATAGAGGATGGTCAGAGGAACTGGGAATAAAGTGGCTGCATGTCCGTGGAAATTTTATGTCCTGCTGACAACGCAATTTCAAAGAAGGAAAGAAGAAGGAGGCTAGTGCACACTCAGCTTCAGATTTGCAGGAGTAATGAAGAACTAGCGAAGGTTTATTGTCCTCAGTGCTCTACAGTCCTTGGTATTTAAAGACAAAAAGTTCTTCATTTTTGAAAATTTTTGTGTTTTCTCCATTCCTTGTTTCAGTAAACACCTGCCTACAAAGTGCAAATGGTGCACGCATTGCCCGTAAAACCACTGAATGATGTTTGTTTACTGCTGCAAGAATCTGCTGGTGTCAACATTAGTTACACCTCTGTAGTGGCTGAAATATGCAAATTTAAAAAATAGTCTGCTGGAAAAATAATTTTTAATTTAAAAATGTGCATAAAGGCACACTGTCAAAGCACTTGCCAGAAATACAAGAAAAGTAAGCCTATTAAGAAGGAAATAAAATTAGCAACCTGGAGAGCATTCAGCCAAGAAAGTTACATATACCATAAAACAATAATTGTATTGTAAGAAGTAATATTTAAAGAGGAAGTCAAACAACTTTCTAGACTTGTACACACACGTACATGTACACTCCTACATTACACATAAATTTAAAAAGTAGATTTAAAGCCCATTGCTTCAGCGATTTTAACTGTTATTATTATTATTTTTTTTAATAATTAAGCAGAAGTTACTTGTCTAATCACACTGCCATACAGTTTCAGACAATCATTCTGACACTCCCACACTCTCATTATTATGCAGTTCTCTCAGTTTTGGTTACTTATTCAAGTAATTATTTATCAAAGATTTATCAATGGTACAATCAGCAAAATAATAGCTGTACACTGTCCAACTCTGTAAGGCTAGAGAATTAAGTGCAGTTTGTACCAAAGTACTCTGAACTCACACTACTGTGAAGAGGAAAGCCTGTGTGGACCTGTAGGACAGTCTTAAAGGGAATCAGATGAGCACATCAAAGGCCCCAGAGCCCCATTTCTATTTTAGGATGGAATAAAAGCACTTTATGATGCTGGCAAATATGCCACAGTGCCAGTGGGAGGCACAGATCCTTCCAAAAAAATGCATGCTGAGCACAGATCAGATGAGCATCTCTTCAAAGGTATCAAATGCCCATGTGTATGCAACTGAATCCCATTCTACCATCTTAAAGAAGGATGAACTCACACAAGTTTAAACTTCTGTGTTATGTAAATACAGTATACAGAGAACTTATATGACTACTTTTAATGGAAACCTCTAATTTTAAGGTAAGTAATGTTTATTCATGTAAATGTCAAAAATGTCGTACTCTGTGAAAACACACGCATGTTTTCATGATGAAGGCTGAATATATTTGCCCAGAGAATCAGTGAAATTTTCATTCTCATTTGTGGAAGAAGAAATTAAACTCTTTAAAAAATTAATTCTGGCTATGCTAACAAATCCAGAGGAACCTTTCCAACTGCTATTCAATTGAAGTTGACTCTAACTCTACTGAAACTGAATAACAATGTCTGGAGATAAGGACTGGTACTGTAATTAATTGCAAATGGAAAGTATGTTCATGCCTGTATTTCTAATCAATAGACAGTGATGGAATATGCTTGCCTCACAGGAGCAATCCAATGCTAAGTTAATTTATTCTTATTAATGCTTCAAGAATCACATACGGGCTACATAAATGCAAATAATTAAGATATAGGAAACCCCGACAATTAAAATATCTGTTAAGGTATAGATTTCTCATTCCTGCTGCAGTAAGATACTATGCACTGAGTTATCTTATTAGAAATAATATATCATAAAAATTGAAGTAAAAGTATGAATTATACATGTTAAATGACACATCTAAAGAGTAACACTGCAGAACTGTTTAAGGTCGAGGAACATAATTCTTCACTAGGAAAAGACAACAAAAGGTTCATCGAAAGTTTACTGACGCTATCAATTGAAGTAGAGATAAAAGTGCCTCGCTATGAAATGGTAGATTCATAGAGCCTCAAGTCATTTTTTTTTAATTGTTATTTGAGCTATACAGACTTAGATATAAGTTATAAAAATTTAGTCATTAGAATAAGTTATTAGAAAGTTAGCATTTAAACGTGGTTTAAAAAAAAAATCTAAAATCAAAGCAGCATACTTCCTGCCAGTTTCATACAGGAAAAAAGGAAGAAAGAAAAATAAGGAAGATAAAAGGTGATCTCAACACTTCAACACAGTTTAGAGGTATTCTTAAGAATTACTTACCTCTTATACTGGTGAGAATTATCTTCAGTTGGCATGGTTACTGCTGTAAAAATAAATAGTCCATCCAGGGTTTTATACACCAAGCCACATATGTATTCAGGGCTTAAGATCTGCTAAGGACTGCAAGTTATAGACTCCTAGGCCAGGTTTTTCATAAATTTATGCCAGGGAACTAGTGATTTAAGAAACTAAAAGCCATTTTGGCTCTTTAAAGCGTTCAAGGTGGAGCACTGAAATGGGCTGCCCAGAAAGCTGTGGAATCTCATTCTCCAGAGATTTTCAAGACCTGACTGGACACCCTCCTGTGCAACCTACTGCAGTGAACCTACTTTAGCAGAAGAGTTGGACTCCAACTGCTACGATTCTGTGATACTTCTAGAGACTCATGGATTTTAAGCGCAGAAGAGAATATCTGCACTGCAGAACATCAAGTAACATCTGAACAGAAGGAAATACTTTTCACTCTTTTCTACAAGCCAACAATCATTCCAAATAAATTGCACATTAAGTAGAACAAATATTTATGTAAAGAACAACTATCTTACGCTGAATAGTTTTATGTAATAGTTACCTGCTTTCATAGGAATAGTTGTTTACAGTTGTAAAAATAGCTTATCTCAGTTCCAGACTGTTTTAAAAATAGTGAGTTTCAGCCACTGTCTTTTAGAAACTTTGTCTTGTAAAATACAGTATAACCTATTAATTGGTAAGAATCAGTGAGAATATGTGTGAAGAAGCTGCTGTTTTGCTTTATTTCTATTAATGCAATTCTCTCCTTGCATTGCAAGTTTTTCCAACTTCTTGGTGTTATGTTCAAATCCACTATGGTTTCCAGTATCTTTTTTCAATATTACATAAACTTGTATGTACTTCCTGAAGGCAGAGTGAACATTTAATTGTATTATTTTGTATAGAGGTGGATTTTAAAAATTGTCTAATGAGTCGCACAGAAGCATAAACTTTGTAAGAAAATCATCATTAATGGAAGAAGCATATTCCATAAGATACTGGCATTTGTTATTCTGTTCCTCCATTCCTGGGCTGAGCCAAAAGAGTGTAGAGTGTCATACATGCCCCAGATTCTTCTTTTCCACTAAAATCAGCTATTCCCTCTAAGCAAACACGTTGAGGGAAACAGGAAGTTTAAAATTTTTATTTCAATTTTTCAGTACAGTTCTTGACAGATGTTCGGTCCCACGGGGGTCCATCTGTAAAATATTTGTTAAGAGTTTGTGACTGACTGTACAACGGGAACAAAAACACATGCATTAGGGAGGGGAGGGGGCAAAAAAAATTAAATATCACTTATTCAACACAAAAGGGCCAAATAATATCCACGTATCTTTTTGAGTGCTGATATGGAATTCATAGTATAAGGTTGAGGACTGAGGTCATGCCATACTGGGGCCATTCATGCTATCCACTAAGGAAATCAACTTACCTTTCCTTGCTTTTCTTGTATATTTTCTTATCCAGACCAGGAGCAAGGGCAACAGTACAGGGTAGAAATTCTGAATAGTTCCAAAAGGCTCTTCCTGATGGAGTAAGACAATTCCCAAAGGCCGTGAAAAACATGAGCAGAGGAAACACACTACATCATGAGCTCTACACAAGCACCAAATATATAATGGAATCAGCAGCAACATACAAGATAACATTCACACTTTAATTAAAATGCTCATGAAAGACCATCACATATTCTTGTATACTAGAGCACCTGTACACAAAGGTTAGCTGTGTGGTGTTGCAGATGCCTCAACAACAAGAGATGAGAAGACTTCTTATGCTCTTGATTCATCCATGTGATGCCTTCAACTTCCAGTCACGACTACTGAATAGGACTGTTCTCATCAGACAACAGGAAAAAAAGAATATATAAATAAATATTTTTACACATGTATCAAAGTGTATATATGCTTCTGTGAATGTACATGTAAATAGGAAGAGAACAGCATGTATTGTTTATCCATAAGATCAAGGGAGTGACTCATGGCAACCTTGGGATGGGAAAAATTAAGAAAACAAACTGTAGAGATGCAAAGGGATTCTGAGAATGATAGTATGTGACCAAAACAGCTGAAGAGAACAAGCATCAGTAGGGGAAGTATTTGTATTATGCCAACATCCAAGCAACAGCTGGAGTATACAAAAGTCTTGTGAGCTCCAAGAAGCAGCAGGTTAGTAAAAATTCTACGGATGTATAATGTTTCATGTAAGTTGCATAACACTTCTATGAAATGAAAACACAAGTTATATACTCCTACCTTTGGCAACATATTTTCATACTTCACATTTCCGTACTTTGTCATCAGCACCCAAGGAAAAAATAAAGATTTCTTTACACAGAACTCAAGGCCAACTCCCAGGATTTTTCTCTGCTTACACAAGAACACTGTTCTGTAATGTTCATAACAACCAGTGGGTTATTTGTTACCAAGTGTTTTGACAGATTATTTGATCAATGACTTTTGAGCATGTTTAATTAACATAGCACATATTTCACAGCTTCTACTGCTTCCCTACATTACCATTCCCTCTCTGTCACAATCATGATTTTAGATACTGCATTTTTCTGTATATCTTTGAAGCATACATAATTGGTCACCGTTAGAGCTAGAGTATAAGGCAATATCTTTTGATGAAACACAGAGCAAAAATAAAACTCGAAGCAGACTGTTAGGGACTACTGGAGGTTGTTGGTTTTGTTTCCCTCTTCTGTTGGGAAGGAAAGGAACCATTTGGGTAATTCATCTAGCAAATTATTTGTTACTGCAGAGATTGAGGCATCAGTGATATCTCCAGTATACCTCACATTTTTCCTGTGTCACAACTCAGCTGCACAATTGTTTCTTATAAGGCTAAAGGTTATTAACCAGAATTTCATGGATATTTTGGTTTGGTGAGCTGCACTGTCCTGGATCGTCCCTCTATGACATAGGTTGCCATTTCAAGAGACAGGTACACAGTAACTCAGGTGACTCCTTGCAATGCCCTTTTTTGGTAATTGATATTATTATCTACATCTATTATTTTATTTGTAAACACAAAATTTCAGCTAGGTCTTCCAAGGAGTCTTTGGAAGCAAATAGAGTAGAACAGAAGATAATTAAAAGAAAAAGCCAAAGCAGCAAGAAGATGGACAAGCAACAAAGATAAAGATAAAAGAGAGCAGAATAATTAAATAGTTTTAAAAGTGAATTTTACTTGTCCCTCCTTCCTTCCTCTCTTAAAAATTAACCTATTCACCTCCTTTATATCACCTTGAAAATCCAGTTACCTGAATAACTGAGGATCTGAAATAAGCATTCAGTGTTCTATTGTGCCTGATTACTCCCAGCTGTAGAGGGAAAATGGAAAACAAACAAAAGCACAGTATGTTTACAGGTGTATCAAACATACGCAGCGAGACATTTGACTAATGGCATTCATTCAACAAAAAGCAAGAAAAGGGGAATCTATAAGAACTAATTAAAAATATATTTATTTTAAAACCTCAGCAACACATTGGTTTAAAAGTCATTAAAGAAAAAAAAAAAGGACCAAAAAAGCCCTATAACTTCTTTCCTCAGCATCAGAGTTGGTATATAGAAAATAATTCAATATCATAAGAAAACAAATAGGATAAAATTTCAGGATTATCAGTTTCTTAAATAACAATATAGTTTTGGAGGAATAACATGTAGAATGTGGCCAATTATCAAGCCATTCATCATAGATCTGTTTTCAGGATTAGCTCTTCAACCTCTGTCATCTGAAAAATAAAAAAATGACAGCTCATCAGCTCTAAATAATATTAAGAATAAATGTAGTTGCAGCGAGTAGCAATTATTGCTGCCCCATTATATCTTACTCAATTTCCCATCAAATAGTATTTAATCTTCCAAGAGGAAGATTTGCTCTCTGTATTTCTCTAGTTGGTAGAGGGGCTGTGATAATGGAAGGAGAAGAAAAAGCTGCTGTGAACATTTGACCCAGTAGGTCTTCAACATAAATTCAATTTCCCTCCTAACGAAAAAAAGCACACTCACAAAAGCAAGGGTTAGGGACTAAAGGTATTTTTCACTGTAACAAGACCCAGTCCTAAAGGTATCTGTCAAGAATAAACCCAGGTTGAAGTCAACAGGAATCTTCCTGAAAGATACAGACTATTGTTCCCAGGCTATTGAGTTATAAAAAGTTCTTGGCTGCACATAGGGACAAACGTAGTAATTTCATACACCTTACCTCATTGATTGCTGCTGCCCTTGATTGCTTTTTCACTTCGCTGAACAGATGTCCAGTCACTAAAAACAAGGTGGATAAAATTCTGCATCCCCTCCAGTCATAACTGCTTCTGTTCCAGTATGAGGAATGAGTGGCTCCAAAGGTGGGTGTGAATGAAGACAGACAGCTGGATCTATGAGTAACACACATGCAATCTGGAATCAACAGCACAACTGTCTGCTACATGACCAGTGTGCATTTGTTCCTTTAAAAAAAAATCTGAGAAGATTTACAAAAGATCATATTAAAAAATATTCTCTTCCATACCAGTTATGCATTAGCTGTGATTTCATATGCATACAGAGCCAGATTGTATTCTCTGTTACAAATACATAAATCTGAAGTAACATCATCAACTTCAGCTTAACTGTTCTGGATTTGCATCAACGTAATGAATTCCCTGCAGGGAACCAATTTCATTTTCAAGGGTTTTCGCAGAAAGTGAAAACCAGCTACTAAATGTATTTCCAGTAGGAGGAATTAGACATGGAACTGATGTTAGTATAAACAAAAGGCTTTGATGGATGCAACTGCTAGAGAATCCGAGAGCATTCATATTTCCTGACAAATAACGCACTAATTTTTGCATGCACCTGTAGTTGTTTCTCATTATAACATCATTCTCTTCTGCCATTTATTCTGAATAACCCCCAAATTCAGAAGATTCAAATCTGGATGTCTTATAAATTTAACTTATTTTTTAAGGAAAAGGATCCTTAACATAGTATCAAATTTTCAGTGCCAGAAACAATTCTCAGCGGCCCATAACAATTACCCTATCAAAGAGCAGAGGAAAAAAAAAAAAAGAAAAGAAAAATAACTTTTTTCTTCCTTGTACCTTTCTACTAACAATAAATAAAGTAACTTCTTCTAAAGCAAAATCTAAAGGTCTATGTCTTTACAATGAGATCAAACTACATAAATCCTACGTATGAAGTAGGAATTGATAAAGAGAAAACAGGTTACTCTGTCTTATTCTTGTGTAAATAAGTGGGTAGGAAAAAAGGAGGAGACTGTAGAACTCCTTGCATTCATTTTTTATTCTCTGTGTATGGATGAAAAGGAATCTCCTTCTATTGCAGTGCACCTCCAAAGCAGCTGTGGAAAACACTGGTGTCTGCTACATTTGCACAGACCTAAGAATACAAGAGAAATAACAAGATGCATTGATCAGCAGAAAATTTTCACCTGCCTTCACACACCAAAGATGCAAGCCAAATGATGTTGTAGCCTTGTACCACCTATACAAGATGGCAGGAAGGGTGGATTTCACATTCAGTTCACTTCTGTTTTCATTTCTTCATTTGAGTTTCAGTACAAAGTACTTCCCAAGACTTGATGAAAAGCAACAATCAATCAGATAACAATTAAGGCACAGCTGGAAGAAGTTACCCCCCTCTTCTTGGTGCTATGTCTGGAATGGTGAAAGCAGGCTGGAACCTTGTAGGGCTACAGGCTAATGTGGGCTGATGTCTTGCTGCTTCATAGGATGTGTATTATGGGTTTGCATTCTGTCCTGCTCTTTTGTTGTTGTCTGCTCAAAATCTGTTATAGCACCTAGTATTGTAACAAGTCCTGTCTACACCTGTCATCAGACTTTGCTTCCCTCCTCATAGGGTAGTCATTACAATAGAAAACAGAATTTCACTCTGAGTCTTCCACGGACTTGATGCTTAATCCATAAAACAAAGCTGTCAAACACCTGGTATGCAGACTCTTTAGACACATTAACAAAACAGCAGTCAGTAAAATATGCCACTGCTTTAACACTTTCTATCTGACTATGGAATTGAGGGAAAATATAATAACTGAAAATAATGCAAAAGGAATCCAGTTTCCTCTTCTTACAGACACATTGAGATCCAACTTCAGGCAAGAGAAATGAGCAAGACGTTCTGTGAAGACCATGAGTTGCTGTCAGTTTTTTCTCAAACCTCAACTAACTCCTAATCCATATTTATAATCTGTACTGTGGGCACTTGGCAGCACAAACTTGAAGGGAGGGAAGGAGTGAGGGAGAGAGAAAGAAAGGATAAGGAAGGAAGGAGGAAGGAAGGAAAAGAGGAAAAAGGTAAATAGTGTATCCAACACTATTCTTCAGCGCACCAAACTCTTACAGTTTTCATTTCATCCCTCCCTTCAGGTACATGCACACTTGTTTCGCACCTCATCATGATTTCTTTTAAATAAATTACATCCTAAGTAACTCAATAAACCACTAGTGCTCTGTACAAATGTCCACTTTAACTCCTGAGGACACCACTTGCTTTGAAAAAAAAGTTGCACGATCCCTTAAATTCTGACCATTTCTTAAGGCAAACCTGAAAGCAAACATACAGGCAGAGGGAAACAAGTGACTCCATGTGCCTCAGATACCCAGTATCATATTTGATGCCATTTACAGGACATTAGAAATGACAATACTACACTGATGCAATTACTTTTAAAAAAAAAAGAGAATGAGTAAGAAACACATTGAAACTCTACCTTATTCTTCAGAGATCTAACTTCAGAATCTAACTGTGGCTACATTCACATGCACTTCTGGAAACTAGCTGGAATCATGTACCAACAGATTACATCAGTTTTATCAGTATATTTGTATTGGGTGTTTTTTTTAGGTCAGATTACTTTGATTCTCTATGTTTCCTTCAATAATGCTTAACCCCAACAAAACAGATATTACAAGAAGCTGCAAGTGGACTACCTACTGAAGATGACAGAAGTTTTACCTACAGAAGCATGCAGAAAGTTCAAATGACTCTTCGCATCTCACGTATGCTTTTGCTTTCAGAACTTCTGCAAGCTTACAGTCTTTAAAACCTTCTTAGACT
The DNA here is from genome assembly GCF_951394365.1 of Tetrao urogallus. Taxonomy (NCBI): domain Eukaryota; kingdom Metazoa; phylum Chordata; class Aves; order Galliformes; family Phasianidae; genus Tetrao; species Tetrao urogallus. The sequence continues at coordinate 41,287,739 of NC_136815.1, read as the reverse complement.
GGGATTTTTCCTAAAAATGGGTAGCCTGCTAGGCTAACCTGCAACTGCGTAAGTGCATTCACTACAATACCAGTTTGAAGTTGCAGTAGCTGGGGACAAACAGCCCCAGGTGATGGTCTATGATAACAATTCCTTATATCAAGTTGGAAAAAATAGCCTGGGAATCACTTGAAAAGTCTAGCATTAAAGGAGTTGTAGAAAGAAAGGACTTCCTTTTAGAAATTATATGAAAGCCCTGAAGTGTTGTGAGCCACTGTAACTATAATGCTTGCTACATTGGAATGCAGTATTATAACTAAAGGTCACTGTGTGCAGCAATTGTTATTTATTATTCTCTCCTTTAAAATTGCTTTTCTTTTCAGACTTAGAGAAAAATTAATAACCTTCTGCGCTTCTCCATGCAGCCAGTTACACACTCAAGCTAATTATAGATCATATTAATTTGGCCTGCCATACATGCAAAGTCTGGAGGCGTCCAACTTTTCTGTCACAAATCTTTCTGGCATAAAAAAAAATGAAGACATTAGCCAACTGTCTGCAATTAATAGGTATTTGGACAAAGTGGACACATGGTGTGTGTTGTTACTTCACATTAATGCACCTCGTAGGCATTCATGATCAGTAGCGCATATTTCTATCTGGGAAATCCCAGAATAGAAGTTTTTCACATGATGGGTGTCCTTTGCAGTATACACATGATGAGCTATTTGTTATAATCCATGTAGAGTATACAGCACAACATTAGTATGGCTGGTTAGCTGAAAAAACTGTTTTCCCATAGTATATTACTGTAACCCGATGCAGAAGGAAGAAAACCATTTAAAAGGTGTGCACTTGCTGTATTTCATGAAATAAATGAGGTGTAAGAGATAATGTTACATAATGAGTTTTCAAAATACAGTGTACACTGTAGGAAAAAGCAGTAACACAAGAATCAGAAATCAAAAATCTCATTGCTATGTAGACTCCACTGTGGTCAAACCAAACACAGCAGTCTCACACATAATGATCTGAAATAAGGTATAAATGCACTTAACTGTTTAAATTCAAATAACTGCATTTGCAGAATACTTAAAGATGAGTACTTTTATAAGTTTTCCATAATACAGATTCAGTCTTGTTGAGACATATGTATATATTTTTCCATCTAGACAAAGTTCCACTGATTTCAGTAGAACCATAAATGGCTGTAGGGAGTTCTACTGATCTGAAAGAATATCTGGTTCTTACTGGAGGACCACTTGCCTAATATCAGCTTAATAAAACTATATATATGAAGCATACATGTATATATATACATAAAAGTATGCATGCATACTTACACGTATATATCTAATGCTACTGAAGCACGCTTCTTTTAGTAAAAAAAATTCAGTGAATGGTAAAAATTTTGGACCATATTTTAAGGTTAGGTTGCAATTTGGCAAAACTCTCCATGGCAAACAGAATGTGCTCTTTCCACACAAAAGTTACCACACATGCTTGTTGCTTGAAACTGAGGATCCAATGAGAAATTTTAGACTGTCCTCTAAAATGTAATTCTTGTTTAGGGAGTGTTGTCAACATCAGTTTTTAAAGACTAAATAAAATTAGAGTGTTCTTTCAATAATGTGCTCTGCTAGTTTGCAAATTTCAATTGAAATTTCTTCATGTGGTTTTCTGATCTCCAATTATGCATCGGTTCTTTCAAACAAACTTGATTCCTAGAAAATCCACGTTTCTTAATAATCACTCATTACTTTGTCTATGAGCATGGATTTTAGGAAAATGCCAATTGTCCCTGTTTTGACATCCAGAACTCTCTCACTCTTTCAGAATGAGGTCTCTGTCTAGCAAGCTTACCACACACCGTAAGCATATAACTGCTTAAAATGGGTGGATATTCTAAAAATTGGAATCTAACAAAAATGTGAGAATTTTCATTAAACGTTTGCCTATTACCTACCAGATATGTGAAGAAAATATGACAGAAATACTATCATTTTTTCTCCAAATGCTTCCTGTGATCATACATCCACAGCATGTACACGATTATCAATCAGAATTGTGTTGTCAAGCGGTGGAGCTCACCATTACAAATGAAGAAAATTTTCTTAAAAATAGCGTTGTACAACCAAATACCTCCAATATAGTTTAAGAATACTACTGGTTTGCAGTAGGAAAATAAATTCACATTAAAAGTCTGTGATTTGGTGGAGGAGATAAAATGTGTTGATAACTTTCAACTAAAGACAAGTAACCTTTTGGTTTGTATTCTGGCTATTCAGCTTTGATGTGACACTGTAAGTTATATTAAATCTAGAGACAGATCCAAGTGAATGCAAGTTGACCAGAGAAACTGCAGCTTCAAGTTAGTTAAAACCTATGATGAAGTATCCAAAAGGTGATTCAGGTAGAGCAGGCAAGAAACACATCAGCCATCAGATCTTCTCAGCTCCATTCTTTCACCTGTGGGTTTCACAGAGATTTGGCCATCTCAAGCAAGTAACACTTTCTGGAGGCTGAATGGGCCATTGTAGAAAATGGATGAAGCACAAATTATTACTTCCTGCAATGCTAGCTCAATGATTTAAAATATATTTCCCTGTATTAAAAAAACAGTAATGTAATTTTTCTCTTGATCAGGTGTAAGGCTTGTAAGACATTCTCTGACTCTTTAGAATTCTAGGTAAAACAATAGTAATGATTTATATAAGTAAACGTGTATGTGAATGAAACACTGAGGTGTTGTACAGCCCATTTTGTTCTAACATATTGATGATTCTTGTTACTTCTAAAATTGTTCTGTAACTACTTTTAAATTTAAAAGTTATGAATAGAATTCATCTGTATGATAAGAATGTGGCCACAAAAACAATTTTATTCTACAATTAGCTTACAAACCTCTGACTTTTTGTTTCGTTCCAGGAGTATGCTCTTCCTGAATTCTTCACTCCATATTTAATAATTTTTCATGCGTACTTAATCAATCATATATTTAAATTAACTGTAACCATCAACATGAATTTTGCTAGGACAAAAAGGGGAGGCAAATTTGCATATTGTTAGCAGTATGGAGTGGGTAGGATGACAGTGAGTGATGAAAGATTATATCAATGTGGGGGATGATTCAGACCTCTTAAAATTTGTAGAGTAACAAAGAATGAGTTATCTTTGGTTGTCATCTCAACTCATTACAAATAGATTTTTTACACTTTCTGATAACTTTTTTTTTCTTTGTGTCTGCACTGAAACAGAATAAAACTGAAAAGAAAATATTAGGTTATATTGTCGTCTTAGCTGTGAATGAGTTCCACATTAAGATTTCTCCCTTCCTTCACCAAGCTTATTTGTGTACAAGAGTAATGGCAAAAGCAGTAATGCACCTCAGGCGAAAGAGCCTGTGTGTCTATCAGTGTTTGGGTGACTGGCTTAGAGAAGGTTCATTGGAACAACGTGCCCTGGAGCAAATGAAAATACCATTCATATATGCCAATTTGGAACTCACTGTGCAGTAGACAAAGTAGTGAATAAATTCAGCACTGGAGTGCATACACACTCCCAGACTTGAGTTATTCAGAACATTTTCAATAAATTAGAATTTGTAGAAACAAATGCATTCCATGCTGATAAATAAGTTTTCATGAAGATCTGGTGGAGAAAGTTTGGGTATACATGATTCGCTAAATGGGACTGGCCAAGAAGGAGAACTACTAACAATCTCCTTTTTTGTCTCCCTTTTTTTTACCCATCAAAACCAGACACTTGAATTAACATTTCAAGTTTTTATTTTTACACCACAGGCAATGATGACAGGAGTTAAAACTTTCATGAAAATAACTGCTCTTCTCCAGGCATCAGTCATGTACAATCCCATTATGGATTGCCTAAAAAAAGTGATTTTTCGCATCACTCATATTTCAAAGCTCTGCAAAAAACAAGGGAGTTCAAAGTACACCTATATTGTCAGGTTATTTTGAAGTGTGCTACTGAGAGCTAGTGACCAGCATTAAAAGTATTTGGATCCAGTACTAACATCTTATTATTGCTGCTGTAAAAGAGGTAATCCAGTTGGGAGTTATCAGATTAAAAAATCAAGAACTTGTTGCCAATAAGAGCAGAGCAGAACAACAGATAATTTCTATAATACAAGCCATTTCTTCACCCTTCCTACATCTGTCATGCCCTCATGATGAATATCTATCAAGCTATCTGTCTAGTCTATAGGATCTGCCTTTATTCACAATATAAGCACTCTTGCTCCTCTTTACCCACATAACTGCAACTACAAAGAAAAGCCCTCAGGGGATTACAGCTTCTTAAAGCAAATTTGTCAGTTTTAATTCAGGTTAGGTGCTTGCATAACACAAACAATCCGGAAGGAACCCAATCAGTTCCTTTCAGATGCTGATGGTTCACACGTAGTAATTTGTTTGGGCATACACACTTAACATTTATATGGATTCATTCTATAGACACATAATACATGTAATGAGATGGTCATCTATGAATATACATATAGATGTGTATCCCAGTATATATATATCTGTTTATTTATTAAATAACACACTCTTATATCTCTCAAATAGATAATGTAGACAATTCTCAATAAACAAGCTGATAAAATTCATGTCTGATGGAGAACTGCAAAGATTTTTGTTGAAGTGTGAACGCACTATGTATGCCTATGTATATACGTGTACACCCATATACACTTGCATACACTTAATGTACGTATGAATCATATATGTGTAACAGAGCATACAAATCCATATATAGCATTTGAGTAATGGTGTGACAAACATTAGACACATTGCATAAGTACTTATCTGGAAATAACCTTTGGTTTGGCCTCTCAAAGCGTTTTCTTTTCTAATCTACACACTTCATATCTGGAGCACGTGGAAGCATCTTACCTTGCTTCCATTTTCTCTTGCCTCCCGTTCCATCTTGAGATCAGAAATTAGGAGAGTCTTGTATTTGTTCTTTCCATTACTGCTGTGATCATCTAGTCTGTATTCTGAAGTCAGCTGAGCAGAGAGGGGACTGTCACTCAGGTTCAGAGGCTGCTCATCCTGCTCCAGATTTGTTTTGCCATTACTGTTGGTTTCTGCCATCTCCCTGCAGTGTGTTCCCCCTGAAGCATTGGAACTGTGTCCCACGGTCTCATTGCCATTAAAACTCTCTGCAGCTGAATCATCTATTAAAAAATATATATTTTCAGTCATATGCCACATCATCATTTTTGTCCAGTTCAAACATAATTTATATTTTCACAATGTTTTTCAAAGTAGAGTTAAAAAGGTTTATGTTACTTAATCTCAGTACATTTCTGCAAAATGTGTGTGCACACCCCTCCACTTATTCAAATAAAAACTTTGTGTAAATCAACAAAATATTGCTAAGTTGAGGGAAATGATCCAGGCTGACACCTTAGTGTCACTGTGTACGCAAAAGCTAACCATCACACTGGATTTTTAGGGACAAAGTGACAAAATCTGTCTTAAACAATCTGTCTGTCCATATGTCTGTGGATCTATTTATTCTTATATCGTATTCGTTGCTGCAGTCTTGCATATTTCTGAGGTTAACAGAGATGCACATGGTATTGAGAGAGAATGTAAGTCTCAGGTTTTAAAGGTGCAGAGCAGCATATGTCATATTCATAAACATCCTCTTACACAGATACAATGTAAATATATCCAATGTATTCACTGCTGGCAATAGAGATTACACTGAGAAAGTCGACTCCAAAAGCAAAAGATCCCCTCTTTGTTTCGTTCACGTGCTCATCTCTTTTGCTCATTTTTTGTGTTACAATACATTTTAAAACACCACTTAATAAATGATTAAATTATCAACCTGGAAGTTACATCTGGAGACTCGGGATGTGGTGGTGTTGGCCCCTATATTTTACAGCTGAAAAGTCTGGTTAACATATATTTTGGCATGCTTCTGTGTTTGTATATCCTGTGTTTGTCAGCACTGGGATTTGCCACCTGTTCTACTTTCTCAGCCACTGTTCACTCTGAAGCAGTCCTTTGGCTAACTAATAAACAATTTATCCTTCAGTAGATGAATTTGGACCTCAATTTGCTTACTTGCTCTACCAAGCACCTTACAGCAATTTATGTAGTTTAGCTCATGGTGCAAAGCCCAGCCCAGAGTCCTACAAGTCTGTGTATATCATAGGTAGTAAAGCTGGAATCAAAACTGAGGAGTTAGCCACCTGGAATTCACACAGATCAAAACTGGAGACATGACATGAAATGGACCTTTATATGACATCTGCTATCAAGGCTTTCCGAATCATTTTCCATTGAAAGAAACAAACATGTTCATACACATATGGTATTTAAAGACACCACAATGCATACTTTAAAGGATGTGCTCAGAAACATTCACACTTCAAGCTACACGATTGATCAAACTGTTGTCTATCAATAGTTAACACAGTAAAAAACAAGTATTCCGACCCTCAGATTAGAATTTTGAAAGTGAAGAAAATTCCAATACAAATTGGTAATGATCTAGTTCACTTAAGTTCTTAAAGAGCCACAGGCAAGACATCATACATCAGCATTTTGCTTGCTGCACGCATCCAACAATACTGTGTCAAAGTATGTAAGACTTGGCTCCCATTGTGAAGATTTTTTGGTTTCTAAACCTGTAAAAAAATCTATTTTCATGAAAATACATAATAAAAATGACATTTTAAATGCTTTTACTTAAGGAGCAGATTCGACTTTTACAAAATGCTTTATATTTAATGGCTGCAATGAAAAAAACAAAAAAGCAAGATATGTTTCAGTTTATAACATTTTTACATTACCTCTCTTGTAAATATAAATGTATACAGACTAAAAGATACACGCTGTTCCTAGAAGCAGATTTTTAAATATATACAACTTGCATTTTAGGCACCATCTCACTGTGACATTCTTATTTAAAAACCTGGGGCTAATTGAAGATTGAAGTGACATAATTTTGAGGTCAACACAATGTATCTCTAACCATTCCTTGTGATTTGTGACTTACAGGACCTTAACAATAACACATAATAATAATAATAATCTTAAAAGATTAAAATTCCAAATAAATTTTCATAGATAAATACACTTTTACATGAATTGTATAATTCAGAACTAGGAAATGGTACTTGAAAAGGGAGATGATTTTTTTTTTAAAAGAAAACAGCTATATTATCTATTCATTTTAAAAGCTCTGAAATATAAAAAAGAAATTCAATTTAATTAAAAGAGAAACACTTTTGCTAGGGCTGATTTGCATTTATACTGTTATTAGATGATTGCCTTCTTGATTATTGGTTTAACAAGTGACAGATAGATTCAAATTAATTAAATCAATCAGCAGCAAGTGGTGGAGGCTCCTCCCTTTTAAGAGTTCAGGATATTATCCGTGGCTGGGAGCAAAGAGAGAAACAATTCAGTTACCAGAGAATTCACAGCTAAAAGCTGAGGCCAATGCTTCCTCTGCAGCACCTAAATCTGATTCTTGGGAAGACACTGTGTCCTGGCAGCTGAGAATCTTGTGCAGAGGAGCCGGATGGCTAAATGGGAGTGATGGAGTAGGAAAGGAGGTGTGTCCAGAGCCAGATCCAGGAACGGCTAAAGTTCACAGAAAGGCTTTTTCTTTGGGCTTGGAGTCATTAACTTGGTTTTAATTCTCTCTTCCTTTTCTTTCGTGGTTTTTTTTTTTTTCCTGTATGATGAATGATTGATAACTAAAACTTGCACATGTCTGCCTGTTACAATGTGAAAGAAAAAAATTTAACGTCTTTTCTGCTTATTCTGAAATACAACCATTGAAAAATTCCTATAAAATACCTACGCTGAATAAATGTCATCAAGCATTATGTTATTTTGAAGCAATAATACATGTACATTGGCTTTGCCTAGCAAAAGCTTTGTTACTTGATGGTATATCTCAGTTCTACTTCAAAGTCAAATACCATCTTTTACAGTCATTTAACCTTGCTCATTAGAAACAGTTTCCCGATTGTCAGTTAGGAAAAGTGTTCAGGAGAACAGCTGCAATGACCATAAAGCACACTTTTGCCAAGTAAAAATAAATATGTGTTGCCATAAGAGAAATAAAAATAAAAAAATAAAAAGTACTGGTTTAGCATTGGTAGTTCCTTACAGATGTTACCAAGGTAACTAAATTACAAGGTTTCATGCATTTCTCATTCTGGGCAGGTGGTCTGCTCATGCCAAGAACAAGGCTACTTTAAAGCTGGAGCTACCCAGTGCCTGAGGCACAGAAACACAGACTGTGTGAGTCACTGGTTTGAGGAAAAAAAGGCTCCTGTTTCATGAAGGACACCACTAAAGGTGGGCCACAAAGGCAGAGGCCCAGCCCCTGGGTTGCAGAGAAATGTAAGCAAGGAACTTGGTGGGACCTGGGATTCATTGGCATCATGGTGGCAGCTGGGGTTGGCCTGGGCCTGGCATTCATCACAGCCAATTCATGTGTAGGCAATGGTTGCACCACTGATGCAAGGACAGTGTGTTTTTGCAATATGCCTCTTACTATAACCATGGCTTGTGAAGGTTTATGAGAAGACCTCCAGGAAAGCACCCTGCAGCTGCAGGTACCACAAGCTGAAAGAAAAGATAGCTTCCTGACCTGTATCATGTGCCAGGACAGTCACAAAAGAGGAACTGAGAAGAGTTCATAGAATCATAGAATCATAAATTGCCTGGGTTGAAAAGGACATCAAAGATCATCTAGTTTCAACCCCCCTTCTACATGCAGGGTCACCAACCACCAGACGAGGCTGCCCAGAGCCACATCCAGCCTGGCCTTGAATGCCATCCACAACCTCCTTGGGCAGCCTGTTCCAGTGCATCACCACCCTCTGTGTGAAAAACTTCTTCCTAATACCTAACCTAAACCTCTCGTCTCAGTTTAGAACCATTCCCCCTTGTCCTATCACTATCCACCCTTGTAAACAGTTGTTCCCCCTCCAGCCATTCACATCTTCAATTCCTCCCCAGGTCACCGCTGTCCAGAGACATCAGCCATGATAGTGAATGATGGCCTCATCAGACAATGCTGCTTCCTCAGTGCAAGCCACGTCTTTAGGAACTGTCACTTTGAACCCTTACCCCACACACTGGAAGGATGGAAGTATATCTACATTTTCTGTTGCATAAGCCTGAAAAGGGAGAATCTGACTGCAAAACAGGTATGTATTTTGCTTCTCAGAAATGCCTACACAGATATGCCCTTTGAGGGATTAAGGAGTATAACCCCCCCCAGAGAAAAGCTTGTTTGAATGGGACAGCATTCTGCCTTCTGCTGAACCAAGGAGCACAGCCCAAACTGAAAAAAATGGCAGGAAAGAAAGCTCAACCAACACACAAAAACAGGTACTCTAAATAGTTGCTTTTTTTTTTTCAGAACAGTTGCATCCTTCACTTCAGTTATCTACTACATGACCTAATTATTTGCCAAAAATCAGTTTCTCTGTATTTTACACATCACACTGTGCAAGTGATTTCCATTACAGTTCACAATCTAAGGACACTGACTTAGAGCAGGAAGTCAGGTATTAATTTAAAGGATTACCTTTTCCTACCAACAGCATCTATGTTTTCGAATGGACCAAAAAGCACATTTTGCTTAGAGTAAAAATTCTTCTGCAAGTTAAAATGGAGCTCTTCCACTCAGAGAGAATTGTCCTCAGATCAGATAAGTCAAATCCTCAACACTGTTCACAGTAAGGGCTCTCTTAAAGGGAAACAAGTTGAAGTGTGCATGAAATTTGACTTGAATAACAAGTCCCTCAAACACTAGTTTTCTCAGAGCACAAATTTTAGATCTAAAACTGATATAAGCATCACTGATTTACTGTGAACCTTGAACTAAGGTACATATACACGATTCTTGCTTATCTCCTTGTAAGAAAAAAATCTGCAGATGTTTTAAAGGATCTCTTGCATTATTGTTAGCAAACAATTTCATACTATATATCACTCAGGCTTCCCGTCTTCCTTGCAGATAATTCAGGGAGGGAGTCAACAAACCCTTCCACACAAAGGTAGATCTCTGAATAATTTGTCTCCTTTTCTCAAATTACTTGTCAAGCTAGAATTCAATTAATATTTAGAGCATGCTTAACTAGTTTTTCTAGTTGAAAATTGTATGAAAATTACTTGAAACTAACTGCATATTTTACAAGTCAGAAATCTACAGTTTTGCCCTTCAGCTCTAACAGCAGTAGCATGACACAGTCCTACAACCACACAGCCACCTGGAGGCTACATCTTCTGAAAGGCTGGTGACGGGCCAGGAAGCAAAGGATCCCTCACATTAACAAAAAAAGTGAAGCAAGAACCCAAAGATGCCAAAGCAGTTATAACATAGCAACTTTGCAACAGAGCAACTTTGGCTCTTTTGGGAAAATTAGGAAAAAAATGACCATATGAGCAGAATCATACAAGGTAACACCATCACTGATGATAATCAGTCTGATTAATCACAACAAATGAATAGTGCAATTGTTGGAGCCACTTTGCTTGCTTTGCTGTAAGACATAAAGATGGTATATAGGCACATATGCAGTCCAGACATACACTGATACTTGCAGACTCCAGGTTAGCATGTTCGTTTAACACAGGTTAAATGAACACTTGGAGTGGGCTGCCTGTTGACAGAAAAGCTCTGAGAGCTGCAGCTACTGTAAGATGGGTAACTGTTCTTTCTAAAAGGAGGAGGTTGGATATGAATGAGTTGAGTGGGAAGAGTGAGACTGAAGCTGCTGCCTGTGCAAGTGCAGTGTGTCATAAAACCCACTCTCTCAGATTGCCTACCAAAGGTCTGTATAGCAAAGGTTGATTTAATTTCTTAGGGCTGGATACCAGCAGCTCAGATCTTGCTGAACAACAGCTTATGGCCATAGCAATCTGATTCATTTGAACAGGACCACTTGCAACAGACAGTTGCAGACCAAAAAGTGATAGATTCCAGAGCAGTTTTGAATTACTATGCTGCCTCCTTTAAACCTTTGGCTTCAACATTATGCGTGCTTTATTTTTTTCTGTGTTACAATACAATTTTGATGAAAATAATATGTGGCATAGCAAATGTTTAAAAGTAAGTAAATTACATTCCTTCAGTATTTTCACAAGCCCAAGCCATGCTAACAAACTTTCATAATGGTAGCTACTGAAAAGAAACCCTCTACTGATAGCAACCAGCAGTAGGAATTTGGGGAGAGGAGCACGGTGGATCAGAGAAAACGTGGTATAGACAGGAACTTCTGCAGTATGAAATAATTATAAAGCCTTTTCTCCAAGAACTAATAAAAAAAGCGAGGTCACATTTCACTCCCACCACTTTTCACAATGACCGTTTAATATCAATTTGTCACAGTTATGTATTTGGTTATGCTTCATTTGTATCACAAGTCATTTTTCAAGCACGAGTTCAATACATAACTTAAAAGCCAGTTGAAATCAACTAAATCTATTCATCTTCTCCTCTTCTTTTCACATTATGATAAAGAACACCAGGAGAATTAATGGAGGTACAAAGGTGATTTCAGACCCTCTATTATTCCTAACTTCATAAAGCGTAAGAACGGACATAGCTGGTTAGATCAAAAATCCATTCTGCACAATATCCTATCTCCAGAAGTAGTTATTAGGAAATGTTTGGGGAAGAGAATAAGGCAAATGTAGAGAATTCTCCCCTCTCCAGCTTGTCCAGCCCGTGGTGAATTTCAGTTCAAGGTCTTTCTGAGCTGGAAGTGATCGGACACTCGGCACATTTCTTTTCTAAATGTCCAGTTGCTCTTTGAACCTTTGTAAGTCTCAAGCACACTTCTGTGCTCATCAGAAAAATTACTGCCACTGTGTTTCGTCTCAAATGTCAGTACTGTGGCAAGGAAACAACATACAGGTATAAAGAGGCGGGTAAGACCTTGCAGAGGACATGAGTGTGATGTGCAAAGAACATTCCCTCCATTCTCAGTGGGACAGCACTGGCTTCTTTGCAAAAATATGTATTAATTGTCCTCTTCAGTTAACATCAACAACATTAACAATTATTGTTTTTATCCTTCTACACCTGACTTTCCTGACGTGGTTGGCTTCTATGAATTCAACCATGGAACTTGCTGCATTGAAATTAAAACCTGGAATTTCCATCAGTTTCAATATTACGCCAATCACTGAACCCCTCACTGCTTCTTTCAGTGGTGGAATAATGGCCAGGGGTAAATTTTGTCTTCAAGCATTGCATCTTTTTATATAAAGGAAAAGGAACAAAGAAAACTACAAAACTAATCTTTAGATGTTGCCAGTGAGAAGACAGTAAGACTCATAGGTTTGATATATACATGCACATACACAGTGGTATCAACTTTAGCCAGCCTGTAAATTTTATTTTGTTATTAAGCAAACAGAAAGTAGAAATTAACAGGTTGTCTATGATAAATGTCTCTTGGTGCAGGCACAAAACAGACAGATCCTTGTATTCAATTATAACATTAAATAAGAACAAAGAATTGCCGCTCCACGGCATCAGCAACTGTCAGAATAGTAATGCTGCCCTGTCACTCATAGCAGTGCTGAGAAGGGCACATTTAAAAAGCTTTGTGGGTGACTGCAGGCTTACTTTGCCTGCAGAGCTCTGTTTCTGAATATGCACAAGGAGATGGAACAGAATAGCTATTTGGGTGGTACCACACATGTAAATAACCAATTGAATAGCTCACTGTGTCCACTGTTGTCTTATTATGACTATGCATTTAGTTTTTACTTGTCCTTTGGCATTTCCACATCAAAAGACATAGCCCTAACTGCATCCAGGGAGAAAATTCCCTTATTTTCTTTTTACTCTGCAGAAACCTTTGAGGCACTTTTGTGGCAAAAGATCTATCAAGCAGTTCTTAATACAGAAAACCAGAAAATCTCTAAAAGTTTTTAATCTGTTTATTTATCAGGTAAAATGTCATCTGGCCTTGACAATTGTGGCTAAGAGTTCAATTTCTGGACAAGCATTTCAGGAAAAAGTTCTCAGCCAGATGGATGAGTTGTGCTAGAGGTATTAGCTTGTACCCATCTTAAATAGGACTACAGGCTTTTGAACTGTTTACTGATATAAAACTAGGAACTGGGGAAGGCACACCGGCAGATCGGGTTCAAGATGGACCAGCTCTTATTTTTGAGGGAAATTCCAATCAAGCACAAAACATATCTGCAACAAAAGAATTTGGGAGACAGAAACATGTTAAGTAAAGGAGAAATACAAAATATTTGGTATTTGTATAACCCAAGAGATCTTACCTTTGCCTCGTTCTTGTCCAACCTGAAAGAGGGTTTTGCTTCTCCAGCTAACTGCTAGAGCCATGCATGGCAGCGAAAGGAATATGTAAGGTGCCAGCAACAGACAAAGGAGTAAAATGTAGGGTCAAGTTTGGTTCCTAAGCAGCAACCTAAAAGAGGCTGAAATGAATTATGCTAAACTCATCTGCCACTCATATCTACTGCATTTGTGCAGTGTCAGCTTCTACTTCATCAGGATTTCCCAGAAGACGAAAGCAAAGATATAAGATCAAGTTGGAGTCAGGAAAATCTCTACAGACTGCATGCCACAAATACTGGTGTCACTAATAAAACCCTTAAAAGTCTAAAATGCAGCTTGCCAGCTTTGGTGTTTTGAGAGGGTTCACAGTGAGTGCTCACATCAGTCTGTACTGCATTCTAGAAGGTTGAAGCCCTGAACATGAGCAAGACACATGGTTGCATGACTGCTCTGCTCCCATAGGCAAAGTTTTACCTGCCCTTCTATAAAGGCACTAAGGTTGAGGACCTAAGGTTCATTATAGCTGTCTTTTAAGCAAGAGAGAAATGAAAGAGAAGCCTAGAAAGCAATCACAAATGAGTGCTTTGAGCTTCATGTTGCCTTAGCAGCATGGAGTCCAAACCCTTCTTTAAGACCCAAACTTTACGGTGCAGAATTCAGTTACAAACTAGAGTTTAGAAATTTGATGAAGAATTCTGAGCTGGAAAATTGCTCTTACAAACCTGAGTAAATATTTGATAGATATCCATTTGATGGATATAGTTTAATTGCTCCTTTTGAATTGTTTTCCTTTTATTCTGTCACTTTTAAATGTTTAGGGATGTCCCTGGCACCACATAAAGTACTGTTTCCCTATTTGAGCATGCCTTGGGTAGCCACAGTGGGTGGTGTCCTCACTGCTTGAGTGAAAGCAGTATTCCAGTCAAGCAAGGAAACTCTTAGTAACAAATTCATTGGCCTTTCTCCATCTGAAATGCAATCATTTTTGAATTCCACATAAATTATGCTGTCTTAATTTTATTTTTCACTACATCTGTTAAAAACAACTTAAAAATATTCAGCATCTACAATGTTTAAACACTGCCCTAAATATCACCAAGTAATGCAAAAATGACAACATTCATCTGTGTTATAGAAGATTTACCTGAATGCAAAAATACTGCCATTGAGATAAGTGACAAAGCCACATCAAGAGTCTCACCAGCATGTTGATTACAGTGATAAGCATCAAACAAAAGGAAGAAAAATAACAGTTCCTGGCATCCCTTTAATCAGTCTGAAAAACCTCTTTCTTGTAATGAATGCTAAAACTCCCTGTGATACATACAGAAGTTATACAATATTATAATTTCTGATATTTTTTGTACTATTGCAGTGGAACTGCCAGGTAATGGCTGAGCACCAGGTGAGAAAGCATGGCTAATCCAGGGAGCTTAGGTGCAAGCCTTGTACCCGAGTGACCAGAAGGGGTGGAGCCTGGATCTACGCCTCTTTACCCCTTCATTTAAGGGTCAGCAGCCCAGTGAGCACCATCTTTCTGGATAGAGATTGTACTTCTCTTGAGGTATCACTGATCTTCAGAAGGTGGGTGAGCCGATTTTTTCTTCTTTGTTACTTGTTATTGCTCTGTAGTATTGAATCTCATTAGAAGGCACTCTTACTGCCTTCTTTTGCAATATAACTATGAAATAACATGGCCAAAGACAGTATAATCCTGAATCATATTATTTAATTTCCATTGAAAAACAGCAGATTTTCAAATAATATCTGTAAATTGACATTTACTATTGAGATCTTTATCACCCATTGGATGATATAAGGCAGAGGACTGTGGACTTTCCATTAAATAGTTAATATTACAGAAAGGTTTTTTCTGCCTTTGTTAAAGCCCCCAGTTTTAAATCCTGACTCCATCATGCTGCTACATATAGATGTTAACTTCCAATCTCACTGTCAAAATTAAAACATGTTCTTTTATTTTTCAGAAATTATTTTTAGCAAAAGTGTCAAGGCCAATGCATTTTGTAGAGTTCCTATAGTACAGCTGAACATTTCTTCCCCATCATTTACAAATCAGCAGAATAACAGGTAGCTGAAGACGGAATGATCTTACTAGATCTCTAGCAAGTCAAATAACAATGATACAATGAGCAGAAAGTTCACAAAGCCCAAAGGGTCTGAGAGAAATTCTGCTACATCCAGTTATTCCTCACCAGAGTTGTGATCTTGAAATTGAAACTGTCGAGCCACTTCACTAATCAGTGCATCTAAATTTGAATCTCTTTTCCCTATGGACTCTGCAGCACAGTGGACAGCCCTTTGGTGGAGAATAGGACAAGTATGAGAGGATGTCTTGAACATCAGTATAAAAGAAAGAAGGGAAAACTTGAAGACTTCCGTGCTTGAAAACCTTCATGTAAAGGCAGGCAATCATTTCACAGCTAATGCCAGCAGAAACACTACTATAAAATCTTGGACATAATACTAATTCAGCAACTTTCAAAACTTTTCTTCTTGTTAAAGGTGGTCAGTTTGCCCTTACTGAAACATCATTATGACCTAGACTCAAAAATAGAATACTCAGCAGTGCAGGAAGTAGAATGAACAGAATCTCTTTCCTCAGTGAGAATGGTCGTGCAGTTCTTTGCAGACAGAGAGACTTCTTAAGGAAGAAACTAGCAGATCCATGCTCCTAATTCATTTCTGATGTCACTGCAGGATTCAGCAATGGGAGAGTCCACCCACAGAATATTTGTGGCATGTGATTTTTCGGCACTTTACAGTATTGATGAGGAACAATGACTGACAGAAACAGAAGTTGAGATGGTTTTTCACTACAACTCCAACTATTTATGTACAGGTTGTTGTTAAAGCTTAAAGTGCTAGAAAGGGAAACAATGAAACATACTCAACCATAATACTCGATCTCATTATAATGAGGGGTTATCTGAGGATGAAGAACAGCATAAAATTTTGAGAAATGACTATTTGCTGAGCTAGCCCAACTGATCTGTATGTGGAAAGTGGCAAGGTACTCCTGGCAAACAAAGCATTCTGACCACAATATTGTTCTCTATTTGTAATGCTTGCCTGGGTCCAAAGCACTCAAAGACGCGTCTGGTATTATTTTAAATAACAAAGTACAAAGGACAGTGCTATTGCAAAATCCTCTGTATCATTTACTTTCCTTTAAAATCTTTTTGTAAACAAGATCATTTGGCCCATGATACACATGTTTTGTAGGGTTCATCGCTGAATAGTTACTTCAATCTAACTGAAACACACATTAGAAATAGAAACAGCACTGTTGTTATTACTGTGTGACAAACCTGCTCCTAATCTTCCAGAGAAAATAGACAATATACAACATTTGCAAAAACAATGAGTAACGCTAACTTTTTCCTGCTTAAATGAGATGTAAATGTCCATCAAAACAACAGAATTCCTGAGAAGTTCCTTCTAACCCCAGGTCTTTGCTTTACAATTATCATCATCACCTTCAAAATCAACTTCTTTCCTTCCTAAATAACAATAATATACCAATTCTGAAGCTTAGCTATAAATTTTTAGAAGCACAATATGGATATGAAGCTGGGTTTGAGAACAGAATAAGTTATCATTTCAGTGGAGAGTTATTATCATTGGATCAAGTAGAAAAGTTATACTTGTGCTGTAAAAAGGAAAATATGATATTAATCTTGATCATAAATAGAATTCTGTTTGAAATACTTATTTCTATCCAGATGGGCTGTTATTTTTGTATTAGTGAAAACACAAACAATAATACTGATACTGGACGTCATGAAATGCTTAGTGTGTCCTCTTTAGCAGAACAGCAACTGATTTTTTTCCTTTTCTGCACCTGTAAATTACTGCCATCAGAAGAAATAATACGACGAATGCATCAAATAATATAATGTAGGGTAAATAGTAAAAGTTCTGTGATCTAAACTATTACTTGCACTTCAAAAACAAATTTGGGTTGGCAAGTTTGTTGTTGATGGCACCTACAGGTCTTCCAGATATGACAGCTTCTCATACTGTTACCAGTTTGGTTCTCATTTTGGAATCAACAAAAGGCTTCAGGGTTAGATGCTAAATTGGTCCAAAAATTACATATCAGTCAAGTCAAAGCATATTTTTATTACTCCTAACGGAGTGAATAACACAGAACTCAACACACAGAAAAATACTGATGCAAAATGACAATTTGTACTGTGTATGTCCACTCAGACACTTTAAAAAGATTCAGCTTCAGGAAAAATAATTGTTGTCATCTTTGGTTCTCCAAAGTAAGAACAAAAACATTTTGGAAGACTCAAAGAGCATCCTCTGCAAAAGAGAACACCGCTCTTTATGAGCCTTAGACAGCAGCTCCAACAAAGAAGCATTTAGAAGGCTTTCTAAGATTATTATTTTCCTATTCAGAAAAGTTTATAATACTTCAAAGATATTCTTGGCATTCCTCTTCATGCAAGCAGCTAAGCACAGCACATCTGATTCCATTTCCCCAAAATTAGCTGAAGTCCTGGAACAACGTACTGTTCCGTGCACATTGTCAACATAGCAAAGACAAGTCCATATAGATGGGAATGGAGTAATTATTAATGATGCAGAAAATACTTAAATTTCAGTTTCTTCACTGCTTGATTCAGATAAGAGTTTTGAATCTCTCGACTGTAGGAAAAATGCCCCAGTGGAGGCTTTTTGATTTTCAGTCCAAAAACTTTCAGGCTGAGATTATCCTAGTCTGCTAAAGAAAGCTTGGGACAGCTGTTATCTGACATATTTCTAACAAAGAGCAAGAAACAATTGAGAAATGACATAAAAATCATGGGCAAGGAAGTCATACCTATGTAGATGCTACAACCTGATTTTCAATCTATTTTCACAAAATGCATTTCTTTCTAACTTCAGCAATGAACTCTGCAGCGTCTGGAGTTTCCTACACTAAATGTAGCTGTCAAACTCAACAACACAGCTGCTGTTGCAGGAAATTTAGATAAAAACCAAGAAATAGAGTAATGCTGACAGCACACTTGCAAACAGGACAGTGCAATTTCTCAGTAGATTACATGGCAATGAAGAACAGAATGGGATGTCATTAGTGAGTAGCATGGCACTGTTGCACTTGGACTTGAATATCCAAAGCAGCATTTTTATGAGATGCCATTTGGTTTGCTGCTGGCTGAATGCATTCACAAATCACAGACACTACAAGATTACTGCTAATGTTGTCATCAACCCACACAAATAGTCTTGCATGGGCCAAGCGTTTCAGGTGGCTGATGTCTAAATTCAGTTCAACTACTCACACATACAAGATATATTTTTAAGAAAAGCAATTGATAATGCTATGGAAACCTGAAGCAAATAAGCAATTTAATCCAATTAGGCATGGTAATTATTCCTATATCTACAAATGATAATGAATTTATGGTGTAGATAGAATCCCATTACATATGGATGTTTTATGAAATACAGGAAAAACAAACCTGTACCTAAAGAGTTGGCTCACACATGTTTTTTATTGTACATAAGCCATGAAATATGTAACTTACTCAAACACAAAAGCAACTATCATCTTCCTTTACTCAGCAGAGGGCATATTTTTCTAAAAAAACCTCAGTATGTTTCAGAAAACTATTTAAACTATAATGACTAGAGAAATACAAACTCAAAAGGACTTATTATCCACCTATAGACATACCATCAAATGGGTCCATGCCAGAGTACACCAGTAACTAATATATTGCCAGAAATAAATGTGCAATGAGTAATGCTTACACTGATTCTTGTAAATCTTGCAAAAGTCCAGGTGGTTGCAAAGAGTTGCAAAGTCCTGGATTCTTATTGTATATATTTCTACTGCAATTGCAATTTTTGGTATTATTGAAACTACTGTTACATATTTTGATTGTAAAATGAATCTTAGCATTGCCCAGTAGGGTGGTGTTTGCCCCTCAAGCTCCTTCTAGCCCACTGCTGTCATAGACTGACAAATTAAATAAACTTTGGAGAAGACTAAAAAGTTCAGTTTGCCATGATTGGTAGCATATGTAACTAAGTACTAAGGTCACAACAAGAAAAAATCCTCCTGCATTAATATAAAGGCTATTGTCAATAAGGCAGGTAATATCTCATGTACCACTAGAAAGAGAATTTGACCAGGAAATCTTATTTTCTCACCCTTTCTTTGTGGCCTTGCTGAAAATTAACATTGTTGTTTTGCCAATCTCTTCAGCTAATATAAAACACTACACACAGACCATGAAGCCAATAGTGCAGCACTGAGAAAGCACTTTTTAATTAACTGGTACAAAGCTAGTCAGAAAAACACCGTAGAGAGGGCTGAAATCTACCTTTGGATATATATGTTCTTAATCTCACTAAAGTCAACAGCAGCCAGTGTGTGCTGCCTGCGAAATAATTTAGTCCATTAAATTAATGTAATTTACACACACCTACTGGCTTCAGAGTTTTTCTTTGGAAAGAAAAGACACATAAAGGAGGTTTTAAATTAGTCAAAATATTCCCATGTGGATGTTAGTGTTTCAAATTAAGCCAAACTCTCAACTCAAAAAAAATATTTTTAGATCCTTGCAGATTTGTTTAACCAAAAGGAAAATACAGACAATAATCAGATGACTTGAGCTTATGTTTCAAGGTTAAAAAAATCCCAATAGATCTAAACTTGCTGTGTCAGTTGAGAACACCATTAACTAAGGTACACCTGCTAAAAATTTCAAGAGGCAGAGAAGCCTAATGAAACAAAGTGCCTTGCAACCAAGAAAATACATTGTCATACATATATTGCTGCTTTCTTAACAGAATGGGCTGGATAAATCTTCGAGATGGAGAAACACATACACTGTGCTTAAAGATGCAATGTAGTCAAAAGTTTGTATATAGTATAAGTTTGTGATTTCTGTATTGATTTAATGAGAATACCAACAGCAAGATTCCTGCTGGGACAGAATAGAGTTTGTGATTTTATCTTATCTATGGATGTTAACAGACAGACAGCTCATGCAAGGTGCAACATGCACCTGAGAAGTGATAAACATCTTGCTTATTTTTCCTTGGATGGGGATCACAATGAGAGAGGAACAAATTGTTATGCATGAATCCCAAATGGGGGAATATCTCAGGCTGTAGGCAGGGGTTGTGCTTTATCAATAACGTTTTTGGATTATTTTTTTCTTTTTGGCGATAGAAATGTTTCAAGAAAGGAGAGCGACACATCATTAACAGTATTTTTCAGGTTGGTGTCATAATTCTAAATTTCAATCTGGCGAACCAATATATACATTAAATCTTATTATTTTTGTAGTGGAAAAGACACATTAGAGAGTATTACATTTGCCCATCCAACATCTAGCCAGCAGACAGCCTGAATGCTGTGACACTGTAGCATAGGGAGGAAGCAGGTCAGGTAGAAGCAATACCTGCAGGGAGCAGAAACACCAAGCAGAAATGGAATAAAGACAAGAATCATCATAGAACAGAATCATAAAATGGCTTGGGTTGGACCTCAAGGATCATCAAATTCCAACCTCCATCACCACAGGTAGGGCTGCCTGTTGCAAGGTCATGTGCTAGATCAGAATGCCCAGGGCCCCAGAAGAGATTGGGCAGAGTGACCCCTGCAGTGAGGAGGCCAAGAGTCCTCACAGCAAAAGAATCCAACTAAAGAAACTTGGTAGGAGATGCTGCTGCTATAATTTTTAGGAGTTTGAGGAACTCTGATTTATTTATGTACAGTATTGTGAGTCTCTGCTCTTGTAAGTCTAGAAAATTAGTTTTCTTTAATCAAAACACAGAGTTTATAGAGGAACTCCCTCAAGTTTGGAGGCCTGGACTCCTGAGCCTGGATCTGCCCTCACACTGTCCCAAGAAGTATTCACATCTCTTTGTGAAAGAGAATGCATCACAGGTTATGGGTCTGAGAGCTTTGATCCTTATTGCGCTTTCACAGCTGCAGTTAGTCCTGTTTACAGTTTGTAGTAAAATGGTCTAGAGAATACAGACAAGGATTTCAAGAGCCTTAGTGAAAATTCAGGCCTAATAAAACTTGGAGCAACTTCCTAAAATCGTATGATTTGTGGAAGAACAGAAGTGGAGACAAAGTTTGACCAGCCAACCTTATTCGATACACAATTTAGACACTAGATTAAAAAAAAAAAAGATAAAGCACAACTTTGAGATAAAAAATATCCTACATCTTGCTTAATTTAATTGAACAGAATGGTTCAAAAGGTAGAAAATTTCTGCAATTAAACATGTACCATTTTTAGAGATTTGTAAACAGCTAAGTTAAAAGGTCTCACTAAAACAGCCTCATAGAAGTTGTGAAAGCATACAGTGAATTCTCTGGCAAATATGCCCACATGCAGAAGGGACTTTTTAATCAATAGTTTAACTGGAAGGGTAATGAGCGCTAATTTCTCAGTGTTTTCTCTAATGAAAAACATTTATTTGATGAATTTTCTCTTATCCTGATCCCCACTTTGCTTGACACTTGTGCAGATTCCCTACTACCCATAAGTCTACCAAATATTCAAGGGCTAGCCTGAAAAATGTAATAAAGCTTCCATATCATTTGTGTTTATTTCTATAGTGCTCTACGGATGCAGTGGCTACTGATTTTACCATCTATGCAGAAGACAGACATTCTTTTTGATTAACAGTTCTCTTACTATTTGGTAAACAAGCCAAAATAAACAAAAAAAAGTTTTCAGAGAAGATTGCTCTTATATTAATCTATCTAGGGCTTATGTGTGAGCCATTCTGAGATGCCCTGGGAGGGAATAGAAGAAAACATATATCCCTTCAGAACCCATTTCATTGACCCAGGTCTCAGAAAAGACAACACAGTGGTTTTTCATCCTATCAGCCATGATGCTTTCCCTTTTTTCTCTATAGAAACACAGAGAAATATGGAAAGTGCTGTTTCTTTAAGTAGGCTAAGCATTGTTTATTGGGTTTTTGCAACAAGAAATGTTTTAGATATGCAAAAATCACCTATTCTTCAAAGTGAAAACAGGTTTGTTATATTATTGCAAAAAGCCTATTTATCTGCATGTATGTGTGCACATATGTATTGCAGAAACACACACACATACACACTTTATACATGTAAAACATATGCATAAATAAATTTAAATTAGATAGTATTTGCATATATTAAATAATTTTAACTTTTCCACTTAAAAACTCAACAGGGAAAACAAGCATATTAATGCTGTAAAAATACATAGGCTGAATATAGAAACAGCTGAAAAAAAAAAAACAACTTTAGGAAAAGCTGACAGTAACAAAAAAACAAACAGCTCAAGTCTTATTGCAAATTGTCTAGTTTAAAGCTGGGAGACCTGAGTATCTGTTAAAGTGAAATACAGGACCACAGCAAAGAAAACAACAGCATTAAAACAACTGGCAGTGAAACAGCTACAACACCCTCTGTTAACTGCTACGAGCAATAGAACAGACACACATTTCACATGCTGCATCATGTCACACAATGCCTCAATTCAGCTATAGCAAAATGAGTTCTCCTCAAAGAAAACCTGGGATTGTGATTGTATCTTTAAAAAGCTGATGTTTTCTCTGCTTGGGTTTTAATAGGAAGAAAACACACTGCTGAATCAGGAGCTGTACATATCATGCTTACTGCAGCTCAGCACGTTTGCAGCTGGTATTGCAGCACACACCAAGCACGTTTCCCGCTCATTTTTTGGCACACGGAATCCCGAGGCACGCAATTTGTAAGGCACACACATCGTCACTAGCTCAGCTTTGTGCACCAAACGAGGTTTCCATGTGCACGTCTCACCATGATGCTTTAAAATTTTATCACCTAGATTCCAGGGAATTGAGGCTTTGAACCTGTCTTTGAAATAGCACCTAACAGGGTGGAACACGTTGGTATTCCACACACAGCCTCCTGCTGTCATTCCACTGTTGGCATGGGACAGTCTTCAGCGAGACTTAGAAAACCTCATCCGATATTCCTCTCTGGAGGATCTGACACTTACTGTGAATTCTGCTCTTCAACTTAAATACCAGTGTCTGTGGCAGGCCAATTCTATCAGTGCGGGTACAGCATCCCTCAGGCGAGGTCCAACCTTTCTCTCGCAGTGCACCCAGGGATTAGCTTGACTTCCCCTAAATTCTCTCCAGTGCACAGCGCGAGCTAATCTTTCCTGTAGGAAGCAGGAGATGGGGTTGCCATGGCAACAGAGCACGTTCTAGCAGTGGGACCAGGGAGATGAGCTGCAGAGACGACAGCGAAACATGCACTCAGCCTTCCTCGGGGGCACGGGCTCCTTCCTCCAGGATTTAATTCCCTTGCAAGTTCACTGGCAGGCTGGGAGGTTGATTAGCTGTGTGTTTTGCTACAGGGAGATTACTAGTTAAGAATATGCTTGAGAGATCAGAGTGTTATTTAATGCAACTGCCATTCTCGCTTACGTTACATCTGATTCTATAAACAGCTGTGAAACACCGCTTGTTCACACACATCACCCCACACTCAGTCCATGCTAACGTCTCACTGTGATGAAGAAACGAAGCCGTGAGCCAAACCCTGTGCATCGGCAGTGGTTCCCCACCATGTTATAACTGCATCTCTGCACACCCATCATACAAAGCGACACAGCGCTGTGCTGGGAGCGCAGGGCTTGCAGCCTGGGGAAGGCTGGGTGCTGACAACAGCACATCGCAGTGCCATGCATCCCCCACACACAGCACAATGAGCTCTGGGAGCCCTGCTTGTCAGGCAAAGGAAATCGAGTGATCCATCCTGCAAATAGTTATTTGCTGCTTCTGCATCACGTCTGGATCCTTCAATTTAAGCATTTCTTGTCAAGGAGAACAACAGAAAGCTTCTGTAGTCCCTGTGTTTCAATTATTGATGCATTTTTAATTATTCGATCAAATTTTCATGCAGAGGGGTTTTCTCTTAATATTTTTCACAGCACCACACAACATCTCATTGTGGTAAATTCCTGGAGGTGGGAGCACTCCTGGTCTAGTATTGAATGTGGAGTTGCATGTGGCAGGGGGGTTGGAGATTCATGATCCTTGAGGCCCCTTCCAACCCTGGCCGTTCTGTGATTCTGTACGACAGTGCCTTCTTGTGTTATTGCAGACACAAGCATGTCTCAAGGAGCTTTCCCATTAAAGAAGCAGCAGTTCATAAGGCCAGGCTCAAACCATGCTTTTAATCATCCTTTTGCACAGAACCATTTCCGTACTCCTTTGTGCCCTTGCTCTTGAGCACTGATGTGCATGGCCACGTCCATCGCACAGCAACAGCAACAGGACCACCAGTCCTTCAGTACCAGCAATGGCTTGCTGGTACTCAGCACTGAAAGAGCTGCAGATGAGTCAAATCTGCACCATCTGAAACCACTTCTCTCTCAGGAAATGTGGAAAGAACAGAGCCTCATGATGATCTCCAATACATGAAAATGCCCAGAGACTGCATATGAGCCAGGTCTCCTGGGGTGGGGGTGGTAACACTGGGTCAGCATGTAGCTTTCCTGTGCAGCAAGTTGTATAGGAGGGCTGGAAGGTCAGTCCAAGCTTAATGTGATCTCAGCAGACCAGGCACTGCCAGGAATAAGGCTTTTGTAGAAGAGAGAAGTGGCCCTCTTGTAAAGGCACCTTGCTGCCTAGAATAGGAAAGGAAATTGTGGGGAAGTCTGGGAGTGAGCCCAGGGACAAACTGTGGCCAGGATCAATGTGGATGGACTTATCATCCATCTTTTCCTGCTACTACTGTCATTGCATTTGCAGTGAGGAACACACAGACAAAACCCAAACAAACAAAAACCATTCAGTGTATTTTCCCCACCTAGACAAGATTGTGCATCTCAAACACTGAAAAGTATGTGTTACACAATCCTTCCAGTTTTATGTTAATTTGAATCTCAGCATGTACCAAGAATATACACGCACATGTACAGAATAGTATCACTCAGAATCTGCTGTCTCTGACTCATCCCACAGCTTGCTATGAAAATGAATTACACTACACACTATAGCACCTGTATTTATTATCATCTAATTAGTATTAGCTGTCTTCTTTTTTTTTCCCACTCTTCTACTCTTGTTCTACGCAGCTGGAGAAATTCCAAATCATGTAAACGACATATGGTTTTGCTTTTAAAATCATCCAGCCAGAATTCCTAAATACTGAAGAATCTTTGGCTAAATAATTTTCAGCTCAAGAGACAATATTTTATCCCTTGAATTCCACTGGGAAACACTGATATTTGTAGGCATGCAAACTGGCTTTGAGGGAAAAGGGCACGCAATCAGATGTCGAATGATGTTACAAATTTTTTCTGTCACATGCTGTCTTCTCACACTGTGAAAGGGACATATGGCAGCAAGATTAATGCAATGAAAATACCTAGACTACTACTATGGTTAATGAAAGTGAGGTTCTGTTTCTTTTTTTGTTTCACAAACTGTAAGTATAGAAATCAGTAAGTATTGCCCTTAGAATGCAAAAATTCGTTTCTTAATGCTCATGTAACAAGTTCTTGCTTGCAAGAACTAAATGTGATGGCATGTATTTAAGCAATCTACTCTGATTAGGGAGCAACACATACCTGTACCATACCAGGAGCAAAAAACATTGCTAACACTCAAAATTACAGGTAGTAGCTCTTGGTCTTCACTAGAAGTTAGCTGGTACAACAGCTGTCATATTCCTGCTCTACCTTTCAGAATTCACTTTTTAATGAAAGTGGAGTCTGAAGTTTGTGTCCTCTATCTAGACTCTTGTTTGAGAGGGAATAAGTGGTGAAAGCACTTTTCTTCTGAACAGGACACTCACAGTTTAATGAAAAGATGTGGGAAGATATAGAAGATACATCTTGTCCTATGTTTCTACACAAATTCACATCTTTGGCCATAAATGAGCAGTCTGAGGATATCATGTTTAAAGTAAACAAGAAGAAAGAAAGGAAAATAAGGCTATTAAATGGGTTCAACTTCCAAAGTTGGCAAAATAAGTTGAAGGTTTGCATTATTATGCCTAATTGTAAAATCACCATTTAATTCTCACTTTTATTTTATAGTTCCTCTACACAGCTATTCACAGAGTATATCTGTGAGTGAAAAGGAACATCAGTCTTTTTTTTTTTTTTTTTTTTTTTTTTAAGAACTATTCATTTGAGATTCAACAGTGCTAAATGCTGGCCTTGAGCATAAGGTTTAAGGATACGTAACTCTTGTTAAAACTGAGCTACAGTGCCCGTTACTAGAATCAAACCCTTGATTTGAGACTTTTAAACTCCTAATTCCATATCTATTATTCCTTTCTCTCTTTCAACACCTTGGTAACTCAGATTCTGGCTTTGTCTGATGAATTCCTGATATGAACCACTGAGTGCCTTTCAGTTTTACTGCAGTGATAAATCAAGGATGAGAAACCAGTGCAATTTATATCAGCACCCTGTGATAGCAAACAGTTTCAGTATTCTAAGCACAAAACTAAATGAACAAAGTGAATAATCAGATTGCACTTAAATACATAAATTGAAAAGAAAAGTTTTGCTTTTGTCTTTCAAGACAGTAACAAATTTGTTCTTAAACACAATCTTACTTTGGAAAAGTAACATATAATTTAGCATTTTCCTCCTGTACTTCTGTTCACTGGTTCATTTGAGCAATCGGGACTTACTTGCTATACCACTTAAACTGTTTTTCTCCGACTCTGTTTCCTCTCAGTTCACTGATATTACACAAAGTTTACAAATAGGAGTAGGTATTAACAGAACCAGGGTTCAAGTTTGAATCAAAAGTTACGGTAAGCAATTTCACACTGCAGGAGAGGTTATTTGAAAAATGCAAAAAACACTGTGATTCCATTCAAATAGCCAATGTAATTTATACAGAAAAACTAAAACAGCCTGCACTTACAGAAAGTATAATATCATTTTGTCTTTTTAAGCCAATACATTGCATTTTGGAAATGTAGTGCCAAATGTAAAAGCAGTCACTGAAGGGATAATCAACCCTTGTGAGACATGGACAACACTTAATATTAAAATAATCATTTCAACATTGAAATCGTACATGCAAGACGAGGTCAGAAGTAAAGATGCAATAGGATGTTCTCATTTTCTGTGTCTTTTAAGTCTACTTTATCAGACCAGGAGTGATAGAGAGGCATACCACGGATAAACATGTGCTTTCAAATGCCTGTTACTTATGTATTCTAAAAAATCAATATCATATGTTTCTTAAACAATGGGGTTGGATCAGGCAATCTCCATAGGCCCCTTCAAACTCAAAGACTCTCAAAGAACGTCCGTTACACAGGCTACTTTGTGGCAGTACACGCTCTGATGAGTGAGACCAAAAATAAAAGATTACATCATATTTATGTCTGATAGATGGTCTTATTCAAAAAGAGGACACATACAGAAAATAACACTGACTGTGAAATAGAAGTCATTATTTCCAGCAAGGGGCTGGAAAGACATAGGAACAGATACCAGCCAGAGTCTAGAGCCAAGAGTGAGAAGCAAGAATACTTCCATGGTTTATCCTCCTATCACCTTTAGGTCAGACACTTCCTATGCATTTTGGCTACATTGTTAGCTTTGTGGACCACACTTGGTAGTGAGCTTTGGATCAGCTAGAACAGACTGACTTGTGTCCTTGATGCTAAAGGTTAGACTTTGTCCACATTTAGGCCACCTCATCTGCATGGCAACTGCAAATTAACCAAATGAGGAGACAGGAATGCTACAATCCTCCATATAGTAGTTGTAAAAGCATAGTAATGACATCACATTCTGATGTCCAAATCCTCAGCGGGACTTGGTTGACTTGTTCCCAAGAAAAGTCTGAATGTAAACTGCATGGTCATGATGTGTCCAGATCAGATCTGGATCTGCAAAATGCAGAAATACAATGAACAATCTAAAGATATTGCTCTTCAAGGATTTTCTCTCCATTATTTTTTTCAGTTATTCTTTGAAACTCTATAAGCATTTAGCAGACATAACCTCCTTTTGTGATGTAAAAAAAAAAGTATCTTATTTATTCTGGTCATGATCTCTGATAATTCCATCACACATTTTGTATTCTGAGAGACAGCAAGTTAATGATGTTTCCTAATCTTCTCCATTTGAGACTTCATAGATGTCAGTTATGTTCACTTAAGTCATCCTTCCCTCATTAAGACAATTTTTTATTTTTGACCATCTGAATCCCCTTCCCCTATACCTTCTCTTCAACACCCTTTTTGAAAAAGGAGGGCAGAATGGTACTGTAGATACATAAATTTACTTGAGGATGTTACAGAAACATACATATTGCTCTGTTGGACCAGAGGAAGTCCATTTAGCCTAAAAGCCTGTCTTTGGTGGTGGTGAAAAAGGAGATGTTACTGTTCAGTTTTCTTCTCTACCGTTTTCCTATTGGATCCCATTGTTCTCCCTCTCTATTAAGCTCTTTAGTCTCTTCTTTATATCACCAACTTCATCAACGTTTGTGTACCTTACAGTTTTTCTCCAAATGCAATAACTGATCTACAGTATTGTATGTGTATCTACAGATCCTATTTAACCCATACCTTTACAGCTATCACTAATAATTCATACCACTCACCCTGTTTGTCAGTCATCACTGAGCAATCAGCTGATGTTTTCATAGGTCTATTTACTATTCCCCCACAATTTTATTTCAAGGTGGTAACTACCAGTTCAGAGCCAGCGTGAACTTAGGGTTATATTTCTTTATTCTTTACATTCAAAACAGATTAATTTCTTATGTCATTCTATTACCTGGTACCAAGGAATTCTTCAGTAACTCCTTACAATCAGGATTTGTTTTATGATCCTGAGTAACTTTCCATTGATGATCTCTTCCCACTGAGAAAGATAAATATGCACATTCCCCATGTCTGATTTTTCAGTTAATGGAAACTACAGCACATTGAGGAGGAGCCTTGTTAAATGCCTTCAGGGGGTCCAGTGCTCAAACCTGCAGCCCTGACCCCTTTCTATTGTAGATGTACCTTATATCAGCCACAAGCTCAGTGACTCATACGCTAACAGCTTTTGCTTTTAACACGTTTGAGCTCCCAACTCTTCCTCAGTACATTGTATGTATATATCATACTATTATGTACTCCTGCATAATAAATCTGTTCTTCAGATTGTTTCTAGCAACGTGACCAGTGAAGACCTCTGATTTTTTCATGTGCAGTTCCCTGGATACTGGCTGTAACACTGAAAAAATTCACATCTGCCATCTTCCCTCTCAATGTGAGATGTTTTGAAGGTCAGATTGTTTATATCTACCTAAATATAAGCGTTAAACTGCACATTCCCAAACAGCAAATTCAAGGCACAGTTATTTAAAATGTTTATTTCAAATGTGACCTAGGTATTATCATTAAAAAGTTGCATTTAGCACCAGGTTAATGTAGACACATGTTCAATAATGTAAAATCTATTTATAATCTGAGATAAGTCCCTTTTTCTAAATTTGTTTTCCAAGTTCAGTGCTGTTGTCTTTTCTACACAGCATCAAAACATACCCTCTGAAATTATTTCTTTTCTTTATCTGTTGCTTCAAATATTTACATTTAATTCTACTAAAGAAGATCATTGATTAGTTTTGATTTTTGCATGTGAATTTTGCTCTACAACCTGTCTTTTTGGATAATCTTTGTGCAGACAGGGCTGACTAACATCATCCTGGGCTTCTCACAGAAAAATAAATGAACCAGATACTTATTGCTTTCTTCTTTTAGTGCTGATAACTGCAGTCAGAAAGTAGCACCCCTACACTAAAGTGTACACAATATTCAGTCTTGCTTTTTCAGCAAATTTTATAAATCAAGTGTTCTTTGGAAGCACAAGTGAAAAACATTAGAGCCAAGCTTATCTTCTCCTCCATTTTACCAGTTTATGGAAAGAGTGAAGCCAGGAAGAGACACATAATACACATCAACTCCTGGCTACATGGCTGGTGCCATTGTGAGGGTTTGGGGTTTTATGATAATGGAACCTTTTATGAAGATTATAATCTTTGAAGGAGCAATGGGATCCACATGTCTAGAAGGGGCAGGGCAATTCTGGGGAACAGGCTGGCTAACCTTAGTGAGGCACACTTTAAACTGAAGGAATTGGGGGTGGGGTCCATAAGGACAATGCACATGTCATTGCAACTGACTGGGGAATGCACCAAGACAACAGAAAGAGTAATAAATTTCCTTAGTTCCCTAGCTCCTTCTCATGACAAAAGGCAGAAAAGGCCAGCCACCTGAAAAGTGAGTATGCCTAGGTGAAATCTTCATTTATCCCTCTAGGGATACCTTCACCCTCTTCCCTGGAGTATCTGTATACTAATGCTCTCAGAATGGGAAATAAACAGGAAGAATTAGAGATCTGTTTGTGGTCACAAGGCCATGATCTCATTGTGATCACAAAGACATGGTGGGACAGCTCACATCACTGGAATGCTGTCAAGGATGGCTGTGTCCTTTTTAGGAAAGACAGGCAAGTGAGGCAAGGCAGTGGAGTTGCTCTTTATGAACATATCGAGCTCCACCTAGGGGTGAATGATGACTGAGTAGAGAGCTTGTGGGTGATAATTTAGGGGCAGGCTAATATGGCTGACACTGTTGCGAGTGTGTACTACAGGCCACCTGATTAGAAGGAGAAAGTTGATGAGGACTTCTACAAACAGGTGGAAGTAGCCTTGTGATCCTGGGCACTGGTTCTTATAAGGGACTTCAACCATTCCAATATTTGTTGCATTAGCAACATATCCAGGCATGCACAGTCCAGGAGGTTCCTGCCATGCACTGAAAATAACTTTCTAATACAGGTGGTGGAGGAGCTGATGAGGAGAAGTGTGCTGCTGGATCCTGTTCTTACTAACAAGGAAGGACTGGTAACAGAGGATGCTGAGAAGATGGAGATACTGAACGCCTTCTTTCCTTCTGTCTTTACTACAAAGACTGCACCCAGGGAATCCTAGAACCTGCAGGTAAGAGACTGAATTTCGGAAATGGAAGAATTTCCCTTTGATCAAGGAGGATATAGTCAGAGACCATCTAGCCAAAATCAGTGTGCACAAATCCATGGCATGCATCAATATAAGTTAGGGGATGACCTGCTAGAGAGAAGATCTGTGGAGAAGGACCTAAAGGTCCTGGTAGACAACAGGTTGGCCATGAGCCAGCAGTGTGCACTTGTGGCCAAGAAGGCCTAAGGGGTCCTGGGATGCATTTAACAAGAGCATGGCCTGCAAGTCGAGGGATGTGATTCTTCCCCTCTACTCCGCCCTGGTGAGGCCGCATTTAGCATACTGTGTCCGGTTTTGGGCTCTCCAGTTCAAAGAAGACAGGGATTTCTTAGACAGAGTGCACTGGAAAGCCACAAAAATGGTAAAGTACCTGGAGCATCTCCTGTACAAAGACTGAGAGACCTGAGTCTGTTCAGCCTAGAAGACTGTGAGGGGATCCGACCCATGTTTATAAACATCCAAAGTGCAGGAGCCAACTGAGTGAGGCCAGACTCTTCAGTGGTGCATAGTAATACAAGGAGCAATAGCCAAAAACTGGAACATAGGATGTTCCACACAAAAATACAGAAGAACTTCTTTACAGTGCAGTTACAGAGCCCTGGAACAGGCTGCCTAGAGAGGCTGTAGAGTTTCCTTGTCTGGAGGTATTCACGATCTGCCTAGATGCCTACCTGTGTAACCTACTGGAGGGAACAGGCTTTAGCAGGGGATTGGACTGACTGATCTCTAGAGGCTCCTTCCAACCTTCACAATTCTGTGATTCTGTTTTTAAAAGGCCAAGTGTTTATTGTTTAAATACTGAAAAAAAAGAAAAAAAAAATCAAATAGAACAACTAGTCAAGAAATAAAACAACCCTAATTGGCAACAGCTTTATAAAAGTAATTTTTGCCTCACATGGTATTTATTATATTATAGAATACTGACTACATTTTAAAGATTACTACATACGCTAGAACTTTCTTCTGCCCCATTCTTCTGTGCACATCTTTTCCATTACTTCCAAAAAAAAATCCCACAGCCTAATGCAATTACAGAAGTTATTATCAGTATGATAAGTTGATAAATATTTTTTATAATCCTCATAGTTTCAAATGAAATTAATTTTAGAAGCTGCATCAAATTTCCTTTCTGGTACTCCCAAGTCATGTCATTACAGACTTTGGATGACCTACTGTGCATTTCAGTGTTTGAATATATTTAGGTCTGCTTTCAGTGTAGCATGAAGTCTGATTTTTTTCCTAATATAATATTAGATCTTTTTGGGAATTTTATAGCTTCTTCTTCTAGCTATCAATTTAAGTTGCAGTTTAGGAAAAAGAAAAAATATATATATATTAAAAATAAGCTGAAAGTAATAACCAACAACATATTGAGACGACTGAAAGTTCTATAAACAAACAACTCTGAAAGACCAAAAAAAAAATGCTTATTTCCCTATTTTGCCAGGCGATAAGATATATTCACTGCTCTTTGAATAGCTTTATGAATTCAGAGCTGGAGAAAATATTTAAAGGAATTTCTATCTTAAATATCACAGAAAATTACAATTTTTACATATACCATATTGTCTCCCAATATTTCTTCAGGAGCTGTTAATTACAACAGACACATAGAAGAATCAAGATGAGGGAACAAGAAGAAAAGTAGTACCACATTAATGGTCCAGCAACAGTTGAGCTCTTTATTTCTTAATATCTATGGATGAATATTTGATGTAAGACCAAGAGTACCAAAACTAAAAGTGAAGGAATGTATGTTTTTCAGTCCATAGCTATAAAAAGTGACAAGAAAGTAGTGCCAGCCATTTCTGGCTTCACTGGTAGGTGTATAAAGATCAATTCTTTGGGTCTGGTAGGAGTGTTTTCCAGAGTAAAAATCTCAGACAGGAATCACAAAAGCATGATTCATCTCACCTGGCATTAGACTCAAATAATTAAATAAAGAAGTTATTCAAAGGACACCAATCCTGTACTAAATCATTTATGTACTGCAGATAAGAAAAATAAATAAACAAAAGTTCAGACATGAGAACATTACCTGGGTCATAACCTCAGCTGCTTATTCATCTGCAATCTAATTTTCATAAATAGACATTAAAGTTGAGGAACATCTAACAGGGACAGAATGGATATGGAACCATAAAACTTAACTAAGAGGAGCATTGTAGAGGAGCATCAAAGCTCTGAGCGCATTTAAAGCACAGAGCAGGAGATGCTATGACATTCACTATAAAGGATAGTGGACTGAGATTTACAGCCTGAGATGGGACACTTGGACAAACAAGGAAACAACTGCTCAAAACCTGAGCACTGACAAAAGAAATCTTGGGCTCCTATGGTGCAAAACTGATTTCAATGAGAAGTGCATGGCCAGGATTAGGGGGCTGGAATCCCAGTTGTCTGCAGAGGTTTATGTGGGTTCTGCATAACTCTGCTCCAATGGGTGACTTTAATAGTACTGTGACTTCCTAATTTAAGAAATGAAAAATGTGCAAAGTTATACCAACTGCATGATAGGGTGAGATAGCCATATCTTGAGGAATTCAAGTGCCACTTCTTTCCTAGTCCTCCGTGCATTGGCTGGCGGCCCTAACACAGAAATATTGCAAGCCTAATATTTCCCTTACTGAGTCAAAATGAGTGAGGCTAACTTTGATGGCTAGTCTTGGTAGCAGCCTAGCCCAGCCACACAGAGAAGTGGTGAGACGTGTGGGATATTGTTAGCTCCTATCTGTGCATCACTTCCCCATCTCCCCCAAGGAAACATGATTCGCAAAGACTGTTAACCACCAACACTCAGGTTTTAACACATCAAAATAAGGATGGCAACATTTTACCATGTCTTAAAATTGGAAAAGATTTTCACTGAAAGAACCAAGTCTCTTTTATTATTTTTTTTTCAATTCTTTTCCTCATTTTCTGAAACCAGATCACTAAAAGGCCATGGATGCTCAGAGACAGAATGTACTAGAGGGTACTGGTTCAGTGGTGGAAGGATGGATGTGTGCTCTTGGTTTGCTTTTGCAAAGCTGGCACAAGTGTTTGAGGTTGCAGTAGAAATGTCTGGCAAAACTGCTGAGAACACCTGTGTTTCCCTCAAGCTCTGCCTCCAAGGCATGTCTGAGTGCATCACTTCTTGCAGCACAGGGGAGGCACATGAGAGTGACACAGGTGACCAGGCCGGTGGGAGCACAGAGCAGCCATCACACAGCTTGGGAACATCCATGCACATTCTGGAAGGCACACTGAGTTCAGGCAGTGGTTCCCTCACAGTTTTCTTTTTCTTTTAAAGCACACCATCAAAGAGAATGAAGCTTTTGTTTTAAAGCCACCTTGTTGCCAGCTGAGAAAGGTTAAGGAAAAGAGAGAATGTGTCAGCAGAGTATAAGAGAGGAATGAAGAAAAAAGGGCACAAGTGAAGAGCCAAGAACGTCCCTCTTCCTATTTCTCTGTGCTCAAGTAGCTTTTCTTTTGTTTGTTTGGTTGGTTGGTTGAAGCATTTCTTCTTAGTATAAGTGCCTGTGTAAGTGCACTAGTGTTTACATGCCCCAGCTGCTGTCAAGTCACTGCTAAGGCAGGCTTTGTACATATACAGAGTCAGAAGTCCCTAGCCCAGAGCCTACTGCTGAATCAAGCAAGACAGAAAATGGATGGATTTCAAGCAATATTACCACCTTCGTTCTCCAGGCAGCAAAAAAAAAACAAAGGGAAATCAAATGACTTACCAGGGCAGAGATGACTGGGAAACATATGCAAATCTGCTAGATCTTATTTCTGCATCCCTTCCTCTGCATCAGAGGACAGTGTGCACACTGGTTACTTCCAGTATTTTTGCTGCTTAGTCATTTTCTCCTAACATCCCAAAAAGGGCAATTTTGTAGTGGTGCTTCACTTCTTTCTGTCTGATCTAGTTGGTTTGGCTGTTTTTTTTTAGTGACCACTTCTGCATCTAATACTATATGCTCTATTTTTTAAAATAAAACAAGTTGTAAGCAGTAACAAACTGAACGCCTGAGGGTGGTTGAAATGAACATATTTCTACAAAACAATCAGGTGAAGAATTCTATATTAGGCAAAAGGGGTAGGTAAAACAGAGATTCAGGTAAGACTCAGCTTTTATGATGGTTTATTATGATAATTAGCATAATGGATGCTGAAAGTCAAACAGCAGGCTCATAATACAGCATGTACTGAGCACTGCCTTGTCTTCCTGTTTTGCTACACATTCCTCCTCTGCTACTCTGTTAGTGGAAGTAAATCCTCCTACCACCTTTAACTGTAGGACTTTGTTTGCATGATGCTACATAGTGTGTCCTATCAAGGGTTTGACAAACAGGTGATATCTGGACATCTAAAAGCGAGCACAAATAATCACAATGGATCAAGCAAGGATTCATTTTGCTAAGTATCCCAATTCAAAGCAGATCAGAGAATCACAGAATCACAGGGTTTGGAAAGAACCTAGAGACCACCTGCTAAACCAGGTTCCCTACAGTAGATTATACAGAAAAGCATCCAGGTGAGTTTTGAACATCTCCAGAGGAGGAGCCACTACAGCCTCTCCAGGCAGCCTGTTCAGTGCTCTGTCACCCTCACAGTACAGAAGTTTTTCCCTATGTTCAGATAGAACTTCCTGCATTCCAGTTAGTGCACATTGCCCCTTGTCCTATTGCTGGGCACTGCTGAAAAGTGCCTGGGCCCCACCCACTTGATTTCTGCCCTTTAGACATTTATAAACATTGATCAGAATCCCTCTCAGTTTTCTCTTCTACAGCTGAACAGTCCCAAGTCTCTCAGTCTTTCTTTGTACAGGAGATGCTCCAGGTACTTTACCATCTCTGTGGTTCTCCAGTGGACTCTGTCTAGGAAATCCCTGTCTTCTTCGAACTGGAGAGCTCAAAACTGGACACAGTATTCTAAAAGCAGTATCTCCAGAGCACAGCAGAGAGGGAGGATAACCTCCCTTGATCTTCAAACCATGTTCTTGTTATATGCACCCTAGGATCCCACTGGCCACAAGGGCACACTGCTGGCTCATGGCCAACCTGTTGTCTACCAGGACTCTTAGGTCCTTCTCCACAGATCTCTTCTCCAGCAGATCATCCCCTAACCTGTACTAGTGCATGCAGTTATTCCTCCCCCAGTGTAGGACTCAACTCTTGCTCTTGTTGAACCTCATGAGGCTCTTCTTCGTCCAACTGGTCTGTCCAATTGGCCTGTCCAGGTTTTGCTGAATGCAATACAGCCTTCTGGTGTGTCTTCCCAGACTCTTCCCAGCTACATATAATCAGCAAACTTGCTGACAATGTATTCTATTGCTTCATCCAGGTCACTGAAGATGTTGAACAAGATCAGTCCCAGTACTGACCTCTGAGAAATACTGCTAGCTAAAAAGCCTCCAATTATACTCTGCACCACTGATCAACAATCCTCTGAGTTCTGACAGTCAGCCAGTTCTCAATTCACCTCACTGTCCACTCATCAACCCCACATTTCTTAAGCTTACCTATGAAGACGTTTTTGAAGACAGTGTCAAAAGCCTTACTAAAGTCAAGGTACACAACATCCACTGCTCTCCCCTCAACTACCTGGCCAGTCATTACATCATAAAAGGCTACTAGATTAATAAAGCATGAACACTCTACACCCTTGGTTGTAGTAGTCACTACAAGTTACTAAAAGTCCTTGCTACTTCTTAGTAGCTAATATTCTTTTGTAAGTACCTAAAAGTGTGATTGGTTTATGTACAAAAGAGATTCAAATCCACTATTCATCCACAAACTATCAAACACAAGGGCTTTTTATAAAGATTCTTCTCCAGAAGAGTTTTGCTTGTACAAAACCAAAAAATTCTTGGACACTTGTCTGGATTTTTCTTATTGGATTGCCAGGCTGTTGGAAACCAAGCATTGTCTAAATAACAAACCCTACATACTTAGAAGGAGTAATTCAAAATGTGTACAAAGTGTAGTAAAGACCTCTCTGCACCCAGATTAAGAAAAAAAAAAATCCTTTTCATGCTTTCTAGCATAATTTGTTATGCATACATATCTCAGTTTTTCAGCAGTGTGCAAAAAGCTGAGTGATTCCAGAGTGCACTGAACTTACTGCAAATGTTTGGTGTGTTAACAATAAATCTAGTGTATTCAGGATGTATCCCACTTACTATGCACATACAAACTGTAATGCTCACATCAGTGGGTCTGATGGACTAGACTTACAGAACAGGCTTTTAAGATACACATATGTCTCCCCAGCTAAGATATATCATGCAGAAATACAGTAGCTTGCCTTAACCACCTTCCTCCCCTTTTGTCATGGTTAACACCAGTGAACTGAGGAAGATAATCAAAGGAAACAAAGAAGTAGAACTCTTGTTGAGATAAAAACTGTTTACTAAGGCAGAAAAGGAAGGGAAAAATAACAGTAATTAAAATTATATATAAATATGTGTGTGCATTTATACAAAATATATGATGCACAATGCAATTGCTTAGTACCTTCTGATACCCAGCTAGTCCCCTAGGAGTGGCTTCTTCCTCAGCCAGCTCCCCTTAGTTTTACTGTGGTGTTTTTGTTTTTTGTTTTTTTTCCACATGATGTCAGAGTTATCTGGTATGGAATATCCCTTTGGCCAGTTAAGGTCAGATCTGGTTCTATCCCCTTCCAGCCCCAGCTCCTCACTGTCAGGATAGTATAAGAAGCTGAAAAACTGAAATGTCCTTGGCCCTACGCAGCACTGCTCATCAACATCTAAAACATCAGTGTGTTATCAACATTATTTTTCTCCCAAACCCAAAACATAGCATCACACCAGCTGTTATGAAGGAAATTAAACTCTAGCCCAGCTAAAACCAGGACACCACTTTAATACGTACCACTAAGAAAAAAACAGAAAACATGCCACAAATGACCTCAGCTTTCATATTATAAGGAGAACAAAACTTCCTAAGGCAGGTCAGTCTCAAAAAATATGAGGTATATACAGCTTAAGTTAAAGAGAGAAACAGGTAGGAAGCCAATGCTGTTCAGTCAGTAAATTATAAAGGATCAAAAGGGGATGCATCTTAACAGTGCTTTCATATTAAAGGTGCTATAGTTAAGGTTTTCAGATTTTTCACTGTAAGAAAACAGAATGGCAGTTATACAATGATTACTGTTCTAAAAGTTCCCAGGAGACAGCATTTATTTAAGTAGAAAACAGTTTATAAGGATAACCTTATGGGAGATTCAGTACATCTCTTCCTGAGCTTCCCAAGGGGAAGGCAATCAGACTCAGACAACCTCACTTGCAACCTCACAGCATCCTGAAGCACAACACAAACAACATCAGGCAGGACATTCATTCAGGACAAGCAGATAGCCACTGCCATTAGGTTGTCATAGGAATTAAAGGCTTCAAATACAGGCATCTTAGCATTCCAGCCACTGAATCTATGGAACGTATGAAAGCCATACATATTTATATGTATAGCACTCAATGCCTGGGGGAAACCCTTTCCCAGGTTTGCTTTCTCCCAACTTGCCACACACAAACCCAAGTCCTGTCTCTAAGTCACAGGCCTGAGGGCTTTCTATTCATAACCTCCTTTCCCTAAGTAAAATACACAGTACAATGATTCAGTTAATAAAACCAGCACCATAGATGGCTTTCTCCTTTATGTTATCTATATGCAGTTCATTGAGTCTACGATATTTAATTAAATCATTTAATATGAATACAATATTTAAATATTTTAAGTTGCCAACATTTATGTTCTCACACAAAATGTGAAAAGAACTCCAGAAATTGTTATTTATCCCTAATTTTCACTCTCCTGGTATGAGGTCCCCAAATGGGAAGTCCCATATTCTCCAAATTGTTCCAAAATTATACGTATGTATGTACATACACTTACATTCTTATAACAATACTTTGTTTACCAAAATGGATTTTTGCATTTCATTTAGGTGTTTCCTTGGGTCTTGCTTGAATAAGCATTTCTGCATAATGCTCTCTTAAAGCCAACCATATTCTCTGGAGAATTGAAACAAAATATGAAAGTGAAAAAAGCTTTTAAAGTCCTCAGGATGCTTTCATTGTGAATTCAGTCAAATCTGTTGGCTGTATCTTTGAGTTTGAGGAATGGCTGGCAATCTTGCAGTGAACAATATCCTTCTCATTTACTCCTAATGCTTGAAACGTATTTCTGGCTGAGGTTCCTGCCTGAGACAGGGGTGAGCATAGCTAGTATCAATAAACTGTCACTTGATTTCTCATCCCCTCCTCATAGGGAAAAGAAAGCAGAGAGTGGGAACTTGCCACATTTTATCCAAGGGAAGGAAAAATAATTTGCCCTTTCTTTCTTTCCCTCAAACTTGTTACTTGCAGAAGCAACAACAGCAACAGACATGAAGATTCGGAAAGGTGAATCAACAGTTCTGGAGCAAGTATAGCCAGGAATTCAAACATCTGGAAAAAAATGCCTTGCTAGCTCCATCAATTCTGCCATATAAGTCCATTTAAACACTGTATTTTAGAGTTAGAAAGAAAATTGTTTCCATTAGTTTTGCTACATTGAGACTCTAGAAGCAATGCCCCATTAGACACATATAATTTACATCTTCTCTTATTTAAATATGAAAAACATAATGGTCCCTTCTCGTGACATATCTGGTACTTTTTCTCTCCCTCACACTAATTGTTTTCAGCACTCATTCCTCTCAAGTATGGGATGGAATTCTTGGAGGGAAAACTGGACAGTCCAACTATTTGGCCTGTTGTACAGTATTCAAAGAACAACTCAGGGCTGTTGATCATCACAATTTCTGTATGGGGAATTTAGCACCAGAAAAATGCCTACAGACTATGGAAACAGAAATAATAACAGCAATAATAATAATAATGCAGTAAAAATAATAATCTATTGCTTTTATTCAACCAAGGCTTCAAGCTGAGACAGGAGGTGGTGCACAGACAATAATGATAAGAACAGATAATGGCAGGAGAATGTTCTCTTTGTCCTAACATGCCATATCTCTTTTGCTCCATCCAGTTCTTACATCAAGAACTCAGAGTATGAGGAATGTGTGGATACCTTCATTAAAATTGATGGACAGACTTGGCCATCTGATTTTTTTCTATTATATTAAGTCTGAGAAAAAGCAGATTTTATAGGCTCTTCCTTTTCTTCAGCTGCCAGCCACCTGCCTTTCACCAGACAGTTAACTGAAGTCACTACACAGTCATAACCCTCATCCTTCAGTGAGGGACAAAAATGAGGTGTTATGTTATCTGTGTATTAACAAGTTGAGGCATGCAGGCTGCTGTTTTGTGACTAGATTAGTCCACAACAAAGAGGATATAAAATCATTTTGCTGAACAGGTACAGAGGAATCATGTTTAATTCTATACATTATTCAGGTCTCATGTATCATTTCACAACCTGGACCAACTCCCTACAAACCCTAGGTAAGGAGCTCATGAATCACGGATAACTATGACTTAATACATTTTGTTGTTGTTTTGATTTTGCTCTGACTTAGAAGCAGTATTTGTCACCTGAATGCTGGGAAGTCTCTGGAGAAAAGTCATTAACGTAATATATATCAGCCTTTTTGTTCCAACAAATACCTTCCTGTTCTTGTGATGAATAACTTGGCCTACAGGAAATACAGTAATCTAATTCCCACTTCTTGTTAGAAATTTAAAAAGTAACATAGCAAGACCATTTAAAAGAGGGATTGAAGATTGTTTTACTTTTTAGAGAGATAGAAATCCTCAAAGGCAGATGGAATCCAATAAGGCCATAAAAAGCCATTAATTGTAGGGCAATTTCATTAAATCATTGTTTGCTGTAAGGTTAACCACTAAAAAGTATTTTGTCCAGCGAATTACATTATAATATACTTACTTGGTGAACATACTTGGGAAGAGTTTTAGTCACTTTTCCTTTCAGTTGTAGATTTTACATTAGAATTCTTCCCTACTTCAGCAAAATAGTGCTCTACTAAAAATAATACTAAGAGGTTAAATATTCTGAGAATTAAATTATGCACCTCACAAAGCAAACAACTAATGCTTAATGAGGAGCATTTTCGTCTGGATGAAGCATTTTTAATACTTGCAGAAATAATTGATGTTGGCAGAATTTTGATATCAGTAGACCTCTAGTGGCTATTACAGTAATTGGTGATTACATGACTTTTTTTTAATATTTTCTTCAAAAAATAATACAAAAAAATCTAACTAGCAAAACCATGATAAAATATTATTAAAATAGAAGAAAAAAAAATAACAAGCATCTTAATTCACAACTGTTATTCAATACGTATTTAGAGGCCCAGTTCTGGTTTTAATGATTAATTTAATAATTTAAAAGGTAATTTAACTTTAACAATTAATTTAAAATTACACAGCTAAACACCTTTTCAAATCTAGTCACCAAAATCCACACCTGAGTCA
Source organism: Tetrao urogallus (assembly GCF_951394365.1). Classification (NCBI taxonomy): domain Eukaryota; kingdom Metazoa; phylum Chordata; class Aves; order Galliformes; family Phasianidae; genus Tetrao; species Tetrao urogallus. The sequence goes on along the minus strand of NC_136815.1, from coordinate 41,245,915 downwards.
GAAGCAGATGTTTTAAAATTTCCTGAGATTAACTTAAAAATATTTGCCAAGTGCTCTGAAAGAGGTATTTATAGGTGGAGTCTCAAAAGAGACAGAAAACTGTTTTCCTTCTCCCCTGTCTGGGCACATGTCTGTCACACACACTGTGTGTGTCGCACACACACTGTCCCTTCTCAGTTTGTTCTCTGGTGGGAAGAAACCCAGACCCACAAGTCAGAGTTGTCTTCAGAGGCCTTGGGTAAGGTCCCAGGCTGGATCAGTAACTGTGGGACAGGAAAATGTGCTATAGCACAGATGGGTGAGTCAGATAATTGGTATTTGGTGAAATATCCGTTTTAACTGCCCTTCATTTATTATGGCATAATTGTCACACTTCAGTGCCTATAAACAAGTGTAAAATACATAGGATCCCTTGCAGTGATTTAGTAAAGAAACTAATAAATGACAGGTCTTGATGACCTTTGAAAAATCAGGTTTCATTAATTTAATGCAATTTCAACGGATTTGGTGCCTGCATATGGGAGGCTCAAAACTCAGAATTCAATATTTTGCTTATTTAGTCTGCCTATATGACAGCTCACTATCTTGGTCTTGTCATGTAATGAGTTAAAAGTCTTTTATGATATCTAGGCCTAACAAACACTTCACTGATTGTTCAGATGGCATTAAATATATTCTGCTCTCTGGGAATCCAGAAGGATTTTATTTCCAAAGCAGATACACTTGGCATCTTGCAGCATTAGTCAGAAAGCAGTATGAAATTTAAACTTTCATCACCTCAGTGCCCATTTAAGAGACTTTGCTTTAGTTGGTCTCCACAGACTACTTCCAGATTATTTCAGATTGAGAATAGATACAATTTTGTTTTCTTAACATTGTCTTATATTTAAAAAAAACGCTAATTCAAAAGAATCCTGCTAAGTAAAAACTGTTAGTTGGGTTCAACAGATTTGTAGTGGGTTCTCCTTTATATGCTGGTGAATAACTGGTTAATCATACGTACAATCAGAAAAGTAAATTTTTGCTTAAAAAACAGTCCTGTTTCACCTATAAGTGAAATCCATGCCTTTGGATGGACTCTATAGTGATCAGAAAAACATAATTCTGCACCACGTATTTAGAAAATACCAATTTACAACATAACTGGTAGCTAGAAAACATCTATACAAAGCATTACATATCTTTGTGTGCACCACAACACAGGATTTTACAAAAGAATTTAAGACCTACACCACCAAAGACAGATTGTTTTAATGAAGCAAATGTGGAAATGTCCAAATGTCCAAAGAGGTCTGAGCACACACTGGCAAGCGCAATGATCTAAACTTCCAATACACATCCACTGAAGCTATTTTTGACTGATTATTGTAGGCTGAGTGGTTCAAAAAGAGAGTGTTTAAAATATTTGCAGCTAGGCAGTCATACTTCCAAAGGGTTCAGCATATGATCCATTGGCAGTCAGTGTCTAATAGTTATCCGTTCAGATAAGATGATGGTTGTTTATTATCAAATCAACTCTTTGCCTGAGGGTGTTGCCAAACTAGTTAATGGTAAGTTTGGCTGAGCAACCTGGATAACACTGGAAGCAATTTTACTCTGCAGAAACTGCTTGCTGTGTGCCAGCAGTGAAAACCTGCCGTTGCAAAGCTGATTAAGCCATGCTAAAACAGTGATGCATATTTTTTACTTTAAACAGAAAGAGCCCACATTATTTGATTAATTTATCTACAAGAATTCTTTGCAGTCCTAAGATGTAAACACAGCTACAAATTGGAAACTCTTAAGAAATATCTTAGTTCTTCTACTGAACACTTTTTAGGATCTTAACATAACTTGGAAGTGCACCATTTATTATTTTTTGAGCTCTATTGAAGTAACATTTTTCTTTGTCAGTATATTAGCCAGATCTTCCAAACCCATGAAAAATACTATCTCCAAGCGAGATGAGCTTACATCTCAAACGATTCTTGACACACTCTTCCAAGACAAACCTTCATTCAAACAGTTAAAATTCCTGTTCCTAACTCTGCTGCTCTGAAGATTTTTCAGAGCCAAAAGCTGGAGAGAGCCAAACTTTGGACAACCCTCATCTCATTCTGAAAGTTCCAGGTTACAGTGTCTTTGGAAACAGAACAGTGGAAAGATGCACAAAAGGGAGCAGTTCCATTTAACTGAGCTCATTGGCATAAAGCACAAGAGTGCATCTACTTTAGCATAATGTCAATAGAATCACATAACAGCTTAGGCTGGAAGAGATCTCAAAAGATCATCAGCTGAAGTCTTCGGTGGGAGGAGTGTGGGAGAGATTATCTAATCCCCTATTCAATCATATATTGAGAATCTCCAGTGATGAGCACTCCACCACATCCCTGGGAAGACTGTTCCATTAACTGATTGTTCTCACTATAAAAAATGTTTTTTCATACCAAAATGAAACCTCTCTTAATGTAGCTTGTATCTCTTTCCCCTGGTTATCTCCATGTGGTTCCTTGTGAAAAGAGAGCTTCCTTCACACACACAAGTACTGAAAAACTGTGATGAGGTACCTCCTCAGCCTTTTTCCAGGCTGCAAAGACCCAGCTCCCTCAGTCCTTCTCACAGGGCAGGTTTGCCAGCCCTTTGACCATCTATGTGGTCTTTCTCTGGACCCTGCCTGTGTCTTTTTTGAATAGCAGAGCCTAGAATTAAATACTTCAGGTATAGCCTGACAAGCACTGAGTGGGATAATCACATCTTAATCTCTGCTAATAACAGAATTGCAAAGTCAGTAGAAACTAATTTTGAACTTTCTTATGTATTTCTTCGTGTTTGTCCTGAAAAAGAATAAGAACGGAATGAGCAACTCACATTTGAAAACCAGTAGTGAAGAGGTACAAGTTTAAGGCATTCTGTACTCAAATGACTCTGAGTGGACTTCAGCCCAAGGTAGCACCTGGTAGAGACTGAAGATCTGGAATCAGAATAACCAGTGAAACTATCCATCTATTGATTCTGCTACCAAAATCTTAATTGCATTACAGGGTGCACTGGTACATTTCAACTATAAAGAACACATTTAGGTGAAAGATGTGGATATGCAATCTGTGAGACTCCAAAATAAGCTAATAAAGACCTGGGACCTGAGTTACATAACATAAATATCATAAACATTTGGTACTTTTTTTAGTCAGGACTTCAAAGAGTTTATCAGTGTTTGTGCTTCAAGCAAAGAACAAAGGAACTCTCTGGTGTTTTGTGCTCATAGACTTTTTTTTTTTTTTTTTTTTGTACAGGATCTAGATAGATGTAAGAAATAGGTCATGATCCAAAATGCAAAAGTGAGACCTCAGCCCTACCTTAAAGACACCAGCATCTAACAGGTACCATATGTATTTATGTAATATAAATGTAATCATGTCATACAACAAGCAGAGCTCTCACCACGGAGAAAGTTTCTGACCTATCTTCACAGCTGTCCTCTTCTTTCTTGTGTGAACATGTCACTAAAAGTGCCTGTCATGTTTCAGGATGAACTGAGCCGTAGCACGCAGAAAGAAAAGGCTCCTATTTCAGATACCTTTGGCCAATCCATATATCCTACCTATTCTCATATTTTGTATGTTTACAGAATCTAAATTAGAGTAGTAAAGACTATCTCATAAGATGTAGGTGGATCTTAAAATACCATCTAGATTTCTAGCTTAGTCTAAAAGCTACTCTTCAGTAGTACCATAAGAGTGGATTTGTTGAAGAGAAATACAGAGAGAGAGAGAGAGAGAGAGAGAGAGAGAGAGAGAGAGATAGTGCTGAATTATTGAGAACATCCAGGGAAAAAATAATAATATTACAAATTATCTGCAGTTTGCAGGGCCAAAACCCTTCCACTCCTTCCAAAAGTCAGTCAAATTTCATTGAAGTGTAATACAGATTTAACTTAAGGTATAATTTTTTTCTATAAACTGTGTAGCTCCCTCTCATTACAGCTTATAGATGTCAAAGAACATGGATCACCTCTGTTCACTCTCAAGGGAGGAATATGACAGTAATGTCCATCCTCTTCTTTACTCTGTCAAAAGAGTTCCTCAGCATATTTCTTACAGCATCAATAAATTCCAGCATCTTCAAACTGGCAGCTCAATTTATAAAACTGTATCTTTAGAGTATTTTGTTGCAAAGTTTTTGTTATAGTTTTTATTTCTTAACTATAGATTTGTTTTAGTTTTGTTTTATTCTTTATTTCTGCAAGCTATGTTCTGACCTTCAGTCACATTATTGGCAATTTCTGACACCTCCAGGTTCTAAATGATAGATTTTGCTGTGGCTCAAGGCAAAGGACATTATTCTTCTGTCTATGACCCATCCTTGCTTTATTTCCTCAACTCCATTGGCCTCCTGATTTAACCAGGGAGATTGGAAAGTAACCTTTCTGGGCTTTGCTATCCCTGCTAATAGCTCTAAACATTTTGGATTAATGATGCCCTGAGTCATTGGAAAATGTTTTATGGAAGCATACATTTAACAAAGATGGTAATATTCTCCCAAACACCCTCAAGTTGAAAACACTTCCGTTAGTATTACTACCTGGAATGATAAAACTACTGAATCAGGTTTTCAATTTAAATGCACAGGCAAACACCCTCAGATTGCTTTGAAAAGATATTCCACACGTACAGGGTGGGTGGAAGAGGTGACAGCATCTCTTTTGGAATTTAGGCAACATAACATGGCATGCCATTTCTGCTGTGGTACAAACTAGCTGGCATTCCAGAACAGGTTTTATTGTAGTGAAATCAAGCAAGCATTTATCACAAACATCTATTTGGTTACTCCACCATTTGAAGATGAGAAGGAACAGCAGGTGGACTTCAGCATGCTTTCTTCATTGACACTGCACAGTGGACTTACAAAATGTGCTGAATAATTAAGGAGGTTAAGACCACATTTTTCATACTTAGAAAATGTAACGGCAACTATCAACCATCAAAGTCAATACTGAAGACAGAAAATGATAGCTGTTTTTAAACAACATCAGAACCTCATTTGCACTACAGCAGTGTAGGCCCACTGAGAATGTGATGAAAGACATTTAAATTTGCCTGTATTGCCATTTTCCTTTCACACACCGGCAATACTTGTTTAAATAGCTCCTTCATGGAACAACTAGAAGAGAACCTGCAAACCTTCACCTGGAGCAGCACTTTCAAAGGCACAAATTGCAGAAGTGCTCTCTTTCCTCTACCTCTGTGAGAGTTAGACGTCTAACTACCAGTTATGACTCTGCCAGCCCAATCACTGCCACCTCTCTTTCTGTCTTCTATACAGCTCTTTGGAAAATTATTTCTGCTTGCTGATAAAAATGCCTTTCTCTTCTCATGCTTAGCATCCCAATCAGAAATCAGCACAAAGAAAGCTTACTTTCTTATTGGCTGTTGATCAGTTTATTAGCTATATTGATCTGTTCTCACTGAAGTACAGATCTTTCAATCACCAGTACCCATCCTTTACTACAATTCTCCTTTGATACTACATACTTATAGTTGGGAAATAGCCAAAAGTGCAGTACTGAGGAGAAATACTTCAAATTTCCTACATTGAGTGCTAAGGATTGTTATGAAAACTATTTCTTTTCCTCCATAACTCTCACCTCGGAGACAAAAAAAACCTTGGTGTTTTTCACAAATAACTACAGAAAGCTATGAAAAAAATTGTTCTTTATCCTGACACTACTGAAAAAAGTCTTTCAATCCCCAGTCCATTTCTCTCTATCTGTCTTGATGTTTACATGACAGAAAAAAACAGTGTTTGAAAATGAAGGTGGATAAATGAAAAGTGGTAGGAGGAAGAAAGTATTTCTTAATCATCTCCCTGTGACAAGAACAACCAGCTTTAAATTATTTAACCCAGTCTCAATGTTAAGAACTTTCAAAATGCTATGATACCGGCTGTCCACTTGGACAGCCACAAAAGCAAAAATAAACAAATAATCTTTCACTTGTAATGAGCCAGAAATACCATTTCTTTTTTTAGGCCTTATGAGCTGTAAATTTTATAAATCCTTGCCTTCATTACCACCATCATCACTGGGCACTGAAACAGGCTTCCCAAGGCACTGGTTATGGATGGCCCTAAGCTGATAATTTTGGGTGGTCCTGTGTGGAGCCAAGAGTCGGATTCCTTGTGGGTTCCTTTCAACTCAAAATATCCCATAATCACACTTACGAACAAAACAACCTAAAGAACTGTCCTAGATAAATCTCAGGAGATCATTTACTCACTAGTGCCATTTCTGCACATCATCCTTGTGTTCTCCATGATATTTCTAACTTGCCCTGCAAAGCACCACCAGAAACAGATCCAAGAGGAAGCTCCCTAGATAGGCATTGTCCTGTACTGGGATAGCACTTTGAAGGATGGAAAGAGTTTCCCTATGGGTTTCATACACAATTATGTAGGTTTCACACAAGCTTCACTATGAAAACTACTTCAACATAAGACAGTCATCCAAATTTATTTTTGATGTTTGTTCCCCACAAAATTCCACTGGAATATTGTGAGAAGAGCTAAAGATGCTTCCTGTTACTTCTGTTGAACAGGTAAACATAAGCTCGCTGAGATGGCATACACCTCAGGTGTTATCTAGTTCATTTTGTACACAATGTCCTACAATCTACTTCAGCTAAGTGATGAGCTTTATTTGTATTACAGAATACTAGTTTGGTGGGCCACAGGCCAGATTTGGAAACCCCTGTTGTTCTCCCCTCCAAAGTCATATCACAGCATCCTCTTTTACTCACAGGTGATCACAGAAACAGCAGAAGCCCTAGAGAAATCAAAGCCAGCCTAGTTTGAGCAGCACTGCTTCTACAGAATATCAACTGTACTACTCAAAACCAGGTAGGGTGCTGGAAGGTGAAGCAAGAAACAGAAAAGACTTAAAGGTCTACCACTACCCACCAAGTAAATCATCCAAGCAGCAGGAACTCCTCTGAATAGAGCAGTGTTCTTCTGTGTGACCAAAGCAGTGTCTGAACTGCCTGTAAAAGGCTGGAAGGCCAGGACCATGCATGCTTTCCTAGCTGGTGAAGAATTATGTCTCAAAAAAAAAAAAAAAAAAAAAAGTCCAACCTTTCCTTTGCAAAGCTTCATTTAAATAAGCTTCTATTGAAATCAATATTATACAATGCCAACAGAGAGTTAAGTTCAAAAATCACCACAGAATTTTCTTTTTTAAATCAGCACAGAGAACTTTTCAACTAAATTTTTCAAAATCTACCCAAACTATATGCTTTTTCCACCACCATTTCCACATTTCTTTGGGTAAGCAATCGTCTTAGGTTCTAATTTTTTTTTCATGGGAAATGAATGGAAATACACTGCTGAGTAGCAGAGTCAGAGAACAGAAAAATATTTGTCCTTGCTATCAGGCTTTACAACATTCACACTTTTAATAGGACCCATGTGTAGGAGATACAACAATATGTGCAACTACAAGTCTGTGATTACAGATGTACCAAGTATTATAGTCTGAGCCAGGAATTTAAGTAGATGCAGTTGCTAGACAGCACACATAACAGCTAGTATAGAATTGCAAAAATGGAGCAAAAGAAGAAAGGAAGACACAACAGCACGGATAGAGGCTGGCTAACTCACTGAGCAAAAGCTTATCAACTCTACATAAACTACACAGATGGTTTAATTAAAGAACCATTGGCAATTTCAGCATCCACAGTAACTCTTTAAAGCTTGGAACTTATTAGGAAATTGCAAAAGATGAAACCTTGTCTTCACTGGCCTTTGTACAGGTACTCACATTTACTTTTGTAAGGTTTTAACTGCAGTCTTATTCTTTGGACACGATTGTGCACGACACAATTTCTAAAGACAGATCAGTAAAAGTTGAAATTCTGTTGAACTTTTCATGAATATATGGCTCTTGAACAGGTACCATAGAGGGGCATTTAGAAAAAAATACAAGTTACTGAAGAAGATGCATATAGACCTATAAATATTATTTATCGATTTATAAATCTATATGTGCATATATGTACATCTATGCACATATGTACATAATACATATACATATTAATCTTTATATACATACATGGAGTCTGTTGTAAAAGAAACTTGATTGCACTTTCTTGTTTACATTTACTTTCAGCCTCTCTAGACCATCTGGCTGCTCTTACTATTTGCATCACCTACTCTTGAAGAAGGCCTATTTTCCCTATTGCAGAAAATTCACATCAAGAGTTCTCACATCTTCTAGTTCTGTCTCTTCATCCTTTCTTTGATAGGCTGCAGCTTCAGCTGCCTTCAGAATCATCACCCAAGAGACACTTAAACACTGCAACGTAACAAACCACTGTATGTCTCTGCCAATTAAGTCATTAAAATTTTAGCATGGTTCATATTTTGGTTCTTCATGGAAGAGTGACTATGTGTAACTGAAATGTCATCACTCTTTAGTCTTTGCAAAGAAAAACAAATAACTATTCCCACTCTGTATCTCTCATTTTCTTTTTCCATCAAACCAGTAATACTAATTATTGCTACTAAGAATTTAAAGGTCTGTTGATATCATGGATTTATCACAGTGTTTCTCAAAGCACAGAACAAAATTTCCTAATCAATTATTACCCCAAAGTACATGTTACTCTTGTCTTATTTAAAAGCTGCTAATGAACCGCATAATTTATCCTTGTTTACAATCTTACTTAAATATCCATGCCCATGTCTCTAGTGATGTGAAATCCAAGTTTCAGAGTATGAAAGGCTAAAAATAGAGTTTTGAATTCCACCTTGCAGTCAGAAGTAATTATTGCTTTTACACAAGTTTAATCACTTGTTTATAGGAGGGATCTAGGACAGTTTTTATCAGAAATAACTACCTACTGCTTAGGGAACAAACCCATCCAGGAAAATTCATGGGGCATCAGTAGATGTCACTTGCTCTCTCAGACTCAGTGCACTAAACTGATTCCATCCATTCACAAGAAAGTGACCTTGTAAAAACTGGTAAAAAAAAAGAAAATGAAAATCTGAGGAAGGATTTAAGATGCAGAGATGCAAATATCTTTATGATCTGCAGTAGAAACCGATCTCAGGACAATGTTTCTGCTGGACAACTGTGATCTAGATGCAAGTCTAGAACAATTATTTGTTTTCTGCCTGTAAATAGCAGTGCTCCCCAGGGACTGATATTGGCTCTGTTCTTGTTCATCATCTTCGTCTGTGACCTGGATGAAGGGAATTTTGCTGATAATACAAAGCTGGGAGGAGCTGCTGACACACCAGAAGGCTGTGGTGCTGTTCAGCAAGACCTGGACAGGCTGGAGAGGAACCTCATAAGGTTCAACAAGAACAAGTGCAGAGTGCTACACCTGGGGAGGAATATGCATCAGTACAGGTTAGGGCTGACCTATTGGAAGGGAACTCTGCAGAGATGGACCTGGGCATCCTGGTGGACAGCAGGTTGGCCATGAAACAGCAGTGTGCCCTTGTTGCAGGAAGGCCAATGGGATCCTGGAGTGCATTAACAAGAGCATGGCATGCAGGTCAAGGAAGGTGATCCTCACCCTTCTATTCTGCACTGGTGAGGTCATATCTGAAGTTCTGTATCCAGTTCTGGGCTCCTCAGTCCAAGAAAGACATGGAAATTCTAGAGTCCAGGAGAAAGTTACAGAAATAAGAGGCCTGCAGCATCTTTCTTATGAGGAAAGGCTGAGACCTGGGACTGTTCAGCTGAAGAAGGTAAGACTGAAGGGGAATCTGATCAATGTTTATCAATACCTAATGGGCAAGAGTCAAGTAGATGGGCTCTTTCCATTGACAAGGAAAGGGGCAATATGCACTGGAACTGGAATACAGGAAATTCTTCCCTGAGTGGCTCTGAGTAGCTAAAAATGTCTGTCTGCCTATCTGGGTGTTTCTCCAGGACCCAGCTAGTATGCAGCAGAGGGCTTGAGCCTCACATGCCTCCCAGCAGGCTGCCAGCCGGTCACCACATGCTAAATGAACTAGTAAAAGAACCTGCTTTTAAAACCTGTATTTTAATCTATCTTGATGTTGTCTAATTGTTCATGTATTTTGCTTTCTCATTTCAATCTGCACTGTCTTTTTCCTGATAGACACAGGCTATAAGTGTTTGTGAATACTTGGAGGAGACCACTGAAGTTCAGCTTAACCAAAAGATTCCAAAAAGATTAGATATTTCTTCCATCCGATTGTATAGAAGTGCCAGAGATAGTATGTCCCCCTGCCTTAGAATAAAGAAAATGGTTACTATTTGGCAACGCTAAATCAATTATTTGAAAACATTGCTCCTCAGATCTCAGGTAAACTTATATAACTATGTGTTCAATATTATAAAACTGTATGGTACTAAAAAATTATTACTCTCTCTTTCAGTTGAAGCATTTGCATTTGGTTAGCAAATCACTTCTAATTTTAAACTTTCATTGGGAAAAAAAATATCAAATGAAAACACTTTGAAGAAATTTCCGTATTAAAAAAAAATTGCAAGACAGCTCAGTGTCTCCAGTGAATTTCCTGTTCAGATAAAAATATTACGAGCTTGCTTAATTAAAATATAACACAGTAAGGAATTAATGGCTATATTTAATTTTCTTTAAAGTATGCTCCTTTTACTAAAACAACAAAAAAAGCTCAATTATATTTTTGTATATTAAATGTAATAAAACATGAAATAAATGACTAGAATATATTTTAAATCTAACTATAAATGAAATATGTATTTATACTGTAAGGAAGCTGATCAAATTCATCTATGAACATAACTACTGCTAACGTCAACTGGTACATGCAAAAGAATAAACTGGATAAAATGTCTGTACTGGAAAACTAAATTAAATCCCTATGCCAGAATGCCCCTCACTGATTTTGAAGTTACAGAGAAATGGAAGGGAAAAGCCTGACAAATGGTAAGATATGAAAAAAAGAAAATCAAACCAAAACCAACATATTCCGAAATCCTGCTAGGCCTAGTTTCAAGGTGTTGTATTCTTCAGCAAAGTGGCCCACTTCAGTACCCACATAAGGAAGAGAGAGCCTGGTGAGTCAGTCATATTGTCAAAGTGAAACTTCCATTGACAGAGGGCCTGTCTACTGCTGTTGCAACCTGTAGACCTGTTGTGAAGATGTAAAAGGATACAGGAGTGAGGCTAGCCTTTCACACAGGAGTAGGCTTCACTTAACACCAGACTAGTCATGTAAAAAGAGTGGCTGTGAATAGAGTGAATGGACTGCAAGCACTTTAGCATTACTTTTGAAAAGATAGGTCTCATTTCTGAGCTATTATTGGCTAAAAGTATTCCCTTATGTAATTATGGAATAATAGCAGAGAACTTGATTGTAACCAACAGTTAGTAGTTTGTTGCTAACAAGCCAAACATGACAAACAATTTTGAGGCAATTATTGTCATTAGAAGGCACACTCAATTGTTCAAGGCAAGCATAATAGAAAGTGACAGTTGCGCAGCTGGGAGGGTGGTACGGGAAATGGGATTGTTTGCTGTTCACAACACGACAGTCGCACTGTAGCTGAGAGTCTGCTAAATGCATAATTCATGTTTAATAATATTTTAGTCTCTAAAACAAATTACGGTATAAGATAGAAAAAAGAATACAAAGTCATCAAGGAGAGAACACAACTTATAAAAACACAAGAGAAGACACAATTAGAACTGAAATGCAGGAGGAAATAAATATTCAGTCCAATCAACTCACAAGATGATTGCAACACTGCAACCAGAAAATGAATGTACAATAGCTTTTCAAATGAAAAAAAGTCAACTATAAAAGTAATCTTTGCACTACACGTTAGTGAGAGAGATGCTCATGCCCAAATCCCAGTTTGAAAGCCCAATCTGATTAGGCTCATTCACCCACCTAGTAGACTTCTGCTCTCAGCCATGCACTCATTTAACAGTAACATGGAGGAAGGAAGGCATGCTCTGCATGGAGAGACAGTGTCACTCAATACTTAAAACATATTTGAGTTGTATAATGACACAAAAGAAGATTCTACTCTATCAGTGCTCTGATGACAGTGCAAACATAAACTGCCCTAAAAGTAAGCAGCTAGTATGTTAAAATACTTGATTTGCTGAAAAAAAATCCACCCAGCAGGATCTCCAGAGGATCTTTAATGATGCTAAGGACTAAAATTTCTAATACCGAAGCACCAACACTTCAAACTGTTTCACAGGTTCAGTATAACACAATATCTCTGACATCATAGCAGTGCTTGAGAGCCTTGATAGTGTCACCCATCATGCCTTTTGCACTGATAGCGTATCACCTCCAAAGAAGCCATTAAAACACAGGTGGAAAACATGTAGTACAATTGCCTGCCTCTCTGTTCTCATTTCAACTTTTTTTTTCTTCTCTCTTAAATGTATTAGTATAAATCCAATTACATGAAAGCAAATCTGATGGGCCAGATCACCCCAGGTGTAGCTCCACTGAAGCAAAATAATAGTGTCACTGTATGCCAAGCTCCCAGGTCCACTTTAAGTCTGCTTAGCAGAAAATTATATTAATTTTCTAAAATGGAGAAATATATTACACCAAACTCTCTGTTTAAAGGAACATCTGTAATTTTGTCAAGGGTATGGTAACACTTCAGCGCAGCCCGAAGACTTATTCAGAAACATGTATACGTGACTCTGCAATCTCGTGGTTGATTCAGGAACAGATCTTGTGCTTGGGAGAGGTAGCAGATTGAGAGCTGCAGAGACAAGAGACCTTTGCTTATCCTCAGAACAGATTGCTAAATTCAAAAGCTCCCTCATACCCTCTTGCCACTGTGTCTCAAATCTCATCTGTGGGATGTACTTGCTGCCCTCCGTCAGCCTCTGCATTGTCTGCTCAGCCTTGTAGAATAAGGGAAAGGTACAAAACCTATCTGTACCAGTGGGCTTTCCTCTCCAGGGAATTTAGAGCAAGATCACAAAACACTGTGGAAAGCACTATATTACCAGCATTGCCATGATGGTACTGTATGCATTTCTTCTTCTCCATTGCCATGAGACAGTCAGATATCATAGATCTCATTCAGTATGCTTGTATTTATTGCTTTATCCTTAATTGTATGTATTGAGGTTATTTGCCCCAAACGTTACAAGTTTTGCCAGGTTGAGCAAAAACAGAAGGTCTGAATTTAACTCAAAATTCAGTAGCTATCCTGGCCCCAACTTGAATTGCAGTTTTAAGTGGTCTGCAAAAAAAAAAAAAAAAGCAATTGTTTTTCTATACTCTTTATAAGATAGCACCACTAGTTTCTCCATTCTTAATCAGATCAAACCCCTGCTATTTAGCAAAAAAATACCTTTTGCTTTAGGGTAAAATGCTAATCAGCCTAATGTCTTGTATAAAGTACAAGCATAATAAGCAACTTTTATAGTATTATAGCTGTGTTAGTATGATCTACAAATTGCAAATAAAGCCAGTCAAGCCACAGAAAACTCCAAATTAAAAGTCTTTTCATTAGTATGGGAAGTTGCATGGAGGAAAACTAGTAAGCTGCTCTTTATTTTATTTTCAATATTGTTATTACAGCTTTGTGACTTTGTGTGTTTATTTCAGTCCATCCCATGCACTACAGAAATGTCAGGTGCTTCATTTTGAAGATGTCAAGATTTTAAGTAAAGACACCCAAATCCTGCAAACGTTTTGCTTAATCTTGTGTGCCACCACAGAAGTCACGTGCAATTTGTCCTCATAGACAATAAGCATATATTTATAAAGAACTTCAGTGCTCCAACAGAAATTAGTGACAATATCCCTTCATGTAAAATAGCATTTGCATTTCCATAGAGATGTCTTAGTCAGCAGCAAAAATATTGTAATGGGTTTAGTGTTGAGAATCTTCTGCTTGCATGTTGTTTTTATTTTTACTACTTGCTTTACTCAACATCAAGAGCATGGCAAAAACATAGGCAACACCAGGGACAATTTACCCCAGTACGTTCTTTTGCCAATCTGCTTTCACTTTGGCCTAAACCCATGCATTTCACTTAATGCTTGATCCCATGCATTTCACTTAAGTCATATTGTGGAAAAAGAAAACTCAATATTGTAAGGCAGTGAGTCCAGATTTTAGTGGAATAAAAATAAAAGCAGAAAAAAGTACTACAGTACAGCCAATTCAGAATTTGGTTAGGGCTCATTTCAGAGAGAACAAAACAATGGCAGGTGTGGGTCCAGCAAACTCCACCCTGCACAGACGGAGTTTTAACAACTGAATCAGTTAATATTAATTCAGGTGAAGCTGTTAATGAAAGATTACAACTTTGATGTACAAAAAGGTACTTACATGATAAATACCTCCATCTGTCACAAACACCATTTGTGTGGAGGAAATGGTTAATGCCAACAACCGCATCTCCTAAATACATACTGTGGAAAGCCTGGCAATGCGAACATGCTAGGGAAAGAGCATCAGCATGATCCAAATGACCACAAACTACCTGAATGCAGTTGTCCATCATATTACAGTACTATTACACCATATGCTGTACATTGACAACTGGGAAGAGCTTATTCCTAATTTCCACATCTAAGATCACAGTAAAATTCCTGTCAAATACTGAATCATAACATATTTTGCTATAGCAATCTCCTACAAGCACAGTCTCTATACAGTGCCTGTGAGGGGGAGCTCTATATGTTTACAAGTATTTATACAACTGCATCATTTTCAATTAACTGTATTAAAGAGAAACCCTCCACTCAAATCCAAACAAAAGCATTAAAATGTTTTGCTGCACTTTGGTAGAATGAAAGATACTGTAAATAGAAGGATTCTCCATCTTGCACTAAGTTATAGTCAAATAGACTCATACCTGTTTTCTATTCAATGGCTCATAGCGTAAAGCATAACATTTGCTCCTCATTACTTCTAGTTGTACATGTTCTCTACCAAAAAAATAAATAAATAAACAATTTTTTTTTTAGGTTCAAGCGCAGAGCTCCTAATAAAATAAAAAAGAAAATAAAAAACAAAACCAAAACAAGCTCCTTTATTTCAGATTCAGTTGCCAAATCTTGTCTGCTGCCTGCACTCTTGAACAGGAGCAAAAATGTTTTGATCCAGCCACATCCAAGAGCATTTCTAGAGCATTATTAGGAAAAAGCAGAATTAAAGCCATCCCTCAAGCAGAAGCTTTGCCTGCAGATAGCCAGAATGCAGCGCTCACCCTAAGAACAAACTTAGGACAAAAAAGACATAGCATGTTATAGGGAAACAGACAAAGCGAAGAGAAGACAACCAGAATAGGTGAATAAGAAAATAGGAGCAACTAAGGGAGCAAGTGCAAAAGAGAAAGGCACACTTCAGCAATTTTCAGCCATATTAACCAGCTGGCTGCTAGGGAAAGCAGATCCCAGGGACTGGTAACCAGATAGCCCTACCCTACTCGCAGCTGGGGAACGAACCAATCGCAAATTAGAGCTGCTTTCCTTCTCCAACTCCCCAGGGAAGAGCAGCAGCTCTTTTCCAACTCCTCCCCCACAGTTGCAGCAGCCCTGCAGGTGCTCAGGATGCTATTTTCAGCCATCCACTAGCAGGTGTGACTCAGGGTTCTGTTGTTTAAAAGCATTCAAAGGCTAACTTGAAGTGGGAATTCTCTTTCACAGTATTGTTGTGTATTCACTATTATGTGCAAAATATATTAGCTCTCCCTATTTTTAATTTTTTTCATTCACTTTTAATCTACTATTCTTTATACAGTGAATCTCACAAAGCTTTGGCACGTTTGCAGAGCTCAGGATTTTTATGCAGTACCTACACCCATTTTTAGTGCAACACCCAATCTGTTACAAGCAAATACACACTTTCCCCTTCTGTATCTTCTCTCAGCAGTCTTCCTGCTGACCATGATATTTCTGGATGCAGAAGTCTGTCACTTTCAGCCCATACTGTGGGTGGCTCTTGTAATTGCCTTTATTCTACTTAGGTTAAAATGACCTAACCATGAGAAAAAGAACACAGAGTACTAGACTAGACGTTGTTGAGAAATCGGAGGTCAAATTTTCTAGTATGAGCTCTGCAGTGAATTTCCAAATACCTGATTGAATATGGTGCAGATATAGCCCCAGATAAGAAGGTATGTAAACACCTTGTTTTCTTTCATGTTTATAGTGTCAGCATGCTGCTGTGCTCTGATAACTGACCTGGAGAGGGTGTCTTCTTTTAAACCCCAGTGGCATGGTCAGGCCCACTATGCATTCCCCTAGAGTACACCAACTCTGTGTATATCATACCATTAATCAGTTGAAATCCACGGGAAGAGAATGATAGATATCCCAAAATATTCTTAGGCCATGTTAGATGAAAGGCCATGTAAACACACTGTGACAGCATGCGCAACCTCTGGCCACTGATGATCTGTCCTTAATCCAACCCAAGGCAGCAGTGATTCCTATTTGCATATTATTCCCATTAGCAGACCGTTATCCCAGTGAGAGCACACTTGTGGCAGCAAAAGATGTGTGCTCTCCTGTTCCACCACAGGGACCATTCCTAGCCTTGTATGCACAGAAAGTCACACACAGTGGCTGCCAGAATGCAGCAAACGTGTTTCAGATAAACCAGACGCCAGGTGTCTTTACAGGCAGACTTAATCTGGTGGCTGACGTAAACTCTCACAGACATATAAAATAGCTTGAGGGAAAGGGAGAGGAATCACTTTAGACACACGCATATATACTTAAGTCTTAACTTCTGTGAGCATGCACCGTAATTGTGTACATTTGGGAAATTTTACAGTAAAAACTGTGACAGCAAAAAGAACACTGCTACTACATTGACTTTTCCCCTTTGTCTTCCCTCCTTCCAGAACCATTTCCTTCCCTATGTTCCACTGTTCACTGATTTCTTCTAATCTTCTTCTCTTCCTGCCCTCTGCTATTTTTCCTTTTTCCTCTCCTTCCCCACAATTTCTTTCAGTTTCTCCTTCAGCTTCTTCTTGCCTATCTTGAAACACAGTTCTGCTACAACCACCCTCACTCAGGTTTGCAACTTGGTGGCATCAAAGACCGGAAAACCATGGCAGGAAGAGGTGTTATTCCAAATTTCTTTATCAGAAAATGTTTTAGTCAGAAGAAACAGCAAAAGAAATAGGATTGCTTTAGGAAGGTGAGAAAGTGCCATTTGGGAAAAGAGGAAAAAAGCAGAGAGACTTGATGCAATTCTGTACGATCATGCTACCTGTAGATCAAATCACAGTGCATTTGTTTGCCACAGGTATTAAATGGAAAGTGACAGATTTTCAGCATTTTATCATTCATACATATGTTCTGCTATGATCAGATGTACTGCATGACTCTTGTTGAAGAATGCATTAAGACCTGTGTGACAGGCATTTCTCCATAGGTTGTTGCACTGTAATTTCTACCTCATGTACATATGTGTACATGCACTTAATTACCTATTAAGAAATATTTCATATGAAAACATATTATTTATGTAAACAGTAACCTCTAAAACAGTTTTTCACCCAAAGCCAGACACATAAACTCAACAGTTTCCAAAGTATCTTTGAAAACTCTAACTTAGCAGTAGTAAGTCAGACTCCAACAGCAAAGTGAATTATCTTCCCCTAGTCCTGGAGTGCTGCTCCTTTAGTCAACATACTTGCACACATTTTGTGATAATTTAAAGACACCAAGAGAAAAAGTGGCTGTGGTTAAAATCTGGCACAGGAAATTATCATAAACATACTTCTCAATATTTTTTTTGTCTAGAAAGTGACATAGCAGAAGTTCCCGCCCTTGACCAGATCCTGCCAGCCTCAATGCAATACACGTGTTCTTACCTACAGAACTTACAAGCTAACAACTGATGATGATGTTTTAAGTGGAAAAAATCCAGCTTAACTATCAAATTCCACATACTTCTTGTCCAGGAGAAATGTAAGCATTTCTAAGTTGACACACATATTTAGGAAATTATGACATAACAAGTACAGAATATCATATGTTATATTTAATAGCAATAGAACAGATCTGCACTTTGGGTATTACTCCCTCCCATGCCACTGATGAATCACTGTAACAGTCTTTACAGGACAAGCTCTGTGTGAACTCCAAACCAAAGAGAAATTTGAGTCCAAACCAGGCAACAAAGAGTAAAAAAACACACCTCTGTCCACCTTTTGCACAAAATAAAACTTCTCTCTTTTACCAACTAATTAGCTTTATGTTACAACTAAACTAGAAATATTAATATTCAGTTTTATAATGCTGTTAGTTTTATTTTCTGCACATCTGTTTCCCTGTTGGAACTTGTCTTTTATACTCTTTTCTCTGAATAAGACACCCAGCTCCTAGCTTTCAAACTTCTCTTATATCCTTCTTCTTTCTTCCCCGTTTCAACCAGCAAAAACAACTTTCTCAGCCTCTGGATTGCCCTGGAAAGGTTTCAGTTTCATTTCCTTTTATGTCTGTATAGAATCACACTTGGTAAATAAAAATAGTAAAATAATACTGAACAGTGGTCTAACCACTCACCTGTTGCCTAAGCAACAAATAAATTAACCTGGGAAAAAAAAAAAAAAAAAAAAAAAAAAAAAAAAAAAAAAAAGGAAAAAAAAACCAACCAACTTAATTCTCTTCATGCTGAGACAAAGGGAACATATAGTTCAAATTACCTAATGAAACACACTATGAAGTGAAGGACACAGCAGGTACTAAATGAAAGCACAGAATGGGAAGGAGACAAGACAATAGCACATTTTCTGTATGAAAGGAGAGCCTTACCATCCTGCTGGCCCTGGAGATTCTGAGGACTTTGCATTCTTTCTTCAAGATTTGAGCTGAGGTCAGAGTTCACAGCTGACATCCTCGTAGAGTCACTCATATCAAACTCATCACTTTCTATAGAGCTTTCATCCTATAATTTGAAAGTTTCAGAGACATGTCAGAAAATGCTGGATGCTGTTCAAATTGCATGTGAGGCTCACTCCATTTCATTTGTCCCTGGCATGGAATATATTCATGCTAATGCTTGTGTACATAAGCAAACAAGCAGAGCACATAAAGAAGAGCAAAGAACATGCAGCACTTATGTGATATGTTAGTCTGACAAATGCAATTTGATCAACTGTGACGACACTCCATTACCACACTCGTAACTGTTTCCATAGCATTTTGTAAAATAGGGTTGTAACTGGAGACCCTACGCAAAGTCCTTGTTAACTCAAAACATGGTTGAGTGTTCTCCATAGTCTGTACCTGAATTCCTTATTTTTCCCAGGCAAGGCAGGTAACCCTGTGATTTTCACTTACAGTAAAACATTTCCAAATGATCTAAGAAGAATCCACAACCAAGTTCCCTCAATGCAACTTCGCCCCTACACCGCTATTATGTTTAAGGAAGCATCCGTGAAAATTTTGAAGACTGTTTATCATGCTCAAATGACTCAAAAGTCAGTGGAGAACTGAAGTAATACAATCACATGGGAATCACTTGAAATTTATTCTACCTCACATATCTTTTATATGATTTATCTATCAAGTCCAATTACAAAATCTCTACTAGAAATGATACAAGCATGCAAAAAGTCCCAATCAGAAAGTCCCGTTACAAAACTGTTTGAGACCTAGTCCAGAATATGTTTATATACAGGGTTAACGTGTATATAGTACGTTTAACTTCACTCATTTCAGTCCCACTGCATCCACTCACAGATTAAAAATTTAGCTCTCATGAGTCTTGTTCTGAAAGCTGCAGTGGCAATTCAGAAACCTATGGCAATGTATTTTCAATAACAACTTTTCTGAAATAATTGCTCCTATTGTGAATAAAAGCCATTTAAAGAACATATAGAAAAAATAGTGTCCACTGAGGATTAAAATACTTTTCCAATTTATATGTTTTTATTATTATTATTATTTGCTTGGTTGTTGTTGTTTAATTAAAACAAAACTATCTGGCAGAACTCAGACTATTTTTATTTGGGCTGCTTATCAGAAGTGACCTAAAAAAATGGCAACATTTACAACAACTTTTTTTTATTGTGCATTTACTGTGAACTGGTTTCTACAGATGCTAATATAGTTGCTTTCTTCTGTCTAAGCACTTGGACCTTAAGTCAGTTCATCTTGTGCATCTTAGTGTCATTTCCAGCTTGTGTGGGCATTTCTCTCATTTTTGGAAGCAAAATTTCCTGCAGTTGCATCTCTTGTTGAAAGAGGATGGCACTGCCAAATGCCATCCAAGAGTAAGAGAGGGACAATATGCAAGGTGATACTGCTCTGCACCATCACTCCAGGACAATGTCAAATATTGAAACAAACATAGCTTGTTTCTAAAGTTCTAATTAAAAAAAAAAAAAAAAAAAAAAAAAAAGAATGGAAGAGAGAGGGATTCTCTTGTGGGCACTTTTTTACCTTGCCTGGATGGGGAAGGAAACACCTCAGCTACAGCACAGTAAATATCAAGAACATGAGAGCTGTGCAAAGCTGGTGGCCACCAAGCTCGTGCTCCAGACAGGCGGGGTCAAGATACACTGTGATCTGGTGCTGGGATTTAGCAGAAATGTGTGCTGCTTTCTCAAAGAGCGAGATCAGGACACAGATTTCTCCAGACCTTCTGGAACACTGTGACTCTGTTGAAGCACAGTGGTATTTCTCATTTGTCCCTGCAGGAGTCAGCAAGCAGTGGCTTTCATTTTCTAATTCTGAGGTTGGGCTATATATGTGGGCTGCCAATCAGGCAACTGATACTTGAACAGGTATAAAACAACACCACACATAGGCAGCCTATTTGCCTATGGCAGTGTGTAGAATATCTCCACCTCACTCTATGAACTGTGTAGAAGTTTTTGTACAGGCAGGCGTGGGGAGCAGAACTGGTGGCCACTGGCCTCTTTGTACCAGTTGCAGCACCTCTGTAAATTCCCACACATAGATGAATTCTCCTTTTAGATTAAGCCTGTTTCCCTTTTGTTGATGGCCTCAGATGAAAAATGATGAATTGAGAATGAGAGAATTTGGAGACTTTCAATTGCTGTGCTGGCTCGTTGTGGCATCTAAGTTCACTCCAGTCTCAATTCCGCCCCCACCGTAAGAACAGAGATGTGACTGATGAAACCTTGGAAACAGAGCCTTCTTACAAACCCAAGCACAATTTCAAGTGTATGAATTCTTTCTGCTTTGCAACATAATATTTTCACTACCACTTCTTTCTCAGTGTAACAAATGTATAGTCCAGAGCAAAAAATAAATTCTTAGCAAAACTGCTTTGAGAAAGGACATAAATGATTATCTTGAGGACTTCCTTTGTGTCCAGGAAAATATAACGTGACTAAAATGTATTAAAAACTACTTTTCTCTTCATTAAAACAGTACTGCAGATATTTCATACACAATGAGATCAGAGCTACAAAACTTAGCCAGTCAGGGAGATACCAAGCAATGCTGCTTCCTGCTGCCCCTGTATCTTTGTCACTGGTTCATCTAGATGAAAAAACAGTTTAAATATCAGTCACCAGGTCAGAAAGACTATACCAAAACATTTGGGCTATAGAGGCACTGTGGCAGAAGGCCCTGATCCATCATGAGTGCCTGACCCTACTGTGGGATGAGTAACTGTCAAAAAGGGGAAGTGGGGAAACCAAAGAGTCCTTCAACCCCTAAGGCTACTACAGGGATAAAGCCTCTTACCTCCTGCTGCTTGGAATCCTGCTGTCAGATTCCTGTAAAGGGGCAGCACACAGAAGGGAAACTCCATAGGAGGGAAAGAAGACTAGGCTATATTTGTGAGTGAAGAACTCAGTAAGTGATCTCTACCCTTCACAATAAAATTTAAAAATAAAAATAAATAAATAAAACAGGCAAAAGTGAAACAAAGATTCCCACTATGGGACACTGAATAATTCATACATCTCCACCAGTAGCCAATATCTACCTATTACGAAACAAAACCTAGCTGACTCCACAGAAGTCAAGAGTCAGTCGGAGTCTCTGACATAATCCAGCTGCTAAGGTTGTTTTTGGTTATTTTCTTTACTCAAAACAATCTTGTAGTAGTCAGGCAGAAGGACACAGCATGTAGGGTTGCTTTTTGGCTGGCATGTAGCGGGGCTTCTAAATATTTGGCAGCTCAAATGGTAAATGAACACATTTGTAGCAAAATGAGTTTATTACAAATAACGTGATAGCTGACCTCCAACTGATGAAGTACTTCTTAAGATTCGAGAAAAATCGGAATAAATCACAGAAATTATTTTGAAATAAAATAACTGCAATTTGACTTAAGTTCTCCCTGAAGAAACTTAATCAGCCTACTTTTTTCTTTTTCCCTTCTATTTTATTTGAAGTTTCATGAGAAAACTCTACTCTTATTTATCAATAAAGCAAGCTTTTTGCCTTAAAGATTGGACCTGATGTGGCTAGGGCTTCCCACCAAAATATATTGTATCTGGCTACTAACCTGGAGAGCACCATGGCATTCATTTCAACTGTAAATTGTATCGCTTTCAAGAAGTAAACAATGAAAGTCACTCCTGAACATAACACTAAGGCTATACTCAGCAGCCCCCCTCATCCTTTCTGGTCATTGAAAGGGCACCCTCAGGTTCTTTGAAGCAGTGCAGCATATTACCATGGAAGGGCATTAAGTCGTGACATTTTCTCTCTGATTACTGATTACTTGCACACAGTCTTGGTTTGATATCCATCACTATTGTAGCAAATTATAAAGATGACATCGACATCAACTTTCAGTTCTGTTTCTTGGCTACCACAAAGATAAGCATCAAAGAATACATGAGAAAAGAAAAACAAAAGATTTCAGTTTGTACCTCATCTTGCTGTGAATTTAGTAGCTGTAGCTTCATGTGTTTCATATAGGCCATAGTAATTGGCATATTGTAATCAATCATACTGGTCACCAGTGTTGGTGGTTTCCCATTATCTGTAATAAAAATATTTATTATGCATTATATGTTAGTTGTGGAGGCTACTTCAGCCTACTTTGCAGTCAAAGGCAGACAGTTATGTCATTCAGTTCTAACTTTGGCATTTTCAATTGCTTGTAGGCTGTGCAGATGGAAATCTCCTAAAGAAAAATGAAAATCAAATTCAAAACCTGAAAAGTGATGAGTTCTTCTATCCTAAATGACTACAACACATGCATCCTATCTATTCCTTATGTTTAAGCCTTCATATAAACATTTCCATAGCAAAATAAACGATTTCCTCCAGATAAAATCATTTTTTCTATCGGGGGTGCATATGGTATTACACTCCATCCTTAAGCAAAAGCAGAAGATTCACTACCTTCCAGCTTAAGTAAATGAGATTATCTGACTTACTGAACTGTTCCAGTCTACCAAATTTTTATGAACCTTCACTTAAGCAAGGAAAATATAAATGGTATTAGAAATAAAATTACTTTACATCTCACTGTTTGACACTAAAACTACCTTTATGATCTGCTCCATCTGGGTTTAAATGCATTCTTTTCTGGCACTCTGAGCAACTCATTAGAAATCGTGTCACCGCTTCTCTCGGTAGGAAGGCATAGGTCTCTGAAATCTGAAATGAATAACAAAATATAGGTGTTATTGTATAAGCTGATTGAACATGATTTAACAGAACTGATCATTATGTTTCCAAATAAGGCATATTTTCATATTCTGCCAGGAAGCACAATGAAAGCATGTTCTGCATACTATGTAGGATTTCAAGAAATATCTATCCAATCTGCCTACTTATCATCTAATGGCTAATGGCAAAATTTCACTTATATCACTAGAACCTCATTTTCTGTTTATAGGTTTTTTTACAATTTCTTTTCAGCGAAAAGATTCATGCATAAATGGCATCCCATGGAGGATTATTTAAAAAAAAAAAATCAAAAACGCAACCTTTTGCTTATAACTAATTAAAAAAAATGTTTATCTTGCGTGCTCTATTAGTATTGTGACAATATGTAGACAGATATAGAAGCCTGTGTATGAGTGATGATAACACTCTCTTTGCAGTTCTAACTTTGTATTTCAATTTTTTGTGAAGATATTCTCAAAAAGCTTCTAATTTTGTATTTTAGGGCAAATGAATTATTGCCAGTTATAGAATTTAGGACTTACTCAAATTTAGAGATTCTGCTTCACCTGGAGATACCTTGCAACAGATTCTGTTTTTTTCCTTCTTTCACTATAATCACTCTTTGTAACCACATACTCAACATTTTAGATATGGATTATTATTTTTCCTTTTTTTTTTTTTTTTTTTTAAACAAGAGAAGAAGAAGAATGTATTTCTGTTTTTAAAAACTGTGTTTTTCCTGCTTCCTCAACAGGGATATATATATCTTTGTAGACATTTTTGCCTTGCTGAAAAGAACTTGGAGGGGAAGGTGCCAAGTTGAAAACGAGCCAATAGCATACTCTGATCACAGATAAAATAAAATCGACTACATTAAACATATGGCCAACAGATCAAGAAAAGTTAATATAACTCTCTACTCAGTGCTAGTAAGGTAGCAGCTGGAATACTGTGCATGGTTTGCCCCTCCACAGCTCAAGAAGGCATCTGAGAAGACTGAGTGGCAAGTCAAGAAAAGTTACCTGATTTGCATTTATGTACCTTTACTGTAAAACCTGCAGCAGGATTCAATTTTCTATCAAGAGGCTACGTTGATCAAAGTCTACACAGGAAGTTCAGAAAGGCAGAGATGGGATGTAGGAAAGTATGCAGAAAGATGGAAAGGACAAAATACTTTCTTTAAATGTATATAAATGGAATTAAATATGAAATGCTGTGCAATTCATTCAATGGTATTTCTCAAAAGGATGCTAAGATGAGGGCAAATGGCCTGTTTTATCTCACAGACATACCTTCTTGGCTGCTTGTCTATGTTGAAAGTTACACTTCCTAAAACTCCATGAACTGAAAGACTCTACCACTGATGAATTTAGTAAATAAGTGAATTTTATATTAGTGCTTCTTCTTGCAATATCAGCTTTGTCTATAAATATATGGGAAATCATGCATTGCAAAATAAGACTGTGAATTATACCATCCTGTTCGTGCCATTGTTGTTTGAGCTGTTTATTGCTGCCAGGTTTTGTGTATACCATAAATCTTATCTGGGGGGGCAGAAAACGGGATTATTATACGAGCAAAATTTGTTCTGTGTTGAGAATTGGTACAGATTTTCTCTGGGCTGAAACAGTTTATCTGGAAATGAAGGCAGTAGCTGAAACTCTTTAAATGGGAAATCCTACCAAAAAAGTTATTTCAGATAATTTTCCTGTTTTTTATGTCACTGAATAAATGTTCATTTACCTTCCTATATTCAGAAATATTGCTCATTCACTGTCCCTATGGAATATAAAATGATAGAACTTAAAATCAGCTAGAACTTATCATTAAGAAAATTGCTAAGTGCACGTATGCAACAACCTCTCTCTCATAACATTTAGCACATTTAGCACTGTATTGAAATTAATGGAGCTTACCCATGGATTCATTAGTTACCTGCATTTGATAGGAATGCTCCATTTATTCCAATCAAACATCTCTGTCAAAATTCCAGTTCTGCTCAAACAAGACAAAAATTCTCCATGGAAAGCAAGTGAGCTAAGTCCCAGATTCAATAGGTATGCTCCACTGACTATAAGGGAACCAGGTTTTATAACTAAATTTATCCACATAGCAGATGCTTGTGTCTCCAACTTCCCACTGCAACAGGGTTTTAAGGATGCCCTTCCATAAATAACATCAGTTTTCACCAACTTCCTCCCCTGTTTACTTTTGTAATTTGAATTAATCATTTGCAGGCCAAGATTTCAGCTTGTTTAAATTGACGTTAAAACAAGAGACTCACAACTTTCCTTATTCTTGCTGCTTGAATATATACAAAGATCTATTTTCAGTTTTCAGTACCAGGAAGATTTTTAAAAAACAACCCTCACACCTCAGCAATGCAGACTCCCTTTAGGTTTTCTCGTTGAAGAAGAGCATCTCTATTTCATGAAATGAAGATAATGGGTTGGTAACTCTGGCCATGCTCTGAACCAGCTGGCTTAGAACCACTAGCATCCTAAAAGCTCTCTAACCAAATCCCTGGGCAGCCTGTTCCAATACTTCACCATGCTTTCTGAGAATTTTTTCCTAACCTGAACCTCCTCAGCACAGTTTAAGGCCATCACCTCTTGTCCTCTTGCTAGTTACCTGGGAAACCAGGCCAACTCCCACCTTGCTACATGTGGGGGGACCATTGTATCCCCCAGAGGACATATATCAAGCCTTTCCAAATGTGATCCAACAACAAAAGCCTTCTAAGTCTGGAATTGGTCTACATCCTATCTATTGGATCCCATGCAGAATTAGAAGAGGGAATTAATCCAGTAACTGAGCATGTAATCTGATTCATATTGGAGCTAAGTGAAGTATGCCCTAACTATCCATGAGAACAAAATTGCCTTCCCATTGCATCACTGCAGGCAGAGAAAACGGGCAAAGTGAACTTCATGTTCTCCAGTGTTCAGATGATTTAAGTGCACGGTGTTGTGAAGAGAAAGCTCTCAGAGCTCCATTTTTATTTGGAAAATTAACAAACACTAAATTGAAGGCAGATTTTAGGACACATATGGCAGAGTAGGAAAGACAAGTGTGAGGAGAGAGAGTGAAATATTGCAAGTGAACCTATTAACCCCTAAGGAATTAACACAGAGAATGTATGTGTAGTCTGGAAGATATGATGTGTCAGAAATGAGAGAATTTTTGTTGTGCATGTATATGTTTTTAATTAAGGATGATGAGGAAAGGGAAGATGATCCAAAGAAAAACTGAAAGAGGAAAGAGAGACATGTAGGGAGAAGAAAATGACAATCTGTCCTGGGCCAACAGCCATCAAACCAGGTGGCAGAAATTGGTTTCTTGATGACAGGAGTGCAAGCCAGACAAGGAAGGTCCTTTCCTCACTTCAGCAAGAGGTCAGGATAGAAGACTGACGTAGGAAAGCATATATATTATTGCTGAGAGTTTTATCAAGAACTCTCTACCCTGATATATTGGGAAGAATGTTTTTCTCTCTCATACACAACTTTACCTTCACAACTCCACTTCCTCCCTACATAACAGGACTATCTTTCTGAGAGGGGGGGAATGCGGAGCATTTGTTAGCTGGTTCTCTGCCAGGGCACTCAAAACTTGTCCTTTGGAAAAAGAGAAAAAAAAAAAAAAAAAAAAGCAGAAACAAGACAGAAGGATAAAAGTGCACAGGGCTTGGATGTTTCACCTTGCACAAAGGACTGGTGCAGATACAAGTATGTTAGTGTGTTAAGACCCTGCATAAACCTCATATTCTTCTTCTTTCCCAAGCACAGTTTAGCCCTGGATGAAGACCATTGAGGCTGCAAACTTTCTTAATTCTACTTGATTGAGGAATTTGTACTGGAAGGAAATGATGTTCTTCATAATGTGACCTGTCAAAAAATTCTTTCCAGGGAAAACACATTCAGTGTGGTGCTTAGAGGAGATTTGCAAACACATTCTTTGTTCAAGAGTGGAAAAAGTCACTTTGTGTTTTACAATTTGAAGAATATTTTTCTTAGTTTGACAGAACAACATCTATTAATGCAAGAACTGGATGAAGAACAGGACTCCAGATACTCCCCGTACCTAATAGACTCCTGTTTTTCCTCAGATGTTATATATTTATGTACTGTTTCTGATGAGTCTTGCCTCTAGCTACTTTCCCTTGA
The DNA here is from genome assembly GCF_951394365.1 of Tetrao urogallus. Lineage (NCBI taxonomy): Eukaryota > Metazoa > Chordata > Aves > Galliformes > Phasianidae > Tetrao > Tetrao urogallus. The sequence continues at coordinate 41,218,196 of NC_136815.1, read as the reverse complement.
CACATCAGTATGTCCCACAAGTTTTACAAGCCTACTTCTCTTCCAGCTCATCATTCTGCTGCTCTTTCTTCATTCATGGGCTGGGAATTTTATTAACCAACCCATTTCTCCTGAAACCCTTGCTTACAACTCAGGCTCATTGCTGCAGTGTTTCATGGTGTTGCACTGTGGCAATGTAGGCTCAACAGGCAGACATTAGATCATTATTCACATGTAAAAATATTCAAGTGCATGCAATTTCAAGAGTTTAAGGTGGCTGCAAGACCTATGCAATCTATTCTCAAGTAGACACTTAATTACAGGAAACTCTCCAGATGTAATACACAAAGGTGAGGCATTTACTCTTCATAGTTTATTGTTAAAAATGTCATAAATACATATATAGTTATAGATATAGATAGATATACAGTACAACTGCTGTCCTTGGCACCAAGGAACACACTCCTTTCCCATTCCCAGCCAACTGTACTCCTGCTGAGCCAACAGCTTGGCCTGACCTTGTGTCCCATAATCCTGCCTTGTGCAGGAATTATCTCCCTCAAGGCCCTCCTGTTTGTAAACTTCCTTGGGAACTGTAGAAATAATCAAAATTACTCTGATGAATTTCAATACTGCAACACTCTGGATATAATTTAAAGGCATGACAACTCTTGGTTTCATTTAACACGTCTAAGTCAAGACTTTTTTTACTAATAGAAGTCTACCTACAGCTATGCTGGCAAAGAACATAGCCTATCAATCTTATATTGTATACAAGTCAAGCATGAGCATGAAACCTGCTAGTTAAATGGGAAGTGCACTTTTTTATAAGTATTTTCAAGGTTACTCTACCAAATCATCGACACAGAATTTGTACAGTTCCCTTCTCACGCATTAGTGCACGGAGAAGAATAGAATGGGAACTCATTCTAATCTTGAATATTGAAGCACAGATCCTTTCTTAACTAATCTGTAGGAACTGTGCCAAGAAAACTTAAATTTTGAGTTTGGTACATTGCTGCACCATGAAAATGTAAAAGTTCCCTTCCAATATGTTGCTTTTTTAAAATTACCAAGCACCATCTCCTATGTACCTTCCTGTGCAGCACCTCCATAGAAAGTTCCACAGAAATCAGTTGCAAAAACACCAGTGACACAGTTGACATTAACAACTCACTTAAGATTACAGAGTTGGTAATTGAGTCTGTATGCTGTTCTGAACATATTTTTAAGAGAGAAATACCAATATCTTTGAGTACTCCAGCAACTGGAGGGGACACTATCAAAAATGAAAAAGGCTCTACCAACTCCAAATTTGTTACTCCATATAAATGCAAACAGTGGTAAATTAAATTACTTCTGACAATTTAATTACCTTTCTAACCATGGTTGAATACTATTCAAAGTCCTGAATAAAGCAGTTTCTCGTGCATATATAAGCAAATTTTACTCTCGAAAATAGTGACTCGTGCATATATAAGCAAATTAATTACTCAAAATTACTATACTGCAGTCCTTAGAGCTGTGCCATGTATTTTTTTTTTAGAAATACTTGGGTATGAAAGATATATGTATTACAGAAGTTTAGCAATTTTTACCAAAAATGTGGCTTTCTTCCCATCATTTTTTCTGTTGAGACATTCTAGTTGTCCAGTCAGTGAGCAAAAGCAATGTGATCATCACATGCCAGGAATTATGAATAAGAAATAGCAATTCATAGAACCATAGAATCATAGAATGGCTTGGGTTGGAAGTGACTCTGAAGATCATAAGTTCCAACCCCACCTGCCAAAGGCAGGGTTGCCAGCCGACAGATTAAGTATTAGATCAGGCTGCCCAGGGCCCCATCCAACCTGGCCTTAAAAACCTTGAGAGAAAGGGCATCCACAGTCTCCCTGGGCAACATGTTCTAGCACCTTACCACTCAGTAAAAAATTCGCCCCTTACATCTAACCTAAATCTCCCTTCCTTTAGTTTAAATCCATTCACCCTTGTCCTATCACTATTTACCCATGTAAAAAGTTTATTTCCTTCATGATTATAAAGTCCCTTTAAATATTGGACAGCTGCAATGAGGTCTTCTCACATTCTTCTCTTCTCCAGGCTGAACAAGTCCAGCTCCCTCAGCCTATTTTCATAGGAGAGATGCTCCAGCCTCTGACCATCTCCATGGCCCTTCTCTGGACCCTCTCCAGCAGCTTCTCATCTTTCCTGTATTGGCCCCACACATGGATGCAGATGGGGCCTCGTGAGGGCAGAATGCAGGGCTACTTTCACTTCCCTCGCCCTGCAGGGACCCCTCTTCTGATGAAAGCCCTGATACCATTGACCTTTCCAGGCTGCAAGTACACACTTCTGGCTCATTTTAGGTTTTTCATGAACCAGGATCCCTAACTCCTTCTCAGACAGGCTACTCTCAAGGATTTATTTTCCCAATTTGTATACATATCTGGGATTACCTCAACCGCAGTGCAAAACCTTGCACTTTGCTTTGTTGAACTCATTAGGTTCACAAGGGTCCATCTTTCAAGATCCTTCTGGATGGCAACCCTTCCTTCTGCTGTATCAGCTGCAATTGTAGCAGATGAAGCGCCATCCCTGTAAAAATTGTTCACTCAAACTGTTTGCTGAATGCTTATGCATAATATATACATTCACAGAAGTCAAGGATGATTCACTTTTGACTTGTGAATAAAGAAGCAAGACTAAATTAATCATGTTTCCAATTCACTTAATAAAATTAAGATCTGCCAAAATATTTCTGTTTGATTTATAAAGCTCTTAGGGTATCGTTTTTACAAGATTATTACTCAAGACACTACCTCTTTACTTCTGCTGCATCACAGAAGGAGATACTGTGTGGCTTTCTGGAACAGACTGACACTACTGCGTATCATTTTTAGTCAGAATATTTTCATTGACAGGGCCAGTAAAGCAGCATGTGCTCCCCCAGTTAGTCTGCAAGAGTTTGAGGCCAATTTATTTAGCCTAATTCTTATCTTGGGACAGACAGCAATAATTTATATTAGTTTGTTCTGGAGTCTTTTTTTCTTTCTTTTTCCTTATACCTGTATCTTATTCTACAAACTTTGTGACCTATACATTTGAACAGCTTACCAAAGTAAAACAAAATAGAGACAAAGGTCAACTTTTCTAATGCTTTCTAAAACACAAGACCAAGTATCAAAATGGCTGAGGTGACAGATGAAAATTAATTTAGACAGTTTGTGTTTGTTAATGCTGAAATATCACTCCAAGCCATACAAAGCACACCCAGATGACTGCTGTCTTCCTTTATACGACTACGTTGAGGTCAATACAGCTGGGAACAAATTATGAGAAACCTTGCCAAGAGCTTATCACACAACAAACTGTCTGAAATGGACAATAAATAAAATATATTCGTGAAGGGATTCAGAGAGAAATAGTAAAGATTGTTATATACCTGAAAAAATAGTAATGGAGAAACAGTTATTTCTTACAACTAAAGTTTGAGATGTCAGAAAACTAGAGTGCCCACACATTTGCTGGCCTTTCACTAAAAAATGGTCAGAATCATTAGAATCATAGAATTCCTCAGGTTGGAAAAGACCTTAAAGATCATCAAGTCCAACCACAACCTAACCATGCTACCCTAACCCTAACAACCTTCTGCTAAATCATGTCTCTGAGCACCACATCCAAATGGTTTTTAAACACATTCAGGGATGGTTATTCAACCACCTCCCTGGGGAGCCTATTCCAGTTCTTAACAACCCATTCTGTAAATAAGTTTTTCCCAATATCCAAACTAAACCTCCCTTTGGGCAACTTGAGGCCATTTCCCCTCATCCTGTCACCTGTTACCAGCGAGAAGAGACCAACCCCACTCTCGCTGCAATCACCTCTCAGGTGTTTGAAGAGAGCAATAAGGTCTCCCCTCAGCCTCCTCTTTCCCAGACTAAACAGCCCCAGTTCCTTCAGTCACCCCTCATAGGGCATATTCTCCAAGCCCTTCACAAGCCTTGTTGCCCTTCCTTGGACCTGCTCCAGCACCTCAGTGTCCTTTCTGTACTGAAGTGCCCAAAACTGAACGCAGTACTCAAGGTGGGGCCTCACCAGTGCTGAGTACAGGGACAGGATTTTTCTCCCTAGTCCTGCTCACCTCACCATTTGCGATGCAAGCCAGGATGCCATCGGCCTTCTTGGCCACCTGGGCACACGGCTAGCTCACTACTGATCACAGAATCACAGAATCACAGAATTGTAGGGGTTGGAAGGGACCTCCAGAGATTATCGAGTCCAACCCCCCTGCCAAAGCAGGTTCCCTACACCAGGTCGCACAGGTAGGCATCCAGGCAGGTCTTGAACATCTCCACAGAACCTGGAGATTATATCAATATCAATTATATCAATAAAGGTTAGAAACCTGGAGATGTTAGAACATCTCCACCTCCCTGGGCAGCCTGTTCCAGTGCTCCGTCACCTCACTGTAAAGAAGTTCTTGCGCACATTTGTGCAGAACTTCCTATGCTGCAGTTTCCAGCCGTTTCCCCTTGTCCTGTCTCCACTCACCACTGAAAAGAGTCCGGCCTCGCCATTCTGCCCCCCACACCTTAGATACTTATAGACCTGGATCAGGTCCCCTCTCAGTCTTCTTTTCTCAAGGCTGAACAGACCCAGTTCACTCAGCCTTACAACTGCAGATCACTTTTAAGGTTAAGAGTTCTGTATTGAGGGTGACAATTCAGATTCAATTCAGGGAGTCACCTTAGTCCCTCATCCACCCTCCTGACACCCCCATCTCCACTGGGACCATCTGTGAAGGATATGTGTCCCAGCCAGCGTGGGAGCAGCTGTGGCATGAAAACTTCCAGAAACATACGAGTTTTCAAGCCGTTAATCCATTAAGAATATTTAGTCAGCAGCAATAAATTACAAGGAAACTTCATATGTGGAAATACAACACTCCATTTAGCAAAGTTGTCTCAATACATTTTACGTCTTCTTTCAGACTTCTTTAATTTAATAACAACTTGTTAATATAGTTATTAGAGAAAGTGTCAAGCCAGTATAGAAAATAATAAATTCTATTCTTCTACCAGTATGAGTAGAAGACAGTGGATCTGAAGACAATGGATCTGGCCCAGGATCCAATGAGTAGGAAGTTTGGCCTTCCTGATTTCCAAACTGTATTTTGGCATGCATTCCTGAAGTGTCTCTGAAATAAATTTAAGGTTGAAGTTTGCAATACTAACCTAAGTGTGAAAAACAAACAACAACAACAACAAAAAAAACCACCACAAATTGCATGTCATATGACTAAATCCAAATAATTGATGTGTTTAGAGACTGATGTTTACTTTTAGTTGGTTGTTTGTTGGGTTTTTTTGTACTTACTGCTTTATATGTTCTCTTCTGTCCAGCATGTTTTCTGATTTGTTCTCCATTAGGCCCAGTTTCAACATGCATGGAATAGATAATGTCAAAGAAATCTTCTACTACGGCTACCCGCCGTAAAGACAGCTTCTCATCTACACCTACTCCATCCTGGAAAGTAAAAAGAGAGAAGAAAAAAGATAAGGAGAGGATAAATAGGTAAATGGTGATCATTACGAGACACATTCTCCTCTTGTGACAGCAAGTTAAAGACCCTGCCATTGGGAACTGAAGGTCACCCACTCAGTGTATGTATGACAGGAAGACTAATGTAAAAAAGCTATATTATCAGAAGGATCAGATCATATGACACCATTCCCTGCAATCAGCTCATTTTGCCAGGCCAGGACATTTAGACTCTTGACAGTGATCTTTCACTCCAGTATTATAAAAATGAAACAAAAAGTACCCATGCTTCTTTCTCCAAATGCACAAACAACATTCAAAGGCATTCTGTACCACGTGGTACAGAAATGCATTATGTGGCTGTTAATAAGAATCAAAGTGCTTTTATCCTCTCATTCCCCTCCCAGTAAATCTGTACCTAGCATCTCATAAAGGTATTTAATAAAGGGTTCTAATTTGCAGGTGACAGAGCTGACTGTAATTATGAATACAAAGGAAGTTGTTACAAACAATTTACTGCCAGAAAATCTGCTTGAAAATACACTACAAGAAGACATACCACAATATAAGGAAAAGAAAGGGAAATTTTGGGGGTTTTTTTTGTTTGTTTGTTTTGTTTTTTTACTCAGAGGTCAGATTGGTATGAGGGACAGAAAAGTGAAGACACTATCACACAGTTTCTAAGCTGAAGACTTCTAAACAGAGAGAAGCCCCAGTGGCTCTGAAATTAATTACTACCTTTCAATTCAAGCCTTTAAATAGGACCATCCATAAGGGCTGGGTTTTTTTTCACAGCTGTCTATGGATTCAGTTCTAATGAAGAGGTGGGAGCTGGCACTCTTGGTTTTGTAGGGCAGGCAGCTATCAAGCAGGCTATGTTTTGTAATACAAGGTAAGTATGAGAGGAATAAAATGAGAATGGCCCATTCACTTGCAATCCATCACAATCTTTAAAGTTAGATCTCAGAAGGCAGCAATGTCACTTAACCTTCAAAACCTAACACATTTGATAATGTCATTACTGCTGCTGTAAGTCATGCCACCAAAAAAAACCCAAACCAACCCTGATTTACGTTCACCCTTTTGTAACAAAGCAAATGAAATTACTGCTGTTGTGACCAAATACAGACAAAAGATGAGAAATGAAAATACAACAATTGCATACAATTCCAAGTTGCTGCCCCCACTCTAATAACTTCCCGGTAATCCATTCCAGTAAGTTTGCTGGATGTGGACAACTACTATTTTTTTTCCTCACCATTTTATTCCAGCCCACATACTTTTATTTTTCACAGAGTTCATAGAAAGAACCCAAATAATCCCAATGGCTTCAAAGGATCTCCGGGATGGCAACGGGGCACTGACACATCACTAGCAATGATAGAGAAAATATCAGTATCTCTACAGCATAGCTTTCTGCAAGTGCCTGATGGTATCAGATTAGGTGGTGTTGATACTTTGCAAGCTTGTGCTGTCCTTTTCCATCATGCCCCTGCTCTTCCCACCACTCTTCAAAGAAGTCCCCTGCCCAAAGCTAGATACTTTCTACCATCCATTCAGCAGTCTGTGCTCCCTGTCTCAGGAAAGCTGGAATGGAGCAGAACTCCCTGACATGCATGTTAAGAAGATTTCCATAGTCCTGCAAAGAAGAAGAGTGGCAGATGTGACTGTGTTGAGGATGGAGGAAAGGTGAGGAATTTACAGTCTCCACCAAAGATTAAATCCCCAAAGAGATCAGCTGGGAAGAAGGGCTCAGAAACAGTAGAGATGCTCCCATCCCTGAGAAGTCCCTAAAATTTCACTAACCACCTGCTCAAAAATTTTGTGGCATCATGCCAGGTTCTGGTATCAGCAGCATTAAGAATTTTCTTTGTATTGTTCTTCATTGCTGTGTATTATTTAAAATAAAAATAAAAATGTTTTAAAGATGGGGCCAAGACAAAATCAAGATTTTTGCTGCTTTAATCTTTAGGGGAATTCACATGTGAGTTCTGCAGGGGGCCCATCCCTCTATCATTATTCTCACACCACCCAAATGGCTCAGTGGGATTCCTAATGATTTCAAATGCTCTTATTATGACGACAGTGTTATCTCACGCCGCTCTCAGAACTGTCAGAAGTTTGTAGTGTTGATTAACTGATAAAGATTTTATCTGCTTATTACTAATGAGTTTTGTTTTAGGAAACTTCCTATGGGGGAGCTCTCTTTTTTAATTAAAGAAAAATCCATTACAAGAATATTAATTTAAAACCTGAGATGCTACATCAGCAAAGCTGACACATACAAACATTAGGTATATATTCAAAGAAGAACCTCAAAATGGAAATTCTTTCTGCTGTTGTTGATGGCCGTAAGTGTAAGGTGTTCTTTTTTTGGCAGTCCCCCTGCCCCTCCTTCACTGGTCTCTGAGACCCAAAGAGAGGTAAGCATGATATGAGTGTTCTTCAGGTTTCATTCAGCTGACTATTGCAGTAAGCATCACTGCAACTTTTAAAAATACAAGGAAGTAAAATCTGCACAAACTCCTTGTCATGCCCTTTAACTGAAATGCCAGAAAATGAATACAAACTTTGAAGATCTTGTCAGTCAGAAGTGATAGGAAAAAAAATGGTGTACACAGAGTGGAAACTTCTTCAGGAGAGACAACACTATCACTTAGCAGTTACACTTGTTTTTCATCGTAAATGAATCTGGTTGGAGCTGGTCAGTGAATTGGTCAGGATTCATTCTGCATAGTGCTGCATAAGGTGATAAGGCAGACCTTGTTTCAGAAAGCCTGCAGTGTTAAAAAAGGTGCTGAATTGCCAGGAGCAGGCTGTTAAGTACATCTGGCAGTGCTCTGCAGAGACGTAAGCTCTAACTGCAATACACCAGATAAGTAACTTGAATGAGAATGAGATAGCTATTTACTAAGACTTTAGATATCCCAGCACTGACATTTCAGCAAGCAAAAATCTGGGCAAGTGTTACAACCCCAGACCTCCATATCAACCATAATGTCTCTGAAGTGGACGCAGTTGTATTGGACTTTCCCATCACATGCCATTACATTACACTTTTATCCTGAAATTGCTATTTGATAAAGGCATTAACAAAGCAGTTCTTTATAAGCTGGCTTTGGGTAAAATTTTCACAGTGCCTAAGGGGAAATTTTTTAGCCTCAACTAAGTCTAAAAAGAGACAAATGGGGGAATACATGATAATGCTATTCAGATGTCTGAAAGGCTATGAAATGTCCACAAGGGACAGGACAAGTAATAGGCTTAAACCACAGCAAGGGAGATTTACATTACACATTAGGAAAAGCTCACTATTGATGTGGATAGTCAAGTACAGTAATAGTTTGCCTGGGGAGGTTTGGGAATCTCTGTCACAGGAGGATTTTGAGACCAGGTTAGGAAAGTATCTGTCAGGAACAGTTTGAGTAAATCCTCTCTTGGATAGAACCAGATATTAATTGAGTCCCTTCTTGATAACTCAATAACTGAGAAGCTCAAAGATCATTTTCAAAGTTATAAGAGGACTAACAGCTCTAGGAGAGCAGGAAAGATATTTATAAATCACTGGGGTATTTTTAGGCATCTTTTTCATCATGGTAAGAACTCAAGTTCCACTCTTGGAGTTGACTTAGGGATAGAAGTTCCACTGCATGTTTCTTTTCAAAAATTGGACTTAGACTCTTAAATTTATTAGGTTGACTGTCATCCCATTTGTTTCAGCTATCACAGAAGTACGTCCTTACTTTAAATCAGTTGTCTCACATTCCTCTCTGGTCAACAGTGTGACAATCACTACAAAGCACAATTCATCCTTACAGGAGCTGGAACAGTTTCAATCTCTACCACAGCAGAGTTACTTAATTTTACTCTTTGCATTGCAGATCTCATTTATGTTTATTCCTATGATCTTCCTATGTGCTTAGGATGTAAATAAATAGACGTTCCTTTTCATTTTCAGGCCTACAAATTGAATGTGCAATCTGAGATTAAAGTTGTTCAATTTTGTTTAGGTATGTACACAAAGAGTACTCTAATACGCTTCTGGACAGTACTGATTTTACTGACAGTTATGCACCTCTCAAAAACTGCTGAGCATCCCTTTGAACAGTGATGCTTGAGGAGTCAGTCTCCTACATTGAGACGGGATCTGCAGGGCTAGCAAGAGTAAAGAGAAAAAAGGTTGCCAATGATCCAAAACTCCTAGCAAAGAGATCAAAAAGATCTATTAGATGATTGAATAAATAAATAAATAAATAGAGCCCAGAAAGCAGTCGTTTTAGCAGTTAGCTGAATAAAAAAAGCCTTTAAAATTAAAGCTGACCAAAAAAAGGTTCTTGCTGTTTCTTGCTTGAGAACACCTGCTACGTCTCGTGTTGAAGTTTCTTGGGGCAAATAGGACTCATAAAACATCCTCTTGCTTCATGAATGACTATAACTATCAGCATATTTACAATGTTTGAAAAATATTCCTATAAAAATGTGACAGAAGGAAATAGCAAAGAAAAGAATAGGCTTGGTTGGTAGTTCTATAAAAAATGCTCAAATCTATAAAAACCTCTGCTGTAAACACATCAATGCCAGAAGCGTCTACAAAACTTTAGGGGTAGATGGAAATAACAATCAACCTAAATATTTTGTCACATTACATAAGTCACAAGCAAATACAAGACCACTTTGATTGCTGCAATATTTGTATAACAATTTTCTGGAATATACCAGTTTGGATTATAGAGAAAATAAAGCACATTCATGCCATCATATCTCAGCTGACTATCACGCTTTTTTGCTGTCTTTCACATTTTCACTGGACAGAAAGCAAAGTCTTTTGCTGACTGAAGCCCTGTACCCTGAATGCTTTATATGACCTTACAAAATGTTTTGCATGTTACCCAGCCACCCAGTTTGTGTTGCATTAGGATGAACCAGTAGTTTATGTGTAACATAACCCATATATACCTGCCTGCTAAAATGTTTTACAATAAATCATCAGATTGAAAACGCCATTATTTTTTACTGCCTTTATTTGCATGCTCAGATGTAGCTGTAAAAATAAGAAAATTTAAGAAGATTGATTACTATTTAAGAGCATCTCTTGCTACTGTAGAAATGAACAAATCTACTTTCATTGGCACATTGATTTGAATTCTCAAGTTATTAGTACATTCATTTGAATATCTAAATCTCTACTGTCTGCATCACAGAAATCTACAACAGATCAAAAACTATTATTTTTTGGCAGGTATTATTAAGTGGCATAAAAATAAATAGATCATTTCTATCTAGTTCCTAATGGAAGTTCCCTATAAGAGCAAAAGGGACATCTATTATTTGAAATGTACTGTTTCTGATACCCTTTGTATGAACCATCTGAACAGCTAATCTCATCTTCTGCCAGCAGATGGAGACAAGAAAAATCAAAGATTCATGAAGGCAAGAATACACCATTTCCACAGGACAAGTTCTTTCTCTGGAACTTTTAGAGCACTAACCTTACCTTATAAGCTTGGCTATGCCACTAACAAGTCAAACTTCACTGTGGAAATAAATTTTGAAAACTGAAAGAATTAACTTTGAAAATAGAATTAACTGAAGTAAAATAACAAATTTGAGATAAGAAACTAAAAATAAACGATACAGAGTTTCGGATTTTCTTCTGAGCAGAGATTTATGAAAGCTGTAGGAATAAAAGTTAGGGTAGTATGGTTAGGTCATGGTTGGATTTGATGATCTTTAAGGTCTTTTCCAACCTGAGTGATTCTATGATTCCAATTGTCCTGATGGGAGATTTTCAGAAACCTAATAAACAGCAAGAGAGACCAAATAAACACTGAGTTCCTTTTCCCTTTGTCTCTTGGATGAGTCAAGGTGATGGGATAGCACCAAAGCACAATCTTTCAACAAACCGTAAGAGAATGAGTGATGAGTGCCATTTAAATCGAAAAGATCCCACCTAAAAGGACTATCCTACTGAGTAATTTGAGGTGAGGTCATCCTCTGGTGTAAATCACTAGCTCTATTAAATCAAGCTCTAGCAATTACAGATAATGGATTGTGAAACCCAGCTTGCCAAGCTGCAAAAGGAAGGCTTATTTCCATGAAATGTAGTAGTATGGTCCTGGGAATGATTTCAAGACTGATAAGATACCTTCAGAGGTATCATCAGAAACCTGTTTGGTCTTCTGGCACAAAGAGGATAACAACTGGTCAGTGTCTCCGAGATAAATATTTAAAGCTTTATCCATATTGGAGAAGGGCAGAAACTTTTATTTTTCATCTGTCTTAGGAGAATTATGGATGGATAGGCAAACCTACCATCATGAGGGCTAGTGCAGGAGAAGGGCTTAGAAATGAAGCATGGGGCCTCTCTACTGCCTCTTGTATCTCCTATTAAAATAAGTACAGATATGGAAGCAAGAAGCATTTTCAAACAGATGCCTCGAGTTGAATCCATACTGAAGTTGGAAGGGGGACGACAAAACCCCAGTGAGAATTCAAAGCAGACAGAGCCTGCAGGTTTTTGCTCAGCATGCTAGCACTTTTAAATTTATTTATTTATTTATTTATTTATTTATTTATTTATTTATTTCTACTTTTTTGTTAATTCTTTCTTCTTAGACTTTTAAACATTCACACAACTATTCTGAATAATTGGTCACAAGGCAGGCCACATTTTACTATTTGTTAAGTCTGTTGATCCAGTCTAACCAAACACCACAGGTGATATGTAGGTGAGCAAGCAGAGCAGCACAAGAAGAGCAGAACTGCAGAGCTAAAGCTGTTGATAACAAGGAGCTGCTTTCACAGTACACGTATTTCAGTCTGGCTCTAGTCTGGTCCCTGGCACTGGACACAGTTAAGTGAATGTAGACAGGAGCTTTGTTTCAAGCACACTTTCCTTTTCCAAACTAAAACACCAATGCAGATGCAGCCATAGCATCTTCACGGCAAGCTGCATTTTTCACATGTGCACACTGTGATGAATACTGCCCAGATTGGTGAGGAAGATGCTTACATGTCTAGCTCAGGGACACACAGTGCCCTGGTCAGACTAGGAGAGCAGGAGGAAGAAAGATGCTGAACAATCATATATTCTGACACTGAAACCATATTGCCATATTCCTCCCTGTTCATGCCTCCTACAGCAGCAAGTTCCTGCCTGCTTAGCCTGCTGAAATGGCAGGTGATGCTTTCATCATTAGATGCACAGTCCTACTGTGGCTGTGCTCTTTCACACTGTTTTGTTTGTTTGTTTGTGTGTGTATGAGGTTTGTTTCTTTGACTGATTTTGGGTTTGTTTTTATTTCACAGAAAAAGCAAATGGTTGCTTTTTTCCACAAAACTATCTGCAGTTGATATATTTAATACAGAAACAATGAACTGAGGCATTAAATGCATCCTATTTAGTAAAAAGTAGCTAGAACTGGATGGAAAGGAAGAGCTCATACAACACCTCATGGAAGACTGCAGTTGGCACTTTTGAGTGATAAATCTGAATAGACTATAATTCAGTAATGCCTTTTAAAAAAAAGGCATCTAGAAAATAATTCCTGATCTTAGATCGTTTTCAAATAGTGTGTCCAGAAGTCTTTATTTAATACAGAAAAGTGACAACTATTTCCTCTTTCAAAAATGTTAACCAGACTTTCAATTCCTGCTCTCTGAAGGATGCTGTCTGTTTTCAAGTGGGGTGGTTTTCTATTAGAAATAATTAAGTTTTGTCTTTTAAATATCTATATATATTTTTAAATATTCACTAAAGTTCTGAAAATATTCAGTACATTTCACTTGGTCATTTTAAACCCCCGGTTTTGTAAGCTACAAGGTAGGACACTTAGCTAGGACATTAAAGATAACCAAAGAGGAGGAGTGCAACACAGATGAATTTTATGTAAAGTTTTTGCTTCATCTCACATTCATTATCAAAGTCTTAATGCATTTACTTCTTCTTGATGGCTCATTAGAGGATTCATCTAAGCATGAGGAACTCTCAAAAAATTTTTCTATAATTGTGTGAATCCTAAGAAATTTTTTAAGCTTAAAAAAACTGCCAAGACTTCAGTTCTACCATGAAACATGATGAAAATGTGTGAAAATTCATCCCATTAAAATAACGTGTTATTCTTTTACTGTAAGTAAAACTGAATGTGCAGATAATATTAGGATAGCAATAATATACAATAAATATCTCTTTTGTGAGAATGACAATAATTGTCCCAAACAAGGTTACTAATTCGCTTCTATTATTTTTGACTGCAGAGGATAATAAAATTGAAGACTGCAGATACTAAAGTGGTCCTGTTTGATATGTTCTAATATGTTTCTTTTTGCTGCTTTTTTTTTTTTTAATTATTGTCTCTGGTATTGTCACCAGCTCAGGAAACAGCAGTGGTAAATCTACTAACAATATTAACTCTTCACAGTCCTTTGATGTCTCAAAACTTGCCCATTTACATTTTAAAGTGCGCTATACTTTACAGGTATTCAAGCAGTAGGGGAATGCAATGTAGATCTATAATGCCACCTTTTTTCAGACTGATGAAATGCAACTACTGTATGCCCGAAGTAACCTAACACTAAAGTGAAGTATAAACGGTGATAACTTATTGCTCCAAAGTGCTGCTCGTGAAATTAAATGTGTGTTTTTGAATTATCTTCCACAAACTCTAAGTTGTCTGATACAAGGGTGTTCCCAGAGGGAGGATTTTCAATAAATAATGTGATTATGCATGTGCCAGGAATCACATACTGTAATCAGGTTACGACACCACAGATCAACACTGTTCAGTGACAACGCTTAAAAACATATATATAATAAATTGCTTTAAAAGCCTCCGTAATTTGTGAAATACTCCAAAAAGTCAGGGTAATGGGTTGGATCAGAAGACTGTTAGTAGGTTATGGTGTTAGTCTGTCTAGATCTCTGGGCTCAGCTCCAGCAAGGGCTTCTGTCCCTTCAAGTTGCTTCCACCTGCTGTGAGCTGCAAGGAATAAGCCTGGGGTGGAAGGGATGAAGTGTGTGACCTAATCTCTCCCATCTATGTTTCTGCAACAGCTGTTCACTTGCTTACACAAAATGAGTTCATGGTCTCAGCACAGTTCCCGGAGGACAGCTGTCTCCATCACCAAAACCATTGCTACAACAGACCATTAGGTGCCATTAATTGGTAACCTCATTAGCAACATCAGTAAAGGCACCAGGGACAGCTTTTCAGCTGCACTGGTGCTGTACAGGCAGGTTACGGTAGGAATGGAGGAGAAATCATTAGTGGCTTTACATCACCCATAGGGAGCCTTGGTTCTGACACAACCCAGGTACTAGTTCAGTGGGCACAGAAGAAAGAGAGCTATTCACAGCCCCAGTGCCAAAAGGGACAGCAGCCTCCAGCAACAAACCATGCTCTAACCAGGGGCTGGTTCTCTCTGTTTCAGTTGCCAGTATACTGCCTACTCCAGGAGAAAGCTGCCTGCTTGAGTGGGTGCAAAGTGATATCTCTGAGATGGGAATTTCCTGGAGGATAAACTGAAATGGAAGTCCCTCTAGATTTCTGCAAGCAGTAGTGAACGGGGATTATGAAGGGACTTGCTGTAATTCACAAGCAATGTTACCTGATCAGGCTTATGGGCCTTTGCTCATACATCTGAAAGATTAGCACAAAATTGCATCCAAAGGTCTGAGTGCATGGCACAGATTTCTGTTTGCACACACAGTGATCGAATCATAGAATCACCAAGGTTGAAAAACACCTCAAAGATCATTCAGCCAAACATCTATCTACCACCTGTTTCCCCACTAAACCATGTCCTTTAGTACAATATCTAACCATTTCTTGAACACCTCCAGGGACAGTGACTCAACTACTTCCCTAGGCAACCTGTTCCAGTGCCTCACCACTCTTTCAGAGAAGAAATTTTTCCTAATATCCAACCTGAATCACCCATGACGCAACTTGAGGCCATTATCTCTTGTCCTATTGCTAGTTATGTGGAAAGGGAGACCATCTCCCACCTTGCCACAACTTCCTTTCAGGGAATTGAAGAGTGCAATAAGGTCTCCCCTGAACCTCCTCTTCTCCAGACTGAACAATCCCAGCTCCCTCAGCTACTCCTCACATCACAGCTGTGATGAACTAAGGCTATAAGTCAAGTAGGATCTGTAGAGAGAATTAGGATCTGTTCCCAAATGAAGGGAAAAAAGATCTAGAAAACTCTGGCAAAACATCAGATAAAAAATGTTTCCATCAGGTCTGAAACAGAAGTAGAAAATGGCATGTCAGATACTGACAGTAAATTCTCAATGTAGCCAGCAAATGTCATGAATGAAGTACCTATCAGAGATCTTCAGGAAAATTCACTAAAAGGACTGCAAAAGTTTTCACTCCAAAAATATACTGCTCTTATGTCAGACCTGAGGGAAGGCTTGTGTGTTCAATAGGGCACATTGAACTAAATTAGTTGGTAAATAAAGAATATTGCCTTTTCTATAATAATTTGTTAATGTATGTGCAGATCACATTTTACAAAATGAAATGACCTCAACAGACTTGTATGGGGCTCTTTAACAACTCATTTGTAGGCTTAATCTTAAATTACATTTGCCTAATTCTACATTTTTTAACACTCCTACAACAGCACTTTTCTCTCCTGGGCTACCTAGCCAAGAACAGGTACCAGATGCAAAGCCCGATGTTTCTGCAAGGCAGCACCACTGCAGTCAGATCATTTACACCAATTTTTCTCCTCTTCTTCCTCCTCTCTCCCCATCTGTAAACAAAGTCCACAGCATGAAGAGGCCAATCCCTGCCAGCAGAAGCAAGTTTTGAAAAACACTGCTCAGCCATATGTTCAGCCCTGACCAGCAGGATCGTTAGGAGGCTGACATCTGCAGATGGAGAGTTCATATCACCATTCAGCAAAAACATGCTGCTACTGCACACTGAAGTCAAAATTAGCCAGGCTTTGCTTAGGATAAATTTTCAGCACTGGCCTGCAATTTCACCTTGCCAATTAAATTTCTACTACACTGCGATCTAAAAAGAATCTAAGGAAAAAAAAAAGTGATGGTGATGACTGAAAAAGGAAGCCTTTAAAAACTCTTCTAGTAATCCTTTTTCTAATGAACATTCTTCTGTATCAAGTACTATACTGAAACTGTGTGATAGAAAGCACTTGCTAATGATGAACCTTCATGAAAGCCCAAACTTTCTTTGGCCTATAGCATTATGCACTAAGAGGATACAACCATCTTAAAGGGTATCCTTAATTTATTCGAAGACCCAGTAGACTGAAACTTTCTCCAAATAAATTCTCACCAACACCTTTTTAATGAGGACAAGAATATAAGTCTTTCTCACCTTACTTAATGCCCTTCTGAAAACAGTGAGAATACTCAGTGTTCGTGGGAGTCATACTGGTTCTTCCTATGGAAGCAGTAGGATAAAACACATTTTTCCCACTGTTTTTCTCTCCACTGCTCTTCTTTCAGTCTATCTGCAGCTCCTCATGTGCTCCAACCCTTTTTTTTTCAGGGCTTAAACAGATTTATGGTTAGCAATTTCCACAGAGACTGTGTGCGTGTTCTCTCAGGCATGCTCAGGCACCACTCATTGGAGGGCTGGGAATAAAAGCCGTGTCTGTTCTGCCACTGGCAATGAAATTCAGTGGGTTTGTGCTTGCTGTTCAGGCCTTCACTTCATAGCAGTCCCTTTCTTCAAAAGTCTACACTTGAACAATATGCCTCTACATGAATTTTGTGTTTTGCAATCTTATCTAATATGCACTTGTATCACCGACTGTAGAAGCGGGAGAGTTGGCTTAAACTATTTCCTTTATTTGCTTTGAATATGAATATGAATATGAATATGAATATGAATATGAATATGAATATGAATATGAATATGAATATGAATATGAATATGACAGAGATGTCCGAACTCTAGGTTCAAGGTAGAAGGGGGTTGGACTTTCAGTTACAGAATTTTATTCCTGTCTAGAACATAACCTAAACAGCAAGCAATTCAAAATGACCGAAATTGCAGATTAAAACCTCAGATTTGTAAATGCTGTATTAAGTGTGGAAAAGGTAGGATTTTTCCCCATATTTTTTTAGTGAAGACAGTAGGTACACTCTAGTTCTGATCACTGATGATGTTGAGAGCCATACCTTTCCTATTTTTAGCAGAATTAAACAAACAAATAATGAAAGAAAACTTTACTTCCTCAACAGCACTTCAAAAATAGGTGCTCTGAATAAGTAGGTAACCTGATTTACCCAACATGTGGTGCATGATAAAAGACAGGAAATCAGAATATTTGTAAGTTAAGGACCAGCTATTAATCAAACGCTTGCCAAGTCTCTGCCCTAACCTACGCATGCCTGTGAATTTACTATTGTACAGTATTGCTCTGCATGCTAATGTTAGCATATGTAAAGAATAGTTGATGAAAGAAAAGATGCAGACGAAATAGTCTGCTCTGTATAATTAAATTCTGTGATTATTCCTTCGTATCTGCAGCAGTTAATATGCAAACTATAAGGATCTTCACAATTATTAGTACCACTCTGTGAAACAAAACGCAAACCCAGCAGTATATTAACATTTTTTTTCTGTAAGAATGTATCCTTAGTTGCACTTTCTTTATACAAAAAGACCAAACTTTCAAATTTCTCAGCTGCTTACCAGAACAGGAAGAAAAAGTTGAAACATAGCATTAGAATTCAATTATGTGTTAAATACAGTATAATGGCTATATTATTCATCAGGTTCATGAGAATTTGGTGCTCTATGTCTTAATCTTACTTTAAACTAGTCTGTTCAAACTGAAGCAAAACCATAATTCATCGGTATTAAGTGACTTGCCCATTTTCTCACTCCTCTGTGAATACTGTGTGTATTAAGATAATGGGATACAGCACTCGGATGTGTTCAATAATAATAATGATAATAATGTTTCTCTTCCTCTCATTATGTACACATGCTGTGTACAGCTTGACTGATTGATACAGCCATCCACCCCAGAGCCAGTCGTAATTCATGGCTTAGCTTGCAACGTGCCATGGGATCTCTTGAGATGAGTAGTACTCTACAACATCGGGGATGATGCAGGTGAAAGAAAAATCATTTGGTCACTTACCCCTGATTGTATAGGAATTTTTTTTTTTATATTGCTTATGATCTTGTCTGTGCAGTCAAATTTTAAATGACTTTTCTGAGAGATTGTTTTAGGGTTAGCAGAGGTAAGCATGGAATCTTTGGATGAGCCTCTGGGAACAGCCCGCTACAAATGTTTGTAGACTGCTGTGCCACTGCTCCTTAGTTATGCTCACTTGGAAGGCAGGCACTACGCTAACACTCCCCTGGACACACCGCAGGGAGAGTTTCCCTCTGCCACATGAGATCACGTCTGCAGATAAAAAGAGCCAGCAACAGCATCTCTGTGGTAGTGAAAAAAAGGTGATCTCCTCACGGCTCTGCTGCAGCTTCCAGTCCCTGCTCTGCTCCCGCAGCTGCCAAAATACAGCTTCTCTTGTTAGATATCCAGAATTTTTTTTCTTTTGGAATAATAACATAATTCAGAATCCCATTGAAGAATCTTATTGATTTCAATAAATTATGACTCAAGCTCCCAAATTGTTCACTTCTTTCTACAATCTTGCTCTGTCTGCAGAGACAAGGGATACACTGTCATCAGTTTCAGCCTCTCAGTAAAGATAATACAAAGATTCTACAAAGCTGATCATAGTTTCACAACCACCTTAGAGATAGCTGAGGGTTTAAGGCTTCAAGTCTACGTTACAAGGAGAGCCAAGATTTTCATCTTGCTGACAACATCAATGATAACATTTTTTAATCCGTAAAGCAAAATGCTATCAAGAATGCAATTTGAAAGAGAAACATTTTGTTTCTTTCTGCAGCAATTCAATATTAAAATGCATCCTCTGAGATGCTGCTGTGCCTACACGAATTGGCCAAGTGCTTGTCTCAGAGCTTCATCTTCTCCTTATTCTTCCTGGACCACATTTCCCAAGACACTGTAAAAGGAGATCTTGTGTATCATGAAACTTCTAGTTAAATCAAGGACATTAATGTAGTATGAATTTTTGCATCACATATCTCTCTTTGTAAATACATTATACGCACTCATTTCCTTGCCCTTTATAGCAATCACTAACTTCAAATATCCTAAATGGTTTTGCAGCACTTGTACCAACAGATGGAGTCAGCTGTGTGGACTGAATATGTACTGTATCCACATCACTTAAGCCCTGTCTGCTCTAAGAAATACACTGTTACGTCCCTGATGAATCACACCTGCTACCCAAACCACAGATATGGCTGGTTCTCCCCCACAAGAGAAACCATAAATTCAAAATCCTGCATCTACAATGGGCAAAGAAGCATGGAGCACCTACAAGATGTTAAAAGACTGTGTAGACAATCCATGCTCTGTTCTTGCAAATAGCCTATTACAGTACTACATTCTGAGTGCTACAGTCTTTGAAAGGAAATGACACAGTAATTTCCCATCAAATCAAATCATTTCCAGCATAACTTTTCATTGGGGGTATTCTGCATGTATCCTGGCATTTGTTTTCTGGGGAGACATCAGGCACAGCTGCACGTCTGGTAAATATGTATGTTTGTTTTTATGTATGCGTGTGTGTGAAATTAAATTCAATTTGATTCAATAATATGTTACTGGCATGGCAGGCTGGCTAGCCTTTGCCTGAGAAAAACAAACAGACCCTTGAGGTAGCTGTCAGCAGCTGGTACAATGTGTTTGGGATGGGGTTTCATTCTCTATCTGGAGTTTTATTCTATCTATCTATTTACTACCATTTCCAATCTTGTTCGGTCACTTTTAGCAGTAACCTCCCATCTGAAGGTACTTCACAACACGATGCTATCACTGCACTCTCTCCCAGGGTCAGCAACACACTTTCTCATCAGGCTTTTTGACAAACATACATTACGATTTCTGGTATAAGAAATATGTATATATATCTCACTGAAATTCCCCCACATTTTGGCTGTTGAAGCAAAAAGTGTTACTTCATTTCATTTTCTCCTGATAAATTTTCTGCTGAAATGCTCCTTTTCCTCTTTTTGTTTTGTTTTGTTTGTTTGTTTGTTGTCTCCGTGTGTTTCCCCTTCTATGTCACGGCCATGCATTCTCCATTCAGTGTATCTGCCTCTGCTCTGCATATTCACTGGAATAAAGAAAACTATTAAGATGGCACAGCATCCAGCCTAGCATCCTATTGTTTGCCTTCATCCTTTCCAGACCTCAGTGATATTGGTTTTGTGACCTCAGCTATATTGGGTTTTGTGAGTTATTAGAGAGTAAGGAACCATTTTGTTCATCTCATCTCAGATGAAGTTATACTATGTATAACTTAACCTGCAACATTATGTGAATTAATCCTTTTGCACCTCTGATGATTTAGATATTACAGCAATTTATTTGGACCCACACAAGTCAAGCTATTAGAATTATGCAGCCCAAGAAGTGAAATATTCATGATACTTTCACATTGGATCCTTCTGTGCTCCCAGGGCTGCAGCAGAAGGAATTCCCTCAGTTTGGATAAGATAGCACCTGGTGAGTACAGCCTTCAACAAACTATTTACCACAGGGCTCTCATTTTCCAGAGCCTTTCAGGATGCAGCAGCATAGTCACACAACTTTTCCAAATAACGCTTTTACAATTTGATTTGTAAACCTCAGAACCTGAAACTTTGAGACTCTCCTACTATAAAGCTAATACTTATATAATTTGAGATACGTTCAGCATTCCTTCTATTTAATTAAATTCTAGTCTTTTGTTATTTTTCTTTTCAGCACCTTCTGATTATTATTTTTTTCAAAGAGCTTTTATGTTAAGGCATTATGTTGAAAGGATTTGACTGAATTCATACCTTTCATTTTCTTATCTTTCACACTGATGGCCTTTGTTTTAAGAATTATTATTTAATCTGGATTTGGACCATTTAAAATCAATGAAACTGGTCTGAAAAGTATTGTGATTTAATAAATAAAAAATAAATTGTTTAGTTCCCTATTTTCTAAATACACAAGAATAAGACTACATAGACTAACAAGAATACATCATAGAATCCTTGGAGTTGGAAGGGATCTCTGAGGGCCACTGAGTCCAATTTCCCTGCAATGAAAAGGAACACCACAGCTAGATCAGGTTGCACAGGGCAGGGCCTTATTCAGTCCTGCCTTGAAAGTCTGCAGGGCATCAACTCCACTAGGACCTTCTGCAGACTCTTAAGTGAAAGTTCCCAAATAGCAATTGCTGACCATTTACAGCTTACAAATCAACAGCATTGGTCTCTGTAACCACAGTAACCACTGGCATGTTATACACTCAACAGTCAAAAGTTGATAATAGCATACCTTGGGTCCTTGAGAGATTTTGGGAACTGAGAGGGAGTAACTGCTACAACTGACAGTCTGTTCTATAGAGATGGGAGGATTACTAAATGATTTTTGTCTGATTTTTTAATACAAAAGTAGAATTTTCACACAACCATTTGACTGTAGATTAGATGTTTCAAGAAAAAAAAAATGACAAACACCATGGAACTCACAAAGAAATTGTAACCATTGATAATACTCAATTTTAAGCTATTTTAACATCTATGCAGGAAGAGACAGCTTCCTGCTCTTTTGTACACTAACATCTTCAGGACACAAATACAGCTTTGTGATTAGCTCTTCACAAAGGAATTCAATGTTATTTTCAAAAGTGATACTATTATTGGTCAGGTGTGTTACTATCCCATTAGGTGTCATCTGTGCACTGTTGAAGACAATGGGAGTTCCCCACTTTACGGGGATTTGATGGCGTATTCAAAGACACACAGTGCAGCATTTATTGAAGCCAATCAAAAATATATTTTGTATGTTACCACTAGAAGATAAACCTGGTTCTGGTGCCCAGGGCTATGCACATCCATCCTGACAGGGGCTGCCTCATCCAGCTGCTTGGAGGAAGAGACTCACAGGTCTTTTTCAGAAGGGCAGATCTGACTTCATAGAATCTTAGAATTCACAGAATGGCTTGGGTTGAAAGGGACCTTAAAGATCATAGAGCTCCAACCCCCTGTAGCAAGTTAATATTTGTGTGTCAGAGAGCTGCCATCACATTTTCCCATCACAACCATGCTCAATGATTTTTATCATCCAGAACAGCCCATCCAGCACCCTGAGGGCCATAAGTTGAGTAGTATTGCTCCTCAGTGATCGGTGGATCTATGTACCATGCTATGTCCAAACGAGGACTACGAAGATCATGAAGGGTCTAGAAGGGAGGATGTATGAGATCCCTGGGTTTGCTCAGCACAAAGCAGAAGAGCTGAGGGGAGGACTCATGGTGGCTGCAGCTCTTCACAGGGTGTGAAGGAGCACCGCTGAGCTCTGCTCCCTGTGACAGTGACAGGGCCCGAGGGAATGGCATGGAGCTGTGTCAGGGGAGGAGCAGGTGGGAGTTAGGGACAGGGTCTGCACCAGAGGGCGGTGGGCATGGAACGGGCTGCCCAGGGCAGAGGGCACGGCCCTGAGCTGTCAGAGTTCAAGGACAGTGTTCACAGACACAGGAATTGGATTTGAGTGGTACTGCATAGAGCCATGAGTTGGACTCAATGACGTTTGTGGGTCCCTTCCAATTCAGGATATTCTATAATTCTCAACACTATGTGTAGAATTTAGCTATGATCACACAGGGCTGGTAGGCAGGCGCAATCCTGAGCACTGGGTTCTGGCAAAGCAGCAGCACAAGGTTTTTTAATTCTCTGCACCTCGACTCACGCCAATCATGGCACATCAGCAAGCTTTGGTTACTGCATGTGGGGCCGCAACTACTGACATGGGGCAGCACATCACAGTGTGGAGAATTTCCTTGAGGAACATGGGGTTTATTTTCAGAAGCAAGGGTTTCCCAAGGCCAAACTGCTGGCTCTCGCTGCCTATGATGCCCACACACCACACGAATACAGCGCAAGCCTGCTGTGGGCACCCTGATGAATCAGCGAGCGTGCTGTCGCAGCACATCCCCACCAACATCCCGTTACTATGGGTGCACTAAGAGGGATCACCTCCTGCGCAGGCAGGGCCGCTCTCCAAGAATATACATTCACGCTAATGTTTCCCCTCACCTTCCAATTTCAGTCACTCAGCTCCCGGCCGTGCACGACGACCGCCAGAGGCGCAGCGCCCAGCATAGGCGGGAGGCCCCGCTGCGGACCCGGCGGGGGGAGCGGCCGGCCGGGAGGAGCTCTGCGGCGGCCGCACAGGTGCTGCCGCAGCCCGTCGCCATAGGAACGGCGGGGGGGGGGGGAACGGCCGTGCCCGCTCCCCCTTTGCCGCGAGTGGGCGTGAGGGGCGGGTGTGCGCGTGTGTGTGTGCGTGTCCCGGAGGTATTGCGCTGTTACTATAGGAACCGGCGGGGGGAGGCGGTGGGGGCGCGGCCGCACCCTCTCCCTCTCCCTCTCCACCTCCCCGTGCCCTCAATGCCAGCCCGGGCCTCGCATCCAGTCACGGGGCGGCGGAGGAGCCGCGCAGCCATGGGCCGGGGAGCATGGAGCGCGGAGCTGCCTCGCCCCGGCCCCTCCGTGCCTGACGGGGCGCCCGGCTGTGCCCGCGGCTCAGTGCATCCGCACGGGGGAAGAGGAAAAAATAATTTAAAAAATAGTAATAATAATAATAATAATAATAATAAAACCACCAACAACAAACCTACAACAATTAAAAAAAAAAAAAAAAGGCTCAATGGTGGGTTGTTTACTGTACCATATGGCTGCAGGGGGAGGGGTGGGAGAAATGTCTGCCGGTTGCTGAACCGGTGCACTCATTATGTCCGATGGAGTCAGTCAGCTGTGCTGCGCCTCGTTTGGCCGGCGCCAAATCTCAAGGCATTCCCCCGAATTTCCCCCAGCACCTCGGCCGCCGTGGGAGCACGTGGTTTCTCCTCCTCTCAGCCACCACTAGACAGGAGATGACAGGGCACGGCCTGCCCTGAGGCTCCAGAGCCTCCATTTTGAGCATCGATGTTTTCTGAGGGGCCTCACCAGGGGCTTCTCCCTAGTCTGTCTCTGTTAAAACCTGTGTGTGTCTTTTGTTTTGTGATGTGTGGCGTGTAGCTCACAGCCATACCTGATGTGCCAAAAAATATTCAAATGCTGCTGGTATTTTTCATGGTTTGGTTTGAGAAGAAAAGCTGGCCAATCTCAGGGCACCTATGTGCATTGCGGATGTGTAAGAAGGGCTGAGATGGAACATTTTTGCCACCAAATGCCATGGAGAGTGGTCTCTCTTGACCAGGATCAGTGGATGTGCCTCAGAACGGCTTTCCTCACCATGATTCACATGAGAGGAGCTGCACCTCTGGATTATCGGAGAGATAAAATCCACAGGCAGCAGTGTCTCTGAATAGGCAACTGTACTGCTATCCACATTACCTTGTAAAATTGGAGTATTGATTTTTTAAAAGCATGGTTTGCTGCTTAGGAGACCGATCCCACTACTACTGCAGTCAGTGGAATTTTGATACTGACTTCAGCGGGAACAGTTTTTGCCACTAAAATGGTCTATTTCACATTATTATGATAATGTCATTTACTAATTCTTAAAATCAGCCCTCTTGGCCTTGCACGTTTGAGAAGATTACAGTACAAATTATTTCAGCTCAACTCATTCACTGCGTTTCTGCTCATGTCATGTCTAAAGTTTTGTTTAGATAAATAAGATAGATAACTTATTGCTCCAGATGGCTGTGGGCGGATCGGGCCTAATAAGTTCTCCAGTTACATGTTTTTGAGGTTTGGTTTTTGTTGTGTTTTTGTTGGCTGTTGGTGGTGGTGATGGTGGTTTTTTAATTTTACAGAAGTCTACATTTAGAAACACATTTGTAGATCTCCTCTTGTGTGCAGTTTCGACTGCATTTGGTTGCTCACCAAAATAGCTTGCCTTCCAAAGAAAGATTAAAAATATTAAAATGCAGCTAGCACAGTGAGCGACTCAGTTCAGCTGATGTGACACAAATGTGCTGAGCCTACTGCCCATAGATAATATACATTTGAAGCTTGGCAACTGTCGTTGGGTTGGAATTCAAAAGAGGCTGCAGGACCTTCCAGACCTCGAGGTCTGGAAATAAAGGCAACATAAGGAAAAAAACTAATCTCTCTCTATTAGTAAATAATAATCTGCAATAGCAAAGGCAGGTGATGAGGATTGAAGAAAATGTGTAGCTCTGCAGCCATCAGATAGATTTTGGGGCTGTTGTACAGCAATGAACATATTCCCATTCAAATTGTGAGGTATGGCCAGCACCTATATTCAGGATTTGCTTATATGTAAAAGGTTTTGGTGTCTAGCAACATTCTGCATAGCTTCTTTCTGCTATATCATGCTGTGATACTCATTAAACAAAATGTTGACTAATAAGCTCTGATTTGGAATAAATACTGGGGAAGATACGTAGAATTTGTTCAAAATACCTCTGAAATGAAATTTCAGTGAAAAATACAATAAAAAAGTAATCACGCTTTATCTTCCTCACATTTTCCAGGCAGTTTGAATTGTTAGATGATTAATATCTTACAGTCATTCTGTGTTTATTGGTGGCCGACAGGTATGCTTAGCTGCATAAATACTGATTTTGAAAAATCAATAGTTGTCTTATTACCAAACCAACAGGAAGTACCGTCCTTATTTTGCTTGGTTTATTTCATTAGCTTTATTATTGTTGTTCTGAAGTTTGTAGTATACATTTCCAGGCTAAGCTGACTTTCCCCAGCCTCCACCCCTCCCAAAGCTGACTTACTTTCCTTAGTATGAGCTCACAGGGAGCTATTAAGTGAAAGTTTGTTTATCCTCTATTTGCTTTAACACTTTACCCCATTTGTTCTCTCGTCTGGCTTTTCTTTCAGTGTTATTAGAAGCAGAGCTTCTCTAATGTAAATATAGTTCAAAGAACATGGAAAAGAGAAAGAGATCTGAATTCTCCCCACAGTGCATGTTTTAATGAAAAATCTGTAGAAATGGGAGAATATTTAAAACCAAGCAAACAAACTACTTCAACAGTGTGACTGAGGATAAGCGTGTGCGCTGTGCGTGTTTAGTGGGAAAGCAGAGAGGATGAGATATATGCTTTTAATGTACTGGATATGGGGAGTTTAAAGGACAAAGGTCAAGCTGATTTCTGCAGCAAGGAGCTGTTCATACAGTGCTCTGGCATTGCAGAAGCTCGTACTGTACCAAGGAGTGGAGGCTGTTTGCTTCCAGGAGTGTTTTACAACTGGTGTTGTCCTTGATGGAATTAAGCCTTTGTGTGGGATTGTATATGTTTCATAAACATATTTATACATTTGCTAAGCACTGTTCTATAGCATTGTAGTATCTTATGGCAAAGAGGGCTAGCAGTTACAGGTAAATTATCCTTTACAAATGGAAGAATTTATTCAAAGATATCATACTGAGATCCCAGCCGTTGCCACCCAGCCTAACAATATGAACTGTGCAGAGCACTGAGTGCATCTGGTGGGTGCTGTCTGAGTGGCTATCGCTAAAGAACTGCACTGTGCCTTCAAAGCAGGGGCATCATCTTTGTGCCAAAAAAAACCTACACGCTTTCTGCTTGTCCTCAAGGGGATTTTATCCAGTACCATTTAGAATCATAGAATCCTTTAGAGTTGGAAGGGACCTCTGAGGACCATGTAGTCCAACTCCCCTGCAATGAACAGGGACACTGTAGCTAGAATGACAGAACTGGTCCTGGAGCTCTCAGATTTAAACAGCTTAATTCTTCCTAACAATCTAAAGCTACAGTTTTTCATCCCTTTTGTAGATCTGTTAGTTTACTTCATTTATTTCATTATTTCATTTTGAGTATTTTCACAGAACATTTCATACCAAGCATTGTTCCTCTGCCTGCTTTCAAATAGCAGCAAACACGATAAAGCAAATCTGTAAAAATGTTTGAAGTTTGTATATCTGAAAATTTTCCTGACAACACTGATTAAGGAACAAATTTTTAGAAAAAAATAAAATAAAATTCAGGCGATAACCTGTGAACTTATTAATGTTCAAATGTAAATAGCAGAGAAGACAGTGTTATTATTAAAGAAACTCGACCTGCTTTCCCCTATTTAAAAATGCTTTTTTCTTTCTTTTTTTAGCTCAGGTTTTGAAAACAGCCCTTTTGGTTTGAATTCAAAATGTAGGATGCAATAGGAATATCCTTCTAAGAATAGTTTTAGCTCTACAGCTTCCTCAATATCCCATGTATCTCACCAAAACTGGTTTTAGAACTGATCTGAATAAAATAATGTTACAATTTGTTATCTAGAAAGACAACTGAAAAGGAAGGGAGTAGTTTTATTTGAACCAGCTGTACATAGTTCTAGAACTAGCTTAATTTCCATTGACTTATTATTTGCTTCAGTTGAAATGTAACTCACCAAAAGCTTACCATATGCAAAACTTATATCTCAGTTACTCCAAAACAGTAGTAACAAGGCCTTTTACACAGGTAGAACAAAGTGGAGGATTTGTGTAGATTTTCTAAAAAAGCAATGTTGTTGTCCAATGAGTTTACAATACACATTTTTTGGAGAAATCCTGTTTTTTGCAGATGCATCCCTGCAGAACTATTCTGTCTACTTGCAGGATAGTCCCAGATTCAGCCTGAAAGGAGTAAATTGGAATGGAGTCTGTCTGAACTGCAGGCTTGAGATGGATGCCTTGCATTGGAATAGCATATTCATTAAAATAGGGCTGAGCTGTTTGCTCACTCTGAACTAAATTCTTTAGTATTATGGCAACCACGGGTGTGGGGCTTCACTGGATTCTCAGAATAAATGATATTGAAAGATGTCATTAAAAATTTAAAAGGGAATACATGTAGATTAAGGGAAAAGAGAATGAGCTACATTCTTTATTTCTTTCCATTGTCATTTCTTGAGAAGTGCGATGGGACGACTCCTCTAAATAGATATATGCCATTTGTGCCGCTCAGGCTGGTCAAAAGCAAAGTCATCCAGAAATTACATTTCTTTGAATGAATGATTTTTCTCTCATGCTTATAAATAATTCTCTAATAACCCTGTGTGTTCTTGTTTTTTCCTTTCTGCCCTATTAGGAGTTTGGTAATAGTTGTAAAAAGAGCCAGCAAAAAATGCTTGTGCAAGTAGGCAAAAATGTGAATGTGAAACCAGCATGTTTCTTTTCATCACAAGTAAATTGGAAAATGGAGATGGTTAATTGAAAACTTTCTGTATAAATCACTGTAATCTCATACACTGATCCACATAGGTCTGTACTGGAGCTCAGACATTTGTCAGTCTGCTTCCTTTTTCCAGACTACTAATAGCCCTACGTCAACAAGCCACAGACACTGCCACTGTCAAGCTGACCAACAAACCCTCCAGTCCCAGTCTCCAAGGGATTCGGTAAAAGATGTTTCAGAGCTCAGTAATTAACAAGTAAACAAATAAATCCTTTAACAAAATACAACACATCACACTGCATTGTGCACTAATGACCAAATTATTTTCCTCTGTTAGCCTCAACCAACATAAGGAAACATACCAAAATCTTGCTAATCCATTTATGGAACATGAAGCCAGAGCATGATGGTTAAGACTGCCAGCAATACCAAATTTCAGCACAAAGGAAAAGGATGTGGGAAGATGCTGGGTTTCCACCACACCCTATGACTCTTTCCTCGTCTTGACTACATAGACTGGAGTGCTCTGTGGGAAAACACACAGAGAGCTGCTGCCTGCCTCCAGGTGACACAGGTGGAGTGCCATCAGCATGTCAACACTTCCAAGGAAACAGAGAAGGAAGGACTGAAACGTCACCTTGTCTTATTCTGCCCCAGCCAGGACAGCTGAACTGATACAAAGAATCCTTACAAGAGCCACAGAGCTATCACTGTCTTGTAAAGTCCTTGGAAGAGGCTTTTGCTGAATCAGTTAAAGTTTCTCCTAGGGATGCAATGCAGACTTTCATCCCCAACACTAAGGTTATGAAACAATGGCCTAACTTTGAATTTGCCTATTAACATAGTTGTCAAATGAGTCTCAGAGGATGGAATGGGATTAAAAAGGGCGCCTGCTGAATTTTCTTTCTGCTGTTCATCAGTCTTTACACCACACCATTTCTCTCAATTTTTCTCTACCATTTTGCAGATCTCTATTCCATTGTGCATTTTCTCTTAAATCTCATCTGTGGTATGGCCGGTTCAAATGTGTTTCATTTGGAAGTGCCCCTTTTGTTTAATTATCTTAGATACTTTCCCTGGAACTTTCATATATCTTGGCCTTTTAGTGTTGAGGTAAATACACTAAATGTATTACTAAAGGCAAGGGCATATCATTTATTTAATGAGAAGAATAAGTTTTCCATATAATTCTCCATACTTTTCTAATGGTATACTTATTTATGATATGCATGCATAGATTTGTTCAAAATTATTCCTAAATATTTCCCTTGAGATGTTATGATAAATCTGTACATTTTCAATGTGATTGAAAAGAGTGAAATCTTTTGTTCTTTTCAAAAAGCTAGTACCACAGTGGCATGAGATGTAAATTACCTGGCAATGGTCTGGGGGGAACTGCCTGCCATAATTTCTTCCTTTGTCCTTTATTATGGTATTTCTATTCTCTTTCCTGACTCTTCCTCAACTTTCTTAATCTAATTAATTTCTATCTCCATTTGATGTTGAAACCTCTTTGTCTGGGTTCTATCAGTACTCTTAGTATCTATCTATGTGCATATGTGTACATTGAACTACATTTGTACAGCTCTGTCACTTTCTAAAAAAGTTTTCCAACTTTTCACCACTTTAAGTTGTCATCACAGATTTTCAACCTAACTTTAGTAAAGCCAATATCAGACTGTTTTCATTTCAGCAGGAAGACAGAACCAAATTTTCACCTGAAAATTACCTCTGAATATGACAGATAAGAGGAATGTAATTAACCTTACAAAATCTAAACTAGTTGCATCAACCAGGTACGGTTAATATTGACACATAACAGCTCTACTATTAATGATTTTCTTATTGATTGTTTTTCTAGTGTTGAAATATGGTTCAGAGGTCTGTTATTTCTACCACCTCTCTTTTTCTCTTTCCAATACATTTTGACTATCCTCCAGTATTATCACTGCATGTAGTGGCAAGTGATGTATTTTAATAATATTTTGGTTACTTCATTCTTGAGTTCTTCAGTGTTCAGTGCCCTGGTGATTTACTGCAATTTAATATATCAATTCACCATCACCTTTTTCTTTGTTCCTCTGTGTATGATAATTTTTCAGTTTCATCATCTGAAAAATGTAAACCAAGAAAACGTATTTCCTCATTACCCATAACAGAGAAAATAAGCACAGAAAAATTAAGTTTTGTGAAACCTTTTTATCCTCTTTGATCGTCTTCCTTGTCTGCTAAAATCTCAGGCCATACTTTAGCTGTTCTTCTCTTGATGTACCAAATAGTTGTATAATTATTCATCTTCCGTTAGCTCAGGTTACTCATCATTCATAAGTCTGATTTCTCATGTATCAATACAGTTCTGCTTTATCCTACAGATAGGTCACAATTTAATGGCAGCTCCATCAGCTCTGGATCAGCCTTGAACAAAAGTTCTGTACAAAATCCATTTGGCATATTGCTAGTAGTCCACATGTAAGTCCATAGGCGACAATGAGAACAATTCCAACACTTATTCATGTAAAACTTGTATGGTGAGCTAGAGCAATATGTTATTTAAGTACAAGTGGCCTCATCGCTTTTTTTTTTCTTTTTTTTTTTTTGAAGTACAGTCAAAATATTAAAGTATCCATCTGTCATTGCGTTAAAAACTTAGGAGTAAAAAAACTAACAGAAATTTCAGACACGCAGACCTTACTGGCAATATAAAGACATATAACCTCTCATTTCCTAGTGGAACCTAATTGCAACTTCTCAAGGCAAAAAAGTGGAATGACTTTTGTCTTGAGCTCCAGTGGATCATTTAATAAAAACTGTCCTTCCAACCTGTTACAGAATACATATTTCTGGGAAAAAAAAAAAAA
The DNA here is from genome assembly GCF_951394365.1 of Tetrao urogallus. Classification (NCBI taxonomy): domain Eukaryota; kingdom Metazoa; phylum Chordata; class Aves; order Galliformes; family Phasianidae; genus Tetrao; species Tetrao urogallus. The sequence continues at coordinate 41,186,582 of NC_136815.1, read as the reverse complement.
AAAAAGTCTTTATTTGAGGTCAAGGCTTCCATAGATTAGATTTATTATGTAAAAAGTTCACTACCAATAACCTGTTAAATTGAGGAGTATTCACAAATACAAGTAAGTGGTTCAGATCCCACCATTCACTGTCAGCAACTAGCTTTAATCACGTAGTAACATGCATATAGTAACTGTCAGGCTTTGAGGTTTGCAGTTATTGAATAAGCAGTTATAAACCTGGACAACTGTTTATGCTTAAAGTTATAATCTCTGAGGAAGTCCATTGCATCCAGAAAAATGTCCAGTGCTATAGCTTGTAGCAAGTCTTTCTAGTCTACGTAGGTATTTTATGTTCATAAGCCATTAAAAATACCTTGCTGGTGGAAATGTGGGGCTGTGAGGTTCATCTGCTTAAGCAGAACAAAAAGGCAATTTAAGAAAGCTTCAGGAATCTCATTCATTGCTGCTGTAGGGCAGCAACTTCCATGCACCAGCTAATATCATCCCTTGAGTTTTTTAAAGCCAAGGAGGCCTCTGATGGATCTAAAATGACATATTCAAGATCAAAGCATGTTCTGTGAAGTTCACTTTGGAACCTCGTTGATCAGGGTCACCTATGCAACAAAGAGTAAATGATTCCTGTACTTTGTGGTACATGGAAAGTTGCAGAATCTAATAGGATCTTCCTGGAGATCCATGTTTCCTGGCATGCTATGTCATGATCTTTCTCCACACCAATCTCATTTATATCTCTGTTCAACATTTGCCCTGCTTATTATCTTCCTTTGTTACCAGCAAGCTCTCAAGAGCTGTGTCATGTGTGCTGGGAAATACCAGGATCCAGATAGCTTCGTTTAGACCAAAAGCAAAGCTGATAGTTGCCTCCTTTGAACAGCAGACCAAAACTTAGGGTTTGACAACAGCCAATTTTTATATATTTCTGTAGTGTAAAATTAAATTTGAATTGTTAACTCAGGCACTGTCCAGCATGGGCCTTCTTCCCTGCTCATGGGGAGTGCTCTCTCTACGTGAATTGCATCTCCTTCCTGTCTAGAGCACTGAACAAGAACAATGGTGAACACCCCAAAAATTAGGTATTTTGTTTTCAAATTATCACCATTTAAAAATTAGACAAATTGCCAATTGGTTGTACTGGTACGTATCTCCTCATTCCAGGTATGACTTACTAGCAAATGCCTTCTTACATTTCTTACTGATCTTATAGCTGTGTAGCTACAGAAACAACACCTTGCTACCTCGTATTTACTAATATTACAGAAGGAGCACTTTAAATGATTCCTCCTTCAGAAACTGACTCTCTTTGGCTCTTTGGAAAATTCTAGCTCAACGTTTTTACTACAAAATCTCAAATCCTCCTCTTCCATTACCTCTGTCACACACACACATGGAAATAGCATCTTACATATGGCCTCTAACATTTTTCAGTTTCAGGACAGAGTTATTCTCTTAATTCAGGAACACTGAGCTGAATGCCTACATCAAGAGTTGCCAAGTATAAACCGGTTTTGTTCCATCTGCTAGGACCATTTTCCAGCACTACCCATCTGATTCACCAGCCTCCCTCCTCACAGAGCCCGTAGGGAGACCTGAGAATGGCAGGATGGAAGGCATGGGTAACTGAGGAGCTCTGGAGACCTGAACAGGGAAAGTGTGGCTGTCAGGAAAATGAGACGGATGCGGCAGGGCTTGAATACGGCTGCTGAGCCCAGAAAGTGCATTTAATAGGACTGTAAACTACTGTGGAAACGTACCCTGGGATAAATCACAACTCACTCTCAGCGTCACCTTTCTGTGGCACTAACTCCCGGTATGTGTTAGCAGTTCAGTAGACTGCAGAGCTACCAATACATGTTTGACGAGCCCTTTTCTTTCTTTTTGATAGTGATGGCTAAAATACCAGAGAGAAATTCAGCAAAGCAAATCTGTATTTTCAGATTGCTATAAAATTCCCCCAAATGCTAAGCACATTTTAAAACAGAAGATAATTTAAAGCACCATATTTTGACATATAGCTATTCTATACTGTGGTCTGTTTCTGATACAATATCGTTCATAAGAAAACTAATTTATGTAAAATCAAATGAACCGTAAACTCATGTGCCCATCACTGTCTCTCATCACCAACTGAGCACGAGGTGGGCTGGGATACACCCTGCTCCACAGACCTGACTGGCCTATAATTTGTAAGCCCTAAATCCTGTAATCAGATTCAGTAGCACAGCCCTGTGTGTGTTGGGCCTCACTGTTCTGCTCATGACAGTCCAGGAGGTGCCAGGTCCCGCTGGACAAAATGTGGTTTCTGAATGAAAGGCCATTCTATATGGCCTATTACTGGAAAATAATAAAAGAAGACACAGGAAAAAATGTACATTAAGCATGGGATTTTGTTGAAGTCTGTGGAATCATTCCAAAGTAAAAATGGCATAAAAACAATCTGAACCTGGCATTTGAGGTTATATTCTACTAGTTTGCTAATACACTGTGTGTTCTGTGTCAGAATTGTATCTCAATCATTTTAGGCCATTCTATTTTGAAGATAAGTTCTGCTTAGAACCTGGTTGGGCCATTATTTTGTAACTTATCTGTGCATCAGTACTGACCTTAGGACTCATATTTATGTCTATGGAAGATGCAAAACAAGTGAAAGTTACTTTTTTTTTTTTTTTTTTTTTTTTTTCCAGTAGCAGATCAATGTATAATTCTAGGTAGAGAACTATGCAGAAAACATGCAAAAAAAAAAAAAAGAAAAAAAAAAAATTAACCATAAAAGTCATGTATACAGTTTGGTAAGATGCTATACTAGTAGTATTAATTCCACACATCCTTATGTTTGGGAGCACCACCCATTAAAATCTGATAGCAATAGCTGCCAGGCATTTGGCATATTTGTTGGCTCAGCACGTGCATGCAGTGTGCCTGAGCCAGGCATCATCTCACTGTTCTCATAAAGCACAACCTGGGCCTAATGAAAGAAAATACAGGATGATAATAGCAGCAATCAGAAAAGTAGCAAAGCAAGATGTTCACCAAGTTGCAGATACAAATGCTGCACTGTGTGCTGTCCCACTCTAGACCTAAAATGGCTGTTTTGCAGGGGCTGTTGTTGCTTGGTGACCAACAGTGCATCTCCTAGGCCACAGAGGGATGTGAACATTCAAAAATTGATCTGTTCCTGTTGCTTTTGAGGAGTCCAAATGTGAAAATAGATGAAGCCAACACATAATCAACCATCCATTCTCTTTGCTGGCGTGCTTAAACTTGGTATTTAAGGCGGGCCTGTGATTTGGAGCTCCTTCCCAACCAGAGGAGGAAACAGCAGAATAAATCCTAGCCTGCTCATGTCCGCAGAATATGTAAGTACACCAAGCCCAGCTACTGTGAGGCTACAAGATACCCTTGCTTCAATTAAGCCTGTGTTGTACATCCAGCCTGTTCCGGTGCAACCTCCCAGTTGCTATCAGGCTCTCTTTCTTTCATTAGAATCAAGTAGTTAATTAGCCCCAGCCTGTCCTCTCTCCTTCTCTCTTTCCCTTTAACGCAGCAGTAATGATGTCTAATTACCAGCAGCAGTGGATTACAGCACCATCAGGAGCAAATCTCTCTGGCTGACAGCAAAGCTGAGCAGCAAATCTTAAAGCTTCAAGGAGAGAATAATTCCTAGCAAAGTATTTCAATATTATTTTCTTGTTTTTGACCAGCTTGTGACTTCAGAGTCCAACTCGTAATTTCATCCATCCTGTTATTGCAGGGGGAGTGCTTGTGCTGCCAGTAGTGATTAATATTAAATTGAAATTGCTTTTACCTATGGTGAGATCGAGTGATGCACAGAAGAGGGAGAGGATGAGGGAGGGAGTCACAGTTTGGGGATCTGTTTCCGTTTGCAGCTCTCTCTGAACAAACACAACTGTACACAATAAAATGGGTATGAAAAAAATAACAGTAGGGATGTCTCTAAATTATTGTAAATTGATAAACTCTTAAATAATTTGTAAGAGTCAAAGGAAAGAGAGAATGGGCTTTAAAAGCTTACCAACAATTACTGTCCAGTGAAAACTCCATTTTTCCTCCTGTACATGTCATTTCTGGCTGGGTGAAATCCCACCCTGTGCACACCAATGGAAGACATACCAGTGGGACAGGGGCTGCAGCCCTGCTCTGGGCACAGCCAGCACCTCACACAAAGATCTGCTACACCACAGGTCTGCATAAACACCTCCTCTGCCTTGTGTGGGTGGACACTAACACTGGTTCCATGGTTTTAGGAGGCATTTATTTCTCAGAGCTGTCTGTTGTGTAAGAGTGCTGAGTGTGGTCTCTTATGTTGGACAATGGATTAGTCCTAGATAGCAGAAGAAAGGAGGATTTTTTTTCCTAAATGCAAGTCCTTTTCTATAAGGGTTTGTATGTCGTTGTTTAATTAACATGCAAATATTCTGAAATTCCTAAAGGATATGTCATGCTAACTTTCCTTCCTTGCTTTTATTATGATACCTGCTTGGTTACTTAACTATTCCAACTATATTTGAAAAGTCATGGCAGCCAGCTGGAGTCCCTGGTGCCTGGAAATAAAGCAATATCAATTTCATTTTTAAGAAGGGTACAAAGGATGAGCCTGGAAACTACTGACCTGTCAGCCTCACCTCAGTGCCATGGAAGATCATGGAGCAGATCCTCCTGGAAGCTCTGCTAAGGCACATGGAAGAGAGGGAGGTGACATGGATAACCAGCATGGCTTCACCAAGGGCAGGCACTCCCTGACCAACCCTGTTGCTTTTTATGATGGTGTAACTCCATCAATGGAGAAGGGAAAAGCTACTGATGTCATCTATCTGGACTTCAGAAAGGCCTCTGACACATCTTTAACATCTTTCTCTCTGGATTGGAAAGATACGGATATGATGTGTGGACTGTTTGATGAACGAGGAACTGGTTGTGAGATCATACCTGTAGAGTGGTGGTCAATGACTCAATGTCTAAAGGGGGACTGGGGACAAATGTTGTCCCTCAGGGATCAGTACTGAGTCCCATGCTCTTTAATATCTTCATCAGTTATGTTGACAGTGGGATCGAGTGCACCCTTAGCAAGTTTGCAGATGATGCCAACCGTGAAGTGTGTTCAACATGCCTATGGGATGGGATGCCATCCAGAGAGACCTAGACAGGCTTGAGATGTGGGCCCAAGTGAATATCATCAGACTCAACAAATCCAAGTGTAAGGTTTTGCACCTGGGTTGTAGCAACCCCCAGTAATCAGTACAAGCTGGGGGATGTAAGGATGGAGCACAGCCCTGCCAAAAAGGACTTGGGAGTACTGGTAGGTGGGAAGCTGGAAATGAGCCAACAGTGTGCCCTCACAGCACAGAAAGACAACCGTATCCTGGGCCACATCAAAAAGGAAAGGCTGAGTGACCTGGGTCTGTTCAGCCATGAGAAAAGAAGATGGAGAGGGCATCTGATCAATGTCTATAAAAAGAAGCATGGCCAGCAGGGTGAGGGAGATGATCCTGCCTCTCTACTCTGTGCTGGTAAGGCCTCTTCTGGAGTACTGAATCCAGATATGGAGTCTGCAGTACAGGAGGATCTTTGGAGCTCATCTAGAGGAGAGCCACACAAATAATCCAAGGGGTGGAGAACCTCCCCTACGAGGACAGGCTGGGGCTGTTCAACCTGGAGAAGAGAAGGCTCCAGGGAGACTTGAGAGCAGCCTTTCAGTATCTAAAGGGAGGCAATAAGAAGGAAGGGGACAGACTCATTAGCAGGGTCTGTGGTGATAGGACAAGCGGAAATGGTTTCAAACTAAAACAGGAGAGATTTAGATTGCATATAAGGAACACATTTTTTACAATAAGGATAATGAGGCACTAGGTCTGCCAGAGAGGTTGTGGATGCCCCATTCCTGAGGACAGCCAAGGAAGGCTGCAACAGACTCTAAGCAACCTGATCGAGCTGTATGTGTCCCTGTTTATTGGAGGGGAGTTGGACTACGTGACCTTTAAGGGGCCCTTCCAACTCAAAAGATTCTGTGATTCTGAGGTAGTTATTTCCATACAAGTATCAGTACACGTATATGCATTTATAGGGATATGCACCAATATTAAGGGTGTGATCCTCCAAATGAACAAAGGTGAGCCCTCTTAGTAAGAGGTGCTCAACCTCTTACTAAGATAGCTGAAGGGAAAAAAAAAAAAAAAAAAGAAAAGAAAAAAAAAAAAAAGAAAAAAGAAAAAAAAAAAAAAGAGAGAATTTGACCTGCAAATAAAATAGAAGAAGAGATGCGAGGTGGGTGCTCCATGTTCCCATGGACAGGCAAAAGTGAGAGAAAATATACAAGCTGATCATCTGAATCTTGTGTGTCAGAAGCCCAGGTAAGCCCTTCATTTTTACACTCTGTGTTGTAGAATGTAGGATAGCCTTTTTGTTTAGTAGGGCAGTCAGTACAATTTTACTCTCAAAAATATGACTGCTTATATCTTTGAACTCTCTGTGGTAAAGAATGGTCTTAGGAATAAAAGATCTTGCTTGCTGACTCTCCAAAATCGTTATTACTGTTAAGTAGAAGAGATATTAAAAAATAGCAACCTAAATTGAGACTTCGGTTGTGGACAACTTTTCATTCTGCTTGTTGTCAAATTTCATTGCAAATTACATTTTGTCTGTGGCACCTGCTGGGGGGTGAGGTTAGCAGCCAATCCCCCGGCAGACCAAAGGGGATGGCCCAGCGCCCGGCTCCATAGGCACGCCTAGAACGCGGCAGCGCACGGAAGCCACCGAGAGGGATCAGACTCCGTCCGGTGTTTCCCCTTCTCTTTCAGTCTTCGTATTTATGAACTCCCGACGACGAATCTCCCACCTCGGCCTCCCCGCAGCCAGCGGGCGATGCTGCCAAGGGATGCCCGGGCTCCTTCCCTCCCCGGCAGCTACGTCACGGCCAGACCCAGAACGCTTCCACGGAGCCCCGTTGGCCGCGCCGCCCACCGCCGCCGGGCTGCCACCGAACCGGCGAACGAACGGCGCTCGGCCACGCCGGTGCCCGGGCAGGGATATTTTTAATTGCCGGGTTTCCTTTCGCAGCCGCCCCCCCCCCCCCTCCGCCCTCCGCCCCGCACATAGACAAAAGAAGCTTAGCTTGCGTGACCCGGAGTGTAAGAAGTCAGAATAACGAGACGTTAAGAGAGTTCAATAGGCAAAACCTACTTGTAGCCAACCGTTCCCATCTTCTTACATAGGAAAATCTGTAGCTGCTGCCACCAGCCAACATAATAGCTCTCCCGCTGTCAGCCCCGCGCCCCGCTCTGCGGCCCCGCATCCCGCCGGGGGCTGGCAGCGGCCGAGCGCAGGCTGTGTGGCTGCGAGCATCGCGCAATCCCGACCAGAGCACCGAGAGACACCATTTGGTCATGCGGAACCCCATCTCCCTTTGTTGAGCATCCTCTCCCCGCCGCGGCTCCTAGCACCGTAGGCGGCCAGGCGCACGCTCCCGCTGCTCGCCGTTCCGAGGGCTGCGGTCTAACAATAAATTAAAAAAAAAAAAAAAAGAAAAGACGACCCCCCCTCTCCTTCCCCCCCCCCTCGCCGCTACAGACATCCCGGGGAAAGCCCCGGCCGAGCCGTGCACGGCGCCTGCCCCGCGCATCGGTGGTGCCCGAGGCCGGGCACAATGGCCGGGCGGGCGGCGGGACAATGGCCCTCCCCGAACCACCGCCGCTCCGCTCCGCAGCGGCCGGGGGGGACGGGGGGCGACGGCGGCGACGAGAGCGGCTGCGGGGACCGGCGGGTGTGTTCCGCGCGTGATCGCTCGCTCGGGCCCACAAAGAGCGCGGCGGTGGGGATGTGACAGGCGGGCGCGACATGGTGATGATGACTCGGGGGAGAGGGAGGAAGGAGCCAACTGTGGCTGCGGCTCCCCCCGCTCCCGGAGCGGGCTGCGGCGGCCGACATAGAACAAGAAGACGATTCTCTACTAACCGTGGTTTTGACTGGCACGTACAGCACTTGCTTCCCTCCTCCAGCACCACCACTGACCTCGTCCGAGTCGCCGAGCTGGAAGCCTTTAGATTTGACCCAGAATTTGAATTTGGCGTTATCCGTGGAGCTCGACTCGGAGCCGTTCAGCAGCTGGACGATCCGCTCGTATTTTTTACGGGTCACCGTCTTGGTTTTGCCCGAGTCCCCGTAAGTCCGGAGGCACCAGTCCTGGAACTGCCGGTACATGTCCCGGTCGCCGCTCTCCATCGTCCCCCCGGCACCGCGCGCACGCGGCACCCCCGAGCCGAGCCGGGCCGGGCCGAGCCGGGCCGGGGCCGCCCGGGTCACTCGGCACCTGTTCGCCCGGCGCTCATGGGGCGCCGGCACAGCCCCGGCGCAGGCAGGCGGCCCCCGGCGGGGCTTTTTTGTTGTGGTGGTGCCGCTCCGGGCGGGGGGGCGGGGGCCGGCCGGGGGCTGGGCGGGGGGGGCTCTGCGCGGTGGGGAGCGGGGCGGGTGGAGGGCTCCGCGCTGCGCAGCGGCGGAGCGAGGCAGGATATCCCGGCGGCTGCGGCGGCGGCGGAGAGACAGCTTCGGCCGGAGAGAAAGAATTAAAATCCCATCCTTAGCAAATCTCCACTCGGCCCCGCGCTGCGCCCGCGTTCATCCTGGATAGCGCAGGTGAAGGGGAAAAATGGAAAGAAGAAGGAAAAAAAAAAAAAAAAAAAAAAAGCAAGCCCTCCCTCCTGCTCCCTCCTGCAGGCTGTGGCGGGCTGTGTCCGTCCGGGCTGTGCCTCCCGAGCAGCGCAGGAGGGAGGGAGCACTGAAGGGCAAACTGCTCTCCTCGCTCCCCTTTATTCCAGGGCTGGGCGCGCTGCTGTCCCCGCTCCGGGCATGGAGGTGCTGGAAGGAAAGAAAGTTCTTACCTGCTATTTTCTAAGCTTAATTACATCCGATCCGCGGGTTTAGTACAGATTTTTGTTATGGGAAAAAAAAAAATCATCATAATAATTTTTTTAAAAATTGTAATGCTCCGTAAGCATTTCACTTCTTCATATTCCGTCCCATTGAATTTGGCGATGCCCTTTTAAGGTTTTTCATCCATTGATTCACTCCCAGCAGATGGAGAGGGGGAAAAAAAAAAGAAAAAGAAAAGGAAAAAAAAAAAGAAAAAAAAAAGCGAAGAGATGTAGGAGATGTAGGAGATGGGCTCGGCCGCTGGACCGGAGGAGAGCGAGCTCGGTCCCAGGAGGGCTGCGAGGGAAGGAGGCGGCTCTCGGGCGCTGTGCCGGGGTGATGCCGGCTCTCGCACGCAGGACTCCTCGGGTGCAGGAGAGCCTTGGGGGACCCTTCGGGCTGAGTCGGCTGCCAGGCGTGCAAGTAAGTTTGTATGCAGATGCTGAGCATAACCCCCCTCTCCCCTTTCTCCCCCCCCCCCCCCCCCTTTTTTTTTTTTAAGGGATGAAGAAGAAATGATGATGATGATGATAATAATAATAATAATAATAACAGTAATGAAAAGCAGTGATTTTTTTTCCTACTCCTTTTGCTACCGCTTCAGCTCACGCCGCTCCGAGCAGGACCCCCCCCCCTCCTCTTCCTCCCGCATTTCTCCGCCTCCTCCATCCAGCGCCGGGCTCCGCTCCGCTCCGCGGCTCCGCTCCTCACCGGGCTCCGCTCCCCCCCCCGCTTCCTGATTGGACGCCGGGACAAAAGTTTCTGTGGCGACGGCGACGGCGGAGCGGGGACGGGCGGCGCTGTCCCGTGCCGGGATGGCGGCGGAGCGCGGCCGCTACCGGGAGCCGAGCGGGCGGAGCGGCAGAGCCCAAACCCGGTCGCGGCGCTCCGGGCCGGCTGCGCTGTGCATCCCGGGCCCCGGTGGCCGCCACAAGCCGGGATGCGCAGCGCCGCCGGCCCAGAGCGGGGTGGCTCCGTAGCGGTAACAAAGGAAGTACTCCCCCATGGCAGGCTGTGCGTGTTTATGATACGGATGCGAAGCATCGGCTGCTGAAGATGGGAAAGGAGAGGGGCGGACACGTGGTGGTATTGATGTGTGAAAACTGCAGGCAAGGGGGTGCCTCCTGGTGTCTGAGCTGTCGGCTTTGGTGTAGCCGAGCCCAAAGTATTAAAGCATTGTTGTTGCATGTAGACGTTTCCTACTAATTCTGTATGGTTCCTAATTTTGATGTCCATCTGTATTTTTATTTTCTTTTTTCAGTAGGTTTTGTTTGGTTATTCAGTTATTTCAGAAGGCTGGAGCACATCCCCCATGAGGAAACGCTGAGGGAGCTGGGCTTTCTCAGCTGCGAAAAGAAAAGGCTCCAGGCAGACCTCATTGTGGCCTACCAGTCCTTAAAGGGAGCTTATAAACACGAGGGAGACCGACATTTTACATGTGCAGTTAGCAACAGGACAATGGGTAATGGCTTCAAATGAAAGTGTAGTAGATTCAGGTTAGATGTTAGGCAGAAATTCTTTACCATGAGGGCAGTGAGGCACTGGCACAGCTGCCTGGAGAAGCTGTGGGTACCCCATCCCTGGAGGCACTCAAGGCCAGGCTGGATGGGGCCCTGGGCAGCTGAGCTGGTGGGAGTCAGCCCTGCCCATGGCAGGGGGCTGAGAATGGGTGGGTTTTAAGGTCTCTTCCAAAACAAACCATTCTGTGATTCCCGAATTTGGAAAAATTAAGAGGAGGTAGACCAAAGCAATGGCTTGGAGGTGGGTTGAAAGGTAATGTAAGGTAAGGACTAAATTGCTCCAGAGGAGGTTCAGGTTGATATTAGGGAAAGTTTCTTCCCAGAAAGAGCAGTGAGGCAGCGGCACAGGCTGCCCAGGGAGGTGGGGGAGTCACTCTTTCAGGAGGTGCTCAAGAAATGTGCAGATTTGGCACTGAGGGACGTGGTTAATGGGCATGGTGGGGATGGGCTGACAGATGGAATAGGTGATGCCAGTGGTCTTTTCCAACCTTTAGATTCTGTGATTCTGTGGTTTTGAAGGAAGACACTAGACTGCTGAATCTTTGGGTGGAAGAAGCAATATGTTCCTGTGTTCTTTTAAGATACCAAAAAAATACTGTTGTAATTCCAGTTGGGATCTTTTCACATAGAGTTGTGCTGATGATGCCGATGACAACAATATTGAGATAGATTCCGTATTTACATTTTAACAGCCTCATTTAAAGACATTTGGGGTCTGTTATGGAAAACATACAAACTCCCTTTCTATTTACTGCTGCTAGAAAAATTCTGATGACTTTATTCTACAAAGCCACTTTGCTTTAAGTGGTGGTTCTGCAAAACATAACTTCACATATTTCTCCTACTCTCTGCTTTATTAGTATGAATATTTGTATGAAAACAGGGCCTTTGTTTAAAAGTTCCGGCTTCCTATTCCTCACAGCTCGTTGGGTTGGAAACAATTATGGTTCCCCCACAGAAGGCTCTGATCCCTTCAGAGGATGAAAATATGGGCAGCAATAGGCATCCTTACAAGAGTCTGAGACCTTATTTTCATGCAAATGTCCTCATTTCCTTAGTAATAAAGGATAAACAGAGGAAAACTGAGCAGACATGTGACACATACCGGAAAATAAATAAAATGAAATAAAATGAAATGAAATGAAATGAAATGAAATAAAATAAAATAAAATAAAATAAAATAAAATAAAATAAAATAAAATAAAATAAGAGTGTTGAACTTTCTATGTGGTTCAAAGGTTCTTAAATGTTATAATGATGCCCCACGTTCAGCTTTGCTTGCTTTTGTCCTGAAGGAGAAGGTGTGCTCACAGAATTGATATCTTATTTACTGCACAGGATTTTCTCTTCTTTCCATAGATGACGTACCTTACTCAGCTAGAGCAACACTGACGTAAATCAGCTTCTGGAATATCATCCAGTATGACGGCAAAACCAAACCAGGACCAATAGGAAGGTGCTGAAAATGCCAGCACCCTCTCTGTTAGCATTCTTGGTTTTATTGCTGTGGAAGAAGATGTGATAATGGGAATTTGGCCCAAAAGTTCCCTCTCGGGTTGCACAGTGGCTCTTCAGGCACAACACATGTGGTTGCCCAGCTGGCACATTGCTCCTACAGTGGAAGGAAACTGCAGAGAAAGGAAAATGAAGAGAATTACTCCGTCCAAAATATTTGACGGAACACAACTTTAATCCCTCCCTGGTATAAAACATCATCTAAATTGCATTTCTGCTTCTGAGATGGATGACAGTGTGAGCAGCGCAGGGTCCTCCCACCGCTTCGTAATGTCAGGGAGACCATCAGCTGGAGACCAGGAGAAATGAGAGTCACTTCTTCCTTCACTGCTTTGTGGTTTTCAGCTCCTTCACCCAACTGATGTTTCTTCACGAATGAAATCTGCAGAAAGTACTTCCCAAAGTTGTGCTGCTGTGGTTCTGACACAAGGTACCCATGTTTCTTACGTGAAAACACTACTCTTATTTTGTGCTGTATGTGTAGGGTCACCGAATGGTTGTAAAAATGCGGCCTTTCAGAAACAAATCTTACAGGCAGCTCTTGACACAGTAACATGTTTGTGCCATTTTAATGTCCTGAATAAAACTATCATTGACACACTGAGCAAATGCTGTTAATATCAACTTTAAACAACAGAAGAGTGTAAGTGGTGACTACCCTCACGTTACTTATCTCTGTTTATCTACTGCATGCTTCTTATGTTGATCCCTTTGTTCCTGTTAAAATACCAAGTACCTTTTATTCAATATAACCCCAATCTGAACAATAGCAACAAAAGAAAGATCATCATTATTATTATTTTTTTAAAGGAAACACAAGTAATGTAATTAATTAAATAGAACCATGGAATGGCTTAGGTTGGAAAAGACCTTGAGGATCATTAGTTCCAACCCCTTGCTGTGGGGTGTTCTCACAATAACTGGGGAATTAAACATGAAAGTGGGGTGCAGATCTCAATTTGTGGAAAGAAAAATTGGTTTCTTTGGATTTTGATTTGGGTTGAAAGGTTGTCCCAGCTGTTGTTATTGGTTTGCCTGTTGGTTTGCCTGCTGCTATGTGTGTGCGCTGACATATCCATGCTGAACAAAGCAGCTGTTAGAAGCCATTGCACCAACGAACTGTGCTTCTGCTTGCAGTTACTCAGGGAAGAGAACACCTGGAACAGAGAATTCCAACAAAAGCACAAGTTTAGTGGTGGTAAACAGTGGTAAACTAGAGGTATGGATACACCAAGTAGCCCTGGATTGCTGTAAGAGTGTGACTGTTACCAAAGCTCAGATATTTTAACTTCCTCCTAACATGACATCCTCAAACTCCTCCGTGATTGCATTGTATTCTTGTAGTACAGCCTGAGGCTCAACCCACACACGTGTGGCCAGCACTCCCCATGTAACACCGGTTGTAGAGGAGATACAGTAGAGGTTCCCTGCTGCTGCTGCTTCCCAGGCCTTTCCAGAGGACTTCTGATCGAGAAAAGTCCCTGCCACCTGCAGGGAGCAGGACATTGTCACCAATCTAAGGAGATCAAGGATTTTGTGGTGATATTTGTCGAAGATACCCAGGATGGGGAGCTGAAGATACTGCCATTGTGCACACCTCTCAGCTCAGGAGCTAGAGGAGACAGCGCTAGAGGAGACATCCTCACAGGCCCTATCTGGTGTAACATTTAGACATGGGCTGGCTACAAAACTCCTCCACATTTCCCCATCATTTCAGGACTCTCCCAACACTTTACATCAAACTGGAATTCTGCAGCAAGAGACTAAATTTTGCAATAGTTTGCAACAACAGGGAAATGGCTGTGGCTTTGATTTCCAACCAACTGCAGAAGAGGCACTGTGTATGAAAGACATCAGCACTCGGGAATTAATCAAGTTCTGAGCCCAGCACCAGGGATGGTGCACCATCTCTGCAATTCTGCCAGAATCACTGCATTTATGTATACCAAGACCTCAAGGGATATTTGTTATAAGAAGCAGGTATATTTAGGCCTCTGTGCCTGTGTGTTGCCTGAATCCCCTATTCACAGTACGTAAAGGCCAAAATCAGTCATCTGACAGTGGGGTTTTAGGCATGGAGGAGCCAGGCATCACCATGACCTCTCTGTCCATGGACCCCTTTGATGCAGCCCCTCTCTAAGCTGGTATATGGAAAGAGAAGCAGAGAGAGAAGGAGCACAAGCTGCAACCATGTATTGTATCATGAAAGACTTTTGCTAAGCAGTGAGATTTCTCCACTTGCTATCTGCAACCACTTACTGGTCACTCTCTAATATAGAAGAAATGCAAAAGTGCTTTTACAAAAGTGATCCTGATGCCTTATCTCTTCGATGCTGATCTGAGGCAAGTTTGCCAGGTGCCAAAGACCAAGTGATTCACCTGAACCAGGACATTCTCTCTTATCGGTTTGATAAGGAGAGACCAGTTGAAAGAAGGAGCTCACTGGATAATGCTTCAAGGCTTTGCAACTGAAAACTGCCTAGTGGAAAAACTCAGTGATAGCAGCATGCCTGAAATTTGAAGGATCACGTGAATATTTGTATTTATCATCACTAGCCTGTAGAGAACAATGCTGCCTTAGCAAAGTCCACACTCTATTGAACACATACTGAACTTTGCAGTGTTAAGCTCTGTATATTTTCATGCTTTTCATATTGAAGTTTGCATAATGTTTTTTATGGAAGAAAGTAAAATTGGAGCTCTTTGTACTTCACACAGCCATTTTTCAAACCAGAGGTGTACTTTGTTTTCTGAAATTGATATCCCCTTTCAAACAAATATGCAATAAAAAATGTGTTCATGTGTGAAAAAGCCATATGCAGTGTTGAAATTCTGGCCAACTTGTTATACAGATACTACATGCTAGAGAAACGATGATTCAGTGGGGGAACTTTACTCATCATTTTATGCGCTAAACTTCAGAAGCAAAACTTCACCACTCTTGCTCATGCCAGAGATCAGGGAGTTAGAGATGAGCAAGGCCATAGATGGGAGAGCTTAGAAAGCCATTCTAATGCTTTTAGTGCTTGTCAAGGGGGATGGGAGAAAATAAAAAATATAGAAGTAAAGGGAAAAAAATGCATTTACTCTTTCCAAAAGATCGAGAACTGCCATGGAATTGCCAGTCCCTATTGGGAAGGAAAATGCCATTTCAGGATTTGCCTTCCAACCTGTGAGATTCCCAGCTCTTTAACCACTCACTCTGTCATTGTATTTGACACTGGCAGAACGAAACCTGCCATTAAATTAGTAACATCCTATTTCATGTGTTCACTTGTTTATCAACTAAAGGAAACACAAAAAGAATCACAGAGTCACAGAATGGCCAGGATTGGAAGAGACCTCAAGGATCCTGAATCTCCAACCCCCCTGCCACATGCAGGGCCACCAACCTCCACATGTAATACTAGACCAGGGCCCCATCCAATCCGGCCTTGAACACCTCCAGGGACAGGGCATCCACAACCTCTCTGGGCAGCCTGTTCCAGCATCTCACCACTCTCTCTGTAAAGAACATTTGCCAGACCCAACATTTGTCCATCACATAGTTCGTTCATGTTGTCTGGCCCAATTTTTCACTTTGCTTTTTGCCATCATTTTTGGATTCATGAAAGAGGTGGTCCCTTAGTGCATTACTTGCTATAGGCCTTTGAGAATGAATACAATAAATCTAACAATAGATGCAAGAATCCTAGAAAACAAAGAGCAAGTTGACAGACAATCTGCAGGAAGTAATTGTGGTGTACTGAAGACAAAGTACATCACTTCTTTTCTGCTCTCAAAATCTGGAAGCACAGATCCCATGCGAGAACTTCCCTTATCTTCCACTTCAAAAACTGAGCTTGAAATATATCCTAGAGAATAACTATAGGGAAAAAGCCTTTCCAGATACACCTCTGTCTTTTTTTCTCTAATATGGCTGGGTGTAGATGCCATCCCCAAAAAGGAAAAGCAGATGCATCCAAAGAAACAACTCAAGGTTGTTTGTTTTGCAGAAAAATTGACTAAATCAATCTATTTCACTTAACAAAGACAAGGTTAAAGGGAGAGTTGATTATAACTCACACATTTCCCTCTCCTGTGGAAATAGAATAGAGGACTAGGAATTTGATAATATATGTCACTTCACTCAAGTGGAAAACAGTCTGACAAGAACCGGTGAAATTTGAAACCAGACACATTTTAACATAGAAGGTAATTAATTATTGGAACAACTTACTGAGGATTGTAATGGATTCCTCATCGCTAGACATTCTGAAGTTGAAATTGATTTATTTTCTCAGAGAAATGCTCCAGTTCATACAGGAGATAATCCAAGAAAATCCCATAACCTGTTTAATACAAGAAAAAAATAGATGATAGAAATAGTCTTTCCTGCTTTATGATCCATACACCTGCACCAAATAGCTGAAGCATAGCTGCCTGTGTCTTATATTCAACTAGTAAGTGGGACTCAAACATTTTCCCCTTTATTTACATTTGTTTGAGAAATGTACAGTAAAAGACTACAGCATAAATTACGTGTTCATTGTCCATGCGGGATATTCTGTCTGGCAGATGGATTCAAAGGCTGGAGAACACCTATCCACCATTTAACCTGCATATGTCCAGCACAGAGCACAGCATTACCCCCATAGTCCCCACACTGCCTGAGGAGCTGACGTCCAGTTGACAGATGCCCTGTCCAGCAGCAGGAGTGTGGCTGCAGTTTGCTCTGGGCATACAAGAGGGAGCTGGATGCCCCTCTCGTGGCCATCTCAGTGGAGTTTGAACCCCAGATTTTTTCAGGCTCCTCTGTGACTTGCACATTAAATCCAATATAAAGGACGCAGTATCAGCACTGCTAAAGACACCAGCTGTTTTGACTTGGATTCCAGTGAATGCCATTGGATGAGTCAGAAAGACGCAGCATTGGCTACAAGAAAAGCATCCAGGAGTTCAGTTTTAGTAGCTCATCATGGATTTTGATATGCAAAACTAAATTTGAAATAAGGCATCTCTGGACCTGTTTGACCATTACTTCTGTATTCCTGATCAGCTTACATTTAGCTGCATGAAATAAGAAGCACAAAACTACTACGAATTGGAGGCAGAGAATCTTGTGTTTCAAAACTTGTCCCAGGCCTTCCCAGCCATTGCACTGAGCAGCACCATCCAAATCCAGGAGCGTGTCTGTGTCTGAGCAATACAGTGCTCACTGCAAACACTTCTTGACCTAGAAAATTACAGCCCAGAAGGAAAAGAACCGTTTCAATATCCTGGTGGTAAGTCATGGAGGCCAACGAGGCAGAGAACTGCAACACTTAAAAGTGTAGCTGCAGGCAGTTATGCTTAACTCTTATGAAGCCATTATGATACACTTACCTATATAAAATAGTCAAGGTAGGGGAGGGGTGTTCTATTACAGCTGGAAAAAATGAATAAAGCAATTGCTCTAATCAAGGAGGTGAGTTACTTTTTCCTGCAAACTTTGTCTCTCACGTCTTTGAACTGCCATGACTACAAAGCTGATGCTCTTCATGCACACAGTATTGTTGGCAGACCTCATTTTACATACAGCACAAAACACTTGAGCCAAGAAGTAAAACAAAAGGAGTGATCATACACAGTAAATTACGCATTTTAAAGCAAAGGTAGAAAAAAAAATATTAGACATTTTTGCTGGTTTTTCTTTTTTTTTTTTTAATAGAATTAAATGATTTTTTTATAACAATAGTTCTCTCTTTTCATGTTTGGTGTGAATTTCAAATGTTGTAGAAGTAGCAGTAAAAAATAATTAAAAGAATCCACAGATTGAACTACTCATCCCAGTTACTCACTTCGCCAAAGATATCCCCTTATTTTTTTTATTTTTTATTTTTAATCTGTGATCACAGAATCGTGGAATCATAGAATAGTTTGGGTTGGAGGGGCCCTTTAAGATCATTGAGTTCCAACCCCCTGCTATAGTCAGGGACACCTCCCTCCAGACTGGATTGCTCACAGCTCCATCCAGCCTGGCCTTGAATGCTTCCAGGGAGGGGGCATCCACAGCCTCACTGGGCAAGCCTGTCTAGGTCATTCTGGATGGCTTACCTATAGCATGTCAACTGCACCACTCAGCTTGGTGTTGTCTGCAAATTTGCTGAGGATGATCAAGTGAATGATTTTTATCCATAATCAAATAATTATGCCTTGATTTTCATTCAGAAAGAGATAGTACATGCTTATTTGGTCAGGCAGTGGCACAGGCTGCCCAGGTGGAGTCATCATCCCTGGAGGTGTTCACAAACCATGCGGACGTGGCACTGAGGGATGTGGTCAGTGGGCATGGTGGGGATGGGCTGACAGTTGGTCTAAGTGATCTTTCCAACCTTCATGATTCAGTGATTCTATGATTTATATACATACATGTACACACATATACTTAAATTCTATCTGTTCTAATCGTGTACCATCTATTTCTGAAGAAAAATCAACTCATAATCATTTTTCTAAGTTCATATCAAAATATAAGGGAGACATTTATAAAAAAAAAATAAATCTTCAGTTATAATGAAGAAAGAAGTGAAAGAAAAGAGTTCATACACTGGGTATCACAGTTCTGCATGAAATTGGGTGGCAGCAACACTGTACCAAAATAAAAATATTCCCCTCTCTCCCCTCCTTTCTGAAGACTAAAACAATCACTCATTTACAAAATGACTCTAATCTAGAGCTACTCTGTGCTGAGTGTGTTAAACACCTGAATGAGACACACAGAGCACAGGGTAAGGGTGATTCAGATGCTGAGAGGTCTGACTAATGCTTCTGTGCATTAACAGCAGAGATTAGTGAGCTGGCTCCATGCATGTGGCAAAACGAGAAGTAAATATGCTGGAAAGCATTAGAGATTTTGGGGGGATAAGGGAGAAGGAGGGAAAATTGCTGTTATCTGTGCTGCAATTTAACAGGTAACAGCAACTTTGAAAGAATACAAAAGCACTCAGAACCTCTCCTACTTGAAATAGGATGCTAATTAGGTGGGGATGGAGTGATTCCTGGGTAGTATGCTATTGGGACAGTTGCTGCCTTTGACATGACTTCCTGGGTAGTCTTGCTTTGGTCTGGTACATTATTTCTCCAGCTGACTCCTGCTGGTAGTGACCACCAAATATTTAGGCAGAAATTTTGCTGACAGCAAGGAAACACCCTCCAGAAAGACTCACAGCGTGGCTGACTTGTGGAAATCAAACTGTATAATCACAAAGTAGTTATAAAGCAGGTATACATTTTTATTACAGTGCTGGGTGCAAAGGAGGTAGCCCCTCCTAGTTTGCACACTGCAAAGTGACAGTTTAAGGATATTTATAGAGAGAAGTTATATATATGAAACAATAGGAGGGAATATTACTATTGATTCCAAGAAACTAGGCACAGATCATTCTGATATTACAATTAGAATAGGAGGAGATATTACAAATGGTTCCAAGAAGTTATCATCGTATTCTCCACCCCAATTGCTGAGTTATCGTGACTTGCAGGTTGTAATAGAATTCTTAAGTCACAGTCTGAACCAATGTGTGAGCAGGAGTGCCTGGTGCAAAAGAGAGATAAGGCTGCACTCCTCGTCTCGCTCCCCCTCGACATCCCTCCCTGCAGCATCTGTTTTGCCTTTGTTCACTTTACACCCCTTTGCCTAGTTCATAATTAAGCAAAATGCTCTTCTGAAACAATTCTAAAGAAATATGTTCCACATAATGGCATGGTCTGGAGGTTCCAACTAAACTCTCCAAGAACTCTTCAGTCAATGGGAAAAGAAATTCCACTCAGGGCAGTATGGCAGATCACTGCTAGGCCACAGTCTGGCCTTGCTAATGCTCAGCCACTTCGCAGAATCACAGAATGGCTTGAGTTGGAAAGGACTACAAGGATCAACAAGTTCCAACCCCCTGCCACAGGAAGAGCTACCGACCTCCACATGTGGTGCTAGACCAAGTTGCCCAGGGCTCCATCCAACCTGGTCTTGAACACCTCCAAGGACGGGGCATCCACAGCCTTTCTGGGCAGCCTGTTCCAGCACCTCACCACTTTCTATGATGAACTTCCCCCTGACATCCAACCTAAACCTTACCTCCTTGAGCTTGAAACCATTCCCCCTTGTCCTATCACTGTCTACCCTTGTAAAAATTGATTCCCCTCCTGTTTATAATCCAGTTTTAAATACTAGAAGGCTGTAGTGAGGTCACCCCACAGCCTTCTTTTCTCCAAGCTGAATAAGTCCAGCTCCCTCATCCTGTCTTTGTAGGGGAGGTGCTCCAGCCCCCTGATCATCTTTGTGACCCTCCTCTGGACCCTCTCTAACAGCTCCCTGTCTGTCTTGTACTGGGGGCTCCAGACCTGGACACAGTACTCCAGATGGGGCCTCATGAGGGCAGAGTAGAGAAGGACAATCACCTCCTTGTCCCTGCTGGCCACCCCTGTTCTGATGGAGCCCAGCATATCATTAGCTTTCTGAGCTGCAGGAGCACACTGCTGGCTCATGTTTAGTTTTTCATCCATCAGAATGAAAACATTTAACAATTAACTTTTAGAAACATTTTTCAATGTGAGAATTCTACAATCAACAACCCCCTCCACACCCCTCTCCCATTAGTAGCTTGCCACAGTTTTTAACAGGAATCACTGTTATCAAACAAACCTGCACTTCAGGCATATCATCACCCCATGGGAGATCACAGAATCACAGAATGGCCAGGGTTGGAAGGGACCTCAAGGATCATGAATCTCTAACCCCTCTGCCACATGCAGGGCCACCAACCTCCACGTTTAATGCTAAACCACGCTGCCCAGGACCTCATCCAACCTGGCCTTGAACACCTCCAAGGACGGGGCATCCACAACCTCTCTGGGCAGCCTGTTCCAGCACCTCACCACTCTCTGGGTAAAGAATTTACCCCTGATGTCTGACCTAAATCTCCCCTCCCTCAACTTAAAACCATTTCCCCTCGTCCTACACATATCAACCCTTTCAAAGAGGCTCCCTTTTGGTGTTGAAAGGCTGCAATGAGGTCACCCCGCAGCCTTCGTTTCTCCAGGCTGAACAAGCCCAGCTCCCTCAGCCTGTCCTCATAGGGGAGGTGCTCCAGTCCCCTGATCATCCTAGTGGCCCTCCTCTGGACCCTCTCCAACAGCTCCTTGTCTTTTTTGTACTGTGGGCTCCACACTTGGACATGTATGGGGCCTCACAAGAGCAGAGTAGAGGGGGACAATCAGCTCCCTGTCCCTGCTGGCCACCCCTCTTTTGATGGACCCCAGGATACCATTTGCCCTCCAAGCCGTTCATATTGGCTCACATTAAGTTTTTCATCTATCAAGATCCCCAGGTCCTTCTCCACAGGGCTGCTTTCACGGACCGCTCCTTCCAGCCTGTACGGATGCCTGGGATTCCTCCGGCCCAAGTGCAAAACTCTGCACTTTGCCATGTTGAACCTCACCAGGTTCACCTGGGCCCACCTCTCTAGCCTCTCGAGGTCCCTCTGAATGGCATCCCTTCCTTCAACCGTGTCAACCATTCTGGGTGATATCGATGTTCTGGGTGTAAGTGGTTTGCCTGTTCTGAGACCTCCACCTCCACTCCGGCGCCTGTTTGGAACCGGATGGCCACTAGCAAATATGGGTAAATTTGCTCGTCCTCTTAAATTTCTCAGGTGAGTGCCTGGCTGCTTCACACAGACTCTGAAAAAGCATTTTGAAATTACACAGTAAGAAAACATAAAAAACGGAACTACACCTGGCACAAACCTCAAGGCTATGGACAGGGCCAGACCCAGGGGAATATCCACCTGTGTATGGGGAGGAGTTGGATGTCCTTCTTATGGCCGTATCAATGGAGTTTGAACCCCAGACCTTGCTGTTCCTGCCTGCTCGCAGCAGCAGCTCTTGGCCATGCAGGGCTCACAGCAGGACAACTGACCCCATATCCTCATTGGGAGGTTTGTGACAGGGGATCCATAATGGAATAACACGGGATATCTTTTCCAGATTTCCAAATAGATTATATATTGCCCAGAGTATCTCCATGAAGCCCTTCTGAGATCTAGCTGTAGAGGAGGGAATGTTTAATTAGCGGGCAGCATAACGCCAGGCTGCTGTGTTCCGGGGCTTTGTATTATTGATGCGATCCTCAGCGACAGCCGGGGGTAATTAGCCCGGCGCTGGGGGCCACAAGGCGTGTTCCTCTCCCGCGGCTGCAGGGCTGAGCAAGGAGGTGAGTGAGGATGGGTTAGTAGGAAAAACCAGCCCTGCTGGGAAACCACTGCAGGTGGCTGCTGCTCCGCTTCCCAAGTGGTAACAGCCAAGTTTCCCAACCTGGAGATCAGGCCCCTGGAGAGCTGGCAAACCTGCGAAGTGATCAAAAAGTGGAGCAGAGCAGAGCAGACAATAAATGTATGCTGCAGACTGCTGCTTTGCCGGGGCAGCAGGGAGTTGCATGGGGCCATCACGTGCTTCAGCTTCCCCTTTCCCTCATCCTGGCCGGAATGTCACACACTGCCACTGGCTTTTTACTTTTCAGTACGCTTCCAATTTGTTTTGTAAACAATGACAGACTCACAGCTACATTTACCTGCAGAGGTGATTACCTCAGAAACCCAAACTGAGAAGTGTTTAATTTGCCTGTATCTATAAACAACCATTTTCAAAGAATAATTTCCCTTAAGGAGACAGTTTCTTTGTGACAATAATATTCACTTCTATTAGGGCATGTAGTTTTACAACTCAAAAGCACTTCTCATGCTGCTCAAACCAAATGCATTCATGGGGTTTAAGAAGGCAGAAGCCAATTTCTCAGCTAATCCATTGTTCTGCATAACACAGGTCACAAAGTTTCATCTGGTTTCTTAGTAACCTGTAATTGTCTAGGTACGTGCTTAGGAAGACTAGCATTCTCCCTAGGTTTTACTAAAAAATTATATATATGTATGTACTCATCTGGTCACATGTGAGATGGGACTTTAAGGAGATGGGCTTAGTCCCTACCTGTAACTAATCAGCTGTCTCCCAGCTGATGAGACAAGGCTAACAAGCAGCTTACTTAAGGGAGGAGCTGCTCTAGGGCTAAGGAGACTGGGTCATGGAGAGGGTAGGGCTTTGTTGCATAGAACTGGATGAGCTGCCTGGTGATGCAGTGATCTCGGAGCACTCAGGAGCTCTGGTTACCTATCTCACCTGGCTGTGGCTCTGTTTGGTTCAATCTTTTTAGAACAGCCTCGGGAAATGCTGCTGATATCCGGTTCTGGCTGAGAGGAACACACTCTGCTTTCACAAGGGTTGTTCCATTGCAGAAATTGTTACTGACCTATGTGGGATATTTGACTTTGTTATATATTCACTGTCTCTTAACAGCAAGTGATGCTATTTCTATGCAATAGGTTATCCGCATTTTTTGTCCTTGAACTATGTTGCAACTCTGAATTCTAGCAAGAAAGATGGAGAGCTTATCACTGTGCAGAGCTATAAGAGTTTATCACCTAGAGCTCTGAATAGGATGGGTAATGTGCAAAACTATCAGGGAACATATTGACTCTTTCTGTAGTGGTTCTTCTGCCTCACTCGTGAAAGTTTATACTAGCAGGGGCTTCCAGTCTAGCTGGAGCCTGCCTAAAAGCCTTGCTTTTAGCAGGTGCTGCTCACAAATTGGTTCGGTAGCTCCCTCCAACCAAGTTCTTGCCATCTGTCATTGCACTGCTGAAATAGGGCCCTTAATCCTGCAGTAGGGATGCTCCAATCTAGGGAGAGGCTTATGCAGATGTCCTTCCCCCACAGGCGTTATGGCAAAGATCCGAAAACAAAAAGAGGGCTACCTGGGTATCCAGGGTACAGATAAGGCAGAATTCTGAAGGCACAAAGCCGTTCTGATATCTCTTGCTCTTATTTATTGTTAAAGCCCGCCTGTGGGTTTAGCACCGTTCTTCTCGCCCCGTTAAGGGATAAACAATGCCTGAAGGCGGCTTCCTTCCCTGTGAAGGAGTCCCCGCACTACACTAGATGGCACTGCTTAATACTTACGTCTTGCTCTGCCTGCTCCCTGGATCCCGAGCATCCTGCAGCTGCTGTTCCATCGGGCTTCCACCAGTATCAGAGGGTCACCTGCAGGGAGGGATGCAGGGCAGCCATGTAACAGGGGTGCGGGAATGGTCTATAGGGACTTGTGCTGACCTTATCTCTTTACCTTATTAAACAGGTAAAGCAGAGCTTTTCAGTGATTACAGAATTAAAACTGAGTTCTGATGTTATCTGTGACTCCTGTTAACATACCCAGTCTTACTTCTGTCGTGACTAGAGCAAAGAGCTGAACTGGTGGAACTGCTACAGACAACAGTCATTGTAGGAAACAAGAAATACGAGTGGTAACACAGCTGTTAGATCAATGAGTATGGTGGGAGGACAAGCTGGGGGATAACAAATCTCTTTGCTTTCATCAATAAGCTATAGATCTGGCAATAAACAACAGGATTTCTGCTTTCAGAGCAGTGTTCAGTTTAATCTGAAGGCTGATTTTTGCAAGGATGATCTGATCAAAACTTAAGAATGCTGTTGAGCTCTTCTTTCAGATGCCAATCTTTTATGTTGTGCCCTTTGCTCACTAATAACTTGCTAGATACACCTAAAATATGGAAGCATACTGTGCTACCAGTATTTTGTGTCCTTTGTAGGCATACGCTGAATTTTCAGGAAGTCAAACACAACTTCATAACTAGTGTACAGTTCTTGTACGACTGCTTCAGAATGTTGTGTAAAATCAGCTTTCTGTTCATGTGCAGATCTCCAAGAGTAAGAAGACATTTAAGTACTTTGAACCTACGTTAAATACTTAAATACTACATTAAATACATTAAATACTAAATACCTAGCTGGGCCTGGAACACTTAAACTGACTAAAGCCATGTTAGAATGATGTGGGTATTACTGAAGATGGATAAAGTTCTGGACAAGTCAAAATGAGATCGCTCCCACAGAAATATGAAAAATAGATTGTTGTGGTAGCTGTAGACTGACCATTCTGATGCCAATTCCTAGGAAGAACACAGAAGTCTACTATAGTAATAGAAGGAACTGCAAGTTAATGAATATTGACTTCTACTGATTCTTTGTGGAAAATGTCAAGCCATCTGCGGACATTGAAGCAGGCTGTTAAGCTGTGATGGAGCACTGGAGATATCCTGGCTGATTTAATGTTGATCCATTTGGTCTCTGATTTAGGCCTTCTAAACGAGCTTAAAATCTGGGGTGACTTGAGGAGGAAGGAACTGCTAGTGTGCACAAGGGTTAAATCAGAATTTAAAAGATCCAGAGAAAATGGCTTAAAAATACTAGTTGGGATACAATAAGGATAAATAGGATCCAATTTGTTGCTTGCTTCCAATAGGGTATAAAGGACAAGTGGTGAAGTCTTTTCCACATGCGTCTTGGGCATATAGCTAAACGCAAATCTCAACTGTGCTGTTGCCAACGCTCCCCTTCCATCTCATTAGAGTGGGAGACAGACAGAAATATCAAGGCACATGGGAAATTCTTTTTCTACCCATCATTGATCAAACCTCAGCTGGAGCATTCTGCCCGGTTTTGGATATTGTACTTCAAGAGCAATGTGGCACGCTTGGAGAGCATCCAGAGCAGAACATGTTCTTCCTAGTAAAGAATATAACCTAAGAAGAAAAGACCTTCTTAAAAAGTATAATACTTGAATTAAAGAAAAAACTTGGGAGTGGGAGGGAAGGAATTATTACAATTTTCAAGTACATAGAGGAAGGAAATAACCTCTTCAAATATAGCGAAAAAGAGCAGTAGCTTTAAATTGGTGCAAGAAAGGTTGTGAGCTAAAGCTCTCAAATGGTGAGTGTCTGAGGGAGTTGTGTAGCTTCAATAGGCTGAGCTTTAAGGAGATGGTGATGAGAACTGCCATGAACTACAGCAGATACAGTCAATTCTGCCTTGATCCAGTGAGGAGACTAGACAGTACCTTCCTGCATTTTTCTATTTAACAATAATTAATATTGAAAAACATCATCAATTTGCAGCTGTACAGCGTGGATGTGACACGCATTTTCTGTGTTATATACTAATCTATTGGTACTATATCCTCTCATTGTGTTAGTATTTATTATTCTACTGAGTAGAAAAAGGCTGGATAGTCCTGATATGGTATTGTTCTTCATATGCTATATGATCACAGAATCACAGAACTGTAGGGGTTGGAAGGGACCTCCTGAGATCATCGAGTCCAACCCCCCTGCCAAAGCAGGTTCCCTACACCA
The DNA here is from genome assembly GCF_951394365.1 of Tetrao urogallus. NCBI lineage: Eukaryota > Metazoa > Chordata > Aves > Galliformes > Phasianidae > Tetrao > Tetrao urogallus. Next base: position 41,160,349 of record NC_136815.1, on the reverse strand, counting down.
GGTAGCACAGGTAGGCATCCAGGCAGGTCTTGAACATCTCCAGAGAAGGAGACTCCACCACCTCCCTGGGCAGCCTGTTCCAGTGCTCCGTCACCCTCACTGTAAAGAAGTTCTTGCGCATGTTTGTGCGGAACTTCCTATGCTCCAGTTTCTGGCCATTTCCCCTTGTCCTGTCTCCACTCACCACTGAAAAGAGTCTGGCCTCACCATTCTGCCCCCCACACCTTAGATATTTATAGACCTGGATCAGGTCCCCTCTCAGTCTCCTTTTCTCAAGGCTGAACAGACCCAGTTCACTCAGCCTTTCCTCATAGGGGAGATGCTCCAGGCCCTTCACCATCTTCGTGGCCCTCCGCTGGACTCTTTCCAAGAGATCCCTGTCTTTTTTGTACTGGGGAGCCCAGAACTGGACGCAGTACTCCAGATGAGGCCTCACCAGGGCAGAGTAGAGGGGGAGGATCACCTCCTTTGACCTGCTGGCCACGCTCTTTTTAATGCACCCCAGTAAGCCATTGGCCTTTTTGGCCACGAGGGCAATGATGTGTTAAACAACTGTGGAGAGGATTCGTTTGATCAAGGAAAAAAGTTTTTGGTATGTCAGTAGTATTGGATTTCTATCCAATACTTCGGTACTTAGTTTTGCCAATATTAAACTGTGAAAAAACCTACATATTCCTTAACTGTTGCTTCCAGTCCCTACAATTCTGTTGTTGCGTGATTCTGTAGCATGACAAAGGAAACAAAATGGAGAAATCTCATATGGTAAGGCTGAAAAGTTTTTTTGAGTAAAATGCTGAATTTATGTGCCCATAAGTCTTAGTAAGTGACCCAGTTTGGATATGGGGAAAAACTTATTTTCAGAAAGAGTAGCCATGCCATGGAACAGGCTGCCCAGAGAGGTGGTAGAACCTCCATCCCTGAAGGTGCTCAAGAAACCGTGTGGATGTGGCACTGAGGGATGTGATTAGTGGGCATGTTGAGGATGGCTTATGGTTGGACTGAGGGATCTCAGTGGTCTTTTTCAACCTTAATGATTTTGTGATTTTAAGCAGAATATTAATTGCTTGTATGAGAGCTATGCAAACTAGAGTTTTAATAAGAGGTATAAAGTATATACTTAAGGAGCTTTATTATAAGAAACAATTGTTTTCAAATCTCAATTATGTCAGGGTTTTTTAGTGATTTAATGACTGTGGAGTTTATGTCCAGCCCAGACTCAAATGTAGCACCAGAAGGAATATTTTTGTTGCATAAACATTGCTGGACAAATGTCAAAAAAACTTCTATACCTTAATTTGAAGCTCAGGTACAAATAACTTACTACATATAGAATTAAAAATTATATGGCTTCTCTGAGAAGTCATTTTAAAAAAGACAAGACATTTTGCCTTTCATGACATTTGTTTATAATTTCTTACAAAAATCAGATTGCTCTATGGATAGCAAAGGGGCACCACACTGGTGTGTAAGACAGGGGCTCCCCTTCCTCTGCCTACAGAGCCTGTTGCTTTTCGGACTTGGCACTCAGTGGCCTAAGTGCCCTGAATGGATCCCTCTGGGGGAGAGCAGAGAGCTACTCGAGAGGCAGCAGGGTGCTGATCTCCACAAACACCAGAGAGCCTTGGGAATATCACCTCCCTCTTTCTCAGTCCTTAAACAGAAATCTCTAATGATTTACAGCTGTACATGTCTTTAAATACTTTTTGTTGTTGGTTTTTGTTGTTGTTGTTGTTGTTTTTTGCAGGAGTGATCTGTGTACTTCAAAAATCCTTCCCATAGCTTTAGTCCTTGTACAGAAAGATATCACTCATTCGGCTGAGTTTTTACAGCCTTCTATTTCTGCAGAGTAAACTTCCATCCAGATATACCAAGGTAACTGTGCTTAAGAACAAACACTGTTGTGATGGAAATTCAGGAGAGACAATCTTAAAGATTTCACATTTTTTTGTGAATATCAATATTACTTGATATTGAAAAAGCAAATCAGTAGAGGACCCCTCCTGTTCACTCAGCCAAACACTTGTTCCTGGCTGCATGAAGCCTACTCTGCAGCGAGGAAATCCAGTTGGATGGGAAGCACTGCACACTGAAGTGCTGCAAAGAGGCAGTGCAGCTTCTCAGCACCTCGAATAGGTTTTGTTGTGTACAATCACAACGCAAGCTGGATATTGAAAATTTGTGGTTCAGTAATTTGAGCACTCCTCTGACGTGATACAAATAATGCAAAACACTTTCCATGAAGTCTACTTTAATGATGAGAATATTGCTGATTTTCAGTGCAAAGGTACTGAGGTGCAAAGGTTTTATTTGCAGCAATGCCCAAAGTGAACTTTAATTATTCAACTTTGCAACTACTCAGTGATCCTGGCTCAGTAATGAGGTCTTCCTACTCACATGCATTTCACATTTGAAAAAAGAAATGCTATTTGTAAAAGACAAAGTCATATGTTAAAATACAGCATGGAGACTAAAAATTAAAAAGGAAAGAAGAGTTATAGTGTGATTTCACAGCCCCACGCCTCCTGAAGGTGATCAAATTCTAGTGTGAGAGAGGACTTGTATTAAAACGTATGCCCAGCCTCTGCTATGATCTGTATTTTTGTTTCTGTGCTGGCTGCTAAGAGAGCATGGCACAAGAGAAGTGGTCTCAGCTAGGTACATTTATAAATCTAAAAGCACAGGCTGCATGAGAAATAGGCATGACAAATGTTTTTCAGGACCTTGTTTCATAGACTCCTTCCTCCAAGTATGTTATTGTATACGAATGGTTGGCATGTGCATGCGTAAGAAGTCTGAGTATGGCTGGTTTTAGTGGTCCTGGTGACTTTTTGATTGTTTTTTTTCTCCCTTACTTTGTGTGTGTGTGGTTGTGCATGTGGAGGAGAGAGGTAAATGGAACACATATAACGAGTGTCATGTTTGTGAGGTGTAGAAATAGCTCACTCCTTCATGTTTTTGTCCCTCTCAGAAGCTCATATTTGCTACTTTTAAGTGTCTCGGTAGCTCACACAGGCTATAGACACAACACGTAGAAGAGCTGGGCTGGGCTGTGCTCCACAGGGTCGAGAAGGCACTGTCCTGTGAGAACCTCCACCCAGCCCAACTGTGATGTGGCCTGAGGACCTGCTGTATTCCTCTGCAAGCATGACTGGACAATGGGCTCTGGGCCGCCTGCACCGCTAATGTGCAGCAAGTTGCATGCAACAGAAGAAAGCAACCTGCTGTAAATGAAATCTGGCAGAACCAAGCTAAAGCAGTACCACTGGCCATCAAAGCTTGGCCTCACAGCTGCTTTCTCTCCTTCTCATGAAGTGCAGCAAATGTAACTCAATGTGGCAGCTCTGCAAGGCAGAGAGAGGAGGGGCAGTCAAAGCTGTTTATGGATCGGACCTTCTCCATTCACAGTTTGTCCACGCAGCAAATGGCTCTGAATTATTCAAATCTTTTTGGAGTTAATTTGTACTGGGTGACTGGTGTATTGATGTAACTGAAGTGGTTCTTGTTTTGTGAAATGGAGAGGAAAAAAAACCACAGTGATGCTAGCTGCAAACTATAACATGCTTTGCCAATGCCTCTGTCAGCTTTTCAAAGGCCTAAACTACTTGATTTGCTGGGCAGCCCAAGAGGAAGGTAAACGCTCATTTTACAGGCAGGGAAATTAGGGTTGTTGAAGTACTAAAGCATTGGTTACTAAAGCAACCTTCTCCAAGTCCTTTTTTTCTACTAATCCATAAGAACTGTGATAAAAAAAAAAAAAAAAAAAAAAAAAAAAAACTAGAGCATTTTGGTCCTCAACTTGTTTTTTAGCCATAATTTTCATGCCGGTTTTAGAAGTGCTTACAACTACATGGTCCCCTTTAGAGCCTTGCACCAGAAGTTCCACATGAGTAGGAAAGCAAAGATGAAACAAAGCACTGAGGAAGAACCCAAGCCTTGGAAGTTTTGGATACAATTCACCTGAATATTTTGAAACTTTAAGAGATAGATACAAATGCGACTAGCAAGCTTCTAGTATTTCCTGACCCATTCAAACAAGAAAAATGACCTAATAATAAAATCCATATTCCTCACCTAGCTGCAGGTATACATTCAAGACCCTCACAGGAACCTTCTCCTTGTTGACCTTGCTTCCAGATGTTTCACACTGGCCCTCTCTCACTCCATACTGAGTCCCTGCCTCACACTGTGCTGATCAAAGATGCACAGAGTACCAGCAGATTGCTCAGAAAGTTATGAACACCTCCAAGTGTTGGCTGGAATAAAGCTGAGCCAATAATGAATGGTTTATTGCAGCATCTAACCTGATGTATCAGTTGTCCATGCTAAAATTATGAGGACTAAACTTTACAAAGCTGATGGATATTAAACTAACTAAACAAGAAGGGCCTGACTTGACTTTTTCTGTGCAGCAGGATTTTCAAACTACTTTGAAGTACAGTGCAATGCATAAGTTTGAGCCTTACTTTTTTCTGGTGTTTGTAGATTGATAGATCAGAGAAAATATCCTTTCATAATGCCAGGCCCAGCCCAACTCCCAGCTGATGTGTACCCCAAGCCTCAAGATTCAAGGGATCATTAAAGAAATTTTTTACAGGATCAACTACTGACATATCTGCGAAGTTTTAAACTACAAGTGTAAGGACAGTGAGAATTTTTATGCTCCTTTTGAATTTCCAGTATTGGCTTAAACTCTGTAAGAAAAGGATAGGCAGTAATTATTTTGCAGTGCATCTGACCCACTTGTGCTTGTGAAGCAAAGAAAATCACTTGGCTCAATAGCAAAGTCACTGACTGCGCATTACATATAATTCTTTTTAAGAAAAAAAAAGAAAGCACCACAAGTTGCAGCCCATCAAGTATGGCTCCACAACAAGCTTATTTTTCTTATAATAAGAAAATAAGCACAGAAATACTCTTCTATAGGTCATCTCTTAGCAGAGAAGCCGAAAGCAATAGCATTTTCTGCAAGCAGTATCCTACTATGCTGGAGCTTCTGCATGCTTGATTGTAGTGTAGGTGGAAACTCCTACCAGCAATAAACCAAAAGCAATAAACATCCACCGATAAACTGTTGCCATGATTCCATGTCTGCTTGGGAAATATTCACTCTGAATACAAAATCATCAAAGTGAAAGAGAAGATAACTTCATAGTTCTTGGCTCTTCCATTAGCTGGGGCTCAAATGAAACCAGAGTTTGAGACCAGCTTACACAGCCAAGAACAATCAGCCTCACTCCTTATTCTACTTTCTTAAGTTATGGTCTATTAAAAAGATTTTGGATTTGTTTTCTTTTTTTGTGAGGGTACTCCTCAGCGTGATCAACTGGCTTATCAACCTTCTCTTTGATAAAGCTAAGGAGACACATCCTTTGAAAGGCTTGTCCAGGCCCCATCTTTGCCCTTTTCAGTTCTGGACTTTTTCTGTTCGTTTCCCATGTCATCTTCTTTGCTGCAGCAGCAGCAATGGCATGCAATATTCCAATGCCCCATATAGCAGTGAAATCCTCTGCTCACAAGTTGCCAGTTCACACACCATGTGCATCAACAAAAGAGGGCAACAGGATTTCCTGCTGAGTTGCTTGTTCCTTAGGATTGTCGTATCTTCTTCCATTCTTCTATTTTGCTGGATCTGACTATCTGTCCTGTAGGTCTGAACCCTTTCCTTTGCCCTGGGCATGCATTCAGCAAATCAAGTAAAACTCTGTAATACAGTGAACATTTACAGTCTAGTTAACAAATAAGCATTCTCCAGTCTCTTGAGTTTAGTAGTTCTAAACATCAAAGAACTACAAAATCTCTTTTTTTACATTCAAAAAATTGGATTTATATTCATCAGCACTGAGATTAAGAATCTAGTCTGCAAAAAGGCTGGAAAAAACAGCAAATAAATTACAGAGTGAACTGTAAGCCAACAACCAAAAAGACAAAAATATGCCTAAAGAGATCTAACTGCATTAATAAGTGAACAACAGATGATGAAGTAATTACTATTTCAGTATCAAAGGGTCTTAGTCTCTTTGAGGAGAGAAGTGAAACAAGGCTACATGCTGTAAGTAGGAGACTAACCAGCAGCACAATCACCGCTAGAATCTGATCTCGGTAAGTTACCTTTACTTAGAAATCCTGTCAACATACAGAAAATACAAGACTGCAAATTAATAAAACAAGTACTGTAAAAGGCTATTTATACTTCAGAATAAAACTCAGTGAAAATATTTGCCTTCAGAGACCGCAGACGTTGAATTCGATGTAAAATTCGCAATTTAATTGATATAAAAGACCTTTCTCTCCAGCCAAGGTGGATCCAGTCAGTACTTGACAAATTTGAGCTGCCCAATAGATCAATGGTTTCCTTGGTAAGGGCCAGACACTGAGGAAGAGTGCTGTTTCCTGCACAGATGATCAGCAGTCCTTGGAGGAAGCGCAGAGATCCCGCTGCTTTGTGGGAAGCAAAGCAGTCCCTGGGTGTGCAGCGAGCTGCCTTGGAGTTAGGTGCTCAGACACAGCCTCATCTCAGGGCCGTCAATTCAATGGTGTTTGGGCAGGCAGCTGGCCGCAAGCATAAACACTTCCAGAAATCCAGGGAGGTGGGAGAAAGGTCAGGGGGAGAAGACCCTGATTCTGCAAATGCATTAATGTCCATAGCTGTGAAATCATAAGTTGTCCCATTGACTGCAAAGGGCAGGCTGTAGGTTTACTGGCAAGGCCGCAGCCTGGTGTCATAAATCCCCTGGGGCCAAAGGGGGTCTGCTCACAGAAAGTCTCAGAGTCTTAGGGCGCTAAAACAAATGGAGTGATCATTGTTTTTCTCTGTACGATAAGGCTATGGAGGAACATCCACTGCAGACGGTAAACAAAAAGTGAATTGTAGCCTCTGTGTGGTATCTATTGTCACTGAAAGAACCAGGGAAATGACCACCCTTGAGACCACCTGTGTGTGCATCGGGGATGATCAGAATCCAGCCTGTCACTCCATTGCCTGACACCTTGCCTGGTGACTTCCTCCTGAGAGCAGACAAAGCCTTAAAACCCAGCAGGTGTAATGGGCACACGCATTTAACCCTACGTACGCTGCTGCCAGTTACGTGCTGCCTGCAGCAGGCTGCTTTGTGCTGCCCCTGACCTGTGCTCAGGTCCTGCTCTGTGCAGCCTTCTTAAGCAAGGGCTGGGTGTTTGTGTGATCAGCCTTTTCCTGTGCAAGGCGAAGGGATGCCATAGGGCATGAAGCAGGGTTTGGTACATCCCAGCTATCTCGCACAGCCTCTGCTGTACTGAAACTCAAGATAGGACTGGAGGTAGCCATGCTGACTCAGGACCATCTAAACTCAGGTTTCTCATGCTGGAAAAGCATATACTCACCAGGACAACTGAGAAAACTGGAGCAGCAAGAGTGACTTTAACCCATAAAAAATCTACCTCAGTTTAAAAAAGGCTCCAGTAAAATGGCCAAGCCCACCAGATTGCATTATTAACTGTAAAAGTAACTGGAATTTCTTATCCTTTCTAAATCTATGCATTTTATGTCTCTGGTAATTCCTTAGCCTGCAAATTTCTGGAATCAGAAATGTGCTAACAGGCTTTTCTGCCTATTATGAAATGCACTTATTACTTCTGCATGGGAAAGTAATTTGCTATTTTGATTTTCAACAGTCATTTCTGTGTGAAGTGGTGACTTTCAGCAGCAACCAGCAGCTTTTTGTAAGCTGGAAGTTAAACAGTGGCTATCAGCTCCAACCGTCTCATTCTCCCAACGAGATTAAGACTTGTTTTTCAAACTAATAAAAAAGTTTAATATTCTTTGAGTCATAGTTGTACTACCTAGAAATATTCTGAGCCTCATTTTGTAATTGAGAAGTAGTCCCACACAGCACAAAGTGCTTGGAAATGCTGTGGGTAGAGGCTCAGTGCAGTACATGGAGCAGAAACTGCACTCTGGTCATGGCACTCTGCAAAGCCATCACCAGTTGTATTTAAGTGATCCCGTAAGGATTCTTCAGCCCTGGGGAATATCCAGAAGGTATGAGGCCACTGCAGGGTTCCTCCAGTCAGTGCCCACTACCGATGGGAGGCACTGCTGTGGGAATTCAGTTGTTCTCATAGCTGGTTTAGCTGCGCTCCTCCTAGGGCTATGGGTAGGCACCAAGGCAGACTGTTTGCCAGGAAGTTACATCATTTCAATGAACTTTGATGTTTGAAGCAGAGATCTGCTTTCAGGTCAAGTGCACTGTTCAGTGGTGGCATTCCACTGCTGTTTCTGTGGATGAACCAAAGCCCTGGCAATCAGTAACACACCTGGAAAATCAGCTGCCTGAAGGCTCTGATTTAAATCCCATTTTATAGGTGGTACCAAAAGAAATCAGTGGAAGCATTTCAACTGGAACAGAAATCAGAAGTCTTATTTGCTCAAAGATGTTCAAAAGGAGCAGAGCTGCTGGCATGCTGACAGATCCCACATCACACAGACAGGAACAGCACTATCAATGCAGGCCTTCTTCTGGATCAGCTTTAGGCTCTTTCCCACCCTTCCACCTTCACTGCTGACAGAAACAGCGTCTGATGCCTCTCCGCTGCTGATGCTTCAAATCAGACACTCTGATTTGAAGCCCAGCACAGTTATGCTTCGCCAGGGAAAGCCCCATCAGTGGCACACATTTAATAGAGGTGCTGCCGGCAGCCCACCCGCCACGCTTTGACTGCAGGCAGGAGCAGGGCTGGTAGCTGTGCCAGAACACAGACAGGGCTGCGGGCAGCTCACCAGCAGCTTGCACAGCTCTTGCCCAGCCCGTGCTGGTGCAGGCAAGCTCTCTGCACAATGTGAGAGCCCGGGGCAAGAGGCAGTCACATTTCTCTTCTCTTTGGGAGAAAACAGAATGTTGTGTTGTAATTAAATTTGCCAGACTCCACTGCAGCATGGTGGTGCAGATGACAGGATGCAGATAAATATTTCTGGGCAGCCTACCCTCACATTAAAGCACTGGAAGGTTGATTTTCTTTGTTTCCTTTACAAATAGCCTTAGTCCTGCCTAGTCCAAGAGGGAATGTTACTGAAGGATAGCTTACAAATACTTTCTTCTGCACTGAAATAAGGATGCAATTTTTAACACTAATAAAAATAGAAACGTAACTTCTCTCCAGACCTTAGCTAACAGAGGTCTTGTTTTCCTGACTTGGAAAACCAGCCAACCAAACAACAACACACAAAACAAACGACAGCAACAAAAGCAGCTGAAGCAAATAGAAGGTCTATGAACATGGAGTTATTACTTATTGCAAAGGACTTCTATTCGGACTGTTATGACTTGCTCTCACTGATCCCAATAGAAGTTGTTTGTCCGTAAGAAGGAGAGCTGTACCAACTGATTTTCATAGATAATAGAATCATAGAATCACCAAGGTTGAAAAAGGCCTCCAAGATCATCCAGTCTAACCATCTACCTACCGCCAGTATTTCCCCAGTAAACTGTAGAATCATTTTCACGTGGTTGTTCTGTTTAAATATGTTTCCTCAGTTTCCCAAGGCGTAGAGGAGGACAAGGTACAACATTTGCCTTTGAGCTCCCAGCCTTTTTATTTGGAGTACTGTGGCTATGCATTACAAAGTGGTCACAAAGCTGCAAGTAGCTCATTTTGGATCGTGCCTCCGTTCACCTGGGAAATTGGCTTTTATTGTTGTATACTCAGATTCCATCATGATCCAGGTCCCTAGGCTGATCAGTGCAAATAGCTGCTGAATGCATGTACAACCTCTCTTGATTATTATGCAGCTGTACTGTGCAGTAGCTTTCCTCCATTTACTTTGTCATTACCTGTTTAATGTTCCTCTGTCTCTCTCTTTTAAAAAGGAAATATTTTTGACCTCAATCAGTGTTTCTTCAAACTCCTTCCTCCTCCACCCCTATGGGGCTCATGCTTCTCCATCAGACCATAATGCTCCTTCACTAGGGCGGCTTGTCTTTCATCACCTGCTGTCCCTCTCCCACCTGTGCCAGGACATCGCTGTGCCAGGACATCAGAGCTTCTGCCACCCTTGCTGGCCTGTAGTTAATGGGGGGAGGTTGAGTGGAGCTGTGATGGTGGCACATGCACTGTGCAAAGGCAACATAAGCCTCAGCTGGGGAAATGGGGAGAGACTGGGAAACACACTCCTGTTTGCACTGCACCATGGAGGCTGTGCTGCCATGGGATGCATCAGGCTTGCTTTTGCCGCTGAGGCTTTTGGCAGATAAGAGTGTGCTGCATGTGGTTTTGGGTGACCAATCCTTATAACCATGAAAGGTATTGTTTGTGTAAAGGTGGAGAGATTGGAAAACATGATATATTTGGTGGCATATTCACACAGAGGGTGGTGATGCACTGGAACAGGTTGCCCAAGGAGGTTGTGGATGTCTCATCCCCAGAGGCATTCAAGGCCAGGCTGGATGTGGCTGTGGGCAGCCTGGTCTGGTGGCTGGCAACCCTGCACACAGCAGGGGGGTTGAAACTAGATGATCATTTTGGTCCCTATCAACCCAGGCCATTCTATGATTCTATGATTCTACGATTCTACGATTCTATGATTCTGTGATTCTATGATTCTATGATTCTATGATATGGCTAGAAGGCACTTCAGTACTTACAGATATCATCCAGGACACTTCTGAGAGCAGTGATGATGAGACTGGAGGAGGGTAACTCAAAAGGGGCATCCGCTAGACTGCCTGAACACAGCTTGTAGCAGTTTCACAGTTCCAGGCCATCACATTTTGTACAGGTACAAGGCTCCCCACAACAAACATGCCTCAGCTTGGTGGTTAACAAAGTCTTCTTGGTAGTTAATGAAGTCTTCTCCAGTTCAGACTCAGAGAAGGAGGTTTTGTGCTGACTGCCACCTCTCAGCTTTATAACCTTGTTTTTCGGCTCTGGCCCAACTGAGTTTCACCCTTTTCAATATCCCAAACTTTTCACTATTCCAAACATCTCAAAATAGTTATACCCTATTGGAAGAGCAAACATTAGCTTCTGCTATCGGCTAATTATCCCAGTCTAAAGACCCTGGCTACCCAGAATTTAGCTCCTGCTTCCAATGATCTCCTGCCATTAACTTCCTGTTTTCCTTGCAGAGCCCAGCAAGCCCTGTGCAGCAGCACCAGTTCACTCAGCCCACAGCCAAGGACAGCCAGGAAGGTTAATGGCCTTTTGCACTTCCTCCAGCTCTGTCTCTGGCACTGTGGGATTCCTGCAGCCACTCACACCATTCATTCTTGTGCCAAAAGTGCTCTTTAGCTTAGCTTAAATAGCCCTTTCCCCCTTCCTGCTACTAACTCTTCTGAATTACTTATGAAGAGAGATCATATAAGCTCCCAGTCTTTTGCTGAGCTAATTACTCTTCTATGTATTCCCCTAAAAGAGAGTGGCTGCCCCAGCCATCACCTTTATGTCTGTTCCAGGCTCATCAAGGCTTTCCAGACTCATAGCCACTACTGAAACATGGAGATGAGATCCCTCCAGAGATTTCTGTAACAGCGGTAATAATAATCCTTGATCTCTGTAGTAAGTACTTTGCCTAGCAGATTTTTGGTCACCTGTTTTTAGTTCTCAGGTAACACTTCTCAGTGGTCATTGCCATCTTGTGAATAATAAAGCCAAGACTTACTCCTCCTTAGTCATTCACAGCTGATGAACATGAAGAAATTTCCATCATTAATCCCAAAGCAAGGAGACTACAACTTTATTATTAAATACATTTTCATTTCAACCACACTGATCTACATACCCACTACATTGCTCTTTCCCTTAATGTTTTAGCCCTCCTTCTGCAGGCAGTGCACCCAGTCTGATGCCAACAATGTACTGCTTTATCGCCTTCTCTGTACTCCTACTAAACAGAACAAGACCAGAGCAACTCCACCACTAAGTACCTTTCTTGCTGAGAGTTCCTCCTTCAAGAGCACACACAGCAGTCTCCCTCCCTGGAGCCAGAGGAACAAGCAGTCCAGTAAACACCAACCTCCTCCTTTAATACACATGATCACAAAATCCTCTGTGGGTGGCAAAATCTGGCAAAGGCATTCCCAGTTATACTTATTTCCCAGTCCCCATCCTTATTTCCTTCCAGGGTGGCACAGATTTGTTTGTGTGCTCAGAGTGACAGGGAGAGCCTGTGAACTATTTCAAGGAGACATAAGGCAGTATAGCCAGCTGCAGGTTTCACTGGGGAAGTGAAAGCAGTTTTCTCCAGCTTCTCTGTCAGCACTGAGGTCCTGCCCAATCTCCCAGAGTGTTTCCAAACTTCACCTGTGGGTCCAGGGGCTGTTGGTAGATGCTATCACCAAAATCCACCTCTAGCCCCACCATCAGGGCTAGGTCACTTCAATAAGGACATGGCTCGTATTCTGGCTGCCCTAATTTCCCATCTTGTTCCCTTGTGTGGAGCCAGCAATTCCCACAGTGTCCTAAAGCTTGGCTGTGAACTGAGCCTGCTCCTCCTCAGCTTGAAATACATGTGGCAAAATGAACTTGCTGCCTGTCTGTGCTTCAACTGCCTTCCTTTCCATGGACAGAAAATAAAGGTCAGTGGTTTTACCTGGGTACCAGCAGATTAATTCCATATTCTATAAAGAATCTTTCTTTCAGGTGCCAAGTGAGACGTCTGCATGAGCACCCATATTTCTAAGGCACCAGATCAGGTGATGGGAGGATAGGCTATCTGCCGGATAGGCTTTTACATTAACTATACATTTTGTAAATGGAAAAGAGAGATGGGTGCCAAGCATTGCCATAAATTTTTCTGTTGCTTGCTTTCTTTACTCTGTCCTTACTAGAATTAAATCCTAGGTATCATTAATATTTTGCAATAACTGGGTGCAAGTCTTATTCCTTCATTGTCTGCAACCCACAAAAACATTTTGTGCACTTTTGTGTTTTTTTGTTCTCTCTATAAACTGATGCCTTTCCTCACTCCATTTGAAGTGTCTAGCAGCTCTTTTTGGGTTATTGTCTCCTTAGTCTCTCCGATGCTATTCCTAAATTGACATGATGACAAAAGCCACTTAAGGATAGCAGCTAATAAGACATCTGCTTTCCTCTAGTGAGGGTGTTGGGAGGCTTGTAAGGCAGCAGTCAGATGTGTGTTGGTAATAGGATGCGTTACCTTTCAACTCTGGGTCACTGCTTCACCTCTGATCCTGTCAAAAGTGGCCAGAAGTTGTTATCTGGCTGTAAATCATGAATCTAGGAAAAGGAGTTGATGCTCTTTCTTGAAGCCCTGCTGACAAACATCCACACTGCAATTAGCCAAAGTAGGAAGGATAGACTGGAACGGGGTCCAGCAAGTCAGGGGCAAGGATGCTTATGAGGTCAAGGGCTGGGCAGGACCACCGGTGGCTGAGTTCACCTGGGTCTGGAGGACCACCATTCCACAGGCACGTGATGCATTTTGATATAAATAAAAACAGGAGTAAAGTACAGTGAATCTATGCAAGGTTTAGATTCCCTGTTGTTTCTGAAGCCACAAATAAGAGAAAAAGGTGCAGATTTGGTAGAGTATACTTTAAGGAAGATTGGACTTAAGAAAGGCTTTTGTGGTTCTTTTAGTGTGCAATATGTACAACTCCAGCATTTGTGATGATTTTAGCTGCTTTGTGATTTGGCCATACATAAATCATGCCAGAACTGCCAGCCAGCTGTGCCATACTTGCAATATAAACATTATAAATTTCATTTGTAATTTCTCTCCGTATCTTAAGGACTATGTAAGTTAAGTCTGCAGTTTTTTTTAACTAGCGCTATTAATCAGTGAAATGTGCAATGCTATCAGGTGGTTTGTGTTAGCCAGTTTCACTACATGTAATTACCAATGTCCTTCTTAATTTCAAGTTGTCACCGTTGCCATATTCTGCATATAGATCACTGTATTTGTTTGTAGTCTTTATGGATGTCAAAACGTAATAGAAACTTAATTCCAATGAAAGACACTTTGAGGAGCTCCATTTGTGCTGATTAAATCATACATTAACCCAAAAGAACAGAAGGTCTGACATCACTCTCAGGTAGTTAAGGATTATGCTTCATAAAGTCTCTGAATATTATCTTGAAAATGGTCATGTCAGAAGGCCTAGAAATCTCTCAGAGCTTCTTATACTTTTTTATTTTCAAGCATGCAATGTTAGTACATGATCAGAGAGAGACACAGAAATATGAATTAGTTAAATGACCCATTAAAGGTTAAAAAAAAAAAAAAGAAAGGGCTGAAATCTACATTTCTTTAGTCACCTCTCAGGCAAATCAGTCACCAAATACTTCTGAGCTGATTATTTTACTGCAGAAATTATTTCAGAGCAAGACAGGAGCAAGCAGATCAAAATATCTCAAATATCTCACAACTACTAGATAGATATTTATTTCAGAAAGTATTCCGTTCACTTCGGCGAGTACAGGGACAGCCATTTGGACTTAGCACAGGGCCTGTATTTCCTTCAGCGGGTGCTCCAGGATGAACACCAGAGACTGGAAAACAAACCATGATGAGTCTTTCACCTTATTCCTCCCTTATAAAAGAGCAAACTGAGACTTTCAGGAAAAAAAAAAAGAAAAAAAGTTACTATCATAGAATCACAGAACTGTCACATGGTTAGAAGGGACCTCACAGCCCTGTCTCACCCCCTGCTTTGTGCAGGGCGGCCCCCCACCAGCTCTACTGCCCAGGGCCCCATCCAACTGGCCTCGAGCACCTCCAGGGATGGGGCACCACAGCTTCTCTGAGCAGCTGTGCCAGCGGCTGACCGCCCTCTGAGTGAAGAATTTTTCTGTCTAACCTAAATCTACCCTCTTTTAGCTTCAAATCTATAGTCAAAGCATATGTAGATGTTATTCATTCTTACCAGTTCTGCACAAAGAGGACTTATTCTTTTACCTGCTCTTCACTGAGTGTAATAAATATTCTCACTCTGGTGCTGACTGCATGTGTGTGCCCATGCCTCATCCAGCTCCTCAGGGCTTTATTCCAGCAACAGGCTTAAGAGATTTGCAGCCTACTCCTAGTAGCCATAAATAAATGCTGAAGGCCTGAACACTCAGGTCATTAGGCAATGCCCACCTCCAAGCCTCTTACAGGGAGACTGTGAGAATCATGTGTTTACCACCTGGCTTGTAAGAATCTGTGGCAATGATGTTTTTAATAATTTATGCCCTATTGCGCTTGGGAATTGACCAATCATCTTCAACCAGGTTATGCTTAAGCTCATAACTCCAAACATGCCTTCCTTTCTGCAAGACACTCTTTGCAGCACATCAGCTGCTGCAGTGCCTTGGCTGCAGTAAAGCTTTACTGGGTGTGAGAGCACAGCAGGAGCACTCCTCACCCAGGGAGATACCCACAGTCTGAAATACAGGTGGAAGAGAGGGTTAGGGCCAGAGGCATCCATAACACAGTGTGGCAAAGCTGAGCACAGGGGAAGGCAGGGAAATGGCATTGAAGCGTGCGCTCCCTGGGCCCTGACTGCTCCCTTGCCTCCATGTCCAGCTGATTTCATAGATAATGTGGGAATGAGGAGAATGAGAAGCTGCAGATGCTGCTCAGCCTCACACGCCTCCTCTTTGGCCTGAGCAGCCTGCCCTAATTTCACCGCATGCTCAGACCATCTGCAGCCACTGCCTTGCATGAGATTGCACATCTATGACATACGAATATCCAGTTTCTATCCCTGTGCAAAATGAGCTATGTAGAATCCTAATTAAGAACATTTGCTCTGAAATAAGAGCATCTACTCAGGAAATTAATTGGAAGCAGTTAATTAGGGATAACTCCCCATGCAGTGAAGCCCTTAGCGCAGACGTGGGAATGGGGCTCACTGCTGTGCAACTGCTTCTGGCTTCTCTGCAAAGCGTGTGCAAGAATTTGTCCTCAGGCTCCCAGTGAAGAGAAAAAGCGAACATGTCACTGTGGTGCATCTCTGGCTTGGCTGCTTCTACAGGATTTAAGCTGTTGTCTAATCAAGGTGATACAGCTTGATGAAGTGGTGATTAATCTTTACTATGCTCCCCAATGATCATCACAGCAAAGAGCTATGCCCGTGTGCCTGCTTGTCCACTATTTCACAGATAAAGAAGGACTTGTTTGGGGATTAGATTTTGTCATCAAAACCAATTTTTGTTCACTTGAAGCAGAAAGGAAGAACTCACTTTTGAGGGAAAAGGAAAGTAAGAGGAAAGCCCAATTGCTGGGCAGTTTTCTGTGACATTCTTATAATGTAGTGTGTGTCCTTGCACAACATTTGTATGATGGGGAAAGAAAGGCATAGATTGAGAAAGGTTACCAGGGTTCTTCAGCCATGAAGTCATCTCCAGGCAGCAGCCGGTGCCGCTTATAAACAGGTTGTGCTACCACCCATCTGTGTTCATGGACCTACAGCACCATTTAACCCATTTGCTTGCTGGCAGTTGTTTAATAGCCAGATTTGTTTTTTCTCCCTAACAGGAGCATTAAAGCAAGGAATTAGGCCAAATGCTGGATTTAGCAAAGATGTTTGCAGGCAGTGCCCTTGCTATCCTATGCTCTGCAGAGGACCCACACAGAGGAGGTGGGCACCAGATTGGGAACTTTGTCCCTGTTCGCTGGGAAAGCACAGCTGGCACTCACAAGGGGAGTCCTTTAAGCCCTGGGCATGGCTTTCTGTGAAGTCAGACAGATGGGCAGAGGGTACAGATGAGGGCAGAAATGGCAGGATGAGAACCAACCATCATTTGGGCTCTGTTCCAGCTGCGGCTCCATGAAGAAGGAAATCCAAAGCCTTTCCTCAAACAACTAATATGTAATCTATGTCAGAAGCAGTCGTTTTGCTTTCTGTTTCTCTCTAGTTTCTAAGCACCAGGACTGACTCAGGCCTTGGCTCCAGGGTCATTTTATTTCTATAGTTACGGCATCTAGACTATTATTTCCATTCTGCTTGGAGTGTATTACCCTACAAATGCTGTGTGGGCATCCTCACAGTCACAGGCAGATCTTGTACAGACAGGATTTCTGAAGATGGAAGCCCAAATGGAGATGACACCAAGCTGAGCAGTGCAGTTGATATGCTGGACAGATGAGATGCCACCCAGAGGGACATGGACAAGCCTGAAAAATGGGCCCATGAGGACCTTGTAAAATTCATCAAGGCCAAGTGAAAGATCAAGATCCTGCACCTTGGCTGAGGCAATGCCAAGCACAAAAACAGGCAGGGCAATGAGTGAATAAAGAACAGCCCTGAGGATAATGATTTGGGTTAGCTGGTTTATGAAAAGCTGGACATGAGCCAGCAGTGTGCACTTGCAGCGCAGAAAGCCAACCATACCCTGGGCTGCATCAAAAGAGGGGTGGTCAACAAGGAGAGGGAGGGGATTTCCCCCTCTGCTCTGCCTTTGTACACTGCCATATCACATCCAGGCCTATAGTGGTAGAACAGAGGGTGATGGCTTTTAACAAAATGAGGGTAGATTTAGATTAGCTGTAATGAAGAAATTCTTCACTGTGAGTGCAGTGAGGCACTGCAACAGGTTTCCCAGAGAAAGCCATGGATGCCCCATCCCTGAAGGTATTCAAAGCCAGATTGCATGGGACCCTGGGAAGCATAATCTAGTGGGAGGTATCCCTGCCCACAGCAGGGGATTAGAACTGGATGTAAGGTCCCTCCCAACACAGACCATGCTAAAATTTTCTGATTCTATTAAATACAGAAACGCATTTGGAAAAGCTGGTATTATATTGCTAGCAAATATAGGCAGAGAAGTAGTGGTATCTCTGTTTTCCTGTCCTTGCAGTGCTGTCTAGCTTACCTGAGGTGGCCTGAGGCACTAAGTGGTCCCACTTCATGGCTTGTGAAAAACTACTGTTTTGTAGAATGCAGCATTCCTGAGCAGAAGCAGGCACAGACCAGTAGTGGAGTTGCTGCTGCACTTTCAGGGCATTGACATGAACCTGCCAAAAGCACAAAAGGTCTGGGAGTGGAGATACTTCCTCTTCAGACTCCTAGGCATAGACTGCCTGCAGATGTAATTGCCTTGGTGGCAATTACAGGATGCATGATAACACTAGACTTCTTCCAGCATGAACTGATCCTGAACCTAAAAGAAATAGTAACCATGTAAGCACAGCTTAGGTGCTTTTAGAGAGCACGTAACCCACGTAAAGACAACTCTCCAGCACAGACAAAAATGAAATGCAGTCGTTGTGGGATCATGAAGTTGTCTGTTTTAAAGCAGACTATAGCACCTTTCACAGTGTTACTTGTCAGTGTGCAGTTAGGAATTACTTGGCCAGAGTGACTACTGTTCTTGTCTGCAGGTGGGAGCACTGCCAGCCCTCGCAGCTTCTGCTCAGAGACAGCGTCTCCTTTGCAGTTCTGCCATTGTTAGCTGTACAGCAGGGAAAGCGTTACAGTCCTCACATCTGACTGAGAATAATATACTCTGCATTGTGCAAAGCGGTGTTTAATCGGAGTCATACAACACAGCACTTCCTACTGCAGGGAGCAGCATGGCCATTCGCATTTAAGCTTGCTACACTGCTGTTTGAATCCGGCTCTCGCGTACTTCATCTTGCAGGTAGTTTGTCCATGATCTTCAAATGCATTCCCTTTGCTGGCTCTCATTCATGCACTGCTTTCTGCACACTGAAGCTCAGGACATGCAACACTTCGTCACGTGCTCCATGCAGCTTACCCCTGCCTTTTAAAATCCATTCATTTTTGTTATTTATTTATTTGTTCGGAAGAAGCACCCAGGCTCCCAGGAGATTTTTGTGTGAAACAAGGGGTGACGGGTAAAGGCGGCAGGTGCAAACCAATGAAGAGCTGCTCGAAGGCCTTCCGCGGAACACGCTCGCCTGACTCAGGTTAAGGCGCGGCGCTTCCCGAGCCCGCGGGGAGCTCTGGCCGAGGCTGCCGAGGCAGCACAGATCCCGGCTCCCTCTACCGGCATTTCTAGACAACCCCCACCCCCACCCCATTCCCCTACCGCTTTTGTGGCTGAAATCGAGGGGGGGGAAAAAAAAAACGAAAAAACTAGGAAGTAACTGATCACTTAATGGCACAAAGGGTTCTAAGGAAAAATGTAGATAAATGCCTGAAATTATTTGAAGCTGGCAAGACAGAAGTAACTGAGAGAATGAGGGAATGCTCAATGCTGTAATGGGTGCAAGTTAACAGAATTACAGAATCGCAGAATGGCCCTGGTTGGAAGGGAACTTGAGGATCATGAATCTCCAACCCCCCGCCACATGCAGGGCCACCAACCTCCCCATGTAATACCAGACCAGGCTGCCCAGGGCCCCATCCAACCTGGCCTTGAACACCTCCAAGGATGGGGCATCCACAGCCTCTCTGGGCAGCCTGTTCCAGCACCTCACCACTCTCATAGTAAAGAACTTCCCCCTGACATCCAGCGTAAATCTTCCCTCCTTTAACTTAAAACCATTTCCCCTTGTCCTGCAGTTATCAACCCTTTCAAAGAGTTGATTCCTCTCCTGTTTGTAGGCTCCCTTTAGGTACTGAAAGGCTGCAATGAGGTCACCCCGCAGCCTTCTTTTCTCCAGGCTGAATGGGCCCAGCTCCCTCATCCTGTCTTTGTAGGGGAGGTGCTCCAGCCCCCTGATCATCTTTGTGACCCTCCTCTGGACTCTCTCCAACAGCTCCCTGTCTTTCTTGTGTTGGAAGCTCCAGACCTGGACACAGTACTCCAGATGGGGCCTCATGAGGACAGAGTAGAGAAGGACAATAACCTTCTTGTCCCTGCTGGCCACTCCCTTTCTGATGGAGCTCAGGATACCATTTGCTTTCCGAGGTGCAAGAGAACACTGCTCTTGTTCAGTTTTTCATCCACCAGGACCCCCAGGTTCTTCTCCGCAGGGCTTCTCTCAAGGACTGCTCCTTCTAGTCTGTATGTAATCCTGGGATTCCTCCAGCCCAAGGGCAAAACCTTGCACTTTGCTGTGTTGATCCTCATTAGGTTCACCCAGGCCCACCTTTCAAGTCTGTTGATGTCCCTCTGAATGGCATCCCTTCCTTCCACTGTGTCAACAGCACCACTCAGCTTGGTGTCACCATCAACAGAAATCATGCACAAAAAAAATACCAATTAAAAGCAAACACTGAAAGGACGTATTTGAGGGCAGATGCACTTGGCAGTACAAAACTTTTGTTCTGTGACCCAGAGGTCTTCAGGAGATGCTATGTCACAAGTGTTCATGGTGGGCATACCCTTGGGCACTCAGCATTTTGCTTCATGGGACTCTCACAAGTTGTATTGCCCTCTCCATTATGTGGGCAAAGCTAAACGTGTCTGGAAGCATCTGTGCCCTGTGTCTTTGCTGGCTGCCTGAGCACCTGATTTGAGCTTCCTTTGAGAAAAACAAGTGGCAGGTCTCATAAAACAGAGATATTGCACTTTCTGTACAAAAAAGGGGTATTGCTGATTTTCAGAAAGATACTCTCATTCATGAATTTAATTGCAGCAGGCTGACTTCTCTCTTGGCCGTAGTGTATTGAAGGTGATGTGACTGAGTACCATAATAGTCTCAAAATATATTGTCATGGAGATAACCCAAGACCTAGGTTTAGCAGTTTATATGCATTTGGTAAAATACTTAGAATCACAGAACCATAGAATATCTTCTGAGTTGGAAGGGACCCACAAGATCATCATCGAGTCCAACTCCTGGCTCCACACAAGACCACCCAAACCCAATGTCTGAGAGCAGTGTCCAAACACTCCTTGAACTCTGGCACTTGGGGCCGTGCCCACTGTCTAGGACAGCCTGCTCCATGCCCACTGTCCTATGGTGCAGACCCTTTCCCTAACCCCCAGCTGCCCCTCCCTGACGCAGCTCCACGCCATTCCCTCCAGTCCTGTCGCTGTCACACAGAGCGGAGCTCAGCGCTGCCCCTCCGCTCCCTGTAAGGAGCTGCAGCCACCATGAGTCCTCCCCTCAGCTCCTCTGCTCTGCGCTGAGCAAACCAAGGGACCTCAGTCACTTCTCATGTCTTGCCCTCCAGGCCCTTCACCCTCTTCGTAGCCCTCCTTTGAACACTCTCTAATAGTTTTATGCCCTTCTCATAGTGTGGCACCCCAAACCACACCCAGTGCTGGAAGTAATGCCGCACAGCTCAAAGCAGAGCAGCAAAGTCCCTCTCGTTACCCTCTGGCAGTGCTGGGCCCAAGGCACCCCAGGGTGAATTTGGCCCTTTGGGCTGCTGTGACACAATGCTCTCTGACATTCATCTTGCTGCCAGCCAGAACTCCCACATCCCTTTCTCAAACCTGCTCTCCGCCTGCTCATCTCCCGGTCAGTATGTATCTCCTGGGCTGCTCCATCTGTACTACTGCAGATTCCACTACTTGCTTTTGTTGAATTTCATGTGGTTGGTGATTGCTCAGCCCTATAATTTGTCAAGATCTCTCTGCAAGGTCTCTCTGCTCTTGTGGGAACCAACAGTTCATCCTATTTTAATATCATCTGCAAACTTACGTGGTATTTCTTCAAGTCCTGTACACTAAGAAACTTAAATATCTGTTTAAAATTGTCATCCAGTAGGAAAAAAATAATCTTTTATGAGGTACAATCTTCATCAAACAAGTATATATCTTCTCTGATTCCAGTGAAATTGAAAAGCATCTGGCCATAATGCATTTACTTGAATAAAAGTGTACCACAGTGGAACACAAGAGTTATATTAGGAAAGCCTCCAAATTTTTATATCACCAATATACAATATTTCTGTAAGATGCAGATTCTGGAGGCTGGTAGCTGATCTAAATTAAAAGAGGAAAATGAATACATGGAGAAAAGGAAGCACAAATTGTGGTTTCATATAGTATATTTAGCAATGGTTTTATGTTGTGCGCTATATAAATTCAAAACTAACTCAGAAGCAGTTATATTCTGAGAGCTCAGGAAGCCCAACAGTTCATGGGCTTGGCAAGCTATAGGGAGCTGTTAATGTGAACAGGCCTTACAAATGGCCTTTTTTTGAATGAGGTTCACCATCATCCTTGTTCAGCCCTGGTCACTTCTTCCTTAGAGAGAGTGGGATAATTTTTGCACTCTAACCTAAGGTCTGCAAAAAACTCAGCTGAAACCACAGCTTTCATTATACTGATGGCATCAGGCTGGGCATGGACTGTGACACCAGTGTTAGCCCTACGGCCATCCTGAGGCACTTACTATTTTGGAACACAGTATGGTTATGTCCATGCCCTTCCTGGCCCTGGAAAGAAGAACTCAGTAGGGGACTCATCATTAAGACTAATATTTCAGTGTAATTGCATTTGGTGTAATCGCACAGCTGAACATTTCCATTGTGTGCGTTTGTAACATTTGTACCCTGAACCTATGAGAAAGTGTGGGCCACAGCCTTAACTTGTATGTGAGAGATACATTATGAAATTGAGTAAATGCCTGATTTGAGGAAAATAACTAACTAACTAATGGACAACTAACTAATGGAAAGGATTACAGCAAGTCTCTTAAGTGTCTTTCTAGGTTGTTACTGTTGTTATGCATAGAATTTATATACCAATTTATAGCTGGGACAGTGCCTTGTTTCTGTTCCTAATTTTTGATAAAATTAATCAAAAGCATTACCTGGGTTGAGCATACCAGGTCAGCTTCGGACCACACAATAAGTTTAAGTAATGAGAAAGGGGAGTGAGGTTCAAATGTGGGAAGCCTGGCCTTTACAGCCAGACAAATTGGTGGAGTAATAAGGGCAAGTGCAGAGTTGTGCACCTGTGGTGGAATAGCTGCATGCATCAGTACAGGATAGGTCTGATCCACTGGAAAGGAGCTCTGCAGAGGAGGTCCTGAGTGTCTTGGTGAACAGCAGGTTGGCCATGAGCCAGCAATGTGCCTTCGTGGCCAAGAAGGTCAATGAGATCCTGGGGTGCATTAATAATAGTGTGGCCGGTGGGTCAAGGGAGGTCATCCTCCCCCTCTACTCAGCCCTTTTGAGACCACATCTGGATTGTGTACATTTCTGGGCTCCCCAGTTCGAGAAAGACAGGGAATTTCTAGAGAGTCCAATGGAGCGTCACAGAGGTGACGAGGGACCCGGAGTATCTCTCTTACAAGGAAAGACTGACAGACCTGAGACTGTTCAGCCTGGAGAAGAGAAGACTGATGGAGGATTCTTACCAATGCTTACAAATATCTAATGAGCAGAAGTCAAGTGGATGTGGTCTGGCTATTTTCAGTGGTGCCCAGTGACAGGACAAGAGGCATCCAGCACAAACTTGGAACACAGGAAGTTCCATACAAACGTGAGGAAAAAACTTCTTTGAGTGTGATGGAGCACTGGAGCAGGCTGCCCAGAGAGGCTGTAGAGTTTCCTTCTCTGGAGATAATCAAAACCCATCTGGACGCTTTCCGGTGTAACGCACTATGGGGAACCTGCTTTAGCAGGCGGTTAGACCCAATGTTTTCCAGAGGTTCCTCCCAACCCCTACAAGTCTGTGATTCTGTGAGACATAAAGGAGTGCTGGGAGCTCTTGATTCTTTTTCCTTGAACAATGACAGAAAGTCCTGGATTGGCTCCTTTCTTGTGACTGAGTGCTTTGGGCAGGGCATGCTCCCCTGCAGTCACCCCACACTCACTGATCTAAAAGCTGCAATGGGTCTGCAAGGAGGAGGAGGGCAGCCAAAGGGGCTGAGGCCATGCATTAGCACTTCCTAATGCAGTGTATCTCTCCTGAGGCAGGGCAAGGAGGATGCTGCAGACCATGATCATTACAGCTGTATCCAGCTGTGTCCATCCAAGAACCCCTCTGGACAGCAGGGCCATAGGGGAAAGCAAACTCTCCAGTAACCAGAGCTACACATTTTCTGTGCACAGTCACTGAGTGCTTCACTGCCCAGTACTATTCATCATAAAAATTGTCTTCCTGATTTCAGAAGCTGCTCTCTGTGGTTATATATAGGCTGCTTAACACTCAGCTTTTTGCCCACATTAATTCTCACTGTGTCACAGGGAAGTGGTATCATTACCTACTGGGTAAAGGACTCAGCACGTGATTTAGGGCGACCTGCAAATGGTGTTAGAAGAGCAGCTTCAGAAACCAACAGGACTCGACGTGGTCCTGCCCCTGAGAGTGCTGCATTCATGGGGCTGCAGCCTGCACTGTGCAGGTGCATGGCTATGGGCGCAGGGAGGGAGGGATTGGATGAAGCTCCAGTGTGTTTTTGTGAATGAAAGCTTATGTCACCATGACCCAGCCCAAGCAGAGGGAGCAGAGGAAATGTTACAAAACATGAATTCACAGTCACAAACAGAATGCAAACTCATCTTTTTCCTGCAGAATACACATGCGTAGAAAGCCTCTGTGAGCACCAGACGCTGCTTGTTAAAAACTGGCATCTGTTCAACAGAGCTACCAGTTATTTTTCCATAAAACACATTAAGATGCAGTATAAATGCCTTTATGGATTTCATACCACATTAAAAGGAGGGAGTGATCGACTGCCTTTGCAGTAGCTTATTTTTCATCCTTTGACAGCTGTTAACCAGACAGAAGCATTATTAGTTCAATTTCTCATGCTGTAAAAATATTTGGATATAGGAATTCAGCCAGTTTTTTCCTCGTTTCTAACTTCCTATCAGAGTTGTTTAGATTCCTTCAACAAATTTGGGGTGCAACTAACACAGTATCTTAAAGGGAAGGCTGATTTAATTTCCAAACTTCCAGGCTTTCTAAGGCAGACTTGAGGCTCCGAGTAAAGAGGCATGATCTCTGGTCACAGCACTCCCAAATAAAGTTTTCAGGGCGCTCAGGACTGGATATGGGTTTTGCTCTTCACAAAAATTGGAGCTGCTTACAGAATGTGGATGTTCAGTTTAAGGTTAAGATCTCCCTGCCACAATCAATAGATGGCACATGAAAAATGAATGTTAAAAAATGCTAATGCTGAGTCAAATCTGTTTTTCAATCTTAATAATCCTGTGATCATTTCCAGCAAAATGATTGCATCAAAATAGCCAGGTTACACAGAGCCACATTGCAGTGTTGGTCAGTGAGAGGAAATGCAAGGCACCAGCACCCAAGTGAAGGAGTTGCTCTGCATTTAATCCAGGGGAACTGGTGCATTCATTTCTGAGCCCTGTACGTGCTACCAACTGCTATGACAAACCCAGCGGCTTCATAATCCCGTCCTTGTTGAAAACAATTTCTCATGGGGAAAGAAATTTCCTGAACCCTTCTCAGTGTATTCATCAGAATTATGGACTAGTAAAGCATACAGAAAGTTTTAGAACAAACACGGGAACAATTTTAACACCTTCTCTCTTGGAATATAGTTATTTTCAAATTAAGTCTGAGCTTTGAAATGTAAATATTACTGGTCAGAGCTAAATTATAAAGGAAGATCTGTTGTTGTTTTTTTTTTTAATAGTTAAATGCTTTTATTTTTAATAGGTGCACGGGAAATAGACGTATTTCAGAAGCATGAAATGTTCACTGCTGAGCAGCATAAATAGCAGCTGCTGTTGCAACTACTGAGTTTGAATGTTCAGTATTCTTAAATGCTACTAAGAAAGCATTTCTCATTCCAACAAAATATTTCTGTTTTTTTTTTTTAATGCAAACATATAAAGCTGTAAATAAGCCAGTGGCAGAGATGATGAACAAGTGAGCATGGTGCTCAGGTGAGGGAGCAGTGGAGGTGACAGCAAAGTGACTATGGCAAGCTCCATGTGTGTGGGACCCTGTTATTCACCTGAATTAAGACAGAAGCCTATTTTTATTTTCCTGGGCTATCTTCATATAACTAATTATTATCTCAATCAGCCAAGAGCAGGCATTCCTTGGGGAATCACTACATAGAGACAGTACAATTAATTTAGATGAGATCCATTTAGATAGCAAGCTACTTTTAATGGATAGAGGCAGAGACAGGAGCATGATTTTTCAAAACAACTGTGAGAAATCAAGTTATTTCCCCTTTGGCTGTTGCCTATTTCAAGCAAATACTTTTTTTTTTTTTTTTTTTTTTTTTTGAAGGCAAAGGCATGCAGAAAGCATAACAAAGCCTCTGCTGATTTCCTGTGGGTTTCTGTCTTTAGCTGGGGTACTCAGGCCACATAACAGTGAAGACTGAACTACTCACCAGTGCCTTGTCGAGTGAGGAAAATTCATCACTCAGCTCATCTACACAAGTGAAACGGCATCAAAGGCTGAAAAAATTAACTATCTTAAACCAACTCTATTACATTTTGCCAGCATTAGAAGTACACCTTCCCAGAGATAAGTCAATTATCATTGTGTTGCTTTTTTTAAGAGTTATATGACTAAAGATGGGGGGGGCTAAGGGGAAGCAGCAAACAAGCCCCATCCCTTTGTAAGCAAACTAGGTTACTGTGAGTTGTCCTTGTCACTGGCTGCCAAAGTGCAGCATGTAGCTCTCACCTCCCCGTGAGTCACCATCTGCCAGCACATCTCCCTCTCCTTCCTCTGTCTCCCAGTCGGGATGAGTTGGACCATCATGGGCTTTGGCAGGCTGTGTTCAAAGCAGCATTGTGACTTTCCTAAAGGCTGGGGCAGTCTGCTCTTGATACTGCTTCAGTCTCAGCCTATAGGAAATCAAGGTAAAAAAGGCCTTGGGTTGCTCTGAGGCAAAAATCCCCAAAATGCCACAGAAGTGCACAGGGCAGCCTCTGTCCAGACCAGATCTGCTTTTTCAGGGAAATGTACTCCATTCATGCACAGCACTGCAGCAGGCAATGACTATGCTATGTTATAGTGAAGTAACGGCTTTTAAAGTTTGCATAAAGCATCTTTGTGCATTTAAAAGTTGTTTCCAGTGTTTGGTTTCAATGAACACCTCTAACAGCTCACGGGAGGTTCTTTTTTGAAGTGTTAGATTCAGCCCAGGTCTGCACTGAGCAAATATGTGTGTTTAGAGGAAAAACTCAGTCACAGCTTGAACCAGTGATGGAGCACCTGCTGGGAAGGCAGGGTGAACTCAGGGGAGCTCAGGTGCATGCAATGAACCTGAGTGACGGGAGGGGTTGGAGCCAGGATCCACCCCTTCCCAGACCACATTTATGGGTTGACAGTGGAGGCAAAAGTATCTTGCTGGAGATCTCTGCTCACCTGTGGCCTTCTAAAGGTAAGTAGTTTTTCTTCCTTTGCTTCTGTGGCTGCTGTATTTAGGCTTGCCCTCATTTGCTGCAGCCAAAGACTTTGCCATCCTGCTATTATTGCTGTACTTTCCATCACATTATTGTGTGCACGGATGAGACTCTACTCAGGGAGAATTTCACTTGGACACTGTAAGGCCAATGCAATCTGTTAATGTGACAGCCAACAAATCAGATACTGACTAAATTCCTGCATGGCTTGCTGCTTTTGTAGCACACAATGAAAGAAAGTCCTGAGTGCTACTGCTCAAGATTATGTGTTAACTCAAGTACAAAACATTTGAAGAACTGTTTCCAATTATAGCAGGTACTCCATATGAGAAGAAAATTCACCAACTACAAATAAAGAGCATGATCCTGTTTGCCTAGGAACCCTCTCCTATAGTCATTTCAAACTCTTTGTACAGCCAGGTGAGCACCTACATTCCTGTTTTCTTTAGGAAAATGAAGCAGGACACGTTTATGAAGTGTTAGTTGTAAGTTATTTCTACGTTTATGCAAATCAGAGCTCAAACTCCGTGAGCAAGATCTGTTCAGTGAATACCGTAACACTGGTCAAATCTGACTGCTGGGCTAAGGGAATGTTCACGGGAGGTTTTCTTATATGTGTAGTTCCCCATCTGCCATTGGTTTGCTTTCACATCATGATACAACATAGGGAAATTCAAGTCTAATGAGTTTTTAGGCAACTCTTGCTGTAACCTATATTTTATTCTATTTTTAAATCTGTAAAAAAAAGTCTAAATGAAATAGCCGCATCTGGCTCTGTGGAACAAAGGAGGCAATTAAGAGAAATCAGAGCAATCTCAACACCCTGGCTCATGTTCCTTGAGGTATAGAGCTGAGGTGGCTTGGGATGCTCTGACTGTTTTGAGGATCAGTGTTAGCAATAAAGAAAGCATACTTTCATCTCTGCCACTGTGATGACACAGCAGAGAATATTGGGCTTTTCTCTGAAGCCCACTGAAGGGCCTTCCACCCTTTCTGTGCCGAAAGAGGTACTCATCCCTGTCAGTACCCTGACAGGGAATATTATAGCATCAACTTTCCCACAAAAGGAATCTTATTTTATGTGAGGTGTAGAAAGATCTTACACTAAGAAGAATTAACAGCTATTTGGTGAGATGTGATGCAACAGCCTTCTCCTTTCAGTCATTCATGTTGTTTTACCCTGGCGAACATCTATAGATCTATCTGTCCCGTGGCCGTAGGACTTCACACAAATTTGCAGGGCATTCAGCTGCAATATAGCTCACGTGAGTTTCCCAGTTCATCTCCCATCTATTGCTTCGTCAATAAAAATGGAAATAAAACTCTATCCCTGAACTGCTGCTTCCTCCAATAAAGGCTTGCTTGAGTGTCCTAGTTAATAGCAACAATGAAAAAATGTATGTAGTTCCGATTTATTTGAAATAACTTTTCTTTCTGTGTGCCCTCACAGCCCAGAAACAAAACCGTATTCCAGGCTGCATCAAAAGAAGCAGGGCCAGCAGGTTTGAGGGAGGTGATCCCTGCCCCTTTGTTCTGTGCTGGTGAGGCCTCATCTGGAGAAATGCATCCAGATGTGGAATCTTCAGTACAGGAGAGTCACAGACTTATTGGAGCATGTCCAAAGGAGGTCCACACAAATGATGCAAGGGGTGAAACACCTCTACTACAAGGACAGGCTGAGAGAGCTGGGTCTGTTCACCCTGGAGAAGAGAAGGCTCTGGGGAGACCTGAGAGTGGATTTTCAGTATCTACAGGGGGGCTGTAAGAGGGAAGGGGACAGACTCTTTAGCAGGGTCTACTGTGATAGGACGAAGGGAAATAGTTTCAAGCTTTAAGAGGGGAGATTTAGGTTATATATAAGGAAAAAGTATTTTACACTAAAGGTGCTGAGGCATTGGAATAGGTTTGCCAGAGATGTGGTAGGCGCTTCATTTCTCCTCCATGAAGAAATTCAAGGCCAAGCTGGACAGGGCTCTGAGCAACCTGATATAGCTGTGGATGTCCCTGTTTGTTGCAGGGGAGTTGAACGAGATGATCTTTAAAGGTCTCTTCCAACTCTAAGGATTCTATGATTCTATGTTTCTGTTCCTCACGCCTCTGCAAGGGCACTTGGCCGCACTGCTGTGCAACTGTGGAAATCTCTGTCTGGCCCGTGAAAGAGCATTGGACTTTAGCACACAGTTGTAAATGTAAAAGAGACAGTTTAGGGAATCTGCTCAGAAACAGCTACGTTTCAGCATCCTGAGGGCCCAAAGGTTAAATGGCCACTGGGCAGCCACTGGAGGTGTGTTGATGCCCAGCAATTAGCAGTTTCAACAGAAAACCTCCAAAAGGGTTAAGTGGAAAGAATGTGAATGTATGGAATGCAAGGGCTGTTACAGAAACTTTGTTCAGTGGCTGAGGGGAATAGATCGATCTCTTGACAAGCCAGAGGTGAAAGATGTCATGTTGCTTTATGTTTCTAGGTTTTGAAAATATGCAAGAAGCCTTAGGACAAAAATAATAGTAATAATAATTACTCAGAACGTAGGAAACATGTTCATAATAATTTTGCTGTAGCAATACTTCAAGCATTTTTTTCTCATTAATTCTGGGGGACAAATTTCCCTGTGGTGTATAAAATGTATATCTATTTTTAAAAGCCCAATAAGAACCTTTTCTATTGGTGACTTAATTACATCATTTGTAATGCCATTTGCAAATATTAGGACACTTCTTGTGTGATTTCCAATCATGTTAATTAGAAATAGTTCATTGAGGAACGTCAACTTTGTTCTCAGTTCAGGTCTGTTGCTGGTTGCCAGTGTAGTAATGAAGAAAACCACTGCCTTCCATTCCAAGTGAGGTCTGATTTTCAGTGCAGGATTTGCAAGAAATTACGAAGATGGAGCACTCAGAAGCATATATTGCACATATGTAAGTCAGGTACATCTTCTGTACTGTGTTTTTTACAGAATGCTATACCAGAATGATTCTCAACCATGCACTCATGAAACCTCACTGTAACTTCTACATATGAAACTCTATTGACTTATAGAAAATGTTAAATAGCTTTACCTCCTATTGCTTCAGATTTTATTTTCCTGATAAAAGTTGTGTAAGCTGCAGAAAGAAACACAGAAAAGCCCTGCATGGTGTGTAGGAAGGGAATTTGGCTGCAGGTTAACCGGTAGGGAATGGCACTCCCAAACCAATCGTTGAAGTTCAGGTAAAGGAATAAGGGAAATAAAGAGGAACATGAAAAATCTCCCCAGTCTCTGAAAGGTCAGACACGAGCAAGTGTGTATCACTGTTCTGACTCTCTTGCATGGAGAAGCATAGCCAGCTCTAGGCAAAACTGCTACCTCTCTATTAAATTAGAGATGGCAAAAGCCCTGCATGGGCTAAGCACTTAGTGTGGGTGCTGCCCAGGGAGGTATGAGGATGCCTGAGGCAGCAGCTTTGGCTTGAAGAGTAGAAGAAAGGGAGAGGGGATGAGCCCTGCCTTCTCCTTTTTCTATCTACACACCACACCTCAGCCATAGCTCTTCTCTGTTGCTCTGACAGGCCAGATGGCCCAGCCAGGTGTAGCCTCCCAGCCTTGAGGTGGCCAGGTCTGAGTTGCAGGGAGACCTTGAATCTGGTCTGCAGGGACGACTCCCATTCACCTGGCAATGCTTATGGAATCCCCTTGAAGTCCTGAAGCTTTCCCTTCATTTTATTTCCCTTCTATTTTGGCTGTTCTACACTATTTTGGGCACACTGCACTTCAGTTCTCTGTTTCCCTTCTGATCAGTTGAGTAGCTCGAATATCAAATCTTCCTTGGCACTGCATTAGGACTTTCCTGAACAGTAAAAATAAAGCAAATAAAATATGCAGTACAGATCCATTACTGCAAAGTTCAAAGGTATTCATAATGATATATCAAAGGAGGATTATATATAAATCTCTAGAAAAGATGATTATACGTGGCTCAGGTAGCAGCCATACCTGGAATTATGCGCATTTCCAAACCACGCACCGTAAAAACCTGTGCATTCATTAAATATAAAGTATATATATCTATATAAATATTGTGTATGTGTGTGTATATAGATAGATGTAATTCATGGCAACAAACCTGTGTTAGACATGGAAGGTGAGTTCTGCTACATGTAGAATACAAGAAGCAAATTTGTATGGTCTAACACAGTAAAAAGTCAAAGGATAAACAAAATGTATAAATATTATCAAGCCAACATTAAAATTGAAGTGGAAATTATTTTGTCTCAGGACAAAAATCTTAGATTACATAAAGTTCTCTATGGAGCACTTAGATGATCGTATACCTAGACTGAAAAAAGAAATTGGGAAATATGTCTCAATATTTAAGAAGTTCCCATTACAGTAACATTGTTATAGCAAACCTGTACAGAAGACAGGCTGAGCTATCACAGAATGAGACTTGCTCATGGTTCATTCCATTACTGAAGTCAACTAATTGGGATATATCTCTGGTATCTGCATTACCCCTTACCTGCTATATTAGATCTTTAGCAAAATAGGCATAAAGTGCTAATACACAGAGTAAAACACTGTATCTGTG
This sequence comes from Tetrao urogallus, assembly GCF_951394365.1. Lineage (NCBI taxonomy): Eukaryota > Metazoa > Chordata > Aves > Galliformes > Phasianidae > Tetrao > Tetrao urogallus. The sequence continues at coordinate 41,128,653 of NC_136815.1, read as the reverse complement.
GCTGTAGTATGCTTTACATTTATGTTACTACCCTGTAAATTTCTGCACAGGACAATGACAAATCAGCTTCTCTTGCTGTAGGTCCTCAAGTACAATTTAAATGAGTCAGTCAGAATAATGTCTTTGTCAGAATATCTTCTTAAGTATGTGGGACAGAACTGACCTGAGTTCTGACACGGTTATCTATTCTTCCCTGAATTTAATTCCTCTTCTGAGTGAAGTCAATATGGATCACACACCAAAAGGTATGACATGGTTTACTTTTTTTTTTTCCTCCTATGAATATCTGCAGAGTAATCAGAAAAGTCAACAGTACTTGGGAAATAAGATGCATAGTCCCATCTAAATGTCTGTACCTATCAACTGAACAAAGAGTTGGACTAGATTCCAATTTGTTAATTTGTTTTCCTCACATGGGTAGCTCTTCTATTTCCAACAGCATTTCAAATTTCATACATTTAAATGGTTACTCTGTTGGGGATTATTCTGTTTCTCAGAGGAAAATAGTAGATGTTCTTTTAAAAAATAAACAAAGTAAAAATGTGACTTTAAGATGAAAAACAAATTTCTTACCATAGCAAAATAATTATAAGACAGGTCAAGTTTTCAGTTCAAATTAATTGGTGATATTCCTTCAAATTAGTTATGGACTGTCACAGTCAAAATCTGTTTCCTGACATTAGCATGACGTTTTCCATTCCCTAAATTCTCAAGGGAGTATAAGTGAATTTTGATGACAGAATTTGTCAGAAAATTTGAAAAATACACATCTGAGAAGGTTTGAGTATGAATATGGTCTTATACTATTTGCCAGAAATAGAAAATAAATAATGTAACATTAGGCCATTGTCTTTAAGTAAGCAACGCCAATTGCTCTAACTTGAATGAGCAGTGATAAGGACTGATTAACTTAATTGGCTTTAGACAATTCCCAAAGGCTTTCCCATGTTTCTTACACAAAAAACACAGAACGTTCACAATTACTCCCAATGTGCTATATTCCTGGAAGACAGATATGATTCTGATAGAAACATGAAGTACTTGTAATTGCACTTAGTCCAGATGTATGCTAATGTAAATAAAATCCAAGAGAATCACCTCAGCGTAAACCCTGCCTAAACAAAATCTGGAAACAAGCCTTAGGAAAGTCCTTCCTCTCATCTCAATTACTAGGGCAATTCTCTATTAACATTCAGTTCAGATTAGTCTGTGTGTTGTTTGAATAACTTATTTCTAGATTACGTTTATTCAAAATCATCATAACTTTACAACATTATCTGGAAGACTTTCATATTGTTTGGAGTTCAACAGTAAGGACATCTTAGGGGCTCTCTGGGCATCCATCAGATGAGCGAGGAAAGATAAAAGATGGCATGTTACATTATCCACTTAAGTGCCACTACTCCATCTGTAAACTAATGAGAATTCATTACAAAGATACTAGAGAAAAGCAGATTACCTTGGATTTATGGCAAGGTAAAGCTGGTTTTGTTTATTTGTCTGTTTGTTTATATTCAAAGTCCTTACAAATGAGCATCCATTATCTTCTTTATTTAGGTTCTATAGTTTTCTCCGTGCTGTGAAGTTAAAAATGGAAGATTCGTATTAGAAAGCTGATACAGATCTGGTCCAGTCTATTGTTCTGATTCTTCAAACACCTGAGTTTGAAGCAGAGAAGCTTCTTCATCTGTGTTCTTACACAGCCTCTAACAAATATGAGCTGGTCACATGGGCAAGATTTTCAAAAGTGGCCATTGATTCTCTATTTCCTTCATAATACATGACTTTTCAGGAAGTATTGGCACTGATTTTCTCAAAGTTATAAAATCATAAGAAGGGTTGGAAGAAAATTTGCAGTAGGGGATGCACAGAACTGGGACAATCCGGAGCAATGGAGAGGAGGGGGAATGTATATAGCAGCTAGGGAAGTGGTGTGAGCAGAGATGAACTGGAGTCCAGTGTAAGGTGGTATATAGTCCCAGCACTTCTCAGAGCATCCAACCCATGCACCAGCATTTCTCTGAAAAGGTTAAATAACAAGTAAATGTTTTCACAGTTAAAATCCTAACTTTTCATTTGATTGGATTTTGATAAGGCACAAATAGATATATCATATAAGGAGAAAGGAGAAAGTGAGTGAGTCAAAGGAGGAGATGTAAGAAAAATTATTCCTATTCTCCTCTTGCTCCATCAGGGTTCACGTGTTTCCCTTAATCATTACCATGAAATATAAGTTTCTTATGGAGAAACTTGCTGATTTTTTTCTGGATTGTTTTGGTGGCTCAGGACACAAAGAGGAGTGTGATATCCTCTAAAGCAGGAACTTCACAATTCCTACATGTGTTCCTACAGGAAACTGAGAACTTGCAGACAACTCTTGAAGCCAGAAGCCTTGACACCAACCTCTGTCGGGATCAGATGTATGTAGGTCATACCTTCACATGAGAGCTCCTTGTTGGCCAGGAGCTCCTTACTCTTGTTAGCATTCTACCTTGATGATATAAGGGGCCCATCAAAGTCTATCAGATCAAACCTCATTTCAGTAATCCCTGCTGATGCAAGGTTAAGAACTTTAAACCAATGCTGCAAATTGCCGCAGTCTCACAGCTGCTGTAAACAGCATCTTATTGGGATGGATCAATAGGATCCAAAGTCTCCTTATATTCTGCTCTTTCTTTCACCAAGAAATACGCTTGTTATTATTCTTCTGTTTTATGCAAAGATATCATGGCACAGAGAAATAGGGCATCATTATTCTTCCCACGTAAAGCATGGAAACCTTTACTCTTAGCACATTTATGCAGTTTGGATGTTACTGTATCTGTTCCTTGCTTAGTTAGGACTGCAGTCTGTCCCCTCATCTCCACCTCATACAGGAGTGTCATGTTAAGGGAACAGCTCATGAGTTTAAGTCCTCATGGCACATAGAAACATTGGTGTTCCCTGCTAGGGTTTGTTGCATGTGAGGAGGAGTAAATTATCTTGCCTGTAATATTCTGGCAATGAGTATTTTTTTGGAGATTGATTAAATGTTTCAGCTTTGCTCAGTCTATTAATCTCAGCAGCCATTTATTGCTCTGTATACTACAGTGCATTTGGGATTATCCCTTAAGCACTGTGTGTAGAAAGCATGTAGCAGCAAGACACAAATCATGTGTCTTGGAAATGCTCCACTAAAAATGAAGAAAGGATCTGTCAGTAAAATGCATGGTTAATATTGGTGCTGGAAGCCTCAACACTGTCATCAGTATCGTGAGCCTCCATTTCCCACAGGAAATGAGTGATACTAACTATGGAGAACCTAATGTGCCACTGATGCACAGATGTTGCACATCTGTTAATTCCAGGTTATCACTGGGTCAGGGGAAAGTGGACTTAAAACACTGCAAACTTCGTAGAGCACTGTGAGTAATTGCTTGTGTGTTGGCTGAAACATCCAGCCTCTTAATCCAGTGAACTGCTGCTGCTGACTACAAATGCTGCAGGTATTGTCATTCTGCATATTAAGCATATATTTCAAGGTAATATGTGCATCCTAGTGGATGAGGCAATCTTCAAACATACACCAATTGTGTTAGCATAGAGGCTACCAATACAAAGAAATCAAGCCCTAAGAAGTTTTCTATTGAATCATGACTTACTTTTTTCTTTCATCTAAACCGATGCTTTATGAAACAAAATGAGCTCCAGTGGAAATATGCCAGTCTGCAGCAGCAGCAGGTTGGCTGAGCAGTGCTCAGCCACTTTGTGCAATCATATCAGCAACCCAGTATGAACGTCAGTAGTTCTATGAGCTAGACAAGAGTATCCATGTTAAGGAACCTCAGAGAGAATCTGGAGAAAGACGTATCTTTGAAATTTCCCAGGGTTTCAAGCAGCACTGTAAGTCAATGAAAACTACAGGATGAAAACAAAAGTCAGGATTGGTAACAGCCTCTAAAGTTTTTCAGACACAGCACCTGTAACATTTTCAGAGGCATCAGCTTAACCATCATCCAGGTTTAGCTGAACTGAAAAGTAAAAAAAAAAGAAACTAACTAAATAAATAAATAAATGAAAAAGAAAGAAACACAAAGCTCAGGGGTCTTAAAGTAGTCTCCAGCTTTCTGACTCACAGAGTGTTTTTCAGACAAGAGAAAGTGAAGGACAAGTGGAAGTAAATGGGTAAGAGTGAAGAAAGGCTTTATAGAAGTACTAGAGATAGAAAAAGGGTTTCAGTGTGAGCTGGTAGCTGCCAGAAAGCAGCCTCAAGATAACAAAGCACAGTCAGGCTGTAACAGAGAGGGCGACTGATATGGCTATGGAGACAATGTGGCAGCTCAGGGGCATTCACAATAGGTCATTATTAGTATTGTAAAGAACCATCTGCCGAGGCTGCCAGTTCTTTGCCTCCCCTTACTTCTGGCATCTCACGTCACACAGCTCTGCCAGCCCTGACACTGCCAGTGCCTACTCCTGTCCTACCAGGAAAAAGCATTCAGCAGTTGGCTCCCCTGCCAACTTGGTCTGGCACAGTACAGAGACCCTATGAGTCTGATAGAGACCCTCAATATATGGGTGATCCCTAAACCTTCCCACAAAAAGCTCTAATATTACCTTTAACTCATCCTTATTTACAAAAATATATTGCTCTTCATCTCCCTCTTCACTTTGCTCAAAATGGTCTCTAAATTATTTGTGCATGCACCTCTGGTGATATTTATTTTGATGCACATTAAGGACAACAGAGGCTTATCTTATTTACTTAGTGAAGCCACTTCTTGTTTACTGATTAAGCATCTTATTTTTTTCTCATCCACTGATTTTAAAATTCATGACAAATCTATGTAATGAAACTGCTAATTCTAAAAGCTGAAGCATTCACACTGAGAACACACTTGGAAAGACAAGAATAAAATTTTACTAAGGGAAAAGAATGCAGGCACTGCACAGAAAACCTTTCTGGACCTATAGGCAAAGGCTCTCACCTAGACTATCCTTTCTGTGCTACAGGCAAACAAGGATCAACATCCATGGAAGCACAGGCAGGCTGCAAAATGGTCCCTCAGATGCAGCACACTGAGCTCTCCTACACATTAGGACTGACACGTACTACTCCATTTAAAAAAAAAAAAAAAATCCAAGTTGTGTTTGAAAAACAGTATTTTCACTCCTTGGAGCCAGTGCTCCAGGCATCTCAGATTATGTACTGCTGGCAGCTCATGCTCAGGAGGACATCCCCCAGGCTGTTCGACCTGTCTCGAAATCCTTGAACCTCTGTCCAGAGACCCCGAGCTCTAACCTTTAGTCTCAGCCTTATGCAAGGCACAGTGCTCTATTATAATTCAAAGCATATACTGCTTGTATAGCTCAGGCTCTCTGCCTACTGTTCCACTTCCTATAGAGAAAACCCACTGTCACACTGGAAATGCATAAATAATGATGAAATAGGAGTGATTTTTCTCCTGCCCAGTGAAAGGCTTCCTTAACCATGACTGTAAGAGGATAGAAGAGAAATGCTAATAGCATTTATGCTCATACTAACCACATTGGAAAACTACTTCTTTTTTTTCAGTTTTCACTAGGGAAAACAGATAACAGTTTATGAATATTCACTCACAGTCTTTCCCAAGCAGACTCATGTTATTATTAATCAACATAGCAGACTGTAAGATTCAGCAGAGAAACAGAAAAGTCTTTCTTTTCTAAACTCACTGGGTTGGTACGGAGACAAAAGGTGCATGCTAGAAGCAGGGAACACCATTTTTGTAGTTGCTTCCAAATTTCTGTGGATAGCAACCCTTGTAGTTGTTAGAGAGGATACCTCTTCATAGCAGCATGCTACACAGCCACAGTAGTTCATTCAGGGTCAATCTCCCGACAATTAATCAGAAACAAGAAGACTGGTTGCTTATGAGTTTTCCAAATGCTTATTTTCAGGACTATATCCTTTGACAGCCTCAAGTAACTCAGCCATCACTGGTCATTCCAATTCTGCTGCAAAATCCACTCCAACCAATCTCCACATCTGTTTGTATAAAGCAGACCAGTAGAAACCAAGATAATGAATATAGTTAAGAGACAGTACGATGCCCTGGGAAAAGGCTGAGGTGATTCTTGTAAAGTGAACTTATGAGATAGCAGTTGATTAGAGTTCTTTCTAAAAGTCAATGAGCATGTGAGCAAAGGTGATTTATTTGATATAGTATACTTGGCCAAAGTTTCAACGAGATTCTTAAAGGCTCTTGAGAAGAGAGAAGGTGTACTAATAAACTGACCCCCAGTTAAAAGGTAGGAAAGAAAAGACAGGAATAAACAGCAACATTTTGTAGCAGTGGCTGGTTCCCACGTATTACCACAGCGATAAACGCTAGGCTTGTACTCTACCAGATATTTAAAAGTTATGTATCAAAATGGTAGAGAGTGAGGTTGAGAAGTTTATGGATTACACAGCTGCTCAGAGAGTAAAGCTGGCTATGAAGGCTTTTTATTGTCTTTTTTAAATTGGTGACAAAATAGAGAAAATAATATAAAGTATATGTGCAAAGTAGACAACAACATTTGCCATTCCCTTGTCCACTGTGCTATCACTCACCATATGAGGCCCCTAGATTGGTCAGGCACAATCTGCCCTTAGTGAAGCCATGCTGGCTGTCTCATCACCTGCTCGTCCCTCAGGACCTGTAACATCTCTTCCAGGAGGATCTGTTCCATGATCTTCCCAGGCACAGAGGTGAGGCTGACAGGTCAGTAGTTCCCCAGGTTAAGGATACTCTGAAGCTCAGAAGAAAAGAAAATTTTAAAGAGAGATGAAGTTAATACCTTCTGACTGCTCAGGAACAAGGTGCCTAGCAGGAATACATCCTGTTTCCATCCAGATGTGTCACTAATTCATCCTGAGCCACAAATTCACGGGCAGATGGCAATGAACTCTTGTGACAAAAGACAAATGACAGCATTTTTACGCTTATGTAGGAGGATACAGAAAATGCAGATTTACCGTGGCTATCAACAAGATATGCTTCTAGTTCCAATGGAACAATCCCAAGATGCACTAGGCCCCACATTGCCCCCAAGGAGCATGAAATTTTAGTTTGCAGCACTGAGGGAATACTGTGAAAGAAATCACCACCATGATGAAATAATGACTTACAGCAAGATAAAAGCCAATTGCTTCGTTATCTCTACCTATGCCAGAGCAGATAACATGAAGCAAGCAAATGGAAAACTATTGTGTCTGTGGATATTCTCTCATGTAGAGAAGTTCTGAGTGTAAAATTAAGCATCTGTGTTTTTCAAAAAATTCTACGTATAGTTTCCCATGAAGCTTAAAGCTATCTAATTGCTTTCATTATCATTCTACAGTTAATATAATACTGCAGGTTGCTACTAGAGACCCCCCTGGAAATGATATCCCCTCAGAAGTTGCCAGAACTATACAAAGACAAGGTCTATTCCTGTACTAAACCTGGAATTTAGGAAGTCATGAGGCGGAGATTTTTACCCAGGATGGCAAAGCTGGAGAAGTCTTCAAAGATAGAGATACCACCATGTGAAAAAAAAAAAGGGACAAGCTGCTAAGCAACCATTAAAATACTTCAAGGGAGTTTCCAAATACTCTTCTGTGAGGGTAAAGTGATTAATGGTCTTGCTTTTTCTCCTCATATGTCAGTAGGACTCATGGTTGGTAATTACATTTTGTTCTTGATTAAAATGGCACATCTTTGCTAAAATCTTTGCTGGGATAGTCAACAGGTAGTGGGATTAGCCACTCCAGGGTATTCAAAAGCATTTCCAGAACTGCCCAAGGAGGCTGTTTTGGGATGGGAAAGCAGGACACATGGGGGAAGAATCTGTGGAATCTAAGCAGTAATCTGTATCCCTGCTGACACAATTTGAAATATGTTATGAGCCCAAATATTTGGCTAAGGTTATTTACCTACCTAGTGTTGTGTCCATGTCTCTTGGGTTACACAGACATATATATTCACACCAATAAAGTTGACGCAGCAAACCAACAGTTACTGCTGTCTGTAACTGAAAGCGCTAAAACCCCAAGTTTAACGGTAGGCTTGATTTTGCTGCCTTGGATCCACAGAGCAGTATAAAAGCTACTAGTTTACTGCATGTGAAAAAGTTTAAAAGTGTTCAATCAAACAGGGGACTGTGGTGCAAACACAAACGACTTTTGCCAGTTGCTCGCTGCACTTACAGTTTAAAGTTGTAGGTGACGGGAAGACTGAGAGAGCTGAAGAATAAGGACACGAGTAATTTAAGAGAGTATCTCTGCAGAGTGTACATGGCAGCAGTACCTGCAGTCTGAGAGCACCAAGAGCTGCAGTCATCTAGCCCCATCTTTGCCACTTGTGCATATAGCCACCCCCTGGCACCAGACAGTGCTGAAGGCAGGAGCACTTCTCTATGCTCTTTGATGAGAAATCCCCGTTGTTAGCATAGCTGAGTGCCAAGCGTGCCGCAGGCAGGTACCTTTGCACTGGTGGCTCTGGGGATAGCAGACTCTTGGTGAGTCTTGGTGAGGAGTCATTTGCAAGTAATGTGGCACAGTCCAGCCTGTAGATTCCATGGCCTCTGACAGATGCAGCAGTAGGGCACTCTCTTTATTTCAGTGTAAAGGTATTTACGAACAAGAAAACATGACCAAAATGACATTAACGCATGAACTGAACAAATCTCTGGAAAACTGTGTGTGCAAGAAGATTCTCACAGCTTTCTGTGAGGTCTGCCTTTCCTGCCAAGTTAGTTGCTCTTGGTTATTCATGATTTAACTCAGTAGTATTTATTCAATTTAAAAAGTGCTGGAGGGGGTGAGGAAGGTTATGCCTTGTATGCGTGCTAAATGAAATATGCCTGTACTCAAGAGTCAGTGTTCATTTCAATCAGATCAGTCTTTAAATCAGTTTTGTTAGTCTATTTGAGTTCTGACACTTTGAAAAGTACCTGATTTCTGCTAGTTTGCTGAAGACTCCATTAGTTACATTTCGTATAGAGAGATCACAGGCCAACATGTCTTAATGTTCTGAAGTCTATGTTCCCACATAGCTCAATGTACTCAAACAAACAGTGCTAAAGTTTTGTCTTTGTGTTAATATGATTCTAATAAGAATCGGACTAATACTAGCTTAGCCTAATGTTACTAAAGCCTGTTATTTCTTTACTTTTCTTATTACTCAATTTGTAAGTCACATTAGGTAGTAACCAAAACTCCTGCCGGGTGACTTCTTAAGTAGGTTTTCTTTGCAGCGCATTTGCTTCCATATAATTGATTGAGGTGGGGCTGAATCTGTCAGTCAATTTTAAAAGGCTTTTTGTAAGAAAGTTATGAGCCACCACCACCTCATGTTTACAGCTATGATTTCTTTTGAAAAAGACCGTCTTCAAAAGAGATTGTGCTTTGTCAAAGGTTTGAGAGGTTTATGTGTTTTCTTGAAATACAATTATCCCCGGGGTGCTAGAAGTGGTAATTGAGAAAAGGTTAAACTAAGATAAAATCATTTATATCAATTGTGTTAACTGATAAGCTGACACAAACAGTTGCAGCCTTATTTTACCACATCAGAGTATCAATACTCCTGTGCCCATATTCTGTTGTGATTTCTGGTGGGTTGTTATATATTCATTTGTTACACTTACTCAATCTGTTCACTGTCTTTAGGGCTCTGGTTCTATGTTATTAATATTGGATTTCTACAACACTTGGGAAAAGAAAACTGATCGGGATCAGGGAGGAAATTACATTTCTGTCCAGTTAGCTGCAACATCCAGAACATGATTCACATTGACGGTGCTTTATGCTGCCTCTTTAAGTTATTCCTCATCCAATACCATCCATACCAGCACTACAAGGACAGTAAATACCTGATCTGACATGCAGTCTGCACAAAGTTAACCCTTCAGCATGTCTCGAACAAATCTGAAGCAGTCAGTTGAGTGTCCCACTTCAGAGCCTGCCATCAACACGCTGCAGCATTTGAATTCCCAATTGCTAGGTGTCTAAAGCCTCACATGATTTCTCTTGAAACCACAACTTAAGACTATTTCATTTCCAGTTCTTCAAAACCCATCTGCTTTACTATTAACCTGATAAACTGCAAAATCTTGCCCTGTTGCATGTACTGTCCCCCCTTCAGAGCAATTCAGCTGACTCTTGAGGGGCTCTCCAAGGTCAGCGCTGCCCTCACTTCTGCTGTGAAACACAAGGTGTGTGTGCTCCCTGACTGCCACTGGGCCCACCATGGGTGTGTGAATAATACAGGAGTGCACAGATAAGCTAAGGTCACTGCCAAGTGTGATAATGCTCTTAGTAGAACCAAAACTGAGTGCCACAGCTCTGGCATCTCAAGCACTGTGCCTCTGTGAGATCTTGGGGCCAAAGAGTGACTCAGTGTGAAAATTCCAGGGGTTGCTTTATAGATTTAAATATTGCCTAGAAAACCAGGTCCTGCTTTCATATCATCACTGAGACTGGTAACAGCAGGCATCTCTTCAGTAACATTTTCTCTGCCTGGCACACCAGATATCATGACACTGCTGAAGACCTCATCATCGGTCTTGTTGCAACTGACGGTTTAGAAAGCCAGTCTGTCTTGAAGTTGGGAACACATAATTATTTCAGTGTTTGAAGATTTAACTCACAGTGTTGTGTCCACAGTGACTTTTCCATGCAAGAAGCAGTATTCCCTGTAGATCACAGCTTCACCTATTTTATCCAAACTCTGTCTCAAAACTGTTCAGGAAAATGAATCTTAATTCAGCTGAAAGGCTGCCAACACAGTTTGCTCTTAACTATTAGCTTCCTTATGCCTAAATGATGTTCTCTTTTCACTTGTCTCCACCATAAGCAACACACAGAATAATTATGGTTCTAATTTAATATTCTGTGAGCACCTGAGGGCTGAAATTAAACGTATTTTTTAATCATCTCAGAAATATGAATAGACTAGTGGAAAACTGTTCATGTGTATGTATATGCTTTACTCCCTACTACTGCTACTTCCTAAGGGTTTTCTCTTGGCATTATTTGCTGATGGTACTTTAGGACCTGCCAAGAAAAAAACATAGGTTTAGGATAAGAACAGAGAGAAAGAGTAGAATCACAGCCCCAAATGGTTTGGGTCCTCAGCAACAGGCTGGGATCTGCTCATCGCCTTGCTCCTATTCTGGGTTGAATTTTCATCCTTCCTTTCTTTAAGAAGCAGTTGACAACACTAGTGAAATAGGCAAATGGCCATTTGTTTCTTTTAGCATCAGACTTCGTTGTCTCTCTCTGCGTGCTTCACTCATAACTAGGAGCCTTCCAATTGTCTCTTAGTGTTCCCACAACTGTCTTCCTAAATCCATTTCTGGGAAGATTATTCAGAAAAATGTGGCTAAAATGTAGTATGAAACTGTGTCTCCTTTTGTCCTCAGCCTTCAGCCTAACCCTGTAGACCACTGAATATTCACAAATTTGGCTCTTTCACTTTTTTTTTTCCTACTCCTGACCTAACCTTATTTGCTATAGTACTAAGGAATCAAACCAGGTTAAAATAAGCTGTCAACCACTGGCACTTCATTCTAAATCTGTGAATTCCTCAACATCCACCATATGCTTTTCCATGTTCCATTTCCCTAACCCTATATCTTATTTAATATCCTGCATAACCAACTGGAAATCTCAAATCTGTGCAAATCTGATCTCTTGCTACAATCACGTGGTCTACAAAAACAAATAGCTGGGACAGGAGAAAAACAAGAAAACCAGTAAACAAATAGAGCATTTTTCTGCATGTCGATCTTCCAGCAGTTCTACACTAAAACCAAGGATCCCGAGAAGGAGGAAAAATGCTCATACAAGGAATAAATGGCAAAAATAAGTTGTGTACTTTCATGCTGCCATTATCAGAGCTGCAGAGTAGTGCTCTAGAGATACTGCAGGCCAGATCCTCTCTGCTACAAGCTGCCAGCATCCCACAGCCAGCAGAAATATGGATGCAGGAGCTAGCTGCCTGCCTGGACAGCCAGTCCCACCTGTGGTGTGCATGGTGTTGATCTGCACAAGAACAAAAGTAAGTGCTCAAGGTACTTCTTTTTGCATGTGTAATTGAATTGAGAATGGGTTTTAGATGGGCTCAACCCACAAATACCAGAGAAACAAGCCAAAAATATACTACCGAGTTGATACTTCTGCAATCTGCACATTAGTAGTATGTAAACAAGTCCAGTTCTTCAGCTTCATATAGATCTGAGTCACTGTTTTTTTCCTGAGCAAAGGCAACATAATTTTACAAAGACATTTGTGAGGTTATTTAGGACTGGAGTCCAGTAGAAGAAATTGTACCACAGTAAAATATTATGACACATTAGCTTTTCAGCTCTGTACACCACTATCTTGCCAGAGCTCTGAATTAATTGGCTAGTATTGACTACACACTTGAACACTGACTTGCAGAATTGGATTGCTAAGAATTATGTTATCCCCTGTGATTTAAGCTGTTAGACAAAATCACAGACACATAAGGTTAGAGGAAACATATGGCTCAGATCTCCTTTGAGAAAGAATCAGATCTGTCTAGCATATTCCTGAAAGAAGTTTGTCTGTCCTGTTCCAAAACTTTGATGATGGGAATTCTTTAAGAAACCTCTTCAAATGCTGAGAAATGGTTTGTCTAACACATCTCTTGCTGCAAGTCACTTCTCATCTAATTTGTCGTCAGCATGGAGAAGTCTTTATTTTCTTTGCAAGTCTTTTATGCTGGTCATCATTCAATTTCCTTTTGTCTAAATTAAATAAACTCTCTCCCTCTCCTCCTCCCCCCTGAGATTTATTAAATCTTGTCACACCTATTGCTATTGTCCTGTTTTCTTGCTTATTTTTTTCTTACGGTGCTCCATTCTGGACACACAATCCTAGTTATTAGTGCTGAGTAGACCAGAAAAATTACATTTATAGTCACCAGAACTACATTTGTTTAGTTCATGGGGCAGTAAAGTCACTGTGGGAGAAATGTTTTTTCAGCAGCATCTGTAAACAGCAGTAAGACCACAGCCTTGCCTGCAGGGCTGCTGCCCCACCAGCTATTCTCCACTTCTCATTTGACTTCTGCTTCCCAAGAGGAGTTCTTTGTATTCTTTATTGAACTTGATCTTATTGATTTCTCGGCATTTCACCAGCGCAGCAAGATTATTTAAAATTCTAATCTCGTTCACCAAAGTGCTCACAAACCTTCCTGTCTTGATGTCATCCACAAATTTTACTCTTTATTCAAACCGTTACACTCATCCAAGTCATTATTGAAAGCACTGAGTAATGCTGACCCCAGACAGACCCTTGTGGGACCTCACTTACAACGTTCTCCTGGTCTGACAGTGAATCATTGGTAATTACTCTGGACAAGCGGTATTTCAACCACTTGTGCACCTGCCTGGCTGCAGTGATCTTATTTTTGTTCCAGCTCAGCTCCGAACATCAGAACATTACATGGGACCACATCAAAAGTTTTTAAAATCTCTTGCTTAAAATTCATGCTTACCACATCCCAGATAATCGAGGGTTGTCCAATGTACACATCTCATGGACTATATCCTCCAAGTTAGCTCATGTAGCTTGTAGCCATCTGCCAGGCATTTGCTGTACCTATGCATACAGCAAATGATGTTCATCTGCAAGTCTCAGTCATATATATTTTGTAGTGCTTGCCCTGCAAATCCAGCAGCAACAAGAAGAACAGAGTTTTGCAGGCATTAAGTGTTTTCTGGGCACCATGTTTCCATAGCATGTGGGGAAAGCAAGGCAACTCCCGTGTTCTTCCCAGAGAGGTCACATCACCAGCAGCAATAGGTGCTGGGAAGTTTGTCCTGAAGAGGTGGTTAGATCAGTTTGACACAATGTTCTTCAAAAGTCTTTGTTGCCTGACTCTATTTTGTGTGTTTGGGGCCAAACTGTATCTGTCTTAAAATGCTTCTCAGCAACACTCCCAGCCTGACTCCTCCAAAAGCCACAAAATCACAGAATTCTAGGGCTTGGAAAAGACCTCAAGAGATCATCAAGTCCAAACTCCCTGCTAAAGGAGGTTTCCTACAATGGGTCACACAGGTAGGCATCCAGATGGGTCTTGAATATCTCCGTAGAACTGAGTTCCTGCTTTCTTCATTTTCTCCCTTCTAATGACAGATACTGTACTTATCCACTGGGACTTTTCTGCTAGCAGCTGTCAAAGATTATAGTTAGTGCTGCGAAGGCCGCTCTAGCACTCCACATTTGTCAGCACAAAGCTCAGCAGGCCTGGCTGATTTCAATGTATCTACACCTCCTGGCATTTTAAACTGTATTCTTTTACATGATTTTTAGCTTGTCTTAAAATGAAGCTTGCTAAGTTGCTGGGTACCAGCACCTTGTTTGTGACTAAAAGCCAGAGTAAGTACTTCAATCTTGGTGTCACCTGCTTTTCTTCTCATCCCTCACTCAGCTGTAGACTTTCCTTCTGCCTCCCCCTGCTTCTAACATCATTTCAAAGCTGTCATTACAGTTTGTCCCTAGTGACTCATTTTGTGCCTTAGCCTTTCTGAGTCCTTCCTATTCAGGCATCCTTTGTCCCTCTATCCCTTTCTGTGCAGTTGCTTTTGTGTGATTCCTGTCATTTATTTTGCAAGGTGAACCTGGAGATGCAGCAGGGCATTTCTGTGGTGCTCTCTGCAGTCACAAGGACACAAAGAAGGCAATGCAGTCACAGCCAGCTCTCTGTCACGCAGCCTTGCATGCGCACAGCTGGCAAAGTGGTTCTGGCTCCTGAAGAGCCAGTAGAGGGTTAGTTCATGGACATGCCACCCTCCCAAGGCAGCGTGGTTTCATATTCACATCCTGCACATATCTGTGTTAGAAGTGCTTGCCACTGCTGTGTGCTCCTATAAAGAACTTTCCATGCAATTAATTTAAATGGTGGATATGGATGCATCTAATCCCAGTAAAGATATCTACCATTTTTCCTCGGCAGATTTCAAAAGTCTGACAGAAGAATACAGAAAGGTGAGGACTACATCCACAGCAACACTTGGGGTGGTGAGTTAGGATGGAAATCCTGGCTGCTGAATCCAGCATCCTTGTCACAGCCTCATTGTGTCTTCATGGATAAGCTGCTGACTTCCTTCAATATGTACAGAGGTCTTGATATACACCTAACTTCACTTTCCATTTCAGGAGGGATACCACTCATCTGCTTGGCACAGACAGCAGCAATGCACTAATGAAATTAAAGTATGTGTAAAGCCCTACATTGTTACAAAGTGTCATCACCATGCCCAGCTTCCTAACACTTTCAAGCTTTCACGTTTGCAAGATGTAGAGAACAACAGTGCAGTACATTAATGCAAATAACAATCATAAAATTGCACATATAGGCTGATGATAATTGCACGGCACAATGTTTTCACTCTTTCACAAGATGACTGACACTGCTGTGCTATTTACTGAAGATACAAGCTAAAAGAGAATTAAATTTTCTACTATTGTGACTGACGACCTTTACAGCATCATCCTCTCAGACAAATTGAAATCTGATTGCTTAAAAGGATGCGGTTTGGAGAAAATCCCTCTGCTTCCTCACAGCCCCTGCGATAGCTTTTTTCTGCCTCCCTCCCTCTCTCAGTGGTGCTTCCCCTGGGTTCCCTTCAGCCTGTTACCTCCTGTGGCAGCAGAGCCAGGCCGCATCATGAGGCTGGGAGCCTGCAGGAGCCTGGCTGAGCAGACGTCCCACCATTTTCGGGGACCATCTGCTAACACCCGCTACCAAAACAGCTTCAAACTCCTCCTGGAATAGAATAAGCTGCACTCCCAGAAGGCGTTTCGTAAGCGTTGGATATGGATAGTCCCCCCATTTTGCAAGCAAATACATGCCTGTTGCAGTGCATTTCCAGTACAGCGTGCCATCGTATTCTGAATGGAACTCATGCAGCTACCACAAAGCTACCGATATATAAACAGACTTAATCATGATTCTAACTTCCAGATCATTAAGAAAGCCCAATCTGGTACTACCAGTGCTATGGTGTTCCAAGCCAACAGCATTTCCTTCTTCTAAGGAGAGAATAAAGCATTTAGTGAAAAAAATGCAAAAAACACAGCATTCAAATGGTTTGTAGTTCCCTGCAAGCACATTATCCACAATTTTTTTTCTTTCTATGCAGCACAAATTCTATTTATTTCTATGACATCTCCGTGCTAAGCACTACATTTATTTCAGTGATATTCTTTATTCTCTGTAATGAGTCAAGTAAACCACCAGCATGCGGTGTCAGTATTTTTACTGTTATTATCTGTGTTGTGGCATCTCTGACAAGTTAGAGATCACAGTAATGATGATGTACCCAAAAGTCCAGTTTGGATAATGTATCCAAATGGAACAAATTCAGTTCATTATTTGATTTCACAGGCACTTAATCATACAAAACGATGCCTGGCTGGCACTGGTAAATGAACAAGGGAAAGATTAGATTTGTCAACTGTAACATTAAGATCAGCACAGCCTAGCGTGATTCCCTCCCTCCTCATGCTTTCTTAGATGTGGGAGGTGTGATCTCCTCTCATTCTTCTGCAATGAGATGATGTCAAATTGGGAACCCCATAAGCTGATACCAAATGGTGGGACGGCTGCTTGGTCAAAAAGTGCCGCTATCAAGTCTGTCGTCTTTGTTGCTGAAGCACATTTGTGTTACTCCAGAGCACATCAGCTATGCATGGAAAACTTGAGACAATGGCTAGAGCTCATAGCTTTTCATGTTATTAAGGCGAGCCAGTAAAAGGTTTGTGAATTGCTTCATGAATTGCTGCCTGGGAAGAGGAGGTGTCTCAGGACAGCTTGTTTGGAAAGCATGAAAGAAAGCAGAGTCAGGGAGGAGCTTCAAACAAAACCCCAGCTGGCCACACCAGAGGCACTTCCTTCCTGCTGGAAGGAACTAGACAAGCTACGCATTGCACGTACAAATTAGGCTGATGATTTTTATGGATGAAACACATCTTAAAAACTCAATGTGAAGGATAATAGGCAGCAAAGGAAGAACCTGTTGTTAAGTTTGCCCTAGAATTACATTTCAAGTTTAAATGACTCCTGGTCATTTTCATTTTCCAGTCTTGTAATTAGGAGCTTGCCCTTATGCCAAGCTGAAGTAAACCTTTAATTTGGTTAATGTTTGCACTCCACTAGTGTTAATGACAAGCCTAGGTGAAGCTAACAAACCTCAGAGTGTTCCCATTTTCTGAGAAAATCCAAATGCTTCCAAGGAAAGAGGCATGAAGAGGCAGCTTCCAGAGGAACTGCTCCGCAGGGCATATATAGAGCATCAACAAACAGAATATGTTCCTTTGTAGGTATGTGAATTAATGAAAGGACAAGAGTTTTCAGGTGCTTGATTGCAGAAAGATGCCTGCTCTGACAGACACAAGCCAACGCTCCTCCTGCAAGGGAAGGATGCCTGAAAATTATCTTACAGGCAGCTCTCAATGTGCCTACCCAAAAGCGGGATTTTCCCTTACTAGCAGTTTCCACTGTTGGTATTCAGTTTTCATCTAATTCAAGCAAACCCAATAAAAACTGTATTTCTGTGTCTTGGTTTCATTTGGGACAGAGCTGACTCTTTCTTAATCATGCCTGGTGTGATGCTATGTTTTGGCTTTTGGAGAAAAACAGTGCTGATAACGCACCAATGTTACAGCTATTGCTGAGCAGTGCTGCACAGAGCCAAGGACATTTCAGTTTTTCAGCTTCTTGTGCTGTCCTTCCAGTAAGGGGCTGGGGATGGGCACAAGGAGCTGGGAGGGCAAAGAAGCAGGACAGCTGAGCTGTCCTGGCCAAAGGGATATTCCGTACCATTTGACAACAAGTGGAAAAAAAAACCAAACAAACCCAAACCTTGATAAACAGTGGGGAATTGGCTGGGAGGTAGCTCCTGCTTAGAGGCTGGCTGGGCATCGGTCAGCGGGTGGTGAGCAATTACACTGTGCATCACTCGCTTTATATATATGTATAGATCTATAATTATCATTACTATTTTTTTCTCTTCCTTTTCTGACTTAGCAAGTAGTTTTTATCTCAACCCATGAGTTCCACTTTATTGGTTTTTTTTGCCAGTTTTCTCCCCTCATCTTATCGAGGGAGGGGGAGAGTGAGCGAACAACTGCTTGGTGCTTAGCTGCCTGCTGGGTTAAACCACAACATGTTGCAAAACAGATGCTTAAGGAAAACTCCACTGATGTTCGGAGTTCCCCACACAAAATAACCTCCCTGCTATGGCAGGCTGCTTAGTTGGGTGGGCATGCTCAGCCCTTTCCATGACTACTAACAAGATCTAGAGCAGCCTGGAAGCCA
Organism: Tetrao urogallus; assembly: GCF_951394365.1. Lineage (NCBI taxonomy): Eukaryota > Metazoa > Chordata > Aves > Galliformes > Phasianidae > Tetrao > Tetrao urogallus. Next base: position 41,110,318 of record NC_136815.1, on the reverse strand, counting down.
AACATGCAGTTCCTAAGGCACTCTGTCAGGAACTAAAGCACTTTTCTAGGGGAATTTGATTAGAGTTGAACAGTTGCTGCTAACACTAATCTCAGTCCCCTTTGGAAAGACTACTGTGCGAAGACCATTACAGCCTTTTGCCCATACAGTGGGCAGTCCCTTAAGCATTTAGGCCTTGGTAGTCTTGTTCTGGAGAATGAAAGATCATGGTTTATTATGGTGAAATTGCCTCTAATTGAAGTTCAAATAGTTTTGTGTTCTGTTGGCAATTAATGTAGCCCATAGTTTCAAGAAATGGAGCAAAGCAAAAATGTAAATGATAGCCCTCCACTGAGCAGCCTGGAGGGCTAAGAACATTCTCAGCCCTGCTAACCTCTTCACTGGATCCTTAGTGAGCATCAGGCCTTGTCATCTTGTGAGCTGGAATCAGAATTCTAAAGACAGTTTCTTCTGTGGTCCCATCTCCTTTATGCATCGCTTTTCCCTTTCAGTAAGGCTACTGTCATTTAAACCTCCCAGCTTACATGCAATCTCTGCTCACCTTGGCATTACAGTGACAGCAACTCTTGTTGCAGGCTCACTTGTGACACTACCTTTCCCCTGCATTTTGTTACTGTACTCTGGCAGCAACAGTCAACTTCTGTAGCTGGTATGGTCTGCAGACACAGAGAGCTCCCTTCTGCCCCTCCATCCCCTACCAAACCTGATTTCAAGCTCCCATTTCAACCTCTGTGTCCTCCACAACGTTGCACTGTACTCCAGTTGTTTTGTCACTTCTGCACTCCAACCCTCCCACACTGCATTTTACCAAGCCAGAGGGCACCAGCAGACAATGGTCTGCATTACCCAATGTTCCTGCATCACATTCTCATCCTGTTATCACCTCTCTTTCCCACTGCTCCAGCAGCAAGAAGAGGCCAGTAATTGCAAACTGGTGGAACACGGCATCCCGGTGCGCGAATCCAGCCTTGCCTGAGCAACACAGATGTGGATTACCAGATTCTTAAATTTCTACATGTATGTGGATAGTCTAATGCCCTAACTACCTAACACTACACATTTCAGCCTCCAGAATGACCAGATCTTCCCCTCTTCTCACTTTCTTGTTTATCTCTGGTCAGAATTGGCATCTCTTCATATTGTTTTCAAATTGGTCAAGCAGCAATTCCAACACAGTATTAATGTAACACACCCTGAAACCTGCAGCCCTCCTGAACCTGTGTGGTGGGCAAGATGGCACACCTGAATGCATGCTCAAGATAAATGTTGTAGCTACAGAAAACTCTTCATTGTTTTCATAAGCAGTTGGAAATATCCATGAAAGCTGAATAGAAAAAATAACCTTACAAATGCAGGTAGAATCACAAAATGGTGTAGGTTGGAAGGGAGCTTAAAAGCCCATCCAGTCCCAAGCCTCTGCCTTGAACAGGGCTGCCATCCACAAGAGCAGGCTGCCCCATCCACCCTGGCCTAGCAGATGGGGCATCCAAGGATGGCAGCTGTGCCAGTGCCTCACAGCACTCTGAGCGATGAGTTTCTGCCTAACATCTAACCTAGATCTCCCATCTTTTATTTTAAAACCATTCCCCTTCATCCTATCGCTCTCAGGTTCTGTAAGCAGTCAGTTCCCCTCCTGCTTATACGCACCCTTCAAGTACTGGAAGGCTTCAATGAGGTCTCTCCAGAGCCTTATCTTCTCCAGGCTGAACAGCCTCAGCTCTCTCAGCCTATTCCCATAGAGGGTTGTTCCATCCCTTGGATCATTTGTATGGCCCTTGTCTAGACATGCTCCAACAGTTCCACGTCTCTCCTGCACTGGGAGCCCCAGGCCTGGATGCAGTACTCCAGATGGGACCTCACAAGGGCACAGTAGTTGGGTCAATCCCCTCCCTCTCCCTGCTGTCACCCCTCTTTTGGTGCAGCCCGGGACACACTTCACACTTTGCCTTCTGGGCTGTAAGAGCCACTGCTGGCTCATATGTCTGACTTTTCATGCACCAGCACCCCTAAGTCCTTTTTGACAGGGCTGCTCCCAATGAGAACAAATATTGTTTTAAATACTCTCCAATGCACTCCTAATGCAGACAGGCATCTCTAACTGCTAGGTGTGACAGTGAATGGAGATGCAAGACTGCTTCAGTGAATGGTGCTGCATTTGCCCCCCCCCTTGCACAGCTGAGTGTGTGCTTGGCCAACACAGCTCATCCCCACGGCATACCTGAGCAGAAGGAGGGGACGGGTCGGTCACAGACCTTCTGCACCAGGGAGGTAAGCGCGCAGTAACAGCGGAGGCTTTGAAAGCCGGCTGCCCCGTGTGTCCAGGGGGCTGCTCGCAAGGATACCTACTGCTCTTGAGGAGAGCCACGGTAAGGCTGAGCATGCACACAGCCGCTGACATCCGCAGGAACGAAACGCAGCGGAAAGGCTCTGACTTTGGGTTAATAGGTGCATCTCCTCGGCTCAACGTGCCGCTGTGCTGCACTGCGTGGCGCAGAGGTGCGAGCTCCCTCCGCATCCTGCAGCGGACCCACGGTGGCAGAGCTCAGGGCGGCAGCGCAGCCCGCGGAGCAGCAGCCCCCGGCGGCTCCGAGCCCGCCGCCGTCAACGCGGTGCCCCCCGCCCTCAGATCCCGCGGAGGGAGCGCTCCGCCCGGCCCCGCCTCCCCCGCCCCTCGCCGGGATAAAGGGTGACGTCATCCCTCCCGCTCGGCCCCGCCACCGCTCCCCCGGCCCGGCCGCCGCCCCGGGACGGTCGGCGGGCTGCTCCCGACCCCCGCCACCCGCACGGCCCCGACCGCGGGACGCGGGGCCGCGTTCCCCGGACCGCCGCCAGCCGCCGCGCCCCTGCCCCACACCCACGACGTCATCCCCCCGCCCCCCGGTGCTGGCGGGCGCGCGGCCCCGAGGGGGGGCTCCGCAGCCGGGCAGCGGCGTCGCGACGGCTTCGTACTCGGCAAGGCGCCGGCGCAGAGGCTCCGCGCCGGCGCGGTAGGACTGGCGCGCATGCGCAGCGAGGGGGCGGGCGCGGCGGGCGGGCGGCGGGGCAGCTCCTGCGCTGACACCTGCAGCATGTGCCAGGAGCTGCAGCGGCAGCGGCCGCCTCTGCCTCTGCGCGGCGCGGCCGCCCCGCTCCGGCGCCGTGCGCGGCGGCGGCGGCGGAGCTCCTGCTCTCGGCATCCCTCCCGCCCGGCGCCGCGTGCCGGCGGCGCGCCGTGACCTTACCGAGCGGCGCTACCTCGCAGGTACGGAGCGGCTCGCCCCTCCGGGCCGGCGGAGCGCGGGCAGCGGGGCGGCGCCTGTTGCCGCTCACCTGTGTGCGGCTGTCGGCGCCCGGCTCCCTGCGAGGGGCTCCGGGATCCGGGCGCGGGGCGGCCGCGGTGGGTGGGGGCGTGCGGGGCCGCGAGTCTCCGCTCGCCCTCGGGGTTGGGGACAGCGGGGCTGCGCGGCCGCGGGTGCGTGTGTGCGGCCGTACGGATGTGTGTGACATATCCGTGTGCCTGCGCGCGGTGCGGGCGGCGGGCGGGTCCTCCGTGTCACCGGCTCGCAGCCCGCCGTGCGGCCCCGCGGGAGGGTGGGCGGAGGGAGCGCCCCGTAACGCCCGCCGCGAAGTTGGGTGAGCGGCATCCCGGGCAGCGCTCCCGCCGCCAGGCGTTACGTCGTGTTGGTGGCTGAGGGGACGGGTGAGCCCCGCGTTTATCCGCTGCCTCCGTTCCCAGGCGGGGGGAGGAGGAGGGGTAGTGTTTAGGTAAGATTTAAAGCGTTGGAGGGGGGTACGTGTTGCGTGATGAACCGCGGAGTGCGCCGGTGGGCTCGGAGGTGTGGAAAGGAGAGCTGGAGAAGTGTTCAGGCGGTGCCACAAGCTCAGTATTTCTAGGCGTTAAATACAGCTTGACGTTGGAAGTTCTGTAACTTTCTGTTCACTTCTAAACGCTGCACCTCTGCTCTTCCCCTTTCCGTACTGGTGCAGTCATACAGTAGTGAGGGGATAAAGGCTTGGAGGCTGTATTTTAACCCTGCCGTGGCCGCAGAGCTGTTTTCCTTACTTTTATCCCTGTGCGGTGTAGCCTCTCTCACATATCCACTGCCAGTGAGCGTGCTCACCGCTGGGCACCTATCTGCTGATGGAACGATGGCAACTGGAGAGCAGTGGGTGCTGGGTAGTTGGGTTGTGCTGGTGTCTGGCTGCCCAAGAGTAAGTGAGCGTGAGACAAAAGCCAGCACCGTGTCTGCTGTCAGCTTGTCTTCGTATTTCTTCTACAAGCGATATGTTGCTGACACGTGTTTGGGTTTTACCCTACTGTTGGTGCATGAAGGCTCTCATATCGATTCAAAGTTAATAGTTAATGCGCAAAATTGGGCACCTGTGTGCTGTGATCAGAGCAGGTGGGTGACTTGTGCATGTTGTGCCTCCCATCAGTGTAATCGTCTTCACAGGCAGCCTTCAGTGTGCTGCTGTGAATGTGCAGCAGTGCCTCAACTATGCCATCTCAACCCTGGTGGACTCAGCTCTCTCTTGGAAGCCCCTCAGACCTTAATTGTGAAAGCAAAGTGTGTGGCTGTGATTGCTGTATAGTGGGGTAACCTGCTGGTTCTACAGTGGAAAACCAGGGAAAAACCCCACAAAGTACGTCATGGGAAGGTAGTGAGTAGTGGTCTGTTAAGGTTTAGAGAAAGGTGAAGGATAGAGTTTTTTGTTTGGCTTTTGGAGACGCAGTGCTGCCTTAATGATTTCCCTCATTTTGCAGTTGTGTGCTGTCACAGAGCAGAGGATAGCTGATCTCCTATCCATTTCATTCAGCTTAAGTTTGTTCAGAGCAGCCTTTAATGGCCAGCACTGATCTAATTCTCATGGCAGGCAAATAATCAGTTATAACTGCACTGAAATCAATGAGTATATACTGACATGAAACTGAGAGGAAAAGCGCTTTCATGGTGTTTTATGTTTGTACAGCTGAAAGTCAGAAATAGCTGCCATGAACACAGTGTGTCCTTTCAAAGTAGTTGATGCCACTCTTGGAGTTGCCCAGAAAGTTTCTTTCTCCAGTTTCAGCAATTTTTGGTGAGGAAAGTAAAATTAGCGATCTTAGAATGAGAACTATTCTTGGGAAATTCTTGTTCCAGTGACTAATCTCCTCTTTCATTCTGTGGTCTTAATCTTAGCGTGCATGTATACACACTATTAGCAATGGGCAAAGACTTCTCTCAAACAGGGGAGCTTGCTTATGTCATCAGTGTCACAAGGTTGTTTCTAATGACTGTGTTCTAAGCCGTTATTCTTTATATTAGTTGCAGGTGTGTTCCTCTAGGTGTAACAACGAAGTGTAAACGAGAGGTAATGTTACATTCCAGTTAGTTCTGCTGTGCAAAAGGGGATTGTAGCGGAGGGGCAAATTGTTGTTGAAGGGAGGCCTTGCATGGACCGCAGGTCTTGTGTTTACCATGGAGAGGGGATTCTTGGGAATGTGGAGCCTGAGGGCACAAAGCAGATGTGATGAAGGGATGAGTTGGACCTCAGACTGTGGCTTTGATGTTGTGTTGTATTCGCATTCTGGCTGTGCTCCATTCATTGAGCACTTCACAAGTGAAAAACTCACAGACAGCGGGATGCCTTTTCTTTACAGAGCTTATCCTGCCCCTTTACTGAGGTGCAGAGCTGTTGGTTGCATTTGTAGAGGGAACTGCGGTGCATGAACTTGCCGAGGAAATCAGGTCTGCCAAGCAACACAGGTTCATTTCCTGCATTGTCTCCAATCCAATAGTAGTATGACCTCATACTTCTATTTTCACTTTCTGCATTGTAGATTTGCGTCAGCATTTTTGGAGTCTGAAAGTGGATCAGGAGTAGAGGAGTAAGAACAACATTGCACCTTCATACATTCCAGTGTCTGCTTGTGCCAAATTACTTCTATGGGCGTTGCTGTGGACTGACATCTTTGTTTCTGTTTCCAGAGGAAAACAATGTTATTTCTAAATTAAGGAAAATGAAGTTTCTTAGAGGCAGCAGCCTCGAATATGTTACACAGTGAGAGCTAAGACTGCTTGCTCAGCTGTTTGCAGGAACAAAACAAAGCCTTATGTCAAAGGTGTCTTCAGTTCGGCACTTACTCTGAGCTTCCTTGAATGGTAATCGTTAATAACATCATCTTCTCAACCTAACAGAGCGTGAAAATTCCTTCATTTATAATCATTTAGGAGCATGCTTGAAATTCTGTCCACTGACACAAACAGCACAAGAGCTGTGCTGTTGCTGAAAGCTGTTGGGATGGGGGAGGGGAGGTTGGGCAAGCAGGTGGCAAAGGTGTGGAATAACCATAATGGGCTGGAAGAGTATAATGCAGTGTCTGTCTCTCCGACTTCATTACAGAAGCGGCTGGAGAGGGTATGTTGGAAAAAAGACATGAGGTTTTTGTCTGAAATGTGTAGCAGAACTGTATTGATCTGTATATTTTTATATCTCTCAAATGTAACCAGTCACCATTTTGTGACCACCACGGGCATTTGCACTCCTTTGGGAGAGGGCGCTAACGGTCTTGCAGAAATAAAAAGGAGTGTTCTCACATTGCCTTATATTTGGAAACTCCTATATGGAAAACAAGTCGGAAGGGTGTGGCAATTCAGGTTTAAATCCCCTCAAATTCTGATTGAGCATAAGCACTTCATTTGTTTTTAAAGTAGCAGGTGCACCTATTGTATTCTCTAAATGTTCTAGAATGTCTCATGTGGAGAGCTAAAACCTGATACCAGCATGGATTGTTGAGCAGTCTAAGCAGTTGAGATGAAATGCAAAGCCACTTGCAAGAACTTGGAAATGTCAATGGACTTTGTGTCCTGGAGTGGAGATCAACAAGCCTGAGACCGGTTGCACTGATGGAGAAAGTGATACTGAAACTAGGAAGCTCCAGAGAAAAAAAGCGTCTCAAATGTAGAGATGCAGAGATCTAAGAAAAACTTTCAAATACACTTTGTTTGGGTTCAGTTACTGTAGAACTGGAACATCATGAAGTTTCAAGCTGATATCGTGCCCCCTTGAAATCAGCAGAAGCAGGGTTTTCCCCAGTATTTAGGATAATCATGGCTGAAATGCATGGGGCCAGATCCTTTTCTCATTTATGATGGCATAAATCCAGACCTGGTGTATTTTCCTCCTCACAGTGAAGCGAACGCGATCACAGCAACTCTATCTGCAGCATATCTGCAGTTTCTGCTGGAGAGTATGCTTGTTCCGTTGTTCAGAACCATTACTATTAATTGTCTGATGTCATCTCCGTTGGTATCCATTCTATGCTGACAGTGCACGTACTGGTGCATATGCTGCAAGGACCTGCAGGGAAATCCTCACCTGCATCTCATATCATACAGAGGCTGCTTTTGTGTATGGATGCTCTGTGTAGCTAGAACGGCTTGTAAAGGGGAATTACAACTTAACAGAGATTACAACTTCACAGAATTTCACCCTGTAATGTACAAAGTACAAAAATAAAGGCTCTTTCCAGTTAAATCCTCTACCAGAATGATGCCAAGAAGTGAAGTAATCAAATAATTTTTTTGTTGGTGGTGGTGCTTTTAAAATCTTCTTAGCTAGAAGAGATGGTAGAAGAGCTGAGCTGGAGAGCCACAAAAATTAAGTATGAGAATCATGGGGAATTTCTTCATGTAGTGGTCTGGATGTCTCTGCTTATTTTATTTAAAATGAAATTCAGACTTCAGAAGCGCGCTTGATTTTCTTCTTTTGTGATGCTGACAAACTGCCTCGGCTTTGTTGTCTAAAAAGGTAGCAGCAATTAAAATGTGATGTGACAGCGACTTCTATAAACTGTTTTTTGATGCAAGAATCATAACGTAAGATTTTTTTGTGACATGATGAAAATTAACAGGGAAAAGGAAGTCTTTCAGTGTTAGCTACAGCTTTTCAGAAGCTCAGCTGGAACTTCTTCCTGCTGGTCAACTCCACTCGCAATGGAGTGTGGGATTCAAGGCCCAGCCAACTGGTGAAACTCTTCTATAGAGAAGTTTGACTGTGTTGGTTTGAGCAAAAGGCCTTGGGAATTCGTGGGGAATAGAGCAGCTTCCTGCTTTTATGCTGAAATTTGCTAGTCATGTGTATGGGCACATAGATCCAGTGAAAAGTGAGACCATGTTGAACAGTTCATCTTGGTTTATGCAGAAGAGTGGAACTGGTTTGCACCTCACCTTGGCATCTCACAGAATAGGTGAGCTGCTTTCAGCGGCTTTGGCTACATCCAGAAGGAAGAGCCATGTTGAGCAGTTTATGCATCTCAGTTGTGAGAAAATGGTCACTGGAGAAAGGGAAAAAGAGAAGGTAATGTGACGTTTTCTGGAGTGTAATTATTAAAAGATTAAAAACAAAAGTAAAACACAATTCACCTCTGTTTTCAAGTGACAAACTACAAAGATCAGCTTCTATCAGAAATGTAAGAGGGAACCGTGGGAGCAACTTGGTAGTATGATCTGTCTGGAAAGATGTGAGCTGAGTTTAGGATCTGATGCATGTTGCTCTGATCTTGACCCTTGGTTCTTGGGTAGCTGTAGTTCCTCCCTGGTGTCGGTACCCGCAGGAGCTGTCTTTGTAGGCCATTTGTTTGTGTCCTTATGCCTCACAAAATTGTCCTGTGTAACAGCAATTTGCATCTATTGAGTTTTCTCACAATTGCACTGTTGTACTTGCTTGGTGCCAGAGTGGAAGTTAAATGATGGTTGGCCAGTGCTCAGCTGCAGGATCATTGTCCCCCCCATAATCGCTGCCACAGAGTAGGTCTTGATCGCAGCCCGAAACAGCAGTCAGCTCTCCTCTTTTCTTTCCTCTTTGAAACACTCTTTGCTTTGGCATGCGTGTCAATAAGCGTGGCCATGTGGCGTTCAACACAAACTCCAGCGAGGCTCGCCTCCCTGAAGAAAGCAGAGTTCTTGGCGGCCCACCAAAGCCCATCATGGCTTGACAGCTACGCTTTAATGAAATGGACCGATCAACTTCTCAGCAGGCAGTGTGCCAACCTAACAGATGAACCTGAATGTGGGCAGCCAGCAAAGCAGATATATATGCGTAGATATAGATATTGTACATACAGGCATAAAAAATTGGGATCTTTTCCATTTGGAAAAAGATGTCCAAGTGGAAGACAGCTCTAAAAGTAAGAGCCTTTAAAGAGACTTCTTTTGAGGATGGGATGTGCTAGAGTTACTCAGAGGAGGATCTGTGCTTTCCTTGTTACTCTCTGCTTGCTGTTGGGCAGATTATATAATAAACAAAGGAGGCTATTTAGTCTTTTGAATCCAGGCACCCTTGTTATTATCTGCAAGAATGTGGAGAATGACGCTTTACTGCAGCGAATCTCTTTACAAACCTGCTTGAAGCTTGTTTCGGCTCAGATTCTACCAAGATGCTCACTACAGCTTGAGATCAGTGCAAATCTGTGCATTTCATGCTTTTCATTTTGAATTAATTACGGTATGGAAATAGTTTGCAGAGCAAAAGTATTTCAGTTGCACAGAAATCAGTTACAGTACTGAAAGCAACAAAACCTCTGTGGATACCAGCCTGAATGCTTCCAAAATCTGGGCGTGCTTAGCTGGTGAGTAAATGCCAGGCCCCTTCTATGGGTTACAGTCAGCTGCCACAGGTGTGCATGTTGAGTAATCATTGCCCTGCAGTCTTTCGAAGAACTGAACATCAGTTGCATCTCTGCGGAAGGACCACAGGAAAGCAAAGTGATGTGAATTTGTCTGCAGAGGGATTGGATTGCAGAAGCCTGTGTCTCTTGAGACCTCAGCCTAATGTTATCATGCCAGAGAATTGCCTAGCCTTGCTGTTTCAAGTCACACAGGTACTTGGTTGAAGGTCTCTCACGCTGGGAGAGAGCACTAGTGGATTGCGAGATGAATGGTATCACATCCTCAACTGGAAGCTCCTTTTAAAACTCTGAATGGTCTGTGGACATAGTTTTCCTTAAGCTCCACAGGGCAAAACAAGGATCTGTGACTTTTGGCAAAATCCATAACGAGCTCTGAAAGCAGTTTACTTCATTCAGAGCTGTCTTGATCATCCATATGGTTAGAAATTTGTTGGATTTTTTTTTTTTTTTTTTTTCTCCAACTCAGTATAAAAGTAGAGGTTTAGCTTTGTGATTCGATTACTGTTGCACTAGACAGATGAGCAGAAGTTCTGGGGGTAAGAAATGCCTTTGAATTTAACCTGGAGGCACAGTAACTGCTTGTTTTGACTCCTAGGTGAAGCAGTGCAGTAATCTGCCTTCTGTGTCTGGCTGTGGGGCACTGCAAGTTTGTTCATTTGTAAGCCAGCAGTGCAGATAGGTCTGCAGGGCCAGGTAGGGCCTTCTGGCCCAAAGGAGGGGATCAGCTTTTGGTGCGGGCTGACCTGCCTGGCAAGATTGTGCAATTGGGAACGTTTTGAAGGAGGGGCATAATGAGGTAATTTCTTAGGATCTAGATTTCAGAAGACAAAGCTTCTTGCGTTAGGAGTGCTGTGGTATACCTACTGCACGATCATAGAATGGGTTGGAAACGCCCTTTAAGATGATCCAGTTCCAACCCCCTGCAGTAGGCAGGGACATCTCTCTCTAGACCAGGTTGCTCAAAGCCCCATCCAGCCTGGCCTTGAATACTTACAGGGAGGGGGCATCCACAGCCTCAATGGACAACCTGTTACAGAGTGTCAACATCCCTACAGTAAAGAATTTCTTCCTAATGTCTAGTCTAAATCTAAAAAGGCCAGTATGCTCAGAGTAGCAGGGTCAAGCTGTATCTGTTTATGCCAGCAGATAGGACACTGGTTTCCTTTTCATTGCTGAGTCTGCTGAGGTGGAAATGTATTTGTCCTCAGTTAAGTGCTGGCACTGGGAAGAGGCCACTGAGTTGCTGTATGTTTTAAGCCTGCAGACAGGCACATTGAAAGTTGAACTTCATCACACCCTGCTCTGTATAACCTTTTGCAATGAAAGGTGGTACATACTGTCAGATACCATAATATTAGAGTTATTATTTCTGTGGTTTCTGTTCCTTCAGACAGCTACAAAAGATTTAAAAGCAATCAGTGTTCATGAAGGTGTCATCAGTCTACTCTAAAAGACACTTCACTAATTTTTGCTTAACCCCTGCTTAAACTAGTCATATGAGACTGATGTTATTATGGATGACTGCATGAAAGTTGTTTGCGTTGTAAAAGATAAATGTTGTACAAGGTTGATAACTTAAGTGCAGCTTGTTAGTTCACTTCTCTGCATCATGGGCTAGGCAGTCCTCCTTATGGAGAAAATACTTTTTGAAGGGTATGTTACATTTCATAGAATATTTGTCCCCTTGTAATGCTCCACTACATTTCCAAAAGGAATGCTACAATTCTTATGTTCTGGAAGCACCATATTATGATTACTGCTTGCATTTACACTAAAGTGTTTCTTATCTTCCCTTTAGAAGTAAGCTAGTAGAAAGATAATTATTCCTTTGCAATTTGTGGCTTTTTTTTTCCTTTCAGTGCATGAAGGCATGTGGTGGGGCATAATAAAACTTTTGATTTGTTGTGAGCAGTCAGATTTTTGATGATGTGCTTGACTATCAGAACAAATGACCACAGCTTCTTAACCATAAGTTCTATTCCATATAATTAATGTAGTGTTAGTGGACTTAGTGATGCAGTAGGCTACATTACAGTGACTGCGAAGCGTGGAAACCTACCGTGTCTTTCTCTCATAAAAAGGCCCTGCCTGTGCTGTCGATCCTATGAAGAATTTTGAGATATTTGAAAGGATAAACCGCTGTATAAATTCATGAAGTTCAAAGCAAAAATACCACTTGGGATAAAAAAAAAAAAAAAGGGAGCTTAGCCCAGCAGCAGCTTAACCATAAGTGACAGATCTAGTGCTAAGTCCTGCACCATCAATGCAAATGCCTCTGTGGTTCACCAAGTAGCCAAATGGAAGGACCAGAAGAAAGACTTTGAGAACTCTGATCTCAGAAGGGCAGGGAGAGGGGGCACCCTTTTGCCAGTAAGTAATGCAGGTTCTCTGGGCAAGGTACAAACAGGGAAGATTTAAGATGAGTACAACTAGATCTGTCTTCTGTCTTGTATTTCCTGTGAGAATGGCTTTTAAAGGCATTAATATGTATTTGTCAGTATTACTGTGCAAATATTATGCCAGAAATGAAGCTGGGAACTATGTGAGTTGGCAGCACTGTTATTGTAACACAGGGATAGATTACACCAGGTCTGAAAGATACCTTTGAGGACTGAGACTCGCTAAGTCTCATTAGATGTGAGGGTTCTTCCCTCTGTGCCATATAATGACATGAACGTTGGATCAAAGTTGATCAGTGTCAGGCCACGAGAGCAGCCCAAAGTTCAGCAAAAAGTCTGGTTTAGAGGTGACACTTCCTTCTGTCATCTCTGTGCGTATCCTAGACCCAACTGCTTTTATTGTTTCTCGCCATGCTATGCCCTCCTAGCTCTACAGAGACCCAGCCCAGCCACTTCTGATGCTGGCCTCCCTTCTTCTACCCCAGTACAGAGATGCTCACTCCTATGCAACCTCAAGCTCTGTCTGCCCATGGAGCTTGGGTGGAAGTAGCCCTTCTGTTTCAGCTATTGCTGCATGTTGACCATACATGCAAATAATCTCTGTAAATAATTTGCACTGTTTGTCTTGCAAAACAGCGAAGCCTTTGTGGCTATGGCATACTGCTGTTGCCTCAGGAGATGTGTGGGGACAGCTTTAACAGCTGCCCAGGGAAGGGACACAGCAGCATCTCAGCAGCTGCATTGGTACTGGATGCTGTTCCAGAGCTTACTGCCTTCATGTCAGACAGCATCAACATTTGGAAGGTAGGAAATTATGTTGTGTCCAGAACACCTTGCTGTTAAATGAGATATGAACATGCAGCAGTGAGTGCTCTCCTTGAAAATATGTCTGAGACTGTAGTCACTGCTAAGGCATGCAGACTTGTTGGAGGCTGTGTTGTAGCCTCTGGGCCTTTGCTGGCTACCATAGGCATAGAAATGGCTTGCATTGCTTTTGGTGCAGTGCCTCTGTAGTGAAGTTAGAGTATAGATTAAAGGTGCTCCCTTTTTCCCCATGGTTTTGGTTTTAAGAAGGCTGGAGCCATGTATTCTAAGCAGTTGTGGGAGCTTTAGTGACAGCTGTTTTGCTTGAGAGCCTGTATCTGTCAGTGCCTGTAACATGATTTGATGTAATCCTTTGGATTTCCTCATGCCTAAGAAAGCTGCAGTCTTTCTTGCCTACCAAACCACATTTAACAGCTGAGATTTTAGCAGTATTTCTAAAGTCTACCGTTTTGCATATACTCTGATGATCTACTGTTTATGTATTTTTAATACCTCTCACTTTAGTCTAAATAGCCAGTTAAGGATGTAGCTTTGGAAAATAAAAAAAAATTATGGGGAAGAAAAAGAGCAGGAGTAAAATATCACTAGCAGAAACCTTAGTAGTCTCATTTTCTCTTTACTGTTTGTTGCTCAAAACTGAACAAAAATATTTAAAATCCCAAGTTGTCTCTTCTGACAGACTTTATGCTTATGAGTCAATCTCATCTTACTACTCAGCTGCTGAGATTTGTCCTTGAAACCCAAATTTCCCATACTTCACGGACATGCATTTAGCAAGACCTTGAGATTGTGCAATAGAGGGAGAGATGAAAGCTGCTGCCAAACGTAGCAGCTGGGCCTGGTTGTGTGGAGCTCACTAGAAGCTGTCAGTCTACGTATGGCTTTCCTGCAGGTTGAGAGCAGTGGCACTGCTGCCCCGCATGTTGGGAAAGGCAGACTTAGCACAGAGCAGGGTGCAGGGCTGACATTCCTTTGACATTGGCAAGAAAGTCGTCACTGTTGTCACGTTTTGTTTGCCCAGAAGGCTTCACTTTTATTTCAGGCAGAGATAATTGAAAGGAAGCATACTGTATATACTGGTGCCATGGGTCTTGTGCTGCACTGACCCTCTCAAAATGCAAGAAGGGAGAGCGGGGATTATAGCACCTGATTATAAGGCATCCAAGTCCAGGGCAGATGAATTTTATATATATATATATATATATATATATAAAAATTTATATATATATATATAATAATATTATTATATAATATAATATATATTATATATATTATTATAATTATATATATAAATTATATATATAATATATAAAATAAATATATATTATAATATTATATATATAATATTATATTATAATATAAATTATAATATAATAATAATATATATAATATATATTTATTTTATATATATATTATATTATATATATATATAATTTATATATATATATAATTATTTTTTTTTTTCTCCAAAAGGATTTGGTTTGGCCCTACTTAGCAGAGAGAAGAATACAATGAACATCGTGCCACTGGTGCTGTGATTTATACCCCAATTAATTGATATCAACACATTTATCTTTGCTAAGCTACAGACAGATAAACTCAATTCATCAGATCCAAACTGATCTGATCCAAAACTGTCAGCATCCATTGGGATGATTCTCATGGAGGTCTGGGAGGTAGAGAAAAGTGTGTTTGATTTTAGTGTTCCTTTGTTTGCTTTTCTTTTTATCAACTTCATTCTGTGGATTGACAGCAAGTGTTGGCTTTTTGTTGTTAGCTCTTTGTGGATCTGTCTCCATTGGAGAGCTGACTACAAGGTACTGAGCCAGTTTACATTTTTCTGGTGGACTTGGAATGCAGAAATCAAGAAGAATGTGTTGCTTTGCCCCAGACCAGGAGAGGTGTTCCTTTTGACACTTTGTCTTTGGCAGCCACGCGAGTAAAGCTCTTCTGCTTGGCTAAATCTATAGAATCTTTTAACCAGGGGTCAGAAATTTATTAAGAGTATTTTTTTTTTTTATGCTTAACTTCATACTTTTGCCTGTGTTTGTCTAGAACTTAGTGCAGTTCCTTATCAATCACGAGAGCAATTTCTGAAATATTAAATGTTTTTTAAACAGAAGCTCCAACATACACTCATATGCAGTCCTCAAGTATAAAACCATTTGTTAGAATATGTTGTGTCATTACAAGAGCAGTTAGACTGAGATCTTAGAGCATTCAGAGGACCTTTACTGCTTTCTAATGAGAAAATTCTCCCTTGTTTTGAAAGAGCGGAGTGTTTGATGAGACTTTGGTTTGGAAAATGGCAGCATCTTCTTGCATGCTATGCACACATTGCCACTAGTGTCACTAAGATAGTGAGATGTTTAAGTGGTTTTTGATATATCAAACTCTGCTCCATGCTGTCTGTGCATCTGTATTAACTGTTTTCTTAATTATTGTGTTTTTCTACTCGGCAAATTCTCAGCAGAAGCACCTACAGCAGTTGCTTCTAAAAATGCAGCATTTGTAAGTGGTAACTTGTTGTGTTATTCTTTGTTTATTCTGTATTTATTCTGCGTTCAAACTCTATTTTTAAATCTCCTTTTCAAAAAGAAAATGCATGGAACACCTATCAAGAAGTACAGCAGAAAGCTACCATGGTGCAGGAGGCCTCTTTAGAGCATCATCTATGCCTCTTCATGCAAAAGAACTGTGTAACACACAGCGTAAGCAGCGGAGGTTGTATGTTCATGAATTCATGTTGTTTCACTGAACTTCTTAGAGAACCTGCTCTGACTCTGAGTGTGTTCCTTGTGAAACACCCAGCACAAACAGCTGGAGCAGGATCAAACTACACGTGCATCAGAGAAGGGAAGTAAATGTCTGAATAGACAAAAACATACATGTGTGCAAAGGCAGGATGACTTCTTAGCGTTTTAGAATGTAGAGAGAATAGCATTTTAGAACATGTAGAGAGAGCATTTTAGAATATAGAGATAGAAGGAGATGATGGTAATGCAAAAAAACCACACCAGTAATCAATTTCAAGGAAGCTTATGGAATTACTCTGTATTACAAAAAATAACCAGAAGGTGAAAGTACGAAGAACATGCATTGAGGTGATGAGAAGCTCTTTCAAGTGGACTGGAATTCACGTCTGCATGAATCCTTGTTTTAGGAAGGGAGAATATTTACAGTGTTGGGAATTGTTCTGTTCATCTTGGTGATCTGACTGACGTTGAATTTGTTTCCCACTTGTAATATGAGTAATATTCAGGCATCTCTTCTCTCACTGCTGGACTTCAAGTCCTAAAGAGGTGTGAGTTTATTGTTTTATTTACCAACCAAGTGGAATTGTCTCCTTTGATATTTACCTGCTGCATCTCTCAGCATGTTGGCCACCATTGCATGTAATAATTTGGTTTTCTCAGATTTAGATATATATAGTGAGTGTCAAATAACAAATGTTTCTGTCAATTCCCTTTCTTTATAATGTTGTCAACATAAGTAGAAACAAATGACATCTTGGAGACTTTGGGAGCAGATACGAGTGGTGATTTCCAATGGCAGTCTCGGCATACAGTCCTATCTGCTTTAGCATGAGTCAAACGCCAAGTTAGCCTCTAGTTACAGAGAGAAGGCTTCTCTGGCTGAAAAATGATAATTTGTGACTTTGTATATTTAAACCAGTGTTTCATCCACTTATTTTCTGTTTTCTCAGTACTTCAGATGATGAAAAATAGCTGGCGAACATTTTTTGCTTATTTTTAAGTACTCTTTTGAACTGACAAGACGTGAAATCCTTGGACCAAAGAACAGCATTTATTAGTAGGTTACAAGTGTCTGAAAGTAGAAATGCCAAATGTATTTACCTCAGCCATGATTTTCACTGGCATAATAAGATTTTTTTTTTTGCTTTGCTGCAGGACTTTAAGATTACATTGGCTTACTTTGAGCTAAAACAAGATTTGGGATTTGGTTGTAGAACATGCAAGAAGTGACTCTTGGCTGCGGAAAGGCTCTTCATTTCTCTTTCTATAAGAAGGTATTGGCTGGGTTGGTAGTAAGGAACACAATCCCAACTTAGGTGCTGGTGGCCATCCTGTCTGCACCCTGTGCAGCTCCCGAGGAGCCCAGCAGTAATTCTGTTCCTCTTCCCAAGGGCCTATGCTTTCCTTCCAGGTCCTTTGACATTCATCACCACTGGAGATTATGGTGACCAAATGTGCCTGAAGTCATTGAGCACACTTCCACACGATGCCATGCTGTTGTTAAGCCCCTGCTAGCAACCTTCAGTAATTGCAGCAGAAGCACTCATCAGCTTGTACAGCCTGTACAGAAGGTCACCCACCCCTATGGTATGAGCGCCTAAGTAAGCCCTTGTGTTCCCCTCCGTGGGAGCATCCACAATGGCTGGAGCTTAACTACTATCATTTGATGATTCATTTGCAGTGCTTATTTTCTAAAAATTGCATAGCCTGTTCTCAAAAGCAAAGCAAAGAAAAAAGCAGCTGTTATGAAAAGAGAGGAAGAAAAACTCCACATAGAAAACACAAGAGCTTTAAAGAACCAAACCCACATTATTAGGGTAGGAAAAAAACAACAATTTGCTACATCTTATCTTTGAAAAAGATCAGAAATAGAGTTATATTCTACACAATTAGCAGAAACACTTGTGAGTCTTAAGAACATATGGATTTGGATTTGGTACTTCAACGGCATTTCTTACTTTAGTGAGTTTCCTAGAGAATAGGATAAGGAGTTTTCCCATTTTAGAAAGATATGCTATTATTTTCAGTACTACTGAATTTGAGGTATGTCATATGTGCGCTGAAGTAAATGCACTGCATTTTAAGTGTAGGAGGCATCATTACTGACCAATGTAAGTGTGGTTGTTGTGTCACTGAATATGCAGACTGATTTTGTTATGCTTCCTTTTATTGTGGCATAGTTTATACAGGAATTGATTCAAAAAGCAGAGTATGGCTGCTCTTTGTATGTATGGCTGAAAGAAATTAAAAATACATTTTCAGTACTGTGTTAAGCTTTGCATTATACTGACCAGCAAAAAACTACAGCTGAAACTGAGGCTTCCCATTAAGGAATTTCTTAAAAATTTGTTCTAGGAATTCATAATAGAAATGAAATATTTTAACATTTCCAAATTCAGTGCTTTCTTTCACCTCACTCTGAACTTTTTTTCTGCCTGAAAATGAAGAACTACTCTTCCTCCTCCTCATTTCTCCCAGTTAGCCTGCTCAGTCCAGAGATACAGCTTTCTCGATGTGCCAGAAGCATGCAGCTTCTGTACCCAGTGGGGAACTTGTGTTTAATGCTGAGAAGATGCACTGTTCCAAAGCAGCCCCGTGGTTCACTCGACAAGGCACCAAAATTAGAAGTCCAGAGTGGTGCTTCAGATAACACAGCTTATCCCAATACAAAATAGTCTGCTCTGAATGTGATATATTTTCCTGTGTGAATCAAACCTGGCTTTTATGCAGTACTTTATTTGGATTTTGATGATGGGAAATTTCTGTTTTCAGTGTTAGATACAGTGCTTCCGTGGTAAAACTCCATCTGTTCTATTTGGTTCTGCTGACCAACTCTCTTCTGATGCTCTGCTATTCACCATTTGCATGACTTTTACCTGGGAATACCTTTGTTGAGAAGGATTCTCTCCTGAAATGTGCTTGCTGTAGTTACATGCAGGGAACCAGGGAAGCAGTATCAATCGTCTCAAGGTGGAAGAAAGGCATCACAATGAGCTGATAAATTTTCCTGCGGTCTAATGCAAGAAAATTGGGTTTCAGGTCCTGACCGACTTGGAGCCCAGAGAAACAAAAAGCACTGTCTGCATGTGAGTAGGTAAGGGAATAACCCACAGATGAGTCATGAATGCAGCATTACTAATGACCCTACCCACACCACAGCTGCTGAACCTTTCTGCAAGGCAGAATCAGCTACAGACTCCCCCAGATGCCAAGCAAGTCTCATCGATACCCTGTGGAGTTGATGATCTCGGACAGGATTTTAGAACTGCCCCCAGCTTCAAGCTGAGCTGCCTTTACGGGGACTGCCCAGAAAGGTCTGCTCACTTGTCTTGGCCTCCTGTGTCTTGAAATCCCCCAGTACCACAGCTTTCACCTTAATGTCAGGAAGCTTCAACAGGGAATCTTGCTAGATGAGTGAACGCATGCAAATAAATGTAAAGCACAGAGGATGTGGTGATTTCTGCAGTCTTCATAGTGTGGCTGTAGGCCTGTTAGCATTTGCTTTGATGGAATGGCTTTCTTTTGATGTAGGATATCATATATACTTTTTAATGACCTTTGTAAAGGCAATTTGTGGAAAAAAAATAAAAGGTGGGAACAGTGCAGTGCTGTTTCTGGAATGGGCTAAAAATCGTTTTGTGGCTCTTCTTGTTAAACAAGGAATGTTTCTTCTAGGGCAACACAATAGCAGCTGAAAGTGGGATGAGAGGAATGTCCAAAAAGGGCATATAGAAAGCCAGGATTAAAGAAAGCAGAAAAGCGAAACTCCAGCCAAAGAAGAAAAAGTCTGATACTAATATACTGAAAGCTTGGAATGGCTGGAAAATGTATAGAAGGGCTTCATAGAAGGAATTAATGGATTTTTCTTTCTGAATTGAGATCTGTCATTTTTTCTTCTTCTTTGGATTTTGCTCTTCTGCTTTGCTGCTGTTGCCCATGTATTAAAATTAACCTCTCTTCCTAAGAATCCTGGTACTTTCTGTTTGCCAACCTATTCCCATGTACTGCTGTCTTTTTAAGCCACGAGTTCTCTTGCAGTAGAACCAGGGTAGGATTTTGCTGTGGCTTCACTGCTCTCCCACTGCTACAAGGTGATCATCTTTCTGGACTGGAAGTGTGTGACCCTTTTTGAGCATTGGTTTGTGTGGACAGCTGACATGAGAGATGCTTCTCAGAACTGCTGAGTCTATTACAGAAAATACGTCATTTGACAAAACTCACTTGTGTTTGTGGGCTTTAGAAAGCCTTCCTTATGATCGTTCCTGCCATGCTGAAGTTTCTGTGGTGTCAGGTGCTGTTGCCTGCCCTGAGTTGTAAGAAGAATGGTGCTCCTGATTCCAGTGCAAGCGTGGCCAAACAAATGGGCCACTTTTATGAGCAAAAGTAATAGATTTTCAGTTGGGGTGTAACAGATAGAGACAATTTATATCAATGAGTGCTCACTGATATTTTCGGATTTTTGCTGGAAAAATTATAGCATGAATTTATTCCTTCCTCTTCTTCTAGCTTGTATATCTGAAAATGGGAATCACTTTGGTTTTCAAGGACCGTTGGACACCCACAGGGCATCTAAACTCCAAAAATGATTATCATATTTTAGAAGGCAAGAGAAAATTGTTGCTAACTCTTCCTGTGAGTTGTGTTGTGAATAGGATAGTTAGAAATGCGGAGAATTATCGTAGAAGTGTGTTCGGAAAACGTATTCAAGGAAAGAGTTGAAAACAGGCTTAGTGAACTGATGTGCTAGGTTTCATTCTGCCTTTATCCTCAGCTCCTGCATCAGGACAAAAAGTCTGTCTGATGAATGACATTCTTCAGTATTTGACAAAGAGGGAAGCTCCTGTGACTTGCATGCTTTGCCGAGGCTGGATTAGGAGTCAGGGAACAGGGAGAGCTGCTGTGCATGGGCAGAGCAGTGTGGAAGAGCTTGTACTAAACTTGACCTGTATCAGTATTGCCAGTCTGTCATTATTCACAAACACGAGACACATCACATGGCTGGCGCATGTTTGGAGCACACCCAGTGTTGCTCCAGAAAACGCTAAAGGCTGGCTTAATGGAGAGACTTAATGAAGGGATTGATTATTTCTGTATTTCCTCCCTTGCCTCCAAGTCTCCTTCATTCTTGGCAAAGAGGATTTCATCTTTCAGACCCTGCCATGAGGGCAGCATTTACCTGTGCTCCTCTGGGATGAGCTCGCATCAATGAGTACAGCAGCAAAACAATGAGATTTGTAAATATAATGAAGGGGGGTAAGACACATTGGAGATCACGTTCTGTCTGGCCTTTGCTAGTAAAATTCTTAGCAGTTGAAAACACAATATATATACTGAAAAGCTATCCTGACACATTTTAGAACTATTTTTTAAGTTCCCTTTGAACTGCTTTTTCCTTGACGACATTTTTAAGAATGTATAGTTATTGTTATCGTTTCAACTATACTTAACTATAATGATGAGAATAGTAGAAATATGCTCTTGAAGAATGGATAGTTGTGAGCAGCACTAGCAGTCTATGGCAGCACTAACCTTATGTGCTGTGAAACTCAGTGGAAATTATGCTGTGTGTGTTGTGTGTGTCATCCTGCCTGGCTCGGAGCCTGGGATAAACGCTTCTACCTTCTTCTGGGACACATAAAGTGGCTTTGAGAAAAGCTTTTCCTAAGCCTCTTCAGGTGAAAATCTAATACCAAATCATTTCTGCTGCGCTTTATTAAAGATGCTTGAAACTGAATTGCTATAGATTGTCTTTTAAATCAGATTTAAAAGTTACAACAGGAAAATGTCAGTGATATATGTCTAGCCCTCTGTCAGACGTGAAGGAAAACACAGTTAATCAGTGACCTGCTAATGGCAGAGAAGCCACTGACTGTTCACAGCCTAAAGGCTTTGATCATACAATTGCTTAAAAGTTGCACGCCCATACTGACATCTGTAACTACACAGGGTGCATCAGACACACTAGGACGGAGAGCTGAGATATCAACAGGTCCTGCTCTGGCAAAAAAAAAGTAATGGGACATCTAGACTTCATGGGAAGAATTCAGCATCTCGCATGGGTAAGGTTGTCCTGATAATCTCAACTGAAGGTGGACCTTCAAGGATTTTCCCAGCTGATGCGGGAGCTTCTAATAATCCCACCTCTGTATCTTCACCTCCTTTTCCCCATCCTGCTGCAACCTCACCGCACCCCAGGATCATGCTTTGCATTTGATCACCATCAGGTCAGCAGAAAGTGTGTTTTGAAGGCAAACATTTTTGAAAAACTGCAAAAATGGAAGCAATTCATATAGTTTTCATTAAGAAGTATTTTCTGACAGTTGTAAATGCTTAGAGTTTTGTAAGCTGTGCTATGCGCAGTGTTACGAAGTGTCCTCTGGCTGGTCATCTCCCAAGATGGGTAGTTACAGAAAACCTAAATTCCCTATGCTATGATTTTCTGTTTTACTTAGATGAAATGTATAGGTTCACTTTGGCCAGTTTCTGTAAGTCAGAAGTCACTGTGTTGTGAGACTTGGAAGATTCTGAATGATGAATTGGTGTCCACTGACTAAAATGCTTTGAAGGTCCTCTAATGGATTTTATTTCAAAATGTTATTAAAATGCATTTTTTGAAATATAAATACATTTTCACAGTAGTACTGTCCTAATTCTAATGATTTTTCTTTGTTAGTGTCAAAATAAATCCATAGCATTTATTCCTTTGTCTTGCTCTTTCAGTGATAGTATGGGTTAATTAAAAAAGTGTAAAATAAGAGTGCTAGGTGGGATTTGGATCAAGGTAAGTTATTATTTCAGACCTACCTGGCTAAACTACTACCCCTGTTGGCACTGAGGTGGATTTCCACCTGAATCTTTAATGGGTAAACATCTTTGGCTTGGCAGTGATTTTCTTGTTATTTCAGTTTTCTTCTGCTATTGTGAAGCGTGAGAAGGAAAAAAAGTATTATTTAATTACTAGATTTTGGTATGTGTTTTGCCATTAGAAGGAAAAATGAGTGTTTATGATTTACCCTGTACTGCATCCGCTGTGATTCCTGTGCATTGCTATCTAGCAGAATTCTTTCTCTCAGTTACTCTCCAAAAATATTGAACTCGTATGCAAAAAATAAAATGTTTTTCTTAAATATGCCTTTGCACAGAGAATGAATTAAACTCAAGTAGAACACGGTGGAATCTGTGACCAGAAATTTGTATCTCTGGTTGCACAGAAAGCGCTTAATTCATAAATTAGTTCCAATACATTCTCTTAGCTAAGGACAATCTGTCCCAACAACACCAGTGTGCACAATGTAATGAAACAGGTATTGCTGTTACTGTTTTGGGGAGAGGGGGTCATGAGTAAAGCATCCTTACAGGATATTTCTGTAGAGTTTAGGCAGACTCTTTAATATGTGCATATTTATGTTTTATTGCAAATGGGAAGTTGGTTCCTCCAACCTTTTCCATATGAGAGCCTGTCTACGTTACCATCCATGCATAGGAGCTTCAGTGTCAAGCCACAGCCACGCTTGCATGAATCATAGCTGTTAGAAAGAAAGACTTATTAGTCATCTACTTCATTGCCCTTCCTATATAGAATTATTCTATATTGTGCTGTACATTTACTGCTTTTATGCTAGTCTAATTTTAAATTATTGAAGAAATGGGGCTCCCACTGCTTCCCTTGGGAAAATGTTCCAAAGCATGATAGATATATTGTCAAAAATATACTCATTTCCTCATATTCATTTTTCTTTTATTAACTTTTTCATTCCACCAACTTCTGTCTTCTCTGCATTTTCCTGTGATGTCACTTAGAATCATGAGCCTTGAACCCTGCGAACATCTGTTTGTTTTCAGCCTCCTATAAGCACATGTAAAAGGATACAAATTAACCCTTCCAGGCTTCCAGGTAAAATTGGTTTATATTTAGGAGTAAGCCAATAAAATTGTGAATGTTATTTGGTTCATTTTGAAGCAATACACTTCTGCAACAGTGTCAGAAGTGACTGATTACAAACAATGGCTTACAGTTTCATGCCAACTGAGAGTTAATTTCTTAGGCCTCTTTTTGCAAAGAGTGGCTGGTCTGTGTGAGTGGAAGCATGCAGACTATGTAGAACCTTTGTGGATGTTGATTTTGCCACGAATTTCCATGTTTATCTGCAGCATTCGTAGAATACATCAGACAGATGGGGAACTTACAATTTCCCAACTGTGGTGTGCTCGTGTGAGCTCCCATAGTCCTTATCAGCACAGACATTAACAAAGTCAGTGTTGGCTTCTGCTGCCATGTTATTTCTGTCCTGATGCGGTTGAAGAGCATTCGTTGATCACCACAATCATATGGGCCAAAGCAGTGGTTTAAAATATGCCTTTGTGGCTTTGCTTTTGTTCAAGTTAACTTCGTTAGTTCAGGAAAAGGACGGTAGCTTAGTACAAGATCTGTCAGAAATCTTCAGATGTTCTCATTTGACTGGACTTTAAATCTATTTTCAATACATATCAAGTTTGCCTTAGTTGGATTCTGAGTGCAGGTGTATAATCTGACTTAAACGGTGCAACTTGACAGCATTGTATGTGTGTACTTAATTGCCCCTACTCCACAGTCCACTGAGCAAGTCTTATTTTCCCCCTTCTGCTTTCAAATTTGCCATTATGAATTTCCTTTCAAATCTTAGATCCTACAAACAACCTCCAGGTGGCTTGCATGCTTCTAGCATCTGTCTTGCTTTTCCTCCCTCCTGGTCTGGGCAAGTCTGCTTTGCACTGACCTTGTTCCAGCTGCTGGTGCCCTTATTGCTGAAGTTCCTCTACAGTTCCAGGTCACGGGGCTCTCTTCTGCTTTGAACAAAGACTCAGCCATGATGTCTTAGCCCTGGAAGTGAGCACTGTTCAGAAAGTTTTAGAGTTTGCCGGTTTTATTCTAGATCTGTAATTCTTTTCCCAGTAAGTGACGGTATTTCCCTAGAAAACACTTCAATAGTACTCGGTGATTTTGAAAAGGGAATGTTTTTAACTGAGATTAAACGTAGGCAAGAACATAAATAGAATATGATTTGATAGAATACATTCCATAGACAAGGCATCTGCTTTGTGTAGGACAAAGTAAGTACCTGCAGTGCAGAGAATGAGGTTGCAAACATGATTGTGCCCTCTGCTCAGTGTCTCCTGCTTTTCCTGGAAACGTTTGCATCTTAGGTAGATGGATTGTCAGACCACTGACGTTAATGAGAAAACTCCACATGACATCTGTTGTGGTTTCTGTGTGTTCCGTGTTCCTTCCTCAATACTCAGGAAACCCATGTGAAGGAAGCAGGATAAAAAAAAAAGTCATATTCATTGTGCAGTTTAGCAAAAGTGGGCATCCTAACTTGTTCGGTCTTTGCCAGATTACTTGGAAAAGTTGGGTAATAAAGGGGAGAGAGACTGTCTTCTGAGATAACAAGTCTTAATGCACTTTTTTAGCTCCTTTTCAGGAGCCAGCGTGCAATTTTATTCTGTACAATGGGCTAAAATGAAAGTCAGAAGTGAATCAGTCTTTTGGGTTTTGTCCCCAGTATTTCCTCTAATTGGCATCGCTAAGGTGACAGTGCATATATTACAAAAGCTGCAATCAAATGTTCCGCGTTTGAAGAGTCTTTTCCATAGCTTAGCTGCCTAGGCTCCTTACCTGGGATATGATCTTATTGTCACTGGATGGTCGTACTGTCCCTTTTGTTAACTAGAACTGGTTTTTAAAGGTAATTCTTTTAAAATTTTAGTAGAACCTTAAGACTTTACCTGATAAAGTTGGCTGTGCAAAATGCATGGAATGGTATTAGTGTTGTTTTATATAACTGACCATGCATAAAACTGTAAGAAATTAAACCCTAACAAATAAGACCCCTTGCCAAGGGATAGATCCCAGTTAAGTGCCTTTGAAAATTCTAGGTAGGAAGCAGCTACTGTGCATGGAAAACAAATATTAGTACAGAGCAAATACATTTTCTAAAGCATTTTAGTAGACACGCTTGTTGAGTTGACCCTTGCTTTTGGAATTGTATCAGCGGAAGTAAGCAGGAATTGGCTTTGCAAATCAAAATGGAAGTCTAGCAGTAACAAGTAACCTTGCAGAGGGCAGGCAGGGCTAATGCTTGCATTCAGCATAAATCCCGCTGTACACTATCATCACCTTTTTGGTATGCTGTGTTTTCTAATGTAGGTCTAGTTAGGTATGCAAAACTTTTATATAAATTTGACTTTGTTTATATGCCCTATAAAGAGTGACCTTGCAACTTTATGTTGGCAATGAAAGGTTTTTTCTGGGTCCGATTTAGTAATTCAGAGAAAACAGCAGAAAGTCAATAAATGCCTGTAAGAGTGTACAGGGCTGAGCTTTCTAGCTGTGGCATGTAGCTGTCATGTTCTGATGTCATCTCTTTACCCTTGGGCCTCTTTGATGAATTCAGATTTGTGACCTTCCAGCAGTAAGAAGTGAAGGTATGGGGCACTGACAGCACTGGACACATAGGGAAAGGATTCCAGTTGAGAACAGCAGTTGTAAAAGCATGTTTGTCTGCAATCTAAAGTAGAAAATAGTTCAAGGAAAAATTGGTTGTGGTTTGCCCCAAATTTTCTTAAACAATTGCTGGGCGAGAAGCTCAGTGGCACAGTAACACCAATTGCCAAGCTGAGTGCATTCAGAAAAGCAGGCCTCTTTTAGCAAAGTGGGGAATTCATTCTGTCCCATACTAATGATGTGCCACATTCTTGGACAGAGAAAACATTTTGTTATTTACTCACCTTTCTAAGCTTCTATGAGTTTGTCATGGTTTTATGATTTTTGGTTATCGGTATTCCACACCATCACATCATGTAATGCACTGGGGGTTTGACTGCTGATGCTCGAGTTCCGGGTGCCTGTCCGGAGGAGAAGAACTACATTTCCCCGAGAAGCTTTGCAGTCAGCGAGGAGATACAACTCCTGGCAAGGTCACCTGATGCTCTCTTCTTCGCCTGCACTTCTCCATCTGCCCTTCTCCGTCTGCTTTTCTTCATCTGCTCAACTGGACTGCACATCTCAGCTCAGCACTGTGGTGAGGCCTATCCACCTTTCAGACACACTCTCTCTCTCTCATTATATTTTGCTGATACCATATTTAGTAAATTAGTTTGTTCCACCTCAGATTGTTGCCGCTGTTTTCAATTATTTTGGGGTCCCCTGTTTCCCTTTTCCAGAGGTGTGGATCCGCGGATCCCTCCGCCCTGCTGGTCACAGCACTGGGCTGAACCAGCCCGTGAACCGTTGACAGAGTTTAGAATAGTTTTCTAAATTCTTGCCAATGAGGTAACATGATGCAAGGTGTTGATAGTTGTGTGGCAATGTAGAGACCAAAGATACAGAGCCAGGCAAACTATTTTCATTTGACCATTGGGTTATTTTATGTTCAAATAGCCCATTAAGTGTGTGTGACTCCTTCTGCTAGTACTTCTGACATGTCATAAATGCAGTGACCCCCAACAAAAGAGGTTAATGGCTTTCTTGTCCTGATGCTGTTGGTGCAACAGAGATGTAAGACACTGAAGGGGTGGATTTGCAGTGTTCTTTGGCTTGTTCAAAATATAATTTTTATAAATGGGAACTAAGAAGGCCCTGGGATATAGGATACAAATAGAACTGCACTTGCTGTCGTCTATCTTTCGAATGAGTGGCGCATACGTTCTTGTGAAAGGGAACTGAATTTAATCACATAAAAAGTGTTTTCCAGAGTAATTTAAGGGTAAGTAAATATTTATTAGCAGTGCAGAATCATAGCAAACCACAGCAGAATTTTACTGAGAAATGACCTTATAGTTAATAACTATCTTATAAATGTAAACTATAATAATCTACCTTTAAAATACGGGTCAGTGACTGTCATCACTCTGTAGTAAAGGCTGCTGGAGAGGAAGACGTGCAGCAGGCTGAAGGGAACACTCCTGGGACCTGGCAATTAACACATCCTGAGCATGCAGTTCCCACAGCAGTGCTAACTCTGCATGTGACAGAAGCATTAGGAAAACTTGTATCATTGCGTGTTTTTCTTGCCAGTAACAAAATTCTCGGTAGCTGCAGTTTAATTTACGTATGCATTAGATAGAGAAGCTCCAGGCATTAGTGCCTAAAACTATGGGAAGTAAAGTAACTGGTTTTCCTACCCCTAGCATGATATTTTTCAAGAATGGCCACCTCTGCTGTGTGACAAAGGCTGAGTTGATCACTGAGGGCTAGGAGAGACCGAGCAGCTCTCAGCTGGAGTCAGCTACTGCTGCAAGTGCTTTGTGCTGAGGACTTGTGAACTCCCAGGTCCCAGGGTCCACTCTCCCAGCCTGCTCCTGGATCCTTATGTGACAGCCTTCATGCAGCTGGCAGAGATTTCTGCTGAGCAGTGTGTGGAAGACTGCAGCAAAGTGCCCCTGGGTAGCTCCTTTGTGCATTCACGGTCTTCAGTGCAGCAGAGGGACTTTGTGCTGAATTTGTGAACCAAGGTGAATTTCACTTCACCGATAAATCTGCTAGAACTGGTGGAAATGGCACCTGTGTATTTATTGTAGGATTTACTGCCAGTGTTACATGAGTGGTCCATTGAGAAATCTCTTAAGTACCAGCAGGCAGATATATTCTGAAGTATAAAACTTTCATGTTAAGCAAAAAAAAAAAAAAAAAAAAAAAAAAAGAAAGAAAAGAAATAGTAATAATCCTATCTGCATTGTCCCCTTCCCTGTTTTCTTTTCCCTGTTTGCCTGCATCTTCAATCTAAAATAAGCGAGTGTATTTTTGTGCATTTTGGAAATACAGCAGCAAGTACAGTTTCACACATCTTAAAGAAGACCAGCTAAGGAGTCTTATTAGCTGAGTAGTACCTGTATATCACTGACAAAATTTTCCTTCTTCTGGCATCACAGAAAAATTTGCTTAAAACAAATCGCTGCACAGAAATGTGAGTATGGCGTCTTTATATTTCTTTAAGGTCAGACTAGTATACTTGCAGTTCTGGAGGGATATGAATCATAGCTACTGTTTTTGAAAACCTCTAGTTGTAGCAAGTGGACGTCAGCAACAGAATTACCATGTGCTGTTTCACTGGTGGCCTCATTGGCCTGAGGTACAGGCTTCACATCTTGTGTGGTAGGGAAGGAGAGGGAGAAATTGTGGCTGTAGGTATAGGTACTGCTGACCCCCCTTGGGACAGTCAAAATTTAGGATAGCAACCTGCATTAGATTTACAGTGAAGCTAATGTACATTGAGGAGCCTTGTATAGAAAATGGCTCCCCACAGTGATTGGCAGCAAGCAAGTCAGAAGAGCATGAACACAAAAAAGGCTGCTAGAGACTAAAGCAGATCCAGCCACGTGGCACTGGGGCTGTGAGGACAGGTGGGTTGTGGCATTTGTCTCACAGTGACTTCCCTCATAGTAAGCCTTTTTCCAAGGCAGAAACTCGTAGAAGGATAACAAGCAGAGCTACAGCCACCCTCCCTTTGCAGGACATACTGTGGGAGGGGAGGAGCCAACCTGATGTCATTACAGTTCTGTTGGACTGCCCTGTTAAAGGTGATGCCTTATTGCTATTTTTAATCTCATTTTAATTTTTTTGTAAGAATTGAGTTGTTAAAGCAGATTGTTTCCATGCTTCGTTCATCCACCTACAGGGAAAACAGTGCAAGGGAGTTTCAAACTGTAATTCACATGGGACACAGCCACAAGAATTTCCAGATGCACATATTTGGATTACTCTGAAAAGATTGTTTGCTAGGGAATCCGCTTCCATCCTAATTTCTGGTCATACCTTCTTATAATTTATAACAGCAGTGCCTTATGTTATGAACCTTAGGTTTCTTTTGTACTTTCCCAGGATTTTCATTGTGGGCCAAAGAACACCTGGATAAGGATATATATTTCACCTTGTAAAAATACTGTTTCAGCAGAAGTAAAGGAGACTGAAAGTCAGAGCAAAGGTCCTTATTGGGGTCTAGAAAAAGAAATGTCAGTTCGGGCGAGTTGTGGTAAAGATATGCCCAAAGCATCCAGATAGGAATCTAAAGGATTGAAGAGGCCTGCAGGTAGTGAGCTTAGAGCTCAGAGAATGATAGGCAGTGTGAGAGAGGTGTTATATGGCAAGTAATGAATTTGATTCCCCTTCTGATTTTCGCACTGAGAGTAGGAGAAGGAGAAAGTATGCATAATGTAATGTAATGTGAGACTACTGTAAGAGAAGGGTAATGCAACCTAACAGAGGCCTAGAGGGGGGACTGTAGGTGAACGTCCTGGTAGGCAACGAAAGGAAGTATATGTTTGCAATGGATGCCTAATGCTTCAGGTTTTGTGCAGGTGATGTCACTGAACCACATGCATGCATCCAATGTAGTTCTGAGATGGTAAACTAAGGCAAGAGATGTGTGATCTCTCACTATAATTTGACCTTCCTACATATTATGTTTATGTTTGTTTGTATAGCTGCTTGGTAATTCGTTTTGCCAGCTCTTGGTTTCCATATGTCTTAAGTAATGACAGTGTATTCTCAGATTTACTTCTATTTATACTAATTAAATACTAGTAAACCTGTCCACTTAAAGGACAAATTATAAATCGTCTTTTTCTCAGCTTAATGTTGAGCCTTTCTATATTCCTGAATATTAAAGCTTCTTTATTTTTTATGTTTCCCTTTCTTAGAACAGTTAAGCAAGTTTATAGTCCTGCATAATTTAGCTATACACTTCTTAGATTAGGCTCATACAGAGGAAATCATGACAAATTATGTAGGAGGAAGATTTCCAGTTATTCAAGGCCTAAGGTGATGAAATTGTATAGAGATTTATATTTTCATGAAGCAAAATTGCAGTGTCTCCAGAACATTTCCATTGCATATGAGCTTGAATATACATGAGAAAATCATTATCAAGGTTATCTACTTGAATTTCTTTTAAATAAATGGTTATATAGGGTTGGAAAATAACAGCTAGCTCCGTAGCTCTTAGGAGAGAGAAGGGTAATTCCTGACTTTGTGGAAGGTCATCAAAGCAGGCTGTGTGTTGACAGCTGCCAGTGCAAAGGGAAAGGAAGAATACTTTTAAAATACGGAAAGTGATGGGGATATCTTCCTTAAGAATTTGGAGGAAGGGAAATGCTTGCTCTGCAGGATGGTCATTAGCTGTAACTGTGATGGTGGACGCAGGTCTTGGCCAGCTGTCCGCCCTGTCCGTGTGGCACAGCCCTGCACTCTGGCTGACTTGTTTTATGGTGAAGACAGGAAGGTGTTTCAGCCCATGGATTGCAGTTCAGTGTTTTGCAGTCAGCAGTGGTGTGCACTGAGTAATTGCCTTCCATTTCCAAACCTATGTACTGAATCAATTTAATGGTGTCTTACCAGTCCCACTGAGCAGGGTGAGCATTCCTTCCAGGCCTCTGTGGGCAGAGAGCTGTGTGATGGAGAAGAGGTCTGTCTGTTCCTAGCTAGCACAACTACACAGAGGGTTGTTCTTCTCATGGCTACACAGGTTAATCTGAGGACTCCTGTACAGTCAGCCATGCTGCGGGAAGTCAGTGATCATCCTAACAGAGAAGGGAGCCTTCAGGTACAGAGATGGTGCAGTGTCTGTTCACCTTCTGCCACCTGGACTTCCAGCTGACTGACAAAGACAAAATTGATCTGTGCTCAGAAGTGCGTCTTAAGGAGGAACATAGAGCATGGCCACGAGGCCAAATATAGCAGCAGTATTTTCTGCACAGCTATGTCTCTGAAGCAATGATGTGATCTTGGAAATTTGGCAGAAGAGATCGCTGTGCCAAGTACCTGATGTCCTTGTTGTCCTTACTGCTACTGGAAAGCAGACACGAAGAATTATTTGGCTGTTGAGGAGAGCTGTATCTTTTCCTGCAAGCTAGTGTGTAGGATGCTGTGGAAATTAGCTGACTTTTTACACATTGAAGCCAAAAAGGGCTTGGCATCAGCCCTCCTTGGTTTCAGTTGCCCTAATGCAAAGCTGAATGTCCTTACAAGCATGTGGAAGAGGGAGCGCAGAGTTGGTCTGACCCTGTGTAGTCATCAGTGCAAACCAGGAATGCGTGAATGCCTTTCAACACAAGATAGGTTTTTATAACCTCTGTTATCCATAAGAGGTCTTCTCTTCTGCCTCTCTCACGCTTCTGCAGCCTTACTTTAGTCTTTCTGTAGCTCAGTTCCATTCCCAGAGGCCTGAAATGAATAAATCCAAACATGCTCTATTTCAGCTTATACCCCATGAACAGCACTGCCGAAGTGGCATTTTGGAGACAGAGAAGCGAGCCACATTTGCTTGTGGAAAAAAAAGAAAGAACTGCAGTAACACGGTGACGTAAGGTTTATCCTGCAGGTTCACCTCGGGTTACAACCGGATCTAATTCAGCATGCTCTTGTCAGTACAGCTTACTTCAGCTGAACCAAGAAATACAGTTCAATTCTGCATGCGGCTAACTCCCACATAAAGCATCAAAACCTTTCCAATCTGATTTTTTTTGTTTTTTGTTGTTTTTTTTTTTTTCACTTGAGGAACACTTGGGCCTGAATAATGTGTGTTTATTTATTTGTCTGCTACCAGCTGAAAGTAATTTCATGAATTTGATTAAACAACCGCCTCAGAGTAAACTGGAGAATCACATACTTAAAGGAGTTGTTCCCACACATAGACACTAATGAGGCTGTACAGGAGAATGTTGCTGTTTGGGGCCTCTGCACATCCCCAGGGAGCATTTCCCCACTGGGAAAAGGTCCTGCTCTGCAGTCCTGACCTAGTCTAGGGTTTGAAGTAGCTCTGCCAGCTAGTGATGTGCTGAAGTATTTCGTTGTTTTCATCTTGGTAGACTCTGAGAAATGACTTGCATAATTTTCACAGTGATATCTTTCTGATCTGCAACAATTTTGCAGTTCTCTTTTGTATCATGCATGGTGTAGTGGCAGTGTTCATCTGCTGGCAGACCCCTGAATCTCCCCGAATTGTGAGTGCTGAAAACCATGGTGCCAGACCAGAAGTCGCATTTGTGTGGAACATGTCAAGCAGTTCCAAGAAAGGAACTGGGCAAGGTGTTTTTACACACTGAGGCAAGTGGAGTTGATGTATGCTTGCTGCCTTCATCTTCAAGTGCTGCTGGCTACTGGCAGAGTGAAAAAATGCTTTAGAAAGCAAAGGTTTGTGGTGCACTTCCTGAGCTATAATCTTTTTTTATTTTTATTTTTATTTTTTTTCTTAAACAGAAATGAGATTTTAATGCAGAAATCTCTTCTCTCAACTTTAGAGTTAAGCAAACATTGTGTTGGATCTGACCATGTGCATTGTTCCTGACAGTTTACAGGAACAGGCCAGCGGATAGCTATGAAGTAATGTGACAGAAGGGGAATTTTCTTTTTAATCCCTGACATTTAATCATTGCTAGTGTCAGGAAATATAAATATTTGTCTTCTGTTGCTTAAAGAAAGCAAGGTTCATTAAGGATTATATCCTTTCTTTCTAAAACAAATGAGTTTCTAATGGGAACATGCAGGAATTCATTAACAATCTAATGAATATTTTTAATAGTCCTTTTTGGTCCCAATTATAATATAATGCAGACAGCTCCACAGGGTAAACTACATTTCAGGTTTAAAAAGGTACAACAGACTTTTCATTAATCTCTTTTAGCTTTGCCTTTCAGTTTTAACCTCCCTATTGAACTGGCTGTAGGCGGTGCTGTCCCTATGCCAGCTTTACAGTCACTTACTTGGTTTGCTTGAGTGAAGAGGGCTTCCGCACCCCGCCTCGGGTTTCAGGCTGTGTGCCTGACATTGCCGGTGCCTCCAGGAGCTCAAGTAGGTGGCACCGCCGGGCTGCTGCCACCAGGGCTGAGATCACCCAGCCTGCCTGCCTCTGTGATGGATGTCTCTAACTCTTTCCAACTCGAGCTGACTTTGATCCCACGTAATGAAAAGCCTTAAAATAGACAGCGGAAGGGAACAGAGAGGAGCTTTAATTATTTACTGGTGAGGTAGAATCCGTATCTTTTGTAAAGATACTTTTTTGTTGTTTTTTGGTCTATTCAGTTTTCATTAAGCCAAATTTAAATCTTTGTGCTCAGTGTTGATTCAGATTCTGGGGTTGATTAAAGAGGCTTTTGAAGAGAGCTGCATTTTTTTCTTCTTTTGCCTAGTTATTTTTCCCATTTCCTGAATGAAATGAAAATACTCCTTTAGCAATTTACAGTATGTTAGCTGCAGCAGTGCTGGCAGATACTAGCTCGAAGTTTTAGTTTCTCTAAGCAACCAGAGCTGAAGAGTGCTGCTTTTCTTCCACTGCTGATGTCTTTGTGCTGGGCCCACAGTGCCCTAACTGTTAGGTACTATTTCAGCAGCACAGGGCTGCATGTGGCCATTTCTGGGACATGGGCACCCGACAACTGCATTTCAGATTGTTTTTTTTCCAATTGCAAAGCAATCCTCATCATACTAAACATTTTGATGCTGTTTTTGCCTTCTTCTGAAAGCAGTGGTGATGTCTTGCCATTCATCGCACTGTTAATACAGCAAGTGATCATGAAGATGATGAAGGGCCTGGAGCACCTCTCCTGTGAGGAGGCGGAGAGAGCTGGGGCTGTTCAGCACGGAGAAGAGGAGGCTTAGGAGGATCTGTTCAGCGTGGAGGAGAAGGGGAGACTTAGGAGGATCTCATCAGTTTCTATAGATACCTGCAAGAAGGGTGCAAAGAAGATGGAGTCAGACTCCATCCAGTGTTGCCTGGTGCCAAGACAAGAGGCAGTGAGCACAACCTGGAACGCAGGATGTTCCCTCAGAACACCAGGAGCACTGTGTAGGTGTAGGTGACGGAGCGCTGGCACAGGCTGCCCAGAGGCTGTGTGTGGGCTCTGCTGCTCAGAGATCTTCAGCGGCTGCCTGAAGTTGGGCCTGGGGTTCAGGCCCTGCCAGCCTCAGCCGCCTAGGTAAACAAAGGAAACAAATTCGCTGAAGGAGGGGGTTGGAAAACTGCTTCCAAGTGCCACAAACGTCCTTGAGGGTAAAAATGAGAAGCTCTAGGCTAGACTGGAACTAAAAGTTAATGAATGTGGCTGGTGGGTACTTTGTATTTTTAGGCCCAATTTGTAACTTAAGTCACTGGGAAGGGATGAGTGGGAGCTTCAGTTCCTGTGACAAAATATACACTGTCTTCATGCTGGCCTATTTTTCACAGTCCACTGAAGCCCACAGCCTGGCTGGTGGTGGTGGGGCTGGCCTGCCATCACCTTGGTGAGCACCTAACCCTGGCAGGCGCGCAAGAGGCTGAAAGGTTTTATCTGAAACCCAGTGCAGGAGCTGGAGGAATTAGACACCAGCCCCTGAGAACATGAACATGAGCAGGCTGAGAGGGTGGGGAAGATGGGCTTTTGGTGCACCATTTCCTTGCCTCGCTGCACTTAAAGCCAGAAATAACATAGCAATTCCTGAGCAAAGGCTAACTTGATTTGTTTTGATCTAAAGATTTGATGATCTTTAAGGTCCCTTCCAACCTGAACTGATGATTCATAGTATGTGTGCTAGGGAGATTTGCATGCTCACACTGAGACTTGAGGAGCTCCAGTGCCCATCAGTATCACTGTGTCCACAGCTTCTTCAGAGAAATAGCCAGTAATGGGAAATACAGTGAGGGCTCAGAGAAATGTCCTTGCTTTATCCTTGGTGGATGGTCTTGATGCCATTAGCAAACTACTGTACATAGGGGAAAACATGCCTTTAATAGTCTTGTTTCAGCTGCTGTTAATTTGATTTCCCTCAGGTATTCTGTGTTCAGTCACGAAGTCCTGGAGCAAGACTTGGTGTAGCAAGGAGTGCAAATAATTTACTCTGCAATGTCTGAGGTTCCTAGATAAAGCATGCACTATTTCAAACACAGCAAAAAAAAAATTCCTTTTATTTGGGGATAGACAAGGTGAATTCAGAGAGAGGGGAGGAGGTGCTGTAATAATAAATGCGTTTATTCAAAGCAGTTTTGTGACAACGAGTAGATTACGTCCAGACCTGTGCTCAGCTTCTGTGCGTACACATTGTATGTTTGCAGGTTGTTTGTCATGATGTTTCGCAGAGCAATGTTAAAATAGTTTGTAATTACTGATAGATTATTTATGCCTAAAATATTTTTCTATATATCCCTTTTTCTCTGGAAGTTGTTAGTTTAGTTTATGCGTTCAATTCTATTCCAGCCATAAATGTAGACAAGATTACTTCTTTTTTCATGGAAACTGAGGAAGTGCAAGTTAGGCACATAATTATGTCTGTCTTGAGACTAAACTGCATTTGTTTGCATTTGTTTGTATTTATGTAAATCTTCAGTAGGACAGTTGGAAAGAATGGACTGGATTCTGCCCCAGATCATCATTTCCTGTTGTTTTGCTGGAGCTCGTTTCAAAGTGGGATTTTTCAGTAGGACTCAATATTGCTGTTGCATGGGTTCTGCTGCTACTGTGGTACTGCTTGACTTGTATAGCTTTGCAAAAGCTAAAATTAAAGCATTTAGAGAAGAAATAGGTCATGACTGAGTGCATTTATATGTGAATGCTAATTATTCACAACTTTAAAATTATTGAATGAGTTTCTTTGGATTTGCTCTGTTCCATAGATCCCATTGACATTTAAATGTAATTTACTTCTATCACCATGTTATATCATAAAATCCAGTTTCTGATATTTTCATTAGCTGGTAGATGTTCTGTAATATAAAAGGAAATCATACTTAGGTCATGGAGGAAAAGGAAATGCAGTTAATCTGTTAATTCCTAAAATTCACTAATTAATTTTTTTAATCTCATACTGGTATTAGGAAGATTTAGGGTTTTATTTTCAGTAAAAGTTGTGTAAAGTTCCTGAAATTCTCTGCACGGTTTAAGATGAGCGTATGATGGGAGGTTCAAAGTCACCACATCCTAAATGCTGCACTCCAGCCTTTTGGACTTGCAGCTTCTAATTGTCTCTTTTCATATGGAAAATGTATGCTTCTCCTGAAGGTGCTGATTCTTCTAATCATTCCTTCCCATTCTGATGAGTTTGCACCTTCTCGGAGAAAAGCCTTTGAGAGTGATTTCTTGTCTGAGGTAGTCTCTGCT
The DNA here is from genome assembly GCF_951394365.1 of Tetrao urogallus. Taxonomy (NCBI): domain Eukaryota; kingdom Metazoa; phylum Chordata; class Aves; order Galliformes; family Phasianidae; genus Tetrao; species Tetrao urogallus. Next base: position 41,073,587 of record NC_136815.1, on the reverse strand, counting down.
CTGGTTTGAATTTCCATAAATCAGGGCTGAAAGGGAAGTTTGTGGTAGCTGAAATACTGCTCTGAAGAATGCAAGAAGCACACTGTAGTGTCTGAGCTTTTGAAAGTGTGTATTTTTCCTGGGTACCAGTTTTCACTGTATTCAAAGAAAGATTTTCATGGCAGCTGCAGATGTCTTTTGTAGGTGGTATTCAATGCTACTGATTTCTCAGACCTCAGAAATAGTGTGCACGGTAGGATTTTTGACCGGAGTAATGTTCAGGTGGTGGTGGGTTAAAAGTCTCTCTTTCACCAACAATCAAATTGATAATTCACAAATCATTATTTGCCTTTCTGTAAGCCCATTTTCCCCTTTCACCTCTTTTGCCTGTGCTTCATCTTGTAAAATGTGGCGTTAACATGACTCCCAGGTTGGGTGTTTTTTCCTGTTTGATGACTGCGAGGAGCCCAGGGTCTGTGAGGCATTTACTGCCAGCATTGCATAACTTGTCATTTGGCTGCTGTAAGCAACTGTGCCTGGGGAGCTTCATGCGCCTCTCTGCAGGCTGAGCCGCGCAGCTGATCGTGACACCCGTCCTCGTAGGATGAGATCATCAGCTAAATATAGGTTATAAAGTGGGAAGACCGCGCTCAAGGAGAGGCGTTGTTTCCCCGTTTTCCCCGCGCCGTGCTAGAAGTGGAAGGATAACATCTCTCCTAGCAGGTACAGAGCAAAAGAGATTTAATGTGCTGACCATGGGAAGATGTGCATCGTGCCATCTCCTGCGTGTGGTGGTCTTTCCTTCCTCATCAGTGTGCTTTCACCCCTTCCTCGAGTCCACCTGGGTCTGTGCAGATTTCTCACTGAAAGCTGTCATCTGTCATCCTGGCATCTCTGGCTGATATTTGGGATTTCTCTGCAGGATGGGTACAGCAGAGGGAGCAGTAGGACAAGCTTCTCCCAGGCTGTCTCGCCCTACATGCTCCCTCCCAGCTTGTACCCCCCGGGCTCAGCAGCATCCCCTTCGGGTGCTCTCCCAGCAGGATACAGCCCCAGCCCGAGGGGTGCGTGGGTGCCATTGGTTCGGCATGCAGATGGCAGGAGACAGCTGCGTGGCCATGACACCCGCCACGATGTCTGCAGAGCCCCCCCGCACCTCAGAGTGTGAGGCAGACACTGATGGCATTTATATAAGTGATCTGGTGGGATTCCTGTCACTGCTCTATATATTATGCTCCAACAATCATCATCACTTTTAAAATTGTTAGGGTTCTTCCTGTGTTCTTGCTAGGTATTTTTTTTCTTTTAAAAAAAAAGAAAAAAAAGAAAGAAAAAAAAAAAAAGAAAAAGTTTTCTTTCCCCTTTTGCCCAGGTTTTTGTCTGGAGAGTTGCATAAAGTAAGCCCCAGTACAAGAAAGGCGCAGAGCTCTTGGAATTAGTCCAGAGGATGACCACTAAGATGATCAGAGAGCTGGAGCCCCCTCTTATGTAGAAAGGTTGAGGGAACTGGGCTTGTTTAGCTTGGAGAAGAGAAGGGTCCAGGGAGACCTCGTTGTTGCCTTCCAGTACCTGAAGGGAGCTTATAAACAGGAGGGGGAATGGCTGTATACGAGGGTAGATGGTGATAGGACAAGGGGGAATGGTCTTAAACTGAGACAGGGGATGTTTAGGTTAGATATTAGGAGGAAGTTTTTCCACTCAGAGGGCAGTAATGCACTGGAACAGGTTGCCTAAGGAGGCTGTGGATGCCCCATCCCTGGAGGCATTCAAGGCCAGGCTGGATGTGGCTCTGGGCAGCCTGGTCTGGTGGTTGGTGACCCTGCACATAGCAGGGGGTTGAAACTAGGTGATAATTGTGGTCCTTTTCAACCCAGACCATTCTATGATTCATTTTAGAGCGGGAAGGATTTTTTGGTGGGATGTGGGATGAATGAAAGAAAGTTGTTCTTGTGTTGAGCCAAACTGAACAGAGAATGTATTTCATAGATTATTTTCTCCCAGTCCTGAAAGAAGTGTATGGTCTCTTCATCCACACGCGTGTCTGCCTGCACGCGCGCTTCAGACATTGGCCAGCTTTCCATGAAAGGCCTGTGGTTGTCTGTCTAGGCAAATGTAAATACCTAACATTTGTAGCACCTTAATGAAAAAATTCACTGGAAGCCTTCTTTCACTTCAGAGCATAGCATTGCAGTGAAACCAAGGTACTGGAATGAGAAAGGATAGCAGAGCCATTTTCTTAATAAAAATATTCTGTTTGCTTCCTAATTTCAGGAATAAGGGCATGAATATCAGGATAAGGTCGTGATAAGATGAATTTTGATGCTGTGGTCTTCAGTCTGATAAGTGTTTCAGCCATTCTTTTCAGGCACTGGATGCCATGAGCTCTCCTATTTAGCACTCATTAGTACTTCTGCATGCGGCGTTAGGCATGATTTCAAAACCAGATTAGTGCAGCAACTAGAAGGACAGTTGTGGAGACCTGAGGAAATTCGAAGGATCATTGTGGAGGTAGTGTTGCAGCATGACTGCATGGTAGTTGAGAGGAAGCTGAAGGTAGATATGGACAACTCTCAGTTCCTGAGGGATAGGAATATTGATGGGAGTTTAGAGGAAACAGGGATTGCTGTCATTGGGAGCAGTAATTAACAAGGTCCTTAAATCCTTAGGAAAACAATTTTCATTAGATGCACTGCTCACCAAGCAACTTTAATGAAATACAGCTGTCACTTCAAACCTTTCAAGTTCAGCATTTTCAGGCAGGGAACCAATAATGGATGATACAGCCTTTTTTATTTATCCGTAAGCACCATCAGGCCAGGAAGGACTTTTCCAGGACTCAGCACTGGGTGCAATTAGGTTTACCTGTCTTTTTTTTTCCCCGTACTATTTCTTTTTTTAAAAAATACATATTTTTCCTTTCAGTGAAGTAAAAATGACTTATGATGACTCACTGATTTAAGTTCTTCTGATTTTGTTAAATCTCAGAGGTCTTTGTTTTACTGATCATTTTAGATGTCTACCAAGAAGAGTAGTCTTTTTCATTTATTCAGTGTTTGTATTAGTGGTAAATGGAAGGAGAATTATTCTGGTTGTTCTCTTTGGTATTTTTCAAGTAAGCGGCTTACTGTTCAGTGGTGAGCTTCCTGGGAGCAGTAGGAGGACTCATCTCAGTGCCCAGGTGCCAGAACAGGTCTCCATGGAGCAGCTAGTCTCCTTCTGAGGGCTGGGGCTGTGCTGTGCCTGGCTGAGGCCACGTTGGTCTCCTGTGCTGTGTCATGAGAGCAGCAAGGGGTTGAGTGCTGTGGGATGACACCAAGAGCCCCCATCCCCACTGACTTCACTAGATGTTCTCCATCTCTTTCAGTCTCTTTTTTTTTTTTTTTCTCTTGGGCTGAGCAACCACCAAACACATGACATTCAATATGAGAAAGTGCTGGAATCTGTACCTGGGATGATGCAACGCCAGATGTATATACAGAGTGAGGATGAGAAGCTTGTGAGCAATGCCACAAAAAAGGGGAGTTGGAGGTTCTGGTTGACAAGAAGTTAAATGAGAGCTGTGTGCTCTGGCAACCCAAAGGGCCACCTGCACTCCGGGGTGCATCAGGCCCATCACTGTCAGTGGGTGAGGAAAGGGGCTGTGCCACTCTGCTCTGCACTGTGCGGCCTCACCTCCAGCACTGTGTGTGGGTTTGGGTGCCACACTATGAGAAGTGCATAAAACTATTAGAGAGTGTTCAAAGGAGGGCCTGGATAACAAAATGTGAGAAAGCTGAGAGGAGGCCTCAGGCAGCCTACAGCTCCTCACAGGGAGTGGAGGGGCAGCGCTGAGCTTTGCTCTCTGCTGACAGAACTAGGCCCAAGGGAATGGCCTGGAGCTGTGACAGGGGTACAGCTGTACCCTTGGAGTGGGGGTTAGGAAAAGGTTCTTCACCACAGGGCAGTGGGCATGGAACAGGCTGCCCAGGACAGTGGTCACAGCCCCTAGCTGCTGGAGCTCAAGAAGTGTTTGGACAGCACTCTCAGGCATAGGCTTTCAGTTTGAATTCTCTTGTGTGAAGCCAGGAGTTGGACTAGATAATTCTTAAGGGTCCCTTCCAACTCAGGATATACTATTATGGCTTAGTACAAAGGTGGTAGGTAGGAGAGGAGCAACGTGTAGGGCAATTCTTGGCCTAACCTTGACTTTTGGACCTCACCGGAGAAGACTCCTGGTGTAACCAAGCAGCTGAGTCACAAGGTCTGGAGATAGACTGGGGGTAATGGGGTCAATTTAAGTATCACTGAAAAAAGTCCATGTGTTTGATCCACCATGACACATGGAACTGCATTTCTGTCAATGTAATGGCAGTCCTCTACTCAAAACTCCTACTCTTGAACGAGCCCGTGCTGAAATCAGCTGTAGAGGTTAAAGAGATTGTTCCCATGAGCAAGAATTACTCTGAGTAAGACTTAGAAGGACAGAGCCCGTAGGGTGAAAAATGTTGCTTGTCCCAGTAAGCTCAAATCTTAAGGCTGTCAAGAGAAATGAATTCAAAATGCTGACAGAGAAGGGAAGATCAAGAGCAAATTCTATGCACATTAAAAATAGCTGAATATGAAGGGACAGAGCATGCCTCTTAGGCACTGGGCTAAATTGGAAACGGGTAGGAAGTCACATGGTTTCAAATGTGTTACGTATTTGTACTCGTGACCAAATTACTCTCACCTCTTCATCCTTCTCTCCAGCTCCTGCCCCTCCAGCAACTTATTATTAGTTTGTATTTGTATGTCTCTGGGTGCTCCTCAGTCTGTTGCATTTAGTGATTTTTATAAGCAACAGGCCCTGCTAAGAGAGGAAAAGCAGTAGTCCTCCTAGCTTTGGTAAATCTCACCCAACCATGCTCTGTACTGGCTGCCATGCTCAGCTCTGGCCATCTTAGGCGCTGGTATTGCTGTACGCCTCTTCATTTGAGGAAACTGGACACCTGTCTTTTCCTTTGGCTTACGTGAAACAGTTTTTGGACATATGACCTCTCTGTCCCATTCATGGCAATGGGATCTTGCTGTCTACATCACCATCAAGCTTCACCAGAAATTTGAAGCACACAATTTTTCAAAGCTCCACCTCTACATACTCTTATGTTTATAATTAACATTTTATGAGACATGAGAAGTATATAATTAATGTTCTTTTAGAGGATCCAAAACCTAATCTATTTTTTTCCTGTTATCTAGTAAAGGAAATACAACCAATCAGATAAAACTTTTGTGGATCCATTGCTTCCCCCTCAATTGAGCACTCTCTAAAAGTAGATTGGAATCGAAGAAACGGCTCAGTCTTAATTCTTCACTTCCGATCCATCACATTGGTGCATCACACTTTCTTCCATGGAGAGCTGTTTTGTCCTTGCAGGTTGTGTTCATGAAAAGGAGCCCTCAGCCGCAAAAGCACAACTTGCCTTCCTCGTTCTTGTTTCTCTCTCTGAGCTTTTAAAGCACTGTGCTTCTTAAAACGTAATGTTAACTTTGCTTCTAGTGCTTATCTGCCCTTTGGGTCTCCCATCCCTGCAGAACAGTTTAAGAACACTGATTTGAGGTACAGTGTTGTCATACACAGCATGGAGTTGCTCTGTTTGAATGAGAGTCACTGCAGTGGAAAGACTTTCTCTGGTGTAAGAGATTTGTAATGGTAGATGTGACTCTATTGGAAATCAGTGCTAGGCATCGTTTCTGCAATTCACAGCAACTCCTAAAACTGAATGATAGAGATGGTCCTTGAATCCTGCTATCAGCAAGCCACAGTTTTGGGACCTGAGGCAGAGGAGAAGTTGAATGACTGCCTTAATATCTGGCAGGAAGTCAGTGGCATATTTTTTGCTTACTGGAGTTTTAAAGTTCTCTGCAAAGCAGACATCAAGCATACTGAAGTCTGTATTTGCTATTAGTAGAAAAGATTAGCGACTCAAAATAAATCGTTTGATTCTTCAGGAATCATGTTGTCAGCTAGTTTATTCCTTAATATTTGTATGTTACGGGCAGCTTTTCCAGGTGTGTGAACCTTAGCTGACTCCAAACTAGGAGCTGTTGCCTTTTTTGCCTGCAAGACTGACCACGGCAGGGGTGTGCACTTTGTGTTTTTATCCAACTTTGTCTCCTGCAGGAGCATCGTGAACAGTAGCTCGTCAGAGATGAAGTGCAGACTTCTTTTTCACTAATGTACAGCCCTTCAGAATATCCTTTTACAGCCCTTTCAGCCTTTCCAAGTTTGAGCTGTTTTCTCTGTTAGCCTGGAGTAAATGCATACTTACTTTTATTACTAGATCAGCCTTGCCTCTCAACACGGGTGCTCTGGAAAGTGTAAAGTCTCATCAAGTAGGCCATTGGCAGAGCATTTATAAACTGTGCTTTTAGCTAAGTGATGCTGGACACAGCTTGGCTTCACGCCCCCTGCCCTGACCTGTGCTGGCAGCAGGATAAGGCTAAGGACTGTGAAACAGATATTTACTGTATTTTTCTGCTTGAACTGTTGTGACAGTAAATTGGTGTTTTCCAGTTTTAACACAAAGCGTTCAATAATTCATGTGTTTTACATACAGTGTTGTTCCATTAGCACCAGTCTTTGAGATAAGAAAATCCTGATGGCAAGCAGTATTCAACCAAATGCACATTTAGAGATTAAAAACCAGCTGCTTCCTAAGGCTGGTATCAAGAGCCAGGGGTTTGCGTCAACAGTATTGACTCCTGAAGTCACCAATAGTAATCCTGACTTTCTGTGCTTTGTGGAAGGACTTGTTCACTTAATTGCATTGAAAGCTGCCAAGAATCAGTAGTTTAATTATTTTGGAGCCTGACTTCTGAACAAAATTGCAGTGCATTGGTATTGTAAGGAGACGCAAATTTACAAAGATTGAAAGTTTAGAGTCTTAACGTTTGAAATCAAGTATGGTTCTTTTTAATTCTATATTCAGCTTCTCTCTATAGATCTCTGTATGGGCTAAGGTGCTGCCAGCATCCAGATATGCATTTCTGCAGGAGCTTGATATGACAGAATGCTGTTCCGCACCCTTCTTTCCCTAACTGGTGGCATTTGCAGTCATCCACAGAAAATGCTTTGTGGTGATCCTGTTTCTTACTGTGATTAAATCGGTGACTGCAGGATTCGAACTCGGAGACTGTGACTGATAGTAGCTCTGGCACAAGCAATGATCCCAGGTCCCCATGCGCCGAACATAAGCTGCGCCACTTAAAGCATTTTTATTCCCAAGTGCTACAACAGCATGTTTTGCAGCAGCTTCCAAGGAAGGATGGGATTATTTCAGTGTATTCACACAGGCTGAGCGAGCCTCCAGAATGTAAACGAGCATGTTCAGAATGCGGTGTTTGGTGGCAGTGCGTGTGAGCCGCTTGCAGAGGGGGTTATTTTTGTTGAGGTGAAGAGTGTGCGTGTGCTGTGCGTGTTGTGTTGTGGGAGGTATGTGCTGTGCATGGGGGCGACGTGGGGATGGAATGTCGGCCTGGGGAGAGGGAGAGGAGGGAGGGGGTCTGGGTGCCTGTGATTGGTAAGAGCTCCACAAAGGCATCTGCCAGCAGGACTTCAGAGGAATGTGAAACCAAATCATTTACAAGTTAAAGATAGACGCAGAATACACAGCATCTTGAGCCAGGGCTTAAATTCATCCCTGTCCGCCTGGCTCCTCGCAAAGCTCTGCCTGTCAGCTTTCCTCTATCTCCTCTCAAGACTCTAATATTCCTTGAAAAAGTACCATAGTTCTGGATTCTGTGGAATTACTGAGGTGGCAGAAGGGATCATGGTGCATACCATAGGGTAAGTAGGAAGCTTGCCTTTTGCCATTTGCTGCAGTGGTGTCTCTGCTTTCCTTCTGCTTTCGGAGCTCAGTTTTTGGAGCCCAGGAGTTCCTTTAAGGTAGATATCCAAGTAATGCTTTCCCTCATGATTTCTTTTGCCCTATTTTCCCAATACAGTTGTTTGAACTGTATTCTCCAACAATGGGTTAACTCACAAGGTTTCTTGTTTTGGTGTACTTGGGGAGTCTTTGTCTTTAATAATCTTTTCCTTACAATTCTGAGTGCTGTTTTCCTATCAGCTGGATTTTGTTATAAACCTTTGCCCTTCTCAGAGAGATGTGCTGTCTGAAATGCTTTTTGTTACAGTTGAAAAGCTAACTGTTTTCCACAATGCAGAGAACATAATCAGTATTTGTTTGCTTGTTTGGCCAGGGATTCGCTTACCTGCTATTTCCTTTCTGTGAGTTTGATCGCAACACAACATTCATTATCTTTAAACTTTTTGTTTGTTAGCTCTCAGATAATACTTGGCTTTTGGCATTTATACTTTTTAACATTTTGGTTTTTACGTTTTCTCTAAGCAAAATCAATTCTATCAGTAATGACAAAACGTATGCATTCCCCTTTACTTAAATCGTGAGTTTGTGAGTAAGAAGAATCAAACTGTCGTGTTCTTTCCACAACTTACCAAAAGTAATTTCAGTATCCAGTGGATTCATCTCTGCACTGATCAGTGATATTTTCTGTATACTTCCCAAACATTTTGGGTGAAGTTGTGCTATTTCTGTGACCACAAGTAAATATCGGCAACTCAGTGGGAAGTTGGATGTAAAATTAGTTGCCTAGCAAGAACTCATGTAGTGAGTTTCCTCAGGATTTATACTATGAGAATCGCCTAAATGGCAGCACCATTTTTATCATGTATTTTGGGCACAAGTACTGCACATTTGCAACAGGGATGCTCTTAGCCTTGGTGTCGGTGTCCATTCACCCAAATATATTCAGCATTCCTGACGTGTCAGTGGTGCCCACGGGAGCTGTAGGAAGTGGGTACTGCCTGCAGGTTCCTGGAACACCGAGCATTTCTGGTTATACATACAAGCACAAAGAGACTCATGCAGTGTCGCAAAATACGTGCAAGGGAATGAACTAAAACAGAAGTGTTTGAAGGAAAGATGATAGATCCGATATGTTTTATTATCTTTCTTCTGTTTGATCAAGTTGATCAACCTTTTGATCAGCTTTCTAGAATTTTGCAAAACACCTGGGTGAGCAGATCTGTTGGACTAAGGGGAACATTGGTGGTAGGTGGGCAGTTGGACTGTATGATCTTGGAGGTCTTTTCCAGCCTTGGTGATTCTATACTTCTGTGATCTGCTGTGAATTATCTTCTGTGTTTTTAAATGTAGGGGATGAAGGAGAGAGAAATGCAGAACCTTTAGTGGAACTATGGAGAGAAGAACAATTACAGGAGTGATAAATGCCATTTAAGCCAGTTCTCTGATCGTTAACAGTAGTTGGATGTTTTCCTGACTAGCTGGGACTAGTTAAACACTTCAGTCCCATGCAAAATATGCAGGGAGCTGGCTCTAACATTAAGGTAATTTTTGTTTTGCTATTGAAGTGGAAGAAGTTTGAGAAAAAATACGTATGTTGGGATGAGTAAAAAATTACAGTGGGTCTTAGCAGAGCTGTGGTTGTTCTTGCTTTTGTACTGGATTCCTGTGCAGCATTAAGCAAGCTAGGTTTTCTAAGCCCCTGCAAAATGGAAGGGAGTACTCGTATTTAGATAGCAGGTCCTACAGGGAATAGGCATTGCCTGTGATATGGCTTGGTACTATTGACTTCTGTTTTCAGATGGCGTCCCCCTCCCCAGGGCTATGGCAAAAAGGGACAGGGAGGATGAGTTCACAACTTTGGAAGCAGAGCTTTACCACACCTTTCACAACCTTCCTAAACTGCGTAAGAAAAATAGACTGACGCTCAGAGGTGAGCAGAAAATAGAATTAATGTTTCATGGGAAATTCCTGAGTCAGTTCAAAATTAAATTGCATTTCCCTACCACAGTTTATTACTTTTCAGAAGCATCGGTTCAGGAGCGTGATGTTCCTTTTTCATTATCTGAGGCCCTTCTCTCCTAATTAAATGTGCAAGACGTGCTGGAGAGCTTCGTCAGAGGGAAACCCGCTTTGTACTGTGGGAAGTGAAGCTGCTGAAAACAAACAGTTCTTGGAAGAAATGGGCATCTGAACCAGGAAGAGACATTCCCAGAATAAGAAGCTGCAATGCAATGTTGGGTTGATCAAAAAATATGTCCTGGTGTAGAACCCTTCTGAAATAACAACTTTAATTTGGGTTAGTGGTAAAATGGAAAATCCTTAATAAACCGTTGTTTGCCCATAGAAAATGTTGATACATTTGTTATATAGTTCATATACTGTAGTGTTGGTATAGTTTTCTGAGATGGAGAATCCCTGGCCAGCTTTGATTTCTGTGTTAGGACAAATATGATGTCACCTGTGCTTGGTGACCTAGCAGCACGAGGGTGACATACTGTAGATGAGGCAATGAGTGCAGCATGTGCCGATTCAATTGCTGCAGCATTGGAGCCTTCTGCTTTGGGGTGCTGTGTTTGTGGGGCAGTGCTGCCCTAATGCTCATGTGCTGTCCAACACCAATATGTGCCATGAATTACTGCTCTGAAGAGCTGCCTTCTTGGTGTTGCTTGGGAGCAAATTCTGCTTTAGCATGGCTAGTAGCATGCTTGGTCTCGGAGCGGGCAGGCCTCAGCTTCTTGCCTGTTACCATCAAATTTTAAGTGTCTTTGTCATGGGAGTTCAGGCAAGTCATGCAAGCAATGAATGGGTTTGACACATTTTTTTCCTTTAATAAATTATGCATTTCTTCCTTTGTGAACCTTGCTAAAAGCATTGGCAGGAATGTGCATAAGGACTTTATAATCCTTCCTTAATAGACTCTACAGTTATTGCCTATGGCTCCCATTTCCTTTCTGTTGGGATCATTTTTTCTATTGTACGTCTTTATTTCTAGCCTCATCTTCAAAGTTTTTTCAGTGATCGTTCTGCTGAAGATTAGGAAAGAGGAGTGTTGTCTGGAATTGCTTGGTACAAGTTTAAGGGCTTTTCCCCAAGGTTCCCTGAGAAGATGCTGGCATATGTTTGAGCTCACAAGCACCTGAGAGCAGCTCTCAGTGATATAATTTCCTTTGGGTCCTAATGAATCTAGTCCTAGTGCCAGCAGCAAATTTGTTTTGGCAGAATATGGCAGGCAGTGCCTTACACAAGGCACCACACTGCAGAAAGCCTTGAGTCTGTAATTTTGTAACTGTCATAAAGAAAGAAAACGCACAAAACCAACCATACCTAATGAAATTATGGTGTCCTATGTAGCCATGTATATAATCTCAGAGCCCAGGAGCTCTCACAGCTGCGTTTACTGGGAATTCATGCAAGTCCTGCACTCACTATTGATCCTGGCTCCCTGAGTATCAAGCAACAGAGCACTTCTTGAGCTAATTATTACTGTAATTATTTCTGTATGAAGTGACTTTACCTGGAAATACGTGAGACTTCCCAGTAATGGGATACTTAAAAATGCATCTAATTGCGGCAGTGGTAGTTGAGAAAGCTTTTGGTACCTAACAGTCTGGAGAAATCTACCCTTCCTACCAGGGGGCTGTTACACAAAGCCACGTTTCTGAGCCAGTTGTATGGCCTCTTGTTGCATTTGGCTATAAAACCTGAACTGAGATATGTGCCCTGAGTAATAAAGAGGGGATGAGAAAGCGCTGGGCACAATGAATGTCTGTTTATTAATTTATTTGTGGCGTCTGCTGAACTTAGCCTTCCCTGGGGCACAGAAGGGAGCAGGAGACAGCAAGTATCTGCCCGTCATCTCTGATAAGCCATGTGAGGGCTTGCTGCTGCCTTGTTTGCAATTGCTCTGAGATCAAGGGATGAAAAGTAGTACCTAAGTTCTTATTTCCTTTTATATCTTTTGTAAGGATAAGGTTGACTATAAAATACCTCCCTGTAAATTTCTAAGGACATTTGCACTCAGTGGAACCCCAAAAAGAAGAAAGTGAAAAAGGAATGAGACACACAGAAGTTTGTGAGCAAGTAGGCATTAAAAACAATTTATTGACAATCAGTGCCTAGTTCTTTCAAGCATAATTAAAGTAAGCACAGCTAAAACACAGAAAAGTACATTTGCAGCAACTTGTCCTTGAGTGCTCATTACCAAATAACAGCTGCAGATAGCATTAATCTTTCCCTTTTCCAATACATTTTCAAAATACATCTTTTAACAAGAGTAGTTTTTGTTTGTGAATGTGGACAAGTACATGGTTCTTAGCAAAAGAATTAAAAATATTTTATTTTTGATTATTTTCTTATTAATATTTTTTATTTAGCATGGGTGGGACTATCTCCTTTCTTTAGCTTTGGCTTCAAAGATTGTTGAATGTATACGCATAAAACATTCATTTTGACTGCAATATCTGGTGTGTGGAATTTCATATCAAGCACAGAGTTAGGAAAGCAACTGGAAATAAGAAGTTGGCGGTGACTTGGACTAAACTTTGTGTTGTTTCATATGCACCCACTTGGAAACAGTGTATTCCCTCTGAAGAGAGCATAAAGCAGATTGGCTTTGTGCCCTTAAGCCAGCAAGGTGGTGGTGGGTTGATGGCTGAATCATAGCGGTCTTTTCCAGCCTTGATTCTGTGAGACTTGCAGGTAGGGCAGGAGGGCAGGCAGTTCTCCCAGAACTGAAAGCACAGAACAGGCTGTTGCCAAAAGGAGACTGGTCAGAGAATCGTATCATAGAATCACAGAATGGCCTGGGTTGAAAAGGACCACAATGATCATCTAGTTTCAACACCCCTGCACACAGCAGGGTTGCCAGCCACTAGGCCAGGCTGCCCATAGACAAAGGGAAATGTCTGTAACTTGAAGCAAGGAAGATGAGGTAAGCCCTAGGAAAATGTTGCCTCTGAAATACACTGCCGAATGGAGGCTGTGGAGTATCCATCTCCAGAGGCGCTAGGAATGGCTTTAATAAACATGAGTATATCTGGCTGTTTCTCGCAGCAGGAGGCAGATTACAGATCTTTTCTGTCTGTCCTGTGATTCGCTGACACTGGTGATAATCCTGTGCCTGAAATTATTTTCTTATTGCAATACATGCTTCCTTAATTCTGTTAGGAGGGGTCTCTGTGCAGAGCAGGACAGTTTTTGCTGAGGTGCAGAGGCACTTAATCATCGTGTTGTTTCCTCATTTTGAAATGTTCCTTAGGTGAGTAGTTAAGACACAAACAGCTGGCTTTGCGTTTCAGCTCAAATACCATCATCCTGAAATACTTGGAGACATCACTCTGTCAGCTGGCACTTGACAAGCCATCCTAAATTTGCAACACGTAATTGGATTCTTGGGATGAAATCTGAGTCCCCTTTGAAGTCATGGGTTTTTATAGGGCAGAAATTTCATGCTGAGGCCCGAGTGGCGTCCACTTGTACATGACAGGCTTTGCTGTCCCATGCAGACTGCTGTGTGTGGGATGGGTGCGTTGGGAGGTATGAGAGTGTGTCACCTTGCGCGGCCAGCATCTGTGTGCAGAGGGGCCTTTGGAATGCCTGTGTGGGGGTGAGGGAGGCTTCACAACAGGTGTTATATGGGGGGAATCAATTACTCTTACTTTTTTTTTCCCAGTTAATGTCAACAAAATGAATTTATACCATCTGGCATAAAAGAGAGGAGAGGCAGTCAGTGAAAAAGCAGAACCCGTTTTGGGTTTTAAAATTTCGTTTGCTAAGACTTCAGGCATTCTGTATTCTCTTCAGTGTAATTTTTTTTGTCCTTTTTGCTTTTTGGGGGGGGGGGATTCTCCCCCAGTCTATTTTTTTTTTTTTTTAATTTCCAATAACCTATAATTAGCATTTAATAGATAGGCGTAACTGTAAGTAAAATGTTTTGCTAACTACTGGTTAATGTCCTCTGATGAAACTCATGCAGAGATGTCTCCAGTTGTTGTGAGCTAAAATAGCTCCACTGAAAGTACTCTGGCTTTGTTTATAGCAGTGCTAATTCAGAGCAAGTTCTCTGTTCACAGTGTGGCTACTTTAGATTTAGAGGAGATAATTGGAAGTTCATCCTCAAACAGATCATACTGACGTAAAAGCTCAGTGTTAATCTCTGAGCTGGGAGGTAAAATTTCACATGTTCCTAATGTATGATTGCACTGCCACATCCAAATTTCTTTGCAGGCTTTTCTCAGCTGTGCAGTGATGCACCGAGTGTAAGAATGGTACACGTTTACCTGAGGATAGAACCAGCCTGTAAAGAAGCACAATGCCTGGGCTTTAGGACCACCAATAGATCAGTTGTTAATAACCTCACTGTGTAATTAAATCAGAATGATTTGAAACTGCCATTAGGGGGAAGAGGACAGAGGAAAACTGTTTCATCCTCACAACATCGTGCTTTCATTGACCTACTTACAGCAGGGAAGGAAACGTGTCCCTTTCCATTATAGCGGGATAGGTTTGTTCAGCGATTTTATAATGCAGTGGCATAGGAGCAGACCGGCTTTTCTAACCACGCCAGGAGGGTTTGGCAGCATGAGTAAAATTATTTCACACATTTTCTGCTAAGAAGTGTAAGTTCCTGTCCAAGCTATAATATTATTAACCCAATCAATTCAGCAGAAAGTGCTTTGATTGAGAAAAAAAAAAAAAAAGACTTGTATTCAGAAGTGAGAAGAAAAAGGATGTGCCTGGAAGTGTGCAAAGAAGCCTTTTACTGGCAACCACATTTCCATCATCTTCTTTTTCCCAGATGCAGAGTCCCTGCCCTCCCTGAGGCCCTTCCATCTCCTTCCACTTGCCTCTGGGCAGCCCTGCAGCAGCGAGCTGAGCAAGGGCCTGCCTTCCTTCCACATGTTTGCCCTGCAGCAGGCGTAACAGCACACAAGGCAAATCCCAAATCTCTTGGTCCTTCATAATGTGCCATGAGGCAGTGGTGGCCACTTGCAGGGCTGGGAATGTTGCAGAGAGCAAGGGGAAGGCTGGCTCAGGCCTGGTGGCACAGAGCTGTGCTGGCTGCAGCACTCAGTGTGTGTGATACTGCTGTTGGTTGTCTTATGCCTGGGTCAGTAAACCATCTCATTTTGCAAATAAACACCTGCAGCTAGCCCTTCTCGGGCCAGCCAGGTCACATCCCTCCCCAAGGTGTTTTTGCTAACTTGGTATTGTCAGAAGCATTAGTCACTGTGGTAGTGGCTTAATAAGTCACAGTAGGAGCCAGTTGGTAATTAACAAATTAAAGATATCGTAGATATTTTCCTCAAATATTTCATATGTAGCAAAAATAATTAGAAGCCAAGCACTTCAGCTGTTTGAAGCAGTTACATACGTGAAAAACATCTTGCCGTGTCAGGAAATAATTCATTCACAGAGGCCAGCGAGGCCTAATTTTGCTGCCATCTCAGGATTCATAAAAGCACACACAAGAGCTGTGAAGCAGGGAGAGAACAAATCCTGCCCCTTTTTAACCGTTTAATTCTGTCTTGTTTAACATACTTATCCAAATGGCTGTCAGCTGCATCTTTAGGAGCGGCACCACTCCATGGGGTTCAGCTGCTCCCTTCTGCACTTAACTTACTTTCATTTTAGAAATGTTCTGAAGCAGGAGATCATGTATGCGCTCAGGAGCGAATCGTCTCTTAGAAAGATGAAACCAGCTTGCAATCACAAGGAGAAGAAAACAAAGGCAGTACAAATTGTGTTAAACCTCTAACCAGGGCAAGGCTCTGCAGTGAATGCAGATGGTGATGGTTTTCATTGTGTAGGTTAGGGAAAGTACTCTGGAATGCACAAGCTTGCTTTAACTCACTTGGGGTTTCTTTATTTTATCACCAGATGGTGACCAGTGGTTTCAAATTAAGATGCTCTCAATTACCTGTGCTTGATGGGTGAGTGATAGCATGCCGTGGTATGTCTGCCTTCCGTGCTGCTTCAGCACAGCACTCCTCCGTCATTCCACAGCCTGGCTCAGGGCTGGGCTCTGAGTATGCCAGGCCTTTGACTCTGCTTTTTCTCTAGGACAGGATCTCATCTGAGCACTTTGAGGCAGAAGAAGGAAGGAACAGGATGAGCGATCGGAGCGGCGTCATTTCTGTGGGTAGGGTGCAGTTAATGCCATTGTGGGAGCTATTGGTACCAGCAGCAGCAGCTTGGAGAAATATGATCTGCATTTGAAAACTTTCTTCTTGGAGAGGGGAAAAAAAACCTGTTGAGAATGTGTATCTTTTGATAAAAAGCAAGGGCAAATCTTTGTCAGACACTGACAGAGGTTTTATTTGAGGTTGGGCTTGTCGTAGAGATGTGAAAGGCTGTATGATGCAATGAAGGACAGACGGGGTTTCCCCATAATACCTTCGCTCTTTGCTTCATTTATTCAGCTCCATATTGTTTGATGGATGAGCACTGGGGATTTCAAAGAATGTGTTTCTGAAGCTTATGAAAGAAACAAAAACCCTTGTGCAATTTCTGTTCAAGTTTTTAGCTTCTTAAGGTCAGACCCAGACATTTGGAGTCCTTAAACCTTTCATTACTACACAGAGGAGAGAGGTAGAAAGAGCTCTGAAGTCATTCACACAAAATTGTTAACAGTGCAGACCTGCTCTGTGTACCCTGAGTTCTCTGTTGTTGTGGGTGGCTTCTACTTCAGGGTTTTCAGGTCATGCTTTGTACTGGCTGTTGTCTCACCAGAAGTTTCACTGTTTTTGCTGTGTAACAGTAGAGTAGGAAGGCCCAGGCAGCTCACCACACTGGGGATGGTGAGCCCAGAGATCTGAGGGGGCAGGCAGAAACATGGCGATGTGTTGTGCCTTACCTGCCATCCCACAGCCTTGCTGTGAGCAGCACCACAGGTACCTCTTACAGTGCTGCCAGCAGTGCCAGTCCTTTAGCTTTGCAGACCTGTTGAATGCACTGTGTTTCCCTTCTTTCTGAGTTTCTGGACTTCTGTCCATAGCAGCCCAACGTCAGAGCATGGGGCTGGTTACCACCTGGTTTTGTTTCTTTTCTCCCATTGCATTGCAGATTGGTATTCCTGCAAAGAGGATGTACAGAATTCTCATGACATTTTAAGCCACAAGATTTCTCTTTTCTCTGTTTTAGCAAAATAAGATCCTTGTAGCTCAAGATTAAAGTAGCATTGTGATATTTGGATGTTGCCTCCAAAGCACAGTATTTCAATACGCTCATTCAAAAATAAACTTTCCATAGGTAAAATATGCTTTTTTACTTGCATTTCTTTTATTCTGAACAACTGCCCTTTTTATTCTGGCTGCTTAATGTTCTGAAAAATACCTTTTCTTCTTTGTTCTTTGCTCATTGCCCCCGTTGTTTGAGTCAGTCTTAGGCTGTTCTCTTCCATTTTTATTTTTATCTGATACCTGGAGAGCAGAGAGCTGGAGTGTGAGTTGTGTGAGGGGTCCGTATGGCTGAGTAATTCCACAAAGGCTGCTGCTCATTTGTCAGTCACTGCATTTACGACTTACTTTCGCTAAGATAAATGCCAGAGCCCTGCCACCAAACAGTTTGGTTCAAAATGCAGATGGCTGAGCTGGCAACCCGCTTGTTTTGTAGCTTTCAGAGCTGTCGCCGTGACCTGGAATCCCCACCAGGCTGCAGGGCACCAAGAGCAGCAGTTCTGCTGGAAGTTGATTGGAGCTCTGCTGACCTCATGCCCACAGAGTGCTTCCTTTTATTTCAAACAGCCATGCAAAATATCCTTCCCAGCCACTGCCTCAGTGTCCTCCCTCCCACAAGCAGCAGGTGGCTGGACCCTGATGTGCCGCATCTGGCACATTTTGCAGTTGTTTTCTGCTTCTTGATTATTCAGGGATATGGACTGGATGTTGTTTCAGCTGCTCTGACTGCTCCTTTGCTCTCTGAAATAAAAGTCTGCCTGCTTTAGGTATTAGGATTAGCTGAGGTTGGTTCTACTGCTGAGCTTAGTGTATTCATAGGATCCCAAACACTATATGTACAAATCCATGCTGACTTTTTGTAGCAAGTATCTCACTGTGTGTGGGAACCTGGGCATGTAGACATGTACAGTTTTGAAGCAGTAATCATGGTGATACGTGCAAACTTCTCTACTCAGCCTTTTCATTTGGATGTAGATTTACATGATCAATTGCTAGTATGAATAATCCAGTTCATCCTGTTCAGAATACATGTGTTTATTCAGACCATTGTAAAAGCTCATGCTATTATTCATGCATGATTTTTGCTTCCATGTAAGTTTTATTTTACTTTGATGTTCTGTAGTGCTCAGCATGCTTTTAGAAACCACTTCCCCACAATGTTATTTCACTGTAATTATAAGAGAACATGCATATAAATCACAGATGAGAATATTACCCAACTGGATGTTCCTAGAAACAGGAGAGTACTTACGTGCAATACAATACATTAATCATGTATAAGGATTCAGTTATTAACTGAATTCTTTTAATACAGTACATTCAGTACCAAGATTATGTGAAAAACCTTCTCAGGGAAAAGAAGGTTTTTGTTATGGGCTTTTGAAATGTTTTCTGTTTTTTTGTTTTGTTTTGTTTTGTTTTTTTTTCTTTACTTTTCTTAACTTTCTATCAGCACTCTCTTGTTACAGATTTGAAAATGAAAAGCTCCAGGTTAAGTTACCCCTTGAGTGTATTGATGGGTGTGTATGTATGTATATACATATGTATGTGCCTGTACACATATGGGATAGTGTGTTTTGGACCTGTTTCTACAAGTTTTTTCTTTATGACAATCTCACGGTGCATTTAGTACTGCTTTGTTTCAACAGGACTCCTTGTGGACAAGGGGTTTGTCCCTGCTGGACACATTCACAGTGCAGACCTGTGGTCGTTGGTAGGGCGTTTCTCAAATGAACTCAGCTCTGGTAAATCAAGGGAGCTATCATTTCTTAAGAGGGTGTTATCCCTTGGGTTGGCTTCAGGCTTACATATTTCTAATTGTTACTGATAAAACAGAGGAAGGAATGTGGAAAGCTTCAAGCAACTTTGCTTTGGATTGCCTGTATGAAGGCAGTTCCATGTGTAGTCCCTTCCCCAGGCTGGCAGGACGTGCTCTAATGCCAACACCAAGCTGAGGAGCTCTATTAGCACCACATGGAGCCCCAGCAGCTGCTGGAGCTGACAGCAAATTGGAGCTGCCTCCAGGAAGCAACTCAGAAAGCAGAGAAACTCAGTCTGTCCATGTTGCCCATGAATATCTCATTCCATGCATGGCACTTATGCCCAGTGCAAGTAGTGGGACAAGAGAACGTGACAGCACTTGTTGGAGTTTGAAACTAGCAGGGTCTAGTCTGACTCTGCCTTTTGGAGTAAGGTTATTACTATCTTTAAAAGACCTCTCACCGCTGGGCAGTGATGCAGAGCACTCTTTGGTTTCCCTGGTTATTTTATAGTGTCTTTGCTCTGCATTGGTAGAATGTAAGTTACGGTCTGGGTCACTTTGAGTCACTTTCTTGCATTGATTTAAGAAAAAATCAGAAAAGAAAAGTGGTTTTTGGACGAATAGCCGTGCCTGATTATTTAGCTTTTAAATAAAGAATGGGATTTTCCCGAAACAGGAGGAAGTGGCAAAAGCAGCAGGAGATGACACATCTACCACTTGTAAATTATCTTCTATCTGAAGTGCCAAAGTTTGAGCAAAAGACATTGCAGTTCTCTTTGGAAGAAAAGTCTGTTTCGTGAGTAGCTGGTTCTCACCTAAATCCTTTCCTACTGGAAAACACATCAGTTGTGATGCCTGCAGCAGTATATAGAGCAGCAGATATATTTAAATGTGAGTTCCACTACTGAGATTTGCATAGTGAACTCTACAGATATATCTGTAGAGAACCTTCTGCTTCTCCCTTGTCTATGAGCCCTCCATAGGGCAAAGTGCCGCACTTGAGTGCCTCTCACAGCCTCTGTGATTGATGGGAGATGAGAGAAGAAGTGTGTTTCCTCTTCTCACCCAGCAGACAGCACTCCTGTCTGAGGAGTTAAGGAAAGAAACCCACACCTTCCTGATGCCCTGTTGTCTGCTGTCCGGATGGGTTTTTGGGAAAGGATACCCATTCATTCATAACTTCATTCATAAAATAACCCCATTTCACTCTCTGGAAATAGAGCAGTAGTGGAGGCTGCATTGCACACATAAAGCTTTCAGAGCTTTGAATGTAGTGTTACCATTTGTGTCTGACTTTTGGAGATGCTGTGCAGCTGTATCTCTGAATGAAATCCACAGAAACCCTACATGGGAATCATGCTGTTGTGGTGTAGCTATCTTTACCAAGTCTGTCCTCTCTGGCTTTTGGTGGCTGCTTTCTGGCAGTTGCAGCTCACCTGGTGACTTATCTTCTGTCTCATCTTTTGTCATTTATTTAATAAATATTGTACTCGTAATTTGCCCTCGTTTTATGCTGTCATGCAATTTGTGATCTGGAACAGCAGTGGTTCTCCTGACCCTGCAGAAAATTGATGAGTAGAATTGCTTGGAAAGTGATCTCTACTGGGATTCTTATTACAAGTAAAATTCAGCTGGTTATTACAGAATTGAAAGTTCTGTTCATTGACCTGTCCAGGCAGAATGGAAGGTCAACTAAACATTGAACCCTTAGTAAAGAAGTGTCACTTCATATTAGTATGAAGTCCTAAGATAGGATCACACATTATTAAAAGAAAGAGGTGTAAAAGCAGCATCCTGTATGAGAGTGATTATTAAGCAAGACATTTGCATTGTCATCTTCCAAATGACAGCTCTGTCTGTCTATGATTCATCATGAAGTAAAGAATTTCTAGTGTTCCAGTTCTTTTGACATGATGTGAGAAATTTATGGCTTAACTTTTTGACCCCCACAACTTAAATGCATTATTGCAGTTCTACATCTAGTCTTTCCATGCCTGAACTGAAGATACAGTATTACTTATGAACAGTATTACTTAAAAATTCTAGGGGGTTCCTGGTAGTCAACAGGCAGACCTGAGGCATGGTACTGACCATGCTGTCACTGCTTGGCTCTGGAAATGGTCCTTTGCTGCTCTGAATTTTTTCCAGATTTGGTGTTGAGGGACATGGTTTAATGAGAACTATTGGTGTTAGGTGGGTGGTTGGAGTGGATGATCTTGTAGGTCTTTTCCAGCCGTGGTGTTTCTGTGATTCTGTGAAGAAGGCTCTGTTTTGCTCCTCTTTCTCTGAAGGTCTTGTGGCTTGAAGACTTGTGTAAAAACTGCTCCAGATTTCCTTTTGTTACAAATAGAACTGCATGCTAGTTATCTGGGTATCTTCTTTCTTGCTTCTAATACTGGCACACGTCTCATATTTCTTTTTCATCTGCAGAAATATGACTGTGATGATTTTACCGTAACAGCCTATGTGTCTAGGCGGCCCATTTGGCTCGCCGTGGCCTTGAGGCACATGACCTTGGGAGGGGCAGAGGCTATCCTTCTTTGTCTATCACTGCCCGGATTGGCAACAAGACACTTCTGGACTTGAGTTCAGCCAGCAGCTCTGACGCCTTTTAGCTGCCCTTCTTCTCTTTATTTTTCTGCGTATTATCAACTCAGTGGAGGGCAGTTGATAATATTGTCTGTGATAAACAAAACACATAAATTCCTAACGATGTAATAGCACTGCCAGTTAGGAAAGTTGCCCAGCTGCTCCCATTATAGTACCCTGTTTTTCAGGGTATTCTTGAAAACTTTTAACATTTGAGATGAAATTTTTCAGGGCAGCTGCTTGAGAATTTTTGGAATACTTCAGCTTAAGTGATTCAGTAAGACTGAGAACAAAGCTAGCATAATTTTTTTTTTTTTTTTTTTCATGTTAAAAGAAAACTTCAGACACTGTCTTTGGTATGCTTCAGTATTCCTGTAATTTGGAGCAAGGATGTAAACTTTGGTAGGCCCCCTTGACCTTTGTGTGAGGAGTATTTCTGCGGTTTGTGCAGACATGCCCGTGTTTAGCCTAAATTTTAGCCCATAGGGCAAAAAAACTCCAGAGCTGCTCACATATGTTGAGAACTGGTTTTAAAATAAGACAGGGGAGGTTTAGGTTAGATATTAGGAGGAAGTTTTTCACACAGAGGATGGTAACACTGGAACAGGTTGCCCAAGGAGGTTGTGGATGCCCCATCCCTGGAGGCATTCAAGGCCAGGCTGGTCTGGTGGTTGGCGATCCTGCACATAGCAGGGGGGTTGAAACTAGATGATCCTTGTGGTTCTTTTCAATCCAGGCCCTTCTATGAGTATAACCAATTGAATCTTTGACATATCCAGCTCATCTGCACATGCTAGAGAGTCTCTGTGCCTTCTTCTGGCACTCAGAGCACTTGTGAATCCTTAACACCTGGCAGACTTTCTGCTGCATTTGTCTTCGTGTGCCTTAGGTAGACACAGAGTTGCTCAACCGGAAGATGAGGAGTTGAAGATTGCATTTGTACATCTTACACACAGAGAGGATGATGCAGTGCGCAACCTGAACTTTGTCATCTCACAGCTCCTAAACGTGGAGACCGCTGAACTAAGCAGACTTGTAACATTCTTGTTACCTCATTCCTCTGGAATAATATAGTGTATATAAATTGACATTCAAAACAGCTCTGATCCAAGGTCTCGGTGTGCTTTTAAGCTTCACCTATTACCCCATGAGGTAGGTGTAGCACAGTGAGGACTGCACAGCCTGGCAGGGAGCAGTTGTAGGGCAGGATGGGCTGTGCTGTGCAACAGATGGAGGAGGGCAAAGGATCATTCCTATTCCTGGGCAGTACAGTCTCAGGAGAGAGAAAGGGTCTTACAAATCAAAGTTCATTTCAGTGTTGATTTATGAAGAACTGCTTTTCGAAGCTTCCAGTTTTCTGCCATATTGCCAAGCACTGGTTAAACAGATCTCACAGGGAAAAAAAGTAAAACACAGTGAAAACAAATACATGAGCAATTTGAAACCTTGGTTACAGAATACTGGCCAGTATTGAGAAGAAAATAATCTTCCTGTCGTCATCATTGTGCCTCATATTAAGAGCACATCTCTGCTCTTATTTATTTTTTGTACTTCTTCAGCTATCTCCCTTCAGAAGAAGACTTTTGATTGAATTTCTGTTTATTCGGTCTAGTCAGATAGAGATTATTTCCAGTTTGTTTATTCAGTGCCCCATATTTACTGTATTTTATCCACATGAATAGGTTTGCATGAGAACAACGAGAAAGTTGCATGAGGAAGGGACCAAAGAGTTAATTTTTTTTTCTGGACTACATGGTTCTTTGGAATACATTTCTCTAAACATTCCCCTGGTCCTCTTAGGTCCATCTAAATAAATTCTCTGTTATGGAAAAGAACTTTGCAGTTTATAATACTGAGAGACAATTCTCTCTTCAAAAGATCTTGTTTATATATCCCAGAATCAGAGAGTGGCCCAGGTTGGAAGGGACCTCAAGGATCATGAATCTCCAACCTCCCTGCCACATGCAGGGCCACCAACTTCCCCATGTAATACCAGACCAGGCTGCCCAGGGCCCCATCCAATCTGTCTTGAACACCTCCAGGAACAGGGCATCCACAGCCTCACAGTACTCCAGATGGGGCCTCATGAGGGCAGAATAGACAGGGACAATCACTTCCCTGTCCCTGCTGGCGAATCTTCTGATGGAAGTAGTTCTTTCTTGCATTCAGACTCAGTGCAACTGCTCCAGTTTTCCCTCTCGTGGCAGTGGTGTAAGAATAGGTGAGTCACAGTTCGCCAGAGGTAGTGTTTTTTATAGAGCCAACCTGTTCATCTTGGAAAGATTAACAAATTTCTGTCAAACGGGAGAGGTGTTGTCTTGCAGAGAAGCAATAAGCAGGCCTGGGAAATTTTTTGATCTCTACCACAAGATTTTCAGTGCTCACTGCTTCTGCCCTTCAGCCCCTTGGGCCTTGTACTGCTTGACTGTATAAGTAATGTGGAGAGGGTACAGGTACATCTCAGTAATTCTACCACAACAAATACTTTCCAAAATTAATAAATACTTAATCAAAAGGAAAACTCAACTAAAATCTGTAGTTAGGTGATGTACTAAAGGCATGGCCTTTCATTATTGCAAGGCAGACTTTCCCGCTATAGGCAAATGCATGTTTGGGAACAAATAAAAAGAAGCTAGCCTATATTCCAGCAATTTGCTCCAGACAAAATTTGCCTTCCTGACTTCTTCAGGGGAGCACTCAATATTTTTGTACACTGTAATTTGTGTATTAAACCATAGTCCTCAGTATAACAACATATTTAGGAGCAGAGAAAGCTATACAGAACTCAGTCATTATTTAAATATGCTCTGGGCTTTCATTCTGGAGTAAGTGGATAACCAGCTGCTCAGATACAAATATTCTAATTAAGACAGTAGAGTAAGACTTGTTATGAAGGACAAATGTAATTCTCAGTTTTAAGATGGCACAGAAAAATTGTGAACTTCACATTGCAAAACTGAAAGATGCTGAACTGAAGGGGAGCCACAGCTGATGTGCAGACACATGTGAAGTGAGCTTATGCTGCCATTGCAAGTGTGTGTTGTGTATAGGAATCAGGCTGTGTGCCAGTCGCCTTTTGTGCTGCTGGGGCTGCCAGCACTCGCTCCTAACCTGATGTTGCTATTGGGACAAGCCTGGGCTCTTCGTAGTCACTTTGCTGCCTGAAATACAGCCCTTTGTATCATTGTCAGACACAGGAATGAGGCTTACTGAAGGAGCATCAGGCAGTCAAGTCTCTGTGTGCCCATGACAGGAGGCGGTGGGTGGATGAAGGCCTGCCAGCTCCATGCTGG
This sequence comes from Tetrao urogallus, assembly GCF_951394365.1. Classification (NCBI taxonomy): domain Eukaryota; kingdom Metazoa; phylum Chordata; class Aves; order Galliformes; family Phasianidae; genus Tetrao; species Tetrao urogallus. The sequence goes on along the minus strand of NC_136815.1, from coordinate 41,048,941 downwards.
GCCAGTGCTCTGACAAGAGGCCCAGTGCCACTTAGGAGACCAGAGCTGCTTTGTTTGGCCTTCTGAGCAGCCTGAAAAGCTACCTCAGTGCTATTTGTGGGCAAAATCCAGGTTTCTGTGTAAGAATGGGGTAGAAAGAAAGGCTAAAAGAAAAAAAAAAGCCTATATTCCAAAAAGGTTTAAAATCTTGGCTGTGTAATCGCTAGGAACATCTGTGACAGTTACTCTCTGATTTAAACAAAATCGTTCAGCTAGATCAGCTGGGAAATTGATTTAGGATGTCAGCTCAAGTGGTCTCACTCTACTAACATGAAACATAGCTTTGGAGATGAAACTTTGCCTCTGGCTGAGTGCTGAAGTAGTGAAACTCCCGCTCTCAGATGACATTTGTAGTTCAGAGGATATGTGATACCACAAGATATACTTCTCATCCCATGGATTCTCACCTTACGCAGCAGAGCAGAAAAACCGCTCCCTTGTAGGCACGGAACGATGGAATGGATAGGATTCATTCACAATACAGGCCATCACTAATGTCAGCAGTTAATGCACAGTACAGCGTAAACCAGGAGTACAGCTTTGAGAAATGCGGTCTTGTTTGAGGTTTTTCTTTCTAGCTAGAGGAGCGTGCTGCTGTTAATCCTCCTATGCTCAGGAGCACAAGCTAGGCTTTTTGAGAGTGCCTTTATTTTCGTGCTCTCCTGGTTTGTTATTTTTCTGCCATTGTTCATTTAATAACCTCGATTTGGAGATAGGAATACTTGAACTTTAAATACTGATTCTTAGAGAAACCATTAAAGGTGAAGCAGTTTTTATGAGATTCAACATCTTTCTACTTGTCCTGTTTACCCACTGTCAATGCTTGCCAGAGAGTTCTGTTTCGCTTGTGCATGTTCCAAAGGATGACAGTTGCTTGGGCAGGTATGCACCTTACCTTTGTTTCTTGCTCCTAGCGAAGGGTCATTACTGGAAAAGTTGGACGAAGTTTGCACTGATGGGATCAGATTCTGTCTGTTGAGAACATATCAGTTTTAAAGAATTGGCATGGAAATGGTGAGTTTGAAATGTATGATCTTTATCAATGTAATCTTAGGTCTGCTTAGCCTCTATCAGGCTTCTCACTTGTAGTTGTGGAGGGCATTCTTTCAGGAGTACAAGGGAAGTGGCAAATCTCTCAGGTAAATCAGCTGGGCTGGGATTTATCATTATTACCATTGCTATTATAATTTGAAAGGGAAAAAGCTGATTTTAGACATGCGTTTTTTTCTGCAGTGGGTTGGATTTACATTATTTGGAAGGAGCTCAAGCATGCAGATTAATACATCTAGCTGAAGAGGTAAGGAGCTTGCTGCATTTAACAGCTCACTGATGGAGGCACCGGGGCTGTGTCTCTTCCAGTAGTGCATGTGCTGCAGAGGTCACAGAATCACACAGAATTGCAGAGATTGGAAGGGACCGCAAGAGATCATTGAGTGCAACCCCCCTGCTAAAGCAGCTACCCTACAGTAGGTTGCACAGGTAGGCATCCATATCGCCGCAGAAAGAGCCTCCATAACCTTTCTGGGCAGCCTGTTCCAGTGCTCCATCATCCTTACTGTAAAGAAGTTCCTCCCACATGTTTGTATGGAACTTCCTTTGTTCAAGTTTTAGGCCATTGCTCCTTGTCCTGTCACTTACACACCACCAAGAACAGCCTGACCTCATCATTTGCTTCCCAGTGCCCTTTAGATATTTATAAACATGAATCAGATCTCCCCTCTGTCTTCTTTTCCCCAGGCTGAACAGACCTATATTACCCAGCCTTTCCTCAGAAGGGAGATGCTCCAGGCCCTTTATCATCTTTGTGGTCCAGATGCCCCTGGCCCCTGCCATGCTCTTAGTCTCGGTCTCCAGAGCAGGGCAGTCAGAAACAGGCAGCCTGTGGGAGATATCTCTGCTCTGTGCAAATTCCCAGTCTGTGCCCAGAAGCTCTTTGGAAGAAAGAGGGCTGTTTAGGACCAAAAACTGCCCCGGGGACTGTTGTAATGCTTCAGTGGTGTAGGCAGCGTGGTTCTGGTACATGAAGCATTCCCTTCTCTGGTTTCTCTCAGTGATGTAGACATGGTCTTATCAGGAGATAGGACCAAATAAAGGAAAGGCAAAGACTTGGTTCCTGTCACTTGCTGGCATGTTTGACACATCTGTTGCAAACCCTGTTGCAGGCTGTATCAGATTATGCATAACTCTGGACAAGCTGCCTCCATAGCAGCTTCCCAGCTCAGCTGGACCAAATCTTCCTGGGAAGTGCCAGAACCCAGTTCCACTGTAGGTTTTGCTGGGCAGGATCTTGCTAGCAGCAGAGATGTTCAAGAGATGTTGCAAATTTGCTTTCAAAATCAGTGAAAATATTTATGGGAAAGTCTCAGCATTGGATACAGAAAAGTGTGTCTGCTGTGCTTTGCGTGTAGTCAGTGTGCTGCTGCATTGCCAATGCTGTGTTTGATTTTAGCCTACCCAAGACATTTTTCAGACAGCCTTGTGCATTCTGTTCTCCAGGCATTATTTCTTGGTTGAAACACAGTGGACAAATTAATGCAGAATCTTTGCTTTTACACATGCTTTTAGGAAAGGGAATTCAACCATGCAGTTGTTTCTGGACTTATTCTTTTTTCGTAGTTCCTCTATATTAGTGATTTTGTTTTCTTCTGCTGGCAAAGAAGTATTTGTATTGGTACCTCAGTGTGCATTATGTGGTGGTGTTACTGTGCTGTAAGTAGCAGCATGTAGCTCTCCTGTCCCAGTCATGTCAGAGATCACTGATGCATGTGTGCAAACAGTTCAGATGGGAAAATTTGGTTGCAGCTTTCAAGGAGTGTCAGATTCAATCAGATTGATCCATATTGTGTTGAAATGTTCTTGTATGTAGGTGTGTGAGGAATCATGGTCAGGAGGTGAACTAAAGGACTGGTACTGCACATCTCTTTTCTTAGAAATGAATTATATGCTGAATAAGTGAGCTAGTTGTGTAGTTTCCTTAGTATAAACATAGATTTCATTTGACGTATATGTTAGACTTATGCTGCTTTAGGCTAAAGTTTCTTGTTTAATTAATAAACAGTTGTGTTTTTACTCAAGACGAGTCCTTCCCCACATCTTCCCTCTGTCTTTTAATGTGGGAGCTCTTGGTTCCAGTTTTGTGTTCCTAGTTTCGTGCTTCTGTAGCTAGTACCAGCCTGGTGTATTCTAACACCTTTTTAAGATGTTTTGATTGTGGTGATGCTGCATGTCAGATGCCATCGCTGGAATTTTCAAGTCACAGGCAAAGCAGAAGGGTTTGAATCCAGCTCAGGACTCGGGACAGCCTAATATGGATGTAGAATGTTTCTGGCCTCTGCATTTCAGAGCATGCTCAGAGCCTGCCAGCATCTCACTTTGGACTGTTTGCATGATGAATTCATCTTAAGCAGTAAACAAAATGTGGTTAATGCTCTAAATAGACTTCTCTGTTTCTTGGATTCTTTGTGGTTCAACTGTTTCTTTAACTTCAATAACAACATTTTTTTCTAAGCAGAATTCATATTTCAGATTTTTGTTGCATCCATGCATGTCCACAGAGCAGAACACTATGTAGCACTATGTAGCACAGTTGTTTCTTACTAAAAAAACCTAAACTTTGATGATCAATTCTACTTTTTTTTTTTTCTAATGTTGATATTTGTCTTAGCATTTACAAATTCCCTTTTTTTAAAGTTCATCCTGAAAATGCTATTTTTGATTTAGCTTTAACTATTATGGTAAAAAGAGCTGAGCTATTCTTTGTTAGGGCACCCATGATCCTGGCCAAGCAGCTCTAGGTGTCCCTGGGTGAGTAGATGTTGGACCCGACAGCCTCCACAGGTCCTTTCCAACCTCAACCAGTCTGTAATCCAGTTGCTGTCTCCATAAGACTGCTTCAGTTCCCATAATAGATGCCACCTAAACTCTCACTACTGGGCTAGGTTGCTCAACTTTTCCATTGTTTATCTTTACCAGGGAGATTGATTTAAAATCAAAATCTCTTTGGTCCCTCTCCAGAAATGCATGGTGAAGTTTTCTCAATGGGAAACCTTTGATCTGGGTTCCCAGACAGTTGAGGCTGTGCGGTGGTGGTAGGAGACCTGGATGTCACACAGTAACCCACCTCAGTGGTGGTTTTAATAAGTCATATTAACAGTAGAAAAAAGTCCTCCTGGGTCCCAGTGCTTTCTGCTTATTTTAAAATATAGTTCAATAGAGAGAAAGACATTTCCTCTGGAATGTTATTTCTAGCCCTTGTTTGTTTGTTTTCAATAGAAAGTCTAGAGGGAAGAAACTGGTTTCTGTGTTGTACTCAATGCCCTTAGATAGGAGGGATTATCTTGCTAAGTTTTGTCACTGATGACCACAGCTAGTTACCAACTCACCAGGTTTCACCTTTTCTGCTCCACTGTATTGAATGAAAGAGTCACTGGGGAATTACACGAGCTGTTTGCCTGGCTATCTTAGACAGTAAGAAACTCTTCCATAATTTAATGTGGGTGACTTCTGTGACCATTATTAGTATTTAAATAATATTAAATAATGGTACTTAAACATTGTACTTGCTTTTCCACTATTGTCTCATGTCATGAAATTACTGACCACATACCTGTTGGCAGCCTTAGTATTTTATTTGTAACAGCATTGGGATCATTACTTAATTTGCCTCACTCTTACAAGGCCAAACATGTGCAAACCAAAGTCCCCAGCTCAGACTGAAAATATAGGTGTTCTTCTGATTGAGATGCTCCCTGTGATAGAAAATGTGTTATTTCTGCTGCTATCCCCAACAGAATTATCCCAGTTAATTGTTTTGGAGATGTGGGAATGGGATTTTTCATATAGAATTTTCATCTTCTTTAAGAAAGTAGTTAATTAACCCTTGAGGAGTCAATAATTTGGTGCAAGGAGCTGCATGTAGGATTTTTGTAAAGCATAATTAATTCCTAGATTTTTGTTTCATCATTTAGGCTCAGACGAGACACCACTGGACAGATGAATGACTAGCAATTATGTAATTTGGAGGTATATCTGGACTACCTTAAAGAGCATGAGACTATTCTGAAAACTAGTAAGGAAAAAAGGGCTTCTTTAAAGAAATTAGTGCAGTTTGTTTGCCTGTGTAGTCATAACTGTGAGGGTACCCGTAGCATTGTAGGTTATTTCATTTTTCTCTTGTTCTCCACAGTGGTCTTGTAACACGTAGGTTCTGTAACTGAAGGAAAGTTCCTCACAGAAAACTCCTTTGGTACGTGATGAAATTCTTAGTTTTTCTGATGAACGAGGGAAAAAGTTGAAGGTTGGCTAAAAACGAAGTAATTACTGAGAATGTAGAAGAGATGAATGTCTTATACTCTCATTTGCATGTAGTTGTCGAGTTGTCAAGTAAACTTGAGGAATTACTGTATCATTAATATTACTACTACTTGTTATTGGTAAGTAGTAAAGCATTGAAGTCTAATAAAAGCTCTTCTTAAAGCCTTATCCAATTGGAAATGAATATAATTTCTTTGCTTTTTTTTAACATAAATTTTAGAGACTATTTAGAGACTATTACAAAAGCTGTTGAGTTTGGGGTTCAAGCACAGCACTTTATGTGCTTAAGTACTTGTCTTGGGGGTGCAGTGGGCCAAGTTAGTTGCACATTCAGAGTGAAAGGCTGAATTAACTAGTAAAAATATGACATCTTTAAAAAACACAGATAAGAGTTTTTTGTATTTGAGCCTTTTCTCTTGGCAGTGTTCTTTAAAAAGCTAAAATAGGTGATTTAGCAAAATCATCTCTGACTGGCATTCAGCCACAGAAGGCTTCTGGTGCTGTGCATCGTGAAGGACAGAGGCTCTGTCTCCCCCAAGCACTGTACCACCTCCACCTCCTGCACCTGCTGCCCACTCCACTGGCACCCCAAGCAGCCTGGGAGTTGGGTCTGTCCCCTTGGAGCTGTCAGGGTGGAGCAATAGCATAGCTAGTTATTTGTAGAGCTAAGAGGTACCATGTTTTTCCATGAGGAACCAAAGTCTAGGCCAGTTTTCTTTTCAGCTTTCTGTAAAAATTGCCAAGGACGGAAATTAAATGAGAGGGAAGGATGGCTTGTAGCACAATCCAGTGAAACCCTGTCTCAAGTAATTGTTTGTGGGCTTGTTATAGTATCTTGAAAGGAAGCAGGCATTCACGTGCTTTATTTTTGGCTTGCAAGGGAAGAGGTATTTAATGTTCCTTTCTGTCTCATCTCTGAAAGTGTTCTACTAAAGCAGGATCTGCAGGCTTGGAGCTGGTTAGCCCAAGACTTTCCTGCTTCTGAAAATGTATTCCCCCAAAAGGATGTTATTGAAATTGGTTTTCACTATAAAATTTTAAGTAGAACTGTTTCTGAACTCTGGAGTGTTAAAACACTTTGCTGCTGGCAGCGATTTGCTATTCGCAATGTATAGTGGCTGCATTTTGCTCTCAGGAAGTCATAAGCATTTTCACATTTTTATTGTCAAGTTGCTTGTGGTGCCATTTGCTTTGATTTTGGCTCCCATTAAGTTATTTATAGTGTGTTTACTTAAATTTTTCTAAAGGAATATTTTTGTCTGGGACTTTAATAGTATTGCTGGACCAAGCCTTAAATCTCTAAGCAGAGATGGGATAAACTATTCAGTTACAGTAAGCTCTGAAAAAGATTCCTTCTTTCCTCCCCGCTCCTCCCTGTTCTCTGAACTTCAGTACAATTGCTCATGCTTTAGGTTACTGAAAATCAATGAATTATTTATTATACTTGGTTTTCCAGCAGTAGGATAATGAATGGGCTTGCAAGATGTTGCTGGTCAGTAGTGGGACTCTGGGGTCAACGAGTGCTTCTGATGCATCTTTAACCTTTCTGTGAGACTGCTTTTATTTCCCTCTTCTGTGAAGTAGCAGAGCAGTGCCAGCAGCAAAGAAATGAGAGCTGTGATCTTCCTTAGTGGGTAAGACAGCCTGCTAAGTGTGTGGTAAAAAGAAAGCGGGAAGTCGGTGATCATTAATTTTTAGAAAATGCATTTCTATCAGTCTTCAGTTTGATTCCTAATGCTAGCAAAAGGAGAAGCTCTGCATCTGGGGAGTGTAACTCTGAATTATCCGTAGTATCTTTTCCCCTACTATGGCATGGGCTGTTGTTATATTAAGGCTTAAGACCTCTAAGAATAATAACAGTGGCCTGGCATTGCTGCTCATATTGAGCAGCGTGACTGGGATAAATAGATGAGAGATACAAAAGAAGAAATGGCCATTTTGTGTTCAAGACCAGATTGGATGGGGCCATGGGCAGCCTGGTCTAGTACCAGATCTGGAGGTTGGTGGCCCTGCCTGTGGCAAGTGGGTTGGAACTTTATAATCTTTTGGGTCCCTTCCAACCCAGGCCATTCTGTGATTCTGTGATTTTTGTGCACTTAGTTTGCTTGAGTAAAGGCAATATATGGCAGTGCTAAAAAGGAAGAAGATATACCTCTCAGAGGTTCTTCCCTAGATTACAAAGTCAGCCATTACTTGCTGCCCTCCTAAAGAAACTTGCATCCTCATGCTGAGCAGGCTGATGGGTAACCCAGACCTGACTTCCAGGTGGTGGCAGGAAGCAAACCCACACAGGAGGAAGCAGGGGCAGCTGATCAATGCCTCCTTTTGATGTCAGATGTCAGAGAGGGACTGTCACTGCTCTGCCATGTGGTGAGTCCTCTGCTCTGGGCTGTGCCCTGCAGGAGTTGGTGCGTGCTCAGACTCTGCAGAGGAGGAGCAGAAGCTGGCTGCACACCTGCCAAGAAAGGGAATCCTGAACAACTGCTCCCGCTCCAAGGAGATTGGGAGCTGGGCCAAGGATTTCATATGTGGGTGATTAAAATTAGACTCCTTCATCCATATGTGTGTCCTCATTTTGAAAACATTGCCTGCCTCACCTCTCTTCTCTCATGTTTTTTGTGTAGTCCCCTAATGGGCTAACGATTCCCCATTTCCACCAGCTCTGACAGCATCCCTTGTACTCAGTGAAAGTAAATTTATCTTTCTGTAATCATTCAGCACTGGAACAAGGCTTCTGTCTTCTATTTTCCACCACTATTCTCTGGATAAGTTTCTTTTTGTAAGAGAAGAAGGTGATAGTTTCTCCTTGGGAAAAACAGCCAAATGTGGAACTCCCTGTGGGGCTTTTATGCATGACCAAATAGAGGCCTCCCTGCAGCCAGTGCTGTAAGCTGTGGGGAGATGCATCCCTAATTCCCCAAGAGTCGTGGGTGAAGGCAGCCAGACCAGAGCTGAGCCTGGATATCCTGTGCTCATCACTGGCCTGTTCTGATCCTGAGAATAATAACCATGAAACTGTAGAGAATGAACAAGGTGGCCAAGGTGTGTACTGAGTGATCTCTGGTTGTGAAGGTGTACACTTGCAGTAAGCCACATGAAAGCGTTGGTGCCGTTTGGGGCATCACAATATAAGAAGGACATAAAACTATTAAAGAGTGTCCAGAGATGAGCCACAGTGAAGGGTCTGGAGGGTAAGGTGTGTGAGGAGCAGCTGAGTTCTCTGGGTTTTCTCAGCCCAGAGCAGAGGAGCTTAAGGGCCGCCTCATGGAGGCTGCAGCTCCTCAAAGAGAGCGAAGGGGCAGCGCTGAGCTCTGCTCTCTGTGACAGCAACAGGGCCCGAGGGAACGGCATGGAGCTGCGTCAGTGCAGGGTTAGGAAAAGGTTCTACACCAGAGAGCAGTGGGCATGGAACAGAGCAGTGGACTCAGCCCCAAGTACTGGAGTTGAAGGAGCATTAGACAGTACTCTCAGACATAGAGTTTGGGTTGTTCTATGTGAAACCAGGGACTGAACTCTGTAATCCTTGTGAGTTCCTTCCAGCTCAGGATATTCTATGGTTCTGTGGTCAGCTGAGTAAATACACGTAGATACAGGTCATCCGTGATTTGGTCTAATGTCTTGAGAGCTCTGAAGCATCCAAAGACCCAAGTGCTTCCAGAAAAAAACCCTTAAGTGTCAAAAGACTGTGTTTTTTGATGTTCCCCCCTTCACAGCCCCTCTTAGAAAAATTAATAGACTTCCTGTACTGCCTTTTAGAGACTACTAGGAAGTACCCATTAATGCTACTGTTTCCTAAGCAGCCAGGCTTCTGCATCCTCTTGCTGCAGGCTGTGTATCCACTGCAGAGCTTGAGAGCCATGGTAGGGTGAGAGCAGGGGAGACCACATTCACAGGGACTGCTCAGTCCATTCGTGACTGCTACAAATCAAGGAATCCTTACTTGGGAAGCCTCCTCTGGGCAAGGTGACAGCATGGTCCCTGCTGCAGCCCGTGTGACTCTGTTGTGTGGGCTTGCCCATCACCCTGGTCCTGGCCCTTCCTCATGCATCACCATACCAGGTGAACAGCCACCCCAGGCCTTTCTTGGGGAAGAATCTGCTCATGCAGAAAGACTGGTGCATTTTTGCTGAAGGAGATGTTGGGTAGTATATGGAAGCTTATTTCTTCCTTCCTCACAGGGCCCCAGTAAGGCTGGATTGGGTGCACGGGAGCTCCCGGTCCCTGGTTTCCCTTCCTGCGAAAGAGTTGCAGGCTGCTGGGTGCAGGCCAAAGTAGGCAGATGAGAGAGCTGATGTACGCACAGTTCTTGCCCTAACATGGAGTGAGGACATGGCTGTAGGGCAGACCCGGATACAAAAGTTTTTTGTTTTTTTTTTTATTATATTAAAACTTGGAACAAAATACCCCATATAGCAAAACAGACTTTATAGCTTGCTTCATCTCGGAAAAAGACTTTTCAAAGCAAACTGCTGGCATTGTCTCCTAACAACCCTGAAGTGTTTGTTGGAGGTGGTTTATCTCAAGTCATCTTTTCATTCTTGATTATTTTAAATTGTCCTCCTAAGCCCTCAAAATTAAAGCAGTGTATTAATAATACAACATCCCATTTAAAAAAAAAAAAAAAAAGAAGTGAAAGCTGTACACTCAACAGAGCAGCTCTGCACCTTGCCAAATGTGATAGTTTTAAGAGGACTTGCACTTTATAAGTAGCCTATAAGCATATATCCCAATAAGGGATATTTTCCAAGTGCATTAAATGACATTGTGAACATTACCAGTGTTAACATTTGTTGTATACTGGCAGGATAACAATGTAAGTTTAAAAGGCAAGATTTCAAGAATTATTAAACTGCTATTATTAGAATCTTGACAACTGAGTAGAGGGAAGAAACCAAACAAAGTCCTCCTGGAGCAACAGGAGAGCAGGACTCAGCAGTTAAAGGTAAAGCCTGTTGGCGGTAGGAGCCAAATCACCTGTGCTCTTTCCAGCCCTGCACATGTTGGTACTGCTGGGAAGGTCAACATGGCTGGCTCCACTCAACATGCAGAAGTTGTGTTACAGCGGGAGAAAGCTGGAAATTGTGTCCAGTGGAGGAAGTCTTCTGAGAATAAGGTTTCTCTGTTTCTGCTGCTTAAAGAAAAACTTGTTTGTAGTAACAATCATCAGGAGGTATATGTATGCATGCACATGTCTGCATACATGTCTGCATGTATGTGTATAGCATATATGTATGAAGAGAAGGAACTGTGTGGTTTGTCACCCAAGCATGCTGCTTTTATTCCTTCTTAACCCCCATGGCCATATGGAAAAACACAAACAGTCATTAGGAAGCTCCCAAGGTAGTGTGCGTGCATGTGTGTGTGAGGCAGTATGAGTAACTCATCTTCACATTTAGCTAGAGCCTCAGTATTGACAGAGCAGCTGAATCATTGCCTGCAAGCTGCCATGTTTGCCATGGTGATAACTTGATGGCATGCCAGCAGTGCTGCCTACAGTCTCTGACAGGCTGACCTTGTAACAGCATCAACATTCTTTCTTTGGCCTTTGCTGACATACTGTAGGCTCTGGAAGCTGTTTTCAAAACAAATACATAATGAAGTATTGTGCTTGTAAAAGCAATTGTGTTTCCATCCGTCAGATTATTTTAGGGCATCTCGCCTGCCAAAGGGCAAAGCAAAGAGACATGAAGGGAGGATGCAGTGCTTCAGATAATGTGAGAGGATCTCTGCATGCAGGAGCAACGGGAATGAAAAGTAATCTCTGTGAAATCAGAAGTTAATGGTAAAAATGTGACTTTTTGTGCTGTTCCATTGTAAAATGAATTGTTTATAAAGGTTACAAATAAAGCAAGGACGAGTGAACAGAACAGTGAACATACAGGGTGTAAAAGCAAGAAGACTTCTTGATTTAATGTTTATTGTCTACTCTTGTACATCTTCATACAGACAGAAAAAATCTCCATCTAAAATAACTTACTGGGATTTCCATCTAGACATTAATCATGGAGAAGTGACAGAGATGCAGCTTAGCAGGTGGGCTAAAGACAGTACCTGAATACAAACATTCTTGGCCCTCTTGGCAGGTTTATCCTGCTCTGTACAAGATGACTTGACACGTGCAGGCTTTACCCACTTGGGATCTACTACAGTTGGTATTGCCACTGCGCACGAGCCCACTGCCCACCAAACTTCACAAGCCCTCTGTTTGCCCAGTATTTTCTCCAGGACCCATCTTGCAAAAGAAGCAAAACAACCCAGACATGACACTTGCCTCACGCTTGCTTCTGCATTGATCACAGGGACCGGAGATTGAGAAATGCCATTATGATTCTTTTAATTCTTGCTACTCTTGCTAAACAAAATGAATATAGCAACTACTGGTATCCCAAATGACATTTCCCAGAAAGCTGCTGTGAGATCAGAGACTCTACTGTGGATGTGCGACAGGATTTCTTGCCATGCAGTGCACTGAAAGCCATACATACAGTTAAAAAACAGTAGTTGTAATTTTAAAGGATTGGAAAATGCAGTTAGATTAAACCTAGAACTGTGTAGGTTAAGACTAGAATGAAAAATGGTACTAACAAAAGTCTGGCGGCAAATCTTCATGAGACACCCCAGTTTGCACTCCCCCTCAGATCTATTTTCAGGTGTTGCCAGAAAGGAGATATAATTTGCACCGACATACTTCCCCTGAATCCATCTTAACGTGCAGTCTCCTAGATTTGTTTTACAGTCAGGTATGTATGCCTGAATTTCCACTTCAATTTCTACACCTAGAAGTTGAGGTTATTCTTGATTTCGCATAGTGAAGGATAAAAACTGTATTGTTTGCCCTTGTTATTGTTTGTAACTTACCTATGTAAAAACCATCCAGTAGGTAAAGCTGTCTGACTTCACCACATTCTGGCTGTTGGAGGAGCTTTAAGAATAAAAAGGATTTGTCTTGCACGTATCAGTGCATTACTCTGCCTTTATACATACTCTGCTTATATATGGCCAGTAAAACTTGAGCTACTCCAGACAAAAGCAGCAAGCACATTGTATTTGTCTTTGTTCTGGTTTAGTTTGTTACTTTTTGCACTTCAGTACTGGGTTTTAACTTGCAAATTTCTACTTGGGCTGCATTTTCCTTAGGGTTTGCCCTTCTCTAAGCACTGCTAGCGGTTGAATTGAGCCTAACTAACAAACAGCATGAGACTGAAAGTAGTATTTTCAAAGTGGAGATAACTTGCTGTGGGATGTATTTCCAACCTGTAGTCACTTTGCAGGAGTGAGGAAGGCTGAGCCCATTGCTCTTCAGGACATCTGGGTAGTGTAGCGTCTCAGTCCGCTAAGAAGGTTGCTTGAATTTGCTGGGCCTGTTGTTTGCAGTCTAAATGAGATGTCCAAGTTTAGCTTTGAAAGGAGCATTTGAGCCTGAAAAAAAGGAGTTTTTGTTGGCTAAACCAGTGGTATAGAAGGGGTGGAAATTTGAATGGGCTCCAAGCTGTGGTGGACAGGCGGTGACCAGATCTTTTTAAATGTGGCCACTATACAGGTTCAGATTTGGGAAAGCTTTGGAGTCGGTTGGGCTGTCTAAACAGCCTGAGCCAACTTTACAACAGAAGTCTGGTGCAAGTTAGCCTTCTGAGGTAACCCTGAAAGCTCACTTCTCTCTATACAATGAAAATAGGTAGTTATTCTGATAGTGAGAAAATTCAGTCTTTCAGTGTCTGAAGTTAGTTCCCAAGCCACACAGTTTATAATCTCTTCAGATTTGATCTAGAAGCAGTGACCAGGTCCCGGTGCATTGTCTTCAAGTTAAGTGTCAACTCTCTGTAATGCAGAAGCCTCCTTATAGTCTTGGCATCTCCTGGATGGACAGCAAGAAGGGCTTTCAGGGATGTACAGAACTGATTTGAGGATTGTGAGCTAGCTGTTAGTGGCAGTGCATAACTGCCCAGCTTAGTAGCTTATCCCAGTTTTTTTCCTGTTTGTGTTAGTGGGATCACACAACAGAGACTCTGTCAGTGTGCATCTCTTAAAAATCAGGTAAGGAAGGTTTCCCTATCAAAAGACAGATGAGAAGATTTTCCTTCTGACAAAGAAGGTTTGAGACTGTGGTGCCTAAAAAGTGCAAATTAGTTTTAAAAATTAATGTTGCTCAAGTCTCTGCTTCTAAATCCAAGGGAACAGTGCATTAGCTGCCCACTGAACTGACTATCAAACTGGACCATAGAAGGAGAAGAGGAGAGTGCTGTGGAAAATAAGGCTGTAGGCTGCGCCAGATTTCTTCCTGTTTTTGTGCACAAAAAGGTCTTGTTACAGCCATATCCTTTAAGCCCCGGGGAGACCAGATCCATAGCCAAGAACGTCTTTTTCATCTCTGATTGCATGCTGCCTCCTACATCAGCCTGAATTTTTTCTAAAAATAATTCTGATTTCATACCTTAGCTGATAGGCCTCCTAGCAGCCACAGTAGACACTGCCTCCTTGGAAAACACACACTAGTACGTACAAGCATTGGCCGCTCTGCGCACAGCTTTTGAAGAGGCATCCTTTGTGTTTTCGTTTGTGCTACAGCACAGTAAGCTTACACTGCGCTCTTTCTGCTTCTCCCAGAACAAACACCTAGCTGCCGAATACCAGGTATCTTATTCAGTGGAAGAACAAGAATTCTTTTTCTTTTTAAAACAAAGAGAACAAGAAGTCACTTGGCAAGGGGAAGGAAAGGATTTGTTTTTCTAGTCCATGGGGAAATCTGTCAGGCTCAACAGCCTGAACCTGCTTGTGCTGCACGACGGCCGCCAACAGCTGAGAGAGCATCCCAAGACAGGAGTTGCGTCCTCAGAGTGAGAGTGGGGAGAAAAACTGCCCCGTGCTGTGGCGGATCTCGGTGCAGTCCCCTTATCCCAGCTCATGCCAGAGGTTACAGCAATTTATGTGCTTGGCTGCTGGGACACCCCTAAGCCAGTTCTGCTGCCAGAGGAGATCTGTGTACTGCAATGCTTTGTGTGATCTTAAGAGCTTGCACAAAGCCATGGAGTGCTGCATGTGGATCCAACAGAGGTACCAGAGGTGGGTAACATGCTGACACGAATTCAGAATGTTTTCTCAGTGCAGAGGTATCCATGGCTTGAGGACTTCCTGAGCTAGCAGTGAGGTCTCTGCATTTTTCAGCATTACCGTATGATCAGATGGTGTTACAAACATTCCTAATAGTCAGGCTCGTTGATCTGGGTTGTGACTGGCACTTTTCCTCTCCATTTTCTCCCTCCAGCAAACTACAAAGAAATTCAATGAGTTTCTGGTGTTTAAATTATTACCTATAATAAATAGGCTGGGAGAGAGAGGGCCTTGTTTTGATTTTGTGGGAGAGAAGGTGCTTTGTTTACAAGGAAAACCCGTATCTGCACTGCAAGTTTCCACAGTCCACCTTGTCTAGACTGGAGGTTGCTCAAAACCGTGTATGAAGAAGACAGATTTCCCTCACCCATGTGAGAGGTGAAGGGAAGGGAAAGAAGAACCAGAAACCTGCATGACCGCGGGACAAGTGGGACCTTCCTACTGGCAGCCACAGCTTCTCAGCACATGCAGCTTATCCTTTCAGCCCTAGCTGTTTGTGAGTGTGGATCATTCACAAACAAGGAAATAAAGGCAGTGCAGCAGGTCAGTGTGAAGTACGTCAGCATCACAGGGAGGAAGGTCTGGAACTTGGAACTTACATCTAGTGTTTGTATGTGCTTCCTGGTCGTGATGCAAACGTGACTGCTTAGATCTGGCTAATTTGGCAGAATTTGACATAAATGCACCTCTAACATTGCTGACAGCTAGAGGGAGGACAGAATTGCACAGAATCACAGGGGTTGGAAGAGACTTAAAGAGATCATCAAGTTCAACCCCCCTATTAAAGCAGATTCTCTACAACAGGTCACACACGTAGGTGTCCAGACGAGTCTTTAATATCTCCATTGACGGACACTGCAAAACTTTTTTGGGCAACCTGCTCTAGCTTTCCATTATTCTTACTGTAAAAAAGTTCTTCCAGATGTTAGTATGGAATTTCCTGTGTTCAAGTTTCAGGCCATTACTCCTTGTCCTATCTCTGCACACCACCGAGAACAGCCTGCCTCATCTATTTGCCTCCCATGTCCCTTTGGATATTTATAAACATTAATCAGATGCCCTCTCAGTCTTCTTTTCCTCAGGCTGAACAGACATGAGTTACTCAGCCTTTCCTCATACGAGAGATGCTTCAGGCCCTTTGTCATTTTTGCAGCCCTTTACTGGGCTCCTTCTGGGAGATCCCTGTCTTTTTTGAACTGAAGAGGAGAGCACCAAAGCAGCTGCAGCCATACAGATGTTGACATGGGGGGAGCATCTCTATTGCGAGTATTGTAGTCTGTCATTTCCGGTGACAAAAAAGTTTCCTCTGATTACTGGCCATAGAGAATGTTGGTAACACATCCTGGATGAAGCGTAAAAAGCAAAAAGCCACAGCCAAGGAAAGCATGCAGTGTTGGCTCATCCTTCTGCAAATGTTGGCAACAGTCTCCAGGCTGCTGCTGGCCAGCAGTGTCCTATGGGCTCCTGGGCCAATCCTGGGGCACCTGGCGCCTACCACCACGTACTCAGGGCCTCTCAAAGAGAACAGGCAGGGAGCCTCTCATGCTTAGTGTAAAGATGACACAAACCCTGTTCTGTGTGCTGGGCTACTTTGTCAGAAACATGACTGTGTGGCAGTCTGAGTTGCAAGTGAGGTTTATGCCCATCAGACCCACGCTGCTTTTCACGATCATGGCATTGCAGCTGCAGCTTAGGAGTGGAATGGGTGGTTTTGAGCATGGTTTGTATACACAACAGAAGTGTCAAATATAAAAAGCAACTGGAAGGCTTTCACCTCATCTTGTCCTGGGTCATAAAACCAGAGTCAAAACATGTCACCTCCCATTTAATTTTAAGACTTTTTACCCTGATATTAGCATGCTAGTGCTTACATGCCTAATCTTTCCATGATTCTGTATGATTCTGTAATTCTATTCTTCAGCATCACACAGAAGTCATCGTGTCTCAGCACTGCTGTTCCTGTGGTGCACAAGTTTACGGTGTCTGTTTTTCTCTATCCATCCCTTATTGATATGGGGCTTACCGTAAGGAAGTGAATAATCATTCTGATAAACCTAGACATTCGTAATCTGACTTACTTTGTCTTTAGAAAACCTGGCTTTAGTCCTACTGGTACAGAAACATCCAGCAGCCATATCAGTGAATTCACTGCGTTCAGAAGCAGGGTCCATTTGTTACTCAGTGTACATTGACTCAGTATGTACTACAGCTAAGTGCTACTTTTTCCTTTGGAGAAGAATCAGAGATTTAGTTCCTTTGTAAAGGGGCAAAAGATTACTATAATTCTACACGCTTGGTAGTAGTAACAAGAACATAATAACAGGTCTCTGAGTGGTATTTCTGTGAAACTCGAGCTGGGGAAAGGGGAAGCCTTAAGAAACATCACAAGTGCTACTTGCTTTGAGTTTGAAGTACTGAGGTACCTGGTAGCCAATGAAAAACAGAGCATCTGAGAAGAATCAAATACAGATGTTGACAGTAAACAAAGGCTTTTGCAGCTGCTCAGTTCGTAAGTGTAATCTGTAAGGCTGTCTTCTTTATCTGTGATGGGTGATACAGGCTCAGGCTGTTGACATCTCACCATTTTGTTACTGAGGTGGGTGGACTGGAAATCATGATGACACATTGGAAGTCACTACAAAATCCTGTATTGTTTAAAGGTTTGTCGTGGTTTTATGATTTTTGTTATCAGTATTCCATATTATAAGATTATGTCGTGATGTACAAGATTCAATCCAACAATTTCAGAGCTGTATTTTTTCTTCTAGTAAAAAAAATTTCAAGCTGTTAAAATAATCAAGGGAGAGTACCTTCTTCCCCCAACCTTCTACATATAAGTAGTGGTCTTGCATATACCTGCAAGAATTGCTTGGGAAATCCTTGCCTTCCATCAGGAGATTAAGCCTTCCCGTCTTTTGGGTGAGGGTTAAGCACTATTAACCACGAGGATGAAGACTGGTGCAGTTGCCTTAGGGAGCTGGAGAGATGTTAAGACTTTCAGCTCACTTGATTTATTGCTCAATTATTTGACTGCATCCCAACAATTGTGTGTGAATAGTGAGAGCTCTACATTTCTTCCTGATTTGTATTAGCAGCCTCCAGAATAACAGCCTGTGTTAGCAGCTGCTTTTGCCTTTTTGTGTCTGGGAAAGAAACATTTGAAAGCTTTTATACTGTAGAGTGAATTAGGGAGAGAAAGAAGGTGCCCTTGTCTCCAACTCGGCCTTTATGTCCGGTCATTTGGGCTTCCACAATAAGCAGTGAAGGCATGTTGTAATACTGGTTGCTATTTTCTTATCTCCCTATTTATGAGGCATTTTAGAGAGAAGCTTACAGGCATGCAGCTGGTGAAGGATTAAGGGCTGAACAGTGCGGTCGCTCTTGTGTATCATGAGTGATAGGGGAAAGGCAACTCTGCCTTGGCTTCTCCCACTCTTCACAGCAGATATTTACGTTAGTTCTGGTGGAGGGAGTGATGGCTTTGGTTAAGAAGGAGTGGTATTTGACAGTACGGAGCAACCCTGCAGGGAGATGTATTCTGTGTGTTATTTGAGATAAGTTAATTGTCAATTTGTGGGTTTGCCTGATGTGAGAAATGTGAAGTACTCAGGCTGCTGGGAGCAGACACTGCAGATGTTGTTATGACACAAGGAATATATGAACTGAAACTTCAGAGAAAACCTGCATTAAAACCTGAACTGAATCCTGCTGGGTTTTCTAAGCAGCTCCAGAAATGATAGAAAGGTTCATGTGAACATCAATTAATGACATTCAGTACTGTTGTGATTTGTAAGTAAGGCAACACATGCCTTGAGCAAGAAAGTTTCTATTATAGCAGCTTAGACCTTCTCTCTCTCTAATTTCACCACGATTTTGCCTCCACTGTATCCCACCTCTTCAGCTCTGACTCTTACCGTTTATTTACCTGTTACTCTTCTCTCCTCTTTCCTTCTTCCCCTCCCTCTTTCCTTCTGACTTGCCATGCCCTTCTCTCTGAGAGTCTCCTGTTCTTGGCCACTGCTCTCTGGTTTGGCTGGGCTTGCTCTCCTCCCAGGAGGTGTGGGGCTCTGGGAGAGCTTAAAGAGAGTCCTCTTAAATATCGTTGAGACACCTCCTAGATATTGGGCTTGTGGTGGGGCTGTTTGATGTCAGTGCGACGAATTCTAGCAGGAGTGGTCTGCTAAATATCTGTCTTGAGTATTTCCAAGCTTCTTATTGGTGTGATTGTCTTATCACATCAGGCTTGGAAATTTTTTGTGCCTTCAGAAGAATTCAGTGAGATAGAATGTGCTGTTCATCCCATTTCGTAGGTGAGGGGCTGAGGTCAGAACAAAGAGGAAATTAAGCTAGGGTTTCCTAAATTACAAATCAGTATAATAATGCCTTTTTAGCAATATACTCTTTGTTTCAATTTGGATAGGTTTTTTTAAGCATGAAAGCAAAAGAGTGTGAAAAAATGGAGTGAACCAGCAGTTACAAGGCTGCTGAAACAGGAGGTAGGGAGGAGTCAGGGAATCACAGAATTATGTTATTATTGGACGTGCAGAATCTTGTCCTTGTATTGAAATCTGTCAGCATTGACAACGTGATTTTTTCCATTTACCATTGATTCAAAGCTAAGTTATTTTCAAGATAACCTGCAGAGATGGATTCCCAGAAACATACGTCATAAGAGCCCAGAGGTAAGGACAGTTGCTTCTCCTGGTGGCATTCCAGTTTCAGGGCTCCGTAGCTGTAGTGACAGAGTAAGGGATCCAAACATCTGTCTTCTCAGTCATCAGTGGATGACCTGACTTCTCATTGTGCATTACTTCTTATGGCCTTTCAAGAGAAGTTCTACCACAGACTCGAGAAACACTTCCAACAAAACTGTTATCAAAAGTAGAGTATGCTGATTGTAGATATTGTGTTTGATAAATCCGCATTTGCTTATTACAGACTCCTGTTGGAAAAGGTCCCAGCCAGCTTGGCTTTTCTCATGGTGCTGTAAGAAATGTTCTCCTCTTTTGTGTGCAAGTTTTGACCTCTGTTATACATGCTTGCTGAGTGTCTGAGCAGATAAGCTGATTTCAATTATCTTTCAATTGATTGTTTTCTATTTGTTTTCAGCTTAGTTCTATTTCGAAAAAGAAAAAAAAAATTCAAGGTACTTTAATTTAGCTGTAGCAAGAAGTAAACAAGTGAAGTTTATCACTGCTGGAGAGAACTCAGATCCAACTCCGACCTCCCAGGGGAATAAATCAGGGTTAAACGTAGATTTTCAGATGCTGTCAAGGGATGCATAGGTTGCAGTACTGAGTTCCGCATAGTGCTAGGAGTGGGCTGACTGTACAATGGAGAATAATCCTGATTCTCTTGTTTGATTCATTATTCTTCTTCTCATCTATGTTAAGGAAGAAACGTAGTCCCAAATGAAGAACTCCTAGTAGAGTTTCGTATATGGAAAATCAGACCTACATAGGCTTTCCAATGCAGGATTTGTGAGGCATTTAATCTCTGGATTACATAAGGTGTCCAGATGCCTAGTATATTTTCTGAAACTTGCTCTTACTATGCGTCTATGTGGTGATAATTTTTTTTTGTAAAACCAATTTCCTTCCGTAAGCCAAAAGTAATGTACCCAGTTATGAATGATGTTGCTTTTATTGTATTCCTTCAGACTTTACTGCATGCCTCCTGTAGCTTGCTGGAGCAGTTTTTAAAATAAAATGTTGTCGGTGATATTAAAATATAAATAATAATTGGCTTTAATGTAGAAGTCACATTTCACTCTGAAGTATTTCTGCAAAGGATTCAATGTGTTTTACAATTAAAATAATTTTCATACTGACACCAACCTCATTGCTGAAGACGAACAATGCTTTTGGTGTCAGATGTGATAAATCTGGGATCAGAACGTTTGAAAGAGAATGTAAAGGAGAAATCCATTGCTTTTCCTGCACATGGCACCATGGAGTGGTTCGGGTTGAAGGGACCTTAAAGATCATCCAACTCCAACCTCCTTTCCATGTGCACCTCCCACTAGACGCAGCTGCTCAGGGCCCCATCAACCCAAGCTTGGATGCCTCCAGGGATGGGACATCACAACTTCTCTGGGCAGCCTGTGCCACTGCCTCACTGCTCACTTCACTGAGTAAAGAATTTCCTCCTAATATCTCATCTAAATCTCCTCTCTTTTAGTTTAAAGTCATTTCCTCTTGTCCTATCACTACATGCCCTTGTAAAAAGTTCCTCCCCATCCTAAGGTACCTGAAAATACTGGAAGGCCTTAGTGAGGTTTCCCCAGAGCTGCCTCTTCTCCAGGCTAAGCAAGCCCAGCTCCCTCAACCTTTCTTAATAACAGAAGTGCTCCAGCCCTCTAAGATTTTCGTGGCTCCTCTGGACTTACTCCAACAGCTTCACACCTTTTTTGTGTAGGGGGCACCAGAGCTATTCAGTATAGTCCTGCAAGTGGGGCCTCACAAGGGCGGAGGAGGACAGTCACCTCCCTCATCCTTCTGGTCGCACTTCTTTTGATGAAGCCCAGTTGGCTTTCTGGACTGCAAACTGACGTGTGGTTATTGGCTTATGATGAGTTTTCCATCAATGAACTCTCCCAAGTCCTCCTCTTGAGGGCTACTCTCATTCCATTATCCACTCAGCCTGTGTTTGGGATTGCCCTGTCAAGGCCCCCCGGCTCGCAGCCTTTCAGTGTGTTGACTGCACATACAACTTCACTGTGTTTGTTTTTTTAAACTAAGTAAACTAGGCGAATACAACATTTTCCAGGTAAATGTGCACTCTGCTCAAACACAGTTCCTTTGGAAACAAATTTTAGATTGTTGCAAATATCTCTGAAAGTTTATCAGAATCCATAATAGGCAAACGTTTCTGGTGGGCAGCTGCTACATGAGGGTAGTCAGGATTGGTGTAGATGACATTTTATACACTGTGGGGTAAGAATAACTTGATGCCCTTCAGATTCGTCCCTGGAGTCAGATTCAGCCTGCAGAAGAGAAGACTGCGGGGTGACCTCATTGCAGCCTATCAATACCTGAAGGGAACCTACACCCAGGAGGGGAGTAAACTCTTCAAAAGGGCTGACAATAGCAGGACTAGGGGAAATGGATCCAAGTTGAAGGAGGGAAGATTTAGGTTGGATGTTAGGGGGAAGTTCTTTACAAGGAGAGTGGTTAGGCCCTGGAACGGGCTGCCCAGGGAGGTCGTGGATGCCCCGTCCTTGGATGTGTTCAAGGCCAGGTTGGACGGGGTCCTGGGCAACCTGATCTAAATGTGTATGTTTGGTGGCCCTGCTTGGCAGGGGGGTTGGAACTACATGATCCTTGAGGTCCCTTTCAATCCGGGTGATTCTGTGATTCTGTGATTCTGTCCCTCTTCTAACAACGTAATGAGATAAATTTATTACTTTATGTAGTCTGCATTTTGGTTGTCATTTCCCTCACCCCACAAGGCTCCATTTTAAAGTGCAGGAAGGAGCCTTGCTCCGTTTCATTATGCCTATTTTTTCCACAGTTGAATGATCTGTCATATTCCTGCTAACTGCGGATGCTCCATGACCTGCATGGATTTCGGAAGTGCTGCAATTGCTGCAGACCCACTGCCCTGTCTGCATGGGCAGGATGGCCAGCACTCTCAGCTGTCCGTCAGGCTGACAAGCAAACACTTTATTTGCATTCCTCCTCAAAGAGCTGGCTGACTCTCTCAGTGCTAGTTAAATTAAAACTCTTTTAATCAGATGCAGCTGTCTTCAACTTGATTACTTTGAATACAATTTCCTAGCTGTCTTCCCCCAACATTTATCTGTAGATATATTAATAACTGTGAAGAATAGATAAGTACAATATCTGCTTTAAACATACTTATGCAGGTGCCTCATTTGGAGATCAGTGGTGTGATTGGTCAGTCATTTCTAATGTGCTCGAATCCCAAGAGTTCAGTCACGTCAGTCCCCTGGGCCACAGTTCATTTACCTTGACAGGTCACAGAGGTTTTGTCTTGACAATGGCCCATTGCTGATGACCTGAAAGGCTCTGTCCTTTCTGTTGGCAATTGGAAATACAGCAGGTATTCTTACACATCATAACCATCCTCTCTCCCTGGTGCAAATGTCCAGTGATGCAGGGTTTCTTTTGTTCAGAACTGCTGAAGAGATGCTTTAGGGCAATGAGTGAAGTGCAGCTCAACAGTGGGATGAGGACCGATGCTGCTTTTAAGATGTTCAAAGCTGGCTAAGGAGAGATAGATCCTTTGAAGCTTGGGATAAGTATGGGATTTGAGGGTATTACAGGGGCACTTTAAGACGTTCATTGCAGTGAGTGGTAGAAGGAAGAAATCCTTCCTGTCATGCTTGATGTTTTGTTAGTTTACATCCAGAAGAAAGGAGAGATTAGAGGTTCTTGGCAGGAACAGGAGGAAGAATTCCAGAGTGTAGCAGTGCCCGTTGGGCAGAAATTCCACAACACCTTTTAAATTTTTGTGCAAGGTATGCAGAAGTCAAATTGCTGAGTTTCAGGGCTCCCTCTTCAGAAAAGGCTGCATCTGGGAGGGAGCAGGTCAATTGTAATCCAGCTCTCCTTCAAAGTCAGGACTACAGCCTCTTGTTTTGAATGTGAGGCAGTGAGTAGCAGGGTGCTGGCCTCTCCTCCCACTTGCAAGGTACAACTGAAATAAAAGATGATTTCTAAGGGAAGAATCAGGAAGAAAGAAGCTGTGTGGGTTTTTGTAGTGCATGCAATATTGCAGTTACAGTGCTCTTGGGTTTTTGACAGGTTACTCACTGGTGTGCACCCTTTGGTAGAGTTAGATTGGGAAATCTGAGGATGCAGTTGAACTGATTCACGATTAGGCATAGTTCATATACCGGAAGATGGACAGACAGTGGAGGAAGATAGCAGCATCCATGTGTTCAGCAGCGTGTTCTAAGTCACCTGTAGGTGTTGCGGCATGTTGTGGCACAAGCAGATCTGGATTCCCAGACATCTGTGTCTCTTTCATAAACAGTCAAATCAAAAACCTATTTTATCACTTCTGTTTCACCCTTTTTTTTTTTGCGATGGACACCAATCCTGTATGTCATTTTCGGCTCAAAATATGAAAGCTGGGAGGCCACTGAGCTGTGTTTTATCTTGGGCAGAGGAGTTTTGGGGGAAGAGCAGAGAGGGTTTGGTCAGTTAGGTTTTGAAGCTCATCTGTAACATGAGCCAGAAATTAGCTTTCAATTCTTTTTGTTTTCAGGGAAAAGTAGGGACCTAAGAATTCTGCTATATGTGGCATCTTATAAATTATCAAACGTCTCTGGAACTATTTTGATAACAGTTCTGTTTGGTTCAGAGTTAAAGATGCCTCCTTCCTATGGTGATTGTCTGGTGTAAAAAACAAATGTTCCTATTGAAACAAAGGCAGTTTGTTTTAGATTGAAAAAGAAAGAAAGAAAATATTGCCAAATCAAAGACGATAAACTAATTTTAAGAGAATACTTTTCAACTTTCCAGCAGGCAATAAAAGTAGAACTTAAATTAAGCACAGTGAAATTACTAAAAATCACTTGAGCACATCATTCAAAAATTAATGAAGAAATGTCCTTGTTTGGTGCAAAGTTTTGCTTGGAATTTTGTGCAGCTTGATGCTTTGTTTATGAACAATCAGGAACCGGACCTAAGGGAGGTCACCTGAGAATCACGTCTCGTATCTGAAGGACCATGCGGCTGTGGTAGGCTTATTGAAAAGCTTGTATGGGTCTCCTCAGGAAGGCAGGGACCATTCTGCCACTTCTGCAATCAACACTGCTCCTTTGGTTTCCTGCAAAAGGCTGCTTATCTTCTCAGATGGAGTGGGAACTTGTTTTTTTTTTTTTATGGAAAAGCACTGGGTGAAGATTGAATTTATTTTTATTTGCGATACAAGCAGGAAATGAATTCAGCCTGCCAGAGCTGGGAACAGAATCAATTAACTCTTTACAGCCTTTCCAGTCACAGCCCCTTCTGCCTACGCTCTTTGTGGGATGCTTGTGGAGAAATCAATGGGAGAAATGTCAGTAGAGAGCAGGTCTAATGGAGGGTGTTAGATGTCTTAGTGCATTGCCCATGTTTGACAATGGAAGAGTGCTTCATCTATTGTACAGAATTCACTTTAACAAAGGAGTTACAACAGCTAACAGTTTCAGGTGACCTGTCTCATTCTGTCTTCTTCCATCTTCATTTTGTTCCCTGTATCGCTGTGTATCGCACCATAGTTCCAACAGGAAAGTTGCTTTGGTTAAAGTCATGTAAAAACCACTGCTGTGGTTTACCCACTGTGTGTAATCACATTTTCCTTAAAGCTTTCTCTACAAAGGCTTTTACATTTATCACAATACTGTTCCTCATGCTTATTGTTCATGCTAATAGCAGATACAGCAATACTAAGACATTATTGTAATTGGTGCTGATGCTGCCCTATTTAATGTCATTTCTTTCTGAGTAGTGTTAGATTTGCCGAATCCATCCATTTTTGCTTTCATAAAGTAAAAAAAAACAAAACACATTAACATGTTTTCAAAGAGATAGGGGGAGAGGGAAACCACTACATCCCAGTGCACTAATTTAAAAAAATGCAAATAGGCCCATAAATGAAGATCAAATGTTGTTTCTTTTGATAGTTACGCCTCTGTCAATACAAGATCTATTGGTTTCTAGTCCTCCCAACACTTATGAATGTGCCTAATTGAACTCACTGGATTCAAAAGCAGTGTTTCTTGCACTCTGTGGAGCAGAATGCCAGGAGCGGGCTGAGTTTTGACTACTGTGAGCCTTCACATCACCAGCTCTGGGTTTGCCTGCGTGGGGGCAGTGCAACATCAGGGAACGTCTGTTCAGGGATGCAGGACCTTATAAAGTTGAGGTGTACATTCAGTGCTTCTGCTTGAAATCAGCCAAGTGGTGCCTCACAATATGTAAGGGGTTAAATGACAAAAGATTAAGGCTGGTATAGAGGGACATGCATGCACTGACTACTTATTGCCTCCCACTGATTTTCCAGACGTGTTAAGGCAGGCTAGCAAAAAGCACAGAAGCCATTGACGAGGCACTGTAAGTATTTGTGGTACGTTAGAAAGGCGAAATTGAAAATTGCAGCAGGATTTTTCTCATTTTCTCCATTCAAAGTATAATCAAATATTCAAGTAAGAGTTAAAAATATTTTCAGTTATTGCACTTCCCTTAATCTCTTGTCCATGTTTTTATTTCAAAATCACTTTTATTCTGTCACGCCTTTCTTTCTCTTCTGCTTTTATATTGAAAAGCTCCACAAACAGAAGTGCAAAGTGCTACTTAAACCATAAATCAAACCAACAAATTCAAAAATTATTTATTTCCAGAATGGTTTTATTTGAAGTTATTTTAAGTATCACTTAATTATAGCACATTTGAAAGTCAGAGGAGTGATTTTTAAAAAAAGACAGGTTGGTTGTATCTTTTAAGGACTGAACATACAAAGACTACTGTTCTTTATAGTAAGAAATAGAAAATACACAGTCATTAGAAGCCCTGTATAGACTTTTGTTGCCTGAAGGCAAAATAACTTCCATAGCATTTGCAGAGGCATGTTGTTGCTCCCCACAGCAGAATGCTCATGCTGCCTGCTAGCAGAGTAACACTGCAGGAAGCTTGAGAGGCCATGTAGAAGAGCAGATAGGTAGGAATTGGCTCTTGTTGCCATTGTGTTTGGACGCTGTTTACTTCACTTGAGGTGGATGCTGCTCCTGGCTCTTTCCTGGCCACTGCCCATGGATGCTGCCACCGTGGCTTCCCTCTGCCTGATGCACACAGGCTTCCCCGACGTCCTGCAATTAACCAGTGCCAGACAGTTTTAGCTGTCATCAGTTTTAGCTTTTCAGCTAGTGATGTCATGGCACTGTTTGCAATAACTTTATTTCTGTTATGGTGACCTTACTGACAGCAAATTACTGTTGTTAAAATGTTGTTGGTATACCCTCAGTCATTTTGAAATTAGAATATTCTTATGCCCCTCTGGCTGAGTGGTTAAATGACACCGCAGTGGCCCTACTTGTCTCATGAAAGACTCAAATCCAAGGGTTAATTAAAGTATCTAGGGAGGCATATATAAATGGATAACAGGATTCCTACTTTTATCTTCAGAGAAAGACATCACCATATATAGTTTATGCTAAGCTAAGGACAGAAAATCCTTAGATCCTTAGATAAGGCAGAATTTTTACATTTTCTGGCAGCTGCAACCTTAAGAAGCCCAAACAACAGTATAACAACACAAGATTTGATAACAATGATATGTAAATATATCCCTAATAATCACAGGGATTAAGCATTCCAGAAGACTGCATAAGGCTTTGTATTTATGGAAATCTTAGCAGAAGAACCTGCTTTGAGGGTTGGAAAGTGAGAAAGGCTGCTGTGTCCAATTGCAACTGCAGGGAAAATTGGAGCCATCAGAATTACTTACTGATAGTGTCATCTGGCTGGTGCTTCAGGCCAGGACATGACGAAGAAGGACTGCAGGATCTGTCATGACGGGCAGTCAGAGGTGTTGCTTGGCCTCTTGCCTGAGAGCCCTATGTTCAAGAGTGTCTGCTGGCATCTCCATCCACCCCTACCACCAGCTCAGAGTGAAGCACCTTCCAGTCCTCACCCTCCGTTTTGGTTGGTTTCGGTTTCTCCCGAGGGCTGTCTTTCTGTACCAACCTCAGTTTATGCCAGGTATTTGAGGTGAGGGAAAAAATGGGTGAAGTGGTGCTAGAGCTTTTGACAGGAGTCTCATCAGAGCCAGTGGAATAAGGGATTCTACAGAGTGTTTCTCTAGCCCCCAGCTAATGTGGATGGTGATCTGCACTCCTGAAACTGATTTTTTAGCATTTCTGAAGAGGGTAGCATTTGTCTACTCGAAGCAGAGCCTTAGGAGATGCACTGATACCATCTGCCTTATACATCCAACTTGGATGCAATTCAGAGGACAGCATTAGGAGAAGAAATTCCCTGCGATTTCACTGTGGAGAGGCAGGTGTCTCTATGTGGGCAATTCAGGTCATTTGAGTTAGACGCTTAAAATAGCAGATAAGCAAATGCAGTTCATCTGCTCTCTTCATCGAGTCCATCTATTTGTGTCTTGAGCGTGATTGGCCATCTCCCTGCCGAAGGAAGCTTGGGGCCTAGAAGCATGCATGAGGCTTTTGGATGGGTGATGAGAGGCTGATGTGGGGCTGACTTTGCACAGATTGGTTTTGAGGCAGTTCAAGCTATGTGTTTTGTATAAACATGTACAAATACAAATGAAGAAGCACACAGGTACTACAGCACTGCTGGTGCTGGAGTAGAAGCTGCTGCCCGAGGGCTGCGGGACCAGGCCGCAGTGTGCCACGAAGGCTGTCTGACAGTTATGGCAGAGATAGCATGACCCCAGTACTGCTTTGTGGCAGCCTGTGAGTTCTGCCTAATCAGAGGAGGGAAGGAAGTGCCATGGAGACTTTGGAAGCCACAGCCTCTGTTTGGCTATTGAAAGATTAGGGACACAGCTGCTCAGTATGAGCTGTGTGACATGCTGCCTCACTGTTCTTCCCACGTACCCACCCCACAGCTGGTGACTCCTGCTGCTGCACAGGGCCTCCTTGGCAGTAGTAGGGCAAAATATTTGTGGAACCATGAGTTTGAAGAAATACCCTGGTCTCACTGAAGAGAGAAAACGCAGTCAAGGGGAAAAATGCAAGTGTAAGTGCTAGCCTCTATCTAAAGGACATGCCAGGCAGGGGTGCCATGATGGCAGTGTGAAGGAAGTCAACCTTCTCTTTCAGACAAGCAAGGACACAGGGAAGAAATTTGATTCCCTCTATCAACTCCTGCTTGGTGCTGGAAGGGCTGGAGTGGTGCCGTGGCTCCATCCCCACTGCCTGGGCAGCATTTTACAAGGACATCTGAGTCTTGGCGGCTGCTGCTGCCGGGCTCCTCCAAATAGAGCCAGTTCGTGCTGGAGCCAGGCTTTGCCTTTATTTTGCATGGCTTGGGCTTTGCATAAGAGAATCAATTATCCCATGATAGTGAGAGAAGAGTCCTCTAAAAGCTTTACATAGGTTAGCAGCGTTTCTGATGAGAAGATATTTTCGAGGCAAAGTGGCCATTCATCTTAAAAGACCAAATGCTGCTTGTGTAAGGCAATCCCTGGCCACAGGACATGTAAAGCCAGGCAGAGTGACCTCCATGTTGCATATGTTTGACATTGGCACAGTCTCTCTTATGACTTCCAGGTGTGCATTAACTGTTCCAGAAGAAAAAGCATGCTCATGTCCAGCCCTTCCCACACAAAAGTGCACGCCACCTGGAACCTTCCTCAGGAGTATGTTTGGGTGCCTGCTCCTGTTAAAATACAGGGGCTATTCCCTATTACTATCAAGCTTGCCTGCCCTGCAGATGCCCTGAGTTCGCTGCAGACCCCCAAGTGCATAGAACTGGGCTTAGGGGGCAGCACAGCGGAAGGGAGAAAGCCTGTTAAAGCATTAAATTGTGAGCGACACGGGAGGCTGCCTTTAGCCTTGGGGCACCTGAGCAAGCATGAATTATTGATATTCTGGCTCCGATAATGGCTGAGTTGTCAGCCCTGCCATAAACAGTGAGCAGGTGCTGCCTGTCCCACGTCTCGCTAGTTGGGGTCCTACTGGTCAGGGACAGGGAGGCTGGTGCTGGGCTTCCATCCTGCGGCCTCAGCTATGAGCTATGGTGGCTCCTGGTTCAGATAGAGGGGACATCCCTCTTCAAAAGCTTGCATTCATTTCTTTCAGAGCAGATGACTTCCTTTAATAGTCCATGAGGCTCCATTGATAGGATTTCTTTCTTTTATATATATATATATTTCACTCTACACACAAGCAGAGTTGAGTCATTAAAAGCATACAGAAAAGCCAGTAATATTAAAGGATGTGCACAGAATGTTTGCTTGCCTCTCAGCTTTTGTTATTTTTTGCTTTTTTTTTTTGTTTGTTTCTAAAGTGCTTATTATAGTGTTTGCACATGCAACAACCAAGACTGCATCACATTATACAGCTTTAGGAAGCATTTTATGGTTTGTCTGCTGTTCTGATAGAGAATCTGCAGGGAGAATATTCACAGCAAGGTAACAATTAAGGAGATGCAAGTTATTGAAGAAGTACAATACATACTATATATATGCAATATATATACAATATATAATATAGTAATTGTAGAAATCGTTCTGAGGAACATTCTCTTGCACCGTGTGTTTTGTCCCTCTCTTTGAAACAGTAGATGGAATTTTGAAAATTAATAAATAGATGTCTACTTCAAGGCCAAGTAAGGCAACTCTTCCAGGAGCCTGCATGGCTTTTTCTGTCTTCAGAGGTCTCTTACAGCTGTGGCTGTGTACATCTGCAGAACTAGGGATCTGTGTCTTCCATAGCCAGCCTTTGTGGCGGTTACAGCAAACTACAGATTCTTCAAGTGGGGTACTTCGTGGCAATAGGAAAAAATATTACAAATTGACTTGAACAGAGTATGACTCTACTCATAAGCAGTACAAAATAATTAATTAGTAGGTATGATTTTATTTTTATTTTGTATCAAAATCCATGATAGCAGAAGCTAATTTCTCTGACTTTTTCATCGTATTTAGAAAGATAGAAAAATGAGTAGAAATGTTGACCTTTTGGTGACACAGTTGCAGAAATACATTACTACTTAGGTCATTTTTTGGAGCAGCGGTGTCTTTCACACTGACTAAACTTTTGTCTCAGAGATGAGAGAGACTATTGTGATTTAAAAAGCTTAGCAGGTCTGGGGGTGGGCTAACTGCTGGGCAAACCCCTTCTGAAAATACTGGCGTGGGTCTTGTGCCATGGATCAGGTTCTGTCAGCTCCATCACTGCTTGTGAAGGAGAAACTACCCTACTCCCCAGTCAAACTTTGTTCTCAAAGGTGCAGTTGAGGTGCTAGCCTATGTATTCTAGTATGCTTCCTGAGGCAGACTTTGAGTGATATTATTATACTATCTATCTAAGCAGTGCAATAATTCATTCTGAAGTTGGAAAGCATCAGTGTTTAACTCCAAAACGACTGCTGTGATTAATACTCATGTAGAATGCAGTGTAGCATAACAATTATTTAGCATTTTCCAGATAGATACAGTCATGTTCCAAAAGCAAACACTCTTGTAAGAGTTTCCAAGGCCAGGAGAGTGGAAGTACCCGTTGCATTTTCTGAAGATGCAAATCTGGCTTTTGCTACCTGTGCTGATCGTGCAGCTATACTTCTGTTAAGTATGATCATTTGTTTTCATTTCCCATGGAGGTAGTGACCTAAATTTGAAACCAGTGAATGCCAGGAGCAGAAAAACAATGATCAGCTGTTTGAGGGATCAGTGGTGATTTCATATGATTAATTCATTTGTTCTCTTATAAATAAAACTCAAATCCCCTGAAGTAAAATGTATCGTTAATTGTGTCTTTCTTTTTAGTCTTCATCACAGTGTAGCTTTCATAGGTGGCATGAATCTATCTGGATTAAATTTGCTGCACCAGAAAATAACCCTGACTTTTCCTGGGTGGGTGGACAAGGAAAAAAAGAAAAAAAAGAAAGAAAAAAAAACTTTTTATCAGTCTTTTGTGTTGCAGCAGCTGGATTCATCGCTGCTATGGCAACACACCACATGATGAGGTGTATTAGGTTGCTCTGTGCTGGGCGTGAGGGGAAATGAGCTCAGCTTTTTGCTGAAGGTAGAAACTGCTCTAGAGCTCCTGTTGCAGAGCTGGGTAAGGTCAAGTGCTCTGGTTCCCAGCACGTGTTGTGCTCAGAGAAAGCAGTAAGAGTGCGTGGCTGCATGAAACTGCAGAAGCAGGTAAGCATCGATTAAGCTGAAGCGTTGCCTTCCTCTCTGGGTCAGCAGAACTTCCAGGAGTGTTTTCTCTTCATTTTTCCAAGTTCTGTAAAGTCACTGTGCTCATGTGGCTATGTGAACACCTTGTGAGGTGTTTAACTGTTTGAGGGACTCCCCTACTGCTAAAAAGAAAGTCTTGTCATTTAGGAGGTGGTTGCCTTCAAATCAATGAAAAGTGTATGCGGGTTTCTACAACTCCATTGGCTTTGCCTCAAGGTGTGTAACTAGTTTTGTGTCTATCATTGTTGCTTAATGATTGGGAACATCTGTTGTCATTAAGAAACCAATGTTTTACTTACTCTTTTATTAATAATACTTCTTAAGAATCTGCTTTAGTCTTTAATATTTATTAATGTCTCCCTTTCTCTTTCCTGATTAGTGGAATCAATGTCTCTGATGAAGGAGGAAAGGAGTATCTATATCATTTCCTCCTACAGATTTTACACAGCCTCCTTAAGTTTGGCAGCATAAAACCAAACTTCAGTGCCTTATAGGGATGTGAATGTGGAAGCAGTGCCACAGAATATTCAGTTTCTTACCCATTAACCATTTATCTACATACAGATGAACTGAAATATCGGCATTGGGTTCTATCTGTGTATTCATGCCTACAACAAATTCAAATGAGATTTATCCCCCTATTATTTTCTCTGTGCACCCTTTTTCTTTCTTTTTTTTACTTTTACGCATGACTAGGTTAAATAGGACAGGCTGTTTTAAAATCCTTGTTCTCACTGTAGGTAAACTGGAAGCATTCCAGTGGGGCTGGTGGAGGTCAGCCTGTCCCTCTGCTGGTGGGGAGCAGCGGCGGCTCAAGTTATGGTGTAACTAAACCAAGTCTGAGAGGCAGGTAACTTTGCCACAAGCAAAGACGACGTGTTCTTTATGCCGTGCTGTAGGGATTAAGTGCTCAGAGCTCAGGTTTTCAACTCAGCTGTAATTAGGTGATTTTATCAAAGGTGAAGAAAAGCAGCCAGCCCTGCCTGCCAGCTTACAAGATAGAATTTGTGAAATAAAGAAGTGCAAAGCTAAGCAGTCCATTTATAAGTCCAGAATGCAACAGATTTACAATGAGTTGAATCAGGATTCTTGAAAATGGGCATTTTATGTCAGTGGAATTCTCTGAAGGAGAAGATTAGCCAAATGAGGAAGAAGTCAAGCAAAGTAGGACTGTGATTTAGCTCTGATTCCGTCAGTTCAAGCAGAGCAAGAAAAAATCAGATCAAATTATCCAAGCAATCAAAGAAGTTTGATCTCTCTAGATTTAAGGACCTTATTCAATTCAGTGAACGAGGAATCTAATTGAAACACCCAGGATTATCACAACTATAGCACATCCATTGTGACTCAAAGCATAAGGCAACAGGGGAGCAAGTGGTTCATAGTCTAGTATCACTAACACTCCTCTGACTGTCACAGAGATAACCCTAGATGTGGGGATTCAAAAATTAAGGAATTTAGATGAAAGGAGATAAACCACCATCTTATAAATATTCCCCTCTCTGAGAGTTTCATCTTTGAAGTCAGAGCTGTGATAGCTTATAACAAGAGAGGGAGAATTAGAAGTGAGAATCTTGGTAAGGGCCTTCATTATTAAGCCTCAGCAACAAACAAGATAGAAGAGTTTGTGTTTAGCTGGTCATCTTTGCAAAAAGGTAAGAGATTATGGAAGTATGGGTATGGAAAATCCTCAGTGAATTCTGGTGAACAAAAGGAGTATAAGCACTGTCCAAAAAAACCTTCCTATGCCTAATCAGGTGTTCTGCTGCGTGGTTTCTCTAGAACCATGCTTGGCTGTGCAGATGATCTTAAAGATAACCAACTTGATTTGGAAATGTGGTCATGTTTTGATGAAGAACACTATTTTCAAATAGCCACCTTTTGTCCATTTTTAAGAACTTTACATATAAACTTTCTCACCTTGGACTTTCGTCCCTGTTGCTTTCTGCTGTCTCCTTAATCCCTCTGGATCTGGTATAAAATTTTTTTGCACAAGGGATGGTGTCTTTTATGCCTGTAGACTGCACAAGATTTTAATAGCCAGGGCTAACTGTAGTTTTTGAGGAGTAAAACAAGAATTCTTTACAGGCGACTCTTGTACATGGGACAGCTGAGAAGGACTCAGAACACTGCTAAAATGTATCACTGTGCCATCAAAATAATTTCATAGAATAGTGAGTTGGAAGGAACTTTAAGATCATCTAGTTCCAACCCCCCACTACAGGCAGAGACACATCTCTCTAGACCAGGTTGCTCAAAGCCCCATTCAGCATGGCCTTGAATACCTCCAAGGAGGAGGCACCCACAGCCTCTCTGGGCAACCTGTTCCAGTGTCTCACCACCCTCACAGTAAGGAATTTCTTCCTAATATCTAGTCTAAATCTTCCCTATTTCTGTTTAAAATCATTTCCCCTTATTCTCTTGCTGCCTGGCCTTATAAAATGTCCCTCCCCAGCTTTCCTTTAGGCTCCCTTCAGGTACTGGAAGGCCACTAAGAGGTCCCCCAGAGCCTTCTCTTTTCCAGGCTGAAGAGCCCCAGCTCTCCCAGCCTGTCTTCACAGGGAAGGTGCTCTGATCATCTTTGTGGCCTTCCTGTGGACCCACTCTGGCATATCAGTGTCCTTTCTTGTACTGGGGGCCCCAGAACTGGACACAGTACTCCAAGTGGGGTCTCACAAGAGCAGAGTAGAGGGGCAGAATCACTCCCCTTGACCTGCTGGTCGTGTTTTCTTGATGCAGTCCAGGATACAGTTGGTCTTCTGGGCTGCAAGCACACTTTGCTGGTTCATGTTGAGTCTCATCAACCAACATTAAAGTCATTACAAGATTTTACTATTCAGATTTTACATAGTTTTAAAACTTGTAACTCACTTATAATATCGACAAAGTTATTGGAGAAATCTCATTGGCCCACTTCCATAAAATAAAATCACATGATTTACTAGTATAATCAACTTTTGGTAGTTTTGGATTCATGGAAAACAGTGGAAAAGCCAAAAAATGATTCCACTGAGAAGGAAAACATTGATCCATTGGACTAGCATAACTGCCTCAGTCTCTGAGAAGAAAGAAATCTGGAGTCCTGATTACCCAGAATCAAAACAGACACAACATTTTAAGGCCGGTTAATATGATGTGTACATGTGTTGTATGCAAATAATAATGTGGGCAAAATTCCAGTGGGGAACAACTTGCAGTGACTAATTGATGCCAGAATATGTGTACCAGGAGGAGCAGGCCAGTCCTTCATTCAACTGTCAGATGGCTGAGATATTTTTCCAGGGATAAATATGTTACAGCAACAGACGCTAACTTTAAGAGCTTGAGCTCCACATCCAAATGTTCATCTTGCTCAAATGAAAATGGGCAAAAGCATTTCTAAAGGGAGAGCAAACATCTCCTGGGCAACACCTCAGATCACAAGTAGGTGGATTGTAGCAGTCCAGGCTGTCCTTCCACACAGGACCTGTGCACTTGGGGCTGGTTATTTCCAAAAGGTCCAACTAGCTAACAGCATTAAGCAATGGTGAATTAGAGAAATCCATTCTCTGAAAAAATGTCCACTATTTAGTCGTCATAGAAGGTGATTCATTTTATCATTGAGCACGAGAGATTGTGGTATCAGTATATTTACCTTGGGTGTCTGCGGAGCTAGTTCCAATGTCCATTTCCATTTTAAGGGTGCACTAGAACAGACCGAAACAAACACATGTACCAACTTGCAGCAAATGAAGCTCCAGAAGTGCCACATATAAGGGACCCTTGTACATGAGTATCTCAGGAAGAGTTGTAGAGCCATCACCTAGCTGTATTTGCCTGTGGTCAGGCTTTCTATAATTGTTCCTCTGAGGCGCTTACTTGAGTTCAGTACTAACGTCTCAATGCTCACAGGTCATGAGTCAGTGCTACAGGACAATCATGGGATTTTGGAGCTTCTTTCTGAATCTTTCTGGCTTGTTGCAGAAAAGAAGATGAAATCATGAACCTTGGAGAAATGGAAAGAGAGCACAGTTTCTTCTTACAGATTTGTCTCACAATAAACCTGCACTGAGATAATCTCTTCCTCTGAATGTCAAACAACGCCCAGATCTTCTGCCAAGGAAAAGCTCCTTTTCATGATTTTACTACTTTCTCCATCAGCTTCAGACTGTGCTAAGTTAGTAAATAATCTACAAGACTCCTCACTCCCTACCTGTCTCATATAACGTAGCTCTTATATGCTTTGCTTGTGTACATGTACACACAACCACACATAAAATAAATCACATAGCCTTGCTATATGTTATTAGACACAAAGTAATGAGTTTGGGATTAATTACTTTCATTTTCCCGGTTTCAAAAAAAAAAAAAAGCTGAAGATGTTGAGTGCCACAAGCTGTTTTATCAAAAATAAGTGGCATAATCATAGAATGGCTTAGTTTGGAAGGGACCTTAAAGATCATCCAGCTCCACTCCCCTTGCCGTAAGCAGAGTTGCTGCCCACCAGATCAGGTTTCCCTGGGCCCCAATGCATTTTGAGTACCTCAGTTTTCTTCATGTCTCTTGGAGCTGGTTCTCCTTTCTCATTTATCAGAGGAGGTACACACTCCATGGCCTGTCTCTTCTGACCAGCATATCTTTAGAATCTCTCTTGTTATTTTTCACATCCCTTGCCAAGTTCAGTTCCATCTGTACCTTGGCTTTCCTGATCCCATCTCTTCATATCTGGACAGCATCCCTGTATTCTTCCCTGGCCGCATGTCCTTGCCATCCACTTCTAACATCACACTGGGTCAGGCAGAGTGAAACTGGCGCAATCTGCAAGTCTCTCCTTCCTTTTACTGCACAAGTTGCCTAATAATTCTGCCAAATTATGTGCTGATCCAGGATGGTGAAGTGATTTTCTGACTGTCTCTGAGGGTGAACTTTATTCTTGGTGTGAGTTGCAACCTAATACTGGATTGAAAGTAACTGGATTTGCAGGGCTGAGAGGAACAGTGCCACCTACCTACTAATGGTAATTAAGTATGTATTTCTTACACATTTATGTAATGAGGTGAAAGCTAAATGCCTGTTAACTCTCTCTGGCTATGGATATTTTTGTGTGGGATGCTGCTTAGAATTTAAAGTGGCAGATTAGGCTTTCAAGAACCCTTTGACAACAACAGTGAACTGCGGGTGCTCCGAGGAATGCTAATACTGGAAAAGTAGGAACATCTTGATTGTTAATTCTGCTGAAGTTAACAGAGCAAAACTGAAAAAGAGAGAGGATTTTTTTTCCTTTTCATAACCCTTAGGCTTCATAAATGCATCATGCTTCCTTATTGCCAATTTGCTCGGGAAATCACTGCTAACATCTCACCTAAGAATTTATTATCATTCCAGTCAGGCTGTCTTTCACGTATATTGAAGATTTCCTGGATTTTTACCAGCTTTAAATCATACTGAAAGCAAGCAGATGAACATTAAATTAAAAGGTTAACTGAAGATTAAATATTGTGATGGCACAATACAAATTCTATTGAACAGTGACTGGTCCCACAGATATCCTTTAGGTCTTCTGACTGACAGAAGGCAACCAACTATATAATTCTCTTCTTCTTTGAGGGCTTTTTTGACATTGACCAGCAAGATCCTCATGAGGAAGAGTTATTAGAGAAATATACCAGCTTTTTCTTTTCCCTAATTGGAGAGGTGGTCGGTCTCTTCAGGTAGAAGTACAGGAAAACCAATTCATTCCTGCTGTCCTGAAAGAAGTAAGTTTTTGTATTGGCTTTTCTAGGTGCCTGATTAACAGCACTGTGGTAATTTTTAGCAAGTAACCAGTTAGACTTCATTGGCTTTATAGCATTTAAAGCTCTGTTCTGTTTTATGGAGGTGTTTTGCCCATTTGAGCATCTGCCTGAATTATGGGTATGAGGGGACAGTAGCATACCAAAACCACCAGTCTTCTGTAGTTGGAAAACCCCAACATGTGTTTATGAGTTTATTTATCTTGCTAGCTGCACTGAAAGAGAGGAGACAGAAGGTAGATGGAGAAAAAGGTCTTAATGCATCCTGTTTTGCTCAAAGTGTGATGATAGATGACTTTAGTCATCTTTTATAAGACTTTCTTTGTGCACACCTAGCTCCTGCATTAGCAGTCACTCAGCAGAGCAAGTAAGTGCCTAAATGACTCTCTAATGCACTGTTTCCAGCTGATGTCTTCTACAAGTAGGCTGACCTCAAATACCTGTTATTCAGGTTTATATTCCATGAGTGTAGTGAGTTTGCTCCATGTTGGAAATATTTCTTGACCTCTGAAAACTCTGTGTGCAAAGGTATGATTCACCAACTTCCGTGAACTTTGAAAAAGCTTCCAGTGCCTTTGTGTGAAGGGCATTGATAATAATGGGTACCCTTATTATCTAGACTGTATGTTCATTGTCTTCTGTTACTTCGTTTTACTGTCCTCTCCTGCCTGCTTTGCTGCTTCTTTTTCTTATTGATCTATCCCATTCCTCCTTCTTCACTCCTTCTTCACCACGTATATGTACTTTTTTTTTGTCTCCATCACACTACTCACTGCCTCAAACTTATATTTTCTAATAGCCAGATGCTCTTTCTTCACATCTGTCTTTCAACACTTATGCAAGGAGTCCCTTCTCTTAGCTCTCATCATCAATAATCCATGCTCTTTTTCAGTTCCTTTAATAATTTCTATATGTCTTTCTTCTTGTCTTCGTTGATGGCAAGCTTTTCTTGTGCTCGTAAAACATGTAAGTTACATGTATGATTCCCTGTGAATGCTGATTGATTTCAGAATTCTCGCTGCAATTATTTTTACACTTTGTGTACAGTCAGTTGCAAATGTATTCAGAGATATTAACTGGATTTGAGCCACACTCCTGCACATCTTTGCTTTGTGTCTGATAAAATTTCCTAATTGGTGTCCTACATATCTTAGTGGGATTAGGCATTACCAGAACTCAGCAGTTACTTGTTACTTATGGGAAAAGTACTGTAACAAAGAAGCTGTGCCCGTGGTAGACCCTTTGCATGGTGAAGCCCACGTAACTCCTCAAGAGAACCTGAGCTGATTTGAGGAGATGAACAAAGCTGAGATGATTTGAGGTTATGAACAAAGCTTGCTCCTGGTCCAGCTGCCTCTCACATGGCTGCCTTGTGTGCACTGGACTGCCTAGGAGTCATGACTTCTCCAGGCATGCACATCGGGGTGCCAAGCAAGCTTTGAGCTGTCAGCATCATCAGACCTTCCATCCTCAACTGAAAGGAGACCTTTGAAAGTGCCAGGTCTGGGCTTGTGCGGAGACTTATCTAGAGGGCAGCCTCAAGGAGGCTTCCAAAAGAGCTCAAGGCATACCCTAAAAACTCCAAAGTTATAAGGTCACTTATTTCTGAGGTATCCTTGTGTGCTTGGGAGCTCCTTTCTAGCTAAGGAATGTTATGAGGTAAGGTGAAAGAGTAAGCAAGCTTATTTTCTGCACCTTTAGCAGTGAACAATGATCTTTGGAAAGGACAATCTATGGATGAATGAACAGAGGTGATAGTGTCACTGGGACACGGACTTCCTGCATGTTAAAGAAGAAACCTGAGACGGCTACACCAGGTGTAAGGAGATGAAGCCACCTCCTGCCATGCTGCCTTTTTCTTGTTGCTGCACCTCACTGCTGAGCCTCCTTTTCAGAGTGATTTTATTACAGTGATATATTGAATGCAGGAAAATATAATCCTGAGCTATGATTAGAAGCTGAAGAAGGAGGATGTTTTAAGCTAGCCATTAGCGCAGGGTTCTTTTCCCATTTGGCAATGTAAGTCTGCAAATGACATAAATAACCTAAAAGGCTAAAAGCAGAATGAAATAATTATTCATTTTGGGTCAGGTTTTGTTTTTTAAGAGCCTGAGTGTGATTATTCTGGCACAAGGGACCTTGGTTTTAAAGGAGAGGTTTTAAAGCGTGATTTTAAAGCAGAGCTGGCTGCAGCAGGAATCCTTGTGCCTTCAAACCCGCCAGGCTGAGCAGTGAGGCCCTGAACCATGAGCCAGAGCACCACCATCCCACTTGCCCTGGGACCTGTGCAGGCCTGGGAGCTTATGATGGCCTCCTGGCAGCAGTCAGGAAAACTGTTTGCGATTGGGTTTTTCACCTCCATTTACTCGTAAGTGTTTTATCGCTCTTGACATGGTAGGGGCTTTTTTTACTTCATTTGTTTGTTTTTGTAAGATGGCAAATGTATCAGATAGATGCAGAAGTAGGTCTTGCAGTTCAGAAGTGTTTTGAGTTGCTGAATAACTTTGGCTCTTAAATTTTGAGTGAAGTTCAAAAAATAATTCCAGAAAGACAATGCCGAATTTAGCCAGCCCATCCCATTCCCGTGACTCTCTCTATAACATTGGTAATAGGGATGAGCTCGATCCAAGATCCACTGGTACAATTAGCATTAGCTCAGAAAACATTCCTCAGTTTAGGATGTGACTTGGTGATGCAGAGAACAGCTACGGATCTGAAAATAGTGAGACAAGGGGCAGAAAATGCTTTCGCTGGCTTTTGGTAGGTTCACATCTGTGTGTCTGACTTCTGACTAAAACCCAGGCTAACATGAAGTTACAAATAGAGTCAGGACAATGTTGCAATGAGCTCAGCAGTTCATTTTTAAAAGTTTTCTATCAGTATATTTGTGTCTCGTCCTTGTTTATAATACAAACCAAAGTTCTATGTGTGAGTTGTAATTTCTAAGAGAAATAAAATACTGCAGTGTATTTTAAAGTGACTACTATCACATAAGAGGGTGTCTTCATGGTGATATTTCTTGTTAGGAGTTAACCCACACCAGACATAAATATTATACAGTTGTATCTCTTGGAAAGAGAAAATGAAAATTTGACATCCCAGTTTCCGAACATCTGTTCTTCTGGAGAAGTGGGAATGTGTAAGTCAGAATAGTTGGGATTATGGTGATCAGTGCTCCCTTCTACTGCTGCTGGTCCCACCTGTGTGCTGGAGACATGACAAATGTGACTCAACTGTCTGCAGCATCTCCCATCCATCTTTGAAGCTGGCCTCAAAGGGCAGCTGTGCGAACTGTTGCTAACTGGACTCCTGGCCCTTTAAATTGCCTTTGTGCCAGATGAAATGTTGGTATGTGAAAATACCTACAGGCCAGGAAGAACATTTTAAGTGATTATGCCTGCATTTGAAAATAACTTTTTTCCACCCCACGCTCTGATTTGTTGCATAAAAATAGGTAATATTTTAAGCCTGCCTCCCTTCTGGGAGTATCCCATTCAATCTTTATGCCTTTGCATCCTCTCTTGTATCTATTCACATATGGGTAGAAACACTTTACTATCAAA
The DNA here is from genome assembly GCF_951394365.1 of Tetrao urogallus. Lineage (NCBI taxonomy): Eukaryota > Metazoa > Chordata > Aves > Galliformes > Phasianidae > Tetrao > Tetrao urogallus. The sequence continues at coordinate 41,008,260 of NC_136815.1, read as the reverse complement.
ATTCTGGACAACTATGGGACAAATTGCTTTCATTAGAATCAGTGACTGAAATTGATCCATCAAGGTCATTTGGTTAATTTCTTTTCTTTGTAAAACAGCTGCTAATTTTAAATCCAAAATTATCTGAAGTGGATAAAGGTGTGGGAAAATGATTTGGTGTGATGATGTGCATCTCCTATCAGTGAGTGTTTCACATCTGCCACTTGAGGTTGAAGAAGATTTTGTCATTAGTAATAAATGCCACCTTTTTCATGGAAAATCTTAGAATAATTAAACTACCAACATACACATTGCCATAATTCATTGTATATCAATTGTTATTTTTGATGGTGCTGTTCTGCTGTCTTGACTGTCTCTTGATTGCTATCTGTTCACGTTACAATTTAACCTTGCAGCATTCTAATTTTAACACCACAACGCTACAGAAAATACAAACATGCTAGACTCTGGTTTCAGATAATGTTTATTTTCATTGCCCAGCTTGATCCCAGAGGGAGAATGAAAACTCTTCTTTCTGTGAAGGGCAGACGCCTAACGGATATCTTTCAGTATTGCCAGAAATAGAGGTGTCTTAAATCACAAGTTACTTTTGAAAAGATAAGCCATTATAGATGAAACTAAACATGAGTAAAATCCTGACAAAATTGACTTCATTATCATTGAAGTCAGTGCAAGCCGTTCTATTGGTTTAAATAGAACTAAGATTAAACTCTGTATTTATGTAGAAGATGAAGAGCTCTCACTTTTTTTTATACATACACATGCACATTTTCTATTCCTTATTCTGGTATAAACGTACTGTACTGGGAAAGTGCCACTTAAAAGTTCACAATCTTTATGAAAGATGTCATGCCAACAGCAGAGAAGCATTTAGGAGTGAAGGACAAGCATAGCTGTATACATCAGTTAGTTCTTTTTGTTCCAAAAAGAGAGGGCATTTCCTCTGACTGTGCTGCAGCACAAAAGTTCCAGGTAGATTTCAGCAGGCTTCATCTGAGGTTTAAACAAAGTTTCAAGCATACTTATGGGTTTTCAAATTCAGTGTATTACATTTTCTAGAAAATGTTATGCAGGCTACATTTGTGAAAGTATATTGCTAGAGCAGCTTAAAACAATGTACTGGATATCCACCTTGCAGCTATCTAAGCCATATCAGTGTTCAATATTATGGAGTTTTCACTTTTCAGCATGTTTGTTTGCACTAACAGACGTCAGCTCTGCCCTTTCTCTGTGTGGCAGTAATCTGAAGAGCAGAGAGCTTTGCCAGGCCTGGCTTGTTCCAGGTGTTTAATCTGAGGATTGCCTGAGGGCCTGGAAGCAATGAAACAAGAAATGATGCATTTTACAATGGACTTCCTTAAGAAGCAGGGATTGTACAAAGATGCCATTTTGTCAAAATAAAATTTGTAGTGTTTGTTCCAGCCAAGATAAATTTGCCACAATATTTTGCTCAAGTGCTCATGGTAACTGGCCAGGCGCCCTCAGGCACAAGTCTCCCCAAGCGTCTGCTGTTTATCGTTGTAGGCAAAATTTTGACCCAGCACCCAAAAAAAAAAACCCACTAAAACCTTAATTTTAAAGAGCTGACATCTACCTTCTCAGTTACCTGACTGGAATGTAAAAGAACTGTTTACTGAGACAAAAATGAAACAAAAGACATTTTTCTTTTTTAAAGCAACCCTCTGAGAAGGATGAGAAATGTAAATTAAATTTCCTCTTTTTCCAAGTCTGTATTTTTATCCCATAAGTACCAGCATGAACAGATACACGTATTTTAAAGTTCGCATTTGTTGCAGTTATATCCCGGGCTTCCAGAACAAGCAGAAAAACCTTTGTAACAGGACAGAGGCATTTCAAATGCTGCATCTTCCCTAGAGGAGCAGGAAATCTGTATAGAAATCTTTTTCATGAGTAAAGATAGAGAAGAAAAGATTATTCTGAGTAGCTGTTGCCCATAGGAAGCCTAAAAGTCTTAATTTTAAAAGCTATTCTATCCTGTGTACATTCAGTTGCTGCCAATTTTGCAGTCAGTTTTTGCAATACTGGGACAACAAATACAAAACAAACTGACTTTTATCATGATATAATCAGATGTGCACAGATGCAATCTCTGCTCAGTGTGTTTAAGGAGAATGGGAACAAAAGAAAAGAGAGTTGTTCTCTTTTTCTTATTCAGAAAATTGCCTGAACAGAAGAAATACAGAGTTTGTGGGATAACTTCATTGTTTTGATGAGAGATGAGTGGTGGGAGGGTTCTCCTTACCTAGGAGGAGTATTTGTGACCGTTAGGGGGGCAAAAAAAATTCACTCCCTTTTGGACACTTGAGAGTGCTGTATTTGTTCTTTTCTAATCCTTTGCTATACCAAAAACTAAACAGGCAAGACAAAGATTATGTGTATTTTTCATAGTAGCAAACATTCAAGTTTGATTAACTGAATTTTTTTCAATATGTTTGCATGATAAAGCTAAAAGGAGAGCAAATGAACATAGGAAGCATTGGGTTTTGTGTATTTTTCCTTTTCAGAGTAGCTTACATAAAACTGTTCCAGGATATCAGCTTTCAACACTGTTGAAGAGTTTGGCTGATGTCATTTAACTATTGCTGGCAGTTGTACCAACTTCAATGCACGTGAAAAGATTGATTCTCCCTTTTTTAAAAAAAGATTAGTTCATTTTATGGTTTTGTAAATTAGTTTTGTAATACATTAGAAGACAGGTGGCCAGCAGGGACAGGGAGGTGATTGTCTCTCTCTACTCTGTCCTCATGAGGCCCCATCTGGAGTACTGTGTCCAGGTCCAGAGCTCCCAATACAAGAAAGACAGGGAGCTGCTGGAGAGGGTCCAGAGGAGGGCCACAAAGATGATCAGGGGACTGGAGCACTTCCCCTGCAAAGAGGTGCTGAGGGAGCTGGGCTTGTTCAGACTGAAGAAGGCTGCTGGGTGACCTCATTGCAGCTTTTCAATACCTAAAGGGTAAAAAGAAGGGCAGTCAACTCTTTGAAAGGGTAGATAATAGCAGGACAAGGGGAAATGGTTTTAAGTTGAAGGAGGGAAATTTAGGTTGGATATTAGGGAGAAGTTCTTTACAGAGAGAGTGGTGAGGTGCTGGAACAGGCTGCCCAGAGAGGCTGTGGATGCCCCGTCCCTGGAGGTGTTCAAGGCCAGATTGGATGGGGCCCTGGGCAGCCTGGTCTGGTATTACATGGGGAGGTTGGTGGCCCTGCATGTGGCAGGGGGTTGGAGATTCATGATCCTTGAGGTCCTTTCCAACCAGGGCCATTTTATGATTCTATAATTAATAGTCTTGCAGCATTTTCACAAATTTCTAGTCTCCCCCCAAGACAATGTCACCTTTTCAGACAGTACAATTTCAGTAGATCATTCAAAAGAAAGGAAATGTAGCCGTTTTTGTCTCAGACTTGAATTTTCCTTACTAGCTAACACGACTTTCAAAATTATCTATTCTTTTTCTTTGTTACATGAGAAAATAGATGGAAAAATGAAGTTTGAAGGAATTCCATGCCATTTTTTTCCCTCATTATTTTGACCTTATTACTGCCGTGGGTTATTTATAGCTCAGTGACTGCTATGTTTAAAACCTTTGTGAGCGGACTGACTTTATCAGAAGCTGAATATTTGAAAGGCTTCCAGGATCACTGCTGCTTTGAATGAAGATCTGTTCCACACTGGTCTCTTGTGGGCCCTCATCTGTTAGATGACCTCCCATAGGCAATTCATTCAATTGACATACAAATGCTTACCTCCAAAAGCGTTACTTTGTAGTGCTGTTCTACCTTACTCAAATCTCTGTGATGTGCAAAAAAAAAAAAATGCAGTTGATGATACTACTTTAAATAGCCTGCTGCTGATATAGTGAGGAATGACTGCACTTGATATAAATGAATGGTCCTGGCGTTGGGGATTGCCAGTGGAAATCTTTTCAGTATTTCCCAGTTGCAGAAGAATGAAGCATAGGCAAGGAACACCATCAAAAGGCCTTTTTTTGCCAAATATTTCAACACCTTACAGCATCTAAGTCTGTTCAAAGCAGAGATATCTGTCTTCTCTGGCTGCTATATGAATAAGATTGAGTGGCAAAATTGTAAATAAAATAAAAAATAAAGTTGTAAGTAATGAGAAAAGTCCTGTCTGCCTTTTCAAAATTCTCTTTCTGACTTGTTTTTGTTGTAAAACCACACTTCCACAGCCTTGCTTAAAACCAGGCCTGCAGCTAAATATTTACCCAATAGATTTTGTTAAATCTATTTCATTGCCTCTGGAAATGAATTCACACCTCTAATTTCTAAGTAACCTTTGCCTCTGGGCATCTGTAGTGAAAGCAGGTATTAGAAGAGCTGAAATAGAGTTGAAATAACTGATAAACTGAGTCAATAAGTAATGGATTGAGAAAACAGAATAATTTTTTGTCTCTCTAGGGTTTGGAAATTTTTTAGCTGAAAAACTGAGTTGGACTTGAATATTTTCAGTCCTTTAGATGGTGCTGGAGATATTTTGAACTGCATGTTGTCAGTCTTCCTGTGCCTTCCAGGTCGCCTCCAGCCCTTCCCAGATTGGATCTCAAGAAAACAATGCTGTGGGGAGGTGCCACCACCTTGCAGTGGGAGACCTGAGGAATTCTGCTTGGAATTGCTTTTCTCAGGGGACAGTAGAAATCCCAGATTGGCTCAGAGAGTCTCTGCAAGGCCCTGCAGTCCTGCAATGGGTTGTACTCCATCTAGTTGGCAAAAGTGAGCCCCCACAACTAAGACACGGGTTGAGAAGATGGCCGCTTGCCTCATGTAGCAGATAGGCCCACCTGTTTTTCTTCACTGCTCATTGTATTACACTGTGTTCATTCAGCACGCCTACTCATTCTCTCCCTTTTCTACCTTTTCTACATCGTCATAGTTCTCCTCCGCCTTTACTTCTTTTACTGACTTTGCCGTAGCTTTGTCTTGCCTTGGCCCAGGGTCCTAATACGCAGGAGTCATTCATTTCCTGATCTGGAGCCCCATCTCTTACTGTGCCCCTAGACCTGTGGCCTCTAGAAACCCTTGAAACTTGGCTACCAGTCTCCAGTTTGATGCTTAGTTCCTCTGAGCTAGGTACATCATGATAATGCTTTGTGATGGTAGATCAAGGCTCACTGGTGTTTTTCCACCCACCACACAGGTTTTTCTTTCCTCTTTGTGTGATTCAAAGGCTCTCACTGGAGACCAAGGTGGGAGGATGGGGTGTACTCTCTTGCAGAATGTTGGGATAGCATACCCCTGACCTTGTAGGAGTTTGCCAGCTGTGAAGTGGTAGAATTTGCTCCAGAAAGTTCCATTATACTCAGTTTCTGCATGTAGCTCAAGCACCCTGTGAAAAGTATCGGTTAATTGAGCCCAGTCCTAAAAATGACCCATCAGAACTTGTTTTAGTAGAAGGTGAAGAACATGTAAGGAGTCACTGGTACAAAGGGGCTTCACCTGCTCCTTTTTCTAAAGGAAAGAGCAGCTTCTTCACAGTTCTAGCACTACTCATCGTCATCTTGTAAGATCTTAATGCATTTTGCTCATGTATAGTGTATATTGTCTTCTTTCTCATAGCTATAAGGAAAGCTTGGTCATTCTTCAGTCCTTTTCATGTTTCAACCACTGAGCTTTCAGAAGAAATGAAAGATGAGCCCAGAATCCAAAGTCCAGCTGTGCAGTTCTTTGCATTCCTTTACTCTCTGTTTACACTGCAGTCTGAGGCAAGAACAAAGTGCTTGACTGTCACCAATCAGTCTGTTGTAGGACATCACAACTTTGTGGTACAACACAGGAAGTCTGAGAGGCAAGCATCAGTAGAGGCAAAGTGGATGGTTTGGGAGTGATGCAGCAGAAAAAAGGTAATAGTGAAGGCAGAAATAGCAATAAGGGAATAGGATGTGGCTAATGAGCTAGCCTCTTTTAAAGACTGACTGTTTCAGAAACTAAATGATGAAATATGTAAGATGAAAAAATGAGTATACACATGGGGAATGAAAGATGGTTCTCTTCTATTTTATACCATCTGAGGATCTTTCTATGAAACACTTCTACAGTCTCCATTTCACCTCACTGAAAATATAGTTGAGCCTACAATATATATGATAAAGATTTATTGGGATAATTTTAAAAGACAGACTGTAGGGCATTCTCCACATTTCCTGAGAGACTGCCCAAGCCTAATACATCTTTCACTTCAGAGTTCCCCTTCTGACATATGACAGTTTCTTTGTTTAAGTATCAGTTTTTTATTCCCAGTTAAACCCTATGTATCATACCGAATAATTCAGCTCTCAGCATCAATAGCATACAACTATTTTATTTGCAGTTCATCAGCATTCAGCAAAACTGTGTAGGTTTGATGTTACTCTCTTCCCAGAAATCAGACTGTCCTGTCTCCATCCTCTGATTATTTCCCCATGTCTCCTTCTCGCTCCTTCCACTCTGTCAATAGCTTTCAGACAACTTGGTGCCTAAACCAGAGTGTAGTAGTTGAATGAGGTTAAATCAGAGCCAAACAAGGGAGAAGGTCTCTTCCTTCCTGCTCTGATTTGATACATTTGATAACAGACCACTGCTGCCTTTTTTTTTTGTTGTTGTCGTTGGAATGCTCAGAAGAATATTAGACATGATCTGATTATTAAGCAAATGGCACTCGAGGCGCACTTGTTCTTGTTTTTAAGTATCATTAAGCAGCTTAGTTTAAATCTGCTTAAACTACTTCCAGTTAGATGCCTCTGTACCAGTGTATCTGCTGCATCTTTCAGCAGGGTTCTCTTTGGAGGTGGTTTTGTCAAGGTGGTGATGAGAGACTTCAGACTGGCATGGAGCTCTCGTCAGTCTCAGTTTCTGTTCTTTGAAGTAAACAGGTTGATGTTTGATGTGCAGTTGGGGCATTGCGCCAAGAAGCTGGCAGCCTCATTGGAGGTTGTGAGTGGTGCTTCAGGAGGTGGAAGGGCTCTGTAGCTACTTGCTAGTCTTAAGTGCACCAAACTAGTGTGCTTCTTGCTTGTCACAGTCAGTTCAAATACATTTTTTGGTCAATGTTCAAGCCTAGATAAATTATCTCTCTCCCTGCGGGTTCATGCCATCCTCATGCTCTTGTGGCCTAATTTGTAAATCCCTGATGGTAGACAAAATACCCCAGCGAGTCTTGCTGAGGAGAAACAGGTACAAATGATCAATACCTGTTATTTTACTGTTAGTATTTGTGTAATGTTATACCTACACAGAACCATGATATTTCACATAAAAAATTAACTTGCATTTAGCATTTAGCATTGGAATATCTCTCTCCAAAATACATCACGTCTTGCAAGTTGCTGGAGGCCCTAGCACCCTCCACACTGCTGCAAGCAGTCTTCTTTTCACATGATCATCCCTTCTCTTTCCTTCATCATCTGTGAGCCTATCTGATAGTTGATGGCCACCCAATTTTGGTCACCAGTCTGCAAAATACCTACGTAAGTGTATTGGGTCTTGGAAATCACACTGTTAGAGCTAGAAGCTCAGTGACTGGGATTGCACCACTGGATGTTCTTTGAGCCAGTTCAGCTAGTGTGTTGTTGGGGCTTTAAATCCCTCTTCTGAATGTGACTGTGACCTAAGAACAGGGATGGGGAAGTCCAGTGTGGCTGTTGAATAACTTCTAGTTGTACTGATATTAGTCTGAGGAAGTTTAATCTTTTGTTAAGCATGACAGAAGCGTGTACAGATCTGAATTGTTGTGTGACAGTATCTTGACAATTTTGACACCTCTACTAACCTGTAGTTAGTGTTTCAAAATTAAGTTTTCTGCAAAGGCCATTGCATTTTGTGCATCCCTTGCTATGTTTGCATAGGAGTGTGTTTTGACTGCCCTTACATTAGCATTCTTAAGAAGCTATCTACTTGGTTTACATGAACAAAAGTCTCTTTAACAGCTGTTGGGGGATTTCAAAACACACAAGGAATCCCCGCAAATGTAGCTGCCAGCCTGGTGAGCTGTTCTTCCACATTGCTGTTCTCCCCTTTGCTTTCTTCACATTCTCATTCTCCCCTTGCCATATGAGAGGTAATTTCAGGACACTGAAATTTCTCCAGATGAATGTCTGCTTACAAGTCTATTTCTACCAGCTGAAAAGTTTACTCCACATTGGAGGGGTGTTTATAACCTAAATACTCCTTCACAGTACAATTAATATTTTTTTGTTAAAAATGTTCCTCTTCAAGCATATTTTGTATATATAGCACTAACTCAAGTTTAGCATGGTCCAAACAGTGTTACTGCATGTATCTAAGAAAGACCAGCATCTGTGAATCATCCAAAGCAGGATATTTCTGCTTATCCATTTACAGGCATCACCAGCCATTAGCTTTGCAACCCATATTTCAAACATTAGATGTGTGTTCTGGCTTAATGTCTAAGATTATTTGCTACGTAATTATATTGTATTTCATTTTCTTCTGTACACTGTTGTAATGATGATATTGCCTAATAAAATAATGTCAGATTTTAATTAGGTTAAAAATAATTTGGTGTACTGGGTTTTTTATTTGAGAAAATAAACTAGCTAGTAGTGCATATCAGACTAGCCATTTTTCAGTTTGTGTTTGTTTAGGTTTCGTTTCATCCTTAACCTGTTGAGATAAGAGGGGGTTGGTTTTTGTTGTCTTTCTTTCTTATGTAAGTTATTACAATCCCTCATCACCTTATATCTATTTTTTCATTGTGAGGATGGAAGTTGCCATAATATTAAATACATTTATTATTTATTTAATGGTTAATTTCGCAGAAATTTCTGCTTTGAATAAATAGCTGCACCTTATTAATCACTGAAGTGAGTTATCCAGCCTAACAAGAAAGGATCTGATAATACTGCATGAGAGTAGTTCAGCAACAGGAGGCCTAAATTTGCTGGGAGGCAAAGACAGAATATATTTGCGTCAAAGGCAGTTTTGTAACAGAAAAGCTTATGTTAGCCTTCTGTGGTGGGGTACTTGAGGAATAACCACTGATGTATAAACTGACATAAAATGTAGGTCTTTTCCACAGCTCACTTTTATATGTGTCCTGAATAGCATCTCAACATACACCCAGATAATGGAGAGGATGAAAGAGGAAAAGATTTCTATGGGTTTGATCCTCTTCTCTTTAATTCTTTAATTCCTTGTGCTTTCCAAGTGACCTCAGTACTCTGTAAACTTCTACGTGCTATGTGGAGGTATGTTCTTTGTTAGATACCTCTCTGCATGTGAATAAAGACAGTCATGTATTGGAAGTTATTTTGACTCCTTGACGTGCCATTTCCAAGTACATCTTTTTCTGTTAGATGTTTACTGAGAACGAAATAGAAAAATCTTTGAGTCTAGTTCAGCAGTCCATTCCTTTTCACTTAATACTCAGTCACCACAGTGGAGTTCAAGCATATCCTTTATGTCTAATGTGTGTATGAAGGGTTTGCTGAATAAGAACATATTAAAGACAGCTTTTGTTGAGCTCGAGTCTGTCTGTGTTTGCCTTTCCTTTGTGTTCACTCTTAGGAGGCAACAGAAATGTTTGTATCTGGCTATGATTTCTGATCACCTACCTTTTAACGAATTTAGATGTCTTATTGCTTGGGTTGGTTTTTTTTCTGCCGTTTTTTCTCTTAACACATGGTACTGCCAGGCTACCTGTTATGTTTCTTCTGGATATAACTAGATTGTATTGGTGTACTGCTTATGAGATTATTCATGAGTATGCAGGCCGGTACAGAATAAGAATGTACAAATGCTGATTTCAGGCATTGTCTTTGTATAGTTAGTATTTTAGCTGAGTATCTTGAGGACTGAACTGTTGTAGCTAAGGCTGCCAAATGAAATAATTGTGATGGCAGTTGTATTCCACCACAAACTTATAACTTCTAAGGCTGTAAGACTTAAGAGTTGCATCCTTAAATGTGGTCTGGTATTCGAAAGCAGAATTAAAAGCAACCAGATGGTGTCTCCTTGAAAAGAGCTTGAGCTACAATAATGGTGAAGTTGTGCTACTTTTACCCAAGTCATCAGACCACTCACAGAAAGGATATGTTCAGATAAAAAGGAGAAAATCTCACATCTTTATTCTCTGACAATAGCTAATTGCTAACATACCTTCTTCATATATTGATCTGATCAGCTCCTAGGATAATCTACTTGCATTAAAGATCTGGTTTCTCTCTGCATGAGTCATAAAGATGCAGTAATCAAAGCTTTTATTTTGCTTAGAAGGAATACTTTTTCCAAATATATTCATAAATTCAATAATTGCCATCCTACTGACAGTCTGCTATTCTAGCAACTGCTATTAATACTTAAGACAAATTAACAGCTACCACTACGAAAAAATATATGTGAAGAGTTTCATCAGCGCCTCATTAGTCTTTCATTTATAATTTGTTTTCCACTTTTTCCTGAATTAGGTCTTCTTAGCAACTTGGATTTCCATGGGAATGACTTTAAAGAATCTTTCTTAGCTGTGTTTTTGAGGTAGAATTGAGAATACGTCTTCATGAATCTATTTTTTACAAATGTTTTGGAAAAATAGAAAGTAGAAAAAGTCCAGAGTCCATGCATAAAGATGAAGAAGTTTAAGTTCGTGGTTCTCAGTTGAATAGTGAAAACTCTTCTTAGCTGATGGGGTTGTTTCGTCTTCTCTAAATCAATGGCCATTCAGTTAATAGTTTGGATGCTGAAACTATTGATCAGGTGCGGTGACAAAAAACAGCAGCTTCCCTCTTTACTAATTTGACTACTCAACAATACATTCAGTGAAAGATTTTCACAATGCGCACAGTGAAGCTTAATAACTTCAGTTGCCTAGGAATGTATCTTCACCCACAGCTAATATTTGGTTTATTTAGATGGGTTTTTTTTTTTGTAATTCTACCTACTGTTCTACAGCAAATAATCATCAAATCCCTATTTGCAAAAACTGACAACTTGTCTTATTAAAATTGGCAGAAGCCAGGAAATGCTTCCCAACACAATCACTGACAGCTTACTCAAATGAATTTGAGTTTAATTATGCCAGCACAAGAAGAAGTGAAAAGAAATCTTTGACTAAGAAGGAGTTTAATTATATCTGACATCCTGTAGCCTCCTTTGTGCCTCTACAATGGCAAATGAAAAGAACTGAGAGGAGACCATCGCAGCAAAGTATCGGTGTATCAATTACATACTTTCTGTGATAAAAGTCCTGATAGCTTTTTATCCCCTGAGTTTCATGAAGGTTCTCCCTACAAGCTATTCTTTGTCTAAACAAATGAAAGAAGTAGAATTGCAAACTTGAGTTTTCAGAGGTAATCAATACAATATCGATCCTGTTTTTCAGAAAAAATAGTAAAGAAAAAATAAAAGCCCAACAAATGTTGAATGAAAAACTACATTTTGGGTGAAATCCAGGTCCCTGAGGAGGGCATGGCAGAGCTCCACTAACAGATTAACACATCAGACAGGCAGATTTGGCATTGCGTATTGTCAATTTCTGTGTCTGAGTTTTGAGAGTTTGTTCTTTTTCTGAAATGCGTTTTTAGTGTAATAAAAAAAGAAGTGGCTGTTAGCAGAAGTTATTCCTAACAACCCCTCAGCTGTACAAAGGCTCCGAAACATTATGAAGTATAAAGAAAATCAATATCCGCTTAACTTGTTTTAAAATATTTAATGAACTTGGACTAAGTATAATTTGAAGATAGCATTTGAATAGAACTTTGAAGAGCTGTATTTAAATCTGCACCATTTAGCTGAAATCAATCTTGCTCTTTATCAGAATTGTTTATCAGAAGTTATGTCAATGGAGCACTGGAGAAAAAGATTTTGGAGCTGAACAAAATGATTTTATTGGATTGCTTTATACTCTCAGTGGGTGAAGATGCATTTGAAGCACTGAACATTGGTTTTCCTGCAGTGCTTCAGCCAACAGAGTAGTTTCTTAGAGTGCCAAGAAGGCTGACTCTAAAAGCACGTGATTGCAAAATTACATCTGAGCACCTTGTGTGTGACAGCCTCAAGGACTGCCTTGTTTGAATGGCTTTCCTGTCTCAAGTGGTAAGGGTCTCTTCTGTTGAGAGAAGTCCCTCTCTGAGTTTTGAGGGGAAAAGCTGGAATCTACACTCTACAGGCACCCATAGAAAGGTTTGTGGATATATTTTGGCCTAATTAATAACTTTTTGAATTCTTAAACTTGGCAATGTCTAGTGCACATGGAAAATGACTGGTGGCTCATTTGTTCCCTCATTGTCATTGTCAGTCATGATATTCTCTGTTCCGGTTCTCATTCTGTACAGTGTTACATATGAAATTCAAATGCTTTGTCTCTCATGTTTTCTACCTCCATACTGTCCCTTTCACCTTATACTGTCAGAGTGTGTTTTTCAGACCTTGCAAATAAGATCTGGGTAACGCTCAAGACTTCCCTGGATACTGAGCATTCCAAAAATGGGTTGCAGTAGGTGCCTTATTGGGCATTTTTGGCAGTTTCCTTCTAAGAATGTGAAGCTCCTGAAGGGGAACTGATGAAAAAATCGGTGGAAAATTCTTAAAAATGAACGGCACATTTTACTGAAGGAATTAAATCAGGAAAGATTTTTTTTATATAGTATTAAAATTGCAAAAATATGACAAAAATAAAAGAAGATGGAGAATTGCAGAGACTCATACAGAATGTAGGCCTAGCAACAGCTTACATTTTGTCTCCTTCAATGTAAAAATCTCATCTAGATAAAAATACAAACAAGCACTGTAAGTGCAATGCAATTATACCTAGCCTCAGGAAAGAGCACTGAACAATTTTATTATAGTGCCAAAGATTAATCCTGGAATGTAAAGCTGCAAGAGTCCTATTACGGACCTGCTTCATTAAAAGATGTGGAACAAGATGTTTGTAAGGCACCAATAAATCCATTAAGTGACAGAGGACTCTGAAATGGCCTTTGATGATTTCAGTTATTAAAATTGCTGAGGTTGCTGAAGTTGGTGACTGCAAATACACTTTTAGCTGGAGTCCCTTTTAACCCTCTGTTCTCTGGTCCAAATTCTCCTTGAAATAAGCACCTGTCACTCTGCTCTAGTTAAACGGGCAACCCCCAGCTAACTGGATTGAATCTGGAGAAGATGGGAGAAAAGAACTGTAGGTTTAAAATCTGTTCTTTCAGGTTGCTGTGATCCCAGAGTGAATAGTGCTTCAAACCCACGTATTGTCTAGAGTTCTTTCACTACTTTATCAGATCACTGTATGCTGGACCTTAGCAGGCTCTTTCATTTCCATAAACTGGGATTTCTGGAGCTGAAAATGCCTAAAAAGGAGCAACAGCACTTTGATAAAACTGGCCCAAGCAGTGACAGAAAGAAGCCTGTGCTACTGAAAAGGAATCCTATTGTCTAGTCAAACCTGTCTTTAAATTTTGACCAACAGTGTAGAAAATAGCATCTGATTTGTCAGCAGCATGAAGAAAGGCCATTGAGAAACCTGCAGTTCTCTCCTAATCCTCATCCTAATTCCTCCAACTCCCAAAGATACCTAAGCAAATTTTTAGATTGAAGTATTTTGACATTTCATGTTAGATTAAGAAGTAGCTCTTTAGATCAGGGGATTTCCATGCCAGGGAAATACACGCTGCTCAGATGCTTGAGCCCTGTTGATATTCTCTACCAAATGAAGTTATTCTTTCCGGAGGTGATCTCGGGACACTCACTGTTGATTTTACCAAGATTCTGGATCAAAACATACAACTAGAAGTTACATCCCAAAGTATTCCCAACCAGAAGTAGACAAGACTCAGGCAGACAGAAATGTTTGTTTTTTTTTTTCTTTTGTGCCAGCTGCAATGGAAGGAGCAACTTTTATCCAGTCTACAAGGCAGGCAGGAATGTCACTGATCTGGGTTTGGAGCTCTTGTGTCAAGGTTGTAAAAACGCGCAGCTGCGTCACAGCCATCACGTAGGAGTTTATAAATTTTCCATGCCACAATTAATCAATTTCAGTGTATGAAATTTCCTTGCTGGCACACTTCCTGACTCCCTGTGGCACTTCATCTGTCACTGATAAACAACACAGGGATTTGTCAAAGTGTTAATGGGGGTGGCTTTTCTCAGAGTCATCAAACTGTGCACGTATGTGAGTGTCACGTTAGGAGTTTCTTACAGTCTCTCCCTGAATTTATGGAGCTCTCAAGAAGAGAGCTCCTTTTCCAGTTAGACAGGCAGTTAGCTCCTTTTGGGTTTTGGAGCAAATGGTTTAGTGCTAGCAGGTGTTGCTTTTGCCAAGTTCAAGAAGCTGGTAATATACTAATTGATGACTTAAAACAGAATTTAATAAAAAGCTATTTATCCTAGAAATACTAAAGCCAAAAAAACACTTATGTGAGACAGAGGTTGTTATATTACTCATAAATCAAAGTGGCAGAAAGGAAAGAAAAGTAAGGCATGAAGTTCTCACCTTATGTATGTATGGTATTTTCTCTCAGATTTTATAAACAAATAAAATATACTAAAAAATAGACCAGCTATGCTTCTGATGCATAACAAGCATGAAGATTAAATTGACATTGAAACAGCTCAAATTGGGCTAAGCCATTTGTTTATTGATTGTTTTCCCTCCAACTCTACTGACATCATAAAGGCATTCAGCTCAAAGCACCGGTGGAAGTGAAACATTCATGGTATCCTTTTCAGTAACTGGAAACCTTATGCTTAATTATTTCTGCTCTAGAATGCCTGTAATGTTTGAAGCCTTAATACCTTGCTAATCAGTACCTCACTAATTAGTCCATGACAAGAATTTTAATTAGATGCACAGTAGGTGTTCTCCCTGTGTACAGAAGAGCTCTTTCCCAGGGAGAAAAGAGAAGGAAAAAAGATAGTGGAAGGCATCAAGGGAAGACAAATATGTCTCTTCTACTGAGAGAAGATTGTACGAGAATTAATATTTGTAAAAATTTATTCTGTTTTGTAAAATATGTTAAACTTCACTTTGTGATTTGTAGAACATAAGATACCTCTTTTTTTGTGAATTGGCATTTGTTTTAAGCCAGACAAGAAATACTGGAACGTGACAACAGTCAGTTATGCTCATGGCCAGCTCCAAGGACTGAGCTCAGAGCATCCTCAAGTACAAGTTTCTGTAATCTGAGTTAAAGAGCTGAGCTGCATATCTGTGAGCTGGAACAAGGTGAAGGGGTAAAAAGAAGATGCACAGCACTCATCACCAGTGGTGTTAGTTGAGCCTTGGCTTGGACACATTCTAGAATTCCTATCAGAAGAAACCCAAAGATAATAGTATTGATCACCATCATCTGTATTTGGTTGGCTGGTTAGTTCTATCAGAAAGATGCAAGAGAGGGACAGAAGATACTTCTGATAATACTGCCGGTGCTAATGTTCTCATTAGCTTAATGGTATATATGCCACTGGAGAGAATTTTAGGAGTATTTTGGATGAAGGCTATTCAGAAATCTGCAAAAAAAGCTACTGCAGTGAGAGTCTTACAAAGTTACTTGTATATATATATACATGTAACTCAGGCTTCCAGGGAGAGGCCCTTGTCAAGTCTCATAGTCTCCATATACTGCCATTTTCACAGCTGTGAATGAAGTGTTTCAATAGATATGGGACATTCTGAAAAATGATGACCATGTCTAAAGAACCCTTCATATAAAGAGATATAACCACCAGTGAAATAAAAATAAGGATGGACTGCACAAAAGAGAAAACTAGTTGATGATTTTTACCCCACTGTATAAGGATACTTCAGCAAAAGGCTTCCTGGAGGAACAAGAGATCTTGCTTTAGAATTAGCATTATTTGAAAAATGCATTTTTCATTTGGTTTTGATTGGGAAAATTCTTTCACACGGTGAATACAGTCACAGGTAAGCCATGCTCAATGAATGCTCTGTCTGTATGTAAAAGCTGTGACTAAAGAATGCTTTTATCTACAAGGAATTGTAAGGAAAGCATGAATAAAGTAGCACCCTTTTTGTTTTCAATAAACACTGAAGCAAGTCAGAGGTTGGAATGTTTGCAAATCCAGTGATTATTAGATGGACTGTATTGAACATTTCTGGAAAGAAATGCCAAATTAATCAATGGAGAAGAATCTGTGTTATCCATAAGTATAAATTGTATCAAGAAACTGAAAAAGGTGATGTAATTGTTGTGCCAAAATGAAAATAACCCAGTCTTGGTCAGTTAATATGAACAGTATGTATATTGTTGGTAAAATAACTCTGAATATAGTAAAAGTCAAAGAAAAAAGATGATGCTGTGTGAAGCACTCTACAAATAATAAATGTTAATGTAAAATTGTATTTGCTCTGAAGTGTTCGCTCAGCTGTCCTGCCTGACTAAAAAATGTTATTTTTTAAATTGCCTTTATTAACTCACCTGTTTTAGGAGATATAGTAATTTCCCAAAGCAAAATTGTTTGCTACAGTAAGTTCAATTAGAAAGAGAAAGGTGTGGGGAACTCGAGCTGGGATTAGTGGGATTACATGATTTTTCATATTTTATGGGAGATGTAAAGCTGGTCCAGGTACAAACAATCTTGTTACTTAGAATGTAGAATGGGTATCTTAAGGCTTACCTCATTTTGCAGATTGCTGTGAGCCTTCCTTGACGCCTCCCAGCCAGCAAGAAACAAACTAGCTCCAGATCAGAGGCTGTGTGGCCACTTCAATAAGGCATCATACTGAAGGCTTTTATCTTTAGAGAAAGGCAGGATATATTAGCTCCTCAACTTAATGCCATGGTACACACATCTGTATCTCTCATAGCCAAATCAGAGCATGAGTGAACTTGAATATACCTATAAACATTGTACAGCCATGCCCTTTGTCCACTTCGTAATGAGACTGCTACTCACATCACAAAATGTCCACCATAAACAGCACTTTAGTGGAACCTTTATCAATACTCTCAGACTTGAATAGGCTATTGGGAAAAGGCAGCTCTAATGTACCAGCACTTCATTTGAGCAGTGCATTATGGAGGGAAAAAAAATAATAATCAGAAATCTCTTATGTGACTGCTTTCCTTTCTCCAAGAAATGAAAAGAAACGAGTCTTCCACCCAGAGTCCTCTGGTAGGCAGATAGTAGACTTCAGCAATTAATACTTTTATCCTTCCTCTTAAATACATGTGTGGGTTTGCTATTGAAAACAGCAGAGTATTTTGGATTCTTTTCCTCTACATAGTATCTCCTTTTCATCCCACATGGCCCAATGTTATTTGACATGATCTAGTTGAAATAAGGATTTAGATTAAAATGTGGGTCAGAAGCCTGAACCAGGCTTGTTTTGCTAGAGTAATTATCCATAGGAAGTGGTGAAGCTGACACAGATTCCATTTTTTTAAGTGATTCTAAAGATGTTTATTCTGGAAGCTTTTGTCTTTTACAGTTTGAATGCCAGCTGTGAGGGAAGCCGTAGTTTTTCTCTATTCTCTATCCAGCAGTGGTGTTCTTAGTAATATTCTGAAGACTGCAGGACAAAATATTCTTACTTCTGAGCCTTTTTCTGGAACTCATTTAATCAGAAACATACTGTCCTAAGTTTGAATGAATATTTGGAGTGTATTTGCTTGAGTAAATAGAGGTGTTATGTTGTGGAGTGTGGATTTTGTTGTGTGATTTTTTTTCTCTCTTCCACCCAGAACTGGCTAGAAAAGCATTTTCTAAGCTGCAAACTAATTTCTGAATCTTTTATGATTTCTTCTCTCTTATATAATTTAAACTGAAGATTCCTTATTTAAGAAAACCTAAACTGAATTTCAGAGCTTGTGTTATGTAAGTCAGTTAGTTACATCAAGCGGAAAAACTGAACATTGCCTTTGGGAGATAGAGAGGGGGAAAACAAATGCTTGAAAGCTGAGTCTAGGGAATGGAGGGCAATTTTGGGACCAGCTTTCCCCCAAACCATGCCACAAAGAGGCTGGCAAAAGGCACTGAATACATATGGAGCACCAGTCATCCACAAAGGTTCTCCGGGATCGATTATGGATATTTAAATGTGAATGTTCTGTCTGGGAATAGTACTTAGACTTTTCACATGATTTTGTCTTCCAGAATGATTGAAGATTGCGGGAAAAGGGGAAATACCATGGCAGAAAGAAGGCAGCTGTTTGCAGAAATGCGTAAGTACTTCCTAGAAATTTCACTGTATTAGACCAAGCCACTTGCATTGCAATGTCAGTAAAATTTATGTAAGCTTTCCATCTCAAGTAACTGATACCTTTGTTTCACAAACAGTTTAATATTGTGAAAACAAAACTACAGGAAAATGGGCTGATTTAACCAAATATCAGGAGAGATGAATTTCCTATACTGGCTTTTGTATTTTTTCTACACTACATGATATTATTTAAATTAATGCCTTCTTGAGACAAATATGCTGAAATACACAGGTAGCAGTGAAAGGGGACTGGGGGGGGCAAATGTTTCCAAAAGCAGACCAGTGCCCAGCCAGTCTCTGAAGAGTGCCCACCTTGGAAGACCAAACTTCTCATCCTCTTCTTCTACCCCGACTTTTTATTGCTGAGCATGATGCTGTATGACTATGTACTGACTACCCCTCTGGTTATTACAGATCAGCCATCCTGACTGTATCCCCTCCCAGCTTCTTGCTTACTCCAAGCCAACTTACTGCAGGGGCACAGTGGGAAAGTAAGAGCACCTTGCTGTTCTGCTCAGCAGTAACTAAGAAACACTGATGTATTGTTGATGCTGTTCTCGCCAAAAATAAAAATACAGCACTGTGCAGGCTGCTATGAAAGCTAACTCCATCCCAGCCAAACCCAGTATAATCACTATGTTTTACTCCGTATCACTTGCATCATGCTCCTGTCTTATATGATCCACCATTCTCCCAGCCCTTTAGCACATATGCAGATACAGTTCCTTTAGTCTAAGAGCCATTCCCATCAATTGTCCATAAGATACCCATTCAAATGTCTGTAGAAGTGTGTTCAGTTAATTTTAACCATAACTTGAGCACCATCTGTTGTGGTGGTCACTAAGGATAGGATAGGCGGTGAGTTGTGTTGTGTGCAGAAACTGGCTTAGATTGGATCACTACTGAACATGCCCAGTTCCTTACAAGGCTCATCGTCTGCTGTTTTAGGTGATACCTGCTGTAGTATTTTGACATAGAAGGATAGCATACAACAGCAACATACAGTTTGGGCATAATTATGATGTTTAGAACTCAAATCATGGGTTATTTCCCCCCAAGGTTAAAGCTCCATAGGGTACATACTGGGTTTCACCATCTTCACACATTACCCACCAAGTTTGCCTGGGTCCTCTGGTGAAAGCAATCCCACAAATATATTTACCTTCTCCCAAGGAAAGAACAACCCATGCCATCTTTCCCAGCCAGTTCTCTACATCACTGTGGAGAATGTACTGTGGGGACCTTATCTCCTTCCATAGTATGTAGGGATAAGAAGGAAGAAATGCTCCTGGTACTCAATTTGAATCATTGATCCTCTTGGGACAGTGCTTCCTCAGCTGAGATGCAGCCCCATAGGGTGAATGAGGAAGAGAGATTCTCTTTGAATCCATGAAGTTGGAAGGACAGTCTTTGTGTGGTTGGTGCCTTGAAGTCTGTTTGAGCAGCCAGTTGTCACGAAAGTATAGGCGTATAACTCTGGTGTGTTGCATACCAGCCTCCACCACATGGGTTGTGTGCATTGTACAGCATCTGGATCTTTGGTGTCCTGTTGTCCAGATTGCTATAGACCCTGTCCACCACTGCTAATTCCCTCAGATATTTTCCTCAGCAGTGGTCCACTGCCCATGGTAGTTTACTTTGTTTTTGAAAGCAATCACCTTCATGCTTGACATGAGCTGCCTCCAGAGGCTGCGGACATCTGGCCCTTTTCTGACTATTTTGTGGGTTAGGTGGTCCCTAGAGAGGGACCCCAGCTGCTGGGCTTCCCTGCCCTCCAGTTCCAGACCACTGGCACCACTGGCCCAGCATTTGAGCAGCCAGCTGCTCTCCTGGATCATGGCCACAAGCATCTCGCATATCCCACAGCTTATTCAGCGATGAGGTGGTTTTTGCCTCTTCTGTGATGTTTCTCTTCCCTTCCATGTCCTTACATCTGTCCCACTGAGGAGCAGGCTGCTTGCCATGGTTTTCCCTCCTGCTTCCCTCCATGCTACTCATGGGGAACCTCTTCGTCCCTCACCAACAGTCAAGAGTTGAGTCTCTGGTTTAGCCACAATGTCTGTTTGTTCTCAGGTCTGTAGATCCTTCCAGTGTCCATCTGTGTGCCCTCAGATCCAGATCTCACCCCACTAGGGGCTCTATATAGAGCATCTTTGTAGACGTAAAAGGCCACAGCATAACGCTAGAAGCTGCTGTCAGGAAGGACAAGGCATCTTTGTTGCAAGTGATGCACCACAGTGCAGAAGACTAAGAAAGGAAAATAAGAGAACCTAGATGGTGTGCAAGCAATAGCTAAAACACTGGTATGTTATCAACACTGTTTGAGTCACAAGTCAAAAATACAGTGCTCCGCACACTGCTCTAAAGAAAGTCAGCTCTCTCCTAGCCATACCCAGTACAGGGTTTCATGTACCTCAGGTACCACTTCAGTATATTTTTTTTAATGTCTAGTTAAGCTTTGTGTTCCCTGCAGAACTGTGTGTCATGGATGTGTTGTTCTAACAACGCTCCTGCTATTCTCTTGCCAGTCCCCTCTTACTTCTCTTACAATCCACCATTTCACAGGGAATTCATATCATGTATGAAGTTTGAGACTGACACCTTCTTGCTAGATCTACCAACGTTTTGTTTGTTTGATGGTTAAGATTCCTATTATTTGCCCCTTGAAATATAGAAATATAGAAAATGGATTTTTGTGAATATTTATTCCTCAAAATATTTGATCAAGTTAGCACGTTGCTCTTTCTGTCCTGTGTATCAAGACTTTGGTTCTCTGACTTTAAAGGCAAGGCCTTAATGAAAAAAAAATCATTAATGTGTCCAGAGCAGCTGTGCACTCTGAAAGGCCAGGGCTATCCTGGTGAATCAAATGTGGTCAGTACTGTTCTCCAGGGATCAGCTCAGGTGCACTGAATGGTGTATGTCTGCAATACTGAGCTCTGCAAAATAAGGACTTTTCATTCAGCTAGGCTGTTAAGAACAGGCTTGGCCCATTCCACTGTATCCACTAGCTTTGACTGTAGAATCATAAAATTGTCAAGGTTGGAAAGACCAATAAGATCATCTATCCAACCATCAGCCTAAGCCTGTTAGCATTCTAGACCACGTCACTCAGTGCGACATCACCCTTTTCTTGAACACCTCCAGAGATAGAGATTCCACCACCTCCCTGGGTAGCCTATTCCAATACCTCACCACTCCTTCTGAGAATAAATTTTTCCAAATACTCACCCTAACCCTCTCCTGATGAAACTTTAGGCCATTATCTCTTGTTCTGTCACAGTTATGTGGGAGAAGAGGCTGACCACCACCTCACCACAATCTCCTTTCAGGTCGTTGTCTCCCTTGAGCCTCCTCCAAATTGAGCAATCCCACTTCCCTCGGCCACTCACCGTAAGACTTGTGTTACAGACACTTCACCAGCTTTGTTGCCCTTCTTTGGACACACTCTAGGGCCTTAATGTCTTTATTGTAGTGAGGGGCCCAGAACTGAACAGAGTACTTGAAGTGTGGCCTCACCAGTGCCAAGTAGGAAGGGACAATCACCTCCCTGGTCCTGCTGGCTGCACTATTTCTGATATAAGACAGGATGCCATTGGCCTTCTTGGCTACCTGGACGCACTGATGGCTCATGTTCAGCTGGCTGCTAACTGACACCCCCATATCCTTTTTCCTTCCTGCAGCTTTCCAGCCACTCTGCTCCAAGTTATAGCAATGCATGAGGTTTTTGTAACCAAAATACAGGAGCCAGCTGTACTTTTTAGCTCCCTACTATGGGCAAGGACACCTCCCTCTACACCAGGTTGCTCATAGCCCTATCCAGCCTGGTTTTGAACATCCCCTGGGAGGAAGCATCCACAGTCTCCCTGGACAACCTGTTTTAGAGCCTCAACACCCTCACAATAGAATTTCTTCCTAATATCCAGTCTAAATCTACCTTCTTCAAGTTTGTAGCTGTAGGATAACTGTTGAGTCATGGCCTGAACCACTGATTGAGCATCCGGGGGAAAGGACCCAGTCAGCCCTGGGAGCACAGGTGAAGGCAATTCTCCTGTGTGACTGGAAGGGGCGGAGCCTGGCTACATCTCTCTTAAACCTCACTTAAAGGCTGACCCCTGTGAGGGAAGGTTCTCTTTCTGGATGTCTCTCCTTTGTGGAGTTTTCCCTTCTGAGCCTAGGTATTTGGTGAGCAGTCCTTTTTCGTTTTTAACACTTTTCTGTTGCATCAGTCCCTCAGTCATTGCACCTCTTCTATCACCCTTCTATTGTGTTGATCTTTCTGATTGTTATAGTAGCCATTTCCCCTCATGCTGTTGCTACTTGCCCTTGTAAAAAATTCCTCCCTAGCTTTACTGTAGGCCTTATTCAAGTACTGGAAGGCTGCTAGGAGATTCCCTTGGAGCCTTCTCTTTACTAGGCTGAAAAGCCCCAGCTCTCTTAACCTGATTGTATGGGGAGGTGCTCTGGCTTATCTAGAGTAGTTGAGCTTGTATCAGCTCAAGTCAATGGCAAAGCTTCCATCAACTTGAGTCAATTTGACGTGGTCATGAACTCCTAAACCAGGAGATAATTCTCTACAAACTTCCAGTGAAGGTTTGTGGTTTATTTCCATGAGGTTGAAGGCTTTGTTGTTTTGAGGCAATGTTTCTAAAATATGCAGTGAGCACTGGGAGGACAAGGAGGGATTATTTTCCATGTAATACACAAATACTCATTGATTACTACTTTTTTTTCCTCACACTTCAGTGCGTTAACATGTTACTTGTCTACTTTTTGTGCCAGGTGTTCCTCCCTTTTCCCATTTGCCTGATATAGGAGCCATTAGATTGTGGCCCAAACCAGTGATTGAGCACCTGGTGAAGGGGTATAGCCAGCCCTGGGAACACATGCAGAAGCAGGTCGGGTCACCTGTGGGACTGGACCCTGTGTGTCCACCCCTCTCTAGCCTCATGGAAAAGGTCTCTAGCCTTTAGGAAAAGCTCCTTTAGGAGTTTTCTTGTTCTCTGATCTTTGGAAGGGGGAGGGTAAGTTATTCCTTTATTACTAAATTGCAACCAGTACCTTTCTTGGGTGATGTGAAGGTGATTAAAGGCAGTTATATCTGCTGTCTCCTATCATTACAGCCTGCCTCCCTTTCTTCTTTTCTAACATGTACTTCCAGAGAAGCAGGTTTCAACTAGAGTAAAAGATAGAGGGGAAAACACTAATTTCTAGTGATAAAATAAATGTTATAGGTGAAGAAATGTCCACATTCAGAAAATGCCCAGTTTTGCATGTTGAGAGTACCTTCAATTCTAGCATTAGTATGATGGGTGTGCTTCAGTACAACAGCAGCTTGTCCTGCTGTTGTTGCATTTAAGTTTTTTCAGCTGTGTGCAAGCCCACACAATCCATGTTTAAGTGTAAACATGTACCTAATGTGCCCTACATACCCTTGATGATACGATGTTTCTGAAAACTGTAAAAAACAAACAAACAAAAAGAAACCATAAAAAAACATGCACTTCTGGTTAAAATTTAAACTCTACAATTTTAGAGGAAGAAAACAAATGATACAGAGGACTTTGCTAGTGTTTTTGTTTCTAGTGGTAATACTGGCAAGTCTGTGGTTAAAATTCCATGGTATATTTAGAAAGTGGATTGTGCTGAAGATTACACAAGATAGTAACAAAAGAAATTCTTCTATTCATTTCTTTTTAAGTAGGAAACTTGCTCTTAACAAGGAGGAACTTACCCTCACTTCAAATCTGGGGTGGTTTGTGCTTTTCCCTGTTTTGAGAGTTAGTTTGACTTCAGAAGAGACATTTTTCTGGTTTCAAATTACAAACATTTGTGAATTAGTATCATACTCCGTAGAGTCTGAGTCTGGATTGTCTTATCTCGCAAAATGCACCAGTGGATGTCAAATCAGTAGGCTACCCTTAGTCTAACCTGACATGCTCATATGTATCCAGACTGCTCTGATGGGGAGTTCATAATGAACGTAGTTGTTGTGCTGCCAGCACATATTATCTACTGTGGAAAAAGCAACCAAAGCTTGCAGTGCATCTCTTTTTCTTTTTTTTTTTTTTTTGCAAACAGTCAACAGTATTACATAGAAAAGAACATTCAAAAGAAGCAGTGAAACAATGCTAGTAGTCAAAGAGAATGGGAAGCCACTGGCAGTCCTTGTAGGCAAGTTAGAAATTCAGTCTCACTTGCCACACATCTTTCCACTTTTGAGCACTATCCATGTAAGAGAAGCAATATTTTACAGAAGTGATTTGACAAATAGGTTTCAGACTATGGTAAAATGTGAATTGTGTCAGAATTAGATAGTGTGTTCCAAGGATTTATCAACAAAAATACATAGTCAGAAAGTAATTGTGTGCAAATAGTAGGGGGGAAAAAAAGCAGCATTACTGCCTACAAAATTGCTTTATTGTTGATACTGCAACCTAGAAAGTACTATAAGCCAGAGTCTCACTTTGCTTTGAAAAGGTGCTAGGTTGTTTAAAAGAGTGTGGGTGGATGGTGCCAATATGGCTATATGTACAACAAATAATGTCATGATGAATCCTAAAGAAAACATTTGGAAAACACATAAAAGCTGGATAGGGCCATCTCTAAATTGGGATATGGATATGAGGGGTGGACTGTTTCATAGACAAGAAATTGGTTAGAGGGCTGTATGCAGAGTTTTGTGTTGAATAGCACTATGTCCAGGTGGAGGCTGGTGATGAGCTGTATCCCCCAGGGTCTGTTTTGGGACCAGTGCTCTTCAGCATCTTCATTGATGATAGGCTGCACCCTCAGCAAGTTTGCCAGTGCCACCAAGCTGAGTGGTGCAGGTGACACGTGAGAGGGAAGGGATACCATCCAGGGAGACCTTGACAAACTGAAATGGTGGGTCCATGTGAACCTTATGAGGTTCAACATTGCAAAGTGCAAGATTTTGCACTTGGGTCAGAGTAATTCCAGATGCATATGTGGACTGAGAGAAGAACTCCTTGAGAGTAGCCCTGTGGAGAAGGACCTGGGGGTTCTGGTGGATGAAGAACTGGACATGAACCAGTAGTGTGCTCTTGCAGCCTGAAATGCCAATGTTGTCCTGGGCTCCATCAGAAGACGGGTGGTTAGAAGGGAGAGGGAGGTGATTGTCCCCTTCTTCTCTGTCCTCATGAGGCTCCATCTGGAGTACTGTGT
The DNA here is from genome assembly GCF_951394365.1 of Tetrao urogallus. Taxonomy (NCBI): domain Eukaryota; kingdom Metazoa; phylum Chordata; class Aves; order Galliformes; family Phasianidae; genus Tetrao; species Tetrao urogallus. Next base: position 40,982,897 of record NC_136815.1, on the reverse strand, counting down.
CCAGGTCTGGGGCCCCCAATACAGAAAAAATGTGGAGCTGTTGGAGAGAGTCCAGAGGAAGGCCACAAAGACGATCAGAGGGCTGGAGCACCTCCCATGCAAAGAGAAGAGACGGCTGCGGGGTGACCTCACTGCAGCCTTGCAGTATTTAAAATGGGATTATGAACAGGAGGGGAATCAACTTTTTACAAGGGTAGACAGTGATAGGACAAAAGAAAATGGTTTTAAGTTCAAGGAAGGTTTAAGTTGGATGTCAGGGGGAAGTTCTTCATGGAAAGGGCAGTGAGATGCTGGAACAGACTGCCCGGAGTGGGTGTGGATGCTCCTTCCCTGGTGGTTTTCAAGACCAGTTTGGATAGGGCCCGGGGCAACCTGGTCTAGTAGCACACCTGAAAGTTGGTTGCCCCTTCTGTGGCAGGGGGGTTGGAAGCCTGGGACCCTTGGGTTCCTTTCCAACCCAAACTATTCTATGATTCTGTGATATTTCACTCCGCTTTTCTTACAGCCCAAGTGTACCTTGTATAGACATGTTTTGTGTGGACAGTCCCTTAAGAAGCTCTGTTTTAGGTTGGTACCTTTCCTGCCTAGGAGGCTGCTCAGCTGAACAGGATAGTTCTTACTCTTTTATTCTAGGGCCAAAATATCATGAAAAAGAAAATGTGCAAAGATTCAATTGAACATTTCCTTGAAATGTGTAATGGAATTAATAATCAGCCTTGTATTTAATAGGCCATACTGTAGCTGTGCAGCAATACTTCTTGGGTAAGACATACCAGCCAAGGAGAAACATTTAATTAACGACCTACTCATCTACTTTCTGAGATTCTTTGAAAATGTTATGAGTGATACACAGCAGCAAGATGCCTAAAGGCACTGTGTCACATCCTGCCCCCGTTTTGGTCCCTTTGTGTTGCTTTTGTGTGTGGAATAGCTTCTACCTGGTATTCTACCAGTCAGCTTCTACCTGTATCTCCTGGACAACTGCTCTGGAAATCTTGCCGAATCTTTAAGTTGTAACAGCCTGGACCATACAGTGTGTGAGCCAGAGAGCTAACTATTTGAGATCTCCATTGCAGAGAACACGCATCTATGAATTGGAGGATGCCTCACCTTGCAGTATTTTTGCTCCCTTCTGCGGGTTGCTATCAGTCTATTACTTTTGGCATAATATTGTTTCTAATTTGGTTTGCTGGCAGTACCTTATTGTGATCTGGCATGTCAGCCAAAATTTTTTGTTAAGTATTAAAATCAGATGAAGGTTTTCATCGTGTTGGAGCCTGGCCGTTGTCATTTAGCCTGCAGCTTGACCAGGTTGTTCTTCAAAGTGACAGACACAGTGGGCTGACTACTTCTTGCCTTCCCTCACAAAAGTCTGTTAACACTGTAGCTCCTACCTCTTCTTGCCCACCCCTCACTACCCTCCCTTCAAATGAGATAGCCTTGAAAATAATTTATGACTCAACTGCTGTGTTCTTTGTGTTCTCCGCTTTCCCTGTCATGAAAGATGCACATAAGTCATATTCCATACAAATGTTGCTGTTATTCTCTTCCACTAGGGGCTCAAGATCTGGATCGCATTCGTTTGTCCACCTACCGAACAGCATGTAAACTTAGATTTGTTCAGAAAAAATGCAACTGTAAGTATGCTTTCCTATACTATTGATAGCGTATTTTCATTACATTACAGTTTGTCTTTCAGATCAGTCCCAAAAGGGGTTGTTGGATCTGGCATGGCAAAAGGCACCAATCAGAGCACCTGGGAAGATTTCAAATACTGGCCTGTTCATATAAGGAGCTTGTCTCTCACGTGCCCATGATTCAGTGATAGAAGCACTGGTTTTCATGCAGGCTGCAGTTTTAATTAACATGAATGCTAACTGTGTTCTCCAGTTTTCTTTTAAGTAATACTTGGGGGTTTCAGCAGTCATGCAAATTAAGTGTTATAGTAACTCTGATGGAGTAAAGGTGATTCCTTGTCTGGGGTGCAGCAAAGTATGCTCAGTATTAGTCAGCTCTGTTTTTTCCAGAACTTCTAATTCCCAAGAAGTTTCCCACTTGATTAGTGATCTTTTTAGCATTTCTTCTGAGATCTGGTCTTCCTTTACTGTTTCAATTTCTATTACCACATTCATGAGAAAACCTATAAACTTTAATGGATTTCAATGCATATAAAACCTGTTACGGATTGTATCATTTATTCTCCATCTAAAATATTGTTCAAATATGTAGAATGATGAGTTTTGGCTTATGTGTTTCACTGAATCTTTCTACATTAAGTTTAATGAAACCCATCCTATCTGTGGAAGCTCTTGTTGGCAGAAACAGAAGGAGGGAGGACTAATGCAGGGAGACCAAGTTTTTTTGGTCTTCATATCTAAAGTAGAATGACAGGCTGGCTGCGCTTGTGCTATGCACGGTGGTAAATGCATTAAGAAATGTTCTGTTGATAGGGATTAACCCCTTGGGAGGGAGTTCCTGGTTTTGAGGTTATACATGTCTGTGTTACAGAAATGTTTAATTCATGCTGTCCATACATACTACAGGGACCAAGCTGTGAGAGAGAAGTCTTTTGAGAGTGTTTAGTAGATTATTAACTACTTGGTCTTTCAATCACTTCTGCAGTATGTTTCTCATATTTTGAACCTGTAGTTAGCTGAAGTATGAGTTGACAGATTAGTACCATTTTGCAAGCAGACTGCCAGACACAAAACTTGGGAGGGGTTTAGTACCTACACAGCAGCTACCCATACAAGAGGCAGTGCATTGAAAGACACTATTATGCTGTGTTCAGTTGTTCATTTTTAAATTTTTTTTTAGATTGTGTTTAAAAAGATGAAATTTCCACTTTGTTTTCATGGTAACAGTTCAATAATCTGAAGCGACCGAAATATCTAATTAAGTTGACAGTGATAGCAAAGATGCAGACTAATTGCTTTGGTAACTGTATGCGGAGCAAATGAAAAGGCTTAAGAATGAGATAGCCACATTGTTGGGAGTGGCTGACTGGCTAAAAATATTGGTTGTTAATCTTAACTTTATTCCTCCTAAATGTGTACTGCTTCTGTGGAACTATTCTTTTTGTTCTTTGTATTAGAATCACAGAATCACACAGAATGGCCCAGGTTGGAAGGGATCTCAAGGATCTTGAATCTCCAACCCCCCCCACCAGAGGCAGGGCCACCAACCTCCCCGTTTAATACTAGACCAGGCAGCCCAGGGCCCAATCTGTCTTGAACACCTCCAGGGATGGGGCATCCACAACCTCTCTGGGCAGCCTGTTCCAGCACCTCACCACTCTCATAGTAAAGAACTTCCCCCTGACATCCAATATTAGAGAACCAATGCGCATAGCCTTCAGTTGACCAGTCTGTGCTGGGTCCCTCACGGCGGTACTTGCCTTCTGGCTGGCATTGGTAAGTAGTTTGATGGCCTTACATCAAGAGTTACACAGTATCAGCCCTTTCCAGGAAAAAAAAAAAGTCTTAAACAAAAATGTCCTAGGAATTATGTTCTGTGCAACTCAAGGAATAATTTGTCTTGCTCTGGATCAGGCTGAATTGAGCATGTATTTTCACCATAAAGTACAATTTTCTTTTCATTTCTGTCCGACTGCTGCTCTCCCACATAGCTTCCTCTCACTGGAAGGAGTCACTCATTCACTGTGCAGTGGTGGTCCAATGCATAGCTTCTAAGCATAGAGCCAATGAACCAAGTACTGGTCTGAAGTGGTTAATGTCTGACCTCTGGCTCGTGTTAGTGACTCTTGTTTCCTACAGAAATCGCCATTAAGCTCTACTCAGTACTAAGATCAGGAGAAAAAAAAAAGTGACATAGGGAAAAAACTTTCTGTTGTATCTGAGCTCTTTTGTATACAAGAGAATATAAGAAGGAAAAGCTCAAAGGCAGTCACACTCTACTCCTGTGCATGTCACCTCCTGTCACCCAAGCCATCTTTATCTTCTTTCAGCTGTGCTCTCTGGCACTACCTTGACCAGCTTCTTGCTCAGTCACTGTGGCCCGGAGTCACTGGGAAAAAGAATTGCTTGGAAAAAAAGTATGTGCAAGGGGTTCTTTTAGAGAACTAATTTAATAAATTGCAGGGAGCTGCTCTTGGCTGCAGGCTGGAGATGTATGAGGATGGAAGCAAAGAGCTGTTCTAAGTGCCAGAAGTAGCTCTTCCAAGAAAAGCAGAGCAAAGGTTTTATTAACACAGGCTTTTTTTACCCTGAGGTGCACATTAGTATGGAACAGAGTGTGACAGTCCTAGGATATCAGGTGGCTGTGCTTATCACAAACAATACAGTGCTTGTTTCTGCATCCTTTAAAGCAGGGACACACGGAGGGTCATCTCTCTGCCACCCACTGTGAAGTCTTCTCACTATGAAAGAGTATTTTGCTGAAACCTACATCATTGGGGTGGCTTTTACTGGTGATGTGAGTACTCTGTAATGGGGTAAGGTGCATTGGCAATCTCAGAGCTGTTCTCTGCAGTATTTCTCCTTATGCTATTCAAATGATGTGGCCAAAAATTATAGAGAAAGTGGTAGTTTACCACCATTTACCAGAACATCACTGCGTATGTTGTGCTCTGAATACTAGCACTTACTGATCAAATTAATTATATCATTGAATTACTTCACTTTCTCAAGAGGAAGATACCTCTTAAGGTGTTTTAAAAACATCCTTCAAAACGGTCCATATTCTGTAAAACTTTAGGAAAAAAAAGTGAAAAATATTCCTTCCGTAAAAATCTCTCTGAGCACTTAAACCAACAGCCAGTTTAAATAAAATCAGCAGTGTGAGAAAAAAATCAATATCAGTCATTGCTGTTATTTGTCAAACAGAACAGAATTGAATCCAATCCAGCTTCGTTCTTCAGAGAAGCAACAAATTCTTCATAAGAAGTAAGAAAATATGTGCATAAATATGAAAAAAATGCAGTGCTGTTTTTTTTTTTTTTTTTTTTAAGGAGAGCTTCCTTCAGTTTTAAGTATTCTTCTTTTCCTGTGTTGATACTATCAATAAATAACAATAATATTGACAAACTATTGGGGCACACCTCTGTACCTGCTAGTACCCAAATGTGAGATGCAAACATCCCAAAACAAGAGACCTACAAAATTCTGCACATATGCATTCTGAAAGCTGGGAAGCTTTACTGCAACATAAATATAAATTCATTTTGTGCTTCCCTATTTCTGGTAACAATTTCTAAGCATATAAGTAATGAAAAGACAAACTCTAGATAATGTTCAGTATAGAAAGAGATGAGTATGTGCTACTTGCTTATTAATTTGCACATCTCCTTGCAATAGCGGTATTCTTCTCTTAATCATAAAGACCAGCACAAGATGGAGATACCTCTACTTTACAAAAAGAAAAAAAAAAATAAAAGAAATCTTAAGAACTTACGATGGGGGCATGAATAATTTCAAGTGAATTAGACGAGTCTTGGAGAGACAGACCCCAGAGAATACCCTCCTGGAGGTTGCACTATCTTCAGATCTAAGAATGTAAAGCAGGAGCATGTCGGCTGACTGTGACTGCTTTCAGGAATCTCCATGTTGGATATAGTATCAGGAATAGCAATGCTCTAATCATCTGAGGCTAAATTTCATTATTTGGGATGATGATAACACAGAGGAAGCAGGTGTGGAAACCTGATCAAAAGTACAGTATGTCTGTGCTGTACAAAATGTATGAAATGCAGCTGGCTGAACTTCATCTATGTTTTCTAGTGTGTGAAGGAGGCCCACTGTCAAGGGGAGAGATAGGAAAGCCACAGGTAAACACTGTGAGGTCTGTAGCAGTCACAGAACTCAAACCCTACAGGCTGATGTTTCTCAAAGTTGGGCATTAGGGTACTGTCCTTTACTTGACTTTTCTGTGTGTTGAAGCAGGCTTTGAAACATCCAGTGTACGTTCTCACCATGTAAGGAAGATGCCACCTTGACAGTGTTGACTTAAAGCTGTTTATCCATAACAATCAGACACAGAAGAATAATAATGCTTTCCTAAAAGAAGGCATGAGTGTCCAGTTATAATGCAGCCGCATTTATCTTTCAACATTCACTGGTCTTCAGGAAACACCAAAAAATTATGATTCACAGTAATCCCAGTCGTCCTTGTTCTGTTGGTTTATTAAAATCCAATTGTTTATAGAGAGAAACAATCTGAGGTGGAATGTCATGTTAACATGCAGATTCCCTCTGGGCTATGGTGGCAGCAGGAGTAGAACGTAGCAACATATCGTAATCAAAACCATTATACAATTACACATCACTCACTTGTACAGAACTGTACAGCTGGAAAACTGCTGCTGTCCTCGGTGAACTTCTGAATGTGTTGTGAGGTTATTCTGTGACTCTGGCTGCAGAGAGCAAATTTTGCTGATTTCCATAGATCAGAATAAATCACTGGTAGTTGAAAGCTTGAACCTGAAGCCTTGCCAATGATTGTTATAAGACGTTCAATTCAGACAAAAAGGAAGCTTTTTTTTCCCTCTTGCCGTTTAATCCCAGCACCTTAGGGTTTTGGAGTCTTTGTTTCTTTGCCTTCAATATTTTTCTGTGTGAGTGAATTTGGTTTGGTTTGGTCTGTATTATCCAAGTCGTAATAGGGCTGTTTCCATACAGGGAGTGTAGCTGCTCTGGCTGTGATGAAGACTTTGTGAATGTCCAGGGCAGCCTTTTCCACCTCTACCCTGCTCTTCCTCCTACCTCCTCTGGGCTTAAGCAATCACCACCAAGCATGGAGGCATGTCAGCTTAATTCCCATACATGCTCCTGGTTGCTTCTCTGATCTGCCTTTTTACATTTGTTTTAAGTTAGAATCATTTCTCACCCTCTTGAAATATAATAATTTCCCACTGAAAATGAATGACAGTTACTGTAAACACACTATTTTTAGATACTTTTCTTAAAGCTTTTTACCTTCTGTGCTCTTATGCCTTCTGTAACGCTGCTGGTTTGTCTTAGAAACTGGCAATTTGGGTATGAAGTGATGTAATCGGCCTTTGTGAGCTACTAGCCCCTGTCAGGATAGCAATCACTTGTAAGGAAAGCTTTGCTTTTATTAAATCAAAGTGAAATTACTGCTGAATGCTGTTGTTTCTTTGTTTTCCCGTACTGGACTAACACTTAAAAGTATTTAAGCTTTCCTATTCGACTTGCCATTCCCCACAAAATGAAGTGTTGCAGTATCTGGTCCTTGTGGTAAGAGGAAAGGGTATGAAGATATGCAAGTCTTGGTTCCACAGGGGAAATGGTGCTGTGACCTTTGTTTTACCCCAGTGGCCTAGGAAGACATTACTAGATACAGTTTCAACTTTCTGTTCTGCATGAGAAAATATGCTTTGGTCTTAACTATTTAAAAAGTTCTCTTTTGGGGAACACAGCAAGAGGGTGTTCAGAAGTGTCCAGGTCTGGCCTGTTAATAAACATCATCAGATCGTTCATCTTTATATTTTAATTGATGCAGGAATTGCTTCTCTTTACTTTAATAAGACATAGAATCATAGAATCTTGCCACCATAATAGAAAACTATTATTTCTTTGATTCAGTAACTTCATTTTCTCCAACATGAAATGGAGTCCACAAGAAATATTTGATAGTGTGCAAGAATCCCATGAAGATCTTTGTTGTGGCAATATTGTGCCTAACAGTTCTCGTGGACTGTATAGCCTGTGTGCTTCTGTGCTTGCCCCTCATTCCTTCTTCTCTTCAGATGACCATCACAAGCAGAGCCTCCAAATTATCATAATTGTAGAGTTGTTTAAGTTAAATAACTTAATCCCCCATCATCGTCAGGTTCTGTGGTTAGTGTTCTGTTCTCATTGTAGGTCTTTATCATGTTTTTCATTCCATCCTGTAAGCAATAAAGCACAAGATGGTTTCTGGCTGGGTCACAGAGCAGTCAAGCTGAATGACAAGTAATGTTGCCTACTTGAGAAGTGTAAAAGGTCTGCTTGGCTGCAATTTGAAACGTTATTTCCAGGGAAGACAGTCTGCCTCTTGAATTTTTTATCATGGCACCCTTATATTCTTCTAAACCCTCAGTAGCAGTCGCCTGGGATATTTGCTTAGAAATCTTATATTTTTGTTTTTGTCATCGCTGACCCTCCTGGATATTCTACAATCTGCTTATTAATATTACTAAGTTAATGTAGAGGCCTGAGGTTTTTTTTGGTTTCTTTTTTTAAGAAAACTGAGACTTAGTCATTCATGTAGCTCTTGAAGATATAGCTTTAAATAAAAATGAAGAAGAAATAGCACTCTACATTACATTACTATATTACAAGAGCATTGTGTAAGTTACTAATTCTGGTATCCTGCAGTACTTGGATAATGAAAAGAAAGATGAGCTAATGATTTTGAAAACTTTTTTGTTCCTTTGTCTTTACTAGCGACTTGGAGGCTAAATGCTCTTGGAACTGCTAGTACCATCCCATATGGGTTTCCAGGCAACTATGGGAAAAGGATGCATATATTATACATTCTGCATTATGCATCAATTATTTAATCAAAAGTTCAAAAGGGCTTGATTTAGCATATTCCCTGCAGACAAATCCTTCATAAAGATTTTAGGCTGTAAGTGTTCACTCACAGCACAATATCTTGAAAATGGTTTCAGATTTTCTTCTCTTAACTGTAAAAGTTTGTTAATGTGCTTGACAGATCCTAATACCTGTCATATAAGCTGTTATATTTAACATGTTCCACAGGACTGATTGCAGTTCAGCCTTCCTTCGATGCTGGCACAAAGTGGACTGTTATTACGTGAGGGATTGCAGTGTCTCTGATCCCTGATTATTTGCTTTTAAAGGCTGCCATCGCAATTCCAGCTCATACATGATTAGCATAAGAACTGTCGGTGGACATTTGGAATTCATTTCAGCGTCAAAAAGAGTGATCCAAACAAGGCTGCATATCTTAAATTCTCAGCTCTTTGCGTGCTCCCAGATTGATTTTTCAGCCACACCTATTATTCCAAGTAGCTCCTGTTAAGAACTGAGTTGCAGAAAATTGTCAGCTCATGTTACTTTGTCCCTTGCAGAGGAAGATGTCTGGATTGGCATCCTTTGAGTCAGAAGCTGGCAGACACATAGATAGACCACATCCTCAGTACACCTACAGGCTGCCCTCCAAGACACCAGTGACTCAGCCCCAGTTCTATGCAGACAGCTTTGTAATTGGATCACAGCTGAAAATCTTTTCTGACTGACTTCCTGAACTCTGATACAACTGCCGTTCACTGCATTATCTCTGATGGCTGTTCTGATACAGGTTTGAGATTGAGACTGGGCAGTCTGTTCAGTTTACCAGCTGCTGTCTCTGAACATCTGTTCCTGGTGTCAGGCATTAGTTGCCTTCGACCCAGGATGCTTTGGTTTAGAAATCCAAAACCAGAAAATGCATCCTATTTCGCATTGGTCCTCCTAAGGAAAATTCACAACGAAAGAAAATAAACAATTATTAACTTAGTACTGTTCTAGACATCCTGAAAATTGCAAAATGCACATACATGCAGACATGCAATCTCATGAAAACAGATGGGTATCTTGATGATAATAGAATTGCTGTATTGTCTGGGAGCTGCTTCTGCTTCATCTGAGAGCTTTTACTTCTTTTGCCCTCTTCTGTTTTTTCCTTCAAACTGTAGCTATATTTTTAAATCTCCTCCATCATCATTTCTTTGTCCCTTCTTCAGCATCACCTCATTACCTGTAGCATGCATTTTATCTCTGACTTCTCTGTGACTCTGATGCTCTTAACTGCTCTTTCTGCTATTTCCCTCTTGGCTGCAAGAAGCCTGTCTTCAGGCGCTTCCTCTCTTACACTTGAGACTGTCCTACCCACATGGGTATTTTGCTGGACTCTCCCAGTGTCATGCAAGTACCTCCATAAGGTGCTAGAATGCATTAAGCAGTGTGACTTCATGCCTGTCACATGTTGGTCATTCTCTCAGTTTTTATCATTTGACATCATATTTATCCAGGAAAGGAGAAATAAACAAAATAGAAGTTTTCCTTGGAGCAGATATCAGTAAATTGGGTGATTGCAGTACTTTGTTCCTAGGGAGATCCGGACCATCGTTTCAAACCTACTCTGCCTCTATTCTGAACTCAGAGCAGAAGGAGGAGCTACATGTGAACTCTATCCATACCTGAGAGCAGTGTACAATTTTGAAGCCCTTGCAGAAAACTGTTTTTCTGAGAAGATAAGCTCCAGCATTTTGTCCATGTCCTGTAGTATTGCATTAAAAGTGTCCTTTTCCACAGCATCTGCTGAGTTGGATTTTGTTGAGGATTCGTGGTTGGTTAGTTTGTTGCTGTTTTTTGGCTTTGATGCTGTCACATAGCTCTGAATAATGGCCAGGCACTATGCAACTTTCCTAACCAGTTGTCTCCTCTGCAGTCTTTTCCTAGATGATCTGATGCATCTCCTATACTTCTTCATTCCCTTTCAGACTCCATCCCCGGTACCATTTGGAAATATAACTGCTGTGGAGTCATCAGGCATGCTGGCTGTTTGTGGTGAATGTGGGCTTCTTAAGGGTGAAGAGAGCAAGTACTGTAAAGAAAGGAAGTCAGAATGTAGGCCTTGATCTTGTTTTTTACTGTAATTCACTGCTTCTGAAATTCCCAAAGTTTTTTTTTCCCTTCTAAAACCATGTTCAGCTGAGGGAGCTGGGCTTGTTCAGCCTGGAGAAAAGAAGGCTGCAGGGTGACCTCATTGCAGCGTTTCAGTACCTAAAGGGAGCCTACAGAGGGGAGAGGAATCAGCTCTTTGAAGGGGTTGATAACTGCAAGACGAGGAGAAATGGTTTTAAGTTAAGGGAGGGGAGATTTAGGTTGGATGTCAGGGGGAAGTTCTTTACAGAGAGAGTGGTGAGGTGCTGGAACAGGCTGCCCAGAGAGGTTGTGGATGTCCCGTCCTGCAGGTGTTCAAAGTCAGATTGGATGAGGCCCTGGGCAGCCTGGTCTGGTATTACATGGGGAGGTTGGTAGCCCTGCCTGTGTTGGGGGTGTTGGAGATTCGTGATCCTCGAGGTCCCTTCCAACCCGGGCCATTCTGTGATTCATTTCTATTCAGAGTTGCACCAAAGGGCAATTTGTGTACCTGTAATAATAAAGGTCAACTTCATAATGCCTAGAATATTCAAAGAGAAGCTTGAGTTTAACTGTTACCTATTTTTCCATACCAGCTGTACCTACTATCATTTTCTGTTAGTCTTAGTGGAAGATTTCATACGGCATATATGCGGCGTGCCAGGACAAATTGTGAGAACAGAAGATGTTGGCCATAAAAATAATTTCCCACCTTTAAAAGTGTGAAGAGACTGCATAATATAATGTCCTCAGTGTGTGCTGCTCCTACTATGATTATAGGATGCTACACAATGAACGTTCAGCTTCCCGTCATTGACTTGTTTGTGATGTACAATAGCTTTGCAGAGACGGTTTTGTTTGTGCTGAATTAAGCCACTGTGAGGCCAAATTCAAGCTGAGTTATACCTGTGATATTGTTGTTGGCTGTAACAGGCTTGTAGCAGGGGAGCTGCCAGGAGTCTCAGACCCATCACTGTGTGAAGTGTGGCTAATTCCAGCAGAAGTTCTAGGGATACTCAGCCTTTACAAATTGAAAGTCTGCTGAATCCACTGACATTACTGTCATGAGGAGAGGAGTGAATCAGTCCCTTAGTGAAGAGGATGAACTCGGTTTCCAATAAAGTAGTAAAGTAGTAAGAAGAAGTAAATGCTAGTATCATAGTATGTCTCTTGTAAAGGTGCTGATCTTCCACAGGTTTAGTTTTCCCTGTTTCATTCATGCCCATTTTACCTTGAAACTCTTTATTTTGTCTTGAATCTGTAGGATATCTTGAAGGATTGCGTGTGTAAAGGATGACAGCTAAGTGGCCATGTACATTGAGGCTCTTACTCCATCTAGGGGCCCTGAAAACATCATTAGAGAGTTTCTGTCACACAAAGAAGGGATATAGATGTGTGGTGCTTCATCTAAATCCTGATTATCTGTCATTTTACATTCTATGTTTTTGCTTCCTTTCTCATTATTGCTGATTGTTAAGCAATGTTTATGTTAACTGGAGCTTTTCTCCTTTTTCTGGCTTAATCTTCAAGTATCTCTCCTTAAGAAATGTGATGGTTTAGTGCATGGTACCACAAATCACTGAAGTAGGAGCCACTGTAATTGCCACCTGGTTCTGGAGTTATGGTTTCTGAATGATTCAGCCAGAGACTGGGGTGCTGACTCTTGGAGAAGGCATTGCTTGGAGTATGGCAGGAGAGCAGATGTGCAAAGATTATGTGAACACAGAGATATGATTTGGTCGAAAGTTCTGTATAGTTTGCATGAATTTAGACATTGTTTCATCAAAAGAATTCAACATAAAGAAAAGGATCTTCAGGATACCAGGATCCATCTCAGAGCTGATTGTAACTCAGATCCCAAAAGACTTCTTAGGCAAATAAATCATCCTGTTTTCAAATGTAATAGATGTTTAAATGTGAAAGTTTGAACCTGTGGCAGTAATGAGCACTTTCATTACCAATCTCAGCAAGGGATTAAATCAGCTTGGAGTTCGAACTGTCCCTATGACTTTAGCCATAAGATGTTTTTTTTCACTTACGTCCCATGCTACAGGAACATCCAACTTTATCTCAAGGCTCTTGCTATTAACAGCTGAGGTTGATATTGGGATTTTGTCCTCATAAATTAAGGGCTCCTACAACTCTCTGGATTGGTCTTAACTCCTGACAACAGAAGAGAGGGATGTATATCATCTCTTTTTTGTGTGTCACTTCTGTTCTGGGGGGAGAAAAATACAGTTCTGATATGAGCAAGTTTACTCAAGGATTAAGATGAATTTAAATATTTCTCTAGTTATTTGATGAAAATTTTGTAGGCCAAATTCACTGCATGTTACATAAGAAATAAATTAATATAAAAAGGATCAGCTTAACAATATGCTTATATGTAAAATGCTACTTTGATATTCAGGGAGATGTGCAGTTCCTCATTCGTTAGCATTCTGCACCTTGTGTTGTTGTTTACAGTCTTGCCAACCCTAAGTGATTAAAAAAAAAAATTAGGAACAAAAAAAATGGCATGAGTCAAACTCTGAAAAGCAGAAGATGAGCCGAGGAGAGCTTTGTCATCAAGCAGTTTTGAGTGTGTAAGTGCTCATTCTTTTTCTCTGACCTTCGTGGTATGACTGAACTTTAAAGGTTGCCAATGTAATGTCAACTTTTTTCTATGGCCATGAGGGAGGAAAGGGTTGTAAAGACCTGTTAAGCTGAATATCTACTTGCCATCGCAAGCTTTCAGTGTCAGGGATTTTAAGGAAAGCAGCAGTTACTGTAAGAGCAGGGCTAACACTTTGTATCATTAGAGCTGGTAACACATATTAATTCAAGATTAGCGGAAATGTAAGTAACTCAGCTTTTCAGCATTTGCATTCGCTTTACACTTGCTGTTTGCAGGTAACGTGGCTAGAGGTCTCTTGTGGTGAGGGTCTCTTGTGGTATGGAGAGGTTCTGAGGGGTAGAGGGCAGCTGGGAGCAGCGGTACCAAAGAAAAGAAAAAAGTGGAGATACTTAGGAGAAAAAGATGCGGTATTAGTCAGAGTTGGCACTTGAAGAAACATATTTCCAGAGGAGATTTTATTACCGTAAAAAGGACACCCAACATGAAGATTATTCTGCCCTTTCTTTTACCTCTTAGCATTATTTGCCTATCAAATGCGATAGCCTTTATAGTTTGTTCACACTGTTGAATCTCCAAGCACATATTCAGCTAAATTCATGGACAAGGCCGTTTTCTGGGGACAGCAGTGGGAATACACAACCTTTGATTTGTGTTAGTTTGGTTGACGTTGTGCCAATACAGAGTTAAAATTTAATGGCCAATGTGTGCTGCATTTACTAAAATGCACCCAGTAGTGCCATCCTGTGGTCAAGGCTATGTTGAACAGAAGGCTTGTGCACTCTGTTCTGCCTTTTCTTTAAAAGCTATTTTGCCTTGGATTATTGCACAGAAGCTGAGTTGTGCCAGGCTGTCAAATTATAGCCTTCTTCTCAGACACTCAGTCATTTCTGAACTTCTAGTATGATCTCATAAATAGGAGTGCTGGACCATGTCTTTTTCCTGGAAACACTTTTTTGAAAGTTTCATTTCATTTTCTGTCACCGGTTAGGTATAACAGAGATGGTGTTTTGCAAATCAGCTGCAGGTACGGTATCACCCATGCTGGAGGTTGTTTTACCTCCTTTTGGGAGTGCAGAAACATCTTCCTAAAATATTTTTATTGCAGTATATTACAGAAGAATTATATCTAATTAAAATTTTGAAATGCTGTAGTTTTGCTGATGAAATACAAACTCAGATGTAAGACAAATTGCCCTTGTTTTAAGAGAAATGAGAAAGCTGTTCTGTATCATCCATATTTACTGACCAAGTTTTGTTACCTCATATCCCCATTTGAAGGAAATACTTAGTCACGTTCAGGCCTGACTACGCAGTGCCTCAAATGAGGCATTTCTTACTAGAATGGTGTTAGGGAGAGATATTAAAAAATAAGGGAGATGAATAATCTAAGGGTACCATTGTCATTTTGGGCAGAATTTACAAAGTTTCTGGATATGGAATATAGATATCAGCATGTCTGCTGTTGACACGCTGGTCTTTGACTTATGAATGTGTTCAAGGTTTAAAACAGGTAAGTGATATATAATGTGTGGATTTAAGCTACATGACTTGTAGTAACAGAGCAGTGTTTTAACTGAATGTTCTCTCTCTCCTGTTTGTCACAAAAACGTTAAGGAGCTTAGAGTTATGTTTTTTCTTATTTTAATTTATGTATGTCATACTTTATTCAGCATTTCGAATAAACGATTTCCAAGAGTGTTTAAAAAAAGGAACCCCTTTCCCAGCAGCTGGGTGAAAAGCAGTGGCAGCCGTTTCCCCAGCCCAGCACTGTGGGATGCATTGCCCCCTGCTCTCCCTTACAGGATCGACTGTCATTAGCGGTGCCTGCTGGGGAGACTGTTGGCCTCTTCAGCCACCCACACAGAGCCCTTCTGTCAGTACAGGTGAGATAGAATAGGCAGGAAGAGACAGCAGGGGGGAGAAGGAGCTTTTATGTAAATGTAATGAACATAGACAATAATTTTACTGGAGATGTCCATGTGATCTTACACATTGGAGGCTTTGTCGGTTGCCATATTAAGGATAAAAAGACCACATTTCAGCATATTGTTATCCTAGCAGTTCTTCCTCATTAATAGCACTTGGCCAAGTTGACAGGCACGTCCAACAGACCACATTTGTTTAATGTGCTGAGTGATCAGAATCTCAAAAAGCTTTAAAATAACTCACTTTTCACTCTGGGCAGAACAGTAGGTGAGGATACAAGAATGCAAGCCTAGAATTTGGACTGGATAACATTTAAAACTTTTCCCCTGAAATCCATCACCTCAGCTCTATACATTTTATCCTACAGATTTCCAGGCATCCAGCAGCCAGCTTTGGCAGCAGTTCAGGAATACTGCCTATGCGTGCGTTCTGTCCCGTCATCCTGGTCATTAATGAAGGTGTTCCACAGCTTTGGCCTCAGTATTATGCCTCAGGGTATGCCATTAGTGACTGGCCTCCAGCTGGACTTGGTGCTGCTGTTAACAAGATTTTCAGCCTGGCAATTCAGATAGTTTTCAGTGTAGCTCACTTTCCACTTGTCCAGTCTGTAGTTATTTTTTTCGGTGAGGAAATTATAGAAAATTGTGTCAGTAGCCTTTCTAGAGCCTTAATAAAGAATATCTACTGCTCTGTCTTGTCCAGGGAGGCAGTCATTTCATTGTGGAAAGCAGACAGGTTGGTCAAGCATGACTTCTCCTTCATAACTCCATGCTGACTGCTTCCAGTCGTTTTCTTGTCCTTAACATGCTTGGAAATGACTTCAGGAGGATTTGCTCCATTCCCCGTTCTGTGGACTGAGATGAAGTTTTAGATCGCTGGATCTTTTTGCTTGTTTTTAAAGAGATTAACACCAACTTTCTCGCAGCTCTCAAGAACCTTGCCCTGTTACCTTTGAAAGGTAATTGAGTGGCCTTGCTGTGACATCACCTGGCTCCCTCAGCACTTGTGGGTGCATCGCATATAAGGTACCATGGACTTGTGAGTGTCCAGTCTGTCTAAATGTCCTCTAACCAGTTCCAAAACACCTCAACCAAGATTGTCTTCCTCTTCTTGACTGTCCCACTTATCACAGGGATCTGCATCTTCCTGAAGATGAAGCTTGTCAGTGAAGACTGGATAGGAAGGCTTCAAGTAGCTCAGCCTTCCCTATGTTTTTTGTCTCTGGGTGCCATACCCCATTCAGCCTACTTAGCCTACTAAGCTTGTCCTGCTGTTGAAAGCCTTTATTGTTACCCTTCACATCCCTTGCCAAACTCAGCTTGAGTTGGGGCAGTTTTTGAGAATTTGATTTCTACAAAGAAATACAGAAACGTTGTCTCTGGTTGCTCTAGATTATCAGTACCTCAGTGTATCATCCTCTTACAATCTTTCTTATTATTATATGGGAATACACATATTTCAAAAAAATTAAAGCATTTGGAGATCAGAATGTCTGTAAATATTCTGAATGTTTTGTTACTTACGTCTTTAAGCTTAAAGTATTTACTCGCAATCACTGCATCTACAAACTAGAAATCATATGAAGTAGCAGGAAGATGCAATTATAATTTGTGTGTGTATATATACATGTGTATATGTACATATATATACATACACACAAATTATAATATATATGTTTAATAAAAGAACTCATGTTTGGCAACAACCTGGATGTCCACCATTCTTGAGTTTTTGGTAAGCAATGATGACCAGCCCAAGAGCTGTTAGTAGCTTGCAGAGCACTCAAAACTAGCTTAGGACATGCCGTGCCTGTTGGATTAGCTGCCCAGTGGGTGCCCAGCTGTGCTGGAAGTCACTGTGCTGGATAAACTGTGTTTGGAAGCAGAAGCAGATGAGGGAGGTAGAGGCAAAGCATAAAAGACATTTCCAGGAGCAGGTTCAGATATTTGGGTAGTGAGCGTAGCCTGGGTGTGCCAGGCTATGGAGGGTGGCATCTGTTGCCAGACATACCCAGCCAAAGGGTGGAATACCTCATTTTTAGCCAAACAGACCTAACACCCTGTTACATTTTCTTTTTCATGTAATTTGGCACCAGAAAATGTGAAGCCATCATAGTTGGCACTTTGGTCTGCATAGTGGTAGGACAAACATTAAGGCTTTTACTGAGCATGCTGCAGCTGCTTGGTATGAGGGGCAGCTTGGCCACAAACAGGTGTTCTGTAGTGAGAAAATACCTTGTTCAGTGCTCCATTACCCTCCTGGCAGCAGAAAAGAGGAGTCAAGCAGAAAGAGTGAGTGACTTCCCAGGGCTTCACAACAGTGATGATGACAAATGGCTGCACACCCTCATTGGTGATGGGTTCATGGATTCTAATCTGAAAGAGAAGAATCATCTAACATTTTATAATATCCGGGAGATTGCTAGACAAGGAAGCGTAGGTCTTTCACTTCTAATGAAATCCACATTGAATACCTGCAATACATTCAAGTGCCATTGATTTCAAATTACAATGCTGGTATGTTTAAACTCAGGCACATCTGTAAGAACTGTGCTGAACTAAAATTGTAATGAAATGTATCCTTAGATTTTTGAAATGATTTAAGTTAATACTGCTTTTAAAGTTTTTCTTACATTCACCAACAAACACTGTCAAGGTGGAATTCTGTGGTAACTGTCAGTTGGGCATATTTACCTTAGATGTAATTAGGCCTACTGTAAGTTAAGCAAATTTGAATTGATTATTAAAGCCATAATTTAGTTGCTTCCCGTGTTTGATTAAACACAGTCTTCTCTTCCATGTTCATTTAATAATAAATGGAAAAATAACATTGTAGAGTTCATGGTTTATGTGGAGTACAAAAAATACTGTAGAAAAGATTTGTTTTTTTTTTTGCATAAGTAAATTGGTTTAATCTTAAGAAGGCTTAAGCACACAAACTCTTCCTCTGTTTTGTTTTTTTTTTATTGTTGCTTTTTCCACTTAGAAGATAACTTCCACTACACTTTTCTTTTTTATGCTTGCTTCAGGCAACGGCATTTCTTGGCAGCTGATGTTTGAAGTAATCTGCCTCCTTTGAGATTAGTGATATATCCAAGATTATCTCACAGCTTCTGTATCTCGTGGTAACTATAAATAAACTGCATGATGGGAGGACAACTTCATTTCTCACCTTATAAATAAATTTTAATTTCTTTGCTTTAAGCTGAGTAAAAAAGGATAGTCCATCTCTTATCTCACACTTTGTCTATACTGTAATCTACCAAACAGAAAGCTACTATTTAAGAATAGCCATTGAAATAAAAGTGCATTGATTTCCTCCTAATGTAGAAGCTAAAGAACTCTTGGGAGAGAAAAGGAAGATCAAAATTGGTAAAACTGTCATATGCATTTATAGTAAGCAGCATAATTTTGTCCAAACTTCTCTCCAATGGTATCAAGTATACCTCCTTCAAAAATCAACTTCCTGACAGAGTTGTAGAATGGTGGAATTCTGCCCTGTGGCTTCTAATTCCTATTTTTCATAGTATCAAATCAGTAAAAAGCAATAGGAAAGGATGTTCTGAACACAAATAAAGGGAGAATGGCAGGATGTAAATCCTCAGGAATGTATAAAAGCTTTTTGGATAGAGGAAAATGCAAAACACTTTTCAGACTGAGATGGTGGTCTTCCATCCACATTTAAATGCTGCAGAGAGAGACCAATTCATTTACGATGTACTGGCAATAGTCTCTCTCTCCAAATGCTGTTTTACCAGGTGAAGTAGTTTCACTGAAGAAAATAACATTTGTTATTTGGAGTGTATTTCCATATGTTAATCTTAATTCTCTATGATTCGGGTTGTGCGTCCTCCAAGATTGCATTTGTTACTAATGATTGTTGTGTAAAATAAGTGAGTGGCAGCCGTCTGTAGTGCTGTTCATCTGCCTTGTGCGCTCTGTAGTTGTGTTGTGCTTACGTGGCAGGGGTGGGTAGCTGTGAGTCCCATGTTAGATCAGAGAGAGCTCTAGCCTTCTCCAAAAGGATCCTGCCATGGCCAGATCTGAGCTTGTGCCTCTGAGAGAGCAGATTTAAGAGAGGGAAAAACACTGCAGCAGCAGCTGGGAGAGGAGTGATAAAATGTGAGAGAAAAGCCCTGCAGGCACCAAGGTCAGTGCAGAAGTCCCCTGCAGGCCGTGGGTACCCCATGGAGTTGATCTCCATGTGCAGCCTTGGAGGAGATCACTGTGTGGTGGATGAGGCCTGAAGGAGGCACAGCCTGCAGAGAGCCTCTGCAGGAGCAGCCCTGCGGTCGGGTTGCAGCCTATGGAGAGGAGCCCATGATGGGCAGGAGGGCTGGGGGAGCTGCTGCCCGTGGGAAGCCATGTTGGAGCAACTCCTAAAGGGTGGGCGCTGTGGAATGAACCTGAGTTGGAGCGGTGCTTGGAGAGCTGCAGCCTGTGGGAAGCCTAGACAGGATCAGTTTGGGAAGGACAGCATCCCATGAGGCAGACTCCACACTGGGCAGGGGAAGGGAGAGACCATGAAGGAGTAGCAGACTGAGCTCAGCTCCCATTCCCTGCACTGCTTAGGAGAAGAAAGTGAATGAGGGGAAGGTGCTTTTAGTTTGCTTTTAGTTCTCAGTGCTGTTGTCTGTTAGCAATAGGCAATAAATTACATTAATCTCCCTATGCTGACTATTTTGCCCATAACTATAATAGTTGAGCAATCTCCCTGTCCTTATCTCAGCCCTTTTTCTTATTTTCTCCTATTCCTTTGAAGAAAGGCAGTGGGAGTTCAGCTGCCCATCAGATGAACCCACCACAGCAGTTTGCAATTGATGTTTCGCTGGGCTGTATATCTTTGAATCACTTTAACTCCACACAGATGCTAGACATGAGCAGCTTTTGCTCCTGATGTGTAGTGGTAGTCTGGTGACTCTGTAAAATCAATTAGCAGATATCTGTCTGAGAAAGGGCATTTTTCTCATGTTGAAGGTATAAAAGTATAAGTGCACAAGGCAGCAAGAGCTGCCACAGTATCCATTACAGAATCTGAGACAAACCTACAGTTTAACTTTGTTGAAGGAATTGGGGCAGATTTTTTGAGAGAAAATGTTGGGTAGTATTTGTAAGCTGGTTACACTGAAAACTTCCTATCACCACAGTACTTAGAAATCAGATTCAGGTTTTATTGGACTACATGTTTTACGAAGTAAGGAGAAATGCCTTCTTCAGTGAGATTAAGACAATCTGAGGGATGGGCAAATGAATACTTGGGCATAGCGGAATGATGGAGAGGATGAAAAGTAAAATGGGAGGGAAACAAGCTTATGGGAAGTTTGCAAGGTTATCATTCTGGTTTTGCGTTGAAAAGGGTGTGACGCTACAGATACCTTATTAGCTGCAGTTTGAAACTGACGTAAGTTTCTAATAGTACAGATAGACAGAGTGGAGCTTATAAAGGCTGATGTTTGCCTCTGCTTTTTCCCACCTTAGGCAGGCAACATGGTGTAGTACTTAAGCTTGCTTACTGCCTAAGTACATTTTTGAAATATAGGGTTCTGAGTGATCAGTACCACCCAGATGCACTCAGTGCTAAGTCAAGGGATGCAGAGGCGGTGGCTATGGTAAGATCTGATAACTTTTTATACAGATTAAATTATTTATTATTTGTATTTTCTATAAAACCTAATTATTATAGGCCACATAGTGGTCAGAACAAAAAAGGCATCTTTCCTTACTACTTAAGGAACAAGGTGTGGGATTCATCTCAGTTAACCTTGCCAGCCTTGAGGTCACATCTCAGGTATGCTTGTTGTCGTATGCTTTCTAGTCAATAAAGAAATAGAAAAGCACCTTCAAAGCATCATTCACCTCATCTGTCTCTAGTAGGTGATTTTAGATGCCTTTCAGTTTACCAATTTTTAAGGGATTAAGCTTAGGTGGGTGAGTTCCAAACTCTTGCCCATAACAACCAACTTGAGTAAAAGCTGGGGAAGTCCTCATAACAACAATTTAGCAAACTCTATTTGTAATTTTGAGCTAGAGATTTAAAGAGATGTTTTCAAAATTAGCAGATGTTAAAAAGTTTGGATCTTATCCGTCTTTCATTTCTTCCTGCAGGAAGGAGCTTCTGTAAAATAAATTTAAAATTCATGAGTAAAATGAAAAATAAAATGGTGCAATAGGATTGTTGATTATTTGGCTTCAAGTGGAACCAAGGCATTTCTGGGGGGAAAGAAAAAAGGAAAAAAAAAAAGCCAAGTAAAATTATTTATAATATCAAATGCACAGCAGTTCTGTGAGACTAATACTTTATGGTAGGTGGGGGACGGTTGCTGCTATGCAGTTTCCACTAAATCATTTTCTTAGATGTGTGCCCTACCTTTGTGGCATACGAATGAACATCAGGACAGCCTGTGAGGCTTTCAGGTTAGAGGTAATGCTAAAAACAATATTTTTCACTTGAATGTGTTAGCATGCTGATATTAGTCTCACCTCTGCTAGCCTCTGGATATTTCCCTTCTGAAAAACATCATCAAAATTAACTCTGGATGTGACTGTGTTATGAGAAATGTAGTATCAGTGCGAAAAGAAGAAATGCTGCAGGGGCAGAAGTGAACCAAATATGCATGTGGGCAGGACAAGGCTTGTTGCTGTCTTCATTTCTCTGCACTGATCAGGTGCAGAGCTGCTTGAGGAGTACCCCAAGCAGCTCCAATGACATGATTTGTTGTCCTTTATATTACCTTCTTCCACCATCACACTGTGGGTTTTTTTCCACTTATGCTCATCTCCTCTCAGATGAGCAGCCTTTCCCTGCTTGTCCCTTTCTTACTGGCCACAATGTTGCTGATTTTACATCCTTATTCCATATTTATGTCTAGAGTGCCCTAGTAATTTCCGCCTTGGTCAGCAGTGCTGTTCAGTTGGTAACCCTGTTCATGCTTTTTTGGGTTTGCTATCTTGCTAGTGTAGCCTCAAGTCAAGGTTAGCCGTCTGTGTGGGTATTTCTCCCTTTCTCCTATTCATTATGCCTTGTCGTTGCTGACACTGCCACCTCTCAGTGTAGCTGCAGCCCAGGTTTGACAGTTTGCACACAAACCCCAGCACCCCAAAACTACTGGTGGAAGCACCTTCTTCATCTCTTCTGTCTGTTACCAGAGGCCAATCTCATGGCATGCAGCAGCTGGACCCTGGTGGAAACTTCTCAGTCAACCTTTGCTTTCTGCCTACCATTTCCCTCATAGTAAGGCCACAGAATAAGTGCAACAGGGCCAGCCTCTTGCTGCGTCTTCCAGCGTATTGCTCTGTGTTTGTTTCTTTGCTACCTTATGCTGGTGACCCAGATTGGGAAATTCATTAACTTCTCTCCTGGACCAGACAGTGGCTTGATTTTTGGTGATGACTTCTGTCCCCTGTCTAATCTGTTTTCTGAGCTATGTAGAGAAGCTTCCTAGCACGTTGTTATGTACAGCCTGTCTTCTCTAGGATTGTTCATCTCCTGTTTACTGAGATTACCTCAGTGGCAACTTGGCAGTGAAAACTGCTTGAATGGGAATGGCTGCATTAACAGGATCTGAGTCTTACACTGGATTTGTTTTGAGGAATGTGCTCTTCTGAAAGATAGAAAGGATGAGTTCAGAGAGGCTGTGTTCACCCCCCTGCCTTCATTCAGGATGGCTCTCTGAAGACAATTTCCTGACAAGGTCAAGCAGACAAGGTGGGCTGTAGAAGCTTCCTTTTAGTATAAAGGCCAAGTAAGCAGTTAGTGTAACAATGGAACTACGTCTTGCAATTTTTCCCAATTATTTGCTAGGGAGCAGCAAGAAGAAGGGGAAAAGTACCTTGTATAATGCCTGAGTAGTTGCTGCTGCTGTTGCCACTTGCCTGTATGCTCTGTGTTCCTCCTTGGGCTTGCAGCTTACATATGCAGTAGCAGGGCAATAGAGATGATATTTTTTTTCTCCTGAGGTAGAAGTAAAAAAAAACAATAATTGGCAAAATTCTAGACTAAGTAAACCCAGGCAGTGTAGTTTCATTTATCTAACTAGTGTTGGCTTACATTTCTCTGCCATCAGACCGTCATGGCACATTGCAGTCTGAGACTGCCTGCAAATCAACTAAAAATATAATGATGAGGATTAGAACTCATTTCTATCTGCGATAAAATGCATCTTCATCCAGATACAGGTAGCTCTCGATATGAAGACATATCACTATGCTAACTAATAAGAACTGTACAGTAGTTCCTCTGGTAAAAAGAAAGAATTTGCACCCTGAATCTCATGATTCATCTCTTATTGAAATTTTTAGGAAAGAAGGTAATACTTAAGATTAAAAAAAAAAAAAGATGATTTATTTTAGTTGTGTTTAAACTAAATCTAACTTTTGAATGACTGTGCTTCTTTTTGATTTTTGGTCCACCGCTTCAAGAATTGCCAATATGCAGCAAGCCAATCACATAGTCACTGTAACACTGCTATGCAAACAAGATCTCTGTTTGGATACAATATGAGGGCTGAGCAGAGATTGTCCTTTCAGCTGTCCTTGCAGGCAAAACCAGCCCCTGTGAAATTCAGCCTAGATCAGGAGATCAAGAGAGAGATTTAACAAATCATTTGGGAAATATATTTAGAAGACCAAAATGTGACTTAGGGATCCCTCATTACATGTTCTTTATTTATATGTAGTTTGTCTGCCCTGACTCAATTACAACTCTGTTTCTGTAAAATATTTTGCTTTCCGTTCAAATTGCTGAAAAGCATTTTCAAAATGTCAGTGTGTGTTAAGCACTTAGTATTCATAGGCTCTTCTGAAAAGCCCATATGCTATGCAAATTAATATCTAAGAGTAATTTCTGAATGGGTATCCATAGAGACACGGTTCAGAAAAACTATTAGCGTGCGTTTTCCTTCCAGTGGTTTCAGTGAAATACAAATTTTTGCTTGAACACTTCATACAATGAGGAGTGATTTCCTGAGCTGAAGTTGTACTCGTTGCAGATAGTGGTAACAGTATATGGTTTGTTTATTAATGGATTTGGTTTTTATTTGCTCTTCCCTCCACTAAGTTGAATTCTCGGAGATGGAACATGCATACATTCATTTAATGTTTCCTGAAGCACCTCCTGCGTGATCATCTAGGAACGTGTCCCCCTGACTGTTTGTGTGTTGTCCCCTAGTGCACCTGGTGGACATTTGGAACGTGATAGAAGCCTTACGGGAAAATGCCCTCAACAACCTGGATCCCAGCATCGAACTGAATGTGGCTCGCCTGGAAGCTGTGATTTCAACTATTTTCTACCAGCTCAACAAACGGATGCCGACGACCCACCAGATCAATGTGGAGCAGTCCATCAGCTTACTGCTCAACTTCTTGCTAGCAGCCTTTGATCCGTAAGTCTGCTTTCATACCCCCACGGGCTTCCCTGCTTCCCTGACTGGTGAAAGGGTTTCGCTTGCTCTGAAAATATCTCTGGAAAACAATCCCACAAGCTATATTCTGACCCAAATAATGAGCGTGTGAATAGTGCTCGCGAGGGAGAAAACCTAAAATTAAGGTCCTCTCCTTTCTGTTGAGCCAAATTCAGCACAAGCGTGTTTCCATCCAGTTTCTCCAATTTGTTCATATCAAAGAGGAATTATCTACAGAAACAAATTCACATCCACTTCTAATTTATGTTGTTATTTATTGATGCACCAGTCTCTGACACCACTGCAATGACTGTGCGGCAGTGACAGGGGTTAATAGCTCATTATTTGGAAAGAGCTCAATTTACTGCGAGTTCTTGCAGCTGTAAGCATTTTTCTTTTTTCTGGCTCTTCCCAGTGCAGTATGATTTTGAGACCATGACAGAAATAGAATAATGACCAGGAGGTGAAACTGAAATTCATGTTGTTTATTACTGCATGGGACCCATACTGCAAAAAGGACAGGTTCAAGGCAGAGTGAGCTGCTTGCTGTAGCAAGTGTACCTTGTGTACGTATTAGTTACTGAATGAGTAGACATCAGCCTGCATTGCTGTGTTCAGAGTCCTCAGCCCCACGTTACTGGAGAACAGCTGTTAAGTCTGCATATTGCCTATTGCCTCATTATGGCAGTTCACCAGCTGCAAACATTGGCCGTGCTGCCCTTCTCCCCTCCCTCTTTCCACCCTCTCCTTCCATGGTCCCAGTGCTGGGTATGGTCGGGGCTGGGTTTTGTGCACCTTTTGGAGGCAGCCCAGCCAGGCGGCTCAGTCACCATGGCAACGGGGAGAAAAAGTACTTGTTCCACATGACAGGGCTGCACCCAGCCTCCCCTCCGGTTCCTCTGAGGGAAAAACAAGAAGTCAATCAGTTGTAGAACTGTAGCCTTCAGGAATATTTTTTCCTTCTCAACAGTAGTAAGGCAGGGAACAAGCATTTTAATGTATGCCATTGAGGCTGTGACAAGAGCACAAAAGGACAAGGAAAATGGCCGGATGCACACATCGGTGCATGCCGCACGCAAACTGCTCCCCAGCTGACAAGCAGCAGCCCCAGGACCATGAGAGCAGGAACTGTGATAACATGCTTGTTTTGTAGCTCACCATGGTGGGGGGTGGAGTTGTCAGCTGGATGTCAAGGCCAGTCATAGCAAAATGGAGGATAGGGTTTAACTCCTCTGTACAGAAACAGAATGTGAGAGCAGGGTTTGGCTTCCCCTGAGCACAGCTTCCTACATGCTGTGTGATGACCTGGTTTGGGCTCCCAGAGGACCTGAGGAGGCTGTAGGCATCTCATCGTCCTCATGCTGCTGCCTTCAGGCAGGATACACAGGGTGCATTTCCTATGGCAGAGACAGACAGGGCATCCTGAGGAAAATGCTCTTTGCCTTAGAACCTGAGGTAAGGACTGGCTGCACATAACCCTGTGCTGAATGCACCAAGCATTGTGTGTGTGGTTCATCTAATCACAAGGTTCAGGCACAGTCTGTGAGACCTAAGTTCAGGCTTCACAGACATCTGTGTCATCTAGATGTCTCTTTAATATGATGGGTATTTGCCCACCTATTGCACATATAGACATGAAAGTCAAATGTCTGATTTTCAAAACTGGTGTCAAAATCCTTTAGCATGACTCAGATGATTGATATTTTGTTTTGAGTGTTTGTTTAGCAACCGCTTGCGGTGCAGATTTCCCTGATTCTGATGTGAGTAGCTCCTGCTCAGTAGAGGAGCGGTGTAGAGCTGTCTGCGTTCCTAACTGCACTGATATGTGTTCATACATTGCATAAAGGGAGCTGTGAGGCTGGATGAAGTCTTTTTCTCCAATTCCTTCCTCTCTTATGGAGAAACTGGACAGTTAAACTAAATTGCCTTGTCTGATGGAAAAAAAAATAGTCACTCCTAAAATAGTCCTGTTGTCTTTGACCTAAGTTCACTCCTGTTTTGTAGCCATGTTTTCAAGAAATGGCTGGCCTTTCCAAAATGCCAAACCCAAATTGTGAGGGATGTGTTTATTAATGAATAAGATCACATTTGATTCTATGTACACAGGCAGCAACAACAAACCCAAACCATAAAAAAAACCACTCTGCTTTCTAAGGCTAAGACAACATAGCTCTTTCAGTATAAATGAGAAGTGGTCACAGAGTGTTTTGGTGTCTGTGGCTATGCAGAACAAAGGCTGCTCCTGCTGTTCCAAGGGTAGTTTCAGAAGAGATTGCTCAGTTGCTCACGTTCTATTTGAAATGCGAAGGAAAGGAGTGGAGTAGTGGAGTCCATCACTTAGTGTATAAGAAAGGACCACAAGGGACAAGTCAATATGTGATTTAAAATCCAATATACCTCTAATTTATTCAACTCTGGTCAATATAGACTGTCCCACATGACCATGCTGGCAGCCTGCTAGCAACAAGTTGAAGATCATCCAAGCATTATACATTGCTCCTTTTAATTATAGCCCACTTAAAATCTGGCAGGATTCTCTGCTCTTGTGCAAGGAACATTCCACTTAATTTGCCCCTAGCACATGAAAGTTGCTTGTTCCTGGTTTGCTATTTAATGTCACATGGAAACCGGGCTATAGTTTTGCTTCAAGGGCTCAGGTGATTAGCTGACTTTATGAAATAATAGCATACCTCATTCACTGGCACACAGATACTATACAACATGACAAGTTCAAACCTCTCTGAAAAATTCATCCCAAGACATGTCAAAGCCCAGACAGCCAACTAGGTGGAATGTCAGCCTCATTCAATAAAGCAGCTCCTAAAAAGACTCATGTTAAGCAGACTGTAAGATAATCTGTTCTAGGTCATCTTCAGCATCTGCTTCAGTATTGCAGTACAGCTGTTCTCCCTGCAAAGTTTAAGTGACAGGAACATCACAGATATTTCTGTCCCTTGACATGTTTGTCTCATGAATAGATCTGAGAGCTCTGAGCAATGAACAAACTAAATCTAATTGCAGGGGTTAGACTTCTGCAGAATAAAGAAGAAATAGTCATGCTTGGTTTTAATCAGACGTATATTAGAGCTTTATTGAGTTCAACATGTAGAAATGTTCAGTGCCTGTTTGGATATATAAATTCTTGCTTGATCATCCACTTGGAGCTTTGAAGTGTAAAACTGCCCTCTTGTCCATCTTTGCTAATCACTGAAAGTGATGCAGTTAGACCGGATTTCATGGAGGAAGTCCTGCAAAAAGGAGCGTGACAGAGAATTGGCTGTTACGAATTTTTCTTTCCTAAATGAAAGAATGTTGCTTGGTTCCAATAATTTTGTCCTTGAAAACCATTTGTGAAAATCACAGAATCACCGAGGTTGAAAAAGCCCTCGGAGGTTGAAATTACAGCGTCTAACAATACTGCTTCTGTTGCCCTAATTTAGGTGGATGATAGGAAGTCCACAAGTACAGAAGTTTTGCTACTAGGAGTTGATGGAAAGTTGATCAGGCAGTGTGGGGGACTTCCCTGCTATGGAGAGAGGCCGTCTTTTCCTCCAGCCACACAGTAAATGAAGAAACCTTCTGCTCTGCTCTGTGTCTAAAAGCATGTATTACTTTTTGCCCTTTTCCTCCCAGCTGCAGGAGATAACCTTACCTGACCACCATTGCTTTCTCTAAGTACTCTCCCATGCTGGTGCTAAGTGCGTGTCAGCTTCAGGGGTTGCCTTGGCCATCATTAATGCTCCCAGCACTTTTCTGCAGGGAACTGAAGAGGAACTTCTGGAAGAGGGGTGCTTTATAAAGCCACAACATTTTCTGCCCTGTCCTGTTTCCACTAGCGAAATTTATATCTTCCTGCATTATTTGTTAGAGTTAGGGTAGTATGGTTAGGTTGCGGTTGGACTTGAAGATCTTTAAGGTCTTTTCCAACCTGGGCAATTCTATGATTCTATCCAGCTTAAAGCTTCGTTCAGTGGAGGGCTTCATGCTGCTGTGAGCCGCTGCTCCAGCATTGGCTTTTATGCCACAAACATGCAAGGCCCTGCTGCTGCAAGTCAAGGGCATCTGCAGTGCTTAGCAATAGCTTAGGGCACTTCTGCATCTGACTGATACTGGAAAGTCTTAGGCTCCATTATCCTCTTTGCTCATCAGTCATATTTATTTGTGCATGTGTGTGTGTATATGTATGCACGCACATGCACGTATATATTTGGAGGGCTAATTGAATTTATACTGGGTCTAGTGATGCTTTTATGAATACAAATGACCGATACAAAACACAGTGTCAGAAGTTATCAACTCTAACTGAGAGATTGAAGAGGTAAATGAAATCTTATTCTTTCTGTTCCTGTGTTCTGTACCATTTGAGTGTGGGAAATGCCAGTGCTCTGGGATGGAGAGCTGATGGTGAATTGATGTGTCTGCCACTCAAGAGTATAATCCTGTTAGTAAACATAACTAAATTTACTGGGAAAAATATCTAAACCTGAAGCAGTTCCACATGGGCTTCATTTTTTGTTCAAATTTTTCCATAGCTTCTTAATAACGCTATTGCTTTCACTTAGCATTTATTTTTCTTTAGCATAACAACTCTTTCCAAGGCAGGTAAAAACCTCATATAAAACACTGCAGAAAAAAAATCCCAGAAGTCTGAAAGGTGTAATGCAAAAAAGGAGTGGAGTGCAAAATGATCAAATTCTCAGCCGTAGCCACAATTTGTTTGCACAAATTAGAGTCTAACCAATGAAGAGTGGAAATGCAAAAAAAATTGGAATAGATTCTGAATGTCCTGTACTGGGATTTAATCTCAGGAAGCCAGGCACAATGTGCACAATGTGATGAACACAATGTGATGAAAAAGGAGATGTGCACCAAAGCCAGCACTAAAGAACATATTAAAGATTTACTTCTTAAATACTGAAGTAGTCAATTTATTTCTTTTTGTCTGCATTTCTTGTTGATTGAAGGACAATTTTAAAAAATGAACATAGCTGTAAAGCATGTAATAACATTTAATGTGCTAAAACAAGCACATAACAAGAAGAGGGAAGCCATGAATTTGTCCTTCAGTACTGCTGTTGCATAAACAGCATTAATGATGATCACCTTAACGCATGAGATAAATAGTTTAATACTGAGAGTCACATACATTGTGCATCACTTCTGAGGTCTTTACAGAGCAACATACTGATGTTTGCTCCTGCAAAACTTCAAAAGTCTTTGTGTGTGAATTTCCTTATAGTGTGTATTACGATATGTTGTGTGAATGATAACATATTACAAAATATGTCTACTTTCTATCTTTGAACAGGGAAGGACATGGTAAAATTTCCGTTTTTGCAGTCAAAATGGCCTTGGCAACTCTTTGTGGAGGAAAGATAATGGACAAATTAAGATGTAAGTCTTTTGGGTCGTATTTTTTACCCATTAATCATTGTTTTACTTAGAGATACAATAGTACAGGCAGGGAGAAGGAGGAATTAGGGTAGGTTATAGTTTCATTGCTGGGTTTGGGATTTGCACTGTATGCACCTGCATGAAAATCCCGCTAAAAGTTTGGCTGAATGTCACAGAAGATTTCATGTTTTTGAGACCACATTGCATATATTGCATTGATTTTTTTTCTTTGGGATGATTAAATGCAGAGTATAGTCAAGTGCCTCAAATGTTCATCATGAAGCATCATTTAGCAATTTCTTAGGCTTTTCTTTTTTTTAAAAAAAAAGAACATCTCATTTCACACTTAGAAGTACAATATATTTACTCACTATTTATATTTCTTCCCATAGGGCACATATTAATTCCATCTATTCTGCAGAATGGATTCTCATTTCACAGGACTTATTTCAGTTTCCAATCAGCTAAGATACATTTTACATGCAGCAGCAAGGAAAAACTTCATGTTCAGTGATGTGATGTCTGTAATTCAGATCCAGAACAACATTTTCCAAACATTTTTACCAAGGGGTTAAGATTAACCTCCAGTTTCCTCTGAGCCTTCTACCACAGCCAAAGAAAACTGAATTTACAAATTGCTGTTGGTTAGAGTAGGACAGTAGAAATTCCAGATGCAAATTTAGTCTGCCAGATTTGGTGCCATTTTTTTAGTATACAGTTTCTATGTAGAGATTCAAATATAGAGCCACTGTAAATTCAGCAGTGTTCTCTAGGCTGTTTTAAGGATGAGGAGCAGAGTGCATCCAGTGGAAGATTGGGGAATGATGTTAATTTTTCCAGTGGCAGTCTCAAGGTTCTGTCACCAGGATCTTCATACCAGCTTCCTAGAAATGAAGCAGCTGACATCACAGCCTGGAAAATGATAGATATTGCTTAGTCAATGATCCCATGATTGGCTTAGGATCCTTTGAAGCCAGAGGGAAAGTAGTGACTGAGAAAACAGAAACCTGCATCTCTGGAGCAATAAAACGATGTAATATTTTTCTACGAGAACAAAAAAGTTAAGCAGAGAAAAGAATAGAAAGGAACGTATTTGAAAGAGCTTCACTGTTTTGTGTGTCCAAAACAATGTTAATTAACTTAATGAGCTTGTTGTGAAGATTTAAATTTGACAGGGTAAGCTGGCAGTAGGAAAAAAGCTGATGTTGCGTATCTTGTCAAATTAGATCCTTCTTATCTGATTAAATTGCTGCCTCATGTCATGCATCAGATTCCACTTAGAAGATGACCACACACAATGAAAAAAAAAGCAGGAATATTTTCATATCAATATCAGCTTCTTTTTTTATATGTAAATCATTCTCTTTGTATTCTACTGAGTAGGATTATAATTAAAAATGCGGTAATAGTGTCTGTTTCCATAAGCAGAACATGTTGTTTAGCACTTCTTTTTCAGATCAGATAATACTGAATTAGGAGCAAATTTGAAGCTCAAACTGAAATTGCTGTGTCTTTCTCTTGTCTTTTTTTCTCCTCAGATATATTCTCAATGATTTCAGACTCCAGTGGAGTGATGGTTTATGGCAAATACGACTTGTTTCTGCGGGAAGTTCTCAAGCTGCCCACAGCTGTTTTCGAAGGGCCTTCATTCGGTTATACTGAGCAATCAGCAAAATCTTGTTTCTCTCAACAGGTAAATGAAGAACGAGTGTCCTCAACACAGGCTTTCAGTCACACCTCAGAGCAGGCTGAGGCTTTCCTCCTTTCTTACGTAGAGGAACACATGGCTGGATGGAGATTCAGTTTGCTCATTGCTGGCATGCAGGTTAGCTACACATAGTGGGAATCTAGTCTCTATAGGTTCCCTACATAGTCACCAAGGAGTGAGCAGCTTTGCCAAAAAGTAATTCAGAGCAGGAGACCCTGTAGAGACTAAATTCCTAATCTAATCACTGAAGTTAAATGCAAATTCCTACGTAATGTGAATACCCCAAGACATGCTGTCTCCCACTGCAGTTAGTTGTTGTTGCTGCAACATATGTGAAACTTTAACTTCACCATACAACTCTCATCAGAAAATCAAACTACATGCTTTCCAAGTGATGGTGTGCACACACAAAAAGTTTACAAGGGAGTAGAAATATTTGCCTTCAGCATGTATTGAAAATGGAATTCTGTAGGTTCTAGAAAATCCCTAGTCCCATACAGATACCATCAGGAAAACAGTGAGGTTATCCTGAAGAGAGCACAAGATTTGCCACACTTCACCAGGTTGTGTAGGCACACTGAATACACCACTTTGGCAGCAGCTAAAATCAAACTCTTATTTCCCATAACTGGGGCTGGGTATCCACTTCTCCAATAGAGTGGAAGGAGAGAGATCCTCTGGCACTTGCTATGCAGCACACTGAGTAATGCCATAAATCTAGCATAAGGCAAGATGCTGAAACTAGGAAAATGTTAGAAATAAAATGTTATTTTCTTTCGTTACATTCATTACTAAAGTGTAACTGAATGCTGTTGAACAAATGGAGCAGGAATAGTGTCATTTCCATGCAAAACAGTCTCATTTTTTATTTTCCTTCAGTTTCATCACTAATCAGTAGGCTCTCCAGTAAACCTAAAGACATTGTTGAAATTCGTTTATTGAATCATCTCCCAAATGATTTTAAATGATAATGCTTGCATATGTGAAAATAGTCTTGTTTCACAGTGGGAGATTTAGAACAGCACTTCATATTGTCTTGAAGAATAGGAAAGTGACTTTTGGTAGTTTTGATTTAAAATAAAAAAGGGCTCTTGCATGGCAACAGAGCATTCAAGCTTTGAACATTGAACATGATACTATGAAGATCAAAAATTAGTTTCTTCTTTTTCCTTATATTGTAATTTAGGCCTCATTTTCTATTCAAGCAGCCATGAGGGCAATGGGGCTTTCATTGACACTGCATCCAAATAAGAGTGGACCAGGCATATTAAGCTACCCTGAGAAAGATAGATCCTCCAAACAGTCATTAGAAGGTTTAGTTCCAGACTAAGCAGACTCCATTTAAAGCCACCAAGAGTTAGGTCTCTGAGTAATGTCAGTACGAAGTGGATTTACAAAGTCTGCATCTCTAAACAGCCAAGTGTTCTTGTAAATCTAGTCCAGTAATTCACTTATGTTCACTTTATGCAGTTCTCATTCAGTCATCACTAGGAATGAACAGGAGTTTTGAAATGTGAGTCTGAGCAATGTATCCATGTGACACTGTGATAAATGGTAGCCACAGTCTTTGTCACACCAAAGGTCATTCTTTCACCATCTCATATTACACTTAGTGTACCTGGGGATAAGTTCAACGTTCTTTCTGTTTTAAGCATTCCTGAACTTCAGATATTTTTTCTACTGTAGTTAATAAGCTATATAAGTAGAAACAATTACCATTTATTTTTAAGCAATGGCTGTTTGCATGTATTAGTACCATATGTTATATTCAGTATTGTTTTTAAAGTTTCAAGTGAGGGAGTTTGATTTTATGCCCACTAGGTTGTATATCCAAGGAGATCGATGTATTAACATG
This sequence comes from Tetrao urogallus, assembly GCF_951394365.1. Lineage (NCBI taxonomy): Eukaryota > Metazoa > Chordata > Aves > Galliformes > Phasianidae > Tetrao > Tetrao urogallus. The sequence continues at coordinate 40,949,390 of NC_136815.1, read as the reverse complement.
TTCACCCTGATATTCCAATACATTTTTGCTGTATTTGTTTTTTTTTCCTTTTTTTTTTTGTTATATAGTTGTGTGTTTCAAAATACCACTTTCCTGAGCAAACCTGATCATTTCACTAAGAACATGATTAGGTTGAACTATTAATTTGAAAAAGAATTCTTAGAATGTTATTGCAGAAATGACCCTCCTATTCTATATTTTTTTTTCATGAGCCAACCAGTGCAGCAACCAATGGGAACATTAAGTTTCAGCTACTGGAATATCATGTGGTAGTTAAGAAATTCAGGCTTAGCATTCAGCACAGACCGGCTTCAAGATTACTGCTTCTGGTTAAAGTTATAATAATAAATCAGACTCATCTTCAAAAACAGTTTTTAAGTGCCTTCCAAACAGTTTGATGTTTTTCGTTGCAGTACATACAACACTGCAAAAAAATACAGTCCTCGATCATCTCCTTATTGTCTAAAAAAATTGAGATGGCAGATTCCAAACAATATGAATGTTTTCTTTTTATCCACAGCTAGGAAGTTACATTGATGGTATGATGGCTGTCTCTGAACATTTTTGTGTAAAAAATAATTGGTATTTTGTTTATTCGTAGAAACACACATCTAATTCTTAGCGTAGACCTTGCCTTCCCTAGGTCAGAGCATTCAGGTGTATTATTGACTCAGTACACCTATTCTGCTGTAGAAGAGAGACCTCGCACACATTTACATGAGTCATCTTTTTTTTTCCATAGTACTTCAATGCTTTTTTGTGCCTGTTTACTTCTAGCCATTCTCCCCACACCCCCAGAGTGATAATGCAGGGGACTGGGGTGCACAGTTAGCCACTTCCATTTGTTCTCATCTTGATCTACCAGAAGCAGCTCAACCCCATAATAAGCAGATTCCTAAATGTCGTGGGAATAAAAAAATTCTGGGAATAATCTTCTGCTTGTGATGCCAAATCCATTTCATTTTGCCTCTGAAAGGAATTTACCTATTGCAGAAATGTTTATTTCTTCTCCATTGTACTCATTCATTTGATTAAACCATGTGCATTCCTCTGTCTTTGAACCACTGCTAGAGGGAATGACTGATCAAAATAGAAACAGCATTTCCTCATCAGCAAATTTATGGAATTTATGGAAATGCCAGGCAGAGGAAATGATTTAGTGTTTCAGAATGTGGATCTGTGGCTCAAAAAGGAGTTTGTTTTTTTTTTTTTGTATTTTACCACTTTCCCCCATGGGTAGGATTAATGTGATATTACATTGTATTCATGTTAAAAAGTGCTATGATGCTAAAAGCATATTTTTTAATTTATCTTTTTATCCCAAACTAAAAAAAAAAATAGGCACTAGCTTCATTTTGTTATCACTTGGCTAAGTGTTATTCCACAAATCCAGACTCCATCTGCATGTGATATATATTTAGAAAACAACTTTCTCTTTTTATTCTCCTAGCAGCTGATAAAAACTGCAGAAGGAAGCATGTCTTCTAAAATGTATGGAAATTGTTCTGCCGGTGCCCTTTCAAGGGCCACTGCTCTCTCTAATGCATAAAACCAGTGATCATCAGAGGAATGATGATCTCCATACGGCTCCTCCAGGCCGTAAAGCTGTCGGTGAAGCTAACTTGTTTTAGTTGCCACTGTTTGAAATTATTTTTGAAATTATATTTGCATGCAAAAGCTGTATCTGTTGTGGAAGAGCTGTTCTTGTCTCCCCATCTATTTGCTTGCTTAGAACACTTGTGGATGCAATGTCAACTTACCTCCTAGCAAGAGCAGAGAGGAGACAGGTTCTGCTTGGCCCTACGGCTGAGGCATTGGAGGACCCCATTATTCCCTGATTTGTTCATCCACTTTGGGGAGGTCATCCATACAACAAGCAGGTGGTACCTAAGGTGATAGCGCATTGACATAAGCTGGCTTGGGGGACTGGCAGAGCTTTAATTACCCTTACTAGACTGTATGTTTGGACTTCCATACTGCAAGCATGGCAGGGAAAAGGCTGTATTTCATTAAGAGTTAAATCTCATATTCCAGCTACTTGTGTTCTTTAAAGAATCAAGACTGTTTTCACAAATAGCCTAAGGTATTTTCTCTTGTCTTAGGGATAGAAACCCTTATATATTTCCCGATATCTTGCAATATTTCAACCTCGAGATTGCTCCAGAGTGCAGAGTTTTCCACTGATCACTCAGTATAAGACAAATATTGATTTTCTTTACATCTCACAGCAATTGTATCTAAGTGCAGCTGAGGCACTCCATCTGAAAATTTCAACTCCTAAAAGCACTCCACTACGCATGAAGGTAATATACGTCATTGCATAGCTGCTGTTGTCCTTTCTGATGAGGATTACCACCCTTCTACAGCAAGTTAAGGCTGTGCTTACTCAATCAAATATGAAAACTTAGCAATCGTTTTGGATTTGGGATGCCACTTAAATACATAGGTTTATAAATTACACCTGCACATATTCTCAAGAGGACTCAATATTTTTTATCTTAATCTTATTTTAAAGGAAGGCTCAGTTTCTGATTTCTTAAGGACTCTCTCTTGGACCAACCAGTAACTGTGTACTTTAGTATTCTTTCTATAGCTAATGCACTACATAGGAAAGTGAAAGGACTTATGGAAGAGATATCTGAAGCTGAAGTATCACCTGTAGGTCTGAAAAAACTACTGAACTAAGGTTTGTGTGACTCCAGACATCTAAGAAACTTAAGGCCCGATACTGGATTGTTAAATCAACAAGGATATTTTGGAGTTGAAATCTCTTTGAAAGATAAGAGTGGTGTAGTGCTTATAGGTATTTCTCTTATGAAGAAAGGCTGAGTGAACTGGGTCTGTTCAGCCTTGAGAAAAGAAGACTGAGAGGGGACCTCATCCAGGTCTATAAATATCCAAGGTGTGGGGGGCAGAATGGCGAGGCCGGACTCTTTTCAGTGGTGAGTGGAGACAGGACAAGGGGAAACGGCCGGAAACTGCAGCATAGGAAGTTCTGCACAAATGTGCGCAAGAACTTCTTTACAGTGAGGTGACGAAGCACTGGAACAGGCTGCCCAGGGAGGTGGTGGAGTCTCCTTCTGTGGAGATGTTCAAGACCTGCCTGGATGCCTACCTGTGCGACCTGGTGTAGGGAACCTGCTTTGGCAGGGGGGTTGGACTCGATGATCTCTGGAGGTCCCTTCCAACCCCTACAATTCTGTGATTTTGTGATTCTGTATAGAGAGTTAATGTTTTCATGGTCAGAGCTCTCCCACAGCCACTTACCGTGGCCCAAAGGCTATGACACAATCTGCTGTGATGATCTGCCCATATCTTACGTTGTTTTCTGAACTTATACTCCCTTGTCATTTTCTTTTTCTTTGTTGGACTATCAGCCATTCTTTGCTGACTGTTAGCTATGCACAGCGATACCCTACATTCATTTGTATTTTTAGAGGGTACTCAAAACGTGTGAGAATGTAACTGTGAATTTTATTCACAAAGGATCTTCAGGGGATGACTTTAGAAGACCCTTCTAATAAGTGGGAACTAGGAATCTCCAACCCAGCCTCATGAAAGTCATTAGTAATACGAATTCTGACTCCTAAAAATAATCCATGTTTCCTAGTGTCAGTTGTCTTTTTCAGTAGACCAAGGTTACAAGAGTGTCTGAAGCTTGTTCCCAAGTGTTTCTCTAAGAACACGATATAATCGTGTTGATACATCTGATCACTGATTCTTTGTGCATGTTTGTTTTCTTATTTGAGCAGAAAAAAGTCACGTTAAACACTTTCTTGGATACTCTCATGTCTGATCCCCCGCCACAGTGTCTGGTGTGGTTACCACTTCTGCATCGGCTGGCAAATGTGGAAAATGGTAAGTAAGAGCTGTTGACAAAAAAAAAAAGCAACACATTACTAGAGTAAGCTTCTGTGGAAGGATTTTCTCACTCTGTGGTTGATTTTATAGGAGCTACTGTACTGTGTTCATTAATTCCATGTGCTATTTTTACAGTTACTGGTAAAATACTTGAAGAATCCTGTTGGTCATTCAGCCAGAAACAGGCTACTCTACTTGCTTTAGCAAGGGGCTTGGACTAGTTGATCTCCAGAGGTTCCTTTCAACCCCTAAAGTCCTGTGATTTTGTGGAGACGTTTTGCTGTGCTCTGGAAATTATCCTGATCTTGTCCATTCCTCCTGTGCTCTGGATAAGCAAAGGATGATAGGATTTGATCCATTCACATACTTCAAGGCCACAGCTTTTATTAGCTGTGACATATGGCAGTAGTGGAGGAACATCTTGGCAGTTTCTGTTCATGTGATATTCTTGGCAACAGAAGGGCAGTGCAGTGCAGAATACCAAGAGGCCTATGCTGCCAGGCAGTATACTATGAAAAGGAGCAAGGAAGTTGCAGATTCATCCTTACGTTTTTGGGTTTTTTTGCGTGGAAGATGAGGATTAACTGTCAGATGGCTCTTTTTCCATAAAGGATTGTCCTTCCCCAAAATGAGTAGATGACAGACGTTAAGACAGGAAAGGGACGTGAAGATTGGCTACTTTGGTTATTGCATTGAACACAATGCTTATCTCTGGACAGAAACGTCTGTCAGACTTAAAACTCCTTGAGCACCTTGGCAATAGTCCATGCTCACAAATGAGGAGTCCTCCAGCCGAACCCTTCATATATGATTTCTCTAGGACGCAGACAGTGCTGCCATGCTGAAAGTGCAGGGGCAGAACTGGAAAGTCTGCCTTCTCATTTCAGTGAGCAGCCACTAAATTGCACCCCACAAACTGTACAGTTCCTCATGTGCTTCTGGAAGAGTTTCTCAGCTCCAAACCAACATGCTGCTGCTGTCCAGAATGACCAACACTGCCAATATTAAATAGACCAAAAAAAGGCAATACAAGGAATGCCTGTCATGTTTAGGTGTACTTGTTCTTAGTAAAGGGGCATTTCTTGCTCACTGGCATCAGGAGGCAACCATGCTGACAGGCATTATTCCAGTACTGTTAAACCTAGAAAAAGCGAAATGTAGAGGAAGAAGAAGTTTATACTAAAACAAAATCCATGTTAAAATACTAATTATGCTTTATAAATAGATTTTTTGTAAATAATTTTTCAGTGCAGTGTTTTGCCTCTGAGGTTGCTATGTAAGGGGCTTGTCGAATATTCCTGTTCCTGCTTCTCAGAAGGCTTGCCTCTAGCATAACTGAAGCTTTGAGGCAGTGCAGGGGTGAAGAAGCAAGGCTCTGAAAGCAGAACAAATCATATATATACTCACACTGTTGGGAAATAAAAATATTCGTCACGTGTTTCTCACAAGTAAATGAGCCTGGAGGAAGTTGAGATCTCCAGCCATTTTGGTGATAACAAGAGACAGAGGACTTTGTACATCTTCTTGTACTAATTCCCCTTTCCACTTAAAGGCATGAAGGTGGATGAGGTGACAGTCTTAAGTCCTCCTTGGCTACAGAGCCAACAGACAACCCCACCTTCCTCCAGTTTTTGTCATCCCTCAGCTTCCTCCTGCTCTCCTCATCCATCCCTGTCCCTTATTGGCTTTGCACCGTTTCCCAGCCTTGAGCACAAACCCTTCCTGCTGCGAAATTCTGGCAAGGAAATGAAACGCTGACATACTTAGACTGGTCTAAATCCTCCCAGACCGAACCTCAGGAGGGAAGAGCAGGTGTTTGGTTAGAAAGAGAAGTACAGTGTCTTATGGTAAGTATGACACATGGTGCAGTGAGGAGAGAACACACATAGCAGAAGTGCCAGGAGAGGGGTTCAGAATGTCCTGACTGGTGCCTTAGTGTGCTCAGTGCTTGAATCCTCATTTCTGCCTGCTTCTGAGGGGAGCAGAGAGCAAGACCAAGCTGGTCCCTTCAATGGCCACATTTCCAAAATAAGACATCCGAAGCCAAATGTGTAATTCTGTATGCCTAAGTGACATCAGCTGTACAGACGAGACAGAGGTAATAAGGGGCAACTTTATGCCTGAGGACACTGCTGTGTAACTGGGCAAGGAGCCTGACATATTCTCTGGGACACATTGCTGTACCTCCTGACAGCACAGCAAAACATTCAGCTTCCCGCAGCAGTGTAGCCGAAGGCTGCAGGGGATTATCTCACTTGTGTATTTCCTCTATATTCTCTTAGATACAGTTTGAACGTATTTCTTGCTGATGCAAGCAGAGACACAGGTACCTGTCCAGCAAAAGTCAGAGGCTTAGGGCTCACGGCTCAGGCCAGATTCATGGAAGGGCACATGAATTTTTGTACATAGAGCTCAATGGGTCAGAGCACAGACAGCACCTGATGTCACAGATTCCTAGGGGAAAAAAAAAGATTCACTCTTCCATTCAGAGATTTTTCGCATCTGCTTTTTCTTGGGTTCCTCTGCTTGGGGTTAAAGCTTGGCGTCTTTCTCCCGCAGTCTTCCATCCTGTTGAGTGCTCCTACTGCCACAGCGAGAGCATGATGGGGTTCCGCTACCGCTGCCAGCAATGCCACAATTACCAGCTCTGTCAGGACTGCTTCTGGAGAGGCCATGCCAGCGGTTCCCACAGCAACCAGCACCAAATGAAAGAGTATACGTCATGGGTAAGGGGAGGCTTGTGCCTGGCCGCGGGCGCTTTGCTTTGGGTGGGGGCTCCCGGCAGGGACTGCCGGTTGGGATCAGCAGCCTGTCGGGGAAGTTGCATCCAGGGAGCTGGTGGGAGAGCACAGAGGTAGGAGCAGACTTTCTGGAGTGTGCATTCAGGGTGGGTGTGTGACAGCCGTGCTGCAGACCTGCAGTGCCGAGGGCCCAGAGCAGAGCGCCAGCTGCACAGTAAGTCCTCCTGCTCCCATGGGACTGTCCCCAGCTGTCTCTGTTGGGCACTGCTGGCTCTCTGTAGGTGGAGTGGCTTAATGCTGGCTCATCAGTATTTTAAGCCAAGTGGCTGCAGCATATACGTAGATTTTGGGGTAGTCCTGGCATGGTAGATTTGAGCGTGGTCGTAGGCTTAAATCCATCCATGGCAGTGTTTGTTGTGGAGAAAAGCAGACTTCGGCCTTTTTATCATTAAATACTTTTTCTAAGCTGGCATAGAAGCACTGACAGCTACCTTACCCTTTTCAGGGTATCAGGTGTGGTGGCTGTACTGTCCTGGGGTTGGAGACAACCCTTGCTCCCTGAGCCTCCCTATCCTTCAGGGTGCTCAGCCAGAGACCAGCAGACAAATCCTGGCTGATCTCTAATACAGCAAAAGCGCAATCGTTATAAAAGAAAATGATAAGTGAGGCAACAACTTACACACAAACAGTGCTTTTTGTATGCTTCTTAACAAAGCTCTGAAATTCACATCTATAAAGCAGCAGTCTTACTGTTGATGGAGCCAGCAAGGGTTAAATCTGATGTGATTTGCTCTGCATGCCAGTCACATGGCCCTGCACTGCCTCAGAGCAGATCTGGGTCTGTGAATGTTTTTGTGGGTCTTAATTGCTGCTTTTTGCATAGACACAATGACTCGAGCTTGGTCTCTGAAAAAGGGAATGCCAGCTACCTAGCTCTGGCTCCACTTACAGCAATCTGTGCTATAAAACCATTTTTGGCTGTAGCAGGAGAACTGTAGTTATAGGCAAGAAATCATTTTGACACGTAAGATTTCTGCTCAACAGAAGAGAAAACACGACTATACCTTATGGTTTCAAATGTCTCATAGTCAGAAACAAACATTTTCCTGCAAGTATGAAATAGCCTTTCTACAGTGATCATTAGCATTCATTCAAAACAGGTTAGTGTTATCTATAATAAATCTATATCAAGCTCTACATGCAGGTTAAAGGTTTTAATGTATATGGTGGAGATCAACTGATCTGAATTCAGAGTAAAATTTCATTTATAATATGAGAGAAAAAGCCTGAATTTTATATATTTAGGTTGAAATTGTGTAATAGAAATATTTCATTATTACATTGATTACAGTAATAACTTTATGTGGCATGCATGTACACATGTACATGTGCATATATATATACCTCTCTTGCTACCTTCTCAAAGCACTTTTAAATTTCATCCTGCTGAGCTGTTTTTTTTGTGGGGGAGGAAAGGTTGTAAGGATCATCAGCCCCGGGTTTACCTGGCTGAGAAGCTGAGTCGCAGAGAGGTGAACTGGATTCCCCAAAAATCTCACACAAAACCTAAAAGGGATCCTCAGTCTCCAAGCTCATTTTTAAGAAAGGGTTCAACTGCAAGGAGTGCTCAAGCAAAACTAAAGCAGAGTGTGTTGATTTTTTAGATGAGTACTGTTGAAGACTAGTGAGATTTGAGGCTGGAACTCATGCTTTCTGCACAGAGCCCTTCAGTCTTCTGGTGGCAATGCAGTATGTCAGCTTCTTCTCACATGCTGTTGGTACGATTCTGGCCAGATTTGTGTGAAATTTCCCATGTCCTGGTTCATTCACCTGTGTAACCAGGGAGGTGAAGATAAGCTTTATAGCAATATGATGCTGAGCTGAGGAGGGAAACACTCATGAAAAGGAGAAAGAATGTATCAACTCTGTAGCTGGCCCCCAGCTAGAAAGTGGATGGTGTCTTGTACAGTACTATACAGACAGGCACAAACAGATGGGTTCAGCTGACATTGCCAGCTGGTGAGGTGTAGCCAGCTCCAGCCTGAGAGACCTCCCTTTGTACTGCTCTACCTTCAGTTTTTCCTGAGCACAGCGTTGCAGGGACCAATGGCAGTTGCACCTGTCTGTATAGATAAACCCCCCCAGAGCCTTCTCTGAAGGCAGTTGAAGGTAAGAGCAATCTTTTTTCCAATCTGAACGTTCTTTGGCTTACCAGAGTGGGGCGGGAGGAGACAGGAGAATGTCGGTCATATTGATGTAAGCAGTAGAGCTTCCTGTTGTTTTGTGCATCCTACAGCAGAAACAGTTTGCACCTTACTTGTCCACATTACCTCTACCTTCCTTGTTCCTCCCAGAAATCACCTGCTAAGAAGCTAACTAATGCACTTAGCAAGTCTTTAAGCTGTGCTTCCAGCCGTGAACCTTTGCACCCAATGTTCCCTGACCAGCCTGAAAAACCTCTAAACCTGGCTCATATTGTGTAAGTATCTGTGTGCTCTAGAGAAAGTAAGATTTGTTGTGGGGCTTGCTTACGCCTAGTCTAGATGGTATAGCTCTCAATAGAGCAGGAAGCAGCTGTGTCATTACCAAGTTCAATGCATCACAAGTGCAAATCTGCTGATAGAGATAATTAGTACAAAAATGTGCTTCTGGTGTGTCTTCACTAGAAGGCTGGTGAAATATGTACATATAATCAAGTATGGGACACAATGGTGATATGTCCCTGTTCCCTTCAGAAGTAGAGAAGATGCAATTTCATACAGTTTCAGCACTTTGGGATGCGTTCATGCTCAGAACATAATGTGGTTTTAGAAGTCTTCCAAGGCCTAAAAGTTCTTTAGACTAAAGGTGCTCCAGCAGCTAGGCAGTGCCAAGTTGCTGTAAGGCTCAGCTGTCACCTACTGCCTGCACAGCTCCTCGTGGAGGTGCTCTTTGGAGCACATCAGCCAGAGATGGATTTGCTGAACTATCACTGCCCTGCCTGGTGTGAAAGCCTGGCTGTGCTGGTTGAGGCAGCGGTAATGTCACAGGGCAGAATTGGGCCATTCATGTCTCAAGGCAGATTTGGAAAGCCAGGAAGCATGGAACCAAAACAGAAGCCTCTATTCCCTGGTGGCAGAGGGCCTCTGAGGCCTCAGGGCGTGTTGGAAGATGGCAGCAAGTAAAAGCTGGACTGCTGTGAGTAGGCTGAGTGCAGTTAGGTAAGGGAAGAAGAAGCTACTGTAATTGATTAGGATCTGTTCCAAGTCTTTGCTGTGAAATTAACACCTTCCCTTCTTCCTAGCTATATAGGCATAATTTAGAGTGATTGGATGTGAGAATGAGCCACCATCTATTTTGTTTTATGATAGAATTTCTCTTTATCCGTAGATTGAAGGCAATATAGCTATATTGGCTATAATGGGATGTGAATGAAAAACCTCTAAGTTGTGGAGGTAGCATGATCTACAGCATAATTCACATAAATTAACTGAGGGGAGAAATATGCCACAGTATCTCATTGAGAATAACTTCTTGCCAATGTGATTTTTATTTTTAAACATAATGGAAGTTGAGAGAAACAGCTCTGGGCGAGAATCCAGGCAAAAAGGTTTTTATACGTGCATTTAATGGAAGAATTCTGGCAACAGAACATATCCTTTTTTTAGTAGTTTCTTCCTTAAATGAGGACAAATACTCTCTGCATTACTATACTATCTTTGCTGTTTATCGTTCTTTCACTTAGAAGTGGTAGCAGACAGAAGGGCGGCAGGATTTTTCTCTTTTACTGGAGCCACACAAGATTTTCAATTAAGTAATATATCTAAGGCTCATTTTGAATAGTTTTCAATGTGTAGTTAATCTGATGGAGGAATTACTAAAGGGAGATTTTACTTTTCTATAGCTAAGATTGGCAACAAAAAAAGCACCATAGTCTGCAGACAAGTGGCTTGATCAGAGGGATTTTCAAATACATTCTGCAGTATCCTAACATTGTTTGCATCCAAGCCAGTGGGAGTATTATTTTTGACATCGCTAGAATAGATTAGACAAGCAAGGAACACTTTGTAGAATTCCTGTTTTTATTTTTTTCTTTTACTATGGTCGCATGTTAGGCTATTGCGTGCACTGTGATGTAGCATTTTTAAGTTGTAGTGTTTTAAGTGTTTTTGCCTCCTTGAGAAAGTTGATTGAGTATCACCAGTTCACTTTTATCAGAGAGCATAATCACTCACTTTCAAAAGTTTAGAAATAACCTCTGAGAGATTTGCATTTATAATCAGTAGGTAATAGTTTTCCTTTGTTTTACCACAAGGGATGCTCTTCTTGTTTCACCATGTCACCAGCTTTTATAGGTCTTTGTAGCTGTGTTTGAACATCCATTTGAAGCTAAACCTGAGGAATGTGACAGTGGGCATCAACCTTGCAGAAACATGGCTTGGGAAAGTCAGATTCATTTTAAGTTTTCTTGATATAAGAATTGACAAACAAATGTTAATCACAAAAGTTTAGCAAAGCCTTAGAATTTAGAAACATCTGTACACAGGAGTAACTCTGCATATATTAGCAGCATCAGTGACCTTTTATGCATAGCGGCTATCTTGGTTTTTACAAAATCAGGGTCATAGGAAGGGAGATTGTCCAATGCTGTACTTAAATCACATATTTTTCAAACTAGCAATTTAATTAATTTTCTCTTTTCCATTTCATTTTGGCTGCAAAAGAGATACTTGGTGAGTATTTTTCTTCTTTAGTACACTTGTTGGAGGAAAATAGCTTGAAAAAATTCCATGATCTCATTACCAATCCCTAACTTTTTATAAGAGTCTTCAACACAATCATTGTCTTTGAATGCAAAGACATATTGAAAGGAAAGAACTTTGCTAGGATTTAGAAACCTTCCCTTCCACCCTGACTTTGAGATAAAACTTAGAAAAGACATGAACCTGAAGCATGGATGTAATGATCTGCTGAATTTCATGGATGCAGCGTACGCACTTCCACATGATCAGAAGGAGTGAATGGAGTGCCAGGAAGAGTGGAACTCAAGCTCTCCCAAACCTGTCCTGCCTCCTCTCTAGAGGAGCATTGGAAGACAGCCCCTCCTCCTGTCCTCTTTGGCATCTAGGACTGCATAGCCTTGGGCTAGACCCATCTTTCAGAAAGGCTGCCCAGTTAAGAGTTTGAATGTATTTGCTGAACAGTGGTTACACTGTGAAAATTGAGAAAGCAGCAGATCAATAGTTGCTCCTAAATAATTACAGCTCCCAGCCAACAAATCACCAGTTGCTTACCCGTTATTTTCCAAGTATTGTCTCCAAGTTTCTTTTCAAATCTCTGTATCACAAGGCTCATCTTACAGAGACCTTGCCATTATTATGGAATCATACACCATGGCCTCACCCAAACTCTTCCTAGCTCTGATGAAGCAGTTTACAGAAAATAATACTTAACACTTTTTCATCCAGAGATAATTACATAGGACACACAGAATCACAGAATGGCCAGGGTTGGAAGGGACCTCAAGGATCATGAATCTCCAATCCTCCTGCCACAGGCAGGGCCACCAACCTCCACATTTAATACCAGACCAGGCTGCCAAGGGCCCCATCCAATCTGGCCTTGAACACCTCCAGGAACGGGGCATCCACAAAACTATTGCTCCTAAAACAAATTTCTTACTGACTAGATCTGTAATTTTGCCCATGGGTCTGAAGACACTGGCTAAAAACTATGCTGTCCCATAAGTATGCGGAATTCTACATCTTGCTATTCCCAGCTTCAAATTTCTTTCCAATCAGTGTGGTATTTTCATGCTAAGAAATTCATTGATACTCACCGAAAAGGTATTTGTGCTTGTTTTTGAATGGTTACAAAGTAAGAATGAAAATATATATTAATAGTTCACTTCTGTGCAGAACTGATTTTCTTTGTTTCTTACAAAGAGTTTGAAAAATTTGAAAAAATTGAATTTGCAAAATTCAGAGAGCAAGACAGATCTTCCACAGAGCTTAAAGGGAATCATGACCAACTTGAAATCTAGGCAGTTTACAGCCTGGTCTGTATATGGCTTCGTGTTCTGCTTATATCTGAAAAGCCTGTGATTTAGTATCATATTTTCTGTTCTTTCCAAAGCATCCTTGTCTTTTGCCTAGTGTTGTGTAAGAAGTCCATTAAGAAGGGAAAAATTTGCTTTGATGGACACAAAAAAAAAAAGATTATGCACAAAATGTTTTTAAGAGGAGACAATAAAAGAAAGCAGAGGAAATATTCTTTCTCATTTCATTTTTAGTAAGAGTGGGAAATAAAAAATGTAATAATAAAACCATCATTATTAATAGGTCCTTTTAAACTAGAAACTGATTTGAAATTTTGATTTAGGGGTTTAATAAACCCCAGTTGAAAAGCTTTGCACTTAAGGCAGTTTTGCACTACAAGTATTTTATGGGACACTGAGGCGTATGGATACGCTGTGGTCACTGTGGGGATATGGAGCACAGTGCTGTGGATAAATCTGAGAAAAGCTGTGTAATTTATTGGCAATGGCCTCGTGCAAACCTCTGTACTGCCACAGCTAACCTGCTACTGGTGCTCAGCCTGGCTAGTTGAATACACTGTCTGCATCACAAACTACAAGCTCTGGAAAGAGTCAGTTTGCCAAATCAGGAACAAAATCAAGAGAATTGCTTAAAACTCCCTCAGAACACATAAAATTATTATTTCCTGCTGGACCTAAGTAACAATGTGTTTTTATCAACTTTTCGTTAAAAACACAGCATTATTAATTTTGAATTAATACTTAAAACAGACGATGCCAGCTGTATTGTTAATTTAAACAAGAAACTTATGTAATTCTCTGTAAATACTGTTGCTGTTTGATTGTTCTGTACCGAATGAATGCAACTAGATATTTTACCTTCCTTTAGGCCCCCCCGACCTGTAACCAGCATGAACGACACACTCTTCTCCCACTCTGTTCCCTCAGGAAGTCCCTTTGCCAACAGAAGGTGAGTTGTTATTTTAATTTATGTTAAATCACTAGATGAGGGTGGTAGAGGTTTCCACTTTTGATTTCCCTCCTCAAAGAAGGCAAAATAAAATTAGCAGATGTGAGCAGAAAAATACGCAGATATCCAAGTGGAGAGATGGAGAAGGGGCACTTCAAACTCCTCACAATTGAGTGCAGAGCTCTGGTTCTTATTTGGACCCTCAAGTTCTACTAAATCTGCTCAAATGCAACTCAGTAATCCGCTGACAGAGGCTGAAAATGGGCCTATGTAGACATTTTGTGGATGTTAAAGCAGTGTGGGTACAGAAGTTGGGGCATACCATTACCTACTAGGAGTGATTGCATCATACTGCAAGATATGATATAAACAAAGGGAAAATGTGTTGATTCTTACAACATCGCAAGGCATCCTTCTGTTAAACCATTCAGATTTTCTCTAAAGATTACAAGAGAGAAAAGACTGTCTTGGAATACGGTGAGTGTTTGGGGAACAGTACAGAGTGGGGCAGTCAGCAACATTAATCCCAAAGAAAAGGTGCTTGCAGCTGAGTGTGTACATTTTGGCCCAGTATTTTGGCTTATTATGTCCAAAATACATATGTAGCATTTGCTGGCTTTTTCACCCAATCTCTGTGTAAGCTTACCTATGTACATAGATGAAAAAGTGGCAGAAAAATAACATCTTGCTATACTGGGGAAGATGAGTGCTATGTCTTCCTCAGGTGCATTTTGTTGCCTGGTCCTTGCTGTATTTGTCAGTGCTTCAGTGTTCCCTAATAACCAAACACAATCTCTGGGTATGTGTGGATACCTTTTCTAACAGAATAGAAATCCTCAGTGTACAACACTGAAATGTCAAAGTAAAGATGTATGGTTACTACTTTGATTTATGGACTTCAGTACTGGGAGCTATAAACTGTAAACTCTCATTGTTATCTTAGTGCAGAAGGCTGCTGGGTACATCTGAAATGCTTTTTGAAAGCCGGTCCCAAAGCAGCCCCTTAGTCTGCTGCCTGCACAAACAGTGAGACTGCAAATGCAAATTTGTTTCTAGAGTTGGCGTATGTGGGATTTTATGTTCTGGAGCAAGGCAGAATAATCTTATCTGTGGCTTCTCCAAGACAGGTCATTAAAATCAATGCTCTCTAAGAGTATAGCTGTTGCTTCTATTTATGCCCAGGAAGTCCCTTTCAAAAGAAGTACGCTTTGCCATGTATGTCAGCAACCTGCAGGAATAATTATAGCACAGTTTTCTGTGCAACATTTATTTTTTTATATGTGAAAAATTCCTGATAATTTTACTTTTGTCTTCTTCAGTAGTTCAGCTGACTGCCTAAATGTCAGGATTAAATGTAGGTAATCTCTGGGCCATTAGAATTATTTTCCTTCTGGAGGAAGAACTGATTGACGGAGAATCCTCTGAAGGCAGGAGGCAAAACCCACAACCATAGGTACTCATACTAAGCACGCAGTATGATGTCCTTATACCATGAAAGTTTCCATGATACAATGGTTGGTTCTGGCTTTTTTTTTTTTTTTTTTTTTTGAGCTAACAATACTGTGATATATTAAACAATTCTGTGTAATAAGTGCTATTGTAACTTTTGTTTCACTTCCCTAACTGCAATTTAAGAGCTTCACCTTATTGTCATTATTTTAACTCGTATACATTTCAATTGCATTTATTTATTTAGAAAAAAAAAGTAACAAACACCTACAAGCTATCAAGTCAGTGTTCTTTCTAAGTGGTTATAAGTTGCATCTATTTTGAAGAATTCACTGTGAACACGCTATTGCCTGTGCTTACTTTTTGGAGTATTAACAAGGTTTCATTGTTTGAATCATTCAGGTTACTTGGGGGTATAAATGTAGCCAGTCCTGTGGCTGATGAGCATTCTCTTATAAAGCTGTATGTAAATCAGCTTCACAACAATTCACGGTCAGTATGAGAGCACTAACCCACTAACTGCCGTAGTTCTGTAGCTCGTGCACTAAATCATTAGCAATTCTGCTCAATTACTAAAGATAGTCTTTAAGGAAGGGCTCTGGCGGGCTGGAGGATTTCTTATGGCTCTAATTATTCTTTTGATTAGACTTCCTGCTGGCTGTGGGCTTTGCCAACTTTCCTTGCTTTCGCACAGCACTAATCTTTCATTTCACCTTTTCACATAGGATTAATATTATGCATCTGGAGGAAGTTGGACACATTGTTTTTGAAAGCCAAAAAATGCACCTCTATGTTTGCATCTTCAGTGCATGACTTCCCGGGTGTATTCCTGACAGAGGCATGAAAGAGGCTCGCAGAAGAGTTTGGAAGCGATTCCAAGTCCCACAGCCAGCCTGCCCTCTCTTGTCCACAGCTCTTGCTGCTGAGAGTTAGCGGTCAGCAGTTTGTTCTGCTTGCCAGTAACTCTCCCTGAACCACTTTGCTTTGCTTTTCAAAATGGCCAAAGAGAGGCAGGTGTGTATCCACTCCTGAAGTTAGTGAAAACCTTCCATTTCCTCAGGGAGCTTCAGAGGAGAACCAGTGCTTCTGGCTGATGCTCTTCTCCCAACATTCTCTCTCATTGTATTGACCTGTAGGGAGAGCCAAATTCATGTTATGTAAAAGTACCCAACTGGATAAGAACAATTTCCCAAGTTTTTACTGTGGAGTGTAACGGCCTTTCTCTTTTTCTTCTTTGATTAGTGCATGAGATTAGCTATAATTCAATGAGAAAGTACTGAGACAAAGGTACTTTTTTCCTAAATGCCAACTTCTTCAATCTGTATTAGACTAATAACAGCATCTTCGTTCGTTCTTGTAGGTTTTACTGTTATTATTGCCTTGGGAGAATCAGGCCTCATTAGTGGAAGCTCATCCTCTCATACATCAGAGAAACAGACTTTGACAGCCTTGTTTGCAGTTCTGCTGATTTCATATTAAATGCTCAGTGATTCATGTTATAATAAAAATTGTACAAACCTAGGGTAGAATTTCTAGCTGAACATAATCAAGGGTAAATCCGCTGTCTGTTTTCACTGCAGACAACTTATGGTTACTTTAATGTGTGTTGCAGTCTAGTTTAGTGGTTTCAGATAGCTTTGAAGAAAGTTTTTATGTAATTAGATAGTTTATGCAAAAGAAAGTTGGCACAAACTCTCATTTGTAGCATTCCTGTGGTATTTGTTTCAGATAGCTGCATTCACATAAGAGCATTGCCATTCACCGCCAGTCTTTCCCTGTAGCAGGAAATGCTGAATACAGCACCAAGTCACTCTGCTGCTAGAAATGAATATGGTAGCATAAATGCAGCAAACCACGCTCTTCCTTTCTGAATTCTTGGGTGGACAAGGGAAAAGGACTGGGAAGAAGAATCTTATTAAAGAGAAGATCTTTGATAACTAGCAAATATAGTGATAAATTGTGGGAACATCTGAAAGGAGACTAAACATGAGATGTTATTTGCAGTTTAATTGAGCTTTGGGTGGATACACAATTATTCCAAAGCACAAAGGAAGTCAGATTTATGCTTTCCTTGAGATGCTTCTTAGCTTCTTCAGTCCACTTCTCCATCACAGTCTGCTTGCTCTGTTTGAGCCATGATGTCCATGAGTGAGTGTTAATGAGAAGTTTGGCATAACAGTTGCCTTCCTTTTAAATTTACAGTGTGCAAATTGGTATCAACAGTACAGCATGCTCAGCTGAGTCCTTTACCCCTGTCTGTACAGCTTAAGAACTTTAAAGCACTTATCTTAGTAAAGAAAGAACAAAAAATCACCGATCTTCTCCCAAATACCAAATGATAGACGTTTGTTGTAATGACAGCTAATAAGTGACTAACACTGCAAGAGCTGATTTGTTTTTACCCTGGCTAATATTTTTATTTTTTCTTAATCTCACACTTATTTTTGTGATCTCTGATTAACTAGAGGGCAGCAGAACACTGCTGCAGAGTAGCCATTGCCCTTAGAAATTCAATGAGCTGAAAGTTTCAAGCCAAAACAGGTAGATTGAGCATTGTAGAAACTTCTGTCTAGTCAAGAAGTAAAACTCTATCCCTAGCTGAATTGACAATGTCTTCCCTATTTGGATTCTTTTGTTCCCCAGCTGCGGTCTATCACTAGCATAGTAATGGATACAACCTCTTTCAGTCTTCTTTAAACTATTGAATTACAGAGTTTGAGGTAGGATAAGGTGACACAGAATGGCTTTTCCTGCATGTTTTTCAGTGCCCCCTCACAGCTGATACATTTAGTTCTGAAGATATAATCAACTGGAATAAATGAAGTGATGCAGTATGTTCCAGTAAAGTTGAAATTAGTAATTCTGTGGTAGACAGAAAGAATATACTGTGATATCAAATGCCCATAGCCAATGAGAAATTGAGTGTTATTTAATGCTGAGTCAGTGTAGATGGTGCCTTCTTTGAATTCCAGATGGATGTAGAGCACTGAGAGATGTTTGTACAGTATCTCTGGAGCATACTGGTTGCCTTTGTTGACCACATTTCTATGTCTGAAGAGTGTTGTAAACTTGAACTGTCAGATGCCTTTGCATGTCGTTTTCGGGAAAAGATGAGAATCCTTCTTGGATTTTTTGGCCAGTGTTCTGCCTGCTAAAGGCAGGCTAAATGTCTGGCTGTTTCAGTGATCGGGTAGGCTCTAAAGAGAGTATAACTTTTTCACAAATCTCCTTAGGTGTACATCTTTATAAACATCTGCCCAGAGATGAAGGCCTTATCTCTTAGTTTGGGTAGGAAAACATTCTTCAGCAGCTCATTGCAACAGGAATGTATCTTAGAAAAATGTACTCTAGGTTGTTGGATCCAGACAAATTCACTGTGGTAAAAATAATCTTTGTGTTATTAGCTGTATTTTGGGGAAATTATTGGGTATGTAGGAGGCTGTGGGAGACAGGGAAGGGCAAATGTAATCTCTTCCAAAGAAGGAAACAACTGAAGGTGGAAATGGACAAAAAATCAAAGAGTTATGCAAGTAGAAGCCTAACCTTGGTATCCAGCAATACTGAAATTATGAAAGAATTAGTAAGTTCCTGAAGGATAGTAAACTGATGAGAAATAGCCAGCATAGATTTGTCAAGAAGAAATTATGTCAAACCAAATTGATGTATTCCGTTGAAGGATAGCTGGTCTAGTGGGTAAAAAAGAAGCAGCAGATATGATACAGCTTGACCTTAAAAAGACTTTTGACATAGTCTCTGTATGACACAAAAGTACCCAAAGGAAATAAGAACGTAGGGAAATTAGTATAAAGTCAGTGCACAAGCGGTTGAAAATTTGTAATTAGATTTACAGAAGTTTGCTATCATTCTAGGAGGATGTATCAGCTGGGATTCTTAAAGTTCTATCTTCAGTCAGACGCTGTGCACTATTTCTTGTAATGACCTACCTGGAGCAGTAGAGTGAGTGTATGCAATTTGTAGGTGGTACAAAGGTTGAAACAGTTACGGAGAGGAGTGCTCAGAGAGCAATTTCTGAATTAAAAAAGCAGCTCAATTGCAGTGGTAGTAATTGATGTCCAAATGATTTGAAATCAGTTAGAGGAAACTCAGTAATTGTAAGTGCTATAGCAAGGAAGCAAATAATCAAATAAAACATGGAGCATAGTTGAATGGACAGAAATATTTTGACAGAGGATCTACAGTTGCAGTGAACCACAAACTAATTGGGGTCAGCAATATGATTGTTAGAATGCATCTGACTAGGACTAGGACTGAAAAGTCATTACCCAGAGGCGGTGGCAGGTTGCGCCCTACGTAGGGCATGGTACTGGAACAAATGTGTTACTGAGCATGTCAGAGTCCAGCGGAGATGCACAAGTATCAAAAAAGCTTAGAAAATACAGCTCCTAAGAAAGGATTGGATGCTCATGCTTTCAGGATAACAAGGTGAGGCCATTTGTCATGTTCGTTCATCGGTTCCTCCACCCTAATTAAGTTGCTGCTGAAGCATAGGACAGTTTATGCATGATAGAGGGGACATCACAATGTGCTGTTAGAAAGCAAAGCTTGAAATCTTCCCTGCCGATTATGGCAACAAATTTATCTTTAACACATTCTGTATCTCCTTAAGGCATTTTCCTTTTGTAACTGGGAAAAAAACACTGAAAAAAGTGTATCCTTCTAGACAAAATGGAGCATACTTTCCTGCGTGCACATTACTTCTGTAGAAGCACAGCACACATAAACAGCATGCTGATGGACATAGAAACTAGAAGCAAGTTGTTTTGTTGTTTTTTGTTTGCTTGTTCTGTGTTATATTGCATTTCACTGAGCTCTCTTTCAGATTTAGTATAAAACAGTAGGGCTTGGATTCCTGCGACACCTTTTACTGCCATGTTTGTCAAAACTCCATGAATAACCTTGGTCTCCCATAGCAGTGGGAGAAGGACAACATTTCGTCTTCGAGAATTCCTTATTTATCCCAGCGTTAAAATTTTGCTCTTCAGTCCATCAGAGCATCATGTATCATATTTATGCAAAATGATCTGCCTATACACACACACACATCTGGAAGCACAGGTGCATACATGCTAACACACAGGTCTTCTGATCAAAGATACTTACAGTAATGGTAGCCAAACCCCAAAATAGATTTTAAAAGCAAAAAACTAAAATATATTTCTATTTAGCTGCCTACAGCCAGAAGTGCCGTAAAAAGAAAAACTAATATTGAAATTTCTCTACTTTTGGCCAGTCTTATTGGCCTTGATAATAAAAGTGGTAGTAGTATGTAAATAATGCCAATAATAGGAATTTGCTTATTAGCCTGGTGAAGGAAGGAACTAACTTATAAAGTTATTAACACGGATATTTTTGTATTGGAAAAGATGCAGTTACTGCAATCCATTGAATACAGTAATTAAGAAAAAAAGTGGCATTTTGCAATTGGGCAGTTGAGCTTTGATGAACTGTATATTTTTTAATCAACAGAAAAACAATACTTCTGAAAACAGAATTGTTGTGTCCCATTACTACATGTAAATAAGCAGATGTCCATAGGTTATTGAATCTGCCTCATGGCAGGCATGGAGAAAAACAATTTAGCTGTTATGGGGAAGTTTTACCAACTTGGAGGCTGCATTTCAGTATTTACATTATACTCTACCTGCAAACTGAGAGAAGTACGTTTTGTTTCTCTTTTCCATAGTGAAGGCTTTATAGTTTTGCTTTTCAAGAACAGGAGGGAAAGCTAATTCTTGACTTCACATTTCTGAAGTTTTCTAACATTTCTTTAAAGCTCTGTGTTTGTTGTTTTTTTCTTTCATTCAGTCTAGACTTCTTGAATGAGTTCCTCCAGATTGTTCTGTAATAAATGGTAGGCTTCAGTGATTACCTTCTTCTTAGTTCTCCTGTCTTATTAACTAGCTCTCCCTCCAAGAACACTGAAGTAGAGCAGAGCAAACTGCTGGCTAGGGCTGCTCCAGCTTTCTTGAAAGGCAAAGGGTAAGTTAAAGAGAGAGTATGTTCGTAGCTTGCACTAACACAGCTAAAACAAAAACTTCTTCTTACTTCCCCCTGTTTTTAATATACTCTGTAAATATATTTCCTGATAAGATGCTAGCAACCAATTAACCCTGTGAGCTCTATAGGGCATGCTTAAGTGTATTTGTGTGCACCTGAGCGCGAGGTCTTGATCAGACATTTCCAAGCAAATCCAGCTTGTGATTTCAGTATGTTAATAATCTGTGTAACAAAGATATATTTGATGTATTTAAACTCTACAGAATATAATGAAACAAATAGAGCTGACCTTGCAATCTGCTTTATTTTAAAATAAATGGTTCTGCATAGCCCCAGTCCCTGGCCTGATCTGGCATTTCACCAATTTCCATGGCTGGCTCTCTACCTGAGTTGGGTTCTACCATCCTAAGCCATTAAATATTTAATATGTAACTTACAGCAATAACAAAATAATTTCTGCACTTGGTATCTTTTTTCTAAGAGCTCTTAATTTTTCATTCCTACATTCTCATTTCGCAATCTCATTTGCTCCTGCTTTCTCTGTTTATTTCCCTCTGTCTATCCGGACTGCACCCTCTCTCCCCGACCCCGTTCCAGGTTACAGTACAGCCTCGATGTTGCAGACAGGCTGGCCGATGAACATGTGCTCATTGGGTTGTATGTCAACATGCTGCAGAGCAACCCCGCACGGTTAGTGCAGGTTTGGCACTTTGGGGTGATCCAGGAAAGGGACGCTGGTCGGCCACTTGCTCTCCTCGTGGCTACCCATGAAGCAGCTTTTTATGAGCACTAACCTGAAGGGAACGTGTATGCTTGTGGGGTATGTCTTCCAGGAGCTGCTGAAGATATTGCTGGTAGCAAGGTATTGCAAATAAGTACTTGAATAAAAAGTGACCTCACAAATTGGTTTGGAATGCCACACTCCAGTCAGTGAGGAACTTGACGATGGTAAAGTGTTCACACAATTACTTGAATTTGTATTTCCAAGACAATAATTTCTAAGATGATACATAATTCGTAGCTTCAGCTTACCTTGATAATAAAAATGGCAGTAGTATGTAAATAATGCCAATACTTGGAATTTGCTTATTAGCCTGGTGAAGGAATTAATTTCAATTTTTACTTATGCCAGGCATTGTTTTTACGTTTACCTGATTTCTGCTTTGTTTATATGTATCTTATATATACACACACACCTTATATTTCATTCAGATTCAGGTATGAAAGGTTTTTAAATGGGTGCTTTGAATGTAGTTCATTATTTCTGAGGGAGGGACTATGGAGCACAGGGCTCCATGCTATTTCTAAAGTCATGTGCTGTCCTAATGCTGGTGGCTAATGGCCTCACAGCTGTTCCTACTGCTACTGCAGAGGTTTTCCCAGGTTAGAAACTCCCTGTATACTGTTATACGTAGAGAAGGCAATAAACAGCTTCTTTAGAGAGGGTGAATGCAGTGGTTCTCTGCAACCTTAGAAAATTGATTTCTGTGTGTAGCTCCTGTTGAAAATGGTAACTTGCCATGTAGCTGTGCCCTGTGGAGCAGAGAATCTGCATTTGTTGTTCTGGATCTGCTTCTTTACTCTGCATCCCACTAGAATTTATCAGAGGGGAGAAAAAAAAAAAAAAAGCTGCATTTTAGAGAAGAAAATGAAAACCACTTCCTCAAAACAAAAACATTTTGAAAGGGGATCAGCAGCACTTTCAGAAAGCAAGCCTATTTAATAATATTTACAGAGTGGCCTTGAAAACAAGCTGCTGGGGCATTCAGAGTGGTCTTTGCCCACTTATGATTGAAGATAACAGGAGGAGATTACCATTAGGTCTAGTTTGACAGAGGAAGGAGGAAATGTTGCCCTGCCTTCCATGAGTGACTTACTCAATAAGGTGATTCAGGAGGTCCACATAGACTGGACCTGGTTTAGAGTCATTTTTGGTGGTGTGCTACTGATGCCATGCCTGTGATTGATTTAGCTTCTGAGAGGATCACCAGTGAGATCCCATTTGAGCGTCCAGCCTCATCTTTACCTTCTTCAACTTCTAAATTCTATCCAGTGCTTCAACCTGTTCCTTCAAGCATGTGGACCCACCTCACCAAGTCACAGTACATATTTGTATCCAAATGTGCACATAAAATTTATGTACCATAGCATCCTTAAAACGTCATGTTTTTAAAAGAATGAATGGACAGTGACTGGTAGTGGCATTAATTACTGGAATAACTGATGCAAAGTATAGTACATACAATCTCATTACCAACTTTAAATCACTGCAGTCACAACATCCTCAACTAGGAACAATCTCAATCATTTATATGAGATACCAATTAGATTTTGACAGAAACATAACCGAGAGGAACAGCAGTCTCTGTCATGCATCAAACCATGCTGCATTGTCAATTTCTGCTCAGCTGCAGTGAGACTGATAATAGTGGATGATTACATTTTGGTTAAGATGGGAAGAACAAACAAAATGTCACCACGAGAGGAAGGTGAGTTCTCTGCATCGTCTGGGGCAGCATCTTCAGGAAACTGAAAATTCCTTCTGTCCTGGTCCCGACATGACTTGATGCATCTTGCTCAAAACCCATGCAGCTGTGTTAGGATGGTGTTGAGTTCAAGATCATTAATACTGCAGCTCAACATGTGGTCACTTGAGTGAAACACACAGCTAACTGTAATCAGGTAGCTCTGCAGCTAGCCAGCTCAGCCTTTGAGTCTTCCTGCAACATACTGTGTATGCAAACCCCTATCTGCCACAGCATGCTTTCAGGTGCTGCTGGCATCTGTTATTGAAAAGAGAAATGATTGGAGGTGGACCTCCACCTTAAAGACAAATACAAATACACTTCATGAGCACAGTACATAAAAGTATTATTGACAGCTATAAGTCGTGTTTCAGAACAGAACAGGTTAGCTTTTTAGATAACGACTCTGGCTAATTTATAGTAGCTAACGATCAGCTAATGATCCAGTATAGTCCAGTTAGTGTTTTTGTCTGTTTAAGCATAGCTAGTATTCGTATTTGGTTTTTTGAATTATTTTTCAGTGCTTATCTTTGTCTTCCATCTGCAGTTACTTGACACTGAAACGAGAGAAGTACAAGCTTCCTTTCCATCTCTCATAGGCTAATAAGCTACTTCAGGTTTTATTTAGATCCAGTACTGCAGGGCAAATTAAGAAGCAAGATAAAGACTATTTCATTATTTATAGTAACTGTATGGGTAAAAATAGCACCCCTTACCCAGATGCTTTGCTTATTTTATTCTTAAAGTGTGTTTTAGAGTGTAAAACCAAGAGATGATATTTAATTGTCTTCGTTTTTAATGTCTGATTCTGAAAGAAAAGCCTTTAGCTGCGCCTCTTTGTTCTCATAAGTTAGAGTTTCTACCTAGTTTTGCATATCAATTTCACATATTCCAGTCTTTCCTTTTAGTTGCAGAGTAAGATAAGATACATTATGAGGAGGAGGGTATTTTTGTTCTGTAGAGAGCTGGCTTATGGTTTTTATGTTATGCTGTATAGGAATGTAGTGAGTCATATTTCTGTACTATAAAAGTGCCATGTTATTCCATGTTATTTTAGAAGATGTTTATTACAGAAGTGTGCAGAAGAGCTAACTAGCTAGGAAGGCTGGGCTCACTTTGAGCTAGCTGGGAGGAAAGTAAAGCGTATCTCTGGGTGAGCTCAGCTTCACAGGCTTTCAGAATACTGGAGCTGGGTTTCTGCTTTAAGTCTTCCCATGAAAGAAGAAAAAAATCAGAGACGCTCTGATGACAGAGGAAATGTATGGACACTGGGCTCCCTCAAGTGGAATTGATTTCTGCATACCTTATTGATACTGACATTTCTGTGGTGAAATATAGGTGATTCTAAAGTAAATCTGAGATGATACATCTCAGCTTTAAATGCTTGTAGACCAGAACAGTTTTGAAAGTCTCACAGGTAACAAGCATCAAAGTGCATTGATAGGTTGCAATTAGAACATTGTTCTTGTAGCACTAATACTTAGAAACCTAACATTGCTTTTGTCAGCATTTTTCATAGTATATTATTCATTTATTAACTAAGTGAAAGTTTGCATTTTATAGAAGAAGAGCATACCGTGCAGGCCCTGCCAATTCCAATACTGCAAAACTTTCATGAGAGAATGGCAATTCAAAGACTTTTCAAACCATTGATGGCATATTTTTAAGAATGCCGGGGATCGCTGGATCCGTAACACCCAGTGCAGAGCGTCTGCTGTTGAACAGGCTAGTTGAGCACATCTAAAGCATAGGAAATAGCCAAGGAGCTTGGGTGTCTCTCCTCTTCCACAGGCTATCATTCCTATGCCTGGAGTTTTGAGATCTTTTCTCGTGGATATCCTTCAGCCTGTAAAGTATCAAACAGAAGAACAAAAGCCTAAACAAAAAGTCCTATTATAAAGGGAATAGTATTGGTTATTTGTCAGACCAACTACTGCTGATAATTATCAAATCTTTAGAAAAATGGTCACTAATGAAGAAGCAGTGTTAAAATAACTGTGTAACTTTTTTTGCACAAGACTCGTCAGCAGACTGTTTTTATGTGATGAGTCTCCTTTGAAAGGATGGCTGCAAGATTCTCTTGAGGATCCCACATTCTACACACATATTCATAACATTTTAAAGCTTGTGTGTTTTCAGTGTATCATATTCCGTGAAATTGCTGAAATAAAAACAGAAGTGGATTATGGCAAATCTGAAATCTAAGACATAAAAGTATTGGCAGGCTAATGCTGCTGTACAGACCTCTGTGCTTAATGATCACATAGAATAGGTATATTTCGAAATTAAATATCTCTCAGACATTGAAATTTAATTTACAAAGAGTTGATGCCACTGATTTCTGGCATTCATAGGCCAAATTTGATGCACTGCTGCATCAATTTGATGACATCAGCCTACACATAACTGTATATCAAAGACATAAATAGGGAGTAAAAATCAAAAAGCAGCAGAGCCTTGATTCTTTCAGTGAAGTCATTGTTTTAGGAGTTAGCTCACATCCCAGAGCTGTGCTGCAGATTGTGTTGTGCCAGCAAGTGGAACCATAATCTATTATTTTTCCAGGATGGATAATATAGTTGCACATTGCTGTAAAAAAGAGAATTGATGCTCAATGCTTGCTGTTTTCACAGCCATCTGTTAGAATGTTATGTTTTAGTCATTAAGGAAAAATTAAAAATGAATTTTATTGTCATGAAATTAATCCTTATTACCTGGTTTGCATGATCGATTGTGTCTGTAAGAGTTTCTTCTCCTTTTCTTTCTCTGGATGACATACTGGTACAGTAGGCACGAGTATGTAAGAAGAGCACTATTCATGGATTTAGAAAGATCAAAAAAACACCTTTGGCTTGAGACTTTTCAGAAAGTAACTCCGTTGTATGTTGTCATCCTGCAAGAATCTGAGTAAGAGCAGAGTTAAGCTACATATGCAATAAAATAAGTTGGATAACTGAAACAAAAAAAAAAAGCACAAGCTTAGGTTGCACAGACCCTCTCATGCCTGACTTCTCATAGCTTTAGTGTTTTTCTGTACTTCATGTTTTTGGCCTCACAGGTTATTGTCAGAATGAGAGAAAGATGTTTATCTCTTTTCCCTTACCTCAGCAAGTCATAACAAATCCACATGACTCCCAGCTTTAGTTTAATGATCAATGAATGTCAACAGTTACTCATCTTTCCAACATAACTTCTAGATCCCAGTGGACTTAATCAAGCCAACCAAAAGATGCACACTATATTTCTTTGAGGTACCTGGGGATATGAACTCACTGAGAATTTTGGGGGGAAATATTTCTGTTTTCTTTTATATCTGCTGATTCTTCAGAAGCAGAACTTCTTGCTCAGAAATTATTTTCATCTGGCAGGCTTTTCAGGTTCTGGTAAAATTTCTAGCAGAATAACAGGATAGGATGCCCATGCCCTTGTTTTGTGCACTCCTTTGAGATGTGAAACTCATTCTCCAGCAACAAGCTGTATGTCGTAATTGGTACACGGGGAAAAAGAGGCACGTGCCTCTCTCCCTTCAGCCAAAACATCACACAGTTTCCAAGGCATCAGAAGAGAGGGCAGGCTATCCAGGATCATCTGCAGGGCTGTCATGTTCCACACAGCAAAACATTCTTCTTACCTTCTCTTAGCAGCTTCATCTTCACTTCTCTTGTATATAGTGGGCATAATGCAATATAGAATAGTTTTGGTGGTTCTCTGCAAACTTCTAAAATGTTTAGAAGAAGTAAATGTTTTCACTGTATTAAGTTTTTCACGCTCTTCTAACTTAGTAACAATCTCCATTTAAAATGACAGCTGGCAAAGGATTAACCTGTGAGGAGTATTTGCCTTTGATATTGTTAGAAAACGAATTGTAATTAGGTGCAATATTTTAAAGGAATGCAGTGTATTTGCTGGAAGTTCTTACGCTTTCTTAGCAATTTTTATGGCAGTTCTGTATGTGACCAAAGCAGACTGTTACAGTTGGTGCTACTAAACTCCTGCATCCTGCTGCATGAGTTGGGTCCATGGTAAAGCCAGTCCAAGGCTAGGATCAGTGGGGCACATTTATGTGGTTTTCTGAAAACTTACTCCTAAATATCAAGAAAACAAAAATAAAAGAAAAAGTCTGATTATAAATTCCTAGATCAGTGGTTCTAAAGCTGATTTCTGTGAGAGCTTGGTAAGTGCCCTGCAAAGCTGCCCCTACGAATTTACTCTCCCACATTTCTCCGTGGCTCAGTTAACATCTGCTGTTGTAAACATGTTGTCGATGTTTTGTTTCTAAGTTCTGTGATGGGGGAGTGTGAGTGGACAAAGTGGCAGAGCAGCTGCCGTGCGTACTGTGCGCTAACGTGTCTGCCCTCCTCCTCTCCCACCCTGAGCAGCGTGCTCGACAGCGCAAGTCGCCTGGATGAAGAGCACAAGCTGATCGCCAGGTATGCAGCAAGGCTGGCAGCAGAAACTTCTTCATCAGTAAGTGTTTTAATTAAAGGGAGGTGCTTTCCTTCTGTCATGTTCCAGGGGCTTGGCAAGATTGGGGAAATTATGTCTGACAAGCTCCGTGGTTAATGGGTTGTATTTCACTATCCTTCTCATCAGATGTTGTTATATTTTATGAGTAACATTTTATTTAAGTCAAAGAATTCACATATTAATGCATATAATCTATATACTAATGTAATGGTACTTAATAAGTACATCAAAGGGAATCTGACACTTTAAACTCAGGCAAAACTGGAAAATATTGTCTGGACAAGCTTTGGCTAAAGGTTAATGATTTACTGCATTGGAAAAATGAGTGATGGATCCATTTTACTCTTTAGTTCAAATATCACTACCACCAGGGCCTTAAGTGCTCAGGATTTTAAAGAGTGATCTCCAGCAGGATGGCCGTAATGACCCACTGCATTAGCCCCGGCTCTCATTTTCATTTCAGAGCAGTGATTATTCTGCTCTGTGTATCTTGAGACAGAAGGTAGTGACAGGCTGAAACCTCACTAACTCTGTTAGAGAGGGAAGTGGGAGCCTAATCGAGGTATATAAAATCTTAAATGGCATAAGTAAGGTCAGCCTAGTTACTTTTTTTCCATCTCAGCACATTTGGTAGAACAAGGAATCATAAATGATAGTTAAGTGAAAGACAGCCGGTCCAGGATGTCAGGAAGCATACTTTCACACCGAGATTTACACTGTGGGGTCAATTGGAAGGGTGAAGCCAGGCAGTGCTCTCGATGTGAGGCCACCTCGTGCAGCCATCATGTTGGTGCAATTTCTCTCTCGAGGAGTGGGTTCAAGGGTTGTGGTCGACCAGCCATCCCACAGCAGTTCCTTTCCATGGTGTGACACACAGCACTCAGCTCTTAGGCAGCCTGCAGTTGACTATTATTGAAGGACTATTATTGAAGTAATTTATGATGGGGACGAAATTCCCTACTCGTAAGGTCTGTGAGTAGGAACTGGTAGAAATCAGGTGTACATAACATGTTCCTTGATAGAAGGGAGAAGAACTGAGGAAACAGTACTTAAGTAGCTTTTAAATAGAGCTGGTCTGAGTAAAATCAATGTATTTCTCTTTGTCAGCCACGTGCCCATTTCTTTGTGCTCTTTGAAGAGACGAGACAAAAGAAAAAATGAAAGTTTCCATGTACAAAAATCTTTCAGCAGAGCACAAGAGTAGAACCAAGTTAGGAGCAGGGTAGGAATGTATAAAGCTTTGCTGGTGGCCACTCTGCTTTTTAAGAAAACATATGTACTCATAACACTGGGCACTGAGGAAAGTGACCCTGGCTCCCTCAATATCAGACACCCACCAGCCTGTCTTTATGCGCTGCCTTCCCTGGTTGTTGCAGTGTCGGTTTGAAGATGCACCCACAACAGAAAAGATAGCACAGAGCCCACTGACCACAGGGTTGTCTTCATCCTTTTTGAGGGCCCGTTCCTGCAGGAGGAGTGTCTGGCATCACACAGAGCTGGTCCAGGCCTCACAGGGTTTGGACAGTGAGAAACGCTCAGATCGCAGCAGCAGCTCAGCAGAGGAACCTTCATTGTCTGATTCTTTCACCCTCGTGTTAGACATAGAATAATAGAATGGCCTGGGTTGGAAAAGACAACCATGATCATCTAGTTTCAATCCCCCTGCTGTGTGCAGGTTCGCCAATGACCAGACCAGGCTGCCCAGAGCCACATAATGGATGTCTTTGATCAAAATTATAAAACTTTGTATGTCTGTGTGAATTCTTGCCTTGCACTGCCATTGATGCAATGCTGAAATACTGGTGTGTGTACGAACAAACAAACCAGTAGTTGACATCTGCTGAAAAATACAAGAAAATAACATAGTCCAATAAAACTGAAGTGAATAATGCTTAGGTTAGTAAGAAGTCATTCAATTCCCACTTCATTTTATTAGGAAAAAAAGGGCTTTTTATTTCTGTAGGATTGGAGGGTGAGCTTTCAGAAGTATCAAGGAGCATATGGGAAAACTTGGCCGAGTGGGCAGTGCAGCCAGACTGAAACCTGGATGCAAAAGCCTTCAAACTGAGAGTAAAACCCAACTTTCGAGGGAAGGAAGCACTGCTGAAGTGGAAGCATATCCTCTTCTTTTTGGAGAGAGAAGCTGTTTTTTTGTCAGTGCCTTTCTCTTGTCTTTAGTGTCTGTACTGCAGCAGCTGCCTGCTGCAGCGCCATTCCCTCAGCTTTTAGATGGTGGAGCTGAGAAAGCTCCCAAAGGAAGTGTGGAAAGACAGGATGGTAAACACTCCATTATTTACTGTAGCACCTGCACTGCTCGCTAGCAGTGGAGCCATGCTGGTATGAAGCAAAACATGGATGCTCTCTGTATGTGGACATGCATGGTACTGTGTGTTCTGTGAGCAGTTCTCTGTGCTGAGCTCGTGGGTGCCCGCTGGCCATCCCTTGCTCAGCAGCCCTCCTTTTTACAGCAGCAGCAGGCACAGCAGAGAGGGGCGGCAGACATCTCCTTCACCATCGATGCAAACAAGCAGCAGAGGCAGCTGATTGCAGAGCTTGAGAATAAAAACCGGTAAGGATCCACAGCGTACCTGGTTTTGCTCAGCCCCATGTGTTGTGTGTTATTTTCTACCACCACTTCTGTGCTTTGTACTTAAACACACTTATATGCCTTCCCCAGCAAAAAGCAGAGGGCACAAAAAGGTCCACAGAACATGACAAAGGCTTTAAGATCCCCAGCCACCCTCTTCTTTAATGAATGTCCTGTCAAATGACATGATACAATCATTGATACTTTATTTTTCACAGCTGCTGTTTGTTCAGGTCTTAAAAAAAAGCCCAGTTCTGTTTCAAAACCACATTAATTTTTATCTGGATCCTCTGTAGAGCTATAACACGAAACGATAAAAGGATTAGTCCTCCTGGTAACGATATGCTCCCCTGCTTTTATTTGTGAAGAAGATGGTTAAAGCTCCCCAGAACACAATTTGCCTGAGAAAGGCCTGCAGAAATGTTAGCAGCAAGTGAGGGCACTGATGAAATGAGACACTGGGTTCAGATGTGAGTGAGATTGAGGGAGAGTGCCCAGGAGAAATGGGCTAGCCACCTCCAACAGGAGTGACACCCATGTGCTGTCAGCAGAGTGTCTGGCCCTAAGTATCAGACTGCCCGATGTCATGAGATGTATGACAGCAGAGCTCTGCTTTTACTGCTGGACTGTAAAACAGGACAGCCCAAACCAGATGGTTTCCTATTGCAAGCCCTGCATGGCCTTCTGTCATGGTATAATGAGCCACCAGCTCCAGTCTTGATTTGTCTTTCATAGTTGGAGTCCGCCTCCTGACCGTCTGGTACCCAACACGTTGTGCAGGAGAGAAAAAAATCACAAAGGTTTCAACCTTCAGCTGTGAAGCTTTGTGTTCGATCTCTGACAGCATTCCAGGGATGGCATGCCAGCCATAACAAGTCCTGTTAATGTGCTTCTCCATGAATCAGTGACCATTCTTGGATCTGTGCTTAGTCTACAGTATATATACGTATATACTCAAGATGGGCAGATATTATTTTATTATTTGTTAAGTTGAAGTGGTACTAGAAATATTCCTGGGGAAGAAATAGAAAGGAGCAATTTAATTAAGCATATAGTTATTTTGTGTCTGCTTCTGGCATTGGGGATCTTGAAGAGATGCTTCCCTTTTATTACAAAGTACTGAATTTATTTTTTTTTTAAATATCCAGAGCTGCTTCTGTTGGCTGGAGCCCAGTCACTAAATCCACATTGGTCAAAAGCTGTGTACAATCACATTTCTTCTCCCCCAGCTGTGTGTAATGAGCTGGTTTTGCAGAAAATGACTGACTTGTGGTCTTCTGCTTGTTCCCTTTCCCAAGAGAAATCCTGCAGGAGATCCAGAGGCTGCGACTTGAGCATGAGCAGGCATCTCAGCCCACACCAGAGAAGGCACAACAAAATCCTACCCTCCTGGCAGAGCTGCGGCTCCTCAGGTAAGTGCACAGCAGTAAAACCTCCAGCAGCTCCTCAGACAGACTTGTAGCAATTGAGGAAGAAGTTTGAGATAAACCTGGCTTATGCATTTGGGACCTTTTTTATATAAATATAGCACTGTATTTTTTCTCCTATTTCAGTGCAGGCTGTGGTCCTAAAAGTAATTAAGTTTATGCTTTAAGCAGCATGCATGAAGAATCTCACATGTTACTCATCCACATTAAATTAAGCCTGTGCATTAGTGTTTGCAGAGTTAGGCCCTTAAGTCATTTGGAATAGGTCCCCAAAGCCTTGTCCAAGTGTCATTAATCATATGGGGAAAAATGTTCTTCTGTCAGAGCAAATGCTTCTACAAAGACTTCTCATCTGTGCTAAAGTAAATATAGAGTTACATGAAAATACAGCCAGAGTTAGACGTTCATTTTTGGAAAATTCCCCATGCTTTGAACTCGAAGGAAAGGTCAGTTCTCTTCATTGTGCATAACCAGGCTGCAGAGTTGTGCGCCATGCCATGTGAGGGCGGGGAGGAATAACGACATCTGCTGCAGCTGAGGACCTAGAGAATCATTTCTCACATTATCCCACTAAGCTAAAAACGTTGATATGGATGTGTCTGCTTGTTAATTAGGGTATTCTACACAAGTATGCTAATTGCCATATATGTCAAGTTGAAGAAGAACAATTGGTACAGATCTGTAGGCTCCCTGTATGTCCCAAAGTTCGTGTAGTGAGAGTCAGGCTGGGAACTATTCAAAACACTTAAATCTATTTAGAGAATAGAGTGTAAATCATTTCTTTCTGGTGAAACAATGGTAGATTAAGTTTTATTCCCCTCGCCCAAACAGCAGTTCTCTCATGAGAAGACTAAAGAAAATTTTTGGCCATGTAGCTCTTCCTCCTTGCACTAGAAATACTTCTGGTCCCTAATTCATAACTGAAGGAAATTACTGTAGAAAATTATGCTAAATTCTTTCTTTACAAATACCGTACAGTTTTATTGCTACGTTTTCCACACTAAAATATTTTTCTGTTTCACAAATACTTACATTTGCTTTCCAATCTGGAAACAAACAGCTTCTTGATTTCTGAGTGATTTTAGTATGTAATTACTCCTAGATATCCACAGGCAAAAGATAATTTTGTGAGAGTTTAAGGTATAAAACTGAGCACAATGAAAATTGATACGCTGCACAAAACATGCTAATGATGTAGCTCCTTCTGTGTATCAAGCTGAACCTCTATTTTAAACAGTTTTAGGAGGTCAGCTTTCTTCTATGTAGTTAATAAATAAAATTATCCTTTAAAAAAAAAAAAAAACAAAACGATTGTGTAACGTTAGCAGATTGACTACTTAATTTTACATCTTTTCAATTTTGCCACACTTAGTAAAACCTTAATAACCTTATTTAAATTTCCTGACGTGGGATGTCCCTAGGGCAGTGGTGCTGAGTTCCTTGACTACAGTATCTTTTCTGATTTAATGTGCAGTGTCAGAAGCAGTAAGTAACTTTAAATCTGTGCATCTGTACACTGTGTTGTACCCTGCTTAGATCCTCTCTCTACACAGATTAAATCTAAAAACAAACAAACAAACAAAAAAAAACCAAAAAAAAAAAAAACAAACCCACAGAGGTATGTGCCTAGGATGTGCCACTTTGGATTACGTGGATATCTTATTTTTAATGGCAATTTCTTGAACTCAGTAGCTTTTGTACAAATCATAGCATTTCCAGCCATTACATTCTTGGAAAAGAAGGTCCAACACAGGTAATTAGTCCTCCAGAAGAGGAAATACAACCTAGCAGAGTTGTTATCTTGTTGTCTTAATATACAGGTGAGAGATAGCACACATGCTAACCTGTAGAAATGAATGATATTAATATCAGTATCTGCTCACATATCTTAAATAGAAGTCTCAAATCAGAATTTCATGCTTCCTTAAATATGGGAAACATATTTAGTTTGTTGATTTTGTTCTTCCTTAATAGAATAGAATAGAATTGGACTAGACTAGTTCAGTTGGAAGGGACTCACGAAGATCGTCCAGTCCTACTCAACCACTTTAGGGCTAACCAAAAGCTCAAGCGTATTAACAAGGGCATTATCCAAATACCTCTACAACACTGACATGCACTGGGCATCAGCCACCTCTAGGAAGTCTGTTCCAGTGTTTCATCACCCTCACGGTAAATAAATGTTTCCCAGTGCCCAGTGTGACCCTCTCCTGGAGCAGCTCTGCCATTCCCATCCTGCCATCAGTTCCCAAAGAGCAGAGCCCAGCACCTCTCTGCTTCCCCTCCTCAGGGAGCTGCAGAGAGTGGTGAGGTCACTTCTAGGGCTTCTCTTCTCCAGACTGGGCAACCCATTGCTTTCAGCCTCTCCTTACAGGACATGCCTTAGAAGTCTGCTACCAGCTTTGTTGTTCTCTGGACACTTTTAAGTAACTTAACAGCCGTTTTGTATTGTCAAGCCCTGAACACACAGTACTCTAGGTGAGGCCTTTAGGATAAAGTCATGTTTTACAGGTAGTACAAAGATAACAACATAGTGTTGTTATTTGATTTGCATGATAATGTATAAGATATACCCAAGATATACCTTTTTCAACAGTAACAGTTTTGGTTACATCCTGGCTTCCAGCAGGCAGCAATTCCATACTGTATTCATTTGGGGACCTCTCATACAATGCTGTGTCAGTGAAACATGTGGTGCTGTACGTCCCTGCGATGCACTGGAGCTATGCAGGATCAAAACTATTGCTGACTGTGGGGCACAGACTGGCTGCCACACGAGGTGGCCCAGTGTTCACATTGCCACAGGACTAGCACTGGACTTAGAGCCCAAACAGCTATTTTCAAGCAATTATAGTTCTGCTGTGTGATAGTCTTATGCTTGCTTCTGAAAAGATAGGAACAAAGGCACTGTGGTTTTCTGGCTGAATTTCTGAACTCTTATAGTACACAACACGTATCTTGCCGTGTGCAGTGCCCCTGCTGTAATTTCCTGCCCTTCAGGGCATGGCTTTAATTTCTCCTGACAGTTAGCGAGGTTATTGACTAGAGAGATTCACAGATAGAAAAATGAAATCACTGCCAGGCATTCCCACAAGGGAGAATGTACACAATCTTGAACCCCATTTGCTCTTTGGAGAAGGATCTGTGTCGATATCTGTCTTTTTCCTAATCTCTGCACTCAGCCTCACGAACATTCTCAGTATGAGGAAACTCCATAGCCTACACATAACCCTGCTTTCTAGGCACTGAACGTGGTTAAAAGCTGCTGAGGGCTAAGGTCTGATTGTATCTGCTTGTTTCTCAGACAGCGGAAGGACGAGCTGGAACAGAGGATGTCTGCTCTCCAGGAGAGCCGAAGAGAGCTTATGGTTCAGTTAGAAGGCCTCATGAAACTGCTGAAGGTAAGGAACTGCACTTGATACTAACACTTGGTATTGCCCTTTCCTTTGACAGAGAGGAGAGACGAGTGCAGGATTCTGCAGAACTTGGCAATTTTCATGATAGAATTTGGCAACTTGGCTCTTTGACCTTCCCTTTCTTTTCTTTTTTTTTTGCTTTTTTCTTTTTCTTTTTTTTTTTTTTTTTTTGCTTTTATCTTCAAATTCAAGGCTTTTAAATGATGACCAGATAATGGTGTTCCTGCAATAACATATCATCGTTGTCATCTACTGCTAAATGGATGAAACAGTAGAGATAGGCTCCATACTATGGACTAAATAACACAGTCATTTGAATAACAGTATAGCACAATGCTATACAGTCCTTGCAGAAGGATTTGACAGCATTTCTGGACTTCAGTCTATCAGTCTCTGAAAGTGCTTCCCAAGTAACACTTGATCATCTTCATAAATGTAGAAACAAGCCTGTGTTAACGAGGTGAAACATACCTCAAGAAAGGATCTCACTTAAAAGCTGAGGTATCAAAATATCAAAACATATGCACTTTTAAGAGAGGCTAGAGTAAGGTTGAAAGTGCATCTTTCTTTGAGTCTAGCTCCATTTTTCTTCTGTGCCTCAGCACAAACAATGCCGGAAATTCATGTTGAAAGGAAGAATTCTAAATGGCGTGAGAGTGTTTTCTTTTTTGCTATGCCAGATTTAATGAGCACGTGGAAAATTCAGTGCAGCTTGGGTCAAATGTGGCTCTTATAAAAGCAGAGAGAATTTCAAGGAAATCCATTAAGCAGCATGTATTTGCATTAAATGATGTTGGACCCCTTGAGTTATTTGCATCTCTTCTCACATGGTCTTCTGCAGCCACAGTGCATTGGTGACATCTGAGCACGGAGGCCAACCGAACACCCAGCAGATTTTTGCAAGCCAGGATTAGATGAGATACTTTTCCCTCCATCCATGAAATGCTTCGCAGCTGCAACTAGTGGTCAGGTCAGCCTGCTGTCATTGCACTGCCTGAACAAAAGGAACATAGAGCAGGAGGTTGCAGTAGCTTTCTGCACACTTTACACTGTTCTGTGTTTCAGACTGCTTAGAGATCAGACCATCACCTGGCCACTTTCTCAGCTACTGTGGCTTTAGCTTAACTTTGTACTCCACATTTTTTCTTCTATTCCTCACTTATGTGCTGGTTAATCTAATGTGCTGATCCTCTTTTTCTTTAGGAAGAAGAATTGAAACAGGCAGTAAGTTGCCTACTTATTGGAGACCTCACTAACTCCTGAATGTGATTGTGTTCTTGTGATTTATTTTACTGATTTATTTTACTTCCTCTGCTTGAAATGTGTGCATATTCTTTTGACCAAAATTAATATCTTGCATTTCTTTCACACATTATTTTCAAGTATGTTGGAGCGATTTTCATAATCAAACCCCTTAGAATGTGAGTCATGACTACAAGGAGTCTTGATCTTTTTCTCACTCTTCTAAATAAGGACATTTATTTTATATAAAAAACAGGATGTGAAAGCGACCTTGCACATGAATTAAAGAACACTTCCACCACAGAAAATGTTTTGAAAATGTAATGATAACTTTAGGACTGTGAGAAAAATGTAACTGATTTTACATTAGAACAATGAATTTGAAATTCATTCAAAGCTAATTGAATTCATTTGAAATTCAATTGAAAACTAATTGTTTTCTGTAAGCTAAGTTTGAAAGGGCAGTTTTAAACTTTAGATGATTTCATTGGTTTGGAGCTTTTTAGTATTGAAAAATATTTGGAAATAGTCTTGGAAGAATATTAGGCTGAAAAACACCCTTTTCAGACAGCAGTCTGATTTATAAGTCCAATAAAGAAGTGTTGCATTTTGACAAAGCACATTTCCTCCAGGTTTCATCAGCAGAAATACGGTTAAAAGTCTGAAGTTTTCTGTCTGTGATACAACATGCTGAGTTCATAGGCAATACTTATCATATAGCTAGTGTTTTGCGTTTTGGCTAATTTTTATAAAGCATCAATCTGTGGCACCCAAAAATAAAATCTGACCAAATACTGATCTTTAAAGCCCCCCCATCCCAAGCCATCTTATGAAATATCACCTCTGTTTAAGAGCCATCAATAAGTTCTGCGTAACAGTGTTAAAAGGATCTTCCATTCACAAAAGAGAGGCTCCCAACATGAAGAGTTTCCCTATCATATAGAATGTTCACTGGACAGTGTAAGTGGAAGCTCATTTTTGGGCTATTACAAGATATGAGTTTTTCTTCACGGAGTAATAGCCATGCTGAATATGAGGTGATGGTGCTCAGGAATTACTCTGAGTTTCCATGCCATTATACTCATTACACTGTGCCATTTCATGATCTGTTGAGAGAAACAAGATTAAATTAATTTCTGGATGAATTCAATTGGGATGAGCCATCTGGCAAATCATCTAACACTTATGAACTTTCTATTTCTCTGCTGCCCCTCCTTGAGAAAGGATAATGAGTTCTTCATGTCTGTGTAGCTTCTTCACCACCTGGTGAGGCTGCAGGACACTTTCACATCTGTGATCGCTGCTAGTCCCGGCAGAGGGAGCAGTGCACCAAAGATTCTGTTCTCACTCTGTGCCTTTTCTCCTAGGCATGCGTAGTGCGTAATGATGGGAAACCTTCCCCTGTCTAGCAAGGGTTAGCTTCAAATCCTTAATACATTAACTAGAGGTGGTGAATTAATTAAAACACAGATTTTCCTAAAAGGCACCAAAACAGTGACAACTGCAGCCAATTACAGCATAAAACCTGAAGTCATCTACAATTTGGTGGTCGCTGTCCTAGCTTCTTTTTCAGCATGCCCTAGACCTCAGCTGGTATGGCTGGCTACCTCGGGAGCAATTAGGTGCTACATTTCTGTGTCAAATTAGCGCTGCTGATGGTCTCTGCAGGTTTCAGGGGCTCCAGCCCATGAAAACCACATTTTGCCTGATAGCCACTAAGTAGGAATAACACTTCCATCCCACAAATTTGGGCTGAGCTGAAACTAAGTAGAATAAGCGTTTATTTCTCTTTCATCAGGCATTCCCTAACACCCACCTATTTCAGCATTGTCTTCATTACTTCTGTATGGTGTTGCCCAAATAATATAAAAATTGAAAAGTTTTTAGCTAGACAGTGAGATCCAAAAGCTTCACTCCTTTATGTTTCACAAACACTTTGTCCAGAAACTGAAAGCTTCAGATAAGAAAATACTGTTTTACATAAACACACGGTGTCAGCCATAGCTGTAAAGCAAATGCAATGCTAAGCACTGGTGTGCAGCTTTTACATTTCCCTTGTGGGAAAATTCCAGTGAAGAAGTACTGGCAGGCATCTGTTATTTTTAGTAAATAAAATGCCTATTATGAACTTCATTCCTTAAATGTGACTTGGTTATAGGAAACAAATCTCATCCCTTTTTTCTCATATTCTCTGAAAGTTCCACTGTTGGTGTTTCCCAGAACTATGACCATGGGGAGCTGAGGAAAAAGAGCAAGCAAAGGAGGGAACTGGGAACAAGAAATTCTTTAGCAGATCTGTTTGATAGAGGAGTTGAGACATTAAAGATGTAGTTCCCAGGTGCCTTGCCTGTCGTGCAGGGTGTGTGACCTCCAAGAACCTTGAAGCATCTCAAGGGTGCTTTTTACTCAGCTCCTTCTGGACCAGAGATCAGTATTGCTACTTCTATGGGGACGGCTGATTGCAGAAACAGGAGAGCATCTGGCCATTATGTATTTGACTTCTCTTTCATCTATCATTTAAATGTTCTAAAATCGATCATTAGAGAAATTTTATATATTAAATCCTTTATTCTTCCATCAGTAATGTGCTTATTCCTCATAAGCCTTGATGTCTCTCTGGTGATAATGTCTCTTAGAAGGGGGTGATAGAAATGAACAAATAGCTTAGTATTCTGATACATAATTTATGATTAGGGGCAGGAATTTATAAAAATCTCAAGGGCAATGCTGCCTTCTCTCCATTATGGACTGCCACTGTCTTTTCTTAGAATATATTTGCCAACCCTTTTCTGGGCCACTGTGGCAGCCACTACAGGAGTCAACAGAAATGGCATGGGAATACTTAAGAAATCCTTTTAAATTCTCGGAATGAACATGAGGGAAGGGAGAGACAGCACATATGTTACTTTTTGCTGTAAACTAGGGTACGTGTTATAGTCACTGTGTAAAAGTTCTCCAGCCACCTCCATCCGCCAGGATTTCAGTCGTTAAGGATGTGTGCAGCTTGGCGTGGGCTTGGACACTCATTTTTCCTTATGTGGACGTGCATTCCCAGGGGCTCTGAAACAGTCAGAGAAAAGGGCACCGTGTCTCTTGGCATCACTCACCCTGGTAAAAATTATTGTTTTGTAAAGTCTGCTTGAATTTCAACTAAGTGATACTAACGGCGAGGTGCTAACAGCATGACATTTTATATGGCTGGTGTGAAAACATGTTAGCTTCCAGTAAACAATTTAGAGGTGTATGATTTATGTGGCTTAAAATAGTTCTCTAGACCCAAATGAAAGGCCTGAGGCTTTATTATTGAGCATGTCAGCTTCCATGTGGCCGAGAGGCTGCCCAGGCCTGATGGGACTCTGTGAGGAGGTGGAGGGCCTGATGTCCTCTGTGCAGCATCACTCCCCTTCTCACAGTGCAAATCAGTTATGTTTTACCACATGTGCATGTGAACTGGGGGAAGTGAGTCAGGGCAGAGATCGGGCCTATGCTTTGGTGTTCATTAATATGGATTTTTTTTAAATTTTTTTTCTTTTAATTTAGCTGCCTGACATTTTCCCATGTTTTCAGAAAGTCAGATCTTCACTCATGTTTTCCTACTTACTATTTTTCTACACTGGAGCATTGCTGTCTGCAAACAAACAACTGACTCCAGTGCATTTCTTTTTAGCATTACACAGCCCGCCTACAAAGAGAACGATGCCTTTGAGCTGAGGACAAGGGCTCTCACGAGAACCCATTTCTGTGCTTGGTTGTTTTGCAGACCCAAGGGGCAGGCTCCCCCCGCTCCTCGCCTAGCCACACCATCAGCCGACCCATCCCGATGCCTATCAGATCTGCCTCTGCCTGCTCCACACCCACCCACACACCTCAGGACTCTCTGACTGGAGTGGGAGGAGATGTGCAGGAAGCCTTTGCACAAAGTAAGTCTCATTAGGAGCTTGTCTGAGGTACTTGGAAATTATTTGAAAGTGGCTGTTTGTGTGGTTAATGAATGACGGACTTCTAAGTTGCATGCAGTAAAACAAAACAAATATTCTTCCCTTCTGTACTCAGCACTGGTGAGGCTGCACCTCAAGTACTGCATTCAGTTTTGGTCCCCTCACTACAGGAAAGACATCGAGGCCCTGGAGTGTGTCCAGAGAAGGGCAGTGAAGCTGTGAGGAGTCTGGAACCCAGGTCTTATGGGGAGTGGCTGAGAGAACTGGGATTGTTCAGTTTGGAGAAGAGAAGGCTTAAGGGAAACCTTATTGCTCTCTACAGCGCCCTGAAAAGAGGTTGTGGCGAAGGGGATGTTGGCCTTTTCTCCCAGTTAACTGGGATAGGATGAAAAGAGAACAGCCTTACATTGTCCCAGTGGAAGTTCAGATTGGATATTAGGAAAAGTTTCTTCTCCAAAAGAGCAGTGAGGCAGTGGCACAGGCTGCCCAGGGTGGTGCAGTCACCGTCCCTGGAGGTGTTCATGAACCATGTGGATGTGACACTGAGGGATGTGGTTGGGGTGGGTGGCTGATGGTTGGACTAGATGATCTTAGAGTTCTTTTCCAACCTCAGTGAATGAGACTATGATTCTATGAATCCACAGTTGTGTTTCACTGTCAAATATTGACTTTGTCAGCTGTCACACCTTGCTTTCCAGGCAGGCAGGTAAGCAGAAACTGGACACTATGCCATTTAATGAATTCTATTAACCAGAATAAGAAGAGTTGTCACTGACCTCAGCAAGGTATATTTTCAGTATGGTTTTTTTACATGAAGACTGCTGAAGAATATATGCTACAACCATAGAATTAGTTCAGGTAAGAAGAGCTCTGTTGGCCACACATCCTGCCCCAAGAAAGCCAGCTTCAAAGCAAAATGCAGTTGTTCAGGACTTTTATCAGCTGAGCTCCAGACAGCTCCCATCATGCATCTTCCACAGCCTCTGCTCCAGTGTTTGACATTGTCTCTTATGTAAATATTTTGTCCTTGCATCTGAGTGTCCCTTGATGCAACCTATGGCTGTTGTCCCTTGCCCTTTTGCTTTGTGCCTCTAAGAAGGTCTGACTAGACTAAACAGGAACTGAGCTGGGAAATCTCCTTTGTTTTTTTTTTAATACTGCTGTAGGCTACACTGTGTTTCTCATTTCTCATTTCTCGTTCCACTGTCTTGTCGAGTGGCAATACA
Source organism: Tetrao urogallus (assembly GCF_951394365.1). NCBI lineage: Eukaryota > Metazoa > Chordata > Aves > Galliformes > Phasianidae > Tetrao > Tetrao urogallus. The sequence continues at coordinate 40,907,507 of NC_136815.1, read as the reverse complement.
TCTTCAACTGTTTCGAATTTCTAAGGCCACAGGTTAAGTGATTATGTTGAATGCAAAAGCAAGCAAATAGCCCATGTGACCCAAATGAGGAAATAATTCCTTCTTTTTAAAAAATCTGCTTTATTCTAAAATATTTACATCATTGCAGTTCTTTTATTTAAACAATTCTTTTGCCCTGTTTCAGTAATATAAGTGAAATTGTAAGCGGGACTCTCTAGTTCCCCTGCTAGAGTGAATGTGTGTTTGTTCCTAAGAACCCAGTTCAGCACTCATGCAGCCCAACCCCTGCACTTCTCTGAGCACTGTCTCTCTGTATCTTACAGCAAGGTCAAATCTATAATGCAATGAAGAACTTTCTACTAAAATGCTAGTCAGTTCATATATTGAACATGTTTTATTTAGGTCTAATTCCTAATTCCAGCACACCAGGCTGATGGATATCTCATTTTCTGTGAGAAAAGAAACAGTCAAGACATATTCTCCTTTTTCTGCTGTGAAAAAAAAAAAAATTAAAAAAATGACAGAGGCAAAAATTTGGCCACTAACTCCAATGATGTTGTTAAGTAATTTCTTCCAGAGTTAAGACTGTGAGAAATAAGATAGTGGCAGCAGTAATTTATCCATAAATAACACTAATTTGCCCCAGGCAGATGTTCTTAAAGTACATAAATGTGTTTTATTCAAGAAAGAAAGCAGTAAAAAAAGTTAAGTGATCACGTTTAAAAACTGCAGCATTTGATGAATATCTAGCTTTATGTCATTGACCACATTCCCTAGGCAGAGAGGTCAAAACCACAGAACCCGAAACCAGCCACTCTGTCACATCTTGACATACTGTGTTCCATTCTGCACTGCACCAGCAGAGACCTGTGTCCATATCCTTGTCTTTTAATGCACACAAACCATGGTTAAAGCACCATTTCTCTTGCTTTTTTTTTGCTGCGGAGTTTGCCGTAGTTTATAGATACAAATCCAAGACAACTTTAGAGAGGGAGTGGATGTCTGAGTGTTCCTGTGTGTGTGAGAGAGAGATTAACCACTTTGATTTACACTCCAGGAATCATCTGCTAACAACAGTATATTTAAAAAAAAAAAAAAAAAAAAAAAAGGAATAGGAAAAAACCTTAGGGTTTGGAGTTTTTAAAAGGTATTATTTTACATTCAGCCCATTCTGAAGAATCTACAGCAATTGAATCCTGCAAGTTCCTGTGAATAAATCAGTCTGGAAGATTAGAGGTTCTGTGGGATATACTGATTATGCAGCCACAATAGGAGCTATGTTTGGGATCTGGGGGAGTGAAGCATGCGTTACCAACAGCCTGCTCCTAGGGAAGGAGTTTTTCATGCAGCTCACAAGAATCCTTCATGATTGATGATTAAGGGAATATTGCCAGGTCCAGCAGGGAAGCACTTCTAGATTCATTATTAAAAAGAGTTTAAAAGCAGCCTGGGGCTGTTAAGAGAGGCAATAGTGCTTCTTTTATTAAAAAAAAAAAAAAAAGTAAATTATGAAATATACAGAAAAATCCTTCAGCTAGAGCAGAAGCTGAGAGGAAGCAGAGAAGGAAAATCCATATAAATCTTGATGAGGTCAAGTGTGTTTCTTCAACATTTGCCGTAATTATCTGGCAAATACCTAGCAATAATGGTGTCATTAAACAGAACTGTGGGAACTTATAGAAAACACTTCATTTCTTTCCTCCTTCCCCACAGACATTTTAAATGAGTTCACGCTGGATTTAATCTTCCAGGCCTGGTCTGCTGGTGTCAGTGCACAAATGCAAGCTTGATGGCAATGAATAATCTCCACATATCTGGCATTGTGATTAAATGAAGCATGAGGGTAGGCTTCTGCTCTTGCATACAGCATGAGTAAATGAGGCCATTCTGCAGAGAACTCTTCTGCACGTGTCCCTCGTAAGGTCTTTGATACCCTGAATCATCACAATGGCAGCTTTCAGCAGGGTTAAAACTGCTTTGAACAGGAAAACATATGTCTTGTGAAGAATATTAACACTGTTTTGTCTGTCTCTTGCTTCAGGTGCAAGACGAAACTTAAGAAATGATTTGCTGGTAGCAGCAGATTCAATCACCAACACAATGTCGTCTTTGGTAAAAGAACTAAATTCTGGTGAGTGAGGCTGAAGAGGGTGGATAGTCAACACATTATTTTGTATATATTTATAAAAAATTAGAGCTAGGAGCATATAAACCAATAAAGAAAGCAGTACAGAAGTTTCAAAGGTAGTTTCAAAGGTTTTTTTGCTTATAGAAAAAGAAGTCTCCAAATAACAGCTTTAGAATTCAGGGGTTTTGAAAGCCGTGGTTGTAAACACACAGCTGAATGCAATGAAAATTCATGGAGAAGTTTGGCCCTTGTTTCTTAGGGAAATGACCTTTTCAGGGAATTGTTGTACCTGAGAGGAAACTTTATCAGTGGCTGTGAAAGCACCCTGATTGATGGCAACTTTCCATTCCATAAAGAGAAGTTTGCATTTAGAGAGATGACTGGGGTGGCACTGAAGAGAGATTTCAGTCTTTGGAAATTTCATTCAATATAGAATGTATAGGAACTTCTGTAAAATGCAGTATGTAGTGTACTCATAAAAATATCCTACCTAATAAGCCAAATAAGCAAAAGCTTCACTATCCTGTCCCACCACAAGATGAAGACCATTAAGTCTACAGAAACATATTCTACTATATTCTACTGCATTCAATATGATGAGATGACCACCCTAAGCTGGAGAGACAGAGAAAGGTTTAGAGAAGTAGACTGGAAGTAGCCTTGATCTTGTGAAAGTTAAATGGAAATATCTGTCAAATTTGGTTTCACAGAAGTGGGCAGTGAGACAGAAAGCAACGTGGATTCTGAATTTGGACGGACTCATTTTGATGACCTTGTTCCATCTCCAACATCTGAGAAGGCTTTCCTTGCACAGATCCATGCCCGGAAGCCAGGGTACATCCACAGTGCTGCTGCCACTGGATCCATGCGCAGTGACATGTGGGTACCTGCTCAATTCACCTTTGTTCTCTCACTCTTTTTCTGCTGAAGACAATGCAGCATATTTTCTCACCCTCTCAATTATTTGAATACTCAAAAAAGCCTAAATCCAAATGAGGACAGCTTTATGAATAGACAGTAGTAAGTTATTGCTTTCAAGTACACTTGAAAGGCCAGAGCTTAGGATGCCTTCAGGTGTGAGCTATCTCCTGTCAACTCTAGGACACTCAGATAGTGTGGAGACTGTGGGACAGCTGTGTCCCTTAATCATATATGCTCTGCAGTCCTGATCCCTGCTTATCGAGACCTAAGAGCCTATTGGAGCACAATGACAAAAGAAATTGGTTTTTTTTCTGGGGAAGACAGAATGCTTTTTTATTGACCAACTAAATTGATCAACAAACTAATTTATTTTTAGAACCAGAATCTTATCAATAGGCATCTTTCCAGTTATTTTTAGTTCAACCTCTTCCTCTTTGTTTTACTCTCAAAGCAATTACTGAGGACTGATTTCCATATCCCCAAAACACCTTCAGCTGAATATGCCCTTTGGTCTACTTCATCAATACAAGACCACTGGAGAGGGCAAACAACAGCAATGTTTTCCACTTCCAGGACATTATTATTAACTGGTGGTGCATGTGGCTGGAGCAAAGGTATCCTGCTGTCCTCAAACTTTACAATAAAGGGAGGTTGTATTCATTTTGAGTGTCATTCATCTCAGGAGCTTGTTTATGAATAATTGTCTTTAGGGTTACAGAAGACGGAGATCCTTTTGTCAGAGCAGATGATGAAAATTATGAGAATGATTCTGTCCGCCAGCTGGAGAATGAACTGAAGATGGAAGAGTACCTGAAGCAGAAGCTACAGGATGAGGCATACCAGGTGGGAAAAGGAGCTGACCATACCTCTCCATAAACAAGAAATAATTATATACCAGAGCTTCCCAGAGCCCTTCTTATCCTGTCCTGGGCCCTAGGGTGGTGTAATCTCTTCTCAGTTACTAGAACAGCCACGTTCAAAGAATCACAGAGTTGCAGGGCTTAGAAGGGACCTCCGGAGACCATCATGTTCAACCCCCTGCTAATGCAGGTTCCCTACAGTAGGTTGCACAGGTAGGCATCCAGATGGATCTCAAACATCTCCAAAGGAGACTCCACAACCATTCTGGGCAGCCTGTTCCTGTGCTCTGTCACCCTCATTGTAAAAAAGTTCTTCCACACATTTGTGTGGAACTTCATGTGTTCCAATTCTTGACCATTGCTCCGTGTTGCATTACTACACACCACTGAAAGGAGTCTGTCCTCATCCAGATAACTCCCACACTTTAGATATTTATAAACATTGATCAGATTCCCTGTCTTCTGTTCTCTAGGCTAAGTAGACTCAGGTCTCTCAGCCTTTCCAAAAACTACAAAATTCTGAAAACTGCTGCTGTTCTCTCCTGTAGGCATGTGTGCATCTAGCTTCTGTGCATGCTCAGAAGGACCACACCTGAGGCACACAGCAGTAGCCCTTATCCTTACCAAGGCCCTCAGGTGGGCCAGAATTACCTCTCAGCTTGTTCTCTGCCAGTTTTCCCTACGTCGCTTAGACCTCCACACTCCATACCACAGAGGCTGGTTCATGGTATTATGCCAAGCTCTTGTTATATTTAGATTTTGTTTTCCTCCAGTAGTTGAAAACATTCGTAATGGTTTCTCCACTGTGAACTGAAGCTTAAATACAGTCTGTGTGTCATTGTCATTTTCAGAATCTGGAAGGGAGGGAGAGGGTCTGGAATGAATTATATCCTAGAGAACCAAGTATTCAACAAGCATCTAGTATAGTGGAGCCTGGGGACTTGTCATTAAATACCCCCTGAGGAAGCTTTCAAAGGGCGTTTGTTTGAGAATCCAAGAAAAGCTAATTTGACAGAGGGGCCTGGAATTCCGTAGATATCCTGTCCTGCCTGTGCAGCAGTCTCCACTTCTACCTGCTGTAATAAACTATCACAACTTTTTAAGTTATTCTGATTTGGATTATACTAATATAAAACTCATATCTTGTAATAATGATAGTAGTAATGTTTCCATTAGGGCATGCCCAATTCAGTTACTAAGGAGCGGGTTTAAAGCAAGCAAGAATAAGTATTTTCCCATATGGTGGTCAATTAAAATTTGGATCTCACCTATAGAGTGTAACAGAGACCAGAAATATAAGTGTTAAAAAAAAAAAAAAAAAAGGATTTAGCTGATACAGAGAGACCAACTGTACAGAAATCAGATTCAAAAGCACTTTCTAGATGGGAGATGTGCTGGTAGATTTTCTGCTTTCTGATGGTCACTTTGGATACAAGATTCTGGGACTCACATGCTCTTGGTCTAATAAAAAATGGCAGTTCTTGTAGTTGCCTCTTCTGCAAAGCTGCTAGAATTAATTATTCTTAAAAAGTTCATTGTCTCATATCAAAATTGCAGGTAATTTTGAGGTTGATGAGCATCTTTTGGGGGCTTGTTTACCTCAGTCTGCTACAGGCTCATGGTAACTTGCCAAAACTCGTTTAGTTGCAAAGGTTGCTAAGGACATGGTAGCAGCAGCAGCAGTACTGTTATGGGATATATATGCTAAGGCAACAGTGGATGATACGGGTTTGTTTTTTTGTCATGTTTTTGTTTTAATCCAAGGTAGGAAATTAGGCCAATATGACTGATATTTGATTACACTATGGAAGTACAATATACAGTAACAGTGTTACATGACATATAAGTTACATTTTGTATATGCACAAAACTGAATACACGAGTATAATGCAAAATAAGAGTATTCCTTGTGTAGTAGGAGTTGCAACTGTTGCTAAATAGACCTGGATGTTACTCTTGCTTCAGTCAAAAATAGTTTTTCTACTGTCTTTCAACAACACTGACAGAAGGGGAGGAGATCTCCTTGATGATGTCAAAATAAAACTCCTCTTGAGTATAGGTGAGCCAAGACTACACCAAGATGAACAGAAATGTGTTCACTGAGGCAATAGAAAATCCTTACTCTAGACATGTTCCATTTAAGAAAATTTTTCCAGAAGAAATTTCATACTGTACTCCACTGTCTATCAGGTTGTCAGCTGCTATCAGGCAATTATTTGATAGCAGTAACTTATAAGTAGAAACTATTTTTAGTTGATAACCACAGGTCCGAAGGATGCAGTGTGTATGAGAAATCCTTTCTACAATATTTGATGCCCTTTCGATTATGTAACATGTTTAAGCAAGCAAAATTGTGTATGAAGTTAGTAGCAACCACTAGAATGACTGGGAGGTGGTTGAATAATATCACATACTGCTCCTGAGACATGCGCTTTTGCTTTGGCTTGCTCTCTGTGCTTCGCAGTTAATTTGTGGTATTTTGTTATGCTATTCCTTTTTCCGCTGTTGTCACTGGTACTTCCTTAAGACAAAGCCATGGCTTGCTTTCCACTTGTAAAAATAAAAGAAAGCTGGAAAATTATTGTTTTAGGGTATCCTATGGAACAGTGGTCAGGTGAACTATTCTCCTTGTGCATCCAGCCGTTGAAATTTATTGCAGGCTATTTTACTGTTTGTACTCATGTGTACACTGAATTAATCTGAATAGCAAAAAAATAACTGGTGGCTGCAGCTGTCATAATGCAATTGTCAGCTGAGATAATCTGCAAGGGAGAACTCCTACTGAGGTTACAGAATGGTAACCTCGGTAACAATATGGCAACTGTTCTTACTTTATTAAATATCTCACTTTTTGTAAAAGCGGCACATTTAGAAAAACGTGTAGATGTAGCCTTGCATGGAAAACGGTTGGTCAAAACCCACTCTTGTTATTTTGTGTCACCTTGTCTTCAAGCAACATTTTCAAGCAAAACTCAAAATTAGTAAAGTGAGCAGAACACTCAGGATGCACAAGGGAATCTGGAGCAGGGAACCTCAAAGGAGGCTTCTTTCTCTCTTTTTCCGAAGCATGTTGTAAATAACAACTATTTGTACCAGAAAAATCACATTTAGTGCACAAGTGTAAGTGCTAACAGTGCTGATGCTCCCACATCTGTTAGCAGTCGTGTTCTTGTTAAAGTCTTTTGCTGAATGTGTTGTGTAAGGCACTTTTCATTGGGTTTGTTTTCCAAGTCTGTAATTACAGTCTTTATTTCTAGGCTTGTGCATGGCTTTCTTCAGAATAATACACTACCTGGCTGCTCACTGGCTTAATTTGTCATGTTCTTGTTTTCTATCCTTTGTTATGCAGGTCAGTTTGCAAAGTTGAGTGCAATATCCTTCTCTCTCTCCTCTCAAGTAAGTATCATTATAATTTAGAAGAATGTTTGGAATGAATCCTCCTAACATATTTTAGTTGCAGAACACCTTGTATACTACTGAGTGTATATGATAATGCTGTTTCTTTCTTCTTTTAACTTGTATTAGAATGCCTAGGAATGTCACCGAATCATTTCTAATAACTCATTTGAAATATGGTCGTGGAATCAAAGACTCACGTTACACCATCACACTTTTCATCTTTTCCATTTGTTGGCCACAGAAGTGAGAATGCAGAGTTTTCATCTCTGGGGATGATGACAAGTATACTAGCCAGTGCAGAGAAAGTATATACAGAAGATAACAAATCAGAGTACATTTCAGGAGACCTGAGTTTAACTCTTACAAAGGTTGAGTCTTCCTAGTATAACCAAAATAAATCATTTCTGGCAAAACCAGAACATCTGCTGTAGCGTGGGAAACAGGAGTTAGGCAAACATCAAAGAAAGCAATCCACCAGCTGCTTAACTGTAGAGGTGTCTTCAGATGCGTTGTGGAGGTTTAAAGTGCTCTGATACAAAGTGCAAGGTACCCACGTACTAGCTAAAGTCTGGCAATTCAGAGATAAAGCAGGATAGTTTAAAAGTTCCCTGTTGGCCCGTTTTCAGGTCATGTTCTTCACACGTCAGCCTCACTGAGTTTAATGCCAAATTCAGCAGTTGTGTTTTTACTTGGAAACTCAGACAAAGACTATTTTTACGAAGGAGCCTGTTATTCTGAACATTTCCCTGGGAAATGGGAGACTGCAGGCTTACTTCTTGCCTCATCTGAAGCTGTGGTCTGCTTTTCTGACTTCCAAGGAAAAGTGCAGTCCCCTGCAGTGAGAGGTCCCCTATCGGTCGGTAGTGGGAGCAGGGTGACATTCAGATCAGCAAAACCAGCAGGCTGCACTGTGCCAGCTACAGCAGGAATTCATCTTGTTGCGTTTTGGTTGCTGTGTTTTATGCTGGAGCTGCCAGAATTTCAGGAAAGGCTGAAACTCTTCTTCTTTAGATGGCAGTTTTGATAGCAGAATTTGACCCTACTTCAAGAGTTTTACAAGTTCTGGTGGTACTATGATCTGAATGTGAAACTGTGGGCCTTGGTAAAGCAGCCACCAGTCTTGAGTGTTAAAAGTCGTTAGGTATTTCTGAAGCATCTGTCTCAGTGTTTCTAACAGCTAAAGCAAAATAAATGAATGTGAAAAACAAACAGCAATACCCAGAGTACTATAAACACCAAATAACTGCATGTAAAATTTTCTCCTAATGTTGCCCCTCAGGTTACATTCATTTTTTTGGTAGTCCAGTAAAAAATGTGAGCTGAGTAGAGTTTCCTAAGCACAGACAGACAGAAAAGCAAGTTTTCTTCTTTTATTTTGTTGCACTTGCCAGTTACAGATCATGTTGCTTGAAAAGAGAAATAGGTCTTTCAGAAATAATGTACATATAAACTGTGTGTGTAACGGAAATGTTATATATAGCTGGGTTTAATTGCAATTATGAATAGCTGACTTTTGTATCGTGCACATTTTATTCAGTAGCAGTATTTCGTAGTTATGGAAAAATAATTGTTCATACCAGATAGAATGTCTGAAATGCCTATGCTGTTTGTGTTGGGCTCTTACTTGAAGTTTACAAATTGCATCAAGACTATTACTTCAAAGATTGTATTGTTCAATCAATAATGACACAGTCAATAGTGTATTGCCTGTATGTGTGAGACAGAAAGCCAACTGGGAGGGGACCATGTCAATTTATTATAGCATCATATGAGTGACATTGCCACTGATGGCCAGCCATGGCTTCTATTCATTTCTTTATTTATCAGTCATGGATAAGCAATGTTGATGTCAATTGATAAAGGCTTTTTGTGCTCTATTTGCATTTGATTTTTTAAGAGTGCTAATGTTCAATTCTCCAGAATTGATTTTGAAAAAGCATATAGTACTATAATAAGTATAATCTAGTATAATAAGATCCCAAGAGATAAGTGGTTCGGGTAATACATAAAATATAATTTAATCATGTTTTTGAGATCATTTTGTATGTTAAATGCACTTGAATAGCACTTGGTTTGTTCTTAATAGAATAGCAGAATGAATTTAAGCTTGTCCTGAGCCAGCACTAGGCAGGTCTCAAAATGCAACTTCGACATTATTTTACCCGCTCAGGTGACTAGGGTTGACATTTTCCATTGTAGAGGTGATTGAATGGTTAGTATGGAAACAGGCAGAAATGTCTCAAATATAAAACCCCCACACTGTCTTGACTTTTTGCTAAGAAGACATTGCTAAAGAATAATTATTTATTCAACTTCACTGTTTTTCCAGGACAGGAAAATTCTTTGTGAGTAGCACTATTAAATTTTTCTCACCTTTTCCCTTTTTTCCAACTCTGTTCTCATGTTTATCAGCAGTGATTATAAATATTGCTGAACACCGGTTGAGAAAACCCATGGGTCTTGGGAGATAGTGTGTCAGTTCAGCCTGCCTGTTGCTCACCAGAGAAGGGTTGCTGGTTAAGCCAAGGGACACAGTGTGATAGATTATTTGTTTAAGTGCTATGGAAGCATAACAGCTTTGTATCTTTTTTTTCAGGGCAAGATGTAAGATTTGAGAGCAAACCTGCATTTCACAGGCCATTGACATTTTCAGCCCTTTGATATAGATCTGGCCATTTACTGTTTGGGAAAGATGAAATGAAGGACCTGTAGCCCAAGGTCCAAGTTAGGTTACTGGCTCACAATTAATGGATGTCCAGTTTTCACATTTGCTGTGCCCACTGCCTGAGCTTTTCACCACATTTCCCAGCCGTGCCCTGACCTGTTTTCAGCTGCAGGGTCCCAAACACTGCCAGTCAGAGCTGACTGATTGCTTCTAGTGATTGGCAACCCTGCCCATGGCAGGGGATTTGAAACTAGGTGATCTTTAAGGTCTCTTCCAACTCAAGCCATTCTGTGGTTCTGTGATTTAAAGCTCATGCATTAGGGCTCATTCCTAGCGTGGGCTTCAAGCCAGAAGCTCAGGAGCTCATGGAGGTGCAAGTGTTCTGTTTGGTTGGGCCCTCTGGAGGCTCAGTTCCAGCATGAGCTCCTATCAGGCGTGACTTTGTCTATCAAAAACTTGAAGACCTCCCTGGGTGGGGATTTCATCATCTCTCAGGGCATCCTGTGCCAGTGCAGCATCTCCCTCCTCATGATTACCCCAAAATCCAACCAAACCACCCGAAATGCAATTTGTCTTTGTGTATACTCTATCACTATCAAGGGGATTTTGGCTTTGTTATCATGTAACTACCCTTCAGACAGATGCTAACCAAACCTCCCTTTCTGCCCCTTCCTAGGGATAAGCAAGCCCAGTTTCTTCAGTCCTGTCTTCATAAGTCAGTGATGCAGTGATGAAGATGCAGATTACAAACCCTGGGTGAACTGATCACATCAATAAGGCATAATCCACTAGCGAAACCATTTGATTTGGTGTCTCTTTTTTTTTTTTGGTTTGATTTTTTTCTTACTGAAGAAATGCATTAAAAACAGCATTATGTGATCCGTCCCACTTGAAAATAACAGGAGGCTGGCAGCACAGCACTTCTAAAACTGTCTGCTACTTTGTGAGCTATATTTTGTGTCTCCTCTTTATTTTTTCTTCTTAAATCCTCCTCTTCTTAGCATGTAGGTGTAGAAAAGCTGCAAGAAGACTGTGACCAAGTTAACTGTGAAGAAGCAACTTCAGTTCTTTTAATTTAGTTTTAAGATCACACAAGTGGCAGGGATGTTTCTTGAAAATCTCTGAATGATATGTAGCAGTTAAGAACTTGAGGATTCGGTTATAAAAAAGACTGAGAAACAGTTTTATAATATGACAAATTGGAATTAATTCTGGCATATCCAAAATGCTGCCATGAAATTAGAGTTGTGAGGTTCATCAGTGCTCATTTTTACTTTTATGGGAGCCTCTCTATCACAATGCTGGATGTGAAACAGAGAGAAGTCATGAAAGAATGTAAAAAACCCTCTACTCACTCAAAAAGTAGTTTATCCAGAAAATTAGAAATAAAACCAGCTTCTCGTCAGTACTATCAATGCATCTTCATGCATCCAACGTTCCACAAGCCATTCCTGCTTTGCACTTATGGTTATAATGATTCCATCACGAAGTATGAAATGTACCTATATTTACATAACTTTTACATTCATTCAATAAAAATTAGTCTCACACAGCTGAGAACTGACCTATGCCATGGCTTTTGGTTGTGTTTTTTGGCTGTTAGTGTAAAGACCAAAATGTTCATTTATGAAGCTTTCCAAATTAGTTTGCACAATTAGGTGGTGCAGATGCATGCCTGATTTTTAAAAACAGTTGCTTAAAATACACGTCAGAAATTCTTTGTGAACCCCTCATTAGACTTGCAATGCAGGTTTCCTTTTCATTCATCAACAGAATGTTAATGTTAGGTCTTTTGTAACTGCCTGACACACAGAGATACTAAATTAAGATCATCATACCATTTGACACGCTTAGATATTGAGGAATCGGGTGGAAGCATTTGTGCTTGAATAATTAATACAATCAAATGGTGCCAGGAAGAAGAAGTAAGCTAAACTACCTGACCTTTCTTGATTCATCAGATTTCATTTAATCCTTCTTTGCTGAAGCCATTTGCATTTCCTCTCTCATCTGGTAGACCAGCTTTATTCCTGAACTGAGTAGAAAAGAATTCATGTCAGTAGGGTTTGGTCTTTTATGCTGTTACTATCAGATCTCATGCAGTGTGAACTGGTGCTCTGAGACAGATCAAGAGAAAAAGGATGAGCTCCTTATTTCTGAAAAGGGATGAGAATACAGTGCCTTTAGAGTAGATATGCCAAAAGAAAATGGTTGCAGGTCCTGATGTAGTTCAGGGGGAGCCAGGTTGCCTATTAAGCATTTTTCATTATCAGCTGAATAAGATGTTTAGTTGTTCTTCAGGACACAACAGAAGAATGAACTGGTGTGCCAGTGAACTGGGATGTTTATGATGTGTTGCTCCCAGAATTGCCCTCCAAGTAACTGCATTTCTTCTTAGACATAGTAAAATATACCCAAGCCTAAATGAGGGTAGGACATTTTTACAAATGGAGGCTTGTGGTGGGAACTGGCAAGTGGCTGTTAATGGAGTGGCTCAGGACCCTGTGCTTAAGGGGAATAATCCATGGTTTGGCTGCCAGTAGTCTAGCTGCAGAGAAAGCTGTAAGAGTAAAAAGGGAGGGGAAATGAAAAATCTGCAAATCTGTGTTAATGTCAGTTACCTCTGTATCCTACATGTAAAGCAGTCTTCTCACCGTGGTAAGAAAAAGAGGCTCAGGAGAGACCTTATCGCTCTCTGCAATGACCTGAAAGGAGGTTATGGTGAGGTGGGGTCGGCCTCTTCTCCCAGTTAACTGCAGTAGGATGAGAGGGAATGTCTTTAAGTTGTCCCACTGGAGGTTCAAGTTGGATGTTAGGAATGATTCTTCTCCAAAAGAGCAGTCAGGCAGTGGCACAGGCCGCCCAGGGAGGTGTTAGTGTGGATGTGGCACTGGGGGGCATGGGTTAGTTGATATGGGGGGCATGGGCTTGTGGGTGGACTAGGAGATGTTGGTGGCCTTTCCTAACCTTAATGACTCTAGGATCGATTCTATGACTCACCTGGGCACAATTACTTTTTCTTTTTGATTGTTTCAGGCATAGCCACAAGAGTTGGCCAGCTCCTCCCTTTCTCTGTCAAGCAGCCTGCTCTCATTCCATTGTGGGTGTGCTTGTGTGGCTGTGTACACACATGCAGTGTCTTCCACTGGCTCTTTTCTAAAAAGTTTCCCTCAACATTTCTCACCAGGCAAGCTGCAGCCAGACAGACAACGAGAGCTACGTAAGAACTGATGATGAGGAGAGCTGCTTTCGGACAGATGATGAGGAAAGCTTAGCTGCAAACTTCACAGAAGAATGGAACCAAGAGGTGCAGCGTCTCTTGACAAAAAAATCACATAACTAAGTTCTGAGGACTGTAGCACAGTACTTTTGTTCTAAGAGTTGTAGTTTGTAGATGTGTGTTTTGACAAAAGACTTTCGTTTAAAGCTAACTTACATTAGCTACATCTTCTGTAACATGGCTCATTACCAGTGAAGAATACAGACTGAAGTGCATACTGCTGTTACAAAGGATGGCAGTATTAATAACTCACATAAACCCTTTGCACATGATATTGAACCTGTTCAGTTTACAATGACAGTACTGTTTATAGATAGAAATTTGATTTCTGAATACTTTGAGATTTTAGTAGATTGGTTTACTATACACTGTACATTTTTTTCCACAGAAGAAATAAAAAGCGATTATGCATTAACACTGAATGATTATACTCCTGAGTGTATATATCTAGTAGCCCAAAAATCAAAGTACCGGATTTATATTTGCGATTTGTTTGCGAGTCTTTAAATTAAGACTTACACAAAATGTACTAAAACAATAATAATAATATAATTAATAATAACAATTTTAAAAATCTCTAATTTAGGGCTAATGTGTAACTTAGGAATGTTTCTTTCAGAATAATCTAACAAATCAGCCATAGAAGTTAGTGTAAATATTTTTTTTCCAAATAGATATCATATACAAAAGGTGACATTCAAATGATATAGAATCTAGTTTTTAAATCAGCACAGATCTTCTTAAAACTGTGAACTATGTTTTGAAATACTCGTTACTAAAGCTGTTTATAAACCACAGGTGCCATAAGATCCCTGAACTGACTGATGTTATGTATAATCTTCCACGGTATTGTTTCATTGATGTTTTAGCTTTAGTAAGCATGTGTTCAACAAATCGTCTCTTTCCATTCCTCTGCCCCTCCGTCTCACCCACTCCATTATGTTATTTTTGAGGCCTTCAGCTTTAAATGTACAGGCTTAAAGTGCGCTTGCAACTGTTCTCTTTTGATTTCCGAATGTGTATTGCCTTAGCCAGCCACCAGATGTTCTGCATGCACTCTTGGAAATGTGTGGTGAGACTCTTTCAGAGCTGGATGGAGAATTAGCTATCAGTGAAAAGCACAAGAGAAGCGGTGGGTTTTCTCGAAAGGATGGGCATACAGTTACAGAATTGGAGCTTTGTGCATTTTTGTAACTCAAGTGTAAAGGTATTTCAGGAGAAAGGGGACATATCCTGCTGTTTGGGATTAGGAAGTGAGACTGCTAGCTAAGAACTGTTTGCTCACTGTTACTGCAAACCGAGGGACAGTTCTGAGCAGGGATGGACGCAAAATAGCTGGAATGTCCCCCGCACAGCGTATTGCTTGGAAATAAAGCTTACACCTGTATGGCAGATCACATACCATGGCTAGTTCTAGAGCCACGTCTCTGGAGCCAGCCCATGGACAGCTAGACCAGAAGCAGGACGGCCGTGTCAACACAAGGCAGTGCATTGGATATACAGCCCAGTGGAGAAGCGCAGTGCATTAGCCTGGGGCGACCTCTGGGCAGATGTAATTTTACTGCACCGATGCGACATTGCTGCTTCCAAAGTGATGCCGTCCAGCAGCCCTGATAACAGTAGCGTTTCATACAGGTATTTCACACCAGCACAGTTTGCCTACAGCAGGTGGTCAGTTACCGATGTGGAGCAGGTGAACATGGTTTGTCTGTCCTCTCTTTTGTGGTTACGTGGATGTGCGCTGCCATATTTACTTGAGATTGCTGTGTAGCTCAACTCTGTTCACTTGATGCTTGCATGCACTCTCCAGGCTTATGGCTGTTTCCCTGGGCACAGTGTGTTAGGGGATGAGTATCTGTATGAAAGAGCTGCTGCCATTTTTCACTTTCATATCGCATTATTGCTTATGCAGATCTTTTATCCATACCTCCTTGCGTATCTGGGCTTGGTCTCAGACATCCAAACAGGTTCTGAGGTATCCAGATACCCTCATGTAAACTTTTCACTTCTGCAGCCACAGGTCCTTTCCCTGGGATATGTACCGGCCTGGCAAGGCTGGCCCCATATTCTGATGCCCCTCCTCCAGCCTCCTCTCAGGAATGGGTGAGCCTCCACTAGTGCCTAGCACTCCACATTTAGAGCTACTCCAGAGAAACTGTAGATGTTGCTGTCAGCTCAGGATTCCAGTCGAACATTTCCTGAACAGAGACAGAACAAACAAGTTGGAACACAGCTACGTGCGATGGCTGACTAATTCAACCCATGTCATGTTTAACTGTACCCAGAGTAGTAGCTCCCTCCCATCATCTTCATGTCTGTGTGATCATTATCACTATGCTTAAAATAGACACAATAGAATAACTCTATTGCGAGAGCTTCCAGACTAGGAGCAATGAGGGAAGCTGGCGGATCGCATGCCTCTCTGTCAGACTGGTGTCAGCAGGGCCATCCCCAGCAGAGCTCTAGGTCCCTGCCTCCCTGGAGCCCCGAGATGAAGCACCCTTCACTCAGCTCTCCAAATATCTATTTTAAGCATTTCCCAACTGTCAAGCTGGCTACATATTCACCCAGCTGGTCTTTGTCTGCTTGTTGAATATTATTTTGATGGTGGTTTGCGGTCATTAAAGCAAACAGAGTTACAGAAGAGGTCCTCGGCGGGGGCCTCTTCTTAGCTCCCAATGGCCCACCACAGCAGTCAAAAAACTGGGTGGTTTTACTGTCACTGGAGGGAACCAGTGGTTTGGATTCAGGAGACAGGGATGTGAAGATGTATAGGGTCCTCGAATGTCCAAAGCGAAGGTGGTGAATGGGTTGTCTGTAAGTAGTAATGTTAACTAAACTGCATAAAAAGGTGTGTGGCCTTTGTTGTGATATAATATGTATTTTCTTATATGCATGAGCCAAATTGTTGCATCATGATTTATCATGTGTGTCTGCCTTTACTTTCGGTCATCTTCTCCCATCTTTATTGGTTCTTGGCAATTACTGTAGATAGATTTTGTAAATATTGCAACCTCGGGTTGCTGTAATCACGTTGGTTCAATTCAGCAGACGGAGCTGTGAACAACAAGCACTCCACTGTGTCCTGAAGGCAAAGGGCATTTTTACCTTTGAACCAAAAACAAATGTATGAAGAGTTACATCTTGAGGCTACTAACTGCAAGACATTTTTAAAACTACTGTACTTGACACCACTTGAGACAGATACAGAGACACTAAAGATGTCACAATATTCATTGGTATTGTAACAGAACTGCTATTGTATGGGTTTTTTGTATTGCTGTTAAGTATTGTTTTGTGTGTGTGTGTTGGAACCTACTGGGGACATGTTATATTTTGAAGTGATTAAACTATTTAATTGTGTGTCTATATTTTGGAATGGAATTATTTCTTCATTAAAAAGATTTTTAAAAGTAATATATGGAGCATCATGTTTGTGGCTTGTTTTGGTTTCAAAAGCCCATGGAGCCCAAGGACAGGTGCCTTCTATAGTTCCCCTGTGGTGCTGCAAGCAGCCCTTTCTAACTGTCTAGTTAATTGCACCAGAGTGGGCTCCTTTAGAACAGAAGTGCTATCAGTGTATCAAAAATATCCTGTAATTCTTATCATGGAGAGAAATGTCCCGATATCTGGGAAGTGGATAAAACCCAGTCTCCTTGTTCCAAGCTGCCTGCTGTGGTAGCCTATAAATCCGTGAGGTTTATTTGCCCTAATTCCCCTGTCTGCACGGTGGTGTTCTTCAATAAAGGTGATCATTTTACATATTAAACTATTTGCCAGATAGTCTGAACTTTGCCTCCACAATCCCAGTCCAAATTCATATTCTCAGGATTTTAATATATGATGACATATTGTTGGCTCACGAGGATAACTCTGTTTTATCCATGCTTAATCTCAGTTTGCTGTATTTCTTCCTAACCCACAGTCACATGGCCTGTGGGGAACAAAGGAGCCACTGGAAACTAATTTATAGGTACGGGCTGTTTTACTGTTGCCTCTTGGTTACTCTACTTTCTGTTCCCCATGAGAAAAATAGACTTATATAGGAAGGAATAAATTGGTTTCATTTGCTAAAAGAAATGAATAAGAGAGTAAGAGTAGAATAGAACGAGAGTAGAGTAGAATAAGAAAAGAATAAGAATAGTCATCTTTATGTCAGGGAAGGTGTAACCTTGTCTGCATCATTTCTAAGTTAGATGACTGAAAGCATCTGGAAGTCTCTTAAGAGCATCTGGGAGTTTTATTCAGCAACTTGGGAATTGATGGATGCTCTTCCATAGCATGTCTCCAAGGCCTGTAGCTCAGCAGTTGCCTCATAAACAGTCCTTCATGCGGGGTGAAGCCTTTGGTATTCTGTAAGAGGAATAAGAGGTTAAGCCTATCACAGAAATGGGTTCAGTGAGGGAGGGAGTAGAAATCTCACATCTTTTCCAACTGATTTTGAGAAACGGAGCTAGCATAGAAGGGAAGGGAAGTAGAAGGAGTTCTGCAGGTCCATTGTGCAGGCTTTGAGATAAGGTCATTACTGCTAAAGACTAAAAGAACGGGCTATGTGTTAGAGTAGCTGCTGTTACACGCCTTGGAAGGAATCAGAGGAGGCCATGATGTATTCTGCCATTGGCATGTAACCTTATGGAGTGTGGCTTACTGTTTTCATACAACACGATTTACCACCAGCAAATTGGTTTCCTCGTGATTGAGTTTTTTTACAAGACACTTAGCGGTGGGCAGATGGCAGATGTGCTAAGCCTGCCGCTTGTTATGCTAATTGCCAGCTGGGAAGGCCTCTCACTACCACTCCCGCTCTGTTGCCTCTAACTGCCTGGTCCTGTGTGTAACCTGCCTGGTCTACAAGGAGAGTAGTGCTCCATGAGTATGTGTTTTGAGCAGCTTTCTTATTGCTGTGTGGTTTGGGTTGGGGCCCTCTTGGTGCATCAGCTGCTTAAAAAAACACATATGTGGTTTCCAGCCTGGGGGTGTAAGACATGCATTGCTTAGCCTTCTGCCTGTACCTCCCCCAAGCCTTTGGCTGACTGTTGGGTCAGCTTAGGAAAATGGCCGTCACAGCCCTGCAAGGCTACAGACTGAAAAATCAGACTCCTCTGTTCAGCTGGGTGTCCACCTTCCCACGTGAAGGGAGTGAAACTGGAGAAGAATGGCAAGCACAGTGTGGTTGTTCCAAAACACTCACCCAGTCCTGCCAGCTCTCTTTTGTTGTTTTTTCTTTTTTTCTCCAGCCACGGTACTGAGAATAAAATAAATTCATTTCATTCAGAAGGACTATGCCATAAAGCCTTCCTAGACAGATGTGAAAAAATTATTTCTCACCTCTGAACTCAGCCGGTGTAACTTAAGCCAATGCATTAATTAAAAAAAAATCAGGAAGGCAAGGATTTCACCAAGCATCTTTGTCAGCTGCTGTTGCCTAGGTATCCACGTTTAACATTCTGGGGCTTGTTTCTAGGAGTCATAAGCTGCAGAAATAACCAAGTTGTTTTAAAGGGAAGAGGACTCAGCTTTGGTTTGCTGTGTTCACTTTGTTGTACTGATGTGGGTGTTCATTGTCTGGTGATGGTGCAGGAGCACAGATCCCCTGCAGCAGCATTTCCCTGGCTCGCTTCAGCCAGCGTTGCACACCTGGCTGTGCGTGACGGCTGGCACGTGTGCACTGTGCGTCTGTTCTTGCAGTGCTGAACAAGAAGCGGCACTTCAGAATGCGTGAGTCACAGAGCAGCTCTCCTGCCCCGTTTGCATAGGTTGGGTTGCTCATTTCCACTGCAAAGGAAGGTGTGCAAGCAGCCTTCCCCACGGGGCAGAGGAGAGCTGTGCTGGACATGCCCTCACACCAAGCTCCCACGGCAATTGCACAGCTCCAGCAAGGTGCCGTCTCGGCTTTCATGGCACTTGACGACACTGTGTGACTTGTGAGACCCAGTGGTGTGAGGGACCTGGTTCTACCACTTGGCAACCACCAAACTCTCTGGCCTTGGCTTTGTATCTTTGGAGCGGGCAGCTGCTGTGGGAGATGTCAGAACCCCACCACACCAACTGCCTCTGGAGTGGGATGAAGAGAAAAATTTGAAGGAAATATTAATTAAAATTAAATATATATTGGATCATATGGTATAACTAATGGGGAGCTTCAGGCCAATTTAATTTTAAGATCTCAATAGACAGCAGTTATCAGCCACACGTGCTCGCCTCTCAGCCTCATTTGACCACAGGGCATAGTATAATGAAAACAGGGATGTATTTTACCACCATTTAGTGGGACGTAGCTGAAACTCTGAGGAAACCTGTATATCCTATATCTACAGAGATACTTAAGCTTGCTTTAAAATTTCTGGGATGAATTCTAGCAAGTTCAGCCAGACCCAGTGCTTCTCCTCATCTGATTCCTCACAGAGGCATGCGGACTTGTCTCTGGCTGCATAAAGCTAATTGTGCTCATGCAACCTAAAGCTGACAACTAAATTACTGTTCCAGCATACTTGCAGAACAAAGCTTCAGTGGCAGTGTTGCAGCCTGGTTTCTTGGACCAGCAGTTTGAAAAGAAAGATTGTTATGCAAATTCCATTTGGAAATTATTAACAAGAGCAATGCTGGAGAGCACAATCATTTTAAAAGGACTGTACATTATTGTAACCATATTCTGTTTTCGGTTATGTTGGCACAGAAAATGCAGGCCTATGAAGTGCTTTTAGTAGAGTAGATGGGCATTTAAATAAGGAAGGAAGATTTAGGTTGGATATCAGGGGGAAGTTCTTTACAGAGAGAGTGGTGAGGTGCTGGAACAGGCTGCCCAGAGAGGCTGTGGATGCTCCGTCCCTGGAGGTGTTCAAGGCCAGATTGGATGGGGCCCTGGGCAGCCTGGTCTGGTATTACATGGGGAGGTTGGTGGCCCTGCCTGTGGTGGGGGGGTTGGAAATTCATGATCCTTGAGGTCCTTCCAACCTGGACCATTCTGTGAGTGAATGATTCTGCATGTGTGAATATAAGTCTTCTTCATACAGTGCAGTCCTGAAAGAGGTCTCAAGTATTCTACAAAATCCAACATTGATTGAAAGTGTGAATTCTCTCCGCTGTGAAGCTGTAACATTGCTGTTCTGGAAGCACTCATTTTCACCAACAAGTTGGCGCTGCTCAGAAGTGAGGTCACACTGTGAATGCTGGGGATAGCTTGCTCCCACCTATCCCATTTCTTTTGTATTTTCTGCCTGAAGTCACACAGTCACACAAGGTCTGGAATCTCACAGCACCTACAACCCCTGAAGATCTGTAGCTAGGTACCAACATATCACACAAGAGGTAATCTCTCAATACTTACAACTTTCTTTCTTTGTCTGCAAAATTTTTGCAGCTACAAAAACACAAATACCTTTAAACTAAGGAAGGGCAAATCAGGGGAAGGACCTATTCGTTTGGAAATGAACACAACGATCTGTTGAAGATAAAAGTCTTCTTTTTATTAATAGGTGTGCCTATTTACAGGGGTTAAACTTTCTATCTAGTTGAAATTAACCTCACTTACATAGTTAATTTGTTTATTCATTATTATTTCTTGTTTACCCATGACATAGTAACACTTGCAAAAAAATAATCAATACAAGTCCAGTCCTCACAGAGGAGCATTGGGCTGATCTGGTACCACTGATCTAAAATACAGAATTTGGAAGCACAGACCAAGGCTACTGTGATAGTTTGCTGGTTGGTAGAATGTGGAGGAAGTTTCAGCTTTTCACTTCTGAACACTCTAAAAAGCAACATTCTGCAGACTTGAAACTGTAGAAATCATAGTTGCTTTTGTTGTTTTTTTGTTTAAAGAAGTACAAACCTGCAACCATGGAAGGTGGAGAACATGGAAAACCCATCAAATAACTGCAGAAAATACAGGGAGACATGAACATGTGTGCACATCTTAACATAGTTACTGGCACATCTGCCTCCTAAAACAGCCAGCTGTGTTCCCACCGACCGCTGTCTCCTGGCTTTTTCTGCTAGCAGATCAGAAATTAAGCAGTGAAGTTGTAAAACCAGAAGAATTCAAGAAAAAAATAAATATTCCATAAAGCACACTCAAACTGCTGGGGTTTATTTATTGTAGATAAGGGCATTCCCACAGAAAGGAATAGTAGGAATGGAAGAGTAGTGCCACATTCTCCATGACAAACAAAAAACCTGACATGCACAGATTTTTGGCATGATGTGAGGCTGGGATTTTGAACAGCTCCTTTCACTGCATGTAGAGACAATAATCCTAGCACAATGTGAGCCAAGTACCTGGCACACTGCACAGTTTTTCAGCCATCATCTCTTTTCACTGCGCAACCTCAGCCACTGTACAACCCAGGGGCAAATCTTGGTGCCTTAATTTGCTCTGTCTTCCTACAGGGGAGCTAAGGTGTGGTGGTAAGGGAGACTGGGAAAGAATAAAGATCTCTTTGGAAATATTTTGAAGCATTTCCCTGAGTTTGCATGGGCATCTGTGAATTCATGCATAAAGGATATTGAAAACATCCTTGGGCAGTCTTATATAAAGCCCTTCTGTTAACTTTCAGCCTGTGGCCAAAAAGTATCCTCGCTGCCATGGCTGTATTTCCTCTTCTCCTTCATGCTCCTAATTTAATATTTGTTCATTTTCCAACATCTCTGAGCAGAATCCATCCCTCCTGTCCTTCTCCAGGCTGTGGTCAGTGTACACATCTTGCATTTCATCTCGGTCACCACAACTGGTGGGACACAGCTGGGCAGGAGCAGTACCCTCTCTCTTGGGGGACAGTAACCAGCCTCAGTGTGGCCGCTTCCCCTTCCTTCTCCATCCCATGGTGCTGGGCTGTGTCGATAGCTGTAACCAGGACTAAAACTTCAGGGCATTCCCTGAAGGTTGGAGAGGGATCTTCTTCCTCCCAGCTCACCACCTGACTCTTGAAGGGGACTCTTTCATTTCCCCCCTCATGTGGGACAAATCCTTCTCAAGAAGGTGGCATTTAGCTTAACATCAAAGCTCAGTGAGGCTCACCAACATGAACTGCGACCTCTAGAAAAGAAAAGATGAATTGTTTTTCCCTATGCTTTTTGATATTTATGTGATGCAGCAAAGGCCTTGACTTTGATGGCTTTGAAGTGTTTCTCCCTCAAGAGTGTCTTTGTTTTCTGCCTGAGACATTTATCTCTTGTCTAGCCTTGAAAATGCTGATGTCTGGAAGCTGGAAAAATTACAGCTTCACAAGAGCTTCAAGGCCAAGCAATTAGGGAAGAGCTTTAGCTAGCCTGTAAATTCCTAGGGCTGGCTGCAGCCATGAGAATATCAACTTGTGCAGGCTTGGAGTCGCTTGTGGCACAGCACTGGTACAAAAGAGCAGAGGTGCAAATGTAAAAAAGCCTTTTGTATGCATGCTTGTTTCTTCTCACAAGTGCCTGCTGTAGTGCAGTGATGAATTAGCATTTTATAGGGTACACAGCACTCACTGGCACTTGTGACAGCTGAGGCTCACACCTGCAGGAACAGAGGGAAGCAGGTCCACCTTCACTGCTGCTCTGAGGGCAAAGGAAAAATCACAGAGTGCTTTTCTTTTTCAGAAACTTCCATTTGAGCCTTTGACAATGCACCAGAATGGATGGTCACAAAGAACCACAACACCACTTTGAGATACTTCTCAATGGTAGGTAACCATTGAGACCTATTTGAATACAAGGTTTAATTACTCTGCTTTTCCAAGTTGTACTCTTCTAGCGCCAAAATTTATGGATTTTTTTTTTTGTTTTATAGACTGAACATTTATTCAAATGAAAAGCGGTTGTAAGACAGAAATATTTCTTTTCAGAGAGCTTTTTTGTAATTAGTAAAAAGAAAAGCTTGATTAATGGGATGGAAGGGCAATATGAAGGAAATTTCTTGTTCATTTCTTGAGTAAGACCTCCAAGCACCACAGATAGAACTGCTCTCACTTCAGCTTAGTCAAAGAAAGAGACAAAAATGGTGAAGTCTCTATTAAAATTTCTCAACAATATGTGTAAATAAGTGGAGTTTCCTGTGTTACAGCATGGCATCATGATTCTGCCTGGCAGGCCCCAGCCCTGCTGCGAGATCTCTGCCTTTGGCTCTGCAGAGTGGAGCTCTCTATGTAAGTTGAGCAGGAGAGCCACATTTTCCCCTTCAGATCTCACATCAAACAGAACATATCCAAACTGCCCCTTGTGTTTCAGGCCCTTACACGGTCTTCCAAGATATACTTCCAGTGTGCTGTCAGTAACAATAGTGTGGCTGCCCTGCTCCCACCATTCTTTTGTCACCACATCGGACCCTGTTTCCTCAGAATGAGGGATAATGCAGGCAAAGCTGCCATAACACAAGGCAGCTGCTCATTTTGACCATTTCAAAGGTTAGTCATTTTCTCAGCCAGCCTACAGCTTATACTATTCTATGCACTGATTTCTGTGTTGCAGAATCACAGTAGAGATCTATGATTTGAACAGCGCTCTTTATGGAGAGAGAGCACAGTGCTACACCTTGCTGTGCCAACTGCCCTTCTGTCAGCTCTCAGGTCTCATTCCCCTAAGCTCTCCCTAGGGAGCCCGCTGCCACCTGCACCCCATCCTTAGTGCTCCCAGGAGGGGCACTCGGCACAGCCCCAGCCCCGCTCTCCCAGCACAGCGCTGTTTATTTTGGCCCCTGTGCTCAGCCGCCCTGCTGGGTGACTTGGAAGCAGAGGGTCGGGGTTGTGCAACTGAAAGCTAATTAATTAGATCAATCTCTTGGGGCCTGTTTGTAGGGGAAAACACTTTCTAGCTTAATTTGCTTCAGTAACATAAATGTGATCTTTCTGGCTCTGCGTTCTCAGGCACAGTTCCACCATTTTTACATGGCTAAGAGGACAGAACATGTAGCACACCCCTCAGCCCAGGCTGAGCCTTTGAGCCCTGCTGCCTTGTTAACAGCTTGACCTTGCTACAGCTCTTACCTAAACTCTGATCTATTCCTACTGACACCAGATATGACTTTGATTTTTATATGAAATCTGCTCGTGCAACATAACATTCCACACTGTCCATTGCAATGATCAACTTTATCCCCACACTCTGCTAATTCCTCCTTCCCCTTGGATCTCCTCACTGTTACCAGCTGCAGCCCTGCTGCATGCAGGACATCTCTTCTGCCTCTGCAGCTCGAGGGTAGCTCCTGACCCTGCCCTGTGCCCTCAGCCCTGAGAGCAGAGCAGCTGCACCATGCTGCCATTGGCAGCAAAGGCACTCAGCTCTGAGCAGCCAGCTATCAAACTGTCCGTGGGATGAAATAAGGCAAGAAGACTTTTTCTAGCTACTGACCTGCACGTAGCAGTGCTCTGGATGGTTATTAAAGACATGAGTAGCACGTATGTGTTAAAATCAGCATAATTTGTGAAGACTGATTTCACTTGCAGAGAATAACTGGGCTGTTGGAAAATGCTGTCTTTTTACTGCTTGTTATCCACTCTGAGTGATTGGAACCCAGTGCCTGCTAAAAGCATGGAAAGGCAAACCCCACCCAGGGCTGCTGCTGTTCACCCAGTTCAAAGTCCTGCGGGAGGTGTGACATGCAGTGCTGTGTGGGCATCATGCCCTGCAGAGCCTTGGTTTCTGCCAATTACCTCCCTGCCAAAATCATCAAATGCCGTAATATACACGCACATACATAGAAGTTAATGGTTAAATAGCTGTGCTGTCTCATCTGCCCTGGTGTCTGGCTGAATGAGTCCCATAGAAAGCCTGTCTCCAGTGTGAATGGGAACAGCCGCGGTCAATACCGACACCTCCAACAACTGTCGATTTACAGTAGGCGACATCTATCAGATATGATGATTAGGAGATCAGCTTTCCCAGCCATGACCCCAATTGGCCAACACAGATGCAGAGTGCGGGCACCAGTGTGACTGCATCTGTCAGGGCATATTAGCTCTGAGAAATCATTACCCACCCAAGGGAGGAAAATTAGCAGAATAAACCATGCTCCCTTCCCCCCCTTCCAGTGTGAGCCGGTGTAAATGGGGCTGAAAGCAGACA
Organism: Tetrao urogallus; assembly: GCF_951394365.1. Lineage (NCBI taxonomy): Eukaryota > Metazoa > Chordata > Aves > Galliformes > Phasianidae > Tetrao > Tetrao urogallus. The sequence goes on along the minus strand of NC_136815.1, from coordinate 40,882,215 downwards.
AACGGAGCAGAGCACAACTTTCCTCACTGCTGGGCAACCATTAACTTTCAGGTCCTTTCCTGCAGAGACAAAAGGCAGTGAGAAGGAAGTTTGGCAAGAGTTAATTTTTTTTTAAGAGACCTTCTCCTAGCGTCCTCAGCTTTCCTGTTATGAGAGGTGCCTTTGGGAGACCTGGCTGCTCCTCCTTCCTTCTGGATTTGAGATCTTTTTTTTTAAGCAGTGATCACTTGCAGTTCAAACACAGTGCACTGTGTTCTCTGCAGAGGTGAACCAGCAGCATTAGCTCTGGTTGAAGTAGGGGCGGAAGAAGTAGCTGAAGAAGTAGGAATGAGAAACTTTCATTAATTCAAGATACTCAGCTCTGCTTTTCAGAGAAGGTATTACACTGAACCTCAGCTTCTCATTTTGACACGTTTCATATTTTGTTCAGGTTATTGTATCAGGCTTTAATACGCAGCTCTAGCTGTTGTCTGATGCAGAAATCAGTTTTCTGTGGCAGGTGGATGGCTTCATTGCTCATTTCTGGGTCCGGAAACATTCTGAGCTCGTAGGAGGTGTAAATTTTTTGGTAAAAATATGGAATTTTTGGCACATGATGTTGACAGATGAATTATATCTTCTTTTGAAAGATCTTGTTAGTGTAATTATCTTTTTTCCATATTTTTTGTAATAGTGTGATGTTTTTGGAATGCTTCTTTTTTTTTCATGTACCATATCAGAATATATATAGTAAGGAAAAATATATCCATGACATACAGTACGAAGGCATATTTCTTCTACTTGGTGACAGACAAACAGAGATGATGGAGAGAGGTAAGGAGAGAAAAGTCTTTGAAGCTAAACATGTACTTTTCTGCCCCAGTTGTGTACTACACTAAAGGTAGAATATATGTTCTTGTGCATTCAAAACAAAGTCTTGAGGAAACATTCTTGTCAAAGCCTTGCCAGGTGAGTTTCGGTCTCAGCTTGAGCAAGGTGAGGCTTTGCCCCCAGCTGCAGCTGCAGTTTCTGCTGCTGGCTGTTGGGGTCCTGGGGTCTCACCATCCAGGAGCTATGCCCAGGATCTCAGACATACCAGTAGACTGTGATGGAGTGATGCTGACCCACAGTAATATCCTCAGAGCATGAAAAGATGCATCGAGCAAGTTAAAACCATTTCAATATCCCAGGTACATATCTATGCTATTCCTGCATGTGATGCTGATTTCCTGGGCTGTATGGGTATATCAGTGAAGTTCCACATACACCAACTGCCCCTTGGCAAGATGGAGAATTTCACTTTTTCTCTTCCTACAGTATAATTCAATTATAAACAACACAGTGTAGTATTTAAGAGGTCTGCCATCTCTTTCCTCCTTCTCTCTTTTGGTTTCTTGGTATCTGCGTAACTGCCAACTGTCCTGAACTTTAGTCTTTAGATCATGATGATCAAACATGGTTCTCAACCCTAAAATTTGCATGATTTTTGCACGTTACACTGTGACCACTGTTTGCACTGTTCTACTTTTTTTTTTTTTTTTTTTTTTTTAGATTTTCTATGCATATGTCTGCACTTTCATCTCTTCAGATCTAAGCCAAGATTAGGTTAAAGCCCCAAATAGAAGAGACATCAAAATTTCTAAAGCTGGATTTACAATGCCAGGTTTTTTGCATGGGTAAAATCTACTTGTCCAGATTAGAAACTGTAGGGGATGAAAAACCTTCTGAGGCAAGCATATGCTTGGTTCCACCACTGCTATGATGGGAGAGAGGAAACACTTCTGTTTCCTGCACTCAGATTGGACAGGAGTCACAGTACAGCTGGGCTCCAAAAAAATCTAACCTCCAAAGGTTCAAAAGTGCTTCTGGTTTCTGTAACATAAATGCAGCCATTGAAGTCCAGCAGAGATTTTCAGGGAAAATGTTCAGATCAGGATTGGTGGGTGAAACAGAAAATCCCCCCTCGCATTCTTGCAAGATACAGTAGGAATCCAAACTGGGGTACGATCGCAACATGGATTTGGGGGGCTTTGTTGAGAAAGTCACAGTTGTCCCCATCTGCCCTCTGTATCCCACTGGTGGTGAAGCTGAGCATACCACTGCACCTGGAGCATGGCTTTGTGCTTACCTCGAGCATCTTTTCTTTAGAAATTGAAGATGATTCTGCCGCTTTTATTTTTAGTTCATGCAAAATTCTCAGACAACGATAGTTTTGCAAGTGAAAGAGAATCTATGGAAACACTTTGAATAAAAACAAATTAGAAAATAGGCCTGGCACTTCTTCTTTTGGCCTCTGTGCTCCCTTCTAGTCATTCTTCTGCGATGAGTAATGCTGGGCGTGGAAGCCCACATTTGTCAATGATGCTGCGTTAACTGTGAAAAAGACAGAACTGTGGGTTAATCTGAAGCACGCAGCAAACTGAATAAACACAGCAGTGCAGTAGATACCATGAGAACAGTTTCAAGGCAAGAGAGAAAGTTCAAATTGAGGTGACTCAGTTGCTGAGTGTTTAACTTGGCCCTGCAAGCGAGTCTGTAAATAATATAGGATATTAATACCCTGGCATATTGTCAGCCATTACTGTTTCTACAAGGAACACACAACCTGCCACGTATCAATGTGTTTCAGAGGTAGTCTCACTCCAGAGTTTCTCCAGGCCTGGCTCATGGCTGACTGAATATGTGGAAGGTCCCCCACTGACTTCCACAGAGGTTAGCTTAAGGTATGTGGCATGTGAAATGTGAATCAACAAGCATCTGCCACTTCAAGAACATGGAGATGGTGTAAGTCATCCAGGTTTCTTTAGCTGTGTTCAGCCATGTGTTAGATTAATGCAAATCTGTGCTTTTATTCAGAAAATATTCCTTTGGATGCTCCTGCAACGTCTAGGGGTGGAAAACGCACAATTTTATGCCTGCAGGAGTGGAGGTCACTTAGAAAGCATCGCTTCCACTGCAGCATTTTTAGCTCTGTACTCTTTCTCACCAAATTATATATCATATTACATCTCACTGCCAAAAACCGTAAGCCTGAGACCGTGTGCTTGGCTGTCCTCTGCTACTGATGGGCCCCATCTCTGTGGTTGACAGACCTTTCTCCCCCTTCAGAGAGCATGAAAGCGAAGGGCTGAAGCTGCCCTTCAATCCCTTGGCTGCTGATTGATTTTTGTTGGACAGGAGCATGACAACAAGGGAAAGGCTCAGCCCAAGTCGGAGATCTTTGGACCAAATTCACTCTGGCACAAAGCAGTAACTGCCCTCTGTAGGAGCTGTACTACTAGATGAAGTACTTTCATCCTGGAAATTCAGTTCACACACTCTATCAAAGGAAGTGCACTGCTTTTCTGCTGTTAGGGGATCATTTTGGTGATAGGAGAACGTGAAATCTTCTGACCTTGTGTACAAAAAAGGAAAACAAGAAAGTGCCTGCAGATCTCAGAAAGGGCTGGAGATGGTGTTACCTTCCCCATTGCTGTGCCCCCTACCCCTCTCCTCCTCGGCAGCCCTCCTTTCCAACCCCAACCTCCATGTGGGGCATGCCTCAGGCCTCGCAGACCCGCACAGGACCAGCAGGCCACTGCAGCAATGAGAGCTGATCCTGGAGCTGGGACTAATGGGGCTTGTGCTGCTGCCGTCTGGCAGATAAAAACTCTCAAGAGGCAGCTGTAGCAAAAATCTGTAAGCGCGTTGAGGTGCTGAGAGAGGGGCACTGTGGAAAGGGGAAGTCCCTGGAGATGGCATAACAGACTCAAAGGGAACAACGAATGCTTTCAGCATTTCCTGGCAAAGTACTGCATGGGAATTATTGAGATATTGGCAACGAAAAATGTATTTCAAACAGTTAACAGTTCTTTTCTCTCCATGATTTCTCTACAAATAGACTCAATTGTTTAAGATTTCCTTTTTTAAATTTGCCTATAAATGTTTTGCATGAACCCATTTCAGCCTGTGCACGCTTTCAAGTGCTGTAGAGCTGTAGCCTTCAGTGTTTGCTTATCCTGATTTCCTCCATGTTTTCTCATTGCTCATCTCAACAACAGAAGTTATTTTTCTTCTGTACCTACCATAAGAGAGAGCCTGCATGGATGGAAAGATCGGTTGTACTGCTTTGCTAAGAACGTACGAGTGACCACGTAGTAGATCCACATTTCAGATAAGAAGGAATGCATTTATTTCCCCAACATATTTTTAGATGTCGTAAACCTGTTGCTCAAGGAAGTCAAAACACTCTCTGTGTTACACTAATTCTCACAGAATTCCACTGTACTCTCAGAACTCTGGTGTATTTTACCCATATTTTACAAACAAAAGATGTGGAAGAAATAATTTGCCTTAGCCTAACAGACAGAAGTTGAAGAAACAGCGAAGACTTGAAGGCATATTTCGCTGCAACAGAGTATTCTTTAGCAGTGAAGCCATTCTTTACTTTTCCAAAAATTCTGCCTCCTGATCATTAATGAAAGAACACTCATAAATATGTGTGTGTATTTGGGGGAGGGAGGCATATTTGTTTTTCTATTTCTACAGTTGAACTGGGTGAGATTCAGATGTAGGCCTAGTAATGAACTCTGCTTGGTGAATTTGTCCTGTAATTACCCCATCTCCTTTTCCAGAGGGAAAAACAATGCCTATCTGTCTGTCTGTCTGTCTGTCTGCTGGTGCCGGTATGCCCTCCTAATTTTCACTTTCTTCAGCAGTAATTCCTTTTCTCATATTTCTCTAATCGCGTATGTTCTATAGATCGATTTTCATTACACTGCATTCTGCCTCACTGGTTATGAGGAACGAACCATGAGCTGTAGACCATATCTCATCGTGGCCAGGGGAGATAAAGAGGCGGTTAGTTCTGCTTCCCATCCAGCCTGATAATTTCTAGCAATAATCTCCTTTTTCCTTTCTCCCTTCTGACCACTGTGAATATGACTTATTAATCAGGGCTTCAAATGAAAGAGGAGGGAAAAATAACGCTACATACAGTCCCATATTGCAGTTTACTGCAACAATATCATTCAGTGATTCTTCATTGGATTCAGAACTGCTGTAAAGCAAATGACATTCCTAATCTTTTAATTAGCATGTTTTAATTTGACTCATGTGAAGTTACATTTGATAATACATAAACACAAACAGGACACTTAGCAGAGGGAGGTTCTGGACAATTTGTAAAAGCTATCAAGGAAGCTCTGTTGAATCTCAGTACCTTTGAAGAAAAATGTGTAAAGAAAGAAGCACTGTTTTATAATGCTGTCAGAGGCTTATCTGCAAATCAGAATGGTAACATCAGTTGTATTTCAAGATTGTCACAAAACAGCTATGAAAAGCTATGAATATGTTTATCTACCATCTCTTTTGGACTCCTTTGGGTTATCATAATACTGGTTTAATACACACAATAGTCCCATTTGGGAAACCCAAATCACTCAGAAATCATAATCTTGGTTTGAAATCCGGAAGATTAGAGTTCTTTTTACTTAGTTCTGGGAACTGAAAATACATGCTTCAAAGTCTAAAAGTCCTGAGTATTAAAACATCCCCACTTCTTTCTCTTACTGACTGTTAATGTCACTGTTAAGATCACAAGAACAAATACATTGAATCAGATTCAAGGTGCAGCTAGCCCAGGATCCTTTCCCTGTCCATAAAAAATACTATATATTTGGGGAAGAATATAAAAATAGACAGCAACATAGTGACGTTCTCCTAATACAGTTATCAGCCTTCTGCAACTGCAGGGAATGCCTGGACCAGAAATGGCATTTTTGTGTTCAATAGCCCCTGAGGATTTTTCTTCCATTCATCTACGTTGACAATTTTAACCCTTTCAAGCCATTTGGATCCATAACATTCTGTGGCAGTGAGATCCATAATTTAGATACCTCTTGGGCAAAGAGCACATTTGTTCTTGCATTTTTTCTCAGTCTGACACCCAGAGGCTGCATGTTTTATCCCAATCTCTCTAGCTCTGAGAAAGAGCAATCACTCCCAAATGACCTCCTCAGTGCCACAAAGGATGTAACAGAGGTATCTGTCACATGCCCCCACTTGTCTTTTCTCCTGGCTGTAGAAAACATCTATGCATCACAAACCGAGCAAAGCTGCCACATCCTTCATATTCCTGATCGCTTTTCTGTGTAGATCTTCCTCTGCTGTTAAACTCTTCCAGTGGGAAGTGTGGGAGAGAAACCAAGTCTAGATGCACCATATATCATGTCACAATGATAAATAACAGAACAGAGTGCAACTCATAACAAAAATGGCAAAAGTTATCAACAGAGAGTGGAAGTAGTACTGCAGACCAATTAGCGATAGAGGAGAAAACACTTATGGTGCTGTACAAAAATTTTAATTGCATTTACAACTTCCCTACCATAATTAAAAAATGTGCACTTGTGAGAGAATTACTACACATGTTTTAGAAATCACAAACCTTATGGAAATGTCAAAAATGTCAGAAATTCCAGTCTGACATGTCAATCGTGGGTCAGCCCACAATGATCAGCTAACTAGGCGCTTGGTCTTAATGTTTGCTTTCTGCTCGACAAACTTAGATAATATTCCCAAGTTTCTAAATGAAATGTTCCTGCTTCAGCGTTGACCTTTCAATTCAAATGTAAGAACTAGGAAAATGGAAAAATACAGATTCCTTTCCAGAATGTTTTCAGTAACTTTTCAGCATATCTGTACAGTCGTAGTCCTTCCATGCCAAAAGCTGAGATTCGTCATGGAGTAGTTCCAATTACTGAAAAGGTCTTTGAATTCTTTGGTAGGACTGATTGTAAGACTGATTTAAATCAGCCAAGAGATGTACCTCTGCACAGGAGTGTTACTGCTCTGTGGGTGATAGTGAAGTCTATACAGAGACCTTGCTATTGACATCTGCAAACTTTACCACCACTGACTGCTGTGACCAGCTGAAATGAAATCTGGATCCCTTGGTTACCAAACCCCAGACTTTGCTGCTCTGCTTTGAGCCAGCCCCTAAAATGGTATGCGGTGTTCCTTTCTCGGGGATTGTGTCAGCCCCACTTTCTAACCTCAAGTGCATCGAGCAGCCTGACAATGACACACACATACGTGACCTATACTTCTCTCTTGGTTCGTTGTCTCTCTTAAACACATAGGGAGCTGCAGGGCAGAAGGAGCACAAACGTGTGCATGTAAAGGACAAACAGCCTACTTTGGCCCTGACACAGCATCTCAGGCCATGACAAGTCTTATCTTCCTTACAACGCTCACACCTCGTGACCCTGAAGGAAAGCTTCCTTTTGTGGACAGCTGATTTTTAAAACATAATAGGGTCAGATGGGGAGGACGATTTGAGAGGTTTTATTTTGTTGTGTCGTTCAGTTTTGGTTTTTTTTTTTTTTTTTTTTTTTTTTTTTTAATGTTTACTTCTCACAAAGCACACGAAGCAGTAAAAAGCAACAGATACTGTTATTATGCATCTTTCTACGGGGGCCTCATTAGTATCAGGGCATCTGTGGCACAGAGAGCTGTGAGTACTATTTGTTTAACTAAATCCTTACAATCAGCCCCTTTCTGGACGATTTGTAACAAACATAGCTGTGTGGTTCTCCTCTTCCTTCCTCCTACCCCTGCCACTCCTGGCTTTGCTCCCAGACAATTCTCCTCTCCAGCACAGAAGATGTCCCTTATTACAAGCCTGAACCATCACATCACATCACAACAACTAAAAAAACATTTGCTACAGTATTTTTTTTTCTTCCTGCCTGGTTTGAGGCTACAATGTACATTCTGTCTCCACGACAGCTATACTCACATTGGAACCTCCAGCCCAACAAGCAATACCACAGAAGAGTTATATTTCCTTGCCTGCAAATAAATAACTAAAAACAGTATGGTGGTTGTAAGAGATGTGAATCATAATCTGACTTTCCTTATTATCATCATCAGAGATTGGAGGCTATGCCAAATCTTAACAAAACTCTCAAGTTATTTAGGTGTCTCCTTCAATATCAGGATATTGGACATCTAATTATTTTTGAAGTAAGCTTAACCAACACTTGCCAAATTGGGTTTTCATTTTTGGGAGCTTAGTTCCTATTGAAACTCCACAGGCATGGAGCATGCCGATGCTTCTCAGTTTGTTTGAAGATCTGTGTTCATTTTCTGCTGTCACTAAAAGCTGGGGATGCCGACTCATCTACAAAGGATGTAGTGAGAAGGAAGTTTCAGCTCAGATTGGTAATATGTCTGTCAGGTACACCAACATTTCCCTCTGCCTGCTCCTGTAAACAGAATCAAACCTGTTCCAAGGATAACCATGGAATCATTGAATCATTAAGGTTGGAAAAGACCTCTAAGATCACCTAGTGCAACCATCAACCCATCACCATCATGCCCACTTAAACATATCTAATAACTAAAATAAATTTTAAATTAAAAAAAAAAAGCATATGTTACACCCCATATAAGCAGCACTACATTTATCGTCAATCTTTTTTTTTTTTTTTTAATCAAGGAACTCTACTGTCTGTTTAAATACAATCACTTTTTAACTGAAATCATCTTACCTGTACTGATACACGAGTTGCTAGTACACCAGTTCCCATCTTTTATAAGCAGCATGCCTAGGGTTCCAATCAAACTTTGAAGACATGACTTCAATCAGGAGGTCATGATACAGACTTTCTCTTCTTTCTTGTGTTACTGAGATTCTATGAATATTATAATTTTATGTAAATGAGAAGCAGAGAGATTTTTAAGTTCAGCAATGATTGTATTTGCTCAGGAGACTGGTACTTTTTCCTGATTTTCTTTTATGGCTCTTCACATATGATGTTTAACTTAAAAATTTATTAACTTGTGAGAGAGAAAGTCACTTGTGGAGGTAGGCATTGCTAATTCAAACTGTTAAGTCCTCTGGGAAATGGTTTAGGCACTCATCATTCATTTATTTATTACCCACTGTAATGGATGAGCAGTTATCGGTTCAAACACGCGTTTTCAAATGTAATATTTAATAAAAACTCACCTGTTATATAGAAAAAAAATCACCTGTGAAACGCTCACAGAAGATCTACAGCTTAATAGGAAAATGTGTTAATTTTTGTTCTACTGTTAGTAACTATTATGTGACAAAGCCAAATGTGCATACTTGGATAGTGTGCAGAATTAATTTCTTAGAGAACAAAGGAACACGTGGTGGCAGGGTGAACAATGATGGGGTTTTCAATGCTCTGCTGACTAGGACATTCAGCCCCCTGGACTCTTCCTCTATTGTTAGTTTTACTCTTTGCAGATTCACTACGACCTGATACAGCTCTGCAAACACAGTTCATTTACTCCTCACGTGGCTCGTTTCTATGGTAATACTAAAACAGGAGACTTTTAGTTACTTGTGATTCCTTATTTAGAAATGCCAATGTCAGATGTCATAAACTGAACCATTTTGACCCACTATGCTAACTGAAGTTGTCACTTTGCATCTGGTTACCACAATGCTTCTTGCTGCTCTGATTACACTGAACAACCTTGGCCTAGGAGAAAAAGAAATTTTGTTGAGAATAGATGGTTCCTCACTTTACTCCTTATTTCACTGCTTCTGTTTCTGATGACGATGGGAAGTACAGCATTGGCATACTCAGGCTTCTGCTACAGTGAGATGTGCACAGTATTTACAAAGCAACATTGCCCTTTAAGTCAGATTAGGTGATGCAAAGGAAAAACACTGTAAAGGCAAAACGTGTTCAACATGAGCTTCATCTCAGCTTCGTAATTATCCCCTCAGGAGCAGAATTTCTTCCAGTTGTAATAAGGATAAGTCTGGCTCTTCAAAGCAGGAGTTTTCCTGACTTTTACAGGGTTTGGGAGACACCTGCGGAAAGTGAGTAGACCTTGCATGATGGCATCACATGGCAATTAGCAACAATTTTGTCAGATCTTTGCTGCTTTTCCTCAGGCAACTCAGCAACCACAGTGGTGCATTAGGGGTATGGGGAATGGGGGAAAGATTCACACTCTGTTAGGTACTATCTGTGCTGCGAGGTGCCACAGACATTGTCTGCTCAGTCATCTGCTTCAGTCCCACACACATTGCTATGATCCCACCTCCACTTCGGTGAAGCTTCCAAGGGAAGGAGACTTTCAGCCTCACGTTACCATTCCTCACTCTCACAGTGTGTTGCCCTACTTGTCACCTGGCAGGTCCCAGCAGGTGGGGACTGTCCCCATCCACAGAGGTACAACTGTCTGCTTTCACTAAAAAGGGGGACCTATCTCCTTTTTGCACTACTACTACCTTTGCAACGCAGTCTATTGACAGTCTGCTTGGACTGCTGCAAATGCCTCTCTAATATGATGACAAAGATTAAACTAATCTTGAAGGGTTTTCTTCTTTCCTGACTTGGGCAGTGACAATCCAATCCAGAAATCCCACAGCACTGGGAAAGCAGCACCAGACCTCAGAAAAACCTTTCACGTTGGAAAGATTTAACCACCCCAGTTTCAGCACAGAAACAACATAATTAGCCAAGCTCTTGCTGCCAGAAACATCTTCTGCAAAATGAATGAGAACATTCCCAAATCCTGAAAGCTTAAGGTCAAAAATGAATTGGAAAAGATTGCTCAAAACAGACGTGGGCATCCCTGTGTAAATCAGGTATTTGGAACATATTCAAGAAAGCATCCTAGTCAGAAAAGTACTTAGGTGTGGCCTAATAGGAAGTGCAGGGTTTGGAACTCTCCTGTAAAGGACCTTGATTGGCAGGTGCTGTTGCATAACCCACAAAGAAGAACTTGCCTAGAGCATCTGTTTCTTCAAACGTTGCTGATTCACTAGCTATGAATGCATTTCTCACCACTATCTATCTGAATGTTCCACAATGAGACACCCCCCACCCCAGAGAGAACCATTTTAAAAGGCCACTCTTGGGCCTGACCTCATGGCAGTTGCCCTTTAAATTAAATGCGCTCTTAAAACTCATCCATTCATACCAGTAATATGGTATACCAGGGCCACAGTAAGGTTAGATAAGAGGGATTGCTCTCCAGGGATATTTGCAGAGTGGGCAAATATGTAGATACAGATGAGAACCTAATTTTTAAGCTGAGACAGGGCTAGGGTAATTACCACTTAACGCTGTTCTTCCCCAAGGCAAACATGTTAGGTAAAATATGTGAAGGGAGGACTGCACCGAAAAGTCTTGCTTTGGCCCTGCTAGAAATTACATATTAGGAGAGCAGCAGAAGCAATGATTATATCCTGCATGGACCCTAAACTGCTCTACTCATACTTACCTTTGAGCAATATCACATGAAATGTGATGAAATCAGCATGCCCTTGAGTCAGACATGTCAGAATTACCCCCCTGCTGATTTATGCTTTACTATAAAATATTAAGAATGACAGATGATATATCACATCCCTTCTGTTCCACACATGCCATGTAAAATGGGCTACATGAATCCAAGCGAACAATCGAATAACCTAGCTTACCATTAATGAATTTCTGGATCTTTATTTTCCTCAAGGTTTCAGCTGGGAGAACTTCCATAAAAGTACTGTACTTGTTGACATAATGAAAGCTTGCGGAGCTTCCTTCCCTCCTGAAGCTCTGGTCTGTGCACCACAACTCTTGTAAGGGAGAGGTAATAGAGGTGCTGTATTTAATGAGGCTATGTGTGTTTTGAAGTGCTGTATGCCCTGTGGGACCCAGCAGCGTGCAAGGCTACACACTTACAGCATGAGTGGTGGATTCTATCGTGGAACCATGGAATCATAGAACTGTAGAACATATTGAGTTGGAAGGGACTCACAAAGATCACAGAGTTACAGTATTGTAGGGGTTGGAAGGGATCTCCAGAGATCACTGAGTCCAACCCCCTACCAAAGAAGGATCACCAATTCCAACTCCTGGCTCCTGTCTCAAGATGAGACCACTCTGCAGAAGTCTGTAGGTTAAGCCGGAGCTGTTGGCTGACTTCAATACCAGTTGCCACACCATGCAGAGCATACTCTCCTGGTGACTGCATTGTGCCTCCTAGGGAGGAAGGGGGGGTGCCTGACCAGAGCTATAGGCACACTGGGAGCAACTGGTTTAAAAAGAAAATCCAGAAGTTCCTAGATATTTAATTTTGAAGTTTTGACTGAATGCAATGTTTTGTGGGAAACTCTTATGGGTTTGGAGGGCAGTTGGTCAAAGGAGGGGAAAAAAAAGAGACTGGAAAGCTTTATTCCAACTTAGATGGAAATGCTGTATGAGAGGAAAAAACCCGTCTTCTGACAGTTTCTACTGACTGTTAACCTAGACTAACTGTGACTTTTAGGAGGTGCTTTTACTTCTCTTGAGATATTTTTTGTCATATGTTTCCAAAAGAAAAGCTGCAGCTGTATATTATAACAGTCTTTTCATTTGAAATCTTCCAATTTTTTTTAATGGAAAATATATCGCACATGTTGGCTACTGTAAAAAGAAATAACAAATCAGAAATCTCTTCCTGTTGTTAATGAAGTAATAATTGAAGAAACAGAGAAATGACTACAAGTGGAAATGCTAAGTTTTTTACTCAGACAGATGGCTTTGGTGTATGTCTGCTGGAAGAATCAGCTTTTCCTATGGTTTGTGTCTTGGGTAAGAGCTTAATGCTCGTGGAAGAGCATCTAAATCAGTTTTGCATTAGAGGGACTGACATCCCTTTTGTTTCTCCTTTCTTTAACTGCACTCTCTGATGAAAATGATTAAGATAATTAATTACAGCTATGAAGAATGAAAGTGGAGAGGCATTTTACCTCTACAGCCATGACCCTCCACTGGATTAACATCAGGGGGGTTGCAGGGTCAAAGGAGTTCAGGAAAAAGCCTTTGGTAATAAATTACACTGAGATTATGTCCCATAACCTAACTGCAACTATTCCATCAGTGATTAAAGATCAAATGTAAAGAACTCTTAAAAAAACTAAAGGTCATTATTTCTCCCTGCGAGGAAAGTGTGGCTGAAGATGGAAGTGTTTCCTTTGTGCTCTGCAGGGACAGATAATTCACCAACCCCTGTGAGTGCAGTGGCCTTTTTTGTGTCAGGGCAGCCCTGACTGGGTCACGGCCACATCTTTAGGTGCTTCTCCCTTTGTGTTAGGAGAAAAGTTAAGGCACAAATGTGTTGCTTTGCCCTTTGCTTTCTCAATTTGGAGTCATTTCCTGGAGTCATTACTTGCTAAACAGGAATCTATATGTGAGATGCAGAGCAAGTTTTGTTAAGGAGTAACTAACAAGCAACTAGTTTTAGGTGTGTGACAAATGTTCATTCTTTAAACAGTTTTGGTTTAGGTGCTGCTATATCAGCACCATTGGTGGAACATGGTAAACAAGTTAAACAAAGCCAATCAATTTAATTTCACTGGCCAGAAAAAGATTGTTAAGCTGGCACAGGCACCCCTCAATACTGGCCATTTATGAGACCCATACTCCTGTCCACTAGGTGAAGCGAAATCTACTGCAGAGGCACTGCAACAAAAAATGACTGTTTATGCATGCATGGTCCCTTACGCTGATGTTGACATCTAAGTAGAATGGAGTCGTGGACAGTGTCTGAGGGAAGGAAATCCATGTCAGGATGTCAACAGAAATGGCAGCCTCTGCATTAGCACAAGTGACCACCGTTCCCATGGACTCCAGAGTGAGTCTCTGTAGAAATCCTCATTACTTTGCATTCTGAAGTACCTGAAGGCTCTGGGAGTTAATGTCCACCACACAGGGCTGTTTTAAGGGCTGACAGGAACCTCATAAAGTTCAACAAGGAGAAGTGTAGAGTCCTGCTTAAGGAAGGATCTTAATGAATGTGCAAAAATACCTGCAGGGAAAGTGCAAAGAGGACAGAGCCAGGCTCTTTCCTGTGATGGCCAGTGCCAGGATAAGAGGCACTGGGCACAACCTGGAACACAGGGTGTTCCCTCAGAGCACCAGGAGCACTTCTGTGCTGTACAGGTGACAGAGCGCTGGCACAGGCTGCTCAGAGGCTGTGTGTGGGCTCTGCTCCTCAGAGACCTTCAGCAGCTGCCTGGATGTGGGCCTGGGCCCCTGCTCTGGTGTCCGTGATGGAGCGAGGGGTGTGGGCCTGATGGACCCAGAGGGCACTGCCAGCCTCAGCCATTCTGGGGTGCTATGAAATGACTGCCACGATTCCCTGTGATGTACAAGCACAGTGTGACCCAAGATGCTCACCATGACCAGCCATGGCATACAGGAGAGCATGTGGCCATAAGTGATATCCACACCTCTGACCTCGGGTGCTGCCTTAAGCAGGAGAGAGGGGCCACACGGTGACCTGCAGCTAAATCTGCAGAAGACAGGTCTCCACAGGTGGCAAGTCTCCTGATGGGCATTTAGACAGGACGTGCTTAAAAATGAAGGGATATTTTTAGGCTTAACTTTCTTTGCTCATCGCTTCGTTGTACAGGCTCCCTTCTGCTCAAGGAATTGTAGTTCCTGAGCCATTCGGGCACACGCTGATAACAAAATAGTGCACCAGGAGCTCTGACACTGCTGTGATGGGTTCCAAGGAAGATCATACAAAAATAGCAAATCTTTTTATCTAAACACTCTGCTAAGCAAATCCCACTGATGCAGTAAAATCCGTTACTTGTTCCATAGATACAAAAACACATTTCATATAAGGACTAAGAAGAAATTTGGCAGTTCTCAAACACTATCAAAAAACAAACAGGAAATCCTTTTGACTCTGAATGGGAGGTTTTCAGCGTGTTGGCCACTCTGTGCTGAGTGAGAGTATTCATATTTGGGACGCTTTTCCCCTCTGGGAGATGTGTGAGATGTAGGGGTGCCCATGAGCACACTAGGACTCTGGGCCCTGTTTCACATCATCACATCCATTTGTGGGGCAGTGATGGTAGCATGGCACCATCACTGCCTTTCTACTGGGACCATCTGCTGGTGATGAGTCTGCCCGCACCCCACAGAGTGGGTGGCCCTGGTCCTCTGGGCCTTGGCTTAGGCTCAGGCAGCGGGAAGGCCTGGAGACCCCTGGGTTCTCCATACCCACTGCTGGACTATCCTTTCCCTCGGTTCAGAGGAAGAGCAGAGCTGTGCCAGGTCTGCACGTGATCCATGCATCCCCAAGGACATGGGATCGCGTAACACACACAGCAGAAGTCCCAGAAACACTGGGGGACAACCTGGGACCCACACAGTGCTGTGCAGGAAGAAGCCTCAGTCTCCTGGAGCAGATGTGCTGCTTTCCCCTGTCAAGAATAAGAGGCCGCAGCAAATCCAGCCTATTTATGTCACGGTTTCTGAGCTCTCCTCGTCCGCTCCCACCCCGTATTTTTAGCTTTTCAACTTTAGACTTAACACTCAGTGGGAACGATCAGGTTGCATTAACAGGGAGGGAGAGATCCGCGCCGTTTCCTCTCCTCCAAGCCGCGGTTTACGGTTACCACCACAAAAATAGGAAGCGCATCCCACACGGCTCTCCTCCCCCGGCACTCACGATCGCATGACAGAGCTGGAAAACACAAACACGGGACTCCACGTGGGCAGGGCTGGAACAACAGCCTATCTGCGGCTCGGGACTGAGGCAGGGCCCGGGCTGCCGCGTGTGGGAGAGCAGGTGGGGAATCAAACACGGCGTGAGCGTGCGGGCACAGGGAGGACGGCGGTGCCGAGCCGCGCCGCTGGGAGCGGTGCCCGCGCGGTTCACGCGACGCCTCCCGGGCGGGGCGGAGCGGAACGGGGCGGGCGGACAAAGCCGCGCTGTCAGCGGGCGGGCGGGAGAAAGGAAAAGCGGCGGTGGTGGCGGCGCGGAGCCGAGCAGGTGAGTCCAGTGCCCGGCCCCGCCCGAGCGCTGCGCCGCGCCGTGCCACGCTGGCAACGGGAGAAGCAGAGCGGAACCGTGCGGTGCGGAGCGGGGCGGGGGCGGCTTTGTGCGCGGCGGGGCCCGGGATAACGGGACCGCTCGGTTACGGTGGGGCGGTGGGGCCGGCCGGGGCAGGTAGCGCGGCGGGGGCTGCGTACGGTGTTCGCCGTCACCGTCGGCCCAAAAGTACTTGGTGGAGGGGAGCGAGAGGCCGTCCCCGGCTCTCCGCAGTGGGAAGAGGAAAGTGTGATTCTCTCCGTGACTCTCGGTTGGCAGCGCCGAACCCCCTCGGTTCTGCGGGCACGCCTGTTGCCGCCGGGTTGCAAGCGTCAGTTGTCCGGAGCAAGCATCAGTGCATCACTCGTGTTAAACGGCGTCTGCCGGTAACAGCCCTCTGTGGTGAGTTACGGTCCTTTCTGTACTTTCCTGGCTTCCCACGCGGATCTTAGCTTTCTCTCTGCCCCCAAACTGGGTAGCGGATGGAACGAGGCCGATGGTGTAAGCTCCTGACTTCCAACAGTGAGAGACCTGCGGTGGTGAAGGAGGTAGAAACTTCCAAAAAAGAAATATCGCAGCAATCTTTGTGTTTTGCAAGAAGATAAATGCCGACAGAAGTGTCATCTCCAGAGTGGAGCAGCAGAACATTGTGGTGCTCTGTTTGAAATACAGCGTACGGGTTACAAGATGTGCTTGCTCTCTTAAAATATATTGTCTTTAAAGGTGAAATGAACTGCTTAAAAACTTGTGCAGCAGCACTGCTGCAGGGTAGATCTCTCAGCCAGGGTTCTGATTGCTTCAGTGAAGTGCTCAGTATTTGGAGGAAGCATCTCAAGGGCATCCTGAGGTATTTCTCATTCTGCAGCTGTACGAGCTGTCACATCAGGATGCCCAGCTCACGGATCGAGCACTCTCAAAGTCCCCAGTGCACATGTGCTTTGTGCTGCCTCTAGCAGGAAAGGCTGACTGACCGTACTCCATTCAAATACAACCTTGGGCTTCAGAAGTGACAAACAGCTCATGAATCCAACTTGTCCTGAGGGCAAGTGTGGGTTTCTCCCAGTCAGTCTCAAATCCAGCATATTGGATCCGTACATTCTTCAGCGTAACAAGGAAAGAAGGATCAGCTTGGTAGGACAGCAGCAGGTGGGGCAGTTAGCATCTAATGAACTTGGTGCCTGTTTCTGAGATACCTACGGCCTTTGGATGTGTTTCAAAGAGAGACAAAATGTGGGTATTTTTCTGTGATGTCACTGTGTGGGGTGTGATGTGGTGGGCTGGCACATGCCAGCCATCTGCACTAGCAGACTAAAAGAACTTCTGGTGTGTCCTTGTGAGGTTTAGTAATTTGGAATGTTTTATGTTTATTTGAAGGTTTTGGCAGTTGGCCCCTTACCACATGGCTATTCCTCAAGGTTAAATTTTCCTGTAGTGTCTGTTTCCCTAGGGAAAACAGAGGTGCCTATGCTGAAGCTATTGTTCCTCAAAGCCTGTCCACAAGGGCAGCAGGAACAGGGGATGCAGAAGGACACCTGAAGACTTTGGCTTGTTCTTAGAGAAGGCTCTGGGAAAACCTCATCGAAGCCTTCCAGTACTTTAAGGGATCTTACATGCAGGAGGGGGATCAATTTTTACACAGACAAGGAGTGACAAGACAAGGGGAGTGGTACTAAACTAAAAGGGCAGAGATTTAGACTAGATATTAGGAGGAAATTCTTTACTCAGAAGGTGATGGCACTGACACAGGCTGCCCAGAGAAGCTGTGGGTGCACCATCCCTGGAGGCGTTCAAGGCCAGATGGGATGGATGGATGGATGGATGGATGGATGGATGGATGGATGGATGGATGGGGGCCCTGGGCAGCTGTGCTGGTGGGTGGCAGGCCTGCCCAAGGCATGAGGTTGGGTTTTTGAGGTCCCTTTCAACTCAAGCCATGCTATGTTAAGACACATAAACTTTATTCCTGGTTCTCTAAGATGTACTGGAGACAACCACAGTGATAAATCTGTCTGGCAGTGGGGGGCTTGCGCAGATATTTCAGCTCTTTGAATTTAATATGTATTGCCTTGTCGCAGTTAACTTCTGATGTTCTATATCTAGGTCCTCTCACTGACAGTAAGAATCTCAAATCATGTGTTTTTTTTTTTCATTCAGTTCTTACAAGCTCAAGTATTCTAAGCTATTTAGAATTGTCTCTTCTGGCTACTGTAAAACCTTGCTCAGATATTTTGGCATTATTTTTTTGACCATTTCTCCAAATGCTAGTGAAATATTTGGAGGAGCAAACCTCGAAAAAACCATGAATAGTGCCACATACATACACACACCCAAATGTGTAATCACAAGAATTCATGCTCAGTAAATTTTGGGGAGGAAAAAGAAAAAAAAAAAAAAAAAAAAAAAAAAAAGGAGCCTTCAAAATTGCTTCAATTTTGCTAAAACACATCCTTCCAATTTAGCTTTAAATAACCATTATCCTGGCCCTTTTTCTCTTGCAACATTGAAAGTTTTTAATATGGTTAAGTGTTTTGAAAACAAGCTTAATCCCAAGAGGGAGAAGCTTCAGACTAACACAATTAGGTGAGTGGAATTTTTCCCTCAGGCACCTCTGGAGAGTGATACAATATCGTGTCAAAAACTGTAAGCTGTGGCTCACAGAGCTGGGCTGGGCCAGTGTTTGTGTGAGGCATGGGAAGGGAAAATGCAGATGGTGCAGAAAGTGCCAGTGGTGAACGTGTCAATAGCACTGCTCTGAGTCACTGGTGGCCCAAAGTCCAGTCGCTGCATGATGGCACGTGTATTGGTGTTGGCTGAGGCTTCAATGAGATCCTGAATCTTTCAGCACCTTTATATATATATATATATTATTTTATAAATGCATAGTGTGTGTGTGTACAAAAGTCAGTGTTTTTGCTTAGAAAGCACTAAGTTTAGGATAGCTCCAACTCCCTCACATGAATTCCTTGCAGCTTCAGTGGGGCTGCATTTCTCACTGCTGAAAAGGTGATGTGATCTGGGCAATCAGTGCACAGCTTTTGTGTCCTTACTGCCATGAGGTGCATCTGCACCATTCCTGCTGCCAGGCTCTGGGAACATTGTGCGCTCTAAGGGGAGTGAGGGAAATGGGGATGGTTGGCCATCTTGGGAGGGTGGGTGAGGAAAACCTCGAACAGGACATCTTCTTACAAAGGGATTGAGAAGGCTTCATGGATGGTAAGGAAAATCTAATCTGCATTTGGGGAGGTCAAATGAGGAAAAGGAGACTGGAAGCAGGGTAAAGAATGAGGAAAATAGAAGGCAGAACTTGAACTGCAGGTAAAGGATACAGAAAACAACAAGAGTGCTCCAGGAAAGCAGTCAGGACAAGTCTTATTAGCTGTAAATGCAGCTGGATCTTGGAGCTGTTTCACATTGCATTTGTCATCAATAGGCTGAACCACATCCCCAGCACACAGCTGTGGGACAGACAGGATTAAGGGCAGTTCTGGGAGAACAGCCAGCATCAGCAGCCTAGCTGCAAGGCTGCCCTGGGCTATTTTTATCTTGGCCATGTCCAGAAAGAGTTTTTGAAAAGTCTGAAGAAAGCCTGCCCCGCTGTCTGACAGTCCCCGTAGCAAGAGCAGGGCTTTAGGTGGGGCAAGCATGCTCAGATTTGATCAGCCATTACTGCTCTGAAGAAGGGATGATGGTCCATACTGGTCAGGTAAAGATGGATGATGGAGAAGGGGTGATGAAGAAGATGATCCTATTTGAGCACCTCTTCAGGCCCAGAATCTTCTCTGAGTCTTATGTTGAAAACATTTCTTTTCTCCCAGCTTTATTTCATCGAGCCTTGAATGACCCCATTTTAAACATGTTCTGTTTGAAGCTTAGGAATAGTTCTAATGCTTTACAGGAGCCTAATCTTTAACCAAATCCCCTCTGAAAACAGCTGACTATATAACTTTTCCACCTTATGAGAAGAAGTAAAAAATATTTACTCAGATGCTTTCAGATATTCAGATTAAACGAATTTGAGTAAATTTTCATTAAGGGATAAAGTTAATAAGGTCCTAACACTAAGTAAAATACCATTCACACAAATAGCAAGCTTTCAGGTTGATCTAATTATCAATGCCTAGCAAAGACCAAGTAAAAATAACAAGTTGCTAGAAAATACAAATCCTATATTTGACAGGTGGGAAGGAAAGGAAGATGTAAGATGCAGGTTTATTAGATGTAATCTTCAGACAGTGAAATTGTTCTAATCTAGTTAATCTGTTTGTACGTTTGATAGACTTGTTAAAGTCGGCAGAGAAGAAGCTGTCTCTGATTTCATCACAGACTTTGGTTGTGCAACTTCTGATGAGAAATAGACAAGTATCTTCTCAGGCTACTCCTTTTTGAGGAATTTTATTCAAGTATGCTTTGATCTGGTAACCATTTTATGTCCTGGTTAACATTAAACTGAATATAGATCAGTAACAGTCTCTTCAGACAGTTTTATCAAAGAAAAACAATATGTTTAGTTTGGCTTTGTCATTCAGACTGAATAGAAATGCTATGAATAAACTTGTTCTTGAATTTTCATTGCAATGTGGCACTTGGAACTAACCTTGGATCTCATGATTCATCTCTTCTGGGAATGCAGCATCCCTTGCAGAGCTCGAGAATCCAAATTGAAGAACATTTGCAAGCCAGAGGAAAAGACCCAGGCTAAGAAGCAAAACAGAAGCAATAGGAGAACACTTTTCTTGACTTCATGATTCAAAAAGACTTCTAAGATCACCTAGTCCAACTGTCAACCCATCCCCACAGTGCTGACTAACCACATCCCTCAGTGCCATATCCACACAGATCTTGAACACCTCCCTGGGCAGGCTGTTCCAATACCTCACCATTCTTTCTGAGAGTAAATTTTTCCTAATATCCAACCTGAACTTTCCCTGGTGCAACTTAAAGCCATTATCTCTCATGCTATCTCTTTTCCACCTAGGAGGAGAGGCTGAACCCCACTTTGCTACGACCTCCTTTCAGGTTGTTGCAGAGAGCAATAAGGTAGTCCTGGGCCTTCTCTTCTCCAGACTGAACAATTTCATTTCCCACAGCCTCTCCCCATAAGACTTGTGCTCCGATCTCTTCACAGCCTCGCTGCCTTTCTCTGGGCATACTCCAGCACCTCAGTGTATTTCCTGTAGCAAGGGTCCTATCCGATGTCCATCAGATTCCAGAGTTTTTCAGGCCTGACAATGCTAAGGACATTATCTTGAAGGAGTAACTGCAAATGCAAGTATTGTTTGGCAGTATTTGGGTCTTTTGGATTTTGATGGACAGATAAATACATTTCTAAACACTTGCAAATATTTTTTGCTTTGTTTTCTCACATTAGAAACAACTCATTGGCAAATAGCATCTGGTTGGTATCAACAGAAGCATATACACTAAAGGAAAACAGGTGACTTACGATTGTAATTAAACTAATCAGAGAGGCAGTGGGTAACTCATTCAGAATTGTTGTTTCAGTTCCCAGCTACTGCATTGTGCCAACTGAGCAACGCTTGCCTTGGCTTTTGTTGTCCCACACAGCATGGCACACAGTGCATTTTCCTAGCACCCTAGTGGATGGGATGACCCACTCATGAAGCTGTGTTCCACTCCAACGTGTTACTTCACGTATCTGCTGTACAGATATGACCAATACCCATTATTTCCAAATGATTGAATATTTAAAAACTCTGACATAATTGTAGCATGCAACGTATGCAGATTAAACCTTAAAGCTGTTCATTGATTATCACAAATTTTCTGTATCTTCTCATGAATTAAGTTCTCAGCCATTATTAGTTGCAATAGCTTTTATAGGCACTTCCACTTCTTTCAACTCCATTAATCCTTTAACAGCCTAATGTGCTTTGGTGTCAATCATCATCTTGAGAAATGCTTGCAAAGAAAATGAGAAGTTAACGATACGTTGACAGCTGTTTGTGAAGATCTTTGTGTCACCTTAGCAAGCCACAGGAAACTTGTTAGGAATATACATTCTGTAAGAAGCAAAGGTTGCAAGGTGCAGCTGAAAACAGTCTGGGGAATGTCAGAGGAAAACTGCATTTGCTGAAGTTCTGAACAGCAGCTCTTAGTTTGCAGTCTCTTGGAAATTTTTTGAAGTATAGATTAAATAATTCCAGATTAAAATAAATAAATAAATAAATAAATAAATAAATAAAAGGTCTTAGCTTTCAGCTCTTTCTACATTTAATACTCTTTTTTGTGCCTGGGAGGAGCCCTGCTCTCATTCACTGCTGCCTTTTCATGCGCTGCGCTCCTTTCTCATACAATCCCTCTTGAGTAATTTTCACGTTCTGTATCTATTTCTCTTCCTCCTAACTGCATCCTGACTGCACCAATTCCTCAATTTTGCCAGCTTGTTTTTTTCCCTCCCATCTCTGACTTTGTTGGGGCAATGGGCCACCTCCTTTTTTCATCTCTAGTTTGTACACTACTGTGGTGGGATCCTACTTATTACTTGCTCCAATGCACATGTTGGGGAGCACCTGTAATTACCATTGCCCAGGAAAGCAGATGTGTTTTTAAGTCTTGCCTTTGCACAGTAGTTGCTGATAAAAGCCAGATGGCATTGATGGAGGTGGATATTGCTGAGATGAGCTCCCAGTAAGTGTTGATCCACTGGACACCTACTTGCTTGTTTGCATTAATCTCTTCCAGTTTTGGATGCTAACATATAATCTGGTCAGCTGAGCTTTACCAATTTCTCATGGCTGTAACAGCAACAAGTGTGACTGCTTGAACAGCTGCAGAATGTTTTGTTTGCCTTTAGAAATGTAATAAAGTAGTTCTAGCAGGCAGTGCAGGTGGGTTCTTGTAGTTGGAAGAGGCACTGGCAATACTCAGAAAATCAGATTATTTTTTTTTCATGTGCAAGGTTTATTAGAAGCCAATCTGAAGCACAGAGTTTTTTCACCCTGGGTTTTAGTTGCTAGCTGCCAGACCATGCCATTTTACCATTTCATGTTTTAGTAATAGAGAATAGTTTCTACCAGCCAAAACAGCAGTACTTGTAAAAATTAAAGTCTCTCTGTTATCTTACCATCCAGTATTTCTAACAGAAGCCAGATCCAAGTCCTAACCTAGGTATAGGGTTCACTGCACAAAGCACAGCAGTATTTATCTCATGATTTCTGATTTTACTCATCTCTTGTGATGTTCCTCCTTCCTTCACCCACACCTCTGGATTCCCCCACTGTCCTTGAGAACATCAGCCCAAAATAAGGGAGAGTTCAACCATGGGTGTCATGGCTAGTCTGCTTTGTCATTGCTGAAGCAAAGGGTGGAGAGGAAGCCTGCTATGGGACCTTAGAGTGGTAGGAAAGCAAATGCAATTTATTATTTTTCTTCCAACTTGATATTTAAATATAACTGTGGGGTTTTTTTGCTCTTGCATGCTATGCTTAATTTGTGAACTCACCAAAATTGTATCTTTTTTTTCTCAGAATCATCAGACTTTCTTTAAAGATGAAATACTTTTATTGACCCTGGAAAATTTTGTATTCACATGTGGTATGACATGAGATTATGTTCTTTCAGCCACAGGAGAAGACATAGGTATCTGTCCTTTAATTATTGAGTTTAAAGCAAAAGATGCTTTCTCTTGCTTGCAGAGGTTCGGAAGGAATGAAAATTAAAAGCTGTAGCTTATTAAGTAATATCTTTTATTTTGATTGTTTTTTTTCCTCCATCTGATACTTCGTAAGGACTGGAAGAGGAACACAGACAATATTAAGCTTATATTTTAATGTTATAGCAAAAGTTCCATATGGATACATGTATTTTAATGGCCAATTAGCATTTTCTGACAGAAGTGGACTGGTTTTGTGAGAAGGAATGCATGTTATTTTAATACTTATTAAAGTTAAGACTTGATCCCCATCCCTGGAGGCATTCAAAGCCAGGTTGGATGGGGCCCTCAGCAGTCTAATCTGGTGGGAGGCAGCCCTGCCCATGGCAGGCACTGGGACTGGATGAGCTTTAAGTTCCCTTCCACCTCAAACCATTCTATGATGATGATTCAGGAAAATACCTCTCCATATCAAGATGGGGCAATCACTTCAACTTAAATACAGGAAATGTTGGGCATAATAGCCATTACTCGCACAGATCTTGTTAACAAGAACATAATCTCCTAATCACTCCCTTGACAGCAAACTCAGATAATAGAAGCATAGTTGGGCTCCTGCCAAGCAACTCAAGAACTCCAATTTCACACCCAATCTCCTGCAGGAGTGCCAGGATAACCTCAATTATTCACGGAAGAAGAGCCTAACCGCTGTGAATTTATAGTTCCTTATACCTGCAATTTTAAAAAGAAAAAAACATGAATTGGGAGGGTACAAAATACTGAGTAAGAAATAGGAACATATACCTCTTGATCTGTTTATACTACACACCAAAGCAGTATATGACCACTAAGGATGTAAACATCCTAGTGTATCTCTTCACTCCCTTGAATTAGACCTTGAGGAAAAAGTTTTGTTGTTTTTTTCTTTAAAAACTGTAGTAGTTAGAAGTCAAAGGAACAGAATCTAATTTTTAGAAGCTCTGGGTCCCTGTGCATCCATGGCATGCATGTGTTTTAATGGGGTTTGCAAAGGTTTTTAATCTTGCATCATCTTCATGATGGCAGTGATGAAGAAAGGAGCCTACACTGGTGGTGGAGACTTTTGATAGGTTGTGCTGGTGTAAGTAGAGATTGCTGCAACTTCATAGATATGGTTGGCTTAAAATTTGATGCACTTCCAGTACAAATAAATACTAAAAGCTCTTAGGCTTCACTCAGTTTGCTACATCAGTGCTTCTAAAAGGCAAGCAACCAAGCAAGCTCACCCACTTAACTTTTCTAGACCATATGGCAGAAAATGCAAATATTGGGACAAGGTTAATTTTATTTATCTACATTTTACCATTATCTGGTAAAGCTGTCAACTAGCTATCTACTTTTCTTTTTTTTCATTAGTAAACAGAGCACACAAGAAGTTGACAACACAATCATCTTGCTTCAAACCTTATTACAGGCTGAGTTTCTGGGTGGGATGAAGGGTGGAGCCAGACATTTAGCTACACCCATGGTGAGGTTTATAAGGAGGTTTCCAGGGAAGCTCTTTTTTATTTACTAGTCTCTGGCAACTGTCAGTTTTATTTAGCAGGTTTGTTTGTTTGTTTGTTTGTTTGTTTGTTTTCAATTGTTAATATGTCAAGGCTTCATAAAGACTCACGTAATGGGGATAGACTTCCAAATACATCTTTGAAACAGCGAAGTAAGGTAAGTCATGGAGTTTGCTTTACTAGCTTAGTTCCTTTTTGTGCATAATACATCTGAGGCAGAGACCTGAGTACTACTGTAATTTCAAAGGCCTGTATTTTCTTTGCTGTGTATAATTGAAGTTTTGTTCTCTGTAGTTTTGCATTCCTATAATGCTAATTCAAGTGGGGGAAAAAAACAACCTTAAATATCCCCAAATTTTGTAGACTTTGGGGAGGTTAGTATTGGCTACAGGGTGATCTGGTCTTTAAGAGTGATGGCTTTAAGGACTAATTTGTGCCACCTGTCTGTAACATGGAGGTTATTGTGGTTTTTGTTATGGTGCTGCTGTTTCTTAGCCACCCCAATATTAACTTCTCAAATGTACAAATAAAAGATATGCTATGCTTAATTGCATAATTACTGTGGCTTAGTCAGAACTCTTTGATACACCCAGGAATCCTGTCATAATTCTGGTTTGAATTGTATCACAGTTTCCTTTTATACAACTGCACGTAAATGCTTAGAAACTATTCTGTTCAACAGAGGTCTCTTGAGTTACTATGAATGTCCTGAAATGAAAATCTGTGCTATGAAGGCTTGTTGCTGTTCAACATAGGTGCTTCTGTTGGCATAATGCTTTTCTAGATGCATCTGTATTTGTTCATAAGGTGCCTGGGTGAAAACATTCATAATCTGCTACTGAAGAACTAAGAAATGATCACAGCAACGTAGAGAGGATGCAGCTGGGGCGTATCAAGAGTAATGGTCAGCATAAAAATACCTCTCTTGCACTGGTTTCCTAGCTGAGCTTACTGCTGGTAAAGTGTAATTGCATGAAACTAGCAAGAAAGGACTGAACCTTGGAAATGCCTTTTTTGGAGCTCCCGTCAGGCCTTTGGCAAAATGGAAGAAAGCCTGGACTTATTAAAAAATGCGATAAGCTACCAGAGACATGTATGTGAAAAGTTAACTTTTTCCTGCAATCAATTCATTTGTAGCCATCCAGATTTTCTTTTGTGACCTTTCAGTTTAGAAGGAATGAAGTCACATTTTATTTTGTTTTCAGTCATTGCTCCCAAAACATGGGAAGTATTTGATGATCACTTGTCTACAAGTTTTTCTGCCAAGTGCTAAGTTTCACTACCAAGTGCCACAAAAATAGCCGAAGTCTTGGTTTCCACAGAGCTGGTGCTGTTTATGGGTTCTCTTTTTTTTTTTTTTTTTTTTTTTTTTCCCCTAGCTGTAAGCAAAACTGTATCTGGCAAGAGAAGCTGACTGACAGCCCCTTGGGCAAAATGGTATGATGCAAGTTAGAGACGCTGTCAGAGCATTTTGACAGTGTGTACTTAGTAGACTTGAGAAAATGAATGCATCCTGAGTTTGAGGAGACACATTTTCTGCCATGATAATGCTGTTGTTTTGCTTTGGAGCTGGTACTGTCAATATTGAACTTGTAGGGTGCTTAAGCCACGTGGTCATTTCCACTTTTTACAATGTGTTTTTACTGATATGTGACAAAACTGGTTGTGGTGGGAGGAGGCTTGTTGAAAGCAGAGCAGCATCCTGCAGAGAAGTCCCTTGGCCTTAGCCAATGCCATTCTTCCAATATCTTGACGTGCTGTGGTTGGATTCTTCATAGATATTCTTCAGTGCGTTGCATTTATTTTAAGTTTTGTTGCTAACTGGTATATTAACGAACTGTTCAAAAATACTTGCTGTTACTATCTGTTTTGTTAATACAGTAAACGGGAGGAAGAAAGAGGAAAATAGAATCATAAAATAGATTCATTACAGTTGGAAAAGACCTCTAAGACCATCCAGTCCAACTGTCAGCCCGTCCGCACCATGCCCACTAGCCATGAACACGTCCAGAGATGGTGACTTCACCAGCCCCCTGGACAGGCTGTTCCAATGCTGCACCACTCTTTCCAGGAAGAATTTTTCCTTATATCCAGCCTGATACTTTCAATACCAGCAGAGAATTGTAGATGTTCCTGCTCTTGGATTCTTTTGGATGGGTTTTCTGAATCAGAAAGTTTGAACTTTTTCAAGTGAGCAATGTAGAGTTATTTAGGATATTGATACAATGCCTAATGTGTCTGTACATTTTGTCGCCTCTCTAAACTGGAATTAAAATGACTTTTGTCTTTTTGTGACTTGAAGAGTGATACTCTTGGAATAAAGCCCACGTATTTATGATGCTCACCTACTATTCAACACAAATGAGTCAAAGGACACTTACCCTATCACAGATTATTTTCTGTATTTGATCAAATTTAGGTAATTTTAATAGACTATTTTTGAGTAGCCAAACTGCAAACATAAGGATGCCATCTTTCTCTCCTGATTCTTTTTATTTTTTGGAGCCGTGTTAGTACTAAGTGCAGAAAGTCCACAAAGATGGACTTTCTTGGTAGTAAGCTGTGTAATTAAGTGACAAATGAATGATGAAAACCTTTCAGTAACTTATTTTATTTGGTGTGGTGTATGAATCCTAGAATTCTTTGAGTTGAAAGGGACCCTTAAAGGTCATCTAGTCCAACTTCCCTGCAGTGACGAATGGCACTGGCAGTTGGATTACTCCAGACTGGTGTTTTGTTAGTCCTGTCATATTTAAATAGTTTTGTTATCAGAAGTTTAAAGCATAAAACTTCATTGTATCTTGATGGATGCTAAAATTAAATTTCATCTGGCTCTCCCTTCCTCGTCCTTGTATGGCAGCAGGAGAGCATTCAGAACCAAGCTGAGGGAGGTGTGGGGCTGCCTACAGGTATCACTTCTAGTGGGAAGAGAGATGACTGTGGAGAAGGGTAGCCCCAGGGGATGAAGAGGGCAAAGTGGATGGAGATAGGCCCCATCCCGATGGTGTCTTCTGGACTTTGCCCAGCTTTTAAGCCTTGCTGGCCCTGAACAGTCTCCAGTGACTCTCCTTGTTTCCCATAATCTGTTCTGCTGCCATCAAGAAACTGAGCTTTCTAACTCCTGCATGAGGATGGAAATGCATTTTATCTATATTCTTGGGTCAGCAAGTTTTCAATATACCATTGAGAGGACCTGAGCTGGCCCTGCTTACTGGGTGCCTTGTTACCTTGAGAACAAGAAAACCTCTATGGATTCTCCTGATTCTCTTGGTTTGTTTAGATTTTAGGAACCTGAAATCAGAGGGCTTTTACAGATTCTAAAGTCATTGCAGTTTCTTCAAGATGACTGGATGTTCTTAGTAGTAATTTTTCTCAGGGTGTTGTTAGAGGGAAGTGTAAGCTGGCCTCTACTGCCCTGGGTAAGTTCAAGTCAAGCCAAGCTGCAAAGGTTAAACGAGATGCTGCCTCTAGTGGATTTGAAATTTTGCTATCTCTTTATCTACCTGACAATCATGCAAATGAGCAACATTTCTCATCATGAGGCAGGAGCCTGAAGTTCAGCTTCTCTGTGCATTGTAGCAGAGGCAATGAAAATTCTCCTTCAGTAACTAAGATCATAAGAGGTTTTATTTGTCTGTGTATGATAAAACTGAGAAATAAATGTAACTGCCAGTCACCCAGCCAGATGTTATTGACCTGAAATAGCTTTTGTGAAGTGTGCTAAATGCTTGAAGGCCACATCAGGCAAGAGATGTGATTAGTGCTATACTTATGTTTTTAGGGTGATGCATTGTCTGCAGCAGCAATAATCATTCATTGGGATGCAGGGACTATAACACATGATCATGTTAGAAAACCAGATAGAGAAATGCTATGATGGGCTTGTCAAATGACAGGGAG
This sequence comes from Tetrao urogallus, assembly GCF_951394365.1. NCBI lineage: Eukaryota > Metazoa > Chordata > Aves > Galliformes > Phasianidae > Tetrao > Tetrao urogallus. The sequence continues at coordinate 40,853,352 of NC_136815.1, read as the reverse complement.
CTTATTATGTAGCTGTGGGCCAACAAGAACCATTTGTCTGACTGATGGCAGTGATGTCTTTTGTCTTCCTTTGAAAGGAACGCGTAGCTACTGGTACAGTGTCTGTCCATTAAAACAATGTGGCACTGAGGAGTTGTCACCACTTTGTTCACTGTGCTTTAGTGTGAAAAATTCAGAGTATCGCCTTGCTCTGCATGAAGATCCTATTGACGTTTTATTGAATTTGGTAATGCACTATAAGATAAATGTATAGGTTCTGCTGCAGCCTAAATGCATCAATTTAAATCCTCCAAGACAGTGGTGCAGGAGCTGTTATTTCCTGTATGTCTCCCTCTGTGCAGTATAGATTATTAATGGTGTTGTGTGTGTGTGTGTTATCTACTTACATTTGAATTCTGAACCTTCTTGAATTTGAACCTGAAACTGCAGAAGGAAGTTTGATGAGAGCAATATCTGAGATAGAACTGCATGGTGTATTTCTCCCTGTCTCACAATCCCAGGTGTGGAGGTTGGTCTTAAAGAGTGTTGGTGACTGTCAGTGTCTCACTGCAAAATTGCACTGGAGGAAAGCAGTGAAACTTCCATCATCTCCTTGCAAATCAATAAATCTACTGGCAGGGGAAAGGGGCAGCAACTGGTGTTTGTGAATTTATGGGTTCTCGTTCATGGCCTACTTTCTGCTGTAGAACGGTAGGAAAAAGAGCACAGCACCTCAGCAAGAAGAGGTTATAAGCATCTGCTTTAAGGAAAGCAAAAGTATTTCTGGGAATAAAAATAATTGGATTCCAAATATAACTAAACATCGGTCCAATAAAGTTGAGACAGCTTCAGCTGTGTTATTCTTTGCATATCTTGTATGCCAAAATATATTATCATGGTCATTTTCATATTCTGGAAATTCGACATCAATTTGTCATCAAAAAAGAGCAGGCAAGCTGAATCCTGGCAGTTGTCTTTAGGATACAGCAGTTTGTCTAAGCTGACACATCGTGTTGAGGGAGAGCAGAGTTACACTGAAGTAAAGTGATGTGCTTGTGCTTTGACAAGCAAAAGGCATTTAGCTTGTTTGGTAGGTTGCCAAACATTGTCATTTGAGAGCGTTGCAAAGACTGCCAGCTGTCTGTATGTGAACAAAATATCTGGGTGAATTAGAATTTGTCCCACTGAATGTCTCACCAGAAATGACCTTGCCTGGTCTCATGTATTCAAACTCAATTGTAGCCTACTGCAGCCTTCAAATGACACTTGAGACCAGGGCAGCAGTACTAAAAACAGTGTTGAGAGAGAGGTGGATTTCCCAGAAAGATTGAATCAGATATATGCATACTCTATCATAACGTCTTCCACAAAACAGGAGTGACGAGGAACAACTGCCAGTGTTTTGTTTTTCCATCCAAGCTAAAAGATTTCACCTTCTAGGTGTGAAAAATCAGCCAGTGTAGAAGTTCTGTCAGCTAGAGAAATAGTAGATATGTAAATGGTGAATCCATCCACAGTATTTGTTTCTCTGGTTAAGTTGTTGGTTTCTTGCTTAGTTTGGACAGCAAACAGAAAACAGAGCGTGTCTGGGAAAGGCAGTATGAGAAGTATCCACACTTACATTGCATATGCTACTAAAAGGAGTTTAGTACTCCTCCAGACCAATATTTGCATGCAGTGTGCTGAAGGAAAAGACTTTTCAAAGCCAAAATACCGTGGAAGCTCAAATTCAATCTGATATGATAGAACAACTTGGAAATTTCCCAGTCAGCTTTTATCTAATGAGCAGAAATAATGCATGTCTTCAAGTTAAAGTGCCAGTCTGCTTTGTTCTGCGGCGTTTGTCAGCAGAACAAATAAAGAAAAGTAAAAATTCCACTTAGTTTTGTACTGTAGCTTCTTGGAGGAAATACTGCAGCTCACAAATGCAGCCCAGAAATTTCTGATTTGAAATTTAAATACAAACTTCCCTTTCAAAACAATACAATGCTAACTTGAAAGGATGAAGCCTAGCACCCGGCCTTGAGAGCCCCCTTGCATGTGACTTGCTTTAACTGTGTGTAATATCATAGTCTAACTAAATGAGATAACAAGCTGTCACTATTATTTGTGCTTCCTGTGTCAAATATACAGGTCTTGCAATTTCATCTATACTAGTTACTTCTATGGTGTCATTATCGTAATGCAAGTGCACTCAATTTTCCATGCATTTTAGCTTTACCAGTTTGCAGGCAGGATGTGAGGTTGCTTCCACTTGCTAATCAGATCAGAAGCCTGCACTTGTAAATGGTCTTACTGAGAATATTAGGCAGCTGCACTCATCGGTGAAGTTCTGCTTCTTCAAGTGATCAAAGCTACTGCCACCTGGGAGGGCTGAGCAGCTCAGAACTCACCATTGTGATGTGTGGATTAGATACTAAATAGTGTTTCTCTGCCTTCTTCCTAAGAGGTCCAGTCCTATCAGCATGTTCAGATCATGTTACTTGTGCGCCACATAGCAATCAGTGACTGCTTTCATTGAAAGTATTTATGGAAGGTATGGAGTGATGGTGTGCCAGTCTTCTGCCTTGTAGATGAGGATGGAGGACTGACTCAAAACATGAGAAACTGTTGAGGATCTGCCCATGAGCAGAGAAGGCTTGGAGAAGGCTTAAAACATGGCTATGCAAGGAGTTTCCTGGCCACCTGGCTGTGAGCATAGTCCTTCGAAAAAAGTTTGGCACTCAGGGATACTAGTGCCCTTGCATATCTATGGAAAAATGGCTCTTATGTACCTTATCTAATCAGGGATTCACGGGAAGAATTCCACAAACTGTGGCCTGACTGCTTTTACAAGTGTGTACATCTGTAATTTATTGCGAGCCAACCATTCCACTCACGTGAGAGAGGAGTCCAAGAATTCTTTAGCTGTTTGACCAGTGCTATAGAGAGCAAAGATTTGTTTTCATATTGGTAACTTACATATGAGTACATTGTGCATTATGTATTATAACTATACTTCTGCATTGCATATTTAGACTTTTAAGGAGTAAAATAAAAATTTTGATACAAGATTTTTTCTGTTTTTGCCATCTCCACAGATACTGGAATCTATTTTACGTTGTTGAGTTAGTTCTATAATTTTTTTATATTGAGGAACTTCAGGCAGAGAGACACCAAAGGTTTTAAAAGGACAGAGATATGTGATGTGTCATGGAGTCTAGCATTCCAGCTAGGACTCTGCTTCGTGAGTGAGCCACGAGCAGCCTGCAGTTGTAGTACTTTCATACAGAAATATAGGATGACACAAGTTGAAAGAGGCCTCTGGAGGTTGTCCAGAGGTTCCTATTGAACCTAATCCCAATAGATTAGTTTGCTCAGGGACTTGTTGAGCTCTGCATGTCTCAAAGAACAGACTTCACAGCTTCACTGAACCCAATATTCAACCACCCTCATGCTAAAAACACTCTTCCTAACATGTAATCAGGATTTACTCTGTTGAAACTTGCCTGTTGACTCTTTCACTGCCAATGCATATCTTTAAGAAGGGCTTGGTCCCATCTTCTGTATGCCCTTCCCACAGGTAGCTGTGGGCTGCAATGGGACATCGTCCCACACCCTGAGCCTTCTCTCCATCAGGCTGGGCAAGCTCAGGTCCCTCAGCCTCACCTGCACCATGTGCTCCAGCCCCTACACCACCTGGGTGTAGTGGGCTGGGCTCCAGTTTGTCTGTCTCTGGTTTGTGGTTGCCCAGGACTCAGGTATGCTGCTTTCGCAAGGACTGATTATAGGGGAAAAATCACTGCTCTGGATCTGCAAATCCAGCCCACAAAGGCCCTCAGTTTTGTTTTGTTTTTCCTCTCCAGCTGGCTGGCACCCAGCCTGTGTAGTCCATCAGGGTTGTTTCCCTCTCAGGGACAAACATCTGTGCACTTGCTTTCCAGGCTATGCCTGCTTCTTTCCTGTGATGAAATAGGCACAGGTAGTGAATCCTGTACTGTTGTGGAGATTATTTTTACTTTCTGAAAAAAGACACTGAATTTCTCACCTCAACAGAGGTTGCTACTCTATCAGATGGACATGCCAGCAGCAGAGTGGTGTTTTAGAGCAGAAGATTGGTAGGAGCTTTATCCCCCTCCTTGGGAACACCTACCTGATTAATGCTGAATACTCTCTGATATGCTTATTTTCCTTCACTTGCTGCAGAGGTCCAAAAAATTAATGTCACAAGAAAGAAAGATTCAGCCCTTTTAATCTTATCCCCTACCAAGCCACTTGCATTTTTCTTGGGCACATCTAGAAGTGAAAGGGTAAAAGGTACACTTAAACTTAATGCTTTTCCCTGGACTTTATTTTGGTGTGTTTTGATTCTGGTGTATGAAACAATGCATAAAACTGATAAGCTCCAGCCATTCTTAAACCAAGAACATGGTATAATCTCTACCAGAAATGAAATCAAAAAGCAGATTTATTGCACACAGAAGTGAGTCAGTAGCAAACTGCAGTCAGCTGTGCAGAATGTAAGTGGGTGCTTAACAAAACTGGTGGCTGTGCTGGCTGTGGGAACCAACAGGTGTAGGCACTGACAATGCAAGTAGAACAGACTTTCAACTAACATGATAGAAGTTGAAATGGAGGCATCAGTGAATCTGAGGTAAAGGTTTAACAAGAATGTGTCTCCAATAATTGAAGTAAGATAAGAAGTAAAGGAAGATCTTTTTTAGGCTGAAACAGAGCTAAGTATGATGTGGCAGCCTGCTGCTAAGTACAGAGAATGACACACTTTGTGTTCTTCTTATTAAGTCTGCCACCTACTGCTTGATGCACTTGCCTGGCATTGCAAAAAGCCAAACTTTAACCAAAATCATGTAGAAGATGATTATTGCATCTTCAGTTTTATGGGCAGGAAGGCAGAGGAGTTTACTGATGGGAGGAGGGCAGGTGGGCTGCTGCAAAAAGTGGATGTTTTGCTGTAGCTGGCCACAGCTTTGAACCCAATGTTGTCTTTAAGACATCTGCATCTGGGAAACTCCAGCTTCCAGGATGGAGGGGAGAAGACAACAGAAACAGGAGAAGACGATTACTGCTCTCTGGGGAGTAAAGTAGGGTGGAAGGAGACTTTTGGAGAAATGATGCATGTCGTTTGCTACTAAGTTGTTAAACGGGATGTGCTTGGATTTACTTTATATGTAAACAAGCAAAAAAAGATTGGCTGCACTATAAATGAGAGGGAGGGAGCTGAGTTCTAAAGGAAGTCTCTAGACTTCTTTCATGCCAGTATGTGACTTGAAATCAGAGCAGTGACTGAGAAGCAGAACCGCTGGAACTAAGCCCTGTTAGAAATGGCGACAATAAAGGAGGTGGGAAGCTTGGATGGGCGCTCAGTAGCGGCATCTTGTGTCTTCTGTAGCTGCCTTCCTTCTTGAGAGCTCTGAGCCAAAACAGCATCTCTCATGGTTTTGGAGTTGTGAACGGTACTAAACTCAACTCTGTTGATCTATTTGCTTTGAATCTGTGTCTTTGTGCAAGAATCTGACTTTGCAGAAACCTGTGGGCAAGTGCAGAGGATTCACCCAAGAATGATGAGACAACAGATCATTGGGCTGGTAATTAGTAGTAAATTAATGGTAAATCCAACTGCTAAATATGTGGATCTTTTCTTGTTTTATTATTACTTTTTAATGTTTTAAATTCACGTATAGATCATGAAAACTAAAGAATTCTTTCCTTTGACACAAGATGTCTTAAAGTTAATATTTTGGTTCATTTTTATTGAACAGGAAAGTATACAAAAATAGTGATATACACTATTTTCTAAGTTAAAATCTGAGTTTATCCGTTCTGAATTTTGTCAAACTATTCTCTAGTCAGTAAATGCCTGGATAGCAGCCACAATGGGTTTGCTCGAATTCTTTCAGCTGCTAAAAATAAGTTGGTTTTGAAGTTGTTTTCTGTAAATGCTGCGGATATCTGAAGCAATAATAGGTGACTGTTAGCCTATATTACAAATCTTTTTCACGCAACATCACTTTCCCAGTCATCACTGGGAGGAGTGAAAAATATATATGCAGAGTAGCAGAGATCATGCAGTCACTGAGACACAGGGGCAGGACACAGGGCTGTGCAACCAGGGGGAATACATCTCCCTCAGACAGAGCCTTGAGCAAAGATAGTAAAATGTGATAGAAGGCATTTGGCTGAAAGAACTTTTAAAAACCATTCTATTCTAACTTTTCCTTGTTGATCCTTTCAGCTTACAGCTATGGCTGCTTCTTCTCTTAGTATGAGTATGTGAGGTGCATCTAAAAATTGTTGTGCCTTGCTTTTTGGAGAGGACTTTTTTTTTTTTTTTTTTTTTTTTTTTAACATCTTATTTTTGGCTTAGTATCTTGGCTTTTGGCCTGCTTTCTCAAATCCATCTTGCTCATTCCTTGTTTTGTTAAGTGTTTGTGTTTGAAGGGATTTTGTTACAGAAACATTCTGAGTTTATTTGTGTGAATGCTTTCAGTAGATGATTCTGCTTGTGGATGTAGCAATAGCTACCAGAAAACAAGTTCATAGAGGGGAAAAGCATGCACTGAGAGAGAGCTTGTGAAAGCTTCCTGAGGTAAGCAGATCAGCCCTGGAGGGCAGTGGTCCTGTTGAATCAACTAACTGTCCCGAGATCCAACAAACACCCAAGAGCAAAAGTCTTTTGAATCTGTCCAAGGCTACCACCAACATGCACTATCATGAAGATCATGTTCTGGAAGTCATCTACATCTGAGAAAGAGACAAACATAGGGTGCAGCGCTGTGGATACAGCTGCTGAACTGAGGAGCCCCACAAAGTTCTTTCTGATCTCCTTCCTGGAAGCCTGTGGCCTGCCAGTCCAACAGCCTTTGGCTGGGCTTGGACTCACGACTTTGAGATCCTCTAGGTATTTATCCTCTCCGCTTTTACTTCTTGGCCTTTTCCCCACGTTTACCAGTGAAAGAAATGACTTCTCTAGATGTTTTGATAAATTAACTATTTAGGAGGTGGGCACCTATTTTAATGTTAGAGTGGCCTGTGTGTGTACTGGGGAGTATTAAGGGGCTGAATTGTGCTTGCTGCTTCATGCATAGCAGTGCTATGATGCCTGAGTCTGCAGCTGTGAGCAGTGTGGCCTGGCATGTGGAGGAGGGAAGGAGCATCCTTACCTCTCCCTTTTCTTTGTTGCCTGCCTTTATCCTTCAACCATTCTAAAGAGGACTCCAGCACCCCATGGTTAGCTCCCTCACATTCAGAAACTAGGATCTCTTCTGCATTCCTTTGTCCACCTAAATTAAATTCTACCTTAATGACCTGGTGTTTCCTACCACTCCCTTGCCTGGATGCTGCTCTGGCATCTCAAGCTAGAAGTACAGGTTGAGGTGTTGGCATGACTTGTGGAGCAGGTGGAGGCCTGGGAGTGCTGCTGCACACGGCGGCAAATGAATGCCAATTATCTCACCAGGCCAAAGCCACCATGCTGCTCATTACCTGTGGCTCAGGTGAGCACCTGCATGCAGGTAGAAGTCAGGAGATGCTGCTGAGGTGTACATGCTTGGTTTGACCTGTCTGTAAATCATCAGTTTTCAGGCATTAGTCACCTCTGTTATGATGACTTTTTTTTTCCCCTCCCTCCTCTTTTTTTATGATTATGTTGTTTATAGGTGAAGTTCAGTGTGGCGTCATTAAACGAACTCTCAAATTGCTGTCTGCTTACTGAAGACAATGAAATAGTTACCTGCCTTTGATGAATAGCACTCTGTTCAGAAAATGTAGCTGAGAAGTTGTTCCATGATCAGATTGTCTATTGCATTTCCAAGGGAATAACCATGCTTCTCCACTGCTTTTACCTGCTCGTTCTGCTCAACACCTTCTGATGCAAGATCACTTCTCTTCAGCATTGTCTTAAATGTTGTCCTATCCTTACAAGTTCTCAAAGCAGTGCTGTTAGATCCCAAGTTCAGTTCAGAGGGTCTATTTGAGTAAAAGCTAACATACCATGTCAGATTTGCTGTTCCTATGCCAGTAGGATGCCTGAGGTTTGTCAGCTGTGCTGGAATCACTTTCCACATTAAACAAATGGAGGAAAAAAAGTACATTGAAAAGCAAAGCTTAAGAGGCTTGGAGAGATTCAAAGAAATGAAACAATAACACGTTTAATAGCTAATTCCTATTCTGGTTTGGCTTTAAGGTAGCTTCAGCTTTCCAGTCTGCTAGCAGGATTCCTAAGTTCTCTGCCAGAATGACTCACAGCTCCTGGAGCTGGGATCCAGCCCTCTAGACAGACAAGCTGTGTTTAGAGGTCTGTTTACCTTTCTCAGATAATAATGTATTGGAGAGAGACTTGTTTTTTGTTTTCCTCCTCTTAAAATAGAGGTTAGGGTGAATGTAAATTCACCTGCTGGAGCTTCTTGTATCACTCAGACCGGATTCAGCCTGAGCACCACTGGGATCTGTAGTTAATGTAGTTTCATGCTGTTCTGCAGAGGTGGATGCCTTCAGAATACCCCTTCCTGCTGGTGTGTCTCAACAAGTTGGCCATGAATGCAAAACAAGCAATAACTGAAGCCTCAATCTGGGTAAACCATTATTTACCTGCTAGGAATGATATTTCCTGCTGACTGAGAAGGTGAATTAAGAAATCTAGCCACGTAACCCTGGTATGCAATTCATAACACGAACAGAAAACCATATAAGAAAGCCATGTGTGGTTGCTCCTGCTTGTATTTCTGTAGCCTGTGACGTAGCACTTGAGAAAATGGATGTGAGGACAAATCCAGCAGTTGTAGAAAACGGTGCCAAAGAATATGGAAAGGATCGGGCCGTGAATTTGTCTGCTGCAAGGGGGCAGCATCATGGCTTCATTACTAAGTAAGAAAATTCTAAGGATTGCCAGTGTTTTTTTTTTTAGTTTTGTATTAGCAAAACCATAGGTTTTCCTGGGTATTGGTTCATGTTTCTCAATGGTAGTTTTTTTTTTTTTCCCCTCTGTAAATCTGTTAAGGCAAGTGTAGCAAGGCCCTGGTTTCATGACACAATGGTCATAACTGATTGCCTGTGCTCAGCAGAAGCATGGTCAGATGTGCTCAACAATTAAGAATGAACTCTGAATGTAGCCTTGCACAAGGGAGCTCATAGACTTGCTACTATATCAGAGGGACATCTGATTGTTGTGCAGATGTGTTAGACACTGAACTATTGTGTACACAGCTGAATTGGGTTATTGTAATGGGGGAGTTCTCCTCTTGCTTCATTTTTAGAATACGGCTGTTGCATCGCTGCCCAACCAATACGGACAAAGATCATTCAGTGATGTATCTATTTATTTCCTATTTGCTTGTTGAACTAAATGTTTTCATGCTTTCTTTCCAGTACCAAATTGCTGCAAGGAGTAGTTCAAGCCAGCAAACAGGGAAAGTGTTTGGATGCTCAAAGTAAGTACTGTTTCTTTGTATGTGTTTGTTACTGTGTTTGTGATTGATAAAATATTCAAGAATTTGCACTTGATTTGTGTTTTTAATGCAGTAGCTAAATAGATTTGACACCAATAGTTAGTAATATTATTTTGCAATGCATTTGACCACGTAATTAAAAGATTCAAGTCACTAAGAGTTATTCATTCATGCAACAGAAATGATGGAAGCTAAACTAGGTGCCGCAAGCATTTTGGATGTAGCTTGTCTTTTTGGCTGGTGTCAGAAGGAGATGCTGGCAGAAAGGAATGAAAGGAGAAAACTACTATTACTACTGAGAACAATGAGGAAAATCATATTCTTATTTTCGTTTGTTGCCTTTTTTTAATGTTTTAATGTTTTCTGTACACTATTAGCGCTTCCTTTGACGTGAAATGGAAAAGCATACCAAATGCTGTTGTACAGGGTTAGTAATTCAGATGAAATCTGAAGTACTGTCCTGTTTTTCTTTCTTTTAAATTCCCATATATGTGAGTTAAGACCACATCCCATCCAAGCTGGATGCAAACTTAAATTTTCCAGCCTCCAACTTGATTTCTCTGAAATCCTCTCAGTGAGTCACCTGTGAAGAGATGAACGTTACGGAGAAATGCAAGGCCCACAAGGTGGCAATGTTTAGAAAGGATGCTTCTCCAGCAGATCTTTGTTCCTTCCAGCTGCTATCACTTGCTCCCTTTCTATCCTTGCTGTGCGTTACTGCTGCTACACAGGAAGTGATAACTGTTGTCAAAATGCAGTGCAGGATGCCCAGTAATACAATTCTTGTTGGAATAAATGAGCCAGTGGCACTGCACACTGTGCTGTGGTGTGTACTGTGTATGCCTTTTCTCTTGGCAACATTAATAGTTTGCAGTACAGGGCTGGGGGTGTGGTTATTTGTAGCTAGTGCTGAAAATATGTATAGCACTGAAACGATCCTGAGGTTGTATAATGAAGCACTTTCATCTTTAAAATGGACCACCTTGCTTCTGTTAGTGCTTGAAAAGCTGTTACAAGCCTAACTTTGGATGGGGGTAGGAGACGTTGCACTTTGTGGTGGTACTTTCATTCACACTTTTTCATGTAGTTAAGTTGAAAGTAAGAGGTTTGCGTCTGGGCTATTTTAAAGCCTCATTTCACAGTGAAACTGGGGATTTGCTCCAAGTTATTTAGTGTCCTGAAAAAAAAAAAGTTAGCAAAATTTGTCCAGATTCATAATAAACACAAATAATTATTCAGGGTAAACTCTATGGGAAATATAAGAATTGCCTGTGTTAACTTGCGCAGATACACTTAAGGAAGCTGACACTGGGAGAGTTAAAACAGGAGCCTCAGAATCATCAAGTTGCTTTCAGAGCAATTACAAGATATTCAGGTCTCAAGAGCACCCAGAAATCCTCATGAAAAGAACAGTATATAATCTGGAGCTGAAAGAGGCTTGTAAGCAGCAAGGATGAAGCAGGGATGAACTACAGGAGAAATGTGATACCAAGAGCCAGGAAAATGTAATGTGGACGTGCTCCTTCCCTTTGAAGGTGTGGCAGATGGAATTGCAGTGGGGCATTGCCCTGTACTCATCTGAGGCAAATTTCATCTAGCTGTATTCCTGCAGGAATGCAGCTTCATTATTGTTGCTATACTGCATTCTCACAAGTATTTTGGAGCTACAGGAAATTTGAAGAATGCTATGAGCACTGAGCTCAGTGCTGATACTGAGGATGTAGTCTGGTCATACGGATGTTCATTTGGTGGTCATGTACTGTCTCTCTAATAGGAAGTTATCTGAAACATGCAGTTTTCCTAGAATTAGTAACCCTACTCTTGAAGCAACAGAGGGCTCTCCATTGTATTCTCCATGAGTTGCTGCTCACTGTGCAACCGTTCCTCTCCAAATCCTGTAGTCCTTATGACCTATGGTCAAGATAAAAGCGTATCCACCAGCCTCTAACACCAGAGGTTCTTTATATTGCTAGAGAATTAGCTGAACTTAGAACTGCAGAAAGTAAATCCATGTAACATACTGCTATATGCTAGTTGTTGCTCAGGAAACCTTCAATCATGTTCTGGTGCATTTGAGGCTGGCAAACAAGCATACTTTTTGCTGGAGTTAAGTTACATGGAGAATAACATAGGAATGAATGTTGGAGCATCCAAGAATTTTATAGTTCTCACATGAGTTCAGAAATTTTGTGTTAGGATTGCGGGTAGGAGAACAGAAAACAAATTTTATTTATATATAAACACACATCCGTGTATAACATATGCTGAACTACTGACTTGTGATTTGTTCGGGGGGGACCTGAACAAAAAGTCCTGTATGATCTTTTCTCATTCCTCTCTTGTGCAGAAACAAATACTCCCTGGTTCTTCATGCAAATGCTGCATTGAGTTATGTAAACTGTGAAGAATAAAGGCACTTCCCTCTCACTTCATTCTCCTTGCATGCCAGCACCAGCAGTGGTGTAGAATAAATGCTGCTTCTAGATAAGTGAGCTCTGTTTCCAGCTCGGTAGGAACCCTGCCTGCTTCCCCAGACTGGTCCCCTTAATTCCTACCACAGAAGACCTGACTTCCCTAAGGGCTGCTTTGAACTTTCAGCCAAAAGAATTCAGATGTATGAAATATTTGAACTTCTGGGCTGAGCGGACAGCTTTGAAAGCCTTTTCATCCTGTGGAAACAATGTCAGGTCCCCCAAAAAGCAGTGGAGGACATCTGTTTGGGAGTCAGTTCTGTATAGGACACAGCTGCTTTATAATGTTGTTTTGATCCAACATGAGAAAACGGGAGACCTAAATTCTGAACCTAATGGAGAAAAGTTAACTGAAGTGGAATGTTTGTGTATGGCTTTGTAAGCACCAGTCCTTGTTCCCTTCTTAACTTGGGAACTGGTTAGTTTGAATAGCCATTTATGGTATTGTCTGAAAATATTATGAACTTTGGGGTGATATTTATTTTTTCAGCATCCCATACCAAAAATTATCCCACAGAATCACAGCAAAGCAGTGATTCATCAGGAACATAACTTAGCTTTTCTGAACGATAGCACGTGGGTTTGCTAAGACTTAATAATGAGATCCTTTCAAATGCAGAAGCTGACAACAGCACTGACATAAATTCACAATCACAATAACACAGAGGCTTGTGCTTGGAGTTCTTATTAAATAGAAAACTCATTTTCTATTGTAATGAGGATATTATGCTGTTTTTATGCTACTAGTACCTTTTGTGCTCAAAATGTTACAGAGGCCTCCTTTTTCATTTATACACAGTATGAGTGTTGCTATTTTGTGCCACAACTGTCAAAATCATGACAGTATGCAACAGAAATAAGAATGATACCTCTATTTGTGTTTTTGTTGTTGTCGCCTTCTGTGTTTTGCCTGTCAATGATGGTTCATTTATAAATTGGTGAATAATTGATAAAGAATAACTCAAGTATGATTCTGGTTTTATTCTACCAACAATCTTTTTTTTTTTTTTTTTGAGGTACCTTTATAAAAGACAAAAACACAAAACCTTGTCAGATGTGTCAAATATGAGGTATTTGTAGTGCATCCAGATGCTGTAAAATAGCTGTTTCATTTTTCAGAGCAATGTCTGGATTTTATAAATATAGTCTTGCAAATGTAAGTAGAACTTCAGCTGGCTCTATGCAGTCATCCTGCATCTGCTGACAGGTTCAGTTAGGGCAACAGAGGACCTGCTTCTAAAACCTGCGGACTATTGCAGATGTGGTGAGAAGTGTGAAGCAGTGTGCTGTGGCCATGTTTCTGCCTGTATCCCATTCTGTGTGACGTGCACCTGTACTGTGATGTGCTGGGTGCCAGGTGGCCTTCTCTCTGATGCTGTGACTGAAGTAAGAACCTGAGCAGCAAATGCCGGGGTGTTTAGGGCCTCCTCAAGCTGAGAAAAATCCAGTGGGAAGGATTCTGACCTCTGGACATGTCCCTGAAGAGCACAGGAGCCCAAAGAAAGGCTTGGAAAAGCTATGTGAAAATTCTTCCTCTACTGAGGAGAGAATTTTGGTGGGGATTTTTAGGTTTAATGTTTGGGCTGCGTTATAGGTAGTTTTCTTAGTTTTTTTTGTTTTCGTGTTAATTGGTTGTTGTGGTGCTTGTTGGCTTGTTCTTTTTTTGTTGTTTTTTAATTCAAATTTCAGCATTTTCAGTATTTCTTTGCAATCACTGTGGGTGGAAACTTATGCTTTATTAGTTGGCTTCTTAGTCTCTGATGTCAGTAAATTGCCCCATGATCTGTGGCTTCCAGAAAAAATCACCCTGTATGCAGTCACAGTAAAGCATGAGCTGCCAGCAATGCACAGCAGGCTCATGAGGTCAGGTGGATGCAAGGCGTATTTAATTCAAGGAGTTATCCTTAGGTTAAAAATGTTGCTTATAATAATGTCACCTTCAGCCTTCTTGGAGGCTTGATTAGCCAGAAGTAGGGTGTGGGACAGCTGCTGCTGTGTGTTCTGCTGTTGCGTTACAAGGTGGTAAAATTAGAGGTTTTCAGTTTCTTAGGACCTAGTAATTTTCTGCCCTCATTGTGTTTACTCTGCTATTAACTCAGAGCTTACACCCAAGCCCAATTTTTGTGATTACCAGTATCTTCTCCTGCATTTGTTCGTCCTTCAGTGTGGCGCAGGAGCAGAAGGGAGGCCTTGTAGAGGCAGAAGCCTACACAAAGTCCAAGTGGCTCAGCCTCCAAAACCTCAGCTGGAGACCTGCCACCCTACCGTAACAGTACAGCTCTGTTAGAAGTCTGCTGTGAGCAGTTGGGCTGGCTGAGCATCACAGTGCCAGTGTGGGGAGTGCCAGTCCGAGTTTTCTGTCAGTAAATATCCACAGTACAAGGAAAACAGTGGTGCCCTCAAGCTGAGCTTTATGAAGTGGCTTCCATCAGCTTCATCCTCTTACACGAGGCCTGGATTTGGCTCATCGCTAATGACCTGAGTGGGCTGCATGGAATAAACACACTGTGAATAGTGCTGTAGAAAATACTGTTACATTACATTGGACATTTTCAAAACAGTAACTGGTTCCCACCTTGTGTCTTTATAGAAGAACACTATTGATTGCATTCAAGTGTTTTCAGACTTGATCTGATTTCATAACTCAGATCTTTTTTGTCTAATATAAGCGGCTTCGTGTAATCACTCTTCTAAATCAAAAGCTTATGTTTGACAAGTGGGTCACTGGTTAATGGAAGCCAGTCAATCCAGCTGTTTATCTTTTCACTAAGATCATGCACTTTCTGTATGCTCTTGTCTGTTCAAAATGCAGATGTGTATGTTTCCAATAGCACTCCCTCTATTTTCAAATAGGAACCTGAGATTTATTTTGTTTTATCTGTCCCCTACATTCAAATAAACAAATCACAGAGGTATTTCAGCTGGTATCACATTTGATCCACACATATGTATCACTGATTGTGGTATTATTCATTTGATTTTATAAAAGAAAATGCACAGAAGCTCACAAACATTATTTTAACCTCCCAGGCCCCAGCATTTTATGTGTTTCTGTGAACAGATCCACCTTCCATTACAGCAGCCCAATAGTAACTTTCTTCCAACTTCCTTTGTCTCTTAACAAACAGACTTTTTTTTTTGCTAGTTCTGAATTTCAGAATTCCAGAAAGTGCTGGTAGTATGCTGTATCTAAATAAAGCACTTGCAGCATCAGGCTAGTAACAGGCTCAAAGTATTCATGGAAACTTGGTCTGATATGCCAAGTTCCAAAAATCCACTTAGGAAATGTCTGTCTGTGAGATAAGTTTCCTGGCACAGTTTGCTAATCTTTGTTGTTTGGTTTGTTTGGTTGTTTTGTTTTGTTTTTATTCAGAGCACTAGCGTAAGTGTAACATTATGGTTAAAATTATCTATGAATATTTTTCCTCTTTATTTGACAACTATCTTAGTGATGAAGACTGAGTAAACAGTAAGGTACTAATCATTTACTGTTGGGGAAAAAAAAAATCTATCTTTTGTCAATAGATGAGGAAACTATCACTTGTTCAAGGTTAGTAATACACTTATGTAAGGGAGCAATAATATTGTATTTAAAAGAATGACTTCTTGCTCCCAAAGAAGCAAAGCTGCTCAGTTTCTCTGAGTTGGTGATTTTAAGTAAACCCTTGCAACCTGGTGTTTGGGAGATGCCCTCAAGGGTTCCAGCTGTGATGTGTTAAGAGGAGATGTCTCACCTACAGTGAGGAGCTGTGGAGGTGATGGAGTCATAAAAACAGGTGTTGGGGCTTGAGGTGGGTGCGTGTGAATGTGCATACACCTTAGCTCTTACTTCTGTAGTGCATTCTTCTCGTTCTGTAGATGAAATGAGGCGTTATTAGCTAATGACAGTGTGTTAGCTGGACAAAAGGCACGCTGGGGGCTTTGTGTGGGGGAAGGAAACCGGTGTGACCCAGGTTCTCTGCAGGTGGCTGATGAAGGAAAGTGGAAACTGCCAGAGCACTACAGAGGGTGATGCTTGACAAAGGAAGGGTGGAAAAGAATAGGAGAAGGAACAATGGGAAACCCCAGATGGGGAAGAAATCTCGAGATGAAAGGAGGAGCCACTCATCTCATTATAGCAACGGAGAAAAGGGGTGGGTTTGCTTAGCTGCAGAGCCAGTTAGGAAGAGCAAACTTAGCTAAAAGAACTCGTGCATCAGAAAGCAAACCCTGGAAGAAGAGAGTGTGACCCAGCACCTGCCACGAGGGCAAGGCAGGGGAAATTTGTGCAGACAAGTGACAATGTTTTGAGGAAGCTGGTTGTAACAGCAGGGCCTGATTCTGTACTTGCAAAATGAGGAAAGTTGGCAGAAAATAGATTTTGTAAGATGCTATAAATGTATGAGATAAAAAGCAGTTATTGAGAGAAGGTTGAAATGCAAACAAAAACAAACACAGCTCTTTTTGTGTAATTTCTTGGCGTTTGCTAATTTGATGGGCACTTAATGCATGCTCTGTAAGAGAACTTTTTGTAGCATGCTGTAAGAACATGAGTAAACCTCCTATTTTGCAGAAAGGCACTGGGTTCCTGAGTTCTGCAGTTGCTGAATGGTCACACACTACTGAATGATTTGGCAGTAAGATTTTGCTCTGAAGCAGGCATGAATGCACTCTGTATTTCTTTCCCATTACCTAAAGTATGTAATAATGTTTATGTTGGCATTTTGAAGGGTGTGGGAGGACAGACACCTAATTAACTGTTTCCTGGGGCAAAGTAACCCCTTCAGATGTTGGTCTGTAATGGTTCTGCCCTTTTAGTTGTTTGGTTGAAGCATTTTTTATTTCAAAAACTCTATCGACCTCTGCAGGAATCATTGTTTTCTTGTGCCAGGCCTCTTTCTTCTTTAGCAGTGGTGTCTTGGACAGCTTGGTAGACTTTGGCAAGTATAATTTTCCTTGTGATAGCTATAATCCTATGCAAACTTTGCATGTTCAGTAACTAATGCTGGTACAGGACAAAGGCCTGTGCTGTAAGTAGGTCTTGACTGATAATCATTGCAAAGCTTTTAAACTTCTACTTACGTTATATAGAGGTACTATGCATTTATATGTGGCATTTAGTTACTTGGATAACATGCACAAATCAAATAACTGTCAACTACAAATCTCTTGCTGCACAACATGAGCAGAGAATCACTTATGATTATTAGCTATTCTTGAATTCCTGGTATATAATAACAGTGCCAGGTCAAGTTTTCAGCACTGTAGTGTAACAGGTACTGCTCAAAATCATCACCTACCAATAAGGTATCATTGTAATGCAGGACCTCAGGCATATCAGGTTTTCATGCTAGAAACCTGTACCCTTGACAGATAGCATTGCAAAGCATTTGTCCTCCCTAATCTTCCCTACATTGCTTTTTTGAAACATGTCATTAGACTGAAGTGTCTTTAAAGTACATTGCTATTATATTTTGTGTTGAGTATAAGAATGACTGTTAGAGAGTTAGATTTTCCATTTCTGTATGTTGCTTTTTTATTTCACCATTTTTCCACCCACTTATCTTGAATTCCAGGAAAGCCAAGAAGGTTCCTTGACAGCTGAAAACACTTAAATTAAATAAAAAATGCTAGATTCCTCTTCTACTCTTACATTTCTGAAGCCTTCAATTCTTTTGCCAGTCATAATTTGATGGATTGTTTTTATATAGTATACAAATGTCTGAAGTCCTGATCATCTTATATTTTAACAAGTTACACCATGAACAACTCCAGCCAAGTACTTCCATGTAAACGTGCGTGCACAAGGAGTGAGTCAGGCCCTTCTCTTTATTCTTTTTAATCAGTATTAAAGACAGGGTGAGATGGAAGAGTTGTTATTTCAAGCATTTGTTGATCACAGCTGACGTTTATAGGTTTTCAAATGAAGTGACTCCCCAAAATGTGCCTGAAAGCTTGTGATAACCCAGTACATGCTAAATGTTGACTAAAGAATTCAAATATTGATTTGGTCTGAAGTAAAGGGAAGTAGAAATTTCTCCTTTTTGTAACCATCATTCACTGAACATTTCCTGCTGTCACTGCTTTTTGTTATGTAGGAAGTGTTGTGTAAAAAGTGTTTCACATTCAGTGTGAACTAGTAGTGTTTTTAACCTGGAAACCTTTGATATATATTGAAGGATGCTTTTTTTTTTTTTTTTTTTTTTTTTTTCCCTGGATAGGAGTTGTTTTTCTATAAAGCAGACAGATTTAGCTAAATCCTGAAAGTGCTGAGTTTAGCAAGCTATCTATTAATTCTAATCAAACAATTTGAACAACATTAAAGTATATGATTTGAGTCACAATATCTGCTCTGTTTGACGGTTTTTGAAATCCTATTTCTGTGAACAGCAACAACAAAAGAAAATCCTGGGTTGTTTTTGTTTTTGTTTTAGACGGTTTTTGAATCTTGAAATAATAGTCTGATTTCTATTTGCTTTCTACAGCAACTACAAAAGATAGTTACAAAAGTTACAAAAGCTGCTACCTTTCTAAAGAAAAATGCCCACAGGCGGTGGCTCTTCAAGACTATCCTCTTTAGTGAGGAATTCATACACTAATGGCCAGATTGGATTTGCAGCTTATGGCTAAATTTTCAGGAATGCCTCGCTGACAAAGACCTGAACTTTTCTCTCACTCTTCCTCCCAGGCACAGAACACTTTAAAATGTGAAATATGACCTCTGAAATATAAATATGCCCATATATTTAAAAATAGGCTTGAATTACCTCATAGGGATATGGTCCATGCACATTGTCTAATTGGGACAGCCCTCTCTTTCTTTCTCTTTCTGTCTCTCTCCAGGGAAGGCAAATAATCAAGACTTTGCTTAAAGTGGCAACAGTATGATCCCCAGGGGCGGGAAGCTCATTCTTTATCTACAGGATGTCTGGAGTGATAAGTAGCTGTTTTAATAAAATTCATGCAGTGTTTCTTTGTCCTGACAAATCATTACTGTTTGCTCTTTGGCATGATTAATTTAAATGCAGCATGCCCTGAAACATACGGCATTGAAGGAAGTAATGGCATGGGAGAGTTGGTTTGGTGCCATGTATACAAAGAGAAACGTACAGTTCTGGTTTAGAGTTATCATTTTAAGTGATTTTACATCACAGTGGGAGCTTTCCTTTGGCTTAATCAGTGAGGCCGTTGGATGATATGTCAGTGAAACAGGAAATGTGAGCTCTTCTGCACGGGCCAGGTTAGCCTGAAACATATCGTACAGCACATCGCATCTGATATGCGTTCCATGGGTTAGTTAACATTGCTGTTGCTAATTCCCCTATGGATGTTTCTGTGTAATTGTTATCATTACAGGTTGGAACCATGCATTAATTTAGGCTGGCACAAACTAGTGCTCCCTAACAGATGTGTAGTTGCAGATATCACATCTGCACTTCCATTAGATAACATGCAAATTGGGATTTCCTAAGGCTTCTGTTTTTAGTTTACTAATGAAACTATTATTCAAGGTGTAGACTATTTGATATTAGGCTGATTCTGTCACAGTGCACTCATGATTTTATCCATTTTACTGAAAATACTCATACTGGGAATGAAGTGAGTCTGTGTACCTTGATGAACGGGGGTTTCCTTGAACAAGATGCATCCAAGCCTTCAGGGTAACTTTCCTAGCTCTTTCCAACCTTTTCCTACTTTATTCATTTATTTTCAAATCTGAACATGGTTGACCAGATCCTTTGTGTACCTTCGTGTACAACCTGTTCCTGATGAATGCACACACTTGAATGCTAAAAATAACTTTAATTTTGCTTTAACAGGCTGTAAAAGCTTTATTTTTGCGGATGTCTGTTAATATCTATTCTGATAAATTAGGAGTACGGGAAAATGGTAGTTGAATTACAAAAGTGGACTACATTGGTCAGGATTGCTGCTTTCTGAAAGGCTCTGCTACCTTCCAACTCTTAGCCTGGAGTTTTCTCATTCTTTCCCAGTGAAAAAACTGCACGTGTGACAGGAGTGTTCATGAAACTCCTCTGAGAAGGGAAGCATGTTGGCCAAAATAATCATACTGAATGGTGTTTGCTGTAGTTTGAGGCTGTAGCTGAGGAGTATTCTGAGAGCAGTGCAAGGAGTAATATCACACAGGGACTCCTTTGCTAATTTGAGCAAGTATGGAAGATATTAGAGATGAGGGATGCTCATTGGCATTCTAGATCTCCCTTCCACCACAGAAAGAAGTTAGTCAAGCAGTGGGGAATTTCTGCAGTCATTAATTGTAATTTGCAATTTGGCTGTGTCATATAAAGCTCACTACAACTGGTGTTTTTTTTAATCGTCTGACAAATATGTTTGTTGAGTTCTCTAGTGTGGCTAGAGACATCCACTCTGTTTTCAGAGGCTGTACATTGGGCACTTCTTGTCAGTGTTAAAATATCATAAATAATTTCCGCATCAGCTAGATAGTACGAAATTCTGCCTTGAGACACCTGAGGCTTTTCAGCCCCTGCTGTTTGGGCTTTTAGGGGATTTTTCTTTCAGGCATTATAAATTGTGCTGCATAGCCATTTTACTACAGCAAGTAACAAGGAACTGGAAGTGAAAGTTCTGAAGAGAAAGGAGCAAGCATAATTTTAGAGAATAATGTTGAGGGCTGTTGAATTTCCACTCTGCCTGTTTTACCATGGTGGAAATTGTACTGAAACGTATGCACTGGTATAGAGTGGTGCTTCTTTCTGTCTGTAGCTCAGCTGAAGCTCTCTGGTGAAACTGTGGGATCAGCCAAACTCAGGTAGGAGATGAGGAACAGCAGGTTATTGCAGCGCGGCAGGAAGGCAGAGCATTTCTGTCCTTAGAGAGCTTCAGGATTTGGCTGGAGAAAGCCACGTATGCCCTGAGCTCATGGTGGCAGTGGCAATCCTGTTCTGGGCAGGAGGTGGACTGGGGCCCTCCATATGTCCCTTCCCACCACTGCTGCTGCTGTTCTTGATGCTTGAAGATCTGTTGCATCAAGCTTTGTCATCTCCACTGTGCATTAATTGGTTTCTTGGCTCAGTTTTGCTCACTTTTGCTCAGTTGACTTGTCAGATGTGAGTACTAGATTTCAGTACTTTCTATTTATCACATATATATGTGTTTTAACACTGCTCTGACCTTTAGATCTTTAAGCTCATATGCCCACTGCATCCAAAAGCTGCGCGGCCAGCAAGGATGCAGTCACCTGGTAATACTGGCAGGTACCTGTTTCTCATCCTGTGTTACTGGAGTTATGTCTCAAATCTGTACTCAGATTGATGAAAACAGAAAGACCACGTGGTGGCTTCCTGCTCATAAAGATAAGAGCTGCATTGACGGACCCCACAGTGCTTGAAAACGGTGGTGTAACAGAGGGAATGCCATGCATGCCAGGTCAGTGCTGTGCCCTGTGCTCCTTGGGCTGTGCTAGATTAATCAAATCAGCATGTGTTGTCTGTAGCCCTGCAACAAGCAGCTTCTGCCTGTGCCTGGCTCAGCCTTGGTAAAGGTAAGGCACTTCACTGAGGCAGTTCTTTGTGCTTATATCCTTATGGAAAGGCAAAGAGGTGTCTAAAGGGAGGCTGCCACACTGTCCTTTCTTGTGCTTCTCTGCTGTAGCTCTGCCAGTACGTTTGAAGTGGTTTGGGAGGCTTCAATAAAGAAGCTTCTGTTCTCTGTAACTGGTGAAGAAGTAAAAATATTTTTACAAATTAGGGTAACAGTGTTTTATAGCTGGCTGCCTGGCAGAGCAGGTAGGGTTATGTCTGGCAGCTGAAGGCCCACTATAGATTATTTTTACATTCTGTCACCATGTAGCGTTTCTGGCTTCTCTCTGCTCATCAATGTTACTAAGACACTTATTGGCCCTCTCTGCAAGATATATTTTGGTGCTTGTTTTTAAACAGACTCAAAAGAAACTTTCTCCAGCGGGTTTACTGTTGTCAGATGAATTGAGCATTTTTTTCAATAAAGTATGTCATCTGCAAAGGGCCAGAGGTTGGTTACTGGAAACATCATTTTTTCTCTTTGGAGTATTGGAAAACCTGGCAGAGGCAATAAATAATACCTCCAGCCTCAGTGTTCAGAGGGCTATGGCAAACCCGCTGGCTGATGTGATTTCTGTTAGATTGCTCTGAGCACATGTGTTACTGTGTGATGCTGATTTAAGCTCAGGTCATTTCTCAACTGAGTACTGTGCAGTCAGTGTAGAGGTATTGACTGCACTCATGGTTTCTCTTTGAATCTAAAATCTATATTGTGGGCATAACCATGTAAACTCAGCTTTCAGCAGTGTCATTTAGCCTGAAAGGTTAGGTAAGGTTTCAAGGGAGATTTGGGTTAGATGTTAGGAAAAAATTATTCTCAGAGCGGTGAGGCAGTGGCACAGGCTGCCCGGGGAGGTGGTACAGTCACCATCCCTGGAGGAGTTCACTGTGTGATGTGGTTTAGTGGGCATGGTGGGGATGGCTGGTGGTTGGGCTGGGGGATCTTAGTGGTCTTTTCCACCCTTAATGATTTTGTGATTATTATAAGGATTGGTTGAAATCTTGTGGGGTTTTTATTTTTTTCCTTTTATGAAAAAAAGCAATCCTACCTGATGTATTAATCGAATCAAACTAATTTGAAAGTGTTTTCACATTCAGCAGCCTTGAGGCCATAGAGAGAGAGCTGCTTAGACACTGCACTCATAGCTGCCCTCACAGGTTTCAGGGCAGGGGAGACAAGTTGTGAGCAGCTTGCTGGTCTGTTTGTCAGTAGGATGATTGAGGTGTGAGTTCCGCTGTTACTGTGGCATGTGGGGAGGTACAGCGTGGCAAGGGCCAGGCCTCTGAGGAGGTGGCTGTCCCTCCTTTGGCTTCAGACATCAGAGGGCAGCGCTGGCTTGAGGAAGGAAGTGTGGAGATGGTGAATGCCTGGCACCTGCAGGAGGGGCAGGGCTGGGGTGTGAGGAGTGCTTCTAACCGCGGGCTGGGAGATGAGTGGTGCATATGGTGGTGCTGGTAGGCCTGCTCCTGCATCGCCAGGCTCTGCTTCCTCCTTTCTGACCCAAGCAGGATGGTCAGGGCACCGTCACTTCCCTCAGTGTAAGCCTGAGGAGCCTGGAAGTGCAGCGTGAGGGCCATGTGGTGCGATCAGTGCGGCTGCAAGCAGAGCCTGGGCATCCTCACATGCAGGGGCAGAAATGCCATTGGTGAACTCAGACTTCCTTACGCTATTTCTTTTTTCTTTTGTTTTTGTGGTTGGGAGTGCATGATTTCTGACGTTTTGTACAGTTTAGTATTTACTCATTGTGTATTAGGTGCCAGGTCGGCTCTGTGCCGTCGCCCCACACGCGCTGCCGCCACCCGGGCACGAGGGCCGCGGCGCTGGGTGGTGGAGGAGGAAGGGAGGGGGGGGGATGGCGGGGGTGGCGCGGAGTCGGCCGGTTGCTATGGCGCGGGGCGGTCACGTGGCGAGGCTGACGCGCGGGGCGGGGCGGGGCTGGCGGCGCGAGACGGCGGCGGCGGCAGCGGCAGCACCACCTTCCGCAGAGCAGCGGCAGCAGCAGCAGCGCAGCGCGGGGAGGCGCGGAGCCGCGGGAGCGCCAATGCCCGGACCGACCCAAGCCCTGTCCCCAAATGGCGAGAACAATAACGACATCATCCAGGACAACGGCACCACCATCATCCCCTTCAGGAAGCACACGGTGCGGGGGGAGCGCTCCTACAGGTATCGCTGGCGGGCGGCGGCCGGGCGCTGAGGTGCGGGGGGGGCCGTGCGGAGCGGGGCCGGGCGGCGCTCAGCCCCCTCCCCCAATACGCATAGATTGAGAGAGAGAGATAGAGAGAGAGAGAGAGGCGGCGCGGCATTGTGCGGGAGGCGGGGGGTGTCCTCGGCCGGGGCGGAAGATGCATCGAGAGGAAAAAAGAAAAAATGATAATTTAAAAAAAAAAAAATTAATAATTTAGGAAGAAAAAAAAAAAAACCACGAAGGAGGAGGAAGAAAGAACCCGCCCGTCAGTCGCGCAGGGAACCGCAGCGCCGGGTGCGGCCCCCAGCCCAGCCCCGCTCCTAGGGGTGCGGGCCCGCCGCTTTGTCGCAGCCCCGCGCCCGGTGGCATTGTTCGCTGCGGGTCGCGGCTCCGGGGCCGGGCACGGCCGCTCGGATGCTGCGCGCTGACAGCGAGCGGAGCCTCTGCAGGGAACGCCCCTGGAGCAGGAAATGGGGCTGCCCGCGGGCAGCGGCCCCGGGGCGGGCTGCGCTGGGTCGCAGCGGCGCTTCTCCGAGGAGAACCGCAACGTCTGCGGCTCCGTCGGGCGCTGCCGGCCGCTGACAGCCGGCGGAGGGCTCGGTGCTGGCGCCTTGCCGTGGGGCGGGGAAGGCTGCCGGGAGCCGAGCGCGGCCGGGCTGCACCGCGGAGCTGAGCCGTGCTGCCCCCGAGCCTGGTCCTGCCTCTGTAGCGCAGCCCCGGTGCGTGCGTGCGTGGAGCGCGGCGGAGCCGCGGTGCCGAGGCGGTGCGTGCTCTCGGTGTTGTTGTTTGCTTCTGTGAAGAGCTGTATCTGTTGGCAGGAAAAAATGGAGCCTTTGCTTCCTATCCCTAAATGACTGCTCGGCACTAACTAGTTCTGTGGTTGAAGAAAGCTGTGTTTCCACTGCAGTGCTGAGCAGAAATATGGGGTGGACGCACGACAATTCATTGCAAGCCAACCTTCAGTTATTCTAGCATGCACCCTAGGTGCTGCAGCTTGCAGTCTCACTGCTTGCCTTCAGAAGGCTCTTCTGGAAAACCTCCCTTGAATGGAATTCTCCATTATTCTTTTGCAGCACGTAAATACAGTCTCCAGCAGCTATCAACAAGTCGATTTGCTAGTCCTTCTGTCTGCTTCACCCTGCACTGAGCTATGTCTAGGAAAGGCATTTTGTGAGGCAGCTGTATTGAGCACATGATGACAGAAATAATTGCATCAATTGCCCAATTTTCCAGAAAGCATGAACTTGTGCAGCATCTGTATGAAAGGCAAATTCTTCCCAGCGCAAGGCGCCTTGCATGGCTTTGCATCCTTCTGCCCGTCTATGGGAATATACAAGAATGCAGGGCAGATAATGCTAATATTGCATTCTATCTTGGGGAGGTAAGCAATCCAATTAAAATTATTTTAGAAACAAACCTTTAATGTATAAAAGGAATAACTCAATTAGAGAATTCTACTTTGGCTCCTTGTGGAAACCCACCCTGCCCTGCAGAGTCATGGCACCTAGATCTGTAGGTTCACTCTCACTGGAGAGAGAAGATGCTTAGCTTTCAATCTGTAGCTCAAAGTACTTCATGAAGCTTTCCTTCTGAAATATCCAGCTCCTGCCAGTTGAGCTGCCTGTGAATCCTGATGAAGTTTGAACAAGGTAAACTTGGTACCAATTTGCAAGTCAGGAATCTGACACGAGAGGGATTCCCTGGTGTTACCATCATACTGAGAGTGCAGCAAGGAACTGAACCCACACCACAGTCCCAGCCTTGTGCTGTGTGAAGCCACAAATAGTCCTTACAAGCTGTCCAGAGCACATATTATGTTTTGCAGACTGGGACATACAGGCCAGAGGTGTTAAGTTTCTCCTCCACCCTCGTTTAGTTGGTAAATGGAAACCGGTTGCTTTGGTGTAAAATGCAGTCGCGGGGAGATGTTGTCTTCTGCAGTAAATAAAATCAGAAAGTAATAATAACTAATGATAAGAGTGAATCTGTACTTCTCTGATCACGTGCTCCTTCTGTCACAAAGGAAGGAATTGCATGTGTCAGCTGTACGTGTTCCAGATCAGGAGACTAACTTTACAATGTGGTTGGAAGTGAGGTGTTGTTTTGTTGGCCTGAAATAGATTTGTACTTGTTTTGGAGAACAGCATTAAATTTAAGTATAGTTTCTTTTCTGTGTTCAAAAAAGACTGAAAAAATTCAGTGAGAAACCAAATCAACAGCTGGGTGGAGAGTTGTTCTCAAGTAAGCATGTCTGCAGTGGTTCTTGGCAGAGTTGGAGTATTCTGTATGGCTGATCAGCTCACCGTATTTTTTCGAAGCTCTATTCGTTGCAGGGGAGTTGGAGCAGATGACCCTTAACGGTCTCTTCTAACTCAAAGGATTCTATGTACGTTTCTGAAGGTATCTCCTTAAGATGCTTGGTTCTCCTTAGTCATCTTGGAAACTGCTCTTTGAGTGCCTGTTCCTTCTGTGCAGCTATGGACCTGCATGGAGTGGATGTGCTGCTGCACCCTGCTTTGGGCAGGAGGCACTGCTCACCCCAAAGCTGTGCTCTGCTGGGTGCAGTGAATGAATGATTCCACTGAAGTAAGAAAAAAAGACTATTTGTGTGGACGATGTTAATAGTTCAAGGTCCAGACTTGTTGAGAACTTGTGGAAAGGAGACTGAGTAAAATGCAGCGAGTTGTTGTCCGCTGATACTGTAAATGCTCCTGGAGCAAATGCTGCTAACCACATTAGTAACTTGGCATGTTATTTCCAGAGGTGTTTACTCTTGGCCTAACTGCTGCAATTTCAGGTCATAAGTTCCATCCTAGGTTGCAATGGAAGCATAAGAAAGGCCATTGGAAATGTTTGTAAGAGACCACACCCTACAAATGTGGCCTGTGCTTCTCTAACAACTGCATTTGTGATAAGTCCTTGCCTTGCAAGCACCCAGAGGGCAGCACAGTGTTCACTGCTCCCTGAGAGAATCAGGGACCCTGAAGAAAGCCGTTGTGTTTCAGCTCAGACCCTTCTCTTTTCTTTCACTTTCGTAAAGCTGGCTTCCTTCCTCTACTGCGGCTGCTCATCTGTAATCTTGTTTTGTGATTAGGGAGTGCTCTGCCCAGAGAGAATTGTGCTGGTCAGGCTCTGCTCTCAAAAAGCAAGGGGGGAAACTGCCTCATGCTTACTGGGAATTGCCTGCGAGCCCACGTTGGGGAGGATGGCTCTGCTCAGTGCTGTTTGGGGGGTTTGAAGCAGAGATGTTCCATGCCACACAGCCCAATTTGTGCAAGGGAACGAGGTGCTTTCAGGCAGAACCATCTCTGCAGCATGCACATAGGCACTCTCACCAAGGAGAATCACAGGATGGCGTGGGTTGGAAGGGACCTCGAAGGTCATCTGGTCCTAACCCCTAGCCATGGGCAGGGGCTGCCACCCACCAGATCAGGCTGACCAGGGCCCCATCCAACCTGGTCTTGTGCAGCTCCAGGGGCATCTGTGAACATCCGAACTGCACCCAACCTCTGTGGGTTTCCAGAGCATCCTCTAGGCAGGAGGCTGGGCCCTATTTTAGTACATGGTGGGTGTTGTTGGTTTTTTGTGTTGGCTTTTTTTTTTTTTTTTTTTTTTTTTAACCTTTCTGGGTTGCATAGCAACAGCAGTATTTCCTGCATGCTAACAAAAGCAGGAGCAAATTTAAGATAGAACTGAATTGGATGCCGCCACTTCTCGAAACAGGCGTTTTGCTTCAGTCCTGTCTCCCTGGATAACAATGAAAAACTGGTGATGTGGAAGCAGGGCTTTGGACCAGGAATGCCCCATAGAAGCTTTTCTTTTGGGTTCCTTCTTTGCTGTATGAGCAGCTAATGCAAGGGAGGTACAGCCCCCTCTGTGCAGGCAGGCTGCGCTGCAGGAATGTTCTAGGAGGAGAAGCCTGAGTAACCACTCGAGATAGGAAAAATTGTTTTTGGAGGCAGTAAGGAGAAAGGAGAAAAAAAGAAAAGAAAAAAAAGAAAAAAACACAAGTGTAGTAGGTTTGCATTTCAATCCTTGGCATTCAAATAAGTGACTTCTTAAAAATATCTTCAGAGGTTTTGGTTTTGGGGCCTGAGGGTGGGGAGGTTAGTTAATTTGACAGTCTTTTCTCCTTCCTCATGCCCAAAGATAATTATAGCAGAGGCTTGGTAAGGAAGGAGATTAAGTGTGTGCCAGCTTTTCATTTTGGGGATGCAACTTTCAGCCTTTGTTTGATAATTGAAAACGAGCAGTCGCACCACATCTGTTCTCAATCACACGAACCACTGAACGGGATGGCATGAAGGCTGCAGCGTGCAGTAACAGCGGTGACAGCAGTGAATATTGGGCTGCGTGCGGGTGCCTGGTGTGTCCCACTGGATCTTTGTTCCCAGCTCGGGCTGCTGATCGCCTGCTGCCCCTATCAATGCCAGGGAGTATGGATGGAACACATCCGTGTCTCTGCGGGGACGGTGCTAACGTAGCACTGAAAAGCTGTGTGAGTCTTGCCGTGCTCGGATCCATGCTGCCTGACTCACCAATAAGGCATCTTCATCATATTGTTTCATTATAATTAGATGGGAGGAGAAGGAGAGTATCAGCTATAAAAGTTTACTGAACATGCATTTAACTCTTCAGGTTTTTTAAAAACAACAGCCTTTTTGTTTATTTTTTAGCATAATTCTGCTGTCCTCGTGCTAACTCATCTAACTCAAAGTGAAGAACTGCTTATGATTTTTTTTTTTTTACTACAATTTGTCTAAATTCCCAATGGCATACTAAGTCACTAAATATTTGATAGAGAAGGCTCTGTATACCAAAAGCACACCCGTTACGTGGCTTGGCTAATCTATGTGGAAATGTTTTCTTGCTTTGCATCGAACTCTGTACTTCTTGAGTTGTGCTTTCGTATTAAATCTGCTGTTTTGTTGTGCTATCTAAACAGGAAATGTAAATGTTAATCGGTGCGTAGAGACTTAAGGATGCAGCTTCCGGAGGAAATCCTACGACTGTGCAAAATTGTTGTGCCTGGAGAGGAATATGCCATGCAGATCATGGTCTTGATGTTCTGGTCTTGCACGTGGCTGGCTTGCGTGCCTGACTCATGGTGTCTGGGGGAGGGAGCAGTCTGAGATGTGGATGAGGTGATGGAAGATGGAGAGGCAAGACAGCAGCACTGGGGTGAGCTCTTGTGAATTTAAGTGTAGTCTGGAGCAATATTGAAGCAAGCTATGCAAACTGAATAATTCCTGGTCTGAGTTACGTTTGGGATTTCTTCTGTGTGCAAAATGGATCTTCATTCTCCAGCATGTGAGACAGTAAGGGAATAGTGTACTTTGCTGCCATGATGTTGTGTCCGGTGGTAGTGCATGTTCCTGTTTCTTCATGTGGCTATGTGTATTGTTTCAGTGGTTTAATTTTCATTATTAAGTTTCTTGGAACCCTGAAGGTAGTTAGAGAGATCAGGGGACTTCAGTTTTATCTTTAGGGGTAAGTGGAATGAATATTCCCTCTACAGCAGGGCTCCTCAGAGCTGTACAAATTTCCTACTCAACCAGCTGCAATTATTCAAGGATGCACTTGAATGTAAATTCTTGCTTGTCACTCTGGAATGCAGTGTTGATTCTCAGGAGGGCTTGCTGGCAATATGTATTAAACAATTTTAGGCAATTTTTACATGGTTGTTAGGCTTCACTTCTAATGGTTAATCTCTGCAGAGTTAGTCCAGTAATACCATGAATGGGAAGTACTGAAATACTTGGAGCAGGACGTGCATTGCTTTACTTACAGATTCAGTGTTACACAAATCATGACTTATGAAAATAACGACAGAATCTGAGAGTGATTGTATGGAAGTAGAGTATGTAACCCATGATGTGGAAGTCTCTTGGGAGCTTTCATATACAGAAAGGCTGTTGTGTGCAGGAGTGTTGAGAGCATGGAGGCAGTGAAATGATAATTGACTGAATAAATAGAGAAATTTTCCATAATGGACAGCATTCACTTGTAAAAAGCTGCCCTGTTGAAAACCGTGTTGTGCAGAATAGTTTGAATTATATTTGACTGAATTATTATTTGGGGTTCACGTCAGTCCTTGCCTGTATTAATGTTTCAAAGGTTACAAGGTACAGATTTAGAATCGGCTCCTGCACTGGGCTAGATGGTGCCATCAGCAGCCTTCTCTTGTTGGCTCTGTTGCCACTGGGAGGTTGGACTAAGTGATCTTTGGAGTTCCTTGCCTACCTCAATCACAGTATGATCATATTAGGTAACCTGAAGAGGCATAAACAGCTCTTGAGTTCAAAATGCACCACACAAAATTAAGTCATGGTATCAAGCTACTTCAAAGTGAAAGACTAATTTGGGTCTGAAGGGACCCTTGAAGATCATCTAGTCCAACTCTCCTGCAATGAACAGGGACATCTACAGCTAGATCAGATTGCTCAGAGCCTGGTCTGGGTTGATCTTGAATATTTCCAAGTCTGGGACATCCACCACCCCTCCAGGCAACCTGTTCCAGTGCTTCTTTAAAAGTAATATGTAGCAACACACTTAGTACTGCCACCAAAATGAAATTGTTCTGTGGTCAAAGGTTTCAAATGGGAAAGAAAAATGTGTGTATGCAATGTCAGTTCAATAGTTTTTGATCTTAATTCTTGCAGAAGTTGTATTGCTGCTTCTGCAGTGCACTAATTACTTCTTGTTGCATCGCACAAATCACTGAGAGAAACTTCTGCAGTTTGCTACCCAGGAATGGCCAAAAGTTCATTGACGCACAGTGGAGCGCAAGAATAGTTCTGTTGCGTCATAAGATTAATTATCTACATTTCAATTAAGGATTATGTTTTGAAGATAAGAGCCAATATATTACTCCCTCAGTTTTTAATGACTTGTATATATTTTAATGTAGAAAATATTAACATTATGGATAAGTTTAATCTGCAGGAAATGTTGGGCTGTTAAGCTGTATCAGATATATGCGTAGTCTGACGTTTGTTTACAGGGAGGGGTGCAGAACTGTCTCATCTCATGACCTACACCAACACTGAGAGGACAGAAGAAGCCAAATATTCTCATTGCAGCATGGGTTATTAACTTCTTAATTGCAGTTGTGTGTAGTTAAAGGTAATTCAAGCAATAAACTTTTTTTTTGTCTTGTTTATTGTGGGAGTTGAATTTGCTAATGTGACCATTTGCCAGCTGGAAGCGATGTACTTTAGGAGTTGACCTCAAGATATTCCATGAAAGGAGGCCAAATCCTATTAAACAGGGCATCTATGCTTCTCTTAGCTTAAGGTGCAAGGCTTTGCTGGGGCTCACAGATAAAGACTGTTGTAACCGTCAGTAATTCTGTTCTTAGAACTCCAGTTGCATCAAAGCAGTAAGCAGCATCTAAATAAAATGGTTGGGAAAAAAGCACAACTTCGGGAATGTGCCACTTTAGTTTGGCAGGAGATATTTAAAATTGAAAACTGAAAGAAAACAGTGATTTTGCAGACCTTCAAAGAACAGTATGGTTAAAAGAAGAGATTGGGGGAAGCTTTACTTTATCCTGGTAATTTCGACACTTGCATTGGTAGTGCAGCAAAGGTAATGTAAGTTTGTGGTCACTGGCATGCAGAAATAATAATACATTACATAAATCACAGATGGCTGAGCTAGCATGTTCATAAAGGGCAATTTACTTCATAAAGGATTAGCGTATTCTAGTTTTAGTTGCTCTAAAATTAATTTAGCAGTTAAGCAGTAGCACTTAAAAGTTCAGTCCTATCCTAGGCAGACCTTAGTAGGGTTAATCCTTAAGTACAAGTCATTTGCTGTAATATTTTTGAGCACCAGAATAATTTCATAGCGTCTCCTTGGCTGTTAAGGGATTAACTCATGAAAATGAGGGAAGAGGTTGACTTTCTTTGGTGTCCAGTACCAAAAGCAAGTGTCATGGCTGAAATGGTAGTAGTGAAAACCTTTATGACATTAACAGTGATCAGTGAGGAGTTTGTATGAGCTAGAGACAGAGGTCTTTATATGGGCCTATTTCAACAAACACAGAGATGTCAAAATTCAGATTTTTTTAGCTGTTATTATTTTCAGTCTCACTTTTATCTGTGGTAGAGAGAGAGATGAGGAAGAGGCTGAGCACAGAACCCAGAGAAAGGCAGGCTGGTGAGCAGGTTTGGTGGTCTGCAGCACAGTGTTGGCCAGGAACCTTAGTGTGGGTTGGGCCATGGCCGTGCACTGCTTGGTCCCAGCCACCTGCCTGTGTGTGCCCTGCAGAGCTCAGTGCTTGTCCCGTGGCCCTGAGCAGTGGTGGTAGCGGGAGCCTTGGGCAACCATGCTGGAGCACTGTCTTATGTTACAGAAATACAGAGCCATGTTTTAGAGGATGATACATGGGTGCAAGCAGCCTGCGTGGTTATGTGTTGCTTCATCTGTTGTCACATGCTTGTTTACAACTGCAGGGTGAAGGTGGCTTAAAATAAATGTCTCTTCACCGGCTCGGTGTCGTCACCTTTATTCCTTTTCTAGTGCTGGCCGCCTGCCTGGCTCTGTCCCGTGGGCCCTGCACTGGCACCCATCCTTGTCATCCAGGGATGAGTGTGTGGATGGCACCTGTGATTCTGCTCCTCCTTCCCCAGGTGCAGTGCCGTATACCTCCACACTGCCTGCTTGGGAGGTATTGTTCCCTGTGATAATGTGCATGTATCAAGGTTAGAAGAGACAGTGCACAAAAACAGTGTGCATCTGCTTTTGTTACTCTTACAAGAGAGAAAAGCTGATGCGTGGCAAGGTCCCCATGCTCCGCAGTGTGTTACAGAGAGACACGCTGCAGTCTCTCTCCTCAGCTGCTGCAGCGCCCTTCCAGTGAGGCATCCCCCTGTAAGCAGTGCTGTGTGTGCTGTTGGCAAGCTGTGGCTGCCTGTGATCAGTGAGCTGCTGCCTTCCCTGCTTAACCTCCTGTCCCATCTCTCTCAGACCTATGCTGTGTCACAGCCACGAGCTGGGGCTGCCAACCCCCTGCGTGGTGTTATGAAATCTCTTCTGCCATCATGCGAGCGTCGGCATCTTGCTCCAATGTGTGGACATTGCGGGGATGGAGGGGGCGGCCAGACCGCAGATAGGTCAGCGCTAAATTAATTTGGTGACTTCATCTTACTGACTAGCTGGATGCCAGCCCTGCTGGAGCTCATAGGCTGCATGCTGCTTTTTGGACGTAAAAGGTGGAATGGCCAAAGCAACAGCAGTACGGAAACTGTGCTGCTGTACTGCAGATCCCACCTTGGGTGCCAGCAGTCTGGGTGCACATGTGCCCTTGCCAGAGCACTTATTTTCCCTTAGCTAAGGTTTGTGATGATTTCTTCCCCTTTCCAGGGGCAGGAGTTCCTTGTGGTGACTGCTGGGTTGTCCTGTCACTGTGTCCAGCAGCTTGAGTGCTGTGCAGGTGGGCAGTGGGTTAAGGGGCCAGTCCTCCTCCACACTGTGTGTCACAGCAAGTCTGCATTTGCTCGAACACTTGGGATGTGCCGTGTGAATCTGTAACTGTTCATCCAGCATCCAGTGGGAGCAATAAGACAGAAGGTTCATCTGTTCATTTCGAGGCACCTGCAAATCCTTTCTCCACCATAGTGCTCGGCAATGCTGTTACCTATATGTCATCTTGGAAATCCTTTACTATATTCCTAGTAATCTGCTGTTTTCCCTAAGAGATTAAAATGAATAGAAGAAGAATTTAAGCTCCCATGTTTGTTGTGGCAAATTGAGACTTTGTTTCAAGGAGGATTAAATGTTTGTTTATTCATCAGATTTTTCCAAGGTTTTCTAGTTACAAAATGATCGTCCATCTTCTTTCCTATCCCAATTCCTGATTGGCTTGGGTTTGTTATGTAACAGAAGTCTGAGAATTATTTTTCTCTGAATCAACTTCTTTTCTCCACCATTCCAGTGTTTATTGCAAAAGACAAAGTAGCTGCCATGCTATTGTGAAAACTGTGCAGGTTGAATATCTTCCTTCAGGGCATCAGTGGAGCAATTCCAGCCTCAAATCTCAGAGTTGAAAGCCTTGCGGGGGAGGACAGTAACTGGAAGAAAAGGTAGTTAATATTTTAGCATTGCTGCCTTGCCATGCTTACGTTCCTCATTCAGCCCACTTCAAAGCTTTTGGTGGTTCTTCATTAGTAAAAAAAACCTTCTTAATTTGTAGTAGCATTGTTTCACACTGAGGTTCGTGCAGCCTCTCCCCAGGATAACAAGCAGCTGTCTGCACAGAGTTGAGTGGGTGGGGCATTCTTCATTGGGCTTTTGTTGTATTGAGAGAAGGCAACCTCTGCTGATGTTTTCCTGCCTTTTGTCAAGAGCATTTTTTTTAGTTAGGATTCATTTATGAATAGAAATTGAAAGGGATTCTGTCAGGATATGCATGCGCTTTCAGCCAAAATTAAAATAGTTTGTAATTAAGTGCTAATATTGTTAGTATCAAAGTGGAGACATGACATTATGCATTTCATCGCCATACAGCTTCAGTGGCAGCGGGAGGAATGAAGGAATGAGAAGGTAATCTGAAAAAACTGTTGCTTTTGCACTGCAAATACAACTGCCAGATATAAATAAATAGATAAATCAGTTGTGCCTGCAGATGTGGCTTCTCCTCTTCAGGTCCCCTAAAATATTCTAAGCACTAAGGTATTTTCTTGGAGCTTGGAACTGTTCTATTTTGTTTCTGTGGACTGCCCTGATTTCATAAGCAGTTAGTGGATAAACTTAAAACTGTTTTGCTGAAAGTAAGCAGTCGACAATGTAATACATTGCGAGCTCCTGGACTGTCTCAGAGGTTTGGGCTCAAATTGTGCATGTTGTTTGAATACTGTTGGTTGTGTTTTTCAGATTTGAGAAAACTGAATGCCTGCAAAAGTACTAGAGTTCTTGTGTTTTTCTGCCTCCCAGATAAAATGTTTTTGTTTTTTTTTTTTAATTACATTTTCTTTGGTCTTATGTACCACAAAACAGAGTTACCGCTGGTCTTTAGAAGAGTGTTTTAGATTTGGGACTAAACCGGGCCTTGAGACCCATCATAAAAATCTATGTAGGTCAGAAGATCCAAGCACTGGCAGGCAGTCTCTAATTGAAAAGAACAAAACTTTAAAGATAAAATGTGCTAATCCAGTGAAAGCAATCTGTACTCTAACCATACTTGCATTTAAACAGGGAACTTCGGTGAGAACAATACAAAATCTGCTTTTTTTTCTGGTAGTGTAGCAAGATTCAAACCATTGAAACATACATGGTTTGCTTCATTCTTTCTAGACTCTGTATCATGCTTTGCAAATCATTTTAGGTCTCCTAGTCAGATCCACGTTGTGAAGCTAAAATGACATTCAGAAGTGAATGAGATACATGGATAGTAAAAGGCTTCTAACATAGGTCTATTTAGTAATGTGGGAATAAGGGCACAAGAAAGTTTTGCTTTCTGAAAGGTGTAGATTTTCCCCCTATATTACAACCAGAGGATTGTTTTCTCAGTGTTCTGTGGCAACAGTTCATTGTGATCAATCTTTAACTGCATTTCTGACTAGACAGTTCTTAAAATGCTTGCTACAAGTAGCACTTTAGTCAGAGCTCTGTGATTTGAGGTAGCTGTTCACAGCTATTGGCTTTGCTACAGGAGCACAGCATCAGTCAAAAGGGAGAGTAAGGGCAGTGTTTGTAAAATCATGCTGTGCCTTTTGCTATTTTTCCATCCTCCGGACCCTTACAGTAGAGACAGCCGTGTGTGAAACTGCCCTCTGATGATTATGGTTATGACTGTCTGCAATGAATACTAAAGAGGTGAGCAAATCAGCTGCCATTGCAGGTTTATATTGAAGGACATATTTTCTTTCTGCAAGGATGCGGATGCTGGGGCTCCCAGGTTTCTTCTTCCAGGAATCCTTATTTTGCAGTCACTTTCACCTGCAATGCTTTTCCAGCAGAAGCTTGGGCTGCCTCAATGAACTGCATCCTCACTTTCTGTAGCCTCTTCCGCTTCAGCTGTTTTTGTTGCAAGAGCTTTTGTTCTGCTCAGAGTATCTATCCATCCTGGTGCTCTCCGGTGCCAGCTTCCAGAAGGCTCTTCTTTGTGCTGTTGCACAGGCTTGCTATTGTCTTGAAAAGTCCCTCATCATACCTTGCTGAACTGTGCAGAACAGGAAAGCCTGTGGGCTGGAGGGTGATTGCACATATCTATATGACACTGCTGTGGTCCTTCTAATTGTGTCATTGTTACAGGTTTGGCATGAGACAGTTTCTGCTGTCAGGAGCTGCTAGCATGGCAAGTAAAGTGGATGTGCAAAGCTGTCCTTAAGAGCTGCAGTTACCTGTAGCTGAGTGTTACGTGCTGCCTGTGATGCCTTAAAAAGTAATGCTGCTTTTGGTGCAGTGTTTAATATTGGGCAAGCTGAGCCGGTATGCTTCTGATTTGGAGAACTGCCTGAGAGTATACGTGATTTTCAGCTCTCGACATATCCTGTGAGCTAAACACTATAGCACCTAGACATGCATGTGTAAAAGCATTTTTATGATGTGGACTGGAGAATGTGAAGATACTCACAGCTTATCTGTATTTATTGTGGCTTTGAATTTTGGTTTCTAATAAGTAAAATATGGTGGAGTCCTTTGTGGCTGGGCAGTACTGTGATAGCTGGAAGCTTTGAACCTTTACTGCATGCTGAAAGCTGGAGGTGCAGTCAGCTGGCCTGGACCTGGTATTAGCTGCTGTAGGAACGCTGGGCATCTGCACGGGTGGTGGGAACTGACAGATCCCAGGAAGGTAGGTGCTGATTTTCAGGCCTCTGTAAGCCTCATCACAGGCTTATGCTTGAGAGCCTTCAGTCTAAACAAGGGAAAACCTAACAGTTGAAAACATAAATAATGTATTCGGAAGAGGCAGCGCTTCAGGCCATACAAAGAAGCTGTTCGCTTCTCAGCCATTCGCAGGGCCCATGGGGCTCCACCTGCTCAGCTATCCACGTGTGTCACGTTGCAGATGTTTGTTAGCATGTGGAATCCAGAGCAGGCTTCTCAGAGCAGCTCCGCACGCAGGGCGCTGAGTCACCCACAAGATCCTGCCTCCAGCCGCATGTTTCAAGCACGGGGATTTTCATCTATTGCTTTGTATGGTGACTCTTCTGCCTGGGTTTTCTTTTTCTTTTTTCCTTTCGTAAGGTCTGTCTGCGTGACAGAGTATGTGTGTATCTGAGTACCAAAGCAGAATATATGTTCTGTAAAGGAAACTTTTCCTAGCTGTGTTTATCCAAACTGTGTCGTGTCCATGGGAGGGTGGGGGACAAGCCAGCTAGGGACCTGTGACCTCTTCCTAAAGAACGGGCCGTGGAAGACTCAGACATGCTAGCAGGCTGACTTGAGTAAATGTCAGTAAATGAGTAGAAGTTGCCAACTTTTTAAACAGAAATTCTTATTCACTTTCCTTAAGATCACTTAAATTTTATTGATGCTCCCTCATTTATACCTGTGTACACAAATGTAAAGCTGTTGTCTCTTAATGTAGCCAAAGCTTTTGTTTGATGTGTAGATCATCGTAATTCCTTTCATTTGCAAACATACTATGAGTAATATTACACATATCTTTCAGGATATTGCTTTAAAACTCATGGCTGTTCATTTACTCGTTGTCCATCCTGTGCAGCAAGCAGCTTGTTTGCTCTGCTGTCAATTGCAGCAAAATACGTATTTCTTTTTGATGTTGCTTTTGGAACAGTATGATGAGGGAATTCCTGCTTCCTTCCTGCATGTGGATTTCTGGATCTCTTTAACAGAGCAGCCTCACTGGTTTCACTGCCAGTAGCTAGTGGTTGTTCTGACTTCTGCCCAGCCTAAAGAGGCCATTAAAAGTTGGATGATTAAAAGTTGACGGCAATTAAAATTAGTATAGATTTATTTCAAATGTTACTGTCCAATTATCTTTGACTTCTTTAGAGTGAGTGCACTGTTCTTTATTGAACTGCTGGTTTCATACCAAACTCACTATTTGGAATTTTAAGTGAACATTGAGTTCACTATTAAATTATTACTTGAACTGATTTTATAAACAATATTTAACACATCACTTTAATAGTGACAGAGTTAGTATCTTTCTGTTCCTTTCTCATCTATATGAAACAAAGTGAAAAACGTGCTTAAAATGATGTTTTAAATTTGAGAGGACATTGGTAACAAAAGTACCATTTGCATATCCAGTCCCTCTTTGATCCCAGAGTTGGAGCTGAGCTTCCATGATGAACCACCATGGTCTGAAAAATAAAAGGGCACGCCTTATTTCTAAAACATTATTCCTAGCTCTTAACTCAGTCCAAGCACTTACTGCATGCCAAGAGAACAACCTTTGCTAGCTGTTACTGCACATTCAGTTTTGCTGTCCAGGAGCCCACAGGAAGGTTGTGGGAAGTCTGATTTCTTCCAAGCTTTGGATGTGTACAGAAGTGGGCAGAGGGGCAGCCTGGTTCTGAGGGAACTGCTGGCACTGCAGGCATAGCCCTGACTATCAGAGCATGAATTTTTGGGGCCTGCTTTCTCTTACTGGCTTTCATGCCCCCCTTTTTTTTTTCTTTCTAAAATCTTCTCTTCTTTAAGACAAGTAGTAAGGGACTGGCTTCTCGATGTCAGTAGGTATGGACAATTTAAATGACTTCATAAAATTTTGTTCATAGGAAGTTGCATACATTAGGAACTTTGTCATCTTGTACTTTAATGCTGTATGTAGTTATAGACTTCAATATTACTGAGGGTAGATTTACTCTGGTGGGGCCTGCTTGTTTGTTTGATAAATTTTTTTATCTAGGTTGCTCCAACATACCTAGAAATGGGTGGAGTTTACTGGCAGTCTTGGTTTTCTCTGCAGAATTGTATATCCGGCTTCCAATAGGTATATCTTTGCAAAATCTCAGTGGAAATAGTCCACGTACTCTTCAAATTCCAGAGAGGAAGTCCTGCTGTCTTTCACTGAGGAAGAAGGTTGAGGTCTACAGTGGAGGTAGTTTGGCTGGCCCTACATCTGACCTGTGCAGTGGGAGCTACAGGGTGTCACTATGGACAGAAGTGTGGAGTCCTCACCAAACCATTTGTTTTCAATAATAATATTGCAAGCTTTTTTGGTGTTTGATCATTTCTGAGATGTGTCTTTCTTGGCTTGTTACTAGTGAACTTCCTGGATTAGCTTTGAGAACAATATTTGCTCTTTTCTTGGAAAATCTTGCCTCAGATCTTTGAAATGGTTGACGAGATGAACATGAATATGCTCACCTTTTATCTCAGCAGTGTCTTGCAACAGAAGGATTTGGCTAGTGTAGAATCAAAGGGTATAAAATTCAGTAATATGCATTTCAAGTCAGTGCACTTGGGGACAGATGCTACTATGAAGTAGAACTACTTACAGAAAAGGACCTTAATTAACTTATTAATTCAAAGTAGAAATTATAAAATTATATATATATAATTTTTAAATTATATGGCTACGCAGGTAGCAGATACTCAGCACAAAGTGCCATTTTTTCAAGGTTTTGCTGAAAGGTTTTCTGAATGCTGTGGAAATCTGCTCAGCTATGCTGCGGAAGTCCTGCTGCAATGACCAGCAAATGAAGATGTGACTTTGCAGAAGACTTGGAGAATTGATTTGTATATTCTAGCCTACCTGGGCACTGGGACAGGCTCCGATTGCTTTCTGCAACACATTAGGAAATCAGCTCAGGAAGAAAAGCCATTAGAGCTGGAGGATAATGTTGGCAGAAGAACAAATGAGTTTAAGCTGACAGGAAATGTTTCTAATGATTTAGAGACATCAGGCTACAAAACAGCTTCCCAACCAGACAATTGGGGTTGCAAAGCTGAGTTATTTTCAGAGTAGAGGTTGCTACTTTTGTTTATAAAACATTCATTGTATCATGTTCGCTGTGACTGCTAGGTACCAAGTAAGTCATCTAAAAAGCCCTATCCCAAGAAGAAACCAGTATTTGAGCAAGCAGAACAGCTACATCTTCTAGAAGTTATCTAAAAATTAAATACAGATCTGGGAAATTGGATCATCACGCAATAAAATAGCAAAAACAAAGGCAGAGATGTCAAATCACTGTATTTGTGCAGCACTATACGGAGGAATCCCAGGTCTAATTCTGCCTCTGTATCTTTAGGCTATGTTTGACTCTTTTTGTTCTGACTTGGACAGCATTAAGGATAATACTGTAGGTTTGTGAGTTAAGTTCACACTGATATCAAGAGAAATGTGCTCATAGAGTACAAGAGGAGAAGGCTGTACGTCATTCAAAACATGAAAAGATACCTTTCTTGATAAAGGAGGGAAGATTCTAGAGTGATGCAACTTTCCCTTTTTTCTTTGAATACGAATTCTGAATTCAATATATCTAGAAAACAATGATCAAAATGTCAAAAATACTTTTCTGTCTTTTTTTTTTTCTTGTAGCTGGGGAATGGCGGTCAACGTGTACTCTACCTCTATAACCCAAGAGACTATGAGCAGACATGACATCATCGCATGGGTTAATGATATATTAGCTTTAAACTACACAAAAGTTGAACAGCTCTGTTCAGGTAAGAAAATATTGCATGTTCTACAAATGTTTATTTAAAATCCACTTTGAAAGTCTGATTTGTTGAAAATAGATCACTTTCAGTTTTGACATAAAGCAGTTACTCCACGAAAAGAAACCAATGTATGTACAGAGGAAAAGTTCTTGTGTTCATCTTAATCATGCAAAGATAAGGTGCCTTGAGATAGCGTAACATAGGTGAACAGGAGGAATGTAGCAGGAGATGCATAGAAATAATAAAAAGGCTTACTGTAGAAGAATATAGCAGTAAGATTTTTTTGTGTGTACTTTAAGGCTACAAGGGTAGTAACTTTACAAATGGAGAGTGGTACATAGCTAAAAAGTGACCAGTAGTCTCCTGAAAACGCAAGGAACAGAATTCTGCAGCAGCTGTTCCTTCTGGGTAAGGGTCCTGAAACTCAACGGGTGTATGAACTCTATAGGAGAATATCACGTGTGTGAGCATGGAGGAAAATACACATTTGAGGAAATCAACATTTAGGCTGTTTGTAAGTTGCTTTAGAAGTTTGTCAAGGAAATCTGCCTGTTTCACTTTAAATATAACTGAACTCTCATAGTAAATAATTTTATTTTTTTTTTTTTTTAGGGTTAATGAACCCTAAAAGATGAGTAATGGTTTGAATACTTTGGCCAGTCTGATTAATCAGAGTGGGAACTGCAAGTTACATGTTAAAGAACAGGATCCGTATCCAGATGATGACTAGAAATGATACAGGGAAAGGCTGGTGTTTTACTGAGATTACAGATGCCCTGGGGAGTGATTCTTTCTGATTTCCTGCTGTGATTTTTAAATTTGAAGATGTTTGTGTTGGAGGAGATCTAGTTAGATTGCTACTTCCATACAAATGACATGCTGGGATTATCTTGTATTGTATGAAGATAATGCTCTAAATACATAGAACTGAACCCACATTACCGCATTTCAGCTGCTTGGTGGTCCAGTTGAAATGGGGTCTTACACTGAAATGTGTGACTTTACCTAGTATTCTGGGTATGTTTTTTGTGCATAGATGTTCCCTGAAATGTACAGAAAATTGAGTCTGACAAACTTGTAACATATTCTTTAATTGCTTCTTTCTTACAAATCTCACCTGCGTAATATATCTTGCATGCTTGAGGAATTGCACAATGACTATGAAACAAGGTTGAAGAGGAGCAGTTTAAAGTGCCTGCAAGAAACTGATAGCAACTGAGTAACTAAAGATAGAGAATGTGGGAAATGACCTTTCTGACAATTATTAAGCTTGGAACTGAAGTACTGTATTTAGCTGTTGTTATATTTACAGGGCCGGAAGTTAGTATTTTCTTTTGGTGAATTATGCATGGAGGAAATATACACGTGGGGATGTGCAGGCATGCGTGTGTTTATATAGGGATGTATGTGTGTGTATATATACACACTTACGAGGAGATGGAAGGATGTGTGAAAAGGGGTGTTTTCATCATAAAATACATGTTTGACATTGTTTGAAACAGGAAGTATACTAGCCATGTTATTGACTTGTTCCTGAATAGCTATTTATGTGCTCTTAAATTGTTGAAAGGAAGCT
The DNA here is from genome assembly GCF_951394365.1 of Tetrao urogallus. Classification (NCBI taxonomy): domain Eukaryota; kingdom Metazoa; phylum Chordata; class Aves; order Galliformes; family Phasianidae; genus Tetrao; species Tetrao urogallus. Next base: position 40,811,574 of record NC_136815.1, on the reverse strand, counting down.
TTTGAAGTGAATTCTCCACCAAGCTAAATGTGTGTGGGCTTTAAATAAATAAATTAATTGATAAAACTTACCCAAAATAGGGAGGAGGTGATCTAAAAGAATTTTGATTACTGAGAATATAAGAGGAAAATATTTAAATAGAGTCAAATTGAGAGATTTTAGCTGGATGGGACAAGCAGGGGGAAAGCACGGAAACAGTCACAAAAGAACCGTCCCATTTCATTATGCAGCTTCTTATACAATTGTTTCTGTGACCTCTAGTGAGGATATTAGGACATACCACAAGGGAAAGACTGAAAAAAGGTTGTTTCATTTAGAGCTCTTACTCCATCCTGTGGAAAATTAATTTTTTTTCTTCCTTTAGAACTTCCTGTATTAATTGCTATTGTTACTTGCTTTTATGTTCATATCTTAGTGGGTCAAACCTGTAAACTTGAATTTCTCCATTTGATTTGATAGTCCAGCTTGATTCTTATTTATTTTGTGTTCATTATAGTGCCAAAATGGGATTCAATATTTCATTATCTCAAGAAGCATTCTTCCTTGCTGGCACAATCCTTTCTGTTCCGCATAACTTTAGTCTCTGCATTTCTGAATTCTGCTAAAGTCTGCTGGATCATGGCAGGCAGTGGCACACAGAAGTCTTACTGACAAGTTCCTTTCCATCTGAGACTGCACAGTTCACCTCTCACGTGCTGTTGCAGGATGTCTTTGCAGGCAGTGAAGGGAATCGGAGGAGAAATTTTGGGGACCTTTATCTAGTATAGTTTACTATTTAAACTACAAATAGTTTATTTCATGCACAGAGAGGTGCCATCCTGCAGATTACACTAAGTGAAACGGTAGCAAAAAACCACCAGTCAGCTTGTGGGCAGACACCACAGGCACAGCATGGCCACAGACTGGGAGCAGCTGTGGCCATTCCTTCTGGTATTCCTCTGGCTGATGCTTCTTAAAGCGTTGGCAGCCTTCTTGGCAGCCTAGTATGAGCTTCCATAAAATATGAGCATTTCTCAAGGACTTGAAAGGGAAGGAATATGTGGGAACCTCTGTAATACTGTGAAGCATGTCATGGCACTAACAGTGGACTTCAGAGCCACTGCCACTGAAGTTTTATTACCCCTCGTAAAATTGCGTGGGCCTTTTCTTCTTTTTAAGAAAAAAGGCATTAAGATTTGTCGTGCTGTTTTACAAGCATTCAGGTTTTGTTCATTTTTGTTAACAAGGAGTAATCAAAAGTTCAGAAAAAGCTAAATGCAAAAGCAGGGCAGGGGGGTTAAGGATGCTAGGTCTGGACATCAATCTCAGAGGCTTTGCTTTTAGGAGACATGAGCCACCTAGATGTGCCTTACAGCCATCTTTAGCATCTCACTGTGAGACTCTGTGTGTGCCTATGCTTTGCAGCCAGCCTGGAAGTAATTGTGGACAATCTGAGCTAAAACAATAAGGAGTAATATGACATCCTGCCTTTCCTAGAGGGCTTTATTCTGATCTAAAGAGTATACCTAAAACTTAACACTACTGATTGCAGTAAGGAAAAGACAGTTGGTCCTTTTTTTTTTCTTTTTTTTTTCTTTCCACTTATTGCTGCGTGAAAAAGTAGCTCTAGTAATATGCGTGCTATGGAAGTAGCAGCTTGCTCCCCTATTGCCAGTTACAGGAACAGAGCTAAGATGAGAAGCAGCCAAGGAAAAGGCTGGATTAGTCATAAAGTATTTGTATTCTTCATGAGTCCTACATGTGTTTTTGTCCTTGCTAAGTAGGCCGAGCAATGTGTAGCATCCCCTGAGCTTTCTGAATGCCTGCAGTAGTTGTGATGTGCCAAAAAGGCCAGGTTATGGATGGATGCAGCCTCCGAGAGTCTAAATTTAGTGTGTAGCTCCTCTGGTAATTTAGTTTTGGCAACACAAGAGGGAAAATCTCCCCAAGCATTTCAAACCAGAAATATTCCCTGTGCTTTAGGTGAGTGTCATTTAGTCAGTTTTGGTCTCCATGTTTGACTTCCCTTAAGATTTTTAGCCAGAATATCAAGTTTATGATCCATACTTACAATGTAAGGCATAGTGTGCATTGTCTTTAGCTGGGCATTAAACTTGGGAGCATTTAATTTGATACAGATGAGTGAAGAATAATAGAAGAAAAACTGAAAGGATTTAATGTATTAGAGCCTTATGTGCAACACCCATACGCACGGAGAATAAGAGCTTTAAATGAATTATGACACTGGTTGTTTCATGGGATTCGTGCTATTTTTGTAATACATACATAGTGGCTTCTTAAAAACAATTCTGACTAAATAGCTTATAAGTGAATTTTCTTTACTAAGGCTATTTTTCATCTATGGGGAATACCAAGTGAACTTGTAACATGCTTTTTCAGGATTGTTTGGCTGCTACAAGAGTGTATATTCAAAATAAGAGTCAGGCAAAGAAGACTATAGAGGGCTTGCATATAAAAAACACCAAGTACACAAGCTATATAAATTATTAGTAGCCAGAAATTGTAAATGTATACAGAAAAGCAAATGCAACCTGAAGTGTAATTTCTGTCCTAACTGTACTTATGTGAGCTTTTGAGGTGCAGAAAATGCAGAATTTTTTTTTTTTTTTTTTTTTTAACTTCCTACATTTGAAAATTCCCAGTAGACTTATAAAGTTGTAAATTTGGACTCCAGCTCAGAGATCTTTCACCTTTAAGGATTTTTATGCAAGGGAAAAGGATGAGATGTTTCCCTTTCTCCCTTACATTTAGTAAGTGGCTATCTCATAAAAAGAGCATGCGGTTCAGCAGTTTGAAATGCTAGACTGTGATGCTTTCTTTGCAGATAACCTGGTTACTGCAACTGGGTATTTTTTGCACAGCAACTGCTGTAGTTGGTACCATACCTCCATTGGCATGCTCCTTGTGAGAGTATGTGGTTGCTTTAGGGATGCTTTCTGGTTCTCCACCTCTCATCATGAAGAACTGAAGGCCATGTGCTATACAGCTGTTGGTGTGTGAGGGTTTGTGCTGTTGTGATGGCTTGGGATTTGAGGGAGAACTTCATGACACTGATGATGGCCAGTGGCTTTCTGCATGAAGAGCTACTCTTCTGAGGGACACTGGGTGGTGAGGAGTTCTGCATGTCAGTTGTGTCTGTGTACAAATTCTGTGACATGCATGCATAGGATTCACTTCATTTTCCATGCTTAGGTATTTGTATTTTTGCTCAATGTCTGCATTAACTCATGAACTTTCTACACAGGTATTACTAAAATCTGCATTATAGCACCCAGCTGGAGCATTCAGCGTGGTTTCTGCACAACTGCTGTGCTAGTGCTAGCTGGGCTGAAGTGTATTTCAGTGTTGTTTTTTGTTCGTTTGTTTGTTAGCTTTTAATTCACAGCCCTGCAAAGCCTCAGTCTCTAGAGCAGCTTGGAAATGTTAAAACATGGCTTGATGCACTATGAAACCAAGCCATGTTTCAGGGAGTTGGCATGTTGTTCTGGGGTCCTGCAGCACAGAGGATGCTCAGTGTAAATGACTCTTTAACGTCTTCCAGATGGTGTTTAGGTTTAGAGGGATATAATGCATGTTGATGATCAGATTTAAGATCGATTACAAAACTTTTTGGGGGAGCTATGAAAGCAGTATCCTGAGACTTTTAACCTATATATGTGTATATAATATATATGTATGTATGTATTTCATGTCATACATTAAAAATTCAGAAGGAATCAAATTTAAACAAGGCTTCTACTTTTTTGTGTGTTTGCTCATAATGCTGTCACTTGCCATTGCTTGCTTCCTCTCCCTCCCTTATAAAGAGATTGCTAGATTTTCCTGTGGCTTTTTTTTTTTTTTTTTTTTTTCCTAAAGTCAAGTTGGGTTAAACACCTATCGTAAGTGGGAACAGTGTTTTCTGAAATTGTTTTGGCATGCTTGTTTGCAAATGAATGAGTTTCAAACTAAATTACTACTAAAAACTTAGTATGAGAAGCTGTGCTATTTACAATTTTTGAGAAGTTTGATGATTTATATATTTAACAGTCTAACATATATATATACACAGTCTAACACCAGGGAAGCCTCTCTCCAGAATCCATTATTTAAAAAGATCAGTGAATATTCTGAGTTGCCTCATGCGAATGCCCCACATGTTAGGATTTTCCCAAGCACATTCAATTCAGAAGCATGCAGCTCTGCGTTAGTGCTTCTGGATGCTGCTTTCTGCAGTGTCTGTATGCAGGTCCTCACTCTGCTCTTGCTGCCCCAGCTGTGTTCCCAGAGCTCTTTGCAGGAGAGCAGGGCTGCACTCTCATCTGGATCACTTGTATTTATTTATTTAAGTGCCCTCCCCAGGCTGTTAGTGGAAAAGGCAAAGCTCACGCCAGCATTGCTTCACTGATGCACATCTGGCTTCCCTACCACGAAGCAGGCAGTAAACTGCAGTGGGCTCTGATGTTCTCCAGGAAATGGGCTGAAACCTCTTTAAATCAGTGTGTTGTTTTTTTTTTTCAATGGAGCAGCAGAATTCATTGCTCTATGTCCTCAGTCATATGGGTGCTGCAAATAGGGTGCTTAAACACAGCTGTAGGTAACGCAGCTTTGTGGTCACTGACTTTTTTTTTTCTTTTTAATTTAAGAAAAGACAGTGGCAGAATAGAAGAATACATTTGAGATGTAAGTATCATGATATGGGCTCATGTTTTACATCAAAACCTGCTGTGTGCCTACCTTAATCTGCTTCTAAGGACACAGTTTTAAGCAGCTGGAGGTAAAAAGCCAGAAGTGCTGCTGTACTGCAAACACTGATTGCTGGCCTTTGTATTTATTTCCCCATTTCTCATGAACACTGCGATGTCACACATGCTCCTTATAAGTTACTGCCTTTTTCTGTTGTTCTCTCAGCAACAGAAGTGCTGGGTGTGTGCACTTTCCCATCCGTGTTGGCAACGCCGCTCCGGTGAGCTGAAGCACTGATGACTAACACGCATGGGAATCATGCCGCATTTTCCAAGTGCGTTGATTAGCTTGTGGCAGCTTTGGAGTGAACAAATAATTTGAAGGAATTTCTGTCTAATGTGACAGGATACATTTTTAGAGAATCTTAAAAAACAAATCCTTGAAGCAAAGAACAAAAAAAGATCCTTGAAGCAAATAACTGTAATTACAGAGAAAGGTGCAATCAGCCTTTTTCCAAATAAGTTTTTGTTGTTGTTTTTTTTTTTTTCTTTCTTTCTTTCTTTTTTTTTTTCCAGAAATGTGTGCCTGAACATCAAACTGAGGCCTGGCTGAGGCTTGAATCACATGCTGTTTTTAGATCCAATTTTTTATTAAACATTTCCAGCAAAATTCTAGTTTGCAACTTAGCTTTTTCTGCCACAGTTCTGACAGCAGAACTGAACTAAAGCCTACCACCACACAGACAGGCCCTGCCTTTTCACAGCTCCTCTGTGTTCCCATGCTGTCTGCTGTGATTTTCCATGACTTTGAGGGACCTCACCTCCATGTGATGCAGTGATGAAGGGACAGAGAGGTACATTGGATAAGAAGGATTGATTCAGCTCCTCCTTGAGGAGATAAATAATAACTTGGGCATGGTTCTGAACACTGCCTCAGCTGTGCTTCCCCCCGCTGCCCTCAGCCTGGCCAGTAGCCCGCCCCCCAGCCCAGTGCCATGCACAGCACAGCCTGCTATGCACAACCACAGCCAGCGATGCTGCCCGGCTCTCCAATCTAGGCCACAGCCAGATTCCTCCCAGAGAGGAGGGAGTAGTAAACGAGTCACAAGGCTCCCTTCAGACAGCAGCAGCCTGCCGGTCAGATTCAACACTGCTGAGATTCTCCACTCTGTTATTTTCTTATAAATATTAAAATGGAGTCAGTGAAGATGGTTGTGCTCGTGGTCGGTGTGCCAGCAGGATGCTGCAGCCCCCTGAGCTGCTGTCGTGTCCTGCGCTGTGAAGGCAGGCATGGAGTTTCCGCTCGCTAGTTGTGTTTGCAAGTTGGTTTTGGCTTCTGGCCTGTGAATATCTCTTGTAATTGGTGGCTGCGTCAGAGTTCTAGATGGAAAAGTGAAAGGGGTTTTGCGCCTGGATTCAAAATTGCTTGTTGGCTAATAGAGGGTTGGGAGGGTTTAACATCAGCATGTCTCCCACGTTCAGTAATCCCTCTTCCCCAGTGCTACCAGCTGTGGTTTTTATCCATCTTTTGAAGAGATTTCACATTATTTCTGAATCTCTGTGTGTGTGTGTTTGCAGATTTTTAAATATATACAAGTTTTTTGGTCATAGAGACAGATGTACTCTGAGAGCAATTCTAGACAGGTAATAATTTGTTAGTCTTGGTGTGGGAGAGATTGGGCTGTATTGTTATTGTTGTTCTTTCCATTTTTTGTGGGAAAAGGCTGCTACTTTTTATCAGAAAATGCAGGGAAGCTTTTAAATTTTAAATAAAATAGTGACATAAAACCCATTTTGTCCATGTAAATTATGCAAGAAGTATCCATCAAAAACCATGCTGTCATCATCCCTACTGCTGTTTTCTTGATGTTGAGTTAAAAATACTCCTTTCCTGGCCAGCTACATTGAAACATCAATTGTATGGTAAATAGAATATTCCTAAAGTGCTGTCCAGTATGCAGGGAACTGCATGTCTGCGTGCTGGGGCCAAGAAGCAAAGGCACAATGATCTTGCATTACTTCTGTCAGGATGCTTCTCCTGCTGCCTCTATGAAACCTCAACAGTTGACAGTGTTGAAAGCAGCATCCTGGTTCTGCCATGCAGGCATCCTAATGCACTGTGACAGCCACACGCCTTAGGAGCAAAATTTTAAATAAGTAATGCCTATTTTGTATAAAATATATATGTAATCTTGATGTCCAAAATCTAGTAGTCCCAGTTAAATGTAGTGACACCTGTAACTTTCTTTTCTATTATATGGGAGTCAGAAATAGTTTCTTTTTTGTACTTTGCAGAACTTAGTTCAGTCTGTATTTGCATGTTGCCTCTGCGCTTCAGAAAGAAGCATTTTAATAAGCTGTGTTTGCTGCTGTAATAAAATCCTCCTGTTGGGGAAGCAGTCTGGCAGCAGGCTTGGTTATTGTGTCAGAGACTGGGTTTGTACCGTCACATGGATGCATGCCAGTGTTCTCTGCCCTCAGGCACTGAACAGACCCAGGACCACCTCCTGGCTGATAAAATACAGAAACAACTACTTGCACGAGGACAAGGAAACACGAGGAAATGTCTTAACTAAAGTCTCTAGTCTAGTCAGACTCTATCTAAAGGCATGCAAGAGGAATTTGCATCACTAGCAGAAGGAGGAAATCTCATGTGAACATTTTAGGTTTCCAGTTTTCTAAAAGGATGTAGATGAAAGGTTGCACAGTGCATTTTCAAGGCCTCCAGGCAATTACTTAGATATCAGAGTAAACTTTATAATTGAGATACGGGTGGGATGAAAGGGCAGAGTTGGGAACAAATTCAATTTATAACATGAAATGATTGCATAATAATCCTTTTGCATGAAATTAAATAGTAATAAGTACAGTTAAGCCTTGCAGTATCTGTATATCCATGCTTTTAATTGTAATGTCATTTTTCTTTTGCTGCATATGTGCCAGTTCTCCTGCTAAGGATAGGTTTTGAATTACTAATTCTGTTTGTTTAGCTTCCTATAAGAAGATGCAAATGTGTCATCTCATGTTTGTAGCTTGCCAGAAGGCTTCTTTCCCTTTAGGGAATATCTTACTTTGATTCTTAATCATATCAAAACCACTGCAAACAGCTAAGTACAAGGTGTCCTTGGAAAATCAGATTATTTTTTCTAACAGTTTTCCCTTCACAAAGCTAGTTAACATGAAGAGAATTTTTAAAAATTAAAGTTATTTTCAAGCTTGATCTTGTTAAGTCACTGACCAAATTTCATATCAGTATTTAGGTGTTTTTAGACTTGACTCCGAATCTCTGTTCCTCTTTTGGAGGAGTTACAAGCTCTGTCACCCTTTGTATATGGAGCTTGGGTGGACACAGAGAATGAGAACTATCTGATGTGTAAAATTGGTCCTGCCAAAACACACGCATACCCACAGAGAAAAATATCGAGCTTCAGTTATTGTTGCCCCTCCTGCAAAACTAGACAAACCAGGTGTCTGATTTGTTAATTTGGTTTTTGCATGAGCAGGGTGATCAAGTAGTTTTCACAGATACTGTCCTGAACTGTTAGGTGAGATTTGGACGCTTAAGTTTATCAAAACTGATTTGCACTAAGTGTTCAGGAGTCCTTTTTGTGGGAGTCAAATTTAACTTGTGACTGTTTGGGTGCTGACTTACCTGGCCTGTGTGCTCAAGTGGAGGTGTTAAGCCTGTGCCCTCTTGCTTCAGATATGGCCCTTAGTGAGTCTTAAAGTATAAAGCATTTTGTTGACTAGAAAACTCTTTTCTGAAGGAGAACTTAAATTGGTGATCCTCTGATTCCCTCAAACGTCTTCAGCTTTAATTTCAAAACACTTAATTGAGACAGCAGTAGACATTTTGCAAACGACAGTGATGCGATAATGTAGAGGGAAGATCTCTGAATATGAGAAAAGTTATCTCTATTGGCTGTATTTAGTACGCTGTTTAGAAATTTTTCCATATATTTGCCATTCTGTGCTGAATTAATTACACTCACGTACCCCTGCTTACTAATATGTAAGTTCACATAGCTCTCAAAGTTGAACGTGGAAATCTTGTTTTGAGTGAGCTGCCAAGCTAGGAGCTTGGCTTCTGAAAACTATGAGTACTGGGTGGTCTACATGAAAGTCAATTCAAACACTTTTCACAGGTGATAAAGATCATTATCGATGTTTGGTTTAAAGGGGATGAAAAAGTATTTTTCATCCCCTTTAGTGTATTTTAGCAGGCAGGAGCTTTGCAGTTTTATTTTTCAATCATGATTTGGGATAATCTTGAAATATTGCCTTGGAATTCATCAGTCTATGGGATAGCTTCCAACTTCAATTGCCAGAATAAATAAAATCTTGGTTGAATTTTGGGTACTGTAAAGACTGAAGGAACTTACTAGTAGATCTCTACTTTGGCTGTAATCATCACACTATATGGATAGTCCTAATGTTTAAAGGGACTCCAGGAACATCAGTTTCAAGTAGAAGAAAGATGCGCTTTGTGTTACTCGTGGCGATTCTTCAGTTGTTGTACAAAGTGCTTGGTGCATCCAGACAGTGGAAAAACTACATGAGAACATCCAGTGTACACTGAGCAATGTGACAAGTACATCTGGGATGCGTAGTGCTAGACTGAATTACAGCAGGGACTTATTCAGTATGGTTGCTTTCTGCTCATGCTTTCTGTTAATGACATTAAACGCCATTTGGTTTTAGCCGGGTGAATCTGGATTAACGTCAATGCATTCTCTTGTTATAGGAGCAGCTTACTGCCAGTTCATGGACATGTTGTTCCCCGGGTGTATTAGCTTGAAGAAAGTAAAGTTCCAGGCAAAGCTGGAACATGAATACATTCACAACTTCAAGCTTCTGCAAGCATCGTTTAAAAGAATGAATGTGGATAAGGTAGGCATTCTGTGTTTGTATTTCAGTCATTGCAGGCTTCATAAGCTGTGTAAACTGGATAAAGTCAATAGTAAAGTCCGATAAGGAGTTGTACAGCTTAACTCGTTATTTCTTAATATCAGAGACTCTTCTGGTAAAATACCATCTGTTGGAAATTCTTTGTCATCATTGAACCAGGATTTGAGGATTTGAGGTACCATAAAATTACCAATGACCTGAATTTCCAACAGAACAACCTGGAAGTATACTGTTATTATAAATATTCCACATTTCTTGTCCAAAACTGGCTTTAGGGAATTTCAAGTATTCAAGACCTGGAATAATATACCCAGTGATTTGGTAGACTGGCCAGTGCATGTGAAAGTTTAGGAATGGAGGTCTCTCTTAAGAAATGGCTTGTTATTCAACCACAAGATACTGATTTTGTGCTGAATAATGGAAGTTATGTTCTTTTCTTGCAGTTTTATACAGATGCAGTACCTGTAAATCATTTGAGGATTCTCCACTGATTTTAGTGTTGCCTTATCCTGAAATTTGAACATTCTTATTACAAAGTCCCACAATAATTTCATGAAGAATTGGAAACCTTTATTATTTCCTGAAATGTTGTGCTTCTATTTACAGTATGATTTGATAATGAAGCATTGCAAAGCCCAATAAAGATGAACGTTGCCTATTTCTCTATAGGGAGAAAACTCGCTCTACTCAAATGAAACAAATAAGGGATATGCAAAATGCTATGTGAATTGTTACAGCAATATCATAGACTTACAAAATGCTGGACAGTTGGCTTAACCTTGAAGAAACAGATGAAAATTATAATGCTTTTAGGTACTCTGTTTCCAGTTGATAACTGAATGCATTCAGGAGGTATTAATGTCTGTTGAACTTAGCTCTTTAGTTAGCTGTGTGAAGCTAACTTCATACAACAAGGCAAGGCAGTCCTCTTTCTGCAGCATTCTCTTCATAGTCACTGTCTGCCCACAGCATCTTGGAAGCTTGTGCTTCCCGCATAGCATTATAAAGCCATCTCCTTGCACTGTTTTCCTACCACCAGTCACCTTTTGGAGACTTCATTTATGTGAAAAATCTGTAGGACATTGATAGTGATGTTCCTTATAGCCTCACTTTTGTTCTACTAGATGTTTCTGTCAAGTTTTTCAGATCAATAAACCATTTTATGTATAGCTATATACAGAATGGAAAAAAGTTACAAGGTTAAAACTTCAAGGTTAGTTCATAGTGAACATGTACTACAAAATGTAGGGTGTTTCAGCATGACCTGGAAAAGCTGATTCAGACAGTACAGCAGAGAACAAGAAACTTAATCTGGATCTCTTGAAGAGTTGTTCACCGTTACTGTGCCCACCTGCAGCACGTAAATTTCAGAAACAGAAATTGCTACTTAGCTGAATATAGTCCTACTCCCAGAACAGCTTCGTTAATCATGGCTGCCACTGCAATAGGAAAGGAGCAACTCTGTGGAACAGTAGTTATGAAGGTTTGCATATAGCCACCTCAAAGGCTGGCCCTTCGTTTATTAATCATTAAGACCACTTGCAATTCCAGCATAATTTGCTATTAGGAGGGCAACAATGACAAAGAGTTATGAGATATATACATACAGACACACACACACACACACACATATATATATATATATATATTTATATATATATACAGCCTGTTCTAGTGGTTGGTGACCCTGCACGTAGCAGGGGGTTTGAAACTAGATGATCATTATGGTCCTTTTCAACCTAGGCCATTCTATGATTCTATTTTATATATATATATATATATATATATATATATATATATATATTTCCAAATTAGTGTGCATGGTTTTTTGTTTGTTTTTTTAAATATAAAAATATCAATGGTTTATTACTGGAAACTTTATTCTACCTTTCAGGTAATTCCAGTGGAAAAACTGGTCAAAGGACGCTTCCAAGACAACTTAGATTTCATTCAGTGGTTTAAGAAGTTCTTTGATGCTAACTATGATGGAAAAGAGTATGATCCTGTGGAAGCTCGACAAGGCCAAGATGCTCTTCCCCCACCAGATCCTGGTGAACAAATCTTTAATCTGCCCAAAAAGTCCCACCATGCAAACTCTCCTACTGCAGGTATGTTGTGTCTAAAGTAATTCTGTTTTTATCTCTGAAAATGATCATAAACTGTGACCAATTTTACCTAAATACTAGTTAGAAATTACCACCTCATGTGCATGAGCTATTCTTTCTGTGTTGTCATAGACTTAGCATCTGTCGTGTCAGAAGTTAACTTCTTATGGTGTGCTCAGTCCTGTCAGCTCTGGGATGTCCCCCACTTGAACCCTTGGCATAAGTGTTGTGATATCTTCTGGCGGAGAAAAAGACATTTAGGATAGTCATCACTGGTTGTACTGTTTGCACGTATTTTCAAGAACGGGAAATTTATAACACAGTGGATTTTTTTAAATTACTCCTTTCATGGTGCTAAATTGTAAGTGCTGTCCAGAAAGCAGAAAAATAATAATAACGTGTGCTTTGTGCAGTTTATAGCTCAGTCTTCTAAGTGAGCAGCATAGCAGCTATTGCTCTTTCTTGAAAATACATCTGTCTTCTGACATTTTGCTTTGTGTTTCTGCAACAGGAGTAAACAGTTAAACCTGGTCTTTGGTGTTTATTTAATATGAGCACTACTGGTCACTCAACGATGCCATTTTTCTTGGTAACTTGTTAAGTGAACAGAAGAGCAGGTATATAGAGATTTTTAAAAAAATTTTTTAAGTAATTACTAAGCAAGTGGTGCTGCAGTTAATTGCCTACAGACGTGTAGGTTTGTACGTACAGAAACACACACGCGCGTACTCTTAATTCCTTTGTTGGTATGTCCTGAGTTTGCCTTATTTATGCTAAACCAATCCTCAAATAATGATTACTTTTCGGTTGATGTAATTCTGTGACCTGTCTTCTCATTAGCTCAGTTGTTGGCAGAAGGGAAGGGGCAGGTATCAGGCAACCTCAGGTTTAGACTGGCTTAAACTCTGGAATCGTACCCAGATTTCAGCAATCTGCTCTGACCATTTCTGACGTCAAAAGTGGGCATACTTGGCCAGCTGCCTTCATCTCCTTAGTGCTCCCAGGAAGCTGAGCACTAATAGCTGAGCAGTGCTGCTCTGAGATTCTGAAGTGATGGTGGTTCTGTTATCACTGTGTTTTCTTCACATCTTTGTTTCTGCATCATCTTGTATCTAAGCTTTTGAATTCTAGGGCTTAGTATGCTATAATTTCCTGCGTGGTATCTTGCACTGCCTCTGAAAACTAAAAACCCTAGTGACCATCAGGTGGTTCTTTTGATAAATTGGAAAATACACTTCTGTTAAATACAGAATTTACCGTGCTTGCTGATCCTTCTTGGCAGTGGTCTGTTTTTACTGAAATCACAAATGCGTCATCCCAATTAAGGTAATGGAGGTGGCAATCCTGGAGAGGTAGAGTAGCTGCTGGAATAGAAGATGCCAGTCAGTTTGGATGATAATGCAGTGATCTCATGTCCTTTTGCTGGTCATACGAGAGCATGCCATGTGCCTTCAACATGGAGTAGGACAACTGAGATATGTGGTGTGTTTTCATCAACTTTCTTTTGGTCACGGATGGTTTTTTTCATGGAAAGCTTCCTTCCTTATTAGTTTAAGTATTGTCTGGATTTATGATAGGCAGGACACTAATTTAATTTCTATTGAGGCAGGGGGGAGAGCTGTAGGCACTGTGTGACGCTAGGTGAAATAAGAATTCTAGCTTTTATTGCTGCTTGCATTGTAGAACAGTTAAGTGTCGGTCACAGATTTATTACGTGCATGCAAGTGCACACTTTACTGGAAATGCGGGGATATTCATTACAGATGTTACAGGAACAATAATGATACTACTTGTGTGAGTAAAACAAGCTTAACCATTTATATTAAAAAAGCCCAAGAAGATGAGGTCTACTGAGTTCTACAGTGGTTGAAGAATTCCCCACCCCATCTTAAGTTTCATCTTCCACAGCAATGCAGTCATGAAAAGAGAATATATGCCCATGAATAAGTGTGACATCAGATGGCATAATTTAAATGGCTGTTTATAACTTTAGTGCCAGTTATTTGTTATTCTGCAGCCATGAATCTTCAGTGAAATGGCTGAGGTTTGGGGCACAGCTAAACTTCACAGTTTCGCTTGACTTTGTTATGGGAGTAGTAAACATTGTGGGCTGTTTGATACAAAACCTATTGCACCGACTCAGCAAGCAATTGCCAACACCAGTAGCAGAGTGCCATAACATCTTGCCTTTTTTTGTTGTTACTTTTAATGTGTCACCCACTTTATTTGAACAATGAAGCTTTGAAATTGTAATGGATTTCGAATCACTAACAAAATTAAAAGATGCATTCATGATACAAAGGAACCAGCAGATCTTTTAATGTCATATAGAAGTTTTTAGGTAGTGTGCAGTAGACAGGTATGTATCTTTTGTTCAGTGTTAGGAACAAGTAGACTTCCGGGCACTTACACTGCATTTTTGTTTTTGTCACTGACCTTTAAATAGGCTTAATCCAAATTGATTGAATGTATGATCCAAACTGATCGAATATTTTAAGGGAATAATGTATTTAGCTGCTAGCAATTCCATGTGTTCAGATGATTCGTATTGTTCCACACAACAGCTATTCCAGTGCCCTTTGCCAGACCTTTGTTTTGGAGTAAGTTAGGAGGAGGTGTTAATCTCTTTAATGATTCATAATAGAGTTCTGACGCTGTGTTTTCAGAGGTGGACAAGGATAATGTCATTCAGTTACCAAAAAAGTGGTCAATTCCCTAAGGACTGCTTGGAAAGCTTACCCTAAAAGGTAGCTGCAGCGAGTTAGGATTATTTTTGGTGATTTAATCTGACTCTTAATCTCTACAGACCCACTATATCTGATAGTCGCTTTCTATACCACAAAGTGGCACGTATCTATATCTCTGCAGATGCCAAGTGTGGTCTTCATTTCATTTTGTGAAATGACGTTAACACAAAGCAGAACCTGAGAAGTGTGAAAACACCCCAATTTTTGTGTTTATTGGTGAGCACGCCAGCAGGCCCTTCCATACCCCTTTGGAAGGCACTCCAGCTGGTGAGTCAGGCCGGTCAAGGAGAATGCAGCTCATAAGGGCAGCATAAGCAGCTCCTCCATCTAATCTCATGTGCCACCCTCATCCTGTGCCCATCTTTCTCAGGAGACAGAGCTGATTTGCTGCAGGGTTTGGTAGTGCTGTGAAGGAAAAATGACTTCGGAACGCGTATATATTTCTTCTAGAAGCGGCAGGTACAGCGAGGAGTGCCAGGTAGACACAGATCCCTGCTGGCAGATGAATGTGTTTTCATCCTCTGTGGGGTGAACCCGCAGCACAGCCCAACAACGTGGGCTCTGTGCCAGCAGGGCCACAGCTGCTTTCGGATAGGATGCCATCTGCCCACCCTGAGCTTTTAGGTGTACTGCAGCCCCCTGCTTTTCTCTATGCAGTGGTAGACAGCCTGCAGATGTAGAATCATGATTATTGGAAGGGATTAAAATATTAGCATGTTGTTCTTTGTGCCGGTTCTAATCCTCTCAGGAAAAAAATAAAACCAGAAAAGCTTCATCTGATCAAATTGAAAATTTTGATCCAGTTGTCAGGGTTTCAGCTTAGTGGCTTATATAAGGTTTTCTGTGTATCAGAGCTTTTTGTATGGGAGAGGAGTGTCAAAAACGCATGACTAGAAGACAGCTTAATGAAATTAATTATTTACATATAAGCTAAAAATGTGAGAGATCCTTAGAACTGAAGGCTGATGGACTTTTTAGTTTGAAATATTCTGTGAGAGCAGGATGACTAAAGCAGAACTGGAAAATACTGAAGGATCACATGAGGGCTAAAAATAATCATGCTATGACAGGGAAAATAACCAGGGCAGAATGAACTGTTTGTGCATGGATGCTATATATATATATGTGTGTGTATGCTGTCAAAGAGCCAGTTATGCAAGAAAAACACCGATATTCTGTAGGGAGATGGTATACCCTGCTATGGCAGAGGTGCTGCAAATTAATTTTGAGGGATAAATATATTCAACAAAAGCAATCTTCATTGTAGCAGTTGGTGGCATGATTAAGCATCTCGGGGAACCGGAGAGCTCATCCTGATGCATTTTTCTTTGCTTTCCACCACAACACGCTGCCTTTCCCCACATTGCAGGCAGTTGGTATGTCCAAGGGTAGCCCTGCCCGACGTGGCACATTGCTGTAGAGCTGAAGATAAGAAGAGCTGTAAAGTGACAACTGAAAATGCTTTTGTGCCTGGTTCATGCGAGGCCAAATGAGAGTGTTGCCCCACAGGAACAGTGTGTGCAAAGTGGAGAGGGAAACAACTCAGGCATCAGACAGAGACCTCTCCTACCCACGTCAGGAGGGTTTAATTTTTAAAGCCACCGAGGCAGAGAAATGAGACCATATAGCAACATTGCTTGCAGTGCAGGAGCAGGGCTTTTGTCTTTTTTTTTGGGGGGGGGTGGGGGGGTGGGGATCATTTCCTAATAGCTAACCAGGTAGTTACAGAATTGTGTACATCATAGGGTTTTTTCTTGTCTTTCTGGGAGGACTTCACATTTTAAATTTTTTTTTTCTGTTAGGCCTAATGTGAAATGCTTTCATTAACTGGAGTGCTTGCATGCTTGAAGACTTTTCTGGAAAAAATAGGGGTTTCAGCTGACAATTTTTTTGCCATTAAAATGCTGGGGTTTTTTATGTTTTAAGATACAATTTGTGATGAGGAAAGGGCTGTGGTTTGTTCCTGTTTACCAAATCTGCTTCTTTTAAAGATGAATATGGACAGTCGTACCATAAGCAAGACATTCATCTAACCAATAGATTCAATTGTATGTTCTCTCTTGGATGAAATTGGTTGAAATTGTGGATGTTCCATTTTCAGGTTTTTGTACAGACTTCTTGCTAGTTCCCTGGCAGTGCAGAGCTCATTAGACCATACTGGAGCCAATAGCAGTGGCAGTGTGGAGAGCTGAGGGGAAAGGGGTGCTGCCATGACTTGGGGAAGTCAGTACCATGAAGTAACTAAGTGCTGCACTGCTCTGTATCAGATGTTGAAAGCTGATTTGACTGAGGTCATTTCACTCCCATTAAGCATCAGTTGTCATCACTTGTGCCATTAAGCATCCCTAGATGGAATACTGTCTTGCACCCCACTGTAGCTGTAACAATAAGCATGTGTGAATATTAATTTGCTTACTGTTCTCACTTGTTTGTTTTAAATGGGCCGATATTTTAGTTTGTGAATAAATCGCTTGCTCTGCGGCCTTTTAGTGGGTTTGTGTATTCTTCTGTGGCATGAGTCAGGAATATGCATTTTAGGAAGCTTTACAATTTGAAATTAACATTTCAGTATTTTAATTTGAAGATACAGTGCAAATGGTTCCCCATTCAATTGAAGCAATAGCGGTGAGGGGCTCAGCTAAGTCTTGCTTGCTCAGGGCTTCCACTGCTCTCACACACGCTATTCTCACACGCATCCACAATGCAGTCATGCACGTGTTCCCTTGGAACTTTACATAAATATTTAACAGAATACTAATTACTCATGTAGCTTCAAGGAAAAATTGTCTCTAAGCATTAAATGGGTCTTGTCTGCAATACCACACTTGCAATGTAAAGTGTGACCTGGAATTCCAAGTTTGGCTTTGTACCCAAAACATACACGGTGCCAACATTTTGTGCTTCATGTTTTGGAAGTGTATATCTTTTTCATGTTTAGCAAAAAACAGTAATGGTCTTACTGACTAGTAATTGTTTCTGGAGCATTACAGTTAGAAAACTGCAGTGCATTTCAGAATTGCTTCATGTGGTTTATTTAAGAATGAGAACAAAATAACGTGTCCTTAGAAACGGTTGGTGCTAAAGTTCACTTATTGTTCTCATCCCTGCTAGCGTTACACAGGTAGGTACAAAAAGCTACTTAGGTGCCAATGAATGCGCCTGCAACACTGCTTTGAAAATGTTCTTATTTAACCCTTTATTGACCTCAAATCAGAGCCTGCTGTGATAGAAGTTCTCACAATGTGGTAGAAGCTGGCAGTGCCCTCTGGGTCCATCAGGCCCACACCCCCACTCCATCAGGGACACCAGAGCAGGGGCCCAGGCCCACATCCAGGCAGCTGCTGAAGGTCTCTGAGGAGCAGAGCCCACACACAGCCTCTGAGCAGCCTGTGCCAGCACTCCTGGTGTTTAAATACAGTTTGTTGTATTTCAGTGCTTCATCTTGCCCTAAGCACCATTGTAAGAAGTTTGTCTGTCACTTTAACTCTCCCCCATCAGATGTATACATGTTGATGAGATCCTCCTCAGTCTTCCTTTCTCCAGACTGAAAGGGCACAGCTTCCAGCCTCTCTCATAGAGGAGAATCTCCAGACCCTTTATCATCTCTGTTGGGCGTTCTTTAGTGTGTCCAGATCTCTCTTGTACTGGGGGGCCAGAACTGGACCCAGCTCTCCAGATGCAGCTTCACCAGTGCTGAGTAGAGGGGAAGGATGAGCTGTCTTGACCTGCTGGCAATGCTCTTCCAAATGCAGCCCAGGAAACTGTTGGCCTCCTTGCTGTGAGGATACAGTGCTGAGTTACATTCAACTTAGTGTTTACCAGAGCCCACAGATCTGTTTTCTGCCATGGGGCTTTCCAGACATTTGGCCACCAACATATATTGGGGATAGGGTTTTTTCCTGTGTGGCACAGGATTCTGCACTGTTCTTTGAACATCGACAGTAAACATGGTAAGGAATCAGTAATAGGTGACATCTATGACACTGATTGCAATGCAGTTTTCTCAATGTTCCATGAAAAAAAGCTGATAAGAATACATTTTGTATGTAAAATATTTGTGTGAGATATTGTGCTTTCTCAGAAAATGGAAATAGGACTTCATAGAATGCTGTCCAAGCAAAAAACAAAAACCAACAACCACCCTGTTTTTTGTGATGCTGGCAATGTGGGATGCCTGAGAAGTCTTAATGAATACATGATCACTACCAGCATAAGTTTTCTTTTTAGATGGGCAATAAATATTTTCATGAAAGATGTGATTTTGGATGGAATTGAAACTGCTTGAGTTATCTAGCTCCTCTGAGCAATAAATTAGGAGTTATTCCACACTTGCACTAATTGACTGCAGGGTCATCACGGTGCTCAATAGCAAAATTATTAATGTCTATTAAAATCTTTCATCTCCGTTAAGGCATCTGACTGTCTCAAGCACTTTGCACAACTCTTATCAACCAACATCTTTTAATTCCTTTATGAAATTAAGCTTCTGTTAGAAATGGGAAGCTTACCTCTGAGCTGAATCCAAAATTGATATGTTAGATAAATGTGCATTAAAGTTTGGTTTTTTTTTCCTTTTCTTCTCCAGGAAACTTTTAATTAGAAAACCCTGGGCATTCTCTGTTGCAATTAAGTTCTATCCAGCTGTCACCAATACCGTCTGAAAGGCTCAGATTATTTAGCTGGCTTTTAACTGTGTTACTGAAATTGGAATATGTGTTCATTTCAGAGCTGATCTTGAGGGGAGAAAAGTCCATTTCCTTTGATTTGTCGGGACTTTATAAAGCTTAGTATCACTTTGCTGCAGAAATCCAGAAGGCTTTGTACCTTTCAAAGAGCAGAACACAATGCAATGTATTTGGTACTGTCCAGCTTGCAGATGGCGGTGATGTGAGCTTGCTCAGCGTGCGTTGTGGGGATGGCTCAGCTGCAAATTGGAGAGAAAATCTGGCCGTTCATGTTAGCTCTTGCTCTGTCCTTATATCTCTCTGCAGGTGAAAAAGATATGTGTCCTTAACTGTTCAGCTTTTTGTGATCCCTGCCTCAGTCTACACAGAACTGGCTCTCTTCATAGAGCTGTTGGACATGAGAGGGAGCACTGTATAGGAGCTGCACAACCTGCCTTGCTTGGGTCATGTGCCATGGCCTCTGAGGGGAAAAGCCTGTCTTCTCATCGTGTGCAGGCACCTAGTGAGGAAGTCCAGCACTGCCTTAGTGTGCAAGAATGTCAGTGAGCAGAGGAAAGCTGCATTGCCCAGCTAAGGTTTCACATCTGAATGGCCACACCTTGTTTTTAGCATTCAGTTCTCAGCTGAACTGCTTCCTGCATGCGTGGAATACAGTAAGAACTCTGAACCACAAAGCTTAGCTGGCCTTTGGGCTTCATATGTCCCAGAATTCAGAGCCAAGAACAGCTGGTGGTAAAGGAAGGCTATAGAGCCCATAAGCATACGACTGTGCTTGGCTCTTCAGAAGAGCCAACAGTAAGTATGGGTGCTGCAAAGCAAGATTCATGACACATACCTGCTTAGTGAATCAAATAAAAGAGGTTAGAGAGAGGGCCAGGGCTTTTCTCTGTGTTCCTAGCCCAAGCAAGGAAAGTGCTGATTCCATCTGAAACCCATTTCCAGCAGGCTGAATTGAGGAGAATGCTGCTAGGGGAGCAAAGTGCTGGTGACCCTGGGACAAAGTGCGAGGCTGCAGGCTAACCAGGAAGGACCAGCTCTGGCAGAGCAAGGTCTGAGGGACCTGCTGAGGGGTGTGAGGAGGCTGCAAGGTTTCTTTGTGGAGAAGGGCTGCCTGTGTGACATTAGCTGCTGCTTTTCCTGGTGGAGACATTGCTCTGTGCTCTGTCAAGCTCAGCTGTGTGTGTCATTAGAAACAAATAGAGAAGCCTAAGCAGATCAAAAGGGATCGCTCAGTCACCATGGCAACCGTGAGTTCACTGATGGATTTAGTTCTGCTCACACTGTTTGAATCTCCATGCCCTCATCGTAGGGATGGTTTATAGAGACAACAAGGAAAGTGTGGGGATGGTTTAGCTGACTTTATTCCAAGTCCATCTTTTTCCAGGGGGCTGAAGTTAGACAGGTACACCAAACATTGGGCCAAGGGAATTGTCTTTTAACAGCTCTGTTTTAAAAGCTGAAAGTTGCCGACAGCTAAGGGGACTTGATACTCCTAGGCTGATTTTCATGTGTTTTAGTTTGAGTTACTTCCCTCTCAGTAATAAGGTCAAAGTAAAACTGATGAAAATTTGTTTTCCTTTTCCGTGGTAGAAAGCTGGAACCTTTTCCACTGAAGTAATGGTGTGAATGGCTGCCTGCAAGTGAGATACATGTATTTCAGCATCAGGCTAATAGCAACATATTTATCCTCGGGAAAATATTTGATTTTGCTATTTATTGATTGTATTTTTTAGGTGCTGCTAAATCCAGTCCAGCTTCTAAACCGGGATCAACACCTTCTCGCCCATCTTCAGCAAAAAAGGCTGCACCGAGCAGCGCAGCATCCAAATCAGATAAAGATTTGGAAACTCAAGTCATACAGCTCAGCGAACAGGTAAATTTACTTGAGGCATAAAATTAGATGCATTCATTGTCACAGACAGGCATGAAATCTGATATTGCCCTCTGCTGAATGATATCCTCCAGAATTATGAAGGGAGAAAAGATTTAAATAGCCCAGCTGGGAAGAAAAAGAGATTTATTGTTAAAAATAGCATTTACCAGAGATGGCTGGTATCGTGCCAGTACGTTTGAAAGGAAGTCTTAGGAATGCCAGGTGAGTCTTGCTGAAGTATGAGAGTTTTATTACAGATGGTTTTATTAATTAGGTTTTGAAATGTATCTTTTATTTCAGTTGGATGGGAAAAAGCCCAACAATGTCTTTGTTCTTCTGTATTACAGATTTGAAATAAATCATTTTAATGTGTTGTGCAGAAAACAAGCCTGTTTATATTAGCAGGGTTAGAGAATTGCGGCTGAACCAAGACTAGCTCATTGCACTCTGCTTTCTGGAATGAAAACATTCGGGAGGAAATGTGCCTTTCTCGTTTAAAAATGAGTCTACCTTTATGAAAATGCTGAGTATATAGTGTTCTGCAACATAATAAAATGCCAGAATTTCAATAAATACCCGCGTCTGGCTCAAGACCATGCTGTTGATGATGTCAAGGCCACTTGTATAAATGAGACTTGACTGCTGTATTTGTCAGGGGAATACAGAAAGGAAAAGTCTCATATTTTACAGCAAGAGCTGCCTGGCAGCTGCATACAGAAAGTCATTATTCTGGATTAAGTATAATTTTCCACAATTAAGGTCATTTCAGTTTCAGACTTTCATTGACCTCAACAACAGAGACCTTGGTTTGTTTGGGCACCGACTGCAAATTCCTTGTTACTCTTATGTGCCAGAGGTGGTGATGGACAGCCACATACCGAACACGACGTACTGTAGATTGTGTATAATTCTGAGCAGCAGCAAGCAC
Source organism: Tetrao urogallus (assembly GCF_951394365.1). NCBI lineage: Eukaryota > Metazoa > Chordata > Aves > Galliformes > Phasianidae > Tetrao > Tetrao urogallus. The sequence goes on along the minus strand of NC_136815.1, from coordinate 40,789,664 downwards.
AGCAGAGCTCACCAGCCTTCCAGGGTCGTTGCTGTAGCAGAAATGTTCTTAAATGTTGCACAAATAATGAATGTATACACTTCTGATAGAATCGGAACCTTTTGTTATGTCATTTTAAGCGGAGTTTGAACGTCATTTAAGTGTGGCTTAAACCGTGACATTTGTATGTAGAAGTCAGAAGGTGTTCACTTCAGCAGGAAGAGTCACTTTGGATATGAGCAAGATAAAAATATTTGATCTTTACTAAGATGCAAACAGGCAGTCACTATCACATCCTCTGCTAATGTATTCCTAGCAGCTTCCACCTGTGAAAACCTTCAGCTTTATATACATACACCCCTGAGGAAAATTAATGATTTCCTCCATCACAAAAAATAAATCCTAAAGATTTTGAAAGTTGGTGTTTTACAAGCTCATTTTTGAGAGACCTTTTCTAGATAGAATCATCTGGGAGCCTTTTTTTTTCTTTCTTTCTTTTTTCTTAATGCTGGCAGTACTTGATATCTCATTTGCCACTAATGATTACTTATGCACCCCAGGCAAATAACATGAGCCAAAAAAGCTCTGCTGCAAGCCACTTTGAGCCAGGCTTTTCTTATCCCAGTATGAACATGTTGGAAGAGCCAAATTGCCCATTTTTCCCCCACCCTCCAGCAGCCAGGCGAGGTATGGGCGGGAGCCAATTGTACTTTGCTGTCTTGATAGAAAACATTGTTGAATGGCATCTGCAGTTATCACAGCCTTGTCTGGCTGTTAACAGACTTAATTTCAGCCCTTTCACAAATGGCAGCTGAGGGAGATTCTGACATTAAACTTCTGTGCAACTTACAGTGGAAAAGTTTAAGTACGAACGTCCATAAGCTATATTTTACCATAGGATTACTTGATGATCTATTTGCAATGATTGTAAGCCATGCATAACATTTGCTGGTTTAATGGCTCTCAACAATCTTAAAGTCTCTCTTAAAATGGCCATAGCTATTGCCTTGGCCTGTGCCAGTAAATTAAACACTTTCAAGGCATGTCACCGTGCACTGGAGTTTGATTATCTGTAGCATTAAAATGCTAAATGGTCCCTGCTGTGCTTTAGGTCTGCGCCAACTAGCACTCTCCCAAAGGGTTTCTGAGTGCAGCTGAGGAGAAAACACAGACCAGGAACATTACATTATGTGCGGAAAAGGGACCTTTACATATGGAGAGTGGTCCCAGAACAGTTAACTGGATACTAGCATAGACATAATATCTGAAGACAGCACTGTCTTGGCTGCGTGTTTACAGCAGGTGCTTAATCTTCAGCCTGGATATGCAGCCCTATGAGCGTTCATACCACAGAGGAAAGAGCAGTTAGTAAGAGCCACTGCTTTGCACACATTAACTGGATTGCAGGGGTACTTCTGGTCCGGACACCGCACGTGGGAGTGAACATCTGCTGTTCCTCCTACAGGATAAGCCTCTTGGCATCTTAATACAAGGAAACACTAGCATGCAGATGTGCTAATTGTCTGAAGGAGTGCAAAGTAATGCATCACAGACATGTAGATGATATGCAAGTGAAGGAAAGTGTATTTGCTTTGGTTATAACAACATTTACTGAATGTTGCAGATAATTTGCTGTGTGCGTATTTTTTATGCCTTAATGATTCTGTTTCTCAAAATGGTGTGTACGTGGTGCAGTGAAGACAGGAAACTGCCTTCATGGTAAATAGCTTAGAAGGTGAAGCTGCCTGTGTTGTTAGCTGCAGATATTTCAGCAGAGGCTGGTGGTTTTGCAGCACAGAGCAGGAGATCTGGCAGTGGTTAGGTTCTTGTTCTGTCTGGATGCTGGAGCTGCTCTCAAGGAATGCATTGCTACATTGCTGCAGATCTACAAGACATCTTAAAAATGAGGAAGACCCCACGTTTAAGTAGGATACACATCCATAGACCAAACTGTTGTAAACTTTTGATCTATTTTGCTATCTATACTTACCCGTGACTAAATGGTTATTTTTAAAGTGACCAGTCACTGTATCACTGATAGATTCAAACTACCAAGGGAAGAGTTTGGTGTCAAGCTCAGGTGGCTGCTGAGAGATGGATTCATATGTGGATGAGATGCTCCGAGATCGTGCCCTGGCAGCAGGTCTGTTCTGCTGTCTGACACCTCTGGGAGTGCAGTCAGAGGTCAGAAGAAGGCATTGCCAGCTCAGCAGTTATGGAAAGATGAACTGCTAGGATTTAGAGGGCTGTCAAAGCAGTGCGTGAGCTCCCTTGGTGTTCTTACCGGCAAAGGGAATCAATCAGCTTGCAGTGGATCTGGCAGCAGGAAACTTTCTATTAAACTGTATCTGTTCACTCAAATGTCATCTTGATGCAAGTAAATTTATGTAGCATACTTCCTTTAGAAAACTCATTTGTGTAATTGCAGGGCTTAAAATCTGGATGCTAATTTGGCAGTAATTTGGACATGATTGGGGTCAGAGTGTTTACTGTAGGCAGCTTCATCCCTGATTATTTCCATTGGTTGACACAGTGCTGTCTTCCAAATTTGAGAGCCACTTGCACATGTTACACTGATCGTCTGTACCACTTTGGATAGTAATTCATGCTTTGCTGCCACAAAATTATTCTTTTTAATATATATATATATATATATATGTCTGTGTGTACATATATGTATGTATAAAAATATATTGTGACATCTGTCTTGGTTTATATGAAGCCTAATCCTTAATAGCTGGGTTACCCATAAATTATTTGCAGCAGACTTAGCAGTGAAATAAAAACCAACAGCATAATCCAAAGACTCTTGTGTGCAAGGAAAGACTGACATTTAAGAGAATTTGTTGATAGTGACAGCACATGGACAAGACCAGAAAATCCATGGTGCAACCTGGTCACCACAGCAGCCTCGGGGTTCTGAGATGCAGATTCTGTGGTGGTTCAGCAGGTCAGGAGGCAGCAAAGAGGTGAGAAAACAACATGGCAGTACTTGCAGCTGAAAGACCGTTTACTTCTCAACTAGTCCATTTCCCTTTGTGAGCTTTTCTGCTGGACCTGTGTGTTTTCAGGGAAGGAGATATGGTAGGTTTTCTATTAATCCAGTATTTATATATAATCCAGAATTCCAGTGCTGAATGTTTCATTAATTACCATTACATGACGTCTCTGGCAGCTTTGCTAGAAGCAGTGCTTTAAGTAGCGCTGACTCCTGAGCTGCCACTTCAGGTTTCAATTTGCAAGAGCGCTGAGAAAACTGACCTCTAAGGATCCAAGGTTAAGATGTATCCAGGAGGTGTGACACAGTGTCCTGATTTGCTGTTTATTCTTTGTTGTGTTGCACTTCAAAAACAGCGGAATTCACTTTAAGCTATAAAATCAAATATGTATTTAAGGTGATGGTCAGCATGTGCAATTGTGTACTTTTAGGCTGAGTTGTTTTGTCTGCAGCATGCCTCACAACTGATGCATCACGTACTGGTTTATGTGCAGGTACATTCATTAAAACTTGCACTTGAAGGAGTGGAGAAGGAAAGGGATTTCTACTTTGGCAAATTAAGGGAGATTGAACTTCTCTGCCAAGAACACGGGGGAGAGAATAATGACCTTGTCCATCGGCTAATGGAAGTCCTCTATGCTTCAGAAGAACACGTAAGTTCAAATTTAATGTGTATTTTATTGAGATAAGACAGCCTCATTCCATTAAAAAATATTGGCACAGTGTTGAGTGATATTCAATATGTAGGTCAGCAGAGCTGTAAGAGCAAGGCTTTCTATGCATCCTCCCCCAAAAGGAAGCTTGCGTTTACAAACAACAGACTTTTCAGCTTGGGGATAGATTCAGGAGGCCAGCTTGCTTTTTGCTGCTTTGGTGTAGGTTTTGTATTCTATTTTACCACAAGTTAATCTTGAAGGGGAGTGTGTATGTCACAATTGTAAATTGATTTCATGTGGTCCTGAACCTTAGTTCTGTTTCGGTCCTACCTTTCTGCATGAAGTCTTTCACTCAGTGTTCTTTAAGGTGTTGAAGACTGAAAAGCAGAGAAATTCTCATAGAGGTGCTGATTGCTGTGTACGGCTGTGAACTTTCTCTCTCCCATGTGGCATTGTTGCAGTAGGCACCGTGCAGGTTGCCAAGTGCATAATTATATCTGCAGAGGTAATGCTCCTTAGCATTTTTTATCCTGTTGCTATAGGCAAAATTCTTCAGGATGCAAACGCAGTAATCCCCTATTACCAAAACTGCAGAAATGTATTGTCTACAAGATTAAACAAGAATCTGACTGCATTTTAGGCATAACACTGTAGACACTGAACAAAGCAAGGAGCTGTAAAGGATACTGGTTAAATTCCTCAGATACACTGAGGGATAATGATTCGATGGAGATTTAGCTGAACTGCTCCCATTCATGCTAACTAAATCCCTGTATGTGCTGCTCTGACAATTGACCTCTCCAGTCTCCTGTGAACAGTAGCTTTGGCTCCAGAGCACATAAGCATCAGCCTAATCTCTCTCCAGCCCTGTGGCACTGTAGTCTTTCTTACATCTGTTCCCAGAAAGCTGCTGCATTCAGCCGACTCAAAATTTTATATCAGAAGTAGTGCTGAAGCTGCTGCTAACTCGTATGCTTTTCTAAACAGACTAATAGAGAACTAGTGAATGCTGGGTGCAAGAGGGTCACAAGGCTGACACCCAAAGGGGCCGCCGCTCAGATTAGAGGTGACAGGGGAAAGAGGATTTGTTCAGTGGTGTGGGACGAGTGATGGAGAGGCAAAGGAGGAGGAAAGCATTATTTTCACAGAAGTAAACAATCGGACACATTTGCCAGGCTCGTGATAACAGGCTGAAAGAATTACATACAGTGGTCAGAGAAAATGTCTTCTGGATTCAGGAACAGTGATTTATTTATAAAGCAAAGCCAGAAAAGTCCCTCCTCCCCCCATACCCCTGCCACATCTGTCTTAGTTGGCTTAAATAGGAAGCGATTCCCAGCCAAGAAATGCATTTGTTACTTTTCTCACTGCAGTTTTCCCTACTGGCAGAACACATTACAAAATGTCCTACTTCAGCCCACATCTCGGTGCTTTATCTGCTTCCTCCCTCCAACCCTTTCTCTGTTGAAAGCACCATCAGTGCCTGCACATGAGCTACACATAGCAGCTGTGCTTATATCTAGAATGCATATCCACTTGGAGACCGTGGATGTCACTCCAGAAGTCCTCATCTCCCAGGGAAGAATGCAGAGGCCATTCCCCACTCAATTTTTTCTGCCTTTCAGTGGGAGGATTCATCTTCTTTTCTTCTGGGCTACATTTCTCCTCCTCACTATTGTAGGTGGACTGTAATGCACCCTCGTGCTTTAGCACTGAGAACCAAAGATTTTGTTTTCTTGCTGATGCACACTTCTTGCTCTTGTGCTCTGCTATGTCTCACCAGCCTGCTTTGCCTATCAGTTCTGTTTTTTTCTTTCTGTGTAATGAAGTTGTTCCAGTTTAAATTCTCTCACAGCATTTTGAGAGTTAATCCCTTGGTAACAGCAGTTTGGATTTCCCAAGCCCCAGATGGGAAATAGCCCCAATTCCCAACACATAGACAATGACAGCATTTCTGATTTCTTGCTAATAAATTCATGTAGATCATCTTGGATTGTTGCTTTTGTTCCAGGATCACTGACAGTTATAAATGCTGCAGTGCCCATCATATTTTTCTTTTAGGAAGGGGATGTGAGGTAATGCAGCTCACACACACTACACAAATCATACCTGACCAGAGCCTCGTGCTGGAATATCATGGCTAACTTTGAATTTGTAGCTCCAATAAGCATTTGATAGTAATCTCAAACTGTTCCTTCCTGGCTGTAATTTGACAGACGTTTATTGTATTTATAGTGATCGTGTCCTGTTTTTTACACCAGCTGCTCTTATTCTGAAGGGAAAAGTCTCTCTGTATTTTGTGTTATGGTTATTTTAATCCTCATAAAAGATAAAAGATGTTGGGACAGCACTTAAAGTGCTCAGGTCTCCCAGTAGCTCACAGATCCCTCCTGGGAGTTGTAGGCTGAATTCCTTATAGATGAACTCAGAGTGCAATAAAAAGTTTAGTTCCTACAAAAAGCATTCTCCACAAGTTTAATTATTGTAGTTTTGCACTGAAGTGATTTTTATCAGGTTCATCTTACATTTTTTTCATTACTTTTTTAGATATTCCAAATCCCTGCATAGTTTCAAGTAGGTGTCTTTGTAATCTTTTGTTTAATGCAATAAAGACTAAGCTTTTGAGACTCTTTTCCCCCTTTATTTGTGTGGGGTTTTGAGTTTTACAGCACAATTATCAATCCACATGGGCTCCTCGTCTTTGAAAGATTCTTCCTCTTCTTCCTGTATGCTTCTGTTCTAACTTCATTGTCCATCTTTGCTTGTGAGAGAGAGATGTTGTGACTGCTAGTATCGTTTACATTGGTCTGGCCAATCAGTCTGTAATCTTCTGTAATTTTCAAATACAGATTGCTGATTTGTAGTCTTTCTGTTTCTTTGTTTAAAAATTCTTTTTAAAAAATCAAAATAGATCAAGAATAGTGTTTGAAAAGGATAGGTTTGGATATTGTGGGAAGTGGCCTCTAGCATTTGTGCTGTGACTACTTGTATACAAGATGGAGGTCTTGGATAGTACGTGGAGCATTTGGTAGTCTGGTTTTACAGCTTCTGTCTGAAGAGCTGGGAGAGGCCTTGTGTGTCATTATGAAAGCCAGACCATATAGGCCTTGGTGTAAAGTGAACGCACTGCTGCGTTTGCTTTCCTTGATAGGCTGTTGTGGCTCAGTTCATGCAGAAGCTGGGTGGGTTTTTGCTCTTCGGTCTGTCTGTTGCACAGCTCACATTTTCAAACCAGTAGCTTAAAATTCCATTGGTTTTGTGACTTTCTGCTCCAGCAGGCTGTACGTCTGCTATTGCTGCTTTTGGGCAAGGCACTCACCCCTGTAGCAGCTGGTTTTCATCGACCGCAGCTCCTCCATCTGAGGGCACACCTGAAGAGTTCAAGGCACATGAACTGAGAGGTCAAAAGCAAGCATCTTTTGTAACGGGAGGCAGAGATGGCCATGGCCTTGTGATCTGAGTCAGAAATAAATGCTCTAAATAGACCTTCCACTGCTTTCCTTATTAGGGGATGCTATTCAAGGAGATTCCACAGTCCCAAGGTAATTGTGCATAGTGACTCTTGTCTTTCCCATTTCATGTATTTATACAAGCTGTGCATACTGAAAAGCACGTGTCCAATTCTCAGAACTTCTGTGGTGATCACGTAAGATTTACCGTTTCCATCAAAGGTAACCCTGGAAAGAGAGGAGCCACCGCTCTCCTTCAGAGCTGTGGAGTACGTTCCCAAGCCGTTTCCTATGGCTAGTGACTGTGCCAGTTCTGCATGGAAGGAGAGCACACAGATGACCTGTAACACCTGCCTGAATATGCTTTCTATTTGGTATCTCATAAGAGCTGTGTATGCGGAGCCTATTGAAGAGGTACATAACAGAGCAGCCCATAGCTTTAGGGTTAACCAGGCCTCAGCTTTCTTACCCTGTAATGCAGGATCATGTTCCCACAGCTGTCAGCTTCTGCCCACAAAGCTCCTGTGCTCCAGAAGCCTTGCACTCTTCCAACCCATTGGAGAGGATGTGGTTCTTAGATGCTATGCATGAAGACATTCTGACTTGAGGTACCACATGTAATAAGGGCGTTGTTCCCCCCAGGGGGCCGTAAGACACTAAAGTGCAATTGTACTGATCAACATCTACCATCTAACATATCTAACATATCTAGCATCTATTGGACATCTACCTCAAAATAGCACCTGAGTGGTAGAAAGCTCGCTTCCAATCGAAATGTGGCTGTTTCTGCATGTAGTAAACAGGTGAATATTTCAATTTTTTTCCGCATTTCTATCAGCAAATGTTGGAGACCTTATTCACCTGTTCTTTTAAAAACAGACATATTTTGCTGCCAGAAGGGAAGTACTTTCTTGTTGCATAAGCTACTTTGAACTGTTCTGGGAACATTCACACGGGGCCTCTCTTTCCTTTCAGTTTTGGCCTCAGTTTGTAGACCTTAACAATATCAATCTCTTACAATCTGTTGTCCAAACCTCTTGCTTCTAATGAGAAGCACCAGGCGCCGGGCAAGTTCTGCAGAGGTATCGTGTTGGCTGTGGTGCGTTTTGAATGGCAGCTCAGGGTTCTGGAGCAGCACTGTCCTTAGAAACTGTCTTCAGCTGAGCTCTGCCAGTGCAAGACAGGGAGTAGATGTGTCAGATCTGCTCAGTGAACGGCGCTGTGGAAAGATGAAAATCCACCCAGGAGAAGCTTTAGGGGAGTGCAGAGACAGCGCTGTAAGCAGCAGCCTGCCTTTCTGAGTGCTGGAACATCTAGGTCAACTCAAGATAACAGGTCTGGCTGTAAATTGGAATTCGTGTAAAACCTGCATCCTCAGCAGTGGAGATTCAGCATTCCTCTTAGTCTCTCAGATCAGGGATTGAGCGGCACAGCTCTAGAAGATAGTAGGTATAATTACCATTTGCAAGAGGGAGCTGTTTGTCAAACATCGCCTGCCTATAGCAGTAGCTTCTGGAAGTCAATGAATGCCGGACTGAAATTCCTTTCAAAGAAAATGCATTCGTAATAAGAAAATCTTTGGCTATATTTTCTGCATATTATTAAAAATTATGTTTTCAGTAGCCTTTGGACTCTGGTCTATACTAACATAGACATATCGCTTTGGGAAAGTGATGTTTGATCTGAAAAATGAGGCTGGATTTAATTTTTAAAGCAAACGATAGCAGAAGTGTCTTGTCTGTTTTTGTGATAAGAGCCTGGAGTGAAGATTGTGTGAGAACTGTAGCAGGCAGGTTCAGAAATCCTTGGAGAGACAAAATGGGAGGACACTGGGAAGCTATGGTACATGGAGCCCCTCGTGACCCACTTATTTATGGTGTTGCCTTGCTGGAGCAGATAACACCGTAGTGCTGAAAACTGACATTTTTCTGGGGATCTATCAGTGCTGCACGCACGCTGGTTAAAAACAAAGTAAATGCATTTTATTGTAATATCATGAGACGCTGTATTTCTGAGGCAACAGTTCTGTCTGTCTTTATGTTGATGTGCAGGACCTTAAGTGCTAGAGAAACAATGAACAGTCAAGAAAACAAGCCAACATGGACTTACCTGATTACTCCATCAACTTTTTTAACTCCACATGAGTTTTGTGCCACTGCTCACACTCCATAGGCTGCAGCAACAGATTTCAGCAAACAGAATGTATTTAAGACCAATTAAATAGAAAGTAGTGCAAGAGAGCTATGGAAAGTTTCATTTGTACCATGGCTCAGCTTTATGTTACCTGGGAGTTAGCATTTATGTCAGTTTTGTGTCTTAATTTAGTTTAATGTTAATATATCAAGCGTGTCATTTGCTTTTAAGCAGCTGTACAGATACAGCCTCGTGAAAGGACAAATAGAAAAGCTGGGTGCAGGCAGGGAGGTGAGATGGAACCAGTTCAAGGGCATTGAAGCAAATTGGGGGCAACCTTGCAATTGTCAGCTACTGCTGTCTGCTCATTGGAAGGAAAATTAAAAGTTGAGCTTGAGGCTAAGTTGAACTCAGAGGGGGAGGAGATGATGACATGCTTCTGCTGAAGGATGTTTTGGGGTGTTTTTCTGCCCACAGGAGAGCCACACAGAGGAGCATGAAGGCGAAGAGCAGGTCCACGAACAGCCCCAGCAGCAGGAGGAGTACTGATTCACGCAGCGTCTCTGACAATTTTCATTTTGTGTGAGAACTTTCTTCTGGAGAATGGAACATGTGTGGCCTCAAACTTGAAATCAGTTCACTCCCAGTCTGCCATTAACATTTATGTACCATAGTGAGTGCCAGCCAACCACTGCATTCTGTACCCATACTTTGCCAAGATGCGTTTGCAGAAGTCTTCTTTCAGTGTATCCTCCCGAGAGGCTGTAGGGCTACATCACCTACTGTACATCACTGCAACTTTACCACTTGGCTGCTTGAGATTTGTTCTGCTCTTTAAGAAAATATATATATTTATTTTTTTTTTCTTTTTGTCTTAAGTATGATACACTTGTAACTTGTTCTAACATATTTATATTGGCATTTTGTGTGGCAAGAAGTACCGTACCACTAGCTGTGTCTCTCACTTTTGTGGTGCTTTGGCATTTTCTTGTACGTCTGCCCTGAGGCATAAATTTGGTCAAACAATTGGAATAAAGGGATACAGTGGAAGTCATGTTCAAGCCATAACGATGAGATGTGTTGTGGAGGAAAATGCTCGTGTTGCTCACGTTTGTTCCTTTCCTGCCTTTACCAAATGGGAGGCAAGGCATCTGTTTCACTAGGAGAGATTTAAAACCTTGTGTTAGAAAGCTGCATGGTATGTTTTTTGGCTTAATTCTGGAGGACAGACATCCACTTAAGTTCTTCAAAACCCTCCCAGTTTCTTGACTAGTCAATAGACATTTCCTAGCTTTTCTTCCTTCCTGAGGAACTCTGTCCCAGCCTGCAGCTGCAGCTCCGCCTCCACAGGGCACAGTGCAGACAGAGGTGCAGAAATCTCCTTGACACAAGTGTAGCTGCAGGACAACATCTCTGCCATCACACTTGGCTCCGCACCCTCAGAAGAGGACAAAGTAGGGCAACTGTTTCCTTCCGCTCTGCTGCCCCGACACAAGCATGGATGAGGAAACCAACCACAGAACCAGCCCTGAAAACCTCCCAACCCCCTAGAAGTGGTGATGAGCGCCTTGTGGGTGCCGAGGCTGCTTCTGAAGCAAGAAGAGGAGTCAAGGAGTCCTCCTTGAGGTGGTGTGCCCATCCAACTGGCCAAGGGCACTGTGCTTGGCTGAGTCCTCCAGTGAAGCCAGCATGCTGCACAAATGCATCAAACCTGGAGGTGCCTGTGGTGAGAGTGCTCCCTTCCAGAGCGGTCTCTGCTACCCTGTTCTAAAGGATGGTATTTTATCAACAGAAATATCTTGAAGTGTACAAAGCATTCCTTGTTTTTATTGTGGAACTGTGCATTCTGGTTGCTCTGAATATTTTATGCTTGGTATTCTTGGCCTCTCACTTAATTTTCTGAATTCCAAATTGTTCCTCTTGTTAAGCAGGTACCTGGGAGTCCCAGCTCAGTCTGCAGTCATTGAAAAGTTCAAAAGCCCATAAAACCTTAGGTCTAAAGCTAACCTAACCTCAAGCTCAGGTTCCCAGCTGATGCTTCCACAGAAAGGGTTTTAATGAATCAGCCCCCCAACACACACACACACACACAGACATACACACAGACACACACACACACACACAGACACACACACACACACACACACACACAGACATACACACAGACACACACACACACACACACACACACACACACACACTCGCATGCGGCTTTCTATTCCCAAGAAATCTTTTGCAGCTAAGTGGCTCTGAGTGAAATGTGACAACGCTGCTGTTGTGCTGCGCCGCAGGCAATATATAGAATACTGCTAGACATTAGAACAGGTATTTCAGTTCCCTTGATCACTCCCCCTGCCCCGCAGAAGAGTTTTGGACCATCCGGATTGAGGGTTTCCTGGCTGTGCCTCCAGCACCAGCCCGGTGACACCAAAAGTGCTGCAACCAACAACAGGGCAGTGCTTCCCTTCCTGATTTTGATTGGGTACAAGTAAGATCTGGTGTATAAGAATGCGTATTTTCCAAAGGAATTATTTCCGGGAATCACCACAGATGGGGGAATTGTCATTTTCATTGTATTTGTGTTTATTAGAACATATGTACTTATTACAATTGTCATTGTAATAAACAGTAGTTCTTCATAACGCTGTTGAACTGAGGAGCGGTTGTCCTTTAACCCGGAGGGGATTTTGGATGGGGAGCACACAGTTTGGGACCAGGCATCAATTTGGTTTTGCCAGCCCTGGTCTCTGATGGCCACAGTTCATCCTGCTAGCGGTAAAGCAGGGCCACGGGGAGCGCTCCAAGACTTCCTTCTGAAGGTATCCAACCCAAGGCAGTTGGGTTGCTGAGCTCCTGGTGTCTCACATCCAGGCTGCTGACTTCTCTCTCTTTGGGGCACATATAAAGAACAGCGGCGACAGCAAGCCAAGGTTTGTGTCGGGCAGGTTCCATCTCTGCTTTTTTGGGCCTGAGGAGCACGGGGCTCCCACTGCCGTGTCTGGGGAAGTGAGGGAGGCAGGCAGCCGTGGCAGGGCTGCACCTGCTTGGCGCTGGGAGCCGCTGTGCTGAGTGGAGAGCCGTGCTCTGAGCAGGAGAGAGTCTTCCTCCTGCCACCCCGTGAGTAACCCATCAATCTGTTATGGTTTTAATAGGCGTCTCTAATGACCTTTACTAAATAGCACACCGTAAAGCTTCGGTTATATATTAAATGTAAACTGAAAGGAATGTAAACATATGTATTGTTAATTATAAATAGATAAGTAATGACATAATAGATTTTAAAAGTCTTATTCAGATGTATCGGGCGTTTCACATTATCCACAAACTGTCGCATGGTAGAGTAGATTTTTGTCTGAATATGTGAATAACTTGACTTGCGTTTATCTTTTTACATATTTAATAAAAAAAATATATGTTAAAATCTGTCCAGTTCTAGAGGCTAAAATAATCCTTTTCTCTTTTTCAAAACATTTACTTGCTTCATGACTGACTGCACAGGGGGGCAGGAGGGAAGAGAGCTGCTTTAAAAAATTAACTTCACTTATTCTGTGTGTGCAAATAGTACCTATGCATGCACATACATGTGTATACCTATGTACATGTAAACAGCACTCTTTTTTATGCCAGATTTCCAACTTTTGCGTATTTAATCTCATGTAGTATTACTTTGTTTTAATGCAGCAAAAGCAAAACTTGAGGGATGCAAGAGTGGGGTACTGGTGAGGCTGCACCATGAGAACTGTGTTCAGTTTTGGGCCTCTCACTACAAGAAAGACATCGAGGCCCTGGAGTGTGTCCAGAGAAGGGCAGCGAAGCTGTGATGGATCTGGAGCACAAGTCTGATGGGGGGAGCTGGGATTGTGCAGTCTGTAGAAGAGGAGGCTCAGGGGAGACCTTATTGATCTCTGCAATGACCTTAAAGGAGAGGTGGGGGTAACTAGTGATAGGATGAGAGGTGATGGCCTTAAGCTGTGCTAGAGGACGTTCTGGTTGGATATCTGGAGGAATTTATTAGAGCAGTGAGGCAGTGGCTCAGGCTCCCCAGGGAGGTGGTGCAGTCACCATCCCTGGAGGTGATCATGAACCGTGTGGATGTGGCACTGAGGGATGTGGTTAGTGGGCATGGTGGGGGTGGGCTGGTGGTTAATCCAGGTGGTCTTAGAGGGTTTGTCCAACCTCCATGATTCTGTGGAAGGCAATGATTCTGTACAGCAAAGGCACCGAAGCACCCCGTGCACTTCAAGTATTCAGGGATGAATCTGCTGCGCCATACCTAAAAGCCGCCTAGTTTAGATTGCAAGACCACTTGTGAAGAAGAGGGGAAAACTTTATTGCAGTTCTCAGGACTGAGCTTTGGCAGCGCATGCAGTGGTGCTGCAGTGGTTCTGCTGACTTGCAGGGGTGTGAGCTGGGGGTGGACATCTCTGTGCTGTGGGTTGAAGCCACCTGGGTGTGTGCCACCACCATAGGGTCAGACTGAGCCCTCCAGATACAACCAGGCTGGGCTGACCCTCTGCCCAACCCCACTTTGGGAGGGTTCTGGCAGAGGGGAGCTCGGCACTCCAGCCTGTGGAGCAGAGACAATGAAATCACCTTTCATAGCCCACTGGGGATATGTGTGTCTTTGGGCCTGTTCCAATGTGCAACAGCACAAAAAGGAGGTAATGTGTTTTCCAGTTCAAATAGCTGAAAACTTTTAGACAATTGCATTGTTCTTCAACTAGACTCTGGTCATCCTCATGCCATTACCTGACATGGCAGAAATAAATCTGGGACCATACTGCTGTATGAACAGAGCATTTTTATTCTCGTTGTACTGCTTACCATCTCTGATGGTTAACAATTCAATATGTACACTGTGCATTGCATTATCTCTGCTTATACTTGTCTTCACATAGACTGTAGTGACAAATTACTTTAAAAAGGAAAAAAGTGCTCAATTTCCTTTTAAATTGATGTTATACTTAAGAATGAGACAAGTGCAGGCAGCTGTGACAGTTCAAGTTTTATAATTTCATCAATGTAATATTTCAAAATACTCCAGTGCATCGAATTGTGTCAATTCTGTGACAATTATTTCCAGTTATTTTATAATTTAAGTGCAAGATAGAAGGAAAATGAAAACCTGTCCACAGAGTTCTCCAGTCCTATCACTTTCAGCCCAGGCATATTTTTGGGTTCTGTATTCACGTTCTTTTCTTGTCAGGTCTTCCTCCAGACATTTTTGATGGATGTGTTAAAAATATTGAAATAGGTGAGACTTATACAATGATGAATCTTGAATCTGAATCAATGAGATCGCTGGGTGCACACCTGCCTCAGGCTCGTAGTTCCCCTTCAAACACAGCATGCACGGGACTGTTAGTAGCATCCTTCATTAAGCAGCCATCAGCTTGGCTCTGAGAGAGACCTCGGGCACCTGGGGAGCAGTTCTGTGGAGCCTCATGCTCCCAGGGCAGGAATGGGACAGCCTGTAGCAGGGAGGGAGACTGGAAGCTGCTGCTCCTCACTTGCTGATGATCAGCCTCCTCCCCTGCTTTGTGAAGGGGGAAAGGCAACCGCAGGCTCGTCCCCAGTGCGCGGGTTATGATGAAGCTAATGTTCAGCGACTCGCTAACTTCTGCCCTGCTTCTGGTGGCTGAGAGTTCCCTGTTGGGCACACGTGCTGATCAGTCACCCCAATCCCTGCAAGAGATGTAATAAAGTGCTCCCCTTGGGGCAAGTGGGCAGGTAGTTTGGTTAGAGCTGCAAGGCCACAGGGCCCTTTGGCGAGGGCAGCATAGGCAGAGATGGAACTCAGATTCCTGCACCTTCCTCCAAGGCACACAGAAAACCCCTGCAGATTATGGATGAAGTGAGCAGTTTACATCTGCATGCAAACGGTGATACTAAAAAGCAAAAAAACTCTTCTCAATTCTTGTCTTGTTTGCTGTTCTTTCCATCATCTAAAACCACAAGAATTCGGATCAAGAACAGAAGCAAATAATCACTTGCTTAGCATTTTGCATCGAGAGATGGGGCTTAAAAATGCTTGGAACATGGCTCATTTTTCATTGCTTGTTTTGAATGCTGCATGCTGAGTCGGCCTATCAGCAAGCAGTGAAATATGAGCATCTTTGCTGACTACATTTATCCTCAGCTGGTTACTTCTGTAGGGCACGCCGTTTGCTGCTACTGCAGTACCAAGAGCGCACTGGTTTCTGCATAGAACAGAAGCATAAAGGCAAGTTCCTTGGGTATGGAGCCCATGTTTTTGACAGATGCGGGTCAGCTGAGTCTCACCCTACTGCTGGAGAGGAGGAAGATATGGTGTGCCCATAACTTTCTGATCTCATTCTCTTCACGCATTCAGATAAGGTGAAGAAAAGCCTGGGTGTACGTAAGCCCTTCAGGAGGCTGCATGGAAGAAATGAGTTGTGAGGAAACAGATATGGGAACGGCAGCAGGCCCAGATGTCTGAGTGGGAAGGATGCACTGGGTGGGTCTGCACTGTGGGGTCCCACTGGTGGACAGAGCAGGCAGAGTTACAAAACATGGTGGGTCCCACATGACCCAGCATGGCAGTACCCAGGGCTTGGGGCACAGGGGCAAGGAGGAGGAAGACCAGTGCTTCACAGTAGAGATATGGCATTAGTGAAGAGAGTAAATACTGGCAGCAGAACAACCTGGTAAACGCCTCTGCAGGCCAGGAATTTTCCTTTAAGATGAAGCATTGTTGTCAAGGAGTTCGAGTATCTGGGCTATTCTGTTCTTTGGTTGCTCTAATCAGATTCATTCCACTACTGATCACATCAAAAAGCTGGAAATCTTATGTGAAGTGTCACAGTCCAATCACAGTGCAGGTGTTCACTCTTGGACACGTTTCTTCAGGGAAAAGATGTAAATGTTGAAGTGTTCGCTCAGCTGCCTCCCCTAAAGACAAACCAAAGATCAGCTCAGCACATGCTCTGCAGTTCAGCACCTCTCCTCTCATGATCACAGTGGGAAGCACTCAACCCCGGTGTTTCTGGAGCCCTGCAGGTGCTTGGAGACCCTCAGGTGTTTGAGCAAGAGGGCTGTGGGAAGTTAAATTGCTACAGATCAGATTCCCAGCTGGCATACATCATGGCAGAGCTGGACCCGACCATTCAGTAGTGGATTTTGACCAGTTAACCGCATTCTGCTCTTCACAGAGTATCCCACAGTGGTGCTTGGATAAAGTCTGCTACAGTGACAATATCTGCTGGTAACAGAGCCTCTTTCATAGCCAGGAGGAAAAATCCTGGTGTCCCAACAGCATGTCTTAAATAAAAGAATGCTGAGCAAATCCCTTTTAAATTAGGTCTTTGCCATGTAAGATGTCTTATCTGGATGTGGATGTGAACCCCCATTAAGACACTTTCCTAAGGATTATTTGACAATGCTATTTAGGAAAAAAAAAGGGCATTAACTGAGAAAAAATGGATTACAGCAGTAATTCAGATGCCAATAAATGACAAAATTGATATCTAGCAGACACAGAAATGTGCTGGGAAGACTGAATTAACTGGAAAACCATTTAGGTCTTCAGCTTAAGAGGTGCTAATAGAAGGCTGTGAAAAAATGAGAAATTCGACCAGCTGTTTTGCTTGTGGATTCAAAGCAAAGTTGACCGCCTTACTGTAAGAATGTGACACATCTTACCTCCCCCTTTACCTTCCTGCTTTTTTCACTCAAGTAACCTCAGGAGGAGAAAGAGCGAAGATGAGAGGCCATCCACGCCCCATTGATGAGCTACATGCAACACGTGAGGAAGCCATAGCTTAACACTCGGACTCCAGGACAGCACCCCACCCAGACAACACACAAGCCCCCTCCAGAAGCCCCTCACCCACGCAGAGCACACAGCTCCCCCCGGCCCCTTACCACACAGATGCCGTAGTGCACGTGTGCGGCCGTGAGCAGCGCTGTGAATGCACCCAGCACGGCTTCCTCTGCCTGACCCAGCAGCCCTGAGATGGCTGCGTAGACCACCAGTGCCAAGGGAAACAGGAACCAGTGCAGCAGCTCCGGCTGTGTGCTGCTCATCTGGCAGATGATGACTTTGCACTGTGGGAAGAAAGGCAGATGCGTGAGAAGTGCTGGGGCAGCCGGCTCGCTCCTAACAGCCTTCATCCATTTTTTCTTCAGGTTGCTTTCGATGGGGAAAAATAGGCTAGACCTCAAAATGGAGCCTGTTTCTGCAAAGGAAACTGCTATCGACGGCCTTTGTGCCTTGTTGTCTGTGATTCTTTAAGGACTTTATTACAGGTAATTTAAAATATACACTTCTTTCAAGGAGGCAATGTTTTGACATGCTACACTTTATGAGCTGAAGCCTGCTTTCGCAAAAGGGGAGTTTGTTTGACACTCTGTGCTTTCACACAGCCTAATAAAGTTGTAATCCCAAATCAAATTGCCACCACTTAATCACTGGGAGAGCACAGTGGTATTCTAATCTCATGGCACATGGCACGGAGAGATATATTCTGGTTTGCCGTGCGTAAGGGAGAGGAAGTAATAGGCCTCTTCTGAATGCTGTTTTTCTGTTCTAGCACTCCTTCCTGTACCACATCAACCCCCTGAGCAGCATCGCTTCCCTGTCTCAGTTATGGCAATGGGCTCTCTCTGGGATGGAGCTGGGGCCTTAGGAAAGGGATCCCACCCAGAATGGCAGAAAAAAATGGATACATTCAGCTGAAAGCAGTTAGCTTCATTTTACTGAGACCTTGAACGGTCATGAGATCAAGATCACATTTATACAGTTAAATACTCAAGTGTTTTATCTGTTTGAGCCTCCTTAGGATTTTTTGTCTCATGTACAACATTCCCTTTTGAATTTTAGGAAAGTTTTATCCATTTAAGCTTCATTCAGAATTTGAATATTGTTAAAAACAGATGTTATGCATCCTGAAAATACTGAAAAAAATAAAAAACCTTTCCCTGTGCAGTGCTTGAAATCCCATAAGAGCAGCAGTAGCAGTCTGAATGAAATCTAACGATAGGGAAAAAATAATGGCATGAAGAATGTCCAAAAATGAAAACCTTTCAATAATGCAATGTGTGTCTGTACGTATTGTAAACTTATTTGCTTACAGTGAATTATCAGTATGGATGATGAATGTTTCAAGTAGCACCAATTCTGCAAGCCTTTTAGGAACCGCTCCAGACGTTGCTAAAGCAATCTCTCCAATTCATGAATATAGGCTATAGTTCCTGACTGAATAATTGCACCTGTCCCAAGGTTGGATTTCACACTGTTTTAAATCATTATTACACCTTGTTAAGTACATTACTCAATCCTTCATAAAGATTTACAGTGAGTATTTGGAGCAGTGCAAGCTTAGTGCCAAGCAGGGTTGCAGAACTTCTCTCACCTCTCTGCCGGGCCAGTAGCTTTCCTTTCCAGGCCCTTCTGCCTCTGTTTAGCCAAAAATGCAGGGAATGCCCCATCTCTCAGGATGGGCTGGATGCCTTTCACCTGCCGTCTTGGGGGAGGCCATCACACAGGCATGTGCAGAGCAGACAAGGACAAGTCGGCCTGTCAGGCTGGAGGAAGATGTGCGTTGCCATGACAACCGTCCCTGCTGCAGGGAGCGAGGGGCCGGGGGAGGTGAGAGGAAACGGGGGCCCAGCTTTCGCTTTTAAATGTTAAAGATTACAACTAATACACATACATTTTTTATGCCCGCTTTTTAAATGTTATACGTTTCAACTAACATGCATACATTTTTAATTCCTTTCGTACCGCAGCAGATGCCTTGGTTCAAGGAAAACAAGGCCTCGCATTCAGCGCGCTGCACTCAGTGCCTTGTAAACTGCAGTCTATGGTGAAGCTACTGCTTCCAACCCTTGTGATTCTGTGATTCTGTGACTTCTATGGGACTGATTCCTTACTATGGAGTTGTCTGTGACCTTCAGGAATGCACATTTGTAAAAGGCATTTATCAAGGAGCACAGTTAAGATTTTTTCCCATGCCTTGATACAGTTCCTAAAAGAGTGCTGCTTTCCTTTTGAAAATTCCTGTATTCTCAAAGCTCTCTCTCCCAACACAAGGCACTTTGAGACTTCCACTTTTTAAATGGAATGCAGTGTTGCTCAGACATGCTATTGCAGATTGCCTTCCTAACAAGTCAACCAGTGCGATGCTTTAGGATATTTTAGTGCTAGCTAGAGAAATACCTTTCTCTTGGCTACTGCTCTCCAGGAAGGAAGAGAAGCATGAGGCTTCAGCCCTGTGTTTCCTGCCATGGCCTCACTACTGACTGCGCCTGCCTGCCCACGCTATTACTTTGCTATGGTTTATCACAGAATCACAGAATGGCCCGTGTTGGAAGGGACCTCCAAGGATCATGAATCTCCAACCCCCAGCCACAGGCAGGGACACCAACCTCCCCATGTAATACTAGACCAGGCTGCCCAGGGCCCCATCCAACCTGGCCTTGAACACCTCCAGGAACAGGGCATCCACAGCCTCTCTGGCAGCCTGTTCCAGCACCTCACCACTCTCTCTGTAAAGGACTTTCTGATATCCAACCTAAATCTCCCCTCCCTCAACTTAAAACCATTTCCCCTTGTCCTGCAGTTATCAACCCTTTCAAAGAGTTGATTCTCCTCCTGATTGTGGGCTCCCTTTAGGTACTGAAAGGCTGCAGTGAGGTCACCCCGCAGCCTTCTCTTCTTCCAGAAGAGCCCAGCTCCCTCAGCCTGTCTTCATAGCAGAGTTGCTCACGGTTTATGTTGCCTCATGGTCACTAAAAGGGGGAGACTGGAAACAGTGTTGATGTGGCTTGAAGAAGGAAGTCCTTGGGTGCAGAGTCATCCCTGTGCTCCTGCATCACTTTGTGTCTTTCCCTAAAAGCTGCTGTCTGCAGCACGGCCTTATTCTGAGCAGTGAAGAGGAGATGCAGGGCCATCTGACCTGTGTGTGGCACACCGCTAACAGGCAGAACAGCAGGGAAAGGCTGCAGACAACCCCTACTCCTGCTGGTAAATCTGAGCCTGCATTCAGCTTTACTGTACTTTGATTCTGGATGTGCCAGTGCATAGCTGCTATGTTTCTGGAACTAAAGCCTCTCTGGGTTGTTCATAAAACCCTGAGGCGAAGGGCAGGGGAAGAGCCTTCATCAAAATGTTCTTCTGCGGTAAAATAAATGCTGCAGCACCGTGAGCTCCCCAGCCCAGCCAACTGCTGGGATGTGTTTTTGTAAGAAGGAGCGTAGCACAGAGGAAGAGGAGTAGTGTGGGCGATTCTGCTGAATTTTAACTACAGTTTCTGCTCCTTCTGTTTATTCACATAAAAATAGAAGTCTTGCTGACACAAAGCCGTCTCTAAATAATACCATCACCACAAACATACTTACAATAACATTTGAGAAAGCAACCCCAACCATCCATAAAAACAATCTTGGCTGCTTTGCTAATATGTTGCCTGGAGATAAAACCACCCAGACTGTAAGAAGCATGAAGAGCAACAGAGGTGACACAAGAGGTAGGAGTCCTTCATACAAAGAATCATTCTTCAGTGTTTTCCTTAAATGTGCTCTGCAAATAAATACAATGATTTTATGGAGTAAGAAAATGTATCCGTTCCATTTCCGCACAGTAACTCCAGCCTGAACTCAGCCCAAGAATTCATTTTGCAACACAGCTAATTGTACAAACTTGTTAGGTACCTAAGCTTTTAAAGAGAAAGGGTAGGATATAAAAGGAACATATTTCTGGACTATAATTGCACTGTTTTATTCACACAGCTTCTGGTCAGCTCCCCTCTCTCATCACTGTCTGGCAGTGGACCCCTTGGCTTGCACACAGTGAGCTGTAGTAGCTCCAGTGTCACCAAATGCACAGCATGCAAACTTACTGTGAACTCAAAGCGTGTATTTTTAGATGATTAACCTTCTAATATAAGACAGGAAGTGACTTCAGCCAATACAGAGACAACACAGCTGAGCACGTGGCTGGCAGGTATTGCTGTTACTTGGATTGAGAGGAGACATGCTGGACAATCCCACAGCAATGGCAAAAGGTAGGGGGTACTTTTTTTTTTTTTTTTTGCTAACTAAAGTAATGGAAAATCTGTGAGGCATTATTTGTTTGTTTTTCTTCTTGGATGTTTTAAGATGCTTTTTAGAGATAGTACTAAATAAAGGTAGCGAAGGACTGTATTTTCTGTCAGATGGGAAAATGGTAAATGTAACATCAGTGCCTTTTGCATCTGGCTTGCATTCTCACTCAGGCAGAACACGCTGAGAGGTTATAAAAGCAGTAGGAGCTTTAATGTACTAAAATTCACTATCATTAAACTATTTCTTCATACACAGTTTTCACATGAGCGATTCTGTGTTTGAAGTGTACTGGGAAGTGTCCTGTTTAAAATCTCTGACTATCTGTGTTTATAAAAGCAGCTAGACAAAAAGCCAATAAATACTTTCTTCAGTCCTAAAAAGAATAGTCTTCTGATAAAATAATGACTGAGAACAGACAGCAGGATGGAGAGAAAGAGCATTACTGGAAAACACAAATTCCTCACCAGCACATAGCTTGTGTGTGCATCCTTCAAGCAACTCCAGCTGGATGTTTAGAATTGGGTGCTCTTCTGCTTAGAGGGATGATAAAACTTGCCAAAAGGCCTATGTCAGATGATGACATGAGGAGGCAAATACTAAGCAAAAGTCCCGAAATGAGTGGAAAGAACATAGTGCTGCCCTCCTCCTCCTCACCCTCCCTGATGCAAAGCCCCTCATGCCCGCAACTCCTCACTGGGGGCAGACTGCGATGAGGTGAGGGCCTCTTAGGAGCTCTGCATTGCTGTCTTAGAGTCTCTCCAAAATCAACGCACTAACACTCATTGCCACTAATTCCTTAAGATAGGGAGTGACAGCCCCTCCTCCAGGAAATGTGGGTTCTGAGAGACCCGATGTGACAGGTGAGGGAAATGAGCTAGCAAATACTAGAGGAAGGCAGGCAGCATTAATAAAAATAGGCCACTGGAGTATAAGCGAGCAGTGTATGAAATCACTAGGTGCAGCAAGCCAACTCTTAGATGTAATCACAGCTTGCCACCTGCCTAGCCCATATCTGATGGCAATTATCTGCAGCCTTCATACAGAGAGGAGTTTTACAGGAGGATCTGAAAGACAATAAACTCTTTATGGAGTGGAGATGATCAGCTACATAATTTTGCTTAAAGCGGGTAAAAGTCAGGAATCACATTTGGCTGCAAATAAAACACACTGTTTATATCCAGAGGGCATTCATTGTTTTGCCATCCAGGAACAGTGTGAGACTGCCTGAGGAGTTGCAAGTGAAAGGGAAACTAGAGAGGCTACAGACATAGGAAAGAAGCCAGTCAGATGCTGAAAGCTGGACTGAAAAAAAAAGCTGCTGTACCATCTTAGGACAGCTGGCTGAAAGTCTGCATGTATTTCTCATGTAACAAAACCATTAAATACACAATTAAATGGGGGTTGGGGGGTAGAACTTATTTAATGTTAATTCACTTACCTGTGGATGTTGTATAGTGTCTGTGGAAATGAAAGAAGTAAACTGAAGCCTGGAAGAAAAGAGAGATTGATATGTGCTGATTTACAGTCATACCAGCTTGACAATCCCACAGTCTCTCATACGACAAGAGAGCCAATGAGCCATTGTAGAAATGACTTGGTATTCTAGTATTCATCACAGGATGCAAATGAAATTCAGAGGCTTTAGGCAATAACATAAACTTCCTTATTTTTCCAAGTGTTAGCTGCTAGAAGTAGTTGCTGATACAGATTTTCTTGTGCAATGAGTGACAAAAGCTGCAAGACTCTTAAAATGTGATGCCACAAGTCAGTACAATCAATTGTGTGCAGTGCAGGTTCCT
The DNA here is from genome assembly GCF_951394365.1 of Tetrao urogallus. Lineage (NCBI taxonomy): Eukaryota > Metazoa > Chordata > Aves > Galliformes > Phasianidae > Tetrao > Tetrao urogallus. The sequence continues at coordinate 40,766,584 of NC_136815.1, read as the reverse complement.
CTGCGGGATCTAAGAAAGATCACGGCCCCATTTTGCGTGAGCTGCTCTCTGTTCATGTAGAGAGAGACAAATCTGACACCAGAAGCTTTCCAATGGAATATATAAGGATAATTAATCTTCAACAGTGCTGCCCACATCAGTGGGGAAATAATAGGTTTATGGTCCAATATGCTGAGATTCAATTAATGTGAGGCTTTGCTGAGACAATGGCGTAAGGGAATTAATTTTCATGATATAGCCATCATTTTGATGAGTTGTTGTTTTGTTTTGTTTTGTTTTTTAAATACAGCTGTGACCTTTCTGGAGCTCAGCTTTAACCAATAAAGGACAAGGAATTTGCCTTTGTTAACTCTGTGTCTCTGTGCCTTGCTGCTGCCAAGGACCCAGGCGCTGGCTGAGGACCCGCGTGGTGCCCTGTGCAACACCCCCACACAGAATGCATTCCAAGGGGCAGAGAAGGACTCCAGCAAGAAGTGAGCATTCAAGTGCTTTTAAAAAGCAGCAGCAGCAGTCAGCCCAACTAGGTGAGCATGTATGACCTTCTTTACTCCGTGATATCCATTTTCTCACAGAGCTCTTTGGTTTTGGTTTTCCTGTATCAAGTACCTCTGCCTGGTCGGTTTGTTGCTCGGAGATGGCTCTCAGCAGCATATATATTTCTGCCTGGCTTCTAGAATATAATACTTGAAGATCACCAAGGGAGCACTAAATGCATGTGTAATTAATATTTTGTAGGGGGAAGAATAACACAGATTTTGTAAACTTTTTGCTTTGCCCTTAAAATTTCACACGCGCAGTCAGTACAACACACTTTCATCTCATTGTTAGAAATATTACAAATTACAAGGCAGCAGGAACGAGCACAAGAACCATTCCAAATTACTTAGCACCAGAGTCAGTGCAGAATAGTGGACTCTCAAGAAATGTTTAGCATTCAGCCCTCATCAAAGACATACCTAAGTCTTAGCATGGCCAGAGTGGCAACGGAGGAGAAGGAAAACTTAAAGTGCAGGGATAGTAGAGATTCCAGGATTGCTGGAAAACAAATAAAAAGGGATACAATAGATATTCTATTTCTGCAGTCTTCTCAATTATCTTTTAAAGGAGAAGAAACAGAGAATTGGAAAAAGAATATCCAGCCTGCAAGTAATTTCAGGTATTGCATTTTCATGTGTTTACTTCTTGTTGCTTCTTAAAACAGATAAGAGCTCTGCTTCTTTGCCATGGAGGAATCTCTGTATCACACAGCTGAAGGCTGTGCAACTGAAGTTACAGCTCAAGTATTTTGTAAATGTATTTACAAAATTTGCAAGCTTAGTGCCTTCAGAAAGATCTGTGCTTCATGTGCACTGCAGTTATCTATGTTTTCTATTAGGCAGGGAGGGCTGGTTCAATAAAAGCTTGAGTAACATACAGCAGTTCCAACATCTGCATCACATTAGAGCAGACATGAGACAAAACATTGACTCTTGAGGTTAAATCTAAATTTCCTGCTGCAATCCTGAAGTTTGATTTGTTAGGAGAAAAGCAACCAAGAGGAACAGAAATAGAGACTGCAACTAGAAATAGAATTCAAAGCCCAATGGTTGCCAGCAATTTGTTATTTTTATGAAGTGCCATTTTAGTTAGAAATAACATGCTGACCACAAACAATCCCCAAGCTATAGCTGAAAGTCGCTTTTGGATTGGGACAGTTACAGCAGTCACTCCTCTGTATTTTTAGACACCTTTCCTTTAACAAACTGAGCGCAGAGGATGCAGTAGGGAAGGCAAAGGGTGTTCCCCTCTTTCTTACAGGATTTTCAAAATTCCATCATTTCCTACAACACGTTGCTCTCTCCCATCGTCTTTTAGCTCAGGAGGCCTGGCTAGGGGGCTGCTTTTGGTACTCATTAAGTCTGTCTTTTAATTGGCATTAAGAAGCCCTTTGTGCCTGGGAGCTAAATTACTGCTTCCGCATTGCTGCCATTCCCTGCTGGTCCAGGGAACAAAAGGTGCAGCCTGGAAAGCCACCACCATGCTATCCCTCAGGCACTGGTCCAGCTCTGCAATGCCCAAGGGATGGCCTTGGTGCTTTCTTCTTTTTTCTTTTTTTAAATAGCCTATTTTATTTTAAAATCGTAACAAAGTCAAGCTTAGTGCATTAGAAGTTTTTAAGGCTACAGACAATTCATGGATTCACAGAATGGCAGGGTTTGGAAGGGACCCCTAGAGATTGTCGAGTCCAACCCCCAGATGCTTGTTAAAAATATCACTGCTGTTGTATTTTTTCAGTTTTACCTTCAATATCTTCCCCAGCTAATTTAAATCCTGAATCCCAAAGGTAAGAAAACAGCTCTGCTCTGAGGGCAGAAATGCAAAGCACAGATGGGTGGCACAGATACACACAGGGAATTCTTGTGTCACGCTGGGCATCAAGCCCAAATCCTGGGATTTAGGCACAATCCCATGCTCAGTCCTGAGCCTTTCAATATCTCGTCTCACTTTTCAGAGAAATAAGCATTTGCAAAGCTCTTTATCAGGAATTATCTTGTCCATATTAAAAAACAACTACCAAAAAAATAACCCAAAACCCAATACCAATGCATTCAGGATTACAGATATGTCAGAAATAAAGGCATATCTTGTATTCCAAACATGAGCAAGGATGCGTATAGAGATTTATATATCTATAAGCATACAGACAGTTATGTACTCAAGCACACACATACTTATATAAGTGTGCAAAGGGCAAAAAGATAATTCCCATCAGTTCTAGTGACAACTTCAGATTTCATTTGCCTCTTTCAAATTCCATTCCAAAACTGCTAAGGTGTTAGTTGTGTTACACTTCTGAGTGAATAAAAAACAAAAACAGAAAACAAACAAACAAACAAACAAACAAACAAACAGCAAGAGATGGACAATGCAATACATTTGTCCGCTGTTAACCTGGCAGTAATGGCAGACTGGCAGTGACGTATTTAAGTTCACTTACACGAAGGCATCTTAAAGCGTTCCTCAAAACCTCCTGATGGCATGAAGACTGCAAGGCTTATTTCACCATGGCACAGTGCAGCCACTTGGGTGACTTGCTTGTTGTAGTGAAAGGGAGGATGAGTCCAGAAACTGGCAGCTGGCACTGCTGTCAGCTCTACAAAATGCTCTTACAGTAACCAGCAAAAAGACCTAGCCTGCCTCAGGTAACCAGGTTCCTGAATTCACCCAACTGCAGAGATTTTAAGCAATGCTACATAAAATAACTCTAAGTAGGCAGCCAGAACGCCTAGGACACTATTTTTAATGAAATACGCTGCTTCAAAGGAAGAGGTATCTCAGCTGTTTATTCTCTCCACATCTATTTCATCACAAAGTCTTCAGGTGGGTACCTACCATTCCCTGTCCTCCCCCAGAACAGAGTTCCTGGAGCAATTGTGGAGAGCCCTGCACAGACCTTTTCCTTTGCATACTGCAGAAGCTCTACTGAGTAAAAACCAACACTTTAACTGCTGAAGTTGCACCTACGATTTAAATATCATCACCCTCCTCCCTTATTCTTCATTAGCTTATTCTTCATCATAGACTATACTTGTTTCAAAAGAATGGCAAGTACTTCCTTTTCCACTAGGAAAAAAAAAAAAAAAAAAAAAAGGAAGATTGAAAATATTTAGGCCTCAATGTAAGCTTGAAAAATTCTTCAATTTTTTTTCCATGATTTTTTTCCAAACGTCTTCCACATTTAGAACAGCCAGATCTATAAAACATATCTCAGCATGCTGAGCAGTGCCTGAAAGCCGGCTTCATTGAAAGGTGAACATTCAGGAGCATTTCCAGCAGGAACAGCAGCTTTTGTGGAACTGTGTGGCTTTCCCACGCATTTCCTGGGAAGAGAACTCATGACTGGTTGTGCACACAGATTACTGCATGTTCAGTTGTCCAGTCTTCTATAAAATTGCATTTTAGTGTTACATAAAATTGCAATCTTATAACCACTGAGTAAGTGAAGAAAACTCTTAAACTTATAATTTTCAGACTGAGTTGCACCCGTAAATTCAGAATTTTGTATTAAGTAATTTAAGGACAGATGAAAAATAAACCTGGACACACCTACACACTCTCAAAGGATTTGACATGATTAAGAGTACTGTGTAAACGTGAGTACTGCATTCATGCAAAAAGCTGATGTAAGTTTGTGATGTTTAGAATCTAAGACACTGAGTTTAAAGCAGTAAAGGGATGCATTTGTCATGCTTTCTGATTTTATAGCTTATTTTCAAAGTCTAAGAACACAGTGCATTAATCTCTTTGAACTGGGCTGCAAGGTAACAATTAGCATTTGGAGAGCTTTAATATAGGCTGAGAAATTAGATTATGGATGCAGTTGCTGCTTTGATGTAGTCTTGTTTAAAAGCATGGATGTTCAAGTTTCTTTTTCAGCATACAGCAAGAATCAAGCACCTAAGGAGCAGTGTCCTTAGTTGAAAACTCAAGGCTGGCCACCAGATGGTCCCTGCCAGGTGAGTTCCCTTGTGTGACTTCCCTTTTGGGGCTCTCACTGCCTGTGAAATGAAAAACCACATCATTGTCACAGTCACCATCATGGAATCTTGATCAACACCACTGACTGGAGGTTCAGGGTTCACCCCAGAGTTTCAGGGTGTAATTCTGCCAGCAACACTCAGAGCTTTTGTTTTCTGGGTTATTGTGGCTATTTTGGATGGGTTATTCTATACACGAACTTCAGTGTGTTTTATGTAGACCTGGAGTGACAAATGAGTATTTCACACCCTTTTCTTATAAAGCCTTGTACAATCTGTCACAGCAATGCCTTAATAGATGGTAAATTGGTGACAAAGCAGTAGAAGCAAACTGATGTTAACTACACTTTTTAGACAAGGCTAGTCAGGGCCTGTAGGAGTGATAGCATTTAGAAAACATTTAACTGAGCGTTTAATCACTTAATTGTCCAACAGTGAGGCAGAACAATCAGCTACTTTGCAATGGGAACTATAGAAAATCAGTGGAGAATGACTTATTGGCATGAAGCAGAAAAAAATACACAATTAAAGTATGTAAGAAAGAAAATTTCCTTCCACCATCAGAAGCGCATTTAAGTTGTCTTTGTGATCAGTGCCTTGCATTGCTATGAAGGCTCCCAACATCACCAGTTTTCCATGGGAAAGCAAGCTGCCTCACTTGCAGCTGTGCCCCAGAGAAGAGGTAGAGGGCCGTGTCCAGATTGCTCCAGCCAGAAGAAACCTGCCTGCCTGCTGTGATGCAGATCTACTGAATGGATTTACGGGAATAAATGTCCTGTGAAGGGTTGGCCTGCAGGAGATATATTCAAATGAATAAAATATCAGGTATGTTTTAACTGTAACACTGACTTGGACCAAAAAAACTCAACTAAAGAAATGTGCATTTCAGATGATGGCTGTTTGACCATGGCCTTCTAAAATTTTGTTACATGGAAAAAGGAACAGGCTGTTGTATAATTGCCAGCTGTATGACTTCTCTGTCCTCCTTCAATCCATACAGTATAGGACATCGTTTAAGAACTGCTTTAGATGAATAACTGTGCTTTCTCGATATTACAGAATTCAAATACTTGGCATGTTTTAAATGCAGCTTGGTCTGATCATTAGTTTTTTTTGCTGCTAATGTGTTTTATTTTATGCACTTATTCCCTATTTCACGTACTTAAGTAGCTCAGAGAAATGAGCAACCTCAAGGCACACACAATCCTTGCAGAGTACAGGACCCAATCCAGTTCACATCGTAGGAAAAAACTCTGAATCCTTTGGCTCCATCTCTAAGAGAAAGTTCAAGTTTCCGATCTACGACAGCTGTTAGTACTCCACTGAACATTTCATGTTCAAATGTGTACTTTGAAAATTTGCACCAGCTTTGCCACAAGCTCCACGATCCAGATGTGGGCACTGCTGCTCACCAGATAGAGCAGACTCAAATGTGCCCCTGGGCTTGGAGGGCGGAACTGCCGGCACCGTGTGCCACACACCAATGAAGCACAGCATATCCACTCTATGCTCTGGCGATCTTTCAACCACAAAGCATTGTTCTGCAACGGCAATTGATACTGAGGAGGAGCAGGAACATTTCTGTGCACCTAGGAGTAGTTTTTCCAACATGGCACCCTAAGGAATGAAGCTGATATGACTGATAACACTTTGCCTATTCAATTCTGAACAAATTTAATAGGTTGAAAGACATTTCCTGTAAGTTGCTTGGAAATAAACGGTCAAGTAAAGGAAAATAGTTACATGGATGTTTCCAGTGAGGAGAAGATTGCAGCCTGAGCTCAAATTTTATTGCACGTTATAAAATCTATTCCACAGAGAGCTAGTGTGTGTGTCTTGAGTATGAAAAAGCTTCATGCACCCTATCATAGGTCATGTAATTGCAATGTGAGACAGAAACCATAATCAATTAGTAATGCTGCTCCTTAAACTACTGACGTTTATCTGTCAATTAAAATCTTTGTATAAAGTCCGTAACATCTTTTGGTATCATTTTTGGTACGAGACTGCATGTAGCAAACTGATTGTTTTAAAATGCTTATTGTAAATATTTTATATGGCTCTCAACCCGATAAGGCAGTGACAGGGAATGCCTGGTATTTGGGGCATCCTGGAGGGGTGAAAATAAATGATGGGTCTCACCCCAGTGGTGCCCTTTGAAGAGACCCTCGTTAGCCAGATAATGCTATGGGACAGTTGTGGTTAAATCCCAGTGGGGCTTTTGGAGTGTCATCCACAAAAGCTTTGCTGAGAGCAGAAGTAATTAGTTCCAGCTGAGCACACAGGCACATAACTTTAGAAAGGTCTGGCTACTTTCATGCTAAGAGGGGAAAAAAAACAAAGGTATTTCTGTCCAGAAGGCAGGAAAACAAAGGTATTTCTGTCCAGAAGGCTCTGGAAACAGAGAACAGCCTTTTTTATTTTGTTTGATGCTCAGCTAGGTGTGTGTTAGGGGGCATAAGGACTGGAGCTTCAGGATGGAATTGCATTCACTGCCTGCAAAAATTACATGTTCCTATTCACTGGGTAGCAGAATTTCCACAGAACACTCTGCAGAAGTTTCTCAGCTTCACAAGGAAGGCCTCCGAGGGCTCTTTTCAGCAGCCCGAGTGCTGACCTTCCTACAGGTGTTCACTGTGTGCAAGACAGTTCCCAGGGACATATGTAAAGCTCTCTCTTGGGAGGTTTTCATAAAGCTTCTAATCTAAACACCGGTATCACTGTGGTTTTTATGTATATCTTTCTGTGTTCTGGCACCTGATAAAAATTGCTTTTTGGGGGAGTGAATGTCACCTGGTGATACCGCAGCTTCCACTGAGGATGTGCTTGGAGTGGAGTTCATCCTGAGGTTATATGTGGGCTCTTCTTTTTTTTCTTTTTCTCCGAGAAACTCCAGGAAACACATCTGAAAAACTCCACTCTTGTGCTTCTTGTTTGGATTTCTTCCCACTATAAAAGGTACTAGCTAGCTAAAGCCCAGCTGTGCTCGGAAAAGTGACAGCTCAGCAGTTGAACTCCTGTTGTGTACAGAACAGTAAAAGCACAAAACTGCAGGCACGCTCTTGGCCAAGTATTGATGAAGCAGACGTGCAGGTCTATTGTTAGAGTGAGCACTGCTGACTCTTAAATGCCATCAGATGGTTAAGGATAGCAGTTAGGGCTTAAAGGCTCCTCTCAGAGTTCTGGGAAACAAACTCATAAAAAGCTGTGGAGACCCTATTGCATTGCTCTGGGTTTTGAGTGGCCACAGAGGCAGTGAGCTGAGCGTGCTGCAGGGAGGTGACTTGAGACAAACAGGTCTGGCCGAGCAAGGTGTGCTCTGCCCTTGGTGCGGGCTGCCTCAATGCTCTTTCAGTGGGCACAGTGGGTTCCTGGGATTTACTGCAAGCTTCTAAAAACTTTATATATCCAGATTTACAGCACACAGTTTATCCAGTGATAAAACATTCTAAGCACTTTTGTTGAACTGGGATTCATACCTGTGACAAAGCTGAAGTGTTGTCTGGATCAGAATGCTACTAAGCATTGCATACTTTACACCTTTATTAAAGGTATAATTGAGCTGCAAAAGTTGCCCTGCTAATGGCATTATAGACAAAGTGCAAGAAACAATATTTTCAAAGAAACGTTTTGGCTCTCAGTTATATTTCCTCTGCTTGGGACAAGGATGGAAGAAGTACTCAGCTCCCTGCTTAGGAATCCAGCCATGCAACACTAGACAGAAGCAGCGCTTCTTCCTAAATCTAAAGGAACATTCTATCAAACTTCACTTTGCAGTAGAATATGAAAAAAGATGCTCAGTTCTATGGATTTTGTCATGCTGTTGTGCTTTCCTAGCACAGTTCTTCCTAATACATTGACTAGTTTGAGTTTAACTTTCACCCATGACTTCCCAAGTGCATCCAGATCCTCACAGAGGCAGCTGTCATGTGCCTTGACAAGAGGAGCAGAAATGATGTAGATAGTGTGGATGGAGCTCTGCACTCGCAGACCCCAGCAGCACAGCTCACTCAGAAGCCAGCACCCATCTCTGGCTCTGCAGCACGGCTCCCAGAGCAGACAGAGCTCCCTCTTCCCACCAGAGGGCATTTCCTCACTGCACACGGCCAGATTGATCCTTGCATTGCCTACCAAAAGGGCAGCCGACTGCTTTTGCCCTTTCCTTTCTTCCTTTTTCTCTGTGCTCACAACAGTCCTGACAAATAAAAAGACTGCTCAACTTCAGTCACACAGGATCAGTTTTAGATGCTGCAGACATCTCTGCAGGCAAGTGACAACACGAAGCTGTGCAAATGCAGCAGATTTAGAAGCACCCCAACAAACATGTTGGCAGCCCCTGGCTGGAGTTGGATCTGTGTGATAGCCTTTTCTCAAGTCCTCTATCTGGCTCAAGGCCATTTCTGTCTGTCTGGCCTGAGCCAAACCCTTTGTTTTGTGCCCGCTTGTCATTACTTGTAAGTTCATATAGAAATCCTGGAAAAATACATATGCTGATGTTGTCACCTTCCAATCAACACACGGAAGCATTCCACATGCACACCTTTGTATCTAAGCCTGCTGTTCTAGCTCATTGCAATGTAACTCATGTTCTTAGTCCAGCTGTGGCAGCTGGAAGGTGCTCTCTGCTTACTTCAAGATACACTGACAGTGTCAAGCAACGAGCAAACTGGCAACTGCTGTGTATGAAAAATGTATACTTCTGGTCTGAGAGTAATTCTAAGAACAGAACTTAGAAACCATCTAGATCTACAGCTTTGCCTCCTCTCGTTATTTAAATATCTTTCTTCTATCCATGATGTTTTGGATTGTAGTGTGCTGCAGGCTGAACTACTTATCTTTTACCATATGTAAATGTGAGCAACATTTTACCTGACTGATATTAGAAGTTTGTGAGTGTTTGAAAACAGTCAGAACAGCACACTGATCTGCATGTATAACTGAGGAACGATTTTTGTGTTATTTGTATACAACAGATATGAATTCAGTGAGGAAAAATGTTTCCAGCTTAAGTTTACCAGTAAGACTCCTGTTAATCACCTCTATTCATGTCAGCTTGGGACTGGCCAATGCTTGCAAAAGGAAAAGGAAATTTATACGCAAAATAGGGAATTATCTGATCAAAGGAATTAAATAACAGTGAAGTTCTTTATGGATCCAGGCACTTACCTATAAGCAAGATTACTAAAACATCTGTAATGTAATAACCAAACAGGAAAGGCTTCTGCCAAACTTCCACACCAACAATGCCAGTGAGCAGATATGCTGTTATTAACACCTAAGAAAAAAAGATAACGCATTTTTAATCCTTTCCTCCTAAGGGCACAGAATTTTGCTTACCATCTCAGTACAAACAGAAACACAGCCCTGCTCTCCACCTGATGCTGGCTGCCAGCAGCCCTGCCAACCACTGCTGGTTCAGTTCCCTGAACTGTTCTGGACCAAGATTAACAGTGAATTATGAAAATTCACTGTACCTCTAAGTCCAAGCAGTCACATTACTTGTAATGCCATGAGGAGACTGCATACTCACTTATTTTTTCCCAGGTAACACTTGTTAACTTCTATTTTTTCCATTCAGTACAGCTTCTCACTCTGGGATCACAAGTATTTTCCAGCCTTACCATATGATAGAATTTACTACCTTTTTGCTTAGCTTGTTTTTTTGGTTAGATACCACTGTATTTGACTTCATTCACTTCTCCGTATCTAAATTCAAGGCTCTTGCCCTATCATTACATAAATTTTAAAGAATTTTATTGAATGGGGCATCATAGGACCGCACGCACAATTGCCTGCGTGAGAACCAAAAGGAGAAGAGCAGGAACAAGAGCAAAAGTTGTGTTTTAGGAATCGGAGAAATATTGGTCTAAATGAAGGATGTATATAACGGGTTTTACAACCCACTACAACAGAGGTAACATTTGGCTCCCTAAGGAGACTGCATTATGTTATCCATAAGACATGACAGATGAACTCTTAGCTCCATCTGATTTGAGGGCAAAACTCCAGCTGGCTTTGACAGAGCCTGAATTTACCCTCACACGTTGCACTCTGAACAGACATTTTTGGCGAGCAATAAAAGAGGATCTTCGGTATTATCCGCTATTACAGTCAGTATTTTTGGCAGAACACTCACGGGTATCACTGTCAGATGTCAGCACACCTCTAGGAACGGGAGCGCTGAGGCAACGTGCCGTATGGGGAATCCCCTGCCCTGGGACTGGGGGATTCAAGGCTCCCAGGCTGAGGTTGTCTCTCATTTAACAGATGTTGTGTAGGAGAAACACTCTTTGGCTTCAATTCATTGGTATTTTGGTTTCTAGAGAATTGTAAGCAAGCCCCTGCTATCACTGGAATCAGTAGGAATAACCGCTGTGAATTCATTGCAGCACTCCCCAAGATTTCTTTTAGAATCCTGGGCAATGAGAAGCTGGCTGTGTCCCTGGATCTAAGCTGTGCTAGCAGAAATTGAAGACTGTCAAAATTATTAGACAGAAACTAAGTATGCTAAAAAGCTGCATGTATTTTAGACTGTTTTAAAAGGCATTGATGGTAAAAAATAATAATAATTAAAATGTGCAGCAGTGTTCCCAAGTGCAACGGTGTAATTCTACCTAAGAAAAGACAGACAGCTTTTTACTGATTGGACTTAGTACTTTTCGTGTATAAAGCTAGTCACGAGCAAATAAACATAATCACAAACTTCCGTAAAATAAGAAGTCCAAATTAAATAATAGTAAATATAGTAAATAATAGTAAAGATTGTATTGCAAGCAAGTATCAGACATATATGGTATTGGGTTCTGTGGCTTCTGATGAGGCCAATTCCAGGTTTGTCTCAAGATCTCATCTAAGAGGAGGCAATAGCACTTACTAGAGATAGGAATCTGAAAACAGATGGTGTTAATGTGTAGGTTAGTGTGTTTTGCATACAGGCTCATTGGGTATACTGAATTATACAGAAAAGAAATTCAAACATTTTTTCATCTTTGTTGAAACTACACTGGATACGCTTATGAATTTTTATGATTCCACAAAAAAATGACATGAATTGTAATATTCAGTGTCTCTAGCACATTACACCAGTATTAACTGCTCATGCCTTGGAATACTTTCCATTAACACAGTACTCACACTGAACATCTAGGGAGTACAGTACCGTCACATAAACACAAGTTTTACACCGACAGTAAGTATGGTATTTTCCTAAAATAATAAAAATTAATGATTTCCCACAAGAGCTTTAGTATGATGTGCAATTTTTCAATTTTCCTTTTTTCCCCAACATTCATTCTTTCAAGAAATAGTTGAAATTGGCATAATTAGTTTATAAACACGGTTTCTTATGTATATTAAAAAAGCTCATTTTGCATTTAGACACACGGTACGTGGCAGGCAAACAACAAAACACACTGAGGGATTAATTAACTAAGCAGCATTTGAGTGAAATCATAATCAAATGGTTCAGAAAGCAGGGATCTGATGCAAGATGTGGGCTTTCCCCTTTACCCGTGATATCACCTTGCTCCCACTAAATCTCACAGTGCTCTGAAAGATGCCACAGCCTTCTCCTTTAGGAACCAGGCAGGAGGAGAAGCCATCATGGTCCTTCCAACAATATGACACAGAATCGATGAATCATTTGAGTTGGACAGAAACTTCTATCAGAAACTGTCAGGATGACAGTGCCAAGAGGCTGCTCCTCTCTGCTTGCAGGGGAGTAAGTACAAGGCAGCCTTGTGCCCTGCTCCTTGATGCTGGGCCCACTAACATTCAGCCCTTCGACTGACTCTCCTTCACACTTATCAAAGCTGTATCTCAGGTTTACATGCCATAGTTCCCCATAAAGGGCTGTTTGCTGTAATCAGAGCTAATTGGAGTGCCAGTTACAGCTCAGCTCTTGAAATTAGGTTACCAGTTCTAATGAGTCATCAAAACACAGAAAAATGTGATCAGCAAATTTCCACAAATGTCTCTATTTGAGATAGTTTTTCCCCTGGTACAACAGCTCTTTTAACACCAAGTTAACACAGAGGACCATCCGTATTTATATGCAATGGAGCTGACTCAGCAGCAGTGTTCTGTTCAGGTTGGATATTAGGAAAAATTTCCTCTCCAAAAGAGTGGTAGAGTGGATAAGAGCTGGAATGGGCTGCTCAGGGCGGGGATTGAATCACCACTTCTGGAGGTACTCAAGAAATTATTTAGATGTTGTACTAAGGGACATGGTTTAGTGGGGAAATACTGGTGATAGGTGGGCAGTTGGACTACATGATCTTGGAGGTCTTTTCCAACCTTGGTGATTCTATGATTCTGTAATTCTATGATTCTAAGTTACTTATCTGTACACTTATATTAAAAGCAGTACTTCCTGAGCTTTGTAATGATAATGAAATCCCATGTTCCTGGATGCCATGCGTTTTAAAAGCTGGAGCAGAGGACCAGTCCACCTGAATTTCTGGCATGCCAATGCAATCACGTCATACTGCCAGCGGAATCATTTAAGACAGAGCACAGAGGCATGCTCATGCAGCAACTCAGCTAGGAATGCCATGTAGGAAATTGTGAACATGGGAGCAGCCTGAAAACAGCCTGCAAGTGCTGCCTCACCCTCTTCCTCTGAATGTGACTGTGGCAACATCTGGTGGACAAGTTGAGGGGGAAAAAAAAAACAAAACAAAGCAGCAAGAAAAGCATTTTCTTTCTTGTTTCTCATTAGCCATTTGCTGGTGTTCTTGGTATCCAGTCACTGGAAGTGTTCAAGGTCTAGTCGGATCGGGCACTGGGCAACCTGGTTTAGCAATGGACAACACTGTCTGCAGCGGGGGGGGGGCTGGAACTGGATGATCTTTGAGGTCTCTACGAACCCAAGTGGGTCTATAACACTGTGATTTTATGAAGAGTGCACCCATCATACAACATTACTGGACCAGTTTGAAAAACAAGAGCAAGGCAGTGTCTATTCCAGAATAAATGTCTTTCACTGGACTACGTAGCACAGCCAGATAAAAATACGTATGGGTCTTTCTGATGTGCACAATATTTTCTTTGAACTAATGTAAAAAATACTACCTCTATCAACACGTTATGTCTCGTTTTTTTGCTCACAGACAATCACAACTACAAAAGCTGATTTTAGCAGATGGAAAAATGGACATAGAGACATTTCAATAGTACAGTCTACCACCACTGTTGATGATTGTGCAATTGAGCATTAAAAAACCCTTACACTTATATGCTTATTATTTTGACTGTAAGTTAATCATCACAGAAGTTGCTAGAAAGAAAGCACATAGGACAGCAATTCCGCATCAAAGGGGAAGAGGAAGTAACACTTGTTAGCACCTTGCATCCAAGATAATCAAAACAGTTTACAAACTCTACTGAAATTAAGCCTCACCACAAATCTGTGAGGTGGAGAAATGTTATTACATTATTTCCCAGATGGGAAAGCTGCTGCAGGGGCCTAGGTCACTGAAAGGCACTGGAAGATTTAACAGTACGGCTTCATTAGTTGATATCCACTCCCACATTTAAGCACTCACACAGTTCTGATGAGGTTGCAATCAAAAAGATCTTTCTAAATGTGCATATATTTATCTGTGGCGATCACCCAAGCAACAAGTGAAATTGGTTTGAGCACAGCCATTCATCTCCGGCTGAAAGGACTTCACTGAGAAGCCTTGCACAGATACAGCACAAACTCGCAGACCAGCTGGCTGCCTAATGTCTTAGTGCTGAGCCAACTTCTTCTCCCAGAACCTATTTCCTAGGAGATAAAACAGATGCACCACAGCTGGACCACCGTCTCCGAGCTGTTCTCAAACAACTGGATTCTGATTATGTTTACAGCAATACATCTGCAGCCGTTAATTCAAATACCATATTTCCATTAACACACATATTTGAATGTTTGTCAGACTTCTTTTCAATTATGGCTGTATCTTTTATCCCATGCCTGGGACAGGAATCTCAGAATTCTGGGAGTTTGCTTTTCAGACTGCAAGAGTCTGGCTATCTGGCTGTCTCAGAGACTAGCCAGCCCCAAAATCCAAGCACAGGGCCCTTGGCAACACATGATGCTGCTGCCACTGCTACCATTCATTTGCACAGTGAGGTCACTACGGCAAGTGGCGACCTCACTGCTCGTGTTTGTGAAGATGTCCATCTTGTGGCAGGGCTGTAAGCTGGGCAAGAAGTCAGCTGCAAGGTGGCTGTGGACTGATAAATGATTCGCGTTCTGAATCATGTTTACATAATTCCCAAATAATTAATCTAACATTTTTCAAGGGTGGAAATCACCTGACAACAGTGGATGCTCACTGAATATGTACAGCGCTGTTTATATTATCACATTCAGTTTAAGACTTAGGAGAACTGGTCAGGCCTAGTAATGTACACACCTGTGTAATTACATTAATAAACTCTGGACTAATTTGCACACTGCTTCAGAACCTAGTTTTGGTGGGAAAATTGCTTACGGCTTTGGAGAGCATAACAATTTTTGTTAATTTCACAAATCAAAGGCAGTTAAATGACATTCTCACGCATGCCATCCAGTTGCTAAGCTTGCTGCAAATCTTTTTTTTCCTACAAGGCAATGAATCCCCAATGCTGATAATTTGCTTGAGAATGCCCTTTCTTTGCAAATGCAGGAAATTTTTCTAAATTACTTCTAGGGTTATTCAATTTCACACTCAAACTTTTAGCCAAATACATTTGCCTTGAGCTATGTTTTTTTCTACTTCAGTAATATTATGCAAACACTAACATAGTTAAAAAAATAAAAATAAAACAGGAATGATAAATACTTACCACTTGGCTTAAATCGTATCCCCAAGGAAGAAAAAGAACTCCTGTGTTATATTTCTCCCAGTGTGAACACATAAAGTTAAACAAGACAATGCTTAAATACATATACATTGTATATACAGAAACTCCAGTCTTCCCATTGTCCCGGGAACAGACAGAAAAAAAAGAGAGTGCAAAAATGGAGGTAGCCCAGCTGTCCAGCCCATGGTCAAACAGTTCTCCCAGAGGACTACTGGACTGAGTCCTTCGAGCATGCTTCCCATCTATGGAATCTGAAAGGGTTGGAAAGGAAAAAGAAACAAAGGATTAGAACACGACAAGAAGAGTAGTTTTCTCACATGGATTTAACTACATATATGTTTTTATATTTATATGCATACAATTTACTGCAATATGTACCTGGGAAAAATGCACTTTTGACAGCAAACTGAAGCACAATCTTCTCCTCAAAACCAGCATATTAGGACTGCCTCAGTTCTCATGTAATACTGTTCTTACCTCAGTTCTTCTATTAAAAGCCAACATCCTCACACCCATTAGAAACACATTCAGAAACATTTGTCTCCAGTGGCCTTAACACACTTTCATGTCAGTCCCTGCAGACAGTGTCTCAGTGAACGTGCAGGAAAGTGCCCACATGGCTTCATGCCCATCTGTTGCTGTTGTGGGCATTCTGACATTTCACAGAGAATGCTTGTGGGTAGATTCACTAAGGCATTTCATAGAATCACAGAATATCCCGAATTAGAGGGGATGCACAAGGATCACTGAGCCCAACCCCTGGCTCCACAGGACCACCCTATATCTGAGAGCATAGTCCAAACACTCCTTGACTCCAACAGCTCGGGGCCGTGCCCACTGCCCTGGGCAGCCTGCTCCATGCCCACTGCCCTTTGGTGCAGACCCTTTCCCTAACCCCAGCTCCCCTCCCCTGATGCAGCTCCGTGCCGTTCCCTCGAGCCCTGTCACTGTCACAGGGAGCAGAGCTCAGTGCTGCCCCTCCGCTCCCTGTGAGGAGCTGGTGCTTGAAAGATGGCCAAGCGCTGTAATGGCTCTCACTCTGCAACACGGTTTGTCACTGTGACCAGAGCCACCCTGAGAGTTCCCTGCTGCTGAGCAGGGGAAGACATGCAGCTTGCTCAGCTCACAGAAAAACAGCCAGACCTTTTGTGTTCTTCTAGGTCTGGGTCACTGAACAGAGTTGGCTCTGGGAAATACAAAAAGCAGTGGAGGTGGCACAAAGGAGAGGTGGGGAAGGCAGGGAGGTGGAAGGTCTGGCAGCCAAAAACTGTCTTAAACTTACTATCAAATCACACCCTCAGACTCTGCTATGCAACCCCGCTGGTGAGGATGTTTAGCAGTAGTTTCTTTATTAAAGTTCAGTGCAGGAGAAGGTTCAGTACACAGGATGAACCTCTTCAGAAAAAGTAAACAGAAAAATTCTTAAAAATTACTTGGTGTAATAGCTAGGAGAATATATTTTTTATTATCATTTTACTTGGAAGTTACCACAGCCAACAATTATTGGCTGTTGATAGCATTATTAACCCCGAGTTGACCGAAGGGACAATTTTGCAGAGTGAGACCAAAAAGCCACAGCTGCTATAGATCATATGCAGCTTCTCTGGATTATTTGGCAGCACTGGGTTTTGTTTAATGTAAATATACTTCAGGGAACTAAACCAGAAAAACATGGAATTTCATTTTGTCACAGAATGTAGACTATCTCCCTATTGTCATACCTGCACAGCTGTGAGATATTCTTGCCTCAGATACAAATGTCTTGAGGCAGTTCTCACAGCTCTAAAAACCTCAAAGTGCTCCCTTCTCAAGCCACATTCTCTCTCCATTAACATTGCCATTGAGTTAGCAGCACCTTACTGAAACATGCAGAAAGAAAACTGCGTATAAGCCTGAGGTTACCTGAATAATGTGTTAGAAGTGCAGAAATTCTTTAGTCTGTTAAATGATGCTTCTGAAACTTAGCTAGCAATCAGATATCTGAACGCTTCTAAGCACCGTATGGTCTTTCTTGTTACAAGAACATCTATCCCAAATTAGACAGATCTCAGTTTTAGGGTTAGTTCTTTTTTTAAAAAAATGAGGATGATAAAAGATTGGTCTATTGTGGTAGCAATGCTTAGTCATGACCTGTACCAGTGACTGACAACCTGATGAGAAGGCAGGACCAACCCAGGGGAGTTCAGGTGTATGCAATGAACTTGAGTGACAAGAAAGGGTGGATCCTGGATCCCAGACTTCATTTAAGGGTTGGCAGTGGAGGCAAGGGTGTCTTGTTGGAGATCCTTGTATCCAGGAGGTCTTTTGAAGGTAAGAAGTTTCTTTCCTTTGTTTCTCTGCCCCCAGCTGTTGTATTTGAGGAAGCCCTCACTTGCTGTAGCCTAGGATCTTGCTTCTCTGCTGTCATTGCTGTGCCTTCTATCACGTTACAGTCTATTCATAAGTTATTTTAGGTTTTCTCAAGGGAATACTCACGTAAGATACTAAACTATGTACATCACAATGAAACAGTGGCCTTCATGTTTTTGGAATATTTTAATTTTTAAAAAATCTTACATGAATAATGTCAAGAAACATACTGCTTCTAATTATAATGCGTGTGGGAAGAAATACAGCAACTTTGTAAAGCATATGTAAAACTAGACTTTCACAAAATCTTAGATATATTTTTTTTTTCCATTCAATTTCACCAGCTTTTCAAGGTATTGAAAATATTTTCTGCTTTAGGTGTCAGTTTGAAATCATTTATGATAATAACTGTATGCCATAGTGGACATATATTATATCACACTTCTGTTGCTTTAGAATTCTCATATTATTTCTCATGAAGGTTCACAAATCTTCAGTTTTATTAAAATTTATATAACTTTTAAGCATTGGAATTCAAAATAATAGTGAAAAATAGTCCCCTTTATGGAAAGGGAAAATCAACCAAGCCACCTTAACAAAGAGGGGAAAAAAGAGCAGCATGTTAGGGAATCTGGAGAGAGTAACTGTGTCATTAAAAAGAAGCTGAGAGAGATTTAAGTTGCATATTTGGTTAGTTACTATGGCTCTTTGCAGTCTTCCAAAGGGAAAACTTTGGCCATGGAGAATTAAATCTGAGACTAAATATTTCATGTAGTGGCTTGGACAGCAGACACAAAAATCTACATATACACTAGTTCATTATAGCTTGTACTGTCAGCATCATGTTCCCTGCCTTCCAAGTATTAGAAATGATAGGCCTCACTCGCAAAATCTACTGTAAAAACCTCCAAAGCTCAATATCCAGACAGGTTTTTGAGATGTTATACAATAACAGCTCCAACATGAAATTCCTATTTATGAAACAACGGCTATTTGATTAACTTTCTCACAGTTACAAAGAAAATAGTTGATGTAAAAGAAGCTGCTGCTTCTGATAATGATTAAGGAAAGTTGCTTAGGAAATCTGACTGGTAATCAATGTCAAGTGGTGGTTGTCCCAGTGATGTTTATGATACAAACAAAAACAAAGACATTCTGCAGAAAGTAGTTCTGGCACAAACTCCAACGTGAATGTGAAATGCTAAGGTACTCAAAGTACAGAGGGAAGTGTCTGCACAATGGAAAACACACGGGCTAATGAAGATAGTTCCACATACATGAGTCTGACACTAAAAGTGCTCAGCATGTGTAGAACACAGGCATCTAGTCCAGATATCTGAAGTATGGCACACAACTACATGGCTACACTGCACAGTGCAGTGCCTTACAAGAGCCAGCTCCAGAAGAGAAGATACTTCCATGCAACACTGTGCAATGCTTGTGAATATATCAGCTTGAGTCCCCCCAAAATGAGCTCTGATGTACTGCCTGCTTTTTCAGAGTTAACTTTGGAGGGGAATGTATCCATCTGGTGCAGATGTCACTGAGACCTGCAACAGTTTACGTCTACATCTGAACTCACTGAGGTGTAGCTTCATACAACTGCACAGCAAGGTGTGCTGGACCTAGAAATACTATCTTGGTATACTGGTAAAAGTAAATATGGAATATAAAACAAAAAATGCTGTTGATACGTTATTAAAGAAAAGCAGCCCCCTAGAAGAGACAAAAAAAAAAAAAAAGTACCCCATCTCCATTAGATGCTCAGGATAACGGAGTTGTCCACACCCTCTCTGCTGACACAGCCCATAAGCACTGAAGTGTCTCTCAGATTAAAATGCTACATTCATTTTCCTTTCTCTCTGCTTTGTCCTTTATTTTCCCTGACTTTGAAAGCAATCTCTGAAAATGCAGGTGTCAGGTACTTTTTCAGAACATCACTCCTGCATGCCAACCATTTTCAGAAAACCCAGCAATAACTGCTGCTATGCAACGATCTTTATTTATATTATAACTTCACAAACATCTACACTTTGAAGAGAGATAAGGGAGCACTCATAGGAGCACAAAAGTATCTTTAAAAATTGGTGGTTTTTTAACCCTACTGGTTTTCATTTTTATTTTTATTTTCAACTTAGAGAGAGATCAATAATTTCTCTGTTATGATTCTTTTGGAAGCAGTACAAGGGAGCCAGTAGATCAAACTATACGAAGCATCAATCATTCCATTGTACTTTACCTAAGGCATAAGCGCAGAAGGTGGTAAAAGCACTGAACAGCCACACCCAGGTTGGAACACGTCCAGGGCTGGTACCTGAAAAATGCAGCAGTGGTTAATATCAAAGCACTCCACCAAGACGGACAGACAGACATGAATGAGCTGCCACTGATGAGCCCCCAGTGTCAAAGATAGTGAAATGTTTTGAATGAAATATCAGAAAACTAGTTAATGTTTATGAAAAATCCTTCAAAAAACAAAAACCAAACACACCTGGAAACTAGTTTTTAAGCTTGATCATTTTTATTAGTGTAAATATGGGTTTTGTTTATCAGTTTTCCATACAAATCCGAACAGGAGACTTTTGCCTAGGTCATAATAGGTAACCCTTTTAGTGTGGGTAACCCTTTTGACTAGGTCAGATATTAGTACTTTTTTTTTTTTTCCTTTTGATAAGGTGCCTGATAACTTTGAGTGAATGCAAAAAAGAAAGTTGAATTGGACTGAACCCAAGGTTCTGTTATCTGTCAGTAACCCAAGGCTACCTTTGCTCTTTTCAAGAAATCAATGTTTTTTTCCAAAGGGTGTTCTATTTAAACTGTCTGTAACCCAGTAAGGGCTACCACAGCAGCCATTCATGTGCAGCCTCCATCCAGCACCCATGTGTGAGGCTTGCACCCAGGACTGCAGGGGAAGGCTGGCACCTGAGGCAAGGCCCCTCAGACCACCTGCCCCTCAGTGCCTCGCCTTGCCAGCAGGAAAGAGAAGAAGGCGCTTCCTGGCTCCTAGCTGCATGTTTTCAAACTGCAGAATGAAAGACAGCTGTCCAGGAAATTGGGGCTTTTATTTCTGATCCTGTGCATGAAATTGATATGCAATATTCAAAAGATTCATTGGATTGCATGAGCGTTTTCAATTCAGAAATGATGGATGCTGTTCTCCTGTGAAGCTAAGAGCAGGCCTGCAGACTACACACAAAAGAACAAACTTTGTCACAAATCCTTCATGTTTAGTATGTATCCACCTAATGCAATTATCCTGTCAAAGGTTCTGTGCTGGATTCTCTACTATTACAGAACTTGGTAATTATCAGCTTCATTGACTGAAAGGCAAGTGTTGAAGTATGAATATAGGCAAACCAAGCTTCATGACACCTCAGAATTTGATGTTCATACAAGACTATTTTTGTACCAAAACTGCTTGCACGTCACTCTTCCCACAGAATTGTTGTAATATACATACTACAAAAGACTACCACACAAAATCCAACCACAGGCATTAGAAATTAAAAGTGATTTAAAAAATCTAATGCAGGTATTCTGGAACATGAAGTGCTGGAGTGCTAAACTTTCCCCAGATTGTCTAAAGAAAAGCAAATATTTTTATGTATTAGTTATCTGGGAGAAGCTTGCTACTGGCTGTAGGTCTTTTTTTTTTCAACAACTGATCTGAGAAGACCAGAACTGAACAATGCCTACACTCAGGAACAACTCCAAGGAACTTTCAACTTGGACTCTCACAAGGAGAAAATGGAGATTTGGACTTGGAGTGAGAGAATTTCAGGATACATTTGTTTAGAAATTTTTTGGGGGAGTCTAGAGTAGTGAAAGGATGCAATAATGGAAGGGGAATCAACACACTCGTGACATGGATTCAGGTAATAGGAAATGTGAAACCAATGAAAACTTTATGAAGAATGTTAGGCTGTTCTTTAAGTGTTCATTAAAATCCTGGCATGGACTTTAAATAAAATGAGATACTATCATAGAGTTCAAACAGCATATGCTGAAACCTATATTTAGGGATGAAATTCAGTTTTTCCAATAAAAAAAGCTCTAAATTTATCATGCCATGCATGAGGTCAGACCCCACTATATGTACATTATGGGAATGAGAGGAAGATTCAGGTATCTGTTCCCCCTGTATCATACATAAGAAATTGTAATTGTAAAAAAAAAAAAATAATAATAAATTACAGTATGAGGATATTTACCCGAAGCAGTGTAGTCCCAGTCATAAAAAGATATTAGAAAATAGTTAACTAAAATCATGACAAATCCAGAAAAGGTGAGCAGGTTTGGAGCAATCCACAAAGGCACTATCTGTTAAAGAGAAAAGGAGAAATCTAAGAAATCAGGTTTCAAATTAAAAGTCCTGTTTTGATGAAATGTTTTGTGTTTTCATCAGGAGATGAGAAGCCTGTAAACAACGTGAGTAATACTTAGATTTGTGGATGTTTTTCCATTTTGAATTTACCATTCAGTTTTTTTTTTTAAGTGCTTTATTTTCACTTGTCATCATTTTGCCTGATCTTCGAGACTACTACAGTGAATAATAATGTATTATTTAATGTATGTTTATTTATGTATGTATTATATAATACAGTAAAATAATAATTAATGTAAAAATGTTGCATTTCCTCAATTACATGCTCTCCTTCTTCTCTTCAACACAAGGGGAAGCTTCTCATTGCTCTGTATACTGCAAACGAAAGAGGCCTGCAGCACCCCAGTGTGGCAATTCAGCATCAACGTGGCAGGGTTTTGTCAGGCATCCTACTTCCAACTGCAACAAGGAAATCTCTTCTGTAGTATGCTAATAATTCCCCACTCAGAATAGCAACAAACTCATACACTTCTAGGTTCAGAAGAACTCTGTATTACAAATAGTTCCCTACTTCTCCAGACAGTAACTTTCTGCAGGGTCTCCATCTTTACCTATAAATCATAAACATTACTTTTTTTTTTTTTTTTTTTTTTTTTACTTTGTGGAGTGTAGAAACAGATTCTGTTTCCTCCTAAGCCAGTAGTTCTTTGTCTCATTAACCCTTTTCAACCTTTTATCTCCTGTGGCTTTAAGGTATTCTTTATACTGCCATCAGGGCAATGCTCTTTCCAAGTTGCCCATTTGCTTCAAAATGTTTTCTGAGGTTACATACACAGCATCCTGCATTATTTTTTAGACAGAAAATATGTGCACAAATATTGTTCAAACAGCAGCCACTGATATATGCAAAATATAAAAATACTGGAGGATTACAATCAAATCCTATGGACTGTTTTAGGACTGAAAATGTATATGAAGGTGGACTTCAACACTGTAACATATTAGAAAACAGTATAAATATTGTAGAAAAAGGAGTAGAATAATTTCATACACTAATATTGTTTTGAAATCCAACTCGTTAATTTGTTTGGAATAGGTAAACAAACAGATGGATGAATAGATATTAATTTATACACATTTTATATTTCCTCTATCCTAAAAATTGTATATAAAAATAAGAATGTTGGACAGATCAATCATCATGATTAGATTCTTGCTTTGCTAGTACTGTACAACCGAGGAATAATATTCCAGATAAAAAGTACAACTGATAACATGCACTGTAAACTCAAAACTCAGATGAAATTTTCTAAATACTTTTCAACTATATATCTTCATTGCTTTATTTAATAACGTTGGAAAAAATATTAAATCTGATAGCTGCATTCTTTACCACTAGGATTTTGTCACTAATTTTAAAATACTGTATGTCAGATCTTACAGTAATTGAAATACATAATGTAATGCACACAGTTGCTGTGCAGATGTATGCTTATATCATTCTGGATTTCTGAAACCCCAATTCTAAATCCCTCAGAACAATTGATGGCAAACGTTTGCCGAAGTTCCTCTCAGGGAACTCCTGAGGAAGAGTAAAGCAGCTGCATGCTCTGGATGTAAGTGACAGAGCACACCTCCTTCTTTCTGTACAGGGGACGCAGAACCATAAAATCACTGAAGTCCTAAGACCACCTAGTCCAACCATCAACCCGCCCTCACCATGCCCACTAACCACATCCCTCCGTGCTTCATGAATGCTTCCAGGATGGTGACTCCACCACCTCACTGGGCAGCCTGTGCCACTGCCTCACTGCTCTTTCTGAGAAAAATTTTTTCCTAATATCCAACCTGAACATTCCCTGATGCAACTTAAGGTCATTTTCTCTCATCCTATTGAAACTTACTAAGATAGAGATTTTAGTACAAATACAAACCTGTATTTTAGGGATTGCACACTGTTACAAGTACGTCCAATCCTTTGGCTAGCAGATGTGCACTGAAAAACGGTTACAGGAGTTCTGTCCTTAGGAAAAGATCCCTTCCTC
The DNA here is from genome assembly GCF_951394365.1 of Tetrao urogallus. NCBI lineage: Eukaryota > Metazoa > Chordata > Aves > Galliformes > Phasianidae > Tetrao > Tetrao urogallus. The sequence continues at coordinate 40,742,516 of NC_136815.1, read as the reverse complement.
TCATTACAGTCACTGTTTCAATCCTTTACTGACCTAAACTGCCCATGTATTTGGAAAATATTCCAAGTGCAAAATCTCTTTTGTTGTATTCAATATCCCTTATTCTTTTGTCAAGCATTACACTACTATTGTCTTATTTCATAAATTGTAAATTAAAGTGTAGTAATGACTAACTTCACAAATACATTGGAAAACCAAAGCCTGACTTCACTGGCACCATAGTATGCTAATTAAGGACACCTTTGAATCTTTACTGTCTAATTAACAGGCAGCAGAAAGCTAACACATCCATGCACTACACGATTAATACAGCTGGAGGCTCCAGTAGGAAGAATCATATCTGCTCTTTTGCAAAACCATTCCATACTTCAACCTTTTAAAAAACCTACTTCTACAAAATACTGATGCCTGTTTTAACGGGCCCACAGTCACTCATGCTAAAAGCCTTAATACAAACAACAAATATTTTAATACAATCGATTGCCTATTTGGATAATGAGTTGAGAAGTACCTGTATTTCTATAAGGCTCTGTTCAAACTTGAGATTTTCCTTAAGTAGGTCACCTGAGACCGCTAGAATTCTACTCATGCACAGTTCTAATAATAAAATCAAAGTTCATAAAGGGACCTGGGGAGGTGGTTAATTGACTTCAGTGGAGATGGCATACACCTGTGTCTCCTACTGGGACTTCCTCCTTTTATTGTTCCCACACAGACGTGACTCCTCATGAATACAAACGCAGGAAGAAGAGTGCAGTAGCCAAGTAATGCTGCCTATTATCTGCCAGACAGCTTGTGGTGGTTATTTATTATAAAACACAAACCTTAATTAAAGGCATAAGAATCATGCAATGGATTAAATAATTCCTAAGAAGAAATGTCCACAGTTGCATAATCAGAATAATTTTAAATAACATGTAGAAAAAATTAATTGTTAATCTATAGTTTCACACAGGTTACAGGCAGCAACTCTACAGGCCTTGGTTCTGCACTCCTACCTCCCACTTTCAGCCCTGTGCTCAGCTTTCATTTCTATTCTGGACAAAATCATACTCAGCTAGCATACAAGGAGGTTGAAGGTATCTGAAGAGGTCAAACTTTTCAAAGGACCTATCGCCTTGTGCTCAGTGGGTATGACAAACAATGCACTGCTTTCCTTCCAGGAAAACTCCCATGGCAGGATGATTGGAACTAGATGATCTTTGAAGACCCAAGCCATTCTATGATTCAATGACTCTATTATTCCAAAACTCTGCAGCTGCAGAAGAACTCAACCCCAAGGGAGGTTTATCTCTGTGGTGCTCTTCTTTCAGTCTGGATCCCTCAGAGCACAGAGCAAACATGCAACAAAGCCTCTGCTCATCTCCTGCATGGGACTCAGAGTGGGGGTCTCTCATTGTTTGTCCCCACATTATGATGGAAATGGAAACAAATTTCTCATAACTAAATCACTGAATTCAGCTTGGGTCTTGGAATTTATTTCATATCAGCTCCAGTTATTTTCTAATTCCGAAGTTAGGATGTGCAATTGTAAAATTACATTGAGGTAATGCACAAGAGATTACAATTTTCTGCTATATTGAGCATAAGCAACAGCTGGATTATAAAACCCAAATATGGCAGATTCTGACCGCATGCATACATTTTCTTGCATATACATTTCCTTTCAAGTCTACTCCAATCCAAAGATTTCCACTTCAGAGACAGATGCAGTGGTCTCTGCTTCCTTGAAGATCAATAAAGTTTACGATTATTGAGATCCAGCTTCTGCTTTTGCCAACAACAGCAAAACTAATTGTGAGCAGCTTTATATTTAAGAGCTGAAGATCATAATGCATTCAAGAGATGCCATCTCCCAATCGTTACAGTGATCATGGTAACTGCTCTCATTTTCAGCTTCTTAGAGAAATGTCTGGCTCCCTGCAGCAAGTACCCAGGGGAGAAAATGAGACAGCACTTGCATAAAATCACTTGCACAGCAGAGATTCAGTCACGCTGTTGTTAGGTGGCATATGCTGAACAAAAATAATGTGTACCACTTAAACCCTTTAACGCCTGCAAAGCTGTTTAATGAAAGATGTAACAGAAACCGATGATTTTTGCATAATGGTAAAGAAAAAGATACACCCTTGCTTTTCTAAAAAAACAACACATCTAAATCCAAACATATTCATCCTAAATATAGCTATATATCCAGTAGTATGGGTTCTTTCATATACATGTCCTAATTTCAGCTTTACTGATCAATATGTATCCTTAAATGAAAATACTTCTTCTATTTAAAACAAATTCTTCCATTATTGTGTGACATTTCTGTTTAGTAAGACTCTTACCTTAATGATTTTGTTCCAGATGGGCTGCATGACATACACTGATAAAGGATTTGTATCCACAGCACTGTACTGTGAGGAAAAAAGCAAAGATGTAAAACAAAGCACTATTTTTCCATATATATTTTTCCATCACTGGATACCATCCAACATCTAAGATAAATAATTCTGGGTGTGACTGGTGCAAATTTATTTTATACTGATGACCCCTCTTACAGCTTGAATTTTGTTTGAAAGCACTGACCTGGTTTACATTTATCTTGCAGGTATCTCTATGTTCAAACAGAAAGATTTGGGTTGATGAAATAGCAAAGAGTGACATTTTACTTTTAAACTCTTCATCATTTTGCAAGCTGTCCTATAAGACTCTGCATTTGTAATGTATTTTTGATTTAATATCTTTTGATGGATAATTAGGGAGCTCATAAACAGGAGGGAGAACAACTTTTTACATGGTCAGACAGTGACAGGACGGAGAGAATGTCTTTAAGCTGAAAGAGGGGAGATTTATTTTAGATGCTAGCAAGAAATATTTCACTCAGAGGGCAGTGAGGTGCTGGCTCAGCTGCCCAGAGAAGCTGTGGAGTCCCATCCCTGGAGGCACCCACGGCCAGTTTGGATGGGGCCTTGGGCAGCTGAGCTGCTAGGGTGCAGTCCTGCACATGGCAGGGGGTTGGAGCTGCATGGGCTTCAAGGTCCCCTTGAAAGGTCTTTCAAACCTTTGTTATTACAACTGATTGATCTTTTGATAGTACATGCTGCCTAGTCTGAACCAACCATGCACTTTGCCTATATTAACACCAGAAATAACAGTAATACAAAGCTATAAAATCCTTATGCTAATAGAATAGTCAGGTGGTGATTAATTCAGATGAGAATGGAGGAAATCCTCTGAAAACGGGGGGAAAAAAATCAAAGTATTCATTAGCACTACTGAGGCACATCCTTACTACAGATGTTATTCAAAGACTACTTGAGGTATGTGACAACTTACTGACCAGCAGGCTCTGTTAATTCAAACATGCCTAGACAAGAAGGCACAGTACATCACCTCAGCTCCTGGTCCTTCTATTGACTTTCTCCTCCTCACCTCAGCCCTTCAAAACCAAGAATAACGTCATACAATCCTTGCTAAATAACAGCAGCAAAATGAGGCTTTCTACCCAAGGTATGCACTGGCTTTCCTGAACAACTACTTGTTCCCAGGAGGAGACTAGGAAAAATAATCTCATTTATTTGGAACTATTTTCTCACTCTTACATAGATATATTTTGGAAAACATGCAACGTGGTGAAATTTTTGTTTGCTTGATGGTTTCCAAAGTCAAGTAAACAAACAATCAAAATAATCTTTGTTTGTTAGTAAAAACACATGAGGATTACGACCAGGTTACATAGAGACATTGCAAAAACCCTCACACTGATCCTCCTTCCATCTGCAGAAGACCCACAGTCCTCTGGGAAGGAAAAGAACATTAAGGAGATGTGAAGAAGAGCAGAAAGTTGCTCTTCCCTCATACAGTAATTTCTTCTAGTCAGATGAACGGAAATGCACATGGAAAAAATATGCTTGAGTTTTCTCTCCTGGCAAAACTAATACTTAAAATCTATATAGTTTAACACTCTGCTTCAAAGAAGCTACTAACCTCAAGGTCATTAAATCCTCAGCAATTTAATGTTCGCAGCTTCTCAGAAAAGCAAATTAGTTGGTAAAACATCCATATTATAATGAATGAACATTAACATGAGAGTGCACCAGAACTTTATTTGAAAATAGTACTGCAATTTGCTATTGCATAACTGCCATTTTCTGGGCATTACACTTACACTAAAAGACCAAAGTGGAGGACAAGGCTGCTGGAGGTGTTTAAGTGCAAGGGTGAGGCAAGTATTAAGCACTCCCCAGCAACCCCTTCCTGCACTTGATAGGGGGTCCTGGTTGTCCTTTTATTTAAATCAAGAAGAAGGACTTGGAATTATCAGAAAGTTTTATTAATTATTACATAAAGGAAGCTGCAATAGTTGGGAGAGAATGGCAGTAGGAGGAGAACAGGAAAAGTGGCATTATCCATCTCCATCTCCTAGGCTCAGAAATGCTTACTGTGTATTTTAAAATAGTTGATGTCTCCTTGAAAGATATCTGCTTTCTCTCTCAGTGTTAGGAATGGCTTCTGTCAGAGCTAGAAGTGAGGACAATACAAACAGCAGGCAGGATGCACAGACAGCAACGCACACAGACACACGTGTGTACAACACATGTAAGATGTGCTCTCACTGAGCTCCTGCAGGACGACCTCTGCTCAGCACAGCATCGAGACCTAGGTGTTCAGGGGGTCAAGTGAGGGAATGGAGGTTTGGAAAGTAGGAAATGTAAGAGTATGTAAAGAAAAGTAAGCAGGAAAAATGAGAGAAAAGACAACGAGCAGAAGCAAAGTTAGGCAACACAAAAGAAAGAAGAGATGGGCAAACAGGAGACAACCTGCCCAGAACAGAAGAGAAGAGGCAGATCATCAGTGGGTCAAAAGCAGCCTCCGTGACCAAGGTCTGCACTGCTGAGCACAAGACAAATGTTACCTTCTAGCTGTCATCCACACAGCTTAGCAGTGCCTCCAGCTGTTACCAGCTGATCACATCCACACCTCAACACACTTGGTGGAAGGGTCTGAGGCCTTGTTATCTGTACAACTCATACCTCATTAGCACTGAGTCTGTTTCAGTACTGGAGGATCTGAAACAACCTGGACAGTAAGTTGTAACCCAGAGTGAACCTTCAAAGACCCAAATGTGCAGATTGGGATAGGGATGAAGAATGGTGAAAGCCACACAATGGTGCACAACACCTACAGGATGGACTATTTCCAAAACAAAATCTTACTACAGCCTTGCAGAGAAAATGGAAAAGAGAAGGAGGGAGTGAGCTAACCATTAATCAGGGCAGAGAGCTGGATCTTCACTTGGCTTCCTGGCCCTCTCCAGCACTTCACTACAGAAGCATCCCAAGAATAGAATTTGAAATGAAGAGAAGAACATAAAGCATGTCTACACAAACTTCAGAGTCAGTAGAGAAAGTAAGCTGAAGACAGATAGCTGTATTTACTACAGGGAGATAGTTATTCAGTTTAAGCTGGTCTTTAAGCTAACAGACAAATTATATTACTCCAGATTGCACCATACTGTGCAATGCAGCCACATCCATTCAGAAATACAGAGCAAAACTGAACTGTTTACATCTGAATTCCTAGCATCATGACTCCATAGGTATTGATTTCATCTTAATAGCAACAAATATTCTTGTTTACCTTCCTGCCTGCAAATCACCTGCTTCAACCTGTTCATTAAAATGTGCAATAATTTTGTGATTTATCACAGGTCTTACTATCCCCAATGGACATTTTGCAAGACTGAGGCACAGATGAGCAGTGATTCACTCTAAGAGTATCTAGCAAAGGGTACAGACACAATATTAGTACAAGGATCATGTTTACAGACACCATCTAATTATAAACAATACCAGTACCAGTGTATTCAAATAAATCACCCAAATTAGCTCAACTTTGTACTTGAACTCACTTTTGCAGAAGGAAATAAATAAATACGTTCAGAATCAAAAGCCTGCAAAAAATTATTTCCCAGACAAACTAACATTTAAAACAACTAAATATCAGGGAGCAATCATGGTTTAGGTTGCAATATACTGAATATGTGGTTCTGTGGTCCTTCTAACATTTCATGTGTGATTAGATTCCTCCAGAGGAAGAATATACAAGCTGTTCCCACAGAGAAAAGATGAGAACAGTTAAACAACTACACAAGAACATCCTGCAAACAAACACAGCCACCTCAGGCACATTTGCAACTTCAGAGAGCTCAGTAGCAATTCTCACTTCTGGCAAGTTATTTCATGATCATGTAATACAAACTTTCTCCCTTTGGTAATTTATGCTTTTGTAACCACAAAAAAAAAAAATTAAAGAAAACACTTAAATGTTGAAACATCTGGAAATAATCTTCTATGCACCTTTCAGATTCCTGTAATGAACTGAACACAAGGACTTTTAATTTTTACTCTATATGTCTTTTTACAGGCTTGTAGATATTACAGGTTTGGGATTTAAACAGAATCTTCACAAAGGGAAAGATGAGAGGTAAACTCTAAGACAACAAAACACAGCTATACAACATTGTGGATGCCAAATAAATTCCAAATGTTCAGCAGTTTAAAAGTGCTGATGCATTCCAAAACACAACTCTGGCACTTTTAATAATGAAGTTCCTTTCTGTTATACCATCTTTTAGTTAATTATTCATAAGTAAATGATTTGGATTCTTTTATGTCCCATTGCTTAGGTTGGACTAGCACATCCATGTATCTATGTTTTTATTAGGTCACCAGGAGGTATAAGCCTCTAAGACATCTAGGGCTGAAGCCTACAGCAGAGTGGAAACAGAAGAAAAGGGTTTGTATCTGAGCCTGGAGAAGAGCAGAGGGTGGAGAGCATTCAGTTGCACCCTTGGATACAAATGATTGTCCTCTGACTTTCTTTCAATTCCATTGCACACTCACAGTCAGGAAACCTGATCAAGTTAAACTACTAAAAAAATATTCAAAATCCAATGTGATGATTTGGACACCTCGGCAAATTCTGATTAATATTATTAAGTTGTTAGGAAGTTGTTATTATGCAAACCACTGCGCTATGGTTACTTCTTTGTAGATGTTTACTCATCATTCAGGCATCCCTCCTCATTTTCAGGAATGCCAACATGGACTGCAGGCCACACACCACACATTCCATGAGGCACGTGAAGCTGTAGGGCAAGATAGGCTGCTCCAAAGGAGTCATGCCTGATAGTGGCTTTTCATCTTGCCTGCAAAGCAGTGCTGCCCCAAGGTCACAGGGTATATCAGCTCAGAAGGGACCTCAGGAGGTCAGTACTGAGGGGCTGTGGTTAGCTGTGTACAGAGCTAGCTCATCTCAGGCCAAACAATCTCCAATCTTGCAGCTTCTTCTCACAAAGAAACAGTTCCAGCCTCAGCCATCTTGGAGATCCTTCACTGAACTTGCTCTGGTTTGTTGATGCCTTCCCTGTATTGAGGGACTCAAAACTGGATTCAGTATTCTAGATATGACCTAACAAATGCCAAATAAAGGGACATAATTACTTCTCTTGTGCCAAATTATTGTTAATACGACTCAGGATGCTCTTGATCTTCTTTGCTGTCAAGACACAGAGGGCTCATATTCAGCTTTCTGCTTCCCACAGCCCCATTTGCAAGGAGTAAGAGGCCAATGGTCTCATTTATTGAGTGGCTATGTTTGAAATGTGGAATCTGTGAGAGACATCAGAGCTACTGCTGAGAGAGTACATCTGGGGGCAAGAAGAAGTAATGTGCTGGCCCTGAGAGTTAAGATCTTGCTCAATATGTGAGAATAGATAGATATGATTCATTGTTGGCAGGAATGTTAGCGCTCGAAGCAGAGAGAAGTGGAGAGGGATAATGCTGGAAGTCAGCAATACTTTTCAGTCAACAACAGTTATATTAAGGGTGCTCCTAACCTATCCTCAGGAAAAGAGTTTGTGTAATGGAACATGTCCAAACACATTAATGAAGAAAGATGACAGAAAAGGACACAGAAATATGATCAAATACTGAGCAACGGATAACAGAAGGCAGATACAAGTTTGTATGGGAATTGCTGAGTCATGGCCTGAACCATCTATTGATCACCTGAGGCAAGGACTGAGTCAGCCCTGGGAGCACAGGTGAAGACGATTCACCTGTGTGACAGTGGAGCCTGGCTCTTCCTCTCCTAGACCCCATTTAGGGGCTGACTGCCTCTGGGGAAGGATCTCTTCCTGGAGATCCCTCCTTTTTTAGAGTTTTCTACTGTGAGCCTAGGACACAGGTGAGCATTTCATTTTTGATTGTCTTGATTCCACCATGATAATCTTTCTAACTATAAACCTGTAAAATACCATCCTAACCACACCACTCTTCTAACTGTACGTTTATTAATTGCACACAAGTTTATTGTTGTAAAGTTAGAGGCTGGCCTAGTCTGGCAAAAGCACAAACCCCGTTAAAAAGCAAGACTTTTCCCCTCTCAAGGAATGCACAAAGAGAACCTTAACTGTCCGTATTCAAACGAGTTCTAACATGACAAGGAAGTCAATTAGTAAGTGGGTTTTTGTTTATTTGCTTGTTTTTCTTTTGTTTTGCTTGCTATATCTCTTTGTGTATATGTACAAACACCTGTGTTGTACAAACAGTAGCCAGAACTCTCACCTAGAGAGAGCTCTGACTGGCTGTGCACCCAAACTTCTGGACAGCCCAAAGAAACTGCTTTAATCCCAGAAGAGTAGGCAGATAAAACTGGGTTGCAGTTTGCATGAAGGATGCTGACCAGGAGTTCTGTACCATGTGTGCTAAGTAAGCAGTCCTGAACAATAATCTTGATGCTTAAAAGAGAGGCAATATTTCACAGTAAGATGCAAAATTCTAGTTCCTCCCTCTAGGACACGATCCCGACAAAAGAAAGCAGATAATAATAATAACAAAAAACCCAAATCATTTACATCCTACTCACAGATTCACCTTTACAACTAGTCTTCTGCTAAAATATGGATTAAAAAAAAATACTTATGAATACATAAATGTGCATATTCTTGCATATCCCATACATAAGAATGCAGTAAGCATTTCAGAGCACTAATATCTCTTGATAAAGCAGTAGAATAAAAACATTATTTGCACTTAATGAGACCCGAGGCATACAATTTTATCTAGAACATATCCAAAAAGTGATCTAATGGACGGAAAATCTTTGTAAATTTATGAGCGAAATTCAGCACCTGAAAACAGGTACGATTACACCATCATTGGGAAAAGTCATCATCCTGCGGCTGATAATATCAAATGCAACATCTTTATGATGTAATTTCATTATGTTGCTGACTCATTAGCATTAGTATTTGATATGTATCATGATTACAGAGTACTTGATACACTACATTATGATGTCAGCTACCATTACAACGGGATGAGGAATAAGAAATGAGAGGCATACTGTAGTTCATGGCCCATGACCATTCTAGGCTTGCACACAGTGAGAGAAAACAAAGCTAATGGGAAAAAAAAAAAAAAAAAAAAAAAAAAAAAAAAGGTTTATTTGATGTATTATTAATCAGTTTTTAATTACACCCTAGTCTTCCAGTTTAAAAAAATCACGGAATCCCAGAATGGCTGAGGCTGGCAGGGCCCTTCCTGCTCTGTCAGGGACACAAGAGCAGGGGTCCAGGCCCACATCCAGGCAGCTGCTGGAGGTCTCCGAGCAGCAGAGCCCACACAGCCTGTGGGCAGCCTGTGCCAGCGCTCTGTCACCTGCACAGCACAGAAGTGCTCCTGGTGCTCTGAGGGAACATCCTGTGTTCCAGGTTGTGTCAGTTGCCTATTGTCCTGGCTTTGAGCACTACCAAGAAGACCCTGGCTCTGTCCTCTTTGCAGATTTTTATAAATCTTAAGATCCCTCCTTAAGTCTTCCCTTACCCAGGCTGAATGGGTCCAGCTCTCAGCCCCTCCTATTGGGAGAGATGCTTCAGTCCCTTTGTGATCCTACACTGGGCCTTTTCCAGTATGTCCAGGTCTTGTGCTTCTGGTACTGAAAGCAGAATTTCTATTCAGCCAGTGTGAGCAGAACCCATTGTTTCTCTACCTCTGAGTTATAGAGGTAGCCTATAAAGGTTTATTAGAAATCCAATCTTGTATTTTTCCACATCAGTCCAATCCTGGATTTAAACTAGCTGGAAGATACTGAACACACTTTGCTCTTCTGTTGGCACAAGAGAAACAATCCAACCTTGAAACATGATGATCGGACCTGATACTGTTTCTCCAGCCCACCAAACTGAGGGGAGGTAACCTGAGAGGTCACGCAACCCTGCGCTTTCACCTACTGCAGGATCCCATTTGTTAGACGTTCAGGAAGCAGATCAACTTACCGTGAGGTGATGAGTTCTGCCTTCCAATTGCTTGTGATAAATTACAATGCTGGTGAACTAATATAAAACACACTAGCCAAAACTTGCCCGAGAAAGTTGTAAGCAGCTGGTTTGTAACGCTCTAAGCACTGGATTTTACATCCTTCAGAGGGAAAGGGAACGATTTCTTAAGACTGGTGAAATGGTTACACAATCTCCCCCCAGTACCTGCTGTTACAGGGCTTGGCTGCCCTTATCATCACAGCACTGACATAGCTCCCAACTTACACTTGTCTTTGTGCAGCCAAAGCTTGTGTATTATCTTTCTTTAAGAGGGCATGCACAAAGACTATCTGGCTGGTATTCTTCTAATCTGAGTGTATTATGACTGTTTCTCTCAGCTTGCATTTTCTGAGAGTCTTAAACATTTTAAAGCCATTTTGTGGACTGTAAATTGTGTGCCAAGTAGGGTGCATTATTCCATCCGATACCCAAGTGGTACCTCAAGGACAGCAGTATATGCAGCCCCTTTGATTATCTATGACACTTCACATGTAACAACTTCTCTTGTTTAAAGCAGTTACAACTCTGATGACACACCAATCCCAGGTATCTATTTTGCAGTCTGTTGTCTTCTATTTCACAGTTGAAATGCTGAATTTCTTTTCCTTACACGTTGTGCCTTACTGACCAAATTGCATCATATTCATTTCTGGCCATTATATCTCTTTGTCAAGAACATTTTAAATCATAAGCCTATTCTTCAAAGTTCTTTGGTATCACCTGAAAATTTTACAAGAGTATTCTCTGTTCTGGCATCTAATGAAAATATTGAACAATAATGGAACTGGGACAGAGGTGGTTCTGTGGATAGAATTCCATTTGATACAGTTTCCTACTTTGACAGAGAACTTTAGAGAAATACATTTCCATTTTGTATTGATTTCTTCTTAATTACTTGTACTCAGTGTATTTACAGGAACGTGGGACAGTATCAGAAGTCTCACGGAAATGAAATCTTATCTTCTTGATTTAGCATCCCCTGCTCTTCAGAGTTCAGCTCTGAAGATATCTCAGAGGACAGAAATGCTGAAGATATATCAAGTGAAAATGTGGCATCTTAGTCCTTAGTTTGTAACTTTATATCTGATTTTTGCATGACATTTTGCCAAGTCTATTCTTTCAATCAAGTTGATGAACTTTGTTCTTAGATCTTATTTATTCTGAAATAGGATGATGTGTGAAAGTTTTTTGTTTGACAAACCTCAGAACACAGGTCCTATAGAGAGACCAACTCAAGGTAAGCTTGCAGGGGAAGTCCTAAGTGATTGGAACAGGCAGTGACAAGAGCTCATTAACATTATTTGACTCTGGCAAGGAGGATAAAGATAACTAAATTCTGCTATTATTTGTTCTCATTACCTGGCTATCTCAGAATTGCCTGCTTCTAACAGAAATCTAAACAGGAAGAAAAAAAAAAAAAAAAAAAAAAAAAAAAAAAAGAAAGAAGAAAAAAGAAAGGCAGTCATGCAGTGTAATTCCAACGAAAAATGCTGGTAACAGAAATACTAAAGTAGGAACAACATGACCCAAGTCCTAAAATTGTAGTTGGCTGTAGCTATTCCTAACGGTAGGAAGCAGAACCAAGTCCAGGTATGAGCTTATTCTGCTCTACAATTACAGTGAATCTCCTGTGCTTGCAATTGTCTGAAATCAGTACATTCCCATCTGCCCCCCAGGCAGAAACAAGGCAGTATATACACACAGCAGCAATACCAAGGGTTGCATATCTCATCATCACCCCTCCACCTGTTCACTGCACAGTTTGGACCAGAGCAAAGAAGAACAAGCCTCTAAATGGCTATGTCCCCACTAGCATTCAGAATAGACCAACAGGGGCAGATTTATATAGCATATATTTGTATAGTTGACACTGAGGACTAGTGTCCATGTCGTAATGATTTCAGAAGGTTTTACACTGATCTTATTCTAGTCTAACTTCATAGACTGCATGCTAATAACTACATTCATGTGTGCCTAATATACCTAGATTATCTAGGTATATTCATGTGTGCCTAATATACCTAGATTAGAATCATTCCAAGGGAATCACTCTTGTGTGCTTCAAGGTGGCACTGTGACATGAACCAAAGCTTGGTAATGGCAGACCTGCCTAAAAACGCACTCCTGATCTGAGCTGTAATGCTAAATAAGCGTGCACCTGATGATGCTAAAGGGTGCTGAAGTTTCTGCATTCATTAGGTCTGCTGTTCCCTTTGCAAAGAACTGTATGGGTTCTGTTGCCAAAACCCTCCTCCCACTGCGAACAAGAGACAGAAAATGGCTAAGGCATACAATTGGGGCATTCATGGCAAAGAAATGAGTTCAGCTGTGTGAAGATTTTGAAAATTACAAAGTGATTTATTCTTGCTAAGTTTACCTTTATGAAATGGAACTGATTACACACTCTTAAGTTGTGTTATGTTTGACTCTAAGTTGTCAGTGGAGAAATTGTGCAAAGTGTGGATTGCACTGAGCCACTGTGTTAGTGCAAACACAATGCTGCAATGTAGTGTACAGTGGAGATGGATGCCTCTATCTAGCTTCCCAGGCACGCTTCAGGTCTGAAGCAATAGGTTGCTTTAGCTCTTTTAAATCCTCCCAGAGCTTATCCAGCTCTCCACAGGGCCTGCTCTCATGCCCATGTGCTCTAGAGCTTGGTCCACCAAAAAAGGAATTGGAGGAAACCTGTGTCTGCTGGGCACAGTGAGCTGAGTTTAACACTGGTCCTGTTGACTCAGCAGTAAAGGAAGCAGGGTAGAAAGCTGGAGGTGCAGGCTGAGGCCTTGAGTTCAAGCTGAAAATGGGGGAGGGATGGCAGCCTGAGAGCAATGAGGAGTGGAAGAGTATTATCTCTGGCCTGGGAGGGGCAAGAAGCTGTGGTTGTGGTGACAGCATTGGGCATAGGAGCGAGCAGGGAGGAGGTCGGGCGAGATGGAGGATTCTGATAGGGTCTGCTTGCCTCACCTTGCTTCATTCCCCTTGCACATCTGGAAGCTCAAATATGTTGTGAGCAGCACTGCAGGAATGGGCCACTGCCTGCTCTGCCACCACCTTCTGCAGACTGGAGCAGGGTGGGCAATTACTACAACCTGCAGTGCCCACCTCATCTGGCTGTGCTACTCTGAGTCATTTGTTTCTGCCGTGCCCCTGTCCCAAGTGACCTGGGATAATGAAGAAATTGCTGTTTGGTCTCACTTCTCCAAAACCTGCACTTACCATCATTTTCCAGATCACAGTTTAACAGATACTTCTCAAATGTGCTGGCTGATCCCTATGGTTAAGAAAGTGGTCCAACATATTTTCCAATGCAACCAAGAAACCAAAGTCATTTTAATACACTCAAGTAAAATGTTGCAATATGTGATTCTGCCTTCTGGTAATGATTAATTCTTTAGAAGCACACAGTGGATACAAGCTTTAAAAAAAACAAACAAACAAACAAATTTATTTTGGTTCTTTTCTATCTGTGTTTGTCTGCTGCTACTTTTGCCCAAATGATAAGGAAGAATGTAACACAAATTCCTTGTGTTTGCCTGACAAACCCCAACTATTATGTCTGTTCCATCTCAAAATAGCTTTTCAGTTTTCCTCAGGCAATCTCAGTCAGGAGCTTGGCTCTGCTGCCAAAGCATGGGTCTGTGCAGCTCACAGCCAGCAGCAGCCCACAGCACAGCAGACACCCAGCCAGGTTAGCACATTTACCAAACTGCTCACTAAACAAGCTGCCGGGAAGTATCCTGGAGCAGATCTTGCAGCCACACTTGCTCACAAATAACTCCCTCAGCAGTGAGCAGAGCTGGGTGGGAACCCCAGAGAGCAGACAGCCGGACTAGGAAAAAGCAAGAAGCAAGGAGTGGAAACAGCTCTGGGAAAGCAGGCCTGAAATAAGAGGTTGGTTTCTGGAAGCTCGCACATCCCCGTGCTACAGGACGGAACAGGTGAAGGTGTGCTGATGGGGCTGCACGGGGTGTCTTGGGCACCCGCACCTCTGCTGAGGCACCATGCAGGCAGCAGCCTGGGAACGAAACTCAGTATCTCGTACATCTGCTGCACACAGTAAATCAAGATATTTAGCGACCCACCCATTCATTTAAATTCTGCAGGTCTCTTATTTGCAAACATCAGGTTTGTTTCAACTTCTTTAGGTAAGCTTTTTTTTCTTTTTTTCTCCAGCTTTCGTATTTCTTTTCAAATCGGAAGCATTCTTCTGAAGGCAGGATGCACGGAACACAACCAGCCCCATAAAGATGCACACAGAGACCATACCTCACCCATGTTTTACCAGAGGGGCAGGCTAGGTCATCTCCAGAGGTCCCTTCCACTCCCTACGTTCTGTGACTCGTGATTCTTTAAAACGCAGACGGCTTTCCGAGAGGCAGCTACCCGCTGCAAACACCGCTACCAGGTTTCCACCAGGACCTGACGCTTCGCAACACCCGCTCACCTCCCCGGAGCCTTGTGCAGGCAGCGGGGCTCCGTTCCGCGCCGCCCCAGCCCGTGCCGGAGCCCCGGGACACCCGCGAGGGCCGGAGCCCACCCGGCGCGGAATCCCGCGGGGCTACGAGCCGTTACCTTGTAGTGGCGGAAGCCGTCCAGCTGCCGGCCGCTCACATACCGCCACCGCCACATCGCGCCGCGCCGGGCGGGGAAGGCAGCGGCGGAGCTGGAGGGGCCGGGAGGGCCGGGGGCGGGCGCAGGGCGGGTCTGGAGGGCGGCACCCACCCGCGCCCGTCAGGCCGGGGCCGGCTCCCGCTGCCGGGCCTCGACGCCGCCCGGCTCTGCCCCGTGCTCCCGCCCGTGTGGCGGGGCTCCCCGTGTCGGGGGTGTCCCCGGGCTCCGTGCCGGCGAGCTGCCGGTGGCTGGAGACGCCTTCAGTCTGCCGCCTTCGGGCCCTGAATGTGTTTTTCTGGTTAACTGTTTTTCTGCCTTCCGTATTGCAGATAGCGCGGAGCCACTGTTGGGCTGCAGATGCTCGTGAGTGCGCGGTTTTCACCTCGTGTTACCTTCACTGCACGCTGTTCGGTGGGGAGTTGTGCACGCTGTTCGGTGGGGAAGTTGTGCACGTCAGGGCGTGAGATCCTATTCACCAACGGGAATCTATCCAGCAACGAAATCAATTAAAATCCATTACTCAGCTCTTCCAGGCATTGTGAGAGCCAGTGTTATTTTACAAGCTGTGCAGGTTCGATAGGAATTTATATACAAGTTAAAATCACTAAGTGCAAGCTGTATACGATGGCTCTTGTTCTCTATGATTAATTACACATTAATCACTTAAGACACACACCCACATTCTGCTTCCAGCAGCAACATCTGAACGTCAGGCCTTGAAAACTGCCAGTGCGTAAGTACTGAGCTTCACGTTACTGAGTTAACGCTTCATGCCAGTCAGGAAAGGTAAAGTATTTGGATCCGACAATTTAAATTAATGTGCACTCATACACTGGATTTTGATTTGGGGTTTCCTTCACCTCCCATTGTTACTACCATGTTTTTAAGCTGTATTATGCTATCAAGATTATTTACAAGGGTGTCTGAGAAAAGGCTCGTGACTACTCCTGTAGTCAGCAGAGGGTTTGTTTATACAACTAGTTTACTAAAAGTGACTTGACCATTTTCTAGTTATCGCTTTCATTCCTTAACTCAGACACTCACAAACCTCAAACACAAAAGCAGAAATGCACCTGGACAAATATGAGATATGTGATAGATATGTAGTATCACAAGGTTGCAAAGGACCTACAAGATCATCTAGTCCAGCCTTCTCCTATCACCATTACTATCCAATAAGCTACTAAACCGTACCTCGTAGCTCCTCATGCAGATGCCTCTTGAACGCTGCCAGGGACGGTGACTCCACCACCTCCCTGGACCGCTCTTTGAGAGAAAGTTTTTCCTTATACCAAATCTAAACCTCCTCTAGTACAACTTGGGCCATTTCACTGGGTTCTCTTTGTTGCGTGGGAGAAGACCAAAGCTCTCCTCATCTCAACCTCCCTTCAGAAGTTGTAGGGCATGATGACGTCTCCCCTGAGTCTCCCTTTCTCCAGACTAAACAATCTCAGCTCCCTCAGCCACTCAGGTGGTAGAAAAGGCACTTGCTTTATTGAAAGGTAACAAAATATTTTTCCTCTCCACAGGCTTCAAAGTTTATCTTAAAAAGAATTGCTGCCAGGAAGATATTGATATAGAAGGTAGATACACACTGATAGATATAGAGCACAAATTTTATTTCCTTCACTCAAAACTCTCGCTGATGAACACATAAAATAATTTAAAAACAAAACAAAACTCTAGCAAATGCTCCATTATCCAGAAAATGCAAGATTGCGTATGTGTAAGAATGCAATTTTATGGATTTGTACCTCAGCATGTTCTGTGTCTGCTAATCATCACATTTTACTTTATTTGAAGCAGTCAGCTTTGGGTAGGAGAGTCTAAAAGAGCTGGGCCTGTTCAGCCTGGAGGAGGTTCCAGGGATCTCAGTACGTAGAAGTCTGAAGGGAGGGTGCAAAGAGTACAGAGCCAGACTTTTTTCTGTGGTGCCCAGTGCCAGGATAAGAGGCAACTCACACAAACTGGTACACAGGATGTTCCGTCAGAGCGCCAGAAGCACTTCTGTGCTGTGCACATGACAGAGCGCTGGCACAGGCTGCCCAGAGGCAGGTCTGCTGTGTGGGGTCTGCTACTCAGAGACCTCCAGCAGCTGCCTGGACGTGGGCTTGGGCCCCTGCTCTGGTGTCCCTGCAGAAGCAGGGCTTGAGTCCAACAGAGCCAGAAGGCACTGCCAGCCTCAGCCAGTCTGGGGTGCTATGGTATGTTCAGAAGTTTATCTCACAATTTATGTATTTATTTATTTATTTTCTCCCAGATGCTTTTGATGCTGTTTCAGACAGATGTTTCAGTTATGGTTCAACCTACCTATTCTTCACACAGGAATGTTGGAAAAGCAATGAAAGCAGCCTTAGTGCTATAGCACATTCCCTTGTATATGTTCTGGAAAATTACTGAGTTGTAGCCTGAGGAAAATAGAGCTCTAGCTGGCTCCAGTAAGTGGGTATTATGACCTGAAAGAACTTCCATTTCATGAATTTGAGTGTGGATGAAATAAACATTAAGGCAAATGCGCAAATCAGAGCACAGTTAACTTTCAGTAAAGGAAAGGTTTAAGTTTTATAAAATCTCTGGCTTGAATGTTCGTGGTAGTTCAGACTTTAGTACTTAAGAAATTACCCATACAGAGCTTTCTGCAGCTCAGAGGGAAATAATTTGAGGCCAGATCTGACTCCAGTGAAATTAGTAAGGGAATTCCCAAGACTTCAGAGCTGCTTGCTAATGATGTGTAGCACTGAAAGAAAAGTAGTGATTTATTATTTTGAAAGATCAGACACTTTGTGCCACTGGTGCATGGAAGACAATATTAGAAAGGAGCACTACACCACAGATACAAGTGTTACGAAAGAAAAAAGGGATATCACTGCATATCACACTGGGCAGTGGTACCATTTAATTTGCAGCAGAACTGAAGCCATAGCTTTGGGACTAAGAAGTCTGAAGTTTTACATGTTGTTTCCTAGGAAACATTAGAAAGCTGGAAATCATAAAAACTTAACACAGTCTACAGGAGAAAATGTGTTGGATCTACACTGACTTGTCTTTGATCTAGGCTAGGCTTTGGGATCACCTATTACCTGTTAGAAGCTGATCCTGAAACATGGGCTCTAAAATACTTAGAGTTATCTCCCTGTCTCATTCCAATTAAGTGGCTGGGATGTTTGTGACTTTCAAAACTTTGCTAAGGAAATGACTTTAACCAAACATCTTCCTCTGTGTTCGAATTTGACATTGTCCTTGAAGGTTTTATACACTGGAAAGCTTTTAGAATTGTAACTTAATGCTCCATCGGAGGAAATGAATCCATAAACTCATATTAGAATGAAGGACAGGCACATTCCTTCAATAGAAACAAGTTCTTCGAGGTTCAGTAATCCAAGCCTCCTTATCTGTTGATTAATTTGTCTAAAATACATTTTGTTTCTTTGAGAGAGAAGTTCTTTCTGCATGGATTTAAAAATGTCCATGCAAGCAACAGCAGAAAAATAAATGCCCTTTTTTGTTTTTATTTTTTTTTCAGATTTTACTGAAGAAATCGTTTTATTGATTACATGAAATTTCTGTTCTTTTAAAATAGATATTTAATGCACTGGGATACAAAGAGTTCTATTTCTTAATGTTTCCTAAGCAGTGGCATCATGATCTTGAGCACAAACAGTCAATTGGTACATCAGATCAAAGTATGGAATTAAACTATTGTTCATGCCTGCAAGATGTGATGACAGGTATAACCCACAGAAACTTTTAACGGACTGGAAGAACAATGTACAAGTATTACAAAGCTTCTTTAGGCCTTTGTGAAAAAGCTGGCTATCCAGTATTCTTTTTTCACAAAAAAATTATTTTTAAAACAATCACAGCTCTATTTTAATTCATACTATATAGGGTTGTTTTCTGGCTTCTTTCCTCTATTTCCATGTCATTTTAGTATTACTTTATGAAGAACATTAAAGCAAATAAATAAATCTGTTTATTGGGTCACTTTCTTGTGATTCCATAGAAGGAAATTCCTGCTAGATACAAGTATCTTGTAATCCTTAAAAGGAGACTACAGAAAAAAATAACACATATTCATTTATCTGGCTAAACCTTTGTGGTTTGAGTATTTCTGTTATTTAGCTCTAACATAACCTACCTAACTGAATAGCACAGTAATTCCTCTTGAAATATCAAAGAAAACCACCTTGACGATGCATAATTGAACTAATTTGTCAATCTGGTAACTGGAAAAGAAGTACTGCAAGCTTTTGGAAGGATGTGAACATACAGCTTTTAACTCTGTTTTGAACATAACAATCAAAGGCAGCATGAGTTGTAAATGATGATTCTGGCTCTTCTCTCTCTCTGCAAAATGCACTTTAATTAGTGTCAGTTTCACCAAGGGAATGTGAGATAGGTATTGGCCCAGGGTGCCTTGGAAAAAATACAAACTGTACAGTATAGCTGCAGATACATGCAATTATGGTTTAATAACAAAAATTAGTCATACAGTGCCTTCTAACAAAACATATACATTTACAAATTCTAGTTATGCTGAAATATAAAACATAATTCTTTTTTTTTCTCTTTCTTTTACAAAGATTGTTTTTTATTCTATCCTTACACCACCATTGACAGTCTGACCTTCTCAAGACAACACAAAAGCATTTAAAAATAACTGGGATGCCCTTTTTCTGCCAACGCTTCCTCCTGAATCAGGAAAACACTGTCAAAGGCTGTCAGCCTTCTTTGCCCTTCAGATGGCTGCAGTGACTTTTTGCAGCAAGACAAGCTCCATTCAAAGGCCCTACATTTTGGCACTGTTTATATTTTCTTGCCTGTAAATGCATGCCGGTGTTAGTTTAGAGTTGAACATGTTAAGCTCGTGGCTTAACAGCAAGCGAATTTCACATAAAGCATTTTGTCTTGTGTTGGCATTTTGCTTTGTTAGGTACGAGCTGTTTATTTCCTTGAGCTGTTAACACAGCACCCATCATCCCTGTCAGATCTGAGCGACGCAGACACCACCCAAAGGATTCCTCCTGCCCCAACAGCCGAAACACGGCTCTCCTCTCACTGCTCGGGATCACCACTTCACATGGCGAAGCGCCCCCGGAAGCCCGACGGCACCACAAAACCCGCCAAGCCTGGGCGCTAACACGCGCATGCGCGACGCTCTCCTCCGTGACGTCACCGGCCCGCCCAATGAAGAGCGGCGGCTCTGTTGGCGCCAAAGCTAGAAAGGGAGGCGGTGCGGCCGGGCTGGGGGTTCCTCTGTCGCCACGCCCCTAGGGCTCCCCTGCCACGTGACCGGGGTTCGGGCCGCCCTGCCGGGGGCGATGCCCAGTCGGAAGGTACCTGTGTGCGCGCCGAGGGGATCCGTGCGGGAGGGGGTGCGCGAGGCGGGTTAATAGCCGCGCTCCCCTCAGGGCGAGCTCCGGCCCCGCTGCCCGCCCTCGCCGCTGGGAGCTCGGGCCTTGAGGCTCCCCGGAAGGGGTCGACTACGGCCCGCTCCGACGCGTCCCGGACGCTGTGCCCTCCTCGCGTCGTGCCTTGGGGGTTTGCCGCGGTACGGCGGAGCCCCGCGGACGGGGCTCGGCGGCTTCGGTGGCAGCCGTGGAAAGTAAACCCCGGGGCTTTGGTCGGGGCGGGCGGGTTCCCTGACGCTCTCTCGGTGGCTCGGTCTCTCGGGGCGCGGGCGGGAAGAGAGCCAAGCGGAGGCGCGCGCCGTTCGGGGTGCTGCTGCTCTGTGCCCCCGGCCCCGTGCTGCCGCCTGGCGCCTGTGCGGGCAGCCACGGCACGGCTTAGGGTGGGACGGGCCTTAAACAGCGCCGAGCTCCAATCCCCTGCCGTCCCCAGCCGCCGGTTCGGGCTGCACGGGGCCCCCGGCCGGGCTGCTTTTAAACACCTGCAGGGAAGGGACACCTACAGGTACTCTGGGCAGCCTTGTACAGACCTCCAGTGTCAGGTGTAGGTGCTAAAAAAAAAAAAAAAAAAAATCGTTTATCTTTTTGGCACATGGGTGGAAATGGTATGAGTATTTCACCCCAGTTTTTTAAGTACAGCTAAGTTTAAAGTCATTTTTATTGAAAAATGTCATCAGGCTTAAGGTAACGTACTCTACTTCTTCTAAAGGTTCTATAAGTTATTGACTGTTGGAAAATACAGGTGAGCAACTGAGGCTGAACTAGATTGCTTTGACGTTTAATTACAGCTTTTTGGTAATAATTTGTAGACACTGTTTCTAGTTACTGTATCAATGACAGCTGTATTGGTCAGGTGAGAAGACAGCAGTCCTCTGCATTTGCTGACTATTCTATTAATTAAGCCACTTCAAGAAATAAACTGACCTGGTATTAACTAATGTGTGGTGTTATGATTGTATCTGAAATGTTTTGGATAACCTAATCATGAGAAAGCTTTTCTATATACTTCTGTTATCATCAGTTTGATTGGTAAAGTGCAGATTTATGTCTAACTACGACTTGGCACAAGCTATGTGCAAGAAGTGTATTTTAGTAGTATCCTTATTCTGGGAGGGCTTTCTCCCTCAGTGTTATCACAGTAACTTGTATTGATGCTTACGTAAGCATGTATAGGTTTAAAAAAAACGCTCAGCTTTCAAATGGTAATATTACATAGTTGTGTGTGTGTATATCCACATGTGTATCAGTTAATGAGAAAATAGGCTTTTGTTAACAGAAGTAAAATTAAGAAACATAAGAGTTTTAAAATATAAAAATATCCATCCCTTACATCAGCATCAGTAGGAGAAGTATTTTGTAAAATAATATATATATATATTTTTTTAAAGTGCATGCTAACAGCTGGAAGGAGGAATGCCAGGTCACTGTGACCATAGTAATGCAGCTCAGCATTTTTTAAAAAATTATTACAATTTGGTGAGAACACTTCTTAGTGAAGATTCTGGTATTCTTGCCAGTTGACTTTGGAAAGGATGTATGCTGGTTTTCATTAAGGAAAAAAAAAATATCTTGACTTGAAATAATACAGCCTGATTTTAAATCCTCGCTTGAATGTTTAAAATGCAAGGATATTTTAATATTTCAAACAAATGAAAACCTCAATTTCCATCCAGGCACTGAAAATGGAAACTCTACGTTCAGGAGCTCAGTGGCATGAATGCTGAGTTCTGCTGAGAATGAGATTTCTGTTGTCAAATTCAGTTTTATGCAGTCTTAAAATTGGGCTCTTAAAGCCTGGAACTCCTTTGTTCTAATTTATGAGTGTTTTCATGCGAAGACTGTAAAGATGAAGGTGAAGGATGAGAATGGTTGTTGGTCAGTGTTTGATATCATTCTGTGTCCTTCTGTGATGTATTCAGAAGCTATTTTTAATGGGGGAAAAAAGTCTTTGAGATCAAGAACTTCAGCATCTTGCCTGCTCTGTGCTAGAGAAGAATGCAACAAGTGTATTGAAATAATTTTTGTTCTTAAGTGGTGCAACTAACCGATCTGCAGGTCAGTAGCAGGAGTCATACAGCAAAACCTTTTCTTTTTTGTCCTTCAGCTTGTGTTGTTTTTGTGTTAGAGAAAGTGATGTATCAAAGAGATGTTGCTGGCGTATGCATTAGATACAGTACTGGGTCATGCTTTTGTGGGGGTTTGTTTTGTGGTTTTTGGCACAGGCTCAAGGAAGTGAGATTGTGTGGTGTGTAAATGGCTGTGTGCAGTTAGTAGACATTGAACATATGTCCCAGTGACTGCATTTAGGGTGCCTCTGCTTAACAAATATTTGCAGAAGTAATGATATATGGATTGGTTGAGTGGAGATGTTCTGGATAGGACCATCTAGTTAAAAATCAAAACCAGCACTCCAGCCTCATACGTTTAGCAGTCTGGTGTCCAATCATTATGTATTTGAGATGTCTCTGTCTCACTTTTCCTCACTGCACACCTCTACCCATGGAGGCTGAGTTGCCCTTTATTTTGCTGAGAGTTACTGCAGGGATAGTGAGGGAAGGATTGTTTTCTGTGCCTTTGGCATGGAGGGGTTGATCCTAATCCAGTGACACATGCAGCACTGTTATTTTTTGTTGTTGTTGCTTAAAAGGAATTGCTCCAGAGAAAAAGTACAGTGCTTTCATGAACAGAGGTCAGCAGACAATTTCTGCATAAGGTAGCCATGCTAGTCTGAATTTAAACTCAAAATTAGAGAGCGTATTTTGTCTCCAGACACTGTGCTCAAATCTACAAGATTATTCTGTGGCCCTTCTGAGTACGTTTTGATTTTTGAGATGCACTGGATCCATGTGGTCTAGCTTCTTTGAACTTCACTAATACCAATACCTTGGGTTTGGATACTTCATGTGCAACATATTACCTAATATATTTTTGTGTCCCACTTCTATGCCAGAGGAAAAAGATAGATTAACTTTGTGACTTGAGGTGGAAGGAACTCACTGTTTGTGTTGCTGTTCTTTAGGAACAGCATGTCCTTTGGACTAGCTTTGTTAGCAATACTGAGAGAAACGAGTTTCTTCAACTATCAGTTTCCCTGTTGCCCTGAAGCAGACCGGAGCTAAACCTTGCTGTTCGTGTGCCAGCCGGTGTGTTCCCACAGCAGCAGGTCTCTGTGCAGAGGTGTGAGGGGCAGCAGCTCTGCAGGGTTGGCTGGCACAGCCGTTGCCTTTCCCAGCACAGGCACAGTCCCACGGTGCCTGTGAGCTGTGCACAGTGCTCTGCAGAGCTGCCCCCATGGCTGGTGGTTGGAGCCTTCGTCCGAGAGAACTCAGCAGTGTCACCTGTGTTCTTAAGTATTTGTCTTTTGAGCTTTGTCTGTGTAAATCTAGCTTTATTTTTCTGTTCCACAGAGCATTCATATTACAGCTTTCTATTAAAAAAAAGTGCTTTGTTTATATGAGCACAAGTTGTTTTATGCACGTTGAAATATATGCGTTTTACATGGTGTATTTTTCTTTTTTAAAACACTGTGCATATGTGTGTATATATATGCATATATATACGTAGTGTGTGTGCCCTCTTTTATATGTGCCTTCCCACAGCACTGATGCTACCTCATCTGCCATGGCACACTGCACTTATTATGCAGTGTTCTTTTTGCTTCCATTGGTACTTGCGCTGCAGAGAAACTGAGGGATTCTCCATGAAAAGGGATTTAATGATTTTTAAGGGTAATATGGTGAGAAACAGGACATAGTCATTCTATAGTGCTGTTTAAAATGCTTCCTGACAATAGAAATTCATTACAAAGCCTATTTTATGTAACTCTTGGTACATGCATTTGTGTGGCTTTTTCAGTTGTTTCCAACTGCCTCTGCTTTTAATTGACCATCAAAAGCTGTGTATTGTAAACCCCCGAGCAAGTCATAGTGATGTTACTGACACAGATGCACATTCTTTCAAATTGCAGTACCCCAGTTAAGAAACATGACTGGATGAACCACATTTTCATAGAATCATAGAATCACCAAGGTTGGAAAAGACCTAAGAGATCATCCAGTCCAACCGTTCACCTATTCCCAATAGCTCCCACTAAACCATGTCCCTCAGCACAACATCCAGCCTTTCCTTGAACACCCCCAGGCTCGGTGACTCCACCACCTCCCTGGGCAGTCCATTCCAGTGCCTGACCACCCTTTCTGAAAAGTAATACTTCCTTATGTCCAGCCTGAATCTCCCCTGCCGTAGCTTGAAGCCGTTCCCTCTGGTCCTATCACTAATGACACGAGAGAAGAGGCCGACCCCCAGCTCACTACAGCCTCCCTTCAGGAAGTTATAGAGAGCAATGAGGTCTCCCCTGAGCCTCCTCTTCTCCAGGCTGAACATTCCCAGCTCCTTCAGCCTCTCCTCATATGGCCTGTGTTCCAGACCCCTCACCAGCTTTGTTGCCCTCCTTTGAACACGTTCCAGGGCCTCAATGTCTTTCTTGCAGTGAGGGGCCCAAAACTGGACTTTGATCTGCCACATACTGCAGGTTTTGTTATGCAAAATTTATCTTGTATAGGTTTAGAAGTCCTGATAGCGTACACATAGGCAAGCTTTCCAACATTGGTTAAGGTTCCAAAAATAACTAACAAAGCAAAAATTAACAAAGGAATTGACTGGAATCCCCTTTTTGAAAAATACAAATAGATCTTAATCTGCGTTCAAATTACTGGCTGGGTATTCCTATGTAATCTACAGTGGGATTACAAATCAGTTGGCATTATGTATGTGCCTGAATCTATTCTCTGTGTTTCAGTGTATAATTAGGACTGGTTTAGTGTATAAAACAGGACTGGTTGACTGAAGGGCAAACCAAGGTGCTGCTCACTGTGTGCTTTTTGGAAGTACCTTTTTCATTATGGCCAGCACTCAGAAGTTAAGGAAGAAACAAATACACATCAGACACAAAAGCTGCCCCTGACCTCTTTCTTTCCCCTGTCTTTATGTGCTGATTAACATAGCTTTGGTGTACTTCTTAAGTACTGTCAAAGTGTTCTAAAGTGTTTCAGCAGCAGAGTGAACTGAAATCTTTACTGTGCTCAAGTTCAATTTATATGTGTAAACTGATGTAGAGTCTTAGAGGTAACAGTTTAAACTGGTTTCACGTGTAAAATCTATTGCATGAAATTAGTGCTGGATGCAAATGAGGAGCCTGTTTTCATAGCTTACTTGATAGTCCAAATGACTTTCACATTGCACGTAAGGAAAGTGCATCACTTTATCTGCAACTATGGAGAAATGGATGAAAACAAATGTTATTTGTGAAGCTGAAAGAGTTCTGCCTGGTGTTCTTGGTATTTTGCTGCTTGTTGTTTAATGGAGCGCTGGCTATTGATTACCTGGTCTGACCTCCTGCACAACACGGGATTCAATCAGATTAAACGAGAATTTGAAGGATTTATGTAGTTATAATGTACTTTACTGAGCTGCTCTTGGGACTGTTGTCCTCATTGGGCAGCTAACAGATACTACAAACTGAACGTAGATGAGCAGTGAAAGGCACACTTGTCAAAGGTCAGATTTAGCCGTGACAATTAGCGCTACTGTTGTCGTGTGGTGTTGCGCAAGAAATGCTTGGAAGTGTTCAGAACTTTTTCCATCCGTTTTAAAATAAGGAGTTTGTTTGGAAGTATTTAGAAAAAGGGAATGTCTAGGTTAAGTGAATTTCACTTGAGAAGCATTTTGCACGTTCATGTTTTTGATGGGTTTCTTTTTCTTAGCGGAAGCGGTTTTGGAATGCAGAGTGCGCGTCCTTCCCAGATGAGACAACCCTACAGCTGAAAAAATCAAGTCTCAGGGCATCAGTGGCTGCAGCTTCCATTTCCAGTGCGTGGCTTAGGTGTGGGGATGGCTTTGAGAGTACTTCTATGCTGGAGGTAAAATTGCTTAAAGGTGTAAGAAAGCATGGTCTTCCTGCCCCTTTTTGACATTTTAATGCTGAAAATAGTGTCTTTTGCTCTTCACAGGGTTAGATGTCAATCTTGTCATTGTCACAGTGAACTTATATTTTCCTCAGTGATGAAAGTTAAGCTTTCATGTTAATGTTCTCATGATACTACAGTGTAGTAGGAGACTGAAAAATCTGTCTGAAGATGTGCTCAGTTGTGGTGGGTGTATAATAACAGATCTGAAGTATATTGCTATAAGGACAATTTTAATTCAGTGTGGATAATCTTGATTACATCTCTCTTTCTAGTCACTGAGATCTGCTGATAATAAATCTAAGACTAAGAAGCACCTTGGACCACTCTTAACAACTGCTGAAAGCCCAGTTGGTATGTTACAACAATGTTGTCTTGGTACTGTCAAAAAGACTTCTACTTTTTGTCCCTTATCAAGGTGTAAGCTGCTAGAAGTACTGGTTTTCTTCTGTGTTTGTACTTAGAATCTAATTTTGATGAGACAGTCCTGATGCTATTGTGATTGAGCTCCTCTCTTAACCTGGAATGCCAGCTCTGCAAAAACTTTAGCTATTGCTCTTGAACAGGTAGACTATTACTAATATAGTATATACTATGTATCTTGGCAGGGACGGAACACTGTCCACAATTTTAAGAGCAGGAAGTGAAAACCAACTTGTAGCTGTCTAGATAGAGGGTGAAATAATTCTCACTTCACTTTAGAGACTGAGAAGCAGGCATGAGAGAAACAAGGTATTGTATAAGTATGAGGAATAGACAGTGAAACAGAACTTTGTCAGCATCCTGCATTCACCATCTTCTGTATGTACCTGAGTCTGTTTAGTGTTGTGATTGGAAAAAGAACCCTAGGCATCGTGAGGAGTATGAGGACTTATGGACTGTCTCCATATCTTGCACTTTTTGAGTCCAGAGGAAAGGAGAAATAGGGCAGTGATTTCTTCAGTCTTTGTCTTTCTACTTGCTCTAGCAGCAGAGAGAATCAAAATGAAAATAAAGCATGACTGTATAAGAAATATTTAAGTTAACTTTCCTGTATTGATCTCTTGCTTGCTGACAGCACTAGTAAATTTTTTCCAGTTCAAAAACAGTTTAGCATAATTCTTATAGGATTTTTTAAATTTAACTGTACTGTATTTCTGTAACGATCTAAAACTTTACAATTCTCTTTAATAGGATCTGCTGCTGAAAGCTCTAAGGAAGTTGAAGACATAATTTGGACCTCTAGTGGCAGTGATTTTTCAGATAATGAAAATAAAACATCGATTTCAAGGTTACACAGCAAAAAAAGCCTCACTTGCAAAGCAGAGAAGTCACAGGGCAGGCATTTTTTGTTAGAGGACAGAAGTGATGAAGGTAAGTCCAAACACGAGCAGATTTGTCAAGGAACTTTGTCAGCTTCAAGTGCTGTGACAAAAATACTGCAAGATCATTCTGGCTAAAGGACATGACTTAATCAGAGTAGGTCTAGATCATTTGGAGGACTTTTTTTCATCGTATCAGTGAGTATAGCATAACCTCTTATTATAAATTATGTAAAAAAAAAAATATTAAACTCTGGAGTCCATTTTGTACCATTTCCTTTTCCATGCTGGTGTTGTGAACACCTTCCTCTGCCTGCTCTGTTCTTCTAGTGGGTGTTGCTGCCTCTACGTATACTGAGTAGATGTGGCAGGCTTTGCAGCTGCAGATAACATCATTTTACGTGGCATGAGTTTTCATTTCAGTACACAGTATTCCTTGTTTTCTCTGCTAGCTGTATTGTGCAAGCAACCATGAGTTTTGTTTCTAGGACTTGCTTTCTATTTCATGGAGCAAGGCATGCCAGATAGCAGAGACTTTGATTAAAGTGCAGCTGAAGACAGAAAAATCTTGTGTATTTTAGTTGATTAGGATAATGTTTAATTTGCATTAGAACATGAGTATTTTCAATGTGATTACTTGAGCTGGATCTGAAGCACTACAGACGGACTTCAGATCCTGGTTATCTGGTAGCTTTCAAACAGGACTGTGAGTTGAGCAAATGGATTGACTAATTTATGTGTGACAAGGTAAAACTTGGGGTTCATACTGCCATCAAAAGTTGCATGTGGTGTGACACATAGCTTCAAGAGACCTCTTTGTGCTAAACTAGTCACCAATGACTATATTTAAAACTTTTTCTATATAGCTTGCTTGTTTTTTTCTATATAGCTTGCTTGTTTTTAGAAACAGAAATGAATTCACACAGGCAAACCAGAGCTTTCTGTTTATTTGTCTGGGTGGCTTCAGAATTAGGAAGTTCTGTGAAGAAATTAGTGATAGGGGGGTTGGACTCGATGATCTCTGGAGGTCCCTTCCAACCCCTACAATTCTGTGATTCAATTCTGTGAAACTGTTGTAGCACTGTAACAGAGCATACTACCACTGTTCCACATATCTGTAGAGATGCCTAGAGCATCTTTACATGTAGGTGCCTCCTTTCTCTGCTGTCTGCAAAAGCAATACAAGCAAAACTCAGGTCTTCAGTTGTCTTCCTCCAAACTTTATCTTTTCAAAATTGAATGAGGTTCTTTTTGCCAGTAGCTTGTGCGCTGAGACGCTTGGACCCGAAGGTTGAGGAGGCCTGCTGCAGCAACTCAGGCTTCCACTGCCTTTCAGAAGATCCTTGTAGATGAGCACATGTGTATTTCTGGACTACGTGGTTTCGAGTGTGGTGAAAGAGCAGTGTCTGTGTTTATTGCCATTTTGTCACTGTTCTTTGCTTGAAGCAAGCACATATTTTCTTGTGCCTGATTGTTTAGGAGAAATTAATACGAACATCTGTCAAAGGTTTGGTTTGCAGACCTGTGTATTTGGGCATGGTTTTACAAGGTTACCATTTCAAGTATTTTTTTTATGTGTGGGAGTTACCACTCATAACAGGTGCTAATTTCCATCAGCTTTGCAGCCCTTCTAGGTCACTGTCTGATGCATTTGCTTTTACTTAAAACAGTTAATTCTGAATAAGTACACTTGGAAAAAAAAAATCTGATTCAACTGGATGGAAAAAAGCCCATAACCACTCTAAATCCTAAGAAATTAACAACTAAACCAAGTACTTACCTAAGTAGTTAAAAATGCTGCCTCCTTATGGGCAGCGCTTTGTATTTTTATTTTTTTAATATATTCATTCATGGAAGTTCTGTATGGATTTTATGAGGGATGGGATCATAAAGTAGTTAAACATAAAGGCAGGTTCAACATATGTAGCAAAAAAAAAAAAGCACAAAAATTGTGCTTTTCCCAAGTCATGGATAATTAATGTTTTACTGTTTAAATTCATATTTTTGAATAATATGTGGAATGAATAAGAAACATTATTACGAATTTTCTTTAGATGAATCAGAGTTTATTGACTGGGAGAAGGATAGTGATTCTGCAGATGAATGTAATGAATCTGAGAAAGATGACAGCTCACTGGAGATATCGGACACTGACTCCTGCACAAATCTTAATTCTCTATCTGTCCAAGAGGAGAATGATGAGCTTTGTAAGGTAAGAAAGCGTTTTCTTTTAAAAGGAGTTTTTCTCTTATAATTATGTAGTGTATTCTTATTTGATTGCACTTAACTTGGAGGAATGTGAGGCTTCTCTTTACCTTAACTTCAAAAGGAATCCTGTTCGCAAGAATTTCGGGATATTTTCTCTGACTGCCAAATCTCAAAACCACCAGTGCCCCACACCTAGAAATTGGAAGGCTCCTCCCTGGGGATCATCCAGTTCAACCTCTGTGCTGAAGGCAAGATCTGATAGAGTGAACTGCTCAGGGCTGTGTGGTTGTGTTTTGAGTACCTTCAGGCTTGAGGACTCCACAGTCTTTCTGAGCAAGCTGTTTAATCACTCTGAATAAAGTTTATTCTTAAATGGAATTTCTTGTATTTCAACATGTGCACAAAAAGATGTCCTGGATCTAGATTTCTTACCAGAAATATGGTGATCTGGATTCTTTGTAGCCCTTGTCTAATGGCTTTCTCCAGCAAGTCAATGTCAATTTCCTGTTATGTGCTGGATCAGACAGCTTCTTATTTCTCTGGAGTGTTTTGAGAGCTTGCCTACATCAAATTCAGTTATTGTGCATAGGACATAATCTCTGAGCGGTGGTGAGGTAACAGACTAATGAATATAGGACTGTCTTTTTGGTGATGAGGATTGGAGAGCTTAGGAAAGGCGGAAGTAAATACTGAATCATATCAGCTAGGACTGGTAGCGTTTCTATTCTTGTATGGGGGAGGTTTTTTAACTGCGGAAAATAAAACTTAAGGCATGTCCTATCAAGTACAGAATAAATGTTTAATAAGAAGAGCTTTTGCAGTGAAATGAGTTGTATTAAAAGAGTTGAGATTTGACACCATTCTAGGCCAGGCTGACATTGAGCTTCTCTCTGGTGCAGCAAGCCAGGCGCATCTTCACGAGCGTCTCCAGTGAGGTCCTTGCTCCTCTCTGTTCCTCGGCAGTGTGGGGGGCTGGGGTTGGCGTATGTGGTGTATGAGGGCTGGCATTGCTGGGCCTGGAGGAGGCAGAACAGAGGTCTGACCATACAGAATCATAGAACTGTGGGGGTTGGAAGGGACCTCTAGAGACTGTGGAGTCCAACCTCCTGCTAAAGCAGCTTTGCTGCAGTAGGTCACACAGAAAAGTGTGCAGGTGGGTCGTATCTCCGGAAAGGGAGACTCCACCGCTCCTCTGGGCAGCTTGTTCCAGTTCTCTGTCACCCTCATAGTAAAGTTTTTCCTCACAGTAAAGAAGCTTTTCCTCATATTCCTATGGAACCTCCCGTGCTGTTTTTCACCCCTTGAAGTAACAGGAGAGTAACCTGTCCCTTCGAGGAACCGAGTGAGAGGACGAAGGGCGGTGTCACCACATGAGGACGGCGTTCCTCAGCGAGGGTGGCTGAGCGCTGTATGAGGGGCCGTGCAGCCCCGTGCTGGGAGTGCCGGCATGCGGTTAGCGAGTCCCGCACTGCTGGGCGCGCAGCCCCTCGGGAGCCTAGCGCCGGTCTCCAGCTGCTCCCTCCGTGCCCACCAGGGGGCGCCGCAAGCCCGCTCTGCGAGCGGCGGGCGCTACCGGGCAGGGCCGTTACCTGCTTGCACGTCGGGTTCGAGGGCGTGAACCTGGGGAACAGACCCGGGATTTGTGCGAGCGGTAGAAAGTCGTCCCGCTTCTACTACATCAGCATGAGTTACCCCGCTGTAGATGGAAATTTGGATAAATTTTGAGACACTTCAATATTAGTAAGAGGTGAGCCCTCATGAGAGGGCTTTTCAGATGCAAACATACGGAATGAAATTGTTTAATCTTAACCAGAATATTTACAGTACTACAGGAGTCCCTGAGTAAACAGGACAGGAGGATACCTTTGCGGGTTTCCCTTTTCCAGTCAGAGTGTCACGTGGTGGGGGTTTCCATGGGTGGTCAGCCTTACCAGTGAACTTTCCTCTGGGAACTTGATGTATGTAGGAGGGCACAGCCCCAGTGATTGCACATGTCATTTGCATGCTTTGCTGTGCTTGGGATATGCTGTTTTCCTAGGAAA
The DNA here is from genome assembly GCF_951394365.1 of Tetrao urogallus. NCBI lineage: Eukaryota > Metazoa > Chordata > Aves > Galliformes > Phasianidae > Tetrao > Tetrao urogallus. The sequence goes on along the minus strand of NC_136815.1, from coordinate 40,710,611 downwards.
AATAGCAGACAGTTGGGATGGTTCCAAGAGAGAATACAGAAAGTGCTCCTCACAGAAGGTCACTTGCTGTTTCTTTCAAGAAAAGCCTCTTAGTTTTGAGGCATAGTTCATGGTGCAGGGAGGAAAAAAGCCAGATGTTGATATATCATTTTTGTGGTGTTTACTAAACCTCTGGAACCCAATGAAGTGTGTGGATAATCAAAAGACCTTGACATTTATTTTATTCCACTTCAAAATGCACCAAACACCAGGAGGTTCTAGAGGTTTAGGATTGCTGCCAAATATCTTTATTGTACTATTTATGTATGATAAGAGTATGCTAGGCTTCTCCTGGGAAATGTAAAAAGGTGAATAATTATTTTTTCCAATGTATTAGTAGATCTAATTTGAAAAATACTTCTATTCAGTGACAATTAACTATGCAGAAAGACTTGTATTGGTACAGAGATGAAACTTCTGCTTGTGTCAGGTGTAAATCTAGTCTCATTTCAGTCTGTGTTTCATCTTAAGTTCTTATGCAGTGCCTTTCTTAGCAGCTAGCTGCCTCTGATGTGTGAAGCTACTTGGCAGAGAGTGAGGAAGGCAAGTTGAATTTAGCCTTGGGGTGAGCAACTATTAACTAATTTCTGGTTTTGTTCAGAATTTTTGGAAAAAAAGAAAAGGTGTGAAATATGGCAGTCTTTATTTGTATGTCTTTAAGGGATGGGAGAGTTTTATTTTGTGATTACTAAATTTTCTTTGATTTATAACTGGTTGAATTTTTGTTTAAGGTGATGCAGAAGAAAGTTCTAGCAAGGCCTGATCCCAGAAGGTTTTATTCTGAGAGCTCCTTTGCTCTCTGTTGTCTGTGAAGGAAGCCTAGTTGATGTTTTGTTTGGAGACAGTGTTGCTAGAATAAAGATTGAAGCTAATGTTAGTTTTTTCAGCATCCACATTTTCCAGAAGAGCATTATCTAATGAACTCAGAATTGATCTCATGCATTTACATGCATTGGTGATGACTACTTTGACTTGCGCAGAGGTCTTCTTTTATGAGCTTAAGTTCCGTATTGTATTAATCTTTAAGTTGCTTGCAATTTATGCATTATATGAAATCTCATGAAATGGTTTCTGTTGTAAAGGGACCCTAAAGATTAGTTCTAAATCCATTGCTGTGGTCATGGATTGCTCCCACCAAATCAGACTGCTCAGGGCCTGATCTAACCTGTTCTTGAATGCCTCCAGGGATGGGTATCCATAGCTTCCCTGGACAGTCTGTGCCAGTGCCTCTGCACCCTCTGAGTAGGGAATTTCTTCCTAATGTCTAAATGTAAATCTACCATCTTTCAGTTTAAAGCCACTACCCTTTTCCCTATCTCTATAATCTCTGATAAAGAGTCCCTCCCCAGCTTTCCTGTAGCCTCCCTTCAAGTACTGGAAGGCTGAGATGCGGTCTCTCCAGAGACTTTTCTTCTGCAGGCTGAACGCTAACTCCTTCAGCCTGTCTTCATAGGAGAAGGTCCTCCAGCCCTCTGATAATCTTCCTGGTGCTCTGGACTCAGTCCAACAGCTTCATGTCCTTTTGCCAGTGACCTCAGAGCTGAATGCAGTGCTTCAGGTGAGGTGAATCTCGAGAGAGCAGAGTGAAATGGCAGAGTCACTGCCCCACGGGCTATGCTTTTCATGTAGCTGTGGATACAATTGGCTTTCTGGGTGCAAGCATGCTTTGTTGGGTTGTGCTGAGCTTCTCATCAACCAACAGCCTTCTCCTCAGGACTGTTCTCAATCAATTCTTAGCCCAGCTTTTTTTGTGCTTGGAGCTGCTCTGACAAGTGCAGAACTTTGCACTTGTCCATATTGAGCTTCATGAGGTTTGCACTGACTCACCTTTCAAGCCTGTACATGTCACTCTAGATGGCAGCACTTTGCTCCAGTGCATCAGCTGCACCACTCAGCTTGGCTTCCTTGGCAAACTTGCTGAGAGTGCCCTCAGTCCCACTGTCCACATTGCTGACAAAGATATTAAATAGTGGTGGTCGCAGTGTCACCAGCCTGAGGAACACTACTGTTCTTCTTCTAGTGCTGTTGTATGTGAATTTGTGCTTTCTGCCATGAACCTCCTACTCTGCAAGCATTCTCTGTCCCTTTGTGCTAAGTGGCATCACCTCTGCAAATTCTTATCCAAAATATTTTGCAGCTTTATCCCTTAAAGTAGTTTCATGTAATGTGTAATTTCTGTGTCTTGTGGAGTACAGTTGTCTTGTCCTGTGTTAAACATCTTTGTTTCTGATGGGTGTCCAGATTTGCTTGCTTTCTATGCACAGAAAGAGTTATTCCAGAATGATGAGAAGACGTTTTGTGCCCTTTACAGTGTTAGAGTATAAGAATTAAGAATTCTTCTGTACTTTCTATACAGCACAAATAAAACTTAGATGGTTGCAGCAGATACTTTATTGCAGAATGTGCTAATAAGCTTACCTGCTAATCTTGACATCTAATGTGGCTGAAAATCCATCAAAAAGCTACGTAAGAGCTTGTTTTCTTGAAATACGGATTGGATGGAACTCTGAAGTATCTTGTTGAATGATAAGCAATTAAAGATAATCATCGTATTTTGTTTCAAAACTTTTTAAAGGGATCCACAGCTGTGATCTCCGTTTCCTTCTGTGCTGCGGTCTGTGTGCACTGATAATTGGAGATCTCATGTGGTTTTTGTGCAGTTGTGTAAAAGTTGATTTGATCCTTTTTGAATGAAAGGAACTTTAGATCATTTGAAATGCATTATTTGAGACCTTTCCTAGGTGTGAATTATTGTATATGTATTCTTTATGGAGTTGTACAATCACCAAGGTTGGAAAAGGACCTCCAAAATCACCCAGTCCAACCGTCCACCTACCAGCAGTATCTCCCCACTAAACCATGTGCCTTAGTATGACATCTAAATGTTTCTTGAACACCTCCAGGGATGGTGAGACCACATCTCCCTTGTTCCAGTGCCTTGCCACTCTTCTAAAGAAGAAATTTTTCCTAACATCCAATCTGAACCTCTGCTGGTACAACTTGAGGCCTTTTCTTCTTGACCTATTGCTACTCGCGTGGGAGAAGAGACTGACCCCTGCCTCTCCATAAACTCCTGTAGAGAGCTGTAAGATCTCCCTTGAGGCCTCCTCTACTCCAAGCTGAGCAATCCCATTTCTCTCAGCCACTTCACCATAGGACTTGCGCTCTGAGGCCTTCTCATCTGTCAAAATTGTGTCCAATCAGTTGTTAAGTACATTTATTTTATTGCTGTCTTAATGTGTAGGTTTTTTTTTCAGAAGTCTCTCTTCCCCTGTGGTGTTAAATGGGGAAGTTCAGCGTCATATTTTGAAGAGCTCACTTAAGTGAGAGGAAGAATCATGCATGGCCAAGATTTTGCTTATGTTTCTGGCCCTGTTTTTGTCTTTGCTTTTTTGATCTATTACAGTGGTAATTATAGCTATTATTGGCTTGGTGTGTGGAATTAAGCATAGATCTATTGTTGTGTAACAGATTTTAAAATAGGCTGTTTCAAAGTAGGGGCTCATTATTATGGCAAATGGAATTTGTGTCGTCTGTCAGACTGATGACTTAACACTGATAAAGGATGATGATGTGACTGTATTGTTGCAAGCAATTGTTTTTGTCAGTCCAATGCTAAAGGAAGTCTGTTGGAATATATACAAGAAATGCACAAGCTTACATTATTTCCAAACATGTAAATCTAATTAATTTAAGTCAATTTAATTCAAGCTCCTCAAAGGCTCAGGTACAAGGTCAGATGAGGTTGCTGAGCACTTTCATCCAGTGGGATCTTGAAAAACTCTTTAAGAATGGTGTTTGCACAACCAGTCTGGGCAGTGTCCATCTTCTTTCCCTGCCTCTCGCCTCTCTTATCCCTTCTTCCCCCTGGAAAAAGTGAACCTTGCTTTTCTGTAGAACTGGTCTCTTCATAGACCTTCTAGTGTAACATATTAGTCAAGACTTCAAGTTGGTAGTAAGTGCAGGAACAAATGGCATTTGAATTCATAGTGGTGAGATAAAGTGATTTACACCTAGACTACTGGACAAAGCTGAAGAGGTGTGCCAGCTGCTTTCTGCTACAGGCGTGTCACTACATCTTCTCATCTAGGAGAGAACCTCACAGCTTTTTTCCATAGTCGAAGCCAAGAGTTCCACTCAACATTTTGTTTCAGTTATTTGGAGATTATCAGAATAGAAAATAGCGTGTTAATGGTTGAGCTGTGACTATCTGTGTTATGGCTAGTTTCTAAGTCTTCAGCTAAGTAACGACCCCATTAATTTTAAATCGGGATCAGTCAGGTATTAGCTAAGCTGATAGCTGGCTGGTTCAAACGTTCCTTGCTTTAATGGTTTAAAGCATCTTGGGAAGAATTTTCTTTATAGTCCAGGAGATAAGAGTTCAAATATCAGTTTAGCTGAATAGGCTCATTATCTTCCTTAGGAATGATGCAGTCAGCCTTAAGAGTCACTTGGTTCTCACTAAGCGCCTTTTCTGTGGTGTAAAAATGTTGAGGGTCTGCGGTGCCCATTTTGCAGGAAGTTTTTTGTCACAGCTGTGACATACTCGTGTGCTTCCATATATCTGTATGCTCTTGTGGGTGATCTGGGGTGTCCCTGAAGGACTACTTTGAGCTTAGTTTGTGAAATTTCCCATGTGTTGTCTTAACTAAGTATAGAAGAGCCCTGTATTCCGTCCACATGCTGGGTGTACAAAATCTGATGAATTGCAGAAGTTACCACAGTGACATAAACAGACTTTAGACCCTTCTGCCTGTGCTGTCGTTCCAAGGCTGTATTTTTATGTTGTTTCAAACACTGGGCTGTTTGTGTACGCTAATCCAACTCCTCTGCTTTGTTTAAGTTAGGGCTTCAGCTGAGCAGCATATTCTTTCTTGCACAGCTCTGGAGAGCAACAACTTTAAGTGCAGTTGACAGCATTGCTATCTCTGCGTACGTGTATCAAATGCTCCTCTTCTTTACTGTATTCCCTTCTTTCTTAAAGAAGGCTGCAGTGGCCTGTGGTGGTTTTCTTGTGGCTGCATTCTGTGGGAGGGATCTGGGTTTTCTCAGGCCTGGCATCACTCAATGCTGAGACTGTCAAGAGCATTACAGAGTCTTCAGGAGCAGTAGGGAGAAGCAAGGAGGTGGATGTTTGCTCTGTCAGGGTCCTGACCTCACACTCAGGAGGTGAAGCAAAGAAAGCGTGTCTCACATATGTCCCTTTTGTACTTGTGCTTGTACTAGAGACGGCAGTAGGAATGAGATCATACACTGGGGGTGCACTGCTGTCCTCTGGAAGCACAGGAGGGCAGGAGAGCTAACAACATCAGTAGGAGTTTGAAGTCCTTTGTCCTACTTGTCTCCTACCTCAGATAAGGCTGTTTGCTGATATGGACAATTTGCTAGTAGTTTTGTTGCTCTGCAAAGATCCGTGAAGACAGTGGGAAAGCTGCTGGCTTTTTTGTTTTGTCTAAACTTGTCTTCCAAACCAATTTTTAACAATTAGTCTTGGGGCTCCTCAGGCTAGATGGGATGTTGGTTTGAAATCCCTTCTGAGGGAAATGTGGGGGAAAAAAATTGTAGTGGAATACACAGAATCAGTCTTAGTTGTTTGTTCTGGTAATGGTACTGTGGTTCTAGAAAGAAATCATAACAAAAGTAGGTTGACTACCTGAATTTCGTTTCCATCCACAAAAAGTAGTCTCTGTATTTCAAACTGAATGTAATATCTATATCTAAAAGATTTTAGAATTTAATTAACAACTCCTTTATTCAATTAGCAGCTCCTTTGTTTTAATCTGTCCTGTGGGTTGTTGCTTTGTCTTAAAAATTTTATTCTGTTTCCATGGCTTTTTCTGTTACCTGTTGTGCCAATGATTGCATCAGATGAAGGACCAAATGCATCAGAGAAAGTCACTCTTTTACCACCAGATATGTTTCTTGCGTCCAATGGGGAAGAAAACATTAATTGTACCTCATGCTTTCACAGTCCACATTTGTTTACAAGCTGAACCTTGCTGATCTAGAGGTTCGTCACAGCAGTACAAGAAAGGCAGATGCATCTCCCTCTTTAAAAAAAACCAACCAAACAAACCAAAAAACTTGTGTAATGTATAGAATGACTATTAAGTAAAAATAAGGTATTACATGTCCAAGATCACGCAGTTACAGGTAGGATAAGTCAACCATGAGGTCTATCAAAATTATCCAATCATCCCTTTATTTCAATATTAACTTAAGTGTTTAATTTCACTTTTCACAAAAACAGAACTGTTCTTGTAACAAGGGTTTCTGATAAAATCTACTGAATGTTGAAGATCTGAAAATAAATCTAGAATACCTTGGAAAACACAGGAAAGTGAAGTCTAGAAACAGTTAAAAGCCCCAGTGGCTGCGTTTGTCCCTCTCTTTAGTGGATGAAGATGTTGTGTATCTGTCTTTGCTTTCTTCCTGCATGGCAGAAGGTAATTTTGTAGGGTGTTTTGATTATAATTTTTTTTTTTTTTTGAGGTTTTATTATTATTTGTGCTGCTGTGTCTTTTGATTGGAAAGAATGCAGTTTTGTGGTATGGTATGGAGGAACAGGACATTTGTTCCTGGCTCCTACCACAGTGTGGAAGTGTGTTGGATAGATAAGAAAGGAGTAAATGAGAACAAACAGAATAAGCTGAGAATGTTTATAATAATGTTTAAGAAATGTTGAAGTGGGAACTCTGGGAGAGGTTGGCTTTTCTGGGGACAATGAAATTGTTCTGGGGTGGGGTGAGGTCCTCATGTTTCTCATAGCCAGTTTGGCAGGGTTTGTGTCATGTTCTGTTGCTCTTGCTTTGTGATAAACAGTTTCTAGACAAATGTCTGAATCATCTGTAGATGACAATTCAGATTTACAAATCTTTTGTTATCAGGATACTTGCATTCCAGCCTAATAACCCTGGTGACTGATTAACCCCTTCTGTTGACAAGTCCTGTAGAGATGGGCTGGAACTCCAAATTCCTAAAATGTTAAAGGACTTTACCTGTTCTGCAAGAATCTTTTAGCACACTCTCCAGATAGACCAGCTGCATATAATCCTGCTTTCACATTTTTTCTCTTTAGCATGTCACACTTTGCCTTCAGAGCAGGCCTAGCAGCTGCTATTGCTTGATAATTTTGTCTTTGTCCTCAGTCTCTTTGGAAAATAAGCTGATAGAATCATAAGGTTGGGGGAGACCGTAAAGATCATCTAGTTCAGCTGTCAAACTATCGCCCTGTCCACTAAGCCATATCCCTCAGTGCCAGTGCCATACTACATGTTTCTTGAAAACCTTCAGACACGGTAACTCCATCAGAATGATTATTCACTCGTAAATGTTATGAGTGACAATTTCATGTCTTAAAGATGCCTCCTACTGCTCACAACTTCAGCTCAACCTTATAATCTGCAGTTATCACACAGGCAATGCTGAACCTCACCCTCTGTTGGCTGCTCAATCCCAACACAGTGGGCATACTGTTTGACTCTGTCCCAGTCGTTTTCCACCCACTCTGTCTCTTCCCAACTCTGTCACTATTTCATTTGCTTGTCCCCATTCACCCTCTGTTGCTCAGTCTCAGTTCACCAGGTCTATCTCTCTTGCTCAATACATTAGTTCTGCATCAACACATACTCTCATCTGGTAGCAACCCTTCAAAAAGGGGTAGCTCTGCATGTCAGGTGCTTTGCCAGGGCAGTGCTGTTGTTGCATCTTCCAGTGTTCTGCTCATGAGGTTTTTTTTTTTGTTGTTGTTGTTGTTCCTCTACATGTATCTTTGTCATCATTACAGTAGTGCAGAAAAGACATGTTCTCACTTAGCATGTATCCCGGTGGGGCTGTTGAGAGGTTTGATGCCTCTGAAAGGAAATGACTTGAGTTTTGCAGACCCTTTCGTGGTTCATTTCTCGTGCACAGGGCAGCTAAGTGAGGAAAGCAGACTGCAGCTGTCTGTATGTGAAGTGTGAATGCTATAGGGAGAGCAGCTTCACATGTAGTTCACGTATAGTAATCATGGATGAAAAAGGATAGGGTTTTTGTTGGAATTCAAATGCTCAAAAAAATTGCTTAAAAAGAAGTATTCAGCTTTAAAGGAAATTCACTAAGTTTTCCCATCAGCATGTTTCTGGGCTGGTAGTTTTGGTTCTTTCTTTTTTGGGGGGAGGGAAAAAAAGTAGTTTAAGTAGGAAAGGTTGAGTGAAAGTTGGTAATAGTGATCAGATATAAGAAATGTTTTCTGCATGAGAAGGAGTTTGGTATAATAAGAACCTTTAGGCTGAAGGAGATGGCTGTGAGAGACCGTTAAAGAAGGCCATGAATAACAAGCAGATACTCAATGAAATTACTGGCTGCTGTGTAGAGCTAGGAGACATCAGGTGAGACTTACAGGTTGGCTCAACATTTAAAAGATTATTCTTTTCACTACATGAGATTGAGCTTCAAAGCTCCATGCCGTAGGTGGTGTGGATGCTGAAAGATTATATGGGTTCAAAACTGGTTGGATAAAGTTCATGGAAAAAGAAATCTGTTAGGGATTTAATACAAAGATCTGGCCTCTAGTTGAAGCCACAGACTGGAAGAAGGAAAGCTGCTGTGTGGTGGTATTGCCACACACTTGTCCTCTTTTAAGCTCTTCCTTAAACATCTGGCATTAATCCCTGTCAGAAGCAAACTAAGGGGCTAGAACTGTTCCTGGTAGATTCCCCTGCAGTTATTCCCATGTTTGTATGCCATGGGCTTTTCAATGTGTATGAATTTTGTCCTTTTTCTGTAGTGAGTTGAGAAGACAACATGTCAAAAGACAATGCTGCAAATAAGTATTTCCTTGGTGCAACGCAGTAAGTACCTTTTGCAGCTCTAACTCTCTATATCATCTGCTCCTCCATGTGGCTTCTGCCATCTTTTTTCTGTACAGTCTGGTTTATGCTTACTTCACATTTTTAGTAAACCTTTCCAAACAGTCGTAGGGATGGAAAGGAGCTTATAAAACAACATAGATTCTGTAGAGAGTGGGGGCTGTATTCAGATTTGCCTAGAGAAGCGTTTAGCTTCCCCGGAGTGAGCTGGTATCAGGCTTCACAGGCTGTTTTATTAACCTAATTGCATGAGGAAGAAGTGCAGAAGCAAAGGTTTTTTTCTCAATTGAAGTCTTTCATTTTTTTGACTTTTGGAGCAGCACCAAGGCATTCGTTTTTGTGTGTATTTATTGAAGTGTACTTAAAAATTGTGAAACTTAAAAAGTGTTGCTGAGTTGCATTGTGAATCTGATATGTTCCAGAAATAGTGCTTTTTCTTGGATATTAAGATATGAAGTTCTCCAGAATCTTCTGGAATGAGTGAACAATGTGAATGGCAGTGCAAGAAAAATAGGATAGTGTGAATTCACAATACTGAATTTTCTGCAGCTAACTGGATAATCTTGGAGCGTGCACATGGATGCATGAGTGTATAATGGTGTGGAATAAAGCTGGAAATAAGTACACAACTCTCTGAAGTAATAAATGAATGGATTATTCATGAACAGATGGCACAGGATTATTATATTGAGTGTTCATCAAGCTCGGGTCCTAAATTACAGTAGCACTAGGAAACAGTGTATGACTGTATTAAACATCGTGCTGGGGAGGAGGGTCTCTGTTACAGTTTAGGTGCTTTCTCAGCCTAGTGTTACAAGCAGTTTATTAAGGCTGAGAGATTGAGATGTATTCTCCAGTGCGTCATTCTATTCCTTTCTGAACCAAATTAAGTCCACTGTCTCCAAACATTTGGTGAAGTGGATGCCCTAATCTAATAATGTATTGTTTGATAGAATCAGAAAGAAATGAAAGGATTTTTGGCTATGGAGACTGTAGGTAAAGCACTGTATTTCATAGTGTTCTGTTATTCTTTACAGGCACGTTCAGGGTAAAGAAATAATATTATGGACAGTAATGTAAGAAGTGCTTGTAAAACCATGTTGTACAGCTGTACACTGGGAAGTTTGCTAGCTGTGAAATTCAGCTACTGTGCTCCTCCTTTACAGGACTTACTGGAATCATTCTTATAACACTGAGATACTTGTGGCGTGTTGGAAGGATGTAAGAGTGCTTATATATTGTTCATGTATTTGAAAGAGAAGAGTCAAGGCAACTCTGCACTAGGGAAGTTTGTCATGAACCTGTAGTTACTGGAAGAGGAGGTAAAGGAAAAGATGTATTATGTTTATGTGATTTGTGAGGGAGAGAGAAATTGTAAAATATCCACATATGTCAACTTTTCAAAGGGTTAGAATACTAGTACAAACTTGGGATGAGGCACTGCAATAGGAATAATTGTCACTCTTGCACAAAAAAAAAAAAAGCTGGCAATCTTATAACCTGCTGTTCAGCTCATTAAACAGATACAAAAATCATTGTTTTTACAATAAACAAATCTGGAGAGAGGAGGGGAGAAGACCATGTTGATGTCCATCTATTTTTAGCCTTTAGATGCACTTGACATTTGTTTTCCTCATTTTTTTCCTATGCAAACAGAGCTAGACTTGTAGATATAGCATGGTTTACGTAACTTGTGACTTAGGGATTCTGTGATTGCTTTTCTATTCTGTAAGAGCATTTTATGTTTAAAGACTTAGTATATAACCACTTTAGTTGATGAGTTGATTCATCACTAAGTGAAAAATATTGCATGAACCTCCCTGGTTCCCGTGATGTGTTCTGAATGCTTAGAAGTATTTAAGTTAATGTCGTAGCAGAGATGAGTTGGAAGCTCAGTGGAAGAAATAATGAAGGGGAAATGTGAAACATGATTTTACACAGTATTAGAAGGTAACATAACTCTTATACCACACTTGTGCTGTGCAAGTCACTTAACAGATTAAAATAATGACGAAAGACAGGAACATTTTAAAATACTCCTCATCACTTTTCATTGTTTGTATAACCTAGCAACTATGTTGAACAATCTCATGTTGGTATTTCTGCATTTTTAAATTGTGGTTAAGCAAGGCCAAGATTGTATTGCAAGGCTTGCTTGTACATTATGGCTTCAAAAATTAGATTGGGAAGAGGCAAAAATTCTTAAATCCTCTGCCTGTGAATTGCGTATATGTTTGTTGATGTTACTCAGCCGTTACTTGATTGCCACTAATTACTTTGTAAGCATTTTAGATAGTAGTGGTGGAAGTTCTGTCTTACATGCTCCAAATGTCCAAACAGTTAGATGTAATAATGTAGACAAGCATCCAGCCCTGGCACAGGCAATAATCCATATTGTCATGGCAAAACAGAAAAAAATAAAGCTGCTGCTGATATGTACAGTGGTTTATTTTCTGCATTTTGAGCAGGGAGGATTGATTTGAGAAACCACCAAATGTTAATTTTTGTTGCTTTGTCACCAGGCGTCTCTCAAATGGGAAGACAGCAAATGGGTTTAATTTCTGAACTTTGCAGCCAGTTGATGATCTTAGATGATCTTAGCAGAACTGCGCTCCGGGTTTAAGGAGAAGGGAATGATGATGTAGCTTGTGGTTGTGTTGGTGGTGGCTTTTTTGTTGTTGGTTTTTTTTTTTTTTTTTTTGTGAACTGGGATGAATGAATGAAATCTTCTAAAGGAGATACCCAAATGTTAATAGCATGGTGGAGTTTAGTCGGAAGAAAAACAGCTTTTGATAGTTTTCTTTCTTTCCCCTCTGTCATGATAACTTTTTTAATGCACTTATTGCTCAGGCTCTTTAGCTGGCACAAAGTCATTACACAAATTGTCACTTTGTTTTGCTGCTTTTTTTTTTTTTTTTTTTTTGGCACTGGTGGTAGCATAGAATCATAGAATCACTCAGATTGGAGATGACCTTAAAGATCATTGAGTCCAACCATGACCTAACCATACTACCCTAACTAACAACCCTCTGCTAAATTGTGTCCCTGAGCACAAAGGATCACATCAGGTATAGCAGCAATAATACATGACCGTAACTGGATCTGAAACCTGTAGCTGTTGACCTACCTGTAGTCTCTTCAGATTACTTTTACTGACAGAAAACATTAAAGAGTTGTGCATCACTGGACTTCTACAGTTTGCTTTAAGACATGGTTGGACAGTTTTCTGGGGAAAAAGATCTATTGGGCTAATCAGTGAAATGGTGCTACCTTAGGAAGTTCTGGAATTACAAATAAGTACAAATCACTTCAGTAGGGAAGACCATACCAGGGAGGAAATATTCATGTATTTTGTACTTGTTCTTCTCTTTGTGTCTCAAACAGGCTGCAGACAGGATGCTGATTTCAGCAAGGCTGTGATCTGATTCATTCTTGCTGTTGTTACTTTTTTTTTTTTTTTCCTTGAGCTCCATGATTTTTTAATTGCTGCTTTATTGTATATTTAAGTCCTCAGCTTCCAGAGTCTGGTTAGCATATTATCTTACGTGGCGTTCTGCCAGTGTTTATGAGATTAAAGCAAAAGGAAGCTCTGGTTCGTTGTTTATATCTAAAACGCAGAGTGGATCTGATAGGTTGCTTATGTTAGTGAAACTGAAACTTCATACCTGATGCCTCAGTCTCTCCCTGACAGTCTTTAATCCCCATGTATGCTGTTCCTAAAAGGAATAATGTTTAAGTTTTCGCTAAATTAGATTAATAATGAAGAAGTGTAAGCAAAGAGTGCTGGGAAGAGTTGGGAAGGAATTTGGTTTTGCTTTGTGCTTAACTATGTAGTGCTGTAAAGAGTAGAAATGATACTGTGGAAAATGAGTACTTGCTAAAAGTCTAATCAGGCAAAGAATAAATGAAAGCAAAGTAACAATATGAAAGAAGACGAATGTGATGGAAGTCGTACTGTGGAACATAAAGGAATTAACAGAAATGATAATGAAATTAAGACTGAAGAAAATTGAAATTTTAAGATTTGGTAACAAGTTTGTTTTAGCTCTTTGAAAGTCTGCGTAGCATCCGGAGGCCTGATCTGTTATGGTTCTGCTGGGGTTGAAATACGCTCATTATTGTGTGTGCCTGTTGGCTTAGGAAAATAAGACAACCTGCACTGGTTTTGAGAGGGGAGGGGAAATAAAACAAAAGATAAAACCAACAACAAAAACCACCCACCCTCTCAACCCTAAGCTTTTAAAGAGTCCAGAATTACGACCCTATGTTTAGCTGGCAATGGTCATCATCTCCTTCGCTGCAAATGGTTTAATCTTATTTAATTTGAAAGGTCCTGTTGTCTGTGCACAGTCAGGTGCAATTTGTCTGCCTTTATTGTAGCCATAGATCACAAATGCTATTGAGTTTTCCCATAGGTGGCTAGATGTTTTTTCACCTATTACCTGTTCTTCTAGTAATAAATCATTTCTAGACCAAAGTGTTAGGGAGGGTTAACAATTCGTGTGATATAAAAGAAAAACAGAATTAAAATGCTTTGACTTTCATTATTCCATGTGGTAGCAAAAGCAATGCAAACCTAATTCTGGCCTTATCCTTGTGGTGCTTTCCTATGGTTGTGATTGTATCTCATGTGATACCATGCTTCCTGTTCCTCTGAAGTCATATTTCTGGGCTGCTTCTGCACTTACGTCTCCCTGCTGCTGTGGATCTGTCCTAGATTCTTTTCTCTGACCCCGTAAGGGCATATTTTAACTGTTGAAAAATGGGGGAGGAGAAAGTAGGCAAACATGCCATTGTCAAGTTCTGCAACATTACTGTAAATCCAGTAGGTGCTCTTTGCTTTATTATTATGAAATGGCCCAATTTTCAAATGAGTAAATTGATGGGTTAGCAGCAAGAAGGAATTGCTGTTCTTGTTGAGAATCTGAGCCTTGTTAACCCTTGTTTTTAAGAAGAGTGAGCCATTAATTTACTCTTTCTTTTAAATTGATAAACAATGTTGTATTTAAGAAAATAACATATTCCTCACCCAATTTTTTCTTACCTGGCAGGTATGTTAGCTATAGCTGTAGCTGCTGTCTTGTGCTGTTGTGGTTGCTTTCCTATGTTTATAGCTGAAAATGGTGTGAGGAGTGTTTGTGGCTCAGCACTCAACTGTGCTTTGAAAATGAGGCTTTTCTGTTAAAGTTATTGGTGAGTAGATCAGATTTGCTTTTGTATGTTAAATAAAACCATTAATAGCGTGGTGCAATTGAAAGTTTTAATTCAAACAGTATGTGCTGAAATCAAGTGATGTGTTACTCTGCCTTTGGTCCTCGCTAAGCAAATTGCATCCAGTTACTTGAGTTCTCAACCACAAATGAAAATATTTCACTGTTTAACAAACTGAAATACTTCATGTTCCAGAGAGATGAGATGGTTAGGAGGAGGGCGATGGAGCACAGGCCTTGATGGCTGTTGTGTCCTGCTGCAAAATAAGGGGACTTGCTACTTCATCTTCCAGATGGAGAAAATCTCAGCTCATTTTTTTTCCTAAACATCCCATTCGTAGTCATCAAGAGTGTAAGAAGAAGCAATCTGATTGAGTATTTAGTTTAACAAAATCAAAAATTAATCTCACACTTTTTGAGCTGATGGCCCTCATGTATTTGCTTAGAGGTTACACGCCATGCTGCATGTGATTAAGACGTGGAGCTTGCGTGACTGTGGTGTGTCACATCCTCCCTTCAACTTTGCCCTCTTTGGAGATGCTGGCAGTCTCCCTGTGGTTTGCCCACTTGCCAGCTGGGAGTGGCTCGAGAAAACTTCACTAACCTGTGGATCTGGTTCTCGAGCAAACTTTCAGACTTAACAGTATCTCGGGACTCCTTGCCAAGTGCAATTAGGAGAGAGGGAAGGGCATTAGGGCAGGCTTTCAAAATTTGGCAGGGAACTAGTCTGTAATTTTGTGACAAATTTGAGCATATTCAAATGGTGTTGTGTGGGGGATTGCTGGTTTATTCTCTCCTTGACAACCCAGTAAACTCCTTTGTAAACATGAGACTGCTGTGGAGCTCCCATCCTCTATGAAAGCCTTCCCCCATCTCCTCTGCAAGTTGGTGGCTCCGGATATCCTTGGAGGGCAATGGGAAAGTAACTGCTTTGACACTGAGTGTGTACAGTGTTCACATCTTTGTTAAATAAATCTTGAAATCTTTCTATGCCTTCCCTAGGGATTTTCAGTGGTAACCTATTGAGTCAAGGCACATTGTTGCTAATATATTTACTTTTCTTGATATTAATTCTCTGTCATTTGTGGCATCAGACATCTGCATATTTCTTATATAATTGCTTTCCCTTCCTTTGATTTATCTAAGTATGAATTCACTCATCTGTACTACAACTACAGCTGCCCTCTTCATTCTGCAGTGGAACTGTCATAAAAACGGGATGGGGAATTTTCTCTACTGTGAAGATTGTCACTAATGTTTGGCCCATTTGTCAAATGATTGCTAGTTGTTTATAGGGAGCTTTAAAATTATTCACTCTTTTACTACCTTCCTTTGTCCTGGTTAATATCTGGTTGTTTTTCTCTGATATGTGAATTTGTACTCAGTGTATATATAACCTACACAAGAGATAAAGGAAAATGGTTCAAGAGCTGTATTTTTTTTGATGCCTTTCTAGATTTTTACTTTAGGATGCAGTTATTCAGAAAATAGTGTTTTGAGCATGAAAAAATACAACTTCAAAACATCAAGGACATAACATTTCTTTTTCATCTTTCAAGAATTAAAGCAGACTTCTTTTTCCAACCACTATAGAATTACAGCTAATAAAATACAAGTGGTAAGTCACAAGTAGGATTCTGGTTCAAAAAAAAGGACTTCTGAAAGGATTTTGCATGATACTAAGCAGGGACCCAGTAACTTCTTATACAACTTTTATTGTCTCTTTGGTTAGCAGATTTATTTGTTTAGCAATTCTTGCAGTTGTAATAGTACTTTGCAGTGCATAAGAAGACAAAATTTTGTTTTGAAGACAAAATGCAGTGCAGTCTTCACATCACATATACTCCTGATGTTGGAGAGCCTTGCAGAGACATGGGTCCTCTCCTTGACGCATGTCTGTCTTGTGTTACTAGAGAATCTGCAGCAAAGCCAAAATGTTGCCTTCCTGCAGCAGGTGGGTGAAGCTATTAACTGCTTTTCACATTTGTACTGAAATGGTAGAAGCACCTTCAGTGGACAGCCCAAGTAGGCTGCATGTTTGCCTTGCCACCTCCTGTGGATCTATCTGTTTGGACTCATGCTGGGCTGAAGTTGTGTGTGCAGAAGGTTCTCAGGGTGAATCCAGATCCATCTTCCTGCTGGTGTCACTTATGTCCTGGCTGGAAGGTGCTGCTGCAGGCTTGTGCTGTGAGGACACTGATGGGATCACAGACCTAAGGAGGTGTCTGGGGAAAGCTCTCTCGGCACTCGTCTGTGAGCTGGCTTTTATTCTACATCTGTGTGCATCAAATACCTTGATCATTCATGGAAGAGTAGGACGGGTGTAAGAGATGGAAGGGCTATCAGAAGGAAAGAGGAAATAGGTCTTGATATTAGGCTTTGGAGATGAAGACGGGCAGTCCCAAGGGAGAGAGGAAATATGGATATTATTGAGCTTTTCCTTATGTTATGTGGAGGAAGTACATCAAGTTCATGGTTCACCAAGTTTATTTTTCTTGTCTTTCTACTTATTTGCTTTTCATCCCATGACAGAGCATTAGCCTAATCCCTGTGTGAATGACATAACTTTATAACAGATTGTCCAGAAGCATTGCATGAGATACCTACAGGGTCGCCTCTGCTTGAAGCTTTGGAGAGGAAGTGAGTCATGAGCAGCTCTGGCTTTATAACTTGTCACTCCTGTCCTTCGCTAGCTAAAAGGTGTGCTGGAATTTTCCAGGTACAGCACTGAGAGGTGAGAGGGAGAGCGCGTAGGCTGGGATTTAGACAGGGAAGGGCTTGGCACAGGGAGAACTGTCCATGCACTCAACTTCTGGTAAATGAGGGAATACCAAAGGATAAAATTAAATTGGGAGGGAAAAGCAGCAGATATATTTTAAAATACATCTAATGCTGTCTTGGTGCTTATTATCTTTTTATTACCATTTTCCTTTATTAATTTGAAACATACACTGAGTTTTTTTTCTTTCTCCAGCATGGATTTCAACACATTTTTGTGCCTGTGCCAGGAACACTGTGTTCTGTTAAGTCATTTTGTGACGTTGAGCACTGGCCTGAAGCCAAGCTGGGTCAAGTTCATTCAAATAAGTTTCAGTGTAGGCTTTCTCTGTGCGAGCAGTGTTAGTCCTCCTTCTCATGATAGGGGGCTCTGTTGTGTTAGTTTTCCAAAGCGTTTGGGATTTCAGGTTTTTGAGTTGTTCGCACTTCTGAATTGTCTTTTAAATTTGAGTAAGGAGTTTAAAAAGATGAAAATAAAAGCCTGTATTCTTGTGCGAGTCTGTGAGGAGAGAAAAATGAGATTGGTTCGTAGGGTTATAGAGCAGAACAAGATCTGCAAGCTGTCGTGTTTTGTGTGTTCCCTTCTCTGTCCTCTTATTATTATTATTATTATTATTATTATTATTATTATTATTGTCTTTTGCTCCTGTGCTTGTGATCAGTCTATTTTGTCTTTAAAACAGGAGGTACCTCTGAGGTTCCGGTGGCAAAATTCTGCTCATGATAAAAATAGATGAAATGACATATAGTACATAAAAGCTTCCAATGACTGCTAGGTTAATTGCTTCCCTTTCCTACAGGAATTTTTGTCTTGCTCTCTAAGCTCTGAGAGCTTTGAGCCGCTCTTAAATGCGCTAATTAAAGAAATCCTTTCTTCAGGATGTGCTTCCCATATACTGAACTGTCTTGTGTTAAAAGTCAGGTCGTTTTTTTCTGCCTCTTGATTCCAACTTCCCTTTCAGGGACTGTGTTGTTGCTACTTTGCATAGTAGCACACTTTTCCTTCCTGTAACCCTACCACAAATCACACTAGATCCCCTCCCCTTCACTTCCAGTAACTGCTCTGTGAGCAACAATTTTGGAACTACTGGCAAAATAAGAGTCTTTGACAAGCTCATAAAATCCCCACAACAGGACAGTAGTTGCAATGCCGGAGACGACATCAGTAAGAGATCTCTAAGACAACTGTTGATGTTTCAGTATTTGATGAGAAACCCATTCTTCTGTTTGCTTCTGGGATTTTTTTAAATTAAGAGTGAGATCTCTGGGGAAAATCAATGCTTATGGAGAGAAGGGATTAATTTTAAAGAGAATGAAGAAGTGAATTTCTACAGGTCATAATTTGAGTATATTTTGACTGTCTCTTATTTGGATGGGTTAACTATTTTATTTATTCTTTTTAGCTGTGCTTCAAGATTCTATGTCTTGGCTCACTTGATGTTTGGCTTTTAAGGGAGAGAAACGTAGTAGTGTCAGGTTCCCATGATTCAACACCCACTCTTAGGTTACCTGTTGGTGCTTGCTGCCTTATCTTCTCTGTGTGGGAGAGTGGAGGATGATCAGATTTGTGTTCATCACTAGGTGTCACTCACTTGCAATTACTTCAAGTATGTTTCAGGGCAAAAATAAAAGAAACTCTCCTGCTTCCTACCTCACCCAAATTGGGTGTGTGGGGGAAGGAAATGGTGTGAAATGTGGAAAAGAATTTTTTCCCATCCTTCTTTCCCATAAAACTATTGTATGTTGTTTTGTAACTTTTATTGCTTTACAGCATATCTTGATCTACATTTTTGCTGTTCTACTGATGCAAGGAAATACACAAGAAAATTTTATCGTTAACCCTTTCATCCCCTCTATTATCAACTGCGGAAGAATTTAATAGCTGAGAACTTTTAAAAGCTTTGGGAACTCGAATCAGGGAATTGTGTTGATGGCACTTCTGGATCACTTGAAAGAATGCTTAAAAAGAAATGTAGGTGATGGAACTCAAAGTTATTCCTGGGACCTGACCACTGAGCTATGTTGGGCTAAGGATGGTTATTAAAAAAACCAATGCGTGCATAAAGATGATTTATACTTGTGTTATCTAGCAAATTATGTGGAATGTGGTGCCTCTCTTAGGTTTTGGTCAGCAGTCTTCCTCATCAGGCAATTAGTATGGGGAGTGTATGTTCAGTCACTGAACTATTTGGTTATCAGTGTTATTTTGAAATACTTAAAAATAAAAAAGAGGGGGAGGCTGGGTGTGAAGGTTAATCAGTAAAATTCATTAGATTGGTTCAAAGTTGTTGAATGTACACCAAATATTCAGAAACTTTATTCCAGAAGGAGAGTTTCCAGAAAGTAAAAAGTATCCATGTAGATAACTGGAAACTTCATCAGCAAGGATAAGTGATTTTCTTCTCTTGTGCTTCCCACCCTCCCCCTTGCTTTCTCCCTTGAAACATAATGCCTTTTTCCAACCCAATTCTGTCGTTCAATGTGGGGGCTGAGACTGCTGTGGATCAGGACATTTGCGTAGACTCTGCCTCACCTCGTCTGGGTTCAAGTGAGCTGGATCTGTGTTGTGTCTCCATCTGTTGTGTCAGGAAACTGAGCCTCCTGGAGGGTCTCCAGACAGTGCTCACTCTGGAGGATTCTCTGAGTTGCCAGAGTGGTGTTCAACTTGGACTTTGAGTGTCAATAAAAAAAAAATCTGGCAAAAGTGTATATTGTTTTCTCTCTATCTCCTCTGTAGCCAGAAGTGCTAGTTTAAAAGACAGTTATACACAGGAATTACTTTCTCTCATCTTTCTTTGCGTGTCAATAGTAGCTACTTTGTAGTCAATTATATTTATGTGAAAGGTGACCTGAGCCAAGGGAACCCTTCCTAGACAAAAGTCATTCCTGTGGACCTGCAGTGATGACTTGGAGAAGGTAACAGTAATGGAGGAGGTCTTTTGCAGGGCTGAGAATAAGATGAGAAGAAAAAGATTTATGTTGTTTATGCAGAATAAGATTCTTAGACTCAACCTACTCCTCCCTGCAAAATATATGTGGGTATCCACGGAATAAAGTTATGTGCTAACCGTATGAACAAGTAAATCCCTTAAGCCCGATGTCAAACTGCATGTTTGCAGTGGCTCAGCTCATTTTCAGACCTTAAAAACAGCATGAATTTCTTATGACAGTTGAGAAGAAAACACGGCCTCCCTTGATACCTGTACAGATATGACAGAACTCTTAATCATAAGATTTAGTTTCCCTTTGCGAAGATTATAGGTTAAGATTCATCTCCTTGTTCTATCTTGGATTACTAAGCGTTTGTGGCTGTGTGTCACTGTATTTATCTAGACTGCATGTTGAATTTGAATTTAACTGAGAGTGTGTTTGGATGAATAAAGTAGCATAATTTCCTTCCCTTCCCCTGAAGGAGAGGTGGGTTTCTTTAAAGTATGGCAGCTATTATGACTAACTGTATAATTACACCTTTAATCAGAGTAAAATATTTTAGATACACGGCAACCCCATTTGGCCCCTCGGTGCTGAACTGAAGAGTATCTAAAGATGCATAGTATGGCCTATAGTCATCATCATCACCTCTAATCACTCAGCGTGTTAAAGCCACTGTACACGAGTGTACGTGGCAGTGTGACTTATTTTTGGGGATGGTGATGAGGGGAAAGGAGATGCTCCTGTTAATTCTATTTTCTACCTCTACTGTGTGTTTCATTTCTTACTGAATGTGATCGTTTCGCCTACATTCAGTGTACTTCTGCTGCTGTTGTCTTGTTTGGAAGTAGATGTAGTTCTAAAGATATGGGGAGGAATTTTTAGCACATCCAGACTACTTAAGCTTTTGAGAGGCTGATGGGTGTGGAAAGCAAATTGTGGCCTCCAGAAATCCTCTCTACCTCCAAACTGTGGTCTGGGCAAGTTTTATCCCCGCAGCCCCTCAAAGACACAGCTCAGCTACTGTCTATGCCATTTTAAGCAAGCTATTGTAGTATTCTAATTTCTAATTGGAATCCATCCTCAGAAGAAAAAATGGGCTATGAGTCGTATGGTTTTTGTGACTTACAACTTCTTCCCATCCTGCCCTGTACTGATCCTGTCCTTTTAATAAAGCCCAGCAGGTGCTGTTTCTTGTGGACCTTAATTATGCTAGCAGCTATTTTAAAACTAATTCTTTTGCTCTAGTCTGAAATACAGTACTTTCCAGCATTTGCTTATGCTCTGTTTCACATTTTGTCAGATATGATTATTTTCAATCTTTCTGTGCAAAGAAAATGGGAAAAAAATGGCAGAAAGGAACAGAAACCAAAAAGTGAAGAAGGAATGACATCAAAACGGCAGTTTTTTCAAACAGCCAGGTGTATGGGTTTCACAAGGTGGCACACGTCAAAGTTTTCAACAGAAATGAAGTGCAGTGAATCTGGACTAATTTTGAACTAAAAGCTTAAATGCAGTTGGGAAAAGAATTGAAAATGCCTGAGAATTTTTTTCCAGATGGTCAGGACGACCTTAGGGTTGTGTAGTGGCATCGTGAGCTGAGAGGCCTAGAATTCATAATGCAAATCTGAGTCTAAGACGAGTACATGTGACTTTTCAAGTTTAATTAGGCACTGTCTATTTTATTTTATCCTGAGCAAAAGATTTGAAGTATTGTTTTTGCAAAGTAGTAATGGCAAGGCTAGAGTTTGTTGCCTGTTACTGTATGTTTTCTCGCAACTTACTGGGTACACAAGCATTGCATTGGGATGTTGATGCAGCATTAAGATAAGCACAGTGAGTTAAAACAAGCATAGTAAATGAGAAAGCCTTTGTAAAAATGTGCAGACAACTGCATTCAACATGACAGTTGATGGCTTGGCCTTGAGCTCAGTTGGTGGAGCTGCTGCTGCCTGGATGCCAAGATAATGCATATGGTGTAATTGCACCAAGCCTGTGCTACCGTGGTGTTACAGAAAAGCTGCAGCTCTGAACTGTGCACATGCCAAGTTCCATTCAGGTACAGTAACAAGGCAGTTGGAAGGGATTTGCCTGTAGAGTTTATGCACAGTTACAGCTGAACACAGCTTGAGGAATTGCTTAGTGTTTTGGGGCATGAAAGGCCAAGCAAGTCTCTTGTTGCTGGCTGGGTACAAGAGAAGATGATTGTGAGTTGGTAGCCTTTCTGTCTTAGTGTTGTGTTAAATGACTTTACAAGCATGCACCTCTTCCCCAGCTGCAAAGGAACATTTTTCAGTAAGATATAAGAATGACTATATAGGACAGATTGAAGATCTTTCTATTCTTATACCCCTTCTATGCTTGTTGTGAGTTATTCACCATTTGATCATGAGATATAAACGTAGGTCAAGCTGGTGACTGGCAAAATCACGTTACTGTTTGCTTTGCTCCTGACTGAATGTGGATTAAAGTAATCCTTGGTCTTCAGACAAGGCTGAATAATCAAATGCTAGAAAGTTGTGATTGGTAGGGAGTATTTAATGAAAATATAGAAAGAGTTATGATTTTAAATGTGTCCTTACATATTCCATTAAAACTGAATTTGTGCATAATTTAAATATCTTGTACTGGACAGGCAGTTTTAGATGTCTGCATCTAGCCTATCGCGTTGGTAAATAGGTCTGAATGTAACGACTTGTGGGATAGCTGCTGTGTCCTTTCGGAAACATGCAACTTGAAGGAGATCTTTATTTTGCTTGTGGCTGATTTTTGCTTAGTAGGAGGCATATTAAGATATTTGCATTGTCCTAAATTGAGCTTATGTGATCACATGCAGTTTCTTATTGTAATCTTCTCAAACCCTCCCTACTTCCTGAAGCTTTTGGAACAGTTTGTTAATTCTAACTCTCCATCTTCCTCTTTGACTGAAATTTGCAATTTCCTTTCAAGAAACAACTTCCTATTGAGTACTAACTTCTGTGACCACTTTGATGTATTTGAAATTTTTTTCTGACGTCCTGAATGCATTGCAAAATCCAGTGTTGTCTTCACAGCTTGAATTTCTGCCTTCCATCAATTGAGGAAGTATAGAAGTGGATAGGGACTTAAATAACGAGCACATGAAAATACATTTAAATTGTGCTTGGTCATGCTGTGTCATTGTAAAATTCCAAGCTCGAGTAAGTTAAAGCTGGTTAGGCAGCTAGAGAGGATTGAATTATAGCATATTTGCTGTGATAATCGCTGACTTTGGGAGATCTGCCTTCTGGGAGTTGTCTGGAATTCCAAAAAATGCTGCAGCATGTTTGGAGCCAGACACATACAAACGCACTGATTTCTGTGGTGTGGCTGATCACTGAGCCAGAATTACAGGAATCTAAGTCTTGGCCTGCAAAATAGCTGTTAAACTTAAATTTAGATTCCTGTGTTCTGCATACAATGAGCAGGAGAGAGCTTAAGTGCAAAATGCCAGGATTCACAGCTACTGCCTTTCTGATCAAGGAACACTTAAGCTCCCTGGTGTTCCTGCATTTTATCTAGAGCTTGTCTGATGTGGAGCAGGGACTGTAACACAGGCTCGACAGTTCTGTTCTGTGTTTCCAAGTGAATGTATTTTCCTGATAGCGCACTCCTGTGCTTTTGAAGACCTCACAAATCTTGTTGTTTTTTTTTTCTTCCCTCAGAGTGGTCCAGCTTTCAAGGGAGAGTTAGAAATGAGTTCCTTATTGCTTTTGTTGGATTGGGCACTTTTCCAAGAGGGCAAGATTAAACTCTCTGAAGCTACAAAGTGTCTTGCTTGAATTTAGGTTCCTCATTGCTTAGGCTGAAATGGCTGGGCAGCCACAGAGGAGCAGTGTGATGTTTGCTATTATGTATTTGCATTAAATTGCATGTGCATATAGCATGCTGTGAGCTGAAATCTCTGCAGAACGTAAACACACCTACTTAATCCTAGCCAAGTCCCTAGCCAGGCTTAAGTATAGAAGTAGCAATTTTGTTCTCATGGGCTGAAGTGTGTTATAAGCAAAGCAGCCAGTGGAGTTATGTTGAAGCTGGCTACGACAAGAAGCAGTGCTCTAAGGAAATCTTGAAATATTGAGCCCTGACAAAGCTGGTTTTGTCTGGGGGCTTTGTGAACAGGAATGGAAGATGTTGTGACTGAACTCTTGGACTTCAGTGTTTAAATGCTACCAAAGTGCCTTTGGAGTCTGAGTCCCTCAGCTTTTATAGCTGAAGATAAGTTTATGTATTTAAGCGTGTAGAACACTTTATAGTATTTTTTTTGTGTTCTCTGTCGAGTTAAACAGAATGATCAACACCCTTGTACTTTAAAGATTTAAACCTGCAATTGAAGATTTCCAAAAGTCTTTTCAATTTAAATATCTTCAAATTAAAATGTAGATGCTTTGTAGTTCTGTTTCCCTTGCCCTTGGACACCAAGCATCAGTGGTGCTCAGCATTTCTAAATGGGAGTCTGTGTCCAGGACCTGTGATAAATAAGCCTGGGAGCCAAGTTTGTTGGATCCAGTTGAGTCACTTCTGAAAATTTTGTCTTAAACAGTGTATCTCAAGACCACAAGAACTGATGTTAGAAGCAGTCTTAAATAGCAGACTTTCTGACTCAGTCCTCTGCTTACACCACCAGGCAGCATTTTATTGTTCAGCCTTATATGATCAGGCAGTAGTTCATAAACCTCATCTGCTTTTTTTTCTTTTTAAAGTAAATCTTTGATTGCTATGCTTTCTTATTCTATAGGTGAAAGAGGGATTTCCCCGCGTTTCTCCCAAGAATATTTAGTACTTGGTTATGCTCTGAAGTCTCCTTCACTTAGAAATTACCTTGTTAAATATTACTTCATCAGTCATGAGCAAACCCTTCTGGTGGTGGTTGCCATCTACAGCAAAAGCGTTCCTCTCCTTCTACTGAATTGGCTTACTGTTGTGCTGCATTAGATACCTTTTGGTGTTTCTTTCTTACAGGGTTGGAGCTTTTCTTTCAGTGTTCTAATGTAAATCCATGTCTTCCACACATCTCTAAGATGATAAGCCAAAACACAAGAAAATTCGAAGCATAATAGTGAAAAAAATTAGCAGCCAAAATAAAGATCTCACTAACTGCGAAGTAAAAGCATTAAATCCACCTGTGAGTTTGCGCTGCCAGTATCCCAAGTGTCTGGGGTGAACTTCATCACGAGGCAGTGATCAACAAACCCATCTTCAGAACCGTATTTGTAACTGGAAATATCAGTAGGGAACAGATTAAGGGAGAGAGTGCGTGTGGAGGAGGAACAGTGAAGGTGGGGAAGATCTGATGATTTAAGCTGTATCTACTAGGATGGCTAGCTGTATCTACTAGGATGCTAGCTCTTCAAAGGCGTCAGGTCCTGTGTAGCACCACTGCTGAGATTCCTGACTGGCACTAGTGCAGGCCAACTTGATATGTAGAGAAAAGGCTCCAGTCTGCTTCTGTTCCATCCGTGTGGATGTGCTCCTAGAGAAGCCCTGTTTGTGCACCCGGTCTTGGCCTTGGTCTATTGTAATGTTATAAGGTCTATAAGCCCATCCATTTAAATCCAGTGTTCTTTATTCTTTCATAGGAAACTTAGCTCTGTGCTCTCAATCCTCTCCCTATACTGTGCTTTTAAAAGGATGTCAAGTGAAATAGAGGAACTTTGCCAGACTGCATTTGTTGTTTTGTTTAATTTGCCTGAACTTCCATACTTGCTCTTTGGGACTTGAATAAATCATTGCTTCAATGTCCTCCAAGCCCTGGTTTAACAGTATGGTATCACTTGTAACTATTGGAGCTCTTAGGATGTTGGCCTAAAACTCTGTGGCTTTCAGTGTGGGAAAACATCTCTGCTTTTGCTCCTTGTGTGGTATGTTTCTATAATCCTTCAAATGTGATGTTAGCTGCCGTGCAAGTCCTGCAAGTGCACGTGCAGCCTATGCGGAGTGAGCTGTGGAGTGGTGTTGAGACTGCTTTTTGTGGTGAGGAGGAGCAGATATGTAGTTGCGTGCATCTGCTTTCTATGTATACTTTCTTTCAGGATTTGGTAAGACTTCTGATGAAATATTACAGCCTTGCACAGAAGTTAGTGATGGTAACCATGGTTTCTGTTCTGCAAAAAAGAGAAGTGAATTCAGGAAAGCTTTCATAGTTCTTATAGTTTGCCCAGCACAAGGCTGACATTAGGTGTATATTACAGTCAAACCTGAAACCGGTGAGAAAAATATTTGCTATTTTCCAAGTGGAGATGACAGGATTGCTTATACTTGAACAAATAATTGTAAAATGCTTGTATTTGGAATGCAGGTGTGTAGACACATGCCTTTGTTCATTGTGGCATTTCTGGAGCACTTCGTCAAGAACTGGTTGTTTCATCAGGTAGTCTAAACATGGCTATACGTTTTGTTATTTTGTCTAGACTTTGTATTCCTTGTATTAGTGCATTTCAGGAATAGCAATACTTGCATTTGGCTGTAGTTACATGATCTTCCAGGGCTTTTAACAGTAAAAAGAAGAAAAAGTAGAAGAAAAAAAACCCACTTGTTCAGTGGTACTCTTGTAAATTGGCAGTCAACTCCTGATCTAGAAACTCAGCTCCACTCCTTCCTAAGTGATTAATACATAAAAGAATCCATTTGCTTCTGGCAATCTGGGGGGAAAATGCATTTAAAAATGTCTATTTCCAAGTTAACATTTGGCTGTAGGAGATGTCAATAAACATGTCAGAAGGATTTTTATCCTGAAGTCCTGGTATGTGCTATAGTTACATTAATGCTCTGAATTGCAGTATCACAAGTCAGCATTTTGGAAACCAGGGCACTAGTGAGTGCACTTTAAAATTGTTCTCACAAATGAGTTTAAAACTGAGAAATAATCTTTTCTACGAGGAAACACAAATACTTGTCAGAATCTTGCTTATGCTCCCCTTTCTGCAGGGACAAAATCATCTTACAGCATAATATAACACAGCTGTGTTTGTTTACATGCTGAATTTTCAGAACAGAGTGAATTTTTGCCTTATTTTAACATTTATAATGAGCATCTAACTTTCTTTTAATGAACTGGACTTGATGATCTCTGGAGGTCCCTTCCAACCCCTACAATTCTGTGAACTAGTAACTCTGGAAAAAAGACCAGGTACCTACTGTTCTGTCTAAAGGCTTACTTTAGCTTTCTGTTTCTTCTGCTTGTGTGAGAGGAGTGATCGTGCATTGGCAGGTCTTTGTAGTCAATGCCCTGTGCTCTGAACAGAAAATACCGTATGAATTGGAGTTTAAATAATTGAACTAGCAATGTAGATAATCAGCTTGGGCTTTTAAGAAGTAGAAAGCAAAGTCCTGCTCCAGAGCAGTCTTGCCCTATGTGGTGTCCAGGAAAATGACCCTTGAAGCTGTGTCTTTAGATTAAGATTAATTTAAAAAAGAAAATAGGGATGGAGACCAACTGTTAAAACATCTCACCCATCTTACTGGCTAAAATGAAATTACTGGTTTTGTCAACTAGGGAACGGAGATCTTCCAGAGTAGTTTAAGAAAGTATTCCAGAAAGTTTAAGAAAGTGCCACGAATGCGTCTGATGATTTGGAGTGGGCAGTAGAAAATGTCAGTAGAAAGTGTTTTGGGTTGTTATGATTGACTGCACTGGCCATTTGTTGCTGCTAAAGTAATGACTAGATGGCAGTGTATCATGCACCTCTGCTAAGTAGTAGCATTTCCAATTAATATAGTTTCCAATGGGACAAACATAGAATTGCCACAGTAGAAGCCTGCATTTGCACTTTGTCTTCTGGGAAGTATAGCCACGCTCTCTGAATTTATGCAGTTAGTCATGCAGGGTTGTTCTGTGCACTTCCTTCAGAGCTGTTGTTTACTGATGCTCTTCCAGCTTGGTTTTTCCTTTTCTGTCTAACTTCTCAAGTGCTGAGCACAGCTCTCAGAGAAAGACCCCTTACTGTTGATGTCTTAGTTAAAGTATTTTTCTTCAAGTTACTTGTAGAGCCATGCTTGAGAAGGAGTTAGTGGCCCCATACAGTGAACATTTCAGGAAAATGCAACTTGCACAGTATTTTTAGTTGCCTCATGTGTAAGGTGAATTTTTGATTGGAAGGCTAATAGTTCACTTACAGATTGAAGAAGTGGTTTGCAACTCTTTACAGTCCTGCTAGCTACAGAGTTCAATCTGAAGGACAAATATCACAAGTATTTTTACTTTAGGAAGAGAAAAATCAAGACAAAATCTTTAATGGTATCTTGAAGGACACAAAGAGTTTATTTTTAAATGCTCTGCCTAGAAGCCAAAGTGGCTTGTATTATTTTAGCATTACCTTCTCAGCTTTGAGCTTCTTGCATATTTGAAGACAAAAAGACAAAGCTCTGAATGTTGCAGAGGTTGTTTTTTTCCATGTCTAAATACATGTTGACATGTGCTAGCCTTGTAGTTGTAGAAAAAAAAAAAAACACAACATTTCCATGTTTTTTTTGTACTTTCTGAAGTAAACAAGGCATTGATTCAGGAATAGCAGTGAAGACAATCTCTTCAGCTGATTTGACATATTGGAGGTGTTAAGTGAAAACATATGGGTGGCTGCTGTGGAAACCAACCAGCCAACTATTGCTCTTCAAATTCAAGTGTGTAGATGTGCACTGATTATCTCTTCTTTCCTTTGCCTTTAACTGAGAATCATTATATTAATTAGTCTTAATCTTCCTACTTGAGGTAAGCTAGAAAATCCTTCCAAAGAGTGGTACAAATATGGAGACTTATAGGCAACTCAAGTTATAATTGTTCAGGAGTACTGCTTTACTGTGACATTTCAAGTGCTTTACCAGGTGTATTTATCTGATACACTTATTACTTTCAAGTCTTAAATATCTGTGACTATCTTATATATGTTATGGTAATCATGTCACTAATACCTATGCAATGTAACATGCTGTACAGCATACAGTTGGTACTCTAATCTAGATCTCAGTGATTTTTAGCTGGTCTTCAGCGTAAAACCTTCTCAAGTACTATGCTCTTATTTGGACAGTCAGCATAACTAAATGGTAAACGTGAGTCAGTATTGCACCAGATAGTGACTTTGAATCTCTTGAAATCTGTGTTTGCAAATAAAAATTGTCATGTTATTGTAGAGGCCCAACTCAATTGATCCTTGCTTTGTTTTCTTTGTGTTCCTCTGAAGATTAAGCCTGTGACCAAATAGAAAAAAGCAAACAACAAAATGGTAAACTTAGTGCCACACTCCTTTTTCATTTTTTTCTCCTGTTTCAACAAAGCACACTTCAATATATTTTTAAACTAGCTTTCTTGTTTGGGGATTCTTCAGTTTTCTTGAAAAAGCAATTAAAAAGCTCTTTTGCTTCTTCAGTCTGCATGCATATATTCGCTGTCATTGTTAAAAATCAGCTTAGGTGAAGGTGGTGCTTTGTGTGCGTGCGTGTGCTGTCATTACTATCGCAGTGTTTCAGACACAGTAAGGCATTTCCTGCTCTGAAAGGTTGGTTGTTTAAAACAGCTTTGACAGGATAAAAATGTGGAACAGTGTTCTAGAAAACAATCTGTGTGAGGATTTCTGGAAAGGAAAGAAAGGGTTGGAAGCAGTTGGAAATGAAGAGGAGGGAAGAAACGAAGTGACTGAAGTTTTGGGGGCAGTACTGCAGGCACTGTGAAGCAGTAAATGGGGCAAAGGGGAGCACAGTCAAGTGAGAAGAATGTAGAGTGAGTGGGAGTAGAAGAAAATGAATGTAATGTGCTACACTGCAGCCCCAGTGGCTCTTGGTCTGCCAGGGCTGTGAGCACTGGCACTGCTGGAACTGGAAGTGCAGAGCAGAAGTCTGAATTTCAAGATGTGCATAGTGTCCTTCTGTGGGCATTTTGGAAAAAAATATATATATATTCACAATGTGCTGAGCATTATTGCAGAAATGATGCTTGTATTGCATTTATATCTTACACAACAGTTGTGTTTTCTCTCATTTTTATATTTCTTTTGAGTAGTTTTCTAAGGGGATTCACAGAAAACTGGAGACAGATCAACCAAACATGAGAAGACTGTGCATACTTTGCCCTTCAATAGATATCTGTGTGTAATCTCTCATACAGTTAATTGTCCTGGAATTGATTCCTTTTATCTTAAATAACATATTTGCATGAGTCACCTACTCTTTGAGAACGCTTAATATGAAAAGATGGTTTGAAAGTCTTTGACTGTTCCCTGTTAGGTCTAAACAGTCACATTACTGTGAGAGCTATTTTCTCATAACAGTGAGGTGAGGAAGCCCCCTCTTCTCCTCCCCTCCCTTTTTTGAGTCAATTAAGGGGTGGGGAGTGGATGTAGAGTTATGCATGTATAGGTAAGGATCGGAGAAGAAATCACATTGTAAGGAAAGGTTTGATTTGTTTAGGTTGCTTGATCTATTTGGAGGGAAAAAAAAAAAAAACTGGCAAACATTTGGGATTGGGACCTGTAGAAGGGTTTATTGCTGAAAGCTTATTTGTTTTCCTGCAGTTGTAATGACAGGTAATTTTTTTTACTTGACAAACATGGAAGTATTCTCTCTTTAGACTTGGAACAGAACAAAAGAGCTACTTGGAGATGGAGATGTTTCCTCCATTAACAGTTTCTGCTGAATCCTGCAGGTATTTAGTCTAGTTATCTTAGGAATTAGTTCATAAATAATAATTTGGCTTTTAATCATACCTTTTAGTTGAGTCCCCTTGTTACATCCAAGCATTAACCTGGATGATTACCATAGCATCACCTAAAAAAGAGACAATGTAGCTGAGGTTTTAGAGCCTGAATCCAGTAACTTTAATAAATGAAACTGAGTGAATAACTATAAACAATGTGAAAGTAGGTTATCACACCATGTGATAACATCTGTTCCTTGGAAACATGAAAGTATCTATTCCTGTGTCAAGAACTAAACCCTGTTTAAGTGGTATTATAATTGACTACGGTGTTTTATTTTGTGTGTGTCCGAGCGTCGCTGCACAAAGGTGTGCTGAGGCTTCTGTGTGAAATGATGTAATTATCTGCATGTCCTATCAGAGTCAGGTATTTATATTTGAAAACCTGGGTTTGTATCATCTGGAGAATCCTTATCAAGATGAGAGCTCTACTGCGTGGGATAATACACTGTTGCGTATGAAGAGACCTTGTTCTGTCCCTGAGCAGTCTGCAAGATGCAACATGTGAAGTCCTGTTCCTTCCCTCCTCCTTTTCCTTAAGGAAGGGAGAGCAAGGGTTACAGTAACTCAGTTGCATATTATATGTTGGCTAACAGTATGCTTGAAGTGGTCCAAATTGGCTTTAACAGCTAGTTATTTTCAATGGGAGAAACTGAAGATGTTCTTGTATAATGGAAAAAAACAATTAGACAAAGCAGAAAAAGGCAGTTGCAGGTTGTCTGTCTAGAAATTTTTCAATATTATTGGATCTATTAGACATTTACTACTAACCAAATCACAGGCTGATGGTGAGATCAGTAGTAATGTAGAAAATTAGGAAATGATAGATGGATTTCTCAATGCTAAAGCTTCATTAAACTACTAAAATGATGCTTCCAAGAGGCGCAGTTGCAGAACTAACGCTGCACATGCCAAGGCTGCAGCAGGGTTTTCCTTATGTTCTGAGAAGTACAAATCTGTCCCTTAACTGGTTGTGTAAGCTGTTGCTTTACGGCCATTTAATACCTTAGTATTCCTGCTGTTCTTTCTTGTGCCCAGCGGACGGGAGTTTTATTCCATCTTCGTTCAGAATCATCATTTGACTCTACATGTAAAAAGCACACTTGGGAATAAATGCAGCGTTTCTTGCTTTACTTACTTGCCTTGAATAAAAGTGTACTTGGGTTGAGAAGACAGCCTCACCTGTTTTGATTGGATGATATGTACCTTAGAACAACCTGTTCTGGGAGAGGCAGGCTGGAACAGCTTGTGGATGCATCTCCAGAGGCAAAGCCTGCTAAACCTGTTTGCCTTCTAAAAGCTAAAGTTTCTGCTCAGGATTAAACTTCACAGCTTCAATTTCTTTTTTGCAATTCTTGTGTATTCTTTACCTGTTAAAAAAAAAAAAAAATCTTAATGCCATCGCTCCGCTTGTGAAGTTATTCTTTGAAATATCAGATATTCATGTTGATATTTTATAAAGTAATTGTACATGCACCAAATATTTGTTGCTTTTCATTTCTGAAACTACTAGTGCTGTGTGTGGGATGCTGCCTGCTAATGCTACAGGATTACGTACGAAGGAACTCAAACCAAAGAATAATTTACATCCTTCTTAAAAAAAAAAAAAGAATGGACACCCAAACATACTGTGTGTGACACATACCTGATTTTCCAATTCAAGGCAGTATGATGTGCCCAAAATATGGGAACTGTTAAATGTTACATTTTACTTTAATTGGTACTTGATTTGTGATGTAAAACACCAGTTTGTTGGTTTAGATACAGTACTTCAACTGCTTGGTGGTTTGAAGAGTATGAGACTGAGTTACTGTGTCAGTGTTGCCCTCTGTACTTCCCTGTGGTTTTGGAAATCCTATGGGAAGCTCATTGTTGGAGGATAACTGGCAGTCAGACTCGGCGGCGGGCATATAATTCCATTAGTTTCTATATCAAAGCCTTTTCAGCTCCCTTGGTTTGTGGAAGAGTCTGAAACTGTCCCGTTTGCCCTTCATTTGATAACAGACAGCAGCGGTTCTGCTTTGAATCGAATCTCATGCATACTTGGGATGACCTTTTAAGACTGTTGCTAAAGCAGCTGTGAATTTTGACAGATACTGTAGAACAAATGGGGTCAGACAGAGGGAAGTATTACCTGTGAGCTCTCCAAAGGGAAGCGCGACAGTGTTAGCAGTGATGCTTAATATTTAGTAGCTGGCCTCTTTTCTCTGGAGCTAATCATGAATCAATTTCCTTTGTGATAAGCACCAGGCTGCTGGATGCAATGAATCCTTTCTAATTAGTCATAGAAGAGAAGTTCTAACCACTTGTTTAAAGGCCTCAAAACACCATTAAGACAAGATGAGGGTGCAGTCTGTGACCAAATTCTGCTTTGAATAATTACAGTGTTCCTGCCTACACTTCTCCTTATTCAAGTAGATACAGCATTCTTCTGTGCTACTTGGCATAAATGATTTTCTGTGTACTAATACTTGTTGCATTCCAGCCTAGGGTTGGTGACATGTGAGAGATAGCAAAAATTAATTCCCAGGTCCATGTGAAGGGAAGTGCCTCTGGAATTTAGCGATGGTGGAGAGAGGATAAGGAAACCGGCCCGATGTAGCTGCTGAGGGCAGTGCCTGAGGCCCTTCTGTGGGGCTGCCTCCAAACAGAGCTGCGTGCTTGGGGTGGCCGTTCCTGTCCTGAAGAGCGTGTGGCCGCGTCCTGTCACGGCAGCCACCAACCTGTGTGGAGCAGGACGAGCCATTTCCAAGCGTGCTGAACCAACACCACTCATAAATATTTAGGGCAGATCAGATGGTATGAGCGCACGCACTGTGCGTAGCTAGACAGGTAGGCGTTGGCCTGGATCCACTTTAAATGTATGCTATCTGTAAGAGTAACACTGGATGTTTAACACAAAATTTTCAATTAATCTGCTGCATCAGTTTGTGCTTGTAGACAAAAAATATCTTACTAGTGATTTATTTTTCACATTTGCTTCTTTTTGAAATACAGCTCTCTGCCCACGGTCCGCTTCCTAATCTCATGTGTTTTGTGTGCTTTTCTGTGGCTGACCTGTGTGAACAGAGCTTGGTGTCACCCACGGAGTGGACCGTTCTTCAATTTAGACATGAAAATCTAGCTGCTTATACGAAGGTATCCCTGAGGTTTTTGTCTCTTCTGAGTGAAAGTAGCTAGCTTACCAAAACCCAAATTATTTCTCAAGGTAGTAGGAAAGTAGTTGGCATAGACTTCAGTGCTTCAGTTAAAGCATCAGAAAACATAAAGATGTAAAAGAGCACTGCAGGCTTTAAATCTTTATCTTTAATTATCTTTATAGAGCTGAATAATATCCTCTACACTTGCGTGCACAATGCTTGAATTAATTTTGAGTTGGTTGATTAAAAGAAGGGAAAACTTCTTTCTTACCTTTACTCCCTATAAATCTGCAAGCTGGCTTCTGGTGGAACTAGCTTCAAGCATTTGTTAATGTAGGCTCAGCCTTTGGCACACTGCACTGGTGATTTATGCTTGTGAATATTCATTGCAGCAAATTTCGTGGCTTTTCTGCTCCCTCTATTTTTGGGGCAGTAGTGAGAAAGATATGAAATCTCTTGTAACTACTTCCCTGCAGTTGAAATTCTTTGCATCTAAATCCCTTTGCATGCCTGAGAGCAGAGAGAACCTTTAGTTCAGATGTAGTATTGCTTAAAAAGGAAAAACGTGAGAAATGAGAGGTGGGAGGACAGTCACACAGTGTCACCATGTGTGTTTGTTAAAGCAGCTGGTTTCCAGCCATCTTGTGAGTAGTCATGAGAGGACGGCTAGGGCAAATGCAAATTGTGAAAGGAATAAAGGAATCAGAGGAGAGGAGAGAACAAATAGGATATAAAAGATAGTTGGAAGCAAAGATGCATGAAAGGACAATTAAGAAAGGAAACGCAACAAGATTGATCGTATATATAGAGAGGAAAATTGAGGTCTGAAACCTGAAAATCTCGAAATAGGATTTCTGTTTCTAACGTAACTTTTCTCTGTGACCTTCCAAATGCCTGGCTCTACAAGTGTGCCATCTGAGGAACCAGATTACTACTTCTGTTTGAACCAAGGTGTGGCAAGATAATGGGAGGGAAAAAAATAGATGATTTTTAGCGAGGGAAATAACAAACTAAGCGAGTTCAATTTGCAAGTATTGCTTCAGTGTCTGTATAGAATTTGATGGTGTTTTTTTTTTTTTTTTTTTTTTGTCAACGGGGAAAGATTTGTTTGAAAAAATAATGTGATAGAAACTAGGCAAAACAGTTTCAGCTTTTGGGCTCATTTGGGATATCAATGTACTTTTACTGAGTGTTATATCTGCAGGATGTCTTCATATAAACTGAAAAAAACTTTGCTTTCTAAATGTGTGATGTCTGAACAAGTGAAAGTGTTTAACCAATACAAAAGTATGGTGAATATGCTGAAATGTCTCTGCAAAGAAGTTTTAGAAGTGTATCTTGAGACAAGCTCCATGGGGAGTGGGGGGTGAGACTCCCAGATACTTACCTCACTGCCTCTCATTAGCAACCATTGTATGAGATATCCATGTGTTTGAAACGATTTGTTTTAAGAAGATTGGTATGCTAGCTTTGTACAAAAAGTTGAGTATACTTCCCTGTTCTGTGCTGAATTTGGAAAATTTACATGGAGGTTTAATTCTTCTCAGTTTATTGCTGTGTTATTGGTAAGATGCATCGAGTGCTTATTAAAGTGATCAAATCTAGCTATTTCTTGTTTCTTGTTTCTGTCAATACTGAAGTCAAAAGGTAACTTTTTCACACCTTCCTAGGGCAAATGCTGTGCAGAACTGTAAAAGTACTTTAAAAAAAAAAAGCATTTTTTTCTTTTTTAATAAAGTAAAAGCTGAAGTCAATCTCTTGAAAGCTGAGGAGGGAGTATTTGGTCCCACATGTATCAGTTGCATATTAGCTGGGTTGCTGGGTGCAAAATGTATGTGCTCATGGGAAGGTACTTTTGTTTGGCTTTTATTTAAATTGATCTCGTATTTTTTAGTAATTTTAACAGGTTGGCTAAGGGCACAAGCTTGCTGTTTCTTATATCTATTTCCATGTTCATGCCATCCAATATGTACTGGTGAGTGTGGTCAAAAATGCGTCAGAAGTTTACCTTCAGAGCTGTCTTTTGATGCATTTTGCTTATCTTTAAGATACAGGGTCCCGAATGCTCAACTACAGTAGTTGCTGACTTTTTTCTTCTAGACAAATCTCAGTGGAAAAAATGACACTGTTCTGTATATTTATACTAAAGTCATTTTTCCATTAAAGGGAAGAGTCCTAGAAGAGCAGCATTTAGACCATTTCAAATGAAAACATTCAGAGAGGAAATCAATCTATTCTAAAAGTGAACGAAAATGAACCATGTTTGTCGTCTTGGAGAGAGAGTGTGAGGTCAGCTCCTGCTTTTTTTTTTTTTTTTTTTTGGAACCAACTCTGGGAAATGAAAAAGTGGTTAGCATGACATAAATGAGGGTGTGGCAGCAAGGTCATCACTGGAAATGAAAGGAAATCTTAGTGGATAGTCTAGAGTGGAGTATTTGGAGCGATGGAGATATATGAGAGCCAGCTGTGGAAAATGCCAGAGTGGGGATGGTTGATTGGGCTTGGTGTGGAGGAAGAACTAAGGTAGAGAAACTGAGTGACTGGGTAGTGTGAGCAGTGTGCCTTTTGCCACTGTAACGTAAAAAATAAATGAGAAGGGGCTATATTTCAAAGGAACAAGCGATGTAGGAAAATCTGCTACTTTTAATATGACACTTCTTTGTGCTCAGCAATGACTCTCTCCAGAAACTCATGGTGATGCAACTGGGGATGATGTTATTTTAAAATAAACCAAACAACCAACTAAACAAAACCTTGTGAAAATTTGTATTTAGGATACTTATAAATGATATACAATTCAGTAGCTATCAGTAATCATTTTAAAGCGAACCTAAGAATTCAGATGATTTTCTTTTTCTCAACTGGCCACTGCCATAATGCTGGTAGACATGCTGTGTTTTATCTGCATGCATAAAAATCATGTAAGTTCTGAGCACGTTTTCTTCTTCATGATGCATTTCTGATGGTAACTGAATGATGTTCAGCATTTGAAAGCTTTTCTTCCCTGTTTTTCTTCTCCATTTTTAATGACTTTTTTTTTAATGCTAACAGACCAATTTAAAACAACAAAAACACAAAACAGAAAAGCAGTAATAAGCAAAGAACCCCAAAACAAAAACCTCAAAGTGTGGTTTCCTTGGGGAAGTTAAGTCTAAACAAGTATACAGTAATAAATAATAGAAGAAGTATGAAATGATTTATTAGACAAGCCTTAAGAAAGCTTCTCAACTCTTACAACAGTCTGTGGGATTGTAATGTGCTCGACTTCAATTACATCCCAAGGGCTTTCCTGATTTGCATTTTACGTGCAGGGAGAACTTGAGGCATCCTTTGGGCACACCAGGTATCATAGCAATTTGTGTAAAACTGAAGCACTCCTGCAGCATCGAAGTGTTTTTAGAACAAAGCACTTGCTTACTGCTTTTGTACTGCTTGAAACTTTTTATTTTTGGCTCTTTTCCAATGCGGAAGGAGTTTGTTTGCAGAGAGATGTTGTTGCCAAGGGATGAGTGTTGACTGCGTTGTTTAAAACAGCAAAATCACGGGCTGATATGAATTACATTCTTTTAGCAGTTCTTCTCTGGATCGCTTTAAAAGGTCCTTCCAGTTTCCAGAGCACTTAGGTCAGCTCGTAGAACATGAACACAGTGTCTCATCACTTACGTGAAGAACGTATTAAAGAACTGGCAGTAGCTGTATGTGGGGCTTTGTTGTCTGCACTAGAGGAATGTTGCCTTCAGATGGTTATGCTAAATAATAACATGCAGTTTTAGTGAATGCAGTGATTTCCCTCCCTTTCACCTTTATCTTTAGAGTCTTTATCTCAGCCATTTGTCTTACAAGCTGTGTGGAGAGCTGTTAAACAGGTTCATTTTATTTTGTGATGGGAGCAGCATTATCTGGACCTAGTTAATCTTAGTTTCTTTTCCAGTTTCCCTGTCGATAATATGAACCTAACACATTGCAGTTATCAGCTGGGTTTTGGCTTTTCCAGGGATGGAGGATGAGCTGCTGAAGTTGCTTGCCCCAAAGAAGGGCTTTGTGGAAGGCTGCTGGAGTGAGGAAGTGCTGTGCCCTGGTGCTGGAACTCCTCTGTGCTCCAGAGCACTTGTGCTGCTTTGTTGTTAACCAACTTACAGCAGTGGAAGAATGAGACAAAAGCATATATTATAAATGCAGTTTATAGTTCAGCTTTAGTGTAGTTTTGCAGACAGTCTAATGCTATTTAAGTGTCTTTCAGTAAATTAGTGTCTTTCAGTTCATTAGAATATGGCTTGAATGAATTTTGTCTGTTCTTATTTAGAAGTGAGCAGTTGTGTAGCATTTCTGTACTGCTCTGGAAGGATGAGTGGCTGTGCACTTCACTATTTGCCACATGTTTATTTTTCTTTGTATTTCCAAGTATTTTTGCTTAATGTTCCTTAGTACTTGGTATTTTAAGAAATACTGGGTCAAGAGATAATAACTTACATAACAACTGAACCCTGCTTGGCTTACCCCTGGCAGCCAAACCTGCTGCCCTTCCCTGTCTGTGCAGGAGCCCTGCAGGAGAGTAGGGCAAACTGAGCCAAAGCAGGTGATTTTTTTTTTTCCTGTCAGCACTCTCCTGAGCCTTTCATCTCCCGTTCCAGATTTGTTCTGGGACCTTCTCATGTTTCCTTTCTTGAATCAGTGTGTCCTGTGTGTTTCTGTGAGAGGAGCTCCAGCAAGGTTTTTAGGAACTTCAGCTCCACTCTCTGCTTGCTGGTGGCTGTGGCTGCTGACCGGGGGTTCCTCTAAGGTGCTGTGTGGCTGTGGCCTGATAGCATCTGGATGTCGGTCCAACATCTCTGATACCTTCCTTGCAACTCACAGGCCCGCTAGACGTGCATGAAGGCTAGCTGTAGTGGTCAAATTTTTGTTTTAACAAAATGTTAAATAATGCTTGCCAGCTACAATTTCTGTCTCATGCAGAGACACATGCTTGTTTTAGTTTGTTTTTTCTCAGCTCAGAATAGGGCAGAAAACTTTCTATTTACCTGAATCCGGACCTAACTTTTGTGTTGCCTTTCAGCTCTCTTGCCATTCATGATCCCTTTCCACATTAGGCTCTGTTTTCCTGAGTTTGCTTTAATCCTGACACTTGTTTGTAAACTTCTAATGGAGATGGGCATTGACTTAGCTTTTTGATGAGTTCTCCAGATCTGGTTATTTTAGAACAGATGTTACTCATCTCAGTTTTCTTTCAACAGATGATCTTTATATTCAGCAGTTCATGCTGACTCAGAAAAAAATAATATGCATTTACAGTTGTTCAAGTTATATGAATCAATAAATTGTAATTTCATTTACTGATTGGTAGGGAACATAACTGTCTACATAAATCTGTAGCTGAAATTAACCAGATATTTCATGTAATTTAGTTTATTTCACTAGCACTCTGTTTAAATACTTCTTTATTTTTATTTCATTAGTTGGCAGAAATTTCTGAATATTCATCTGACAATGACTATGTGGAAGAAGTGGACACACAGCCCACTGATCCAGGATTCATTAAGAAATTGCAGTTGAGTGTGGGAGAAGCTGCAGCAAGACCTGCCAGCGATTGGCTCAAGTCTGCACAGGCCCTTCTACAAACACCTAAGAAACAGTCAGGCAAGGCCTCAAGAACCCCGGAAGATTCTGCTAAAAAAAGGAAATTACTGAGGTAAAGATACTGTTCTTCTTAAGTGCTTTTTAAATTGTTAATAAAATAATGCAGGTTAACTAAAAGAAGAGTAGGAATGTGTTTCAAGGACAAACACTTGAAAGGTTTTTGACAAATTGCGAAGCTATAGTCAACCTTTCAATCTTGAACCCCAGTATACAATTTGATACAATATTTGTTATCTCAGAAATGCCTTAAATTAGCTTACAAATATGAGCATGCATACTTTTTTTTTTTTTTTTTGCTTGTGATCATTTCATTTTTCTGTGCCTCTTCAGATAGTCTGCAAAAGATGCAAAAAAATCAAAGTTTTTTTGTTCCTTTCCGGATTTGTCAGGGTAAAATTATCCAAAATGGCATATGAAAGGTTTGCTGAATAATGCAGGATGGAGTGATATTTGAGCAAAAGTGGGATGTGTTTGTTTGTCTGAAATACAAATCTTTGTGACTAAATTAAGTGTATTGAAAAGGTGCTGAACAAAACCCACCTAAGCTTGAGATGCGGAGCTCTGATGTACATGATCCAGTACGTCCCTAGCTAATTGCAATGCAAAAATAGTTGGTTCTTATTTTGAATTCACAGAAGTTGTTTCATGTGGTATTTGTGTGAGCATGGCTTAAATTATGAGAAGGAAAATGATGAGCAATGCTGCTGTAGATAGCAATTGCATCCTTAGCAATATGGTTCTTTCTACTGATTTTATACAGTAATCGATCAGAAAATAAGGCACTTAGAGAATCCTTGCTTCTGTTAAATAACCATATTTTATTTATCTTTCAAAATTTTCTTGACTACTTAGAAATGCCAACCAAGGGAACAGATTTGAAGCTATAACAACTTGAGGATTTCTGTACTTGCAGTGCTTTGCTTGTGCAATCAAGCTTTACTTCTTACTACTTTAAAAGCATGAAGACAGAACTCTAATAGGTCAGACCAAAGCTGTACCAAAAATGCTACTGGTGGCTAACAGCAAGTCTATGTGAAGGTAGTAAGAACAGGGCAAATGGCATGGTGCTATTTTACTCAGATGTACTTTGAGCTTTTGGCAGTTTACTGCTCAGGATCTGTGTGAGTGTTTTGTTATCCTCCGTGGATTTGTCCTGTAGTTTTCTGACGCCATAAAAAGCTTTGAGTGTTGCAATAAAACCCCACAGTTAGTGGCTACATAGCTTAAACATAGCTTCAGCCTGCACCTGTCAGTTTAATTTGATGATTCTGATGATCACATATCACTTAGTGCAAAAATGTATTTTTATAGCACAAGTAGTCTGAAATGGATGTCCAGCAGAATAAGCATTTATTCATTTGTAATTTTTCAATACAGAATGCAATTTGGCCAGAATGAATTAAGGAACAAAATTTGCAGGGTGGATTTTTTGTTTTTGTTGTATGCTGCCACTGAGTGGAAGGCTTAGGTTTTCAGTGCTGTGGATTGAAGTCCAGATTGGAGAGGATTGATCAGCTGCATGATCAATTAAGTGATAATCTTTTCTTTCTGGTTATATAGTTAAAAGCTATGCTGCATTTTTTTGGCTTGTTCTTTCTCCTTCCTTCCTGCCTCTGCTGCAGATTGAGATCACAGCAGAAAAGCAGTAAGCAAGAGAATTCTTGCAGACAGGATCTCTTCCATGAGTTCCCACTTGGACCATTTGAAATTCTGCAGCGGGTGGAAAAGAGCTTAACCAAGCTCTCTTTTTCCAGACTGGTGCTTAGTGAAGTGTGGGTTAAGAGGAGATAGCAGAGGTGATACAGTCTTGGTCTTCCTATGCAAATTCATAGAATGGTTTGAGTTGGAAGGGACCTTTAAAGGTCATCTGTTCCAACTCTCCTGCAGTGAACAGAGACAACTACAGCTACATCAGGTTGCTCGGAGCCCCATCCAGCCTGACCTTGGATGGCTCCAGGGATGGGGTATCCACCGTCTCTTTGCACAACCTGTTCCTGTGCTCTGTGTGAGAGATTCTAATCCAAAACCAGACTGTTTTGTTATATGTACTTGATGGAAAAGTGCTGATATGAATAAGCCACCCATGTTATTATTTCCATTTTTTACAAAATAAAAAAATAATTTTATGTTTTTTACTGATTGTGATCACTGAGCTTGTGATGACCTTCAAAAATTAGAGCATATTTAAAAAAAAAAAAACTTGGTATGTAATTTTTCACAAAAAATAAGCTGAGTGGAATAATCTCTTGTGATGTTCTTTATGCATTCTGCTGTCTGGTTTTATGTTATCTATATTATTTAATTGCAGCTGTGTTCCAGTTACCTCAATGGTTGCATTTTTCTAGTCAGCCTCTCTGGCTGGAACACTCTTGTTGCTGAATGAAAGAGTATTGTTTGTTTCATCCTATTAAGGATACAATTGTGATTCTCTACAAAAATTGAAGTTTAGTATACATAACAAATCTTCAGAAATGAGCTGATTATGGATAATTAAAATCTAATAATGGTAGTGTTAGAAATTTGAGTGTAAGGTCAACACCTTAGAGTGGAAAGAAAATGAGAAGTCCACCTGTCTCCTCCAAAGGAACGTGGGACGTATACAGTGCTGGGATGTGATGAGTGAAATCTGAAGGGGTACGATGCAATTGTTCTCACTTAATAGCTCTGTGGGGTTTTGGGATGCAATTAGAATCTTCAGAAAAGAAAGAAATCATGTAAGCAGTTTTTCCCTCACTTAATTGATCTATTCTGTACTCTTTTTGCCAAATAAAAGCATCTCTTCATATATCCCCTGTATTGCTAGTTCTTGTTTTCAGGATTGTTTAGGTGGAGATTGTTGTTCTTTCTACAGTGAACTGCAGCATAGAAATGGTAGCCAGTATTGCCTTGTTTTTCAGACGTGTTGGAGGCCTGAGTCAGGTTCTTGAGTTCCCTGCAGGGCAGTGCTGTAGGAGGTGCCAGTCAGATCTGCTATGCTGGTAGCAAAATGAAATCTTTCGTTTACCACTGTAAAACTGTAAACCCGGGACATCCTCACCTTAAATGCTGGCTTTATGTGCCATCTTTGGTAGCCACATTCAATTTAAATAAAAATGGGATCAGAGTGAGTGGAAGAAATATCATTTTCCAAGATGTTCTGAGATATAAATGCCACTGTACTGCACTGATAAGCTATTAAGATAGCTGACAAGGAAGTACTAGTAGTGGCATTTGATACAGAGGTGAGTTGGCTTGGTGATTAGGTCAAGAGATATTGGTTTTAGATGTTCTTGCCCTTTTATTCTACCACAAAGTTTTGATTTCTCAGCAAGGTATAGACTACCTTTGCTTCTGTATAAGCTGCCTGCTGGCAGCAATGAGTATTATGGTAGAATGGCACCAAATAAAAATCCCCTGCAAGTGATTTGCAAAGCTAAGGGAGAAGGGAGTAGGTGCTGCAAATACTGGTTTTCAGGAAGCTCTTTTCAGATTATGAATTTGTGTTACAAGGCGAAATGTATAAACTGTGCTAATTCCAAGTCACTCAAGTATCCCTCGTTAACAAAGGGAGAAATGAAGAGTATGTTGGAAGTCTCAACATTTGTTACACAGGATAAACCAGTCACTGCATTTATTCAGTATCTGTATACAAGAAAACTCAAAATGCATTCATTCAGTGTTTCCTGTCTACAGGAAGACCTCCAGGAGGTTTTATGAATTGTTTATTTTTTCAAACAGAATTTTATTTCTGTCAGCCAAAGCAGTCTGGCTTTCAATGCAGGAAATGGATATCTTACGTTATATAATGTCAACTCTACTTCAAAATCTGTCGTGTTGCAACTGCTTTTAGTTGTGTAGAAGTAACTGCTTTAGGTTTGGATCAAAGGTAGATGGTTGTTCCCAATGGCATTGATTTTCTCGTTAATTTTGTTTGCAAATTTTAGCTTAATAGTGAAACAAAAATCTTAGGAAAATACCATTTAATTCTCTTAGATGAATCAGTAGATCACCAACAGGTTTGATCTGCTATATTTAACTTCTCCTTTTTAGAAAAGGAGACAATTACAGAATATCCTGGTTCTACATGCAATAAAATGGTCACATGAGGCCAACTGAGATCCTGAAAGTAAAGTGCCAAGAGAGGAAAGAGTTGGCACAAATGGAGCAAGCCTTAAAATTGGATCTGTTTTTCTCAGATGCATCCATAAATAACACGAGAGTATAACAAACACAAACTAGCTTTTTTAAGCCTAGTGATCTTAGGCTGAAGTCCTTACAGTTGAATGAAATTGTATTTGTTAGTGAATTTCTTCTTAGATTAGGAGAATATAACTGAAGAATATCATGGCTGCACTACAGATGTGCCATTTGTAATCACTGAAAATACACATGGGCAGTCTATTAGTCACTTACTGAAAGCTAAAATGTCTTTTCTTACTAACAAACAAACAAAAAAACCCAACAAACCGATGGTTTAAATGGGCCAGAAGACTGTTGTTAAAAGGAGATAAGTCTTTAAATAAATAAATGAATAAATACATTTTTCCTTAGTGTGACAGATTTTCCAAATTTCATATAGAGTACATCTTCCTGTTTGAAATGGTTGAAGAGAGATGTAGTTATTCCCTATTGAACAGGAGTCACTTTGATGGGTTTGATTTGTTTAATGTTAAAGTTTGCTCATTTTGTGTAAGAGCTCAGGGAACCAAAACCTTCAGAACTGTGAAGAGAGCTGTTCCCTTATCTAGTGTGGCAAGGCTGTTCCTATCAAAACTGGTTCCTGCACTGTTTTCCTCTTAAATTTGTGTCAGTGTTCTATGAGAAATGGTGTGTGAGTCTGGTACTTGATTAATTTATTTATCAATACCTCCCAAAAAGGGATTACTTATTTCTGTGAATGGAGTCTCTCCATGTTAAATCATCTTAATTCTGGTGAGTGCTGTAAAAGAGCCAGGGCAATCTGAATATTTTTTTTCTATTATATAGCCTGAAGGGCCAGAGGGCTGCTCTGAACTTTATCAGAAACTGAAAAGAAGGGTAATCAATGCTTTAAAAATTAAGAAAAAAGCAGGCCTCAATATCTGTGTGTTCCCAAATTCTTTCATATATACTCTGAGAGATAACTTGCGTGGGAAAATCAACTGCCTATGAAGTTATACTTAGATATTTTTGCTGGGGAATTTGTGAAACCTAAAAAGTGCTTGCTTGTGCTGTTCTTGACTATTGCGGCTGTCATCCCTCTTAGTTCTCTTCCTCTGTATTGTTTGAGGCTCAAGGACCTGTAAACAAAATCTCACTACACAGGGATGATGAAGCTCTGGCCTCAGTTACAAAGAACCATTTCTGACCTGCAGGAATAACTGTGGTGTGATGCAAAAATATTACATGAGAAAGTTGAATTGTTGAAAGAGGAATGAGGACACATCTAGTTTACACTGCGCGGAATTTACAGCTGGGGACCCTGTAAGTCATCTAGATGGTTGCTTCTCTCTCAGGCAGTTGTTGAATGAGACCTCAAGCTA
This sequence comes from Tetrao urogallus, assembly GCF_951394365.1. Taxonomy (NCBI): domain Eukaryota; kingdom Metazoa; phylum Chordata; class Aves; order Galliformes; family Phasianidae; genus Tetrao; species Tetrao urogallus. Next base: position 40,665,827 of record NC_136815.1, on the reverse strand, counting down.
TGGTGGCTGATGAAGATGATATCTTTGTTCTGTGCATGTTTTATGGGGAAGAGCATCTTTGTGGAACAGTTGGTTTAAAAAAAAAAAAAAGAAATACATGCAAACCAGAAAAGACCGCTGACTTTTTTAACTGTTCTAAGAGACGGTCTGACTCTTAGAATTCTTAAAGCTCTAATGAAGGCCTCAGCATGTCTGCCTCGTAGACTCAGCTGGTCTAAAAAAAAAAACCAAAAACCTCTCCAAGTGGATACTGTAGTTCAGAGAATTGAAATAGGGGTGACTGGTATGCAATAGAAATCAACAGTGCACTTTTCTAAATCATAGAATCATAGAATGGCCTGGGTTGAAAAGGACCACAATGATCACCTCGTTTCAACCCCCTGCTATGTGCAGGGTCACCAACCACCAGACCAGGCTGCCCAGGGCCACATCCAGCCTGGCCTTGAATGCCTCCAGGGATGGGGCATCCACAACCTCCTTGGGCAGCCTGTTTCAGTGCATCACCACCCTTAGGAGGAAGTGTGAAAAACTTCCTCCTAATATGTAACCTAAACCTCCCCTGTCTTAGTTTAAAATCATTCCCCCTTTTCCTATCATTCCCCCATGTCACTATCAACCCATGTAAACAGTTGTTCCCCCTCCTGTTTATACGCTCCCTTCAAGTACTGGAAGGCCACAATGAGGTCTCCCCTGACTCTTCTCTTCTCCAAGCTAAACAAGCCCAGTTCCCTCAACCTTTCTCCATAGAAGGGCCCCAGTCCTCTGATCATCTTAGTGATCCTCCTCTGGACCCACTCCCAGAGCTCCCTGTCCTTCCTGTCCTGGGGGCCCCATACCTGGACATAGTAATCCAGATGGGGCCTCACAAGAGCTGAGTAGAGGGACTTTTCATTTAAAAGCATGTGGTGACAGGATGAAGGGAATAGCTTTTAGGAGGAAGAGGGTAGATTTGGACTAGATATTAGAAAAGAGCTCTTTACTGTCGGGGGTGGTGAGACATTGGAACAGAGTGCCCAGAGAGGCTGTGGATGCTCCTCCCTGAAGGCATTCAAGACCAGGCTGGATGGGCTTTGAGCAACCTGGTGTAATGAGAGAGATCCCTGCCCATAGCAAGGGGATTGGAACTAGATAATCTTAAAGGTTCCTTCCGAACGAAAACCATTCTATGATACTCTGGTGGTGCCCACTTGTTCTAATGAATGGAAAAGGATTCTAGAAAAATTGTATTAATTTAACAAGCAGAATTACCCCAATGATCATCATGTTACTAGTGATTCATCCCAAGGCGGAAGCTTGAATAGGGCTGATCTGTACACGTAAAATTGCTTTCAGATTCTTTGTTACTTCACTAAGTCAACAACTCCTCTTCTTCACTGGAGAGGAGGTGGCCTCCATAGAGGACTTTGATCACATCTCTCATACCTACATGTGTAATTTTTCATGCTAAAGGAGCATGTAGTAGCAACTGTCAGCACTCAGTGTTGCTTACTATTATGCAAGCTGAAAACATCTGAGGGCTTTACAGTGCTGACAAATGCCAACATGCACCCTATAAAGTGGAACTGGACAGCTGAATGTTGCAGAAGTTATTTAATTAGTTAACTTGGAAGTGTGGGTAGAGATCTATCATTGCTTTGAAAAGAAAATATGAGGCCAAGTGCCCAGTCCTGAGATGGATTCATGTATTTGTGTAATCCTTAATGTTTTGAAATATGTGGAGTAATGTATATGAGGAGGTAACTTAATCAAAGAGATGCTTATGTGTTCACAGCTCGTAAATTTGGATGAAGTCCGAGAAAGTAAGTTTAGATTAATTTAATTCTGTGAGGTTATTTTTAGTAATTGCTCTACTAAATTAAAACTTCATTACATGAACACAGGTAGAGCTCCAGCATTCCAAAGAAGATTGAAAATGACTTTTTAAAACTCACCCTACTCATTAATGCTCTTTTTTTCCTCTCTGTTAACCTGACTGGAGTTAGAAGCTGGGAACCAGCAATATGTCTGTTCCAGCTGTGTTACCTTTTGGATAGTACTTGTTGTGTGACGTACAAAACATTTGAAACTTGCTGTTTGTTTGTGCAAACCAACAGTCACAAGCAACCAAGCTTTTACCCAGGTACAGAGCTTTCTTTAGGTCATCAAACCCGCCCTTCGTGTGGATGGTGTTCAACCTGGGCAACAGTGGCAATACATATTTTAAATGAGTAGTTTAACAAGCTCAGATTTAATAGGGAAGTGGTGCATGAATTTCTGCTTGTTAAATATGACTGCCTTAAGGGATTAAAAAAAAAAAAACACCAAAAAACAACATAAAATAGTTTAGAGTTGCATGATTAAAAATAAAAAGGTTTTGACTGGTCGAGATTCTATCTGAGCGGTTTGGCTTCACTGAGCAGCCTTTGCATTAACTTTTTGCCAAATGCATTACGTTTGCTTATGATAAAACACTGTTTTGGGGTCAAGTTTGAAGTGCTGGTCAGTAAGGTATGCATCTGAGCTTATAGCTTTTGTCATTTAAATACATACCGTTGGCTTCCTTGATCACAAAAATCAGAATTAGTAATCAAAATACATTTTCTGATTTGAGATAAATATACTCCAGATGGTGGGTTTGTCATCTAGGACAATTAAGTGTGTTATAAGGGCTAGATATGTGTAAAAGAGGGAACTGGATATTTTTTAAAATAAAATAGTAATTGGAAGTGTTGCTCTTTTCTAAGCAAGGAGTTTGGTTTTACACTGGAGTTGACACCTGCTCAGTATCACACTCTGCTTCCAATGAGCTTTGTGTAGCTCTGTTACCTTTCCTCTGTGCAGCCAAGAGTGAGTCTGTGTAGTTCATAATATCTCACAGTACATAGATGAACACTTTCAGCAGTGGGCACCTGTATTGTATGAGAAGAAATTTGTTGATCTCAAGCGTCGTTGTCTTAAACCTGCCAAACTTGCAAAAGAAAGCACCTTTTTTTTTTTTTTCCTTCAGTTTCTTTGCTTTAAGTGTAGTGGAGTTCATTCTCGTGTGTTTGGAGCAGTATTTAAATTTCTTTTTTTATTTCTACTTTTTAAAAGAAATGAACCATAAACAGCCAGCTCAATTGCTACATAAATTCCTTTTGTGCATGGCATGTCCTTGAACTGTATTTTCCTAGTTTCACAGCGTATGCAACAGGCAAAGGAGTGGGGGGGGGAGGAAGGCAGTTCCAGTGACCAACTGAGAACATCTCATAAATGCTTTTTTTTTTTTTTTGCTTACATTTTATATCTTGCAACTACGCAGATGCAAAATGCAGTATGTTTGCAGTTTAAATAATTTAAACTGCATTTGGAATTAGAATTGAAGGATGAGCATTAATATAAGTATCAATTTGTTTTTATCAGCATCAAGGCCTGCGAGGGAAAGACATGATTTTATTCTTCATAGACCCTGTGATAACTGTTGTTCTAATGCAGACATGATTAGGAAATCAGTAATGAAGTGTCAGATAGCTTCCCTGGCAGACACATCTGGCCTGAAACTGGGGTTTTTTTTGCTTTTTTAAATTTTTTAATTTTTTTTATTTTTTAATTCCTGCTGTGTGCCTCAAAATCAGGAACTTGCTTTCTTTCATGCTACAAAGTGCTTCTGCCATAGGTAAAGTAGGAGTGGACTTCCAAAAGAGTAGGGACTGACTAGACACAACTGCAACCCTAATCAGGAAAAGTGGGGAGGAAAGTCGCTGGGGAGTTTCAAGGTGAGGCTGGCTCAGGCCCTGGGCAACCTGATCTAGCTGTGGTGTCCCTGCTCATTGCGGGGGAATCAGACTAGTTGGCCACTGAAGGTCCCTTCCAACTCTAAGGATTCTATGATTGTATGGTTCTAAATTATACTGTGAGCTGTTTTTGTGTGCCTTAAGCATTATAAGAAACTGCATTTCTTTGAATGTTCTTTGTGGAAGGAATGAAATAGTGTTTTGGAATGCTTCTACTGAGCAGTTTTCTTCCACCAGAAATGTTTTTCAGCTACTAGCTCTTCTGTTTATTGCTGTAGTCCAACTCTCTGTATAGAGATCAGTCTCAGACTCAAGCAAGCAAACTCCAAATGCATGTAGCTGCTGTATTTCCAAGTGTAGCTGAAGTGAATGGTGTTCTAGCATGGCTTGGGTAGATCATGCAGCAGAGCTGAACAACGAATTACATCCAAGAATGGCAGTCTGGCAAGAAGAAAAACTGGGTGGGCAGGTTGCTGATGTTTGTAAAAGCTTTTTGTCCACAGCTACTGGAGTGCAGTATGCTTGAATACTCAAGTTTGAGGTAAACGTGGCAAAACGTTAACAGCAGCAGATCAAGTTGTCCTGTACAAAATTGTGCTTAACTTGACCCTGCTGCATACTGAAGTATCCATTGCATTTTTCTGTATTAGTTGATTCTGTGTTTCGTGATTCTTGCTGAAAGCAGTTCACGTTATTAAGCTTTTTGTAAGTTCTCTGGAGCCCAAGGTTTCTTAAATATTTTTGTCAGTGTTCTTGCTTGATACAGCAAGTCCTGTAGTTTTTTGAGAGAGGGTTCTTTGTTTTGGGAATTTGGGGATTCTTTGCTTCCTCTGGAAGATACTAAATTAGAGTTTTCCTCTTCCCAGAATCCCCTCAGCTGTAGAAGAGGCTGCAATAATGTAAACCATGTAACTTCCATGAATCATTCTGGGTAAAGCATGACTCTTAAATTTGAGTATCCATTCTGTGGTCTTTTCTACTAAGGTGTTCAGCCGTGCTATCTACTAAGTCTTAAGATAGTTATGGTTTTGCAAATTAGATAGTTGGTTAACTAGAAAATCAGCTGAGACTGATAATCTGTTTTTATGTAACCTGTCGATTTATCTGCAGGTGAAATGGCTGTCAGTAATTTCTAACCATAGATTTTTAGTGTTTAGCCTTTTCAGCTCCTCGTTGGTTTTCACAGGTGTGAGTCCTCCCAGTTTCTCATTTGCAGCGTCAGCTTTACCAAGCTATGTGAACTACATTCTAAAATAATGACCCCATTCATATGCACAAACAAGGTGGTCTTGTGTTCCCTCTTTGATTCCTAAACCAAGTTTACCTAAGGACACATTGCAGCTTAGTGGAAGCCCTTATTAATATACTGAATTGTTCTTGTAGTGGGGAAACTTAGTGTTAAGGAAATAATAATGTATTTTTTTAATAAAAATAACCTGTTTGAAGCCAGAGAGAAATGCACAAATACCCTCATGCTGTCCTTAAGTTCATTGCAACAACCGAGGGATATGTTCTATGACAGTATTTTTTGTTTTAAGATGATAAATTGATGTACCTTGGATTGGAATCCAAGGGGTAGGGATTGCTTTAGTGTTACCTTAAATGTGTGCGGTTTAGATGCCACTCCTCTGCTCCTCACCTTGGGAATGCCAAATTAATTCCATCTTGGAGAGTGTTCAGACCACTGAAGCTGCACACTTGACCCAGCTTGTGAAATGAATCACAGGGTCAAGTATGGGTAAAAGAATATTTCTGTGATCACTCCTTGCCAACAGACAAACAAATCTAGGAGGGAAAAACCCAACCTGTTATAACTAGTGGCTACACTAAACCATTTGGGAAGTATGTTTCAAATTCAAAACTGTCTGTAGTAACTGTCACAATAAGTGCAGAGAAGTTGGGGGTCTTTCTTTACAATCCTTGTGTAAAGATTGAGACACAACTGAAAACTTGAGGGTTATGGACTTCCAGATAGTGGAAAATGTTTTATTGTGTGTACTGATTCTATACTCCTAATAAAACACATGGTTATTCTCTGGAAAGTGAAAAACTGGGAGAGATAATCTGTAAAATGTAATGTTACTGTATGCTTCTGTCTTTAAGGACCAAATTATATGTATTCCACCACCCTGGAGGTGTTCAAGGCCAGGCTGGATGGGGCTCTGAGTACCCTGGTACAGTGGGAGGTGTCCCTGTCTATAACAGGGGATGGAACTAGATGGTCTTAAAGCTCCCTTCCAACCCAAACCATTCTATGATATTCCATTAGTCCTATGGTTTCTCTTGGCAAATCTGATTATTGGCAAAACTGATCATTTCTTCCTTCTCTGCAGGGGAGGGCTGGCTGAGAGATTGTGTCGACTGCAGAACAGAGAAAGATCTGCTATTAGCTTTTGGAGACATCAGTGCATTTCAGATGCTAAAATCCCATCAGGTAAGAAGCAGTATACACATGTAAAAGTACATATATGTATGTGAAATATAAACATGTATATGTAAGTATGTATGTGAAAGTACATATATGTATATGTGCATGGGGCCCCTGTAGGTGTACTACTGAAGTTTATAATTTGATGTTGCCTGAATTGGGCTTAGTGTTTTCTTGATGCTTTTGAGTTTGCAATATCCCTGTTACGAAGACATTTAAATCTGAAGGGTAAAAATCTTCTTTTAAGTATCTTCCATCTACTAGATTCTTTAGAACTCTTTGCTTTCCAACACTTGGGAAAATTGTGTTTCTAGCAGTTGTTAAGACAAGTCAAGGTTTATTTTATGGACGTGCATATTTTTTTGTTCTTATAATTGTAGAATCATAGAATCACAAGGTTGGAAACAACCTTCAAGATCATCTAGTCCAACCATCCTCTCATAATGTCTTTATATCCACTTCTTCCTCTTAACAGTTATTTTTTTTTTGAAGACACCCATGTTCATGGGTAATTTCTGAAACTGTGGATGACGGCAAACGTAGACAAATGAACACAACTGTGAAATGAGTGTGAAACATAACTATAGGGATGCTCTTCCCAAAAAGAAGGGGTAGGAGTTCAACTAATTAGTTCTAAGTGACCGATAGCACCATCTTTCAGTAATGTTTGGTAGGAGATAATAGATTCATAGTCTAAGAGGCTTTTTTGTCAGTTTGTATGTGACTGTAGGATACAAAATGTCAAGCCTTTATTCTTTATTAAGCCCACTAATTGTTTCTGAGCACATATTCCATTTGTTTTTCAGAAAGTCCTCTGGTCTTAATTTGAAAACATGCGGATAAGGGAATCTATCATTTGCCTTGAGAGTTGTCCTTAATTCCACTCAAAGTTTTTGTTTTTTGTTTCTCAAATCTGGGTTTGTCCGGCTTCAGTTCCCATCTTTTGTTTTTCATAAAGTAGTTCTCCATTGGATTCATGAGCTCTTTAGTATGTGGCATTTTCCCTCTCTGACGCTTGCATAGCAAAATCATGCTGCTTCACAAATTTCATAAACTAAACAGAATAAGCTCTTTAAGGAGTTCTAGAGTTTTTTTTCTTCAATCTTCATGGTTCTTTACTACACATTCTCAAACTTTAAACAGGGTCTTAGAAATGAGGGCAGCTACTCCGTATGTATCCTTTCAGTGTTAGTCTTGTCAAAACAGAAGCTCAGCTTCTGTTCACTTCTAGGCCTCCTGTGTGTTCAGGGCACTTAAGTAAGGACGTGGGTCTGGTTGTTTTTGATCACAGGATGATTGTCTGATGTGATTCCATAACTTCTGCAGCTGTTGATTTCTGAGATCAAGTCTCCATTCTCCAGTTACCATTCACTTCTTTTATCTACGCAAAGGAAAGTCATTGATGAAACAATTTTAATAGCGTTTACTCTCAAATCCTGCTGGAACTGCTGCTGTTTAATTATGGGTTTCCACTGATGAAAAGCTCAAACCGTAACTTATAAAATTAGTTGTCTGAAATATGTTTTGTATTCCACAAAGCGGCATCAGAGAACAAGAAGTGTCATTAGTCAACTCTCTTCAGAATTGCTATCTATGTTGAATATGATACAGGAATGCTCACTGAAGACTGATCAAGCCTTTTGCAAGTTGTTCATCCTCCACCTGAGTTACTAATGGATAGGAAGTTCCTTCCCCGTCCTTACAGTGGTATGAGAATGTCTCCTTGCTTTTTTTCTGAAATGAGGAACAGAAACTGATACTGAATGGCTCTGTCGTCTTAGCAGTTCTTATTGCTGTTCTCTGTGCTAACGGGAGTGCAAAATGACTAATATTCTTTTTCTCTTAACATTGCATGTGTCATTACAAGAACTTGTTTGGCTACTCACCAGTCTGCTAGGCTTTAACTATTAGGCTGAAATATTCACAGAATCACAGAATTGTAGAGGATGAAAGGGACCTCTGCACGTCATCAATCCCAACTTGTCAACCAAAACATCTTTCTCGGCTAGATTTTTTTCTTTCAGAAAATGAGTCAGAATTAGTTAGAATTTTATGAGGAAAAAGGCTATGGAAAAATATGTTGCTCTACTGTAAAGTAAAAAAAAAAATATTTAAAATTCTGGAGAGTTTATCTTTGGGATGATTTCATTTTGGGAGAATGTCTCATAAGGCATTTCTGGGATATGCCTTTTGCCATCATGGTGAAAAAACATAAGAACTTGGGCAAGTTAGAAATCTCTAGGACAAATTACTGCTTCATTTACTCTGCAAGCATTTGCCAGAACTTACAACTGAATTTCTTTAAGGTGCTGAACATGCCATAATTTAGGAATTTCATTTCCAATTACCAATATTTCCAATTACCAATCCTTATTCCAAAATGCTAAGATAATAAAATTCACAATAAAATAGCTGTGATAATATTTGAAGATATTTTTTTCCATCTAGACAAAAATTAGCTTTTCATAGTTTTGTTCTTAGAATAGTCGAACAGTTTGATGTCATCAGAATAAAACTGATGTTTCCTTTGGCAACTGTCAGTCTGAATGGTTGAAATTTTAGTAGTGCAACTAGATGACCTTACGATTGCTTTTAGTCTGAAAGTGTGAAATAACCGGTAAAGCAAAAGCATACTACTGTCATCTTTTAGGTTCATACTAGAGATCTCTTACTAATCTGAGTTTCTTCTTAGATTCATCTCCCTCTCTTTTGCATAGTTACATATTTCTAACCCAGGCTGTTTCCAGGATTGTTTCTGATTTCAACAACAGAAGTAGAGGGAAAAAAACTTATCAAATTACAAACTGAACTGATTTACCAAAGGAATCTGAAGATTAATGTGGAGGATTGAAGTAATGTAAGAGCCATCAAGTCATTCTGGGTATTCCACAGACACATAGAACAGAAGTTTATCGTTAAGGCAAGGAGCAGCAATTACAAATGAGATAAGTTTGAGGTCTTCCTTCCATTTATGTCATCAGGAAAACTGTTTTTGGAAGTATGGGCCATTCTTCTCCCCTTTTTAAAGCATTTCATGTTATAGAATGTTTTGCTTTTGTTTTGCTGTTACTTGGTTTTCTATTTTATTGATTTCCATATTACCTCCAAAAAAATCTTTTGGCTGGCTTTAATTTTTTAAAATTCTTTTGTTTGTTTCTGTGACCTCTTTTGGTAAGTATCCAATGTGGTTTGACTGCCTTTTGGCTACTGGGATGAGGCAGCACCTCCAAAAAGAGTGCCTCTTTGCAGCATGCGTTTCTGTATTTTCTGAAACGCGTGGGGGGAACTGTCCCACTTATGTCAGAATCATTCTGCAGGACAGAAGAATTTGTGTTTTTCCCAGTTAGACAATTTTGGAGTGTTATGCTTGGCGGCCTCTCCCTGCATTGGGTTGCTCAAGTGATGATAGTTTTCTGAAACTGCAGGCAAACATGGAAACAAAGGTATCATACAGCAGAGGTGTGTATCGTGGGGGAAAGTATTTACTACTAATTGTGTTCTTCCTGATGGATAATTCCATTTCTGTAATCAACCTAATGCCATCACTGAAAGGAGAGAGTGCAGAAGCTTGCCTGCACTGCATGGCATTAGTTGGATGCTTATGTGATTTAAAACTAACAGATTGGCATCAGGCTCTTCTCCACAGATCCAGAATTAGTTGTTCTTCACAAGATGCAAAAGGGAGGCTGAAAGGTGTGCAGTCCCGTAAGAGTAAGTCTCTCATCAGTTGAGCTGATGGTTGGAGAGTACTGAGTACAAAGGCTTTTAGACCATTTGCAAGCTTTTTTCCCTGCCTCCCCCCGACAGTGTGCTGTGCTGTAACTTCCCTGTGAAGTTTCCTGTTTGGGCAAAGAGATTTGGACAGTTGAGGGAGGAAAATAAAACCAACCCTTTTTCCTGTCAACATCTGCTGCTTATATGGGGATTGCATGATGCAGAAGAAAAAGTAGTGCTCTTCTGAGTTTTATTTGGAAGACTCTCCTGTCCGTAGCAGATACAAATGAGACAAAGCAAACTCATGCAGATTCATTTCAAAAGTAACTTCTAAAAACTAATTTTCTCTGCGTTTTTTTTTTTTCTTGCAGTTGCTGTCGAAGCGCTTTTTTTATTTAAAATACTGGCATGAATTTTTCTTAAAGTTCGTAACCTGGTGAGATAACTGGTATTCGTTGGTCTGAGATGAAGATTTAGGATGAACCAGTGTGATTGGGTTACAATTGAGTGCATTAATTAAACTAAATTGATACCTAGCCTAAACTGTAGGCATTTCTTTCTAAACTGTACCTTCTTCTCTGCTCCTCCTTATGATGGGAAGTGATCTGGTGACTGAAGCAAGTGTAACATGTGAGGAGGAGAGTGAAGCCTTAAAGCTGAAGACAGGACTTGGGCATAGTAGTGCATTTTTTTCAGGGAGGCTGAAAGGCTTACAGAAGAGAATATGAAGAGTCACTCTCCCACCTTCCAGTTTGGGTGACTAGTTACAGTGTGGGAGAATAAAAGACTTTAGCAGCTTGAATGTGATGAGGCTTGCACAAAAAATTGTCTGTGGACAAAGAAAACAAGGATAGTCCTTAATATAGTTTCCTGTAAGCAAATTTAGACCATGCAGAATTCTTCTAAAAATACAAAAGCCTGAGCTTTCCTAGTTATTACTAATTCTTTGTTCTTGCTAATTTAATTAGTCTTGAGTTAATATAAATTAAAGAAATGGCAAGTAGCCAAATTTGGTGTTTTTTTGTTTTTTTTTTTGCCTGAACATGTTACAGCACTGGGAGGGAAAAATCGAGTATAAGCTTGTCTTTTTCAAACAAGAATTCTCTGTATTATTTGTGTTTTCTTATGAGAAACAATAATGGCATGCACAATCACTCTAGCTTATATATGTGCTTATAAAGAGTGTATAATGTTTAACGCAGGGCCAAATTCAGCAGCCTCTTTTAAATATAGAGGTGGGAAGAATCCATCATGTATGCATGCATGGTGTGTTTTTGAGAAACATCTTTCAGAATGGCTTCAGAAGCTACCAGCCCAGGAAGAATAACGTGTATGGTTCAGAATAGCAACCAGATGGTTTTGTACGGGCTGTGAAAATGTTGGAATCTTAGTGCTGTTTCTTGGCTTTTAAACGTTGGCTTTTGGATTGCAAGGGTCTGCTTGGTATATGCTGGATTGCTGACTTTGTTATGCCTACACCTGCAGTCTTTTGCATGAGGCGAAACAAAGAGCAATAATGGGTGCCAAGCAAAAGAATGTTTCTTTTCATTTGGTGCCTGTAATTTGACATTTTATACTTACAGGAATGAAAGTAGAACTTTGGCCTGAACCAGAAAATGTAGGCTTGGCTATTTTTCCACTGCAAATAATAAGTGCTGTCCCAAGAGGGTGTCTAATATCTCAGAATCGTGGAATGGCTTGCGTTGGATCATTTGCATTGAATCATCACCTTAAAAATCATTTAGTTCCAACCCCCTGCTTTGGGCAGGACTGTTACTCACTAGATCAGGCTTCATCCAACCTGGCCTTGAACACTTTCAGGGATGGGAGGGGAGGTTTCTCTTTAGCAAGGTCCCTCTAAAGGTAGAACGATTGTGTGATGTGGCCAGTACTGTTGTTCCATGCTAGACAGTCAAAAGTTAGACGTTCTTAGGATCAAATAATACCTTGAAAACAAAAAATAACTGAGGGACTACTGTTGGAATTGATGCTAGTTGACTTTATTAAATAAGGCATTGAGGAGTTTTCTTTGTTTACTTTATACTTCCATAATGTAGATCTGATCTGATCAAGCCATCACAACTGAATGCAGAAATTAACTTTCATTATGATATGAAGGACTGTTCTCAACATGAATTGCACAAGATTGTTTTTTTTTAACTTAGAAATTTATAGAAATATTCAGCTAGGATTAATAGAACATTGACCTGATTGTAATGCCTATAGTTCTTGTAGTTCATACTTCTAAAGAACTTGCCATAAAACTAGAAGTGTAACTTAACTTTTTGGACACAATTTTTAGAAATATCAGTTATGTTCAGTACAACTCTGCTTCTAAACTGCAGTTCGTATATATAATTTGTGATTGATAACTGAGTGAAAGTAACAGTTTTTTCTTAAAATGTTTTGTCCTTCAGATATCTTAATGCTATCATTAATATCAAGAACTGTACATCGTGACAATTTAGCTGGTAAGAAAAAATACAGGTTGTCCTGTCTGCCTTTGCACAAAATATTTTTTAGCAAATTTTCAATGATTAACATGGCTTAAGGCATCGTTATCCTTCTCCCAGTTCCTTGGATTTTCTTATGAGTTTGTCTTGGTTTTTTTTGTTGTGTTCTTTGGTGCTTTTTGTTTTTAGGGGAGGAGAGAGGCGAAGGGAGGTGTGTGAAGGGGAAACTCTCTCTACTTGTAGGAGTGTTACTATTTGATTTTGAAGGAAGGTACTGTCGTACTCTTCCTTTTGCCTCTTGTCCTGCTTACTTGGTTTATCTTTCATCCATGTGACTTGCACTGCAAGACTTGTGGCTGAGGAATTTCCAAAGCATTCCTTTCTCTTTCTTGTTGTGGTTAGCTATGACAGTCCACGTGTGTTCTTACTGGTAGATGTGCATGCTCTTTATTACTAGAGACTTTTTATTTTACTATTGCAGTAATAATGCTTTCCACTGTGCTATTCTTTATGCTCACATAAGAGTGATTTTTTTATCAGCATGCTTGAAGGAGCAGAGTTGTACACTACTTAATATTTTAGTAAACAACAGGTCTTAAAGTCTACAAGCAGGTGCCAGTAGTTAGTAGATATTCTTCAAGCTTATATTTCATTGTTTTCATCACTGGTTCTTACTTTGACCTTTGTGAAAAATTATTTCTACCTTGTGTTATCATTGTATTCAGACTGAAGATGGTTGCATCACATCCTTCTATCCTGTGAGTGAGACACGTTCCCTGGACACTGCAAAATTTTTAAATTCTCACAAAAGAATGGAAAAATCCAGAAATTCAGCAGTAAATGCTGCCTGGTTTTGGTTTTCACAGATTTTCTTGAACTTGCCTGGTGCTGCTTTTTATTTTTTTTCCTCCCCTTTATTAATGTTGTTGTTGTTGCTTCTGTGGAGACAAGTCGTCTTCTCCTTGTCTTCTAGAGGGGGAGGGTTTCTGTAACAGGCAGTGAAAGCAATACAAAGTTCCATCACTTCTGAGGAATGCCTGGTGCTAGAAGCTCTATCTTCTTCCTTTCTCTCTGAACCATGACAAGCTTGAGCTAACATGCACAGAGGCATGTTGGGTGTCCCAGCTAGCACATTCCAATCATGCAGAACACAGTAAATGAACTCCACCCCTGCTTTCTCTTCAGAACCTGAGAAGTATTATACATTCCAGTTTGTGCTCCCCATGCATTTATCTTCATTCTGTTAATCTTGTATGGACCGCTACCAGGGTTCTGTCACCTTACTATGAAGAGAACCTGTTTCTTAGGAGGGCTTTCCATTCAGGGCTGTAGGAGCTATTTTTGAGCATTTGAACAGTATCGTTTTAGCAAAATTCATGTGAGCGATATGAAACCGCATGTAGTCCTGTTGATGTCAATATCTGATGTATTTTTCCACATCAGTCCCATGGACCCTGTGCTTGCAGTCTCTCCAGTGTCTCATCAGTGTGTAGTAAAAGCAACAAAATACGCAGTCCCCAAGAGGTCATAACTTCTTTTTATTTCATTGATAGTTCCAGAATTATTAAAGCAAACTTCAGAGTTGTATTTTGGGCACTGAAGACAGAATGTCTGAATGTAATTTTATTTTACTTCTATTTATTATGACTGTACTCCTCAGTTTTTTTCCTTCTCTCAAGAATTCTCTTTGGTTGTTAAGAGTGAAAACAGACCAGCTTTCTTCTTAATGTCCCTAGAAGCTGCCTTTGGCATGGCAAGTGCATCCTTCGTGTTCATTCAGTGCTGGAGTGGCTCTGTGGCTTAAATATATGCATCTGTAATGCTATTTTGTTAAGCCTGAAAATTGCTGTGGGCCTTCACTCAGACTGTGGAGTCATGCTCAAGTTTTTAAAATGTTTGACATCTCAAGGTCCGTGATCTCCAAAGGAACTGAGAATCTTTTATTTTTAATCCTTCTGGAATTCAGGGTAATGTGGAACATCTGCCACGTTGTTGTATTAAAACATGTTTTGTTCTCATGGTATATATATACTGAAGGGCAGTATCACCCTGTGTACTGAAATAAAAAACAAATGAAAGGAGCTTAGCAGGGTTTGTTCATCTCCCAGATGTCTGAAATAGCATCACAGATGAACTGAGCTACCTCATGTCCAGGTTTCGCATTGGTGTGAGAGACCAATGTCCCAGAGGTCATCTGAAATTAAATAATTAACTAGAGACATGAGAGCAAATTTGCTAAATGGACAAACCCAAAATTCACCTAGCTTAGAATCCTCTTTCTGGCAGTGGCAAGGGCTTGCCAAATGCCTAGGAAAAATAATGCTTCATGATATCTCTCCCAAAGTATTATCTTAACTTGCACAGATCTCTGACTCGAGGTCTTCCTGATCCAGAGATAACTATGTTCTTTGTTGTCCAGAATAACTTTTTTCCTTCTACCAAGAAGCTGCTATTGGTTGCTTTTGTGAACTTGTGATCAAAAAAGCTCCATATTATAAGCACATATGAGGGCTGCTCTGAAAGCAGTGCTTCCTATTTTATCATGTTGTCCCATGACATCAGAGGCAGATGATGGTGGTATGGCAGTAAAGGTTGAACCTTCCCACCAACGTTTTGTAACGTTTTGTGAGAGATGACAGAACAGGGGCAGCCTGACACAATGGTGTCTGACATAGGAGTGTGTATGGAGCAAAGGTGTGGAATTGAATTCTTCCATGCTGAAAAAATGGCATCTATCATTAATGCTTGCTGAATGTTTATGATGACCAAGCAGTGGATGTCGCCACAGTTGGGGTCGAAGGTGTTTCATTTCAGCAGTGGTGACAGTGGAGTGAAAAACAAGACATGTTCCAGGTGGCCATGCAGATTTTTGAGTGCAGCATGCAGGTTCTTGTTCATTGCTGGTGGAAGTGCATAGTTAATGGTAGTGACTGTGTTAAAAAATAGTGTTTTGTAGCTGAGAACTTGCTGTACAACTTGGTGTTGTAGTTTGAATGGGAATAAATAAGAGACGTTACTTTCAGAGCAATCTCGTGACAAGCCAGTTTTTTCTTCTTTTTCCAGGAGGGATTCCCAAGGTTCTTGTGGCTGAGGAGTTTACAAAGATGCCCAAGTTGCCAGATTTATTCAATTATTACTGTTACTAAAAAGATATTTCCTTGTGATTTCTCAGATTTGGCTAACAGTAATAAAGAGCTGTTGATGCTCTGTTTGCCTGGTTCTGGATGCTTTCTTTGTCTGTCTCTGAGGACTCTGAAGTTCATTCCACCTATGCGTTCTGAGGGGGCCATGCTGCATCTTCTTATGCCAGGGATACTGACTGGCTTCTTGTCAGAGCCATCTCTTGCCTGCAAGGTGAGAGAAGCCCTTGTCAATAATTGAGAGGCTTCTCCAGAGCTACTTCCGTGCTTAAAAGGCTTGTTCTTCCCACCAGTCAGCATGTCGAGCTGGTTTCACTAGGTCTGCACATTTGTGAGATCTGGAGGAATTCATTTGTTTCATCGCAGTTCACCTAGCAATGGTTTCCATCCAATGATTGACGCTTATCATGGTGAAGCAATCTGCATAGGGCTGATGTGATGTTTCAGGTGAAAGCTGACCCAGCTTATCATTGGTACTTGATTTTTTTTTTTTTTTTTTTTTTTCTTGTTGGTCACAGGAGGACTTGGGTGCCTTTTGGATGACTATTTGCTGGCATGTTGCATCTCTGTGTAGGTTTCTGGTCTTGATGCAAATTGTTAGCACTGAGGTAGTGTTATGAGCTCCGATGGCTGATTTCCTCTCCTTTTAAATGGTGCCATTTAGAGGAAGCAAGTTGTACAACCTAAACGCACCTTCAAAGTCCATACTCAACCAGTTATGTCAGTACTTTTCTCTCTCTTCATGACATCTCAAACTATATGTATCAGGGACTGACTTTACACTTTGTGCCCCTGGAGTGAATAAAGTCTCTTTATAATCATGGGTCCAGATGCTTCAAATGGCCCTTAAGTCTGTATAAGTGAATGTCTTCTAACTTTTCTGCTAACTGCATGAAGACTGCTGCAAGGTGCTGTTGGAAAGGCATCTGGCACCAAAGGTGGATTATGTTAAGCAGTCCTCGAATGGCTGCTTGAATGAAGGATTTTTAAATGCATCTGGACAGGTGTGTACTCACTGTTTGTGAATGTGCACAGTGACTTTTCTTTTAATGGGAGAAGAAAGGTTACCTTCATGTGAATAAACTGAAGTTTTTGAAATGAGCATTCCATGGGTACTTGTAGTTATTATTCCTTCTCCGAGTCCCAGAGGAGCTTCTCAAGGACAGTCCAACGTGGACATTATAGGCGATGAAAAGTAATTGGATACTATTTGCAAATATGCAGCCTCAAGGTTTAGTCAAACTCAATTAATCCAGCCTGGTTAGTCTGTCATTGCAAAGAGCATTTAACAATTGTCCGCCTGTCCCTTCGTGCCCTCCCCTTTATGTTGTTCATCTCTTCTTTCCCTAGTATCCACTCTTATGCTTCAGTGACTTTACTGTTAGCAAGATTAGCTCACTCATTTTTGGAAAAAAGTAACAGTGAAGAAGGAAATCCGTGTGCTCTAGACAGCAGAATAAGGCATGAAGAAATATGCAGTGTAGGAATAGGCAGGGCTGCACCACAGTTACTGCTCAAAAGTTTTTAATGTTGGATATTGCCATGAAAATTGTGCATCTGAAGGTTTCAATTTCTCAGTCTATAATTGTTTTGTGAGTGAAATGAGGTGAGTTTATCAAGTGAGAACTTCTGTGAATTATCCACGGGTGAAAGAGGACACTGCAAAACCTTAAGGTAAAGTTTTCACACAAGTGAACAAACAAGTAAACTCCTCTAGAAGCTGTAGAAATTGCAGTGATCCAGCCCATCTCCTCACCCACAAATTCTCCCTTCAGTTTGCAGCCGCACGTTTGATTTATTTTTGATTGGCATAACAAAGCAGGAGCCAAATGAGTTGAAAATAAAGCTACATTCTGAACTTTGATGTTTCATCACGTGCCAGGAATTCAAAAAGCTTTGCTATGTTGTTTGAGAAAGCATTCTATCATCAGCAGTAATAATAATTTGAGCAATTAAATTAAGCTATCTCCATGCATCTAAATAAACAAATAGATTGTGGTTCTGTAGAGTGTGCATGTGTGCCAAGTTTGAGACGTGGGTTGTTGTTGAAGTTGTGTTGTTTTTAATGCAGAGGCATTCTGCTTCATTTAGTATCAGCTTCTAGAGTTTGGGCCAAGTTTGGCTTGCGAGAGATGCTGGGTGTCTTTGTAGAGCTTTTTCTCCAAGATCCTTTAAGGGGTTTTCATATAGATGAAGTTTTTGATATGCCTAGCATTTTTAACTGTTTTCTAGTCTGGGATATTTTAAAGAGAAGTATTAAGTTGTCATTCTGTTCTACAGTGATTTCTTTAAGCTGGTTTATCAACTGATTAATGTTACACATACATCATTGACCAGTAAGAATTTTCAAAAAATTTTGCACATGAGAAATGCATTGTTCAGAAGTGATGAAAAGTTCTAGGATGTTTATATATATATATATATATATATATATATATATTTTTTTTTTTTTTTTTTTTTTTTTTTTGGGACTGCTGGTGCGCTTCGTCATTGACATTGGTTTTTTTTGTCACTTGTTTTTTAAAGTGGGTGAAAATTTGTGTTGTGGAGTATGAGTAGAGGTAAATGTTCACTACTTTGCTTACTTGGGAGGCTGAGATTTTTGTGGTTGGGACAATTTGTTTATGACGACTTGGGGTTGACAGAGGACTACAATTGGAGCTAGTCAGGCAAAGTGTAATTCAAGTGTGAATATTCTAAATCCTTGCCTTTAGGGATAGAAAACTAGTCCAAGCTCACACTGAGCAGAAGTATGCACTTAAGCAGACTTTAGTCAGCAGAGTCTTTGGAGGGACAGTGCATTTGTTACAGCTTTCCCTTAGAAGGTGACAGTGGTGAGGATTGATAGTGGTGGCATCCATCTCTCTTCACCAGTCGAGCTCAAAGTACTTGACGAAAAGGATCTGGCAAAAAGCATTGGTTCTCTTACTCCTGCTCTGCAGCTCTGGAGAAGGAGGTCAAGCTGTAACGATTTGGACAGAAATGGCTGACATATATTGCATGGGGGAATTCCTGAAGGAACCTTTTATCCTGCTGGAAAATACCAGTCCATGAGAAACAATGCTTTGCAGAAACATGTTGCGTGTGATGAAAAATTGGTTTACAGAAAAGTGGTGTTGAGAAAACTTTGGTTTTATATTTCAAAATGATTTCATTTCAGTTCTAGCATAAAATGTAATAAAGACATGGAAATACGAAATGGGCAAAATATATAATATATTTTATAGAATTGAACATATTAAATAAATCTGAAAAGATTTAGAACCCAGTTTCTTTGGTTTGGGGTTTCCTAAAGGGTTGGGTCATTAGTTTGTTCTGAAGTTGCTCATAAACTTAAATATTTTGACTTATTTTCCAAAGGAAAGACATTTACAATTGTGAAATGGGCTTTAAAATAAGCAAATAACTAGTACAGCTCTGCTAAGTTCCAGTACCACGTTCACAGTTCCGCCCCTGCTTGTGCTTTGCTGTGGGAAGATAATTTATATCAGCTGTTTTTCTTGGGATACTGTGTTTTTTTAAATGCAACTTGTGAATCAAAATCAGTAGAATTGGGATACTGCTGCTCCTCTTCTATAGCATCATGATTTTCCCCACTATTGATAGCAGTGTTTAGCAGGTGGATAACAACACCAGTGATCAGAGTGCAAACTGAAGTGGAGTTAGGTGAGAAAGAGAATAAATCTTGCATGAAAGGAACAGACCCAGGTCTGTCTGAGTAGATCTGTGCAGACTGCAAAGGGAGCTAGAAGTAATTTTTTAAATAGACAGAAGTGCATAGAATCAAACTGTAGGAGTGCTGGTATATGTTAATGTTGCTTCTCTCCTGTTTGAGGACTGATAAAGTGGATAAGTTTTGCAATAGCTGCTTTTAGTCTATATATCTTAGTCTGTGTTTTTTTTCACATTGTCTCTGAATGTGAAACACTGCTTTTAGGTTCTTTGTACTTAATGGGTGCTGTCTTAGATTGGAGGGCAAATACCTGCTCACCTTTAAAATGGTGTAATTGCTTAAAACTTCATTTGGGTGTATTATGCTCATGTGTGGCTTTTCTGCAGATCAGAAAGAAAAGGAGAGACCAGAACATACATCTTCATTGTGCCAGAATTTTTCTCCTTATCCAAACATTGCATTCTTTTTCTTTAAATTCGCAGATAAATCTGGTGTTTTAATTGTGAAGATCTTAGAAATGTTTGAGGAGTGTATGATACAAGTTGCCATCTGCCAGCAGCTGGAAGAGTCTCCTGCTATCATTTCATCCGAAGACCTTGTCATCAGTACAAGAGAACCGATAATCAAAGTCCTTTTTGCAAGAGAGACAGCAGCTCACCTGAAGAGTAGGCCACAGGATGTCATCCACATCTATCCCCCATGGTAAGTAGAGAGAGAACTGGTCAGGCTTGCTGTAGTGCTGCAGAATAAGGGTGCTGCAGGTACTGTGCTTGTCATATTTCTGTAGAAAAGAGCTTGGAGGGTGCGGAACAGAGCAGTCTTGTGGTTGCTCATCTGTCTCTGCCAGGCTGATAGACTTTGGCAGATACCTTAAAGATAGCTGAGATAACAACTAAATGTAATGCCTCTGGCCTTGCTTGGGGCTTCAGTTTGACTTTCACTTAATATTTTTGTGTTTTGAGTGATAGAAAGGCAGGAGCAATGTCTTATCAATGATAAGGCCAATAAAGTACATACTTTCTCATTGCAAAGTAGTTCAGGAATGCTCATCTGTTGCTGTTAGTGCGGGTATAATGTTTCAGTGGACAAGTCTGTGTTAACTGTGTAGCACTCAGCAAAGAGTGCCAGCTCAAAATGGGGAAAAAATAAATGAGAGATTAACGCTGTTTTGTTATGAAATCAGTAAACAAGCCTTGATGGTTTCACACTGCTGCTGCTGTCAATGTCTTCAGTTCTCCAAATCTCTCTTCAGAGCAACTAGTTAACCTTTTTTCTTTTTTTTTTTTTTCCCAGAACTCTCTAAAATGTTTGGTCTAGCTTTGTGGCTTTCCTACATTGGGTTAGTTTCATGGTTTTAAGGGGTAGCATAGGGGGGTGAGATTTGTAGTAAAGTAACTAGTTGTTAGCACCTGTAGGTGGGAAGGTCCGAGTGTTTAATGAAAAAAACATCAATAAAACTGGTAAGTGGGGATATTCTCTCTCTTTCTCACACAAATTACTAAATAGGAGATACTTTTCTTCTAATGGATCAGCATTCATTATCTGAAGGTTTTTTGTTTTTTTCTCCAAAATACTTTTTCCTATTTTGCAAAGGCCCGTATTTATTATTATTTTTTTTAAGATCTTAAAGCTATCTTAAGATAGCTACAAATCTTTTCTGGATTCCCTAACTTGTAATTTCTCACTTGTTGAAAGAGATCTAGAAATTAAAGGAATATATATAATGTGGAATTCATTGCAGCTACAGATGCAAGTGCTGATAGGTGAGATGTAAATAGGTCAGTAGCCAGAGGAATACAGCTGAATAGAAATAAAATCCTGCTCTGATGTGTCACTGGTTTGTTTTGTTTATTTTTTTTTTCCCTTCTAGACCTCAAGATGCAATTGTTTGGACTCATTTCCCTTTTCTTTGGTGCTTCATTACATGCTTTAAACTTGTTTTTGTTTCCTCCTGCTTTCTTATTATGTCTCTCCCCTACTGATTTCTACCTTAGTTACATTTTTCTCTTCAGGTTGCTTCTATACCACAAGACACTGCCACAAAGCTGTATCTTTTTATGGAGATCTTGAACCTAAGAAAGATTTCAGTAACAGCAAAGCTATTTTAGCTAGGATGTGAGTGAAGTTGTTTTTTCTTTTACTGAACAGTTGCTATTGGTAAATGTGCCATGTGTAAGTCTTGGGTTACTCTAGGTTATTCCTTGTGTGCTTGGGGAAGATGCAACTCTGCATTGATAAAATCCTTTACAGACAACAAGCATCTATTACGGTGCAGTACAAGTGCAGTACTCTCATCTGTTTGAAAAATGTTCTCAGGTGGACATAACAACTCATTCCTGTACATATGCAAAGAGTATAAAGTGAGATTTCATGGGAAAACTTCATTGTTATACCGCTTCTTGGAGTGTTTTTCTGTTTGTTTGTTGGTTTTCTTAGTAGGATGTGCTTTTAACGTAAGCCAAGGGTTATTTCGTAAAAGCAGAAAGTTTTGGCTGAGTCTCCAGAGTTGCTTTCCGGGCTCTGAAGGCACTTTTTTACTAATCAGATAGGAACAAAATTTATGTTAAAAAAAGTTATGTATCTCATCTTTAGTCCTATTTTCTATTGTTTAGGCATTATCTGAATGTCAGTTGTCTCTATTCACTCAAAGAGAAGTGAAAATAACTTGGGCTGGATGACATTAAACTAAACCTATTGGCAGGAGATGTGGGGGATATTTTTGTTTTTGATTATTATTTGGCACTTCTAGTTTACATTACTGGGAAATTGGACTCGTACACACAGTGGAAGTTTCATCTATTACATTTCCAAGTTTCTATTCTGTTGAACTCTTGAGAGCTTTTAACGCTGAAACGTAGTTTCTGTTACTTTGTACTGAATTTGTGCTTCCATTGCCAAAACCAAATACTGCTTGATAGAATGCTCTCCTGGAGTATAGCATTTTGTGATGTTTTCAATCGTGTACACCATAACTATGTTATTATATGTATGTAATTCTGTGCTTTCAAATTATGTTCTTGAGTAGATAGGTAAGATAGCAGATGCATGGACTGCTGGCTTTGATATGTGGCTGCATTTCTGAGCAAAACTTGAGTGCATCATTTGAGAGCCTTTTCAGTATTAGACTTGGCTTTTTTAATTGTGTATGCTGGGAACTTAGTGCACAGCGTGGTATGTGAGATGTCTCAGACAGGAGACTTGCATAAGTACTTTGGGAGATGGTGTTTACATATTTGTTGACATGATTGTTGGTATTTGATTGCATACAGAATCTCATAATACTTAAGCACTAGAATGCAAGCCAATTAATTAAAAAAAATTAAAATACAGGCAGATAGCCAGCCAGTTGTAAGTATCTTATCAACTTGGACATTCCCCATGAGTGGCCCTACTGACTTCAGGGGGGATTTATTTAAGAATCTGTAGGATTGAGTTTGGATTTCTCTATAACTGGACATGGATATCTTGGATATATCATGGATATACTTCATATCAATGCCTTCTATCTTAGGGCACATAATACACTGGTCACTTGCTATAGGGAAAGCTCTATTAAGCTGATTAACATTTTAAAACCAGTTTATCTGGTGGAACAAAGAATTCAGCTACCTGTTCTCTGAGCTGTCTGATGTGAGCCTGCTCTCATTTGAGGCTGTATTGAGGTATTATTTCAATAGTGTATTTAAATAAAGCTTATTAAGTTGGATGCATCATGTGCAAGCATGTTGCATGTTTGTGACTGGAGGTGGTTTGTGCTTGGCCAGCTAGGAATACAACAGATAAGAAGTCAGCCCTGCCTATGCAGGTTTGCCATTGATTGTCATTGCGGTACCTGAGCAACTTTTTGAATTAAGAATTTGAATGATACTTCATGATTTTTACAAACTTGTTCTGAATCGTTAAGTGTTTCTAGCAGCTGGAAAAGAAAAAGCTGCTGAGTATATGTGCATTGGTTGCTAAGCCTTTATTCGTTTCACAGAAATATGTATTTATCAAAAAGTGGTGACTGCTTGACATTTCCAGGACACTTAAGAGTAGGAAGAAAGGCCTCTAAGTTCCACTGGAGATGATTTTATAACTTCAATTTACCTAGGATTTTTTTTATTGTTTTTTGTTAAAAAAAAAAAGAATACAAATTAATGTACCTAAGGAAAATGATATGGAGACATGAGTGTCCATTTTTCAGACAGTAGATCTTGAGCATAGTTCCTTTCACCCATTCCAACCTCCTGCTTTATGCTACACCTGCTGTCAAGTATCAAGATAAATTGACCAGAAGAAAATAGTGCAAATTCTTTTCCTTATTAAATTTAACAACTTTGAAAAGTTTTGTGTGTATTTCTGAAGTGAAACTGTTGAAGGGATGTTGATATTCATACAGTCATTGAAAATAACAAAGAGTGATTTGGATAGGCTCAGAGATCCATCCATCCAACTAAACAATGATCTCTAGCTCAGGAGGTTCACTTGTTGCTGATATCTGGATGGCTGGGACAGTATGAGGAGGAAAGTACTTCTTTGTGCTATTCTATTGTCTGCAAACACTGACCATTAAGAACTGCAGGAGACAGGATTCGTGGCTGGATAGCTGCTATTCTCTGTAAAAATTCTCTGTTTAAAAACAATTTATTTTAGGAACTCAGTATGGGAAGTATATAAAATGCTTAATGCAATGACATCGGCAAGTAGCTTGAAAGTTATACTTGTTTCTCTTAAGCTATGAAACCATGGGGATTCGTAATTACTCAGATTTGAAAGTGTTCCAGTGCCTGGTGAAAGTGTTTAATGTGAACTTCTCATCTCTACTTGTGTTACACTACAGTCAGGATCTCCTCAATGAAAAAGCTTTTAAAGAGTTCAAATTGTTATACATTTACTGTCAAGAAGAGCTCACACAAACCATCGTTACAAATCAGCTAATGTAAAGTAATGAAACCTATAATGAGAGTTCTTTAAGGTGGGCCATTGATATAAATGACTTCTAAGCAAGCTCTGAACAAGTTTATGTAAGAAAACAATCTAGCTTTGTGAACTTAAGCATTCTACTGCTTCAAAATTATCCTGGGTATGATGTAAGCTGTTTCATTGGCTTAACTGCAAGACCTAACATAAATGGATATATCTCTGTGATTTTAGCATTGTCTTAATACAATATCTTGCCTATTGCATGATCTTAACTTTGTCTTGATGAGCAGTAAGAGCGAGCTAAAATTCAGGGAACTAAAATAGGTATTTTCAACCAGTGTAACTGGTGTTAAAAAGTGGTTGCCCTCCATTTGATGAAGACACAGACTTTTTATTACTGCTGCTCTCACTGGTTAAGGGAAGCATTCAGGAATGCTGTTAGAGCTCACTACCACAGAATCATGTGGAAGGAAGGTCCTGGACTTTGTATGTTAGAGAAATGCAGAAATGACCAACTGCTGTTCTACAAGAAGTCTATATCCTTTCCTTGTTCCACAAAAGTAGTAATGTAAACATGAGTTAGACATACAGAAATAACATCTTTTGCATAAACTCTATTTCCCTACTTGCTCCCCAGGGAGACAGCTTCTCTGAATGCTCAGTTGATCATTTAGACAAAAGTGATGTATGTTCTTTTGAAATCTAAGCATTTATAAATAGATATCTGTACATGCAAACACTTATACATATAAATATTCAAACAGATGAAAAAGAGGAAAAGATCAGGAGTTATATCCCTCCCATCAGAAAGATGTTGGCTCTGTCTTTACATTCTTTCTTTGAAGATGTTACAATAGCAGAGCAGGAGAACCCTGATAAGCGGCACAAGGCTCACTCAGAAGATAAAATTCTACAAAACTTCAGAGCTGTAAAGCCAGTGTGGGCACTGTGTCTACAGTACATATGGAATGACCTTCGAGCCAAAGATCATATCATGTCAACTACTTGGAAATGCTTTTCAGAGATGCTGCAGTTTTGAAAATCAAAGCTCCTTTCAGAAGTTGAGACAGCTGCAGGTTTCTTGCATATTTTCTTCATATTTTTTGTTAGAACATACATTTCCTAGTACAGTCACTCAAAAATAGCTGAGTTCTTAAGAATAGGAATACTTTTATGAATAGAAAGTTGTCTTTAAGAAGCTTTTGATAACATTTCTTCAATGCTTTTGTTTTATCTGCTTTGATAGAGTAGTACTTAGGATTTACTCATTTTTCTATTTTTAAAAATAAGTTTGCTCTTTCCTATCCCCTCATATGAAGTTGATCCTGTAGAGCTGCTCAAGAATATCCTGTTTTATACCCTTAAAAAAGAGCCATTTCTTAGTAGCCAGTGAATGCACAATTATGTTCCTTCATATGAAGTTAAGTTCTAAAATGACGTATCATAAAAATACAGACCTACAAAGCAGTGATTCCCTGGGAAGAACAGTTCATTTGTGCCATTTCTGTGATTTGTCACAACCACCTGAAGCAACATACCTGGCATTTCAGATGTGGCTTATGTATAATAAACGTAAGAACTCAATCAGTCATTTAAATGAGATGGAATTGTTTATTTTTGTAACTATTCTATGGAAGTATTAGATGAATGTCATACTTCAAAGATTAGAACCCTAAAAAACAAAAATGAAATAATTGTTCTCTGAAAGGGGATTGTTGTGGAGAAAAGAATGGAAACACATTTAAAGAACTTGAGAGGCTTAAGAGACAGTAGTTCCAGAGATCCATAAAAGATTAAAACTGGGTTTTTAAACAAGGCTATTTCTAGTTTACTGGTTGATGGTATCTTGACATGCTGAGAAAAAGGGACTTTACATTGTATTGTACCAATGTGCTGGGTTTTTTTAATATATTTATTTGCTTTCAGCTAAATTGGGGGGTTTAGAAGCGAGGGATGTGTTTGTGAAGCAGCAGCTTCATAGCTTGGTTTTTAGATCAAGGTTGAAATGCATTCTTATCAGCAGGAAAGCCTCCAGCAGAGGTAAAATATGTAGCTTTGTCAAGATGGATGTCTTTATTGTGTATACACAGACCGTTGTTATGCTCTTAGGCTCTGGAGGGCTATGAAGGCTGGCCACCCTTCTGCCTGCACAGCCCTGTCTGAAACCAGCCTAGTGCCTTGTTCCTGAGAAGTCACACTGTGCTCCAGAGAGGGAACTGCTACCAGAATGACTGACTTCACAGGGGCCATTGCAGTTGGAAGAATATAGGAGGTGTAGAAGAGAGGCAATAAATAGCTTATGCTAGGGCATTGGTTTTCTACAGTTCTGTTAAATACTAGCTATGGTCCAATATTAATCACAGAACCAAAGAAACACCAAGGTTGGAAAAGACCTACAAGATCACCGAGTCCAACCATCCACCTATCACCAGTAGTTCTCACTAAACCATGTCCCTCAACACAAAATCCAGATGTTCCTTGAACACCTCCAGGGTCGGTGACTCCACCACCTCGCTGGGCCGCCCATTCCCATTCCAGTGGCTGACCACTCTTTCAGAAAAGCAGTATTTCCTAACGTCCAGCCTGAATCTCCACTGGTGCAGCTTGAAGCCATTCCTTCTAGTCCTATTGCCAGTTACACGAGAGATTCTACTAAAATGATTGTTGTGTCCAGTTAATTGGAAAAATCTAAAGTATCTTGCTGTGATGGTTCTAAACTGGGTAATTAGCACTCATTTGAGAACGTGTTCTTTAGGAAGAGAACAAAAAGAGGTGTTTTAAATATCTATTCCTCAGAGTCTGTGATGTTGTTTAAGTTTAAATTTTGAAGATTTTGGAAAAAAAATCAGTGAGAGTGAAAATGTCCTACCCTAATGATCACTAAAAATTGTTGTCTTTAAAATCCAATAATGTAGTTGAAATTTTCCAGCTTTTATGAGTGAGGAAATTCCAAGCATTTTGTAGTGACAGATACTGTTAGTGGGTAGTTGTCCACTGACGTCAAAAACAGAGGATGGTGAACAGCTTTGTTCATGTCAACGAAAAATGTACCGTCTTGGATAAACTCTGTGTTAGCAACCGAGCTATCAATGATATACGAGCAGCTTCACATGAGTTCCCATGTGCATTCACTCCAGTGCTGAATTCCAGATCTCATTTAATGAGCAACTGATGGAGCCAAGACCTGGCACAGCACAAAATTCTGCAGTCTGCTTTATTCAGTCATGAAGGAAAAACAAACTAAGTTCAGATGAACAAGTTCAGAATTAATGCAGGGTTATTAAAAAGTTGTGATTGTATTCCTCTGCTAATGTTTATGACTAACACATTTGGGACGTGTAAAACAATACTTAATTTGTAAAAAGACCGTGTGCCAAAATTCCTGCAGTAGTTTAACCACTAAAGAGCGAGTTCTGCCTGTGTGAATGGGTTTGTTTAAATGTTTATCAGCGATCAGCTAATCCTTTTAAAAATTTACAGTTTGAAAAATGAAGTTTCCTCTTGTTGAATTGCTGTCCAGCAGTGCTGTGTTAACTTCGTGGAATACAATGCATTTCCATAGTTCCACTGTGAAGAAACAGTTTAAAAAGAACAGTGCTTAACTCTGAGAGGGTGTGATGTGCTACTGTAATGGTAAGTATGTAGTTAGGATAAACATTTTTACGTGCACTTCTGCTGGGCTTTGAACATGCTGAATATTGCACATCAATATGAATTCTCACACTAAATATGCTTGTGCCTTGTGCAATTCTGTATGGATAACAAGGTGGACAGGGTATGAGTTTTCTAAACTGTCATGGCTGCTGATTCCGTTTGACATCACAGAATCACAGAATGGCCCGGGTTGGAAGGGAACTTGAGGATCATGAATCTCCAACCCCCCGCCATATGCAGGGCCACCAACCTCCCCATGTAATACCAGACCAGGCTGCCCAGAGTCCCATCCAATCTGGCCTTGAACACCTCCAGGGACGGGGCATCCACAACCTCTCTAGGCAGCCTGTTCCAGCACCTCACCACTGTCATAGTAAAGAACTTCCCTCTGACATCCAATCTAAATCTCCCCTCCTTCAGCTTAAAACCATTTCCCCTTGTCCTGCAGTTATCAACCCTTTCAAAGAGTTTACTCCCCTCCTGTTTGTAGGCTCCCTTTAGGTACTGAAATGCTGCAATGAGGTCACCCTGCAGCCTTCTTTTCTCCAGGCTGAATGGGCCCAGCTCCCTCATCCTGTCTTTGTAGGGGAGGTGCTCCAGCCCCCTGATCATCTTTGCGGCCCTCCTCTGGACCCTCTCCAACAGCTCCCTGTCTTTCTTGTACTGGGGCCTCCAGACCTGGACACAGTATTCCAAATGGAACATGAAAGTGTACTGTCTCAAACTTCTTTTCTCAAATGATGTATTTCACTGTAGGTAAGCAAAGGTTAATGATGATCTTAGGAGAAATAATTAAAGAAGGAAATAATTATTTCAAAAAATGGTATGTTGCTTTCAAAAATTTCAAACAAATAGAAAGCTATTTCCCAAAATGCAGTATTTCAAACATTTCTGCTATCTGGGGGATGGCGGGGTGGAATCTGCTGTTACTTTTACCAGACAGATTGGTTTCAGATTGGTTAGTAAAAGCTCATGGAAAAAAAAAATGCCTCTGCATTTGTATTTGTGGTGGCAACAACACTTGCCTTTGGTATATAGAGCAATTCAACTGTGAAATGTTTAGTGTAGTCTTTTATGTGTTTGTCAGAGCTTCTCTTCCTAC
The DNA here is from genome assembly GCF_951394365.1 of Tetrao urogallus. Classification (NCBI taxonomy): domain Eukaryota; kingdom Metazoa; phylum Chordata; class Aves; order Galliformes; family Phasianidae; genus Tetrao; species Tetrao urogallus. Next base: position 40,637,006 of record NC_136815.1, on the reverse strand, counting down.
TAGTCTTCTGATTCAACAGTAACCATGCAATTTGCAATATGTTACTCCTCCCTCAGCCCTAGACTCTTTTGACAGCTTCCTGAGATGTCTTAAAAAGTATTCCTCTTGTTACTGTGCCAGCACAGCTCTCTGGCAGACCAAACATCTCCCAGCAGAAGTATCAGAGACAGTATCCAGGACACTAGAGGTGGTGTGCAACCATTAATTTTACTTTTGAGGGATTCACTGTGCATTTTGAAAGCCAAATCACTGATGTGGCTCAAGAAAGACCCAATGCTTGCCGATATGTCACAGGTTTTTCTTTTTTGCTTTAACCTCTTGAAGACTCCAGAAATGGTACCTCTCATTTTTCTTTCTTAAAGGACTTAAGAAGCCTGTTGAACTTTTATGTGGATGTTTCTAGTTTTGATTGTTCCTTATCTCCCCCTTTCTTAAGTTTGGCTTTTTATTATTATTACTATTATTATTTTTAATAAATAGCATGTATTTGTTATAGAGCAGATCGTGGTGCTGGGCGTGGTGCTGGCCTTTCCATTGTTTTCTTTGGGAGATCAGTGTCTATAGTCATGTCTGTGTCTGGCATAAGGGAGAGGACTGCATCTCCACCTTTAAGCTGTTGCTATTCGCAGTGCATGAGTTAGTGGAAATCCAAGTCTGTCCACATCTTCAGCTAATACCTTATAATTGTGAGCTGAAGCTGTAAAGAAATACCTCCATTTGTCATCTCTGAAGTGTTGTTGGGATGGGTGCTCTTGATCATAACTTTAAACTACTCCTGCTCTTCTCCCCTATCTCCCCCTTCCCCCCTAAACAAACAAACAAAAAACAAAACAAAACCTGGCAGAATACCTGCCAGAGTGCTGTGTGCTACAACAAAAGGAAAACGCTGGAATTTATAGCACTTAGATTCTGCATATGACCATCGATTTAATTGATTGTGTTGTAATTTGTCTTCCCTGGATGGCAGATCGTGTTTGCCCTGAATGTTGCATTTCTTGGAGTTGATGTTCATTTTTGAGAAACTTGGGCAGTGCAATTAAATGAGACTTGTGCTCATGGTTGTGTCTTAGCAATTGCTGCTTGTCTTCTGATTCTCCTAGCTTGTCATAAATATTAATTTAATAGGGCTGGTGCTATTTTCCGTGTTATGACTATAGAGACTGAGTAAGTGATGGATTTTATTGATATGAGGAACTTAAAGCTTTTGTAGCTATAAAGGAGCCCAGATTTACAACGTATCAGCATTTAACAGCATAACAGTTAATCTTGAACTGAAAATTTCTTATAGAGAATAAGATACTTTTTTACCACCTATCCAAGCATTTCTTACCTTCTATCTCTCACACAAAAATAAATAGGCCATCTTTGTTTCTTGCAGCCTCTTTTTGCTGATTCTCATTGCTTACAGTTTGAGAAGCTGCTTGTGTGGTGATCGTTTAATTTAGCTAGGAGATATTTGACTCCAGTTCACCTTCCCACCTTATTATATAGCAGGGAGACATTTGCTAGCTGTGCTCCAAACTGGACCTTTTTTGAAAGCAAACATCAGCATATCACATGAACAATTTCAAAAGCGCTCCACTGAAGCCTTGAGAATTGGCTTTGGTAGTCGATCACGCCAGATACAGATATAATTTCCTATTTCCTGATTTTTATGGGACCTTCACTTTAGAATGGAATCACTTGGGGTTTTCTAGTTAAACTGAAATTTCCCTTATTACCAATTTAAGTTAGAGAAAAAGAAGAGAAAAAACTATTTTCACAACTGAAACATAGATAAGACATTTTGGGAGGGAGAGGGGAACACATGAGAGATTTTATTATTTTCTTAGGTCGGACTACATATTAAAGTATTCTCTTTCTGAATCTTCTCTATAGGTAAACTGTACATATTTAGGATTGCCTTCATGGAAGAGGTCTGAGTTTTGAAAATGTGTGTAGCTCTTATCTGAAAAGCCTCCCTCTAATGAGATGAAATTTTCAGTACTCATTTTCTGAATTTTTGTGGATATTGATTGCAACGTTGAATTATTTTTTAAAATAATAGTAAACCTCCTGTGTTCCAGTCTGTGCCCATTGCCTCTTGTCCTGCCACTGGGCACCTCTGAAAAGAGCCTTTACAAAGGACTTCAAAGAGTTTTGTCCTTTTTGCACCCAGGCAAAGACAGCGTTTTCTTCCAAAACAAGATACATGTGGATGGTTATTGCTCTTGACTGGAACTGGGCATGATCATAAACAAATATGTTAAAGCTGTAACTTGGAATGAGAGGTCGTTGGTCTGGGCTTGGGGGAGATGAGGCACTCTCCTGCCTGTAACATCTGCCTTTGGCTTGCTTCAGCTTCCAAAGCTATTTCAGAAGTTACATAAGCAGTCACACTGGTGATGCATTCAGCACTATGCTTGTTTTACTACTTCGTAAAGAGTGTTTTCACTTGAGTATGTTTGCCCTCTGTTTGCTGAGTTAGTTGTCCCACGGTTTTTGGTTGGGACTGTACTGGAAACTGTATCAATTAAATCATTTCTATTGAAAATGGTTGGTGGGGGGTGGAGCTTGATGATCCTTGAAGTCCCTTCATACTCAATCTGTTCTGTGTGCCTATGATTCTATGAAGATAAAACCAAATAATATATCCTAACTTCGGGCTTTTAAGCACCATGGTCTCTCAGGAGTACTGGAGACCTAACTGCAGAAGCATTTAACTGTGGTGCTGAGCCTCAAAGGGTAGGACCATTTTGGATAACATTAAAATTACGTGAAAACATTGTTCTCTCTCTGCCCACATAAATGTTCTGTTGAAGGTCAGTGGTGGGAAAAACAGTTAAAAATATATCAAATCTTCCAAATCCAGTGAAAGACTGAGCTTGGTCCTCAGTGGTAACTAAGTGACGTCTTTGGCTACAAGGAGGTGCTTGGTGCATTGTTTTGGCAGGTGCCTTGGAGCTCAGCATGGCATGCCTGTGGCTGGCATAGCTTGCCTGTGTTCTTCCCACTTGGAGCTCAAGGTGGCAATGTTGTCAGCACAAGGCCAGGTAAAACCACCCCGCCTTGTACTCGATTGACTCACCTCTTGAATATCGCTTCAGTCCAGAACTTTTTGTAAAATCAAAGCTGTGTGTTTGTGAAGCTGTGGTTTGCAAGAGAGATTTGTCATGTTTGTGTGACACTGTATTTGTGTTCCTTTTAATAACCATGGGTGTTATCTATTTTGAAGGTGGTACTGAGCATTAAGACAAGTCACCACACTGTTGACGCTATTTTCTTCACCATCCTCCCTGCATAATGAAGAAGGCCATGTGCCATTGAGTGTTAACACCTACTTTCTTGAAGATTTTTTCCTGCTAGTTGTCATTGGCATGGCCATCATGGTGAGCAAAAGCAATCTCCTCAACTCAACTTCCATTTGTACAAAACACTTGCAAATGGTTCAGAAATGCTCTGGAACTTTGACTTCTCCCTCCCCCACAGTGTTTACAAAGTTCTGCCTTAAAGCATGCTTGCCAGAGGAGAAACTGAGAACTTTCCTGCATGCCACGGGTTTTTATTCACAGCTACCTCCTGGCTATGGCATACTTTTAGCTTGATGAAAACCCAACAGACCGTTCCTGAGGTTGTTTTTCTTTTTAACTACTTCAAATGATCCTTTCCAAGACTTTTGTGCCTTATGATTTTTGACATTTTTTCTAAAACTTATTTGCCATCCTCAAAGGGAAGTACACAAGTTTTTGTTCGTTATTCTACACCATTCCTTTTGACTCTCTTATCTTGATTCTGCTGTGGTAAATCCATCCTTGATTTTACATGATCTGGGAGCCATTAGACATACTTAATTACTGGGTTCACCTCTCATTCTGTGTTCCTTACTGAAACTCTGACAAGATCTAATGGACTTCATCCATTTAGGAGATCAAATGGAGTAAAAAAAAAAAAAAAAAAAAAAAAAAAACCAGAAAAAAACATTCTTGACATACTTTACGGTAAGCAGAGAGCAAATAAGATGATATTACCTTTTAATCTCACACCCTGCTGCTAACATTTATTTACAACAGAAATGAGTTTTTTGTTGAACTTACCTAGTTGCTTACCATATTTCATAAGGAAGGCAGAGTGTGTGCATCTAACTCCGTACAATTTCTGAGTTAAAATAAGTGTATGGTTCTGTCCCCCCTCTCCTGACCAGTCTGTCTCTTGAGGTTAACTACCCCTGCGTTAAGTGCATGCTGAAGGCTTCTGGCTCTCTTTCAGTTTTTCTGAAAGATTGATTGCTTGATAGCTAGATCTGTTTCTGTGTGGACACTTTGCCTACTGCAAATGGTGCAGCAGTTGTCCATGAGAGTCCTTGATAATGATTCTTTAATATGAAGAGTGAAGATTGGCTTTCAAAAAACAACTGGGTTTCTGGAAAATTTGTCAGACAGAAAGTGCTGTGTTCTATTTCCACAATTCAGATGGCAAGAGATTGGAAGCTTTCTTTTGAGAAATCCTTTTTTTTCTGAGATGTGTGGGAGACTTCCTTTTCAAAATTCCAGCTGGAAAAATCAACCTCCAACTCCAAACAGGGAATTATTTAAGATATGGTGGGTTATTACCACAGTATTAACTTCCTGTGATTATTTATTTCTGTAGTAATTGCAATATCACTTTTCTTATTGCTTTAAGAACACAGTAAATATGAAGGAATATCTTACCTTTGCACTGTTAGACTTTGTTAAACACGAAGTTTAAAGAAATGGAAATAAACACATTTTGAATTTTTGTTTTCTCTTCTCAAGCCAAAGGGAAAGAAGAGACTTCTCTGTGATTACAGAGTATCAGTAACAAGCCCTTATAGCTATTAGGAGTCTGAAACTGTAAGCATCTTAGTAACCACGTAATTATATCAATAAAACTACGATAAAAATAATTCCCAAACTTTATATACAGATGGTTCCATTTTACATTATAAAGGAAGTTTTCAGAAGTCCATTTGCCTAGAACAAAGTGTTTAATGGAACAGCATAATGATTGACCTCAGATCTGTGTATTCTTTTTTGAATGTAAATATGAATACCAAGGCAATTAACTCAGCAATTTACCAAGTCAGACAGAGTTGAAATTATGTAGGTAGGTATTGCTTTAAGCATAGTTGGCATGCTGTCTCCTGTGCTCTGATGGAATCTTGTTCAAATGTGTGTCAGCCCTGCTCTTGCTGTCTTAGCATTGGGGATAGTTCACCCTCAGGAAGTTTGGTTTAGATAAGTATCTGAAATTTTTGGGTACTGAAATCTGGAATGTTGCAGTGAAATCTGATGAGAACAGGCTCTCAGGATTGAGTCAGCAGTACAGTTGGATCAGCTTCTGTTGTTCAGCAATTCCATTGCCAGTTCCAGCCAGAAACAGAACACAGAGATGCAAGAAAAGAAAAACAAAGGGGGAAGAAGAAGTGTTCTTCAGGAAAACAAACAAACAAAAAACATATGGGTGAAAAAAAGTTGGTGGAGGCTGTGCACAAAGGTGAGGTTTTCCTGCAGCCTTGCAGCCTTGAGTTTTGTTTCCCAGAGGGCTCTGCTCTTAACCCTGTGCAAGCAGGGCTGTGCATCATGGCAGTTGGCATCTGGGCTGTTTCACTTCACAGAAATGCAAAGTCCTCTGGGTATGTAGTTCTCTTCTGAGAACTAGGTACTTGGAAAAATCAGCAGTCCGTGGAACTGGAGCATAACTCTTTAACTCTCAGAGCTTTACAAGGTGTTATGATGTGAAATACCGATAACAAAAATCATAAAACCATGACACAGATATAAGTTCTAGGGAATTAAGTTTTTCTTTTCACTTGCTTGTGTCGCAGACCAATCTGTTTTCAAACAAAAATTTCATCTTCAAGACATTTCAGCAGCTAGTAGCATAAGCAAGAAATGTATGGAAGAGTAACCAAGAGAATAGAGTTGAACTATTTCTTACAGTTCTCTGGGTATTGCTCAGTATTGCCAATTAACGACAACTATGTATGTATATATGTTAAGAGTAACTCTGTTACTCTTGACCAAAAAAAACTGTAGGTATCTTTAGTCTTCTAAGATTGAATTTACAATTTAGTGTTCCTTTCTTCTGTTGCTGGTGGATGAAGATCAAAGTTCTTAGTAGATTTTGTTGGGAAAGAGCTGCCCATGGCTATTTGCTATAGGGCCTGTCAGTTGCAGGTTCTTGAAATGGCTTTCTGAAGCAGACCTGAAGCTTAATCCTGTGTGCCACACATAGGAGGAAGTTCTTACTGTGACATCTTTCATGCTTTTGGCATTCCAAGGGTGTTTCTGTTGAGAGAAGGCAGAATGAGTGAACAACCAAAACACAAAGGAGGAGAATAGGTTTAATCTTCAGGGAGAACGTGCCCCAGCTCTGATCTCTTGTGTGTGTTGCGCCCGTCCCAATTTCCATCCACGCTTCAATATTGCAGATTAAATATTCAAAGATTTTTAAATGTTGGATTTTCAGAAATTCTTAAGTCTGCTTTTCAGGGGTGGCCTGCAATGATTTTAATAAATATAATTTTTGATAAGGTGATGTGTATTCATAAAAAATTGTTTCTAGGGGAAAAAGGGAAGAATTTTTCAATCCATAAAATATGGCTAAAAAAATTCACAGAATTGCATATATTTATTTCTGCATATGGTATAAAAAAAAAAAAAAAAAAGAGAAAGTGGAGAGTGTGTCAAGAACCAAGAACAGTACAGTGCCTCAGTGCCTGCAGGCCACCTTTGCTTGTGCTTGATTTTAGAAGGTATTGAGGGCACAGCTCACTTTTGGTGAGCTATAGTTAAATTTACTTGTGTGTGTATATATATATATATACATACATGTATATATATATATAGAGAGAGAGAGAGAGAAATATATATATATAAAAGAAAAAACTAACCACCTAACAGACTGTTCTTTTTTTTCATTTGCCTCTAGCTGCAGTGGCTCTGTAACGCTGACTAATGATTTTCTGGGTCCACTCTGTTTTATATATTTAAATGAATGAGTCTTCCTGTTGTCATATTTTCCAATAATACCAATTAGTAGGTGATGCATTGCTTGAATATTTGTGACCTCTGGAGAAAAGGAGGGAAAAAAAAGTGGTTTTGGGTTTTGTAGCTGCTCAGATGTGGCCAACTGGTGTAATCAACATCTGTGGGTTTCTTGCCAGGAAGGCAATGTGTTTACCTCCTCTGTGGTTCTTTAGAGAGCAGGTTTCCTTAAAATCATAGATAGTATGTGGTTGGTCAGTGGACAGACATTTGTTTGTCCTTCTGGTATCAAATCCTTATGCTTGGAGAAAACAGCAAACATGTATTTCTTAAATTCTCACAAATGGAGTGAGAAGCTGGAAAACTGTGGCTGACAGAGCAGCTACAGGTTTGGAGACTGTCACGGAGTTGACCAGATCAAAAACAAAAAACAAAAAACAAAAAAAAAACAACATAGAACCATGACAGAGACATCTGGATCTTGGTGTGTAAGGCAATGGCTAGGAAGATAGAATAACCCTCACAGCACATAGCTGATTAATTACAATCTATATTGAAAATGTTGCAACTGTTTTGCTTAGTGTTTCAAGAGCTTTTTTTCCATTGTGGTCAGTCATCAAGTCATTTGTATTTATTGTATAAATATCTGGGGGAATGTCATGTATATGAATACTTCTGTGCTACCAGTTGTACTTCCTGGATATTCAGGAATGTTGCATTCAGAAAAATTGCATTTCCTGCAGAAAATCCAAAGGATAGCTTTTTGTTGGTTTTAGAGTGATTAAATGATACGTCCTAAATTTTTTGTTGTACAATTAGAAGCATATGAAATAGAGAAGTATTTCATGAAGCCCTTCATTGCATTCTCTGGAAAAATAGTATTTTGTATTTTTTTTTAATATTCCATCTCCTAACTTTGTGCTCAATTGGAGTGGGGGAATTAGGGAACTCTCCTTTGACTTCATCCTGGATTTGGTAACAGCTATTGTTTCTTTCTCTACTCACTCTTTTTGTTACAGTAGCTTATTAAACTATGTGAAGATTTTTTTCCAGTCAGGACATTGTATAGCATTTAAAAATTTTGTCCCAAAAATATTATCATAGAACAGCCTGGGTTGAAAAGGACCACAATGATCACCCAGTTTCAACCCCCCTGCTATGTGCAGGGTCGCCAGCCACCAGACCAGGTTGCCTAGAGCCACATCCAGCCTGGCCTTGGATGCCTCCAGGGTTGGGCATCCACAACCTCCTTGGGCGTCACCACCTTCTGTGTGAAAAACTTCCTCCTAATATCTAACCTAAACTGTCTTAGTTTAGAACCATTCCCCCTTGTCCTTATAATAGCTGGACAAAACGTATTGGAAGAAGTTAACTTCCTGGCTGCAATTTAACAGAGACACTCTTATTTATAGTTAACTAACACCTACTTTAAGAGTAGAATATAATGCCATTTATTGTTTCATGCGTCCTGGTAGATGTTACCCTGGATATCATATGCACAAAACTAAAGAAACACAGAACAGAAATACCACCTCATTAGTCTGTGTTTGTCATGTCATGTTGTGGAGAAGGAAAACAGGAATTAAGAAGGGAAAAAAAGAGAATTTGTGTTCCAAAATCATGTTTTATGAGGGCAATTTACCACCTATTTGGATATTGCTATCATGTCTTGATCTCTCTGGAATTTGTTAACAGTGGAAAAAACAAACAATCCAACGACAATGCGTGACTGGCTCTCTTGGCATGCTTCAAGGCTAAGTGCCTTGAAGGACTGAGAAGTAAAAAAGAAGGAATCATAAAAGCTGGTGTCTAAGCTGATTTAAGCCCACCAGGGATGGAAAGTGTATCTGAAGCTGGCACTCCTATTTAAGGGCAGGCAGAAAGGATACATAGATTGGCCAAAGCGCTGCTTGAGCCTGTGTAAGGGCTTCTGGCTGAGTCACCTTCATCCCTTGCTAGGCTTATGTAAGCCCTTCTCCTGTGGGGAAAGAAATAAACACCAAAAATAATAGGCAGTCTCTTAAGAAGCAGCAATTCCCCCCAAAACACTTGAGACTGTTACCATGCTGAAAAGGGTGGAGAAAAAGGGAGGAATGGGGGGGGGGAAAAAAGGGGAAAATGAGCAGTGAATTCCATTAAATGGCACGTGTGAGCAGTTGGTGCCTGCCCTCCCTTCCTGAGCAGCCCTTAGCGGAGCGCAGCTTTTCCTGCGGCACAGAGCAGGCAGCAGCTGCTCCCACGTCCCATCAGCTGCGCAGGGCCTGGACTTTCCAGGCAGCGCTTGGCGGTGAGGCAGGGAGTGCTGCCTGACGTCAGGAGCTGCTCCTGGGAATGTTTTGCATTCCTCTTCCTGGCAGTGGTCAGGTGGCTTCCAGCAAGAAGGAAGGAACAGCCGCTTCCAAAAATGAAAAAAAAAAAAAAAAAAAAAAATTAAAAAAATGGGGGGGCGAGAGCGCGAGGAGGAAAAGAACACTTTATAATAAAAGTATTGTGGGGGAGGCACTCTCTTAAAAGCCAGATTGGAAATTAGAACCAGATGTTCTGCATTCGAAAGCTGCACAAATGTTAAATGCATCTATTAATGACTGTGATGGCTGAGGTATTTGGCTATCTGCCCCGCTTTAATCTCATTGCTCTGTATTTAAAAACAGTCGAGAAAAACAGATTTTTGTACCCGACTTTAGGCAACTTCTTTTATACAAATGTTTAAAAGAAAAAAAAAGAAAGGCACGATTCTTCTGGGAGATTAAGCCACATATACTAAAACAAACAAGCAGAAACATGGTCAGTGTTTGTTTTGCTCTTCTGTTAGTTTTAACATATGCTTTCTGCTGAAAGTTAAGATCTTTAAATTTGATTTGTTTCTTGATTTGTGGTTGTTGGATAATACATATAATGTGAGCTGGGTCAGAACATGTCATTACTCTTGTTTGCAAAGTACTTCCTATTCCCCTAACTCTCTCTTTAATGTCCCTGACAAAGTACATATTTAAAGCAGCAGCAGATCCTCAGTCTGAGCTAGATAATGTAGGAGCTGCCTTAGCCATGGCTGCTAACTGTGAGATAATTGCATCATAGCTAAAGAAAGACCTGAGTGCAAGTTACATTTTGCTTTCAAATCAGTGCCTCCACCTTGCTCATCGTAGATGTTTGTGAGCACCAAAAGCTCCTGGAGGGTGCTTTGTACGTCAAGGGCAAATGGTTTCAAACTAAAAGAAGAGATTTATACTGGGTATAAGGAAAAGTTTTTTACAGTAAGGCAGTGGAACACGCTACACATATAGGTGGTGGCCCTGTCCCTGTTGTTACTCAAGGTCAGTCTGGACCTGTCTCTGAGCAATGTGATTGAGCTGTAGGTATCCCTGTCCATTGCAGGGGAGTTGAACTACATCACCTTTAAAGGGCGCTTCCAACCGAAATAATTCTGTGATGCTCAGGGATACGAGATACCTGAGAATGCTCTATCTTCTGCAGACCCGGGGTGTTTCTCTGAAACAAGAGCATCTTCCTCCTGTCACAAAGCTCCATTTTACGTGAACTGTCAAGCTTTCTGTGTAAAGCAAAGACTGATGGAGGGAGGAAGCTGTGGTCATATCTCCCTTCTGCTTGCAGACATGACAATGCCCTGAGTCCACGTCAGCTTCGTAGTCCTTTCCTTTCTTTGCATCTCTTTGGAGGCCACCCTGCTCTGTACCTGGGTAGGGCATGGTGCTATGCTTTTAATCATTCCCATTTCCACATCCAGGGACAGACCCCATCCCATGGCAGGTTTAGCAGAGCTGCCCCCAGCCCGTCTGGGTTCTGGGTGGCAGAGCCCCTACGACTGAAAGGGCTGAATAGAGCCGTGTCAGCCTCTTCTGGTACGATTTCTTAAACTGGTCTTTCCTTGTTCACCATCACTACATGAAGCTTAATTTATTTTGTGATGAGCTGAGCTGATGTGATCTTGTGGGCAGTGTGCTCCCGGGGCACGCGGAGGGAAGCAGAGGAGAAGCAGGGCCTTTGGCAGCTTCACGCCGTGTTGACGAGTCACGCCTGCAGCTCAGGTGAGGCCTGCGAGCGCCCGTGTGTTTCCTGGTGTGGGCTGAAAGGGAGAAGCCACTTCCTGCTACAGGGCGGATGCTTTGTTGAGGAATTTCCAGCGATGTTGAGAAGTGCTGACTCACAGTATGCAGGCGAGGGCTCCAGCTGAGGGGAGGGCTGCGAGCTTTTGGCTGAAGGCAGCAAAAAATGTTGCTGTAATGTACTGTTTTATTTTTAGCAAGGGGGGAGGCTGTGTTGCTTAGGGTGAAATGCTTGCTCGTGGTTTCAAAATGACAGACGCTTTTAATTTTTTTTTCTTTTCTATTTTTAGAATTTGGAAAACAGGTTGTTTTGCTAAAATACAGATGCTTCTCTGTTTCCCCAGTAAATGGGTTGTTGTAAAGGAACCTTAAGGAGTTCATGCAAGAAGGCTTTTACCACCACTGTGGTTCAAAATATCGCTCAGAGTAGGAGATGCTGAAGCATTGGAGGCTGAAACTTGTTGGCACCTACTTGCCTGTATTTCTCACGCGATGAGGTGGGACTGCAGCCCCAATTATTGAAGCAGAAGTGTAGCAGGTATTTCATGGGTGTCCAACTATTTGGATTGTGTGGGCTGCGTTGGGTGAAGAGGAATTGTCTTGGGCCCTATATACGTAGGCTGCTCTGAAAGTAATGCCTCCTATTTATTTTCACAGAAACAACAGCAGATACCAGTGAGTACAGTAAGTCTGTTAGAGCAAATTCTCAGTTACAAAACATTATTTTTCAACATAATCACCGTGATTAGTTCTGCATTTTTGCCAGTGAGAACAGAAGCCTTCATGCCTTGCTCATTAAAACCTGCACCAGTGGAAGTGACCCATGGTCACTGTTGCCACTGCTTAAATACACCACTCGCTGCCTCACTGTGCTGACATCCGTTGTTTGGTCTCCATAAATGTTCAGCAAGCATCAATGAATGTCAGTGAGTACAATATCTTCTATATGGAGGAATTCAATTCTGTACCTCTGTTTCACATGCACTCCCATGTCAGATGCCTTTCTATCAGACTGCCCCTCTGCTGCCATCTGTCACTCAGCAGCAAAATGTAATAGAATGTTGGCAGGAACATTCAGTCTCTACTACCATACTACCAACATCTTCTCTGATGGTATAAGCCAATATAATAAAATGGGAGGCATTACTTTTGGAGCAGCCTTTGTAAAATATATACTATAGTTGGTGTGCAGAACTTATTTTAACCATTAATATTTTATTGAAACATATAAAATAAAAAGAGCAGCAAAACCAAAGCTGGTGGGGTATTTGACCCTGTTTTTGTTAAACATCAGTCTGGTGTTTAATGGCAGTACTTACAATTCTTACTAAGTTCTTAAGGTGCCTGTCAGAGATTTTTGATGAAATTTTACTCTTTGTGTACTTTATCCTTAATAATTATTCACAAATGCATTATCAAAAAGCAACAGCATGAATAAGGTGTGATTGTGACGTGAGAGATATCTTTCTGGTAAAAGAGGTCTTATAAAAGTCTGGTAGAGAGACACGATGACATTTTCGAGTTGAATATCTGACTGCAACTCCATACATGTCTTTGAAAATTTGTTGATAATCTTTTTATGCCGACTGAAAATAGAGTCACAAATATATATGGATGACTTTTCAGCAATACTGAACCCCATCTTCAAAATTCCTTTGTCTGAATGGAAAGCAAGATTGTGTATTTTTCTCTGTTCACAGGCTGCCTTTAGCCAATGTGTCACAGTGCATACACTTACTTGCCATAATTTGAGTTAGCACCATGCTGTGTACTCCCCGTGCCCTGGTTTTATCCAAAACAGCACTAAGAGCCACCAAAGTTTGGTTATTGTTGAGCAATGGATGTGTGCACGGGGCCAGGCTGGGCCACTTGGCTGTGATGGTGCAGGGGACAGGCTGCTGTGCAAGCTGTGCTGGCATGCAGGTTGGACGTGCCTGAGGTATTTGATTAGTGCTATTACAAGATCACTGTAAAAGCTTGGTACATTCTTTTTGTTCTCCTTGTACTTCTAGCAGTCACGTTGCAAGTATTTTCCCATGCCTTTTCCCCCTTTCTGAACAGAAAACATTGTATACTGTTTTTCACTGGTGTTGGCCAGAAACTAGAATGACAGAGGAGTCATTTCAAGTTATATCGCCTCTCAGAATGAAATCGCAGTGCTTGAATTTGTAGTGGCAAACTTTTGATTTTCATCTTCTGCTTTTTTTTTTTTTTTTTTTTTTTTGAGATGTGCTGTTGGGTGTTGAATATGTTTGTGTTTGTGTTATGTGTTTGATGTTTGTGTGTTGAACAAGCACTGAGTGCTTTGGGATGATCTCTCTAGGCTCATTCCCGTAGTGTCATAAAATGGAATAAGAATTTGTGGGGAAAAAAATGTTTGACGCTTCTAATATCTAAAATTTATGTCACCTTTTAGTCATCATAGCTCTGTACATCTGCATAAATAATAGCATAGAGCCCTTTTTTTAGATCTTACTGGTAAATTATATTAGTAGTGAATCATCTGGAGACTTCCAATCACAACACCAATAATTTTTGAATCCATAGCATGAACCAACAGATTTAGCACATACCAAAAACAAAGTCGAGATAGAAGGAAACCTCCAGATCTCTTACAGCAACCCTACAGCAGGTGGCTTTAGAATAAGTGATGTGCCTGATCCCTGAGGAAGTCCATTTCTGTCTTGTAGTTGGATAATGTGTAGCTGCTCTCCTTGGTTTTTGTCATGGGACCAAGTGATGGTAGCTGCCTGGAGGATCCTCAGCTTTGGCAGCAAAGAGGATACTTCCTCACTGGCTGACAAATCTGCAACCATTCTGTTGGAGGAGTGCTGGTGTGGCCAGAAAAAAAAGAGGCAAGTCACAGATACAGCTGGAGGCCCAGAAAGACAGGACGACATTAGAAGAGCTAGTAGTGATGTTGGTCTCAGCTGTGTGGAACCTTAGACTGTTTCCATGACATGCAGTAAGCTCATTTGTTAGCTCACCCTGTGAGAAAATCCCACTCATTTTAATGGAAATACAGCTCTTGCATGTGAACTGCTGCAGGTTTTTATGGGCAGAGATCATTGCAGGCTGCACACGCAGCAAAGTTACTCAATTGTATCCACTTTTACTAATGACTCCAACCTGGCCAGCTACCTATCTCCAAGAGAAGGCTGTTCTAACCATATCTGCCAGTTCCCTCATAGATTTTATAGCAGCTGCATAGTCCCTTTTTAAGAGTTGCATAAGTATATTTTCTTTGGTTGTGCCCTGGCACTCACCGTGACACTTGGAAAAATAATATAGATCTTACATTATTTCTAGCCACCTGTCAGTAAAATTCATGCCAAGAGCCATGAACTAGCGGCATTGCTTGTGTCCTCTCTAGATAGATGTGTCATCTGACCTGGGTGGACATGCCTCAACTAGATTGCTTGACTCCAGATAACCCCTTCTTCAATCTGCTGCTGCTGGACCCTTTTCTCATTTGGATGAGGCACAGAACATTCCTTTTTGCAAAGATCGTGTCCCCAGTCTTCTGAAGAAAAATAAATAAAATAATACATGAGTGTTGTCCAGCTTTCCAGGAAAAGTGTTGGTACGACACGTATCAATTTAGTAAGAACATCTACTCATTTTACAGTCAGCTTTTTGTAACTGTATATGCCTTAGTAGAATCCTGGAGTTCTTTCTAGTAATATCATACTTCACAGACTGGTTCCTGTCTTTAATATGTACATGTACTGCAAAGAGCTTTCTGCTTGTGGCAGTGTAAGCTTGTAATTTCTCAGATACATGGGTCTCCTCTTACTGCCTGTTCTTGTATAGCTTTCTGATCTCTCCACTATTTGGTATGTTTCTCTACTAGTTACACTGCAATCTTGGTAACTGTGCAAAATCTCAGTGATTCATTCCAATGCTCCAGCTATCATATTTTCTGTTATTGTGTCATTGTCTTAAGTCATGTTTACCGTTGAAAGTGAATCAGTCACATTTTTTTAATCCAATTAGTTATTCAGAGAAGTTAAGGAAAAAATATGGAACAGACAGTTAAGGAAAAAATAGCTTACCATTATTTTTTGTGGGTCCCCAACACTCTCAGCCCCATTTCAACTCCTGTTTTCAGGTCTCCCATTTCTAAGTCTTCTCTTTATGTTTTACCCTTTGTCTTTTCAATACCATCCTGATTTCTTGTTGTAATGAATTAGCAGATGGATCACAAACTATCATTTGAAACTTAAACTAAATCAAAGTTCGCCTGTTTTAAGGTAGCAGTTAGTTAAATGTGATGTTAATCTATTTAGGGATTCCCATGCTTGTGTTATGGCCCACCAAGAAGTACGTCAAAAAATGGGTACATCTGCATCTGTTAAAAAAGTCTAGTGCCTAGGTTGATCATTATAGGCGTTTGAAGGACTTCATTACCGACGAGTTTACATCCAGAGCCTCGAAGAGGGTGGACGTTCAGTTCATCCCAAAGTCTGATCCATTAATCTAGCTTGACTGGATGGATACCTTGAACATAATAGTTTGATCTCTTTCCTGTGCTTTTGATTCCAAGACCTACTTAAAAATGTTTGTACTGCTATCCAGCTGTGAAAGTTTATGTCCTTCTTTGTTCCTGGCCTTCCACAGTTTTATGTTCTTCTGAAATAATGAAACTGTCAAAGAATGCAGATGGAATCATGTTTACATAAGATATAAGTTGCTAGTTTTGACACACGTATGCCTGTACTAGCAAGTATAATATGCTGTAGGAGTGGCTTTATGGAACAGAATTTGGTGGGAGAGACTGGAGACTCCAGACTGGCTGTAGTCTGGTTCTGGTGGACAAAACGCCTTTTAGAATCTGGAACACAACTTCAGGTTTAGTTTCACTCAGAAAGAATCCAGTTTGTAAGGTCAGAAGGCTGCTCCGCAATCCAGACCAAATCATGGGGAAGACTGAGAGATTTGCTTCACAAGCACGCTACTGATCAGAACAAAAGGGCTGCTGTGGACACACCCGCGGATGACCAGACATCAGACCAGTTCATCTTTTTCAGTTTGGCTTGCCCTGAGGATTCCTATTGTCATACATATACACAGATGGACAGTCATAAATAGATAACCCAGACACTGCTGCTCTTGTAATGCTAACAAGAAGGAAAAGAGTAGATGTTCAGTTTTCAAATACCTGGGAGTTGCTCTGTCTGGTGATGGTAATTGTATGGTCTTCACTGCAGTTGATAAAATTCAGGACCTTATCCTATTTTATCCTTTCTCCTTCTGGAGTGTCTAAGACTGCACTGAAATACTGATATTGTTCCATTGTAGCTGATATGCATTAACTTGAAAGAGGGAAACTTTCATTCCCACGACTGCCCTAGAAATTGCTGACAACTTGTACTGTACCGTAGGCAAACAGATACTTGGAATGATAAGTGGGGAAACCAGTCTTAAATACTATTAACTTTGTAAAGGAACAAGTTCAACACTTACTGCAGTATGGGCACCTAGGAGACACTTGTGTGTGTTAGCTAAGGAAAGTAAGGTTGTGGTCCTTTCTGCTTTTAGGGAAAATAAAGCATTTATTTCTTTCACACTTCATTTTGGTGAAGCGATAGGGTAGATGGAAAAAAGTGCGTCCACCTCAGTAGTCAATCTTGTGATCTCTCCATCATCCTGCTTAGGTGCTGAGGTTTCCTTCCAGCAGAAGCAGGCAGGCTGCTGTGTGCTTCACGTAGTTCCTATGCAGGGTCAGCTTTTAGCCAGCAAGAATGTGTAGGCCAGGGCCATGGGGCAGTCAGATGTGGGCAGGTTTGGGCACCCTGTAGTGCACTGTTACAGCTTCTGAATGGCAAAGGTGCGAGTAACAAGTTTTGTCAAACATTTATTTCAGATAAATGAAAAAACAAGCTGTCAGTGTGTGTATGTGAATGTGTAATTGCCTGGAGGTGATGCTGCTATAAACTTAGGTAATAAAAACTAGGTTGAGATAACAACTAATGTACCATTCGGAATGGATGATTGCTTTACAAATATTTCCTTTTCCTGTTTTCTTCTTTCTGTAGAGAATACACGTTGCATTGAAGATAGATATGGAAAGGCTTGGCATCCACTAGTATGCCAGAGTTGTTCTGCTCAGTGAAGATGGGTGCAGTTCCCAAGAAAGACATCAAATATAGCAATTAATGTTCTTCCTTCATGTGATGGATACTGTATATATTTAGAAACATCTGAGCTTGTGCCCGAGTGCAAGTCACGTAGCGTTTTTATTGGTATAGTGAAGATCTTCAGTGTTTTTGTTCGTGATACTTGAGGCTTTGCTCCCAGACATAGTTTAGAAATGCGTGACATTCCTTTTACGTTTCAAAGCAAAAAGTGAGCCAGGGTGAGCAGGAAGGACATTCCGTAGCTCAGTGAATCTTCAAGCAGTTTTTCATTGTGTCATATTTGTTTTCGTAGAAGCAACTTTAAACTAGGGCAGTATCAGCAAGGAATTAGGTTCTGCCTCACATAAAAATGAAAAGTGTGATCATAATCTGCTCATCTGTAATGGGTGTTCATCCAGTCAGTTGCTATCAGGATATACACTTTTCCTCTTTTCACAACCTTCCCTCAGACTGATGAAAATATAATGTCTCCAAAACAACATGTTTTTTTAGCTTTCCTTCCTTCTTAGCTTCCCCTATTTCCACAACAGAGAAACACTAGTAACCTCATTTAAAATAGTCTGTGCTTGTGTCCATGTCTCTTATGACTGGGATATGTGTCCAGAAATTCTGCTGTGTAACAAATCACTTCCTATCTCCTTAGACATAATATATCTTCTCATATTTTTATTTGCCTTTGTTTCAGAATGTAATCAGCAGCAAACATTGTTGATTTTCTTTTCCTATCCTCCATCTCCCCTTTCCCTGTTTTGAGGATGAATGCTAAAACACAAGTGTACTGTTTTCAAGCCAAAGACTGCTAGTTTCTGTGAGGAGAATGTCACATTTGTCTTCAACATATTCACTTTTTCCTGTTTTTGTTTCAACTTCCATGACAATAATTGCTGTGTGAATTAATGAATACACCTTTTCTCTGCCAGTAACCTCTGTTAACTGGTAAGGAAGAGTTTGTGACCTGGAACAAAGATTGGGGCAATAATCTAAAATTTCTTAACAATATGATGCTGTAAATGGCCATTTCAAAGGTCTTGGAAGTTTATACGTGGAAATGTTATGAGATACAGTCAGCATAAAGCCTGGGTGAAGGAAGGAGATGCCAGCTAGCCCAAATACCGTACTAATGGCACAGGTTCAGAGCTTTCTCTTTATGCAAATCTAAATTTAAGCCTGTCTGTAACCTTAACTCTCCTGAAGCCCTCCTGGGTCACCTGCACAGTCTGTACAGGCACAGAGGCGGATCATGTGCTATGACCTCGTACAGCACAACTGTGTTGTGGTAGACTATGTCCTGCAGCAGGATGCATGCCAAGCACCTGATCAAAATATCATCTGCTTCCCTCTTGACCTGACATGCCTTGTAATATAAGGAAGGAGGATCATCAAAGGCTACTAAATGAGGAGAAATAGACTTTGTTTTCTAAATACTGTTTACATTCCTAATTTCATTTGATTTTTGCCACAGGCTTCCCATTTAACCTTCAGCGAGTTATCTGTTGTAAGCCTTGATTCTGCATGTGAAAAAATGACAATAAGGATGTTTAACAGTAAAAATTGGATTGTGAGTAAATCAAAATAATGTTAAGGAAATGCTGGCATGCTGCCTTTGAAGGAAGGGCAGGATGGGAGGGGTGTGAGGGAAGCCTTTCCTTGGGAGGTTGAGTGATCTGTGTCAGGGGCTGTTGTAGCCTCCAAGAGCAGCAACACATTGAAAGGTTTGAAGGTGACTTTTTATGAGTTCTGAATCTTGTGCTGCTTCTCTCTAGAATCATATGCAAAGTCAATCTCAGGGTGTTTGTGTTCATAGTGAGCGTGAGAATACAGAATGTATCTAGGTTTATCTACTGGCCAGGAAAATTCACTCTGGATTTGAGTGCAAAGAGGGGAACTTCAGACCAAGTAATTTGTCTATGTTACAAGAAGCTAAATAGAGACAAAGGAAAGTGTGGGTGGAACATATAGAAAACAGGAATTTAGCATAAGCTATGTCTAGTGGAATACATTCTAGAGCAAAAGATGAGTACACAGTGGCTTTGGAGGCATTTTCATGTACAAAACCATGTTTAATTTGCTAATGATACACTTACTCTCTTTATTTTCTTAGCAAGTAACTATTAACTGTATTTTTATTGGAACACTTGATATAAAAGCCCAATACTGAAGACCACAATTAA
Source organism: Tetrao urogallus (assembly GCF_951394365.1). Taxonomy (NCBI): domain Eukaryota; kingdom Metazoa; phylum Chordata; class Aves; order Galliformes; family Phasianidae; genus Tetrao; species Tetrao urogallus. The sequence continues at coordinate 40,617,645 of NC_136815.1, read as the reverse complement.
CATTCACTGCATGAAATCACCATAAGAACAAAATAAATATTTCTTAATCAATTTTTGGAGCTTCTCTAACAGGAAGGGGTTTCTTGTGGGAGAACAGCTTTAATAGCCAGGTATGGGAAGTTAATGAGGGGATAGCCCACTCTCTGTTTAGAGCTAGATTTCCTGTTAAAGCCCTGGTGGAAAGTATTATTCCCGGAGAAGCATGTATACCATTCTGGTGTGCTTGCCTAAAAAGCTGAATCCAGTCATTGTATCTGTATTTTGGCTTCTTTCCCACACTGAAACTACCGAGCAAACTCCCGGCTGCTGCTCCCTCTGAGCTCGATATCCTCCTTAACCATCAGGGAAAAGAAAGGGGAAAACCCAGGGAGGTGAGTGAGTTCATTTACATAGGGAGTCAGGGGCAGCGCACAGTTTTACACGTGACAGCAGTGAGCCTTTCTGCTGAACTTGCTGAAGCCTCCAAGAGGCGTTTCAAACAAGATCTAATACTGACATTTCTGATGTACAGGCAAGAGTGAAAGTGCTTTATAAATCGAATTGCATAACATAAATAATGTTTCATGTTCAGTAAGGCGCGGAGCTGTGACAGTATTTGATATTTATTTTGTTCCTGGTTTTGTTGTTGTTACTGTTAAAGCTTGAGATATTTGTTGCTTGTTATCATTCCTGTCTTGAAGATCCGTGTTCCTGGGAGTATTAGGGTCCCTTCCTAAGCAAAGGGCCCTAGCCACAGTATGGGGATCTGCAGCACGCATCACACGTCTGAGGCTGTTGCCATCGACCAGCTTGGTGTATTCTCCTGGGTTAGTGAACTGAAGCTGCCCATAGACAAGTAGGGAGCAGGGCTGGACCCTCTCTTCCCTTCCAAGATTTAATCAGCCACTAGATACACTCTGTGGAATCATCTGGCTTGCCTGGTTTTGTCTACATAAAGAAATTCTTCTGAACGCAGGAAGAACATTAAGAGATGGTCTCTGTCTTTTCCAAATTTACTTATCATTTTAATTGAAAGTTGACAGTAATCTATTACAACTTGCTACCACCCGGGAGGAGTAGCAACCTCTTAACATGGCTTAGCTTCAACTGTGCCAAAAACAAAGGCTTTGCTGTAAAATAAGTTGTTTGGTAGTGTAGCAGCTGTATGCTGATGAGGAATGTAGCTTGTAATCTACTGTGCTTAGGAGTAATTGCATTAGAATGAGTACATTTATGCTCATATAAACGTGTCTGCATAGTGAAAAACAATCTTGGGGTGACAAAACTGCTAATGCAACACATCTTTAACAACTTCATGTTGACGGATAAGGGCTTGAAAGGCATGCAAGAGTACAGGTCCTGATACAAGTACGTTGAGCTGAGCAGAAGTGCAGCACTTGGTCATACAGCCAGATCTTAGGAGGCCCATAGTGGATTTGAAGGGCTTATGAAGAAAGAGGAGTTAGTTTTGTTTGGGATAAGAGCTCAAAAAAATGAACAACCACCAAACAACAATAGTGTGACAGGGACTAGGAAAACCCATGAGTTTGGTGAAGTGAGATAGTTCCTAACTTTTCTGCCTTAATATGTATTTCAGCATTTGAGCCTACTTTCATTGGATATATATCGCTAAAATGTTTCCTTCTGTATAAGAAATATCTCTAGTTTCTCTAACAAAAATTAAATTCTGTGTCATAAAGGCTTCACATAACTACTGGACTCTGGTCTAACCTTTGATTGTTTCACATGGCTTTGGTAGTTCTCTGTGCATGGATAACTTTTGGACTTGAAGTATATTTACAGGGGAAGAGTGCAAATTCAAAGTAACTTCAGTCTGTTTTCTTGTTCACTTTTTTTCTCCTTTGCTAATCACTGTAGGTATACTTTGAGAAACTGCATCTCCTGAGATTTCTCTCTGCTTGAATTCAACTGAAAATTTGAGCTGTATTTATTATGATCTCATTTGTTCTTTAAGGTCAGAGCATCAGCTTAATCTATGGCTCAGTGCTCTAGCTACTAGATCTAGGTGTAATGGAGACCAGCAATCAATTTCTCCACCGTTTCGGTATTTAGAAATAAAGTGTAGGTTTTAAATATAAAAAAACAGCAATAAAAACAAACAAACAAAAAAACCCAACTTGTTTACTAACAAGGTGTTAAAATTTAAGTGAAGAAAATATAATTTTTTTTTTTTTTTTTTTTTTTTTTCCCCACAAATAAGTGATGAACAAAGAAATTTAATCGTTTCTTGTTTGTCCTTGTGGCCATATACTTAAAAATAAGTGACTTAGTTTGTATTCCAGATTCTGTTTCTGATTGTCAGAAGGCTGAGCTTTTGTCTTGTGTTTGGGAAACTGTTTCTGAGTGTGATTAGAAATATAAGCATGTTGTTGCAAAGATCAGGTCTTAGTGTGAACAATGTAATAAGAAAATGTTAAAATACAGCAGGGAAGAAAAGTCTTTGCAGGCTAAACACAGAATTCTGGAGTTTGTTTGTTTTATGATTGCTGTTGAAGCAGAACATCACTACATTCCTGGGAATTCTGCATGATCAAGGATTATAACATTGATGCCATGTTTACGTTAGTTTGTCATTGAAATTTTTATAAGCAAGTACTTATCTGTTATACAGTTGAAGTTCCTGCTGACTGCTATCAAACAAGCAAATGCCTAGCGATGTTTTCTCTCTCATGCTGGATTTTTCACTATTACTGCTAAAGAAGCTCCCTTTCTTCACATCTTGGTTTTGAAGTGAGCTGAGTTAACCATAGAAATAGATTTAAACCTTTGTAGTTGACCAAGTTCCAAGAAAGGGGGGAAAAAACCTCAGAAATCCTCAGCCAGTTGCGCAAGCTATGATACAGGGCCACTGTGTGGCAACACAAGCAGAGTCAAGGGTGCTTACCTAGGGAGAAGTGAGGTTCTGCCCATTTCCAATGCTCCTGGCTGACATTTCTAGAAAACTGGGCTCTGACTTTTCCCAGACAGAAATTTATCTTGCAACACAGCTCTGCATGCCCAACTTTCCTACTACCAATAATATGTGGACTCTGCGATAGTGGTGTGATGTTTTGTTGGTGATGTATTCAATGCTGTGGTTAATTTATATACCTTGAAGATGGCTAGAGGAAAATCCATCCTTGTATGTTTTCTCTGAGGCTTAAAGCATTTTTATATTTTAAGTCCTTCTGATCAGATGCTGTTGAAAAAGCTTGTGTAATGAACCATCAGTGTCCAAAACTGAAACATTTGCAGTATGAAACTACTGATTTCACAGCTCAGTCTTCTTTTCCCTCATACCAGTGAGGAATTGATTTATTTTTTTATCCCTGACAAATAATTCAAAATTTTTTTTCAATTTTTTGGCTCAATACCAAATGTCCTAGATCAATTCCAGTGATAACTACGTGCTCTCAGACCTTTAAAACAAATACAGAAGTAAGTTTAGTTTTATTTGTAAGTCCAAATGTGTATGTATCCTTTTAAACCTCTCATTGCTTGATGCTGAAGCTTGAAGCAACTGTGATCATAAGTAGATCTGTTTAAACCTTTGAGCATAAACTCAGGAGGATATACGACTGTCTCTGTATGTGGTGTAATTCTAGGGAAAATATGTGATCACTGTATATTGACTTAATGATGGCAATGTAAGTTTCATTGCTTCAACTTTGTATAAGCCAATAGTGCTTGTCTTGCTCCCTTCTTTCCTCTCCTTCCGCTGAAGCTGATCTCTTTGCCTGCTCTCCATCCTTAGGCTGAGGAGCAACCGAGGTGATTTTCCTTGCAGCTTCTTGGATGGGCTGCCACAACCTTTTGTGCTTTGTTTATTGCCTACCTGTTTGATTAGATTAAGGAAGGATTAAAGGATCCAATATTCTTAACAAAAGGCAACCTGTAGTTTATAAATGTGTAAATATAATGTAATTACTTCTTAATTCCTTATGTTAAATAAAAAGGGAGTTTTCTCAGCAGATAATCCCTGACACTTTTTTTGAAAGTCAAATGAAGGCAATTTGCTGCCTCAATGATGAGCATCCCTCACAAAGCTCAAGTCTGAGTTGATATGAAGAACTTCGGCTACTTTGATCTACTTGTTATCCAGATAACTTATCTTCCCAGTCCCACTGATTTCTAACAATTTCTGACTTCTTGTAAGGAAGAGAGTTGCTATGAGGTTTTGTCTCCACTTGGAAAACATAGGATTTACCATCACTTGTAGCTCAGCTTGCTTACTTCAGCAGTAATAAAGCGTATAGTAAGGACAGTGTTTTATTGCAGAAAATTCATGTTTAAAAGCCCTAGTAGCCGTGCTTCTAACTTAACTTAGCACAGATGTACTGGTGGCAATTTGGGGTAAATGTTGTGGAAGCTTAGAAGAAAAAAAAAAAAAAAAAAAAAAAAGTAAATGAGCAACTTCCTGCCTTGTAAGCACTGTTGACCTCCTTGCATTTGTTGGTTTTCTTTATTTTGTTTAAAAAAAATGAAGTAAAAACACCCAAACAAAAGAAACTTTTCTTAATAAAAAACCCCAATGGAATAAATGGAATTCTGTATAACACTCAGCTAATGACTTGTGTGCATGGATGCAGTTTTGGGGTTTCATCTGAATGCACCACCATATGTAAGTGTTATGATCTCAGCAACAAGCAGAATCATTCTTGTACAAGTACTGTCAGTGTCAATTGTAGGATATTTTACTATTTGAAAACTAGCATCTCAGTTTGTGTGTTCCTTGTAAACTCTTTCTTCTGCCACAAAACATTTCTTTGGGCAGCACCGTCCCCTTGCACTTTTGTAGCTCATTGGCAGCAGTGTGCTTCACCTACTTTATTCTCTTGTGGTTTGAAGTGTGTTATTTCTCTTCTTTCCGTCCCCACCTTTGCTTTCGGTGCTCCATATTGTGATTGAGAGTTTACTTTTATTACACCTTACTAATCTGCAATGGGCTAATTCTCAGTCAGCTACCTGCAAGGGGGCTGCGATTATTAGAGCAAACAGCAAGGCCGTGCCCACATGTCTCTGCTAGACTTGTATCAAAGCACTGCTATCAGAAGTGACGTCAATTCTGTGCCAAAGGTTTCTGTTGTCCTTTTTTTTTTTTTTTAAAGACCCTGAGCACGATCTGCTAAGAGGTTCACACTGATCCCTTGCATTTCAGCACAGAATAAATGTGCATGGCTTTGCTGTCTGCCGCAAGGTGCTTGAAAGCAGTCTCTGAAAGGTTCAGAGGGCAGCCCTAAGAGAAATAAAGATCCTCCTTATAGCTAGCTTTAAATTAGAGGGGAGAAAGTGTAAATTCTTGCTTTGAGAAGACTAAAATCAGCTCTGGCTGCATTGTAAATGACCTAAACTGTAATGAGGTTAAGTAGATCTTGGAGAGAAGTATTTAGATTGAAGTTTTTGTTTCTCCTACCTTATTTTTTCTTTCAGTTTCGCTAACCTGGGATTCAGACTGTTTGATGCCTCAGTTTTAACAAGAACTAGTTCACATTAAAAGAGCGATTTTGGAAACAGCTGTCACACACCTGGGCAGTTCCTTGCAGTCTACCTCAACTGTGAAGTGTGAAGTTACAGTCAGCTAAAGCGTTGAGGTGCTCCTCTCCCCTGCGTGCTGGGCTTTTAGTGTAATTGGCGTGCTTTTTTGAGGGAGTCAAGAGTGTGGGATAGAGGATGGTACCAGCAGCTGCAACAGCCAGGGGTAAAGCCCCTGGTGTAACTGACCTCAGCTATTCCTTGTTCCTCCGACTGTTCCTGCTTGTTCCTGTTCACACTTCTGCATATGTAGCTGTGGGTCTCTGCTGTGGCCTGGAGAGAGAGGGGCTCTGGTCCAGCTGTTAGATTTGTATCGTTTGAAGGCAGGAGGTTTTCATTTTGTTTGTTCATGTTGGGTGAGTTCTTGATCTGGTTTTACAGCACAACTCATAGATGTGCTGGTAAATGAGAGATGGGGTAGACCACAGCATGAGGGTAGAAGCACCTCTTGCTGGCATAATGAACATCTTGTACTGTGAAGCCTTTACTATGTAGCTTTAGCCAAGTTACCATCCTATGGTTCTGATTTCATGAGATGAGGGGAGAAATAACTTAAGACAGAAATTACAAGACACAGATTTATAAAAACCGTTATGTGAACTTTTTAATTTTTGTGCAATATTCTGTGATCTTGAGGAGCAGTGTACTGTTTTAAGAGATAGATATTGTTTTCAGCCAGTTACTACAACATGCTCAACACCTACGTGTTTAGATACTGATGCAGAACAGTTTTTTTCTGGAAAAAAAAATGTAAATAAGGAGGCATCTGCACTCTTAGTCATGAAGCTAAGCATTCTGAATTTCCAGTCTATATGGCAGTAGCTCGATATTCTGAGGACTGATGCTATGTGCTTAGAAAAACATTTGGTTGATTTGACAGATCTGTTTAGTGAATGTTCAGAGAAGTCACTGATGTTCTCCTTTCTAACTCAAATCTACACTGAATGTGATTTCCCCTTGGGGTGTGCAGGTCTAGCTTAAAACAGCCTCTTGCTCATGGAGTTAAATAATCCATCACCTCGTTAAAACATTGGTGCAAAGTGAATGCCATACAAGATCACGGCAGTTTGGAAGTGCCTGAACATTACTGCCTCACCTTTTATGAAAGCATGAAACCAATAAGCGTTTCCAGTCCTCAGTATGAAAATCTTTTTCAGTATAGCTTTACCTCAGTTTCCTTTTGCACTTTCTTTGTGCAAAAGAAGCCAATAAACCCATGTACATATACAAACAAACAGCAAAGCTGCAAACTGACTGAGGTGTCTCTCTTGAAGGCTGGGAAGGAAGGGACTGCTATTTCTGTTTCCATGTCTGTGTGTGCCATGGCACGCTGATACTAACGGGGTCATGAAAGCTTAATAAATGTTATCACTAGTGCAGTGTGAAGCTTTATGGTTAGCATTTGGCAATTTGTACTCTAGAGTTTCGGTAGACTTTTGTTAAAGGTAGACTTTGGGTGAATGTAGGCCTTTTTGATTTGTTTGTTTCATTTTTGTGGGGAGGAAGGAGTTGAGAGTGTGGGGCAATTAAGACTTCTGCTATGTGGATAATACAGAACAGAGGTAATGATTTAATAAATGTGGAATTAAAATGCTCTTTAAACTCTACTGAACCCTTAATCACTAGATAATGACTTATACTGTATTGATAGTAATTTTCCTTTTTATATGTCTAGCTTAAGACTTTGACTTGAAACCATCTTTGTGACTTATCTCTGAACTGAAAGGGTTCAACATCCAATGCTTCTGAGAACTACAAGTAGGTTATGGCAAAAGAACTGTGCTTCTCTTGGTGCACGTATGTCTTTCTTTATATTTTTTTCTATAAAAGCTGCAGATAGATTAAGTTGTCTGAACAAATATTTCCAAATTCTTCTATATTTTGTTTTTATTGTAATGGTATGAACAGGAATGATTTCTCCTTCATTTCAGGAGCCAGAAACCCTCATGATGAATGTCAGCGAGAAGCTGGAGTCTTGACCGTAAACCCCTGTGTGAAACCAGGGTTTTGTGGAAAGCTGAAAGTTCTGGTTATAGAAATATAGTGGGATCAAAAATGAAAGGAAGTTGCTGAAACAGCCATGATGCAAATCCTAAAATTCTAATTTTTTCAAAAGAAAAAATAAAGTAAGAAATTTCCAATTAGTGGTATTCAGTAGCATCCCTGAAAGCAGACAAGTAAAGGCTATATGTTAGGTGACTAAATGAGGGAAAAACATAAAACCAACAAACCCAAGTACTCTTCTGTTTGTTCTTCAGCCAGTGCAGGGCTTATCAGTGTATGTGGGTTTCTTTTTTGTGTTGGAGCAGCTAAACTTTGATGCAGCCTTTCTATTTGACTTCCCGTGGTTTTAAAAAAGGCAGAGCAGTGGTAGAACTTGGGACTAAAGTAAGGCAAAGCAACCTTGCTTATGTAAAGTATAGCCTTACTAGTATAAAAAATCCCTAGGGATAGCTGTACATCTAAGACTTTGATTTTTATTGTGTTATATTCACTTTGTTATGAAAAGCTGTAATTCCATGGTTGATTTACATTTTGTTTATGAAGTACAAATAAACAATTTTGTTTTTTTTTCCTTAGGCAACAAATAACTCAAATTTAAATCTTGACAGTATAACTGATTAACCTTGTAATAGCATATTTGAGATATTAATGTACGCAGTACGTTATCTCGTGCTTTATCTGACCTTTATCTGTTGATTTTAATATCCTTTGTGGTTGCTAGTGACGTTTGTGTTGTAGACAGCGAGGGATTTTGGCTCCTGTTTATTTCTTTGGTTTATCCCCATTCACTCTGTTCTGTACTCTCAAAGAAATAATTACATCAAGAGGAAAAAAAACAAAATGGTAAACCAGAGCAAGAAGCACGATAGGAGATGGTGTCTGCATGAAACTAATAATCGTTTTTCAGATAGCATTCTGCAAGTTGCATGTCTGGTGTTACTACTCTCGTGTGAACTGGTGTTGAAAAAAGGCAGATAGATGGATTGCTCATGCTGTACAAATTTTACCCCTTTCTTGCGTAATTTTTGGGTATATGACTTCATGTGAAGTATTGAACTATAAATTGATTGTTTAGAGTAAAGCTTAGCCGCTGCAAAAGCTTGCAGCATTGTACTGACTTGCAAGGCGTGGGTGCTTTTCTGATCTACCACTAAAGTGACCCATATCACCAAACCTGTAGAAAACTTATCTGAGGGAGAGTGGAGAAAAGAGGAAAGAATATGAACTTCTGTTGCTTTACTGCATTATGTCTCAGTAGGATCAAGCATATCCTGGAACAGAGGAGACATTAAAGGCAGGAAGGGAGAGAGACTGCTGCAGCAGCAAATCTTTTTGCCTTGAGGATCATGGCTTGCTGCTGCATGAGCTGCAGACACATCCCTGCTCTCCTGCTGGAGATAACCATCCCACATCAGCAGGTGTGTGAATGTGCAAAATCTATGAGCTGAATGCCAGTTAACGATTTGAGGCAGTTTTTACTAATGGCTTTGCACTGACTCGGTTATAAGGATGTTTACAGAAAATGATCTTCTGTCTGTCTGTAGGAGCAGTGAACTGTTGATGTTCATGGTTGTAAACCGAAAGAATGCAGAAATAGGAGTGGAGATGTCTGTTCTTAGCTGTTTCTGTCCATCCTGAGCAGTATGTGGATGGGAAGAACTCCCTCTTCCCAGCATCAAGGAGGCAGGTCTGCTTCACAGGCAATAGGAACATTGGATTGCAGGAGGCAGGGAGAGCAGTTTGTAATACAGTTTCATTATGATTCTTAACAACCTTGCCAAGTATCACGTGATGAGATGATCGCGAGTGCAATGCTGAGAGCAGCTGATGCTGAGAAACTGCACAAATCGTGTTTCCTGCATTATCAGAGGCACTGCTGGTTTACAGATTGCTTCTATCCCGTGCAGTGCCTGCCTGACCACCATGGCAATAGGTGCACAAGTGGGCTTCTGGAGGAAGCAGGGAGGAAGAAATGGGCATTTCTGCAGCGCAACTCATCTCCTCTTAAGGAATCAGTCGAACCTTGCTTTGAAGTTGTTTGTTTCTGCTCTTTAACTATAAAGAGTCTAAGTGACCAGTTCATAAAGCTAACTAGATAAATCCCAGTCCTCCTAAGTATCTGGTGAATGTTTTAGGCTTGGAACGCCTTTGGCTATTTACTGATATCGTAGAGTCTAATGTAATAATTTACATTTCCCTGTAGACTGTGCCACTCTATGTAATGCAGTATATTTAAAATATGTATATACTGTGGCTGAATTGAACAGCAAAATGTTCTCACCATATGCTTAATACACATGCTGTGTTGTGTCGTAGATATACAGTGAAATTACTATTTTTAAGTAGCTGTTTTCATTCCTGGCTCTAATTACTTGGGTGTTGGGAAAGACTATTGGTTTGTTTCTATGATCTATTTCTGTTCATAGATGTGCCCAGATTTAAGGTGGTACAGCTATAAGCAGAGAAAGGGGTAATTATAGTTCAGAAATAACAACAGTTCCTGTCACCTTATGCTGCAGATCACTTCATAGTCTGAAGGTGAAGTTTAGGATTCCCATTAGACCCAGCCTGAAAATAAACCTGTAACATAAGCTTTTTTTTTTTTTTTTTTTTTGCTTGTATGCAATTATTACAATTTGTTCTCTTGGAGAATTACATTCATGTTTCATCCTGCTCTTAGCAGAGCTCACAGCAGTTGCAATTTGTCAAAATTTGCCTTCTATCTGAAGTTTGGCTTTGCTGCAAATTAAATTCAGAATCAAAACAAGAAATTGAGCCTGCACACGTTTGCTGCCTTCATCAAAGATGCTTAGCCTAAACATGAAGTTCTCAGGAGAAGCTCATATCCTCCTCTTTTGTAGGTGTTCTAATTAGCCACCTGAAGGCAGAGAGTAAGCAAAATTACTTCCTTTTTTTCTGTCAGGTTTATCACTTTGGGCAAGTGCTTTCAGACAAACATTAGCAGTCTCCTGCTTTGTTTGCTGTTGGGGAGGAGGGCATCTGCAGGTACTTTTTTTTCTACATGCAATTTCTCCCTGCAGTTTCTGTGAAAAGCGTAGAAGTGTTTTCCATGGCATGAAATCAGTGCAGGCCAGCAGATAGAACTGTGTGCCTGTAGCAACCTAATTCTTGACAGTAAGGAGTATCAAAAGTAAAATCAGCTGAACTGATTTCCAGAATGAATAGGTGATGTTAAGCAGCAGAGCAAGGAAATTTATTTACTGTTGATTTTACTGATCTGAATGGTAATAATTATTTCCAAAATCGTTTGAAAAATTCACTGGCCTCCGGGATGTTTTTTATATTGAATGTGAGGGGATGTGGCTGAGCATCTCTGTAGTCTTTGTCCTGCAGACCTGCCCAACTTGCATTCCTCTTGCACACGTTTCCTTTGCAGTGCTTCAGGATAGAGCAGGATGGTGAGCATCATTTGGTGAGGGAACTCAGCAGTTCCAACAGGTCTCAGTGCAGAAAAGCCTTCATGTCACCCTAGGACCACCGTGTGCTCTCTCCTTGCTGGAAATGCTATTTTTTCCTCTCTGTCTCAGAAGGGATATCTTCATGTTTGAAGATCCCAGTGCTGGGCGGGATCTCGGGTGGCACTGAGTTCCCAGCCACTGACTCTGGTTTTGTGGCTGCGCCTGCTCAGCTGACGCTTATTCATAGTCTGCCTTTGAGATCCAGCACCATGGGATGAGGTTTGCTCATTGTTGGAATACTGAGACGCAGCAAAACAGCTGACAAGTATCTTTCAGGGATGGGGAGGGGGAAGGATCAAGGCAAAAAAGGAAGATAGCATTCTGTAAGAGTCTGTGTTTACATGGATTTTTTTTCTTTCTTTCTTTAACCTTCTCACCTTCACGTTCTCTGCACATCTGACTCTACACCACTGTCTGTTGCAGTAGTGGAAAGGCATTATACCCTTCTGGGAGGGGCACCATGCTCAATGATCACAGGCAGAACGCCCTGTGAAGGCCGCTTGTCTTCTGTTCTGAAAGGAGCAGAAGGCTTTGGGTTTGGAGGATTTACATTTACAAATAGCTGTTGTGGGTGTACATATTTTGGTATGTGCTCTCTACTCAGATGAAATTCTTGTTTTTATTAGGCTCTTGAGTTTTTTCAGAACTTTTTTTTCAACCTTTACGGAGTGCACTTAAGCAAAAACAGAGCTCCAGAACAACTTCAGAATAAAGTGAAGCCTGCTTGCATCTCAAGCCTTTCAATTGCTCTGTGAAAGACTTATAAAACAATGAATTCATGCTCTATTACACACAACCGTGCAGACATTTGTTCATTACAGCTTGTGGTTGAGGTGTGTGGTAGCATGGGGTACTGTGCTGAACGCTGTCGTGACAGGATGAGCTTGAGACATTTAAAACATGTACATAGCACTTAACTGCTTGTCATGGCTGACTTTTCCGTTAGGCTATGCCTTTATTGGCATGGAGACACGCGTGGTGGGTCTGCTGAACAGAGCAGCCCTATCAGATCAGCTAGTAGCTCTGCCTATCTTGGTGTCCTATCTCCAGGAGTGCATGTCAGAGAGAGAATAAAAGAACTGGGCAAACACAGGCTGATTCTTCCTGGATTAACCTGCCAGCCTTCAGCAAACTTTGGTTCAAGGACTTCCAAGGCCAGAGGTTGTATTTCTGCACTTGGCAAAATGTGTGGGTTGCTGCTTTTTTTTTTTTTTTTTTTTTTTTTTTAATGGTAGTAGGGCAAGATTTTATGGGAAGAATACCAGGCTAGATTCACTTTAAAATGATTGTGTCCATAGTCAGATCAAGCCTTTAAAGGGGATTTTCTAACACTGCTTGGCTCTGTAGAGGTTGGTGCCCAAATAATATCAGAATTGTGAAGCTATGTTTAAATAAGACTCCTTAAAAGGTTTTCAGCCCACATGCATGTGCAACCACAATGTCAAAAACAGATACAAATATTTTGACAGATACTTAAAGGGGGTAGTGGTGTAGGTATTTAGAGGGCAATAATGAGAAAGAAATGGCAAGATAAATGATCAGGGCATAAGGTTCTTTTTTAGAAAGAAAATAATCTCACATTCTCTCCCAGCATTTAGGACACTGGTGTTATTGCTGTGCACTCAGCACCCCAGATGCTAGGCTGTGGAAGACAGGCCTCCCCAGTGTGCCCATACTTCCCCAGCAGCGAAACACAGCACTGCTAGCAGCGCTGCCCCGTGCTGGGGGCTTTGGCCTCCCCTCCTGTACAGCACAGCTGTACTCTGGCGGGTGTCCCAGGGGTGCTGGAAAGCAATGCGGTCTGCACAATCTCTGCCTCTTGACCAGAGACAGTCAGGGTCACAGACGTGAATATTATCTTTGTGACGCTTCAAGCAAGCAAACAGATAATATTTTTTTAAAAGAATGTTGTGCACAGTCAGTTGGATCAGATCTTTCCAGAGCTGTTCCCTGGAGGGGATGCAGCAATTGCTCACCCACACCAGTCATGCAGGAGAAGACAAGGGCAGGGAGGAGAATGCACACACGTGCACTTCTGCAGGCAAATATGCACGCTTGCAATGGGCACAGAGTGGCCTCTTTCTTCTTGCTGAGTCCCTTGGGTGTTCCCTCTGATGCTACGAAATTATTTTTGCTGTTCTTTAACCCAGGAATTGTGCATTTTTTCAGCTGTATACATTTACATACAGCCCTAAAACCCCTCTTCAAACAGTGTTAGGTAATTGCTCACTGATTTCAGACATGCATTTCCTTTTTATTTATTTTTTTAATAACTGCTAAATAGAAAAATACAGAACACAGATAACTTTGCTTTAGAATCATAGAATCCTTAATGTTGGAAGGGCCAGCTAGTCCAACTCCTCTGCAGTAAACAGGGACGCCTACAGCTACATCAGGTTGCTCAGAGCCTGTCCAGCCTGACCTTGAAAAGTCAGGAATGGGGTTCCACCATCTCTTTGGGCAACTGTGTCAGTGCCTCACCACCTTCACTGTAAAATACTTCTTCCTTATACCCAATCTAAATCACCCCTCTTTTAGTTTGAAACCATTTCCCTTTGCCTGTCACTACAGACCCTGCTGAACAGTCTGTCCCCTTCCCTCTTACAGCCTGCCTTTAAATACTGAAGGGCCACTAGCAGATCCCCTCAAAGCCTTCAATTCTGCAAGCTGAACAGCCCCAGCTCTCTCAGCCTGTCCTTGCAGGGAGGTGTTCCATCCTTTTCATCGTTTTTGTGATTCTCTTCTAGATGTGTTCCAACAGGTCTATGTCTCTCCTATACTAAAAACTCCACATCTGGACACAGAACTCCAGGTGAGGTCTTACCAGCACAGAGTAGAGGGGCAGGATCACCTCCCTTGCTCTGCTGGCCATGCTTCTTTTGATCAGCCCAGGATACAGTTTTCTGAGTTGGAAGGGCACACTGCTGGCTCATGTCCAGCTTGTCATCCACCATTACCTCTAGGTTGTTTTCAGCAGGGCTGTACTCCATCCTTTCATCCCCCAACTTGCATTGGTAGTGAATGTAGTGTATTACTAACTAGTGTATAACTAGTGTATATATATGTGCTTAAAATACGATATCATAAATATATTTGCTTGTGCAACTTTAAGAAAAAATATACTGGTATTTTTTCATTCATGTACTTTTTTTTTTTTTTTTTTTTCCAGGTCTGGTTTAAAGATGTAGCTGAGCAAGAGACTCATTTTGCTTTGGGTCTAGCTTAAATTGCCATGGGTGTGAAGCTCTCTTCTCCCCTGCCCAGTGCCAGCAGCAGGAATACTAGGGCAGGAGGGGTGAGCAGAGTGCTAGGAGAGCAGGACACTCCTTGGGAAGGGTGTCAAGAGAGATCGTTCTTGGCTTGACTTGACTCAGCAAGAAGGGGGCACTCCAGAAGAGTTTTGGCTTCATCTCAACTGGCACAAGCACATTTCTGTTGGAGTTAGGAGGTGGTTTCTCACCATTAGCTCTTCAGTTCTTATCAGATAGTAAGGAAGAAACACATTTAGTTGTGGTCTGGATCATTTTGTCAAGGATTTTTTTTTCTGATGATTTTCTGGTGATAGCATGCAACTCCACACTCAAAAGCAACTTCTAGCTTGATTCTGTGTGGCACATTCTATAGTGGTATTGTGCTTGCTGTTATCTTAGTGAAGATACAATTATAAAGAGGAGTATAGAAAAGAATCAAAAAACGTAATGATCCATTTAAAATAAGTTGGTCAGCAATCCTTCTTAGGTTCATATTTCTCAGGTGTTCAAACCCAGCTGCAAAATCCCTTCTTCTAAAACTTTATCTGCAGACAATAGGTCTGAGAAAATAGGGTTGCCATTATGTGTTAAATAATAAGGGGTATCTTTAAGTCCTGGATTAATTTACAGTTGTTTGCATGGGAAACGTGTGTGTAGGGGTGAAGTTGTTTCATACTGTATTGTATAAACAACCCCCTGTACTGGCCAATTTCACTGTTGTGCTTGAAATTTTATTTTACCTTTAAACTTCTGCTTTTTTGTTTATTTCTTTTTCTTTCTTGGGGCTAACGTTTTCATGGCAGTATAGCTTCTTATCTACCTGTTCCACTGGTTTGCTCTAAAATTTGTATGTTTCCACGAGTGTTTTTCCCCACCTTCAAAGGCATTGCTTTTGTTCTTTTTATGAGAGGAGGGCTTGGGGCAACAGTAAGAGATACCCAGACCCCATCGCTACCTTGGGAGCACCATTGCTCCTGTAGAGCCCTTTGGCTGCGGTGGGTTATCTGACAACTAGTTCTTTCCACAGGAACCTCACTGCTACCAGATCACTGTCCAGTTTTAAAGTTGCTGTGCTAATGGCTGGTGGTTTTAGTGAGTGGATTTGTGTTGGGTTTGTGGACTTCGTATTGTGCTGATGGTAGTTCTTCAGTGAATGAATTGAGTTGCCAGTCTTTTTTGTTAGATCCTGTAGGAAAATACAGATCTCATTCTTCTGAAAAAGTTGTTCTTCATTTTTTGTTTCTGAAATTATTTATCTGGTATTGTCTTCCCCTCTTTCGACTTGGCTTAGAATTAGTTTCAGGTTGATGAGTTCATATGGCTGAGCAGCACGGATAATTGTGGTAGGTAGGCTTGGCTGATGTGGTAGGTGGATGTTGATGGATGTTGAAGTATTGCAAAGAAACAGAGAAGCATAGTTGCATATGTTTTTTTGTTTTAAATACTAAGGGCTTTTATCACTGCATCATACCTCCGTAATTTTTCTTCTATCTGATGTAAGAAGAGATCGTTTCCCTTCTTTAAAACAAGAAAATGACCTTAGAACATGCTGAAGCTGTTTAGCTTCTAAAGCCTAATGCAATCACAAAAGAAGCAATCCAGATTTTTATGCATGTTTTTGCTTTGGTGGGTTTGCTGTGCCAGATCATCAGCCCTCTTATACCAATCCAAAAAAGAGTTTCTGTTGTGTGAAAATACTGTGATACAGTACAAAAATTCTTCTAGCCATGGTCTGGTGGCTAATTGTCATTTTGTCATTGCAAGTATTCAGTGAAATGAAACAAATAAAAAGTTAAGCAATGGCCTGAAGACCATCAGTGTCAGATTTCAATATTAAAGTTAAATGTTGTTGGTTGTTTTGTACAGTTGTCTTCAAAGTAGTGCAGTGATCTTGCAAAAAAAAAAAAAAAAAAAAAAGAGCGGGGCAGGGGGAGAGAGGGAAGTAAGGGCAAGGGTAATGAGGATATTGAAATTTACATTCAATTTCTTAGAGGGTTTTTCCTTGTTTTAGCTGTGGGAGAGCTATGCAGTGCATTCCATCTATTGTGCTTTAAATGGAGAAGATATACTATTACATAGAAGCAAAATGAAGCTCTGAAAGTAATTCATGACCAAGATCTTTAAAGTGCGTAGACTTCTGAGGGCTGTTTTACACCCTAAAAAGTTTTTGTTTATAGAACACAGAACAACAGTGTTACTGCAGCTGACTGAGCCAGTTTTCTTCCCTTGCTGTGTTTTACTCGGGGTGTCTGCACAGAGATGTTTCTTTAAAGATCCTGCTTTGTCCACAAGCGTTGCTGTGTTTTTAGCTCTGTGTGTAGAGTGGATTCCTGTAGACAGGATTCCAGTTCCAACAACTCTTTGCTTGCAACAATTTTTGTGACACGGGGCTTATCCACACTGCCCTTACCTTTTTTACACACGCATCAATGGCAACAGTGAACACAATGGAAAAAAATGTTTTTTCTACCCAGGGGCAGCTCAGTGAAGCTGAAGGGCATCAAGGTAAAGGTAAGCATGCTATAAGACTTTTGCAAGGATCCCCTAGAGTACTGGGCGACAGGTCTCTGTGCTAGGAATCCAGCCACCTCCTTTTGCTCAGCATGGGCCATTAACATCTTCAGGCTGCTGCCCTTTGTACTTTGTCTAAGCAGAGTTTGACTAGCTCAAGGGGAGTCTTGCTTTGCTTTTGTGCCCTGCAGCATTGAACAAGTACTTGCTACCCTTTGTGTTCTTATTTATATTACAAAACAATCCAGAATCTTGTTTTCATGTACTCTGTACTGAGGTACTCACAGCACTGGCTTTATCCATATAAGAAGTGATCTCTAGATCAGAAGGCAGTGTGGTTTTGTTGCGTGGCCTCACCAAGAAACTATAGGAAGTGCCCAGAGAAGAGCAGGCAAATGAGGAATGTACAAGAATGAATCTGATGTGTTTTGCTTTGTTGTGTTTTGTTTTAATGTTAGGTTTAATAATTAAACACAAAATCAAATGCATGCATCTACCGAGCTGTCTTCTGAATGCTGGAGTTTGCTCAGGTATGAGTACTTGTTCTCATTACTGTGTGCACTTGAGGACTTTGGTGAGAATGTATGTAAGCATGTCCTTGCAAATAACAATTTCCAAGCTTTTGTAGAAGAAAAGGCTGGTTTTCTTAATAGCCGCTAAGTATGGTATTTAAATATGGTAAACATATTTTTAAAAAACTAAAGATTAATTTGTTAAAGTTCCTCTGACAGTTCTTCCAGCTTGACCCAACAGCTGCCTGGATGGATCTCACAGATCTCTTCTGGCATCTCATGGTGTGGTGCTGTGTGAAGGCAGCAGAGTTGTTTCCTCAGATCTCCATTGTGTCACACTGTCAAGAATTAAGAATTGGATGAGTTCTTTACAAGAGAATGCAGATTTCCTTCCTCTTCATTTGCAAGCTGTGGTCCTTGCAGTCCTCTGGACATGGAGAGCATATTCATTCTCCTGTAGGGTGCTCTAGAGCTGGGGCTGGACAAAGGGTTTGATGTCTTATGAGGAAATTGTAAGTGAATTCAAATTTCACATGAAATGGTGGACTCTGGATTGTTACTATTCAGGATTGAGTTTTTAGGGTTCTAATGGAATCCTAGAGTGGCTGGGGTTGAAAGGAACCTCAGAGATTATCTAGTTTTAACCCTCCTGCGACAGGCGGGTTTGCCATCCAACTAAATCAGGCTCTGGATAAGGTTGCCCAGAGAAAGAGTGGAGAATGTGGGTGTTGATCCCATTACCTCTCTCTTGCTAAGTGAGCATTCTGTCTCTTGAGCTCATTTCCCTTAATACTTTCATTAATCTTCCAGCTTAGTTTTCATCTAGCAATCAGAAAAAGTGTATAGAACTCTAAGACTTAGAAATGAAGCCAGGGAGATTCTTATGTCACTAGAAATTCGTGGTGCATTTTTAGGTTGCAGTGTCAGTCCCTCAACTCAAACAAGTAGAAGCATATCTGAGAAGATGGACAAGCAGAGGCATGGAATAGCTTCCCTATGAGAAATGAGTAAAACAGCTATGGATCTTCACACTGAAAAAAGCAGCTGCTGGGAAAAGATATGATGAGGATGTCTATTAGGAAATGTATCAAGAAGGGTAGTTACTCCTACAAAACAAGAAGTAGGGGAGTAGCAGTGTAACCACTAGGTGACAGATTCAAAACAGCTTAAAGGAAGTGGTTCCTCACATGCATATACAGTGACTGTTGAGCTGTGTGGATGCAGCCGTTGTGGATGCTGGAAATGTACGTGCAGTCAAAAAGCAGGCACATAAGTTCCTGGAAGAAAAATGTACTGAGGATTCTTTAACTGTGTTGACACTGCTTCCGCTTCATGAAGTTTGTAAGCTGAAGGTTTTTAGAATTCTCTAGAATGCAAAAGAGTGTTCTAGAGAACTTTCACTACTGGCTTACTTCTAATTTTGTAGTCTTCCTCAAGTATCTGCAGTTTGCTGCTGGAAGTGGGTTTGAGGTAGATGAGTCTCTGATCTGACATGCTATGGCCTTTTTTGCTGTCTTTAACTTAACGCTCCCCACAAATTTTAATATGACATTACTTTGCAGTTTGCTTGCTTCAGTTGTTCTTCCTTATTGTTTGGTTGGGTGGTGAGTTTTTCCCTTCGGAATCCCTACAATGTATCCCTGAACTTTCTGGTGACTTCAGCTTTCATCCTTGTTTACCTCAAACTCTACGTGCAGTTTACCACTGGGAGCAGATAGAAGAAGTCTTCTGAGTAATGAGCTCATGGCTAGTCAGATACAAGTTGATATATGGAGTAAACATACAAGCTAGAATTCTTTCATAACATCTTGATTATGAAAAGATAACCATGATATTTGTATCTCCTTAGTTACTTGTAACACCCTCCATGTGTGGGAGTGTTGGGTTTTTTGCTTGTTTTGTATCAGTTTTCAAGTTTAACGTTTTATTGTGCTCGGCTTCATTTTGTTTTGTGTTTTACCCGGTAGAACTTCAGACTCCTATAACAGTTTTGTAACTGATTTACACACAATTTAAGTATATTTTTTAGCAAATTCTCTCAAAAGTAGTATCCCCTGTAGCTCAGGAGATGATTTTTGTGCAGCCCGTGAGTGGAATTTTGTTATGGTTGTAGGTGCCAAAAGTTAAGTTTTTTTTCAATAAGTTGTCTAGAATTCTAGAAATTTCAGGTGCTTTCCTCATAGCGAAAGTAGCTGGAAAGCTTTAAGAAAAATCCCTATTTTCCAGTCTTGCTGAAGGGTGTTATTGTGGTAATTTCCTAGAGCTGGATGGGATTTGCTTTGCTATTCAGCTGTGCTTTCCTGCATCAGAAGACCTGCACGTCCTCCTCAGGAGGCACCCACTCACTTCCCTGCAGAGGTGAGAGCACTGACTGAGGGAGGAGCGCAATGCGAACCACAAGCTTTATAGAGCAGAGCTCTCTTAAATACGAAACTTTCCATCCAACTTTTTCACATTGCAAGGTGTCACATTTCAAAAGGAAGTACTATGGCAAGCCAGTGGTTAGTTTATATGTAATTAATTTAAAATTAGTAAAATGATATAGTGATAAAAACGTTGTACTGTTATTTCTTATCAGGGTTATTTCTTAGGTTTACAAGTTAATTTGGCTGTGAAATACAATGTTATTTTGAAGGAGGAACTTGCAGTGCAATGGATTTTCTTTTTCCTCACTACTTGTATTTCACTTTAAGTTGAGTGACAAATGGTTGTAAATTGGATTATAATGAAATATATACATTTGATTTGCTATGTAATCTTTGTGTTGCATTCATGGAATGGAGCCTCTAATAAGATGCATTTCTAATAAAGATATTGAACAAATGTCTAGCTATTCACAAATGCATCACATTCTAAGAGTAAGCAATTTAGGCATAGATTGATTAGCTTTTCCTTCTTATCTGCTGTTCTGAAGTGCTGAAGCTGCATTTCCTTGAAAACCTGGCAAGGCAGAGAATTATATATTTGATGTATGTGACTCTGGACATTGGTCTAGATGCTTAACACTCTTTCTTCGTGGAGAAAAGCATGTAGTCAGTCTTAAAAACTGTGTCCCACAATTACTGTTGCTTTGAATGAGATAATTTCAAAGAAGGACACACCAACTTTTGTTTCCCCCCTTTGATATTGGGGGAAGGAAAGTCGGCTTATGGAAGTGTGAAGTTGTGAACATGGTATTTGTACAGATTGTTCAACTGATGGTAAATGAGACTGATGGAGGCTCACATGTGAGTGGTGATATTACTCACTGCTGAGTGAGTAGTTGTTTGTGGATGTTGGTCACACTGTTTTTTACTGTTTTTGCTAAGTAGCTAATTCTGAATTTGGGAGAGCTCTAGGCCTGACATAAGGTTAATTTGTTCCAAATGGTATTTTGATTTGAACTGACCATTGGGAAGATAGTTATTGTCCTTTGGTGGTAGGTGCACAGAGATTAGTTTGGACTTGAGACTTTTAAAAAAGTAATTGAAGTGCTCAGGTATTTCTCAGAATCACACTTCTTGGACATGTTACAATATTTTGCAGATTAAACACTGTGTATGGCACTCAACTCCTGGTGAGAGGCAACATGAGCAGCTTCTTCCATATTGGACAAAATAAATGATCTCTAGAAAATCAGGGATGGGCCTTGTATGGTATGCATTACAGGGGAAGGCCCTTCCTGCTCTGGGTGCCAGGGTGAGGTTCTGACTTGCTTTTAGCCTTCGCATGTGACTACTGTTCTTCTTGAGGTTAAATCTTATTTACTTATTAAATCAGTGTTTTGAGTCTAGAAATGAGTCTGTTTTATAATTACAGTGCATGTTGTAGGTTGCTGAAATGTTAAGAGTTTTCAGCTAATATACTGTATTCTTAAAAAAAAAAAAAAAAAAAAAAAAAAAAAAAAAAAAAAGCTTCAAGCATTTTGTACTTTGTGGAAGAAAAGGGGGAGGGAGCGGGGGAAGCCCAATAAAATACCCAGAAGGAGCAAAGAAGAAATTCTCGAATTTAAAGTGATCCAAAGTCATCTTAAGTTCATGAACCATCATCGCTGTTTGATGTCAGCACAACTGAGCGGAAGTTTGTGGTTTGTTAGTTAACTGCTGCCATAGATTCAGAACTTCTTGCTGCCTGAGAGCGTGGATGGAAAGCAAGCACAGTGGGCTGCTCACAGCAAACCACACTACAAGCCTTCTGACCGCTTGAGCGGGATCAGGACCCTGCCTTGAGATGAAGCTTCATACTGTGCCTTGCATAAGTTGCTGCAGTGTTTCGTACCTGAAATTGTGATAGACTGTGATTAGCAGAGCAGTAGGCAAGTGTATCTGCTCCTGTGTTTCATCATAGGAGGGGGGTGAAGAGAAAAAGCAAGCTCCATCCTTAGAGAGAGAAGCTGCTGCAAGAGAGGAAAAAAAAAAACAAAAAACAAAAAAAAACCATCATTGCCTCATGTTGTTTTAGCATGTGACCAGTTACAGCAATTGTTGATTGTCTGCATACCGGGAAAAAAATGTCCTCTAGCATAAAAAGTTCACAGTCTCCACTTCAGGTCATTGCAAATAACCTTTCCTCTAAAGGCAGTTATTAAGGAAGTGGACGTCTAACCCAACCTTTAAATATACTTTGCTGAGCCAGAAGAAAATCAGAGAGTGCCAAAAAAGGTTTTTTAAGCATGTAGTGAAGTTCATTTTCTTTCCATTGTTTCTGCTTAATTTGAATATTGAGATATGGCTTTTTCATTCTTTGAAAATAAACATCTACAGGGAAGCAGATAGAAGAAAACTGAGGATACAGAAGGCTTTAAATGCTCATTTAACACTTTCTCTGTGAGGAGAGTTCTGCAAAATCATCTAGGAAACTCTTAAAGTCATCTTCAAATCTGTTTATTTTTGTGTTTTTTTTCCCTGTTTAAATACAACGGAAGACCAAGATGTTTTCCTCATTATATGCTTAAGTCCCTCAGAGTAAAAGCTGTCCTGTGTCTGACTGTACAGAATCTACATGGGACAGATGCAGAAGGTTGAGGGGATCGGTTATGGGGTCCCAAGCAGGGGCAACACATAAAGCTCAGGACCACAGTCACAGTTTGTGGAAGTGATTTTTTTTCTCATATCCAGTGGCAGAAGGTGGCAATACCTATCACAGGGGCTAGGGGCTCAGTCATTCTGTGGTCAAGGAAATCCTGAGAACAGTATCTCTGATACCAAGCTGTCTTATCTAGTGGGGGGATACTCCATGTGGCATTCCACGCAACCTTAAGCATGTTTGTCATGGAATGCTTGTCTCATTTATTTTCTGTCTTATAATATTTCTTACGAAATTTATCTCCACAGTGAAAAACATGAAGGAGAGAAACTTCTGTTCATTTCACAGTATTTAAATTGGTGTTTGTTGTAATGATTTTTAAAGCATCTTTATCTTCTTCATATGTTCATGGTTTCTTGCATCTTATCACAGTTTCTGTAAAGCAGGTTGTCTTAGAAATACGTTATTATTTTGTTCCCAAAACTGAAATGTGTTCATTTCCCTTAGGCACATTAAAAATGATGCACCTATAGCTGCCATTCTTTGGGAAGGATATATATATACACATAGAAAACACTTCCATTTGGCCATCTACCTGGATACAGAATTGTGAGCTTAACTTCTATTTCTTTCGTTTCAATTGATTATCATTTCTATTTATTACTGATCCTTTTCCTTTCTTCTTGGGAGAAATCTGCTTATTGACAGATAGGGAAGATTTAAGTAGATGGCTGTGATCACACTCCTGACCTAGCTAATAGTCAAGTAAGTCAGTGGATAAATACTCTGTAAGAAAGTAATAAGTCTGTAAGAAAAGCTCCATTAAAGGGCCAGTTTTAGTGAACTAATAATACAAGAAAGAAATGGAGAGCCTGTCCTGAAAATGTATTTCTTTTTTATTCTTTGTGGAAATGCTGACTGGCCATTAGTTAATGGTATTATCCATGTGAAGGTATGATGAAAATGGAACACAGAAATCTCTTAGTAGTTGTAAAAGTAATTGAGGCATTGGATGCATAGAAATAGCAAAACCACGGTTACACGTAATTTGAGTACCAGTAAAAACATACCTGCCTTTAAAAATATATATGTGTGCATATGTATAACCTCATCATATATCTGTAACAGGAAGATAAAAGTAACACCGTAAACCTCAGAGTTCCTATGAATGATTTGCTGCTAACGTCAGTATTTTTTTTAGAGAATGTGATTATTTAGATCAAACAAACATTCTTTTGGCATTAGTGACGTAGCAGACTCGTGTTTGGTGAGATTTCCTGTTTACTTTGGGTCTGAGCACAGACATCTCAAGAAAGCGGGTGCTAAAACTTTTATTCCACATCTGCATGGAAAGGCAGCCAAAACTGATCAGAGATCTGTAACCAACTTTATATAGATTTTTATTCTTCAGAAAGGAGTAATGGCAGCTGAGGCATAGAAAGCTCATAAGATCCAGAGATGTCTTGGTTTGCTGACTGAGCTAATTCCTGTTTTAATCTTGTAATTATCAGCCAATGTGAATTTGGCAGCCTTGTGAGCTACTGTCATACTTTTCTGAGCTGGGACCCATGTCGATAAATTCCCTTGGAGTCAAAGGACTGGATGGCCATTAAGGATGAACTGCTGCCTACTTAAGAGTTCCCAAGTGGTAGCAAGGCATTGCAGTGGGATTCAGTACTCAGTTTTATTCCATATCTTTTCATGAATTTTCTATTTCAAATCATAACTTCTGTGAGTGTTAATAAATAAAAACAATACATCTTTTTTGTAATTTCTGTATATGATTTATACTTATTAAGTTGCAAGCCTTCTTTAATATATTTTTTTTCTAAAGGGCAGAAATTATCATCTTGCTTCATTATTGTCCAAATTATAAATAAAATTGGTGCTTATATTTATCACTCTGTTGCTACTTTTCCTATTCTGTTGACTTGATTTCTTTGTACCTAATAGAAAAACATAGCCTGCAATAGACTTACCAAATGGATTTTGTTTCTCCTTTGGTGGTGTTGAGAAAATGAGATGACTGTTTTTGTAAAGGTGACTTCAGTAGATTTGTATCCTGTGAGGATAAAATGTGTATTTCTGCATATATGATTCTGGTACTATCATGTGGAACAGTATCAACATTGAGACCTGCTTAGGCATTAAATTACTGCTGTATTTAGAGATTCTGCAACTGTTACCTTAGTTTGTGAGGCAAGAAATTGCTGCATATGAAACTATTTGGTAATCTAGATTGGCACTAGAAACCAAAACGGTGTCTTGGAGACCAAGTTAATGACAGCAACAAACATACAGGAAGTAAATAAAGAGGCAAAATCACATGCAGTGTATCCTAGGAAAAACATATGATTTTCATTGAGAAAAAATGACGAGAATCAGGAACAGCTCTACAGTGGCCTTGGTGAGAATGGACTCTTCTTCATGGGAAGTACTGAGCAGAAGGATGTCTGTCTCTCTGAAAGGCCAGGCTGGGTTCAGCAGCTCCAGCACTCTGTATTCATACTGAACTGAATGAATTATCTTCCTTTTCAAGCTTATACTGCAGGAACTTTACGGAGGGGTCCTTGGTACTCTAAGACAATTCTGAGATACCAAGTAGTGTTTGAGTGAAGCTGGATGAGGTTCATGGGGCCTGTCAGCCCATACTGCTACCAGGTGAATGCTGTCCCCAGGTGCACAGGGCTGTGCCTGAGCTCACGGGGCTGATCCGAGCTGAATGTATCTATGAGGTGACTTATTTGCAATGTCGGATAATACACCTTTGTGTTTTTTAGTGGTAATTATAGAATAAAGGGGAGAGAAATAGACAACATAGCTGAAAATAGTGTTTATCTGTAGTTTACCTTGTACTAGATTTGATGGCAATTATGTTATTTTTTTCCAGGCAAAAACTACTTCTCAAGAATGCAGATATTCCTGTTATCATGAATACATATTTCAGTCAGAAGGTATTACTCAGCGAACACTTAGAAACAAGCAAGACACAGGGTCCTACAAAGATGCTTATTAGAAAGAATATTGTATCTTTGGCACAGACATTCAAACTAGATGACCTTGACAAGCAACCCCAGGAATCTTCAAATAATCAGGTAAGGCTCATTCATTGGGTTCTTCAGCATTTTGTAAGAAGTTGGCAAGCAGATGTTTGGAAATCATAACAAAAACAAAAATTACTGACCTGGTCAGTTTCCGCTTTCATTTAACTAAGGCTGAATAATATGTGATGTTTATTTTAATAATATTTTCTTAGCAGAGGCTTCTGGCCCATCTAACGGCTGAACTGCTGCGAGGTTATTTTGCTGAAATCTCACTACTGTGTTAAATAGTAATTGTAGTTTGTTTTTTCATACGTTTTTCTTTTATTCTATACAGCTGAGTAGCCAAATTTTATTTGAAGTAAAATCAATTTCCTGATAACTGCTAAGATAGTATCAGCTGAGATATTATCACACAGAATCACAGAATCACAGAATTGTAGGGGTTGGAAGGGACCTCCAGAGATCATCGAGTCCAACCCCCCTGCCAAAGCAGGTTCCCTACAGCAGGTCGCACAGGTAGGCATCCAGGCAGGTCTTGAACATCTCCAGAGAAGGAGACTCCACCACCTCCCTGGGCAGCCTGTTCCAGTGCTCCGTCACCTCACTGTAAAGAAGTTCTTGCGCATGTTTGTGCGGAACTTCCTATGCTGCAGTTTCCGGCCGTTTCCCCTTGTCCTGTCTCCACTCACCACTGAAAACAGTCTGGCCTCGCCATTCTGCCCCCCACACCTTAGATATTTATAGACCTGGATCAGGTCCCCTCTCAGTCTTCTCTTCCCAAGGCTGAACAGACCCAGTTCACTCAGCCTTTACTCATAAGAGAGATGCTCCAGGCCCTTCACCATCTTTGTGGCCCTCCGCTGGACTCTTTCCAAGAGATCCTTGTCTTTTTTGTACTGGGGAGCCCAGAACTGGACGCAGTACTCCAGATGAGGCCTCACCAGGGCAGAGTAGAGGGGGAGGATCACCTCCCTCGACCTGCTGGACACGCTCTTTTTAATGCACCCCAGTAAGCCATTGGCCTTTTTGGCTACAAGGGCACACTGCTGGCTCATGGCCAACCTGTCATCCACCAGGACACCCAGGTCCCTTTTCGCAGAGCTCCCCTCCAGCAGGTCATCCCCCAACCTGTACTGGTGCATGCAATTATTCCTCCCCAATTTTATCCTCCCCATTATTTTTAATAAATATTCCCTTTTCCCACTCCTATTGAACTCATTTCCTAGTCTGTCCTGTTCTTTATTTAATGCATCAGTTGGGAACACCAGCCTCCTTTCCAGCAGCTTTACAATTTGTTTTCTTTCCTGTTACAACTTTGCTTGTATCAAAATGACTGCTGACTCTCCAGCTGTTGTACAAGCTGAAGTATTTCAAGTGATTTGGCTATCTGATAGTTTGCACCAACACTTTCTTAAAGATTTGTTTGAAGTTTTTGTATTGTCCACCCAAAAATCATTGTTAGCGTTTGAGAATTTTGGTCCCAAGAATCTCAAGAACAACACTGAGTGTCATTGTTTTATTTGTCTTACGTATATATACATATATATGCATATAATTCCATCTATAAGTGTAAGAATGAAGCAGTTGCCTAAATCAAACCCTAATTTAATTTCTTGCTGCAGGTCCATCTGGTAGAGAGCTTCTGCTATAGTATGTGAAAAACAGAGCAATTTAATTCTTTCCCTGATACTTCCTAGCAAAACCATTTCACTTAAAACTCATTAGACATGTTTCATTGTAACTACTTTGCAGACAAGCGTATCATCACACCATCATTTCCTTATTAACATTATATTTCTGCTTCTCAAGTGGTAGATAATACTTAAGGTTAGGTTTGTAAAACTTTACATTGCATCCAGCTATAAAGAAAAAGTTTATTTGAAATTATTTGAAATTAAAGAAGAATTTATTCTTATTTGAAAATAAGATTTTGGCTTCTGCTGGTAAGGAGCTTGTACATAGAGTGTTAGTTCATACTTGCAATCAATTTTTTTACTAAAAGAGATTTATTTTAGAATGAAAACTAATGCAGCTTCTCATTTAAACTGAGGGAAAATAAAACATAATTTTGTACATGATAAATATTTGGGAAGTTTAGAGGATTGTACTTCTAAAATACATTTGGGAAATAGCTAAAGGGTGGACTAAGGTTTGTACTTCCAGATTAAGTTTTTATACTTCTCATTAATCATCTAATTTTTAAATTGAAACATTTTACTTGAAACGTATTACATTAAAGTTTCTAGACACTTGTTCATTTTCACATAAGTGTGAAAATCTGTAGCATTCAAGATAGATTTTACCTCTCTTTTAGAAAAGGGAGAAACAGAACACTGGAAAAGTAAAAATGAAACTATTCAAGAGGAAGAATCATAAATACTAGTATCAGTTCTCTTTTCTTCCTACTGTTGCCCTAATTTCTCATGGATTGACTTAGCTCATTCCAGAGCAGCAATCAATACAGGAGAGTGCTATGTGCTGTAGTCTCTTTAGCTGTTTATTAAAAATCCCCAATAAACATTGGTCAGTAGTATGTAAGTCAGTTTGTGTGCAGTAAGTATTTTGAAACTGACCTTGTATTTCTTGCAGAGATTTTTTTATGTTGTGCTTTTTAGCACTCCATAGCTTCACCATCCCAATAAATATTTCTGTTAATGGATTTTCCTTCATCAGGTGGCTTGTGCTCCACAAATCCATAACACCTGTGATCCTAAAAAGCATCCCTTAGCACTGGGTGTTGTTAATGATTCTCTGCTTGAAATGGTGGAAAGCCAAGGAGCAGTGGGATGGAGAGAAGTGCAGGTACGAGTCGTTATCCAAAGGGTGTACTATTTGCCTGCAAGAGAAGGTTTCAGAAGCCAGATTCAAGGAAACAAGCCTGTCTGTGCTACACCCATCATAAATTCAGATCCACTAAATGTTAGGTAAGTAGTAAGATGTGTGGGAGTTATCCTAACGTGCCTGTTATGTATGAGAAACCAAAGAGGAGGGAGTTTGGAATTGTCATTCTTAGCCTTCAGGTTCCACGAAATAAGTACATTCAACAAGGTGCAGGATTTTCAGTAGTCTTTTAATAGATACAGTGTGAAATAGAAGTAATGCTGTCCACGGGAGGGAGGGATCTGTCTGTATTTGCATCAGCAACTAACAGGGAGACTGAAAATGCATGAAGGGGAACCACTGATGATCATGGGCATTCTATACTGTTTCTTTTGTTTTACAGAGTAAGTGTTGTATCAAACATGTCTCATTTACCTATTCCAGTCTCCAGTATGTTCTACTGTGAATTATGCTCATAGAGTCGTCTCTTGGAAGACAGGAGAAATATAGGGAGAGATGGAGAAGCAAAAGGCTTTTCTAAAATGGTATTTTGATCAGACCTCGCATGAGAAACGCAGGCAAACACATGCAAACTGCCACTGTGAAGCCACTCCTGTTGACTTCTGGAAGTCCAGAAGTCATGGCAGTTCATCTGCTCCATAGTAAAAAGAGATCTGGTGTCAAAACATTAACACCAATCAGGAATCTTGTATGCAAAACTGTAGAGCATACAGATTTAGATTAGTGTTCTCAGCTGCTTCTATTTTAATCTTTGTATCCTGACACTGGTCTGCCTTTAGCATAGGGAATCAGAAATGAGACCTTGTTTTTGTCAGTACAAAAGATAGACAGGGAAGTTTTCCCTTTTGACCTTTTAGAATCCTCAAGGTTTGAGACCAAAGATAGATTTTCAAGTCTTTCTCAGCAACTCTGGATCTAAGATTACTGTGTCTGTTGTTGTTTTTCCTTCCTCCAGGGTTTGTGCTAACTTTTGGTTCTAGATGGGTTAACATTTTATAAGCTTTATTTTAACTTAAAGTAAGTTACAGTGGCAGGGCTTTTGTTAAGCTTGTAAGTACAGTCTTTCAAGGAGGCTGTAGATCTCTATTAGGAGATCTTTCTTCCTGCAATTAGTTTGAAAGATCCTTCTGAGAACTGCAAATGTAGTTTGCAATAGGCTTTGAAGAAATTCTTCAAAGGTTGGAAGAATTTCAGTTCCTCTAAGCCACACTGCTGATGGTTGTACCATGTTCACAGGTCCTTCTTGAGTTTTTGGAGTACTGGAATTCTCCTAATTCTGACTACCTTGTAAACCACTGGATGTGGACCAGTGTATGGCACTCAATGGTCAATAATATTTTTCCAGGAGGAAATTTAGGAAGATTGCTCTTTCCTAAGAAGCATATTCAGTAATCTCTCTCAGAAAAGTAATTGTCAACAGCCTTGCCTCTCATGTTTTATAAAAGTTGCATGGGTTTAACTTGCATTATTTTAAAAACATAGCTGGCACACCTTGTTGTGTGAAGTCATTGCTCTATAATTTAATTTTTGCTATTTTATGCATTAAAAAGAAAAAGATAGGCAAGGGTGTTTATCAATCCCACATCAATCTTTGATTTTGAGAACCATATTCCTCTGTGTAGGTTTTCTTTTAAAACATTTGATCAAAAGTCAGGGCACTTGACAGTCCGTTATTAAAGTTGATTTTTAATGCCACTGATTCTAGCAGAGGACAAATGATAGCTCTCCATTATTACTTTTCAACTTCTGACCAAAAGTGTGCCTAACACTCAATCACACAATTCCTGATAGTTAGCCTGCCTGAGTCTGCACTCTTCACAGGAATGGGGTGAAACAACACAAATCTCAGATTGCACTTCTTATGCCAAACTTGAAATAGAAATTAAAAAAAAAAAAAAGAGAGAACATGTTGTAGCTGGGTATTCCCATGTGCAGTTGTTGAACTGGCCTATTGGAAATTCCTCAAATTTTGTCAATGTTTTTGTTCAAAAAAGACCTTGGTGGCTGTCATTTGCAGCAATTAGAACTGCCTTTTGCATCCATGTGCTCTGAAGAGAAAAAATCAACCCCTTTTGTCTTTGAAAGAAGGAGAATTAAGACTTTTAAAGATTGAAGAACAGAAAACACCTCATACTGCTTTATCTATCAGCTGCTATTTTCATGGCTGATAAGCATCCGCACGAGACATTTCTCCTCTATCAAAAAAGTCTGTGTCTGTCACCTGATAGTGAGTAAAAAAGGTTCAACACCCTCTGACAGTCCTTTGAACCAAGTAATGGCCCATGCTTTTGTAAAGAAAGCTTTTTTTTCTTTGTTAACTTCTTTTTCTAAAGTAAAACTGCCATAAAATTAACATTTGTAAGATAATTCACTGTTTTGTAAAAATAAGTTTCTAATTAGATATCAAGGTAGGTGAGTATTTACTTGATTTGTATTGTTGTAGGCTGTTGTATTTATTCTGTTGTAGCATGCAGTATAATCTAGATGCTGTTGCCTCAGGGAGCATGAGAAACACGGAGAATCAGAGACATGAAATGAAATGTCAAACAGGGGAAATGATGCATTTTGTTCAAAGCATCCACTTTCTAGAAAGAGTCTGACAAATTGTGGGAGAAATGTATGTTTTTAGTGTTCAAATTGATTTATTGAATTGTTTAAAGCTCAAGTGGGAAAATGCCTATAGGTATGTATCTTCTGTTGTTTGTAAAGATAAATACATAGAGTAGAGCCTTTCACTGGTAGGCAAATGGTTAAGCCATTAAGTCTGACTTTACTTACTACTTCAGTAAGACTGTGTTTAGCTGAATTGTCTCAGCATTTTCTTAGGATGCTCAGAAACCCAGCGCCTGAAAAGTTCTCCATTTTCTGTCATACTTAAATTGTTCTCACATTCCCTGCGTTATTATTGAATCATTTGCCTTTCCCTCCTGTAATTAGCTGTTCTTGCAAATGGGCTTTTCATGCTTAAGTTAAGAGTTTCGGGGGGGTGAGGGGTAGGCTGGGAGGGAAGAAAGTATGACTTGCTTTGACTGTCTGCCCCTTTCCAGCATTCCTGACATACTTTTTGCTGCCTTTTCCCCTTCTGATGAGAAAGATACTTTTACAAGTGACACAGCATGTATTTGTTGTACACTACAACACAAAAAACGAATTATTTTGACTTTCTGAAAAAGGCCTGACTATGGGTACATGAATCCCAGAGAGAATCCTGTCAACCTGAGGAGTTTTCTGGCTTTGAGGTGTCTGACTCATTCTGTCGGCCTTGTACTTTGCGTTCCTAGGATAAAGCAGTGTATAATTTGGATTTTACTCTTAGCCAGTATCTGTTTGTTTTGAGTGGGCCAAACGAGTTCAGTAAAAAATAGACAGTCAGTTCTGTTCCTTAAAGGACAGGGATCATTGTGTGATAGTTGGTGAAACTAAAATAGATGCGTTTTCAGGACTGGTAGGGGGGTTAAACTGGCCAGAAACCCAATCTCACAAGATTTGGGTTAGGAAGCAGGGCTGAGAAGGGTGTTGTCTCCTAAGAAGGAAAAGCTAAGCACTTCTAAAATAAAACAATGCTGGCTTTAGCTGTGAATCCAGATTTTAAAATCTTTGTGAGTGAGTAAAGAAATGTTCTGTTCACTTTTCTTGGCGTATATTTTGACCTACTTCCCACCTGAAAGCTAACTTTCAAGGCTACCATGAATGTATTCCAAGAACAAAAGAAAGACACTACATTTACTTTAAAAAATTATCCACTACCCATCAATAGTTCTTTCAGTTTTACTTTTTATTTTGTTTTCAATCTGCCACATCTTAGAGAAGCAGAAAGACCAGCTACTGTGCAAGTAGGACCCTTGGGGAGCAAAATATGTAGAAGAGCCAAGCATTTGTTAGAGTGGCTCAAAGACGCAGGAGTGTGGGGAAAGTAACGTTTCTCTTTCTGAATGGAAACATTGATGTCTATTGCTGGGATTCATTACACTCTCCCAAGTTGTTGCAAGCTTCTGTGTCGTCTGTTCCTGTGTGATTCTGCTTAAAACAGCTTTACTGGCAAAGGGTAATCCTGTAGAACTAATTCATTTCAAAGTTAGATTTCCTTTCTCCTCTCTTTCTTGATGATCTTTGCTGTTTATCTTAACATGAATGTAGGCAACATGTAAACCTGTCTGGCTGCATGCACTGCTAAAAGTTGAGCATCAAGTGCTGCAACTAGCGTTTTGAGAAGGTAGACCAGTTTGAAAAGCAGTATTGAAAAGTAACCATTCTGGCATGGAAAACTTACCTCCAATTTCGTAAGACGTACTTAAGGGGAAAAAAAAAAAGGGATGGGGGGGAGGAAAGGGAAGGGAAAAAAAAAAAAAGGGGGGGGGGGGACAGGACTAGGGAGAGGAGGGCAAAAAAGTAGAAATCTTATTTGAAAATAGCCCAGATTGGAAAGGACTGTCATGAAAAATCCATGCTCACAGATGCTAACATCTGTCAGAGTGTTTTTTGTGGCTGACTTAAATGTGTTTACAGCATTCCATTTGTTTTTTTTCTGAGGTTTTTTTTTTTTTTTTTCCCAACAAAACATTTTAAATGGGATGGTCATAAATGCAAGTTTTTTTTTTTTTTTAAATTACATTATGTTTCTGGGATGTGATTTTTCAAGTGGGAAGTAAACAGGAAATAGGTAACTGAAGTGCAGTAAAGAGTACTCCATGAGCTAGAAATTCTCTCTGATTTCCCTTTTTCAGACCCTTCTCGGAAATGAAGATACTGTGCTTTTAATATTCTTGCAAAGTAGTCTAATTGCTACTTGACAGGCTTGTAATAGTTCTCATAACAGCTGTGAAAGGTCTAGGAACCTGTTTCTGCTTTGAAGTTTTTGTTTGTTTGTTTTGCTTTTAAAGCACTTTTCAGACTCTCTGACACTTGGATATTCCTTCTTTCTTCCACCCTGCTCTTTTGTAATTCTCAAACTGGAGCTACCAAAACAAAGAGTAAAGACAAAAGACTTGGAAAAACAGCTTTGGTATCATGTTATCTAGCTGAGACATTAAACTGTATTGCATTTAACACTGTGGATTCCCTGTGCACTTGCCCAGGTAGTCCTAAAAGTCTATTTTCCCTGCTTTTGGTGCTGCAGATGGATAGATGGAACTTGGGCTTCTTCCAGTGCCAGTGTAGTACAAGAATTTGTTAATTTGACATTACCGTTTATTTTTCAGTGCTAAATATTTACATAATCTTATTCTGTCCAAGGGCAAGTTGAGAGCACTGTTATCTGATATACTCTGCAGAACATCCCCCTTCCCCCCCTACAATGTATACCAGCTCTGCACTAGGAATCAGTGATTAAATAATTTGCCACTGATCTAAAATATGTCAGAGCAGAAGTAAACTTGCTGACGTGTCTTAAGAAGACAGTAGCCAGTATAGACCACAAGCATGGCACAGATTTAGTCTCTTTGGAAAGCAAATGGTCAGGATCACAGATCAACTGCCAGATAACCAATGCTATGTGCATGTCCGTGTATCCATCTAGCAAAAAGGACATGCTGGTTTCTAACTTCTCTCTTCTCTATAATGAAGCAGTCAGTAGAGTAAGCAGAAAAGTGCCAGTATGTTAACAGAAGTCCAACACCTTCCCTACCTTCTGAAGAGTCTTCCATTGGTCAAGAAGAAAGAGTAGCTCTGATTAGTGATATATTCCCCATGATAGAGAAATTGCAGATATATGTAAATAATAAAGATAAATAGCATGTATTGTTACACAGAGTTATATATTTACCACCACTTACCGTGTAACTGTACCTTTCCACTCCTCCCACATCTGATTGATTGCATACAGAACTTCAGAAACGTGGGGAGGTTTTATTGCATATCGCCTCATTTCCCACTGTTCTCTACTTCATGGCTGCATTCACCTAACCAACTATTTTGAAAGAAATATGTAAGCAGGGAACACAGGAAGAGAAATGTGGTCCTTCGTATGTTATCCCATAAAGGAGACCAGCTTAGGGAGTAGGAAGTGATCAGTTGGAAAGGTAATTTCCTGCCCCTAGAGCCACAGTCAGGGAATGTATTGTTGTACATTGCCTGGATAAACCAGGACTATTAATTTTCTAGTGCCTGTTATTTGTCAAGAATTATTCTAAGATGGCCTACATAAAAGGTGTGGAATCTTTCCCTTGTTTTTGACCTTTCTTCTCCTTGAATTTTTATATCTCTGGAAGTTATGTGGTTGGCAGAACTGAGAGCAGAAAATGTCCACGTGTATTTTACACCCCTACCTTTCACTGAATACATGACTTCAGTCCTGCCTGGGAGGAAGTGTTAAAGTCACGCTGGAGCTCTCCAAAACTTTTATAAAAGCCAGATTGTGTCTCTGGAATTTGTTTTCCTGCTACCATGGTACAGCAGAAGTCAAGGACCGTGAGCAGTGATAAATGTTATAAATACCTAGATGGACACATGTTGAGCTAACAGATAAGAAAGAAATCTAAACCACCCAGATATAACATTTAATTTCTATGCAATTTGGGCACATAAACTCTCTTTGTATACACAAACGTGAGTACCAGTATAGATCAGCAAGCATACAAAGAAATGTCAGGGTAGCAAGTTTTTGAAAGGGAAGATTCTTAAGAATAACTTTGTCATCAACTTCAAAAAAGCTTTGATTTGGGTATAACAAATTATTACTCCTTGGAAGGGTGTTATGAACATAATCTCACTCTCTTGGGAAGAAGGAAGTCTCTTGTCCCAGGGAGTATAAAGCTGAGAATACACTGTCCTGTGTGGTTTTAAAATAATGGGCACACTCCAGTAGTTAAGAAAAGTCAGATTTTGAAGGGTCTGAATATCTCTGGGGGCATAGACCTGTATAGCTGTATCATAAACTCTTGTACACTTTTATAGGATACAAAAGATAAAGTCTTTCAGAGAAGACCATCTAAATTTGCTTTGGTAGGCATTGTGGCTTAAAACTGGGAGGTAACTTCGAAGTGCTGGGAATGCTTAAGTGTTATCTCACGTGCCAGTCTATTTCAAGTTGTGACCGGCTGCAGTGCCTGCTATTCTTGTTCCATTTCTCAGCCAGAGCAAGTCAGCAGTGTCACGCTAGGTGAGGGTCCATACTGACTGTGATGAAATGCTTTTTTTTTTTTTTTTTTTTTTTTTTTTGAGGCCTGTATTTGGCTGCAGTGTGAACTTGTTTGGATGACCTGCCTTAGAAGTGATTAAGGCTAAAAGTGAATACGAAATATATTTCAGAGAGATTTCACATTAAACAGAGCAAGAACGATATGAAGTTGCAAAGGTAATTTTTGGTCATGCTTGCAGTATTTCATTCAGTATCACATGATAACATGATTTTGTATACATATTTTAAAAACTATTTATCTGTATCAGTGGTTTCTCAACTCTGGTGTGCTTACTTTGGGTGGTATGCCCGTCACTGAGGAGGCTTTCACACCAGCAGCTCTAGATCCTTCCCTTTTGCAGGTGCTAATCTAACCCAGCAGGCAGCCACCAGCCAACTGTAAATGTCTTTGTGGAGCTGTTACTCCAGTTCAGAGGCATTTACTGATCCATACAACTTGAGGTGCAAAGGCTACATTTGAAAGCTGACTTCATACAGCCACCTGAACTACTGGGTGAGAGGATCAACTGATCCCTGTAACCTTCCTTGGATCCGCAGCAGTGGACAGGAGGCAAAGATGGAAATGAAAGCAGCAGCAGGCACTTTCTCTGTATTTACATGCTTGGTTCTTTGCCCACGATCTTTTGAGTTTCATGTGGGCACAAATACAGGTAGCAATTAGGAGCGGAGTTTCAGTGCAAGATGCAATGAGAGTCTGTACAGCTTTTTCACTTTGCATGAATTTGTGCTGCACTTTGGCACTTGGAGCTTGTGCTGCTACTGCAAATGATCTTGTCTTATCTTCACCGATACATAGGAAGATGACTTTAAGGAACTAATTATGAAAATGTTAAACTCTTCAGCACTTTTTCAGTGGTTTCCCAACTGTTTTGGATCAAAGGCAATCACTTACAAGTGCTGGCTTGACATGTGGGAGGACAGTCCCTTCCATAACTGGAGTCCCATTTACACAGGGATGGAAAAAGTACTTGGGATCATGCAATGACAATCCTGGGCAAGGCAGTGTGTGGTAGGTAGTTGGAGAAGGAAGTAATGCACAGAGTTGAAGTTCTCATAGGGGGAATGTGAGAGTGGCTGTAAGATTGTTCAGATACCATTTTATGGGAGCTACCTTTCTTCTGCATGTTCCTCAATAGGAATTCTGCAATTCCTATTGAGCCTATGTAGGTCCTGCAGTGAATTTTTTCTCTGAGATACTGAGTTTTCCCGTCGCTGAATTCAAATACGGTGTAGTCACAGCAGTTACAGGTGCTTCTGTCTTTGCCTTACATGGATAGGTTATGCATTTTCTGATGCCTCTGAACTAATGCCAGAATTTGTAAACTCCACTTGACATGAGGAAAAATGTACCAGGAGATTGGTTTGATTGGAATGAGAAGCAATGTCACACCTCCTATACAGAGCTATAAATTAACAGATCATATTAACGTAATTAGGAAATGAGCTTGTCCACAAAAACGTTCTGTGCCTAATCTTTGCAAAAATATATTTTGTTTCTATTATTCCTATTTAATTCTAAATGAGGGAGGGAGGGAGCTAGATACTGTCAAAGCTTCTTGTTGCAGCTTGAGCTTTTTAGTAGTTATCAAGACTACCTCATCCATATGTGCTCTGATCCTCTTGTGTATCAGACTCAGCGTCCACTTTGGGCAGGGTCAGTTGTAGCCGTAGCATTCTGAGAAAACTGTCATTTGAAGCAAATGTTTCAGAGGCTGAGAAAATTGGTGGCTCTCGGCCTGTTTTCATTTCAATAGTGTAAGCAGGAAGAAACTCTGCTAGTGTTAATGGTGTTGAAGATTTTAAGTAAGGGACTTGGAAATCAGATTTTACTCACTGAGGAGAAGAAGGAGAAGTCAAATCAAAATTTTAAAATGCTTGCAGAGGGTTATACCGTGTCAGATAACGTGTCTGTATGTTGCATTTAGGGAACCCCGGTGTAGACAAATGGATTCTGTTCTAACCTGAGTTGGATCCCTGTTAAATCTGTGGAAGCTAAATCTGGGGGTGACACACATGGTTGCAGTTTGGGTGGTGTAGTCAGAGGAAATACAGAAGTTACACATTGGGCATGAGAATTGTGAAGATGAGGGATTATTATATCTGGAAATGAGGGTTTTTTTAAGCTTTTAGGATGAGGAATCCAAGATGTCTCATCATATAGAAATAGATTTCTTTTATAAAAATTAAAAAGAATAACTTTAGCTCTTATTCTTACTTACTGGTGGGACTTCCAAAAGCTGAATTTATAAGATAAATATCCAGTGTTTTGAGATGCAAAATCAAGCTGGAAAGAGACAAGTATGGGACAGAAGAGATATGTGCTTAGCAGGAAGGAGTAGCAAAGAACAGCATATCTGGTCTCCCAGCATAGACCTGGGGGTTTTGTCTGTCTGAGGTCACATGCTGAAGTGTACAGGAGCTGAAAGTCACCATTTTCAGGGCAAAATTAACAATTTTTAAATAGCGCCACAGTCAGAGAATAACCAAGAATGTGCACGCAGCTTGTCTGAACAACAAATGGCTGAATATTGTAGCACATTGACATCCTGATATTTCTGTCCAAATTTGTACCCCTGAAGTTTCATGCGTCCTCTTATCCATTAAACAGAAGTAGCTGTCTTTCCCTTTTCTGTATATTTGATACATCTGAGTCTTTTTTTTTTCCCTGCATTTTAGTTTTATATTTGGCACAATAACTACATCAGTCCTGCGAGAAGCTAGAGGAGGCTCAGAGCTCTAACATATGCAGCGTCCTTCCTGTGATCTGCGTATGTCACCGCATGCATTATTTATTGTAACGAAGTGCATAGCAACGTTACAGCAAAGCAATATCACAGCAAAGCAAAGCAATTATGTTGGAAGAATCGGAGCGTGTTCAGCTTCAGACTGACATTTTTATGTCCATAGGCCAGCTCCTCAGTTAATAGTCATTTCCTTCCCCTGTGGAGCCGCCACCAAAAGCCCGTGGCTCTGGAGAGCAGGAGGCTTTGCAGGGTGCGCCAGGCAGACACGTGGTGCAGCTCTCCCCTCGCCCTGTGCTCAG
Organism: Tetrao urogallus; assembly: GCF_951394365.1. NCBI lineage: Eukaryota > Metazoa > Chordata > Aves > Galliformes > Phasianidae > Tetrao > Tetrao urogallus. Next base: position 40,579,310 of record NC_136815.1, on the reverse strand, counting down.
TGTCTCTGCACACGCTGTTCAGTAAACAAACTTTGGGGAACCAGAGCGAGCTGGTTCAGAGCAGCCCGTTCATTCACACAGACCGCTTGGAAAGTGATGCCTTTGCGCAGCCTTGACGTGCAGGCTGAGGGAAGCAGAGAAGTTAGTATTTATGTTTTCATTAATGCTTTTTATAGCCGCGAGCCAGCTGTAGCTAGTTAACATTAGCCTGGGACATCTATTAGCGTGCAGACCTCTTACGCAGGATAAAGGGTTTCTGATGGAAACAGAGTTGTTACTCATGGTCCTCATGGCTGCGTGTTTACAGGAAGGCTGTTTGTGCTGACATAGGATATATGCTGGAACAGCATGCACCTTTTTAATGAACTCACCTTCCAGGATTCAAAGGGATTTTATGCTAAAAGTTTTAGCATAGCAAATTGAAAGATTTACATATTTAAATAGCTTACTGTTTGTTTAAAAGCTGTTCCTTTTTGAATAATGTTTTGCAGCTACAGTTACTAAAAGTACTTTCTGTTTAGCTTTTAGGATGAATTGGGCATAAGCAATATTTCTACAAGTCCTGGATACACCAGTTTGGAGTGCTAGATTTTTTGCTATGATGTAAGTGGCTGGAAGCATCTTAGGATGAATTGGACCTAAGGGTTTGGCCCAGAGGATTTGATGGCTCAGCTTTCCTTCTCTGGTTTCCCCCAGTTCTTGCGCTTTTTTTTTTTTTTTTTTCCCTTTTTTTTTTTCTTTCTGCTATTTTGGAAGATAGTTAGTCAGAAGGGTGTTTAAAAATAAATAACAAAAGCAACTGCAAAACAGAGAATGAGGAAGGCACAAGGGCACAAGTAGTGCTGTTTTTAGAGCTCCAGTATGACAAGCACCATGGGCTCTGGTATTTGCGTCAGTGTGACACTTTCCTTTCCTGCTCAGTCCATGTTTCCCAAGCAATTCTGACAACTTTGCTTAACTAGGCAATGGTAGAGGTTGCCTAGACCTAAAGAAGTATGAAACGTCATTTACCCTTTACTTTACATTTCTGTGGAAGGTGTGAAATGAGTATATTGCTCTCTTAAAGCTAGTTTAGTCACTTTAATAGTTAAAACTTTGGAATTCCAAGTTCAAGGGCTGACTTCCCTCTCAAGTTTTCCTCCTCTAAGAAACACAGATTGTTCTCAAGACAATTGCTATTCCTCTTCTTCACAGGTCCTTTGGTGCTACTTGCAGTGTGTTTTGCAGAGACCAGAGTAGATGGTTAGGGGCTAGGTCATCATGGAATGTTCTTGTCATGAATTTCCATTCTTTTTATCTTTATCACTCTCCCACCAATTGTTAATGATGAGCTTTCAAGACCAGAGCATTGTAAGTAGTTTTCATCTCCCTTGTTCAGCCTAGATTTCTCATAAAAATGGCTGATTACATCAGCCATCATCATCAGAAGTATACCTTTATGGTACACAATGAGAAGTTTTATAATGCTATTCTTTTTCATCTGCACAACAGTATCTGTATGTGAAACTGCTGAGTAGCTCCAGATGCCAATGTCAACTCACATAGTTGAACTGTAGTAAAGAAAAAAAAAATAAGGTTATCTCCCAAAATTGAATCACCTCTAATCTCCTGTTCAGATAAATTTCCTCCACCCATCCATTTAGGTACGCCACCCTTAATGATCCACTTGAAAAGAATGTGACAAGCTCTTGAAAGCCTTGTGAAGCTATGGAAGTGCAGGTCATGAATTATATGTGTTCAGTGCCTACAGCTGAAACCTCGGAGTACGGGTGGGAAACCTCCTGTATCAGCAGCTTCTAGATTTTCCTACAGAGTGTGTTCTGTGATTTGGGTCACTATTACCTTTACAATTGTGGGTCAAGGTTCAGTTCATTCTGATTTGTAAGTCTGCTAGTCTTATGAGGGCCAAAAGAATCACTTGCTCAGGCAAAGTAGGGCTTTGATGTTCTCACAGTCTTCCTTTAAATGCAAACCAACAAAATTCAGTCATTCAGTACAATTGTTGGAAACATTTGCTCATTGTGATGATAGAAAACATTTTTTATTCATGTTTACTATTCTCCTAAATGCTTCATAAACTGTTTTTATTAGGTACACAGAAATGACGCATACAGTGTCATCACCCGCTGGCTGGAGTTTCTCCCTGAGTTTTTCTGATGGCTAAACTGAGGGGAGGATATTATTCCTGTGTGTTTTGTCAGTAGCATCCTAATGAGGCACATGGTAAGGGAGGCAAGTATAGGGGAGAGATAAAGCTACAATTTCTGTCAGCAGGCAGTATTAGGTCGACAGCTACTAATTTTATCTAATCTTTTCACATGTACCTTGCTCCTGATGATGAATAATTGCCAGAAAACTCTCTTCTCTTGGCCTCATTGTAAAATAGCTTGATGCATCTTTTCCTTGTCTCTTTTCATATACATATATATGTGTGTATATACATATGACGTGTTAGCATATCTCAGAAATAATCATGCCGCCTGCTTATAAAAAATATGACAGTTGTCTTGGGATGTAGATGTACAAATTAAATAGAAGCTGAAAAAGAGGGAGCTTTAATGAGATGTTGGATTGGAGACCTTGTTGGTGAGGTTAAGCCATCTGCATTACACTACTATATTAATAAAGAGGCAGCAGAATAAGTTAGCACTGATTTCTGTAGACTATTTACAAGTTCCCTTGTTTACACCAACATTTCCAATTTGTTTCATTCATCTGTTAAAATTGATGATGATACTAATGCATGTGAGCACTGCAGGCAAACCGCCACATATCTCATATGGCTGGATTGATGAGGCATTAACCTGATGAAGATTTCTTGAAATTTCACTGTTAAATAACATGTATGGTATGGCAGTGAAGGAAACAAAAAATCTCCATTATTGTCCATATTGTGCTATTTACCGACAACATTTTTTTCTCTCTACATCTGTTTGAAAATACAGAGCTGTATTCAGCTTCCGGACTAATCTCAATTGATGGTTTCTGCTAAAACGGAAGTTATGTGTCTGAAAACCAATTGTCATTTTGGTTGTGAGCAGTGAAAGCTGCCAAATGGGAGCAGTCTTTCTGTAAAGGAACTTTGACAATATCTGAACTACTCTTTTTTCTTTTTCCAATTAAAGTGACCTTTAACTAACAACTTATTCCACAAGTCAAGTCCCGTTTGCTCAAGCCTCCATATTTTAAAATCTAAAAATTATGATGTTTTGTTCTCAGTAGTAAATTTGCTAGTGTTTCTGAGCGTGTTCTTGTACTTAGTCAAACTCACAGGTTTTCTTCATCTCGTGGAGAAAGTGTTGGCTGGAGAGGCTTTTCTAAATAGAGAAGGAGAAGAGAGGAAGGTAAGACTGGAGGAGTGTTCCCACACTGGGCACTTTAGGTCAAGGATGAGTGTGTTGAAATCTTAGGAGAAGCTGCAAGCAGTGAGTATGATGGTCTTGTTGGGCAGCTTTCCGTGTGAGCTGACAGGATGGTGATATGTGAAAGGTGGTAATGCTAATTCTTTTAATGAGCAAGTGTTCATCTATGGTTCTAAACACTGGCATTTCTGGCTAAACTCTCCAATAAAGGAGCGGGAAATTTAAAATAAAATAATAAAGATCCAATGGAAGCCATTTTTATTATGGAATGATGGCAGTTCTGATTTTCAACAAGAGTTGTGCTGATAATTTAGAATGTTCAGCTCATACCTCCTTGCTCAACTCCTTCATTGCCCTGCAGTACTGAACAGCAAAATGCAGCAAATCAGTTTACATTTTTGCTGAAGGCTTACCTACATGGAAATGAATGCGAAATATCTGGAGAGCAGATTTTAACTGTGCTAATTTCCCTCACTAAAATCATCTTACTGTGTACAACGGAAGGGTTTTTTAGTTCACTTAAGGGTTAGTGCAGTAAAGCTGCTCAACAGGAGTTTTTCCAGGCTCTTTTGTACTAGATGCCTGAATTGCTTTGCTTTGGGTGTTGGTCTAGGGACTAGGACTTTTCTGCTCATCCTCAGAACAGCAGCATTCTCACATGGTTTTACATACTTCCTGTCAGTCCCCGTTCCTGAGAGGCAGGAGAGGGAAGGCCGAGGGGCAAGGATGCCTTTAAGGGAGTGAAATGGCCAGGGTGGGGGGAACTTGACCCTCTGGGAGATTTCTGGGCATATACATGCAGGGGACAGGAGCCCAGAGAACAAGTAGCTCCTACTGTTGCTGAATCCCATCCTGTCATTTCTTGATGGAGGCTTCTACGTGGGTTCAGTAGCTCCTGACAGCCAAGGGCTCTCTGCCGGTGCTCATTTGTCCTTTGGCTAGAGCTTACTAAGTGCAGTTCCATCAATCGCTTATCACATGCTCTGCTCCTCTCCCTGAGGCACTCCCATAGTGAATGCCCTTTCTCCTTTCCCCTGCTTTGTGCACTGCTTGATTTGTGAGCTGCTGTTTCAGAACACCCTGCAGTATGCTTGCTTTTAACTGTATGTAAGTGCATTCCCTTCCCATAGAACAACAAAAAAATATATTATTTTTTAAGACCTGATAATTAAGGTGATTATAGAATAGAAAAAAAATATATTATTTTTTAAGACCTGATAATTAAGATGATTATAGAATAGCTGGAGGGAGGATAAATTAGAGTTACATCACTGGGACCATGCAGCATCTCAGCAAAGACTAGTTCAACTCACAGCAAAGTGTATTTACAAGCATGTTCAGTATTCATGAGCCAAAAGCAGCCCCTTCCTGTAGGTAGTCTGATATTTTCCACTATAAAAAAAAATCTTGTGACCTTTTATTTACAAAGCTCTTTCAACTCCATTATTTACTATAGACTTTAGATGTTCAAAGGGGAATGCCCTTAAGGTAGGAAATTGCCTTGTTTTCTTTGGCAGCAGCTACAACTGGCTCTACCATGGAAACAGTTGAGATTGGAAAGGGAGAAGGGGCAAAGAGATAAGAGGTAGACTTTTCTCCTTTAGCTCAAGAGGTTCATGCCACCTGAGGCAGAAAATATTTCAAGATGGGCAACTGCTGAGGTAAAGCTTTTCCAAACAACCCTCCAAGTGAGGGCATAGGCTATGCTGGTGCTGCTTCCCCTATAGGGGCATCACATGATGCTTCCCAAGTGTGTGAATCAGAAGCTTGAATAACAGTATCAGAGCTGTGGCTGACAGCTTTTCACTCTTACCTAATACTGGCCCTCAAATGTCTGCTAATTCAAATGGACCGTGTTCAAGCTGCATTCTTTGGTAATACAAATAGATACTCTATAATCAAATGTTGAGTAGTCCAGGTGCATAATACCCAAAAGAAACTTAATACCAGATTTCCCACAGTGCAGAATTTAAGGATATACTAAAAACTGATGGCTTCTGAGTACTTGATTTTACCACTTTCAGATTCCTAATACAGGAAGGCTTGATGATCCACTTCTCTAGTGGATTAAAAAGCCACCAATGGCGATGAGTGTGTCATATGTATTATCCATATGTGTGTATGTATTTACTGTGTGTTTATTCTTTCTAGAGCCATATTTTCCCTCAGAGTAGCACAGCCTGTTGCAGTTCTGATTCTTGAATCAGTTTTCTGGTGCTTTGTCAGCCATAGATTTATGTTCTTGCAGCGCAAACTGGAGATTTCTGTATTAGCTTGTAGTCAGTATGATATTATCCATAACTTCAAATTCTTGTATTTCCATCTCTCCCTAGTTCAGTATTATACAATAGAAAGAGATGCATATTGCTAAATAGTCACAATTGTTTGCAGAATTGATGTGGCATGTAAAACAAATAATTGCACATACCAAGTAGTGCTGGTGCTCACAGCTTTTTCCCTTGCATACACAAATAAAGGATTTACACACGTGTAAGGTCATATTTTGCTTACATAAGTGATCTTATCTTTCTGCACACTGTGTAGTGTGGCATTGTGGGGAACATAAGTCAACACTGCGTACAGATCATTTTTGCACATGGCATACAACATATATAGATCACGTGGAATACAGCAGTGTTGTGATTAGAATTTGCTTCAGAAATTTGTATTTTTTTAACTCTCACATCTGAAGCAGTCTGTTCGAGTTGAATACATTTATTTTTTCTGAACAAATAAACCAAGGTGCACTAAGAAGCTACTTCTCTGAAAGGAGCTGAGAGATTAGAAGAACGTGAAATACTAGTATTGGAAGAGTAGGGGGAGTCAAGGGATGTTGAGCAACGTGGAACCACTTTTTGAGGAGTTTTCTTAGAACTGAAATGCTGTAGCACTCTCTTGGGCTTTTCCAGAAGGTGAGACCAGAATACTCTTCAAGAAGCTAGGCTTGGGACAAACATCTCCTGGCCACCCCCTATAGAACTTATACAGAGGATGTTTTAATTCTTGGGTCTGAAACATGAAAAGTGTGTATTAATCTGGGGAGAGTGGAAAAGGGAGGGGGGAAAGGAGATGTGGGAAAAGAGGAGAAGAGATTAACGCTTTTTTTTCTTTTAATTGTGGTTTGAAAGGTGTGCCCAGGATTAATTGACGGGATGAGGTTAGGTGGTAATTGAGTAACAATTTATTTATCCGATAATCACTAATTCTATCCTGATAATAAGAGGGAGAGGAGAAACTGTATTTTTAAACAAGCGTAGCTTGATGAGAACAACCATCTATTACACTGCTGTGCTGGGGGGTGAGAAGAATCATAGAATCATAGCATCACAAGGTTGGAAAGGACCTACAAGATCAAGGCTGCAGGACATTGCAGTTTTGCTGTGCTTGTCAAGGGTTGACTATCAATCCCAGTTCAGCAGATTTTTGTGGTGAATTGGCACAGGGTTTGACTTGCTTTTTTCCCTCCCACCTTACTACTCACTTCTTTGCTCACATCTGTGGGTTGTTGGGGGTAGTCTCACTTTAACATCTCACTTTAAAAACGTCTGTCCATGTTATTCTCCTCTATTGACACAATTCACTTACTGAGTGTATGTAGTGAAAGTAAAAAAACATTTTGTGAATAACAAAAGGAACCCTCTTTTAATTAAAACAATATTTTTAAATCTTTGTACACATGTGTTATGAGGGAATGGGAAGGAAAGGTGAGATGACCCCTGTATGAAGATTAATATTTCCCTTCATTGTAACAAAATAAAGCCAAACCCTTCATCATGCATGGCTTTTAAAGTCTTCTCACTTTTGTCTTTCTAGCTCTTAATTCTGCTAACAATCAATGTTACTGACAGAGTAACAAAATATAATAATCAGGTACTTACATATAAATAATACTAAATAATAATAGTAATAATAGTAACAAATTCTTATAATTCAGTTTCTCTTGCCATACTTACAGCTACCTTCTTACTTCAAATTAGCATAGTAATACTGATATTAAACTTTTTTTTTGTTGTTATTTAATATATGGTGAATGTTTTAAATGGGTGAAGATTTTGTCTTGCTGTTACCATGTTTATTTCATGGATGTAGTCCAAGTTTGGCTATTTGGAAGAGTCTCTAGGTTAGTTGCTGAGAAAAGACATTGCTGTTCAAATACTTGAAGTAATGATTTCACACTTGAAATAAATAAGAATTTTCAACACGCATACATTTGTTTACATCCAGATTATCATTTATAAGTTACTTGACATTTGAAAAGCCATGGAACAAAAGACTACTTATACATTAGTATAAAAGGTCAGGCAATCAAGTAGGATTAAACTTTTCAGTATATCATAATATCTTGATGTTTTGTTAGGTCATTTTAACTTTCTGTGGTCTCCTAGAAGAAACACAGTAAGCTACATGCAAATAAACTTTGCATTTTTTAAAAGACTTCATTTCCGCTGTATTTTAAAGACGTCAATTGTTAACTGAGTTCTGAAGTCTCTAATAAACAGAGCTGGATCATTTATCATCAATCAGTAAGAATTTGTACTTCTTCCTCCAAAAATTTTGAACATATATGATTGATTTTTGAAGTCACGTGCATACTATGTACAGTCTTGAAATGACATATGAGTACCAGCTAATTAATACTCCCAGTTTCTATGGATTAGCAGGCAGTAGTTTGGCCGGTTCAGTAGTCAAACAAGAATGGTACTTGAGGCTTCTTGAGAAGAATCAGTTATTTACCATAACAGTAAATACCTTTTCCCAAGAAAAAAAAAGTAGCCTCTTTTCTTTACCACTAGTTCTGTTTTTGAGTTGTTTTGTACTCTCTACAGCTGTATGACATCTGTGTACATAATTGTCCTGCAGTGTTGTGTAAGTAATTCTACCACGTATGTGGCAGAGTAGACTATATAGACTATAAATGTATATCTGAAAAGACTACTCATATATAGTCTATTCTTAAAGGTTAGATTTTTGGCATGTTATTGCATAGGGCATCTGAGGAGCAAAATGTGCTTTTTGTTACTGACTTACTGTCCTTTGGCACTATCACCACCAGGAAAATCTTCCAGATGTTTGCCTAACATTTCAGGAAAACTGGGTTTCACTGTACTGAGTGCACCCAAGAATTATTCTTTAGCTATGTTGGAAGTCCATGGGAAATTGTATCAAATATTGGAAATGCTAATAAAAGCTTGGCCCTTCTATATAGCCATGGAAAAATTCTGAGAAGGTTCCAAATCTTTGCAGTCTGACTGGAAAGAGCAGCAGGGTTGCATTAGATGAGAGGAAATTCACTCATCTACTGCAAACTTTTTTTGCTTCAGTCTTACCAAATAAGGGATAGAGAGAGGTAGAAAGGTAAACAGGAGAGGAGCACCCTTCCCTGTGAGACTCAGCAGAGATTCCGTGGAAATTATTTGCTGAGGAAAGCAATGTGTTTTTGGTGTACCCATATGCTTTACTTTCAGGAACCGTTCCCGGGTTAACTGCTGTTTGGAATAGGAGTACTTAGTGGCAGTCATACCCTACGTTTGTTAAAGTCAGGAGAGGTAAATGGTGCAACTTCAACCCCGAAATAATAATATAAAGGTCACAAATGTAGTGCCAGTGCAACCCATCAGCCTGTTGAGGGAAGCATGCTGCGACATACAGCCTCTCCAGTCAGGAATTCTATGGCATGGTTTTGTAGATGCAGAGGAGAGAAGGAGATGATCTTCTATTTTCTTAAGAGTTAAAAAAATGGATACAGCTTGAAGTACAGCAGGGATGGTGTGCATATGTTTGAATTTTCAGTAGAAAAGTATGTATCTTATTTTGGTCAGAGGAGCAGCAGAGCATTGTAATCCCTGATCTGCTGTCAGGCCAACATGTTCCTGCTTGTAAAGGCAGAGTACGATTCTGCTCCTGGTACACAGTGATCAAGACACATCATGATATATGTTCTTTGGTGTTCCTCTAGATTTCTCAGACTCAGACAAATGAGCAAGCAAGCTGCAGCGCCGAGGGCTACAGCCCGGATAAAAAACTGGTTTTAGCCTTTCTCTGGAATCGTGCTTAATGTCCTCTTCAGCTTTAGACCCATCTGCAAGATGACTTCTTTCACTGAAGTGACTAAGCTATGTTTTGTGTTTGTTTAAAATTCTGAAGTCATCTGCAAGCAGAACATGTTTCATATTTAGAGAGAAAATTTTTGGATAGGCTTCCTCTTTCAAGACTTTTGGAGTAAGGACATTTAAAACATTGTGTCATAAACTGAATTGCAACAAACAGCTCTCAAAGGCTACTGGAGTTCAGAGAGAGGTTTGGGAAGTGACCAGTGTTACATCAGGTGTTGTAATAGTATCATTATCATTACCCTTGCAAGTGTTTTCACTTCCTCTGTAATGTTAAATCTAAGTGCAAGTGTGCACAGAGCCCTTAATAATTGCTATTATCTCCACATAGGGCAAAAGACTGTTCTGTATGAACATTCACATACAGATAATCTTGTCCCTATCTGAAAATAAACATAGTATGAGTTAAAGAAGGATAAATGGTAGGGGTGAAATCAGTTTCCCTGTAATAATAAAAATTCCAAGTGCCAGTCAGAAAAGAGTGTAGGTGTCTCGTTCATCTTGCTGAATTTTAATAGTTAAAGACCACCTTTAACATTGTGCCAAAGCTTGCTTTTGCTTTTATTTCTGCTTCCCACCTTTGTGAAAGGAAATATTTAATATTTTTTTCCCATAAATGTTTACCCGTAGCTCTTCCAAATTAAGAATGTCTCATTGTACAGGAATGTGAACTGAAAACCAAATAAAGCTTGTAGGCTTCACAGCATAGTCATTTGTGCCAGTGCTCTGGCCTATGCTAGTGATGACCTAGAGTCTGACAATTTAGATCCATTTGGTTTGTTAAAAACAAACAAAAAAAAAAAGCAAGCATGATTTGTCTTCTTCCCCCCCCCCTTTAAAGCAAGAAATATGTTATTGGTTTTATTAATAATTTTCAACTAGAATATATTCAAGTAGATAGTATTATGAAAAAATGGATACCTGTAACTGTCCCTACTTGCAAGTACAAAGTGATAAACTAAAGGATATGTTTCCTGCAGCTGTCTCATTTACCAGCTGATCTGCCTTAGAAAATGAAATGCAGAAGTTAATACATTCATTTGAATACGATAATTTTTCACTGTAGTATACATCAACAGTTGCAGATCTTGCTAGAGGATTGCTTAAACAATTTTTTCCATAAAACTGATTTATAAATAAAATAGTCAGTAAAGCAGACTATATTTCAAATTTTAGGTAGGCTGAACAAATTCAGTAATCCATACAGAAGATGCATCAGAAAAAATATGAGCCAGTCAGAAATTTAGGGGTTGACACTTGGATGCCAATTAAAACATGAATTTGAAAGCCTGATCCTCATTTTTGGTGTTAGTAAGTGAATTCTGATGGGAAAATAGATTATGTACATCTGTTTAGAATATGGCTATACACATAGGTTTGCTGGAAAGATTAAATGGGATCAAAAATACGCAGGTACAAACTTTTTATAGGGTTTTGAATGTGTTTTTTTTTTTTTCCTGTTAGACTGGTTTCAGTGTTTTTGAAGTTTTTTTGCTGTTGTTTTTAAGTAGGTTTCATTTTTAGGTTGGCCTCTATCTCTTCTGCAGTTATAAAAATAAAATGATGCTGTTTTTAATGTTGCATTGTATGCTATTCTTTACATAAACATTTTGTATAAAATTACTCTTATCAGAATTCTTGGTCTGAATCCCCACAGCTTATAAGAATGTTTTCATCAAGGCCACACCGAAGGATAAACACCTGAGACAGGAGCATAGCAATGGACCTTCAAGCAGTGACAGAAGGCCCATGTGATTTTCTGCTCCATCTCCAATGTCACTGAAACTGTGATCTCCTGTCAAGTAACTCTCTGATAAATTATTCTCTCTTTTGGCTTAAAGCATTCTCTTGTCTGTTGCTGTCTCTCTGCTTCTTGCCATGCTGAGCTCTCTTACCACCCCTGATATGCTGGAGCGCCCTTTTAGTTGAGTCAGAACAGCTGTTTGTGATGCTGAGTCCACAAACAGATGAAAAAGAAAGCTAAATATATTTTTTCCTTCTGAGATTAATTTGTTAAAGCCAAGTTGTTTCCCTCATCTGTGTTGCCTTGTTGCCTCAGCCTGCTCTTCCTTCACAGTTATGGGAAGTTGGAGATGAGGAGTAGGAATATCCAATATAGTGCAGCTTAGGAGTGGGAAGGGCAGAAGTGTCTTCATTTGGTATCTCCACTGATTTTATGACATGAAACTCTTTAATAATTTGTGGATGCTAAATGTTCAGATCACCTGACAAATAGTATTTTGAATCATAGAATGGAATCATAGAATAGCTTGGATTGGAAGGGACCTTAAACATCACTCAGTTTCACCTCCCTACTGTGGCCAGGACTGCTGCCCACTAGATCAGGCTGCCCAGGGCTCCATCCAGCCTGGCCTTGAACAACTCCCGGGATGTATTTGTTTGTGCATGTTTGTTCATATGCATATGTATCTATCCATATATGTATATGAATTTACATGTGTGTATGGGAAAAGGTAGTTAAAATCTTGCTGTTATTGCAGAGCATGTAAAATAAGAGTGTTACAGTTTGTCAGAAAAATGCTTCAAAGGACATGATTTCAAGTGACAGTAGGAAGACGATGTTACAGAAAGTGCAAATGTTCTTGAAATCTACAGAACTTGTGAAACGACGTCACTAGAAGCTGAGCCTTTTCCAAGCTGAATCTGGTCATTAAAAAGTTTAGTTTATGAGGAAGTGTAGGTGGAGATGTTGATATTTCTTTAATTACTCAACTAGAAATTTAAAAACAACATAAGAAGTTTTCTGTGTCCCAAGATTACCTGTGTTAAATGTCAGTCCAAACCCACTTTTTACTATCGCAGATCTTATACAAAACAAGTAGAACAGAGAAGGTAAATTTGTCTAGGCAGACTAAGTATTCTGACCCTCAGCCTTGCAAGTTCTGATTTCTGTTTTCTTTGGATGGTTTTACATAAGATTAACACAGCCTTGTGTCATCAAACGTGGTAGTTATCTATTTCTTTTCATATGGCATTCTTCTTATCCACATACTGCAAACCAGCCTCGGCCTAAATCAGTCATTTGACTTGGTTCTACAGAGGTACTAGAAAGAGCTGGAAAAGATGATGAAAAGGCATTTCTTTTGTTCTTGCTTTCTCTTGCTGGCACTGTTTTCTGTATGGAAAATTTTGTGCTAAAACGTAATGAAGTGCAAACTCTGAATTATTCCTCTAAACTGCGCACTTTGGCCTCTCATTGCACACTGTACAGGATGAGTGATGTCCATTGATGCTTTCTTTGTTTTTCATCTTGATATTAGTTCAACCTGTAGGTGAGAAAACTAGAAGCGGCATAAAATCCGCAGGATCCATTCCTTCTTACTACCCACTGCATATTGCATATCACCCACTGTGATGCTGAAATCATGCAACCCGCTCTGCAACTACAAATGTCTGAATTTTGAGCCACCTAATGACTCTTGCACAGTGGTCAGGTTTAGGCAATCTTCTCTGGTACCTTAATTAACAGAGTTAGTAGAGCAAGAAGATCAGTGTGGTAATTATCCCAATGTTGATATTTAAGAGTTACAACAGTAACTTCCATTTTTTACTCTCTAAACCTAAATGACTAACACCTTGTAAGCCTTGTTGATGTAGATGAATTGTTGGTGTTCTTCAGGTAAACACAAACACTTGGTGAGGACAATGCTTTTCCAAGAGTGTTCTTCAAGGGCCACCATCAGCACACTGTTGTTCAAGCAGTCCCACTTCTCAGAAGCTATAAGATGTTCCTACAGTCTAGTTCTGGAATAACTGCAGGTGATATTTCTCTCTGACATGACAGCTGTTTGGCTTCTTACCAAGTTTTATGAGTGCTGATGCTGGAGTAGTTAACCGGAGTCTGGAGACAAGTCTGTAGAGATGATTCAGGATTTCTGATGACTTGAGCATGTTGAACAGAAATAACTTTCTTTCAGTTTCATTCTCCTATCCTGCCCATAGCTGTCTTCCGTTAGGTGATCGATTTAAGTTAGAAAACCATTGCTCACCAGACAAATGCAACTGACTTCTACAAAACATTCTTGCCACTTTATCAATTAAATATCAGTATAGCTGTATTTACAAGGTTGATTTATCCCAGCTCCTTCCACTTAATAGCATAATAATCATTAAAAATCATAACATAAAGCATACAAAGAATACAGTGTTCAGTAAGGGCTGCAATGCATTACCATCTCAGCTAAAACTGGTGTCTACACTGTGGAGTGAAAAAAGGACAAATAGTGGAATATTTCATTGACAGCTTATGTTGAAACATGGGGTTCAGTACGTGTGCAGAGGACAGATATGTAGCACTGAAAAACACATGGCAAGCTGGGGAGAAAGGGGAAACACATGGGAGAGGAAAGGGACAGTTAGGAATGCAAATTAAACAAGTATAGGTTGAAATTAAATGTTCTTTTGGTGTCCCATCCCAAATCAGGTGCTATCACATTTGCTTGCCCTACAAGAACATTTATCTTTGTACTGTGCATAAACAACTTTATTGGAGCATAGAAGTTTAATTCTTCAAAACATACTAGATGTGCATTATATGATTTTCATTGTTTATTTGGCTGGCAACCAGGAGAGCATTGGCTTTCTTTAGAAAGTCAGTTCTTCCTGCTGTTTGCTTTGTTTTCTTTTAATGCTTTCTCAATCTTCAAGGTTGGTTGGGGAGGGAAGGAGCATCTTATCTTGTCATATCAGGTCAAGCTAAGCTGAGAATATTCCCCTGAAACAGGTTTTTTTTAGTGCCCTAGCAATTACATATTTGACTTAATGCTATATGAAATATATGTATTTATACATGCATGCTTATTTACAGCTAGCTACACTCAAAGAGATGTTTGTTAGTCAAAAAAGGAAAGTTTGTGGTGAATTAAACTTCTGTACAGATAGGTGAAAAAAATCCAGACTGAGGAACATTTTGATCGTATTCTGTGGAACTGCTATTAAGAGAACCTATTTAAGTAACTGGATTAAAAAGAGCAGTGTCATACAGTTCATACAGTTTATGCCTGTTGCCATTTCAGAATTAAAATTAGTGATAATGACACACTGAAACAGTTACATACAGGTTTTAGTTACCAAGAAAATTCTCTTGAGTGTCTTACTCCCCCTGCCTTGTTGGTTTTTTTGTTGTTGTTGTTTTTTGGGGTGTTTTTTGTTTTTGTTGTTGTTGTTTGGTTTTTTTTGGCAATGCATGTAAACCACTTCTGAAATCCAGGTGCAGTTAAACTGTACAATCCAGAGCAGATCCAGCAATGGCTTTTCAGATTCAGCGCTGCTTAGCTGGCAGGTGGTCTTCATAAAGGAAGGGAAACCAGCCGCTTTTCTTAGATTCAGGACTCTCACTGGCTTTCCCACCAGCAGCCCCCAAATACTCAATCATCTTCACCCAAATGCTGTTCTCACATATCTGGACCTCCCTTTCAGGTTCATACAAATATGAGTTGTCTTGTTTTCATGTTATCTTTTCAACATCAGTGGCTGTACCCAGCCTTGGTTGCCCTCTGGGAAGACAGGCACGGTTATACTGGGCCTCCAGAAATGTCACAAGGAGTCTCAACTTCTTTCTTTATCTGTGTTGGACGCAGGGTTTTTTATTCTTCTTTTAAACTAAGAGTTTAGCTTTTTGCATCAAGTTTATAATTTTCTTAAACTTTAATAGGATATTTTCAACAAACAGAAAAAATGTAAACAAAAATACACTTTTGTGTGAGTTGTGTAACTTAGAATCTTTCACACAAGTGGTCTTTTTATAGCTTTCCCCAGTTGTGCTTCTGTTTAAAAAGATGTTGTATATTGAAATATTTCTATAAGCTATTTCGAGAGAAAGAGGGGAAGAGAAAATGCATGTTACATTTCTTCTTTACAGACACAGTGGGCAATTATTATTTGGTAGTTGGTTAATTGCTTTGTCAAAACAAAACCTTGAAAATTAATGAATAGTTACTGTACTACAGTTCTGAAAAAAAATAATTCTAGGAAAAATAGCTGAGAATTGTTCAAGTAAATTATTTTTGTCAGCTCATTTTGTAAAAATAAAATGAAATAAAAGTTAGGAAAAGCTTGTACAACCAGTTTAAAAATTGTGAAACTGATGAAATGCTATGTTTTGAAAGAATGCCATTTTCCTACTGTGAAGCCACTTGTTTAGAAATGCCATTTCGTTATGTTTTTTTAAACTTTTTTATTATTAATAGGTAAAGCAAAGTGCTTAGATTAATCCAAGCGGGATTCACCTACTGTGTTTTCAAGTATTTTTTTTTCTGTTCGTATTTTCACACTTAATGCAGCGGTAGAAATTCTGAAACATGTTTGAAAAACGGGTCGTCATAAAGCGCATGCATTAATGTGGACATTTTTAAAGTATTTTTTGAGGCTTTTTTTGTTTGTTTTAGAGTATCTCTGCTTTTTAAATGTGAGCTCTTTTTATGCTCGGTCTAGAATTATACAGTGGTGTATGATTCAAAATTTACTGTGTCTGAAAATATTTGGCAGTGGAGATCACACCGTGAAGGAAGTGTTCCATGGCAAGAGAAAGTGCAAAAAATGTGGCCTATATTTATGTAAAATATCATCATTTTCATATGCTCATGGTGTTATTACATGACCAGTAGGAAAGAACACTCCTGAAATGGTGTACGAATTTTGTCTGATGATTTCTTGAATGTATTGTGGTACAGAAAGCAAGTCAGGCTGAAGAAGTAGTCCAGCAGCTTGGTTTAAGGTTCCTCAATGACAAGAGACCCTACTTAGTCTCCACGAAGAGACTGAGAGGGAAAAATTTAACCTCTGAAATGCTGACAGAACTCTGAAAATACAAATATACCCCTATTGCCTGTTGTTAAGAAGGATGAGCAGCAACAAGTGGTCTTTAAATGTTTCATCCCCATACACCAAAACTGTGGCTTGATTTGGTTTTGTGCAACAGTAATACCTTTATGTTCCAGTGGTATTTTCTCTACAGGCAGGTACAAATCATATTCCTTGTTAGAACACTTGCTTCTTGCAATGCAATGAAGTCTGATTAGCAGAAGGAATGTGTGACAGGAAAGAGGATGAGACAACATATGTGTCTATATGAAGTGCTATCAACAGGAAACCACTTTTTTAAGAGGAAAGGTACCTTGTTCTCTTGGCTGTGATGTTGCATCTCATGCTGACCTGGAATGGGTGATATCTAAAGAAAATCCAAATGCAAAGAAGCAGCGCTTCTGTGGCTGTTACTTTCCCTTCATGTCCGTGAACCAGATCAGAGGCTGTAAGCAGCGCAGTGGTTGGAGAACAATGTGCTATTGTTGATGTTCTTATGGATAAGATGCAAAACCAGAATCTTAACCACAGAATATTAAACCACGTCTTTTGACCTGAATAGATAGGTTTACTAAGGGCCCTAATCAAGTCTTAATTTATACAATTATCTTTTGTCTCTCTAAACTCTTCCTGTAGTTTTTTATTAGATTTGGCCATCTTTTTTTCTCTTTCCTGGAGTACATTTAGTGATAACAAGCTGTGCTCAACTGATATTTGAACAGACTCATACATTCAGGACTACATTTTTTTTTCTCAGACAGAGGGAGAGTCAGAATCAAGTATACCATGCACACTGTTTCTCATTATTTCACTGAAGTTATCTTAAATCCAGTGTAATGACTGATTATGTCATTACAGTAAAATAGTGTTCCATGTGAGAAAAAAAAGTAAAGACTGCCATCAGTACAGGATAAATGTGATTGAGTTACAGTAATAGATTTTTATTTTTTTTTAGGTCACTTCATACAAACACAAAATATTTCAACTCTTCATTCATGTTGCATGTGAAGGTAACAAAAGTGATGACAGAAATGAGAGATTCTCTTTTCCTGTATCGAGATGCCCAATCAAAACTAGCATATGGGACTTAAGATTCATGTTTTGTGCTATGCTGCAAGTTCGGATCCTGCTCAAAGTGATTCTTTAAAATCATAGGAAGTTGGAAATGTGGTGTTAATAAAATTATGTCAGTGTTCCTTGATTGGCGTTCAGTTCAGGTAGCTTTTAGGAGATAAACATGGAATTTGCGTAAATGATAGAATGAAATCAAGGTGGAGGTTTGTGACCGGTGCTGCCCTGGTTTTCTTTACCCTCTACACAGCATGAAATGAAGCTCATTGAAATCATTGGAAAAATAGTAACTTGGGTGAGCTTTGAATAATGGCCCAAACATGTTGCTTATTTAAAAGTAATTTATAGAGCTTTACTCGACCTGCAACGGAAAAGGAGATTTCTCATTTTGAAAAGCTCTAATGGAAGCTAGAAGGCTAACAAATCTAATTTCTATTTCCAAATTAGAAAACTGTTGGCATTTGCACTTCTCTATCAGCAGTGCTTGTTGTGTCCTTGATTTTGGATCAAAAAATGTCAAACATATCTGTGGAAAATGCTTCATCAAGTAATCCTTGCAGGGCATCTGTGGGTTTATAGTGGTGTTGCTTCAGATTGTTTTATTCTCCTCATCTCTTAACACCAGAGAAATGGAGATCAGTGAGGTGTAAGAAGGAAAGTAGGAAAGAGGTAATATCAGATATTTCCTCCTGGTCTTTGTTTTCTTCACCTCCATTTTCCTCCTGCTGTTGCTTCACCTCCTAATGATCTCCCATTGATTTGCCTCTTGTCCATGTTCCTCTTGACTGGTATATTCCCTCCTTAAATATGCCATGGTGGGGGCCAGTCAGTGTGGGGTTAAGGAGAGTCTTTCATATGTGGATTACAGCTATATGCTGGATGATTTATATGTACTGCTTGTTTCTCCTGTTCACAGGAGATTCTCTAACAAGCAGAGAGTGCTGCATTCTTCTGTGACTTCCTCAGAGACAGGTTTCATCAACATATATTTCTCCTCTGCAGTCCTGCTGCTGTGAACTGCCCTGCTCAGGGCTGCAGCATCATGGCCTGAGTTGTCTCCATTGTAGTGTAGTAGACCTGCCTCATCTTGGGAGAATTTTCGTGGGCTAAAGCCATGATCATCAGAGAGCAACTGTGCTTTCCCCAAGCAAGTGCAGCTGTGGGAGGAAGGGGGGTGAAACACAGGGTGCACTTGGAGCAGTATGAAGTGTTCAGTAGCAACCCCGGCCTCCCAGTTCTGGCATCTCCACTCTTGGCTGGAGGCTGCAATGCGCTGTGTGACTTGGGGGAATACACCCTAGGGTGCTCCTCAGGGCTTTGTTGAGCTCAGTTTCTGGCCCTGGCCTGTTGCTGGCTGTCTCCAGAGTTCAGATTCTGTAATGAGAAATAGCTCTAGTTTGGCCTTTTCTGTCACTTTGGAAACTTGTTGTCACTTAGCTCCTAAGGGTTGGGTAAATTCAGCAGCTGCTACAGAAGTGTTAAAAAAAAAATAAAAATTGAGATCTCAGGGGAGCAAGAAAAAGGGAAAGCATAAAAACTAGAGAAGTTTTGCATGTGAAATATTTTAAAAATCTGAAAAAACAGGCTTTTATTTTTTTACTTTCCCAGGCCTGAATTTACCTTTTTGCAGTGAATGACATCAGTTGCACAGAAACCGCAGGGGATTAGACTCACAGAGTGCAAGATGGGCAAAAATAAAACGGGAATATTTTCCTTCTCCTTTTTCAGTTTTGCAAATCATGTATTTTTATGAATATAAATAGCTAAATCAACAGGCTTTTACTGACTGGAGATGTTAAGGATCCTTTCATTATTGACTTTCAGAACTATTTAAATTCCTAAGTGCTAAAAATTAGAATTCCCCTTGGAAAAGGTGGTAGCTTGCAGGGGACCCAGCTAGATTCCCAGTTAGGAGTAGTTAATAGGTAGAATGTGGAGATTCCAACAAAACAACATAATCACTTGCATCTGCTTTCCTAATTAGTCACCCTTAATATTGAAAGTTGAGGATATGATGTATTTGCACAGTGAGTAAATGTTCTGGGGAAAGCAAACAAACAAACAACAACAACAACAACAAAAGCTTTGTTACTTCATTTGCAGGCAATTACTCTGACTCCTCTTTTTTTTCTTTCCACTCACGAGGAGAACCTGAGAATCCCCCCTGCCCTGTTTAGCAGCTGATCTCTGCATACAGCCCACAGTTTGCTCAACCTGCAAGAACAACACATGTCCTGATTTATTGATTTATTAATTGGTTTTCCTTGTTCTTGCCAGAATAGGAAGAGTTAAATGAGACGAACAGAACGCTCTGTTTGGAACTTCAGTTTTCGAAAATAAAATATGTAAGTGAGGGAAAGGTTTCATTCAGTGTTGGCGTTGCTTTGTTAAGTCAGTTTAAGCCAAGAAAGATTGTTATTCCACGCTGTTTGCTGATAGTAGAAAGCTTACGTATTGAATTGATTTTTTTTCTCTCGAAGGAAGAGAAAATCAGTATGAATTTAAGGGACAAACTTCTTACTTGCCTTTCAGAAGAGATTGTTCTGTTAACAACTCATCAAGAAAAAGAGAAAGATAAACAGGATTAACTGTTTACTTAAAGTGAGTAGAAGTCTGGTTGTTTTTCAGAAGAAGAACACAATGTACTGTTGTATCTGGTTTCCAGAGTGGTGTTTATCATAATTCCTTGTGCAGTGGTTGGTAGAGTGCTGGGAAGGCACTCCGCCCACTCGCAGCTTGCCTGCTTTCCCTCTCCCATTGAGGCCTCCGTCCAGGACTGTGTGATGGAGCAAGCTGTCCTGTGTGATCTTTCCTGCCTGACATGAGCTGACATTGACCTAGAATAAAACAGCAGGGGCCAGTTCCTAGAACTCTCGGTGGACTGCTGAGAACTGCTACCATAACTCTTGTAAACATGCTGCACACAAACATGTTCCCTCTCCCTCTTTTAAAAACACACCTAGGAAATGCAGACAGGAAGCGAGAGGAAAGGGAAACGACATGAGAGCAAAACACTAACGGCAGACCCCTCAAGGAACACTAGAAAGTTGCTTTTCTGACACAGCAGGTGCCCCAGCAAGATTTAATTTCTGCTTTTCTTCTTTGCATTTGTTCTTCTGCTTTTTTGAGTGAATATTATGTTTTTGTGCTTTTTCAGTGGGATGATGTGGCACTGAAACAGCAGCATGTCTTATTGAATACAGACGCAGCTCTGAAAGAAATCCTGTAGCGTTAGCATATTTCACTTACCTTTCACACGCACTGTAGAAGCACAAGCATAATGCTTTGCTACCAAGAATGTACTTTGGGATGTTCTGTGCCCTCTGAGATGGGCAGTCCTTTTTAAAATTTTTTATTATTATTTTTATTTTTATTTTTTAATTTGATGCATTATTTTTCCTTTTTTTTTTTTTTTTTTTTTTACCAAAGTCTTCTAAGATTCCATTTATGTGGTTTAGAAGTAAATCAGGTGAATCCCAATTTACTGCTGCTGCAGTGTTCTTGCTTCATTTCAGATGCTGCAATTGTGTAAAGCACTCACCATGGGTTTTGCAGCAGGAGTTGACAGTTCTCTAAAACCCCGTAGCTCAGAAGACATGGGTTGCTGCTGCAAGCCCATGACAGATCTGTAAAGATATAGATAAATAGATAGCCTCCTCCCTCAGCTGAAGTGAAATCTAGCATATAAATGTTTTGGACCTATTCTTCTTTTTGGACCATCCTATAGTTTTCTAGATACCAGTTATAGTTTTTCAGTCACCCTTTGAGGACAGGACTTTTATTCTGATTTTTACGTATAAGAAACTGAGGTGTGGAGGAAATGCGGTATGGCAAAGATTATGTGAAATGTTGCCAGGATCAGCATTTGAATACTGATTTTCTTGGAAAGGAGGGTGCTGAGCACCTTGCAGGAGATCTTTTGGCATCACCTCACTGACTGTTGGAATTCTTGGATGCCAAAACTGTAATTACGTAGTCTTAAGATTAAAAAAAATAAACAAAGAACTCCTCCTCAGATTCATAGATAAGTACTGTAAATGGCTGGATGGTAATTACACATAATATATGGAACATGATTTTTCTGCTGGAGATCATCCATAAAAGAGATTTGAAGTTTTTAGTGGAGACTGTAAGTTTCTGTAACATATGTTTTCCTCTCAGTAAGTAAGTCATATGGGAAAATCTTTTTTTTCCTCTGAATTGATACTGAATTAGTGGTACTGGGGACACTGAGGAACCTGAGGAGTGTGCGTATCATTTCTTTTTTTTTAAAGCTACTACAACTTAGAGCATAGAAGTCTGAAACAAGCTGGGACAATCTGATGTGCTTGCTTTTCTGTTACCACCCAAAATTTGTTTTTATTTGCCTAACAAAATCTATGGAATGCATTTTAGCAGGAGGACCATAAATTATGTGCAGTTTAGTGTTGTAATGGAGAGATGTGGGGGGGGATCTGGAGTGGGAAACTACTTACTGGTTTGCTGTGGCTGAACTGTTGCACATTTTTTAGCCAGTACTGAGGCATCTATTTTTTTTTTTTTAGCTTCCTGTCTTCCAAACCAACTGTTGCTATATTATTTTTTATATTGTATAGTTGCTTTTAATTAAAACTATTGATATAGCAAAACTTTCGTATTCATTTATGAATATGACATAACTGAAGTTTTGTTGTGATATCGGAAATATTTGTCAATTGCAGATCTATAACTGAAATTATAGCTTAGGCTATAATTTATATATTGCATTTATGTGGATGGTGGGAATGCCATTTTATCATTTTAAATGTTTTGTTTACTTTTAAAAGTAAAATTTTGCTTGCAGATAAGACAGATCAACGATTTAAAGATTTGAAAGTGCATTTAGAGACAGTGTGTGATGGGAAGTTTAAGAAGTTCATTTGGTGCCGTTGGAAAACTTTGTAGGAGAACAGGGTTATGCTGAAAAGTTGTCAGTTGTGAAGCCGTGGTCATCATTGCACACATCAAAACCTGTCTGATTTTGTTTTACATCCATTCGCAAGGGTTTGTAAGTAGTTCTCACAAAGCAGTTGGTGTTCCACATTTTGAGTCAGAAAGCTGCAGTGTGGAGCTCCATTCAAAATGTGCATGTTCTGCGTTAAAAAGGCAGGTGTGCTGTTATGCTTGGCTCATACAGGACTCTTCCTACGTGTGAAAGCAGTTTCCCACAAAAGTAGCTCACAATGGAAGGTATGTGCTTCTTCACGTTGTAGAGAGAAAATAGCAGGTGGAAGAATGAACCCAAATGAAGAAATGGAGAAAGCAGTAAGCATGTGGAGGTTCCTGAAAGACTCCGTGGAAGTTACATTTGATTTTTGCAGTCTGTATTGAAGCAATTGACTTTCAAAGAAGTGAATAAAAATAAGCAACTGTTACTTTCTACCCTCTCATGCTATTTTTCACTTTTTTACATTTTATTTTTAACATACATATGAAAAATGGAATTAAAAACAAAGGAAAATACAAAATGGTGAGTTTGGTATAGTTACTGTAGGGAGTTATTTGCAAAGGGTGGTGTGTAAATATTCTGTTATGCTCATGTTGAGAACCATCTGCGAAGAAAAGATTCCTTTCCTGAGACCGAGGAGGCCTCTGCTACATATTTTCTATTTTAGATGCTGAGATAAGACTTGCTTATTTCCCTGGTTGTAATCCTGTCACATGTGCAGTTCCCACCAATCCATTTTAAAGATAGGCTATCTCTAGCTGGAGAACTTGTGTGTCCAGTGGCAGCTGTGTGCTGTGTTCCCTCTCTGCCAGATGCAACATTCTTGAACCCTCTTCTCTGTTTCCTTCTTGGTGCTTCCATAAATGTCTAGTAAAAATTGGTTGTAAACCCTGCTTCTCAGTTATTTTAAACCTCCGATTTTCATTTTGGTTACCTCAAGTGTTTCAAATCAGAGCACCAGCTTAGGTGCTGGGAATGTCTGTACTTGGATCAGAAGTCTTTGAGCCCATATGAATTGGAAATAGTGCTGTTTATGTTTTCTTCTATGCATCTGTGACCTATGTACAGAAAGGCCATATCATACATTTTTATAATCCTTACAGTTGGAGGGGACCTCTGAAGGCCATCTAGTCCAACTCCATTCAATCCACAGTTACTGCAGCTCCTTGGAGCTTTTGTTTAGTGACAGCGAATGGCATGGATTTTGGACAGAGTATTCTGAATCTTCAGAGGATGAGGAAGGCTATGTCAGGT
This sequence comes from Tetrao urogallus, assembly GCF_951394365.1. Taxonomy (NCBI): domain Eukaryota; kingdom Metazoa; phylum Chordata; class Aves; order Galliformes; family Phasianidae; genus Tetrao; species Tetrao urogallus. Next base: position 40,555,725 of record NC_136815.1, on the reverse strand, counting down.
AGCTTTTGAAAGGGAACATGTAACAGTTTAGATCGGATCCAGTGAATATGGGGCTTTTAATAGGGAAATCCCTCTACTGATATGGAGGACGAGGGAAATAGATAGCTATCCTCTGTTTTTAGACGAGTGAACTGAGCTTTGATTTTTCTGAGGTAATACAGGTGTTCAAGGTCTGTGTAAGGTAGGAATACATCAAATCCCTGTAGGGTGGTGTCCTGCAGGTTACAGTTTGAATCTGAGCCATATTAGCAGGAGTTAACCAGCTCCACCTTGAGACTTGACCAGACAAGTTGCTGGATTGGAATTGTGTAGGTAGTGTTGTGCCTCTGAAGATTAAGAGAGAGGGGAGTTTTGTTTATGTGTGCTTTATGCCTCTACAAGGACCGCGCCTCAGAGATAAGTCCTTCTGTCACACAAAGAAAAGAAGCAACAAATGTCTTGGGGGTGGTTAAGATAAAGACTGAGCAAATATCAGGGCTGATACAATGTAGTTCGTTTGCAGACATTTCCCTGATTCTTTCCTTTCTTTCCATCAGAACAATAAGTCCCTTCTGATCACCGCATTTATCATTGCATTTGTCTGCTGGTCATGCTCCTTCAGCTGGACTTCATAGCTTAGCCGTGCACAGAAGAAAGCTTGTATGATCCATATGGCTGTCTTCCTGTCCTAGGGCAAAACAGTTACTTGTTAGTTCAAATCTGTTTATGATAAATGTCTGCTGTTTGTTTTCACAAGACTCTATAAATGCACCCTAGTGAATGCAATCCACTGCACCATCAGTCAGTTTTTGCCTTCTTGCTTGTGTCATCTCTTCAGGTAATCGTTTTTCTTATTCTTTTCTACTAACCACCGAGGAGGCTGGAAGGCACGAATGCTTAAGCTTTTTAGTCATTCTGACCTCTCTGGAAAGTTACCTGCCTGATACAAGGCAGCAATGTGCACAGATATGGTTTTTCATGTGTATAAAAGTATTAGGAAACAAACAAACAAAAAAAAACAACAAAAAAAAACCAACCCAAACCAGAAACTTGCTCTCTGTACCCAGAAAGAGTGACTAACTAAGGAGAACAGCATGACGGTGTAATCCTGTAATCCTCTCCAGATTTCGACTGGGAGCCATTTTGTCCTAAATATTAGCACCGTCATAAAAATAACGCAGAGTAATCAGTCTTGTCTTCCCCTAGCCCCTAATCTTTGCTCCAGGCTATTAGCAAATGAACAAAATTTTCCCAAGCTTTTGCATGAGACTTATTGTGCCATTACTTTAAAAAAATAAGGCTAATTTCTGCCTCACTTTCTTATCGTTCCCCTATCTTCACCCCTTTGTTATAACCAGTGAGTCATATTTCACCTTTTCCTTAGTCTGCATTCACTCCTCTACTGCTTTTCCTGCCACCCTTCACTCCTGGAATGAATTATCTGCTCCTTTACATGAAAAAATTATGTTTCCAATGCCATATTTTAAATTCACGTCTTGTATGGGGTTTCATCCCATTGTCTCGGAAATGAAGATGGCCTTAATTTCCTAATTGCATGAGTACCTCTGATAAAAAATGGCGATATTCTCCCTTCTTCTAACAATTCGGTAACACATTTGCCATTGGTAAAGGTATGTTCTCGCTGATTAACCAATTCAGTACAAATGCTGCATTTTATGGAAAAAGAATTTTTAATAGCTATGCACAAAATATAAGTGTTTAATTCCTGGGGTCAAGTATTCAGTTTGAATTTGTGTCTTGTCTTGTAAGTCAGACATAGGTTTTCATCCTGGCAGTGAGCTTCAAAGTAGAGTTTGTCTGGGATGTTCCTCATCTTTCAGACTAAAAATCAGGGATCTCAAGATTATTTCTGAAATTCTGTCTTCCAGATGAATGGATATATTAATTTCATTTTAAATTCATGCTGTAGAGAAATCATGTTTACTTTGGATGCTGTTAAAGTGAGTGTAGCAGTATATTAAGTGTCTGCTCACGTGTGATCCTAACAACAAGTGATTTGAGTCTGGGGCAAGAGGATCTGCTGCTCAGTTTTATTTTTTTCATTATACCAATAATCATGAACATGTTCCTAGTATGAATGGGCACATTAGTGCTATGAGCATCAAGTTACATACTTCTTCCTTTACTTCTATATATCAAGCTTGGTCATCTGATGACCATTCCCCCATCATTTGACCTAGGATGTTGTGCTGCATACACTAGAAGCTGGAGTGGGAGCTTCAGCCCCTAACACTGCATATAATGCATCCTCATCTAGAAGTAGTACTCTGTGCAACTTGGAGTTTAATTTCAGTGAGTTCATTGTCTGGGAGCTGATGATTAGAGATATAGAGATATAGATTATAATCAGAGGATGATTATAAAGATTATTATATATTTTTATTATACTATTATTGTTACTGTTTGACTCTATTATTAGACTACAGTATTTTTTTTGTTGTTATTATTAGATCTGTCTCCTGCGCTAGCCAGGAGACACCATGGTTGTCACCATGAAGGGCTGGAAATGTGCAGGCTGGAAGCTGGGAAGTTGAGATTTCCATGTCTGAGAGCAACCACCTCTTTGCTTGGCTTAAAAGAATGAGGGAAATGCACTTTCAGTGGCTTGATATATTCGGCACCAACTGAGTTAATTTTATTTGGGCAATTAATGTGTCCCAGAGGACTTAATGTGAGCATGGTGCCAGCTAGTCTGAGGCCTACTTGCGTTCAGTAATTTCTCACTGAAGACAGGAGAAATTCCAGTGATCAGTTAACAGATTGCTGAACTGATTGGATCTAAGACACTAGCTCAGTTGGCCCTTGCTTGCTCCAAGATATGAAGGCCTGATTTTTCACAATTAAAAGTCACTGAATGTTTTGCTAGTATAAACAAAACTGTTTGATTTTTTTTTTTTTTTCTGTTCTCTTCAGTCTGGTTTTCAGAAAAGTCTAGAGCACATTAGCTTTGGTTTTCCAAACAAAACAACAGCAAAGAAGTTTCAGTCCAATCAGTTAAAGCTTAACAGAACTGTAAGTGACTGCAAAGCCCTAACATGGCAAGCAACGTTGGTTGCTCTGCTTCTGTGCTGTCATAGCCATAGCATAACAGTCTTCGTTTTGTTGAGTTCAAGATGATTGTGTGATACCAATCCACAGGGATCTCACTGAGTGTTTTACAGAGAAAATGAAGCTAGGGATAAAGTTACTTAAGACAGTTTTGTGTTAGGCCAGTCACACACTTGTCTAAGCAGGGAGCAATGCTCATACCATAAATTGGGATATGTATCCTTCCAGCCCATGCTTCACAACAACACTTGTTTTCTTCTTGTTTGTCATTGCTCAAGATAAAGGCAGTGTTCCAGGGCTGTGAAAGACATCCCAACATTGCCAGGCTATGGAGGAGTTGTACATAAGGTTGCTTTGCTTTGCCAGGTGAAGATTTTGTGTAACCCTTATAGTTATAGATACAGAGAAAATATGGGGCCTTCATCTGTGCTCAGTCCTACCATTCTCTCATCCTCAAAACCAGCACTTGCATTTAAAAAAATGAAAACTTGTAGCTTGTGCTTGAGCATCTACTAATCTCTAAAGGCTTCGGAAAGTTGTATCCTCTGTAGAATATAGAAAAAATTAGTTCATAATGAACAAGGAAACCATAATTAATATGATTAATTATTAATAAGACCATCATTAATGGTCTTTTGTGTGCCTAAATCTCCCTACTAAGAAAATGTAAGATTTCCTACAGAGATGTATAGGAGCTCATTTCATTTGAAATAAGTTTTTAGAGATATAATGACTACTGTTGGATGTTTTTGGGATGCGTATAGCAAATTACGTAGCGTTCTCCAAAAGCATTTGGGGTTGGCTTGTTGAGAACAATGGTACTTCTCTGAAGAAGGTAGTTTTGGCATCAACTCTTGAAATGAACTGAATCACAGAATCACAGAATGGTTGAGGTTGAAAAGGCCTCCGGAGGTCTTCTGGTCCTCTGCTGAAGTAAGTTGTTCTGGAATTCTGCTGCTTACTACACTCCTGAGTTTTATTTAGAAATAAAGAAAGATGTGTGCTACCCTCAAAGCTGTTTCTTGTTGCTGTTTGAAAAGTTTCCATGTTTAACTGTTTTTTCTGGCGGGCAGTTAAGCCCACCTTGTTGACAGCACCCTCCTTCCTCCATGACTCAAGCTATTGTTGTGACTCATCTCAGGTGCACAACCTTGTGAAGTGCATTTTTGTCTGTCTAAATGTATGACATCCCCTGGATTTTGCCTTATCTGCTACGATGGTAATATCTTCTTGAAATGCCAACAAGTTGGTTAAGCAATGGTTCCCAGCTCTGATTCCATAGATTACTTGAATCAAATTGGTTGTTTAGCAGGTTTTTTAATTACCTCCTTAAAATAGTCCCTCTGGACTTTTTCCATACCCAATATTGAATTTACTCATGTTGTTTTTTTTCAAAATGTAATAAAATTAACATTTCATTGTCTTGAATCATCAGAATTCTTTTGAAGTCAGAAAAAATGTTGTGCTTGCTTTACCAGTTTCAACATTTGTGATTATTACTTGTGAAATATGTTTATTTATTTTGAAGTAGATATTTTTGTATTTATACACATATATACGTTTGCATCATTGCTTTGTCTGCACTGAAAAATTCACCTCAACGTAGGCAAAAATGTGACTTTCTTTATAGATACAAAAAGCAAATATTGTTTAGCAGTTAGATTCTCTCATCCTGAATGGAAGGACCTTGTTGTAAATTTCAGTAAGACTTCTCTTTTATATGTTACCTCCTGCAAATATGTGTGGGAAAACCTTTGATGATATTGGTTTTGTTTACTGGTACTAGTACTAGTATTCATTATTTGGTAGGATTTCTTCAGATGTTGTAGAGGATAAGTTTGTTCATTTTGTTATGAACAAGAATAAATGAGTAACAGGAATGTTTTACAGGTTATGTCTCCTTGTCCAGGATGCCTATGGCATGTTCAGTGAAGTACAGCTACAGTGTCTGGATTCTGCAAAAGACCTTGAGCAGTACTGCAAGAGATGGGAGGGAAAATTCTGCTGTTTAGCTGGAATGAAAATTTTGCAAAGAACGACGAGAGGAAGGTGAGAACAGTTTGAGAAGAGTGTGTTGAGTGCTGTGGCAGGCAGTGGTGATCTTCCATTTAATTATTTATGTGGTCAGTATTCTTTGGAACAACTGAATCAGGTTCTGTTCAATTAAATATCCTCATTGCCATTTTTAGGGCATCAAGTAGGCATCAGCTGGATCCAATTGCACTTGAGCCAATCGTATTCCTAAATCAGTGTAAATAAGCTGACACACAAAAACAGACTTAGCAGAGAATGGAATTTAGAAGAATTACCTTAAGCAGTGGTTCATAAAATATGAATTTTCTTCCTCTTCAGTAGATTCAAAGACTTAAAAATGTTAGTTCATCTCTCTTCTTTACAAAGCTGTTTATTACAATATGTTGGGTTTTTTTTTCTTCTGTTTTTCTGTTCTTTTTAGTCTGAGTTGAAGTTTCAAGAAAAGATTTTTCCTTGGTATTTGGGAGCTTAATTCAGTAAGGCCTATACATTTTTGAAAGCACAGTTAAAGTGTCTCTAAAGAAAAATAAAAAACAAAACAAAACAAAAAAAAAAACAAAGCAAACAAACCTAACACTGAAAAACCCTCTCAAATGATAAAAGCATTCCTGTTTTGGAATAAGAGCACCCACAGACTTTCAGAAAAATCCCCACAACTAATTAATAAATAGATGTTATGGTACCTCCTTCATTTTGCTAATTCTTTGATTTCTTCTACTTTCTTAAAATAAAATGTATTAAATATGTTAGATGAAAAAACAACTCCACTTTAAGTAGATCTTACAGAGTTATCTTTCAGAGTATCTTTCCATGGGAATCGATATAGTATCCACATGGGGAGCTATATAAATATTAGTAGATTGGTTTAATTCTCAACATGATTTATTCTGGTAAAAACATCCTATCTCGATAAGCCTTTGCTATTAGAATGGCTATAATATTTCATCTGACACTTTTTTCCTGTCGAAAAAATGCTGTTTCATCAAAACCAGAAAGTTTCACAGAAACTTTATCTATTTTGGAGACAATTTTACTGGGAAGATTTTTTCAGGTCCAGAGGGAGTGAATACTCTCTCTCTTTTTCATTTCATGAAGACTTTCAGAAAGTCTCATTTTTGTTTCATACTGGAACACAAACAAATTTCAAAGCCTTGAAATGTTTAGCAAAATGGAATTGTTGTTTCCCAGCCAGCCCTATTCAGTATGCTTCTCTTTTTATGTACTTGCAGTGTTAATTTTCAGATCCTTTGGATTTCAAGCCTACTTGCATTTTTATGGATCTTTAATAACAAACACGTCTTCTTATTTAATTATTTTGTTGGCTTTTTTTTTTTTTTTTTTTTTCAAGTTACATTTTTTCCAAACAAATTAAATAATGGCTTTGGAATTCTGGATACAAATGAAGTTTTACAACTGGCTGCTGGTGTTTCCAGTACTCAGCCTAGCTAATAAGAGACAGACTTTTTCTAATGTAAATTCTCTTTCAAAGCAGCAGTAACTTACTTCTGGCTATTCTGAGGATGATTAGAAAACACACTGCTGAAAATGCTGGTGGCTCAGCTGGAGCTGTGCTGGTGGTAACCGTGCTAGAAAACATGAAAAGAAAATGGCCAGTGTAGCTTCAGGGACAGAGCGGTGGTTAAACGTGATTTCAGTGTACAAGTTGGGTGGGTGGGGGGATTGCTGTCCTTTCTTTCCTAATTGTTTTAGCTTAAGTTCTGTTTTATAACTTGCTATTACTTTTAAGTGTCAGGACATGTTTTGTGTCAATCTAGGTGTGATGGAAACCACAGTAAAGCCGTAGCTGAAATGAATATAAGGGAGCACTTATTCATGCAGAGTATAATGGGGCTGTAGAACTCATTGCCGCTGCCTAAATGCGTTTCAAGAGCCAGTGGTATATCTGAGCACATGATGGGATATGCCTGTAAAGTTCCCAACCTTGGCTTGTAGAACATGAGTGAAGAACAACTCTGTGGTCTGCCCTGCAAGAAAGACATTTGTTATTTTTTTTCCCCCTTCCGGAACACCAATTATTGTTTGGAAGGAGATGGCTTTTAAACTGTTTGTTTCCTGGAGTTTGACAGTGACTTTTAAAATAGATAAAAGGGAATAAAATGTAGGAAATATGAGGGAAATACAAGTCTTCTTTTTTTCTGCCTTTGTAGCACATGATCTGGAGAAGATCAAGAATGGCTAATAAGATCCCACATGTGCCTGTTGTCATGTGTACTGTAATGTCTCTTATGGAGACAAGGAGCTTCCTCAGTCATTCTGTTAGACAGAAGAGATTTTCATTTATCAGATTCTAGAAGTTCTCAAAGTTTTTTAACAATAGAATACTGTTTCTGTTGAAATATGTTCCAGGCCATCATATAAACTGATTTCAATGAACTAGGATGAACTTTGTAGTTATACATTTATCTTTAGTAGCAAAAAAATATTACCTTTATGTTATTATCCCTGACCAGAGTTCCACACGGAATATTTTGTGTTTTGATAATCTGTGAACTTTCACCTGATTTGCCAAGCACTGACTTGTTTTACTACTGAGTATAGCAGACGTACTATATTCTTCTCCTAATACTTATTTACAAGGTTGAAAGATGAGGAGTTTATATCCAGCAGGACAGAAAAATTACACCAATTCAAAAATGAAAGAGGGAAAATGCTTTACTGTAAAATATAATTAATGCAGGGTGTCAGTGCCAATTTTGTCCCTAGATAAAAAATTGTTGAAAAAGTTTAAAAAAAAAAAAAAAAAGAAAGAAGGAAAAAAAAGATGAGAATATCGCATGGATATTGCTAAAATCTACATATACTATATGTAGTATACTATATACTATAGAAAAGGACTGCTTTAAAAGTAATGCCTCCTGCTGTTTTATTATAACAGACCATGATGTCAGAGGTGGACATTGATGGTATGGCAGTAGAGGTTCATCCTTCCCACCAATATTTCATTACATTTTTGTTGCCATGTGTCAGATGGCAGAATAGGGGCAGTATGATGTAATGGTGTCTGATGTGGGAGGGCGTATGAAGCAAAGGTATGGAACTTAATTCCTCCGTGAGGGAAAAATGGCACCCACTGACATTCATTGAAGCTTGCTGAATGTTTGTGGGGACCAACCAGTGGAAGTGAGCGCAGTGAGTGGAGGATGGTGCGTTTCAGCAGTGGCAGCAGTGACAGTTTGTCACTTCCGCTGGTGCAGATCTTTATGAGTGCAGCATGCAATAGGTTGGTTGGGGCTTTGGGCAGCCTGGTCTAAGGGGAGGTGTCCCTGCCCATGTTTGGAGATTGGAGCTAGGTGACCTTTAAGGTACCTTCCACACCAACCCACTCTATGATTCTATGATTAATCCCAATCTGTGGTACTGGTCACCATTTTCTTTTTTTTCCCCTCTTTTTTTTCTTTTTTATTTCAGTCTCATAATTCTCTGGTCTGTACAAATCATTTTTTTCCTCTGCTCTTTTTTTTTTTTTTTTTTTTTTTTCCTGAGCTGGCTGGGTAGATGGAGGGAGAGTAGTGTCTGTTGTGTATGTACCTTGACTTCAGCAAGGTGTTTGGCACAATCTCCCACAACATACTTGTTATGAAACTTAGAAAGTGTGGGATAGATGAGAGAGCGGTGAGATAGATTGAGAACTGGCTGGCTGGCAGAGTTCAGAGGGTTGTCATCAGCAGCACAGAGTTGATTGGAGGCCTGTAACTAGTTGTGTTCCCCAGGGGTTGGTACTGGGTCAGATCTTGTTCAACATCTTCATCAACGACCTGGATGAAGGTATAGAGTTCACCCTTAGCAAGTCTGTTGACGATACAAAGATGGGAGGAGTGTCTGGCATGCCTGAAGGCTGTGCTACCTTTCAGTGAGAACTGGACACACTGGAGAGTTGGGTAGGGAGGAACCTGGTTAGGTTCAACAAGAGCAAGTCTTGCACCTGGGGAGGAATAACTGCATGCATCAGTACAGGTTAGGGGATGACCTGCTGGAAAGGACCTCTGTGGAGAAGGACCTGGATATTCTCATAGACAACAGATTAAACATGAGCCAGCAGTGTGCCCTTGTGACGAAGAGGGCCAATGGTATCCTGGTGTGCAGTAACAACAGTGTGGCCAGCAGGTCAAGGGATCTCCCCCCTCTACTCAGCCCTGATGAGACCACATTTGGACTACTGTGCCCAGTTCTGGGCTCCCCAGTCCAAAAAAGACAGGGATCTCCTAGAAGGAATCTAGAAGAGGGTCAGAAAGATGATTAATGGCCTGGAACATCTCCTATATGAGGAAAGTCTGAGTAACCTGGGTCTGTTCATCCTGAGGAAAAGAAGACAGAGGGGAGAACTAATTAATGTTTATAAATATCTTAAGAGAGATGAGTGGCAAATGGATGAGGCCAAGTTCTTTTTGGTGGTGCATAATGATAGAACAAGGAGTAATGGCCTAAAATAGGAAGTTCCTTACAAACATGCAGAAGAACTTCTTTACAGTAAGGATGGTGGAGCACTGGAACAGGTTACCCAGAGAGGTTGTGGAGTCTCCTTCTGTGGGGATATTCGAGACTCATCTGGATGCCTACCTTTGTGGCCTATTGTAGGAAACCTGCTTTAGCAGGGAGGCTGGACTCGGTGATCTCTTGAGGTCTCTTCCAACCCCTATGATTCTGTGACTGTATACTTTCTTTTCGATTTTGTTTTACATTTAGAAGTGTAGGACCACTGCTAACTGTTACAAAACAAAGCGTTTCAACTGGTAGACGTTGACAGGAAATGTAATAGTAAGACTTCTCCACAGAGCAAGGAAGTCATAACTTCCTTCCTTTGGTTTTCCCGCTTCCAAAGAGACTGCCATCTAAAAGAGCCACCCACATCTCTGAGGTTTTGAGGTCCTGAAACACTTCAGTAATTGCTGTGGTTAAAAGCTGAGTTCCACTTAGAGCATAATTTAAGTAATTACATTAAAGTTTTTAATGTATATATATATATTATTATTTTAATGACTGATTATGCATGAGAAAATCAGAGGTTTTTTTTCTGTGGCTTTGTGCTCTTTAACAAGCAGTGACTGCTGCTTTGCATATTCAGTACTTCTGTCATGAGTCTGTTCAGTAACCAGCACTGCAGGGTGAAACAGGCACACTCATAGTGTAGCAAAAGTTTTATCTTAGAATTTTGGTGTTTTAATATAGCATGGATAAATTCTAGTGTACTACAGAAGATAGTTATTAAAGCATATTAATAATTTTGTCAACAAAGTGATTTAATGTATCTGTATTTTAACTGAGATGCTAGTTTAATAGGCTCTGTTTTTTACCTTATTTTTCTGTTGCTTGTTCTCAGGTGCAAGTCTGAGAAAACACAATGTTGCATAGGTTGTGTACTGTCAGATCTTAGTATGTAAATTAGATGGAAAGGTAGCTTGCAGCATCACCATTATGATTGGATTGCTTGTCTCTTGGTAGTTCAGGGTCATGCATCCTATGAGATTTCTAGTGAATTTCTTTCCAATGTTGAGTAAAGTTTCATAGAGGGCTAGGAGTTGCTTTATTTTTATTTGTGAGTTCTTAACATTGAGTCTGCAACAGTAATAATGCTGAAAGAAAACTGTTTGCATTCAGATTTAAAATTGGAAGAGAAACAGAGCAGGAAACAGAGAAGTGCTATGTGAAAGCTGTGGAAGATATTGGTGGAGAATCCTATCTTCTTCCTCTCCTCTACTTAGTCTTTCTTCTTTCCTAGTTAGAGGCATTGTTTTCTTCCTAGATCGTCTTTGGTGTTTCTGATGTATTCTGTGGGGTTGTTATTAAAATGGAAAAATCCACCAAACTATAAGCTGCTTTGTGCTCAAAAATCATAGCTGTGTATCTGTACTGTTTAAAAATTGAGTCAGGCACATCACACGCACCGCTTCTGGACCAGAACTGTAGATGAGTTTCTCTTGTGAGAGAAACAAACAAAATCTGCCCAGTTCAGATGAGAGTATTGTTTGACACTGTAACTGCTTAGTATAACTTAAGAAACAGAAAACCAGTGAAACACTGCTCTGAAAATTCCAAGTTTTAAGTTGTTTGACTTTTTCAGTATAACTTATAGTATGAAATGTCCACAGGATCAGGGATGTAACGAGACTGTAGATACAGATTTGTAATTTACCAGGTTTCTAAATAGAACTACAAGGACTTTTCTCTTTAATTTGTATGGTTTTTTTTTATCAAAAATCATAGGGCAAACATATATGTTTGTGTGCACATATGAATGTATGCCATTTGACTTCACAGTGAATGGCAGAACAAGCTAGGAAGGCTAGTAGAAGGTAACTTCTGTTATCTACTGAGCTGTGAAATTAAAGAAGATAGTTAGGTGAGGAAAAGAAAGCAACTTATTGTGTACTGGGCAGCACAGTCATCATCTATGACAAGAATTATTGGATGGAAAAGTAAATGCTATTTTGTTAGTATCAGTCACTCTCCAGCAAGTAGTGCAACTATCAGACAAGATGATTTGCTAATAGGTCAGGATTAATTCCTGCACATGCTGCAAGCATATTTTGCATTTTCTCAGTCATGGGAAATCTTTAAAATGTTCTGATTGCTGTCTGGGTACATAACACGCAGTTTGCACTTATTGATACACAGAAAAGACATGCCACAGTTTAGCAAGCAAAATCTAAGAGGATGCATTTTAAGCATATTGAATAATGAAAATAATCTAGAATACTAAAAATAATTATTTTGCCAACAGCCTATGTCATATGTACATGCTCACGTCTGTGTGTATACACACACAGATGTTATATATAACACTATCATTGTGTTTTAGCAAAGCTTAAAGGTGTTGATTTACAGGAGGGAAGTGTACCTGTACGTGGGCGATCTGTCTGTCCAAGGTCCACACTTCTACAAAAGTCAATATTTTAAAACTCTGTTGGATTACTTGTGATCTTGCTATGTCAATGATAAGTACAGGACGGATACATATTTTGTATGGGTCAAAAAGATTTTTATCAAACAGACAATTGCAGTTTGACATGCTATTAGAAGATTTAATCTTTTATTTAGAATCTGAGGTAACTTCTGTCTGTTTCCTAGATTCAGTCTTGGTTTTTTTTGAAGGAAGATTATAGAATATTACAATAAAGTCCTTGTCATCTCAGTAATACAAATGTTAATAATTAAAATATTTTAGTATTTTAATGGTTAAAAATTCTTCTTCTAATCGTGTGCTTGTTTCTTTTCACTTCTTATTCTTCATTTTTTTAGAAGTCTATACTGTTGTCATAAAAATATTACATATATTTTTTGAAATAGTGACTAGTGATTACTCTCATGGATCTAAATCATTAGGTTTTTATTTTGCCTTCTGTAATGAGAAAGGTTCTTTGTGCACATCAGGGCTAACCAAGTTTCCTCACTGTAGCACAGAGCCAGCTGTTCATCTCTTGTCCCGATTGTACATCTGAAGAAGGATACATTTATTGGATAAAATAACCCATTGTTCAAGTCAGATTGAAGTGGGATTTGAGTGTTGCATGCCCAATAAAGAGAATGAATTTTATTATTTCCACAAGGATAATGATTTTCTGCAGAGGAGGACACAATGTCTTGCCATTTCTCCACTGTGGTTGCCTCCCTCCCTTCCCCCCCCCCCCATTCATCCTTCTGCAAGTCAAAGTCCATAAGTGTAAAGAGAGAGTTAATTTTCTTGGGGGCATGGGAGTGGGTGAAGTTAAGGGGAGCCCCTCACCAGGGACTCTGACTGATACATTCCTGGGCCCATCAGGGACAGCTCAAGGGCAGAACTCCCCTTTCTACAGAGGAGAATCCCCTCATCCCTGCATGATGTGTCTTGGAACTTGCACATCCTTTGGGTGGCAAATGTACTTGTGGTTTGCCTGACTGGAGTCAAAGAGAAGGATGAGTCCAAGATGTTTAGGAGACACTCGCTGCACAGTGCTGCTCCTCCCCCTGTTTGTAAACAAATACTGTAATTCAGTAATAATTAAGTACTTCTAGCTCAAGCAGTTTATGAACTCCTCCAAAAGGACACAGTACTGTCATAGATGTTCTGACATTGAGTTGCAAGCTAGAAGAGAACTAAAGACTGGGAGATAGCTCCGTATTGCTTGTTCAAACTTAAAAACACAGATTTTCACTGGTAGATCAATGTAAGGTCTGTGCAGAGATGTGATTAAATCTGGACTGCAAGATGATAAATACATGATTTCTGAATGCACATATACAAACAAACACAAAATTTGCAGCATGCTATTATACATATCCTGCCCATATACTCAGTGTCAAGTGAGTAACATCACTTGTTTAGCTTCCTTTGTCACACAGAAGCTCTCTGCTTCAGTAGTTCTCCTTCCTTGTGTCCCACTTAACAAGGGCAGTTTGCTCCACTGGGCACTGGCCCTCCTGCAAATACAGAGAAGGATCTTTTCTGTATGGTAGAAGACTGAAAATGTCGCCTTGTCAAGAAATTGAGATGTGGTCATTTTTGCTTTAAAGTCTGATTAATACCTAAGAAGAGTTGCTTTGTATGTTGTAATATTCTGCTAAAAACAAAATGCAAAACAAAAACCTCAGGCTCTGTACTCAGCCTTTTCCTTTTACAGGAATGATGATGCCATATAAGTCAGCAAATTCTTTTCTTCTCTCTTCCTTTTTCTTCTCTCGCTTTTGTAGAAGGGTAGCGTATTTCTGTTCCTGGTCTCTGAATCACTGTGGGGAACACAACTACAGACAGCAGCAGCATCTTTTTAACCTGTCATTTGGTTACCCAAATCTTAAAATGAAAGCATTATCCCTTGAGATTCAGTCACTCCCAGAGATTTAAATTCATATAGTATTGGTCCATAGGCATCACTGTTAGCATTCTCATATGTGATACCTGCTGCTTTATGAAAAAAATATGGGAAGAAGCTGACTGACATTAGATACCCAAAACACAAGCATTTAAGGCTGAAAAGAAGGGTGAGGGAAATATGAAATTAGGTAAGCTCAAGCAGAAGTGAATTAAAAGCAGAACTTTAAAGGAGATCTGTTACTCACAGAATCACACAGAATCACAGAATCACCCGGGTTGGAAGGGACCTCAAGGATCATGTAGTTCCAACCCCCCTGCCTAGCAGGGCCACCAAACATACACATTTAGATCAGGTTGCCCAGGACCCCGTCCAACCTGGCCTTGAACACGTCCAAGGACGGGGCATCCACAACCTCCCTGGGCAGCCCGTTCCAGGGCCTAACCACTCTCCTCGTAAAGAACTTCCCCCTAACATCCAACCTAAATCTTCCCTCCTTCCCTCCTTGAAAAGAAGCAGCATACTGCAATGTGCTTCAGTCAAGAACAAGAGCCTGCCTTTTATTCTTCAAAGCACTTTTGGTTAGAACCTAAGATTACCTTCAGCAAGTTTTGGACTTCATTCTAGAATTGTTTCAGAAGTGGTGGCTTTCATAATTGGAGGAACAAATAGACAGTTCTCAGAGGCACTGTGGGGTTAAAATCCAGATCTCTGCTTTAACCACACAGAACATGCACAGAGAGCTAGGACAAGATAACAGAGAGCTTAAACTCAAAAATGCACGCCTCTTCAAGTTGGTTATCTGTAGCTTTTTCCCCTCCCTCAGCTATTTTCTTGGCCTCTCCCTTGGATATTCCTGCTTTTACTGCATGGATGACACATCAACCAACAAGCCAGACACCGAACTGCTGCACATCGCAGCTTTGCGTGCGAAAGCTGAAGGGTTTGCAGCAGTTAATCTTAGTATGCAGGGCTTTTTTTGTTTGTTTCTAAACTGAAGGTGGAAAACTTGCAAAAGAAAAGAATCATAACCAAATGAGCAGCTGCATAGGAAGGGGACGGTTCTTTGCACATTTGTACTCTAAGGCATGGGTACACTTCAGATAACAAAATCTTGCCTGTCTTTCTACTCCTATCTCATTGCTAACTTTCCTAACAGCAGTGGCAATCAGTGTTAGAGAAAAGCAAGAAATGAAGATGTTAGAAGCAAAACATTTTGTTCAAGCTACCGTCTAAATAGTTAAAAGCTATTTTTTCAAAGTTGTACTGGTGTCTGTGTCCTTCCCGAACTAGCACATACCCCACTTGCCCTGGATTTTACCATGTCACAGGCTGTTCATGGGAAAGAATTAAATATGACTTGCTAGTCACTGTATGCGATGTGTCCCTTCCCTCCCTCTCCACCATGCAGCAGAAATGATGGAGATTTAATTAGACCAAATCAAAACCAGCTTGTAGAAAACAAATATGATTTAAAATTGTTTTCATAATCATGCAATGGTTTAAATTGTATTTCTTAATGAATCTTTATAGTACAGCATCTAACAGTGGAAACCACGCTAAAGCTAATTTTATTGGTCTTTTTGAAGGGCGTTAGGACTTTTTAGTCTGATAGACAGTTTGTGGCCTCCAGTAGTGCCTGTAAAAGTTCCTGGACAAAGTCAAGACTCTGAAATGGTAAGTCTTGTTATTATGGAAATGCACTTTTTCACTATAATTACTGTTTTTCTTAGTAGTGTAACGTATCTGGGGAATCAGATTCTCTCTTTATCTAATGATGTTTATTTTGTTGGTTCCACCATCTATCCTAGGCCAACCTGAGACTCTCTGGATCAGCAGCTTCTTTCCAATCTGATGCAATCAAACCTTTATTAACTATCTAGAACTAAAATGATAGAGTATCCAGCCAAATTATTCATTTCCTCTCCTCACAGGAGGAAAAGATACCAGCTGGCTCCACGCTATTTGATAAATCTACACGCATAAATGATACATTCTTTTGAAGAACTTTTCAGCCTTATATTTGAAAACACTCTTCTGAAGATTAGTCCCCATGAGGACAGACCAACTGATGGAATCGAGTCTCTTTTCAGTTAGGATGATTCTGGCTGACAGTTGTCCATCCTGTTGTGAAGGCAGTCAAAACATAAGAACGAAAATTGCCTACTAAAAGTAATAAAAGTTTCTGTGATTTTGGGAAGTGGTGAAAATTCCCAACATGAAGTATTAAAATAGATTTCAAGTATATTATTATTCATTTTCCAATCCAAAATTGCATCTTTAATTTTCATTTAATTAGCTTTTGTATTTGAAAAGGAGTTCTGTCAAATCAAGTGGCATCTGAAATGAAAAGCTCATTTGAGAATCTTGGTAACCAAGTGCTTGTGCTGTCTTGTAGCTGTTCCTCTACAGCTGTTCTTAGGGGAGGAAGTTTATGATATTAAAAATTTATTTTAGAGTCTAGGAAGAAAAATCTGGAAATAAACAAATTTTAAAAACAGAGGACTTTGCAAGAGGATATTCCTAGTTATTCCTAGCTATTTCTGAACTCTGAGATTCTTCTTGCTGCAATCTACAGAGTTATTGGGATTGTACAGGGATTTATTTTGAATAATAAGAAGTTCAGAACTTGGTTATAAAACCAAGACTGGAAATGAATGAAACTACCATTCTTGCTTTGATTCTCTCTTTTATCCACACATTTTAGAAGTCTCAGAGGAGAGGATTGTTTTGTATGTTAAAATACTGTGGACAACAGAATGAAAATTTACACGGATGGAGCAAAACTTTTAAATATTCTTCAGCATTGTTATTTTCATTTGTTCTCCTTTTTCTCTATTTTATTGACAACCTAGAAATGATGAAAACTTTCCATAATCATGCAGTTTACACTTCTGCCACAGGTTTAAATACCAATCCATTCTACAGGGTATCAAGATGTATTCTACTTCTGCAAATTTTTTGGTAAAGTGCAGGTTTTTTAGCTGAGATACATTTTACCTTGTACAAGAAGTATAGTTTTACATAGTTTTTGAAAGCACATCCGACACCAGGCTGAGTGGTGCGGTCGACACGGTTGAAGGAAGGGATTCAGAGGGACCTCGATAGGCTAGGGAGGTGGGCCCGGGTGAACCTGGTGAGGTTCAACACGGCAAAGTGCAGAGTTTTGCACTTGGGCTGGAGGAATCCCAGGCATCTGTACAGGCTGGAAGGAGCGGTCCGTGAAAGCAGCCCTGTGGAGAAGGACCTGGGGGTCTTGAGAGATGAGAAACTTAACATGAGCCAGCAGCGTGCCCTTGCAGCTCGAAAAGCAAATGGTATCCTGGGCTCCATCAAAAGAGAGGTGACCAGCAGGGACAGGGAGGTGATTGTCCCCCTCTACTCTGCTCTTGTGAGGCCCCACCTGGAATACTGTGTCCAGGTGTAGAGCCCGCAGTACAAAAGAGACAGGGAGCTGTTGGAGAGGGTCCAGAGGAGAGCCACAAAGATGATCAAGGGGCTGGAGCACCTCCCCTACAAAGACAGGCTGAGGCTCGTGGGCTTGTTCAGCCTGGAGAAAAGAAGGCTGCGGGGTGACCTCATTGCAGCCTTTCAATATCTAATGGGAGCCTACAAACAGGAGGGGAATCAACTCTTTGAAAGGGTGGATAACAGCAGGACAAGGGGAAATGGTTTTAAATTGAGGGAGGGGAGGTTTAGGTTGGATGTCAGGGAGAAGTTCTTTACGGAGAGAGTGGTGAGGTGCTGGAACAGGCTGCCCAGAGAGGCTGTGGATGCCCCGTCCCTGCAGGTGTTCAAGGCCAGATTGGATGGGGCCTTGGGCAGCCTGGTCTGGTATTACATGGGAGTTGGTATCTCTGCATGTGGCAGGGGGGTTGGAGATTCATAATCCTCAAGTTCCCTTCCAACCCGGGCCATTCTGTGATTTAAGCAACAATGCCTAAATCATACTGCCAATTATTTGATGAAGTTTCTGCAAAGAGATCTGTGGCATGGACTTGCATATCTTTTTAGTGCTGTCAGAGGCAAATAATGAGCTTGTGCCTTTTTTTTTTTTTTTTTTTTTTTTTTTTTTGCTATAGACAGATTATTTGGATATGGTTATATAGCTGTCTTTAGCAGATTTGTATTTATTGTATTAAATGAAATGCTTTATTAACAACTAACAATGTTATAAGAATATTTACCGAGTCCGAAATAAAAATTACTGTAGTGTAGCATCTTTTATTTCTCAGAAGCCTTTCTCATTCTTTGAATGGAGATAGGGTTGTTACGTCACAATACTTTTTAAGGGGAGAAGAAAAATTCGGCATAACACAAAAAAAGCAGTTCTTGTAGTTGCTGAGTTCCTGTTCTTCATTATCTCCTTGTGCTGTCCTGGATTTAATTTAGCAGCTTTTAAAGTTCTTCAGCTGTTTACTATCACAAAAACCCACCCGCATGCAGAAGTCCCCAAATCTCAGAAAAGTTATGGATGGTGAGAAATAAATAATCAGGGCACCCCTACCACATACTAAAAAAATGCAAAACAAGCACTGTCACCTTGAAAAAGTTGCAGTGTTTGCCAAGCGTGCCAAATCACGAGATGTTTTTGTGATGAGGATCGATGTCAGATTATGGAAAGAATGATACACAGGCTGATTTCACTTAGAATTTGTGAATATTGTTTTGTTATCTCAGCTTCTACTTCAGACAGTCATTTTGTTTTCCCATCACTCTTAATAAGAAAATTGTGTGGTTCATTTAGGACATTATTATAAAATAATAGTAACTGGCCAAATTGAAATGCCTTTTTTAAGGTCACATTTCTTTTCTTTCCTTTTTAATAGATGACAACTAATCTGCCTCCTCCCAGCTTCTGTTATGTTCTGACTGTTCAGTCTGGTGAAATACACATGCAAGTGGATGAGGAAGAGACGATTTCTAAATTGTACCAGCCACCAACTGTGCATAATCTAAAGGAAATTCTTCAGGTAAGTTGCTTTCAAAGGCTGGTAACCGATGTTTTGTACCACTAAATTTCACTTACCATATTTGACTCATTCCCTGTTTTTGTACCGTTTTTTTCAGATGGGTGGTTGTCATGAACGTTGTAGCTTTTGGGCACGAGTACTGTATCTAAGGCCACAGGTAATCTGTTCATTTAGCAATGAGATTGACATAAAATTAACATAACGTTTATGTGAAGAGGCCAGCGTTTATCTTGTTTAGGGGAGAGTAAAAAAACCTCCTGGATTACCTTCAAGAGCTGTGCGAGAAGAATGATCACCAGGTCCAAAATGCTTGTGAGTGGGTAAAGTGAACTTCAGTTTCAGTACGATTTACTCTAGAAGGTGAATTATATTTGAATAAATTGCCATCTAGCCCAAAGTAATATTTCACCCTAATAAAGGAGCTCACAGACAGTTAATTTAGTCTTGCAATTAAAATCAGTTTGTAGGTAAGTGCTGTCCTTAGATGTACACAGCGAAAAGTTATCAGTCAGTTGAATGGTATAGAATGTAACTGGTGATGGTTTTATATCTTTATAAAAAGATACAGTTTTGCTCTTTGCAGACAACTGGGTGGACTGTTGTTGTTCAGCAGAAGCCCCTCAGGCAAACTTGGCTTTTAGGGTCCCGCAAGTAGAAAGGAGGAACTTTAGGTAAATACATCTGCCGTCCATGCTGTGCTGGGAAGCCTGTAATTACATTTTATTTGTTTCTGATTTTTTTCTGAATTATGCTACAACTTCCTTTTGAAATGTTGCTAACTCCCTCAGTAGTTGAAGGATTTTTTTGGCTGCTGATTTATTTACTTTTTCCTGGCAACTGGACCCTCAGTACAGCTAGCTCTGGGGAAAACAATTTGCAGTTGTCCATCAGCACCACAGAAAATAAAGCGTGAATCAAAGCATATGAACCAAACACAAAGAAACTCCAGAACAGACAGAAAAATAGTTGAGAATGCTTCCCAGCAGTATGGGACATAAATGTGATGTAGGTCTTTTCCTCTTGCTTCAGCAGCCTATGAGTTGTGATTTGATTATTAGGCAGGGAGTAGCTTTAGCTTGTGAGAGGGGCAGCTCTTACTACTCAGCAGTGCTTTCTTCATACTAAGTGACAGCAGAGTATTTTTAAACATGCAAAATTAGGGTAGCTTAATGGGAGATCTTCAGGCTGCTAGCAGAAATGTACATGCTAGCAGGACATGTACATATGTGGAATTCTGTGGCGTCTGTTCAAATAACAGAAATGAATCAATTACAGACTAGTGATATCCTAGCCAAGCATTTTTGTATAAGGGAACATCTACATCTGAGACACTGGAGGTCATCAACATTCTTGTGTAGAATCACTTCATCACTAAATTAGAGAAAAGATGAAGAATGCAGGAACAGATGTGACTTTGAAGAGTAGAAATTCATCTAACAAGAAGAAGTGTGTGATTCCTTCTTTCTTGAAGTTTTACTAGCTGTTTCCTGAATTTGCTTGGTGAACTATAAGCAGTAGATTTCCGTGAGTGAACAGCATGATTTGTTATAAATTTTTGGAAAGTAGTATTGGAAAAGCAATGGGAGTTCCTCGTCTTTGTAAGCGCTCGGTAACACTCTGCATTGCTGCTCTAGAAAGCTCATGGTATTTACCTGCTGTTAGTGTATTGCTTGCCTAATCCTTCCAGAAAGTTATGAGCTTGTTAATTACAGTTACCTTTCCCAAGAGGATTTATTCTTCACGTCCAAAATCATTCGGTGATGATAACTGAGGTAGGGACTATGGTTTAGTTCATTCAGCAAAGATAATCTGCAACATGAGTTAATTCAAATATACTTTAAAAGTGGTGTTAATAAAACACTGAAACAACAGTGTTCTGAGATGCTTCGTTTGTGTGAAGGAGGAATGGGAATATGCTTTTATTATTGCTCAGTACTGTGGTACAGAAGGAATATGGGGAAATATATTCCATCTGTGGTTAAGGAGCTGTCCTTCCTTGTAACTCAGTCCTGCTGCTATTTGTCTGTTGTGTCCTCTCTGTTCAGAACAAATTGTCACACATAGCAAGATGATGATTTTATATAAGTTGAAATTTTTGCTGTTATTATTATTTGCTTTTTTTTGTCTGATTCTTCTGAAAGACAGCTTTTAATGTGTTAGTAATTCTCATGGGACAGCTGTAAAGCATCTTCCTTTTGAAGCTGCTTTAATGGTATCTGCACAGAGGAGGTACTCAAATGCACGTAGTTATGAGGGAAAGAAATAATGTAAATGCATTAGGCAACTTACGTTAAGGCATAACCATAATATCTGAGTTATGAATTATATCTGTCATTACTCCTGATTACTGTATTTGCCCTAAGAGCTGCCATTACGAGCAGAAGTTATTTTTAGTCCGGTTAACTTTTTCAAGGTGTGAATTTAACTGAAGATAAAAAGTTGGAGTTCTCAATGCGTTGCCTTGTGCCACAGAAATGTAACTTTAAGGATAAAATACTTGTGTGATATGAGTCTCTCCAATCATTGTAGTATTAAAATGTCCTATGATTTTTAATCAGTAGACTAATTAAAAATAGTAACAAAGCCCTTTTAAGGCAAAACTAAAATAATTTCACTTAAATATTGTTAAATATTAGAATTTTTAAAATTACAAGTTGCTTGGACTGGTAAATATGAAATATAATCTTACTAAGCTCATTTTTTTCTAAACTATGGGAAAAATCACAGACACGTGTACATATTATAACAGTTGTGTTGAAAACAAAAAAAAAGAAGAAAGAAACCTCTCATTATCAACCTGTCTAATTTTGTTAGAGCCTTTGGACTAATCCCTGATGTGTAAATTCATGTCTATCTAAGCTGTCCTGTTCATCATCACAGTGTCAGTGTTTTAAAACGCTACTGACTTAGCAGTAACTGTTTTCAGATACGAAGAAATACAATGTAAAATGTAGTTATTTTGGTTGTGACATCATTAGTTTTGATATACCTTAATTTTTGTACCTGTCTTAGGCAGAAAACTTGCATTGTCATTGTGATTTCCTGTGTTTCTTTCTTATGAGTTATCTCCTTTCACGCTTCTATGTATCATTCAAATACCTGCGGGTGTGCAGAAAGAAAACCCGGCAGCTTTGTATTTGCAGGAGCTATTAGACAGGGTGAGGTACTCTTCAGAATCACACAACAGTGCATAGAACATTTTCTTAATAATAGAAGTGATGTTAGCCTTTCTTTTTTAAGGGAAAAATTACTTTAGTCTTTGTTCATAGAAACATCCAATTAACTTTTTATGGCATTTATTTTCATGTGCAAATGAGTCACGATAAAACATGACAGTTGATAGAGAGGGCACCAAGATCTCAGTGGGTCAGCTTTGGAAAGTTAACTGAAGGTAGAGAGGATAATCTGTAACTGCATTAAGGAACAATGAAAAACCTGATTCATTCTTCTTTACTGGCCTTAAGTGTAGTAATTTGTCAGTTTTATTAGTTGCTTACAGATTAGTGTGTTACGTGTCTTTTCTTCTTCCAAAAATTAATGACTGCATTCTAATTTTGAATTTTTTTATTTTTTTAAATCATAGACAAAACACAGTGTTCCTGTAAATCAAAGAGAGATGTTGTTGTTTGTGACTGACTTCACTTTGCAAAGTGTAGTTCGTGGAATTCCAAAAGTTGTTGCTGTGTCAGTCACTGCATCATGTGTTCTCAGTACGGAAATCATAGAAGCCCTCAATGTTGCCTCACAATTCATCTTCTTCAAGGATGCCCTGTGGGGAAATGGTAAGCTTTACGTGTGGTTTTGAAGCAACTGGAATCAAACTGAATAAACACACGCGTTACTAACACTGTAATACATAACCTGTATAGACTTCCACTCTGAGATGAAGATAAAACATTGCAAGTTTGGGATGAGAAACCTGAAAGGGGTTGTAATTGGAGGATTTCTGTAAGGTTTCTCTTCTGTTGTTGTTAGTTTGGGGTTTTTTTTCCTTATCTTCCAAGAAAATAAGAAATTAAGTGATCTTAACATTTGTTCACCAATATTTCTATCAGTCTTCCTTGATGACTGTTGAATCTAAAGACCAACCTCAAACAAATTTGCTAGCTGACAGAAGATTCAGAAATAGTAAGAAACTTGCTTTCGTTTGTTTTGATATTCATTTGTATTGATATTTGATTGCAGAATCTTGTTTTATTGAACTTACAACCTGCAAAAGGAGTAAGGCAATGAACCTAAAGACTTGCATGTCCCTAGATAAAAAGCCATTACAGGCTTTCCTTTACCATTTCAGCTGTGAGCCCTCGGGTGCCATGCAGGTCCTGTGAGATGGTGGTTCACTCTACATTCTTTTTTAGTCGTTTGTATGAATGAGGCTCACCCATCCTTCTGTGTGATGTACGCCTGTGTAATTCACCTCTCATGCCTTTGCTCATTTCCAAAATGCAACTATGTAAGTGGCTGTGAGTCCTGTCACCACATCCTCTAATCAGTCTGTTTTCCCTTGCTAACTGAGGTAGCATTGGTTTCGTTTATTTGGAGAATAAAGTATTGCATGCACCTACGCTTTGTAATCTTAAACAAACAAATAAAAATAGAACAACCTTGAGGGCGACCAAGCTTTTTACTAGGGAAGAGACAAGAACTTTCTGTTTCCAGCGTGGTACAGTGCAGTCTGGATGGAATCTGCTTTGCTTTTGTAACATGTTAGAATTTTAGAGAATTGTTTTCCCCGAGAGTCACAAAATGTGACAAGAGCATGCTGCATGTATCACTGAAAGCAAAATATTTTGTCATTGAGAAAACCTGGTGGAGTCTATCCATCTGTTTAGTAGCTGGCAGTGACGAATGTCTTTATTGGCCATGACAGTTATCATGGTCACCTTTTTCCTTGTTACTGTACTGAGTTGAAATGTCTTTGTTGGCAGGTAGGATTATTTGTGTTGAACGTACTGTTCTCTTATTACAAAAGCCTCTTTTGTGCTCGGCTGCTGATGCTGACCTCAGTGAGCTGCCTGGCCCTGTCAAACTCGATGAGCTGGATTCTACCACACAGGCCAATTCCATTTGTGCTGTGAGAGGTTCGTATTGGCCTTTTCTGAAATGAATGTGGTTAATTATTTGTGTTCACTTTAATCTTTCAGGTTCTCGTATTGATTTCTTGCACAAACAGGGTGCAAGGATGAAAAAGCACCGTACTGCTGTAGATCATTAGGATATTTAAGTTTTTGTGCTTCTTTGTGGGCTTTGTTTGTCTTTTGCTGGCCAAATTCTGCCTGCCTGCTGCTCCCACTCACTGATGCCCCAGAATAAATGTTTGATGTGCAGTCTGTTTGGTCATATTCCTTCCATCACCATCTTCTTTCAGAAGCCTTCTGTTCACATCACCATGTTGATACTGGCAACAGTAAGGGATAACAATATTTTTCAGGCAGATGGAGAAGATATGTCAGCCAGACTCTGAATGATAGGGGTTACTGTCTAATTTTCCTGGAGCTTTGCTGCAGTGGGGCAATTTAATATTTCACCACAGTCGCCAAGCTTAACTTAGCTGAGATTCGCTCACCAGCCACTTTGGATCATTGCCTTGTCTGATAGTGTAGTTCTGCTGCTAACCGTGCAGAAACATTTATTGCAGTGTATTTTCTAATATTTCTGAATTGTGTAGAAACATTTCATACACAGTATCTTCTAACACCGTTTACTCAGACTTCTTAAGCACCCAATTTGCAGAGTGCCTGTAGGGAAAAGTCCTTAAAAGCCAAGTAACTTTTGGCTTTTAAAGACATTTTCCCTTTTTAATCTAACTCTTACAATTCCAGCAGCCCTTGTACAAAATTCTTGACACCGTTTTACATTTACACTTCCAAGTATTCACTTGAATGTTTGAAATGATGTTTGAAATAAGAGCAAATAGTAATTACAAATTAATCCTCTCAGCTATACAGCAATACACTGAAAAGTCCGTTTTAAACCACTCAAAGCTAAACCACTAAACTTACCTTCTCTAGGGTAGAGCCGCAAGTTAGCAATGCCTCCATGATTGATATATAAGCCATCTTGAAGTGACAAACATTGAACTCTGTATAATGAAAAACAAGCACAACTACAGGCTCTCTAAGCTTTGGTCATTATGTACATCTTCCACTGATACCGTGAGGTACTTGAAAGATATTTCTGTCACTGGGTAGGAAATACTTTTTATTTTCACATCTGCAGTAGTTATGCTAAGAGTTACTACTCCTCTGCCCTTACTTACTGCAACTAGGTTACACTAATAACTAGGTTACCCAAAGCACCTGTCTTCTTTCATCCCATTCACAGCGTATATAAAGCAAAAGTGCCTGTCCTTTCTTTTTTCAGTAAAGCAAGGCAAAGACATCTTTGTAATCCGTGTGTAAACAAACGCTTACTTTACGTATGTTAGAGGTGTAACACTTTCCCTGTTCTTTATTAAAGATGGTAGAATGACATCAGGATAAATTAGTCCTACAATCTCGTCTTGCTTGATATGAAATTTGCCTGGGGTAGCTACTATCAGCATGTTTCCACACCTTTGAACCAATATGAAGCATCATCCTTAACCCTATGCTACTGCTATATATAGATTGCAACCTTCACTTTTTTGTGTAACTAACTAAAATTATTTAATTGCATTTAAAACATATCCACTGCTTTGGGATTTGGTAGCTAATGCTTACGGTTTACAGCTTTCTAATGAAAAGAAGTGAAAATAATAATATTAGCACTATTTTATTGGTGGGAACATGAATTTGATGGAGAAAAATTGTCTTGGTCACTCACCACCTCTGTCTCATCTATAAAAAACTCACCAAATGGTTAATCTGACTTTCAGTGAGCAGCAGGATTGCTGTGTTCACTGTTTTTCTCTGTGTCCTCCTTTTACTTCCCTTACTGTTGGTCACCTTCGTGTGCTGTGTGCAGGCGTCCTCTCATCAAATGTTGAAAGGAGCTGCAAAGGCTTTCTTTACCCCTACTTGAAGTGTTGCTCCTTCGTGCTCTTTTGCCCTACTTGCTGCACCTCTGCCTTTCAGGGAGCTGGCAGAGTAGTTTCTCAACCTTCACTAGAAAAGCTTCCTCTTAATCAGTGGAACAGCCCTTGGAGCAGATTGTCTTCATGTGTTTGTAACAGTGTTCTGCTAAATGAAGTCTTCCAGTTATACTTGGTCAAATCCTTTCTCCCCCATCAGAAAAATGGGTGACAAGCATAGCCACTGAGTTTCTCACAAATTTCATGAAGGCCCTATCACACCCACTCAGGTACCTGGTAAGAGCCTGTGATTGCTTTCCACAAGGCAGTTTATTCTTCTTTCCAGGATCAATCTGTGGTTCTCACCTGTGAGCTGAGGGTTAATAGATTTGTTTTCACTATTCATGCCAAAGTGATTTGTAACGTCTTTTTGCCATATAGTAGCAGTCAGTGTGACTTAAATGTTGGCAGTCCACACTGTAGAGAACTGCTCTTAATCTTAACCATGCTTACGAGCAAATTCTAGTTAGTTCATACCACGTATGCTGCGTGGGACTATTACATGATTAATGATGTTTGCCTAGTGTATGATTCACATCCAGTGATTGAATTTTTACACTGGATATTTTTGTCTTTAAGCCCTTACTCAGGTTTCTTTTTTTCAGTTTCCCTATTTGCAGTCTGAACAAAATGGAGTCAGTTGTCTTACTTAGGGCTTTTGGACTGCATCTTTTTTCTTTCCTATCTATTAATCAGGGTAACCAACTAACAGACAACTGATTGTGTACACACCTTTTTTTTTTTTTTTTTCTTTTTTGGAGCATTTCAACCAGAGTGTTACTTTGAGTCCTTAGCCCTTCCTTGCATCCCTCACTCAAGATCTGTTTTTCCAGGTGTTGTCCTAATTGAGCTATTGTCAGTTTCTTCTCAGTGTTGTCAGTTACAATCCAGAAGAGTAGCGTGGAAGTGAGAAGCTAATTTTGGCTGCGTGTGTTTCCATTTAAAAGAAGGATCTTAGGAGAATGTCTAAAAGGTTTGAAAAAAACAAGCAAAATCTAAAAGATTTACAAAAATGTACAGATGATCAGCAGCTTAAAAATCACTTTGCATGCAGGATGCAAAAGACTGTTGCAGGATTCTTAGATATGCTGCTGTTTAGAGTTGTATTTCTTCTGACTTCAGTGATCTCTGGTGATCTCATGAGGGAACTCCATGTTTTCATCAAAATAAACTTCTCCAGTAGGCATAATGTCAGAATGATCCTGATACATCTTCCTCAAATGGATTTGTGTTACTTGTGCACTGGCATCCTGTAGTTGCAGTATGGCACACAACTGGCAGAAAAATTCATACAGTGGCTTGGGTTGAAAAAGACCCTAAAGCCTCCCCCTGCCATGGGCAGAGCTGCCCCCCACCAGCTCAGCTGCCCAGGGCCCCATCCAACCTGGCCTTGAGTGCCTCCAGGGATGGGACACCGCAGCTTCTCTGGGCAGCTGTGCCAGTGCCTCACTGCCCTCTCAGTGAAAAATTTCCTCCTGACATCAAATCTAAATCTCCCCTCTTTGAAACTGTTCTGCCTTGTCATATTACTCTCTGCCATGTAAAAAGCCAATCTCCCAAGTTGAAATGTGTAGAGAGAAACAGATCTGTCAGAAAAGGGGATTAAAAAAAAAAAAAAGGTTGTTACAAAAAAGGAAAAAAACTCAGCAAAATAATCAGTTTTTTCTTTTCCATTAGCAAGGGAGCAAGCCCGTGCTGTGGCAGGAATTGTCTATCTTGCAAATGCTGATAGAAACCCACAGTGCATCACAAATTTTTTCCTGCTACAGTCCAAGAAGTTAAATATAAGAAGAAAAAAAAAGTGTAATCCATGTTATTTTGTTATATATACAGAAATCGGGTCATAAATGTTACATTTGAGAAGTTGCTTTCCTGATCTTCAGGCTTGCTGTCCTTTGAATTCCCAAAGGAAACGCGGGTTTGCTGTTTATGTATCATTTTGTCCCTTCTGACAGCCCTTGTCTCAGGAGAATCTGGAACACAAGAGATTAACAACCTGTTTTACAGACGGTGCAAATGCTCCCTGGTCTCCAGGGGCTTATTTCATTGAATCTATTATACAACTGTGAGATTCTGTTTCAAAAAGAGCTGGAATTTTTAGTCTGTGCACCTTTTGTACTAGACTGAGGGCTTATTTTACTGTAGTTTTGGTCTTTCCGCTGTTCCACCATGTTTAGTTCGAAATGCTTGTAAGAATTTTCTCCATAAACAGTGCTAATTATTTCAGCATATCATTACCATAAAGCATAATAAACTCTTTACTGCTTCTCATAAAACTCAGAATGTTTTTCTTGCCAAAACTCGCTAGGCCCTTTGTATTAGTCCAAAGTATCTTTGGCATTCCCTTCTTAAGCACACACTTCAATCTCTGGGTCAGATCTGATCTGTCTTAAATCAGCCTAGATGAAGAATAACTCTATTATTAACGGAGTTTAACTTGCATCATTGTTTTTGAAAATGGCCGAACTTGCTGTGAAGCCAGTAGTGTCTGTGTTTGCTAGCTTACATTTCTTATCTTGTAAATAAAAATACCATTTTCTGCAGGTACTGTTGTTGGAGTTGATGAGAGCACTGCTTTCTCCTGGCCTACATGTGACAAATGTGGCAATGGAAAGTTGGAACTGTATCCCCAGGACAGGTGAGAGTCAAGGTGCTCTGTAGAATTCCAGGTGTTCTGCAGATGTAGCCATAACAGCAATAGGTGATGAAATAATTCCTGCAGGCACAGGCTGCACTTTGTTCCTTCCTAGAACTGAGACGTAGTATTTTTATTGCTGATGAACTGATAAAACCAGCAAGGTTAGATTAATTTATTAAGAAAGATACAAGTAGATATGAAATGGTTTGAATTTGTAGCTACCACAGTTTCCAAGCTAAGTTTTTGCTTATGAAGATTTCAAATCCTCCTGCATTGTAGTGTTTCTTTTAATGAACGTGCCACATAAATCACAGGCCTGATTTTAAGCTCCTTGAAAAGTATTTTTTTACCCAATATTGTTACCCTCTATGTCAGTAATTCACCACGGTTTTGTAGCAAGCTGTGATCTTTGCTGTGATTTACATAAATGTGAAAGAGATGCCTTTCAGACCAATGAAATGTACAGCCTTTCTAAAGAGGAAATTGAATAATTTTGGATGTAGAGCTGTCACAAATGTGACCTGTTACCATGTGAAAGGTTCAGCCTGCATCACACTGGCATTTTCTTGGGAAGTATCCCCTTCAGTTACTTAGCCAGCTTACTCTTGAGATACCCGGTGGGATAAAAGCATGAGGAGAGTAAGAGAGTGCTGAGCGTAAAAAGAAGGAAAGGGGCTTCTCTGTATTGGGAAAACTTAAAAAAAGCAGAAGAAGAAGTAAGGTGATTACAGTCCCCTTGAAATATATACCATTTTCCTAAATACAAGAGGTTTTATTGCATGTGCTCTGCTGTGTAAAACCTCTGGGGGGAAAAGATGAAAATAAAGCAAAAGTTGTCCTACATGATACTGTCGTGCAAAAATCAAGGAGGTATCCATGTACTCGTAGTAGTGTACTTCATGATCTTTTTTCTGTATTCTCAAGGACGCTTCTGCTTTGTTTGGAGAACAATGTGGCATCAACACTTATTTAAGACCATATTCCATTGAGTACTTGTGCCTGTGCTTAATTTTGTGCATATGGCTTAAGTGCGTGCGTGCTGCAAATGTTGAGTGTCTGCTCAGTGAGGGTCCAAATCAACAAATCATTTAGGCCAACTCTATATTTTTCTCTTTTTTTTTGGCCATAACTTTTAGAAGGTTATGTGATTAATATTTTATTAAGTGAGTCGAGTATAGATCACAGCCTCCCCACATGTTGTATGAACGTAAGAAAAGAAGATACTTTTGCTAGAAGAGTTTAGGTCCTCCATTAATGTTACTTATGTCCACCAACAGAAGAGCTCCATTTGCTGTTATCAGCTGAAGCTTTTAATAGGGCTCTTCAACTAGAAGCCTATCAGCAAAGTGGTTAGGAAATAAGTAAGCTGTTCTTTGTTTGTTTGTGTTTTGATTTAATGATTGATAACTTTTCCATTCTTTGTGTTTTTCCATCATTATTTGCATGCTTCAGTGGACTGCTGTATTGCAGCCAGTGCTCTGAAGTTGTCATTTCACCCGTTTTGAAAATGCAGCTGGAAGTCTTCTTGAGTTGTCCATCCCAATCATCTCAAAGTACAGTAAAAGTAAAGGTATGACAAAAAATGAGCATCAGTGTATGGAGTGTATTGAGGCTAGATATGTGGATACATGAGTACTGTAAATGGCAATTTTATAAAAGCTCTTTTAGAAGAAAAAAGATGTAAGAGTATCCCATAATTTAATCTAATGCTGGACTTGTGTGTCATTGCACAGAGAATCCAGGTCCCAGATCTTGATCAAGTAGCACAGTCATTGAGCTCAGCCTGAGGTACCCAAAAAAATAAAGCATCAGGTCCAGCAGAAGGGTTTTCTTGGGTTGGGCTCTTGGGAAGCTCCCCACAGCCTGCAAGGAACTTGTATTTTCACATTCCTATTCTAAGCATCTTTTGTGTCACCTCTTCCCTGCTTTTTTGTCCGGAGAAATAAAACTATGCTATAATGGAATAATTTATCTTTGTTTAATGTGACTGTTTTATCTGTAAACAGAATGTTTTCCAACACCTGTAGTTTTTGTCATGATCAAAACATGTTCGTTTCTTCTTTCCAGCTGCTACAAAGAACAATCTCTTCTCTCCTGATGTCTGCTGCCAATGTGGACGGGGTAGGTATAGTGGTTGTTGATGAGAGTTAAAATACATAGAGTGGCAGAGTCCTGAAGATGCTGTGAGTCAAAAGGGAAGATATTTGAATCATAGAAATGGAAGGGATGCTGGAGGTTGGCTGGATGTGGCTCTGGGCATCCTGGTCTAGAGGTTGGCGACCCTGCCCATGGCAGGGGGGTTGAAACTAGGTGATCTTTATGGTCCTTTTCAACCCAGGCCATTTTATGATTCTGTGGTTGGTGTCTGACCTGCCCCTCACACTGGGCTATTGCCAACACATGGTCAGGTCAATCATGACTTCGTCTGGCAGGGTCTTGAAGACATCCAAAGATAGAGGTCCCACCACCTTTCCAGGCAGCTCTTCTCAGAACTGCACTGAAAGCAGTAGGAGATTTCATTAGAAATATTTTTCCTCTTCTGTTCAGCCTGGTCTGAGTGGTTTGAAGTGTGTTTGTGCTCCTAGCACAAACCTCCCCTTTGGCAATTGCACCTTGCACCTGCTGATGCCCTGCTATTGCATCTCAGGGGTGCTGCAGGCAGGATGTGTAGACAGCTTTAGCTTAGATGTGGATGCACAGCTACTTGCAATAGCAGTGTCCAGACATTCAGAGCTAGAGTGGGCAGTGCCAGGCTTTAGAGTCCACGGACAGTGAAGCTACAGTCCGAGCATTCTACCTTTCCTGGCTTCTGAACCCTATAAAAACAACCAAGGCACAAACACAAAATTACTGAGGGGCAGTAATGCTACAACGAATTGCAAAATGCATGCACAGTAATACTTTGTAATTGGGATCTATATAAATGAAATACACATAAGCCGCCGGGATGCATGGGCTAAAGTGCAGCTTATGTAACCATGAAGTAGTTACTCCTTATTCTGGGCTATCAGAAGAACCCTGACATTTGGCACAGTGACCCAGATTTATCGCAGGTAAGTGAGGCACTGAGGGCAGGTGTGTGGCTGCCATTGGCTGCCAGCTGATCAGTAGAGAAGGAGCGGCACCTTCAGAAAGTGATTAAGTCCTGTTAGGAGCTGGAGACCCCTCTTCCCATTGCACGTGGAAGGGGGCAAGGGTCAGCTTGTCTTTTTGGTTAATCATCCTCGGTAAGTGTCTGCACTTAGGTGGTACCTATGGGGTTCACTTTGCTTCCCCACATTTATACAGCGTTCTGGTAATCTGCAATTATGTGCCCCATGGTTTTAATGTGATTCTTGGACAATCCTTTAAGTATGAGGATTCTCTGAAATTGTGTATTACTTTTCTTGTACCACAGGGTGTATGTTTCATTAAGAATACATTTCCAAACGACGCTAGCTCTTTAAATAGCTGCAAAGTCCTTCAAAATTTCTCAGGATTTGTCTGGTTTTATTACAGGCTGACAGAATGTAACTCTTTCTATATATTAGATTCAAACAACCTCTTCTTCATGTTTCGGTTGTTATAATGCTGGTATTTAGAATCATAGAATGTCCTGGGTTGAAAAGGACCACAATGATCACCTAGTTTCAACCCCCTGCTATGTGCAGGGTCACCAACCACCAGACCAGGCTGCCCAGAGGGTTTGTTTTTTTTTTTGTTTTTTGTTTTCCTATCTATCTGAAATGAAGGGATGCTTTTTTTTTTTTTCTTCCCATTAGCATTTCCATCTCAAAACTGGCTGCATTTTAAAAAGCAGCACTTCTCTGTACATTAACCACAAGAAGTACCACTTCGAGTGGCTGCTGGTAGTTTTTTAAATTATTATTTGTGCTGCCAGCGCTGCTGAGGTACACGGGGGTGATGTTTTGCAGTCCCTTCCCTGGGCAATGGGGCTGGGCTCAGCCACTTCTGCCCCATGGCAACCCCGAGTGGGACCGGCACGGCCACCCGTGCCGCCGCACGGCGAGTCGGGCTGCGGGGCCGAACGGTACCTCGAACGGGTGCTGGATGTGGTTATCGCGTACGGCAAGGGTTGGTCTGATGCTGAGGTCATCGGTACGCAGCGTGTGAGGTCCCGCCGGTGCAGGAAGGCTGCGTAAAGGAAGCACCGGTGGGTTTAGCGAAAGAGGTGGGTTCAGCAAAATAGGTCAAACTTACTTCCCTCCCCCTCCCCCATTACTTTAAACGATTCATTTTTAAAAGCCCGGCGGGGAGGCAGCACTTTACACGACAATGAGATGTAATTAATTAGCAGAAGCCCAAAGCGCTCGCTCCTTCCATCCGTTCTGAGCACTTTCCCTTACGCCCTGTGTCTGAGAGCCGCGCATCCGGGACGATCTCACTCTCCTCGCTTCTCTCCCCGCAGAGCTACGAGGCGAGCAGCGTGCTGGGCAAGGAGCTGGGCCCGCTGCCCTGCCTCCTGCTCGGCGCCGGCGGGCGGCCCGGCTGCTCGCGGCTGGAGGAGGTGGCGCTGCTGCCCGCGGGACCCGGCGGGGCGAGCGGCTGAGCGGGAGCGCGGTAATACGGCGGGAAGTCGAGAAGGGAGGCCGTCAAACGGGGGGGGGGTGTACGGAGCGCACAGAGCTCTGCTCGGCCGCCCCGGCTCTTGTGCTGAGCCGTTTGTTGTTATGGCACGTCGAACGCCTTGTTCTGGAGTTCCGAACGGTTGGGACGTGTTGTATTCTGTTATGTCAACGGCAAACACGTTACTGCCGCTTCTGCAATGAATGCCGCGGGGCAGCTCTGCCGGCGGGACCCGCGGAAGCGGCTGGTTCCGAGCGGCGGTGTCGGTTACCGCCGGGTAATAAATGGCACTAAGACTTGACCAGCGCTTGTGTTGAGGTGTCCCGCATTCCGAGTCCGCGTGTTCGGGGGGTGCCGCGCGTCCCTGCGGCCGGCTAACATCGGAGCCCTGCCCTCTAGCTCGCCCGGGGGAGCCGATATGGGGGTCGGCGTAAGAGCTCGGGCTGAGGGTGGGTTTCGTAAACGGCGAGAGCGAAGGGCAGGAGTCCCTCAGTGCGGCGGGCGGAGAGCGGCTCCGTGCGCACCCGCCACAGCGGCGTCGCGCCGCTCGCCCCGCGCCCGTTCCCTCACCTGGCCCGGGCCGGAGGGCGGCCCCGCCCGCAGCGCAGCGCAGCTCTGCCGCCGGCACAGCCCCGGCCCGCGGCCCCGCCCCGCTCCCTCGCCCCGAGCGCCGCGCCCGCCCGCAGCCGTACGGCACAGACGAGAGCGGAGCGTCTTTAAAATACTCGTTCGGTTTTATTCTTAAGAAATGCTGTAAAAATCGATATAAAAGGTCATGCTCGGTCCTCGCCGTCCTACCGCCTAGCGCACACGGGTGTTCGGATCGTTAACAGATGTACCATAGCTGCATCGGTTCGAGTAACACGTAGAAAAGACAGGGACTACCGTTACAAAAATAACTTAAGGGAGCGAACGAAAAGACGCGTAGCTTCGGTTCCTTTCGCTTCTTCGCGGCGAACGCCGCGGCCCCGCGCCCGGAGCGCCGCGCACCGCCGGGTGGGCCCGGCCCGGCACCTCCGCTCCGCTCCGCTCCGCTCCGCGCGGCCCTGAGGTAAGAGACGCCCGCCCCGCGGGCCGGCCTCGCCGCGCCGCTACCGGCAGTCGGAGCCCGCCGAGCCGGGCTGCAGGAAGGAGGCGGCGGGCAGCTGCTTGAAGAAGTGCCGCAGGCCGCTCAAGTCCCGGGTGAGCTGCTCGATCTTCTTGTGCAGCTTCTCGTTCTCGGCCGAGAGCTCCAGCAGCTTCTGCTGCATCTCCTGGTTGCGCCGCTTGGCCTTGTCGCGGCTCTTGCGCACGGCGATGTTGTTGCGCTCGCGGCGCTGCCGGTACTCGGGGCTGAACCTGTCCACGCACTTCTTGGCGCCGCGCTCGCGGGCGCCGGGCGGCGGGGCCGGGCGGGCGGCGGAGGCGGCGGCGGCGGCGGCGGGGCCGGGGGAGCGCGCGGGGCAGCCCGGCGGGGAGCAGCCGCCCGCCGGCTCGGGGGAGGTGGGCGGCGTGGGCTGCCCGCCCAGGTTCATGATGGTCTGCGCGCAGGTGGCGATCTGCGAGGGCAGCAGCGAGGACGAGAGCTCGGCGTCGCTCCACTCGGGCTCCTGCTTGAGGGCGCCGCGCGAGGAGGCGGCGGAGGAGGCGGAGGAGGGCGGCGGGGAGGAGGAGGAGGAGGCGGGGGCGGCGCGGGGCCCGGCGCCCGGCGGGGCGCTGCCGGCGGAGCCCGGCTCCCTGGCGGCGGGCGGCAGGTACTCGCCGTAGTCCCCGCCCCGCTCGGGCTTGTGGTTGCTGTTGAAGAGGTCGGCGAACAGCTCGTCGTTGCACAGCTCCAGGTTGGGCACGGCCGACATGGAGTCGATGTAGGAGCTGAAGTCGATGGCGCTCTCGTCCTCGTACATGGCCGGCGCGGCCGCGCTCAGCTCGGCCAGGTCCGCGCCGCCGCCGCCGCCCGCCGCCTCCTCGGCGCTCATGGCGCGGCCGCCCGGCTTGCAGGCGGGGCCCGGCCCGCCGCTGCCCACCTTGGCGTCGTAGAAGTTGGCGGGCTCGGGGCACCAGCTCCTATAGCATGCCGGCGAGTCCAGGCTGTAGAGGGCGGCGGCGCTCATGGGGGCTCGGGGCCGCGGGCACCACCCGCTGCTGCGCGCCGCTCGCGGCTCCACAGCTTCCGACGGGCGGAGGGGAGCGGGGCCGGGCTGCTGCCTGCGGCTGCGGAGCGCTACCGGGCTGCGGAGCGGCTCCGGACTGCTGTGCTGCGCTGTGCTGCGCCGGGCGCTGCTCCCCGCGGGCGCGTCTCGGGACCTGGCAGTGCAGGCGGCCGCTCGGTGCCTTCTTATACGGCGGCGGCCCCGCCTCCCGTCCCAGTGACGGGCGCGGGGTGTTCCCGGCACCCCCGGGGACCCGGAGGCGGGAGCGGGTGGGGTGCGAGGCCGTGAAGGAGGAGGAGGAGGAGGGGGAGGTGGCCGGGCTCGTCCCTGCCTCTCGGGTGTGCGTGTGTGCGCGGAGGGGTGGGAAAGGGTGAGGTGCTGCCGGCCCCTGTCCGCGCGGCTCCTCCCTTGGCACCTGCACGCCGCTTCCCTCGGGCACCGCAGAGCGATGCCACCTGGCGGCCCCGGGGGGACGGAGGGAGGCGGAGATGCCGGGTCCCCGGTTCCTGCACCCTCCCTGCGTCGCCCCGTCCCACCGGGGCCGCGACGGCTCCGCTCGGCCCCGCTCCCAGCACCCCAGCGCCCTCCCGAGGCGCCAGGCGAGCGCTCGGACGCGGAGCCCTGCGGTGCGGGCGGCCGGCGCGGCTCCGAGGTGGGTGGGAAAGGGGCACGAGCTGCCCAGGTTCGTGATGGTAAAGACCGGCTTGCCCCGGCTGCCTTCGTCCCGGCGTTCCAGCAGGTGAGGAGCCCAGCTCAGGTGGTAGTTCTCAGTGCTTCCTCCTCACGGTGTGAAGCTCGGGGGCAACTGAGCAAGTAAGTAAAAAAGTGATGCTATTTACCAAAGTAGGATTCAGGGATTCAAGGCAGGAATACAGCCACATTCTTCTGAAGTCTCAGAAGCTGTTTGCATAGAATTCTAGAGTCATTAAGGTTGGAAAAGACCTCTAAGACCATCTGGTACAACTGCCAGCCCATCCCCTGAGTGCCACATCTCTGTGTTTGTTGAACACCTCCAGAGATGCTGACTCCACCACCTCCCTGGGCAGCCTCTGCCACTGCCTCACCACTCTTTCCACGTATAGGTTTTTCTTTCCTCCTAATATCCCACCTGAACATCTTCTGGCACAATTTAAGGCCATTCCCTCTTGTCCTATTGCTAGTAACTTGGGAGAAGAGACTGATCCCCACCTCGCTACAGCCTCCGTGTAGGAGACTGTAGAGAGCGACAAGGTCTCCCCTGAGCTTTCTCCTCCCCAGATTGATCAATCCCAGTTCTCTCAACTGCTCCCCCATAAGACCTGCACTCCACAGCTTTCAGCGGTTTTGTTGCATGAACAATTTCACAGCACCCCAGACTGGCTGAGGCTGGCAGTGCCCATCAGGCCCAACTCCCGTTCCATCAGGCACACCAGAGCAGGGACCCAGGCCCACATCCAGGCAGCTGCTGAAGGTCTCTGAGCTGCAGAGCCCACACACAGCCTCTGCCAGCGCTCCGTCACTCCATCACCTGCACAGCACAGAAGTGCTCCTGATGCTCTGAGGGAACATCCTGTGTGCCAGGTTGTGCCCACTGCCTTCTTATCCTGGCGCTGGGAACCATTGTAAAGAGCCTGGTTTCATTGCTCCCTCCCTTCAGGTATTTATTAACACTGGTGAGATCCCTGGGAAATTCCTTCAGGCTAAACAGGCCTGGTTCTCTCAGCTTCTCTGCTCACAGGTGGCCCTGCGTTGTGTCCAGCCCACAGCCCAGGTCTCTCTTGTACTGAGGACCCAGACCTGAGCTCCATGCTCCAGCTGTGACCTCAGCTCACCCCTCGGCCTGCTGGCCATGCCGTCATCACACAGCCAGGACACCACCAGCTGCCTTGCTGCAGGGGCATGTTGCTGACTCATGTTCAGCTTTCACAGGCAGAGAAAAGACAAGAACTTGGATCACTCAGACTGCTGCGTACCTGAGGCACTAAGTCTCCTTGCCTGTGGTAAGTTTTACAGAGCATTAAAAAACGTTATAAGCACCTGAATTTCTGTAAAAGCTGGTCATGGTTGAGCATAGAAGACAAAAAGAAACAAGGAAACTCTCTATGAGTTTTCCAGAGAGAATAGACACACTTCACTCTGCAGTGCCAGCTGTGACTCCCAGGAACCTGAGGAATGGGAGTGTAACAGCAAAGCTAAATGTGGGGACAACCCACAGGTAAGGCAAGGAACTGGGGCAAGGCTTCAGCCTTGCTTCAATCCTCCCCATTCTCTCAGAGCTCTCCTGCCCAGGCAGAAGTACGGCACTGTGCCAGAGGGGCTGATAGCAGCAGAGCTTTGGAGGCCTTGCCTGGCCCAGTGACAGAGCAGCCTCCAGGGGAATCCTGGTTCGTGGGCTGGGAAAGGCAGCTGTAGAGCAGGGTGATGGGATGAATTGAAATAGGAAACACCTGAGCGTGACATGCAGCATGCCTAAATTTCTTTGTCATTAAGAAATGAAACTGGAGGCTGGAGCTGGTTTTCCTCTACATTGAGCAGTCAGATGACATTTAATTAGAGGGAAATTATAAGATTGACAGGGGTGTCAGCAGTGAGCTTAAAGGGAGCACTACTCTGTACACTAACAGAAGCCTACTGAGAGTATAAGCTAATGTGCTGCGTCGCTTTTCAGACACAACTGATGCGCTTCCAGCTACAGCCCACATCTGCCTGTTTAATCGAGGAAGGAAATGCCCTTCTGCACTTGTGGACAGCTGCTAGGCTGTGCTGTGCATCACAAGACCTATAGCACTCTCTGCCTTTGAGCCCTGCATCGTTTCGCTCTTTTCTGGAACCAGAACAAAACCGCCCTGTGAAGCACGGTGCCCGGCTGCCTGAGGTTTTCCTTACATCAGTGCTTTCCTTGCTCCTTCATAGATTAGCTTCAGTCTTCCCTTTAACTTCTGTATTTTATTTAAAGCACTCAGAAATGAGGACTGTGGCTGACAACTGCTATTTACATATGTTGGAGGTTAGTTTCAGGCTCGTATAGCTGCAGAGAAAGCCTGCTCATTTACTGCTCATTAGGGTAATTGCACTGGCTTTGCATGGGAAGTGCTTATGAGAAGGCAGCGGTTTTATGCAGACTTTGTTCCACGACTGCTTCGTGAGGCTGACAAACACATTGCTAATAGGACTGAGGTAGCTGGGGCTTCAAATTACAACACTTAGTTTAGGGCCGGAACCAATTTTATAACTACTTTGATGGTTTTTATAACTGCTGTAGGCATCTCCCAAAGGCTGTCAAGGCCCGTGGTGTCAGAGCTACTTGCACCACATTCCTGCTTAGGTCCAGCCCAGGAGGAGACCTGCCAAGCAGAGACATCCAGTGCTGCTGCAGGTATCAAAAGTCACAGCGAGAAGAACCTCGTTAAATTGTAAAGCTAAACTTTGTCCTCTATGGTACAGGTCAAAGTACCTTGTATATATCAGAGGTATGTGCCAAAAGTGCCATTTAACACCTCCTACAGGCAGCCACTTCATCACTAAATACCTTTTCATGTTGCTTTTTATTGGGCTTTAACTTTCTTACATTTGTAGACTGACAACTTTAGACCCGAGCGTCAGTCACAGTGCCACCTGCTTTATAGCTGCCCGTGAGAACACACACACACAGACTGCAGTGCACACTTGTGGAAAAAAACCTGCCCTCTAACCTCTACCTGCACCTATGGGTAATTTCTGATGTTTTCAGCTAAGTGCCCTCAACTAACTTAAAAAGTGGGCAGTGCATCTGAAGACTTATTTTTCATTTCTGACTAAGTGAGGTCTTTTTTGTAATATGAAACAAGGTAACAAACAGCTGTTTCTGCACCACCGCCAGTTCCCTTCCCCAGCCATCAGGACTCTGCCTGCAGCCTCCCCCTACCCACCTCCCTTAGCCAGGCCAGGCCCTGCTCCCCGGTGTGCAGTGCACTGGGGTACAGAGGCAGGAAGGAATGCTCCAGAGCAGTGAAAGGGCAAAGACTCACTTTTATTACATCTTTTATGATAATTATTAAAAACATCAATGGAAGTTATCTTCTGCGCTGAACTCTGGGTAACAAATAACCACAATGTTTTAAGAGAACTATCTTGCCCCCTCGTCACCTGTGCTGTACCTGCCACCAAGGTTACCGAGAGCAGCCAGCAAGAAGAGCCAAACCTCGCACAGTTCCTCAGCTTTGTCACACGCAAATACCAAAGTGCAACAGTTATTACTTCACTGCGCAGCAGTTCTCTGCTGTGCTGTCAGTGCCTCCTTTTGGCTTTGGCTTTCCAAAGTTAACTTGGCATTAATAAAAAAAAATGAGGACTGCAGACCTCTATAAAGTACAGAGGTCACAGGCCAAAATGTCTAAATGTTAAAAACCAAACTGCTGTAACAAACTGGTGCTATCACTGCTTTCTCATCACCCAGAAGTGAAACAGCCATCCAGATACTTCAGGTGTTCTCTAGTATTAAAAGATATTTTCTGTTTAGTTATACTACGTCCTTTACAGTTTCTATTGACAGAAAAACTTTCCCATTTTAATTACAAATAATGTGTCTGCAGAATGGTTTCCAGCAAGATCTTTGGGAAGAAAAACAAAAACAAACAAAGCACGCACTTTCACTGAAAGGATGGCTGCAAACGTAGAGGGTGTGAATTCCTGCTCTGGTCTGCATGCCTGGAGCACCTTCCAGACTGCCCCTCAAGCTCTGAAGCCTCACCAGTTTTTCCCACACTGATGTTAACATGAGGCCAATACAGCTGTTTGGTTACAGAACCATGTAAACAAATCACTGTTTGAGTACAAGAACATTTCCTGCATTAGTCAAGTTAACTGACGATGATAAAAATGGCTTTTCGCTCCTTGGCCTTAAAATTCGGACTGGCTGCAGCTGTGTGTGAGGGTTCCTCCCCTCGTCAGAGTGGACTTTCAAGAGCAGCCTCACATCCAAGGTTCCCATCCTTCCCACACCCTGCCGAGGACATTGGGGTCCGTCACTTGGTCTATCAGGCACTGCACCTGGCTCTCCTCAGACAGTCCATCCTCTGGCTCTTTGGCTCTGATATTATGGTCAGTGCTGCCACGAGCAACAGCTGCAAAGTCATTGTAAAAAGGTGACTTCTCATAGCCCAGGTGCAGCTCATCACTAAAATTGAGAACACAAGAATAAGTTCTTAAAAGGAATAAATAACAGGTAGGGGTTTTTATTTTGGACATCATCACAATTCGCGCAACTTTATTTTTCAAGGTGAGGAGCTCAATAGCTCCTTTGACAGCACCTTGGCCAGTCAAAAGTTGGTGATTTTTTATGTCCTCCATTAGTGAATAATTACCATGTATATTTCAATTTGGGAAAAAATCTCTTAACTGAAAGGAGGACACAGCAGTTCCCATCCACAGTTATCTCCCCACTTGTTCCACTCATCTCTGCCTACAGGGAGTATTTTGTTGCCTTTTCCAGTACAGCTCTGACAGCAGGAGACTCCTGAGC
This sequence comes from Tetrao urogallus, assembly GCF_951394365.1. NCBI lineage: Eukaryota > Metazoa > Chordata > Aves > Galliformes > Phasianidae > Tetrao > Tetrao urogallus. The sequence continues at coordinate 40,515,003 of NC_136815.1, read as the reverse complement.
ACTTTTTAGAAATGTTAAGGTTTTAAAACAAGTTTGCTTTCATTACATTCTTTCTTTTTTGGAATAACCCAGAATGTCTTTTTAAAAGAGGATGGAAGGGATTAATTGTACTTTAACTGAGCCTGAAAGACATTCTAGTTTGAGCCAGACCTGACCAGACTGACAGAAATGACCTGAGAACGCCATCACATTCATATTTGATGTTTTTGGGAAGCAGTGTGCTTCCATGCCTCCTGTACAGCTGGATCAGGTTCTGCTTCAAGCAACTACCCAGCAGAAGCACACTCGTTTTTAAATACTACCCCTAGTCTAAAAGCTGTGTAGATGAATACAAAGAACAGCAATCTGACAAGTGAGAAATTGAGCAAGCTTACAGAGTGGGAATGTGTGCTGCCAGAACAGTAAAACTGCTCAGGAAGCCTGAGCTGGAGCAAGAGCACTCGGGGAGACGTTCTGGCTGGCAGTGTGTCAAGAGAGCTCGACGTGGAACCGAACGGCTCTGACAGAAGGGTGGGTGAAATTCTGCCCTGTCTGCCTCTCCTCTTTCCTAACTGCCATTCTGTCTGAAGGGAGCGAAGTCTGACCCGGGAGCGTGCCAAAGCTCTTAGTGAAGCAGTCTGAAATAGGAGAGCATCTTACCAAGTGATTCGTGCAGGATTGGCACCCATAAGTTTCCTTTTGACACAGCTGATTTTTTGCAAAGGGTACCAGTTTACTTCAGCGGTGTTTATCTCCTTAATCCACGTGCCTCCTTTTTTCAGCTGCCTTTGTTCAAAGTTCTAAAGAGAAAACAGTTTTGCTCTATTTATCGTACATAAAAAGACCTTTAAGATGCCACATCTTATGTCCAAGTCATGGCAGCAGCTCCTCATTGCAGCTGCAGTAGAGGGCAAAACACTGAGATGGTATCCGGACTGCCTATGATTTACACTTTAATTTACAAGTGGACCTGAATACAACTTGTTTCAGATTCTTTTCCCTGTAATTATTAGATAAATACAGTGTTGTTGTATAAGTTCTGCACTGATTAGATGAATCAGTCCAAAAAGCTGAAAGTATTTATACTGCTGCCATAAGCAATGTGACATGATCAAAAGATACTGACATTTTTAGGGTTATTGTGCAGATAAAGATCAACATGCTGACGGCACAGACATGGACAACTCTTCTTTGTCCATCATCATCGTACTTATAGAATGCTGCCATTTTAGATGAAGTCCAATTTCTCTATAAGCTCAGTATAACAAAGAAAGAAAAGAAGCACTGAGTCAAAGCAGCAGGAAATGCCTCCTTATGGATCAGTACTGTTCTTACTACAGTTTAAGAGTTCTTACGTGAAGAAAACTGAAAGAAAAAAGCCCCTCACCTTCCAGTCCAGGGAAGGCTCTTTTACAAACACATCCATTGTGCTGATGAGGAGATCGGGATCCGCACGGTATGCTCTCAGGGCATGCACCATCACACCGTAAATGAGGCCCCACTCCTTCACTGGCATCATCAGATTCACAAATTGGCGCGTCAGGCGGAAAGGCATCAGCTCCGGCACGGGCAGAAACTGACCGATGGGAAGGACAGCCAAAAGAAAGCACGAATTAGAAAACAAAAAGTAAGAAACCTTGTGACAGAAGGGTTACAAGCTTGTTGTTTCTTTTTTTCCTTCTTTTCAAGCCTTGAAACCTCCTTTGTCACTGAAGTGAAATCGTGCAGCTTAGTGGAACAGAGCCACACCGTGCCATGACAGCTCTGCCTGTGAGCACCCAGTGGCAGTGGCTGAAAGCACACGGTAAAACAATACCACTGTATGGACTGACAGTCTATTTCTTCACACCCTCTCCCCTCCATGTGAAACTCTATAGCTCCCTGTTTCCCTGAGAGTGCCTGGAAACAGGTTTTATTCTATTAGCTAGAAATAAAGGTTATTTTGCATCACAACGGTGGCCAAATCGGAAGCCCCAGATTGAAGTACAGAGAACACGTTTGTAATTGCATGTGCAAAAGCTGTAACAAACAAGTTACACAACAAATACCTGCGTGGCTGAGCCAAACGCGTGCCCAAAGTCTATTCCCACCACGCCACCCGTCTCCTTGTTAATCATGAAGTTGGACAGGTGCCTGTCTCCAATTCCGAGTATCCAGTGACTGATGCACATCAGTGCGTGCGAGCTGGCAAAGTGGGACCGCAGAGCCAGGAAAGCTTCAGGAGATGTGCTCATCTTCACAAAGGCTCTCCTGGGCAGAACAGAAGTCACTTGTTGCATGCAGATAAGGCATCAGCTTCTGTTTCCCAACAAGCAGTCATTAAAGGCATACTCACCGCAGCAGATCTTCTGGAACACTGTTCTCCCTGCTCTTGAAGGCAGTAACTGTTTCTGTGCGGCTTGCATTTCTGCAAATTGACCAAAGAATGTCAGCCACCGAAATAACAGCCAGGGAATGTATGTGACTACATTTGTGTGTTTATTTCCATCAGTAAGCAATATAACAACTCACACACAGAGCTTGCCCCAAATATTCTATCTGCTATTACAGAATCACAGAATTGTAGGGGTTGGAAGGGACCTCCAGAGATCAAAATTATTAAAATAAATCCTCATCCCTTTTTCCAAACAGTTATTTCTGAGATGAAAATTTCTGACTATGAAGCAGTGTGTAGCTCGGCCTGCTTTCCCCTACATTAGGTAGATGGGTTAAGATTTAATGGAGCAATACAGTCTTTCTGGTTGGATAACCTGTTCCATGCAGAGTAGCCAGCACCTAAGTGGAACTTCTCAGCAATGTGCAGAGGTCACATTTACGCCAGAAAATAGTGCCACAGAAGGGGAGACAAAACAGCTGGTGCCAAGGACACTCATGCCACACATCTGGGGGAGGGAGGGTGACTGCTTTGGGCCAGCTCAGGTCCACTGCTACAAGCAGAGTGCTTGCAGGCAGCTGAAGGCACTGGGGCAGACTTCCAGCTGAGTTTCATTGGAAAGCAGCAACACGCTGGCTTGCATCGCTGAGCTGTCCCTGAGTACATGAGGTAAGCGGCGGTAACTGGGAACGTACTCCAAAAGCACATTCCTGATCTGAATGAAAATGTTAATGTAGACACACTCAGATAAACGAGTCAAAGCTCTCCCCAAAGAAGCAAGAAACTTCTGTTTAAGCATCACCTGTTTAAGAAGGTTATGAGCTCATCAAAATGCTCCACTGGGAACCTTTCCTTCCCCAGCACAGTATGAGACTTGAGCAGGTGCAGAAGTTCCTTTTAGAGGATGCTCACATCACATATTCTGAACTTATTAGTGAATCATAGTGGCATTCTCTCTGCCCAACTTCAGCAGGTGCTCTGGCTCTCAGGCAGCCTACCTGAGAGCATCATCAGGAATAAGATACCCAGAAAAGACAGCTGAAGAAGAACATCTGCTTCTAGACACTGTCCTAAAGAGGTGAGCAAACTTGTGGAAGCATTCCTGTTCTCTACTAGCATTTTATTAGCACTAAAGTCCTCCTGCAGAACATCTCATGTTAGGCAAAGCAGTCTAACACACGAGCAAAAAATAGGTCTAGGCAGCATACTATAAAAGTACATTACTTTTTCCTGGCTGTCCTACAATTGTGTGTATGTGTGCATGGTCTGTATACTTTACATGCAGTTGTCCTAAAACTTACTTGTACATAGCAGAGTATCGAGATAAGCCTTGTGCCTTCCCACCCATTTTGGACAGCCAGTCATTATAGGCAGCACGAGGTCCTTTTCGGCTGTGGACATAGGAAGGAAAAAAAGAAAAAATGATAAGGTTGATTTCTCTGCATTATCTTACCAATTCTGTACCTGAATATCTGCAGATTGAGCGTGTACTGCTACAAGCCAGGGGATATAGCATGGGAGCTGTAACCTGTATTAATTCTATCCTTGCTATGAAAATGATGCATATGCAGTCAGTGCACGTGTTGATCCATCCATCTCCTTCCCCACAGGTTCTGAATGCATTTCAGTCATATTTAATGGAAGATTAGGCATTAATGTCTCAAAGACATCGATTTCCAACAGGTGCCCTAAAAATCAGAAGCTGCCTTAAGAAGAAAGACCTAAAATAACCTCTCCAGGGAAGAAAAAATGTTTTTACCATGATGTCTTATCCACCTGAGAGGCATTATGCTGCCTGCCCCATAACACTGTTTTTTGTCCATCCAAGCAGATAAGGAGTGCAGAAGGCAGTCCGTTATCTTTTCAGCATGTATAGGAGGGAAGGAAAGGGAACTTGGAGGACTTAAGTATTAATCCAGACTTCATTAGTTACACTACCTACAACTTTTTTTTCCCCCTCTCATCTTATCTGCATACATTATTATGCTAGCCATTAAACTGCTGTAGAACTGGTCTGTTCTACAGAAACAACAACTGAGTTGAACAGCCATCTGTTCTCCCTCCAGAACAATAAGGTTGAACTAGATGAGCTCAGTAGTCTTTTCCAACCATCAGCCCGTCACCATCATGCCCACTAAACCTGCCAGCCATATTCTGAGGTATAGAGATCCTTTCCATTTAGGAAATATTTGTCATTTATAGACTGAGCAGCCCATCACTTTGGACAAAAGACTTGAAAACTTCAGGAATTTATTCACCCTCGCTCCAACTGAAATACTGCCTGTAAGAATTTCAGAGTCCTCCTTTAGGAGTGCTGCTGTTCATCCACAGCTCAGTACAAGTGTCCTAACTGATTCAGCTGAAGAGTTTCAAGTCCATACACAGTAACAAAACTCTGTGTGTGATAAATCATCAACTGTTTTTTAGAAAGATACAGATGATCTACATTTAGAGTATTAGAAACCTCCCCTCATGAGAAGCTTCCAAGCAAGTCCCCTTCCTCTTTCAGTAATTGAAGTGGGATCAACATTAACGCTGTTGCTCACTGAAACAAACTAGATACCAGTGATGAGGGAACTGTAGTAATTCCTAAACGCTCAGTCAAAAATCAACTATAGAAACAAAGGCTCTTTGCAGCCCAACCTGCACACTGGAACTTCCTCCAGTAAGAAGGAGAACTAGTAAAAATAATTGATGACAACTCTTGGACATGCCCAAACAGAGAGCATGCACTAAGGAAAGAAGTCAGTAAATGAAACCACATTTCTAAATTCCAGGACAGAAATTGAATATATAGAAACTTCCAGGCTGACATGCTTAAATCAACCCATTTTACAAATATTCATCCCTTGATTACAAGCAGGAGACATAAAGCTCACTTATTCACATCCAGCCTTTGTACACAGCCAGAGACAATGTTCTTTCACAGCTGTGTTTTGCATATCTGCCAATTTCCTCCATCCTGGACTCACTGCTGAATGCAGCCTCTGAACAGGTCTGTCTCTGCTCCCCCATCTCCTCTCCTCCCCTTGCTGACTGACGTCCATTTCCTGCCTGATCAAATCAGGAGATCAAAATCCTTCGCTTGTAAAAAATCAATCTGCTGATAAGGAAATGGTGATGATAACAACGTCACACACGATTATAAGCCTCTTGTTTAAACAAGCTGGGTGGAGGATATTCCAGGTACAGCGGTACTCATTAAACAAACAGTTGCTAATTACTAATTTGGGTCAGGAAGTACAGAGTGCCTCCTTGCTTATAGGTACTTTTTTTTCTTTTCTTTAAATAAAGGAAACAAGAGGCCACAAGATGGTCAGTATCACAATGAATCCATTAGCAGGAATCCCTTTAGAAGAGACAGCAAAGCCAAACATCACCTGTTATAGTTGGTGTATTCCTCTTCAGTCATGCTGTTCCTCAGGAATTCTTTCAAAGTACAGGTATTTTCCAGCCACTTGATGAGTCCCAGCCTGGAACAAAAGTAATCAGAGACATGAACAAGTAGCTTAGAGTCAGAACAACACAGAATTGGAAGCAATGCATTCTAGTGTCTGCTAAAAGACTGAAGAAAGCTGCCAATTTAAATATACTCTGAGATATAGTTTCCAGACAAAGCAGTTTCAAAAGGAAAAAAATAAATACAAAAGCAAGCCAAGACCCAAAACACTCCTGAACCAGAATCTGGCACACAAAGACCGTACTTTCCAACATTGCAACAACAGATGTTATTATAAGAATTTCTGCCCCTTCAAGATAAAATCCTACCTTGTGGTCATGGGGATGACCTGGTAAGTTTTCAACTGCATATTCCTTTGGCTGCAGGCAGCGTCTCGGGAAAGGACGATGTTCATTACATCAAACAGCTGCTCAACGCGTTGGTCTTGTCGCAGGTCTTCTCCACCTTTGACAAGAAAAGGATGCTCCTGCTCATCGCTGCCTCGGATTGTTATGCGCTTGGGTTTCCTCAAGGATTCCAATACCATTATCTTGGAAGACAGGAAAAAACAAGTATTTGTGACACAAGATTTGGTCTGACAGAATCGCTACTGAAATTAAGCCTCTCTGGCGTTCCCAGATGGCACAATGAAGTTGCTCAATTACTACTCAAAGACCGAAGAAAGTTCTGCAAAAAAGCACTTAAGTGCTCCAAGATGTGTACACAGCAACCACCTTTCTATTGTCAAATTCTCCAGACCGAATAGGGCCACAGGTGCATAACACCAGAACTTGAACTCGAGCTCACCAACATACCCGTTCATCAAACCCAGAGATCTTCACATGGTACTCTGGCAGAGGTTTTCCCTTCCCATCGTACTGACCTGTGGGGGGGTGGGGATGAGGAAAGGAAAAATTGACACAGTTTGATTTTCAATAGTATCAGCAGTATTTTTTAAAGTGTGTTTAATAATAGAAAAAAACTCTTCTAAATATTTTGTTAAATTGACAAAATTATATCTTTCAAGAAAATATATGAAAATACATAAAAACCCATTTTCATTACACATTTTTATCTTCAAATTACCAGTAGTCTTCCCTTCTTTAGCAGTTAGATTTTCAAATCTTAATAGTTTGAGAGGAAACATCCTTGCTGAATTTGAATTAAGCATATATTAGATCTAACCCTCAGATTTTCCTGGAATCACGCCTTTAAAAGAATGCTTTAGGTTAGAGATGTGATTTTGGATAGTTTTTTTTTTTTTTTTTTAAATCGGAAGAACAGATTTAAGAGATTGAGTAACAGTTATTTCAGAATACCTCTGTGTAAGGCGAGAACGAAGGGCCACACAGCCAACATAAGCAGCAGAGTCAGAAGCAGCAGCTTTCTTGGATGAGACATTTCCAACATCACCACTGAAAGGGAACTTACCAGGGACCTCCAGCTCATTCCTCAAGAACTCAGCTCTGAATTCACTCATCCATGGTGAACACTCTTTCAGGTTTGCAGGTTCTTTATGGGTTTTGTTCATTTTTGTGAGAAGAGATGTTGTGATCTCATTAAAATCGCTGGCCTTCATATTCAACAGCTTTGAACCACCTTTTCCAAAATGACTGTCAAAATCCTTCCCAAAAGCCTGAGGTTCATTCACAGACATGAATCCATTAGGACAGTGCTTGGAACTCCCCAGGAACACTACAACAGTATCTTCCCATCCAGACACACAGTTTCATCTGTCCTCCTGAAACATTTCCATCTTTCTCCTGCTCCAAATCTTTTCCTCCATCAATTTCTATCCTGTCAGAACCCTTACAATGCCTGTTTCATAGACCCCCACCAGCTGCTAGCAACAGAAATGCTGACAGTTCCCAACCCCGATGATATCAGAGCTCCACAGAATTGGACCACAAACCTTTTTGCTATGTCTAAACCAGAAGCCTATCCCTCTTTCCCTCTTCCAGCTACAGCTGGATTCTGGGTCAGCATATCAATAATGCTGCTTGTTACACTTAGAGAATCACAGAATATCCAGAGTTGGAAGAGGCCCAGAAGATCATCAAGTCCAACTCCTACCTAGTCCAAGAGACTACTGAACTGACCCAGAACATTTTCACTCTCAGCAGAATCTGGGACAGTACCTCCCATTCCCTCTTGTTTTCAAAGCACACCTTAAGCTACAAGACGTGTGGTCTTATCTCCTGGCTCCCAAAATACAATTATTCACACATTCCCTCAATAAGCCATTCATAGATGTGACTTCTTAACTGTGGCAGTTTAATCAAGGACTTCTGATGCCAATAGTGGAGTTCTTCCAGATGAGAAAAGCATAAGGGTCAAAAACAGGACAAAGGCCAATTGTCCTGTTCATTGCTGGAGTTGGACTAGATGATCTTTAAAGATCCCTTCCAAATCTAAGGATTCAATGATTCTGTGAAGTTGTGGGTCTGATAAGGCTGCTATGTGAATGGATAGATCAATAGTTTGTCTTAACAACAACTTACACTCATTAAGCTTTCCTGCTGGCTCTTGACTCTTCACAGCTGATGTTTCCACAGAACTATCACAAATCAAGAGCTTGCTCTTGAGTTGCAATAATCAAATCAGCTCAGATCCAAACAATTTACCTGCAAATTAGACTTGGGTTTGTGTTTTCTTCTTCTTCACACATCACTTTTTTTTTTTTTTTTTTTTCTTCTTTACACCAACTCTCACTATTCTAGATCTCAATTCATTTTGCAAAATCCTTTCTGTAATTCCAGATCTCTGCTCATGATCACAGAGAATCCCTGGCTGAGGACCCGGGGCAGGCAGCGGGACCACAAAGCCTGTGGGGTGGTCATGAGGGAAAGCTGAGCCATTCCAGCTCCATAGCTCCCAACAATGAAATCCTCAAGTCCTAAACTCCATCTCTTGCTTCACCTAGTCCTGCTGCACATGTGGAAGCTGTGATCTGGCTCCTCTCCTTTGACTTTTAGAGCCTTTTACAGAAGCACACAGTGCCAGTGCTATTCAGTCACCATGCGTACCTGAACAAACTGTTTCCTCAGCCATCCAAGGCCAGGAGTCTTCACATCTCCCAAATTCTTGTACATTCCTTCATACATTTCCTTAAGTTTAATTTTATTCCTCTGAGTTTTTACAAGTTCATTTCTGACATCCTCAACCCAGTCCTGAAAGCAGAAGGAATCAGATGAGTGCTGACAAAAACTTATTGGTAATTGGTTCAGATTGCACTTGGGTTACTGCGTGTACTAACGGTCAATTAACATGTCTTCTGAACGTCAGATAAGCAAGCAAAAGTCTGTGCAAACATTCTCCTCTCCTGTTTCTTGAGAAAAACGTCTCTACTTTCTAACATAACGATGTTTATTACCACAGTGTCTGGTACAAATTAAGAAAGCCCCCATAGGGCCAGCAGTCAGATCAAACACTAAACGAGAGAGTTCTTGACACAGCAGGTTCACAATGCAGGCAGGGGCATTCAGCAGTGAGCATGCAAAGGGCATAAGGACCCCAGCAGACAGAAACTGTAATGCCCATAAACACTAACTCTTAAAACATAACAGTTTGGGAACAATGAAGCAGGACTGACTGTGGGGCAGCACAAAGACCCCAGAAAGAGAAAGCTGAGGAGGATGACTGCAAAGCAGTCAGCTGGCAGAAGGAATGGGGAGCAGCATGAGGAAAAGCTCACAGTGCACCCTAGCATCGGTGCCAGTCTTATGGGGAGAACCACTTCCTGCAGCTGTAGCATCTCCACCCTGCACTTTCTTTCCTAAGCACAGTGTGGGGAAAGAAGGCGGAAAGCAGTAATACACTTTACCTTAAAAAGCATTACAGGATTAGAGAGCTGTTCCAGGGAGTGAATAAAATCTTGAACTACTCCTCCTCTGTCCAACTTGTTCTTGATGCTTTAAAAGAAAGAACTGCATCACAACTCAGCAGAAACTACCATCACCTAGCCTGCCAATAAGCCATGATACACAGCAGCTGCTATATCCACTAATTGAGTAATGCTATTTGGGGGGAGGAGCGGGCACAAATGAGGACGACTCAATTCTCCTGGGCTGTATAAGTGTTAATTATTGGCTGTCCTCACTGTGCTGCTCCTAATTTCTTGGTAATTAAGTGCCCTGCTATAAAAATCTGCCACTTGGTGGGGTAGTGGTTAGCACTCTTACAACAGAAACTGGCATTTAACAAGACCTGTCAGGACAATTATTCAAGGACAATAAAGTTTGTGAAGCACAAGCCTTTCCCTTCTAGTTTCACACTAAGATTTTCAGCAAATACATCAGAAATTTGAGAAAATGCAATGGAAACACCTAAAATTGTTGTAGCAGTTCTACAGCACTGTGTGACACAAGCTGACTTTCGCCTGGGGATTAATTTAGGTTTTATTGCATGGCAAGGTGGGGAAGGTAGGGCTTGAAGGCTCGTACTGTGCACTGAGCAAGCGGAGAAGAAACCAATGGAAAGCTGCTGTTTCCCAGAAGATAATGTTCACCCATTTCACTGTCAATCTCTGAAATCTGGTGAGAGCCTTTATTCTATTCAAACATCCCTGCTCTCTCTCCTGGTGTTACAAAGACTCAAAGTGTCCAAGCCAGCTCTGTCTCCATCCCTGATGGGTTTTGGCTGTCACTGCTGTGAAATCTACTGCAGCAGGAATATAATCATGCACCAGGTTTCCCTTCAGCCTCAGCAGAGCAGGAAAAGGAAGAAGAAACTTTCGACTAACACAGAGCTCCCAGGAGAAAGGAGTTCCTTCTCCGCAATCTTCCAACTTCCCACAGTCTGGGGACTCCATGTACTCAGTACTGCTGTAAGCAATCAGGCTGCCTACCTGAGCGTGTCTAATGCTGAGTGAGTTCATGCACTGATTTTCCCTATGCCTTTGAATCAAAGCACAGTGTGTGTGGGACTGCCCCCTAATGCCTCTCTCATGCTTCCTGAAGGAAACAGTTTCTTTAAAACAAACCCATCCACACCTGCATCCAAAATACACAAAGAACTGCTGATCACAGATTCACCTTGCTACGAACTCCTTGTTCTTACAGCCTGCTGCGGTATCTTTGAAGCAGAAACTCTCACTGCTGATCATGAACGGGTAGATGATTGCCTGCGGGTAGGTATCTGCGATCTCTTCAACAGTGTGCTGCACAGCCACTGCTTCATCCTTGTCAAGGAGTGCCATCATCTGGCTAATCCAACCGATGAACTGCCAGCAGGGAACTGAAGAAAGCTGCAAAACAGACACTGCTTTCAATGCTGGTCATCCTTATGGCTACCAAACAGAGCAAACAACCAAAATTGCTCCGTGTCCCAGCTTGACAGACAAACACAAAAGTAAAACAGAGAACATCAACTACCTTCACAAAACATCTCCCACTGAAGCAGAGCTTCATTACTACAACTACTGCTACTACCACATAGGTGTCCCATTGCAAAGGCTCACATCAATTTTGAAATGAATACTACATTCTCTTTGCTTGCGATGACAACAGGATGGACTCTGACTCCTCTTTCCGCCTCATCGCTTCCTACCTTTCTAATGGAGTTTAAGTTTAATGAATTGCCAGAATTGACTGCACTGAAAGAGAGGTGAGGACAAAAACACCCAAAGAACTTCTCTTGTGAGGTTTATTGGCTGGGGCAGGAATCGGGTTCTGGTTTACCACCAGAGTTCCACTGTAGCCACACTGTGTCCACTTCAGCCATGTTTGCTATGTTTTTGGTCTCTTGAGGTAAGTATGCCATATTTCTGCCACTCTCACACTTAAAGTTTTCCCTCTGACAGGGCAGAGGAAGCACTCTGAGCACCAGCATGATGAAACAGGCTTGAAAACACAGGCAAGCCAAGACAGGAGCAGGTGCAAGCCAAAGAGAGCTCAGCTTATCTGTGCCATGACACAGAAGGAAAGGCACATGACATCCTGGCATCCAGCTGCAATAAAGGAACAGGAAATGGAAGGGAGGAAGTGGGAAATACAAATGACATGAAGCTGCAGTAAAGCTCTGCAATGAAGCAGGACAGAGAGAGATGGGAGAAGTGGAAAACAAGTGGAGAGGCTGGTGGTTTCCTGCATGTAGGGGGAAAGCCTACAGACAACTCTCTTAATCCAATCCAATTTTATCAGCCCATGCAGATGGTTCAGAAGAAAAAAAAAAAAAAAAAAAAAAAAAAAAAAAAAAAAATCACTTTACCAGCAGCTCTCAAACTAATATTTGGAATCAGTACAATGACAAAAAATTCAACTTTAAAAAGCTTGTGACCATATTAATTACACTCAACAAGCCAGAGAAGAACAAGGAACAAAGATAAAATTTATCTGGTTCACTTGCAGCAAAATTCACCAGCATAACCTCTCTGTCCATCCAACCCCCACCTCCCATATTTTAAATTCCATTTACAGCAACACTGGCTGCCAGGAGAATGGAAGCAACTCACCTCTCGTGTCACCAGACCCAGTGTCTCTGCTGGATATCTTTCAATTATTTGTAGCAGTCGAGGAAACCTCAGCCTGGCTTCTCTGGAGTTCAGTTTCAAAGCTTTTATCATTTTCTCCACCACAATAGCTGGGAATAGCTGCAGATCTGCAGTGTTAATTTCTGCCAAGAGATATTAAACAAAAGTTATCAGAAACACCATCTCTTGCTTCATGGCTTTGATCATCTGGAACATTCTTCTCCACTATTCAGCATTTTTTCTCCCGGTGCATTTTGTATTTTTACTTTGTTCTCCTTCTCATCTGTTTGAGCTGTGCAAACCACCAACTTGGGGATGGTAAGGATTAACTTCATGGGAAAGCTGCATCACCTCTGGTAACCAGCCTACTTTAAGTACAGAACTGGTGGTGTGGTCTGAGAAGGAACAAGGGAACCATCTGCTGGATATGATATATATCTCACCAGAGGGAGATTACAAGAGGTTCACTAGCACCAAAGCTAGCAGTTGCAGTGGGGAAAAAAGAACAAACAATAGGACTACCAATACTGTTCGATTGGAGGACAAAGTGTTCCATTTAAACCCAAGCTGCATTGCTCAGGAAGATCTCCTCCTGGGTATCACTAAAGCTCACAAATGAGCCAAAGAGAGATAAATCCATCTCACGTGCTCAGGGGAAACCCCAACTAACCAAGTGAGCCTTCTTCTTCCTTGCGCAGATGCTGGTCACAGAAACCAACCAAAGTCATATATGCATCAATAACTCCCTTCACGTCAACGTGTTCCATGGAGAGGGACTGCACTTCTTCTTCAGACTTCCTTGCAGCGCTGCTGAAACACTGAAAAGCTCTCTTGTTCAGACCTGCTAATATCTGAAATTTAACCATAAGGGGAAAAAATATATAAATATGTATATATCACATTGATCATACTTTTCTAACACAGCTCATGTAATGAAGGATTTTGCAAGATTCTTTACTACAAATGAATGTTTTAAATCAAATGCACACATCCTCATGCTGCTGGCAAGCTTAACCACCTCAGGCACTGCAGCTATTAAATGATATATAAAAAGGGTGGAGAAAAAGTAAGAACAACTGAAAAATGCCATATCTGAAATTAAGCAGCTTGCTCTTCAGGTGGAGAGAGGGACACTGCCAGGGTCAGAGTACTGCTTCATGTTAATATGAGATAAGGCTACACTCTTCAGTCTCATCTTTAGTAGAAATATCTGATATCCCAATCTGATTCATCTGACACAAAAGAAAGCTTTTACACTCATCCTTCAGGTTTCCTCACAAAGAATGCTTTTAATAATTACCTAGCAAATGAAGTTTAAACTTCTGCTTGAGCTTCTACAAACATGAGAAATGAGAATCTAACTGAAAGGAACCTTGTTTTTATCCACTTTTCTTCAACTACCATTAAAGCCACAAACGAAGAGTTGATTTTTGCTGCTTTATACTGACATGGTTCATATCTAAGACTCCGTATGGTGGCTTTAGGAATTAACAGAAATAAGTCAGCCACAGTACTTTAAATTCTTACTTAGCACAATTTGGCAGACCAAAGGACAGACCAATACGACTTGAGATGCAGCGCAGTCCACCACTGTGATCTTCAAATGTGCACTTCTCTAAGAGACGCAAAGATGGCATATGTTCTGCTTCAAAATGAAAACCCTCTTCCCTTTATCACTAGAACTATTCAAATGAAGTAAGCATAAAAGTATTGTTATCAGTACTATAAAGATCTCTTTATGAGATAAGATAGTCTGACAGCAAAAAGCAGCTCAGAAATGCCAAGAGGAAATAGAAGTATTCTTTTGAGTTTTGTGTTCTCAACTTTCTCTTACCATTGTCACGTGGGTGCACTCAGTATGTCTTTCTCTTCCAAACAAAATACAGGAATGGAGGAATGCAAGAATGTTCTCCCACCCAACTGAAATGGCTGCAGTGATGCAGAACATCAAGAGAGCAAAAAACAGCCAGAACAGCAGCCACAGACAGCCCTCACCTCCACAGCTGCTTTTCCTGCAGATATCAGTGCTAATAGCAGGGTTTGATATTCTCTATATCGATCCATATCCTTCCCTGCACAGGAACACTACACTGAAATACCAAAAATCTTCCCCCTCTGCCCTCCTTTTACCTTTTCAGGACTCTCAGAACTTTCTCCCAACAGTTCCAATATTTTCCCAGCTTTTTGTTCCTCTATTTGCTCAAAGCATTTTGGATCCTGACTAAGAGTGTTGGCCATGATGTGGTACGTAGTACCCAGCAGAAGATTCTGGTTTCGGAAGGCCATTATGTTCTCGTTAAGGTAGTCTGACTTGGTATCTTCTGTTGGAGTTCAAAAACAAAGTCAGCAATTTGACAACAAAGCAGCTTTGTATAATAAACAAAGCAAAGCAAAGCGTGTTACCAAGTAGGGAGATGGTTTTTAACACAGAAAGCACTCGTTCAGGACAACTCTGGCTCTGGCTGCAGCTATGCACGAAGCGGCAGTAGGCACAGTTCCACCTCACCAGCCAGTCCTCCCTCGTTTTGGCCTCTCTGCGCAGGTCCTTCAGAAGCTTCTTGGCAACGGAGAAGCTGTTCTGTATTCAGAGTAAGACAGATTTTTCAAATAACATGTCTGAAAAGAAAATCTTTCTGTAATCGGATTAAGAGATGGGAGGATTTCATTAAAATAAGCAAAGCTATGGTAAGATGTGGTTGATGCCCCATCCCTGCAGACTTTCAAGGCAAGGGTGAATTAAGTCCCTGAGCAACTTGATCTAGCTGTGGAGTTCCTGTTCATTAGATTAGATGGCCCTCAGAAGTCCCCTCCAACTCTAAAGATTCCATGACTCTGTGAAGAGAGGGCAGCTGCTTGATTGGTGTCATACTGAAAAAACAGATTTGTGCTAATGGAGAAATTTGAAAAGGAAAAAAGCACAGAGGTTGGGAAAAACTGAGAAAATTAAAATAATTTTACCTGCATAATGAAATAGATATTAACTGTTCTGCAGCACAAACACATATGGATAGTGCAACTCAGTTTATAATCAAGCACATTGCTTACGTATTATGCCTGTGACTGGATGAAACTTTCCTATAGTAACACTAAATGATACCTTATTGTTTTATTTTTTTCCTTCAGGAATGAACAGCCTGCAGAGCACTGCTGTTATATTTGGCCATTTACAGTGTTTAAAATCAACCCTGACACTGACTGTAGATTTTTGCAGGATCTCCGAAGAACAGGGAGACTTGGACTTGAATATTTCTGGTCTTGTCTCAAGCTTGAAATACCAAAGTAATTGTAGAAGTCAGATCCAAAACAAAATTTCTAAGTCAGTCAGCTTTAGCTTTTTATATAAATGCTAGCCCCAATATCTAATCATAATATTAATGAAAACCACAATGAAAATAAATCCCTGAATGTTTTACCATTCTTGACTGAAGTGAATGATATTGAGTCAATCTGAATTTAGTTTGTGTTCCTGTATAGAAGAGATTGTTTGTAAATAAGAGAGCATATTGTTTGGCAACAAGCATCCTATCCATTAATGACTAAGATACTTTATCTGCACTTCAGCGTCAGAAACCATCTGTGGATCAAAGGGGCCTTCAGGCACATTTCCAGTAATGACATATTATCATCAAGTTTTTAATTAACTTTTATCTGTTTTCTCTCTCTGAAGAGCTGAATTTCTTGAGCTTTCAAGATGACCTGGACAACAGGATCAAGCAGAGACAAGCTCTGCCCTTGCAAAAATGCACATCAGCAGACTTAGGATGTTTTCAGTTCGTATTTTCTCACAAAACTGGAAGCTAGCAGACAGTAGGCACCTGTTTCCTGGCACTTTCTATCATCTTCAGTTTCATGTTAAATTTGCAGCTTCTAATCATTGAGTGAATGTCTTCATCCTGTTGATCTACTTCCATTTGGTCTCCAACACCACTTTCTTCATCCACCTCCATACTATCATTGGCCTGATCACAGAGAAATTTCTCTTGCAGCTTATCAAGAAAGAAGCACCTGCACAATGACAAGAGCACAAATCACTCTGACACCCAGGCAAGGGAATATATGTCCCAAAGCATTGAACTTTGACAGTAAGAGAAAAAAAGCTAAGAAGGAATGGCAAATTATAGTAATTTCACATTTAGTAAAGGATAAACGTACTCTACAAGGAGTCTCAACGTAACAACCAGGGACAGGTTGACCCTGAGAGCATTCCAGGATCTTTAATCAATGAGATTAAGTAGCAGAAAACATTCATAATAGAGTGGGATCTTCTGTTGGTTTGTTCTTTTAAGCATAGCTACAACCACCTCCAAGTTCACCTAGCCATAGCTTCAGTTCCAAGTGTGCCAGGTTGTGTTTCATGCAAAGCAGGAATTCAGTATATACAATGCTGAGACATGTAAACAAGGCACTTTAAAATCTACATTGCAGAAGAAAAAAAAAAAGTAGTGACTGTACTCAGATTCTTAAAACAGAATTGCGTGAACCAGTGCTAACTCCTTTTAATTCTACAATTAATCCAATCTAATTCAATAGCATCTCTCATCATGTAGGCTGTTACTCAGTGCAGGAAAAAAATTACAGAATCACAAGGGTTGGAAAAGACCTCCAAGATAATCCAGTTCAATCATCCAGCTACCACTACCGTTTCCCCACTAAGACGTGTCTCTTAATACCACATCTCCACGTTTCTCGATCACCTCCAGGGACAGTGACTGACTCCCCCACCTCCCTGGGCAGCCTGTGCCACTGACCACTCTTCCAAAGAAGAAATGTTTCCTAATATCCAACCTGAACCTCCTCTGGAGCAACTTGAGGCCATTCTTGTCCAATCACTACTTCAGTCAGGAGCAGGCCTTGGCATTGAATAAAGGCACATCTTTTCTATCTAATTTGTGGCAAATTATTTCTAACAGCACATAGAACTGTTTAAGACACTGACAACCATGCAAATCAAATGTTTTGAGACTTTGTAAAGCAGAGCACTACTCCATGTATTCTTCTTCATATTTAACTAATATAAGCTGTTTCCATATCCATGCTTTCCTGAGCCCAAGAGACAGTAAATTAGTGCCCAGAGGGTATCAGAAGAGCTGTTAAATAAACTGTCTCCACAAAAAGTGAAAAACTAAATCTGCACAGGAAGACTGGATTGGCATGGAGATGAATACCATGGAGAGAACAGAGAACGTTCAGATGTGAAAACACACTCGTTTCTTTGGAGCTAATCCACAACAGCCTCTAGAGAAACTTTGTTCTTTCTAGCATCAGTTGTGCAGCAGATTACTGCCTTGATCACTGCAGTGGTCATTAACCCTCCTATAAACATCAGAAGTATGCAGTGTGATAAGGCTGATCTTCTCTTGCACGCTCCCCAACTTTAACACTGACCACAGAGTACGTAAGCATTTTTATCCATAACGTATGAGCCCTTTGGGTGGTGATATATTGAGTTAAATACAGCTAACCTACTCAACTACATGCGGGTGTGTTTGAGAGCTGCTGAAGAGGGACAGCTTGACTTCTTGTCAGCATTTTTGTACTGTGTATGTAGTTGCTAATGCAAAAAAATGCCTTAAGTAACACTTGTTTCCTTATCAAAGCATTGTTTATTCTCCATCTGCTTCTGAAACTCCTTTTTTTTTTCCCATCATGAGTTAGTCTCACAAAAAGCAACCCATTATAAAGCTGATAAGATCACTTAAAAGAAAAGGAATACACTGGATCTATGTCACCCTCCTTGTAAACAAGCTGTGTTAGAAAAAGCATCTCTCAGAAGTCAACAGTCACACAGAATTTATGCTCACAGAAAATCTCATCTTACCGATTTGTAATGATATCATCCCAGATGTTCATAGGATCCATTTTAGCATCTGGATATCTGCTTGTCCAAGTTCTGAGAAGTCTCTTCAGGGACTTAGCCCGTGAAGTTAAGTTACCTAGAAATCAACATGGAATACTTTAAAAGCATCTAGATCCAAACACCATGAAAAAGGCCCTAGACCCACACAAAATGTAATAATCAAACCCCAAAAGTGCAGTTGCATTTTTGAATTTGCGTTAAATGCGTTATTTTGTGCTGATATTTTTGGTTATTGCTGCAGCACAGAAGATTCAACACGGACATCAAGGTCAGCTGTCACTGCAGACCACCAGCACTAGCTACTTCAATATGGAAGTATGCTGGAATACAGTGGAACTGTTAATTTAATATATAATTATATTTATATGCATGAATTAATATTTCATGCCAACCACAGTAGCTATAAATGACATATTTCATCTATCTTTTACCCCTGCTAACTGCTTTGCTACCAGAAGTGACACCAACAAAAACCTTAGTTCATTACTTCCTCATTTAAAGAGATACTTTTATGACAACAGCTAGGCTAATAAAGCTTTGCAAAAGAACACCAAATTACCTTGAAGCCTATCTTACACAACTACAATAGTTCTCTGTCAAGAAGACAGTACAAAGTAATTCCAGACCCATGCTCCCTCAAACAGGAGCTCAGTCCTCTGAGCGTGGAGACAAATTACAAGTTCAGAAAATCAGAACTATTCAATACAATGGAAACAAAATAAACTTAATATATATTTACTTGTTTTGGTCATAAAATTGATGAAATCCTGTATTTCTGTCAAAGCTTGTACAGACTGCAGTTTGCTCATTCGACTTTGGTATAACAAAGTATCAATACTGGAATAGCTCTGAAAGGCAAAGGACACAATAAAAGATCTCATATACAGAATTTACAACATGGTCTATTCAGTGCTCTGCAAACTATTCATCTTATGCTACTATAGAATATGCTCTACAATCAAATCTTTTGTGAGTTATTTAATAGACTTATAACCTGACAATGGGTCTGCTTTAAGCAAGTATAGAAGCATATAATCTAGTAGCAGCAACAGCAACAAGTTTCACTGTTCCTTACGTTTATACAGAAAAATCACATCAAGAGCAGCAGTGATTTTTACCTGCATGAAGATCTGCATGCCATTGCAAATGTAATATTTGGCTCTGTCAAAATCATCTTGCAGGATGTAAAGTAGACTAAGCTCTTGGCTGTAATGCATTTCTATCAGAGCTTTCTTCTGTTCTGTCTTCATTGCCTCGTCAATGAAAGTCAGCAAAGTCTGGTCATTTTCCCCATTGAGCAGTAGCTTCAACTTACTGCGTATTATATAGGGCAGATATGTCTCCTGGAAGGTGAAAACATAGGCTTTATTTCTAGGCACCGACTATTAGATGATCAACTTTTTCTTATCTGTGGCGGATAAAATATATGATAATATTTTCAACTGTTTTCTTAAATTCCCTGAAGATGCATTTCAATTTGCAAACAGATCAAAGGCAGCCTTTTCTGATAGGCTCTGGAAGTACTCAGTAAATACTGTGAGTCTCTGTACCAGTGATCTGCTAACTCTCAAGATGTGCAAGAGAAGAAGTAACACAGGTAAGTGTCAGCAGCAGTGGCAGTTAAACCTGGCACTGTATGATCAGCCATAGATTCTAGGTCAAAATGAAACATTCTAAAAATAACAGAAGTAACTGCTTCTAATATTTACGTGTAAGGATCTCTGCTAACTTCCATAATTAAATTAATCCAAATTACACAACTGAATTCCAACCACAATCACATTACTGTATCCATGCAGAGACAGTAATGCAGTATCAAAATAATTTGTAAACACCTGATAAAATGGATCATTCCATGTTTTGCTCAAGTCTGGAGGTTTACCACTGTCAATATTAACAGTAGCACAATACTCCAGAGACTTCCACTCTGTGAGGTGGTCATAGCATTCCAGAGATGCAAGTTCCCAGAAGTCTTTCTCTGCTTCAGTTGGGTCCCCATCTTCCCAGTCTTCTTTGGAAAGTGCCTAGGGAATCAATTTAAGGGAGAGGAAGGTTCACAGAGTTTTAAATCATGTCAGCTTTTGATCAAGTCACAAATAACTTCAGAATACTTGATCATCTCTCATAAAAACATTTATCCATTTGCCAGAATGTGGCAGCAATATTAAATGCAGAAAATTGAAGGTAGTCAGGATTGAAATAATATTTATATAAAAATTTATTTCAGATAGCCATCTTCAGTAAACCCGCATTTCTGAAAAGTCTTTAAAAGAATGATAAGAGTTCCTTCTTTATTTGTACCCACAATAATTGAGATCTGCCATGAATACAGGCAGTTTGCTCTCACAGAGGTAGCATGTCCATGGAGTTCTACTTGTCTACTTAGGCAAGAATCATAGAATGGCCTGGGTTGGAAGGGACCTTAAGGATCATCAAACTCCAATCCCCCCATCACAGGCGGGGCCACCAACCTCCCCATGTAATACCAGACCAGGCACCCAGGGCCCCATCCAATCTGGCCTTGAACACCTCCAGGGACGGGGCATCCACAGCCTCTCTGGGCAGCCTGTTCCAGCATCTCACCACTCCCTCTGTGAAGAACTTCCTCCTGACATCCAACCTAATCCTTCCCTTGTTAAACTTAAAACCATTTCCTCTTGTCCTGCTGCTACCTACCCTTTCGAAGAGTTGACCCCCCTTCTGTTAATAAGCTCCCTTTAGGTACTGGAAGGCTGCAATGAGGTAAGGACAGATATGAAGCTTTGTAACAATGAGTTAAAGAGCAGCATGCTTTCTGCTCCGTTCTGTTGTGACTGCTTGTGGCATCTGTTCCCACGTCATTACAGACTTAACCATCAATCAAACAAAACAGAAGGACATTTTGAACAATACGCTCGTTCTCAAAACATTCAGTTTTGGCTTCTTAGCTTTAAGCCACGAGAAAGATTTATGAAACTAAGCATTCTTGTTGTCATTTTACCTCGTCATAACATTTAGCTGCTTCAGCATAATCACTCTTTGCTTCTGCCAGCAATGCTTGCTGTGTAATTTTCTTAGTCCCGATCTTACCAGTGAAAATACCACGAAGGACATCATAATCTCCCAGAGACCGGTAAAGCCTATCAACAAGGAGAAGGGAAAGCTTTTAATCAGCTGAACAGAGGTAAATCAATGCAAATATAAACTACTGAAAATAAAATTTAAAAAACCTACATTCAATCAGCAATAACATTACATATATAAGTAGACAAACTTAATCTTGTAGGAGAATACCTGAACACTGGAAACTCCTGCAATTGCAAGATAGGATGTTTTGTTGCTTTTGTTTTTAGCAGTGTAGTAGCATTGCCAGGGTGAACATCTGTTAAGTCTAATTACTCTAACAGAAAGACAGTAATTAACCAACAAGAAGTTAAAAGCATGTTGAATTCTAACAAAGGGAAAGACTGAAAAGAAATTCCAGGATCTACAAAGATGCAGTTCTTCACAAGGCAAACCTGACAGGAGTAACTTATCTCAAGCAATAATTTACTTTGCAAGCTCAAGCCATTTGATGACATCTGGAGGGAGCTCCGTCCTGCCACGCATCCGCTTTGACGGGGGCTCCTCTGCAGGGGACAGTGCCATCAGGGCGTGCTCCAGAAGAAGGATGCCTACAGGCTGCTGTAGGCTTGCGAGGCAGCTCGTGCTCACGTTAGCTGAATCCAGCTCCAGCAGCTCTCTGTGCTTGTAACTTATCTCCTGTAAGACAAAACAAGTTGTCTACCTGGTCTAATACATACTGTATAGTTGCTGACAGCTACCTTTCACAGACCAGCCACCTATCCCTTTTGTGAACTCTGAAAAGAGGCAGTAAAATTTCCACAAGTTCCCAACTCTGAAAAAAGAAAAAAGAAAAAAAAAAGCAATCCCTTTTTTTTTTTTCCCCCCCCCCTTTGTTGCTGCTCTTAGGACAGAGAACAACCCCTGCACTTCACTGCCTCTCCAGGGTGAGGACTGAAGCTGCCTCACAAAAGGAAACTGGATGTAACAAGGAACAGTTGCTCTGCACATACACTTCAACCTGCAGTACCTGACAGATCTTCCAGACAATTCTCTAAAAAGAATCACACTGAAAGCGGCAAAGAGGAGAGAAATGAACACAGTCATGGTCTGAATCTTCCCCTCTTTTTGCTGATAGCGCGACGCCTGCTACATAGCTGCTATCCTTCCTTAACATAGTACACAGCATATTCTTGCTACCCACCAATGTCTAATTAACCAAGCCACGCACTTACCCTGTTTTTGCATCCTGAAGATTCTCATTAGACTCATTTATTGGTACTCATCTAGTCCTGCCTGATTTAAAGACAGGATTTCTGAAATCTTTACCCTTTTGAAGATCAGTTCAACTGCAGAATAACCCTTTCATAAGGATAAACTTTCCTGGTTACCCAAAGCTTCTTTTTAATACTTAAGTCATTGCAGCCAATACAGACAAATATATCAGATATTTGTACAGTCTGTACATACTGCAAACAGATAAATACGAATTTGGCTAAAGGATATCCATTACACATCTTGCAATGCTGAGACTCCTGCCAATTCTATCTGTGCTCAGTACGAGAGAAAAACGAATAGCTTCTTGTAGCTTCCTGTGTCACAGACCATGTGGATCTCAATGAGGGGATCTCAATGCTTCAAATGCTATTCAGGCAATTTCAACTACATGTTTCAGACATAAGACATATATATACACACATATCAGTCCTCTGCCAGCTCTTAGAGGTTATATCAGAGATGCAATGCCAACTGCACAATCTAAAAAATTAAGAATAGCTGTGTTAAGGTAAGACTAAAAGCCCTTTACCAAGTATGCATATGAGAAGTGTAAGAACTGTGCAAATATAACAGTGTATCTGGAGAACACTCTTACAATTTACAGACATCATCCCACATCAAAGGTGGTGACTGTACCATCACTTATCTTCTAAAAGCAGAGAGAATGTTCTTTGCTTCACACACAGTGTTTTCTGTCTCTGTTTGCACCATACGTTCAAGATAAGGAGGAATAACATCCAAGTCAGCCTAATAGCTGAAGTATTTATATACAATGATACGTCCTTCAGAGGCTAGGGATTTCTACACAGTCTGTATAAACTTATGGAATGGATTTAGGTTCTTTCTCAGTATTTCAGCTGTTTTTTAATCTGTCCTAAAGACCAACCCCAGAGCCTCACAGACAACTTTAAGATTATCCCTGAAGATGGGATATCCTTTTGTCATCAAGTTACTCTTCTGATGGGAATTTAACCTGTAGAAGACCAAAAGTGAAACAACCACAAGAAAGGCACAGTGAAGCAGGCAGCCTTTCTCACACATGCCAATATTTATTATGCTGTTGGCATACAGGAAGCAGAAACTCTGCTTCCAACTGGCCAAGCCAACAAAAGTGGCAACCTCCACATCACGTGCTCGCTCTCTTTTCCTCTCCCAGCCCTCTCTTCTCAACAATATAAACTTTGTTCCATGTTGGGAAAAAGACTTCCTCTCACAGTTATGCAGGATGCTCAAATACACAAGCTGAGCCTTGCCTTTGAGCTGCTGTTCTTTCTTTATTCAGTAGGGATGACAACGAGATGCTCTTGGCACTGTTATGAAGTCCATATTTTTGTCTGATAACTTACCTATTTTTTGAATTTTGATTTTCCATCTATTCAGGTAAAAATGTAGCCCCACACAAAAGCATTCTTAATAGAGTGTAATGGAGAGCATAGTGCAACACAAATAATGGAAATGAGGGAGTATGGCAAAAGGGAATATTAACAGATAGCTATTGTGAGATGCTGGCTCAAAAAATACCAAGACAGCCCAGAAATATCCCCACAGAATTTGACCTTTTATGCAGCTGCACAGAAGAAAGTAAACAACAAATTACACTTTCTCAGATGTATAAATACAAGTACTTAGAAGCAGCCTGTCTATTTGAAAAGCTAGTCTGAACTAGATATTTCTCCTGTATTATGAAAGACATCTATCACCAGAATATTTAGATTTCAGTAACAGAAAGAGGAAACTACTATATCTCACTCAAAAAAAAAAAAAAAAAGATTGATAGATACAGCACTAAGATCAACGCAGATGATATGAAACATTAAATGCAGCAGCAGTGGTTATGTAACAGCACTTGGACAAGCTTTTTTAATTTCTAAAACTTGGGGTAGAATATGAAGTTCACAAACTATTCCAAGCCAGCATATTCTCATAGCATTAGAAGCACAGAAGCACACAGAAACAAATCAGAAAGGCATGAGTTTACTTTTCAATGATGAAGCTGTGATGCACCAACTCAGTCTTTGGCAGAAACAAACCTTTCCCTCATTAGTGAAGATTGCTAAACAACTACCTCAGAAGACCTAATTGAAAAGGCTGCTGAAAAACAAGCAAGAGATGCTAACAGCAATCCATCTGACAGCTACTACCCAGAAACGGAAATATCAGCACCACAACATCTGCATAGTTTTGTCAATTTTTCTCACAGCTGATGAAGGGGTAAAGTACACTCTCAACAAGTTTGCTGATGATGCGTAGCTGGGAAGAATGGCTGGCACAATTCAGAAAGGCTGTGCTACCATTCAATGAGACCTGGACAGATTGGACAGATGGGTGGAGAGGAACCTCACTCGTGAGATTCAACAAAATCAAGCATAGAGTCTTGCACCCACCTGTGTACAAATAACCTCATGCATCAGTACAGGCTAGGGGATGACCTGCTGGAAAGGAACTCTGAGGAGAAGGACCTGGGCATCCTGGTGGATAACAGGTTGGCCATGAGCCAGCAGTGTGCCTCCATGGCTAAGACGACCAATGGGATCCTGGGGTGCATTAACAAGAGCGAGGCAAGCAGATCAAGGGAGGTGATCCTCCCCTTCTACTTTGCCACCGTAAGGCCATATTTGAAGTACTCCATCCATCTTTGCCTAAATTTCAGTAATGTGTACCACTGGTTTTACCACACACTGAGACATTATAGTCCTCTACTTTCATGTCACAGACTAAGATTTACCTGGATGCACGCAATGAATGGTGGGAAGTAAGAAAGGCTTGTACTAAGGAAATTATTGAAGTCCTTCAGCAGCTTCTGGATGATGACTTTTTTCTCAGAGAGAGTTTTAGATTTTTCCACCTCATGAAAAATTCCCCCAAACAAACTGCTGAAGAGTTGCTTGGCAAATGTTGGATCTTTCTGTAAATCGTAAGAAAAGCAATACAGTCACTGAACTTTATTGTGACACAGTAAAATAATAATTAAATTAAGAAATATGAACCATCCTCTAACCCAGCCCCTACATAGATGCTGTTTGGGAGTGGAAAAATTGCTCTGGTGTGCCCAGCTTCTATACTGGCAATTATTTCAGACTTTCTGTACAACAAATTCAAATTCTATCTTAATTTTTCTAAATAAACTGGAAGACAATGTAGGCTTTGTGCCAGAGTGTTGGCGGTCAGGGAAAATTTACAGTTTTCACATATTCACAATTCCTGCTACAGAAATCAGAAACTTTGTATCATCTTATGGCCAGAGAAGAGGGCTTTAGGAAAAATAAGCAAAAAAACCCAGAAAATCCAGCCCCCAACATTGAGGGAGCTAGTGGAGAGAGATACATGCACACAGATGGTACCATCTGAGATTTAAAGGCACTTCTTCAACCCAGGAACATTCTTGCAAATGTAATATAATCCCATACAGTGGTCTATCACAGGACTGGACTTTGGTCTAACTCTTGATCTAAAGTTGTTCAGATAACTCATGATTGCACTACTTCCCCCTTCAGACAGAAATAAGAGACCATCAAAAGAAATCAAATACAAAGATCATCAGGAATACTGTGACATCTCAAACATTGCAAAATATAAGTTCAGCTTATAGTTTCTGCCATTCCCAGACAAGAAAAGGAATATTGGATCAGCTTTACTGACTCATCTAAGTCCAGTACGTCCACAGAACTTCACCTGTACTTTTACCACTGCACTGCAGCCATGTGAAAGAACAAAAGTGACAATTTTGTTATTATACAGTGAGATGTCCTTTCCCAATAATGTCTCTAATTTGTTTCTCAAGCCCAGGAACTCAGAGGCAACAACAGCTGATATCCTGGATCCTCTGTGTTCAATTGCTCAAGTGAGGCAACATACAAGGCATCTTCTCTCATTGCTACACCAGCCCAGGGGCAGGAGAAATACTGTCCCTCAAAACAGGCTCTTTGAAAGCACATCATGGTGGCTGATGACAAAACAACAATTTTGAAAGCAGCTGCCCAACTGCACCTCATTGTTCCTACCAAAACACAAAAATGGCATTTGAAAAGCAGACAGACCTGGGCGAGGCCCTGTAGAGGGGCAATGAGGCTGGAGTGTTCAATCTGGATGTCAGGAAGGTCTCCCACACGGTAACTTCTGTACAAAGTAACCTGGCCATCAAACTTCATCTTCAGCTCAGATTTCATCTCCTGAAATGCATTGCACATGTTAATGAAAAAAGTCATTAATTAGAAAGAGCTGTATCTGGACAGGACATAATAAGCAAGAGTATTTTTGTAGTGTTTTATAAGCTTCTGCCATGATTATTAAACAAGTACTTTAAAAGTGAAATATGGTTAAATGCAAAATAATCTTAATCAGTTAAGAACTCCAAAGTCTCTTCCACAGAGTTACTTTAGCCATTTAATATTAATGTCCTGTAGTTCCTGCTTCCATACACGTAGTACTGAAATGTTTATTTATTTTTTTTATTTTTTTAAATGGAGAATAATTACTGTTGAAAGCCAGTGAGCTATTACAGTGTAGTAAATTACTGCCTGCAAGCTGAGTCACACCATGCAATTAGATGAGGGTTCTCAGAGCCTGGCCAAACATGAGCAAAGTAACATGAGGCTGGTAAAGTGACTGTTTTATTTCACACAGTGGGATAGGAAGGGAAAGGAAGGAGGATGATTGGAAGAACTGCTTCCTAATAAAACTTAAACCAAACTGTAATAAAACTGTTGTAAACTAGTGGTTAAAAAGCTGTCTTGCCTGTTGTTGAGGCTTGAAAAAATTCAATTAAATTGAACAAGAATTACTAATACATATACAAATAATAAAACTCATCTTTTTTTTTTTTTTTTTCCTTTTCTTTTCACACCATGGACAGGCTATAAAAGAAATCAGCAGTGATTTTGAAGCCCAGAATTTTACTTGTAATTTCTGCCTTTACCAGTTAAACCAGCAGACAGTGGATGTATGCATACACTGAAGAGGGAAAGAAAAAAATCTTGATTTTTAACTCTCTTTAAACATTTTGGATACTGTCATTTCAGACCATTCTTATTCCACAGCTTGAAAGGGATGATTATCAAAAAACTTCCAGAAGAAATCTCTTGGGGGAAATTAAGAAATTAGGGCTTTCCTAAAGCAATCTCCAAATACTTTCTTGCTCAGAATCTCCTTTTTCCTGTTGACCTATGGGGTAAGGTACTAACATAATGCACAGAAATCCGTATGTGTTTATGTGCAACAGATCTCTTGGAAAGTTTAAGGAGTCTTGGATACATTTATGGTCTCCTCCAGTCTTTTGGTGCGGAACACCAGATTTTTTTCATTTGTTTTTGGACTGTCAGAGTGATCTTTTTTTTTTTTAACAGGTTCTTTTTCTTGCAGAGTAGGAGGAAAGGGGAACTTTGGTCTACAAGTAAATAAACTGACAAAAAATAGGTGTTTGTGTGGTACTCCCAGACATAGGTTCAACTAATACAGCTGTCTGCAGCTGCAAAGAATTACAAGCATGTCTCAAAAATTAACTCTCAATCCTGGGTTACTTTGTTCTTCTTAAACTGCTGTCATTTTTGGACAATAGTACATGTCATTTTAGTCACACAAACCTTTGAAAAACTGCTAGAGTCTATTTAAACTAATCATGAATACGTAACAACTAATAAACCCATACTGTACCAAGCTTTAATAAATACTCAGTAAATGCTTATTACTTACTGAGCTTCCTTCAGATTGAAAGTCCTCAACAGCTCACATCAGCCCATTGGCTGTATCACATTTTTGAGCTTACCTTCAGATAACTGATAAGTTTCTTCAACTAATTCTGTGAAGTATTCTTACTTCAGGGTTTCTAATTTTTGGGATGACTACCATAAAGAGCTTCTACTGGGAGCATCTCCCTTTGCTACCAGGGATTCCATCAAATAAAATCACTTTGTGCACACTACAGAACAAAAGTGTTATCTAGCTCTATTCTTCCTCCATCCAAGTATCCATTTCAAGTATTGTCATATAGATCTTATCACAAAAACAGCACAATTTTCAATAAAACCTCTTAAAGCTTTCACAGTAGCAACCAGTACCTTACACCTACCCTTTCTTCATACAATTACTTCTAGAGATAAAGAACAAAACTGTAATGGGACTGAGGCTCAAGGTTTTAAACTTAATTGAAATGACAAACCTTTTCTCTTTTCTGTTCAGCCACACCTTTTCTAGCATACATCAGACTGACTTTCTCTTGGTCCTTCAAGAAACGCCTCCGCAGTCTTAAAATTTCTGCTCGATCATCTATACCTAGGCATAAAATGGAACACCTTAAGCATTCAGTTCTTTTATCTCACAATTTAGCAATTATTCAGCAGTTCTTAATGCAATCCTAGTTTTCTGCCATACTTCGTGCAGCTATCAACACACACTCCTGGAAACCAGATCTGTAAAATTCAACCTCAGATAGAATGGTAAAAGACTGTCAGCCAAATAAGTGTCAAAGAGGGCCAACGTGTAATGTAGAAATTGCACTGTAAGGCCCACACACCTTTAGTCTTGCTGTCCACTTCATTTCCAGGTAAACCCAGCCTTTTTTTCCCAAAATCTGGCCCCACAGGTTTAAATGCTGCTTGTTTAAATTTTTCACTCCGTTTGTTAACTAACAGCATGGACGAAGACAAAGACTCAGAGGAAGAAGGAACTGTATACTCTGCCAAAGTGTCAATGCTGTTTCCAGTTAGCCAATTAAAAGAACTTCTACCGCCTGTAAAGAAAAACATAGAAGAGCAACACATGTAAACTTCAATGAAACACATGAATTCCCTCCCCTAGAAACATAACCCCTAGCATTCATAAGCAGAACAGATTGCAAGAAACACTTCTACATTAGGCAGAACATTAAAGGTGTATCAGACCAATAAAAACGTGAATAAATCTTTTTCTCATTAAAAAATAAAAGCTCTTGAATACTAAGTATTAAGTGCATTTACACTTCTGCATTAAATATTCACATGCAACAGGAATGAAAAGAATGGAATCATTCTTACAGTAAACAACAAAATTTCAGAGGCCTCATGTCTGGACTTACTGACATTCTGTGTAGGTGTAAATTCATATTGCCTTTGGGTAGCTCTCACTTGACCACCTACTGACCCAGAAATGGAAAGGGATCTTTCTTGTGATGAATTCCTGTTAGTACTCTGTGAAGCCTGAGTCTCCACAAACATAGGTGTGAGCATGGTACTGCGATAACGCCAACTGGAATCAATTACAAAGTCCTATAAACACACACAATAATTAATAAAAACAGTAAGAGTGGAGGCTTTTTGCCTATGAAAGACAGGATAGCAGAATGGAAGTACAGAATCTAAAACATCATCCTAGACACTTGGGCAAAACTTGGGTATTAAAAACAAACAATACATAATTACTCCCCATAGCTCAGCAAAAAAGCTTGCTGAAACTTGGACTGGTTAGCTCAAGATTGATTCATAAATATACCATGCATAACCCAGCCCTGTTACAGGTGTTAACTATTAATTCAAAAAACACTTTCATTAGTCTTCACTCTGTTCTTGTCAAAGCAGCAGCTACAGTACGGATTGGAATTTGTCACATGGCTGTGCACATAACACTCCTATTTACCTGAAATTTGCATTCAGACAGTGGGTGCTCAAATATTTTTCTGGAATAATCTGGGCTTTTGCTGGTCATTTCAAGCAGAAAATTTGTGATCAGACTCAAGTACTGCGTTTCAATCTTGGCAGAATATAAAGAACTTAACAACATCAGCATACGATCAAGAATATTTGCAGGTAATCTTGTCTCGTCACTCCAAAAATTCCTAACAATTAATCTGTAACGGTAAGAATGAGTAACTTAACTCCTTATCTGCAAACAGAAAATGCAACATTTCCAAAAAAGGTCAATTTAAAATAAAACAATAACGTAACAACATCAACAATTAAACCTTTCAAATCATGGATCTTCTGCTGAGTTACATGGTCTTGCACTTTCATCTCCCATGCTCTACACCATTTAACAGATATTATAAAGGTTTACTCCAAAAATAAATAAATATTTGTATTGTTTTCCTCTCAAGAAGTGTTATGGGTGATTAAGCACAGAGAGCTCCTATCTTCTGCTTCACTAAAAAAAAAAGTTAAAGGTATTCAACATCCTCCAACACTGAATCTATTTATGCATCTGTGTATAGCGAGAGCCTTGTTCAAAAACTTCAGAATGTTAATGCAGAATTAGGACCAGCCTGGTGAAACAATTTCTCCATGGCTTAGAGATTTGTTGAATAGTTCTGTGATTCACCATAATTCAGTGTAATAATTCAGAAGCTATGGGACACAATCTTATAAATTAACTCATTGCAAGAAAAGGAAGTAGCATTATCTTGATGTCATGCTTTCATATTAAAATACCTTAAAACATCTAATGACCGTATCTCATATTATAAACAAAGGAGGAGCAATTTAAGGACTTATTACTTCAGTCATCACAACACTGTTTACTCACTGCAGTTCAGCATTCTCATCAATCAGTCCCTGAAGCAGGATTTCTTTTGCCAGTTTGTGCACTTCCTGAGAATTGTCATCTGCTTGGCTTTCTGGATCGCTGACATTAGGAGAAAAATGTCTCTTAGTGACTTCTCTCAAACAACACATTAAAGAAAAAAAACAAACAAGAGGATGAGGATAGTGGAAGAAAAGGAAGAACTGCCCTTATTAATATAAAAAGTCACAACTTGGCATGACAACACTTCCTTTCATAATATGAGGTCTTCATTCCCAGATATGACTTGTCTCCACTATTTAGAAAAATAAAAAGTCAGAAAGCTAGAAAACATGTTGTTAGGTTTTTATTATAAAGGCCCAGCAGAAGTAATGCTGAGTTAGGGAGGTTAAAAAAGAATAAAAGCAGTGGCATCTTTTCACAAGTGACACTGCAGTAAAATTGCCTGCATGTTCTTCAATAGAATCATCCATTCTAACAGTAAACAGTTATTCTTGGACAAAAGCATACAACAGAATACAACCAAGACAGAGGATGCAACAGCACACTCTTTCAAGAATACACTGTTTTCTATGTCAAACATAGAACACCTTCATATCACCAGACTGAACAGACCCAGATTGTGCCAAAGTGCCTTAATACATCTCCTGACTACAATCAAATTTCTATGGCGTGCAATTCTTACTATAGCTATAAACACTGCCACAAGGAAAAAAAAAAAAAAAGTGAGAGCATCAGGCTAAGACTTCTTACACCACTGCGCTGTGCTGATGTACTATTCTAGTTCTGGGCTGAAGTTCAGGTCTAAGCCTTTGTCCCTTAGTTTAAATTATTAAATCACCATGAAAGAAGGTCCGAGGCAACCCACTGGAGTTATTTGTTTGAGAACTAGAAAATCCCACATAGAAGGACATGAAATTGGAAGACAATGTTATAGATGCTTTCAAACCACTGAAAGACAACACCTGCAGTGAATACATACCTGTAATTATCATAAATCCACATCAGAATATCATACATGCGCTGTCGACATATTACAGAAGGGTGAGAAATGAACCCTGTTACTCCAGGAAGAAGTTCTTTAAGTTCTGGTGGTTTCAGTATAGACAGCATCTTGTATATTATATCCAAACAAACCCTTTGCCTTTCATCATCCCTAAAGTTGAGAAAGGGAGAGAAAACAAAAATTAAAGATTATTACCTTGTTCTTCTCTTCATTGCTACACAGAGAAGATCAGCTCAGATTTTACCAACATCTGCTTTCATTTAAAGAGCTTCATATAAATACTATCGAGTTCAACTTAGAACAATAAAACTAAAGCAATACATACTAAAGATGAAATCCATACCCTAGTGAATAGGAGTTGAAGTTTCACCTTAATACTATATAGGTGGGGGTTTTTTTGTTTTTTTTTTTGTTTGTTTGTTTGTTTGTTTTGTTTTTTGTTTTTTTTTTTTTTTTTCTCACATTGAGTTAACTATCTTATACTTAACACTCAGATTCCATTTGCTCAGGCAATAGCAGGCAATGTTATCAAAAAGCTCACACTACTTATTCACACTTATAGCCATGTGACCACTTACCTGTGTTTCATGATCTGGATGAAGTCTTTACTCTTTAACTGCAGATAGAGGTCAGGTATTTCCTCTGCTCGGCACATAATTACTTCCAAACAGTAGTTTTTCATCACACCATGAAGTTTTGGTAATAGAAAGAATACTGCATTCATAAACCTTAACATGAACATAAGCTCATGAAGAAAAGCAAGATAGTTTCCATTATTCCCCTAGATCTACAATGAATTCACCATGTAAATTATGACATACCTGTCAGCAAGAGGAGGAAAATTCTTAACAACTTTATTCAAGCATATTATAAACTTATCCTGTTGGGTGTTCTGATGTTGTTTTAATTGTTTTATGACAC
This sequence comes from Tetrao urogallus, assembly GCF_951394365.1. Taxonomy (NCBI): domain Eukaryota; kingdom Metazoa; phylum Chordata; class Aves; order Galliformes; family Phasianidae; genus Tetrao; species Tetrao urogallus. The sequence continues at coordinate 40,482,154 of NC_136815.1, read as the reverse complement.
AATCATAAACTGGATCTTCAAGTATCTGAGAATTAGAAAGACAGCGTGACACGTATAGCCATGAAATCCATAACCACATTAAAAACACACAGTATTGCTGCTATACTGTTTGTTTCTATTGCATTTTGCTTCATACTAACTTTATGGTGCTTCTGGCTGCCATACAGTGATGACTAGCTGAAACACGACTGCTTCACAATGCCTTTCTGAGCTTTCTTTGGTTTTGAACCAAAATCTTAAATTTGAAATACAAGCTTATATAAATAGTAACTATTGAGTATGGTAGATTTCCAATCAGTGAACATAAGAAGAAAGTATTTTTACTGAAGATGTTTAGTGAATGAAGAAGCAGGCGTCACTAAGTGTCAAAGAAATTAACTTTGAATAGGATACAATATTTCAACCATTTTTGCTACTTTATGCAAAACATTGCTTTTAATAGAACGTGAAAAACTACAGGAGAGGAGGTTGCAGGAATTCAGTTTAGAAAATATGCTCTAGAAACTGTAAAAGAACAAACAGAATGCAATTTAGTGGGGAATAATGCAGGGATATCCTGCAAGATTGGAGTAATAATCCACCGAGCCAGTAACATGGTATTTCTGTAGTAGCAGCTGCAGAATGATATTCAGGAGTTCATAAGCGTGGCAGCATTGTATCTTTTTTTTTTCCCCTCTCACATACATCCCAGCACATATCCATTATTAGCTCTTAGAGTATACATTGTCTATTGCTTTTTAAAGTAGTCAGTGCACTTCTTTTGTGCATAAATTTGCCTAATTTCTTTCTGAACCTGCTGATGCTACTTACCTCCAGAACTCCCTGTGATAACTAACAGCTCTGTAAAGAGATACTTCCAGTATCTGTCTCAAATTGATTTCTATGAACATCAAACACTATCCCTTGGTGCCAGTACTATAAAATTCAGTGAGTAACAGGTTTGCATTCATTTCATCCACACTCTAAAAAATAAGTGGATTCATTATCCATGAGAGCTCTAAAAGCCCAAAATTAAATATAGTAGCCTTGAATCTTACATCAAAACTTGCCAGTTACTAAACATTCTCAGATACAGATGTTCAAAATGTAGCCCCAAACCTTCCAAATTTTAGTTTTCTTTTTTAATCAAAAAGTGGTAAAAACAAGAAACTCCAAAACTTTAAAATGTACATACACAAGTGTACGCAGGAGCAGAACAAAGCCCATTCACCTCTAGCTCCAAAACAACAGGGTAGACACTCAGCTCTTAGTTGATCTAAAGCATTTGTCATCTTGAGTTAATTAGTTAACCTTTCAATCTGTTGGACAAAGGCTGCTGAGTTCTAAAAACATTAATTTTTTTAGCTGAACTGAGCAGCAACATAAAAGATGTAAACATATTTAAGACAGTAATGGTCACACACCTAAATACAGCTACTTACGTTTTGTCTCTCAGCTATATACTGAAGAGCAAGTCCCAACACTTCTGCAGCAGCTGCATAAACTTCTTTATATCTTAATAAACCCATGTTACTGATCAGAGCCTGAAAATACCTAGCACAAAAACAGATGTGTTACAAGCCACTACTCCAGCATTTGATTTTACATTGAAAAACTTTCGAGCTGTCTAACAGCACAGTGACTACTTTTAGAAGAGATCAATATGGCTCAATACTGATTCCCACCTACAGTGTCTCAAAACCTTGCTGTGGCAGTTCCTGACTCTTTTAATTCCCATGAAACTGCAATCCTGGGGCTCACTGTAATAAAGCCTACATACTTCTCAGTGTTTTCCAAAATAAATTAGCTCTGCGTTTCATAGATTCATACAACATCTCAAGTTGGAAGGGATACACAAGAATCATCAACTTAATCTCTTGATGCCACATAGGACCACCCAAAATTCAAACCATATTTCCTTCCTCCAGCAGTTCAGGACTGTGCCCACTGCCCTGGGCAGCCTGTACCATGCTCTCTGCCCTTTGGTGCACACCCTTTTCCTCATCCCCACCTGACTCTCCCTTGACATAGCTCCATGCTGTTCCCTCTGATCCTGTCGCTGTCAAGAGAGCAGAGCTCAGCACTGCCTATACTAGTGCTACTAGTATAGGAGGGCCCTCCACTTCCTACGAGTAGCTGCAGCCACCATGAGGCCTCCCCTCAGCCTCCCCTGCTTGGGGCTGAACAAACCAAAGCCACTCCTCACATACTTTGCCCTCCAGACTCTTCACCATCTTGGCAGCCTTTCTCCAAAAGCTCTCTAAAACTTGTATGCCCTACTCATATTGTATGCCCAAGCCCACACCTGGTGCTGGAGGTGAGGCCGCACAGTGCAGAGTAGCACAGTCCCTTCCCTTGCCCACTGGCAGTGCTGGACCAGATGCACCCCAGGGTACAGTTGACCCTTTGGGCTGCCAGGGCACACTGCTGACTCACACTGCACTGCATTAAGACTAACAGGACTGTAATTACTAGGACTTTCTTGTCCTTTTTGAAAACTGTGATGACATTTGTCAGCTTCCAGCCAAGTGGGACCTCTTCCTGTTCTTAAGGTTATTGAAAAATAATTGAGAGAGGTCTCACAATGACATCAGCCAGCTTTTCATACCCTGGGGTGAATCCCATCAGGCTCCATGGACTTATATGCATTAAAGCCAGAGCAGCAAGTCCTGCAAAAGTTTGGAGCTGGCTGGGAATTTACCATTATTACAGTAAGGGTCTTCCAATTCAGGGCTCCAGGGATTACAGAATCCATTGTCAGTGTTGTAGACAGGCAAAGAAGGTATTAAATGTCTCTGCTTTATGTGTGGTCACCTCATAAGTAGGGACAATCTCAGCAAGTAATGGACCAATGCTATCTCTGGTCTTTCCTTTGCAGTTAACATATTTAAAGAAGCCCTTCTTGCTGCTGGCCAGCATCCACTCTAATTGAGCTTTGGCCACACAAATTTTCTCTCTACAACAGGGACCAGTATTCCTTCAGTCCTCCCACGTTGCCTGATCTTGCTTCCAGTGGCCATATACATTCTTCTTTCACCTAAGCTCTAGAAGAAGTTTGCTCAGCCAAGTCAGTGTACTGCTCTGTGTGCTTAACTTTTGACATCAATACTTAAAAAGTGACCAGTGCTGACAAACAACAATTGGTTCAAAAGCATTTTTTCAGGGCATCTTGTCAACTAGTTCCCAACAGCCTAACGTCAGCACTTCCCATGTCCAGGGTTAAAGTTTTGACAGTAGTGTTCCCCTTATCACCTCAACAACTTCATGGCAGTACAGCCAAGATGGATGCTAGTCACTACTTTACCTACAAAACTACCTCCATTTACAAGCAACAAACTGAGGAGGGTACATTTCCTTCCTGGTTCCCTTAGTACCTGTACTGAGGCAGTATCACCAACTTTACAGATAAAAAAAGCACAGTGACAGACAATAGCAAAGGGATGATGGGTCAAAAAGTTCCCAATAAGTGAACAATGAAACTCCAATATTTTATGCTGACAAGTTAAGAGTTGCTCTCTTAAGCTTTTAACTAAATTTGTTCTTTGAAGTGTTGCATTTCTCACCTGACACGATCTATTTCACACTTCAGGTCATAGGGAGGTAAATTGTTAGCTAGAACAATTCCCAGCAGCTGAATTCCCACTGAGTTGTCCTTTGTATCAGGATCTCCACTAGAAAACTTTTCAAATATTAAGCTGATGGATAAAAACATAAAGTAATGATATATATATATATACACACACATATATATATATGTATGACAAACCACTTTCTTTGTATATGTATATTCACACACACAACCCAAGAACTCTGTAGAAAACAAGTGCACATACCCATTTACACACATGCGTATATTCTTCCACCAAAAGTAGAGAGCAGAAGTAAAAACTAGCTTCAAAGAAGAAATCTTTACAGATTAGAGATTGTTACCCTACACAAATTCACCAGCTCAGAAGCGCATCAGACCACAAAAGTCTTACAATGTACTAATATTCAGTAATAATATATTTCAAACAAAAAGTAAGTCTTTGTAAAGATTTCTCTCGCTTTTGTTGCTTGTTGTAATTCTCTACATGTTCTCTCTCTTTGTTTAAACAAATTACGTTTCAACTTCTGGAGAGTTCAGTTCTGAAGTTTTATTGTTAATTCTAGGGACAAAAAATTTACAGTTGCAGCTGAATTTACCTTGTTATCTGCTTTGATAACACTCAACTAATACTCTTGAAATACTGACAAAGTAAAGAACCAAACTGCTTGCCTGTAAGGTATGGAGAGACAGTTCTTCCAACACTCTATAACTGTCTTTATGATTTCCAGATTGTGTCTGAACACAGCTCGTTTCTGATGAAAGGCATTCTTCATCAAGAATTCAAGCAATCTGTTAGCCAAAATCTCATCCTTAATATTTCCCTACAATGAATGGAAGCAAAAATAAACAAAGTGACTCTGACATAAAGACGTATATTCTGCTTTTTCCAAATAAGTAAATAAGCTGTTTTTAAAACTTAGTATCTAAATGAAACAGTGGACTGATGTACAAAGTGATTAGAAGCATAATAATAAACTCATCCATTACTTATCAAATAGCCATTAGAACAGCAAAAAATAATTTTTTACATTTCCTTACTTTGGGAGTAGTTACACTCGTCCAGGAAAGAATGGTAACTGCTATTTCCACTACCATATAATGAATCCCTTCACCTCCATTATTGCCAGAAACAACAAGCTGCAGCATCGGACCAAGCCATTGCTTTGCATAGGGTCGGAAAACCTTTGGGAAGGGAGAAAAAAGTAAAATAAATAAAAATCAAGGACAACATACAGAGTATCCAATTCTTTAATAACCTGTTCAATAATTATTACAGGTGAGACTGCTAAATCAATTTCTTAGCATTTTGTTTAACCTAGTCTGAAATTATAACAACAACAACAAAAAAAACCAACAAATTTAAAGTAACTTTAAAATAAAAGGCCTTCCTAACTACCCTCACTTCTGCTTAAAAGACTTTTCACAAATCTTCATGTGAAGCTGTAATTATTTCAGTAGGGCCCCCATAATACAGCTCTAACATAATACAGTAGGAGCACTTCATGCAGAACATCTGTCCCTAAAGAATTTGAACAAGTATGCCACTTACCTGCTCTTTGAAATCTCTATTTCAGACACTTTTACTGAGAAGCATTAAGTAAGTGTTAAGTTTTCCTGAATTCTGAAATCCGGTTTTGTATTTTGGATTCAGAATATTTTAAACATTATTCTTTAAAATAAGTGTCTGAAATAGGAGCAGAAAAATTAGAGAATGTTTTTTTCTCAAAGTCACATGCCATTATATACCTTATACACAGGTTATAACAAAGGTTATACCTTTCTGCAACTAGAACATCATTTAGCTCTATGAGTTTTCAGAAGACTCACCTGTGACCATTAAAATCACACTGCAGTTATTCCTACAAAGATGACAAACAATCAGCCATACCCCTTAACCAGTATCAATGAATTAATTACTTATAGTTTACACAAGATGCATGTTATGGATACATTCTACTTCTAGAATTAGTTATTAGAAGAAAATTCATTTCTTTTATACTCCAAATACTGACACTACTTTGATTTTTGGGCTATGAACAAGTTCCCTTTAATCATGACAAACCATTAAATTTGAATCTCCTCCAAATGTCACAGTTGATAATGTATTTTACCACATAAGAGCAATGCAGTTCATAATACAAGCTGTTATGTTAACAGGAAAAAAAAAATAGGAAAAAAGAAATTACTCACATCCTCGGTATTAACAATAAGTTTTGCTATGAAGAGGCGAATATTTAATGGCACTGATGGATTTCCTAATTTACTATGCAGAAATTTCATCCAAAGAGGAAGGTCTACAGGAACCATGCCCTGAAATTTAAAGAAAACGAGCAAAAAAATCAATCCAATTATTAAACAAAACAAGCTTACCACACCAAAAAAACCCCTCGCCTCAGCACATAGGTATAGACATGAAAATTACAGAATGGAGGAATTCAATCAGTCACAGCTTCGTTGTTTTAACTAGGGAAACGATGCCAAATTTTTGGTTCATACTGGCCTCTTCCACTTTGGGTGTGATCTGGTTCCTCTGCATATGCTTAATCAGAGTGGTCATTGGTGCCATGCATTCATGTTGGTTAAGTTCATCCATCTCCAGTTCCAACTCATCATTCAAAACCATGTATTCTGACATCTCCTGAGAAAAAAAAATTACTGTGATTAATACAAATGTGTTTTCATCTAAACTGTGATAATACCATGAGTCACTCTGATCTTTTCAGTATGACAGATTTGACTGTACACTCAATCTGCAACAGGGAATAAATCAGATGCATTGTTCAAAAGCCTCCCAAGATGGATGTACCCACCTGTGCATTGTTTTCATTTTGTGTGCCTAGAGATGTCAGTTTCACACTGCTCTGACACTACGACCTGCTAGTATGGGTGGGGCAACTGCTGGAAGCAGGAAGAGTTCTGAAGCTCACAGAAACAATTTTGCTCCACAGCTGAAGACTTGGAAGAACAGCACTTAACATCTTCCAACAATAGTTAAAGACAAGGTGCCACAACAGAGATACAAAATTACTATGTAAAAACAACAATAATAATTTATTCTTTGCATTTGATAAAGCCAGCTTGGACAAGTGTCTTTGAAAACTAAAAGACATGGGGAAAACGGGTGCCTAAGAGCAAAACAGAAGCATTGCAGGCCACTCCTGACTGCACACAAAGTCAAAAGCCACCTTTTAACAACTCTGTTGGCTTGTACTACTCAGCCTTAGAAAACCACAACAGGGCATGGCTTTTCTCCAGCTTATAGTACAGAGAAAAGGAGAAGGAAAAAAAACTGACAGAACACAGCTTGAGCCCACTCCCTCATCTAGAGAAAACCATCCTCAAGTAGAACAGAGGCTCTTCAACTTAGGTACCTTTAAAGTTTATAAGTGATTGAGTTTGTTATTTGATACATTTACTAGCAACAGCTGAAGAACAAACTCAGTAACAACAAATAAGCTTTGCTCCACTTCACCAACAGGGAACGTTGTTTTTTTTTTTTTTCTCAGCATAACACACACTATTTCTATTTCACAATCTGAGTAAGAACACCCAATTGCTAAAAAGCTTAAAGCTTCTACACGTAGCACATAAGTCACTAAATTACCTTTCTCCTGAAGTGAGCACTGCCAGCTGTAACATCCTGGGAGCTATAAGAAAAACCTTGGACTCCAGTAGAAAAATCAAACTGACTCATTTCCTCACTCAAACTGCTATCCATCATGTATGATGCAGAAGCTAAATACTTTGGTTCATCTAAATAGGAAAAAGAATAGACCATTAATCAAAGCAATTACAAACAAGCATGCCTTTATTGACTACAGGAATCTGAGAGTGGATGGGAACTGGTTGCATGACAAAGTACAGTGAATGCCATTACTTACTCCTGATACTGTAGAAGCCAATTAGCAGCGCATCAATAAATAGTGTATGAAAGGTAAGAGACAAGTTTTTCATAGTCATAAATGAATTTCATACCCTGACCGTCATTCCATGCCTCTCTGGCTTCTTTTCTAATAGCAATGTATCTTTTCTTCCTTTCCAGGGGAACCTAAACAATAGAAATAAATAATTTCTAGATTACTACTTTTTTTTTTTTTTTTTTTTAATTTACAGTGTGACTTCTCAAAATTGTCAAAAAATGATCCAAATCATAATTAGAAATACAATTCCACACTACAAGTGGTGATTATTAAAGGTTCCAGGTAACATCTGAATCAATTATTTCTACAGTCATTCAAAACCAGACTAAATCATGCTAAACAATATACTGAAGGTTTGTTCTGTATATGATGTCTACATTTCCTTCAGAAAAATGTAATTTTAAACAGAGAAGTACTCCATTGTTTTCCCACTTCCTCCCCACATGACTAAGAACCAGTTCAACAGTGAGCACACTTAAAGATGTACTCATTTTTTTTTCCTCAGAAATATGAAAATACAGAACTTCCACTCACCTCAATTTCTACAGGAAACATGTACTGACGCTTCAAGTCTATCAAGTTTTCAAAAATCAGCAAGTTCTGCAAACCAAAGAAAACTTGAAAACATTGAAGTTATAACGCTGCATTCAATAACAATTGCTCTAACATTTTTCTTGCTTCTTGTAAAAGTTCAAAGTACAAAAAAAACCCAGCCAGTTCTGTTTTAGATCAACACTTAAGAAAATTTTGCTACTCGATTACTTGAGAACTTAAAGCAATGGCAATGCACTCTATAAAAAGAATTTCTCCTATTCATGTATATTTCAAGGACTGGAAAACTTAATAGATGTTTTCTTGGATATTAGAAAATTGATTGAGTGTGGAGAGAAACTGATAAACCTATCCCTACTTCACCCACCCCCAGCAGATGTTGACGCCTTCATCAGCAATTCAAATGACACGAAGAGGAAAGTCAGTCAACTACTCCTACTGCCTCACTGAGTAGTTCGTTATATAATTGCCTGTCACTCAACTTTGATTCTTTGATTTACTGACATCAACTAACATCTCTTCATGTTTCATGCTCTGAAAGCTTCCTAGCAGCAACAATGGTTTCTCACCTTTTCTGATTTTTCTGTAAAGAGAAAGCCTTGATAAAATTTACTTTCAGTGAAGACACAACTAATAACAGCAATAGCACAATTATATGCTGCACAGTGATACTGTCTCCTCTTCTCCAGCAGCTGACTCTCCCCTGCCATGTTTTCTGTAAATGCGTCATAGCACAACCTGAAAATAAGAACAGGCAAAAATAGACATGTAAACACCAAAGTCTTTGCTGCTTTTTTCCTTCTCTTTAATAAGCACAGGAGAGCCCTCCCAACGAAAGACAGAATCAACAGAATTTCAAGAGATCTATATCACTACAGCAGTATTAGCATTAAATCGTAACATAACCATTCACCAATGGCACAGCCAACTTCCACTGCCATCTTTAACGTCAAGGAGATGGCAGGGTATTTTCATAGAAAATGAAGATACCTTTCAACTCATAAACAAACAAGTCTTGTGGCTCTCTCACCAACTTATCAGTGGACAGGCATGCTGAGCTATGCTATGGATTAGCCAGACAAAACTGGTTTAGCTAACAATTTTTTAATAGGTCTTTTGCCCATAAGCACCTATGAATCTTAAGCAAATCATAGATTAAAAAAAAAAAAAAAAAAGCTTTTAAGTCCTCTTAGGTGCATTATGATTCTGTCCTAAGTGTTTAACAATACTCAAACTGAAATTTAAAGGTAAAGAACCATACTGAAAAAGCAAGAAAACCAAAACAACTGGGAAGAAGTCATTCTGAGATAGGACTGTAGATTATCGTAGAATAGCTCAGGTCGGAAAGGACCTTAAAAGATCATCAGGTTCCAACCCCCACATTCAATATCAGTTTATCAAATATAAATTAAATATTGAGTACTAAAAACCAAAAGCTACATCGCAGATTGCGTTCATCCTTGACCAAGTCATACTTCTGCTTTACACGACATACCTAAAAGAGTATCTACCCAAAATATAATTAGAAATTGAAAGGAAATACAAGGAAAAAGAATCTTACTTTATTAGTGCCTTGGTAAGTTCATTTCCTTCTACACTTACAGAGCCACGGTAAGCTTGGTTAATTTTAGAGTCCTTGGAGTGAACATCCTCTTTTGAAAGACGTATATACATCACTTCCAGCAGCTTGTAATAACCCATTTTCTTGGTGATTTGTGTATCAAAAACACATTCATTGGACTGAAAACAAATAAGCAAAGACTCAGAAAAACTTCCTAGATTTTGACCTTGCTAAGGAGGTCCATGGTTACTCTAGTTACTGCTAAATAGCCTTCAGATTACTTTTATCTTCTACAACAATTACTTACAGGTTCAGAGTGTCTGTGTAAACAGATCAACATAGTTTTAATAACTGTTTTATCAGGTAAACTGTCTTAACTACAATTGACTAAATAGTTAGAGTGATACTGGAGAAATATATGCAGACTATCAAATAATGTCTCAGAGATCCTAAGCAAAACACAGCAGTAAGTGCAACACAAGGAGACAAACACTGTTAGTGATGAAAGAAATCTGTCAGTTTGAATTGTCTGTCAAGAATCAACAGCCTTTTGTGCAACTTGAAAACACCTAAATTCTTTTACCACAACAGGAGCTGAAAACACAGAACATCTTCCCCGCGAAAACAAGAATTGACTTGTTTTTAAACAAAGCACACATGTAGAAACAAAGATAAATATATATATATATATATAACTGCTAAGCAGACAAAATTAAATATCATGTCCCTACTACACCATTTCAAAAAATGTACCCATGGAATTTATGAGTTTCTTTGTGCACTTCACTTCAGCACTTACAGCAGTAGAGGCACGTGTAAAAACATGTGTTTAAGTCTACATCTAAAGTCTTCTTTCCAGAGCTTTGTTTATAATGACTACCATTAGAATACCTCCTGGGAACCTAAGACAAGACGCAAAGGAATGGCACAAAGCTGCACAAGGGAACATTCCAATTGGATGTTTGGAATTTATTTATTTCTTTGTTTTTACAGTGGGAGTGGTTAAACACTGGAACAGGTTTCCTGGAGAGGTGGTTGATATCTCGTGTCTGTTAGTATTGTGGAGGCATTTGGACAACACCCTCAATAATATGCTTTAGCTTTTGGTTAGCCCTGCAGCAGTCAGGAAGTTGGACTAGATATCTTTGTGGGGCCTTTCCAACTGAACTATTCTATTCTAAATTTGGATCGTTTCAGCACCTTGTCTGTGCTGTTGCTCTTAAACAGATGCATCATAAAAACTAACAACATCTGCCTTTAACAGCCAGATCAGTTATCCTCTGGGCTTTTTATGCCTCAATCTGGAAGTCTGGGATGCTGCTCAGAATATGCCCCCAGCAATTCCAGTGGAGACAGTCAGAGAGCTCCTCCTCCGTCTGGATTGTCACAAGTCCATGGGACCAGATGGGCTGCACCCTCGGGTGCTGAGGGAGCTGGTGGGGGTGACTGCTGAGCCCCTCTCGGCCATCTATCAATGCTCCTGGTTAACTGGTGAGGTCCCAGAGGATTGGAGGCTTACTGATGTGACTCCCATCTTCAAGAAGGAGGATCCGGGGAACTATAGGCCTGTCAGCCTGGAGAAGAGGAGGCTCAGGGGAGACCTCATTGCACTGTACAACCTTCTGAAGGGAGGTTGTGGTGAAAAGGGATTTGGCCTCTTCTTCCAGGCAACGAGCAGGACACGGGGCAACGGCCACAAGTTCTATCAGAGGAGGTTTAGGTTGGACATAAGGAGGAACTTCTCTCAGAGAGTGGTCAGGCACTGGAATGGCTGCCCAGGGAGGTGGTGGAGTCACCGTCCCTGGCAGTGTTCAAGAGCCGTCTGGATGACGTGCTGCATGATATGGTTTAGTACTAGTGGTGGCAATGGTGATGAGGAGATGGTTGGACTGATCTTATAGGTCGTTTCCAACCTTGTGATTCTATGATTCTATGAACTAGAAGAGAACCTCATCAAGAGTACACACACTGACAAAAAAAATCATTGGATTTAACTAACATGGATGCAAAGAAACAAGAAAGAAACATCTACTGATTGTAGCCAAGACCCTTCAGCAATGATTAAGAGCGCAAACCTTTCTCCAAGGGCTTTCATTACACAGGTCTAATACTCCTCTTTCATAACGTATTAGTAGACTACCATTTTATACTTAAAAGTTAGACTGAGTTTTGACAGTACCTCAGATCCCTTTTTTCACATATACAGATGACTTATCGGCTGTACACAGAAGAAATGCAAACACGCATTAACTTCAAAGCAACAGAATCAACACACATTATGAGGAAAATCTGCAAGATACAGAAAACTGGCAAAATTGAAAGCAAGTGGTTTCAACTACAGCATTTCAATCAAACCTAAGCAAAACGTATGTAGAGACAGTCAACATCACATTTCCCAATTTATTTATAATTCATACCTTTGTAAACCTGGAATTAAGTGTATCCATAGCCTGCACTATAATCTTGCAAAAAAACTCTCCCAGAGCATCCAAGCTGCAGTGTGACATGAGAGTGAGGAGACAGCGATCCACAAAAGCTTGACGGACAGTATTTGAAAGAAGGTCTTCATTCTGGAACATCTTGTGAATGGTGTCCAGCAGTACTACTTGTTTGTCAGTGCTGCTCCTAAATAAGATAGAAATTGCAAGAAGAAAACTCATTCTTACCAGACTCCATTTGCGTTTTAAACCACTTCTGTCATTAAAATTATATTGTCTTTGTTCATACACACTTAGGTATCCTACAAGACATGCAAGATCAGTTTGAAACTCTCTAAAGCAAATCTCAGCTTCTTGCCCTGCAAGAAGTGGTAAACTTGCTTGTACATCTCTGACGGTTTAATACAAAAGTCATCTTTGTCAGCCTCAATCTAAAAAAAAAAATAAATTAAAAAACAGCATCTGGTACACATGAAAGGTGGAAGCAAATAGAAAAAGATGAGGAAAGGTATTATCCTGTTCTGCACAAACCTTGAGCTTTGTGTGCAGGTTTGGGCACCACAGTATAAAGACTTAAAGCTATCAGAAAGTGTTCAAAGAAAGTCTGTGAAGATGGTGAAGGGTCTGGAGGGAAAGGTTGTGTGAGGAATGGGTGAGCAACCCGGGTTTGCTCAACCCAGAGCAGAGGAGTTAAGGGGAGGCCTCATGGAGGCTGCAGCTCCTCACAGGGAGCTGAGGGGCAGCACTGAGCTCTGCTCTGTGTGACAGTGTCAGGGCCCGAGGGAACAGCATGGAGCTGCATCAGGGGAGGGGCAGCTGGGAGTTAGGGAAAGCGTCTGCACCAGAAGGTGGTCAAGCCCTGGAACAGGCTGCCCGCAGTGGTGGTCACAGTCTCAAAATGCCAGAGTCCCAGGAGTGGTCAGACAGCATTCTGATGTAGGGTTTGAACTTCGGGTGGTCATGCGTGGAGCCAGGGTTTGATGATCCTTAAGGGTCTGTTCCAACTCAGGATATTCTATGGTTCTAGATGAATCACTGCTCTGAATAATTTTATAGTAGCTAAAACTTCAAAAAATGGGACCTGGGCAGAAGATAAATGACTGCATGTCGCAAACTGCATACTTCAAAACAGTCGTTACTTAACAGCTCATCATAAATTGGAATGCTTGGTTTCTAGACTAAAGACCTGTTCTGTGGACAGAGCATATTTTTGTCAACAGCTTATCAGTAGGGAAACACTTTAATTAAAAAAGGAAAAAAAAAAAGTGCTGCTCTTCTTCCAAGGGAGTTGAGCAAATTAACTAGCTGACAATTTAAGTGTCATTTACTTATGCGAGCACTGCGGTTACACAGTGATAACAAAAATAGGTATTGCACACAACTACTACCTTCAAAGTGCATTGTGCATTCTGCCAGAATGAGCCACTTTACAGAATGCTTTACAGGATTTGTCCAGAAATTGGCAGTGTCATCTGTAAGTTGATGCCACTTCAGAAATATTTTGGAATAGTGAAGACAAAGTAACTACATGACTTAAATGTATTATATAAAATGTTACGATGTTAACTATCACTGTTATATGGACAAGACGGACATTTACATCATAAAAAAATCACTAAGACCAAGAGCAAAATGCAATGGACCAAAATTTACCTTCTGGAAATTCTTTTGAAGCTGGCTTGAAATAAGTCCTCCATAGAATGTCTATGGTCCCTACAGAGGACTTCTGTCATCAACTGCAACAACACCGGACTCTGAGACAACTCTAAAGCATCTAAAAACTGCAAAAAGATACAACACAAAGTAAGGAGTCACATGGAATCAAGTTAATTCCATTTAACTTTTCCATATCGATCAGAAGCAGATGTATATGTAATCTGCACATGTAAATTCTACAACTGAATAGAAATTTAACCAAGAACTAATAGCAGATTTCCTTAAGGGAACTGAGCTTATCTTTCTAATTCCAGACTCTGTGATATTTAAGTACACACCTACCTCTGCTATATATACATATGCACACACCCCTATGTGATATCTAGACAACTGTTTCAAGGTACAGTTCAACTAGGGTTCTAATTACATAATCATTTCTGAAAGACACTAACCTTCTTAGTGCAGTCCACATAGTTATTGTGCTTCAAGGTTCCTTTGGGAAACTCATCTGAACTCATAGGAAAATTGAAAGCTACAAGTTGATCAAGTGCATTCTTAAGTTCATTAAGTTTTTCTCCAGTCAAATTAGTGAAGAATGGAAGAATTATCACTGCCTGACCCTGAAAGAAAGATAAAAAAGCTTTAAAGGAAAATAAAATTATTCACTAATTACAAAGCATTTAAGGATTACAAAACAATCAGCAGTGGTTATGCTTACTGATTCAAAGTCTCAGAGAATTGAAAGATGCATCATGTAGCTGCTCTTCTTTAGGGTATTTCAGAAAACATCTTTGATCAATACTGAGTGGGAGTTAAAAGCTAATTAACATTTCCTGCCCAACACTGCCATACAGTAGACTTCTGTGATAGTGGATGCTCACTTAAAAAAAAAAAAAAGAAGCAGCCATTGCTTTTATGCATCACCTAGCAGCTAAAGCAAGGTATATCTTGAATGCACAGTGAAGTTCAAAACTATCCACCAAAAGATGGACTGACAGAGCAGCAACCATGCAAAACTATTTTTTAAGTACAAAACTTATAGTCTTCTGGTCTGAAGCATCCACACAGCAACGTGCCCTTGTGACTAAGGCCAATGGTATCCTGGGATGCATCAAAGAGAGCATGGCCAACAGGTCAAGGGAGGACATCCTACCCCCCTCTACCATCCCCTGGTGAGGCCACATCTGGAATACTGTGTCCAATTCTGGGCTCCCCAATTCAAAAAAGACAAGGAACTCCTAGAAAAAGTCCAGCAGAGAGCCACAAAGATGATTAGGTGCCTGGAGCTACTCATGTAGGAGGAAAGTCTGAGTAACCTGGGACTTATGGCTTCAAGCTGCGCCAGGGGAGATTCAGGCTGGACATTAGGAATTACTACTAGTCAGGCACTTGAATGGGCTGGTGGAGGGAGGTGGTGGAGTCACCAATCCTGGTATTCAAGGAACGTTTTAACGTTATGTTGAGGGACATGGTTTATTGAAAACTGTTGGAGATGGGTGGCTGGTCGGACTGGGTGATACTGTGGGTCTTTTCCAGTCTTGGCGATTCTATGATTCCATCACTCTTCAGTCTGGAGAACAGAAGGCTAAGAGACCATCTCATAACTGTTTATAAATATCTGAAGTGTGGGAGGACTCTTTTCAGTGGCATGCAGTAATAAGAACGAGGGGCAAGGGGACAAAACTGGAGCACAGGAAGTTCTATACTAACACAAGGAAGAACTTCTTTATAGCAAGACTGATGGAACACTGGAACAGACTGCCTGGAGGCTTTGTGAAGTCTCCTTCTCTGCAGCTATTCAAGACTCGCCTGGATGCCTATGTGTTTGCCTTACAGCAGGGAACCTGCTTTAGGAGGGGATTGGACTCAAAGAACCGGAACAGGCACCAGAATGGCTGCCCAGGGAGGTGGTGCAGTCGCCATCCCTGGCAGTGTTCAAGAGGCATCTGGATGAGGAGCTGTGAGATATGGTTTAGTGCTTGTGGTAGCAGTGGTAATGAGAAGACAGTGGACTAGATGATCTTACAGGTCGTTTCCAACCTTGTGATTCTATGATTCTATGAACTCTAAAGGTCCCTTCCAACTCCTACAATTCTGTGATTCCGTGTGATTCTGTCATCCTATAACTTCTACTTTCAGTATGCAGTACTCTGTCTCCCTCTCTTGACCAAATCACATATAGCAGTTACTGGTCTGATACAGAGATGGACCTCATTGCTTATTTATAATTTCACATTTAGAAAGTGCCAGTCCATGCTCAAAGCCTGATTAAAAAAATGACACTTTAGAGTTATAAACTATTTGCAACTGACAGTAAATTTTTCATAGAAAAAAAAAAAATGAAGTTACACCCAAAACAAAAGCACAGCATCTGTGACATTGCTTTCTGACTAAAATACAATTATTCACAATTTTTAGGAAGCTGAATAGGGAAATAAAAAAAAAAAAAAAAAAAAAAGGAAGTAATGTCCATCTGCAAACTAAGGTAAAAATTCAACTCTAACAACAGGAGACTTTATCAACCTCTAACATTCTGATCTGGAGAGATCAGGGAAGATACTTAAGTGAGCAACGTACCTTCAGATTTAAGCCTAAATTCTGATCAGTAAGTAGACTGGTATAAGTATCAAAAACAGCTGTAAATGCTTCATGACTGGTATTGAAAGAAACTGAAGAGTCTATCTGGAACGAAAGAGAAGTTAAAAATAAAGATTTGTTTCTGAACTAGTCAGATAAATCCTTATGTTAGTGAACAGTAAAAGCAACCCATGTGCTGTAGAATTATGTTTCCAAAAATCTACTGAATGAACAGAAAGTACATATATGGCGATTCTGGTTTTAGAAGGACTATCAATAAGAATTCTAAAAGCACCTATGCTATACAAACAAGCTTACATGCTGGATATTTTCCAGTTCAAAAATAAACCAAGCTACATCTCAAAGCTAGATTTCCCTGTTAGTCACTTTACTAGCAATGAATACAGCAGTACAATTCACAATATGTGCCCCAAAGCATACCTTCAAAAAGATTCAGGTTGAAAATAATGACATTTATAATTTCAAATGTCCTCAAGTAAGTGAATATTTGTGTGCTTAAACGCAGCTACTTTTACAAGTTCCTAAAAAGAATGGGCTAAGTAGGTAAATTCTGTCTTCACAATAGAAAAAAAAAAAAAAAAAACAAAAAAAAAACAAACACAACAAAACCAACACTAAGCAACACCCCAATATAACCAAAGTTACATTGGTCCTAAGAATCAAAACCTTTCTGCACAATATTGATTTAGGCTGCTTTGTTGTGACTTTCTAGATGCCAGCAAGGAAGAAGGAATGGTACCAGAGGCTGTTCATTTTCTAAGTTTCTCTCCATGCTTGTGTCAATTCTCCAGAAGGCAGAAAAGCAGAAAAACATGTGAACAGCTAAAATAAGAAAGCCGGCGGGGAGAAGAGCAAAATCCAGTAATTTCTGCCTGTCCAAATATTTTTTGTACTTTGCAAAAAAAAAAACAAAAAAACAAAAAAAAACACCAATTAAGCAGACTGTCATTACTCAGCTTTTTTTTTTTTTTTTCCTTCGTTTTTTTTCCCCCCAGATATAAGAGAAACAAAGAAAACCATTCCTGTAAGCTATATTCTACAGAATTAGAAAAGTTACCTGGCCATTACAAAACAATGCATACCTGGAGAACTTTTGCCAGCAGAGTCAAGACTGCCATTTTGCTCTCAGAAGATGCACCTTTGGCCCACCAACTGTCAAGCCTCTTCCAGTTTCTCAGTACTGCTGTGACCAGTTTTACTCCTTGCTGCTTGCGTATGGTACGCTCCCTAAAACTCTGATCTAACATGCCATTCAAAATGCTTCCAACCTGAAAAGAAAAGCAACAGAGATTCTTGCCTTCCAAGCAACACGACGATACTATCTCCTAACTGTTATGGTCAGTCATGGAGAAGAACAAAAAACCAAATCACAGATTCAGGAGAAAGTCAACCAAAAAGTGCTAATTCAGGGAAGACGATGAATATCCTGTCAGCTTCAGACAGATCTGTTTGTCTGAGTTACCATCTGTCCTAAAAGCACCGAAATTAGAAGCACCCCCCTAATTTGACTTTGTGAAAAAGCTGAAGATGGGATCTAAAATTAGAAAATCTTAATTCTATTCCAAATCCTTAATTAAAACTACACTTAACAGAAAGAACTTAGTAAAGGAACTTTCAAATTAAGTCAGCTAACACATCAGGGGAGGATTTTCAATTTACTGCATCACACAGCAATGCTAGATTTAAATCTCAACAGGATACAGGAGTCACTGTGTAGGTATTTAGAAGCACCTACTTTTCAAAAAGAGACACCTACCATGCTCCTTCCTGTTTAAATCAAACACCAATGCATTTTGTGTGAATACAGAGAAACAAATAATAACCCAGAGTAACTTTGAGGATCAGTATTTGAAAATACAAGTTAGCACGGAACTGAGAAATAGGAGAGTCACATATATAACTTAATTGCATAAACTCTGAAAACAGAAATAAAACTTCAAACAAGTTATGAACAAGTACATTTCAATCCTCTTCCTTTAACAGTTTAAGATGTGACAAATTACTACTTATCACCAACTTCTAAGCCTGAATTCTGCATTTTCCTCTATATTAGTTAGCAATTCAACTGGATTATTGTCATCAGGATTGTGATTTCAGTGAATATGTATGGGTACATTAAATATATATTTTTTTTTCTTACCAAACTAAACAATCACATAAAACTGAATAAATGCCTTAATCAAAGGACTGTATTACTCATTAATCTTTCACAATGCAGCCCTTTACATAGAGCACAAAAATGGGAACGATCAGACTTGCTTTGAAAGGATATTCTTCAGATGAAAAACTATGCAAAATTCCTGAAATTCATAGAGTTCAGAGTAATTAACAGGCAAGCATTTTCCACTCAAATCAGGTTGCCAAGGACCATGAAGTCAGTGCCAACAGGCTGTAACCCAAAACAAAACAAAGCAAACAAAAAAAAAGCACAAAATAAACCACTAAAAAGCCCTATCAATACCATGCTTCCCAAGTACAACTGAAGACACTCAGTTACATCCAACCATAACAAAGAAGCATTACTTCTTATTTGAAAGGACAAATTCATATGGAAATGTTAGAAGTTTAATACCATTTGGGGATTGCTGACAGATGATTCCATAAGCTGGATTACTATCACATCCAGATTTTTTAGCAGCTGCTGATTAATGGTGTCTGAGAACAGGCTGTAGAAATACTGTCCATGAGAAAAATTGACAAAGTTTCTCTCTGAGGCTTCAGATAATGGCACAGATAACACCACCGAGTTCAACAGCAGACTTACTAGTTCCTCACACTGTAAAATGTAAGACAGCACCAGAGTTTATCTCAAATGTATTAAATTTCACAAATTTCCTGGAAAAAAAAAACAAAACAACAAAAACGCCCCCCCAAAAAACAACCAAAACCAACCACACTGCCTTTTTTAAAAAAGCTCCCATCTCAAATGGTTTCATGTTACCATGAAATACAGTAATAAAGCATAAACAAAATACTGAAATGCTTGCTACTTAAAATTTCCCTTTGTCCCTTGATTAAGCCAGAGCGCATTTGCAGCTTCTCTGTAGGAGTATGAATAAAGCTTTGTTTCCTAAAATATATATATTCTGGTTATTCTATAGGATAGTTCCTGAAAATAGAAAGTGGGGATTAAGTATTCAGATTGGAGAACCACATCCTACCTGGTCATCAATGGCAAAGGCAAGCTGCAGGAGTCTGTCAGCTAATCGCTTACTGCTGATGTCTACTGCTGGAAGAGAGCTCCTTTCACTCCCAGGTGCAATGCCTTTATAAACAACTGAAAGAAGCTTAGAGGCAATTGAGGGATGAGGCCTTTCACCCTATAGGAAAAAAAAAGTGCCAATGAATATAAGCTGAAAAAATAACACAAACACTTTTTAATTTATCTGTCTAGGTAACAGAAACACAAATTCCAAGCCAATTTCACTGGAACAGGCTGCCCAGGGAGGTGGTGGAGTCTCCTTCTCTGGAGATGTTCAAGACCTGCCTGGACGCCTACCTGTGCGACCTGCTGTAGGGAACCTGCTTTGGAAGGGGGGTTGGACTCGATGATCTCTGGAGGTCCCTTCCAACCCCTACAATTCTGTGATTTCTCATAAAGCAATGCAAATACATACAAGACTCCTTTCTAATTGAACAGCAAAGCTTTTAATCAAATTGTGCAGCGCACAAGGTTCAAAACAATTTTTGAAACATTTCCAAATGATTCAGATCTGAAAAAAATCTGGGAGAGGTGAACAATACTACAGGAACAAAATGAAAAGCTCAATGAGAGTGGGTTAGCTTTAGGAGGTAAGCCACGCAGTTCCTTGAGAACTGCTGTGCTATAATCTCAATTCTAGATTCTCAGACATAAAAGATGGATGGCAAGTACACACAGAAATGAAATGGGTTTGTTACTTGCCAAATGTAGCCACATGCTTAGCAGCTGACAAATTCTTTCAGTACTTATGCCTCCTGCTTAATGTTTTCTTTAAATTGCCCAAATTGTTTGACTACAATCAGAAACTTATTAGAAATAATAATTCTGAGCAATGTAACCTACACCCTCATCCCTAACTGCTCTCTATCCTGTTTTCCTGCAACTCAGACCCACTGCATTGCTTCTGATCAGCCAATGGACATTCCTGTCCTTGGAAAAAAGTTCACCCTTTCCAGTGTTCCAGAGACTTGGTGCAACATTTCTTCACAGCACAAACGGTCTTACACAAAACAAGATACTGCTTTTTGGATTGCAGAATTGCTATTTAAAAACACGTCTCAGGATTTTTGAGGATCAAAGAAAATGTGCTCCTACAAAGCTCAATGAAAGCAAAAATTTGGGGTAGATTCTAGTTGCCTCCAGGCCCTAGAAACTAGAGGAAGACAGACATAATGACAAAGACTGTTCACACCTCAATATTATGCCACCCAGATTTGTAGAATAGGCATAAAGCATTTATTTCTGGTCCCATTCAACATCAGCTTTTCACTGTTGATCTCATTTCACATAAATTTACCCAATCCGTTCTCAGTTTTCATATTACACTTTTACATGTGTAAAGCTTTTATCTTTATAAAAATATTCAGAATTAATTTCTGGATAAACAGTTACCTGATTGTGAAGAACAGAATGAAGCAGACCAGATTTCTGGAGTTGCTTGCAGGCAGAAAGAACAGCACTAAACCTAACTTGATCAAAACGCTCATCTGAATTAAACAGATCAACAGAAAAAAGGTCCTCAAAGCTAATAAGAAAAGAGAAGCAATAATGTTAGAGTGGTGGAGATACCTATTTGCAACTGTACAGAATATCATTTATTTCGCACTTCTCATTTCAATTTCATTTGTTCTGAGCACTTGCTTACTAAAAAGCTCCTACTTACCTCTGTGGGGTGATTCTTTTTCTTAAACATAATTGCAAGTTTTCTTTATAGGGAGATTTCATCAAAGCTTTCAAGAGCCTCACTGATATATCTGGGAGATTTTTCATGACTTGTACATCAGCTGTATTAAATCCTATATGTGATGGATCACACACTGTCATCACCAGAAGCTCTACAAAATTTGCATTAAGCAATTCCTTCTCAAGTAGCTAGAAAGAATAAAACATTAAAAGAAAATTTAAGGAATCCTAAAAGCATTCGGAACTATTTTACTCTTCATTACTTAGCATTGCTCCCTTTAGCTAGAAGGAAACATAACATGCAACATTAACTATTCTAGTGAAATGGCATTATCTTTCTTCGATTAAATATCTGGATTTCAATGAATTGTACTAATGCATAGAAATAAAGTATCTATAAAAATACATAGGATGTATGCTATCAAATTGGAATTGAAATCTTTTTATATCCACATAGGCCTATTTCAGTCTTGATCATACATCTGTAATCACTTGGAAATCCAGATGTACATCCGTGTGCACACCATTAAACATTTACTTAAAACAAAACACAGTCTCAGAACTATATCTGGCACTGTATATTTCACAAATACTATATTCTATTGCTTTAATTATGGTTTGCATTACATCCAAGCTAGGCAAGTTAAGAGATCTGAATATTTTTTTCTGAATTCAAGAAAAAATTGCCACAATGTCACTTTTTGATTTAAGTAACTATTGCCTTGACAAACTTAAGGCAATCAGGACTCCTGAAAAAATATTCATTGCAAGTACTCTATGCAGAACAATCTCACAGTCAATTTCTTTACTGAAATATATAGATTCACCCCTCTATTCAAAACTATGTCAACCACTAAAATTGATCTTTGCAGCATACTTTCTCTCTTACATGCAAAGATTGTAACAGCTGGTGATGCTTAGTTACCAATCTGAAACAAAGCACCACTAAGGATAAGATATCCAGCAAATTAACCCCACTGTGAAAAAAATCAATCTAATTGCATATACAATTTGTATCTTTTACTCACTACAGATTTCACTGCCTACCTTCCAGAAATCCTGCTGGCATGTTTCCAGGATCATGGTGACAAACTCCATGATTCGCACGATAATTGTACACTTACTGTAATTATACACTTCTTTCTCTTGAGGACTGAATATGTTGCCTCTCGATCTGCAATCAAAGCACCGCTCTGCTGCATGAATATCATGCAAGGCAATAGTTTCAAGGAAGAAATCCACTGCTTCCAAGAATGAGGACCTGTCATTTACACCTACGGAGAATCACAGTAAGCAAAAATGATATAGCAGCTCACAACTTTTCTATATATTGTTTTACATAAGGAAGAAAACAGTTGTGTTGAGATAATGAACAGAAAAACTACAGCGTCTCACACGAGTACTTCCTGAAAGCTGTATGTAATTTGCAAATATTAACATTCTGGTCAGTGAAGCGTAGCTTTCTAATTACTGATCACTATAAGCATGTAATTATCAATGATCATTCAGGCACATGTAATAAGGGTGAAAGTTTCAAATCTATAGCTTTGAATAGCTTGGCTGTATACTAACTGCATCTGTATGGGAACTGCTGAGTCACAGCCTGAACCTGTGATCACCTGAGGCGAGCCATGAGTCAGCCAGAGGAGCACAGGTGAAGGCAATTCATCTGTGCTGCTGGAAGGGATGGAGCCTGGCTCCACCCCTGCTAGACCTATTTAAGAGCTGGCTACCCTTCTTCTGGTGCTTTCTGTAGGTAAGCCTTCCATTTATTCTCCTTATTATCCTAGTCTATTTTGCCTAACTCTCTTGTGATTATAACATCTTAATATCCATTGATTATACAGCATCTAATAAAGATCTTATAATATTGTTTTAATAAAGACAGAGATGACACAGGCAGACTACCTACTATATGCGGGAGACTTTTATGCAATTGTGCTGTCAGTGATGAAAAGTATTTTGGTCAGAAGTGAAGGAAACATTAAGAAAACCTCTTGGTTAAGACTCAGTGTTTACATAAGGTATTACAATCAAATGCAAAGCAGTTCAAGCTGAAGCATCAGAAATTGACTTAAAGGCTTGAAGTAAAAAGGGGACTTCTTCCATTGCTTTCTCATAGCTCCCTCCAGAAAGTTAAAGTTACAGCATTAACAAAATACTTCATAAGGAAAAAAAAAAAAACACACAACAAACCAAGAACACAACTGTCATTGAGATCTTTGAGATAGTCTGTAAAATTCATTAATTCCATATTTGAGACAAAGGCTTCAAGTCTGAGGTGGGAACTCCTCCTGGAGCTACTCCTCTGTAACAGGCATGACTCACCGTAATGCAACTGTTAATCACTCACCCAGTATTTCATGAGGCTTGATCATTCGCAGCTCAAAGAAAGTATTGTAGCAGTCCAGTGCTGCTAAGAACATATCCATCCACCGCATGACAGTTGGTAAACGAAAGGGCTCCTGCATATTACAGAGTGTTGGCTGAGAAAGAATCCCAGATGGGCTTTTGGCATCACTGCCACCTCCTTCAAATTTGTTAATAAGGAAAGAAACGTCTTTCTTTTTTAAAACATCAGCCAGCCAAGAAGATGGAGAATTGTTTCCTGATAGAAGTAAAAACACATTTGAATTCTATAGGAAAATAACTCATTTCCAAGTAACAAGGAATTGCAGGCAAATGGACTATCACAGTCAAATTTTGTGTTTTCGTTTGGATCTTCTAGTATAGAAGTTATCATACCACTGAAGTTAACCACCAGGAAGAGGCTAATCTACAAGCTGCTCTCACTATTTCCCAGTCAGCAAATGCTGCTTTCATAGCAATACGCAACAGTAGCCCCAGGCCCAGAAGTTCTTTTTCCTGACCAGAAGGAAGTCTTCAACAAATGTCTCTTCCATGCCCACAACCCCAACCCAAAACCTGTGATTCTCACATTTGCTTTCCAACATTAGCACCTAAATAGCAGTGAGGAGACATTTACTTCAAAAGTATTTTTTCTAAGAATATATTGCCCAGAAAATGTATAGAAAAGAAATGCACAGCATTTAGAAAGCAAGAATCACAGAATCCTAGAATCATCTGAATTGAAAGGAACCTTTAAAGGTCATTTAGTCCAAATGCCCTGCAATGAACAGGGATACCTACAACTAGATCAGGTTGTTCAGAGCCCCGTCCAGTCTGGCCTTGAGTGTCTCCAACAGAGGCTTCCAGCACTTCTCTCAGCAACCTGTGCCAGTGCCTCACCACCCTTACTGTAAAAAAACCTTTCTTTCTTACATCCAGTCTAAATCACCCCTCTTTTAGTTTGAAACCATTTCCCCTTGTCCTATCACAACAGATCCTGCTAAAGAGTGTCCCTTTCCTTCTTATAGCCCCCCCTTTAGATACTGAAAAGGCTGCTCTCAGGTCTTCCCAGATCCTTCTCATCTCCAGGCTGAACAGCCTCAGCTCTCTCAGCCTGTCAACATAGGAAAGGTGTTTCATTCCTTGCATGTTTGTGTGGCCTTGCTCTGGATGCGCTCCAACAGGTTTATGACTCTCCTGTACCGAGGACTCTACATCTGGACTCCAGGTGAGGTCACACTAGCTCAGAATAGAGGGGCAGGATCACCTCACTCACCCTGCTGACCACACTTCTTTTGATGCAGACCAGTATATATAGTTTTCTGGGCTGCAAGGCTGCACACTGCTGGCTCAGGTCAACTTTACCATCCACTAGTACTCCCAAGTCCTTCTCAGCAGGGCTGTGTTCCATCCTTACATCCCCCAGCTTGTACTGATAGTGAGGGTTGCAATGACCCAGGTGCAAGACTCTGCACTTAGATTTGTTGAACCTCACAAGGTTCACCTGGACCCACTGCTCAAGCCTGTCTACATCTCTCTGGATGGCATTCCTCCCCTCTGGAGTATCAACCAGACCACACAGCTTATAGTCATCAGCAAACTTTGCTGAGGGTGCATTCAACCCCAGTGTCAATGTCACTGATGAGGTAATAATATAATGCAACTTATAATACCTGGTAATAAAGGAACAAATTCATAAAAGAGCTCCATGGCTTTATGTCGACACTCCGTCTGAGGTCGTCCACATTGCACTAAGAGCCACATGACAACATCCTGAAGGCACACTGACTTAGTAGCTGGAAATCCCCTAAACAAGAGTATTTGGAATTAATAGTATTCATGACATCTAACAAGAAACTGTCATCTTCCAGTTGAAAAATAAATAAATAAATAAAAATCAGTGTTTCATGAGCATTACGTACATCCTTTTTATCTGTCTTACCAAACCCACATGCATTATAAGGAAGAGCTCTTCCACAAGCATAGCCTACACTGCTTTTTCTTTTTCCCCACTCTGATTTGAAGTCCTAGAGAGCCATCTTTATATCAACAGTTTAAAAAACAAAACCAGGTCTCTTTCTTTCTTTCTTTCTTTTTGTAACAAATGAAGACAAAAGTGATTTAAATTATAACCCAAATTTTCCTCTCCGTTCACTACATGTAAGCTCAGACACATCTCAGATTCTACTTGCCAGTTTCTGTAGGTTACAGAACAGTTTGGGTCAAAAAGGACTTCAGGATATTTCTAAGTCCAGCCTTCTGCTTAAAAGAGAGTCCGCTGTGTAATCAGAACATCTACCGTGATACTGAATCCACTCTTGCTTTTTCCACTTTTCTTGTCATGTCTCTATTTGCTATCTATAACATCCTACTGTAGGTAGTCCTACTCCTGCTAATACTTACAGCAATAATAAAAGTTTTAGAAGAACTTTCCTCCACTACCAACATTATTTTGAACATAACTGTGTGAGAAACATGCTTTTCTTCTCTTTTCTTCCATCCATTCAAAATGAAAGGAAGCTATCCATTCTGAGCTCACCACACCAGATGAAAGAATGACTATTATGATCCTCTAAGATCACATCAAGCATTTCCCTCCAGTGGTTCAACAGACGTATTAGCAGAAAAGAGAATTTCTCCTCCGACACTGTGAGAGTATACATCCATTAGTGGCAGTCACAGGAGGAATTCCCTATCCAGAATCACTGTTCAAGAGGTGTATTATTCAAAAAACAAGAGTGTCAAACTGCTGACCGTGGCACCCGCCGTTTTCCTTCCTTGTTCAGAGCAGGTGCTTTATGCTTGATTATGCGCTTCAGGTGATTAATAGCATCACAACATTGTTGGGTGGTACCTGTTAGAAGGAGAGAATATGCATTTATGCATCTATAAATAATACCTCCATTAATTTAACACATTTATCACCACAGAAATAGTGCAAGAGGCTGACACACACAGGATGTTTGTTACCTACACCATTCTCTGCTACAGCAATTTTTTCAAGGTTGAAGGACAAGACCACAAAACAGCAGAGTGGCCTCTGCTATAAAAACATATATTCTTCTTTTTGCTCTTACACTTAAACAGTAAACTGTTTCCACAAAATATTTATTTGGGGGCTATTTCTGTGATATCCCCACCTGTTTCTCTGAAAGAAATTAAGCTTCGTAACATGAAATTTTGGCTGTTTTAATTTTTATTAATTGATGAAAGCCAGAGCATGAGGAAAAAGAAAAGCAGATTTACTGGATACTGAAGAATCATATGTATTGTGGAGGAGGTGACAGAATCTTCATGCATGCTGTCTTACAGAATAATCACATAGCAACCAAGAATAACAGAATGATAAAAAATATTCCATAGATTATAGAGAAATTGCCACTTTTTGAGAACTGTGTTTGTCTTAAAAGAACAGACTTCTAAATTCTTATCAAGCTACATTTTCACATCATGCAACTATAAAATTAGATCTCACATCATAAATACTATCAGTATTTATTACTGTTACTATAAAGGTGTATATCATAGCAAACATGAAAAATGTTCTTTTAATTAAGCATTAAAAAAATCTTCCACATTTACCTGTTGCAAGGAGTTGACATAAACAGTTTTTAACTAGATATCAAATTAGCTCTCTACCATAAAAAACTGTTGCAAAGTAGGCACATTCCCTTCTCCCACAGTTAATTCATGGTTTTCTTTATTTTTTCTTTTTCTTTTTCTTTTTTTTTTTTAAATAAAAATTGAACTGGAACACTTTTGTTAGTTGTAGTTAATTATAGCTTACCCAATGATTTCTCATCTGTATGGGTTAAAGCCAGACTTTCCAGAAATACCACCAATGCTTCAAACACGAACTGTTCCACTAGAGAATTCTCTTCCCTTTAAAATCAGAAATAAATGACAGGAAACTTGTGTAGAAGCACTGATTACAAAATTATAATTAAAAACAAATTAAAATGCTGCAGAAATAAACTGCACAAGACACCTACATAAAAAAACACACCAAAACCATCTACAAGAGTGGCAGTAAAGACTTACTGAGTGCTTTTAAAAGACAAATAACTCACCATAAATCTGTGATAAAAATTTATAATTAAATCAAAGAATAATCTCAACAACACAGTTTCACAGCTGTTGTATACATGAATAGAATGAGTGTGAGTAGATGACTGTTTGGATCTTACACTGAATTCTTTTCACCTCCTTGACCTTTTAGTTCAAGTTGGTTACAGTGCCAAGCTCTGTTTACTCACCTAAATTCTCTGTAGATGCTGTTAAAAGCCAGCGCTGCACCAAGTCTCTTGAAAGCACTGGGATGAAGAGCAAGACTATATAATCTTTTAAAAAGAGACTTGGTGTTTGCTGGGCTTTTCTCCTGCTGTCTCGGTGTTGTCTGCTTAATAGACCACTTCAAAAATTCTCGTACACACTGACCACAGAAATCTCTCAGAGTGCTGTCAACTGGATCCACTATGCCACTCTGCAATTAAGCAAGATAATTTCATTGCAAGAATGAAAAAAGAAAAAAAAAAACCAACAAACCCACAACATTTTTTAGTGCAGTGTTAGAGCAGCTTACAGAATTTTTCTTTAAGTAGTTTAAAAATGCGCTTAATTTCCCAGAAATAAAGCTTCAGAACTCATATGGTCCAGAGGAAGGACAGCATTTCCAGCCCTCACAGCACTGGATTCAGCCTCAAAGATTCGGGCTTCTCTTCCCATCTCAGTCGGAGCTTCTAAATTGGTTAGGTAGCTGAGGCATTCCATTTTCTGATAAGCCTGTTTTCTCTGCATTAGAGACACTGTGCTAACACTGACTTTCCTCTACAAAAAGTACCCTGAAACCTTCAGACCTTCAGGTCAGTGCAAAAATAAATAAATAAATAAATAGATAGATAAATACATAAATAAAATTTAAAGCTTTTTCACCTAGCGAAATCAAAGAAGCATAAAGTAAAATTAAACACACATCACAAGCAACTTTCCTTCAGGCTTGGGAAAAAATGGTATTCTAGTAGTTCCTTGTATACACTGATTATGAAAAGAGCATTTCATTACTCTTACATAGACCATGAAGACACCAGCTGCCTTCTGACAGTGTCAAAGTAACAGGAAAAAGTCATCAAAGTCACAGTTGAGAATCACAAAATGGTCATAAAATTGATAAATTGTTAACCTTTATTCTGAAAAATAAGCAGCTATTATAATAGTGTATATGTTCTTGCTTCTTTCAGTAGTACAGTGATGCTAGTTAAAAAACAAAGTCACATGGCACAGAAAAAAAGAAATAGGAAGACTTATGACCTACCAAGATAGCTTCCAGAAATGTCACTGTATCTTCACTTTCAAATTTCTTGTTGTTTGTAAACCAGTGAATGAGCTGCATGACTAAAGGCTCATACAACTGTCTCGTTACCTGAAAATACAAAAAGCCAACTACATTTCTAGGATTAACATGTTTCTCCATTATTCTGCTACTCAAAATGTGTAAGAACAAAAAAATACTTTTTCAAAAAGGGTCTGTAAAATGAATAATCTGCTTCATGTAACTTTTCCGCATGAAAGGATTAAAAAAAAAATAAGAACAATAGATCTGGTTTGCTGTTTTCTATTTAACTAGTCTCAAAAGATCTCCAAGCTTACTTTCAATAAAAAACTTTGAAGCAGGTACAGAATATTACTAACCACTGACTGATATACTGATATACAGCCAGAGAAACAGGAAAGCTTGCTTTTAAGCTGTATTTTGATCTCATAAAAATCTCTCTCAATCCTAACCCTTTAAGTTATTCTAATCTGATAGATTTCAACAGTTCTACCTTGTAAGTTAACCTGATTAAATAATGCCACACTACAACATGAAGAACCATTCAGTAGATTTGCATGCGCATGGATGTATGTTTGTAATACAATACACAATGACTATGCATTGGTTTGTACCAACAGATATTATCTATTCCAATTTACATTCAGCCATATGGCAGCAGAAAGGGTTTCACCTAAATGGGTAACATAATATCCCATACACTGTAACAGAACTCTTTGGTATAAAAATTAAATCCAAATGCCAGGCATTTGGCCCCAGTGGTCTGAAGAGGCACCTATCACCTATAAATTCAGTAGAGCTGAACCTACGTGCCATACAGACTTCTCTTTTGTTGTAGGTAAGGAGGATAAATATCAAGTTGAGATATTTGAATTCAATATTTCTTCCTCAGCTACCAATAATGCAGATACAATCTCCCAGATGCCATTTTTGAAGACTGTAGCTTTGTGCTCATTCAACAGCGAATGAATCAATTTCTCCCCAGATTAACTTATTACAGAAAAATCCAAAAAACAAATACAGTAATGAAGAACAGTTAATACGACAAACTCTTGGAATTAATCTTGGAATTTCATTCCTAAGACATTCCTATATACGTACACTGCTATCACTCAGGACTGCACTCCATTACTGAAGTATTTGAAAAGGCTCCTATCCCCCTCTACAGAAACCCTGGAGAACTATCCCTAAAGTGGAATTTCAGCTTAAAAACATGCATTATAATTGAAATTAAAAAGATCATGTGTAGGATTACTCTCTGAGAATAACTTGTAAACAAATTTATAGATTAATTTCTATGCACAGAGGTATTTGAAACAAACTAAAATGCTTAGGAGTAATTATTTTTACCTGGTCTACATCACAGGCAAGACGAAGCAGTACTGGAAATATTCGTTTGTATAACTGATACATGGGTGGAGGACCTCGTTGTCTTTCTGGCATCTGAGATGCTTTCCCCAGCATATATGCAACAATGCTATGTAGCAGTTCACATGCTGCAACCTGAAATTGAAAAATCCCTGTGGAAGTAAAGGATGCATAACCAAAGGCAAGACAAAATTGTGGGCAGGAGGAAAAGAGTCAAAAGAAAGGATGTACTTGAAAAAATACTTCTATCTGTGCAAAAGTCACTTTCAGAAAGAGATTGTGTCTATGCAAATGATCGGCACACGCTCTACTTGATCTCACTCCTGATATTTTAGAGTCTCTGTGATGTGCAGTCACTTTCCAAAGGAGAAAATGCATCTCTAGAGAAGTCACCCTCATTGTGTGTTTGGGGATATCAATATCTCAACCCAGCAGAGAAGCAAGGTATTTACTTCTGTACTCTGCTGGACTGAGCCCACAAACTCACAAGGAAGACATGGGAAGGACATTAAGCAACAACAAAGATCAGTTATTTTAAAACTTTCATTTTTATCCTAAGTCTAACTCAAAAAGGCACAGTGCTGTCTGACAGCACTTATAGCAACGTTTGTTCTTTAGGTTTTAAACAATCAGAATAATAGTATCATGAATCAGCACAGAAGCAGCACATTTGTACCTCTGAACTGATTAAAACAGGCCTTCCTTAACAAGGAAGGCACTACTTTATGCAGTACTTCTCAGCTAGCATAAACAAAGACACATGTGGACATCAATACCTTTGTTTGTCTGTCACTTGCAGAAAGAGCCAGGTCAGTCACACGAGGCAGAAACACATCCAAGTAGATGACAGGCTTCATGTCTGCAAATGGCACAGCAAAGCTCAGGTGGTTCTCGGTGTCCCAGGACACACATTTCTTCATCATCTCTTCTGCAGAGGTGGCTAAAGCATTTGGAAAATATCAGAACAAAAAAATAAGTGTTGTGTAATACAGATCAGATAAGCAGATCCAACATAAAGACCCCATCAGTTGCACAGAGAACAACCACACCTGTGGCTCTGTCCTCCAAGGTACTTCAGGGAAAACTGCCATACTTCCTTCAGACCCTGTACCATCATTAAGGTTGGAAAAGACCTCTAATTTCCTCTAGTCCAACCATCAGCATATCCTCATCATGACCACTAACCGCAGCCCTCAGTGCCACACCCACACAACACCTCCAGGGATTGTGACTCTACCACCTCCCTGGGCAACCTGTTCTAATTCGCCACCACTATTGCTGAAAAGACATTTTTCCTAATATCCAACCTGAACCTCCCCAGTACAACTTAAAGGCCATTACTTATCATCCTGTCATTTTGCAGAAATAAAATTGTTCTTAAAAGCAGAAAAGACAAATTTAAACATTAAAAGTTCTAACACCTGGATCAGCTAAAACCATGGTGCACCTTAAACTGACAAGTCAAGAAGTAAACTTACAGTTTTACACAGCTCACAGGTCACAAAAGCGAATTAAGCAAGAATCATTGTAAGGAGATGGGAACAAGTGGTTGAGGAATTGTAAACTATGAGAGATTTCAAAACAGTTTTACAGCTAGAGAGTGAAAGTGGGGTATGAGTAAATAAAACCATATACTCATATGTGGGTGATTTTTCTTCCTTTAATGTGAGATTTCTACGCAGGTTTTTGCGTTCTGTAAGTTAGTTAATACTCTGTTCTCTTTAACTTCGAAATTCAATAACAGCAGTTTTGTCAAAATAAATAAATAGTTTTCCTTGAAAAACTCATGCATTCTCAAAATGGTGTTCAGATGTCACTAAACTTAACTTTCAAGAGACAGAGCAGAGGCATATAAATATTTTTAGGTTACCCACCCGTAATTAAGTTGTGGTTGATCTGCCCTCCTAAAGAGCCAAGAAGGCGAGCCACTCTAGTTCTTACTGCTTCCAAGGAGGGATTGTCATCCTGAATAATTCAGAAGATTGATATTAATGAAGGAAGAATTATGTCTATCTACAGATGAATTCGTTGACAGAGTGAATAAAGGATTAATAGCACTTACTAGCGTATGGATAAAGAAGGAACAGTAAAGAAAAGAGAAGGAGCAGCATCAAACAAAAAAGCACCATTAATTTCAATAAGCAGAAGGAAACACTGGAAAACAGCTTCAAGACATTCCGTGGCCTTTCAGTCACACTTCTCAAGTAATGGTTAAAATTTTATCAGCACAGGTAAAATGTAATAATCTAAAGTGATAAGAAATCTGAAGTAAAAATTACACTTTTCACTTTAACCCAAGATCCTAAAATTTACATTTTTAACAGCCTGCGTGGGATATAAAATTTCTTTATTTTGTTTAAAGACTACTAAGTTGGAAAGAGTTACATAATACATGTATTAGAAGCAATTATTTGTTTCACACCTAAAAGTAAGTTTGCACCTGGCATATACAAATAAGACTACACTTTTTTGGAGCTACTTGAGAAGACACTGGTCAAAATGACTGGTATGTTTGACTTCTAAGACTGAACCTGTCCACAAGGTAATAACAACAGAAAGTTACACATTCAAATAGCAAGTATGCACAAATAGCATTTTGTGCGTGCAAACTAATATCTGATGTGTATGCAGTTAAACTGTTAAGTCAGAATCAATACCAGACTAATATATAATGAAACCAAACAGATTTCTGGAAGTTCCCTTTCCCTGCATCTCTCTCATTCTCACCCTACAATGTGACACCTTTCCAACTGTGTTGGTGTGATGGCACTATGAGCCACACTGTTAAACAGGTTTCAACAAATTGACTGATGTAAAGTAAAAAATAACCCCGAGAAAAAGAGAAACATATGAGAGAGGATGAGATGCACTGCAAAGTGATTAATTCACTTTCAACTCTAAAAAGCATCAATGTTCTTACCAATGAAGAAGTTTTTGCTTTTCTTAAACGCTGTATCACAATTTTGTTAAATCCTTTCTGGGCTGCTCGGGAAAGCTTCCTTACTTCCCAGTTATTTTGGGGTTCAACTGATTAAAAAAAAGCAACATATAAATATTATCTAAGTATACCTGCACCTCATGCATGTACTCGTGGTTTTTTAAAACAAATGACCACAAGAAACAACAGCAACAAAACCACTGAAATCTTAGTTCAAAAATAATGGTGAACTTCAGGGGCTAAAAGAAATGATACTTTTCCAACTATAAGAACAATATAGACTAAAAAGAATGTCACATTCAAGTCTCTAAGCATAACCATGAAGAATTAATTGCCCATACATACCTGCAGTTGCAGAGCTTTTCAAATAACCATCAAGAAGAGGTAGCACATCCTTGTAATAAGGTTGCATGATATGCCTGGGGATGTGAGCTGACCAATCTTCCAAAGCATCCAGTCCCAGATCAGCCATTGGTGTACAGCTAAGGCCCAGCTTAAATGCATTCTGTGTGTCAAATGTAAAACCATTAGTTCTCCTTTTTAATGAGTATTATAATTTAAAGGAGATACCATATTTGCAAGCTCTGAGCTTATAAAACATCTTCCTTCCTAGCAACTTTTGTCGGCTCAATTTCTCACTGAAAATCAGCACAGGACATATCTGTTCTATTGTAATGCAGGCACTAACAGAGTCAGTCAAGTACAAAGGCATACTCAGACAATTTACTTCTTTATCCAGAAAACCAACCCATTTCTACTTTGTCACGCTGGAGATAATGCAAAGTTTGACAGTTACTAACTTTGCTCCAAAAATTTGGTACATGTTTTAGAAGGAAAAAAAAAGTTAACTATACATCACTTTGACCTACCTGCAGTGCAGGAATATATGCTTTGATATCAAGCATGATGATGTCATGGGGTAAAGAGAGTAAAAAATTTAGACAGGATGCCAGCAACTCATCTTTATACTGTTTCATTTTTGCTGTAACCTAAAATTCAGAAAAATATACCAAGAACAGTCATAAACTTTGAGGTCTTGATATTACCTATATTAACATCCACGTAAAATACACAACTCAAAAACAATACTGGAATGTAATCCACCCGCAGATGTTTATCATGAAGTACTTAATGCACAATTACCTTGACGCACAAATGAGAAACAACTCAGTGACCAATATACTGTTACTGATACTGAGAACAAACACAGGAAGATTTTAAAACCCTCCTATACTGTAAAATTCAAACAGCTGGAGTACTGCTATTATATATATTGTAAGATTTTTAAGAAGATGCAATTTTGACAGAGTAATTTATGCTTATTTTCAGATAAGTAAGCTAGCCAGCAAAATAACCTACCTCTTTCCCAAACTTTGCAAACAGGGCAAAGCAAGAACTCTTTTCAGGGTCTTCAGTAGCTTTTCTGAGACTCTTTGGACTGACACCCTACCAACAGAATCCACAGATCAACAGTGTTAAAATCTGTAGTAACGTAGCACAAACATAAAATACAAGTTGAACTCACAACAAATCTGTAACTAAGGAACTCTTCATCACTGAAAACTTAAATGTATGTTTATTCTCTCAAAGCTTAGTAGTACCACAAACACTTAATTTTCTACTTCCCTTTTCCTTCAATAAGTCATAAAAGAAAGAGAAAATCTCCAAGTGTGAATGTGCAGGTGGCAAGCAAGCAGCTCACGACAGCATCTACAGTACCAACATATTTATTGGGAATCAATTTTGCTTCACTTGGCACTATTACCAGCAGCAGGAAGAACAGTTCTGTGGGGAGCTACACAATATGGGATGAAACACTGTCACTGTACAATAGCTGTCATATCAGAAATAGCACAAAACATTGAAAGCCAGTGGGTAACTTATAATAAACTTTTGGCACTGCACATACATGCATAAAAGACTTATATAAAGAACTGTCCCACCAGTAATGAAACACTCTACATCTCCAATGGGAAAAGACATCTCACCTCAAAGTATTTTATTTTTTTGGCAATCTTCATTGTAACAGAAAGCAGCTTGTAGAATCCACTGATAAGAGGTAGTCTCGTTGAATGTATAATAAGCTCGTAACCAAAGGAATACACCCAAGGCTGAAAGTATTCAACATGTTTATCTGGAAGTATGTCTCTAAAGTAGACACACACAAATCATACAGAAAAAAAAAATGGGGGGGGGAAGAAAAAGAATTTTATTCAAACACAATTTTTTCTCTTCCCAAACTTTCACATTAGTACCAGGAAGACAAGCACTGTATCTAAAATGCACCCCCAAAGACAGCAAGGTACTAATTACATGCCACCATCCAAGGTAACCATAAGAAGATCTTTATTTTGCTTCATAGTGCAAAGCAAATTCTTCCTCCTTACACCTCACTATCAAATTTGTACAAACACACAAACATACCACATTTCATTACCAAAATAGACTGCAGTATTGCTATAGGAAATCAGCTGGACCTACACTGACAAGCAACACTGTTCCTTTCACTTAATGCCTGATATTACCTGGCATACAACTATTTCTGGTCTCTGAAGTAATTACTGTATATATGGCCAGTGTAATATGGGAAGTTACAACATGTACTGAAAGATAATTACAACCAAATAATCAAATGATGATTCCTGTTCTCCAGATGAGCTACCGTGTTTTTTACCCACATCTCAGATGTCTGAAACACAGTTTCCCAGCTAATCACCACTCTGAAATATTGATTATGGTCGTAAGTCAGAAATATGCTCTTAAATAAAACTCCCTCTAAATTTCTTCCAATCATTTTGCAACTTTTTAACTACACAAAGATATATTAGTACCTGCAGAATTCTACCAAGTTTATAAAGGCAATAAAGTCCGTAGGCTTCTTTGGCTGAAGGTTTGAAGCAGGGTCAGAAGTAGGCTCAATAAAAACATTGTCAGTTTCATTTTCATCCTAAAATGAAATATTGAAACAAGAACACTGGATCTCAAACAACACAGAAATCATTTACACCATTTTTCCAGATAAATCGTATGACTCTTCTGCTTTTTGTATTTGTTACAATCTAGTCTGACACAAACAACTGATGATTGGCAAATCAATAATTAATAAAAGAGTAAAAAATAGTTGCCAATAAAGAAAAAGTGAGTACAAAACCAAAATCCACTAGATGCCAGAGTCAAGTCTGTAACAACGGATCCTATCAGCTACTTCTGAATATTATGTTTCCATCTGCTAATACTGCAGTGCAATATCAAAAAGTATGACGTAAATTGTTTTAACAAATATGACTATTACTTCAAAGACATTATAAGGATCTATATAATCATAATGAAAACAAAACAAGGAATGTGATCTTGGTTCCTTTACTACAGCAGAAATTAATAGGCATGTCATTAGGTCTCACCTGCTCATGGACATTCAGTTTCTGAACAGTCAGATCCAACTTCTCAATAATCTTCAAAATAGATTTGATGAGTTCATCATACAGCAACCGATTCAGAGACTGCAGTGGTGAATTTCCAGTAAGAAAGTTTTCTTCTTCAAAAATGGATTCCTTTGTAGGAGGAAGAAGGTTTGTGTTTCAAAACAGCAATAAGAATTAACTCTTGAATTTACAAACAAAGGCTTGAATGATTTAGACAATCTGGCTTTAGAGGTTTCTTACGCTATAGAAGCTTAAATTCATCCCTATTTAACTAATTTATCAGTGACAAAATTCAACAAAAAATCAAGAAGTTATATTGCAGCAGGACATCCAGAACAAGTCTGAGGTTAGAAAAGCAACAGTAAGTCTCAGGGTTACTTTTCACCTTAGATTACCATGTTAACTATGTCTTTACCTTCATCATATCACAACTCAATAAACTTCTGAAGAGATACAGATAGTCCTTATAGGTTGGTACTTTCCATTTTGGTGTCTCAACCTCTCCAGCTTCTGGGAAGTCTTCTGATCCAGAAGTTTCTTTTCTGAAAACATCCTGAAAGGACAGAGTACTTTTCAGAAACACTGTATAACATATAGCATCCTGACTCGAGCTAAAACAGCATGTAAAATTACTTGTCTATGTAGAAACCTGAAATGTTTGGCTTTCTTATTTAACCAATCTGAAAAGAACAGAAAAGCATCATCATCTTTTAAAAATTCTAAGTCCTTCCAGTGGTCAGTTATGTGAGAGATTCCTGCTGCACAGGATTTAAGAGCTTTATCATCCTCTTGACAGAAACACTGAGAAAAACTTTGAGTTTCCAAATTTTGCTAGCCTGGAAGAAAGCTGGGTGACCTTAACGACAACCTCCTTAGGTGACCTAAGCAAAGAACTCCAAAGAACAAATGTATATTCCCTGCTATAACATCCATTACAAGAGAAACATTGTTATTATGCTGATGTAGGGACCAGAAACAAGTAACAAAAGGGGTGACACTCAAGACTGACAGTAGTATTTCTGGTTTTAGACCTTGCTCTGTTTACTGGACTAGATGTCCAGGAACTGGATAGTATATTCTAAAAATTTAGATGAAAAATATTTAAAAAGTTATTTTACCTTTGAAAACGTCATTGGCTTGGAGAATACTCTGATTAATCCCTGATGCACTGCAACAAAATAAAATAACATCAGCTGTACAGCATACTCCAAATCACAAACAAGAAAACAGTGAAAAAGCCATGGTAACAGAAAAGCCACTGTAAAATAACTGAAAAACTAAAAATCATTATAACAAAATGTCAGCATGCTGGAAGCTACTAGAATTGCCAGCTACCAATACTATCACACTTAGAATCTTAATAACTGCATATTTGGAATTTTCATATTTTACTGTGAAGTTTGAGAGCCTAAAATGCATGCATTTCTAATATAGGTGATGTTGTCCCTACCCTCTGTGATATTTTATAAGTGTAACTGAAAGAATACTGAACAGATTTTTGTACTTCTTTTTTTGTGAAAGCCTTCCTATCCTACAGATAATATATTCTCCTGCCTTTGATCATCAGCACACTGTCAGCTAAAGCAAATCTTAAAAGCCTTCCTAAGTGGTTTAGCAATGGATTTGAACCACCCAAATTCCTCCCCTCTAACTTCCCCTCCTGCTCCCTCTCCCCCCCCCCCCAAAAAAGTAGGAACACAATAAAAACTATTTTTTCATTATTAATGGATGGAAAAATGTTTCCTTTCTGACTCCAAACGGCTCTTCCGTAAAACTGTTAGAAATAGTTTATCATTAAAGGGGAGAAAAGAAAATAAATCAAAACAAATATCACAGACTCACCAACAGTGCCAATAAAACTCCAGAGAACAGGACCTTTTATTGAGAGAGCTAGAAACACTTTTATTATAGATCTGCAACAGACTAACTGCATTTTTTCACTGTATTGTGGAAAGCTATTGATTTGTAGCACAACTAGATGTTCAAGAACTGGAGTGTACACTTCTGGAATCTGGAAGAAATAAGCAAAAAAACATACGAATACAACAAAATAGTGTTACAAGAGTTTACACTGTGGCCTATACTGAGAAACAGAAGATTTAGCAGGCAAACTTATCTTAGACATTGAGAAAAACAGAAAATTTCCTGGAGCACATGGTAAAAAGTGGTTCCTGAGCAGTTTAGAACTACAATGGAGCCCATTGTAATCTTATTAGGAAAGTACCATTTACTTAAACAAGAAAAACACAGCAGTAAAATCTGTTCACCCTTAATCTGAAAACAGAATCAAAATAATCTCTACCTTAGCCTCACTTCCCAGCTTCAGATAGGATATGGAAAAAAACCCTCATTAGAACTCAGACAATATACAGCAACAGAGGAAAATCGAAGTATCAGCCTCAAAGAATATACTAAGTTTAAGTACCAAAAGCTTTCAGTACGTTCTAAAAAATTCAATTAAGAAAGAGTATATTTCAAGCATTTTCTCTATTCGAATAAAGTCTAGTATTCTCCTGATATTCTCCCACCCTGTAGGAGCTAAAGCCATAATATTTCAAATAATGAAATACCTTCCATCACAGGTATTTTAAGTTCACTGTTACTACCTTCTCATACATTGCAGGCTGCATTAAAAACTTTTTGACTGGAACTTTAAATACTCCACTTACTGTATCTAAATGGAGTATCACACTTGCGATGGACTGGAGGAAACTTGGAAGCTGATACAGATGGTCATCCATTGTCTCTGCCTCCGTCAGGTACATTTGCTTACAGCGCTGAAGGAGCTCAACGTACATGGCATCAACATCCGTAGGATGTACAGCTTTGCAGGGCTTACAGAAAGAAAACAAAACACCATTTAGCAACTTCACACAAGCAAGCAAACATGCTGTAGCACTAAAAACAAGTCTCCGCTGCAACAATCATAACAATAATCACTTTGAATTCCCCATGAAATCAGTATCTGGAATACAGCTTTAAACATATCAAATAGGGCATTACAGATGCTAATACTGAGCTTAATATTTGAACTAGCTGCATTAAAGAAATGTGGCGTACCTTAATGGCTTTCCAATTATCACTCACAGGCTACAACAACATTTAACCCAGCAGCCTGAATTCTCAACTTCTGTTATGTCAGGATCTGCATAAACAGAGGACGAAAGACTACTTCTAAACTTACCAACAAGCAGAGCGCATCCCAGACAATACTAGGGGTACCTAATAATGCTCTCACTGCAACTTAGGTATCATTCTATAGGTATCTGTATTTAGCATAAATAAAGCATACGGTCTATTATTAGCATAAATAAAAGCATACGGTCTGAAAATAATCTTAGGGAAAAAAGAACCAAGAAGCAGGACACAGGCAAAACCAGTCACAGGAAACTGACAGTAGAAGAATAACAGACTGATGTAGGCAACAATGGAAAACAAAAGTTAGGCTAAAGGTTGAATGTGATCTGCTTAAGAAGAGAGTAACAAAGATCATCCACTGATCACTTGTAGAACCGTTTTTCTGTAATGTTATGAAGTAATTAGTAAGCTCAGAATTATCTTAGTATTTGGACTGTGAAATAGTCTACCTTGAGCCTGAACCCACCACTCAATGTGTGTTCTTTCTGCAATTACTCACTGCAGTGGCAGCAAGACTTGCTTCTTCACCTAGCATCTGAAACTTAACCAAGATTCAGTCTATCCAGGCCAACAGCTATCAGTGTTTCTAACTAAAGATCTATGCACATTAAAGACTTACAGGTATTTCAGTATTAAGATTCGTCTTTCTCTTAAGGTTCTCAGAATTATACTATTTTTGTATTTAAATTATGTACTTCTAATTAACTTCTTCTATCGCCTAACAGATATTTTTAATACGGTTCAGTCAATTCAGTAATTTTAAACACTTAATTTTTAACTCATTCCTTTCAAACTCATATCCTGGAAGAGAAAGACTAAGTTGTAACAATGAACACTCAAAATTCTACAAAACAAATGCACTCTGCTCAAATTGCAGCAAAACGGAAAGAACTCAGCTAGGAACCAGCTACTCTATCACATTACTAGTGATTCTTAGGAGCACATCTTGAAACAATTTGCTCTCCACGTAAATATGGTATATGAATCTTAGCTTTAAACCCATTCAGTACGCTGCTTTATCAGAACAAAATCCCTGCACATACTGCTGCAAACAGCCCATATCCACGGATAGCAATGGACAGCTCCTTGTTGCTCGAATCCATTCTTCTGATGATCCCATAGAACTGCTCCATGAAGAACTTCAATTTGCTCCTGTGTAGCTCTGCATCCTTCGCCACCATTAAGGACATCTGTAGAGCAGATATTAAAATGTCAGGATTTCCAGAAATTAACAGTAAATCCTAAAAGATACCTAGCTCATAATATGAAGTATTTCGAAGTAATTACTAGATTCACTGAACTTGCAAGTAGCAAATATTCCCTCTCCTTCACAGAACCTGACTTTGATTTAATCTCAGAGATCCCAGGAAAGTTACAATACCTGCTTGAGGAATGAATCCAGTGCATTATGACCAGCTTTCTTCAGCTCTTGATTTGTGTGGCCACACCATCTACACATTGTTTCAAAGAGCATGACATAGCTGTCCAAGAGCAGGGTACCAAACTGAGCAGCATGCCAGCTGAACAACTGTAAACCAGCTGCAGTTTAAAAACAATTATCATTAAAAACCTCATATTCCACTGTCTGAAAACAGGCAAGACAATTCAAGTGCACATCAGGACTTCAGGTGGGTGTATTTACCACGACTGGAAGGCATAAAAGTGTATTTTTCTAACAGCTATAGTATCAGTATCCAAACACTGAAAACTTAAGCACAAAAACAACTCTCTAACATACCCTTCTTTTAATAGAAATCATAGCATTGTTCTCATATTATCTTCATTAACAGTAAAAAAAAGTAAGGGACTTTACTTTTATTGCAAATAATTGATCACACATTTCACAAGGATTTGGTCTGGTTTTGTGCTGAGGACATATTCTCAAGTCTACTCCTCCTTCAAATTGTTCAGAATACAGGTAATTTCACAGTCTCAAACTTATGCATAAATTAAATTTTAAGATCTGTAAGAATGTAACTGTTTAACCTAGCCAGACTACCTTTAAAGAAGAGTTTACACCTCACAGTTGCCGAGGGCCAAGTGCTGAAATCTCACATTTTAGCACTTTTTGAGTAAGCCATAGATATTTCACAGGTCAGTTTCTCATTCCCTTTGCAGACTTTGTTTGTTCCCAGCTTCCCTCTTTTTTGCTCCTAATTTGCTACATTGCTCTTCTTTCTACTTCTAGCCTTCTCATATCACAATTTTGTATTCACTGCAGAGGGACAAATGGCATCAAGTATAATTCTGATCATAAGACAATTATATGTACTTAGTTTAACCACATACACATTTAATTCTTTAGATTCCAACCTAAAGTACTCCAGTTCTGCTCCCTGATAAGCTCAGAAGACAAGACTGGAAAGACATGGAGAGAGCCAACAGAGAACAAACATCCCCTGAAAGAATAATTAATCACATGAGTGGTAGAGCCCAAAGCACGAACCAAGATAATTTACAGTCTTACCTAGGTGTACTGCATATCGCTTCTGATCGACCTTAAGATTAGAAAAAAAAGTCATCCATATGTAAACTATTATTCATCCAATGAATTTATTAGCTGAATAATACAATAAGCATATTGAAAGAGCAATTAACATATGGCAGATCTACCTGTGGCCTGATAGCCTTCACTGCAAAATCAAAAATCTCCTTTGAAGTTTGAGCATCTGTGAAACAAACCAATAAGGATTTTATTACTGACACACAAAAGGTTACGTGTAGACAAAGATACTTTTACCCAAAGCTAGGGTAGAATACGAAGAAATAGGATTGGAAAACTTCAAGTATCTCAAGGAGCATGGATGTTGTGGGTTTTTTTTTACTGAAATACTTGCGCCTATGAAAAAAAAAATGTACATCTGTATTCAGTCTCTTCTAAAGGAAACACTTATCTGTATAAAAATGGCACTCCAGCTTCAGTGTACCTGTCTATGCTGCCCACTTCTGGTTAGAAAGTAGCACTTCAAAGCTTTACATACAGAAACACTGTAATCAAGCCATCCCACATGCAGACAGACCACAAAGATCACGTAGCTGGGTAGGCCTTGCTTTCACGTAAGTCATCTAACACTGGAGAATTTTTGTTCCGAGCACACAACAAGAAACAGTGCTGTTTGCTGGCTGTGTAACAATTAGCTGTCTTTCATACAGAAAAACTACATACCTTCATCCACAGACTTGGTAAAGTTGTACATGAGTGCAGTCAGTCCCCTCAGGCACCCTGCTACAACAGGTAGCTTGGGGATCCTCGTAGCTGATGTCATCTAAATCAAGTGAGAATTGAAAAATATAAATAGATATATCCTCAATCCAAAATAAAATTACATCCTTTCTCAGTTCCTAGAAGTGTAGTTAAAATAACACACTCCAACTGTCAGTACCCGTAGCTACAAATGTAAGATGAAAGAAACATCCAGTATTCAGAAATTTCAAATAAGTTGGAAAGGTGTTTAACTACAAAAGAGTAAGAAATCTTTCAACAAGTATAAAATACGTCCCATCGAGGCCAAACATAGTAAAATTCAGATAGAACATACTAACTTCTTGAAAGTAAATAATAAAGCAAAGTGAAGCTGGCACAACTCTAGTATTTCCCAAAAGCGCAAGGATTCAGCAGCCAATAGAGCCCAAATCAGAAGCTTTGAGTGAGTGGCAATGTAACTTTGCTCTGGTACTAATGCAATGATCATCAGCATCATCTTTTCTTACAGTAAATTGATCGTTTGCCGTCTGATGGCCTTAACATTTTTACTTTGAAAACTTTTCAGAACTGGAGAACTAAAGCAGTCCCTTAGGAAGCATTTATGCTCATCCAGTTAGATCTCTATAAGATGTAGTAGATACAATACTAATCCAACATACAGCACCACGTATACCAAATGAAAACAAACAAACATAAAGCAATGAAAGAGCCTGAAAAAAAGTTCCAGACATACCTGTGTTTTAAGCTCTCCCAGATATGCTCGGAATAGTTTTTCAGAGTTGTTAATCATGTCAGTAGGATGGACTTCTCCCAAAACTCCCAAAAGCTCATAGATCTTCTCCAGTACTAGAAAGTAATTTAATATTACTAAATATTATTTCCTTTATCATTTCCACTGCAATTACTACATAACTTGCAAGCACAAGAAAACCATTCCTGAGGTTTTTATTTAATGATTAGCATGTGGGAAGACTGGCTCTTCATGGCACACATAAATACATAGCTATATATCTATACAATGTGATGTGAGATGCATTCCTATTTGACATTAATAAATATTCTTTTTTAAAAGGGCTTAGAAAAACCCACTGGGGTTAAGGCCAACAGCTAGCAGAAGTTACTGAGCTTGAGTTCAGTCTAACTGGGTTCTGCACATGCACAGCACGCTGTGTAAGGAATAGACCTGTCAAGATAAAATCTTAACTGAAACTGAAAGACCATCAGACTAGAGCTCCTATCAACATGCTTAATATGGTAAAAAACATAAGTAAGCAAGGCAGGGACTGATGATCTCACATTAGAGTTGATCACTGCAGGAACTATCAAACTAAAACTGCACCTCAGGGGAAAAACAATTGTTAGGGTTGGAATAAGGTTATGACAAGCTTTAGCCAACAGCTGGCGATTACATGAACTTCCATCAGGACTGGCAGCCTAGAAGTTACTCTTTATTGACAAAAGCTCAAATGTACAGAGGTTGGTGTGCGTATCATTACGAAGCACGTACAGTACTAGCCCGTAAGGTTCAGCTACACTGGGTTAGCAGTGAGCCTGGAAAAAAAAAATCTAATAGCCTGGGCAAATAATCACAGAAGGGCTTAGGTTGGAAGGGACCCCCAAAAATCATCAAATTCCAACCCCTGCCACAGGCAGGGCCACCAACCTAAATAAGTTGGTTTACACCAAGAAAGCTGGAATTACTGCCAGGATTTAGGCGTTCAGAGACATATATTCTTTTACATCACCAATGTAAAATAACGTATACATCATTACTGCTCAACTGAATTATCTAACTGTTCCCATCTATAGCTTACACATATATGCAGGTCTACTAAGAACAGCAAACTGCATGACCACAATCAGAAGACCTGAACAAATTTTACTAGCTCTAAAATATGACAGCTATCATTTCCAAACACACTTGCAAAGGGAATACAATTCCAATTTATGTGGGGAATAATCAAATAAAAACAAATAAAACCAAAGATGCAGGCAGGAGAACTAAAATCTAC
Source organism: Tetrao urogallus (assembly GCF_951394365.1). NCBI lineage: Eukaryota > Metazoa > Chordata > Aves > Galliformes > Phasianidae > Tetrao > Tetrao urogallus. Next base: position 40,437,215 of record NC_136815.1, on the reverse strand, counting down.
CTGTATCAGAAACTTTACTTCTTATAGCAAGCTCCCCATAAAATTTATTAAAGATTTCCCCAACTTTCATCTCTTCCATCAGGCAGGAACGTCGTAAGCTTTGGAGCAACTGGAATAAATAAGTAACAAAGAAAAGTTAGGAAAATAATTAGGATTAGGATAGCAGTATTATTTGGTCTAAATAAAAGCACAGTTCATAAGCACAACGTCAACTTAAATAAATCATTCAGCAAAACAGGATTAAGGTAACTCGTCCATAAAAGAGTATTGGCATGAAATTGATTTCTTAAGAAGCTATCTTCCTATGAATGCATAATAAATAAATCTTCATAGTTAACATGCTGTATTATGTTATACTTACTGTCATATATCACATACAGATCACATGAAAAATACATAGTGTACACAGACACACATATACATGTAAAACAAAAAGCCACCACACATATGCTTATGAGTCCGTAGCAGCTTTTGCCACATTCTGTATTTTTCTGCCTTCAGATGCACAGCCAAACTAACCTGTAGAAGAACTGCCTCTCTCAGAAGAGAGCTTTGTTCCTCAGTAACACAACTCAGCAGGTGCAAAAGCATTCACAAAACAAAGGTCTAAGCGCATTCACAGGAAATACATTACAAGATTGCTGTTCACACAGCAGTAAGCATTCTGAAAAAGTCCTTTTCTTCCACTTTTCATGCACAGTAATACATGATATTGAGGAACACAGTATTTTTAATTTGAAAATTTCTCCTTAAAGAACCATAATAACTGGATAAAGATAAACTAGAAAACAGAAAAATCTGTGACTGCCCCAAAGCAATTTGTCTTGCCATTAGATGAAGGAATTACATGTTTACATCTGAGCAACCTACTGTAGGAATATCAAAGTCAATTTGTCATTAAGACATGTATTTTATTAACATCTAATATTGGACTATCAATATGCTTTTGCTGTTGTTGTGCACAGATCTTCCTCTTGACATAGCAGAACTGCATCAATACAACAGATTTTCTAATTTTTTCTAGGAAAAAGATAAACTATAAAATATATTTTACCTTAATCAGAAGTTCCAGAGCTGGAATTCTACATTTTGCTGCTCTCTCTTTTGTATAAACACTAATACAAGTTTGCTAGATAGAAAAAAAACAAAGATTATAGTACTCATATAGGCCCTGAAATAAACTAGTAGCAAACAAAATAGTTATCTACCTTTTTAAAGCATCTGATCCTAACAAGTGGAAGTTTTTTTTAAAGAGTTAAAACAACAAATATATGAATCTGAAAGCAATTCCAGAGACAATATCTGATACAAAGATATCAGCAAGCAAGAAAGGGCATTCTCTGGAACTAAAGGCACACACAGCAAGCCTGCTGCCTCTAAGCCCCCATTCCTCACAGCAAGCAGCTGCTAACTTGGTATCAGGAATCACACCATTACAGGCAAGCAGTTCTATGCAAAGCCACGGTGTGCAAGCTACCCCAGAATTAGAGATGGAATAGTTTCCACTAATTCCGGTGTACGTTGTGAGAACAGCAGCATTTCAGGAGAAACTTTAGAACTAACCACCAGAACAGGAGCATTTAAAAAGTCATACACATATAAGCATACGCTTACATGTACTTATATGTACCCTCCCCTGTACTCAGCACTGGTGAGGCCGCACTTTGAGTACTGTATTCAGTTTTGAACCCCTCAGCATAAGAAAGACATCAAGGCCTTGGAGTAAGTCCAGAGAAGGGCAATGGAACTAGTGAGGGGTCTGGAACATAAGTCTTATGGGGAGTGAATGAGGGAACTGGGATTGTTCCGTTTGGAGACGGGGTGGCAAGGTGGAGGTCAATCTCTTCTCATAGGTAATAGTGATGAGAAGTAATGGCCTCAAGTTGTGCCAGGGGAGGTTCAAGTTGGATATTAGGAACAATTCCTTCTCAGAAAGAGCGGTGAGGCAATGGCACAGGCTGCCCAGGGAGGAGGTGGAGTCACCATCCCTGGAGGTGTTCAAGAAACGTGGAGGTGTGGTGGGGATGGCTGATAGTTGGACTAGATGATCTTAGAGGTCCTCTGCAACCTTAACAATTCTATTATATATATATATATATATATATATACACACACACACACATACATAAACTAAACCACACATTTAATTGGTATAAATTATAAATTATTAACCAGTATTTCCTAAAGAACTAGTATTTTAAATAATACAGAAAGCTTACAAAGAAACCATTCCACTCTGCGCTGTTGCACTGACCACACCATGCAGCACCTGAGTTTCCCTCAGCACCGGCAGAGCACTTTGCAGGTAGGACAGCCACTGTGAAGCCCACTGAGGGTATGGCAGGGGAGGGGAAGCTGAGGGTTAGGGAAAAGGTCTGCACCAGGGGGTGGTGGGCATGGCCCCAAGTACCAGAGTTCAAGGACAGTGTGGACAATGCTCTCAAACAATTGGTTTGGATTTTGCATGGTGTAGCACAGAGCCAGGATCTGGACCCGGTGATCGCTGTGAGTCCATTCCAGCACAGAAGATTCCGTGGCTCTATGCCCTAACCTGGACACAGTCCAAGCACCTGGCAGAGGTTCCTGGATAGCAGGTGCTGCTCACCCACCTTAAGGCTGCAGGCATAAGGATGAACACTCTCTCCAATCTTTTCCAAAAAGACGCAGAGAAACTTCAGCGCTTCTTCTCTGCATTCTCGAAACTGAAAGGGCAAAAGTTAAGAAGCTCTGACAGCGCACGGCTTGGCCGCGCCCGGCAGAGCAGCTCGGTGCCGACCCACCTCCTCCACGCCGAGCGAGCGGCAGACGAAAGCCAGCAGGCCGCGCTCCGGAGCGAACACCAGGGAGACGTGCAGCGCTGCAGGGGAACGGACAGACAGTCGGACCTCGGCTCCCCCAGCCGCCCTTCCCGCCCCACCCCCAGCCCCGGGCCGCACCCAGCGCGCCGCCGGCCGAGCAGGTGAGGCAGGCCTCTCCAAGGCCGCGCAGCAGCCCATAGCCGCGCATGGCATCGCCAGGCTGCAGACAGCCGTGCAGCTGCTGAAGGTACTCCTGCACGCCGCCCGCCATCCTGCTCAGTACGGACTGGGGGCCGGGAGGGGCCGCCCCTCGGACTGACCCAACGCTCCCAGGAGCGATGGGAGGTGGAAGGCCTCTATCGTATCCGGGTTGGCGCACTCTAAGGAAGGAGAACGGTGGGCAAACACTGGGCGAGTTGTTCCAATAGGGCAAGGACGTGTGGAGAAGCGCAACGTAGGGTTTTTATCTCTCCGGAAAGTTATCTGTAGTGACCAGCAAACATCACCCACCCGTCTTCGTGCAGAATGGGCCGCTCCCCTCGGCCCGCCCACAGGACTCATTTTGCCGCGAAACTCGATCAACTGAGGGCAGTACCACTCCGCGCTGAGGGGGGATGCGCCGTTCGACCCACGGCGATTAACGGTCCGTGGGACGGCGAGCGGTTCGCACCATGCTGCTGCCCGCACTGTGAGCCTTCGGGCAGGACAGCACCGCGATCCCGAGGGCCTGGTGGAATCAACTCCTTCCGCCTTCCCTTCTGCGGACCAAGCCCCCCCTTTCCCTATCAGATGGGAGATCCCGCATCCGCTGCGCGCACCCATTGGCCAGAAAGCCCGCGAGAGCGCTGCCACGTGATTCTGGCGGCGCGGGAGTTCTTCGGTCTGCGGAGTGTGGAGGTGCGCTATCAGTGCTGCGCGGGGGGTAGGGGGAGTGCCGCCATTTTGGGGTTCAGCCGCCGCCAGCGCTTCTCTCCCACTGTAGGACCGTTGTGGCAGCACTATGTCGTCTCCCGCCTCCACGCCCAGCCGCCGGCGCGGCAAGCGCGGGCGAGGCAGCAACCCGCCGACCCGTAAGTGCTGAGGGCTGGGGGGAGGCAGGAGAGAGGGGGCGAGTCCCTGACTGCGCCACTCGTGTCCCGCAGCGCAAGACGCCCGCTCCCCTCCCTCGCAGAGGCGCCGCCCGGACGACTCCGCTTCCACTGGAGAGCTGCAGCCGCTGCCCACCTCCCCGCCCGCCGAGCAGAGCCCCCGAGCTCCCGACGCCCTCTTCTCCAGTCCACCGCAGTTCCGCCACTCGGGTGCGTTCCCTCCGTCGGTTGGAGCTGGGCAGTGGGAGGGGGCTTTGTACTCGTCAGTAGGGTGCCGTGTTGGTTTTAAAAGCTTTTTCTGCCTTTGCGATGTTGTTCGTGTTGTTGTTCTGTAGTAGGATTACCTTGTAATTGTTAATTACATCACCCTGCTGCTAACGAAGCACTGAAAAATGTGTTTGTTTGGACTCAACGCTTAAGTATCAGTGTGCTTTCAAAACGCTGTCGTGCTTTAAAGTCACTTCCTACAGCTTGTGGTTTTTCAGAAGAGATCAGAAGTGGGGGTGGCAGCAGGGCAGGGGGTGATCGTCCACCTCTGCTCTGCCCTACTGAGGCTCCATCTGGAGTACTGGGTCTGGGTCTGGGGTACCCAGCAAAAAAAGGATGCTGAGCTGTTGGAGAGGATCCAGAGGCAGGCCACAAAGATGATCCAGAGGACTGAAGCACCTTTGCAAGCTTGAGAGTTGGGCTTGTTCAGGCAGGAGAAGGGTCTGGGGAGACTTCATTATGGCCTTCTAGAACTTGAGGGGAGCTTACAAGTGGGAGGGAGGCTGACTTTTTACATAGCCTGATAGTGATAGGAGAAGAGAGAATGGCTTTAAACTAAAAGAGAGGAGACTTAGGTTAGATGTTAGGCAGAAATCCTTTACTGAGAGAGCAGTGAGGCACTGGCACAGCTGCCCAGAGGACCTGTGGGTGCCCCATCTCTGGAGGCTGTCCAGGCCAGGTTGGATGGGGCCCTGGGCAGCTGAGTTGGTGGGGTACAGCCCTGCACATGGCAGGGGGTGGGACTGGGTGAGCTTTAAGGTCTCTTTCAACCCAAGCCATTCTCTACAAAGGAAGATGCTCAGCAGACATGTGACATCACTGTTCTGGTGTTAGCAGAGCACTGGAGCTGATAGCCCTTGTTCATTTGATAGGTGTAGAGTTAGAAGAATGAATCGGAAATACCCAGGCAGAATTTTAGTCCTGCTTTCAGTGTAAAGCAACGGCATGGTAGCGCTGATGAAGCACTCTCTTTGCAGCTATTCCTCTGGATTTTGATATCAGCTCACCACTGACCTATGGCACACCTAGCTCCCGGGTGGAAGGCACCCCGCGCAGTGGCGTGCGGGGGACGCCCGTCAGGCAGCGGCCCGACCTCGGCTCTGCACGCAAGGCCAGACAGGTCGACCTACACTCAGATGGGGTAGGTGGACACTTCTGGTTTGCGTCTGACAGTTCCTTTCAGAGCAGCTTTCTGTATTTGTGTACATTTCATTTTTTTCTCTACAGCAAGCTGAGGATCTAGCTGAGCAGTCCCTTGGACAAAGGCTTGTTATCTGGGGAACAGATGTTAATGTAGCCTCCTGCAAAGACAAGTTCCAGGTAAGTTAGCAACGTTTTTTTAAATGAAAAGCTAGTTTGTCTTGCACACATTAGTTGGACTTCATACAAACTAAGGGTGTGCACATCTCAATCGAATTCATTTTTTCCTGTCGTCCTTGACATCCAGAAATTTCTTCAGCGTTTCATTGATCCATTGGCAAAAGAGGATGAAGACATTGGCTTGGATCTCAACCAGCCACGCTATATGCAACGACTTGAAGAGGTACTTCTAACATAGCAAAATGACATATGTGTTTGGGTTTTGTTTGTTTTTTTTTTTTTTTTTTTTACCCAGCCTTATGTGCTGTCAAGCTAAAAATTTATTTTCAAATATCTTGCAGATTAATATGGTTGGGGAACCATTTCTGAATGTAAATTGTGACCATCTAAGAGCATTTGATGAAAATCTTTACAGACAGCTCATCTGCTATCCTCAGGTGAAGTACTGCACTTGTTTACTGGCTATTAAGTGACTTTTTCATCTTTCTGTTTATGAGCGCTTTTGTTTAAATGCGGAGTTTTATTTTCTATGTTTAGTGTAATTACTTCTTCATTTTAATGTCTTATTTCATAGTACTTAAAAGGTTTTAGATCTTGTGATAGGTGTCTCCTGCACATAAAATTAGCTGTTAAGCTGCATTGTACCGAGTGCTCCATCATTTCTTTTGCAACAGTCAAATAAATAAATCTGATTTAACAGTAAGTTGCCTGTTATGTAGGAAAATGCCAACTGTGTGTTCTTTTTTCTTTATTTTTTTTGACATCTCTGGCTGATCAGCGGCACTTTAAAACTTATTATGCAGAAACATTCTGTTAGGCTTGTGGCTTGTTAGTGCATGGTGGGTTTTTTTCTGTTCTAAGCTTAACTGTTCCTACCAATTTAACGCAGGAAGTCATCCCAACGTTTGACATGGCTGCCAACGAGATCTTTTTTGATCGCTATCCTGATTCCATATTAGAACATCAAATTCAAGTACGGCCGTACAATGCACTGAAGACTAGGAATATGAGAAGCCTAAACCCTGAAGGTAAACTTCTAAATTGCCGTGTTAGAATACAATCTGAAGGATTTACGTAAGTTTAATTGAATTCTAACACACAATTTATGTACAGACTACTTAAAACTGGACTTATGGTCCATCCATACTAACGTCCTTCATTTTGCCTAAGTCTGTTTTGGAATTAAATGCTGTAGAGTCCAAATGAAAAACGTAATCTCTAAAGGAAGTCTATCTGTCATCAGCTACCTAGATTCTTACTTCTGTAAGAATAGAAGACTGTTTTGTATGACAACAATTTTTGTTTTGTTTATGACAAAATAGTGATATCTAACTGGATGTCCACTTTCCACTTAAAAACTAACGGGACGTAGATCTTCCAATGTTATTTTAAATTTAAAGATTGTGATGTGATGACATAAGTATCTGTATTTTGTAGACATCGATCAACTTATCACCATCAGTGGTATGGTGATCAGGAGTTCCCAGCTAATTCCTGAGATGCAAGAAGCATTCTTTAAGTGCCAGGTGTGCGCATTCACCGCAAGAGTAGAAATTGATCGCGGCAGGATTGCTGAACCATCAGTGTGCAAGAACTGTAACACAACGCACAGTATGGCTCTGATTCACAACAGATCCATGTTTTCTGACAAACAGATGGTATGTTGCGCTTTGATATTGGCTAAAATGAAGCTTTTTTCCAGTTTTTGCTTTCTCTCTCCCTAATTTCATCAGCAGCGTGAAAGTATACATATTAAGAAGGAAGGTTTTCAAAACTGAGAAATGTTTTTCTCCCTCCTCATATATGAAAGAATTTAGTGAGTGTAAAGCCCATACATGGGGGAAGAAATACACTGAAAGGATTAAATGAAATATATGTACATCTTAATGTTTCTTAATAAAACCTTCTTTACTCACAGTATGCCCACTTATATCTGGACTAGATGAGCCTTTTCTATTAGCAGCTTTTTAGCCATATCAATAATAATGAACAATTTTTGTTTTCACTGTGTTTTTTTTATTAATCAGTTTTTTTGTTTGGGAGGAATTGTTTTGTTCTTGAGCAGGGTTCCTAATTGAAAATGATGCGGAAAGCTGTGATAATACGAGATCTTGTGCGCTTTGTGTACAGTTTTCTTTTTTTTGACGTTAAACTTGGTTTTATTTGTTTTTTCCTAGATCAAACTGCAGGAATCCCCTGAAGATATGCCAGCCGGACAGACACCTCATACAGTTGCACTGTTTGCTCACAATGATCTTGTTGATAAAGTTCAACCAGGTGACAGAGTTAATGTCACAGGTAACATTTACTTTGATTGTTTGCATCTTCCTTTTTAACTGAACTGCAGTAGTTTAATTCATGAGTTTAATCCATGAGTCCAATTGCTTGTCTGGCAATTGAACACTTCTTAGGGTAATATGCATACAACAAATGCTGTAAAGAAGTGTGTTCTGACTTGCATGTTACTACCTACATTTGCTTGTTTGTAGCTTTGTGTTTGTTATGAGAAAGGCTTCCTTCTTTCCAGATGTTTGTGTTCCCCCGCAGCTGTAATCTGTCATTTTCAGTCTTTTTTTGGGCATTTCAGATAATTGTGAGGCTTTGCTCAAAACTGTATTATCTAGGGAAATCAGAAAATGAGTGGGAAACAATTCCAAAGACTTTCAGTGAGTCATTTCACAGTTCCAGATAGCATAGTTTTATGTGCTGTATGAGATGAACCTGCAGGAGTGAACTGTTACGAATGAGAATGTGCTCGATAGGAGCTGATGGGATGCACCCACAAGTGCTGAAGGAGCTGGCCAGTGTATTTGCATCTCCGTTCAGTTATCTTTGAAAGGCCATGGACACTGGGGAAGATTGCTTAGGGGCTGGATGTCACACCTATGGCAAGGAGGAGGACCTGGACAACTACAGGCCAGTCAGCATCATCTTGTCCCTAAGGAAGGTATTTAATAAACCAGATCACTGTTTAGCCATTTAGTCAGCACCTTCCTGGGATATAGGGGTGTTGCCAGCAGCTCAAGGGAAGTGATCCCTTCTCCTCTGCTCATTACTGGTAAGGACGCATTTGGAATGCTGGCTTTCCAATATACAAGAGACTTAGATATACTGGTATGAATCTGGTGAAGGGATGTGATTTTGAGAACTGAAGACTCTTGTATGAGGAAAGGCTGAGATGGCTGGGACTGTTAAGCCTGGAGAAGGGTCTGGGTACCTACTATGTACTTATATGTGCTCAGTTATGATGACAGAGAGAGATTCTTTGCAGTGGTGCTCAATGGTAACACATGAAGAAATGAGCACTTCTTTTTCCCTCCAGAAAATTCTAATAAAGCAAAAAGAGAAGGTGTTTTTTATTAATGCATGGATGGTCAAGCCTTGGAGCAGGTTACCCAAAGAGGCTGTGGAGTCTCTACCCTTGGAGATTGTCAGAGGATGTCACAGCTGTAGTCAGTCTCCTCTAGCTGATTCCAGTTTGAGACCCCAGCTAGACCAGACAATTTGCAGAGGTCCCTTCTGACCTTGACGATTCTGGATTCTGTGTTTCTGAGAATGCAGGTAAGAAGGAGGCAGCCTCTTAAGTAGTGTCTGCAGTCCGGAGAGCAATAACATAGAATAAATAGGTCTTGTGATCTTAAAAAAAGCAGCGCTTTAAAATAACTGTACTATCAGCCATTATAGATTAGATTATTATTATAAACCTGTTACTAAATTTCACACTTAATTAAAAGTTTAAGTGCTGGCTTCAGTCTTTTTTTAGTGCCAGGACTTCCAAAAGTCTTCCTTATTCTTTCAATATTACTTAACCATTTTCATTGTTGAGAACACTTTTGACAGGAATGCTGAACATAGCAAACAAGTGAAGGTGCAGACAACTTAAGTGTGTTCCATCATCTTCCAGGTGACTTATTGGTAGTGGGAAATAAACTGATTAAAATCGTTAGTTCATTTTGAAGAGCTTTACTTTGCAAAGGAAAAAAGATGATTTCAGTTTGAGAGTTTATCTAATGCTGTCATTAATTGTATTTAGGTATCTACAGGGCAGTCCCAATTCGAGTTAATCCCAGGGTCAGCGTTGTAAAATCTGTCTATAAAACCCACATTGATGTCATACATTATCGCAAGACTGATTCAAAACGCCTGCATGGTGTTGATGAGGAAACGGAGCAAAAAATGTTTACAGAGGAACGTGTGGCACTTCTAAAAGAGCTATCTACCAAAGCAGACATATATGAGAGACTTTCTTCAGCACTGGCCCCAAGCATCTATGAGCATGAAGATATTAAAAAGGTAAAATGAATTCCATATTTTGCTTGTAAAACATTTCTGAAGTGCAAGTACACGTAATTATTTGCTATAGAAATGAGACTTCAAAATGTTGAACAAAAAAAAAAAAAGCAACCAAAACAATCCTGGATCTCAAGCAGTCTTAAAATTCTGAACTTGTCAGGATAGAGTTGGTTGTTATTGCTTTCAGGACTCAATCCAAGGGAAGATGTTGAAAAGGTAGGAAGACAGCAGAACTGGAAAACAAACCACAGTCAATAGTGTGTCTCGAGGTATAATAAGGGACTGCAACAAGCCTCTGTAAACTAATTCTTCATAGACCTGTGCATTATCAGAGTTTATGGGCTGCTGAGATGACAAGCTGTTTAAATTCAAGGCAACAGTTTTCTCTTTAAATGGGCATACTATCTTCTCAATTTTTTGTTACCTCTTTATAAAAGTAATACAGTGTATCAGGTGTATGCAGCTAGGTATAATTGAGGAAAGCTAGGGAACCTTCACTGAGGGACACTGTTCACAGCAACATTCCAGACTTTTCTTGTAATACTTGCAAATGCCTGAGAACTAATATGAATAAGTTGTTCCGTGCCTTTACTGTAAGGTTTCTGTGCTGAAAGAAATTTCAATAATTCTAGCTTACTCATAAGCTTAGAAGCCTGTGTTTATACTAAACATTACAGTACTTTTACAGTGTTAGATACTAGTTGCTTTTGTTTCCTTGCTAATGCTGCAGTTGTAGACTTTCTTTGAGAAGTAGAAAGGAGAAAGTACTGGCAAATTCCAAATAAATAAAAGCCTTAAACACTTAATTTATGTGCGTCTAAAGAACTTCATGTTATTTTGTGAATATCTTTTTTTCTTTTTTCTTAAAAGAAGATGCTTGATTTTTTTTTTTTTTTTTTTTTTTTTTTTTTTTTTTTTTTTTTTTTTTGTCTTGAATAAAAAGCTGATACCACAATTTTTAATTTATTTATTTATTTTGATGCTACAAAAGCGGTAACAATACTGTGGTCCCAGATTAAGTATAGCCTCAACATAAGGACTAATCTGTTCTGACCTTCCAGTTATCTGCAGAATTGGCTACTGAAATTGGAAGCTGTGTTGTCCCTAACAATATAATTGTATATTTGTAATTAACTTGAAGATATCTATAAAGGAAGAACCCTTTTTTTTTTTTTTTTTTTTTTTTTTTTTTTTTTTTACAATGAAAGCTTTCTTTCCTATCAGTTATCTTTAGCTGTTTCGGTTCAAAATATAGTTGAATGCAACAGTTCAGTTGTCTCTGTTAATTATACAGGAGCTGACAGTCTGACTTTAAAGAGCATGTTTGTTTTGTTTTTTGTTTTTTTTTTTTACAGGGTATTCTACTTCAGCTCTTTGGAGGATCAAGAAAGGATTTCACTCACACAGGAAGAGGCAACTTCCGTGCAGAGATCAACATTCTTCTCTGCGGTGATCCTGGCACTAGTAAATCCCAGCTGCTCCAGTATGTGTACAACCTGGTTCCTCGAGGCCAGTATACCTCTGGGAAAGGCTCAAGTGCAGTTGGTCTTACTGCATATGTGATGAAGGATCCAGAAACTCGGCAGCTGGTTCTTCAGACGGGCGCTTTAGTACTCAGTGATAATGGAATTTGCTGCATTGATGAGTTTGATAAAATGAATGAAAGCACAAGATCAGTACTTCATGAAGTAATGGAACAACAGACTCTCTCCATTGCAAAGGTTGGTGTCTGCTTAAGTCCGAGTTCTTTGTTCTAAGCATCAACTCAGGGCAGATGAAACCAAAAAGTTAGCAGAATCAGGGTTCGTTCTTTCCTAATTTTGTCAGTGGATCAATCCTAAATTATGTAACATCTTGTTCTTATGTACACATAGCTGTCCTTGCATAAAATGTATTATTTCCAGATGCCTTTCTTCTTGCTTTACTCTAGAAGGCTTCTGCAATGAATTTTTTTATTATGAAACCCATTAAATAACACTGATCTTATGAAGGTTTTGAATCCAGAAATGCTTTTTCATTTTAACAGGCTGGAATCATTTGTCAACTGAATGCTCGTACATCTATTCTAGCAGCAGCTAACCCTGTAGAATCACAATGGAATCCAAAAAAGACTACTATTGAAAACATCCAGCTTCCTCACACGCTGTTATCGAGGTACTGAACACCTCCTTGCATGTCTCATTTTTTTTACCTGTTGTGAAAAAGATTCAGTATGGCAACATCAGAATTGCAGTTTCTGCATGAGTGGAGAACTGCCTTTTAGCATACTTATCTTGAACAGAAGATCTGATGAAATCTGTAGATCTTTATTTCTGTTTTTGTTGTGTTCTTTTGTTCGCTTTTTTTTCCTTCCCCCTGTATTAGGATTATCCTCTGGAGGAGTTACCCTGAACCTTACTGTAGTTGGTAACTTGAACAGAAACCCAGCATGATTTTCACAACCTTGTATAAGTTTTAAGTGAAATACTGATGATTAGGGAACTTGCACTGAATGTGGTGGACTCTAAAGTTCTGTGCCTGCTTGTTTTCATCCTGTGAAATTCAGTCAGGAAGGGGGCAGAGGTAGCCTTGGACAGTAGCTGTTAAAAAGCATTCAGCATTTGCTGATGTAAAATTAAACTACGTACTATAATTGTGAGGGATTCCTATTCTAATTTAAAGTGTGTGGATGGTATGCTGGATATTCTGAGAACACCATTTATAGTTTAGAATTCAATGAAAGGCCACTGACAGTAACAGGTAAGTGTCTTAGTTGGGATATACTGAAGGAAACTAGGTTTGAGCATGTCTCGTTTCTGCCATTTATTGGATTTAAGCTTTTGAAAACATACGACTGGCTAGCTAGGAAATTATTATTTGCAGTTATCTACTATGTTACCTACTGTTTGCAAAACTATTATGAAATTTTTTTTCTTTTTGAATTCAGGTTTAAGCTCCAGATATTTTGTATTTATTTTAAATGCATATACATCTATATGCATATAGTGAATAGCTATGCACCCTGATTGCTCTGTTTTCCAGGGCTGTAGCTCTTACAGTAAGTTTGTCCTTTGTTATTTGTTTAAAACCCCCAAATAAAAAAGACTGTCAGCCTTGAACCGAATTCCACAGAATGTATCTTGTCTTCAAACTGCTTATGTTGAAAGCAAATCTAAACTGATCTGAGGGTTGGACTCAGTCTCTCCAAGTCTCTTCTACCAGCTGCAGTTCTGTAATGTTTTGTATTTGAAAGAGTTTGAAGAAAAAATACTCTTTCAGTTTAAAGAGCATCTTCCATTTACAGTAGCATCTCCTGATTCTAATTGTGAAGTGAAAAACCATAAAAGAAGCGACTCTAAATTGCAGGAAAGTATACGCGCTGATATTTGATTCTTATCCCATCCAGATTTGACTTGATCTTTTTAATGTTGGACCCACGTGATGAAGCCTACGACAGACGCCTTGCTCGCCACTTAGTTTCACTGTACTACCAAAGTGAAGAAAGGCTGGAGGAGGAGTACATGGACATGGCAGTACTGAGGGATTACATTGCCTTTGCTCGTGGTTATATAAATCCCAGGTTAAGTGAGGAAGCAAGCCAAGCCCTTATTGAGGTAAAGTAATTGCTGTTGAGAATGTTCCAAGTCTTTGCTGACTTCTCAAAAAGGGCAAAATGCTCAACTATTTCTGTTTCCTACCTATCAAAAACCTCTAAAAATTACAAGCTTTTAAAAAGAAAGAGGGAAGTACTATGAAAGTAATTCTGTACTGTAATCCTTAAGTTGCTTTTTGAAGCATTGGCTTGATTTTTATCATGTTTGAAGCATGTGGCTTTCCAGAGTTGCTGGTAGTCAGGGATAACAAACAAGGGATAAAAGAAACTTGTAAATTAGGGCAGTAACGGGATTTCCTGCAATAGTTAATGCCTGCCTTGTTTTCAGGCATACGTGGACATGAGGAAGATTGGAAGTGGCAGGGGAATGGTTTCTGCATATCCTCGACAACTCGAGTCTCTGATCCGACTGGCAGAAGCCCATGCTAAAGTACGCTTTTCTGAGAAAGTTGAAACCATTGATGTAGAAGAAGCAAAACGCCTCCATCGGGAAGCTCTGAAGCAGTCTGCTACTGACCCAAGGACTGGCATTGTGGACATATCCATCCTCACTACAGGTTTGTGTTTTTGTAGGGATAAAGCTAAGATGTTCTGGGGCTTTTGTCACTTTTTTAATGTAACTTAACCTGTCCTCTGTAACTTAGTACTACAAGGTGATTATTTTCTTGTTGTAAGGAATGAGCGCAACTGCACGTAAGCGGAAAGAGGAGTTGGCTCAAGCCTTGAAGAAGCTTATCCAGTCAAAGGGTAAAACACCAGCTTTGAAGTATCAGCAGCTTTTTGAAGATCTCCGAGCACAGTCTGACACAGTAAGCTTTCTGCTTTTTTTTTTTTTTTTTTTTCCTTTTTTTACAGTCTCATTAATATAAAAGCATAGCATTTTTACAAATCAGTATAAACTCTTCCTCAAATCACATTGTTAATTTGACTGGAAAGCCAGTTCCACTGCGTAAGCTTTGATTTCTGAATCTTTGTCACTTCAGAAGACGAGAAAAACAACTTGGCTACAAGGTTCTGGGCCAGATTTAAATTGCAGAACGTATTCAAATTTATGGGGAAGGAACCTTGATCAGAGAAGTGATAGGAAGTAAAGTATTTTGGTTGGTTTTGTTTGTTTCCCTCCATCTTTACTTGATTTTTCTCTTCTCTTTTAGGCTGTCACTAAAGAGATGTTTGAGGAAGCACTTCGTGCCTTGGCTGATGATGACTTCTTGACTGTGACTGGAAAAACTGTTAGATTGCTGTAAGTTGGTCCTTCCTTGCCAGCCAGCTGTGGCTTTTACTTCATCTTCTGTACAATGCTGCCAGCTTGGAAGTTTTGGGACTATCATTTGCTGTAAGTGCCACTTAATCTCTTGTGCTGATAGAGTAGTAACCATTGTGAAGATCTAAAATGCTTTAATTGAGTAATGCTATTTACATTTGAGAAAATGTAATTACTAGTGTTTTATTGCTGTGTTTTTATGTTTTGTAGAACATGCTAATATCACTGTATGCATTTTCAATGGAATTGTAAAAATTCATCATAAATTACTGATAAATGCATTTGGACTTTGCTGTTATCTGTAATAAAGTTATTTGATTTAAAAGCCTACATGCGTATCTTGTGATAAACCATTTTCAATCTAGAATTTCTGATTGCTGCTAGAAAGCTTTGAGAGCATGAAAGTTAGTGGGGGGTTTTTTGTTGTTTTTTTTTAAACCTAACTTGTGTACTTTTGTGTTAGTATCCACAAGATTAAAAGAAAAAGACAGGTATCAGGTATCTTCTACTTGAAAGTGAAGTTTCTTAATGTAATCTTAATTATGACTGGCTAAATTAAGATAGCATAAGGCATTAAAATAAGGATAGGTAAGCCCTGAAAGAACAAGGTTACAGTATTGTGTGGCTGGAGAATCTTCTGTTTTGGCTGGGTAGATATATACGCCTTCAGCCACTGCATGTGAATCACTGCTACAGTTTATACAACTGAACTAACAGGAGAGTTGTCTAATTCACTTCAGTGCAGACAACACTGTGCTCATCTCAACTGCTTGCTTAACAATTACAGGCAAAAAAGGGTGTCACAATTGGTGTTCTGAAGTCAAGCCCCCCATATTTATAGCAGTTTCCTGGACAGCATAAGGCCATGACCCTCCAACCCTAAGAATGTCCCAGGGCAATGAAAACATGGCTGTGATGTGTGAGGGGAGGCTATGGCCTGAGGGTTGCCCTCCTTGTCACCTGTGGGAGTCTGTGGGGCCCCATTTTAAGGCCACTTCTCTGTAATGCTTTCACTGTTGATTCCAATAAAGATCTGGAAATTATATTAAGTAAATGCATGGACAACGCTTAGCTGAAAGGAAGGAAGGAATTCAGTTTTACTACGATACTTGGCACTAGTGAGGCCTCATCTCGAGTACAGTGTTCAGTTTTGGACATCTCAATACAGAAGGGACATAGAGGTGCTGGAGGAGGTCCAATGAAGGGCAACAAGGTTTGTGAAGGACTTGGAGAATATGCCCTGTAAGGACTGACTGAAGGAACTGGGGATATTTAGTATGGGGAAGAGGAGGCTGAGGGCAGACCTTATTGCTCTCTTCAAACACCTGAAAGTTGACAGCAGCAAGAGCGGGTGACAGGATGAGGCGTCAAGTTGCACCAGGGTAAGTTTAAGTTAGATATCAGGAAAAACTTCTTTTAACACCTAGAGAGGGTTGTTAAGCACTGGAATAGGCTCCTAGGGAGGTGGTTCAGTCACCATCCCTGGATGTGTTTAAAAACGAGTTGGATGTGGTGCTCAGGGACACAATTTGGCAGGGGTTGTTAGAATTTGGGTAGTATGGTTGGGCTATGGTCGGGCTGTGGTTGGACTTGATCTTTAAGGTCTTTTCCAACCTGAACAATTCTATGATTAAAACAAAACTAATGTTTTACCGAAATAGTGCCATCTTTTTAGTAGCTTCTAATTCTTAATGCTTAGCAAAACACTGGAGAATGCGGGCATCGATCCCGCTACCTCTCGCATGCTAAGCGAGCGCTCTACCATTTGAGCTAATTCCCCCCTTTTCACCATTATTAGAGATGATAAAGCTCCCAGGTTCAGACTATATAATCTGCAGATTTTAAGTGGATGTATTTTTCATTTCTCTCTTGCACTTATCTCTCTTCATAAATGAAAACACATTCAACTTCAATTTTTAAAACAGTGTTTGTAACATTTCATTTTTCATTTCTTATCAGTTCATTTGGAAATAAGATGAAATAAATGTGTTTTCCAGGTGTAAAAAATATTTTTTAAAAGTTTATTACTTGGAATTCTTAGGACGTATTAATTCTGACATTTGATTCTTCCTTTCTCTTCTCCTTGCGATGCGTCAGTCTCTACTTATATATATTTTCTATAGATATGCAAAATTATTTAAATTTAGTCAAACACAGGGTAGCACTTGAGAAATGAAACATGAGCATCTAAAAAGTAACAGTTTATCTCACAAAATTCCACATCAATACATGAAAACACAATTCGTAGTTAATGGTGTATTCTACTACAAGCAAAACAACACTGGAGAATGCGGGCATCGATCCCGCTACCTCTCGCATGCTAAGCGAGCGCTCTACCATTTGAGCTAATTCCCCTCCCATGGCCCTAATTTACCCTCTAATCACAGATTTTAGTAACTACAAGCACAGCATTTCCTTCAGAGACTGCTCCTTTTTGCCTGGCAGTAACCCCAAGCCAGCCATTCAGAATGCCTATGATCACTTGACCTTGAGCTTGTCTGTTTTTTCCTTCCTCAAAGATAGCAAGGATAATTAAGCAAGCCTAACACAAAAGAATAATAAAAAAAAAAAACTTTGGGGCAAGTTTCTCCCACAAGATCTCCTCCCATGAAATGTGGAGGGGGAAGAGAAGTAAAGAAGATTATATTCCTTAGAATAACTAACGCCTTACTAAACTAGAATTAATCATAGAATCACAAGGTTGGAAACGACCTATAAGATCATCCAGTCCAACCGTCTCCTCATCATTGCCACCACAAGCACTAAACCATATCATGCAGCACATCATCCAGACGCCTCTTGAACACTGCCAGGGACGGCGACTCCACCACCTCCCGGGGCAGCCATTCCAGTGCCTGACCACTCTCTGAGAGAAAAAGTTCTTCCTTATGTCTAATCTAAACCTCCTCTGATACAACTTGCGGCCATTGCCCTGTGTCCTGCTCGTTGCCTGGGAGAAGAGGCCAAATAGAATAGTTTGGGTTGGAAGATACCTTTAAGATCCTTTAGCTCCAGCTCTCCTGCTATAGGCAGGGACGCCTCCCTTTGGACTAGGTTGCTCAAAGCCCCATCCAGCCTTGCCTTGAACATCTCCAGGGAGGGGACATCCACAGCTTCTCTGGACAACATCTTCCAGTGTCTCACCACCCTCACAGTAATTAATTTCTTCCTGATATCTAGTCAAAATCTACCCTTTTCAAGTTTAAAACCATTTCCCCTGATCCTATCACAAAAAAGAATACATTCCATATCAATGGCTGTTGTCGGCAACTGCGAGACTGCGAGAACCCCCTGCAGGATGTGATGCATTAGGCCCTCTCCCTGCTCTATGACTGATGGGTGGTACGTGCCCTTAGGGGCGTAGATGAAGCACATTGGCTATATAAGCTAGTGTATACGTGTAATAAATGCCATTTGCTGCTCATCACATTGGTGTCACCTCAGTAATTGGCCAAGCTGCGGCCTCCTGGGGGAGCAGAACGGGCGCTTACTGCAACAAATGGCTCAAAATCAATGTTTGGGTCAGTAGTATTAAAGAGCATATTTAAACACGTAAAACATGTGAAACAGTTATTATGATGGGAAACTACTGAAGACATCACCGCACCCTGCAGGAAGTGTTTACATATGTTCATACTTCCAAGTATAGCAGAACACTAATGAAATATTAATGAGAGACCTACCACTGTGATAACAGTTCTACCCACAGTAACAGCAAAACACACTTATTTTTGCTTCACTCAACAGTAGATGCTCTATTTACTCTGTAAGTTGTTGCTTACAGTAGGAGCAGGATTGGTCTCTTCTTGCTGGTGACAGTATGAGGGGATGTGGCGCTCAGGGACACGATTTAGAGGAGGACTGTTAGACTTAGGGTACTATGGTTAGATTGCAGTTGGACTCGATGATCTTTAAGATCTTTTCTAACCTGAGCAATTCTATGATTCTATATAGGGGTTGTTACAGTTATTGATTACCTGCTGTTGTTTGAGGAAGTTTTCTATCATGCTTATCACCGCATCAATTCTTACACCACGTCAGTGAAATTTTTCTTTTCATTTGGATGTGCATGAGTAAGTAAATGAAAATATTCTCCAGACAAAAACCAAAAAAAAAAAAAAACCAAAAAAAAAAAAAACCCACACAAAAACTTCCCTAGAGAGACATTGTAGAAATTAGGCAAACAGATAGCAACCTTTCAAAATGATGTGATTTATTCTTCTTTGATGAGGGAAGCAAACTCACAGACAGTCCAATAGAGCAGCTCAAAGTTAATCCAAAACTTGCATTTGCCCTGACAGGCCCTAAGAAGCTCATCTAGAAAGCAAAAGTAAAATCTGGTAATATGAGCTTGTAGTAGTTTACTAAGCATACTGCAAAGGAAGACATGATTTAGAATTCAATATGCATTATCTACATAAGCAGATTTTGTATTGTATTTTACCTCCACAGCCTCTCATAGAATGGCTTGGTCTGGAAGGGACATGAAAGATCACACAGATTCCCATCCAACCTGGCCTTGACAATCCCCAGGGATGGGGCACCCACAGCTTCTCTGGGCAGCTGTGCCAGCAGCACCTTGCCACCCTCTGAGTAAACAATTTCCTCCTGACTTGTAAACCTCCCCACTTTTCATTTTCTAAATAATTCATCAATAAATTTGACAGTGGGCCACACCTGTCTTACTGTATTTCTGGAAAGTTTCTAGTGACTCCATACATTCAAGACACAATACCATTTTAACCAAATCATCAAAATAAATACAAAAAGGTAGACATCTGTGGAACATAAATCAGGATGATTATGACACCAAGAGGACATCATAAGGTCCAACGAATCCATCTGTAAGGTCTTGCACTTGGGACACAGCAACCCTATCAGTACACGCTGGGGGATGCAAGGATGGAGCATAGCCCTGTTGAGAAGGATCTGGGGTTACTGGTAGATGGCAAGCTGGACGTGAACCAGCAATGTGCCCTCACAGCCTAGAAAACCAACCATATCACAGACAGTATTAGAGATGTGTGGCCAGCAGGGCAAGGGAGATGATCCTGTCCCTGTGGATGAGGCCTCACTTGGAGTACTGTATCTAGATACGGAGCCCTCAGTACAGGAGAGACATAGAACTGTTGCAGTGTATCCAGAGAAGGGCCACACAAATAATCCAAGGAATGGAATACCTCCCTATGTGGACAGCCAGAGAGCTGGGCTTGTTCAGCCTGGAGAACGATCTGGGAAGACCCGAGAGCAGCATTTCAGTATCTAAAGGAGGGCTATAAGAAGGAAAAGGACAAGCTCTTTAGCATGATCTGTTGTGATATGACAAGAGGAAATGGTTTCAAACTAAAGGAGAAGAGGTTTAGATTGGATGTAAGGAAGAAGTTTTCTACAACAGCAGTAGTGAGGCAGTAGTGACCCAGAGAGGTGGTGGTTGCCCTGTACCCAGAGACACTCAAGGTTAAACTGGATGGGGCTCTGAGCAACCTGATCTAGCTGTAAGCGTCCTTGTTCTCTGTAGGAGAGTAGGACTGAATGACCTTCAAGGGTCTCTTCTAACTCGAAGTATTCTATAATTCCATGATACAAATGAACACTTTATTTTCCACAAACTGTGGTAAGAATAAACATCTTAAATGTTGTATTTATTGTTTACATACAACTTCTTAGAATATTAGCAGAAAAGAATATAACTTGAAAACCATACAGAAGAAAAATGACATTGCCATTCAGTAACTGCTGATAGCATACCTCTAGACTTACAAGTTATCTGGTATTTGCATTGTAACGAGTTTAAAAAAAAAAGTTTAAAAAAAAAAAACAAACACCACCTCATTTCAACAAAAGCTCTAGTGGAGTCTTTGCATAAGGAAGTATGCTAACAGAAGGGAGCAATTACAGCAGGCACGCTGTGACTCAGCACCAGTACACGTACCCCACAACAACCATCGTGACGGGGAATTAGCTCAAATGGTAGAGCGCTCGCTTAGCATGCGAGAGGTAGCGGGATCGATGCCCGCATTCTCCAGTGTTTTGAAAACGCTGCTATATACGTATCACCATGTAAGATTTTCTTCCACAAGATCTTCAAGTTTGTGAAAGAAAATAATTTAAGGCACCATTTCATGAGGCAAGCAGAACAGGAGAAAATCTCAGTGCAGAAGGCACTTTACTCTGCAAAAAAGCATTTATTCACAGAAGAATTTCATACTCATCCTGTTTTGTCCACTGAAACCTTTAACACTGTTCACATGCTCCCTAAACTGGATTTATTTTAATCCTTATAAAACCACTTTGGAAAAATGCATCTGAACTCTAAAAAGCCCTACAATGTAAAGACATATTTATAAAGCCAAAATCAGAAACAACAGCAGTGCCAGCCAGCGTGCTTTTGTTTTTTGTTCTTCAAAGCCCATTCTTCAAATTGAGCAACAGGAATCGATTTCTTTTTTGTGCAGGCAGCAATCACAACTTTAGAGAGAGAAAAAAAAAAGTTAGCATTGTCTTCCGCAAAGGAAAAAATACAACTGGTAACTGAAAAAACGGCATAGAGATGACAACGGAGATAAAAGCAAACAGCAAGTGGAGAATGCGGGCATCGATCCCGCTACCTCTCGCATGCTAAGCAAGCGCTCTACCATTTGAGCTAATTCCCCATGCCAGGGGGGGTCCAGAGCACTGTCCATCGGGAGCAGATGCGCTGTCACTGATGACTCATGAGGCATTTCCTCAAGATTTAATGCACCACCTGTTCAGCCCTTCCCTTTTCTCTCCTTCTGCTCAGTATCCATCGCAGTACCTATAATTGCTGGATAGCATCCCATACAAGATGGGAATCACACAGTGATTCTGGGAATTTTCATTAGTCATTCAATCCATATGTTTTTTAACCTCCCCTAACACTGCCTAGACGTGAGCACTCCCTGCAACACATACTTCGTACTGCTAGAATCTAGGCTCCATAACGGACAAGAATATAGGAATGCAATCTAATTTTACACTGACCCTTTCTGCTCTTCCCTGAGCATTCCTTCTGCATCGCAGAACAGCAGTGGTTAGAAGGGACGTCTAGAGATCAAATCCACGCCCCCACGCTATAATCCCTACAGTAGGTTGCACAGGTAGGCATCCAGTGTCTTAAATATCTCCAAAAAGAAGACTCCAATTGTCTATTTCTTTTACAGGCTTCATGTATTTCTGCCAGGCAACCTTAGGACAAAATATCATTTTCATGCTCTTTTGTGCTTTTTCAAAGTCTTTTTACTGGACATTTTAACATTTAATGCATATTTATGATCTTATTTTCCTTATTCACACATAGTCTTTAACATTCTGAAGAATGACATTTTACCTTTCACAGCACACCTGTACCCTGCTGATCAATCACAAAATTTCTTATCCTATTTTCTTCTTCCAGTCCCTCTTGAATAGAAATTTGTTCTGGAATTTAGAGAAAACCTTTTTGCAACGGCTTCAGTTTCTCTGACACACATTTTAACATGTCTGGTTTCTGCTTTAAATTTCATCTGAAAAGATCAGCTGAGCATTAAGAGTCCAGGACATGTTCTGTACTACTTTATCTGAGAAGATTATCTCTAACAGAGAGTGACAGTATACTTATTACTGAATGAATTAACCAATAAAAGAAATACTGGTCCTATATTGAAAATAATTTAAAAACAATTCTCTACTTTATGAAACCTTCTATTTAATGCCAGCCTGGCTTAATTTCCTTCACTGGTATTACAGCAGAGGACTAGGCTGCTCTGGAGCAAGAGAGTTGGAGCTCAACCTTTAGTAAGACTACAAAGCAGCACAAATCTCCCTACGTTTGCTCCCATTTCACACAGTCAGTGTCCAACAGCAGCTACTGTCCAAGTCCGATTTAAACAGAAATACAGCAGAGAATGCTGCTTCCAGTAACACCCTGCCTATAAACATGGTTTCTGTGTTCTCCAATGAGAAAAAAAGTGATCCTCCCCCTCTACTCTGCCCTGGTGAGGCCTCATCTGGAGTACTGCGTCCAGTTCTGGGCTCCCCAGTACAAAAAAGACAAGGATCTCTTGGAAAGAGTCCAGCGGAGGGCCACGAAGATGGTGAAGGGCCTGGAGCATCTCTCCTATGAGGAAAGGCTGAGTGAACTGGGTCTGTTCAGCCTTGAGAAGAGAAGACTGAGAGGGGACCTGATCCAGGTCTATAAATATCTAAGGTGTGGGGGGCAGAATGGCGAGGCCAGACTCTTTTCAGTGGTGAGTGGAGACAGGACAAGGGGAAACGGCTGGGAAGGACAAAGGGAAACTGCAGCATAGGAAGTTCCGCACAAACATGCGCAAGAACTTCTTTACAGTGAGGTGACGGAGCACTGGAACAGGCTGCCCAGGGAGGTGGTGGAGTCTCCTTCTCTGGAGATGTTCAAGACCTGCCTGGATGCCTACCTGTGCGACCTGCTGTAGGGAACCTGCTTTGGCAGGGGGGTTGGACTCTATGATCTCTGGAGGTCCCTTCCAACCCCTACAATTCTGTGATTCTGTGTGATTCTGTGAAAATGGCAGGCTAGACTTCAACTACACCTTACATACCGTGGTTCTGTAATATCACAAAACCATGCCTCTCAGGTTCAAACAAAAAGGTTGCCAGTGTTCACAGCTTAATTCTATTTGCCACATTCCCACATGAAAAACACATTTAGCAACTACCTCACCACACAAAAGTGCAACAGGATTTATTGGAAGAATACAACACACACTGACCTTTATGGCTCCTGCTCAGTTTGCTTCCAAATCACCTACAGGGTATTTCTGACCTCACAAACAGGGACTGCAGACTGCATGGCCTAACACCCTAACCTGTTGCTTGATACATCCGTCAGAGACAAAAAATATATTAGCATTGCTGTATCTTGAGCTCCCCCCTGTGGATTTTACAAAGGAATAGAACTACGTACTTCCCAGTATATGAGAATTTCTCTAGATTAATAAAATAGTTTTAAGCAGAATGATCTCATCCAACTGAACAAAAGAGAAAAAGTCCCAAGGAACTAGATCAGTAAATGATCAGAACAAAGATCAGAAGCTGTAAGACACACAAAAGTCATTGCTGATCAGCATATAGCAGCTAATTACTTAGGTACACGTGAAAACGCAAGAACTTATCTTTGGTCAATTTACATGCCACTGAACATTCTGTTTTAAAATTGAAACAGATAAACCAGAGCTATCAGCAAAAAAGATGCATTCACAGATGAAGCTATCCATACTCAAAACACAGGTGTCTGACACAAAAACATCACAACCAATCTTGAAATAAAAGGCAGTCAGCTTAAGATAGCACTAAACTCAATGAGTTCTTCAACCCACCCTGCTCCCGATTCAATCCTTCCACTTCTTGTTCTCAGTGATACACTGAGTAACCGTTGTCTGAGTGGCATCAGAAGGGAGTGCAAACTACAACTATTCCATTTTTACTAATACAGTGTAAAATTGGCATCATAGCAGGCATTGGAAGCAATCCCAGAAAGACTGAAGCCCACGGCACAGCAGTACCACAGCACAGAGCCACAGAAGAGATTACTCCACCCCCCCTAACCCCCCCTCCCCCCCAGCGGTGTGCCCCAACAGAGCTCTGAGGGCCGCGTCTCTTCTTTACAGCCTATGCCCCAGAACCTGCAAAACACAGACTCACACTAACACCGCGACCAGACGACCTAACAGCACAAAAAGACTGCAGAAAAAACCCTCCACCTGCTCTCCTTCGATGGCCTCCCAGGCTGACACCAACCAGTCCACAGCAACTCCAAGGACTCTCCTCCTCCCACTCTCATGAGGAACAGAGCTCCGCCCAATGCTGGAATCTTCTGTGGCAGCGCCGGCTCCCCCATCAGCTTCCCTCCCATATCCCAATTACTTCTTTCTTTTTTTTTTTCCCTTTCCCCCCCCTCAGGTGACATGATGAAACAGCTGGGAGGAGAGGTCTGGCATTGCACTTACCGTTGGTCTTCTCATTAGGGCAGTAGGTGAATCTTCAAAAGCACAGCCTTGCCTGCCAGTGTATTTGCATTTAAATAAACAAAAATACCTTTTTCAGTATATAGATTCATAACTGGGGTCATATCCATGCATTTCTTAGGCGTGGCATTCAGGCTGGAGGCTGGAAAATGTAATTTAAAGCAATATGCGTTGCTCTGTGTTTAAGGCAGATGCTGTTGTTACCTTACAACTACGTTCCTCATTGCACAACCCTGAAATACTTGGGTTTGTATATTTACCTGCTATTTTCCTTCCCATTTAGCAAATCATTAGATGTATTTCCCAAAACAAAGTGGAGGAAAAAAATTGGAATCTTTCAAAATTTTCTTCAAGCAAAGGCTGAGAAGGTTCTCTCAACAGCTAACGACTTTCTGTAGTCAGGAGTGCTCCCATTGAGAAATTTTGTTAATAAAATTACAGATACTTCAATACTTCTCAAACGAAGAAAAGGTTCTGAAGAAACTTTAATGTTCTGAGACCTTACCATTAATAATAGAACTTGAACAAGATTAGTGCAGGCTTTGAGCTGTTTACCAGCCAATTAAGATTATAGCAGTGTTTGAATTGATAGTAACCATCTCTAAACAACTTTCTATGAGCAAAGATTTATCTTTTCAAAAGATAAAGATAAAAGCTTTGCTTTTCTCCTTTACCATAGAATCGCACTACCCAGCCAGGAAGTAACTCAGGAATGCCTGGTCTAAGCATGCTCTTTGTCATCACTGCTAAAAATGATTGACCTGTATTTACCCTGGGATAGTTATTGTTGGTTAGTTACCTCATTCTAAATTCCCGCAGATGATCAAATAAGCAGGTACTCCTAGGCCCAGATGCTCCAGGCTGAAGAAATGAGGTCACATAAAAAACACGTCTTGCCTCCAAACTCCAAACTGTGACTCGATATCACAGTTGCAGCTACCAGTGAAAAGCTTACCCAGGTGAAAAATACAGACGTATTGCGTAGCTTTCCTCTTAACTATCCAAATTCTCCGCTTTTTTCACTGCAGTCTGATTTGACTATTTTGTGCAGCTAATAAGGCCTTCTAAGGGCCTGCTCAAGCTTTGTGTTCACAGTAGTTGATTAATTATTTTAATTAACTTTCAGAAGGAAAGAGGACTTTTTGAGATACAGAAAGCTATTATGTTTCCCCCCAGTGTTCTGAGTGCAGAAAACGTTGAGAATCTTCTGTGCATGCTGTAGCAGCTGCCATAGAAAAATTAGTTATTTATAAGGCGAATCTACCTCTTCTCTTCAGAAGAGCATCCCTTTCATGCTAGTTTTAATCCTAAAGCATTCTACAAACTTTCAAAGAATGACACACAAGCATTCACTCCCCAAAGCCTATATTAAACTCTGGATGGACTAATACAGCTTATATTTACAAACAGCTGTAAATTCACAACAGCCTTATTTCTGATTCCTGCTCTCACTCACACTGCTCATGATGTTAGAGGCTGACAACTTAGTACATCTTTACTAAATTTCATTATTCTTAGTTTCTTATGGTAGGCAGAACTAGGAAATCCATTGGAAATCAACATTACAGCTTTACAAGCACCAAGTCAGTACTGCTGTGCTGCTTAAAGAGAGTAGGTTCAATTATTCCTGCTTTGTGTTGCCACTTGTAAAAAAATCCAGCTCCAGAAATAGCTAAGTACATAAGAATGGTAGCTCCAAGCCACCCATCATGTGAGTGCAATGTACATAAACCAGCCCTTTCAGCATCATCAGCAGCCAGTAGGACAACATGAAAACCAGCTAGGCCAGATACAAACCAGCCAGGTGGCAACCTGACTTCCATTCACACTCTGATTGCATTTTCTCTTAGCCTTAGACTTGGCAGATGAGTAACACCTTCTGTTCTGTTGTCATATTCTTATGAAGTGAGAAACATGTCTCAACTTTGCAAAAAGTCATTGCTCACTGTAATGCTAACACAGCACAAGAGCAATCTTCTTTCCTCTGCAAGTGGAACAGTGTAAGTTCAAGCAGCAGGATATCATCTTGTGGTGATTATGTGCTATATAATTTAGACATACGTGCAACAATACATAGGGCAAGTGTGCAAATGTACACTACCACGCCAAATAAGGGAATGTTTATGAATTTTTCTCACCCTGCAGAGAAATGTAGTCTCAATTCTATTTTTGAGTGCACCATTTTATGTACAGAAACGAGCATAACTTTCAAAAAGATACTCAGGAGATTTCTGCTATTGCAAAAAATAAGGAGGTATATAGTAATAATGTGCTTTTGGAACAGTAATGAATAGTAAATGAGAATTATTAAGAGTTTAGTTTCATTTGACCGTGTTACTCCAGAGAAGCCAGACCTTCCAAAAGGATTCTGGAGGAGGGGAAAGGAAGGTGTCAAGAGTAGGGCAAAACCACATTTTTTCTCTCTGTTGAAAATGTGGATTTATTTTGTAAACTGTGACAGCCTGTTAGCAAAAGGAGCTCTGGGAATATGAAAATACCGTCCTTCAGTCTACTCCCTTATTTTTCTTTACTTTGTGAGTTAAAAATAAATATGTACATATAAACCATTAGGCATATAGTATTTATCACTCATTAAACATTTTCTGGACCAGGCTTTTCATGTGTATGCCTTGAAAACTGGAAAGACTTTGGGCTTCCTTGTTGAATTTGGAACATTTTTTCAATAAAGTTTGTTATTGCTGTTGTTTTTTAATAATGCACTTGATTTCTTTTGCAAAGGTTGCTCTTTTGGAGACCATCATATAGGAAAACAGCTGAATAACAAAGGCTTGTGTTACAAAAGAGATGAATTATTCTGGCAGTATACATGCTGAATGACGTATCACATGATTCCAGCTGTGTGTTGCAGTTGGTTGTTCATAAGTAGAAGGAATGACTCAGCAAGAAACAATGAATTTATAATCAAAAGTGGTTATATTGCAGTTATCAGTAACTTTACAGTATGTAAGTCTAGTTCAGACTTTTTTTTTCAGGTGGGGAATTAGCTCAAATGGTAGAGCGCTCGCTTAGCATGCGAGAGGTAGCGGGATCGATGCCCGCATTCTCCAGTGTTTGTTTTCACTCTTTATTCATTGTGAAATAAAAAGCAGTGAAAATGTTTCCCATTTGTGCCATTATACGAAAAAGAATAAATGTGAAAAACTTGGGTGAACTGCAAACTGTTCATATTTTGCTTTCAGTATTTTGTTTTTTGCTATTCCTAATGGTGTGGCTTTCTTTTGTATATGAGGGGAAATATAATCCTTATATGAAATAACAAAACTGACATTTTATTACAGTGGTAAACAACATGAACAAATTACAGAGAAAAATAAATCAGTGATTTTTAATGTACCTTGATAACTTTGATTCATTATTTCATTATGTATTTGATGGCTGAATTATTACATTTATTTTTTATATTACAGTTTAGTGTATGAAACAAAGCTGGTGTTTGTGTTGTGAGGAATACTCTTTTTTGTTGCTGTTGTGTAAGCTTAAGCTATTCATTAGAAAGAATGAGCTACAGTCTTCCATATGTTGTTTCTCTTTGCAAGATTATGTTCTTTCCTTTTGAAGCTTCACATCTGTGCAATATCATGGAAATTTTCTCTGTAAAACTGTGCTGTACATCTTATGTCATTTTGAGATATTTATAATTCTGATGTGATTTTCTGACTCGCTGATTCAGCTATTTCACTGCTTGTACTCCAAGCTTGAGGCAGCGTGAGGAACCACAGCAAAACTTTCCTGTAAATATAGACAATTTGTGCAATCAGAATCTTGGAAAGACGCATACTGAAATGAATGAAAATAAGGAAACAAAATTATGAATTGGGTTTCAATCTAAGGAAGGGGCAAATACTGTGCTGCATGGATGTTCAGGAGACAAGAAAGAACATAACCTCTCGATGGATGGAATAGAAACAGAATTTGCTTATTTGTCTTATATTCTCTACATGGTGGAGTGAAAAGACACATTGTAACTTTAAAACTGCTAGATCATTGTGGTTCAAATGAAGTTCACTGGAGAGAAAAGAGTTATGATCTTCAGGAGTCCATTCTGAGGTCAGGTAATGATTTACATGTACATTTGCTTGGAATAAGATTCTGTAGTAGTTTTCTGTATGATTATTATTGGTTCCGAGTTTGCTGTGTTCCCATGATTGTGTAATGCCTGATGCTTCCTCTGCCTTTAAGGATGAATAATGTTGCTCTTCTCTGCTAATCAGACACAACTTGTGCAACAATGAAATGAGAAAACTCAGTGAGGCAGGTGCAGTCTGCAGTCACTTGTAGAATGGTGGCATCCAACTGTAAATTCTCCAGATTAATTACTGCTCATTGTATTTATGTACAGATCCCTATAATGGAGCATTAATGTTTGTTAGAGCTTTAAAAGCACTGCAATATGACTATAAGTAACAGCTTTTTCTTAGCCCATGTGGTGTTTTATGTCTTTACTTTTTAGATACATTGTCTTTAGAAGAGCAGGTTGGATAGAGAAGGTTAAGGGTCCTAGCTCCCCAAAACACTACTCGTGGGAGTATTTGCACTTTCTGCATCAGTAGTTTTATTTATATATTCTGTGTAAAGAAATGAGGGAAATGAGCTTTGTTTGATTTGTGTTTTTATTGCCATTCATACAGATTTATGTCCTCTATAATATGTCACTTAAAGTTATACAAGTTAATCATTCATTCAGTTAAAAATAATGTTTGCAGTAGACTTGCTCTAAGATACAGTTATCATATGTCTGTGATTGCTGCAGACTGAGAAAAGGGGAAATATTATTCTTTATTTGTCTTCTCCCCAGACCTTGTTCCAAATATTACTTAAGCAGTCATCCCTGGGGTGGGATGGAGCCTGGAGGACCATTACTCTGCAATTCTGGAGAATATTTTTAGAGCAAGAGAGCTGACTGCAGAAGCTACATGCAAAAATATACACGGTATAAATAAGTTCATTTTACAACATGATTGTAGTTAATTAATTATATTTATAATATATATATTTATATATATATATACTTATATTTATATATGTAATTAATTAATAGTAATTAATTTTCTGAGTTGAGCACCCATGTCTAAGTTTTCTTAAAAGATATGTTATGTGGTGTTTGACCATGAAGTTTATAAAAGGCTTTTGTTCTAATGGTTACTATTAGCCATCAATCAAGTTCTAAGCATAGAATCATAGAATCATTTGAGTTGGAAGGGACCTTTAAAGGCCATCTAGTACAACTCCCCTGCAATGAACAGAGATATCTGCAGGTAGATCAGGTTGCTAAGTTTAGTTCAGTCTGATCTTGAATGTCTCCAAGAATGGGGCATCCATTCTGCATAAGTTGAAGTTGTATTTCAAAAAGGAGCTGTTTTTTTTGAGGATAAGTGACTTCACTGCTATCTGTAAATGCTCGATAGCTTGGGGGAAAAAAAGGAACTTCTTATACATTTGAATTTGTTCGGTTCTTCTAGTTATCAGGCTTTTTTTTTTTTTTTTTTTTTTTTTAATTTAATGCTGCAAAAATAAAATAATACATTTTATCCCAATAAAACTTAGGTCAGTATTCAAAGAGTGAAATGAGTCACTCAGCATAAGGATGCATTATGGACAGTGGAGTCCTGTGTGTGCTTCCAGAGTTACAGAGAGCAAGTTGCTTGGGATTAGTAGGCTTGCTGTCCCATTGGTATCACGTACTGACTGTTAGCATAGGATCACCTGAAAAAGTAAATCCTTCAGAAAAACAAACAGGCTGAGTCTTGATCAGAAAAACAAGGAGAAGGGCAGTTCACATTGTATTTTCTCCCATTGCAGGCCATGGTATTTTCTAGTGATGCTATAATAAAGGAGTAAAATCTTTAACTACTGCGACTTTTTGTGTGTGTGTTCATACTGTTGGCTGTCTTTTGAAATCTCACTTCTAATTCTGTCACCGTAAGCACCGAAAACGCTGCACCCACCTCCTTCTCAGGGACCTCCTCCCTGCACCGCCACACCTCTCACCCCGCCCCCCCCTATATTTGCCCGCTCTCCCGCCCGCCCCTCGGAGCGGTCGGTCGCCGTGCAGGAAGTGACGTAGTGCGTCTGGCGGAAGTGACGCGTGTGGCGTGCAGGCCCGGCCCGGCGCGGGGGGGGTTTGGACAAGATGGCTGGCTCCACAGGTCTGTGAGGGGGCTCGGCGGGCCTGGGGCTGTTGCGGGGAGCTGGGTGTTGTGCCCGGGGGTGGGGACTCCCTATGAGGGCCGGACAGATCTCCTTTTTCGGGGACGGGGCGAGCTGTCAGTGACGGGAGAGAGTGGAGCGGGGTGGGGTGGAGGTCTCTTCCGATGGGGAGAAAGGGAAGCGGCAGCACCGCCGGGCTGGGCTCGGCCCCGGGGACGGTCACTCCCGTCTGTAGGGCTGCGACGCCGCTGTGAGAACCTGAGCTGGGGCGTCAGTGGGGAGAGAAAGTACCGCGATTCTGGGAATCGGTGTGGTGGGGTGGAGAAGACTGTGCTAAGAGGCAGGAAGGGGTGGATGTGTGTGCGTGTAGAGAATGGAGGGGATGTTGCCAGCCCTGGTAAAAAAAATAAATTAATTAATTAAAAAAATGCTGTAGAATAAGGGCTTGTAGCAAGGATCTGTACTGTTGCACCATCTGCTGTGTACAGCAATTGTGATATAGCATCTTTCCAAAGTGAAGGTGGTGTCTTTTTGCTCTTTTTGCAAGGGGACAGAGGTCCGGCCTGTGTTGTGCATTGGAGGAAAAGTACTGCAGTTGATTGGTGACTGCAGTGTGCTGGGGATAAGGAGTGAAGCATCTTGTTCTCTTCCAGTGAGCAGCTAGTTTATCATGTGGGCAAATGGAAAGGCAAAGAGCTGTGAGGTGTAACTTGGAAGCACGAGAGAATGAATCCTGTATCAGTAATCAGTATAGAATCTGTTGAGAGGAATGTCATGGTAGCAGGTGATAAATTAGTAGACAAGAATATTTCTTCAAGTCATGAATGGAAAAATTTAAGAAGCATAGGTGTACTATCTCAATTTTGTTTCATGTAAGCCTTGAAAAATAAAGCCTTTTTCTACTATAAAAAGCTGAGAGTTACAGGGCCTTTCACTCTTTTCTCACTCCTGAGAGCTTATAAGATGTAAATGGGATTGACAGAGCTCAGGACAGAGGAATAAATTGACCTTAGTGCTCACTCTTCCATATTGGTGCATATTGGCCAGGTTCATTCATTTCTGTTCCCAAACCACTGGCTCATCAAAGGATTGAGACTGTAATAAAGCAGGGATTAAAAAAAAAAAAAAAAAAAAAAAAAAAAAAAAAAAAAAAAAAAAGTCTTATTTTGGTACCTTACTGTTGATTCTGCAAGGAGAGTGTTTTTTATGGTCGGAGAACATTCTCTATACTTGGTAATGTGACTTTGGAGATGTGGGATGCACAGAGTCCAATTTGGAAAGATTACAACAAATTGGACGTAGAGCAGCTCTTGCAAGTCCAAAAAACAGTCCAAAAAAGAAATATTATTGCCTATGTTAGGCTGAGCTGGAATAGATATATTAGAGATCAGTATTTAGTCAGCTATGGATTACTGCATTTTATTTTTTTAATCTGAATTAGCATAATACCTGATGTCAAAGTTTACAAAAATTTATTAATCATTTTACTATGAAATAACTTCCAAAGACTTCTGCTTGTGTCTGGGCTCTGACATGGGATTTCCTGGTATGCACAGGAAATAAAACTGTTTTAGGGCTTGTGCTTTGAGTATTGGCATTTTGCATATCAGTATATTCAGTCTGGCTATTGTAGAGTATCTGCTACTAAAAATTTGTATATCAAAAAAAGCTGTTTTTTTCCTACAGTGTATTTGACTACATAAAAAGCAATAATTTTTACACAAAATTTCCATGGTTTTACGGTTATAAATGTCCCTTATAGTCTTACATGTGATATCTTAGAAGCTTCCATGTACTTTGTATAGTGCAACTGAATAGTGCAGTAGTTTTTGTCTCAGAAATACAGCCACACGTAAAGTTCCCAAAAAGTGGAAAATGTACAGAATTGTACATGCGTCTGTCCCAAACAACAAAGTCATTTCAGTACAACAAAGCAAACCCTCTTTAACAGAACTGCTAGGAATATTCAGTCATAGCTTCTGGAGGAAAATGCTGATTGCAGTGGGGAAAATGCTTTTGGCTTTGCATTTGCATATGCACAGATTGGAGATAGGATTTTTTTGTTGTTGTTGTGGTGCTTTCCATATAGTACGTAGAAATTTTAAGATTTCACACAGTCCAACTCTTAGCATGAAGCTACATTAAGCTCATTTACGGAACAAAGGAGGGAGTGATTTGGTATAAACATGAGATTTATCTCTACCTGTGTGAATTTCATCTGCTCTTGCTGTAATGTTCAGCTTCATCCTTATTTATTTCAGAAAAATGAGTGTTTTGGTTGCGTGAAATCCAGTAATGAAATTGTAACACCAAGGAAAACCAACAAAACTTACTAAGGTCAACCGTCTCAGTTTTATTCCAGAAATTCCTTTAATGAGATCGCTAATTCTTTGAACAATCATTTAAAAAATAATAATAAAAATGCCTTTTAAGAACAAACAATCTAATTTGAAAATAGCTTTTCTTTAGTGTGTGCTGAAGAAAATGTGTATGTTAGACATTTCGCAGCTATACAGTGCTTACTTCCTTTTAGAAATCATCTATGTTAACTAACTTTGCAAGTAAATATTTAATGTCTCAGTGGCTGACATTCCTCAGATAATTTTGATTAATCCCGCAGTATGACAGCTGCAGCTTGTAGCTGGACCTGAGTTGTTTGTATGGGTACTGCTGGGGAAAAGGGGAAGAACAAATCAATTTTTTTTTAAATTATTTTTCAAAAACAAGAACAACTGTTGTTGATATGATGTACCAATTCCAAGTGGTTTAGCTGAAGATTCATTTTGTGATGTTTTGGAAACGTAGAGCACAAGATGTGACTGAACATAGCTTCAGGTTAAAAAAAATAATTCAGCAAAGCATGCCATTCAAAATCTCATATGCAGCTCTAGAAGGAGGAACTGATCAGCAACATAATTTGAAGGAGTTAATTCAGGAGTTAATTTTTTGCACTTCAAGACAATATCAAGACTGCAGTGTCTAAAACTGGATTGCTGAAGTCTTCCATCTCCTTGCTATTAGACCGAGGATATAAAGTAGCTTGTATTAGAATAAGACTAAGTCAGTGAAAACTCCCTTTGGTTTCCTGAAATCTGTCTTAGGTTAAAAATATACATACATAGAATCAGCTGATCTATGGTCAGAAATTATAGGTGAGGTTCGCAATTTTTTTTCTTACATGTAGGCACAAACAACCTCTTTGCAAAGTGTGCTAAATGGCTTCAGAAAGGCACTGCTAGATCCTGAAGAAATGTTGTTTCTATAAAATCCACACTTCTCATTTCTACTCACTTAATAGTCTAATCTTTAAAGGTGAATTGGCTACTTTGTGTGACTGGTGTTACCTGTGTGAGGCTAATTTTTCTTTCTGAATGTATATGATTGATTCTGATTAGAAATGACACCGTGCTCAATGTCAGTGCCTTGTTTTCTTAAGTTTGGTGTTTACTTCTGTCTAAACTTTTGGATCTGGTTAAAGCAAGTCTACGTGTATGTGAGTGCAGCTGTAAGGAACCTGATGCTGAAAATGAAGGGCTGGAAATGGTCTGACTCTCCAGGCTGTAAGGCAAGGACTGGCGATAGATTTATTGGTGATTGGGTGGTTTGCGTGTGGTGTTTTTGTTCCGTTTGTAAAGCTGTTTTCCCTAAAAATCTTCCATTAAAATGATTCCATAATGTGGGGTAATTTCTCAGCGCTTTCCTTTATATTTTTTACAATTCTTCTCTGGTCAAGATCAAGCTAATGTCTGCCTGTTCTGTGCTTAGCAGAATCGACATCAGTGAACTATCATACCTTGTTTGGAGACTGCTAGATATTATGAACCCTTTAAAGGAATAATAAATTAATTTATTCATTAGTGGGACATTGAAGTAATGTTTTGAAGACTTCTTTTTTTTTTTTTTTTTCATATGAGAAATGGTACAATTTAAGCTATGTATCTAGAAAACTTGTGTATTAAACTTGACCTGGCTGGGTTTCTACTTTCCTTTGAACTATTTGGATACCCATTTCCTTCCTCTTCCTTATGGGAGAAATAGTTCTCCTAATGTGTTTCACCTTCAAGGCTTTATTACTCCTCTTTCCTTTCTGTATTATACCTCTGTGACATTATTAATCACTTACCCTGGATTTATTCAAGAAGCCACTTAATAGCAGTTCAGAATTTTACAGTCCTCATAAATGTTCTTGCATTTTCCATGTAGCTGTATAAAGCAGAGATCTCTTGAAGCTGTAAGTAATCAGAGAAAACAAAAGGAATAGAATGCTGTGTTCTGTGTGGCAGTGCTCTCTGTGTGGGGCGTTTTTCCATCCTGTCCGATGCACAAGGAAACTGGAATTGTTCTGCCTGCTTTAAAGCGACGTGGCAAGCCTCAAATTAATTTGCATGTGCTTCAGCTGGATTGAAAAGTATCTTGCTTACAAACAGCTTCTGAACTATATATAGACCATCAGTACTTTCTGACTGTGACGTACATAGGCAGGACATTCGGTATCTTCTCAGAACTTTGCCCTTACCATATTCCTCTCTTTGTTGCTGGTATTTTGCAGTTTGGTCTTTAAATGTAAGCTCCGACATATATCCACAGTGGCTATGTAAGAATACGCTCAGTGGGTAAGCACCTTCCTTAAAGCAGGCCACTTATTTAAGAATTTGTTTGAAATTTAAGGGTGTTACCAAGCTTAGTATGGAAGCCCATTACTTAAATTGTTACATACAATCCTAGATAATACTAGCCTGGGTGAAGAGGCAAACCACACCATTTCAGGAATGGAATAGCTGTCTTTCAGTATTTGGAGACAGATTGGTTATATTATAAATTTCAGGCTTCTCACATGAGAAAGCTTCTAATGTGTGGGAACAGAATTGCCAAACCTCATGAGTAATCAGTGGAGTTGAGGTACATATACATATCCATTACTTTGTGTGTTTTGCCTTTCTGAAGATTTTTCCTAAAGCAACAGAAGTACGTGCTGTGAAACTGTTCAACTGTTGACAGACTCTTCCTCCTGTTTTTCCAGCTACTCTTGCATGTGTTTTCCTAGACAATAGCTTTACTTCATCCTAACCAAAACTTGATCTCAAGTAGCAAATCAGCTTCAGCTCTCACGTCGCTTAGGTTTTGTTGCCTTGCTGTCTCAGCTAGCTGGTGGGAACCTCAGCATGGGTTGTGTAAAGACAAGATGCTGCTAGAGGAGGCATTCATAGCCGTTTTAAGCTGCACTCAGAAGGGTTTTGCTATATGCTGCTTTGCCCAAAAGAATGTTTTTCTTTGTTTGACATTTGGAAGGCACTAATGAGATGTAATGCGAACAATATTTTGAATAAAATCAGTACATCGCTACAAAAGCTTGAGATTGTCAAGCTGTCAGGCTGGTTCTGAATTAGATGAGCTTTCACTTTACAACCTTTTCAAGTAGGTCTGGTGCCTCAGGTACGTGACTGAAGATCGCTTGTAGTTAGCATTTGGAAACAAATGGAACCTTCAGTGGAAACCTGAGACCTCAGAGCTCTACATTAATCCTTTATTTCAGAAGAATCAGTAGCTTCAACTGAATTGGGGGGGGGGGGGGGGGGGGGGGGGGGGGGGTCAGGAAAATAGCTTCTAACACTTAGGCTCAGTAACTGCTTAAAAAAAAGTCACCTCCTTTCATTGCATCTGTTCATAACTGGATAGCTAAGTGAATTTGAAATGTGCTTGAGTAAATGATAAGCATTTTCTGCAGTTCATGTAAAAACAGTGTGCTTTATTGAGGCCATCACTATAGTCTTAGTGAAGTGTCCAGTGTTACTCATCTTACTTACAACCTTTTTTCAAGGTAAAAAGTGTATGTATTTTCTCCCTGAAATTGAACATATTGTCATGAAAATATAAACTAATTTGAACCTTTGAAACCTGGAGTGTAGAAAATAGCAGACTGAAACACGATTATCACAAAGTTAAAATAAGAATTTGGTGACAGTTCTCACTACTAAATAGTGGTGAATGGAACGTTTCCTGATTCTGTTCTAAGGTGTACAACTGACAAAAGAATCCCCGATCAAACTGTTTTCCATAGATAAAAGATCTTTATGTTGTGTGCTCTGAGTGCTGAGTCATGTTGCAAAGGACCTTTATGCAGGTCTTAGGAAAAGTGTTTGCTAATCAATGACTTATAACCCGTTTTAGCCAGCTTTACAGCTTTGCTAAACTAAATCCTTGCTGCTGCTCTTGTTATCTGGGTCACACATTGTATTCCTGCTATTAAAGCAGACCCTGTGAAAGTCATTTCATGGTAAGAGATTTTGGCCTCTGCTGGGTTCTTCTAGTCTGCAATGATATTTATGCCATCTTTCCTTGAAAAGATAGCTGTAAAAGTATGTATTTGAAATCCTTTTTCCCCTCTGCCGACGTAAGCTTAGCTTTAAGATGAAAGTTTGAAAAATTGAGCCTCTTTGCTGTTGTAATTCTAATTTAGTCTTTTGTACCTTTATATAGCTTAACATTTTGAATAGTGAGCTTACTTGTACTAAGCAGGGGTGTTTTTTAATTAACTTATTTATTATTTGAACTTCTGAAGAGAGAAATGGGGAACATTTCTTTGATAAAATCTTCATCCCGCAGACTAAATAATGAGGAATTAATATTGCTGGTGGGTTTTAAAATGATGGGTATTGTTTTAAATGCTCTTTTCTAGCCTCCTGTCATGGGTTGTTTGGTACAAAATTGGAATAGCAATAAAATCTTTAATTTGATCGGCATCACAGTGTCTCATTTTTCATAATCTTACCACGTCACACGCTAAAACATGTGGGACCCTGCACATAGCAGGGGGATTGAAACTAGATGATCATTATGGTCCTTTTCAACTCAGGCCATTCTATGATAATTGAATCATTGCATTTCACTCAGTAGTTGCCTCTCCAGAGTTAATTTTTAAATCCTAAGTGACCTATGGTTTTCCACCTTTGTCCAAAACACACCTGACTGTAGCAATAGGTGAGCTCCTGCAGTAACGTAACTGTTTCATTCTGGTGTGCTTTTGTTACAGTTAGGCACAAGTGGACATGCAGTGTTGGATGCAACAAAGCTCTGAGTTCACAGTGGTGTTTTTTAGCACAGAAAGTTGCGTTTAGGTATCTTCTAAATTGATAGGTTGATGCAAATTTGTAAAATAGATGACTGTTAAGCAGTTTACATCAGTTTCTATGTAGGACTGCAATCTAGTCAAGTGTATTCTAATTTTCTATTGTTGTAATAACTTTTTTTTTTTTGAGATATTTTAATCAGTTAAAACCTGTGGTGTGAGATCTTCTCGAGGTTTGGGGTTATTTATTTATGCACCAAAGAGCTTGTTTGTGCCCAGTTCTGTAGTCTGAAAGTAAATGTATGTGAAGTAGAACAATCCTCTTCATCAGTGCATTTTTGTGGACAGTATTAGCAATTGCATGCCAGCAACTGTATTCATGGTGGTCATAGCTGCATAAAAATGCAAAGATAGGCTGAAACAAGCTCTTAACGGTTGCTACAACCGTGCTAACAAAGTTGAGTTGTGTTAGAATTTCTCCCAAATCTGGACTATATTCTGAGTGTGAGTGTATCTAGCCTTACCTATTTGTGTGTTCCTGCTTGCTGATGTATGTGTGATCGCTCTTAGCCTTGCAGAGCTATAAGCTTCAAGAAATTCAGGGTATGGTTGCTTTGTAAAATGATCAGGACACTGAAGTTCATTCTGAAGTTAGACCCCAAGGAAATGGGGAATAGAGGTTTCATTGAGGAGTGAACCCTGATAAAGTGAAATGGTGCAGAATGGGAAAACTTACTGGGATTACTGAGAAATGACTTCTCACCAGATGCTGGTCAGAGGTGAAGCTTCTGTGATGAATCAGGCAGCTGATGGCTGCCTTGCCTCTCTCTTGCCTGCAGCTCTTCTGAGAAAGGTGAGTAAGGAGGAGGGGGTGGCTGGGAGGAGTAGAGAACTGTAGAAGTCAATAAAAACTAAACAGGTAATATTTTCCTGGTGGATGGTGATTGTCACAGTAAGAGTCCTGACCTTGAAGCTGCTTTGAGTAAGTTATCAGGTGAATTATTGAACAGAATCAGTGGAATTCAAAATTATCAGGAGTAGATAGCTCACTTCTGGTTACCTGAGAGGCAGGCTAAGAAAAGAGGAGAGGACACCGGAGGTGAAGATGCGTTGGTAATGGAGATGTGTGTTCTGCTAGTGATTTCTCACACTTCAAACCATAATCAATAAAACCTAAAATGTACAGACTTTTTGTTACATATTTACACATTTGCAATGCTCATTGTGCCGGAGAAGTCAGGTCCGAGGCCTCATCATTCTTACTGTGAAACCAGTAGCAACTGAAACATACTGAATAAATGATGCTGCTTCTGTAGTTCAATGTGCTGAGATTTCTTATTCCAGCATCAAGATTTGTGGTTAATCAGATATGTTTA
This sequence comes from Tetrao urogallus, assembly GCF_951394365.1. Taxonomy (NCBI): domain Eukaryota; kingdom Metazoa; phylum Chordata; class Aves; order Galliformes; family Phasianidae; genus Tetrao; species Tetrao urogallus. The sequence goes on along the minus strand of NC_136815.1, from coordinate 40,397,982 downwards.
TGAAGTCCCAAAAACAAATGTAAAACTTATTTCCTTCCCTCTCAACTCCCATGTTAAATAAACTTCATTGTTGTTCATATATTGAAAGCTTTGTTACGATTTTTCTGATGTCTAAATACGCTTCCTACTGCTTTTTTAATGGAATATGAACTGGGTCCTGGTAAAGTGAACTCATGTTACCACCTCTCCTTTCTTGTGAGGCTGTCCATCACTGTTCTTGGTGTATACTATATTCTGGATTTTTGAGTGCAGCTGGGATAATGCATGTAAAAGGTAAATAAGAGGTTGGATTCTGACAGATGCGAGGTGGGCTCAGCCTTGGAAGTGGGAGCGAATAGCTGTACTTCTGAGTTACCTTCTCTCTCTAGTAGTCTGCTTGCCCCATAACAAGCAAGTATAAAGTAAGTTCTGTTTTACTTTGAAGACCTGTTTTGCTGCGTCTTGCAACTGATGCCAAAGCATGAGCTGGAGTTCAATGGTGTTCAATGCCAATTTTAACACAGTCCAACTAGAATCACTACCAAAACAAAAAAACAGAAATAAGTGAACATACCTACTTGGTTCTGTTTAGAATTTATCATTTTTTATCATTACTGTTAGCAGATAATTAATAATCCTAATGTTATGGAACTGAAAGGGGAAAATTCTGCTTTTATACATCTATCATCAGTGAAATGACTATTTCTAAACACCAGGGTCTCTGCATCACATGAAAGACATAAATAGGCCTGTGCCCTTCTAGACCCTTTTGCCCACTGCCCAGATATGAGTGCTTTGTTGCAATAAATGGCTGCGGCTTCTGTTGTACAAACATGATTTCTCATTACCTGCCTTCTTACTGTTAACTTCCCAGAGAATCACTATAGCTTTGTGCAAAAAAGAAATTCTTGTCAACTTTAGTTTGTGTCTGTTAAGACACCAACAATGTAAAATTTCATAGAATAGAATCATAGGATTCTTAGAGTTGGAAGGGACCTTTGAAGGCCATCTAGTCCAACTCCCCTGCAGTGGAGAGAGATATCCGCAGCTACCTCAGATTGCCCAGGGCCTGGTTCAGCCTTGCTTTGAAAGCCTCCAGGGATAGGGCATCCACCACAACTCTGGGCAACCTCTGCTGGTGCCTCACCACCCTCACTGTAAAAGGTTTTTCCTTGTATCTAACCCAAATCTTCCCTCTTTGAGCTTTGAAGCCATTTCCCCATGTTCTGCCACTACAGACCCTGCTAAAGAGTCTGTCCCCTTCTTTCCTGTTGTGCCTCTTTAGATACTGAAAGGCTGCTCTCAGGTCACCTCCAAGCTTTCTCTTCTCCATTGAAATAAATAAATAAAAAGCACTACCAATGTAATTCTTAAGGTAAATATTACTTTAGATAGCTTTATCCAAAGCATAGGTTTTGAGATGGTTTATAGCTTTCTCTCTGCTTTGTTTATTGGCTTCTTCTGGGAAATGTTTGCTAAGTGAAGTGTTTTCATAGGAGGAAAAACAAAGCAAAACAATTGATGAAATGAGTACTAGAGCTTGCTTCTCTGAGCAATTTCAGTGAGTTCCTTTTGTACCTCCTCCTTGAAATTTCCCAGCCTAAATGTTTTCAAGTTTTTACAGATTTTAATTATTATAAAAGGCAAAAGAAGTTAACCAGCTACAGAGTTCTTATGGAGTGGAATGCATCACTGTATTTTTGTATGTCTTTAATTTGTCTTGTTAAGAAAATGGATTGTTCATGTATCAGTTGTGCTGGGAATGGGCAATTTCTGTAGCTGATGCTTGTAAGATGGCCCTTTTCTATTGTTTAACATTGTAATGTGACTGGCTCTAACTTAGAAAAAGCATTCCTAAACAACATCAAATAGATGGCCATTTGCTCTATACATGTCAGTGTACATCTTTGTAGTACAAAAGCAGTACAAGTTTACCTGCTACATTTCTCTTCGTTTTGATTTCTAAAGTCAAACTTTCTTGTTTGTTTCTTTAAGTCTGTGTTTCTAAATGCTTTCCACAGGTAATCTTAGCTCTGTTAGTCTTGATGAGCTGGCAGATCGGAGTGCCTGTCATTTATAGCTTATCCCCTTGCAGACAATGCTGATGAGATGCTGATAAATTGGTCTGTTACAGTGCATCCTTGAGACTTCAGCAAGGTGGAGAAGAAGCAGTCAGGATTGCTGCTGTTTTGAGGGGTTGCCTGTGACTCATTTTGGAAGCACGGAGTGCTTAATAGCTCGCTATTTTCCGTTGATTTTTGTTGTTGCTGTTGTTTATGCTATGTGACTTCAATAATTCCTTTTGTCATGCCATTGTTATTGACACAAAGGCAGCTGTTTGCTTTTATTTGATAAAATCAGTGATGGCTGGATCCTCGTTGTGGAAAGTATACTTGCATTGTATGGATGTTTCATCCATACGTGCTAGAATGACTTAGTAGCTTATGTACCATCCTGATCAGTTTATATCGTCCATTGCTGAATGCTTTCATTTCACCATTTAAACTCAGAACTGTTAATGCAGAATGTTCTGTTGCATGAATGGTGTTGGAGATGTACAGGCTAAAGGAAAATAGAGAAAAATAGCATACAGTAAATGCCTCTTTATGTACAGTGTTAGTATATGGGATTTTTAGTTGGTTGTGTTGGTTCCCAGACAGAGTTCCAGAGCAGCAATTGGAGGCTTTCATAGCTACTGGAAAGCAAAACACTGCTTTTCATCGAGCTTGGATGTTTGCTTTGAGCAATAATCATGTTCATCACCTGGCTGTTGGAATCAGAGCTTCTGTTACGTGTGTAGTTGTATTCCTAATTAAAAAAAGAAAAAAGTTCATTATGGAATTGCTGTGTTCCACTGAGAGTGGTAGCAATGCCTTCCTTAATTAATATGCATCTTATACTTTTGGGTTTTGGAGCCAGATTACTGTGATTGACTTCTGATAATAATTACAATGTAATTAACTTACGCTTGGAAATACTTCTTGATATTAGATGCCAGTAGTAAGTCAACCTTTTTTTTTTTTATTCACTGAATATTTAACTTAGCACAAGAGTATGATGTGATAACAGGCAAACAAAAGTATAGGCCATGTTGGTTTTTTTAATGTGTGTGTGGTTTTTTTTTTTTTTCAGAGAAGCGTATGTCCTACAAAATTTATTTGCACAAGGCTGTGTTTTGCAGCCAGAGTAGAAGGTTAGCACTTTACATACACACAGGCTTCTTTCCTCTCTCTTCTTATTTGTACATCACCCATTTCAGGGCCTGCCTAGGGGTTTGGTTGTTGCAATTCTTTTTAGCTTAACTTTTTGTCAGTACGATATTTCAGCTTTCATCTGTGTTCCCTTCTGAGTAAGACTTCTTATGAATCACTCAGGTTGAAAGGTACATGAAAGGTGCCTGTTGTTTTCTCTGTGTTTCTCTTCATAGTTTTTTATTTTTTCTCTGTGCCTCAGGAGAAATTATAATACAGGTTAAGATTTGCAAAGCTGACATTTGTCCTGTCTCCTGGGATGTCAGATAGCTATTTTTTTGCCGGCCTGAAGCTGTTAAATGGAATTTGAGTGGGTTTTCTTGTTTTTATTTTTATTTTTTTTTATTATTATTATTACTAAGTTCTACATGTTCTGTAGTTTTTGTTAGCTGGAAGTCAGTGGGCTGCAGATATCCCATACATTCAAAACTGTTGATGCTGCAGTTTTCCTGATGTGGCTACATCAGTCCAATAGAGTAACATCCCGAACAGAATCCTGGCTGTGCTAATGTATAATTACTGATTTTCAATATAATAGACAGTCTCACACATAAGGCTCTGTGTCAGGCTATGAAAAATTAAGCTCATGGTTCCACTCTGTAGGGACCAAGGAGAAGAGAGGAGTGCACATTGTCACCTTCCTGTCTGTTGCGAGGCTGGTCCCAAGAGACGTGCAGGGGGTTTGGGCTCCCAGGTGCAATTGCATGTTCTGGGATTTATTTTTCAGTTTTGTGCATTCTGTTTTGTTAAGTTAGTTCCTTAATCTAGAGTGTGTTGTCTTCAGTTTTTAAAATCACTTCTCTTTGGTGTGAAACAGTAGAGATGCATAATTTACCTTCAGCTGCAGATAGAGACAAATAACAGACAGCTGCTCAGTGACATCCAGAACATACTTATTCTTGTAAGTATCCAAGAAATTAAGCAATATAATTGAAATTTCACAGGAAGCGCTGAAGGATTTCATATTTCACAGTTTTAAAACAAAATGTTCAATTAAAGCAGTTTAAATGCATTTTTAAAGCAATTAAAAATATGTTTCTATGGACACGGTTGTATCAACACAGCCCACTTACATTTAAACTGATTTATATGACCACGAAAGGAGTCTGTCAGCATGAGTTATTAAAAAATATGATTTAATGTAACCAGTCTGTGCTGTCAAACTTGACTGAAGTGCAGTTTTGTGTCTTTTTTAATGCTTATTAATCTATACCAGTAGGTGATCTGGCATTAGCAGCTGTGAAATTGTGTCTTGATACAGCAGCAGCAACATGTTTTTCCAGCCTTTCCTCTTTTATTGCAGCAGTAAATGTTACTGGTCCTGCTAAAGGGTGCTGAGGATTCCTTTTTTCTGACTTTTGTTTTTCCAGATTGTGTAGCTTTTGGTTAGAGCATAAATGCAAGGTGTTTTGTTTTTTTTTTTTTTAATTTGTTCTGTTCCCCCAATTACAAAAGTAACTCACGTATGGAAGTAGACTTTCCTTAATATTTATGCAAGTCTCTCCAGAAGTAATTTCTCCTATTTATTTCCATGGAAACTACAACACATGCAAAGTGCACAATAACACTGTTTGACAGAGCAAATTCTCAGCTACAAAACACTATTTTTCATCGTGGTCACCAGCATTAGCTGTGCATTTTCACTCTTGATAAACAGGAGCCTGCATGCCATGCTCATAAAAATCTTCATGACTGCCTGGAACATGGCTTGTCTTTCACATCGTTGTCACCACTGCTGAAGTGCACCACCCACCACATCACTGTGCCAACATCCACTGTTTGGTCTCCACAAACATTCAGCAAGTGTTGACGAGTGTCAGTGGGTGCCATTTTTTCCTCATGGAGGAATTCAGTTCCATACTTGTGCTCTGTACACATTTCCGTCAGACTGCACTCTGTCAGACTACTCCTCTGCTGCCATCTGTCAAACAGCAACAATATGTAATGGGATATTGGCAGGAAGGTTCAACCTCTACTTTTGTATTGCCAAAATCATAAAATAGGAGGCATTACTTTGTGGCAGTCTTTGTCTTCACTAGTTCTGCTACTTGGTCTTTTTTCATTGTTCAAAGGTATTCAACTTCATTGTTAGTTCCACAAATTTCCAATAGGCATCAGCTACTGTAGTCTAGTTTCATGATTAGACTATTGGTACGTATGACCATGAGTGTTATTGTGTGTGTGTGTGTTTTGCTTGTTTTTAAGTGAAGTGTTTCCTTCAGCTCTGTGAAAACTTGGTAAATGCAGCTTGACAGTTCATGTGTACAGTGTTGGAGGGTCAGGATGTACTTGTCAGTAAAATCTGCAGCGAGTTAAGCTTTGAAGATGAACTGAAAAGCAGGCAGGGGAGGTTGCTTTTGTTTTATTTGTAATCGTGATGAATCCAGCTGTATTTTCACATACAAATAGCTGTGCTGCCCCTAGCCATCAAACATTCATGATTGGGTTACTGCCCAGCTCTGCCACTCCAGTATCAATTGATGAATCAGAGCATTTCTTTGGAAATATGGGCAAGGGGTTGTTTTCCGATTCTTAAATACAGGATTGCATAAGAAAATGATTTTCTGCACTTCCTATGAACAAAATGAAATAGAGGAATAAAATTTGTCTGTGGATGTGAATCAGGTACCTTAAATATATGTGTTCTTACTAAAAACAAACCCAATATTTCATGTAAAAAATCATTTCTTGTATCTCCAACCCAGATGTTGTAGAACTGAATAACATTCTGAAAGGAAGCAAATTTTTGCTCTAGTTTCAATTAACTTGTAACATCTTTTTCTAGGAGGTTTTTAAATGAGTTGGAATCTCAGTAGGTGGTAATGGTTTTTTGTACGTTTTCCCAGTAGACATTTTGATGCTTATTTAACTGCAGAGCAGTGTTTGCTGCCTGCTTGTAGCACTGATGGTGCTAGGAGGTTGGTGCGGGGAGCCTGTCACTCCCTGTGGGTAGAAGGGAGAACCAGTGAGCACAGACGACCGAGTGAAAAAAGATGCAATAAACACGACAGTCCCAAGGCTTTATTTTCTAGAAACCTGTCATTTCCTGTGGTCTTGTACGTGAAGCTCAGTTTGCCAGTCTGCTTATCCCTGCACCCATGGCTTTGCAAAGGAAGGCACCTGTTATTTTCCTTCCTGAGTCAATTCAGTTGATTAACTGGGTGGATTTGGTTTTATTACAGGAAGAATAGCTTTTTGCTAAATGAGTGTGCCAGTGCAGCTAATTGAGGAGTCCAATCAGTGCAAGAGTGGGAGGGGGGACCTCTACTGGCAGTGAGCAGCTGAGCTCAGCTGCATGGGAAGGCAACAGCAGGTGAGCAGAAAAAATATTAAGGCCCATTTGGTTGATTATATGCTCTTCTTCCAGAGATAATCTGCAACTCAGGAGTTTTGTGATCAGGGCGGGGCTTCTGAGAAATGGATTTAAGGCACTGGATGGTGATAGGACAAGGGGGAATGGTTTTAAACTAAGACGGGGAGGTTTAGGTTAGATGTTAGGAGGAAGTTTTTCACTCAGAAGGTGGTGACACACTGGAACAGGTTGCCCAAGGAGGCTGTGGATGCCCCATCCCTGGAGGCATTCAAGGCCAGGCTGGATGTGGCTCTGGGCAGCCTGGTCTGGTGGTTGGTGACCTTGCACATAGCAGGGGGATTGAAACTAGGTGATCCTTTGTGGTCCTTTTCAACGCAGGCCATTCTATGATTCTATGATAAAGATTGGAGAAGTGTAAGATAAATCAAGTACACAATTTTATTTGGGAAAAGAACGTGTGAGGCACTGGGCTTTGCTTCGTGAGGCTCCATGTGCCCATCAAAAACTTTTCATGCAAATGAACAGCAACACCTGCGGATAGATCAGGTTGCTCAGAGACTCTTCCAGCCTGGCCGTGGAAGTCACATGCTGCAAAACATTGATCTACTGTAAGTTTGTCAGGTCAAGATGGGACCAGAAGAATGAACATATGAATTTCAGAGAAGCTTTTTGAAAGGATCTCTACTGAAGAACAGAGAAATTATCTGCTCCTTGATTTGTATAGTGCTAGTACTTTCAGGTAATTGTATGTGCAGTCTTACCTGGGAAAATAAGTTTCCAGAGTAGCTGAGCTCCATTGAAGTGTAGTTCTACATCTGAATGTTTGCTGCTGTTCCATGTCGGTATTAATTAAATAACATATTATACGTTTTGGCCTTGATTCTTTGGACAGACTATTGGCAATGCAGAGTAGGGTAGTGTCAAACCTGAAATCTCAGTGACTAACGTATGAAAACCAGTTTTCTTTCACCTTCATCTTTTTCAAGCTATATAGTATATACTTCTTGTTAAGAACTTTGTGTACACTCAGTTTTTATGTTAGTTCTATAATGGACCTTATTTTTTCCAGTGAAATCATAGAATGCCTTGAGTTCTTGATCCTTGGGATCCCTTCAAAGTCCCAACCCCCCTGTCACAGGCAGGCCCACCAACCTCCAGGTGTGGTACCAGGCTGCTCTGGGCCCCATCCATCTGGGCCCAACCTGGCCTTGAATACCTCCAGGGACGGGGCATCCAGAGCCTCTCTGGGCAGCCTGTTCCAGCACCTCACCACTCATAGTAAAGAACTTCCCCCTGACATGCAATCTAAACCTTCCTTTCTTCAACTTAAAACCATTTCCCCTTGTCCTGTGACTGTCTACCCTTGTAAAAAGTTGATTCTCCTCCTGTTTATAATCCCCTTTTAAATACTGGAAGGTTGCAATTAAGTCACCTCATGGCCTTCTCTTCTCCAAGTTGAAAAGCCCAGCTCCCTCAGCCTGTCTTTGTAGAGGAGGTGCTCCAGCTCTCTGATCATCTTTGTGACCCTCCTCTGGACCCTCTTCAACAGCTCCTCATCTTTCCTGTATTGGGGGCCTCAGACCTGGACACAGTACTCCAGATGGGGCCTCATGAGGGCAGAGTAGAGAGGGACAATCACCTCCTTGTCCCTGCTGGCCATCCCTCTTCTGATGGAGCCCAGGACGCCATTGGCCTTCTGAGCCGCAAGAGCACATTGCTGGCTCATGTTCAGTTTTTCATCTGTCAGGACCCTCAGGTCCTTCTCTGCAGGGCTGCTCTCAGAGATCTCTCCTTTCGGTCTGTATGGATGCCGGGGATTCCTCCAACCCAAGTGCAAAACCTTGCACTTTGCTGTGTTGAACCTCATCAGGTTCACATGGGCCGCCTTTTGAGTTGGTTGAGGTCCCTCTTGGTTGCAAAACAGGTTCCCTAGTGAAAAACAGGTACGAAACAGATGGGAAAACAAACAAACAAACAAAAAACATTGGAAACACTATAGCTAAAGTAGCTTTTAGGAAATCTATCAGCTGTAGGTAAAAATATAGTTAATAGTACTTACTGAAAGAAAACTGAAGTTGTAATAATTGCAATCTCATCACTGTGCATTTGAAAACGAAAGTATACTGTGAGGGCATGTGCAAGCATTAACATTCCTTGTTCCCTACTGTCATACTGAAATATAATTTTACTTTGAGATATAAAGCAATTCCACTTGTTTAATATCTATCAATATCTGTCTGTCCCCACATATCATCATAAATCCAGTAATTATAGTTCAGCTAAGTGAATATTACTTGGCTTTCTGTAGAGACAGTACATTTTTATTTTCTGTTGTGAATACATCATTAACTCTCTTCAGCAACTTAATCGGTGTTTTTATACTGCTTATTCTTTTTCCTCTGTTAGTTGGGAATAATAATCACTGGGTTAAATGGGACTTGATTTGTAGTTTTTTTAGTATCTGTTTAAGTATCTGTTTCATTGATTATTATTTTTTTAATCAAATCAAATAATTTGAAAATGTTTCAGTCTTTCTTTTACAGTTTACATATTTTAATGTCATTGTGTTAAGTGTTGCACTCTTTAATTATTTTTGCGAAGAATTTGCAATATTGATTTAATTAGAATTGCACTTGAGTAGAACCTGACTGACAATTAATTGATTTTGAAACGCTTTGGCTTTAAACAGTACTGTGCTAGAGAAATAGGAGAATCTGAATTAAGCCAAAGCAAACAGAGCAGAAATCTCTTATTTTTTCTTACATAGTTTGTCTTGCTAACATGGCTTCTGGAGAAGTGTTTACTTGCTTCAGAATAACTTGAGTGCTGACTAAATTCAGACAGGAAATGTTCCTTATGCTTTGAAAATACGTTCACTCATTGCCAGTGCATGCCATATAGAAGCAATGAAGTCGTTTATCTTTTTGTTGATGTGACCAGTATTAACTACATTCTTCCATTTTTTCTGTAGTTAAAGTACCTCGTAATTTTCGCTTGTTGGAAGAACTTGAAGAAGGGCAGAAGGGAGTAGGTGATGGTACAGTAAGCTGGGGCCTTGAAGATGATGAAGATATGACACTCACCAGGTGGACAGGCATGATTATTGGGCCACCGAGGGTAAGCGTGACAATAAAATGTTGCAAGCACTACAAAATGCCAACTGGAAAAGGTTACTCCCTACATTGTAAGGGAATTAGTTGAAAGGTGGTGTAAAATTCAATGAAGGTTGTAGTTGTAGTTGAAATACTGTATATTCACATTAGAAGTCATCATTTTCTGGCATGTTAGTGTTTTCAGTCCAGCCTCCAGTCTAGTACATGTTTCTGCAACTGTTTAAGCCAGTTGTGTTTTTACACTTTCTACTGAGTTAGAAATATACTTAGTCAGTATTTCCATCATTACTGCCCATAAATGTACAGTGACAATGCAGTAAACAGGGTAAATTTCTTTCCAAGGTTTAAGTATGTGCCTAGCAGTTTTAGTTATGTAGCAAAGATTTATCAGATAGTCTTTTAGTATTGCAATTTATGCAGTCTTCTTGAATCGGTGCTAAAGAACAAGCAGTTGTTAGTTACTTCTAATAGGATAAAGTTTATAAATAATAATAGGAAAGAAAATCAAATCCTTCTGACCTTTTAATTTCTATGAAATATCATCTGTTCTGAAAGCCTGCAAGAGATGTAATCATCCCTGCTGTGAGTATCAGCCTTACCTGGTATGAGTGGACACATCTTCACCTAACATGTAACTTTTGTGCAAGCTTGCTAATGAGTTAATATGATACAAAGGATCACCGTTTAGGACTTTAAATGAGTTTACTTCCAGTAGCTCTAAGTAAGCACATCTTTCACTGCTAACACGAGTATACTGTCTTGTGCCTCCTTTGGTGCTGGAGGGCTTATTGACTTATCCAAGAACTGAGATCAAAATTTGACCTCAGTGAAGATAATGAGTTCCAGAGTTACATTCAGTGTAATTCAAGCTCCTTTTGGAAGTCAATTAGCTGTAGCATGCAGCAGTCTGTTTAGAATATCTGCATAATTGTATGGAGCTCCTGAGACTTGGATATGTTTGAGACAGGACCAATTTAAAATACAAACGTAACACGGGTATGCCTGGATACTCAGTTCTGTGGAGTCACAGTATTCAAATCTGTTCAGAAGAAAATTTGTTATAGTTTCCAGAACTGTCTGGCTGATTTCTGGTTTCACCTAAAGCAGATTCTTAATGCACCTTTGAAGGAAGTGATTATTATGTAGGAGGCTGAAGGATTTTACTAAAAACAGAACAAACCTCTGAGATGCAGTTTACATTCTAGTCAAATTATATTGTTTATTTTTTTTTCTTTCTGACTTTCTATGTAAAAGAGTGCAAGCAAGTAATATTCTGGACCATGTTAGAGACTTGCAGTCTTGCTTAGAGTAGAAAGAATTTCAGTATGTGGAGACCGCGGATAGTAAAAGCCACCAGCTCTCAAACCAGGATGGTACCTCAATGAAAAGAGCTGCGCATCCAGTTTTGGTGTTTGTAGAAGATGGGTGTTTTTGGAATTGGTTGAGTTAGGTAGAGAGTGTGCAGCTTGGCTGAGCACAGGGAAAGTTGCTGATACTTCCCACAGCATGAAGTTCTTCATATACCAGTCTCTGGAGCCGTGCAAGGAATTGCTTATCAATGTTTTCTTACTTGATTTGCAAGGTGAACCAACAAGAAAAGGGGAGGAGAAATTTGTTTTGAATGAAAGGAAACATTTTTCTGACCATGGAAAAATGCTTTTGAGACTCTTGGGGGAGCTGGTCATGGACCTTTAACTTACAGTTAAGCATCAATTGGAAAAGCACAGCAAAATTGAAAAGCTGCCTGGATGGAATGAGGGAATGTGAATCAGTGCCATTCTCAGGAATTTTCAGAGTTGTGAGTAATGGATGTACATTTTGGCCTGTTTCCACAACTGACAGCATTCTTCTCTGAAACGTGGTAGCACATATATTATCTGTAGCAGGACAAGGTTAGTTTTTTGGGCTTCCTGCTTGTAGTGGCTAATAACAGTAGAAAATCTTTTTTAAAATTTATTTTTATTTTTTTTGTAGAAAGGTATCCTGCTTCCTTTTGTTTCTTTCTGACCCAGTTGTTGGGTTTATCTGTAGCTTCTTGAGATTACAGGACATGGTTAGGATCCTTCATGTGGCTGCCATTTACTTGGACACAAAGTGAACTTTTGACAATTTGACATTGAAGTTGATTCTTCTACTTGGAGTGAGTGACAGCTGGCTGATGCAGAACAGCTTGCAGATGGTACTTTTTGAAAGTTTGGCAGCATCTTTTTGCTGCAGGTTCATATTAGCAGTAGGCGTTGTGTAGGAGCTGGGTTTATATTCTTTTTGGAGTGCAGACACTTGTGCATCAGTGACCAGTGGAGATGCTCATGCTTTTTATCATGCATGTCCTACTTGACAAGAAAAAAAAATGTTAGAATTGTGTTTATTTTTGATTGGATTTTCTCAAGATATACTTAGAAACAAATAAGAATGAACTGTTAATGAACTCTTCCACAGTCGTTTTGGAGAGGTGTCTTCTGCAAAGGTGCTGTCACCTAATTGCACTGCCTGAAATTAATAAATGCTTTGGTAAACCAATCTTTAAAGGGCCATTTCTTGATTTCATTCCTCTCTGAAATATTTACTTGCTTAAAAATTCTCAGCAGTGGGAGTCTTGGAAATTTTCTGGAGTGCTACTTACTTCTAGAATATGTATTTTTATTTTTCATCTTCTTTTTTGTTTGGTTATTCTCACCTTTATCTTTCCCTGTTCCCTTTTTGTTTTCTCTAAAGATTATTTTCTTCCCTTAGCTCCCTGCTGTGCTAAAAGTGCTTTGGCAATGCAAATGGAGTAAATGTGAATTAAAAAAAAAAATATTCTGTTAAAATCTTTTGTATGGTACTGTCAATAAGTAGTATAATTTATAGAAACTCATCAGCTAACCAACGTAACCAAAACAGTGGGATATCAGTTACTAATCCAATACTATCAAGGAGTACATAATCATAATAAATTTAATTATTTTGTATTTCTTTGTCTTTATTCCTCTTGCCTTTGCTTTTTGTTATTTTCTGAATATTCAGCTTTCAGTGAGATGCATTAGTCTGTCTTTTTGCTTTCTAGACAAACTATGAAAACAGAATATACAGTCTGAAAGTAGAGTGTGGACCTAAATATCCAGAAGCACCTCCTACAGTTAGATTTGTAACTAAAATTAATATGAATGGAATAAATAATTCCAATGGAATGGTAAGTTGAAATGGTAAGACCAACAATATTGTTAATCTGTACTATAAACTATTTATATCCCAGATGAGGATTTTGCATGTTGGAAGGAGTTTTCCTATTTAAATTGTACAGTATGAAGTACTTGGTTTAAATGAAATTTTGGTTGCCTGTTGCACACATCTAAATCTTAAGGTGTTTACAGTATTTTAGTGGCTCTCAGTGGCTTGTTAGTGAGAGAGGCATTATTTATAATACTGAAACTCTTGTTTCTCTGAAATAAAATCAAAGGCTTTAATTTTGCGCAGGAAAAAAGATGTTTAAGCCATGTATTTTCCATGGATTGCTTTTACAAAAATGACATTAGATTCTATCCTAACAGGAATGCTGTACTAAAGACCATTTTTTGTTTAGTTAGTAAAGTTTGCTTTAGTATCCAAACTTTATCTGATATTTCCATTAATTACAAATGGAAATGTTTCTGCCTGAATCGTATTGTGGATGAACTGATGTGTTTAAATGCCTATTTTCTTTATAGTGGATTTATTCAGATCTGAGATTATTTTTAAGCTTCAGTCTTAAAGTCTTTTAATATAGGTAGTAACCACTTTCATATTAAAGATCCATTTGCAGTAAATTACATTCTTAGCAGTGTGTTTGAGCTGTTGTGAGTCTTAAAAGTATACTGATCATCCAAAGCCAGTGAACTAACACCTCAGCAATAGTTTAAAGGGGATTTGAAATTTCTTCCTGCATAGTCAACAACCCAACTCTTATCTGAAGATCTTACTAAAATTGCTGTCTACAAACCAGCTGTTGCTCTTTATTCCAGCTGTAGCTTATAATCTCAGTATTTGTATTTATTAAGAGGTTGTGACCAGCCAAAGCTGCCAATCTGGAATGCAGTAGAGCTTTTGGTATGTTTATAATATTATTTTAGTACGTCCCCCTTGTAACATGTATTGTTCTGAATCAGTGAAGAAGTATGTTGTCATTAATTCATCTGTGCATGCCTGAGAATATAGCTGCTGGTTTCCAGAAGCAAAATTTCAGGCCTGCAGAGCCTAAAAGCTTGTGTTTACTGAGCCCATCTGCTTGGAGCTTGTGTTTGGAGAAGTCTGGACTCCCTCAGCCTTATGAGAAAGGGGCTGAATATTGGGACCGGAAGTTTGACGGGTGGTTTTAAAAGCACTGATAAAATTCAGTCATTACTATAGGAAAATCTGATTCTAATTCATTTGTAAGCTTGCAGCAAAAGTTCATTCTTACCCCCAGTGGTTCTAGCAGATAGAATACATTATGAAGGACTTGCTGTGCAGATGCTTAACTGTACGTGTTTCGTGGATTTCAGTAGGAATAGGTTGTACTTTTAACATAAACCGTTTGCAGCCCTAATGAATTTAAAACTCACTAAGTGATTTTTTGTTGTACCCTTTGTCTTGCTTTCTTGTGTTTTTAACTTGTTTTGCCGTTGTTCTCACTAAAATTGTGCCAGACATATCAGATAAAGTGGAGGCACGTTTTACAGTTGAGAGCACAGAACTGGAATTCTGACGGAGAGCTGAGTTTGGCTTTGCTCCAACCTAGTTTTTCATTTCTGGTTAAGCCACTTATCTGTGGTGTATTCTGTGTGGATAGAAATGTCACGTTTCTGGAGAAGTGATACACAAAGAGTGTACAAGATATAGAGGCAGTTCACTTGTGCTGAACAGATTCTTTTCTAGTGGAAAGGGTAAGAATAAGAAGCCATTCTATCTAAACATGAGGGGATATTTCACTGTGTGAGTGATAGACTGGCACAGACATAAAGCCCAGAGGCTTTGTGGTCTCCTCCTTGGAGATTTTCATATGCCACCTGGGCACTTTGCTCTGGGCTGGGGTTGAGTCAGGTGGACCCAAAGGTCTCTTCCTAAGAGTAGGATAACTTTATATTTTGTTAGTTCCAAATTCAAAAAAACTAGACAAATCTTGGTTTTCATTTTCAATCTTCTAAGCATGCGTTTCAAAAATAGGGGTCTCAGTAAAAGCTTTTGTTTATAGTGTGAGTATGGATGATAGTATGTGCATACTCTAAAAGCTGTTTAGCTTTTCATTAAAGCTTCTTTTTAAACGTTAGTGAAAGTTTGTTGTTTTTTTTTTCAGAACCAGGTGTTATTTAGAAATTCTAAAGCAATTCTGATCATAACAGAGGTCTCTTTGCAGTAGTTCTGTGCATGTATGTTCCAGCTTGCTGCAAAATACTGGAAAGCAAAATAAATGTATGTATGTTTAATGGATGAAAGTATTATTCTGTTGCCTGAGCCATAAGCTCAGATTCCTTTCCTTCTAAAACGTGCTCCAGCTTCTTTGGAACAGTTCATGTTTCTGCTTCCTATTTTATTTCCTTGTCTCTCTGAAGCTGCTCTCTCACTGATTCTTTCATATAGTAGATCATAAGTGGTTTGCTGCATACTTTGAATGATTGAAGATGACAGTGTTTTGTCTTCAAAGAAGCTCTGCTGTCTATATTTCTGCAGCCTCTTTGTTCACTCATGGCCGTCTTTTGATCACGTTGCTTGTAGAAGTCATGAAAAATATTGATGACTTGCAGAATAGAAACCCAAGATAAACAGCACCAGAAGTGTTGCCATAGCAATATTATAGTAATACTCAAAACATTTTTGACAGTGTTAAAGTATACAAAATAATTATGCCAGTAATTGCTCGAGGTAGAGTCCCCAGCATGAGCTTCAAGGATAATAATTTCTTTTGAGTTAATGTGAAAGGTGGAGGGGAGTGATGGATGTGTACTGGAGTTAATGTTAGCGTAAGAAAGCTAGTTTTAAACTGCTTCTATGTTTTCCGTTAAAGTGCAGTTATGTGTGTTGAGTTTATTCTTACTGACAGTTGGAATATTTTGACTTACTGTTGGAGTGTTTTGGGAAGGAACTTTTGCTTGTGAGTGAATTTTCCATCAGCAGCATAACTTCAGAGACATTGTAGGAAAGGAGAGGGCTGCCTTAAGAGTATTTTGTATAAGAAGGCCTAACTTAGGTTCATTGAATCACCCTTGGAAATTCCATTTCTTATTTGCAAGCTTTAGCATGTGGTTTTCTGCTTTTCAGTTTGCCTGTGGAGCTACTGAGTTTGCACACAGGACTGGGGTCCTAATTTCAGAAAAGCTAGTCTGAGTACTTACATATGGCTGGACAAAATGCTTTTCTGTGCTAATGGTCATTGTTGTAGAACTGTATTTAAATTATTGTTCTTAATGCTGTGGAGTGTTTTTGTTTTGTTTTGGTTTTTTAGTCTTTTTTTTTTTTTTTTTTAATTCTGTATCCTGTATTGATGAAATGCAGGTTGTGTTCTGGCATGCTATTTATTTTCACACGGTCTTTTGGAGATGTCTAATTTTCGAGCCTCTGAGAGTTTTTTTTAGCAGCCTGTCTTGCAGGATTTGCATCACAAAAAGTTACAGCTGGAAATCCTTGTTACTTATAAATTCACTTGGGCCTCTGTCAACTATAATTCCGTCAAATGCTGTCCAGTTACTGCTTTGAGTGTGTTTATTGTAAACTAAGCAGTTTGCTTCTGCTTTAAGTTCTCCTAAAGTTACTGAGAAAATTATAAATACCCAATACTTGGCAGCATTTTGGAAAATTATTTGGTTTGATTCCAGTAATTTAGTGAAATAACGTACATAATTTCTCCTTTTTTTAAAGTTACATTTACAGTTGTGTACCCCAGGAAAAAAATAGTCCTCAGATTGCAGTTTTCAGCCCTATTAGCTTTTATGCCATCCAGAAACTTCTTCCTCTTATATATAACAGATGCATCCTTCAATATTACTTAGATGCTCTTGTGTGATTTGAATGTTTCATAGTTTGTGTCAGCCTTCCAAATATCTTAGCATTGTTCTTCATAAAGTGAATTTACTGCACACTGTCTAAATGGGAAATACATTCTGCAGTGCAATTCCTGAGCCAAAATCTTCACTGCTGTAAGATGTCATCAGTAAGTCGGTGACTTGCAAAAAGAGCCTTGAGATAAACAGCAACAAAATGTTATGTTGCAGCAGTCTTTACTCAGAAAGCATTCATAACTTTACGACAGAGTTTACAGTCTGTGAGCTACTATTACAAATTCCCAGCCAAAAAGAAAAGCTGAAGAAGCTTACTTCGGAGTGATCCCTTCTCGTATTCCAGCACAGCTAGTGTATATAGAGCTGCATTGCTTAAACATCAGTGATGACTGATCCCTAAATGCTGCAAATGAGGCTGAGTGCAAACTTGAGATAGACTAAAAAGGTGAAGTTGTGGAGAATCAAGAAAAAGGAAGATAGTTTGGGAGCAGAACTGCAAGGCTGAAGGCAGATGTTCACTGGAGGAGTCCCAGAAGAACTGCCTTTCCATCTGCTTTTTGCTAACTTGGTCCTTATCTGAACAGATACTAAGTTTTCTCTTTCAAACCTACTGAAAGCTAAACCTGCCTTTCTCTTCTTACTCACATTGGCTTACTGGTTGTCTTCTAAAGCCACCAGTTGTTGATTGCTGCATAATTACCACGAGCCTCCAATGTGTGCATTTTTCCTGCATTTCTGTTGCAGCTGTTGTCTGGTCCTTGGCCTCATTTACCTTTACTTCTTTTCCGTAATTTTTCTTGGGGAGATGACTGGTTTTCAGGGAGATTATTGATGTGATTTCTCCTCAGCTACTGAGGGTGTTGTATTTCAGGTCAATATGGAAGTTGTTTAAATTACAGGTCTGTCAAAGGGCACAGACCAGAGCAGTCGGGGAGTACTCATATTTTGTTGTATTTCTCTGAATAGAAGAGGACAGTAGGTAAGCTGCAGAGAAGTATTAGCAAGTGATAAGTGTGTATACATGTGTAGGGAAAAAGGACTTCTTAATCACCTGCAACAAAATGCAAAGTGAACATATGATCTGGCACTCATTTCATCTGTTACTGAGGTTTTGCTGCTTTTATCAACCACACTAAACCAAATGCTTGTGTCAGAAGAAGAGTGCAGGAATTACCATGATGGTCTGACTGGTGATTTAGTGGGTAGCAGCCCTGCTCGTGTCAGAGGTTAGGGTTAAAGATTGCCTAGTTTTAGGGTGATCTTAGGGTGATCTAGTTTTAATCCATGTTAGGGTTAAACTAGGTGATGTTTAAGGTCTCTTCCAACCCAAGCCGTCCTAGGATTCTAGGGCTGTAGTGTTACTTTGAAAACTTTTCTGTGTGAACTCATACACTTATTGGTTACTTCAAACTGCCATGACCTTGATGCATAAGATAACTTTCCTTTTGATCTCCTTTCTTAATTATTACAAACATTTATAAATTATGTATTAATCTTACTGCCTTTTATACTGTGGTTTGATGATGTGAGGTCTTTTGCAGCGGTGCTGGCTATATAAGGAGCTCTGACTCTAGGCAGAATGTTCTTTGTACAAAGAGAAGTGCTGAGCTGTGAATTGGATCAAGGATCCTGCCCTCTTCGCATCACAAAGAAGGCCTACAAACATTTCACGGCTCATCTGAAATGCTGATACACAGTAGCACTGCTACGGGGAAAAAGTGCCTAGTGAGAGGGAGAATTTTCTTGAGTTCTTATTGCTACCTACACCAGCATGCTGTTAAGCTTTGGCATCAGTTTCCTCTTACAAAAAGGTTTAGTCTCATCTTCTGGTGTTCTGAAAATAGCCTCAACAATCTAGAAAGAAAATGCTTCTGCTAGAATTCTTTCTAAGGACAGTGAAGTTTTTTTGTTTTTGCTTTTTGTTCTAATGAGAAGGAGAAAAGAAGCTTCATGATGCTCTATACAGCCTAAATTATAAATCGGTGACTTTTCAGCACTTTTATAGCCTCATGGCCTACCTGCATTACTGTGGCAATGGAACTCAGTATTGTGCAGTTGCCTATTCTTGCCCTTGGGTCTCCTTTGCCATCCACAGCTTTGGGCTCCTTAAGATCTTCTTAGGATGCTCTGTGCAGCCTGAGTGGACAGGACGTACCTGCTGCCAAAACAGGCTGATTTTCATTTGTTGACTTGTGCTTGCCTATTGAAACCTCTCTGTGTTGTGATTGTGTAAGTTATCTCACAGGTTTAATAAATGAATAGGGAAAGTCCACATGTAAGTAATCTTCACAGCTCCATTAAATGATTTACTGCAAGAACAATGTGAAGAACTAATAAATGGCTCAACATCATGAATCAAGTAATTCAGGCCATTTCTTAGCATATGTACTGATACTTGGTATGTCAGAAGCACCACATAATATCAGTATGGAATAATCACAAACTGATACTTGAAACAAGTATTCCTTAGGAGAGGTATTTGCAAACACTTGTGTGTCAGTGTTTTCCTCAGCTCTTTAAAAACCCAAGTGTATATATTTAATACATACTTAATGAAGGTGATTTTTTTGAGTCATTTGAAACAAATTGGTAGAATTGAATTTTGTGAGGTATGGTTCCAGTTTAGCAGTGAACTATTTGCTGACTTCTCCACTCACCCCATCCTTTTTGTTCTCACTGATGTTAATATCAGCACAGGTGGAGGGATCCACCTGCATGGGTTTTATTGCAGAATCTGTGTCTGTGCAAATGTATGTTTATTTTCCTAAAAACTGTGTTATGAACACAGTTCATAAAGTGGGGACTTTATGCCACAGAGAAATTGTCAGAGAATGTTTTGACTCTTTCTTAGAAGCATTAGGTCAATAGCAGTAATTCATACATAGGTTTTTTTAATTATTATTTCATTATAACTTACAACTTTCTCTTCTCTTTGCAGGTGGATGCACGGAGCATACCAGTGTTAGCAAAATGGCAAAATTCTTATAGCATTAAAGTTGTACTTCAAGAGCTAAGACGTCTAATGATGTCCAAAGAAAATATGAAGCTTCCACAACCTCCAGAAGGACAAACTTACAACAATTAATTTTAGCTGATTCTCAAACTTCTGTCTTAAAACAACAACCTTCTACTCATGTTAATGTCTTGATTAAATCTCACAATGCAAACACCCACACATTAAAAGAATTTCAGCTGGTATACATGACCTGGACATTTGTAAGAATATATATAATATATGTATGCCCAATATGTTTTCAGGCACTATGGGAGAAAAAGGCAGCACAATTATTTTTTTCTCTTACCAAGGCACTGTCATTTAAGCATAAGCCTGGAATAGCCTAAAATTGGAATTCAGGTTTTACAAGATGAAAGCATGACAGGAAGTGTCAGATTGCTGTGGAATAATATATGTTTCTGAAAATAATCTCTTGAGAAGGCAAAATATAAATGGCATGCTTTATCCATCTTGCTTAGTAAAAGAGCTGCAGTTAAAATTTGTTTTAAAGTAGCAGGTACAGTGAATACCGTTGCTCATCTTGTTTAATTTTGCAAGGGTGTGGGTACCGACTACTAGTAGTGTCACAAAGTATGTTCAGGATTGTTTTGATACCTGTATTTATAAAATGGGGGGATTAATTTCTGTTAAGCAGCTCCTGTGTGTTACATGTATTGGACATGGCAAATATTTGTTTACAGTCTTTGTTCTAATAAACCATGCATTTAAGTTTTAGTGAAACAAAGGAAATGTATGGATATGTGATTGAGATTAAAGTTAGTCTTAAAATGTAAATAAAATGTGGAAAGTGTCTGAGGCTGTGCCATTTCTATAACAGTGATGTATTATATGTACAGTAACTTGCAGAAGTAGTGGAAAGCCAAACATAATATTGCTGCTGGTTTTACATGCACCTTCTATTCTTACATTTTGTATGCTTAGTTTACTTTAGAGGTCAAGGTATTTCTTTTGCTGCAGAGTAACATCTGTCATCTCTGCTACCACTTCTTTATACAAACTTGCACTGTGCATGTAAAGAAAAACAAAAAACCAAACAGCCTCCCCTCCTCAAACCAAAAGCAAATATCTCATCTATCAGATCCCCCTACGCCTCCCCTCCAGAATCTTTTGAGAAATGAGCACAACTTTCAAGTGACTTACTTGACCTCTGAGCAGTTTTCAGACCGCACTTCTGAAGTCTCTCAGGTCTCTGTCGTGCTTTGGCAGTTGTTACCTCGATTCATGCATTCTTGCATCTTTCTTTCTTTTATGTTTCTTTCCTTTTTTTCTTGTCCCACCTTTGCCACTCCTCAAACACACACAAAAAGAATCTTCTGGAAGCTTTAATAAAAAACCCACACGTACCACAGATCATCATATCTCCATCTGCTTTTCATGTGTTGTGTTTCTCACTGTCCTTCTACTTAGAATGCCTGTTGCTTCTTAAAAATGTTGGTCTGTGTTTTCAATATATATATTTTTTTCTGCTGAGATCGTTGGTTTGGGTTCTGTTACTGATTTCTCATAAGAAAGTAAGCTAGCAGTGTCCTGTTGGAAATGAGATCCCTCTTGGAAAATGTAAGTGTTTGTTTATTGTGGTGAGAACATATAACAGTGGGAATAAGCTGACTATTTGCATTCAAGGTTTTATTCTTTCAAAAAAGTGAATTTAATCAAAAGCCATCAACAGCCAGGTAACTTTGTTTGATATGCCTTTGCCAGTCTCACATGTAAAGAACCTCTAAAAGCAATAAACTAGACGTTCTTTGCTTTCAATTGAGAAATTTAATTTTTTAAATACTTTTTATTTTTTACAAATTTGGCACTTCTAGAATTAGTGGAACTATAGCTGCCAGCTACCTCTTGTCTGTATTTATATGACGTGTCATTTGTGACAGTTTGGTGGTTTGGTTGAAGTGCACTGCAATGTTTTCCTACTTGATTTTCATTTGAATGACTTTGATGCCATTAAATCCTCTTTTCTTACACTGACATTGGTATCTATAATCAGTTACAATAATGGATTCATGCAGTTCTGAGATGTGAATTTTGGGGAAAATTGCAGCATAAACTCAAGAGAGTGAGAAATGCTCAGACTATTTACGTGGTTTAAGAGACTGTCTTATTGGCAGCATGAAAAATGGTCTGGTTGATCACTTGGTCATATCTGATACAAGATCATCCTGCATCATCAAGTTTTCACCCTTGTCTGTACTTGATCTGTTTGTATCTGTACTAATCTGCATATCCAACTCTAAGCAGACACACTTTGCATAGGAAAAAACAGTGGTGGCGAGAGCTGACCTGAACTCTGACACCAGGGTGTGAGGTGACTGAAACATACTCCTGGAGTGGTCTTATGTGTCTTGGATTTCCCTTTTGCTCACAGTGGTACAAGACTGTATGCAACTCCTTATGGAATGTTACAGTGTTTTTGACTACTGCAAGAAGTTGAAAGCCTTCCCTAAGCTGTTCTATTACTTGTGGAAGATTTTAGTGCACAGCTGCTTACTCTCCTCTGGAAGGGTTGCATTGTTTTGCAAATATCTGTGTCTGATCAGCATTTGCCCTGCAATTTGTTTTATCATGTTGTGTTTCTTTTTGATAACTTAATTTCCGTGCCAGCATTTCAAATTTCCTCTCCTTAATTTGTGTGATGTTCATTGGGCAGGATCTGTACGTGCTGTTGTTAGCAAATGTCTGACTTTTTTTTCCCCTCGAAACTGCATTTGCATGTCTTGTGAAGTAGAGCACCATTTTCAGCCAGTTGCGTGAGAAACAACAAAGCTCAGAATCTACAGCAACTGTTCTTCAAAGTGCATGTGAAAATTCTTAATTTGCTAGTGGTCCTGAACCAGCGTTTAAAACATTGTGCTCTGAAACTGCTGAAGTTCTTGTGTGCTGCTTTTTCAAGGGAGGGGCGAGTTCGCTGTGACATAGAGGAGTAAAACAAAAGGTGGTTTCATGCTTTTAAACCTTAAGATATAACGAGCAATCCTATGGAAACATCCACATTAGTAATAACGTGCCTTACCCATCTGTAGTGAAGTACATGAAGGTGGCAAGGTGTGCTCCTTGATGGCACGGATCTTTCCAAAAGCATCTTGAGAATACTTGATAGCTGGCAAGGCAGAGCTGCTGTGGAATAAATGCGTCATCCACGCTCCTCCAAAATGCTATTGTGCAGTGGATACCTAAAGGAAATTGCCAGCATGTCTTCTGATTTGATCAACCATAATAATAAACATTTAGGCAATTGTTTGTATTACATGGTTACTTTTAAATATATGGTGAGTTTGTGGGGACGTATTTCCTACGTAGTAGTTTTTGGGGCCATAATTCAGGGTTTAACACCTATTACAGTTCTCTTCCCCTATGTTTTGATGCAGGAGGATGGTGGAGCAGCTTGCCTGGTAGGGGTCCTGCGGCACAGGCAGGGTGTCTGACTACTGCTTGCTTTTATTCTGGCCTCTGCTTTCTGGAAATGCAGCCGTTGTGCCCCTGGAGTGGTTGTTTCTTGCTGGGAAAGGAGATGTTGAGCTAATTCTGTATGGTTTCCTGTAACATTTTTTTTTTCTTCAGAAGACCCGTTTTGGCACTGGAGTTATTCCCTGAAACAGTGTATTGTGCTCTTACAGTGGCCTTAAACATAACTTTAAAAGTACAGAAGAACAGGTTTCACTATCTGACATCAGCTTCCATAGGACTGAGTGCTCCATTCAGTGTTTAAAACAGCAGTTTTCTACGTTATCTGGGTGTTAATGCTGTCTGCAATGCTTTGTTGCTGTTGTTTTTCCACTAAATTGATCCGTACCTTCTGCTCAATTGATGAACAGCTATAAGGATGTACAGTAAATTCCATTCCATGTGTGTTGTATACCAGCACTCAAGTAGCATTCCCACATTCAAGTAGCTTGATGTTTTTCTGTTTACCATTTTGAAATAGTGATAAATATTAAAAGCCTTCTATTATTCATACTAGTGCCAAATGACATGAACGGGTAACATCGTGGGTGATGTTGAGATAGTGCACAGTTAACCAGATGATTCTGTCCCTTTTAGGTTTTGGTATGCAAAATTTGCCATAGTAGAGAACTGTAAACCAAGAGCATGGAAGTCGTGATACTGAGATTCTAGGTTAATCAGAGTGATTGGTGATCAGTGGTCCTAAGGTGAAATGTATATGTGTGATTAATTCAGTCAGTACTATTAAAGAGGAAAGTCTGTGTTAACTCCTTGTTGCATTTGCCAAAATATTGGATGAATTTCTGGTAACCCTGATTCCCACCTATTCTGGCCTACTGTTTCTTCATGTTTGTTGTTTGCTGGATGGAAGCTTCAAGAAAATACGTGATTCCAGATCATCTGGGTGCTGTGGGGCACTTGGAGCTATGGGACCTTCCATTGCTGATAAATCTTGAAAATACCGCCTTGCCGCAGCATTGCCATTTCAGGATTCATGGAGGTGATCACAGTCATCTCATTTTGTATCTTCTCAGAACTTCTGTCTCATGCAATTTTTTTTCTGTATGAAGATTCACAAATAAAATGTATGATTTCTTACGGTAGAATTAACCTGTAACGATGGATTTGTTGCAGTCTTATCTGACAGTATTTCAAAGTGTGTCCTTACAATCGGCATCAAGTGTACAAGTCATTGCATTTAGAGCAAAGTTCTGCTGAGTGCGATGTTTTTGCTCCTTAAGTGCTGTAACTTGAAGTACTAAAATAATGTGAATTAAAAATATATAGTCATCATGTTTCTGGTTAGCGATGGTTTTAATATTGCCATTCAATGACTACGATAAGTGTTTGCTTCCTTGAGTTGTCATTCAAATTAAGCATTGAGTGTTTAAAGCCTTTGTCACCTTGGTTAGCAGTGTAATGGTTATGATTTTTAGAGTGGGATGCTTAAAACACAGCACTGCTTTGGAAACTTCTCATTTCTGTTTTCAATCTGCTAAAATAACAATAATAATAAAATCGAAACTGCTTGTGTTCCTTGAAGCAGCAACTATTTCTTCCTGGCATTTCAAAAACACATTTTATCTGTTAGGAATTTTTGTGCTATTCAGCCTAACAATGTTAATTATTTATCTCTAATGTTTTACTGTATTTATGATTTGATGATTCTGTAATATTTGTGTAATAATCAGTATTAAATCAGATGCCTACAAACACATGCACCCCTTTGCTTGACAGATGCACAGATCACATCCCCTGCTCGAATGAGCCTGTAGCTGAAGACAAAGAAACAGGACAGTGAAGGAATTCTTGTAATTGAAGTATGCCATTCAGAAATGCTTGATTCTATGCTGCCGAAAACTGAGGGCTGATGAAATGTTTGCTCAGTTTTCATACGCTTGCTTCTATTCAGTGGAAATTACACTGTGTGGTTACCTAGATACACAGATAAGGGGTTGCTTCTTCCTAAGCCAGAGTGTTTTCACGTGGTTTTTGCTGTGAGTTGTAGTGTAGCTTTTTGTGTAATAGCTGGGATTTGTTTGATGTCTGTGCTATTTAAAGACAAGTGGTAGAATTCTGGGAGGTATTAAATTCATGCTGTATTGCTAATGCTGTTTAGAGAGCAGTGGCAGTGAGTGGAAAACCTGAGCACTGGGCATAGCCTGGGTTTTCTGCTCTCGTGTTTTGGAATTTTGTCTTCCAGCACTGAGAAATGTACTTCATCATTGCCTGCAGCCAGGCTAAAATCTGAGCCATTGAAGCTCTTGGTTAAGCAGGGATATCCTTGGGTGATGTTTGGAGATGAGCGCTGGTGGTAGAAAGCAGTGCAATCTTTATGCGTGTTTGACAGGGCTGATAATAAGCCCTCCAATGTGCCTCGCACAGGAAAGATGAAGGCTCACGTTCAGCGTTGATGTGTTAACTGTGCTCCCCTGTGCACACAACGACAGCCGAAACACATAGGCTTGGGGTCCAATTCTGATCTGGGATCTTTAAGCAGTAAGTATTTCTAGCACAGGAATTTCTGGTACAGAATGCTTTTACAGCCCCACTGATAATCTATAGTTGCTGCCTTCCTCTAAGTGTTCTGAAAACAACTATTTTTCTGTATCCAGGAGGAATATGTCTTCAAGTTTCTTTGTGGAAACAATAAATGAATGTCCAATGAATGTGTGTGTGCATTTTGCAAGGCCACGGCTGTCTTCTATGGAGGTGTCACTGGGACACAGACATGCTTTGCTTTCCTGCAGGCTCACATCTGTGCTGGTTTTTGGACACTGTTCATTTGTGCACTGCTTCTCTGGAGTTCATGAAATGTCCTTTGAAGAAGCAAGTGTACTGGTGGATTTAAGTGAACTAGAGAGCGGGGAAAAAACTCGGGGCTGATATTTGAAAACCCATTCTTAAGTCTGTTTTGTTTTTAAAAATTTGAATGCACGAGAGGATGCCTGTGAAATCTGTCAGCACAACTGAGGAACTGCTGCAGAGATCAGGATTGATCACCTGATTTGTATAATACACATATACCTGCTTGATCCAACAGAAAGTGACTAGAAAGTGACGTCATATAAGTGCCCGTATCTCAGAAGTAAATGGCTTGATGAAGAGCTCTCACCACTTCCTAGTCACTAACTGACAACCAGGAGCTATTTATGTTTCATCACTACTTCAGATGAGACCTTTCCAAACTGACCCATGTGCCAGCAACTGGGGAGCAGCAGCAGCCGTCTGCTCTCCTCTCCCTGTAACCAAAAACACACTGTGGAGGTAGCAAACATTGCAGCATGTAACAGGTTTCTATTTACAGTAAATATGTGACCTGCAACAAGTTTTCTGCTTTCAACTGCCAACCTGCAAACTTCCTGATGTACAAGACCCAAATTGTAGCAAGTCAGGTAAGGCAATTTTTTAATTTGTTTTCATCCTATTTTTTTAGTGTGAATGATACAGCAATATAGGGCTTTTAAATTTTTTTTTATTGTGCGATTATGTATTGGGTCAAGATCTCCAGACAGCTCGAAGCACTGCATGTGATCATATCTTTAAAACAATTAAAGCCCTGCCACTGTCATGGGAACATTCCATGAGGAGCAGGTGCACTAGTCTTGTTACTGCGGACTGCTTTAAGGTCTCTCTGCTGTGAGTGACTCCTTCACCAGTGAGCTCCAGCTCAGACAGGTTCTCGTTGTGTTGAAGGTGTGGGGCTGTGCATAGCCACAGCAAACCAACCCCAAACACAAACAAGTCCATCTCTGTGTCACAGCCACCCCATCCTCATGGGGTTTTTCTTTTGGTCTCAAGGTGGCTGATAGTTGGCTCACATCGTTCTCGACATCTCAAAGGTTTTGGAAGACACGTCATGTCACTTTTTTCCTATACAAGACACATGGATGATGGCGAAGAGGGAATGTTGATGGCAGAAGATCATGGCCCTGATCTGATTCATCCTCAGGATTTTAGGGGGCAATGTGGCATCAACAGAAGTAATTTAGCCTATTATGACTGTGAAGAGAGAGAACAGCCAGTGCCCCATGAAAGTTTGGATTATTTGCCCTCACACAGTGGAGTTTATAAGAAGTGGCTACAAGAGAAAACATACGGGTAAATTTATTTTATATATATTATTTTATAGCCTCTAAACTTTAGGAAATTTGGCCAACTCAGGGAGGTGCCTCCTAGCAGAAGGAAAACTTATGTGGAAAACATTTTGATAGAAAGGAGGGGGGCAAGTGGCAAGCAACCTTTGTTTAAAATTGTTTTTTGAGTGTTTATCCCTTTTCTCTTGACAAATTATTGAATATAAGGAAAAGAAGTTATAACTCACTGTATACAATTTTAAGAGACTTTGCAGAGGTTTGTGGAATGTTCTCTTACTGAGACTTCTTGAAATTTGCTGTCTCTTACTGTAGTATGCAAAAAATATGGCATTTGAATCTAAATTGGGTGGCTTTAGTTCTAAATGACTAAACTAACAGAAGTTATTGTCAGTACATAATTATTATTAGAGATATATGATACAAAAGATGCAAACTAGAAATAAAAATTCATGTATATTTGCATAATAAAAGCTGTGTCATTGCATTAATTGCAGAAGAAGACAACAGTAATTTATTTTAAGCAAACTCTGCACTACTGAATGTTTAATTATTGATATTCATAAAAGAGTTTTGAGATGGCATCAGACAATCAGCATCTGGAAGGCAGATTGCATTGCAGCTTATACACAAAAGCAAGCAAAGAAAAATCAATGATGCTTGTTATCCAAATTGTCTTTCACCTGAAGTTAGTGTACTGTGAGCATGGGCTTTTGTGATACACGGTGGGAGAAACAGCCTCTTGCTCATGCACTCATAATTAATAATCAGAAGATCCTGAAAGTGGAACTTGTGTATTTATGAGAAGTGCAGCAAATGGTCTTTTGTGGAAGGCTGAGAAATAACTGTGTTCTGCTTCTAGAAAAGAGTGGGATCGATGGCTGCTGATGGGGCTAATTGGAACAGCAGTTGGGATGCTGGGGTTTTTGACTCATCAGATAGTTGATTCTCTCTTCAAATTGAAATGGGACCTGGTGGAAAGTTACCTGAAGGTAAGCAAAAGAAAGATTGACCTCCTCTGTACTCATTTGTTGGAAAAACCACATGAAGATTTAACTGACTAGAGGTTCTGCCTGTCTAAATGGGTGTAGATGTCAGATATCCTGTGGTTCTTTGTGTGGACATGTTCCTTTTCTCCAACTGACCTTCAATTGCAGTTTAATATCTGGTGGCTTTCTTAGAAGATTGATGAAGGTAGTTTTTGTGGTCTTGTGGTCTTCCTTGTGACAAGGAAGGAGCATGTGCTATGTCATGTATTGTCGATGCCAAAGAGAAAGGATTAGGTTTTGCTTAAGACACTTTGTAAGTATGCCATTCAGCTATCAGCTTCCTCGGTCAGGTGCATTAAGAGTATTACCAGCAAATTGAAGGAGGAAAATGAAATACAGGGAATTTGAACATAAGCAAAAGCTTTTTTCATTATTTTGTGATCAAGCCCTGGGAAAAGGTTGTTGAGAGAAACCGTGGATTCTCCATCCTTGGAGACTTGAAATCTGACTGCACATAGCCCTGACTAACTGGATTTAGGGCTGAACCTACTTTGAATCTCTGTCTGGACTAGCTGATCTCCAGAGGTGCCTTCTAATCCATTCTGTGAAATTAGGATAATGGACAATCGAGATCATGCCGCCAGTTGCTGAAAGACAAGTCTCAATTTCTTGTCAGAAATGCAAGTGAAAACGTTTCCTGTGGATGAGATGGAGGCTGAATATATCTAAGGGAATATCCAATAAATGGGCAGGTTTAAGTTTTAAATGAGGAAAGCATATGCAATGCTCTTGAAATCCTACTTCCCCATGTATTTCATATACTAATTATATGTTTATAAAATATATTGAACAATGGATGAATACACATATATACATGCATATGAGTATGTGTACTTATATACATACTTGTGTGTGTGTATATGTGCGCTGAGGTATAACTAAATTTATAGCACAGTCTGACTCCGGGGCACAACCACAACACACAGTGCTGGCCGGTTATATTATAACATCTGTCGTATTGTATCAAACTAACATAGAGGACAGCAGGTAAGTTCTCCCAGGCTTTGAAAGCAGCACAAATGTTTAACTTTCCCACTCACCTCCTTCAGCTGCAGATGAGCAAGGCTCATCATTGTGCTTTACTGTTTTGGCTGTGCTGCATTATAGGCTATCAAAAGCATTGGTATGAGATGTTGACAGAAAGTCTGCGGCTACCTGCTGTAATATCACAAACTCTGAAATGCAAGGTTGTGTTTCAGCTGCACACACAGTGAATCTCAACCCAGTGCTGTGGAAAGAGACAAAGCATGTGGGAGCTGCGGAGCAGTGGAAACAGTATGGCTGCAGTCAGCCCAAGCACAAATAAACCAAAAACCCACAGAGACTGACAGGCAATTTTAAATGTGAGAAGGCATGGTATAAGAGATGTTTCTTTTGTTAAAATGGAACAAGAAGAGTTTCCTTAGAAGTACTTTGTTTATTCATAAGAGCTGCAAATTCATGAAGGTAATGACCTTGGAGCCTCAGTTCAAGAGCACATCTCCTGAGGGCTCCATTTAGTGATTTCTTGTGTGTATTCTTAAAGTCCCTTTCCTCTTGTTTCCAAAAGGGCCTTGCTGAGTAACAATGCATCCCTTACAGCGTTTGCAGAGATGGACAAAATGGCCCAGAAAAAAATCACGACTTGGCACGTTGGCCTTTAGCTTACTGTTGTGTCAGTCCTTATAAAGAAACTGCACTACTTTTACTTTGTTGTTTTTTTCCCCTGCACGTTCTATCTGCAGATGATTACAAAACAGGGTGTATAGCCAGTACACAGGTGCTGAAGTAACCATCTCTTTGTAAACTGGGCAGGATGGCAACTTCCACCTGGTGTGGGTGTGTGTGCTGGGTCCCGGGCTGGCCATGGTCCTCATGTCCTCAAGCTTGGTGCTGGTGAGTGCTGTCTTTTGTGCAAAGAGCCCGCAGTGTTGCAGTAACCCAAATCTCATGTTCTTCCAAATATTGTTTAATTAAATATTTTGTATATATTTATGTAAAATCTCTCTTACAACCCAACTGGGGAGGCTGTTTTTGGCCTTCAGCCTGAGGCTAAATTCTGCTGCCCGTAAGTTGTGTAGAACTGTCTGGGGTGAGATCCGTGGTGGCAGCCATGCAATTTTCACTTGGTGTGTGGTGTCTGTAAAACAAATATGAGTGGCAACTCTTGGAATATGTGAGAATCTGGTGTTTGGAAGGGGCCTGAGCCAAAGGCCATCGGGCCGTATGAAAACTACTGTTGGTTTTAGTCTGATCTTTTAGCTGCGCTGTGTGGGTATCGCTTGCAGTCCAGATCAGTGCTTTTACAAGACTGTAAGGGTAGAGCATTGAGCCTTGCTGCCATTTACTGCTCTGCTGTGCTCAGTTTAATTACAGAGAAGCTATTAACAGCGCAGGTGACAGAAAAAATGAATGTTTTACCGAACTTCCCAGAAGTCTGGCTGCATGAGGAAAGGGGATTTTGCTGTGGCACAGGTGGTAACTGACCAATTTAGTTAAGTACAGCCGTGCTGACTGAGCAAACACTGCAGGTTCACAACCACCTGTCCCTGTGGTAACCCAAGGAAGGTTTCCCTCTAGTATGCCCAAGGAGGCTGCAGATGCCCCATCCCTGGGGGCATTCAAGTCCAGGCTGGATGTGGCTCTGAGCAGCATGGTCTAGTGGTTGGCAACCCTGCACATAGTAGGGGGGTTAAAACGAGGTGATAATTGTGGACTATTTTAACCCTGGCCATTCTATGAACCTGTGTGCCAGATACAGGGCCTTGACTGTAGGGCTCAGAGCAGAGGGGGCCCTCTGCAGTCATCTTCTCTCCCTTCTCCATGCATGGCAACTGCTGAGAACACACATTTCTGTGTTGCCAGAGATTATATTTGCATGCACTGTTAACTCTGGCAAATCTTGTTCATGAGCAAGATGAGACCTGGACTTACAGACTGCATTCATAGATGTGTATGGAAGGATACGAGCACAAACTCTACGAATTATTTTTTCCCTTTGCAGTTCTTTTGCCCATCTGGTTCACCATCTGGCTTGCCTGAAATCATTGGATATTTGAATGGCACTTCTATTCAACATCTATTTAACATCAAAACCTTCCTAGGGACCTTTGTCTCCTGTGTGCTGGCTGTAGCCTCTGGGCTCTTCTGTGGTCTGGAAGGTCCCATGGTCCATTTGGGGTAAGAAATGCCGAAGTTAAAGCTATCAGACTGTGAGATGGCTTTGCAATGTCTTGCTTGGTGGCAACATTGGCTTCAAAACTCCCTCACTGCATTAGTACCAGTACCAGTGGTGTTGTGTTGTCCCCTCCTTTTCGCAAGCACATCTGTTCAAACCATGCGGTGTGTTTTAAACATTGGCTGGATTTCTCTGTATGACTCTGAGCGGGGTTCAGTAAGTAGCTATCTGGACAACTGATGAGGTAGCTTACAATGTGCTGAGAAAGCAGGGGAGACTGAATTGGCAAAACTGCTATTGGCCTGGAGCAGTGTTGGCTGCTTTGCATCTACTGTAATTGCTTTTAGCTGTGCAAGGTCAGTGAAAAAATACAGGTAGGTTCAGGTGGCTGCACGCAAAATGGGCCATGTTTTTGCATCCACTTGCACAAGAGCTGAGATTGTGCAAGGCCGTCTATTTGAAGTGACTCCTGCTACACTTCATTACTATTATTAAACCATACCTTGAATAGAGTTGGTGAAATTGGTCTCTACTAACATGTTGTAGATCACTTGTTGGCTAGTTCACTGTTTTACTTCTGATCCTTTTTGGCTTGGAAAGCATTCATCCTTGAGGTTTGTTCTCTTTGCTGACCTGACCTGCTACTCTGTGGGCTTTTATTTATTTATTATTTATCTGAATGGAGGTGTAGCACCCTTGGGGATGACTCAGATTTTCAAAAATAGGAGAGCATGCTTGGTCAGAGGAGCCGCAAACCTTTCAGGCAGCGATTACCTTCAGATTTCTTTTGTTTTCTTTGCCTTCAGACCTCTGTCTCTAGGAGCTCAGAGACTGCAGCTGTGATGTTTTTCCTCTGTGCTAGGTTGGTAACAGTGATGCCTGAGCCAAAGAATGGAATCATATTTCCATGAAGAAATTCAGTGTGGTATTAATGTGATGCCTTTTCAAAACACAGGAACTAAGAGCTAATTTAACTTAATTTAATTGGAACCCTCTACCATTTTTATTAAACATAAACACACAAGTTGCTAAAAGCCTCTGAGAGACTCCTTAAGACCACTAGTTTAAATCGTGTAGAGAAGTCTTCCAAGATTATACAGTGAATGGATTTTTCATTTTGCTAAGGGATTTTTGTTGGTTTTTTTTCCCCCCCATTTAAATGTAGTTTGACGTGCTGCCTGGGAACATATTGTAATAATTTAAATCATTATGCATCTTCTGTCAGAAGCAGAGCTGTTTTGCCTGCTGTGGTCATTAACCTGGGGGCAGATGATTGAAACAACGGGGCTATAGTCTGATGGGTCACCACACTTGGGCAGACACTAACATGCAGTTCTTCAAAAGGCATTTCACGATCAATCATCACAATACTCCTTGCAAAAAAAGCCATTTAAGTCTCTCATTTAAGAATTTGAAAACCTTTAAGAGCCTCCTGCTTTTTGTCAACAGGATTTTGCATATTTAAAAGATGTGTTCAAGTTTTTTCTTGTTTAAATCTGTTGAAGCCAATCTAGCTTTGCTGCTGTACACTGACTGAGGCTCTGTCCTCCCCTACCTTGAGCTGAAGCTGATTTATGAACAGTTTAATGAAGAGTGCTCTCAATTATACATCACTGCTTTTAGGGCTATCCTGGGTTGTGGCCTGAGCCAGCTGCAGTCGGACACACTTGGCATCCACCTTCCCTTCTTCACCAGGTTTCGGAATTCAGCTGACAAGTAAGTGATCAGTAAGTAAGTTTCAGCTATGAGCTTTGTCCCCAAACTAAGAGTCTCAGCTCAGTGGAGAGGAAATGATGGGGATTCCACAGTGTGCACAGAGGGCCCTTAGCTTCCTTTCTTCATTTAAAAAAAGTAAATGGTTGTGTCACTTACTTTTTTTTATCTGCCTCTTCTCTGCCTGTATATATCTGCAAGGTAACTCTGGTAAGCTCTCTCTTGTGAACAGCTCTACTGAAATTACTGAGATTAGTTCCCAGAAAAAGAAATTACAAACTTGCTTACGTCTTCTAGTCAGTATTTATTGTGTATTTATATAAAATACACAAGTATAAAGACTCAAGCAATGCTGGCTTTTCTAGAGCAAGAAAAAAAAGAAAGACTCATGTCTTAATTTCCTGAGGGAAATGAAGTAACGATAGGAAAAAATCAAATGAATGGCAACTGTGAACTGTATGCTGCTTGCAAATAAATAAAAAAATGTAGGAGGGAAGAATGGGATTCCCTTTGCCTTTATCATCTAGGAGGAAGTTTTTCACACAGAGGATGGTAATGCACTGAACAGGTTGCCCGAGAAGGTTGTGGATGCCCCATCTCTGGAGGCATTCAAGGCCAGGCTGGATGAGGCCCTGGGCAGCCTGGTCTGGTGGCTGGCAACCCTGGACATAGCAGGGGGGTTGAAACTAGATGATCATTGTGGTCCTTTTCAACCCAAGCCATTCTTTGATCACTTAATTGGATGGGGCCCTGGGCAGCCTGGTCTAGTATTAAATGGGGAGACTGGTGGTCCTGCATGTGGCACTGGGTTTAGAGATTCATGATCCTTGAGGTCCCTTCCAACCCTGGCCATTCTGTGATTCAAGGTCAATCATTTAAATAAATCGGAACAGCCTGATGTAGTTGTAGGTGTTCTTGTTCATTGCAGGGGAGTTGGGCTAGATGGCCTTTAAAGGTCCCTTCCAACTCAGTTTATATGATTCTGTGATTTTAAGTTTTAGTTCCTGCTTTAGTTCCTTGCAGACAGGAACTATACTCAGAAAGACATGGTGTGTTGTAGTCTTCTTTACAAAATGATTATTTCTTAAAAACAGAAAGAGATTTTGGTCTGAGCAAGACCTCACTCCGTTTACAAAGATCAGGATGAAAAACTCCAGCTCCCTGTTGTCTTTTGGAGTTATTACATAGGCTTGGTGCCTCTCCCAGTGCCGCCACAGGCAAAGCAGTAATTCAACCAGCAGGAGTTGTGGAAGAATCCTAAGGCTTCCATCCAGCAGGCAGCTGTAAGAGATCTGTACAAGGGGTCTGATTTCATTATTAATTGTCACTGCTGGGGTGATGCACAGCATGTGTAAATAACTGGAACAGAAAGTGGGAGATGTCCAAGCAAATTTCCCCTAGCATTTACTGCAGTACATTTTGAGTTCTTCACTGCTGAAAATAATATTCCTGTGCAGATAAAACATGCAAGTGAAAAATCTGTGTACTAACGGTGTACAACCCTGTTAGTTGTAAAATACCAGATGTGAAGTTGCCGATGTAGCTTTGCTGGTGGACTCCTCCTCAGTCCTTGGAGGACAGGGTCCTTGTAAGGACTTCAACACGTGAACTTTCTAATCTTTTCCTTTTATATTTTTTTTTCCCTTTTTTTTTTTCTCTCTTTTCTGTCCATTACCCTTATTGCCTCCCATCTTTGTGCTTACAAAGTTTGTGGATACGCTGGAAAAGTCAAAAGGGCCACCTAATGTAGGGTTCGTATTTTCAGAAGACTGGTTGGAAATGTGCGTAACATACATTTATACCTGAGGAATTATGATTTTTTAATACTCAAAATACTGAAGTATTTTTGTGTAATTGTTAATCCTAGCTAGTACTGAGTACACGTTTCTGCAAATCATCCCTGAGAGTCTCAGGGAGCACATTCAGAAGATGCAAGTTTTATAAGCTGGTGAGCACTGTTATGTGCGTCAGTATCAGCACAGTGTCCATTACAAAGGCTGCACTTAAATACATTTTTCCAAGGTAAAATTCTTTCATGCTCTTATTTCCTCTTTCTGTATCCTTCCCACTGTTCTGCATGCTACTGCTGACCCCCACCTCACTACAACCTCCTTTCAGGGAGGTTGTAAAGAGCAATAACATCTCCACTGAGCCTCCTCTTCTTCAGACTGAACAATCCCAGCTTCCTCAGCCGCCCCCCCTCAGACTTGTGCTCCAGACCCCTCACAGCATCATAGCCCTTTTCTGGACACATGCCAGGGCCTCTATGTCTTGTAGTGACGGACCCAAAACTGAACACAGTGCTTGGTGTGCAGCCTCACCAGAGCTGAGTACAGAGGGACGGTCACCTCCCTGCTCCTGCTGGCTGCACTGTGTGAAATGTTATATCTGCCTTGCATTAATTACACTGTTCAGCAACAATCCATGATGGCAAGATGCTGAAGTGCGTTTCTCGTGTGATATTCTAGGATTTAGGATTTTTTCAAGGCTGAAGATCAGGAAAGAGAAAAATTGTTATGGTATGAAGGAAATCTGTGAATGAAGTGTCATTTCTCCTTTCCTGCTGACTAAAAGCCCTAAGAGTTCAGAGTATGATTATGTAATACTTTAATACAGTATGGGTCCTTTGGTCACTGTTGCTACTGGATTCTCATGTGTTCTCCACAAGCCCCAGTATTGAAATCAGTGTACTGCTAATCTGCCAAGTAGCCCCAGGAACTTGACTCATGAGAATCAGATCTGAGACTAGATCTGAATTCAGAACCTAGTGATGAAAGGTGTAAATAACCCCAAAATTAACCATCAGGTCTTTAAATTCAGTTCTATAAAACTCATATTTGAATTGAAACTGTGATTTTGGAGGGTTGTTGGTTTTTTTTTTCTTGTTTGTTTTGGTTGTTTGTTTTTTTTCCAGTTATCCAGGTGTTGCCTCTACTACTTGTTGCAGGCGCAGCTTCATTACAGCTGGTGCGGGAGCAGGGATAGCTTCAGTATTTCGTGCCCCCATCGGTGGGCTCTTGTTCACTCTGGAGGAGGTATCTTCCTTCTGGGACATCAGGCTGGCCTGGCAAACCTTCTTTTGCTGCTTGACAGCTACCTTCACCACAGATTTGCTGTCCTCATCACTCTATGGGTTTGTTTTCAGAGGTCACTTTGGATTTTTTGAAGCAGAAAAAAGAATTCTGTTTTGGGTACGTACTGCGTGGATGTGGAAGGAATGAGATGCTGGGTTTTAGGTTTGTTTCTCTCAACATTATTCTTGGGGGAGTAGCAGGAAATTGGGACTGAAAAGAAAGAAGAATAGTGTATGTATAATTATCAGATCAGTGGACACAGGACCCTTCGTGCTTTATGTCTGGGAATCACTTGGATACAAGACAGCTGTTTTGCAGTCCCTACTTAAATAGAAAACTGCATTTTACGTTGTAGTACAAAGATGTTCAATGACTTCTTCTGTGTCTGGCTTGAGCTCTCCTTTGTTGCTGCAGACATTGCCCTACTGTGGCCCTGTTCTTTTGTGCTTACAGATTAAACATTTAAAAACATAATCTCTGTTTATTCCTGTTTGCACAACAGAGGTGACCTTCAGCCTTTATTCCTTCCAGCATGACACAACCTTATGCTTTCAATTTTACCTTGTGTCCACTTAAAAACAGTTGCTTTTATTATGTCTTTCACTCACCTTCATTGAAGTTGATTCAGTGGTGGCGTGTGAGAATCAAGATCTTCACTCCTTGTCTGAATACTCTTTGTATTATGATGTGACTTGAAAGTCAATTAGAGGGATAAAAATAAAACCCTGGTCTCATGAACCCCAGTCCACTTTCTGCTACTAAGTAACTTTTCTCCTAAGGTAATTCCCTGAACATTTTAATTGGTCTCTGTATTTCTTCTGATTTGTATTTCTCTATCAATGAAAAAAAAAAAAAAAAAAAAAAAAAAAGATTTTCCACTTTGTAGGCATATCATGATTTGGAAAACAGGCAACTTTTTTTTATATGTGCATGCTATGCAAAAGTATTTGAGGTCTATTTGCTTTACCACAACTTCAGCTGGGGTAATGGGAGAAGACAGTGGTTTTCAACTCAAATCCTTTTTGTGGACCAACTCACAGGGCAGTCCCATGAACAGCTGCAGTGACACAACCAAGATGACATAAATTTGTGGCAGAAAGGTGAGACTAAATGAATAGGGAAGAGCTCAGCCCTGCTGAAGACAGTTTTATTGCTGAAGCCAAAGGATTGTGTAATGGACAGCTGCACATACAGAGGAGAGTAGATTTACTTTGGTGGCTATTTTACAATAAACATGGCTCTTTCAACACTCCTTTCAAGACATTTTCAAAAAAGTGTGCTGGATTCTGTCTCCAATCTTCTTTTAGTGTCATTAACAGGAAAAGCTAACTTACTATCAGTGTGGCTTTTGTCAGGGTTGAATAGTTTTTGGCTCGCAAGTTGGTAGAGATAACTAGAAATATTTTCATTTCACTGAACCCTGGGCTCAGGGGAAATTTTGCTTCTTTTATGTTTCGTGGCATTAACTAACAGAGTTTACAGTGGATAAACTCTAAGTTGAAAGCCTGGGGGTTTTGTTTCTCAGAAAACTGTTTGTTTTCTTTAGTTTCCTTCAACTTAAGATAAGGTTACAAGAATTTATTGTACTCCAGAGCTTGAGATTTTCAGGAAGCTTCACTTCATTTTTATGTAGGCCACTGGATGTTTTGTAAAGGTGAAGTCTGTTCTGTAGCTAACAGATTTTTCCTGATGAATGGCCAAAGCCTGTGACTGACACTATGATAAGAACATTATACCCTGCCACTACTTCCAATTCAGCTATTCCTTTCTGAATTTCAATCCTTAAACATTAGATCTCTTTAAATCCCTTGGAAAAGGATGGATTTTGATGCAGCTGATGGTAAAAATAATATCACTGAAGGTTTGGTTTGTATGTACAATATGTTCATATACAATTGTTGTAGTCGCAGTGAAAAGGCAAAATAAACCTACAGCCACTCCTGACTTCCTCTGAGTGCATCTCCAGGTGTTGAGCTCCTAGTGTCTGGGAGTGAAAGCTGGGATTCTGCCTTGCTTAGACCAGACCAGGTCTCTCAGTCTGCAGCACCCATAGATCAGCTCTTCAGGCCTGACTGGATTTCAACTCTGGTGCTCTTCTTCTCAGATGATACCATCAGCGCTTAGCTCAGCCTTCTGGTAGACTTGTTAAAATTTTCGCTATTTCCTGGAAGAGGTCTGAGAATAAGATTAAGGAAAAAGAATAAAAAGAGGAAGAAACAATAATTTGAGTAGGAGGTCCAATGGGCTTCTTCAAGCAATTCAAGGAAAGATGCCAGTTTCTCTTATCAACTATGCCAAGTATTATCCTAGTCCAATTTTGAAGCCATTCCTTCATGTGTGCCCTATTTCACTCTGCCAGTTAGCTTCTTGAATATTTCATGATCTCTTACTCTGTGCAGATTCTAATCTTGAAAAAAAATAAATAATCACCATGTATC
The DNA here is from genome assembly GCF_951394365.1 of Tetrao urogallus. NCBI lineage: Eukaryota > Metazoa > Chordata > Aves > Galliformes > Phasianidae > Tetrao > Tetrao urogallus. The sequence goes on along the minus strand of NC_136815.1, from coordinate 40,359,352 downwards.
TCTAAGCCTGGGCTAAGGAAATAATATCCTCACAGCTTTTAATAGATATCCATCAATCTATTGACCTCTTTTTGTTGACTGGACAATAACATTAAAGCATGATACTGCTGTAATTCTTGTTGCCTGTTGTGGAATCGAGCAGAAAATTCAATTCCTATTCCAGCTGCCAGATTATATCCTACATTTGTGATCTGTTTTTCTGTGAGTTGTTGCAGATCAGCATCAATTTTCAATTGTACTTAGCGTTTAAAAATGCACTCAATTCAGATGGTTGAATTGAGGTTGACAATGAATCACAGAATGGTTTTGGTTGGAAGGGACCTTTAAGATCATTGAATTCCAACCCCTGCTATAGGCAGGAGCAACTCCCTCCAGTCCATCCAGCCTGAAGTAAATAATTTCTTCCTGATATCTAGTCTAAATCAACCCTCTTCCAGTTTAAAACCATTTCCTCTTATCCTGTTGCTATGTGCCCTTATAAAAAGTCTCTCCACAGCCTTCCTGTAGGCCCCTCCCAGGCACTGGAAGGCTGCTACAAGATCTCCTTGGAGTCTTCTCCTCTACAAGCAGAAGAGCCTCTTGCAACCTGCCCTCATAGGGGAGGTGCTCCAGCCCTCTTATCATCTTTGTGGCCTTCCTCTGGACCTGCACCAACAGCTCCATGTCCTTCTGGTTTGGGGGACTTCAGAACTGGATGCAGTATTCCAAGTGTGGTCTCATGAGAGCAGAGTAGAGGGGCAGAATCACCTCCCTCCATATGCTGGTCATGCTTCTCTTGATCCAACGCAGAATACAGTTGGCTTTCTGGGCTGTAAATGCACATTGCCAGCTCGTGCTGAATCTTTCATCAACTGACACTCTGAAATCCTTCTCCTCGGGGCTGCTCTAGCCCAACCTGTATCTGTGCTTGGGATTGCCCTGACCCAGGTCATCTTTTCAAAATTATGAGGTAGATATAGATACTGTGAACAAAGCTCTGGTCCAGCAAAATTTTTCAAACTGCACCACTCAGATCAGGGCGTCATTATTTGGGGCAACCTGAGGTGCTGAGTGTTTCTGGTAACTGCAGCACATCACAGAATTTTCTGCTAGATTCATTACTATTCCCCAGGGAAAGATGGGCCCAAGAGAATACTTCTTTCCTTAACTTACTTCATTACATGCTCAACTCCTTTACAGTCATTCAGGAATGAAAATAACTGGTTAATGGATCTATCTGTGACAATGATAGTGTCTACTTGCTGCCTCCACTGCTGTGAAGTGCGTAAGAGCAGTACACTGCCTCATGTGGAGACTGGCCTTAAATTAACTAGCTGCATCCCTAAAACATAAGGAAAGATTTATTTTTTGTGTGTAGAAATTATTTTGTGGTGTCAAGTTTTGTGGGAGAGGGTGCAGTATTTCATGTCACTGGCAGGATGCTCAGAACACGTTTTCTCTTTCCTTCAACTCAGGTTAAGAATTTGCTGGACGTGCATGTCTTGGCCTTCATTCCAGTCATCCTACTTGGAATGCTTGGAGGTCTTCTGGGAGCTCTCTTTGTTTCCCTTAATATAAAAATTAATAAGTTACGTATGCAGTTCTTTAATTCAATTCCAAAATCATCCCTTAGCAAAACAAGCAAGCTGCTGGAAACTCTGCTTATTCTGGTAAGTAAATAATATGTTTCTCTTGATCATATAATGTTTACAGTGGCTAATTAGGGCAGGTCATAAGTTGACTGAATGGAAAAGTGAATCTGACCTGCTGGTGCTTGACCTAATGTTCAATGGTGTAGAGGAAACAGATGAGTTTCCAGAGGATGTATAGGTAGTGAAGAAAGAAGAAACATTTTCTTCCCCCCTTAATACTTGAAGTATGTTGCCCTCATGCTCTCCTGCTGGGTTTGAAAGTTGTGGATAGATAGAGACAGCTTTCTGGACCTAGTTGTGTACCTGGGGTCAGTTATCCCTAGATGTTACTGATGGAGGTTGGCTTGGAGTCTCGGATACTGCAATAAGACATGATGGTGTCATTTTACCTCTAGACTTTGTTTGACTTTATCCTGTGGGGTGTCATAAGAACAAAAAGCGTATAGATAAAAGGTTTCCATATTTTGGATATTTTCATCATTTTCAACTTTATGATTTGATTACAATGTAAGTATATTATTAAACATGAAGGGGAGAATCCTTCAGAGCTTTTCTACTACACATCCAGTGAATTACTCAGTTGGGTTACTCCGTAAGTTTCTCTAGTGAATACCTCTTTGTCATAATTTTCCCTTCTTCATTTTTTACGTAAGTTTTTTGAAGAGTTTCCAACCTTTTAAAGTGTTGAGATGGCCTTTCTTTGGGAATATTGGTGCACACTGAATATCCTTTCTTCTACCCTCTCTTAGGAAACGTACCAATAAGTTTTATGTGCACTTGTTTTTTTATAAGCAGACTTCTATTTCCCACTCTCCTGGTGAGATGGGTATTCAGTTGTAGATCAGTGGGAGGGCCATATTGATGCTCTCTCCCGTCAGCCCAGACATGACTTAAGCAGTCTCTACTCTGAGTCTGTGGTAAGACATAAGCTTCAGGCAATGCAGTCAGCTTGCATTAACCACCTGAATGACACTGGTAGAAAACAGTATTTTAAATACTAGGAGGGAAGCTTTTTTAGAGCTTGAAGTGAGAATAACCAAAGGTTGAGGCATGTGGTCAAGTCTCTCTCTGCAAGTTACAGCAATTCATTTTCTCCACAGATTGGTACACAGGTGTGTAAATTTCCTACAGGTTGCACTATTTTTTCCTCTCTGTCAGGTCAAAAAGTGTGCATTTCATTTAGTCCTTGAAAACTTTGTGTGCTGTGCAGTCTGATTCCTTCTTTTCTGCTGGCACAAGAGAGAGGAAACCTGGACTTCTTTAGGAGGAAAAACAGAGGAGGAGGGATCTGCTGTCAGTTCCCAGCACTGGAGCATGGCCATATCATCGATGATAACTGGATTTTAGCTCCTCTTAGTGGCAGGATGCAGCTTTTCAGCTTGGAGCTGTGTTTGTACAGTATGTTGCCGAGGTGAAGAAGATCAGGTGAAGTTTTTTGCTACCATGTTTGAAGGAATGGATAAAGTGGGTAGGGAAAATGACTTTTATTGCTTCAGTGAGCACCCTTCCTCTGCCCAGCCTCCATCTGTTCTAATTTGCTTCCATGTCTTTCAGTGGAGTCAGGACTTTCTGCTGTTGAGCACTGCAGTGATAAACACTGATAAAAATCCCTGAGCAGTGAGATTTCAGTCAGCAGAATGAGGAGTAGAGTCCCTTGTGAGAATCCTGTTAGTCCTGTGTAAATGAAGCTGTGAAAGGTGAGATTTACAGTAATTAATATTTTAACAATTTGGAGATAGAACTCTGTTGGACAGCCACTTTCCCTACTATTGGGAAAGGTTTGGCTTTCTCATAACATGTTACAAAAGCCTTGCATAAGCTACTTACATGCAAAAAATCATACAGTTCCTTATTACTTGTTGGAACAACGATGAAAAACAAGGCAAGAAAAAAAAACAACTAAGAAACTTGCAACAATGGAAGCCAGCAAGATTCTGTTTGTTAGAAGATACTGCAGGATTAAACTTAACATCAGTTAGCAAAGATTTAGTGCCAGACAGAAAAAAAACGCCTGTTTCACACTGCTTAGGAGTGGCTCCTGACTGACTCCAAAAGCTAATGGAGTGGTGAGTGACCACCTTGCCAGATCACAGATGAAACTGCAAGAACAGTATATGTTTTGTGGGCTACCTTGCTTACAAAAGCTTTGCCGTTTATATATTTTGTCTTTCTTTTCATTAACAAACAAAAACAAAACACAAACATGCTACTTTTCTTGCACTGATTTTATGACATGAACTCTTATTCACACTGTTTTCCTTCTTACTGGCTCTAGGAGATCCCGCTCAGGTCACAGTCCTTATTTTGTTATAACTTGGCAAAAAAATCAGCAAGAAAGAAATTGTCTGATCTGAGAAAGAACACTACAGTTCCTATTTTTATTTTTTTAATTTTATTTTTATTTTTCTTTTCATAAACTCACATAACTGGGCAACTGAAAGGAACTGTGTCACAGTGACTTTAACCAAAAATAATCTTGTATAAACCAGTCTGCATTTAAACTTGGCGAGGACCCACCATGGTATCTTCCACACCCACAACATAACCCGGAGTACCATTCCTTTGACTGGAATTGAATATCTAATCTTCAGCCCATAGATTAGGCAGAGCTGTCTTCCTAAGTGCCCTTCTGTGCCTTGGCCTGCGTTTTCTTCTCTTCAATTCATCACCTTACTCTCTGTGAGGAAATTGCAGTGTAGATAAAGCTTTGCCAAGAATCTGGCAGAGTTATCTTTCTTTTTCCTTTTTTTTTTTTTTTTTTTTTTTTTTTTTTTTTTTTAATATCTCATTGACTAATGCTTCTGTTCCAAAAAGCTTAGTGCTTCCATGGGCAAGGTGAACAATTTCGGGATATATACATATGTATTAAGCTGTCAAAACTTTTAAAGATTATTTCAGAGGATACTTTTTTTTTCTGTTTAGCTGTGAAGATAGGCTACTGCTTTAAATCTCCAGCCTCTGGCTCTGCTCTAGCTGTCCTACCTGCCGTTTGAGTTTGGGGCTTGGGCAAAAATTTGAGCTGGGTTTAAACTGTCCCAGTGTTACATTCTTGGATATAAAGCCTGGCCTAAGCTTCATGAAGACTGAACTGCTTCCAGTTTCACTTATCTGCCCACCAACACTGCCCAAAAGTTGATAATCTTGGAGATACAATTCTCTGACAAATGGTCGCAATTGCATGTGGTTGAATCTCAGTTTAAGGCCTTCTCTAAACATGCTACATGAGCTGTTTTATAGCAGTCCACAGAGTGTGTGAAACCTTGTGCTTGGAAAAGTTATTCATATGACCATGCATTCCAGTAATTTCTCTCTACATGCCTACTTAATTTTTTCTCAGTCTTGGTGGGGAGTGTATCTTCATCTGCTTCGAAAGGTAAATTAATCTGAACTAAGAACCTAACATTATTTTTGAATTGGAAATTAAAAATAAATATAACCAAAACAGAGTCCTGTCATGTACACTCTTTATTCATACTTACCAAGGACTATAATTTTGCAAAAATCAGGAAGTAATTTAAATGGAGGTGATGGATTGTTTTAAACACTCAGCATAATTTTAAGTACCAACCCAAATATGAGGCCCTTAATGAGAGACACTTAGATCCCAACACCTTGCATGGACACATCTCCATCAGCAGTTGTGGTGTGTGGCAGGGAGGCTGGGCACAGGCCTAACATCCAGCTCTGGAGTTGGCTGTGGCTTTTGGATGGTTACAGAGGTGGAAACTAATTCACAGTTTGCAATGGAACAGGCTGCCCAGGTGCAGTCACCGTCCCTGGAGGTGTTCACAAACCATGTAGATGTAGCACTGAGGGATGTGGTTAGTGGGCACAGTGGGGATGGGCTGATGGTTGGACAAGGTGATCTTAGAGGTCTTTTCAAGTCTTAATGATTCTGTGCTTTAATGGAGTTTGTGTCTGAAGCTAGATGGGTGAACCTGGGCCTTGCTAGTTGTTTATGGGTAAATGCTGATATTCAGGGTTATGTGGGTAAGATCTAAAGGATAACTTTGGTAACTGTGGGCATTAGTGATTTTTAGACAATTTTCTTTCTGTTTTTCTCTGTTCCTACACCTCATGATAATTTGTTTACTTTTTATAATACCTGCAGGTATGTACTACGACTGTAACAGTATATTTGCCGTATTTCTTTCCCTGCACTCCTGTCATGAATGCTGGAAACTATCAGCTGAGAAACAGCTCAGAAATGTAAGTGGAGAGAGTCACCAGGAACTCTTACAATGAATTGCAATTAATATATAAATGAATATGTAATTGAATTTTCAATTAATGTGTAAATAATCACAATTTCTCTCGGTTTTTACGAAGATTTGGGATGGAGAAATTCAGAGATGCATCAAAACTTATTGTTTATAAGGAATTCATCCAGAGATAAGAATCATGCTTAATCTATTAATCACTGAAATTTAATCACACAGACCTTTCTAGCAAGAAACATTTTCTGTCATGTCAAATTAAAGAAATAAGAGAAATTTAAAACCAATAAAAAGATAAAACATGGAAAAGGCCTGAAATGTGACAATATGCATCACCCAAGCAAATTTCCAATTTAGAATATGACTTTTGCTTTAAAAGATGTGTGAGTCTTACCTCAAAGTACATACGCCTATAGTGTGCTTTGACTGGAAAGCTGGAACTGAGAAAAACAGTGATTATTCTCATCTTCAGCCATCTGCTGTTGCCTGTGGGACATGACTTGATCCTTGATCAGTCATCTGTATAAGAGCATGGAAGGTGACAAATGCATCAGAGATGCATGCCAGTACAGCACAAACTATAAGAAGGGTATTTAAAATTACAAACTGTATTTTAATAAATGGAGAATAAGTGAATAGTTGAAGAGATCCTTAAGCTTGATAAAGGATTTGCAGGGCAGGTATCTTTCTTAAGAAATACGTATTAAATGAAGTTTGATTTCACAGTTATTGCAAATGGTCACTGGCAGCACGGAGCTTTACATGTCCTCCTTCCAAGCAGGCAGTATGCTACATGTTGCATAATATGAATGGTGAGTGTTAAATAACTCACCACTGGTGACTGGTCTCCAAACAGCTTAGTTAAGTACACAAAAAGCAGCCATACCTCTCCATCTCTGCTACAATTCTTGATTATCTCTTGATAATCCTAATAAATACCTTGTTTAGCATTGTCAGCTGTAGTATATATTTACAAGTTATTTATAAAGAAATCTTTGTTACCTACTTGTACATAACTTAGTGACTATGGGTTTTTTTGGATTGCTGCAGGAAAAGACTTTTCCTCACCCTGACATCCTTTTTTATTTTAAGAACTAAATACTTCCAAAATGTTATTTTTAAAAACAAAACTATTTTTGCTCTAACAGAAAAGCTTTTGAAACCACAAACATTTCATGGCTTTTTTTTTTTTTTTTTTTTTTTTTTTTTTGTGTCTGCCTCTGGATCAAAAATAGTCAGATTAATCCAACCTAGAGGCTAAACTGTCTCAGTGTCAATTTTTCATTTGGTGTGGCTGTGAGTTTTAAAGAGTAGAAAATGAATAGATCTGAAGGGTACAAAGCACCAAATTGTAGTCGACTTTGCAAAGTCATGCATATGCTGAAGGTAGTGGTAACACTTGCAGTGAGTCTGTAATAAGGTACAAGACCAAGCATGGAAAAGAATCCTGTTTGTTTTCTCCAAGTCTTAGAAATTTAAAATGAGAATTATCATTGCAATCCTGAGATTTTAGTCAGGATCAATTAGATTTGTCTTAAATTAAAATGGGATATTTAATCATTTACCTTTGAATATCCAACAGGTAAGTAATAGGCACGCTGGCCATCTTAAAAGATCCAATAAGAACCATGTAGCAATAATTTAAAAAAAAGTAAGAGGCTTGTTTTCGTGTTTTGTACTGATCTGTCTCTTCAAGTGAAGTATATAGTAGTTTGGTTTTTTTTGATTGCTTGTTGGTTTTAAACCATAACAGTGCAACAGCTGAAAGTCCAGATGGGACTGAAGTGTTTGTGCCAGTATTGATCGTGTTTCCTTCTATCATAGCTTATCCTCATGAATTTGTGTTTAACTGTGCTTTCAAAAGAGTTTCATAGCACTTCCTGCAGCCCTTGATATTGCTAGATGAAAACAGGTGAAACAGGAGGTCGTAAGGAGGCAGGAGGAGGTAAAGGAGCAATGGGCTTCTTCCAGTAGCAGGTCTTGGCAGAGCCCACACAGTGCGCCAACGCTGTCTTCCCATCTGCACCAGGGATAAACCTGTCTCTGCTAAATATACTGATTTCAAACAGAGTCAGTGGGACAGAAGCCTGTGCATAAACAAGTTCTGCATCTCTGTTCTCTGTGCCTTATTCTTCCTGCTCAGCCATGTGCTTTAATTGTAAAAAGCCTTCTTCTGTCATTTCTCTCTTTGCTATTTTGGCATTGCTGCAAGTATCAAATTAGCTCTGAGATTGCTTGTTTTAATTTGCACTCTTTTACTGGTAGAAAAGGCATAATTTGCATAGAACTTGACGTTTGCTATAAGTGGGTTACACAATCATCTGATTTCTCAAGCAGGATGGAGTAAATAAGTTTTTTGTTTTTGTTTTTTTTTTTATTGACCATCACAAATTTGGAATGTATTCTTTGAAGGTTGGATTAACGTAAAAAGCAAACACAGGACTGGAGAAGTATCTTGTGTTGCTTTGGTTGCCAATCCAGGGTCTGGAAAAAATTTCCTTTTGCTAGATGTTGGCTACATTTTAAGTTTGCCTTCTAGTTCTGAGCAGGGATCAGGTGGGTTAAATACCATGCTTCTCCGGCTCTTTGTTCCAGGAACAGAGTTCATGTTGTTACTGTTTGGGTTGTGGTGATGTCTAAAACATGCTGGATACTTCCCAGACTAGGAGAAGGAAGTCTGTATCTGTTTGGGAGGGGACAATTGCTCAAGATGACAGAGATTGAGAAAGTGTCGAGTAACAGCAGGGCTGTATGAAAGGCTGGTCATGGGCATGTGATAACCAGTGATCCGAGCTGCAAGTTTTCCAGTGTTGAAATAAGTAGTGCCAGGACTTGGAAAGGAAAGGGTTGAGAATGTCTTTGGGCAAATATCTTTTAAGTTGTGGGAACCTTGTATTCCTCCTGATCTCTCTGTCTCTGTTGTCCAACTGTAGATGTGATTGTGAGCTTGGGGTGCTGTGCTTGCCCATGGAAATAACTGTTCATCAGGAGTGCCAGATTTCTGATCTACCAATCCAGTTTGGCAGAGTCACAATGGCATGAGAAGATTAAGGCCAGGGTGGGCATTTTAATCAGTCTTTTTTTGTTTGTTTGTTTTCCCAATTTTACTCAGTGAAATGTAATTCCTGGTTTTGTAATTTTATTTTAGTTTTACAACAGAAGGTTTGTGCAGAGGAATATGATCAAAAATTAACCAAGTTATTTAGTTCAATGCAATGAATCATGAACAGATCCAGTAAACAAAATGTATTATTTAATAAACTTAATTGGGGACATTGGCATTCTAATATTTGACTGGGGCATAAAAACAGGAAGGGGAACAGCTGTTTACAAGAGTGGATAGTGATAGGACAAAGGGGAATGGTTTTAAACTCAGACAGTTTAAACTGAGACAGGTTTAGGTTAGATATTAGGAGGAAGTTTTTCACCCAGAGGATGGTAACATCTGCATACAGGTTGCCCAAGGAGGCTGTGGATGCCCCATCCCTGGAGGCATTCAAGGCCAGGCTGGATGTGGCTCTGGGCAGCCTGGTCTGGTGGTTGGCAATCCTGCATATAGCAGAGGAGTTGAAACTAGGTGATCATTGTGGTCCTTTTCAATCCAGGCCATTCTAGGATTCTATGCTATGATTCTATGATATAGGGTAAAGTAGGCTGTCTGTGTAGAATTTATACCTAAAAGATGCATTCTATGCAGGTACTGAGATAATTTATATTTACTCATTTAATAATTTTTGTTTGTTTTTACCATTTAAGCATATACCAATTCAAGAGGGAGATTTCGGAATACGGATGTTCACTGAACACATCATGGATTGGTCCAGATGGAGTCAGATATTCTAATCAAACCTTCAATCAAGGTAAGGAGACAAGTGAGTGACACCTAGGAACAAAAAAATTATGTAACCAGAAGTAACATCCAAATATATTTACTCATAATATAGGATATATTTTTTTGGGGGGGGGGGGGGGTTGTTTTTTTTTTTCAAAATGCAGTGCTCTCATTTAATGTATTGGAACCTAAATCCATACTTGAGCTAAATGTCCTGGTAAGTTTCTGAATTATTACCTCTGAAAGGGATGAGGAAAGAGTGCTACTGAAGTAGTATATCTCCCTTTCTTTGGCTTCACTGGCTGCTGTTTCTCCTCATTTAAATCAAGATTAACATCACATGGAGCAGACTGGAAAGAACAAATAACGTTCCTTGTTTTCCTGCAAGTGCTTTATATGCTGAACTTCTCATTTGATCACAAATTAGTTGATCCTATGTATTTTGCTGAGTTGTTAATGGGTTTAGGCAAAAGAGAACTGATACAAATGCAGTTTTGTAAAGAATCCTTTTATTGTATTGCATCTCTTGACATCTCTTCCTCTGTGTTGCAGCTGCTGCTCTTCTGGTTGAGAATGGTAAGCGAGGGATCACATATCTTTTTAAACGTGGGACTCATGAGGAATTTGGATACACATCTCTCTGCACTGCTTTGGCATTTTATTTCATCCTCAGCTGCTGGACTGCAGGTTCTGCTGTTGCCAGTGGCGTGGTTATCCCGATGCTGTAAGCTTCATTCATCTTGGTTTGCGCTGTCTATGCAGAAAGCCTGTGTTGAGTAGCAATAACCTGAATTGTAAGCTGAAATCTTGGCAGTAGCAAAGCTGTAAATGCTTGGAGGAGGTTGTATAGGTGGAACAGGATGGTTTGCTTGGAAAGAGAGACTAAAATTGTGGAAAAGAATGAAAAAAAGTCATCCGAGAATAGCTGTAGAAGGATGATAGCCAAAACTGTATACTTTCCAAGTACAGATCACTTGAATCCTTTAGGGCCCCAGGGAGAGTCTAGGCTGCTGGCTTCATCTCTGTAACTGTAGAAATATGGGTTCAGATCCAGACTTTTCATCTGTTTCCTATGCACATAATAGCACGAATCTTAATCTTGGACATCAACACCCTAGACTTTGGAGAAAACTGCATATAGGCCTTTTGTTGTTGTTTTTAGAAAGCTGTGATAGACTATAGCATAGTTCTCACAGTCATGCCGAGAGGTTTGATGTACACACCGAAGTGTTCAGAAAGCAAGCAGCCACGGATGGAGAGCGGATATCAGGCATAATGCAATTCTAATACTGAAAAAATTCTAAAATGAAATTTGTGTGTGCAACTGCCTGCCTTTCCCATATCCCTCTCTTTTTCTCCTACACTTCACAGGCTGTTGTCTAATTATTTTTATTACATAATAATAACTGAAACATGGCATATTTTGTTTGATAGATACTGACAGTCAAGTCTTTCATCCAGCAACCTAATTTTTTACTCATTTTTTATTTACTGTAACTGCATCCATCAATAAAATCAATCAATTGTATGAATAAATGGGAAAAAATTAGTCATGGTGTACGATGATGTTCTTCAAGTCATATAATATATAACATATATGTGATATGATATATATATATATAATAGTTCACAACTTCTGGAAGGTGAATGTCTGTACAAATCCAGTTCACAGGCTGATACTAGGATGTGTATATTAAATTGCAAATGGATAAAATGCTGTGTCTCACCCCAGCAATTACATGTTCAGCTGTGCTAAGTTTTGTTTTTGTTCTTTAGTGTAGCATATGGTTAGTTTGAGGAGTCCTGCATTCTCTTCACAGCTTCATTACTGGTTAGCTTCACAGAGGTCTACCTATGACTGCATTTTGTCCATTCAGTATGTGGCTGTAGAATTTTACTTGCCAGGTTTATGGAGCACAGGTAGATTTAGTTGTAAGAAATTGTATAAGGCTGGACCTCTAAAAGTGTGGTCTTTGACAGAAATAGCTGAGTGTGTACATCTGTAGCCTGTACTTTTGAATGTATTCCTGTAAAGTCCATTCTCGTTTGTCTTTGAGCAATATTAAGCAAGGCATGCTGATAGTTCTTTATCTACAAAATACAGCAGATTTAGCAATTTTGTGCTAGTGATTAGGACTAAGTAATCATTCATAGTAACTAAGGATGACAGAGCTATTTTGGGGAGAGGAGTTATTACAGAACTCATCAATTAAATCTGGGACAAACAGATCTCTAGAAGCACTTCTGGAAGTCAGTATCACTGGCAAAAGATGTGCTTTGTTTTGTTTTTTTCTTCTTGCATGCAGGTACACAGGAGCTTTGTATGGCAGGATAATTGGTTTGATCCTTGTTTCCATTTTTGGTGTTCAAAATAATAAATATGGAGCATGGATTGATCCAGGTCTCTTCGCTGCCATTGGAGCTGCCTCCTTTTTCAGTGGTGTGTCAAGACTAACCATTTCCCTCACTGTTATCATGGTGAGTATGTTAAATTTTCAGGTATTTGTGTGGCTATGGTTGAGTTGAGCTCTTGCTGCTGCAGCTAAATGAACCACAGATGGTGTCCCACACACATTGGACCACAGTGAAATATATATTCTTGGCCTACTTATTTCTAGCTTGTCTGAAGAGCTTTTTTTATTATTATTTCTTTTTTATTTTTCCTTTTTTCTTTTTCTTTTATTTTCTTGGGACGTTGTATTTGTGAAAGCATAGATTTGGAATTAACACTTAGAGAAGTCTCAGTATCTGATCCTATTTTTTAAACATTTCTTGGTCACAGAAATGATATTGGCTTCAGTGGTTTACATACAAAGAAGGAGAATATGCTATCTCTGTTCCTTCTGGATTACAGAAAACGGCAGCTCAGTTGCAACACCTGGGGACAGTCTGTTGTAAGGTGCAGACAAAATTCAGCTCAGTCAACACAGAAATGATTTTGAGGTCACAAGGGGGAAGTCTTCATAGTGTGGAAATTTGATCTATGACTTAAGCAAGTCTTGGATGCTATTGCCCAAACAAATCTCATTAAAATCTTTGAAGATGTCAGAATTCACCTGAAGTGACCAAGTGGGGATTTTTCTCTCCTAGAACGCTGCTGTGCAGCATTTGATAAGGGTCTGTTTATTGGCATGCACTCAGAACTAGGTTCTTTTCAGTGATAAGCTGTGGAAATTGTGTAAGAAGCATTTTTTGATGTTTTCGTTTGAAAGGCGATACATGTGCATAGCAACTTATCTGTTACGAAGGAATAATTTGATTGTGAAAACACTCCTACTTCAGTGTCCTTGTGATGTTTTAGCACTCATTTTCCCATTAAGCACAAATGCATTCTGTTATTTTTACTTATATCATTGCTACTGGACATCTGCTGGAAGATCTGTATGTTCTGTTGGCCAGCTATGGTGTTGAAGCAAGGAAAACTGGTGCCTGAACCATAAGTTTTCTGAGAGCTCCTATTGCTACTGACTGTAATGGCTCTTCCAAAGCAGAGAATTTTTAGCCTGAATTTTCTTGCAGTGGCCCAATAACTTTTAATTGAAGTATTTTGTAAAACATCACTTTAAGGTCTTGCTGGAGATACAAATCATGAGGGGCAAACACAGTTGATTGACATCTTCCTTAGCTTTGTGCCCATGAGGCTGGGCTTCATTGTAGGGAACTGAGAAGTGAAGGTGTGCCAGAACACTTGCTAGTCTTGGATGACAGAACTGCATTTCATTCAGCAATAACAGAGAGGGAAAAAAAAAAACCAACTGTATTTTATTTGCTGCAATTTCTCCCTGCCTTCCCAATTACCTGCACTTGTTTTTTTGTCCAAAAGCCTCCCAGAGCGTGTATGTACAGCACGTGCAGAAGAATAGCTGGGAACTGCTTAGAGAGCTGTACAAAAATCAGTTGAAAAGGCACTAGAAGAATGATTAGGATCGCATTGCAATGTATTCTGAATTCCCCTAGGTGTCATGTTATAACTCTTCTGCGCCTCTTTCTGCACAGGGAGATTGTGTTTCAATTCATGTTCATCCAAGATAAATAGCTGCACTGCTTGAGGAAATATTAATTTTTGAGGAGAAAAAAGGTCTTGGACATGACAATGCAAAAACATAATTAAAAGGTTGTGCCCTCAAACCATAAAATGCACATATTTTTCCTATATTGTCTGATGGGTTCAAAAAGAATTGAGTGTGTTTGCTTTGGCTTTTCACATAGCCTCCCATTTGGAAACAGTTATGAATGTGGGACTTGCAGTGAACAGGTTTGTAAAATGCTTTCTTTTTTTTCTCACGGCAGACCCCACAGGCTTCTACCCACCTCTTCTTTTTGGGTTGCTTCCTTCTATCCCCCATGCTGACACTTTGCCCTTATCCTCCTCAGCTATTTGTGGCAAATGGTAGACGTGGTGACGTTTTCCTTGGCAGGCAGAGGGACCAGCCTTGTGTTGTGTCTTCCCACAGCCTTCTGTCTCTTACGTCTTTGTGCTGAGTGTCCTGAGCTTGCTGGTCCCAGTGGGCTTTAGGTGTAGGAAGAGGAATAGCATCTTCCTACTCAGTGTGGTTTGTCCCCAGGACATTCTGTATTTTTATCATTCCTTTTGTATTTTTACCTCTCAATTACATTGCCTTGCAAAGGTTGAAGAAGTAGGATGGTACTAGGCTAGCCTAGGATTAGTGTTCTTGTCCAGTACTGGTGATGCTCCCATGGGCAAGCTAAGCTGTTCAGAAGCCAGCTGCAGAGAAGGGCTTTTTTTTTCACACTGATTCGGATCCTTCATTCTCTGAATTGTCCTCCTTTCTGTTCACACATAATGCAAAATACCCCTAACTCTCTCCACTTTCCTGTCTGTTCTGTTCAAACACAATTAAAGCAATATATCACTTTATTGGCCTAATTTATTTCTCAAAGAGATCTTTACTGGTGGATATGGGGAATGTGATTAATTGTGAAAAGGTTAAGACTCAAAAGCCTCCTCTGAGTGTGAAACACTGAAATATCAAGCTTTTGACAGATGTAGAATAGAGGAGAAAATAGAATGTTCCTTAAGATATGGATGGGGAAATGCAATGTCATTGTAGAAACCAGAAGAAATTCTCCATGGGGGGATTAAATTGCCTTGGGTCTTCCATTCTCTAGCTGATGGTGGGTGTGGCTGCTGTGAGTGAGTGGCTTGTGCTAATGAGCAGTGTCTTGCTTCTGAAATAAAATGACCATCTGGTGGTTGGTTGGAGCATTATGAGAAGTTACTTATTGATGTCTGCCTGTTTTTGTTTTTTTTTTTTTAATATGGCAGAAAGAACAAACTGGTTTTAAAGTTAGCTGGTTCATAAAAGACAGTACTGAAGGCTCAGAGATGAGAGTTCGTGCTTTCTGCTCTCTGGTATTTGTATCAGGACAGGTATTCTGGCAGAGCATGTTTTATAGTTAACTATATTGCTGTAAGTGACTGCTGTTCTACAGAATCATTAAGGTTGGAAAAGACCTCTAAGATCCCCCAGTCCAACCATCAGCCATCCCCACCATGCCCGCTAATCACATCCCTCAGTGCCACATCCACACAGTTTGTGAACTCCTCCAGGGATGGTGACTGCACCACCTCCCCGGGCAGCCTGTGCTACTGCCTCACCGCTCTTTTGGAGAAAAAATTTTTCTTAATATCCAACCGAAGTGTAGTAAGGAAACTTCATACTTCTTATACATTTTTAAGAAATTAAAACGAACATTTATTTTATGATATTCTTATATCCTTCACAGCATTATTACAGATCTTCTTGGATAAACACAATAAAATAACTGTATCAGCAGGTAGTAGTGATTGAATTCTAACCCCAACCTTTTCTCTGCATTCCATCAGTATTTCAAAATCAGACAGAATGTGCTTACCTCAAATTATAGACAGGATGTATTACTGCAAATTCTGTGGCTACTCTTCTCACTTCCTCTGAGCTCCTTAAAGCTTAAATCCTTTCACAAGGAACTGAAGCAGAGCATCAGCTGTAGGCATTATGGTAGTAGATATTAAAGGCATGTCTTATTTTACATCCAAGATGTGAGCATATAGCACAGACAGTCATGTGATTTAATTAATTAGTGTGAAGTTATAGGATGAGCAAGATGCTAGAGAAGAAAGCACAAGACTTAAAACACATGGAAAATCTGCCTGGTATCCCATGTTGCCCAGTGGTTAGAAGATGCTGCATTTTGAACCGTTTGCAGTAGGAATGATGCAAGAATGTAGGATGGCTTTGAAAACACTAAAATGAGTATAAATTATGGATCTGTTCTTGCTGAGTGGGGTTGTCAGGCTATATCTCACAGCTGGTGCCTAACAGGTAGTGCCAGTGAAAACAATCCTGACTGCCCATGGCATTGCTTGTTAGTACTGTTGCTAAAAAGACCATTGGGGGCTGGGAAAATTAAAAAAAAAATTCTCCTAAGTGAGACCTGGGCTAACCGGTGAGAAGAATAACGTCTACCTTAGGCAGGCAAAAAAGTTGTGATATGTACTACATGTGGATTAAACGTAACTGCTTATACGAGAAAAAAATCCATTTAATAAACTGTGAACAGCTGCATTGTAGTATTTTCCACCTCTGTGGTGCTGAAGAGTCATGGCTTGGATTGTGAGCTGCTATATTTGAGTCTGGGTTGGTACCTGGTTATACCTTGTAGCATGTTGGTGAACTCCCCCTGCTCACTTCTGCAAGTCATTAATACTGTGCTCTTTGGAGTGATCTTTTGTGGCTGTGTAATCAGCTTACATCCGTTAACACACCACTTCTTTCTAGCAACTTCTTTTGAAGAGAAGGCTCCAAGGAGATCTGATAGGTGCCTTGCATTATAAGGGGAACTATAAGAAAGAAGGGGAGGTTCTTTAGCAAGGTCTGTTGTCATAGGTCAAGGGGAAACGGTTTCAAACTAAAGGAGGGGGAGGTTTGGATTGAATGTAAGAAAAAGGTGGTTTTTTTTAATGATGAATGCAGTGAGGCACTGGAGCAGGTTGCCCAGAGAGGTGGTGTAATAACCCACCTCTGGAGGTGTTCAAGCTCAGACTGGACAAGGCTTTGAGCTGTAGGTGTCCCTGTTCATTTCAGGGAAGTTAGACCCTTCCAACTCAAATGATTCTATTCTATAAGAGGGAGCATTTTAATAGAAATTTTGTGTTGACTGGTATATTTTGTGATGTTTTTGTTCTGTCAGAACATGAGTGACTTTTCCAATTTTCAGTGGCAACTTGCCTACTGTCTGCTTTATTTGCTGCTGTTTTGATCCTGGTAGCAGAGCAAAGACTCCCTGAGAAGGAGGATACCCAGAGAAGCTGTGGATGCTCCATCCCTGGAAGTGTTCAAGATGGTCAATCTGATATAGTGGAAGGTAGCCATAGCAGGGCTAGGAATAGATGATGGTTAAGTCTCTTTCAATCCAAACCATTCCATGATTTGATAGCTCTGACTGCTCCACAGGCCCGCTCCATGCTCCTCCTTGTGCCAAACACCAGCACTCATCTGTGTTCTGCAGCTTCCTCCGTTCAGAGGGGGGCTACTCCTGTCACCTGGAACACCTGTATTCCCTTCTTCACTTCTGCTCATTCAATTTGTTCTTCATGTGTGATATCTTATGGCCAAATATAGCAAAAGTTTCTTAACTGCCTAATTTTGTAGTGGGAGTAGCTATGAAGATTTAAGTCTGCAATAGGCTGCTTTTCTAGCATCACCCTGGCTAGAATCACTTAAAATAAATCCGCTCTATTTTTGTATGAAAATTAGGGTTTCAGAATTGTTTTCGTGAATACCTTGGGTTTTTCATCAAAAAGTTAAACAACTGAGGAAGAAAAAAATAAAGCAAAAACTATGTAAAATATCTTGCCATGATCTTTGTTGTTTCATGTTATCATTTTTCTATGAGAGATGAAATATTTCCCATGAAACACTAAGGATACTTTCTTGGCCTGTTCCAGGAAGGAGGGGGCAATCCATGGTGCATCATGGGAGACATAGTTTAATCTGAGATGCCTACTTATGTCCAATTTTAAAATTCTCATGAGACACCGCAATAGTATTCCAAATCAAAGCTTTCTGGGTTTTAACCTAAGAAATAGTGCCCTATGGGGATGATAAACAATTTGTCAAGTCATTGGAACATCCCATAAAAAGTGCATGCTTGTAGGGAAAAACAAAGTAACCCTCTTTTTTTACTGGATAGTGGCTTTGTGAACTCAGCCCAGGAACATCAGAACAAGTCCCTTCTGATTCATTCATTCATCATCCATAAAGAAGAACTGCAACCATAGGACAGCGGTTAGTTTGTATTTAGCCTTGTTCTAATTCACGAATTAGAAGAGGATCTAGCTATATCTCTTAAAGTGCTGTTTCAGCTTTGGCACCAGGTTTTATCAGTAAAACAAACAGATATGCCTGAATTATACATGGATTCAAATGGCATTGAACTTTTAGAAAGTTCAGTTCTGCATCTGAAACATTGAAATGGAGACCGCGTTTCTTCTTTAAATACATTGGAAATGAGGTTGTAATGCGAGAAGATAATATTTTTATATCGTCATTTTTCTGGCTCTAACTTACAGTAGCTTTAAAGGTATTTTATAAATAAAGTGATCTAGTGTATTACAACACTGAATTGTACATTTGGGACAAGTAATACAAATCTTAATGAAAGTTCATGAGAATTTAATGTGCAGAAGTTATTTTTACTTCACAGTATCTTATCTGTTTTTAATTTTTTTCAAATTACAGAGTGCAATTGGGCTGTTTTATGTAGTAATTCTTTGCCAAATTTAATTTGTTTCCAAATTAAAGGCATTTTTCATTTACATTGTTACAAAAAGCATCTGAAACCATTAAGTTCTGTTATATTTTTAACATAAAAACCTTCAGAATGCTGCCAGTAGTATTTTTTCCAAACTTTGTGAAAATGATTTATCTATGGGACAAAAGCTACTACAATAAGCCTACCTCATTTTTTTTTTCTTTTCCAGCCAGAGGGGGGTTTATTATCATTTATTATTATTATTATCATTAAATTAAAAGCTCCATGTAACCAGCTGCTCTAATGAATGGGGGCTTGGGGCCAGAAATCCTTGTTTTGATTCCTGGACCCAGTTGAAACGAGAGTGAGCGATCACACAGCCCAGCTGCTGCTCTGTCAAGCAAGGTCTGTTGGTGGGAAGGAGGCTCCTCCTGTGTGTCCTGAGAGAGGCAGATCCCCAAGGAGGACTATGGCTTTTCCTCTGCCCAGATGGGAAGGACATGTTCTGTTGTGCAGTCTAAAAATGTTGCTCTCCTCTCCTCATCTGGGTCAGGGACACATATGGTCATGGCAGTGAGCCCTGGTGAAGGTGTGCAGCTGCTGTAAGCAAAGAGGCAGGCCCCAAGAGGAAGCTGTGAAAGTGCATGGAAAAGGAGAAATGTTGCACAGAACAGGATCACAAATGGTAGCCAAAGGGACCTGTCCTAGAGATGGCTCTTCTCTCGCTTTGAAATATGAAGGAGTGATGGTGAAAGAACTCTTGAGCACATGTGGATGCGTCTCAGGCCAGCTTATTGACCCAGACCTGAACTGCTTTCTGTATCTCTAAAAGGAAAAAACAAAACAAAACAAAACCTACCCAAACTGACAGTGGTCACTTCAGCAGTCACTGCTGCAACCTGCAAACCAGCAAAGCCCCATTTCAGAAAGGTAGAAGTTGCGTGGTGTTAGCTGCCTGGTTCTTCAGGTCATATATCATGAAGGCTGACTTCAGACTATTCCAGTTGTACCACTCCCACCTCATGCTCTTCCTTAGCTTGATCCTTGTTCAAAGAAAAGAGAATTTCTTTGGAAGGCTTGAGTCGTATTTTTCCCTTTCTTCTCCTTGTTTAGCAGGGTGAATGCAATACTTAAGAGAGAACAGACAAAGAGAAGGGAAAGAATGGACTGTAAAAAATTAATACATCCTTTGGCAGCACAGATGTTGGGAAACCTCTGGTTATGCCTCCCTCTGACTTGCTCAAGACACAGGGGTGTGAAAGGGACATTGGGCTCCTGAGGCAATTAGAGTCTGGTGCTCTGGAAGGAAAATGGAGCACATGGCTGCCAGTGGGGAGGGCCATGCCTATGTAAGAGTAACGGAGGCTCCAGGAAGCAGGTCATGTCAGCCTCTGTTGGCTGATATTGGTGTTAGATGAAACAAGATTGTGACCCTAGCTTTAGGAAGAGTACATACTTGTGCTCTGAACAAGAAAGCATTTTTTTTGCCCTGCTGATTAATGTGCCCAAAAGGGCAAGAAGGTGTATGTGCTCATTCTACAGTGAGATTCAAATTTTCCTCTCCTCTAAATGCTTTAAAATAGATCAGTACATTCCAGCAGGCTTACTTAATACCAAATTTAGTAAGTAAAGTCTTTTGGAAAAGTGGGGACAAATGTAATATTCAAGATTTTTTAAATCATTTTTCCTTCAAAGCAGGCAGAGGAAATGCCTAATTGTCTGGAAACTCATTTGGCAGGTTCTTCCCAGTGCTAGAATATTCAGTGCATCACTCTGTCTCACTTAAATACTTTAGAGCTCACTTAACATTTTTTATTACACCTGAGATGGTTCACAGAAGCTGTTTTGACAAGATCTAATTTTCTGTTACTAAACTGTCTGATTTTTTATTTTTTTTTTAATGAAGAGTTGAAAGCGCAGTCAGAATCTCCAAATCTGTAGTTATTTGTAGCAGGGTAAGTGTTGGCTCCGATTAAGCTATCTGTCAAAAGCCCAGTGTGTCTGAACGGTGTGCTTAAAGATATTTCCTAATGTGATTGTAAGTGATGTCACCTTTTTACAAAGAAGGGGAGATGTACAGTAGCTTTGTACTGGTCCTGGTTTTATTCAAATTGACATGAAAATAAAATTGCAACTGTTTGATTACGTAGTTACTCTAATATACAACAAAGTGTTGCATACATTAAGTCCTACTACTTTCTGTTGAGTTTGCTCCAACTAGAGGAAGAGCACTGTGTATTTTTTGGCAGTTGTCTGTCTAGAAAGCGAAATTAGTGAAACTTCTCTCACAGAGGAAGGGATGGGGAATAGTTTCAGGCCATCAGGTTTTGTAATGCACTTCTCTAAGAAACTGGAGGCTCAGCGAATGACCTCCTATGCTGGCTTTGACAATAGGCTTTTTTAAGTGTTCCGCTCTGATATTTAAAGTCTAATCTCCTAGTGCAGTGAAAGCTGAAATGAAGTTCACAGCCTGTGGCATGCAGTGTTTGTCAAATGGTGAGGAAGATGCACAGAGCCATGATAAATCCGCCGTCAGGTTTGCAGCTGCTTGTAGTCCTGGAACTCCTTCTCCTGCGTCTCCTGGACCTTGGGAGCTGGGGCTGTGGCAGTGGTTGTTGATTTTAGTATCACTTAAATATGTCAGAGATTCATTACAGCTCTCTTTCTTATTTTACAAAAATGCTCATGAATAATAAAGAATTCTGCTATGTTTTTGTAAAAAACATTACACAGTTTCTGTGTAATTTTTTTTTGAATAGATTTTATATGTAAGCTTGCTGAATGTTTAGGCATGTTCAACAGGAAACATACAGAACGTTGCTGTATTTATAAATAAGGAGTTTGTTTGACACAACAGGCCTTCCTGGGACACAGATTTAGAGACCTGAAAGCTCCTTTCAGGATTTGTGTGTACTATGCACACAGAATAATGAGACAGATTACAAAGAAATCACAAGTAGATATCTTGCTAGGGGATCTTGGCAAAAGTTGCTGTAATCACCCATATATTTCCTATATGAGTGCATCCGTTGCCACAGCCTGTCAAAACAGGTGTATTTATAGGCCTTGAGGGACTGAAACAAGAAATCAAACATTTCTGCTTTGCATAGCATCTTCTGTCCTAGTTCCCAAGGACTGAGACTCAGAGGACTTTGATACGTTTCCAGGGACTACTTAGCTGTTCTGGGTATTTCTAAGTTCTCTCTAGCAGTCTCCCACTGTTATGCTTGGTCTTGGAATTAGGGAAAGTTGTTCTCTCCATAAACAAGGAAGTCATCAACAGAACGCTGGTCGGCTTCAGAGGAACTCATGCAGTTATTTAAATCCACATCAGAGGAAGATGATACTTGATCTCACTGAACATTAGGAATTAAAGTGGATTAAGAGACCACGCACAAGTGTGATTAATGGGAACCATTTTGCTTAAAAGTACACGCTCTTGCTAAGATATTTTTTTGTGCTCTGCCTTGGCAGTAATTAAGCTCTGGGGTGTTAGAGGCTGCCTTCTCATTTTAATGGTCTGGAGTAGTTAATAGAGTTACGAATGCGAGGAAGAATCCCGCTAATTGTGCAATCCTCCTGGCACTGGGGATTTGGCAGGAAGTTCCTTCCAGTGAACCTACCCTGGGTGTGTCACCCTTTGTAGAGCATGATGCACAGCTTTGTTTGCCTGAGGCTGCAAGAAATAATCATTTTCAGCAGTGTGAAGAACTTGAATACATAACTTCTTGGGGTTAGCAGGACTTTTAAAGAGATTTATGTTTACTCTATTGCAGCATCCCACTTCTTCAAAAATTTCCAGCAGTGATGGTGGTGAGTGATAAGGCGATGCACTGAAGTGAATTGAGTTAATGGATGTAGTCCTAGGAATATAAAAAATTTCTTTAAAGGTGAAGTGCACAGGAAAGGAAGATTCTTCACTTTTAAAAGGAGAGGTTAATGGAGGGAGTATTCAGCTGGATCAATATTGAGGAAGGGTGCCTCTTTTTGGCATAATCCCAGGTGAAAATACTGAACAATAATGGCACTGCAGTTATTTGTGTTGTTAGGAATGTTATTAAGTGGGAAGTGAACTGACTCAAGTGTTCAACACACAGGTTACTAAGTGTGAGCAGATCATTATCCAGACATTGAAGAAACCGAAATGCCACACTGCACTGTTTATGAAATGGCTGTGAGAGTATAAATAACTGCAGTCCAAGGAGATGCTATTTCCACAAATCTCTATTCTGAAGAAAGCTGCTTGAACATCTGCTGCAGTGAACAGGGAATTGTTCTGCTCCCCTTCTTCATGTCAGTCCATGTTTACAACCTTGTTGGCACTTGCTCCTGAGCAAGAAACAAATGATTAGACTACAAATTCTCTACCCTTTGGGAACGTTCTGTTGACCATGGGTGATTTTTTTCTTGGTGTATTGAATCAATTGGAGAAGTTATGGCTGCATCTGAGGAAAATGAAAGCGTCTTCCTGGGGAAGTGTCTAATCTTCCACAAAATCTGATCATTTGTAGCCCTGGGAACTGTGCCTGGAGCTGTCGTTTAGTGCCAGCTACAACTTTAACTCCAGAACTACTGGGTTTGGTTGGCAGCATTGAGAATTTGTGTCTCTTTCCATTCTCCCACCTCTCGTGTGTTTTTTTTTTTTAAGTCACTCTTAGACACATTGCCTTATGCCTTTTCTTTCCCGAATATTTTCCAAATTCTAGGCCTTTCAGCTATGTGTGTGTAAGCTTGTGAAAAATGACAAAATATTTCTTTTGGAGTTAGCCTCTTCCCAAGATGGTGATCATTATATCATGAGAAGGAGGGTTTGTCTTTCATTTGTTCAGTTTGCCAGGCAGCTCTTCCATTTTAACATATTTTAAATCATTTTGAGGATGTGTTTTCTTTTTAAAAAATTTGATACGTCTTCTCTTCTGCATTTGTCACTGCAAGCTGCAAATAGTGAGAGAGCTCTTTTACTAAGTGATTTTCTGATAAAGAAAATTGGGTTGCGCCGTGTTGCTGGCTAGCAATCTTTTCTTCTGTGTTATTGGAAATACCAAGGGTTCATGGAATATTCACTTTATCAGCAGCCTTGCCTCTAACGAGGTTGTTTGGCCCCTGTTTTCTGAGCTGGAATAAAACATTTGAAGTATGTTAACTATCATTTGATTGAAAAGTGGGGGGCAGCATTTTTTAACAGTGAGCTTTAAGTAAACTGCATCTTTTTGAATTTCCTGGGCAGCTGCCGTTCTCCCTTTGATGTGCTGTGCCTGGTGATGCTGTTAATGAAATGCATAATTATGTGTTATACAATAAAACTGAGCTAACATGAAGGTGGCTAACGGATTATAATGATGTGGAGGCCTGAGAAACTGGGGACCGTGGGGGTTGTTGAAAAGTGCCTCCAGTGACAAAGAGGACATTTAAAGAGCTTTGAATAACTGTGCTAATAAATTAATTGTGGTCTGCATGCATGTGTGTGCAAATGACATATTTCAATATTTTGTATATAGAGAGAATATTGAAAAAAATAGGTGCAATTTACTGGGCTGCTGATGTATGAAGTGTCAGCGCCGACTGTTTCCAGCATCTATTAATGCTGCTGGCTCTGTAGAGATGGGTGCCCTAGGCTAAGAAATTTTTGGCACAGCCTTCTGGACCCGTAAGATCAAAAGGAAAAAAAAAAAAAAATCTGGCAATATGCACTGAGTGTAAATTGCATCCTAAAGAGCAGCCCCTAAAACGCAGGCTTGGAACGAATATCAATAAATGAAACAGCACGTTTCTTTGCTGAAGAGTTGAAGGCGTTTAGTGGCTGCCCCAATTTTCCCCCTCCCTCTGCATTTGTCACCTTTATTTTCTCTCTCCCCCTAGTGCTCTGTGTAAGTTGTTCCTTCTGTAGGTTCTTTAGGAAGTTGTGTGAGCAGACAGGAGTGTTAAAGGAGTGGCCACATTGTCTTCCAGCCCTGGGCCAGATGAGCTCCTAGCGGTGCTGGGCTGTGGCTGGGCTTGCTTGGTGAGAGCTCACCAGGACCTGTCTGCAGGCAGAATGGGCTTACAGAGAGCACCAGTGTGAATTTACAGCCTGCTGGCTACTTGGCACCAATTCACTAAGTGGATACTTCTAGAACCTACTGAGAGTGCTTTTGTGTGAGCTAGGCTTGCTCCTTTTTGATGGCGAAGGATGTTTTTCTCTTCATGTGTGCCAAGAGTACCCAAATGGGCAGTTAGTGCAGGGTAGTTAATGTGCCGTAAATTCACACCCGGGCTCACCATGTGCTGACTTCCCCATGCAGAGGAGCCCCAAGGCTCTGCACTTTGTCTCTCATGGCAGGGAACAGATGGCCCTTCTCTGCACAGGGACTGCTCACACAGTGTTACAGAGTGCACATATGTGCATGTAGGTTTGTGGGTGTCTGTGTGTTTGTATAAGATGACTTGAATCCATCACAGTTGTTGGATTAATCTCCACTTCCTTGATTTTCATCAAGATACCCTAAGGAGAACTTTACTGCTTCATTGTCATCATCTTTGTCACTAATGGGCTTAGCTTTTAGCTACTTTTGACAAGTATTGTTGAATTCCTCCTTCTCCTTCACCGCTGAGATGCATAATTTCTCGATGTGAGTGACTGCACTTTTGTAAGTGAATCTTTCTTTGTTGCAGTTCCCTTCCCCAGCATTTCTGATTTGATCTCTAGCATCTATTTTCATATTTGATATGTTTCTGTAGTTAATGAACATTATTCTATAGCTTGAAACCTCCAAAAGGTAGGACATAAGGTTTTCTCTAGCTCTCTTGTTGTGGAATCAGGTTGATCTTTAATAAAGCTTTTGCTCTAGGCTAGTGTCACAGATAACTTGATCTATAATTAGTGTACACAACTTCATCTTATCTTAAGTTTCACAGTGGATTGCATTTTCATGCAAAGTTTTCTTGACATTCTAAAATAATTGTATATATTCTTTATGCTATGCTCCAAATATATGTCATTTATATAATTTCTAAGTCATCTGCTTTAAGATTTTGCTCTACCATTATCATATTCCCAAGACAATTCAGTATCACAAAAATTGTCTCTGGGTTTTCAACCCATAGTGAGAGTTCAGGACAACTGTAGTTGTTCTAGTTGTTCTGTTTTGGCTAAAGTTTCAATTTACTTACATATAGAAGATATTGCTCAAAATGCTTTTAACATGTCTTTCTTTAATGACCTCAGCCATGCCGGGCTGCCAAAGATAAACAGCGTTTCTGCTTGGCAAGCATTAACTCTTGGAGGAAGCAAAGCCTGATGCTGAACCTAGAAGCACTTGCTCTGAGTGTTTGCATTGCAAATACTCAGTGCTGTAGAGAAGAGCCATCCCCATGCAGGAAAGCTGCAATGCTGGGGAAAATCAGCACCAGCCACAGCGTTTCTCAATAGCAGATGTAAAATTCTGCTGAATATTTGAGAGAATAAAAGAAGAAAGCACAGGCCAGGCCAGCTTGGCTGTTCCCACTAGAGGATGGGACGGTAGGAAGAAGGGATAAAATGGGATAAAGAGCAAGGATGGGAGCCTGGAAAGCCAGCTTTATAGTTCTTACTGTTCTGGAGATGGTCACAATTGCAGCTTCTGGGATGAGCAAACAGCGCTTCTCCTCATCTCAGCACCCCGAGGCTCTCATGGCATCAGACATACTCTGGTGCTCTGGACAAAGCAAGCAGTAATGTCTGCTTGCTACAACCCATAATCAGCCTTTTTGGGCCTTTTGCTTGGGCTGAACTTCATGGTGGCAGCTTCTTTTGTCCTTTCTGGCAGATGTCTCAGTTGCTGGATGCCTAGCTTCCTGTGCCTGGAAGAACGGAGGAACACATGGCTTCAGTTCTCTAGTCTGCATTCAGGTTTTGTTCAGTTCTTGTTCAGAACCCCAGAGGGTTTCTACTGATTTTTTGAATGGTAGTAATGTGTCCACACAACTTAATGAATACTATTTCACCATATTCTGGAGGAATTTTTTTTTAGTATAGGTTAAAATAATCACTTGAGAGAGTTTTCGGAGTATGAGTTTAGAGAGTATTTGAAGTTAGAGTTTTAGAGTTCTTTTATAGCTTTTTGGAGTGTTTTTAATATTAATTTTTAATGCTTACTTTATTCTAGAAGAGTTCCCCATAGCAAGATTCTTTAAAAATAACCTAAAAAGGAATCCACAATAAAGAGTCTCCATCTGTGTGAATGAATTGTGGCAGATATGATGAAGCAATTCTTAAAATCCCACAGTTGCTGTTTTCCTTTCAACTGACATGTTCCTGGTGTTTTAAAATAAAACAGCCAAATGCTAGGTTTAAAGAGACATTCAAAGAATGCTGTGGTGTTATTAAAAATCCTCAGCTATGTCCAAGCAGAAAGGACAGTTACATGACCCTGTCGTGCATGACTGAACGTGCCATATGAGCCCTTCATGGCATATACTCTAAATCATCCCTGATGTTATCATTCTGAACCCAGAATGAAGACACAAGGGTGAAAATATAAAGCCTGGATAAATGTACTACAGCTTATCAGGCAGAAATATGTTTACTGGCATTCTTTGAATGTGGATGCTTGGAGTACTTAACAGTTTTTACCTAATGAGGACTAGTAAATGACAACATACTGCAATTCACTTTGTCTGACTTGGAGAAAAGTTTAATGTTAGGAGGAAAGTTTGCATATTTAATTCTGGGATAACTGCCAATGAATAATCTTCTTATTTTAAAATAGAAAAGGGGAAATAATGGGAAGGAGAGAGAAATTTTTAATAAAACCCTTAATAAAGTAGCATAAAGAGAATATTTCTGCGCAGTAATTTTGACCAAGAAAAATGTTTGACTTGGTTGTGAATCCATAGAATCATAGAATGGCCCAGGTTGAAAAGGACCACAATGATCACCTCGTTTCAACCCCTTGCTATGTGCAGGGTCACCAACCACCAGACCAGGCTGCCCAGAGCCACATCCAGCCTGGCCTTGAATGCCTCCAGGGATGGGGCATCCACAACCTCCTTGGGCAGCCTGTTCCAGTGCATCACCACCCTCTGAGTGAAAAACTTCCTCCTAATATCTAACCTAAACCTCCCCTATCTCAGTTTAAAACCATTCCCTCTTGTCCTGTCACCATCTACTCTTTTAAACAGCCGTTCCCCCTCCTGTTTATAAGCTCCCTTCAGGTACTGGAAGGCAACAACGAGGTCTTCCTGGAGCCTTCTCTTCTCCAAGCTAAACAAGCTGTAAACAGACTGAAGTCCATTCACGTTACTGTGTACTTTGTATACAATGATTCATTCTGAATCCTTTGTTCAAAGGCAGTTGTATTGGTGTGCTTCATGAAGTCTGCAGGATGAGAAAACCTAGTCAATCTTTGCATTGCAGTGAGTTAACAATATGGTGTTGTGTCCAGCAGTGGAAGCAAAACCAAATGGCTGAATGGGGGGGATAAGATATTAAAACATGCTGAACATGTTGCCACCCATCTGACCGTACCCTAACTATGCAGAGAGAAAGTGCAAATATTCTTAGGTAAGACATATTATCTTAGATACTTTACCCCATAATCTGCACATGCACTCTGTTTCCCTAAAATGGGTGTTGCAGTGCCATATTGATCGACTCATGATTGCAGGGAAAAGGATGTCTGCACCAGCCTTGTACTGCCAGATGCTGCTGAGCATGGTAACTGTGCAGTGCTCCTGCTTGATCTCCTGAGCTGGACTTCTGCCAAGAGCTCCTTGTTCTCTTTTCTGGCATTCTTCAAGATGATGTTAGTACAAAGAGCTTGTTCTGTCAGGAAGCAGCAGTATGGGAAAATGATTTTATATCTCCTGAGCTCAGCAAGAAAGAAAAATACTTGGGTTTATTTGCATTTTTTAATATTAGTCACACTGCCAAACTATTTAAAACAATCTCACTACTCCATCTCTACTTACCCTTCTCTGATAACTGCAGAATTGTCACAAGCCACCTGAAATATGGGACTCAGACATGAATTTCAATGTCAGCACAGTGCTTCAAGATGATGGGAATGGGAGGGGGGAGCTGTCACTGTATCAGCCAAGGCCTTTTGGTGGAAGTGTTGATAGATTTCCCATCTCTGGAAAGGAGGGAAAGTGCCCTTCGACTTATAGCAGCTGCAGGGTATCTGAATTACTTCCTACTCCCCTGTGGAAAAAGTAGGCAGTCCTCTGCAATCATTGCTGATGTCACCAGTTGTATGAAAAAAATGTTTTTTTTTCTCCTTAGGTAGAGATCACAAATGATGTCCAGTCCTTGCTGCTGATAATGCTGGCTGTCATGACGGCCAAGATGGTTGGTGACATTTTTAACACATCCCTGTACAGCTCCCTCCTGAGGCTGAAATGCATTCCTTACTTGGATGTGGAACCTTTTGTTCATCACAGGAAAGAACGGTGAGGTCTTTTTTGTTGCTGAATTTTTTCTGTTGTGTTCTGCATGTGTCCTACAAGTGGTGGAGCTTGGAGGGACAAAGCAGCAAAAGGAGGTTCTGGTCCTGAAAAAGGAGCTCATGGAGTGCTGTGCTGTGTGAACAGAACAGTAGAGAATCCTTTTCTCTTAGAGTTTTTGATAGGATCTAAATTACCACTTTCACAAGAGTCTTGAGGGTACTAAGTGCTCTATAATGCATGAACTGTCCAGTTAGATTCTATTTATTAGTGTGATTGGTCCAGTGGGGAATCTAGTTGAGGTTTACACAGACAGCTGTGACTGTTTCTTCTGGAGCAGAAGCCACAGAGTGGAGGAACTACCACAGACCTTTATGGTAAATTTTGCCTTATCTAACATCTGGATGACTGGACAAGGCTTCCTGTGTGTTTGGCACATTTTCAGGCAGAGAATTCTGCCATCTGAGGATAGCAGTTTAAGACAGGTCAGGGGAACTGTCTTCTGGTAGCACCTCCACTGACTGAGGACTGAAGGAATAGCCTGGAAAAAAGGTGTTTCATAGGTTAGGTGGGAGAAACCCACCAATTCCTGTGTGTTTTTCAGTGTGTGAGCCAGTATCTGAAACTTCAGTCTGTTGGTGAGCATTTACAGCCAGTAATTAATTGAACCATTTATAATCAGTAATAAGAATCATTTTCTCTCTTAAACGTAGATGCTGGGTCTACATTTGTCTGTAAGTAATGAGAACTATATTATTATATTCTATAAAAGAATGCAGAAAAGCCAATTCTGTAAGATATCCTCTATGAATGAAATAAGTATCATGGTGGAAAATGGAAGGAAAAATGATTTTATTTATTTATCACATAAAGAGTTTTTGTTTTACTTAAGGGTATTTTGGTAGTATACATCCATGACCAAACCTATTTGTAGGGCACTTCAGCTGTCATTTTTTCTCAGTATTAAACTCTACTGGAAAATCTCACGTATTCAAATGACTCTTTAGAAGATAAAAAATATTAGTGACTTGTTCTATCCACACTTTATAACTTTTTTCTAAATGTAGCCAAATCTGAATGTTTTTAGCAGGCACATTGAATGCTGGGTACAATCCAGCTGTATTTGACAGGAGGTAAAGAAAGCCAGCAATGTGATAGGAGGAAATAAAAACAATCTGTGATATAATAGATGACTTCTGTATGTAACATGGCAGATAAAACAGAGGGGAAGAAGTCATAAAGTTTCCTGTGGTGCTTCGGTTGGATGATAGGTCCATGGAAAGAATTGTAGCCTTTTTCCTGGTTCAGAATAAGGTCCTATTCACTTGAAGGACAAATCTATCTAGCTGTCTACATATTCATCCATATAAAAATAATCAAATATTCCTTCCACTCCTCTCCCTTCTTCCTGAGGAATATTAAAGAAAATTTCTGGTCACAGAATACACTAATACTCTAAAGCAAAATACACAGTATTACGGCTTGGTAAAATTTTATAGAACCTTTTAGGCTGCCAAGTTTTGCTCTAAATCTTCTCAGTTTGAATAAGCTATGGCACTGGCACATTGCTTGCTGTCTCCACTGCATTTCTTGAATGCTTTGTCACCTTATTATTTCCCCAAGGAGATGAAACTTCACCATTCAGTCACCTTAGACCTCCAAGATGTGGTTTAATTCCTTGATTTTTTTTATAGTTAGACATCCCAAAATCCTGAACATTGACTTGAGGCAGCTCTGGACTGATGATCCACCTCTTAAAGTTATGTGATAATTTAAACATTTGATGCCTCACATATAGTCTTTGTAAGCATTCTAAATCCTGTTACTTTACCTAGCCATAAAAAAGAAAAACAAAAACAAGATTCATATCAGAAACAACAACAACAACAAAACACAAAAAAACCTGTGTTCACGTTCCCACATCTCTGCTTCTTGTTCACTTATGAGCATCTCTGAAACTTTACTCAAAATTCTACAGAAAGGTGCCAGGCTGGGACTTTCCTTTTCAAGCATTTTCCATGCAGACTAAGTTATCTCATTTGCTTTCTATCTTACTGGTCTGCAGCTAACAAGATGCTGTGGGAGCCTGCCTATCTGCTTCTCCAGTCTTTTATCAAAGAGGGACTGTTCCGACTATCTGATTCTTTGCTGTTTTTAAGTTCCACTCTGGGAGTATTCAGACGTCTGTGTGGGAGTATTCCACTCTGGGACTCTTCACGTGTCTGTACCCAGCTGTCATTTTGCACAGGCTGTTTCCTTATTTTTGATGGGGCAGCTTAGCTGACATTTGCAACAAACTTATCCTGTCTCTGGCAAAGCACAGGTGCATATGGGGCAGGTTCAGCATCTTCTTTCTTCAATGATACTATTGTCTGAAATCACAAAATATGCAAATCATGCACTTCTGGATTTCCCCAAAAATGACAAGGAATAAGATCAGCTGTGTAGCTACTGACAGCATGTATTTATCAACAGGTGATAAATTGTATTTCCGTATGCAGCCGGAATGGTTTGGATAACTATCAGCTTGCTTTAGAGCCACGAAAATGGGGATCCTTCTTCAAGTGAAACTGAAAAGCCTTTGGAAAAACAGTGACCAGGTGGTAGCAAGGAGGAAAAATGAGCAACTCTAGAGAACAAGACATATTTATATGTACTTAGCACTCATACTGTAAGAGAGAAATGCAGATCTTCTCATTCCTATTTCTTCAGAGGTGTTACGGATGAAAAGACCTTCTGTTTTAGATAATTAGTTGATTCCTCTTCCAGTGAACAACGCCCCCAGGCAGAAGATTTGTTGGATGCTGAAATGAAAAGGGAAAGTAGCCTTTAAATGATCGAGACAAGTAAAATCCAGACCCACAAAATAATTTAACTCCTAACTCCTGTAAAAATAAGGGGGAACATTAAGAAGCTAAATTACGTAATTGCTTGCTTTGAAGACATCTCCGTGTTGCATATGAAACCAGAGGAATTGAGAACCAAGTCCTCCGTGGTTTTCCACTACCTAACTCCTCTGCAGGCACTGGAATCTCTCGATATCTTTCTTCTTACAGAGCAGAAAGCCTTGTCATTTGTTTTCTTAATACTCATTTATATCTGAATTTGCTTGACCATCCTGCAAGTCGTATCCTGTGCCCTGACTGATAAGGCCCCAAAGACAGCTATTTAGTACACGGCTGCTACGGTGCACCATGATTTCCAGCTTACGTCTTACACCACCGTAAACACCCCTCTTATAAAATCTGGTTCACTGGAATGCTCCGAGCTGCTGGCTGCCAGGGAATGTTCTTTAATGAGGGTAAGGAGTACTTGAACACATCTACATCTTGGCAACTCTTCCTGCTTTTTATAAGCTACTATACACTTCAGAGAGAAAATATCTTAGAGGCTACTTTTTAATGGGACAAGTTTACTTAAGAGCTGAGTGGAGCTGGTGCCAGTAGTTCTGTTTTGTTCTAGCTTAATATTAGCCTTGTCAAAGTTCTTATAGTGTCTCCTGGGTGTTTCTATATTGCATACCATATAAAGCTGATTTTGGGAGCCAAGAATTTTGGCTGGAATATATATTATAGTGGTCTCATTATATATTTTTTTAAAGTGTATCAGAGGTGGCCCTGTATTAGAGATCCATGGAGCAAGGGTGATTTTTTCCCTTTATCCCTTCTGGTTTTCTCTTCTCCCACACCGCAGACATTGGATCCAGAATCTGAGCCAACCCAAGTTGGAGGGTTATTTGGAATCCAATGTCCTGGTTTGGCCTGTTACAGAAATCAGTGTAATTAGCAAACTCTTCAGATGAGGCTTTGGATTTTGAAAATCACCAGACTTCAGGGGTGTGCTTTTGGTTTGAGCCTAGTCTAGTAACTGGTATATTAAAATTTCCTCACTCATCTTGCTGACACAAGTGTTCATTCAGAGACTTTTCACTAGGTTGCATGTGGTGCACCCCATCTCACCTCCTTGAAAAGCCAGCGTGTCCCACAGCCACTTGGCACTTTCATCCTCAAAGTGATCATTAAGGATGGACTTGGCAATGTTTTCTGATCAGAAGGCATCCAGTCTCCCTTTTGTAGAGTGTTTGTGGTAGGAGCTGGATCTTGTTCTGGCTGCACAAAGGAAAAAGGGAGCTGCTGTAACAATGCCATGCTTTGTTTGGGGAGAAGTCTGGCTGCTGGAGAAATGATAGAGGGAAGATGTTGAGATGTGGATGAAATTTATTAAAATTACATGTGGACTTTAAGTTGGTTCTCTGTCAGGCATAAGCAAGCATAGCAAAGGACCGTTTTTCATCCTCTTTTTTTTTTTTTTTTGGCCTATTCTTTTCTTATGAGCGTTGAGTTTAGCATGATTCCATTACCTGGAAAGCAGCTGTACAAAACCATGAAATCCTGTGGCAGGGCCAGATGTAACTTGATACTTTATAAAGAGTAGCTGCACTACCTTGCCTTGTTTTTAGCATGGGCTTGGTGGTGCTTATGTGAGATGGCTGAAAGGACTTAGTGTGCCCTCCTGCCCTGCACCAGATCTCTGTTGGAATATCCAGCCTTTCTACCTTCACAGTCTTGGTATTCTGGAAAGAAGCTGGTATTTCTTTGCTTCCTTGTACACCGGTCTTCAGACTGTTTTTGGCTCTAAATTACCCAGAACTGTTCCTAAAAAAAAGTGCACATGGATTTGATGTGCATGGACCTATTTGAAGAAGGTTGTCTTAATGTGAATGAGAGGTGAACTGTCAGCTGGGCAGAGTTGCAGGTGTATGTTAACCTGGATACTTACATTACTGATGTACTTCTTGCTCTCTGACAGGTGGTGATGAATGATGCTCTTTAGCTTGTAGATTTCAGATTATTCCCTTCACAGAATTTTGGGGAAAAACACTTAATGACAGTGAATGATCTACAAAAATGATGTAAAGGGCCTTTCAGTTTCAAGCTTCAAAGACAAGAGGCACTGTTTTCTCAAATTTTTTTAATATCAAATTTCATCCCAAATTTAAAATTTAACATGAAGTGATCTCAGTGTCCAAATCTGCATAATGTCTCTTAGAAAAACGTCACATGCAAACAGGATAATAGTATCAATACAAATATTCAGATGAGGCAGAAAGGAAGGCTATATGGTCAGAAGCAGGAGACCAAGTGGAACTTGCAGTTCTGTTGTCAGATCTGACCGATTTCATTGTATTGCTTTGGTCGAAACAATTTTTTTCCCCAATTTTCTCAGTTAGAGAAAATGCTTACATACCTCATGTGGCTTTCAGAATCTGTTGTGTTAGTAAAGTATTGTTAGTTCTTAAAGGAAAAGCCTTGTGAACTCTGGAAGATGATTTTCAACCTCCTCTAATGTTGATTGTTTAATGAATCCGCTATCTAAAGGTACCACATGAATCAAAGTGACTTTATTTACATTGGTAAAACTATACAAAGATGCCCAAGATTTTGATTGCCTTACTGTTTATTTTTAGAGTGGAATCTGAACAAACAAAACAAATCACTCTTCCCATATTACAATAAATACCAGCAGATACAACTCTTCTTCCAAACTAAAATAAAACTTTCCGACCCTTAGCCATTCCTTTTCCCAAAACGTCCAGATGAGAGCTGCAGCTAATGCTGTGCCACCAATGTCACATGGAGCAGACGAGGAATAAGCATGGAGCTGGCTGAGAGCAAGGCTTGTGATGGCCTGGCCAGTGGCACCCTCCTTTGACACAAAGGGCTATGGGCTGGCTAATAGCTCCCTGCTGGCCTCCTGTACTTTGAAGAGTGTTGGTCGTCACTGCAGTCCTCAGAACCCAGTGTACACAATGCAAGCATGAATACAGGAAAATAATGGCAAGTATGGTGAAGATGAGCCAACAAATTGTCTGACTGAAATCCTTGGAGGAACTTGTAAATAACTTAGTGTTTACACAGGGTCTGTGTATTTGCATGATTACCTTTTCACAAGCCCAAAGTGTTTTACACTGGGATGTTTTCAGGCTCTGAGAAACTATATTTTTTGATATGTCTAAAACGTGCAGGCTCAGCTTCTCCTGCATTTTTTTTTAATGAACAATTTATGCTGGATTTCCACCCCTCCTGCAGTATTCAATATGTAAATGGTATGTTATACTCAGATTGCATACTGATCACAATCACTGTGTGCTAGGAAGAAAATGTTTTGAATTTGCAAGTGAATATTGTACTCTGTTGTGAGATTTTTAAGGGAAACAAACTTCTAAGTTTTTTGAAAGAGTGATATTGGTGCAGTTGGGCAAAGTGCTGGGAGAAGATATAGAAGCACAAAGAGACAGATCACAAATGGTGAATCTTTAAGCAATTGTTCTCCTGTGGTTTCTGACTCAAGGTACTTCTTTCACCTATCAAAAGCAGGGTCAAAAGTGAATGAGACCACCATGGGGTTGGCAAGCCTGCTGCAAGCATTGGGCGTGCTGTCTCAATGGGCAGCTTAATAACGAGGTTATGGTTCTTGCTGTAAGGCCCACTGGGAGGCAGGCCTCATATGTCAAAGCACCATTAGCAAATGTGACACAGGTCCCTTTGGATTGTGAAGAAGTCTTTCCACAGATGTCTCAGTTGGCACTACAGACTGCTTGATGTTGAGGGAGGGATGACAAATCCACATGGACTTTTGATGTGTTTTCCATTTCTGGGGAGTCCTGTGAAACCAAAAGAAGTTACTACTGCACACTTTCCACTGGAGGAAGTGCACTGAAGCAGCATCTGGAACTAATAACCAGTGTTTCAGAGCTAGCTGTCTGGCAGTGAGTGAGCTATTCCTGCTTCTATAGGACTGTATGCAAAAAATGCATGTAGCGACTTTCGGCTGTGGGAAACAACATGGCTTCTGCTGACATGGCTAGAAGGAGGCTCCCCAATGACTCACCTGGGAGGACAAGCTGCTGCTGACTGTATAGATACCACCACAGCTTTCAGATGTGGTTACACACAGGTGGAGCATGCACACGTACACACATCATCCCCAGCCACTGGATGGGTATTCCACTAATTGCTTGAGTCTGTGCTGGTGTCTGGCCACTGTTGGCAGACGCTGACAGTTTCCACTTAAAGCTAGCCAACCTTACCGAAAATCCAGCTGTGCTGGCAGAGCAGCCAATCTCATGAAGATGTCATTGAACAACTCTTTGAATTCATTCAAGAAGTGATGGTTCTGACTGAAAGCTCACTGAAGTCCCTGGGGAATCCTTGCTGGTTATTGAAATACAGATGTTCATCTATACTGGAGTTGTATTTGGTGTTCTTGAGTTACATGTAAACACATTACCTTTATTATAGTGCTGGAGACTGCTTCTGAGTTCACTTTAAGCTGAAATGAATTCTCTTCGCTGTTGATGTCTATGCCACCTTTTCTGTTCTTGTGAGTGTTGCTACATCCTCATAAAAATGTGTTAGGAATTTCTCATAGTGGTTGTCATGACAGAAAGAACTATGTATTTACAACAAGGAAAAAGCACAAAATAGAATCATGGAAGCTTTAAGGTTGGAAAAGATGTCTAAGATCATCTAGTCCAACTTCCCATGTACCGCCAGAATTTCCCCACTAAACCATGTCACTAATTATCACATCCCCACGTTTCTTGAATGCCTCCAGAAATGGTGACTCTACCACCTCCCTGGGCAGCCTGTTCCAGTGTCCAACCACTCTTCTGGAGAAGGTTTTCCTAATATGCAACCTGAACGTCCCCTGCTGCAACTCAAGGCCATTTCCTTCCATATGGCCTTCTCTGACTGCTTCTTTTAACAGAGATCCTATGGAGTGCTTCTCCCATTAGCTGTATCACGAAACAGACACTAGTTTGCATCTTGAAAAGTGACTCTGATCACTGAGCTTCTCTGCTTCTTTAGTTAATCCTGGAAGAAAGCTGACTGTGATGCTCACCACCTTCCTGGATGTTCTAGGGTGGACACAAATGGTGTCATACGCATCTAGTGTACCTAGATCCCTCTGCAAGGCCTCTCATCTTTCCGATAGCACCTTCCAGTTTAGTATTGTCAACAAACTTGGTAAGGATGCATTCGACTCCTGCATTCAGATCATTGATAAAATGTTAAACATGAACTGACACAAGAACTGAATGCTGGAGAAAGTCGGTAGTGACTAGCAGTGTTTTATTATGGTTCCTGATATGCTTGTGGTATAAGAAATGGGCTGGTATTTTAAAAATGGGAATGCTGCAGTTTGAGGGTTTGAATGCATTTCCCAATGCAAGTACACATGGAAGGAGGAGTGCCTTTGCTCAGAATCCTGGTTGTAAGCATCACAAGCTTATATTTACTGGACCGAGAATAGGGTATAATCTGTATCTCCAGATACCAATGTTATTTTTTAATAACTACTTTTATCCATTAGAAAGTGACTGATTCTCAGAGGTACTGAGCAATCAGAAATCTCTTTTTTCATATACTTTTCCATCTGTATCGCTTTAGTTTACTCAGTTTGTAGTCTGTTAGACCTAAATCTCTATGCATAATTTTGACAAAAGGTCATCTGATAATCTATCTGGTTATTAAAACATACACTGCTGTCACTGTCCATTCCCAAGCATTTTTGAGCCAACATTTCTAACATACTAGTCAGTGTTTTCTTGGAACAGGCAGAGTGGAAAGGCTAAGGTGGCTGGTACAGTACATGAGGGTGGAGGCCCTGAATGAAGCTTTTATGTAAATGGTCTCACAGGAGATTTCCTCTCTTCTTTCCAGTTTGTATTAGTTTTTTTGGCATACGTCTGCAAGAAACTCATCATGTCATTGCATTTGAAGTGCAAGAGCCAACTTAGTATTTTGCGAATTTCCCTTGGAAGTTGCTTTGCAGTGATCTATCCAGAGATCATCAATTTTCCTGTTTGTTCAGTTATAGGCAAGATCATGAGACGTTTATTTTAGCACACAGTGTAATTGTTTTTCTCACTTTATTCCTATGGAAGTTTGTTCAAAACATTTACTTGAATTTAAATTGCTTGTATTTGTGTCATTTTGAGAAATGACTTTGCTTCTGATTGGATATAACGCCAGGGCAGGCAGAGTCCACACAATCTTAAGATTTCTTTCTTACAAAAAAAAAGATTCTTACAGGCTAAGATAATAACTTGGAAAATGCAAAGATAACTGAGTCATTCCATTCTGAATACACTAGTAATAAGTAGTATGTCCACCAGCATTAACGCATAAGACATCAAGACAGCCTACCCTAACACTGTTTAGGTTTTTCTCTTTGTGTTCACCAATACACATCTGTATGTGCACAAGGACTACGGATACAAGGGATAATGTGTAAATGTGGATGTCTGTGGGGTACGTATTTTGTATACAGGTATTTAATTTATTACTCATTCAGTTTTTTAGGAAAATTTTGGCTTTTTTCTCTGGTAGGTGTTTACCTACTAGAAGAGAAAATACTGCATAGCTAGATGTAGAGGCATCTTACAGGTCTCTTTGGAAAGGGGAAGGCTCTTAGGTGCGTTGCTGTGCCTGACGTTTTGTGCTGATGAAGTTTATGCAGTATCCCAGAGTTGCTCCTTGCCGTACAGCATAGATGCTTGGAATGCAGTGCCACGATCCTGAGGAGGACTGAGGAGAGAATTCCAAGGATACAGGGAATATGAATTCTGGAAAAAATGTACACTTGTAAATGACTATATGTTGTTTGCTTCTCCCACTTGGTGAAGAACCTGCTGCAGCAATCAGGATGGCTACACACAAAAGAAGGAGGGGGGTTGTACTAACAGAATTTTTAAGAAACATTTATATATGATGACCAGTGGTGACTTGTAGTTCACAATGCAACCATTCAGAGATATATAGTCTTTTTAGAGCCATCTACACATTTCCTGTATGAGGCCTGCTTTACTGATAGCGCTGCCAAATGTCCTTGGTTTAAGGGCATTTACTCTCACTTCCCTGAGAGCCTGGTTACTGTAGCATGCACCCATCTTTGAGATCTTGAGGTGAGGGTTCAGATCCCCAGGGATGAGCTGATTTTGGATCTCCCACATTTCTAGCAAAGGTTCTTTTATAGGAAGAAAATAACAGCTCATGCCCATTGGATGTTGCCCTTCAATAGCCTTGGTGCAGTGACCCATGTCAGACATGGCTCTTTACTAAATCAGGCAGCTAGTTACAATCTCAATTTGTTTTTGGACCTGCACTGTGAAACCTGAGCCAAGAGCTATGTCTTTTGTGTTTTTACCTACAACTCAGAACATGGTGTGCTTGGGGCATTAATTTTTAAGATGCTCTTTGAGTAGCTCCAGCAAGTGACCACACTTACACACAGCTTTATCTGCTTATCCCAAGGTCTGGTGCACAACAGAATGCATTTTTTTAAAACTAAATGCTCTCCTATAAACAACTCTAGTAGGAGCTATTTTTCTAACATGGTGGCATTTTATACTGACAGTGCTGGTAGGTAAAACTTCATAAGGGAAAAAAACAGAAACAAGGTCTTAGCAGAAAACCTACAAACATCCTGTGATACCCCCTCCATTTCTTTTACGAAACACAAAATCTTCCTTATCTGTTTCTTTTCTTTTTTTTTTTTGTTCTGCAATTTTTCAAGTAGTAGAGACATTTTCCCAGCAGATTATGAGAAATCCATTTGTCTTTAGCATACAGTAGTTGCTAAACATATATAACTTTCCAATCCTCTCTGGGAAATAAGTGACAGAGACGTTCAGTTAACCCAAACAACACATTTCACAGTAAGTGCTATGCTATCAAAAGGCCATTGGACTGAATAGCTGAATGTCCCCTCATTTAAGAATATGGAGGGAGCCAGGACCAGGAGATGCTGGGAAGCTTGTCATCTTACAGTCAGTATAAATATTTGTAGATACACTGAACAGAGACTGAACTCTGCCAAACTTCTGGCTCCTGGTTTAACAGAAGAATTCCTCCCTCCATTTAGTGTTCAACTAAAATAAGACAGCAAGAAGCTGTAGGCCTTGTCTGCTGAGCAAAGTTGCACTGAAAACTGATTTTAAATAGATCTAATTAGATGATAGCACCCTGCTAGCATGAATGCACTTG
Source organism: Tetrao urogallus (assembly GCF_951394365.1). Classification (NCBI taxonomy): domain Eukaryota; kingdom Metazoa; phylum Chordata; class Aves; order Galliformes; family Phasianidae; genus Tetrao; species Tetrao urogallus. Next base: position 40,319,463 of record NC_136815.1, on the reverse strand, counting down.
CATCATTTTACACCATGCTTTACTTCATTTAATTTCCTTTTATAGCAGTTTAAATATTTCAGGGGTTAGCACTGAATAGAGCAAATCAACTTAAAAATTCTGTGACATCTTTTTCCAGTGTAATTGGGTTTCATAGAGCTTTTTTGTTTCCATCTATTGATCTCAGTGACTATTCTGGAGCATACTGAAAGAATAATTTTTTCACAAAATTCACTAATTCACTTGCAAATCTACTCAATTCAGTCATCTGCATATGATAAGCATTGTGTGTGTATATATACAATTCTACTGTATAGTGAGATCAATATTGACATACAAATTTAGGTAAGATTGTGGGGTTTTTTGGTTTTGTTTTTTAAGCAAAATGGCTTATTGAAAAGAACATTGGTGGGTCTATTACTTGCATGTCTTTTTATTACTTAAAACAAAATAAAAACCCCAAAAATAAAATAAATTAAATGTAAGCAACTTTCAGCCATGTTTTGAGTTTATTCATAATAGGGTTTTTAAAAAGATGTTAGAGAAAAAGAATGCTAACCCTAATAATCCCTATTCATAATTCAGCAGCAGGTCTTCATAACCATGGGATATGTTTGGTACTAAAATGAAAATCATGAAAAAAATCTGCTTATTTTTTTTCTGGCCAAGTGAAGCACATTTTAAAAAAAGAAAGCCATAATCACAAAAAATGCATGCTAGTAGAAACTGGAACTGAATCTAATCCTAATTCTAATACTTGGTAATGCATTTATAACAAGGTAAGTCACTGTAATGATCTCCAGCCTGATAATGTTCCTTTTAGCTAACCAGCCTGTCTGCTCAATTGTTCATGGTTCTCACTCAGCCTAACTGATCTCAAAAAGCACCGTAAACATTAAGCAAACCCCAAAACAAGATCCTGAGAACTATTTATTCAAGTTACTGTGGCCAGTCAGGGCAATAAAACAATGGTTTACAAGAAGCCCAAATAAAATTTTGGGCTGCTCTGAGCATGATGGCCTGTGGCAAGTCAGGGGGTAAATACTCTCAGTGCAGAAATGGAGAGATGGTTAAAAAAGATGAGGGCAAGTACATGAATAAATCCAAGTGAGCACACTGCCTGTGTTCTCATGCACCTTGGTCCCTAAAGTATGTTTGAGTTAGGATTATGCTTCTTTCCCTCCCACCACCCTTTAAGTCCTTTTAATCACTTGAAACTTGCATTAAATACAGAGTAAACTCTTTATGAGGAAAGGTTCCCTTGTGTTGCGTGTTGTCTAAGGAAACCTCCATGTTATGATTAGATCTGTTATGGTTAGATCCTTAACAATTTATTTCAGTGGGAAAACTTCCACTGGATTTAATAGCAACAGGGACTAAACTACATTTCCATGAATCACTTTAAGACAGTTTACCACTCAGGGATATTGGCTTCTTACCAAATGACCGTCCTATTTATGTTGTAAAGCACATTTTCTTTGTTCCATGTTATATCCCCAGTCATGGATGTGCTCTTAAAAGGAACCTGAAACTCAGATATCATAACCTCAGTGAAATAGTCTTAATACTATAACATATTACACTATTGTAGTGAATTACATTTTTGGAGAAAAAGTTCTCACGTGTCCTATAAAAGGAAAATTTACACTGGATCTATTTTAGTAGAGTGACTGCAGCATTGTGTCTCTCCTTGAGGTAAGTCTAAACATGTGAGAAAGATCTACATGATAAAATCCAAATGTAAGTACCTCTTGCTACTCCACATATGAAGGAATTTTCAAAATGATAAATGAAACGTCCTTGCTCGAAATTACATTCTGAAACCAAGGGCTTTGTTACACATGTAGAGGTGTGCAACAGCACTGACATTCGTCAGCTAAGCAAAGTGTCCTTGGGAAGCATTTGGGCATATATATAGGTTTTGCAATATGACCTACCTGCGGGGAGCACTACTGCCCAAAGGGCTGTGAGCAGTTAGCATGGCTGTTGGTGGGGCTATGCGCCTGTAGGTGCCTGAAATGGTTTTCAGCCTTCTCACTGTTAGTGTTCTCCTTCTGGCTCGTCTGCAAGCTTCCTCTGCTGGCTTTGGATTCCAGCTGTTGTTGTAAAGGCTGTTCCTGGCAGAAGTGTGTTGAGTACACATTTAGCATCAGCTTGAACCCTAGCTGCACAGAAGGAGGAACCTCAGAGCCTATAGTAGGTTGAATGGCGAATGGAGACTCCCATGGTGGGGATGGCTGGAGATCTGTAACTCTTGGCATGAGAAGAATGACTACTTAGCCACGTTCAGATCTGCCAGTGAAGAACAGGTTTGGTTTTCTGACAGTAAATGAACAGGGACTTCTGAGTAGTGACAGCAGCCAGTAGTAAGACACCCAGTGCCTTCTTTTCTTCAAAGATGCTTTGGCCTCATATCTTCCATAAGATAACTGTTTTGCTTGCTTTCCTCTCAAAGCAAGATTATTCTTTACAGTAATAAATGGAAGAGTAATTGAAAGAAATGTCACTGCCAATGAGCACTAAATCAGTACCAATCCTTAGTGTGTTGTCTTACTCTGAAAAAGCTGCCCTATGATAATGGTGTAGATGATACAGAACTTCATAATACCAGAAAAAGCCAAGATGACAAAACTGTGTAAAAAGTTATGCCTTACTTTTGTACAAATGGCTGATTTGAGAAAACCTATGGATGTTTCATAGGCTTCTGCAGTAATTTGGAACATTTGCTTTCCATGCAATAGAGCAAAAATGTAAAGTTGTGAAATTGGAAAATTTTCTCACACTCCAGAAACTGTTGTAATGTAGCAGTATTCACTTTGTTCTTATTTAGAAATCATTCAGGGTTTGCACACCACATAATTCAGTAAACAGTTACAATTAATCATTTTTTTACACTGTATCCACTGTGCTAGGTACAGTATTTTTAGCAGCAATACAGTTGCTAGTTGTATGTCATTTACAGACAGAGCTTAGGACAAGCAAATACAGATTTGTATTTGGCCTCTAGAGATGGAAAAGAGGAAGAGGACAAACAGTAGTTACTCATTTATGAAAATGTAGTTTTCCAACCAACAGCCACAGCTGCAGACTTCTGACAATAGCTCATCTTGAGCAACATCTTTGGTTCCCACTTAGTTCCATTACTTGTAGCGCATCAACGGGTAGTACTCTGAAATCAAGAATTAAAAACAAAAATCATTTGGATTTTTCAGTGTTGTTTTGACCGACTCGTACTAAATACTGATAAACCGCTACTCATTTTATCTCAGAAAGAAAATGTTGTTCAAAGAGGTTCATTTTTCCATGAGATGTGTTCTGGGTCTTTGACTGTAATAAGATGATGCTCCAAATCTTCACTGCCTGTAGTCTGTTTCATATAATAGTGCAGGTTTGATGTGGTTCAATCCACACAAGACTGTTCTTTTTCAGATTCATTTAAATCCATCTCAGTTTAGAAGAAGAAACTTGTTTAACAGCTGTGCATGTTGATGCCATGTATGAATTGTACTGTCTTCTCAGGTCAGTTGCTCTTAGGCAGGTGGTCACATCACAAAACATCAGAGTAACTGCCTTGAAAAAATCACCCTGTGTCTCTCAGGGGGAAGGACAATAATTAACAACATATGGAAATAGTTGCTCTTACCACAGGGATGAAAGGTACATTGGTAAAACAGGATGTGGGCAAATTTATGTTCCAGTTGTCTCTGTCTGTGGTTTGTGTCAGCCTGTGTCTGAACAGGAGATTCTGGCTTATGATGTGTCAAGATAATCAGAATAATTAATGTATTTTTGAAAAACAGAAAGTATGAAACAAGTTTAAAACTAGAGAACTGCACTGACTTCAGTTGTCAGAATCTGGTTTACTGTAATTCTGCAGAAATTATGGCTGAATTTTGCAGAAAGCGTGTTTGTTTTTCACCTAATCCTGGTGTCAGAAGCAGGGGTATACAAGTTTTTCAATTAATGTATGTTCACATTTCCTGAAACTTTGCCTAGAATCTGAAAAGTGTTACAAAATATTGGAAAAAAATGAATACAACATGTAAGAAAATTTTGAAGGGGTTGTCTTCCTAAATGCTACTGATGCAACAACAAATATTACAATAATGAGCGCAAGGCTGAATTTCTCCAAAATGATGAATATGAAACTATTTGGAATCAACCAGAATTCCAGAAGATTTCAGTTCAGATTAAAGATATATATATATATGTATTTAACAAGAGAAGCCATGCAAATTCATAAGTAACTCTTATGGTATTCTAAGATGACCATGTCGTGCATATGGTTGAATTTATCACATTTCTCACACAAAGAAAGGCAATGCTTAATAAGGGATTTTGATTGAGTAATTATATTTTTTAACTTGAAAATAAAGCAAATTCACTTCCATCTTGAAGTAATTTACTAACAGTTTATAAACTCATCAAATGCTAACATGGTACAGCATGCTTCATTTCCTGTTTACTTACTACATGATCCTTTGTCTGTCTGCTTTGTGCCTTTCAGGCTGAACCTAGAATTGTTCTCTGCCAGGGATGTCATGGAGCCTCACGTGAGAGTCCTTCACCTGAAGGAAAACATTGCCTCCTTGGCTTGGCTTCTTGCAAGCACAAGCCATGGTGGATTCCCTGTGGTTGGCAGGTCCAAGTCTGATCAGGCACAGGTGTTTCAAGGAACCATTAAGAGGTAAAAATGCTATCAAATTGATGTTATGCGATGTTTATGTCTATTTTTATTTCTTTTTTCTTAAACATCTGCTTGTGAAGAGCACATGGGATGAATATGAAACTTGTTTCTACTTTCTTTAGCATGAACAGCAGGTGTCTTTTATAAGAAAGGACTTTGAAAAGCTTGAGGTGCATGGCTATCTATTTCATGAAGGATTTATTGAAAAGTATCAATAACATGATCTTATAAGAATTGTAGAAAAAGGGAAAATTGTACTTCAGAACATTGAAGTTTCAAAGAAACAGTAATTTTAAGGGATTTGAATCTAGTGACTCATGAAATGTCCTATGTCAGTTCAAAGTTGGCCTGTTCTTCTGTTGACCTTTTTTTTTTTCATTTTTTTTATTGTATGCTTTTAAAGGAGATAGATTAATGTAAATCATATCACAGACGAGATAAGCAACAAAGTCACTAAAAATTTCATGCTGCGTAAACAAGAATTAGACTAAAGGAATTCTTCTTACACTGGGGACTCTCAAAAGGCATATAAAATATCTTGATAAATGAAGTATTGCTGATACTGTACATTATATGCAAGAATGATTCTATTCTTTCACGTAGGAGTCTTAAGACTGTTCTTTGAGCGGTCGGTCAGGAGTGGGAGAGGCAGTGACTAAATTCCCACCTTGAGTATCCTAGAGGAAAGGAGAGGATGCATGTACAACTGCTTCCTAATAGGAGTTCACATAGCAAAGCCCTGCGAATGGTACTTCCAATAACCTTAATATGAATACATGGTGTCTTCTGTGCTAAATATTCATAGTATTCTAACATGTTCCCTTGTAGAGAACGTTTTTCACCCTTAATTGGGAAGAAGTTGGTAACTACCTAGATAAATGTATTTTCTTCTATTGATCTGGACGGGGAAAAATGTTATCCACGTATCATGAGTGGAAATTTGATTGGGACTTGCCTCCTTGCCTGTTTTATAGCAACTTTTCAAGGATGAACTATTGACAGCTGGACCATACGAACCTATCTCACACATAGCTCCATGGTCAGCAGAAATTTTGGAGCATAAAGATAGAAAGTGGGTGAATATTTAATGAAGCCTGGGAACTTTGCATGAATCTCTCAGAGAAATACTGGCTTGAAAAGAGAAAGTTGTACAGTGCAGACTGTTTGGGTTGTAGTGGCCTGAAGAAGTAACATCAATATTGCAGTACCATATACTTGTATGTGGTATATACTCTTGTTCCTTCACGGTGATGCTGTCATAAATGCTAACAAAAAATGTGCTAAAGTGCTAAAACTTCAATTTAGGATTGATAGTCCGCAGTGTGCAGCAATCTGAAAATATTATATGCCATCTAGTAGCACACTTGTTTAGTTCTCAGCTGGACTCACCAATAAAACACATTAACAACAGACCAAGCCAAAGTCTCTTCTAAATTGAACTGATGATCTTATAATAATTTCCTCATTAATTCAGCAAATTACCCGGTAGTGAGAGTCTCAGGCTGCTGGGGGTTACACTGAGTTTACACAAATGCTGTTGTGCTTCTTAATGCAGAGCAAAGTTGTTGAAGCAAACAAAAAAGAGGGGTCAAAAGGATGATCATGAGCACATGCCAAAAAGAGGCACTTTTAGAGGCAATCTGATGCTACCTGACAATTCTGGTAAGCTTGTAGTTTGCTTCATCCCCAGAACTGCATTCTAACATAATGGATTCAGAGAGAGGGGGTGAACAAAATAGTTTTTCCCCTGGCACTCTCAGCATGAACAAGCTGTTGTTAGACTGTTTTGAAGAGAATCAAGATAGCATTTTAAATAGTTGACAAAGTAGCAGCAAATGTGAGGGTTTCTTTTTTTTGTCCAGTCCAATGTTTATTACCTGCACCAGTGAAACCCATAGTGAATGGCTGTCTGAGAGCAAGCACTGCAATCTGGCACGCTCTGTCAGCACCCTTCTCACCCACCATGTGTCCAGAAGCCTGAGAACTGCTGTGATGAGGTCTGGGTGCCTTGTTCCCAGCAGGGAACATGCGTAGCTTTGCTGTTCTGCCACGGTTCCTCACCAACTCCAGGAAAGGAATTTCTCTGCAGCCAGCCTCTGAAACAAGCCTCCAAAAATGTGATTTGTCATGGAATTAGTGTATTCATAACCATAAGTAGCTAGGATTTGGTTTTCCATCTTACTCATAAAATTACAGCTCCTGTGGCACGTAACTGCTAAGATCAACATGAGAAATGCTGTGAACTCCTTAAAGGAGAATGGTGTTGTTTATTCTCTTACTGCATGGGATCCACTGCAATCCCATGTGAAGGTGACAAAGCCACAGACAGAAAATTTGTTTTTCCATCTTATACATCAACAACGTTCAAATGGAGAAAATGTAGCTTGCTTGGCATGTTTTAAAAATTGCAGATGGGGGAAGATCCAATAGTATTTGCCATTATGCTTTTCTTGAGAGTTTCCATGGACGTTATTATTGATTCTTAAATGTTTGGGTTTTTTTTCTTCTGGCACAAAAACATTGGTATTACTTTTAAAAAAAGTAGGGGCAAGGAGCTAAAGAAGGAAAAGAAGCGACCTACCTAGAAAGGCTGCAGGAAGGCAACAACAGCTTGTATTTTTTTCATACTGTTTCACACTTCTGTGTATCTCTGTACCATTTCTTGTCATAAAATACACATGGATGAAGCACTGAAAATTTTACTGAATGCAAAGTTCATTTAGTACCTGCCTACACCTCGAAACTGCAGTGATGTGAGTTGCTGTACAGGGACAGAGTGTTGTTATGTTAGTGTAATGCATATGAATGATTTTGACTCTTTTTTCAAAGGGTCAGTGTCAGTTCTTACAAAAGCAAGGACTGAGGCCAAGGAGTGTTGGCTGGGACCTGTGTGAGCCTACAACTGCATCTCAGTGCTGGATTGAGCAAACACCCAGATATTCCAATTTTGTTTGAGATTATAAACGAACAAAAATCTTCAAGCCCCGCATTAACGGGGCCAGACTTTTCTCCTAGACTTTGTGATCTGGACGGTTATCCACTGGGGATTAAGGTGAGATCACCAAAGGTGAGATCATTTTACATGGATAACCTAAATCTGAAGCTGTTATATTCCTCAACTGAGTAAGCAGTAGAAAATCAAAACAACTACTAACAAAAACTCCTTGGCTTTAAAATTGTTAAAGAGGAAGCAAACTGTATCTGAGAAGCAAGTTTCCAAAACAATGATCTCCTCAGAGTAACTCTTTTGACACTATGCCATGGACCGTGCTGTGTGCATGCCTGGGAAACCATCACAGAATTTGGTTTGAGGAACATGTGGCTGGTGAGCTAGATGCACAGCATTATTAGGGATGCTTGGCCTGCTCTGTGCAATGCAGCCTACTGTGTGCAATGTGGGGAAATGCACCCTCCTCCTCCCCCCCTTCATTTCTCCCACAGCAGTGATGGTTCTTCAAAATGAAACGGGCAATTCCTTCTCTCTGCTGCTGAAATGCATCCCCTATCTATTCCCAGCAATTGCAGAAAGGGAGCTGGGCTGTTAAGAAGGTGCTAGCCTGGAGTCTATTGAGCACTGTGTCATGGCTTATGTTGCTTGCTCTCCTGGCTATGGTGGCAATTCGACTCACAGTGGAACTCATTCTTTAGAGAGACCTGAGGACAGGAGCACTGCCTGACTGCCCTGAACATTTCTGCCTGGGACACTGTGTGAGGCTGTCAATACATACTGAGGAATTGCCTAGGAGGTCCCCTGTCTCATTTGTCTTGGCTGCTCTCGTATGTGGCTGCACATCCTGCTGCAGCAGGAGAAGATATTTCTGCCTAACTTCTGGGAGAACTTAGTTTTTCTAGGGGAAAAAAAAGAACTTCTACATATGTTACAATGTAATGATGTAGAGCCGTTGTGGGGCAATGAAATGATTCTGTTGTGTGGTGAACAGATTAGACACATCATCACTTGTGTTTTGTTGCTCCATTTTCCTTTGCCAGAGGTTACTTTATAATGTAAACTACCATAAAAACTGAAGACATGGAGGATTTGTGGAGGAAAGCTATAGGTAATTCACTGATTTTCCCGGGCTGTGGACACAACTGGGAAATAACATGGGGGGTGATGGTACCTTGTAGTCACTGATGACATTTTTGCCACCATGCTGCACAACCTCCCATGTATGATTGCCTCTCTCCACATGCCCTTGTGTCACTCCTGTCCTCTATGACTTCTTACACCAAAATGGATAATAATTTGCTGTCTAGATGTTTGTTTCTAAGGAACCCTTCTCTTAAAGTATTTAGTTTCCCCCAGTAAATGATAGATGCCCCGTTGTTCCCAGAGACCATTTCAGTATCAAGTGGTTTAATTGGCTTTAACTCACTTTTTTCAAGGAAAAGGAAGAATTGAGATTTTCTGTGCTGCAGTTTAATCCTCCCAGCATTCACTGAAGAAAAACAGGTGGATGTTGGTGGCTTGTTAGGCCAGTGTCAGTCCCTTCTTTTTCTTTTAAGGAAAAGCAGTGCAGAGAGGCAGAATCTGAGTGCTGCCTGGCTATGCTAATTTCTGCCTAGAACACTGCTCTGATACAGTTTGCCTGGAAAGACTGTTGGGTTGATGAACACAACCAAGTAGCCCATCAGGGAATGTTACCATAGCAAATAAGCCATTTTGTTCATGCTTGAACCTCTCAGATCTCCACTCACAGCTCCCCTGTCGTAGTGCTCAAGCCTGGGTTCCTTGTTTTTGCCCTTGCACTACACAGCTGTTAGCCATTACTCTGCATTTTGTTTGTCTATCTTTTAGATGAAGGAATATTTTTTTTTTGCTTGATTTAGTTTGATTGGGAGAAAGTAATTATGCAGAAACCACAATATCTCTGACCATAAGCAGACTGTACAGAATAAATATATCTAAGCAGAAATGGGTAAAACGTGGTTTTCTGCTACTTCTGTACAGGATGTGACATTTCTGGCATTAGGCCTACATTTCTGTGTGTATTTTTTCACCTAGGAAACCCTATTTCTTCCCACCCATCAAGTTTACTGAAACTTCAGCATTTGTGGCTGATGAACATTTTCATTTTTACGCCAAAAAGAAATTTCAACAGAAATATTTTCAGTAAAGATGTCAGAAAACCTTGTAGTTTACCATGTTCATTTTACCTGTACTGTTATATTACAAATTTTTATATGCTAAATGGGAGTGTATTTACTGTGTAACTGCTTTCCCCAAAGTAAGTTTGTCTGTTACAAGTGAGTTGTGCGAAGTGCCCAATTCCTGCTTTCAGAAGAAAGCTGGGTATCTAAAGAAGTAGAATGTAGTGCTCTAAATCAGAGAAGAAATGTACTCAAAAGCTGTGGACTTCTTGTAGTTGAAAAGCTAAAAAAATGTGCATTTTCAGAAATGCACTGTTATCACCCTTCAGTGCCTGAAAGCATGGTTTCCCTTTTGAGGACGTTTTAAAAAGGCCTACCATGCTGTAAAACAGATTTTATTTGAAAATCCATCTTATCATAATATCCTAGAATGGTTTAGGGTGGAAGGGACGTTAAAGATCATCCACTTCCACCCCCTACCATTTTCAGCTAAGGCCCAATGGCCTCTGGAGGTCTTTCTCGGAGCGGTGAGCTGGAGGCCAGTCCCCGTGTGACCAGTCACAGGAAATGTGCTTGTGGAACTCAGGAGCATTGCTGTGATGGTGGGCATGGGGACAGTGGGCCCAGTGGAACAGTATTGCTCCCAGAGAGTTGAGTATGAAAATTCACTCTAGCAATCCTAAGAGTACTAGCAGGAGCATGTAGAATTACGTCTTCTCTCTTCAGAAACTTGGGGGAGTTGTTAAATCTTCTCCTGATCAACAGCACGCTCCCTGCTCTTGTTCCTTCTGGCTGAAAGCATGACACCTTTGGCAGAGCCGAGCTGCACCTGAGAGGAGGGTTTCTGGCTCCCGTTGGTCCCTGGACCAGAGGCAGAGGAGCTACCAGTGGAGGGAGCCAAACTACATTGCTCTGTGCAACGTAGATTTGCTGCTGTTCTTGCACTTTCTGTTTCCTTTGTGGCAGGAGGAAGCCAGGTACAGAACACATCATCCTCATAAACCTCCTGCCTGATGGTCTCACTTTAGTTTCCCAGCTTGTAAACTGGTCTGAGAAGGGAGACGCTTTGCTTTCCATGATCGAAAGACATGGTGGAGCAGCTGTTCCCAGTAACAATAATGACACTATTGCTGAGACAAACATTTTCATGATGATGCATGGGAACACTAAATCCAAACCACATTGTTTAGCTAATGCATGCTTTCACTCCACTAAAGGGGAATGTCACATAACTGAAAGTAAATTGAAGAGATCAGAGTTTAGAAAATATGACAAAGTTGAAAACTTAAAGCTGTATTACACAGTAACATCCTTGAACAGAGAAATCATTGATCCAAAGTAGTGTGTGTATGCGTATCTTATGGCAGCTTATTAGGTATGCCATGCCTCCGGTCAGTGCAGTGAACAGAAACCCTTGTGAGTCAGGAATGCGTTCTGCCAAGCATTGCAGTAAAACCGAGTACAGCATATTGATATGGGTGTGGGAAAGGAGATACAGCATTGCAAACTATTACAGACATGTCAGGCTATAGGTGCTGGTTCTGGAAGTTTTCTTTAGTCTGCATTCTCAATTGGGACTAATGAAACGCTATTCTCAAGGTGTGTGCATGCACATGTGTGCAAAGTCCATGCACACTTGTTTAATAAGGCAATACATTTATTACTCTTAGCAGGTGAGTAAGTATAGAATCATAGAATCATTAGGGTTGGAAAAGTCCATTAAGATCACTTAGTCCAACCGTAAGCCCATCCCCACTACCCACACTAACAACATCCTTCAGTGCCACGTCTGTATGTTTCTTCAACACCTCCAGGACAATGACTCCAGTACTTCCCTAGGAAGCCTGTGCCACTGCCTCACCACTCTTTCTGAGAAGAAATTTTTCCTAATATCCAACCTGAATTACTTGCTTCCAGTAAACAATGCAGTGCAGCAGCTTAGGGATAAATGGAACATTAAATACAAACTGGGACCTGAAACATTCAATACAAAAATTTATTACTGAGGTTAGCGATATCTGCTTTAGTATGATGACCGAACTGTTGCTTGAACTTGTGAAATAACTGCTATAGAACTGAAAGCCTCTTGGAGAGCCGTTTCCTTCTGGCTCTGTTATGGAGAGGTTGCTAAGTTTAGATCTCAGGAATCCTAAGTTACCCAATCAAACACAGAAGTCTGCAAAGTTCGTGCAATATAAGAAGATAAAAATGAAGTTTTGTTTCGTACTGCGAGATCACGGGCAGCTGTCCCCCTGCCTCCTCCCTGTGCTCTTGCTCTAAATACTGCAGAATGGTGATTCTACTCTGATTAAAGCTAGAAACACTACCATCAGTGGTTCGAACACAGCAAAGAAATAAAAAAAGGGGAGGGTAAAGCATTAGCAACCTGAATGCTCTTTTTAGGTTCAGGCTAGGGAGCTGACTGCAGTATCAAAGTGCTGGTGCAGTGGTTTTCATAGGAGAGGGTAGGGTCTGTCAGCATGTTTGTTTTTACTGCTTTTGAAAAGCTGATCCAATTCATTTCAATGAAGTAATGTACAGTGATCTTGTCTATTAAAATAAATAGAATCCAGCACTTTCAACAAAAGCCTTTGACGTTATGATCCTCCCATGTATTGTCAGGGTTCCTGGACGCGAGTAGCACAGATGGAGGAAGGTTTATAGAGTCTGTGGCAGTGATTTTGTTTTGTATCTCAAGTGCAAAACCTTTCTTCCAAAGAGTGGCATTATACGATACTTTTAAAATTAGCAGGCCTGTTTTGCCCTGCCAGTAATTGTGCAGGTGCTGTAGGACTTTGTGACGGAGCCTCTTGGTGAGAAAGCTGGAGTGCTGCAGAGGCTGTGTGCTCACTCAGAGAGCCAAATTAAAAACGTATGCAGCCTCGCTGCAGCATGTGGGTGGCTTTTAGGCAAGTGCAGAGCGTTGTTGAATGTCAAAATCAAATATAGGCATGGGGAAAACTGTTGTGTGAATGGAAAGTCTGATCACATACTTGTCCTGTCATTTAAATGCGTGGTGGGTTCCTCTGGAACTGAAAATCTGCCTGGTAACAAGCCAACTTGTACAGAAATACAACTCTGAGCCTGTTTTCATAACTTTTTAGAATCTACTCTTTTTGAAGGTTTGAAAATAAGTTTATATTTGCAGTTTATTTACAGCAGCCTTTGCATTTTCATATAGAGGGCTGGGACTTACTGTCTGCTCAACTCACCAGGATGATGGTATCCATAAAACCAGACAGAAGGCAACTTAAGTGATAAGCATTAACCACAAAGCACAGCTCTGAGGTAGAAGAAATGCCTCTTATGTAGATCTGAAGACTGAGGCACAGAGATTAAATATTTATTCAGCATCATTTGAAAGGCAGTGGGGCATAGACAGGATTTGATTTTAGCTCCAGACAACCTCAATCTAGTGCTTGATAATGACCTTTTTATCAGCTCATAGGTTAAATGCCAAGAACTCATGCAAAGCTCTTTCTTGTTTTGAAGAACCAAACGCATGAATAAACAGTAATGTTTTAGGCTCCATAGCCCGAAACAACCCTGAGGTGTTTTTAGCATGTGAAAAATGAAGTCGTGGATTTTAAATCAGTTTCCTGTATAGATGATCTAGTTCTTATCTACTGTCTTTCTTGTCACATGCAAGATACTTTTAAAAACTCTTTAGTAAAGGTACAGTGATAGTTGACGTTAGGAAAAATGTATTTAGCATACTAACATCTGTATTACCAAAAACATAAGAACAACAATTATTCTTAAGTAGAATGTATATTTTACAGTTCACATGAGAGTTTTCTCATGTGTGCTGTTGCAAGTGTTGCTCATTTATGTGAGAACTTCTCTGGGAGCAGAGCAGCAATCAAGCCCTGCAAGACCTTCTGAGCACTCACTGCTGTGAAAGTTGGAGTTGCAAGATGCTACCAGTCAGGTATGAGGACGAGGAAAGAATATGAAAAGTTTTAGGGTGTCATACTCTGCCACATCAGTATGCAATTTATTGCTATTTGTTACTGTTCTATTGTCATATTTTAATTTTAATCAATCAAAACTTCACAGTAATGTAATTAGGCTTTTAAATATGTCTGGGAGAAGCTCTGAGAGAGACGTGCATTTTTTTATATATAGAAGAGAAATTTGTTTCATTCTGGTCAGAACACATTAATTGTTGGTCCCCACTAAGCTGGATATTCGCCAAAGAATAAAAGCTCAGGAATAAAAGCAAAGCAGTTACCTTTAGTGGATTAATGTGGGAGAAATAAGATATTTCAGGTTCTTTAATACCCCCTCCTCCCTCTGTCCCAACTGTGTAGCTGTTTTATCCATTCAATATGGGAGAGTCCTGCCTTGGATGCTTTTGGCAGTGACATCACCATTTAATCTTTCTTCTGTTCATTTGCAGCTACTTAGGAGCCGCAGTTCCTTTTTATGTCACTCCTCCAATATTTAGAATTTGTAGTTTCCTCAGATAACTGGCCATCTTGACAAGAAAAGAGTGACACAATCAGCTGTCAGATACTTTTCATTCCTGATTTCCATGCCAAATCTGACATGTGGATATTGGGATAATAATGTGTTATCTTAATTAGGTGTATTCCATAACGTGTGGTTTATAACAGACAGAGCAAATGAAACTACTGCAGTGCCTTGCCAGGGTATCTTTGAAATGAGATTCCCTACTTAAGGGTTTTCTTCCTTTTTAAATAAATAAAGAGTAAACGAACAATTGCAGACTCCAAATCTGAATCCTAGCACTTCCTGTTAAACCTCACAAAATAGTGCAAGAAACATGTTTGGTCTGCTTTCCAAGGCTTGATGATGTGATAGGAAGGATGTTGTATGTAACATCAAAGAACGGTGTTGTTATACCTCTGAAGCATGACTTCTGGAAGTCCAAGTGAAATAATGTATGTTCTTTTTTTTTTTTTTTTTTTTTCTTTTGGACATGGCAGTTTTTAATAGGCTTGGATTCTTATCAGAAATGTTCCAACAATTTCCTTCATTGTGTTTGCATGTACTTTCTTTTTGACTAGCAAAATTTCTCTCACACTTCCCAAAGCCCTGTTCAGTGACTCCCTTCTGGGTTTAGTTAAGAGCACTGCTGAGCAAATTGTGAGCTGCCAAAACCAGCCAACAAACCACTGGTGATGAGCGAACATTTCTGCTCTTTAAGCCTGTGCTGAACATTGCTATTTTTTTAATTCCAGCCCATGATGTTCAAGTGGAAAATGGTGAAGTTTGGATTGTGGGCAGCTTGAGCAGTGTTTTGGACCTGAGTATACAGAATCCTGGCAAAAGATTGGTGTGGGTCATAACTTTTGCATTTGAAGCCTATATACATATGTTAGGATGAAAGTGTTCCTGGCCCAGTGATCATTATAGAAATTGACTTTGTGGATCTGTACAGGATGATCTAGGACTGGCATGTAGATTTCAGGTTGGATATTAGAAAATATTTCTTCTCAGAAAAAATGGTGAGGTATTGGAACAGGCTGCTCAGGCTGGTGATTGAGTCACTGTCCCTGGAGCTGTTCAAAAGCTTTGTGGATGTGGCACTGAAGGACATGGTTAGTGGGTGGCTTGGTGGTGGTGGGTTGATGATTGGACTAGGTGATATTAGAGGTCTTTTCCAAACTTCATGATTTCATGATTCTATGATCTGTGTGTTTATTTCTTACTGGAATTGATTAGAGACATACTTGTGAAAGATTATAAAATGTGAAGCTGTAGAGAGCCCTGAAGAAAAAAAGAGTGAAGCACCAATGGTATTTCATAGGGCATGACTGGGATAATTTCTTCTCTGTTGTGTATATTGTATTTTCCTCCCTTTCTTCCTCCAAACGTAGTCTAAAAGGAATGGATCTTATCTGTTGCAGCATGTCTGCACTGTTCTTTGTAAGGTGTTCTCATCATTGTCCTCAAACCCGTCCATTAATTGTCTATACAACAAACTGATTTTCTTCTGCAAGTTCTTTGTACACTCAGGTCTTCTACTGTAAAAGGATCATAGAACTACATAATTGTTTGAGTTGGAAAGGACCTTTAAAGGTCATCTAGTCCAACTCCCCTGCAATGAACAGGGACACCTACAGCAAGAGGATATCTATATCCCAGACACAGTTATTCATAAATCCCATTGAGATCCTTGGATGAGATACCAAGGCCATGTCTACATTAAGAAAATACAGATTGCAAGAGTGGATCTTCAGGGTGGAACAGCCAATGGTTTCAAGAGGAAGGAGACTACTCTGTAATGCTAACCAAAACACGGCAGGTAGAAGCAATGGGGTGGTTTGCTTCAAAAGTGTCTTCCGAATATGAATACAAATGCAGAGATAGCCATACGCAAAGTATCTTGGATTTAATTTGGAGAAGAGATGGGCTATACTGAAGACCAGAAACATGTAATATGCTGTAATATGCTGGAAATCAGTTTAATCTTACATCTTCATGTGTGAGTGCTCATGGTAAGTTTTTGAACTCTAGAGCTTTGAGCCAGCTTCACCAGATGAAGGACAAAGAAGTACAGAGTAGTAAAGGGGAGACTGTTTGGAAAGAAAATAATAAAATGGTAAAGAGTCTGCTGGTCAGGGATTGTGGGGGACCTGCTTCTACAGATTCCTGTTTACTCAGTGTGGAACCTCTCCAGCTGGAAACATGAAGACATGCCAGACATAGCCACAGATGTGCTTGTTATGAAGGAGAGCATGGAGAAGGGCTTGAACCTAGTTCTTCCATATCCTATCCCTAGGGAGGGCCACTAACCACCAGCTTTTGGAGCTGGAAGGCAGGTCTACTTGGTGTAAGTCCTCTGCTGTTGAGTGCTAATCCCACCTTGAAGCAGACTAAATCTTTCCCAGGAGACATTATATTAAAAGCAGTAAATTCCTATAATAAGTTGGGGTTTCAGAAAATCAGTATTTTTTAATACAGAAATATTTATTTGAAAAATTCCCAGGTTATTTTTGGCGTTTCAGTCACAGAAGCCACTTTATAGCTCCCCTGCAATGCCCCAGTGAAGGTTGTGTGCTTGGTTTCCTCTGGGTCCCTCAAGCACAGCATTTAGCAGTGTATTGCATGTCTGCATTTCTGTAGTAGCTGCTAGCTGTAACTATGGAGGAGGGCTAACATGATGTTAAGCATGTTGCAAACTAAAAGGCTTTGTGGTGGTCTCCAAGATGTTTGTTATCTAAATATATTCAAAAAGCTGGAAATGGGAAGTGCAGATGGAGCGCGTGTGTACACACAGTGGTGAAGCAAAGAAGCACTAGATATAAATGACATTTTAAATATATTGCATGTCAAATCTTCTTACATGTAGTATGGAATGGGAGAATTCTAAAAAAAAGTTTTGAAATGATGTAGTGATTGATAAAGATATCCTAAACTAAGGGACTTAGTCAGCAAGAATATTAAATGCCTTAATGAATTCTAGAGAGCAGTACTGTGAGAAAAGGTTTCACTGATGATTTAAAATGGGTCGTGAATTTCTTGCAGATCTCATTTTAATGTGGATGTTACTTAAGAAGGATGTGGGAAGGCACAACAGGCTATCTCCTTAAATGCAAATAGCTGTATTTGCATACTATTTATGTTGCTTTGTTGGTTGCAAACTACTGACTGCATAAGCTCCTCCTGCCAAGCAGGCTGATCCAGGTCATGTGTAGGTAGGTGATGTCTTATAATTCAATTAGCCAAACATAAACCAGAAAACACCTGTGTGATGCTGTAATTGATGATGGAGGTTTAGGAAGGTGAAATAAGTGATCAGCCCACTAATACTCTGTCCATTATATATCTGATGGATAGCAAAGCGTTGTGTGCTTGCTTTATAAAATTTGTCTCTCATAACGAATGCAGTCCCTTTGTTTCTTTTATGCTTTTTTTCTTAAAAAAAAAATAAATCTTTAGGTTAGAGCTGTACATGTTGCTGGAGAACGAGCACATCTTTGAACCAGAGACAAACAACGAATCTTTCTCCTTCTCACATCCTCTACCCTATGAGAAGGTAACATCTTTTCTGTCAGTTCTATCCTCGTTTAATCAGCGAATATATTGGGTGATTTAGAATGAGCTCAACATGAAAGAACATTAATTCATTTAACGTGGCTGAGAAGAAAGAAAGAAGTGGTCAGGTACAATTTAAATTAAAAGATGACTAGAGAACTTCTAGGCAAAGCTGTCATAAACCATAATGCCACTCAGAAGCTGAGAGTTGCACAAGAGTGCTGGCAAAGCACGTCCTTCCTCAAATAGGTTGTTCCAGTCCTTTCTTTCCCGACTTCTCTACAAACAGCAGATTATAATATTTAATTCTGTGTGGGGATAGAAGCTCTGTGAGTGATTACTATTTGTAAAAGTTTTCAAACTTGAAAAGCATATAGCATTTTTGCTATGATAGGTGACTAAAGGATTTTTAGGAATAGTAAACATTAAGTGTGGTAAAAGAAAATCGTGTTTTATCAAAACAAGACTGATAATGGAGTTCAAGCAGTTTATACAGGCACAACTGGGAAGTCATCATATATCACTGAGGATTGGTCTGCAAGTGGAAATTTTGCTGGCAAAACAACACTGAGAGTGAACAGGGCAATTATGCATGGGATGAGGTGTCAAAGAACAAATAGGAATTCCTATGGAAAAGGATGGAAGGTCAGTTGATGGCTGATGCCAGTTTTATTGCATTTTTTCTGCACTATTTCATAATGCAATTACCACTTAGTAACAGTGTGGAAAATCTCACCCTTAGGCCGGTGCAACTGACATTGTCTTAATAGAGACACAGTTAGTTACACTAAGAAAAAAAATCCTTTTTCTGAAGTACAGAGCATTTTATTTTGAGTGCTAGTTTAAGTTTGATTGGCAGAAGAATTTAAAAAGGACAAGCTCTGCCAGAGTAGCTCTGTTAGAAAACTTTTTCCTAGAGACAAACTGGAAGGCTTTTGAACTGTGGGTTCTAATGTGCAGTGCAGAAAGAAAGAGAAATGGATTCTTGCCTGTTCCAGATAACAGTGGAGAAGCTGCCCAAGCCGTCGCGCCTGGCCATGCTGCTGAATCGCTACACTACAGATCCCCGGTATCAGCAACTCTTCATCAATCTGGTAAGGCTGAAGCCAACTCTAAAAACAAACATTTCCTCCATGAACAATGTGTTTGTTATATTTTCTCATTTGTTTATGATGGCTGTGTCAGCCGCACTGATTTACATAAACACTGCCAATCCTGGGACGTTACACTCTCAACAAAAGTAGCTGAGTACAAACAGCATTCCGAAGTTTTAATTCATATTGTATAAACATAACAGATGTTGATAAAATGAGCCAAAAAGAAAATACAACAAAGGAGACCATTTCAAGGGGGCTTTTGATTAAAATACATTCCAGATTGACAAAATGATACAATGTTAATGGAATAGATCATTTAAATGTCACTGTTTGGCTCTTATAGACCTATAAAGCAAATATAAAGCAATGCTTTCGAGTTTTTAGTCTCCATTATGCCGCAGTGCCTATACATCAACTTATAAATAAAGCTGTATTTCTTCCCCCTTTCCTTTTTTTTTTTAATCCCTGCTATGACATTACCACATTTGTTTCCTAAATACTGTACTAAAATACTGGGTCCAAAAGCAATAATGTGTTTGGTATACTGAGCAAGCCCTAAAATAAATACGTTATAAACAAAATAAATGTAGTTTCTGCCTCAGTGAATTTCAGCACTGAAACTGAAATGGCAGGCACAGTGAGAAATCTAGGTGAGAGAGAGCTTAGGCTCAGACAGGTTTTATTTAAAAAGATAATATCAGCTCATGTTCAATGAAGATTAAGATCCATCTAGTCTAGATTCCTCATTTTTGAGATAGCTATCAAGAAAGAAATGCTCCTAAAACACATTATCTAGTTTTTGTAATAGACGGGGAAACTGAGGTGGAGAGAGAACACATGGCTTTCCAAAGTTCAAAAACACGTCATACACAGGAGTAGAAGCTGGCTCTCTTGGGACTGAATCCAGTGCTCAAGTTATTGGGCCAGACAACATTTTTTGCCATGGGTAACCCATTCAGTTCAATGAAGTTGCTCATTGCTACCTAACTTTTTGTACCTTATGTGATCCCTGAAGCAGAAAGGTTAGCATCTCTTCCAAAAACTTGTTATTCCTCATGAAAGGTCTTTTTATGGAATCCACAGAAATATTCATTCTGAAATTTTTGGTCTTAATGATTTCCTGTGGCAGTGAATTCCACAGCAAAAATGTATGTGGCATAGAAGAAATGAAGCATTTCTACTTTATTTTTTTTTTTCTCCTTATGTCTTTGAATATTTTCCGAATAAATGAAAGGGTAAGAATGGACATGTCACCCTATACTATGCATTTACTTGTATTATTTTATCATCTTTTTGTTTCATTTTTCCACTGGGAAAGAATACACTGGGAGGCATAATATATCTTCCCTGACAGAAAGTGTCCAAGTCACAAGTAGGGTGCTGTGTAATTACATGAAAAGTAAAAACTTAGTGAACAACTATATATAAGCTCAGTTAACAATAAAATTAGTTTAGCTGCGTTCCTATCAAGTTATAGACCTTATTGCTTTCTGTGACCAGAATTCAGTATTTGCAGTCTTCTTCCCAGAGCCGTGTGATTGTTTTCTTTGTCCTCTTCTTCACAGTCTGTGTTTCTTCGTGAATTGACTTTTATAAGCATTTACTGAAAAATATTACAGGATATAAGAAATGGTAGTGTAATGAAATAGCAACTATAAAACATCTAAGACATCTAAGAAATATTGGGGTCATTGGCTATTTCAAAGTAAAAACTCAGACCACGTCAGTTTGGAAAGTTCTAGTCATAAAAGCTCATGTACAGTAAACCTGATGGTTTAGCAAAAAAAGAAAGTGTTTTTTACTGTGGTATCTCCTGACATTCTGACTATAATTGGGGATGGGAAACATGAGAGAAAAGCAAACATCCCTCAGGTTTAGGACCTCTCCCACCCTGGCCTCTGCTTGCAGTCCCCATAGCAGGGATGTGCTCACATTTTTGTGTTCTCCCCGTGTCTCCCCTCTTTGTCTTACAGGAGCCATACATAAACAAATCGGCCATGTCAGTCCAAGCCCATTTCTCACTGCAACGCACGTATATCATCTTTCGCACCCTGGGGCTGCGCCACCTCACTGTGGTCGACTTGCAGAATCGAGTGGTTGGTGTGATCACCAGGAAGGACCTGATGCCTCTCCCCTTGGAGGAGAGGCTCAGACTCCAGCTGTCTGCACACAGCCCTGATGGGGGGAGTAGCCTCTGGATTTAAGGCAGTGGATAGTGGATTTAAAGCTATGGATGCATTCTTGGGATTTGTCGCTTCTTTCTGAGCTCATGCTTCTTCAAGAAAAAATAATCAGAGCTTTTCCACTTGATCCCTTCTGGAAAAGAGATGCTTAAAAGCTGTTGTAACTAGACATGTGGGGCTGTAGCCTAGAGCTACGTCTCTACAGCTGTTTGGTGATTGCAAAATTCATTGACTTAAATGCTTGCGAGGCAGAATAGGAATTCATGTATTTATGAAAGATGCATATAAAATCAGATCTGTAGGATGGATATTAAGGAGTCTTTCTTCACACTGTGTCTGTGCCTCCCAATGAAAAAATGTCATGACCCCTAGCAGCAAAGTTATGCTGGCAAAACCTTTGAGCTAGGACTAAATTTCCAACCACTGAACATCTGCTTCCAAACCAGCGTTTTTATGTTGAACCATGTAAGTTTAATTGAAAGGAAATACTGCCTTGAGAGAAGCAGCCCATTGAAAGGAACAGGGGATTGGGCTTTCATATTGGCCTATGTGTTACTGCAATCCAAAGGGCGAATTGAAAGTGAATGAGAAATCTGACATGCCTTTCTATTGCTTACAGTTCTTCAATTTCTTGACTGCTAGAATAGGCTCTCTTTCTCTCTTTTATCCTGATAAAAGAACATTTTTAGTTCAGGTCATGTGTAGGGAGGTATGTAACAAATTCTCATAATGGGGATGTAGCATGATAAATTGTCAGAGCAGTTTTTGATAGCAGCATATTTAGAAACTAGAAAAAAAAAGTAAATAATTCGTCATGATTTTGTAGTCATGCAATGTTTGAAAGTTTGGAAAGGGTTGGTTGTTAATAAATTAATGTGAACAATTTTTTGGACGAAGACACTGTTAGATCTCCTTCTATGACTTCATAATTGATGTTTAATTTTATTCTGTTAAATACCATAGGGATTCACACAGCTTTGAATATCAAAACCTAATATGCACAAAGGAATTCACCACTATTAATGCTGTTATAATGAATATCAAGAAAAACCAGTAATAATTTACTGTTTCTAAAAAGTTGCCAAATTCCTGAAAATGAATTTCTGGTATTTGAATCACGCAGCTTTAAGTCTCTTATGAATCAAAAATTTGTTGAATTTTCTCCTATTTTCCCTGCTGGATCTTGTCTTAATTAACAATAATGTTGCTTTTGTAGCACCACAGAGAATGCACAGCTCTTTAAAACTGAAATGTCCAAGTCAATGCAAACAGCTGGCAGACCAGAAATGTGTGTAGGTACATGAGAAAAGCTCTTTAAATGGTCAGTTAAAATATGGTCATGTACAAGACGAGAAATGCCTTCTCGGTCATCCATCAAAGAGGCACAGAGCTGGATGTGTATTCAGATCATGTTACAGTTCGTAATGTTTTGTTCATTAGCATTTTAGTAAGGTTGCTGTCACTGTCAGCCTATGCCTCACCTACCCAAAGAATGCAAAAAAAATTCTTGAAGGAATTAGGCCTGATGTGTCCAGAGTTTTACTGGCTGATGGTGCTAGCAGAATAGGAGATCTAATCTAAAGAGATTAAGGGATTTCCCTTGAACACAGCAAGAATCAACTTTTCTTGTGATAATCAAATCTGAATAACCTCGTTGTGAATTTGTGGTTTTGTTTAAAAACTGTTGATTTCCTTTCATTATCTCCTGCATATACAAAGCACACAGAGGCATGGGTAATGTAATTGCTTTTTGCTGACAGTATCTGTGGCTAAATGTCTCAGTGCAATCTGTAGTCAGAGTGTACTGTGCTGGAGACAGCTGGGAAATCAGTAACTCATTACCTGACTTTGAACAGGTCACTTAAATGCCTGGCAAATCATTTTCTGTGCCTTTAAAATTGGAATGATAGCATGGACCCACCACAGCTCTTGTGAAAAGCATGTGTGCAAAATATTATAAGAATATAAACTATTTATAATAATACTTTGTGCAAGCCAATTATAAAAGACGTTGTGAGAATCCCTCTGTCCTGTGTCAACAAGTATGATTTCTAATGAAAAGTTCACACAATTTACATGGAACATCTTGTAACTATGTGTGAAGTGGGGGGAAGAAGACACACTACATTCTGCCATTATCTAGTTATACAGCTAGATAACTTTTTATTTTCTTTTATTTAATATATGTGTATATATTAATATATAATTAGTATATGTGTGTTCATGAAGACAGGTGAAACAGAATTCCTCCCCCAGGACTTCCTGAAACAAGAGGCTCCTTCAATATTCTTGACTACAGAGACAAATCCATCTCATCATGAACCATGATATCCTGTAAAGTGCACATCTTTATCTAATGTATGTACCATTCCTGGTATTTTTTTTTTTAGTTGTGTGATAATTACATACATTGGAATTAACTGCTGTGCATTTTTAAACTGCACAGTTTATCATGCTGTAGAACCCTCTAATGTTTCTTGATTTGCCACTTATTCTTGCTTACATTTTTAAATTTGATTTTTGTCCTTCCTTAATTGCATTTATTTGCCAACCATGGATGAAGGAGTATAAAGGAGGGAAAACAGATGAAATTCTTAGTACGTACTTTATATAAAAATATGACTGTAAGGACTCAGAAACCAACATTGCTAAAGGTACCTGTAATAGGATATGGACTCTTACCTCAAGGCTGAGATAGCCTTGTGCCAAAAAAACTAACAGGAATGGAAATGTAACCAACTGTACTCTGAGCAGTGCCTGGAAAATCACAGATGAGGAAATGCTGCAGAATGTTCCTGTAGTCTCCGCTGGCTCTTTTCACATAGCTTCAGTTAACAGGGCTGTCAGTATACCTCTGGTGATCATGAAATCATTTAATGAAATGAAATGTAACCAGCTCTCAATGTAGTGGTTAATTAAGTGTGACCATCAAGTCATGGGAATCATAGCAGTATACAAGGGAATGCTTGTTCATTCCTGAAAGGCCTAGGCAAGAGGAAATACATGATCGGCACAGTTATCTAGATGTCTAACACAGTGTGGCATGGGAACGCTGGCATCAAGGTTCAAACACTTGGAGGAGTTACTGCTGCTTACCTGAGGTTTTGAAAGAACCAGAATATTTGTGATTGTTAACAGATAGCTACTATCCTTGTGAGAGGCTGAAGCACTGGAATGGCTGAGTGACTTGCAGTAACTCATGAATCTGGCTAATCTTGCTTATCTGGGATCACAGATTCTGTGCAAAGCCTCCACATTCAGTCACTCAGACATTCCTTACTCCTGAGAAACTGTGGGAAATTACCAGGTTCTGCTATTTTATTTTGAAGGAGATAGACAAGAGTTCATATTTTTTTTGTGCAGCTTATATTTGCAAAGGGCTCTGCAGATAACAAGTCCCACAGTTTCTGCTGTGGTCATGTTATAACCACCCCTCTTGGGTATGGTGGAGATGAGATGTGGATATGAAGTACACTACTGAGGACAGTAAAGTCAATCAGTAGCAAATCTGAAAGGTGAACTTTGAACTCCTGATGTCTTTTCGTCTCAATCCAAATCTCTTACTTGTGAAGCAGATCAAGGGAAGGCATGACAGCTCCACCCAAGTTGTATGCTGTGCGGCTAGACCTTTCCCATTTTGCCTGCCTTGACACACAAGAGAGAAGTGTGTCTGCTTGTGTGATGGCTGTCCTTGGTTTATAGAACACATTACGTAGGGATGGCTATAGGGCACCTATTTGGGAGGCACTGTATAGACCTGTAAGCACTCTCAGAGAGCAGCCAGGAAGCTTCCCTGAGCTACAGCAGGTCAGCACAGGGACCACTGCTGAGTCTGCACTGCAAGTCTGCACTGCAAGTGCATGAGGTATGGGTTTTCTGTGAAAACATGAGATGGAAAGCAATAATGCGCAAGACTCAAGAGGTCTGGTATTTACATGATGTATTCATGTATGCAGTTAAGGAATCTAATCATTCTTTGACTAACACTTGTAATTTAGAAGGTAGATGCTATCTTTAGAAGAAGATAGCATAAGCACTGGATGAGGATATATTTCCATTTAGGAAAATAGAAAGGGAAACAAACTATTTGTATCGGGAACTTCATTGCCTTACAACCACATGCCTGCCATCTGAATACACTTTTTCAATCCTTGTGGGGATAAGCAATCCCTTGTGGGGATGGTACTGGTTTTGATGAAAGCTATGGATTGAGAATAGGGAACAGAGATAAAACAAACAGAAAAGATGTAAAATACAAGTACCTTGCTGAATCAAGCACCTAAGCTAGCTGTATCTTAGAGGACATACAATTATGAAGCAGTAATATATTGTCTAAAAAGCCAACATCACTATAAACCATAAACAAAAATATGATGACATTTCTTTAAGCCAACAGGACTGATTGGATCTCTGTCAAAGATCTTTCTTGCTTCTTGTCTTTAAAGTGAAGAATATCTAAAACCAGTAGATTTTTGAATTGAGAAAGCTGTTTTTTATAGAATCAAAGAATAATTTATATTGGAAGACATCAGACCTGAGGAGGTTGTCTTGTCCAACTCCACACTCAAAAGAGTTCTGACTGAATCAGGTCATACCCTCTCAAGCTCTAGATATTTCCTAAGATAGAGATCTCACACCTTCTACTTCAGTATTTGACCCTTCCATGTTATTTTTTTTCCTTGTTATGTAATTTGAGTTTCCCATGTTTCTGCTCATGTCTGTTGATTGTCACTGTGCATCTACAAGAACATTCTGCCTCCATCTTTGTACCCTGAGGTCAGGTAGCTGCTGCAGACAGGTGTCCTCTGAACCTTCTATTCTTCAAACTGAGCAGACTCAGCTCTCTCAGCTTAACTCACAACTGTGCTCCAGCCCTCAGTCAGTTTGCAGCCTGCTGCTGAACTTGCTCTGCATGTCTATTTTTTCTGTACTGTAGAATCTTCCTATCACCCCCAAATCGATTTGTACAGGTGCCATATTAATCTTCTCTGTCTCATTTCAATTTTAGTATATATGCTGTCAAAGAGTGCATGAACTTCTTTATGACATAAAGTAGAACAATGATTTTTTTATAGAGAAGAATCATAAAATCATAGTATCATAGAATGATTTGTGTTGGAAGGACATCTAAGATCATCTAATTCTAACCTCCTGCTATAGGCAGGATCACCTCCCGCTAGATCAGGTTGCTCAAAGCCCCATCCAGCCTGGCCTTGAATGCTTCCAGGGAGGGGGAATTCACAACCTCTTTGAGCAACCTGTTCCAGTGTCTCACCATTTTCACAGTAAAAAATTTCTTCTAATATCTATTCTAAATCTACCCTCTTCTGGTTTATAACCATTTCCCCTTGAAACGTTGAGACAACAGAAAATAAGGTTTTTAAACGCTCTTCTGCCTTATTCTCTGTTACACAATGTTTCCTTATATTCTGGTCCTTCAGCCCACAAATTTCAGTGTCTCCCTGCACTGTGTATCCTCTAGCATCCCGGGAAAAATGCTCATACTGCTGTGGGCATTTGGTTCTGAATGTGCTCCCTGCCTCCCAGAGCTTTCCTCTCTCTACTTGTGCCGCAGGCCCCTTGTGCCTTTCTCCACTCTCTGACCTGCTTTGCACTCCAGAAGCCTTTTCCCCGAAAAGTTGCTCAATTGCTGTTGGAAAAGCACAATTTCCTCCTCCTTCCAGAAGATGTCCCTGATTGGGTACAGCAGCATTGTTCTCTGCTGTCTCTTGAAAGGAACATAATGGTTATTAGCACAGAGTAACTACAAATGAAGAAATTGAAATTGTACGCTCAACATGCTAAAAGACACATCCACAATATTGTTTTCAAGAGTTATTCATTAGGGCTTGGCCATGATTTTGGAAACTGCTTAGGGTGGTTTTATAACAGTCAAAAGATGTAAGGTGCTATGTGTGGGACTCTAGGGTTTGGACATCTTTTGCCACAGCTCTTTACATTTATCAGTGAGAGCATTCAGTTCTTTTGACAGTTGGGACTTGGGTGGGCTCATGGTAGCTGGATTCTGTAACAAGAGGTTGGCAGGACACAGAATGATAAACTCACTTGTCAACAGCCTCTCTGGCTTTCTCAGGAGGACAGAGTGAGGTGTTTTTTTTGTTTGTTTGTTTTTTTTTTTACCTCTGCATCCTTTTTCTCATGTAGTCCTTGGTAATTTCTCTGGTGTGGATTAATTGATTTTGTATTTGTTTTATAATTGATAATGCCTGCCCAACATGGAACCCTTCTCAGCCACGGATGCTCATTTTGTATCTATTACTCCCTGTTTCCCTCAGCCAGAAGGGAAATTGTTTGCATGTTGGTGGCAATGGAGATGGAAGACCAAAGAAAATAAAGAAGATATTCACAGTAAAGGATGAAAATTGAGTTTGTGCAGCAACTGAGATGGAAAATAAAGCTGTAAGCACCTCTAGGGAGATCTCCAGGGGAGGCCTGAGCAATGGTAGCTGGAATAAGAACTTAGGGAGCATCTCCAGAGGAAGCAGACTTGTAGCTGCATCTACATCTGGTAAGGCAGTTTCCCTGAGAAACAAATCACCGGCAGAAATGGTTCAAAGTGTCTCAGTGATGCAGGCTTGTATTTGTGACCTTGAAGATGAAGACAGTCACTTGTGTTGTCTTTCATGTAGCACTGTCCTAAAGCACTGCTGACTACTTTGACTGACTTGAGCTGTATTAAGTCTACTGTGTGCCTGCCTTGGAGCGCTCTCATGATGAGCTCTGCGTTCCTGGGTCCTCACGTATCCATACAAGGGCTTGGTCAAAAGGCTCAATAGGGCTATTTTGGCTTCTGTACCTCTGTTTCCTTCTTATGAAACCAAATTATGGTGTTGGGTTGGTATTCACTAAATTTTCCCATTGCGTGGAGTCGGGATTATATTAACATGTGCATGAACCAGGGAGCTAAAACCACTCCTGGATGCTGCAGCCAGGTGTCTACCAGTCCATAGATCATTTGTGGCTGCTTTCTCTTTGACAACATCAGCATTTGCTATTTATCTCTCATACAATATCTACTGATCTCTTATGATTATATATTATATTATATATCTTGTTCTTGCCTTGCTTATCCTGTCACAAAGTTGCTTTCCAGACTTGTGCCATGCTTTAAGTGCTTCTGCTTTTACTTTGAAGACAGGGGGCTCAATTGCTACTGCCTTGAATTGCGGATGAGTTCAGAACACTGCCTCTTGTGCCCATTTGCTGGCTAATTGCTGTTTCAATGCAAATGTGCACAGGCCCAGGCCACGCAGGCTCAGAATAAACCTCCTTAAGGCTACCCAAGGCAATTTGGTAAAATTTCACCTAAGTGAACTTAAACAATTTCATTAGTTTTGTACAGTTCAGTGATCTTCAATAGAGCTGTGTGAAAGGTCTCTGCAGAAATAAACATAGCAGATCAGGGGCTATGTGCAGCTTTCCCTCGTGATTTATATATTTTAAGATTAGATCCAGCATTTTGAGAAATGGCGTTTGAAGTCGTTAATTAGGTTTGCCTCAGCAAACTGAAACAGACAGAGCTAATTGCTGAAGATTGCAGCTAAAAGATTTGACCTCTCACTGTGAAATGTCTTGTTTAGGTCTGCTCTTCTGGTTTTGGTGTGGGTTTTTTTTTTTTTTTTTTTTTCTTCTTTTTTTTTTTTTTTGGAGGAGACAGATAAAGCATGCATAGTATCACTAAGTTAGTGAGGAATCATTTTTATTTTAAACCTCTTGGGAGTAACTTCCGTATCTCAAATCCACTGTTGTTAATGGGAGGTGTTTTATTTAATATTTGTGCATATATTCTACTTGCATTTTTTATAGAAACAGCGCTGTCAGGTAAGTTTTTAACTTTTGAAGAACAAGACCTAATAGGAAGCCTTTTCATGGAATCACAGCATCTATAAGTACAAAATAACTTAATCAACTCTCACAATACATGTAATTCCTGGCAAATCTGATTCATTTTATGAATAATTTAACTTGGGACCTTAGTGAGAAAAATATTCGTATGAACAGTATGAGCAACACATTTCCAGACAAAAGCAGGGAGGAGGAGGCAGAGTCTGGGGGGGCTGTGACTTCATCACACTTCACCCGATAAGAGGGTTCATTCTGGGAGCTGGTAACTGGATGAAGACTTGAAAGATCAGGCTACAGGAAGCGGTGCTGGTGAGTCAAGACATGGCAGCCTTCCCTCCGAGTCATCCTTGAACCACTGCCCTGATGTGCTCATAGTGGGAATTGGATTAGGAGAGATGCTCTTCCTTCAGATGAGATTTCAAACTTGGGTCGTGACCACTTGATGTCATTAAGAGTTACGTGCCATTTCTTCTTGAGAACACGGATTTAAAAGCTGCATATGGTCTGGCTTCCAGTTTGGGAGGCTGTATTTTGCAATCACACCTTTCTGCAGCTCTGAGTGGCAACACTCCTCCTGACCCTGCGCCCCATCCCAGTGTTGCAGGCCATGACACACGTCCACCCTGCTTCCATGTGGGAGCCACTGCACAGCAGTCAGTCCTGACAGCTCTTCCACGGCTGTTAAATAACTGTAATTTCCTGTTAGAAGTATTGCCTTACTCCCACTGTTCTCTATAACACTGATCAGTTTAGCAGAGAAGAAAAGAGAAATCTGTGTCGGCTGGATAGCCTTACTTGCTGCTGGTAGGGACACTTGTGTGGCACCAAGGGACACGGTTAGTGGGCATGGCGGTGATGGGCTGCTGGTTGGACTAGATGATCTCAGTGGTCTCTCCCCGGCCGGGCGAAGGGTGCGGGCCACGCGCGCTCCCTCGGACTCGCCGCCTGCCCGGCTGCCTCCCGCGGAGCCGCCCCAGTCTTCCGGCCCGGCAGCGCCGGCCGCCTCCCGGCGCCTCTGCCCCGTCCCCCGCCGCGGCGCCAGGCGGTCCCCGCCCGCGGGCGGCGGTGCCGGCAGCGGCCGCTAGATGCCGCCCTGCCCAACGCCTTGGCTGCCTGGCGGCTGCCGGCGGCGGGTGGCGGCGGCTCGGCGGGCCCGTGGCGGACCCCCTCGGCCGCCAGAGCGCCGGTGGCGTCTGCGAGACCCGGCGTCGCGAGTGGCGGCTGAAGGGGTTGGCGTTCCTCGCGGTGTTTTTTGGAATAAAGTTTATTCAGTATCTAAAGAGGTGCTATAAGAAAAAAGGGAACAGGCTCTTCAGCAGGGTGTCAGGAAGGGGAAATGGTTTCAAACTAGAAGAGGGGAGATTTAGATGGGATATAAGGAAGAAGTTTTTATAGTCAGAGCGGTGAGGCAGTGGGACAGCTTGCCCAGAGAGGTGGTGGATGCCCCGTCCCTGACGTAGCTGTAGGTGTTCGTGTTCACTGCGGAGGAGTTGGACTAGAGGGCCTTTGAAGGTGAGGATCAGGTCTGGGCAGCGGACTGGCTGTGGTGGAGCTGGAGGCTGGCTGCTGTACAGCACTGCTGGAGGGGTGGATGGCCCCAGGCTGAGCTGAAATAGAGCCATAGGTAGGGCTGTGAGGTGGCCCCAGGTGAGGCTGGACAAGGCCAGTGAGGAGTGTTAAAGCGCTTGAGGTTCTGACATTGGAAGTAATTCTTCAGGAAGAAGGAGCTAAAACTTAAGGATAAATTTACGTTAGTAAAATCTTTCCTCAGAGGGTGGTTCTTGAATGAGCAGTCTTCAAGGGAAACAGACAGCAACAACCCTCAAATGGATTAGAGCAAATAGTTTGGATGTTGCATTTCAGTAGCAATTGATTTGTTGCCCTTTTGAACCCTGCATGTTTCCTTTTTCCTTTGTACATTATTATCTTTACCAGAACAGACACATGGTTTTTGAGAGCAAAATCATCTGAAGAACACAGCCCCATGCTGTAGCTGTTTGGCTGCATATACTCATTGGAGAAGAAGTCAATAGCAGTCAGCCCACGCTTCCAGACTGGCTCTCAAGGAGCCCAGGGTCACTGAGATTAGGGATTATTTGCATTTGAAAGCTACTTCTCAAGGTACAGTTCAGTGGATAATGAATATAAGCAAATGTCACCTGTATTTTTTTTTTTTTTAATTATTGTTATTTGAGAGATGTTTTTATTACATAAAAGATGCCTACAGTTGCTGATTTAGTGTCTGTGTGAAAAGCTGTGCTGTCTGGACTCCTGTATTTGCAAACAGAGCAGATAGCAGAAGTGTAAGCACTTTCTGCATGGCACTGTAGCTGCAACCTGGATTGACCCCAGGAATGGTGAGTGGGGTGAGCAGTATCGAACTTGGAAGCTCTCTCCTGTTATCACTGGTGTATAACCCAGCAAAACTGCTTAACTTCACTGCCATGTAGTTCCATCTGTAATGTAAACATCTGTCTACTGACTAACTGCACTGGAAGCACTGTTTCATTTTGTGTAGGCTACTGAACATCTGTCAGATGGGAATAACTTTGGTTATCACAGGTTTTAGCCAGTGTCCTAGATGCAAGAGGTTCTGAATGACTTTGTCCTTGACTGACTTTCCTGCTTTTGGTCTAGATCCTTCTCTGCTGTACATTTCCAGTCTTTAATAGGCTTTTAAATAACCCCTGAGAGGATGCTGGGTGTTATTCCCCTTCAGAGCTCACATAGGTTAGATGGAAGTGTTGAATTCATTGGATCACTATGGATCTGTTCCTTTTTTCTGTGTGTCACCTATCCATTAGTGTATCTTCTCTAAGAAACTTTCTTATATTAGTTTTGACAGGATGAGTTATGTTGTACAAGGCTGTGTCTTGAAATCATACAGCTATAAAAAGAAGATTCCCATCACAGCATTTCAACTGAGCCAGACCTCTGAGAATAGTTTTCTGTCAGCATGGCTGTGCGGTAGACTAAGAGTGAGCATACCTGAGTAACAAAATGTTACATTGAACATTCTTGGTTTGGAAAAGGAATGCTCTTCATGTATATTAGTCTGCATTTAGCAAGCAAAAACTGTGTTGAGCACTCACCAGACTTACTGAAGTCAAATGGGAATCCTGCAAAAGCAGGCTGTGGCATACATGTGGAGGATCCTTGTAATGTCCATTCTGAGGTTAAGGAAACAGCCTCTCTGGAGTGAAGCTCATTAAGATGGTTAGGTTTCAAGACATTTGAAATTTGGGATTTATTTGGCTGAATACCCCAGCAGTCGTCTTTATGTTTTCTGTGACTCATGCAGTCTGTCTGACCTTCTTAGGCTGTGGAGAGGAAGCAATGAGCAGGTTCACTTATGACAGAGCTTCCTGTTTTGCCTTGAACAGAAGGTATTTAGAAAAGTCTTTTTTTATGATGTTCTGCTGATCCTAGCTGATTTCAGTGACTAGGCTGAAACAGGTTGTGGTATGGTGGTCTTGCCAAACCTTTTCAGCCTCCAAGTAAGGTTTATTTTGGCAGTGTTAAGCTTTTTGGGTTGCTTTTCATTTGGAGAGGGTGATAGGAAAGATGCTCCACCTCAGACACCGAAATACAAATATTTGACTTTTACACAACCGAAATGGCTCTGGGTAGGCATGGAATAAGTGACAAAAAATGAGCTTTTACCAAACCTGTGGAATTCATTTGAACTTTGCCAGGTGTTTGGCTGTAAGAATGTGAGGTCCCATATTTAACAGCTCATATACTTTGCCAGTAATATGTGAAGTGTTTCATTATCTTGTACACTGTAGTTGGCACACGTCAGTTTGCAGACAAAGAGTAATGGCTTATGATATTTGTGGATTCCATGTGTTGTTGTAGCCATGAAATGATGTGGGTGTATGATAAGACAAATATATATGAAAAAATACTCAGGTATTAAATATCAGAAACTTTCAAGTATTTGATAAGTAAAACCATAAATTGTTAAGTAACATAGGTATTTTGATTTTTGTTTCTTCTTATAAATGCTAGGAGTAAAAAACAAACATGAGGCCAGTCTTCAGCACACCCACGATGTACAAGTAGCATTTAGGACTGATGAAAGGCTAATTTTCTTGAAGCTGCAAAATAACAGCTTCTTTAGGGTATTTAAGCTAAAGACCAGTTTTTTTCATACCTTACCTAGTTTAGGTAGACAAGTTTCTAGTTCCTGATGTTCACCAAAGGCAGGTTGCAGATCAGTATTGAAATGTCTTGTGCATGATTCTGCACTACTCACGTCTTTTTGTCTACTTTTATGAGTTTCTATCCCTGTGGTGTTTTCTGTGTTTTCTCTTTTTAATCTTTTCAGAAAATATTAAAATGCCTGAAATTTCCCCGTACTTTTCTTTTAAGTGAATCTCCAGTTGAACAAATTTTTATCGTGTTGCTTTGCAGCATAGCAATGTGTGTAAGCACACGCTTCTTCACGAGTAAATATTTCCCTGAGGTAGGATCTCAGGATGCAGTGACTGTTTACACCAGCAGCTCCCCAGGCATAGGATCTGGCGTGTTGCAAGAGTGGCTATGCTGCTGCGGCAGTGCTTGCAGCAGCAAGCTGTGTGGTCTGCTCTCCTGGCCCCAACAGCCCGTCTGCAGCACTGGCAGAAGTGAGCCCAGGAGATCTCAAATCCCAGGTGAGCTCTCCATGGACCTGCAAGGAGTCCTGAGGCTGCTTCTCAGCTCAGTGAGCAGGCCTGCTCAGCGAGATCTGCTGTGCATCACTGAACTCAGTCCAGATAAAAGCCAGCTCCAGGTATCAAGGGGAGGAGAAAGCTAGGCTATAGAAATGGGCGCATCTCTCTTCTGCAGAGATGTAGGCAGGGTTCTGCTGGTGCTTGGGATCTCTTTCAGGTGCTTTTTCTTTGGAAAGCTAGGGAACCTTTGCATGTGAGCAAGAAAGCATGCCATTTGGTGCTGAGTTTCAGTATTTTAGTAGCTTTCCCTTGAGACAGTTTAGGAGGATTGAAGGTGATTTTAATGATTTTTTAAAATTGTTATTTTGTGTTCATTTTCTGTGCCATATGTGCTGGCTGAATGAAAAGCTCAAAGACAACCCATTCCCTATGGGACTGGAGTCTGGTCCTGGGCATCTGAGGAAGAAATGCTTGACAGTAGTCAGTGGAGAAGTTAAGGTTTTAGGAGATGGTAAGTAACATCATGTGTATTTGTCTAAACCAGTAGAACTGTTTAGATGCAGGTGACTGCCATTTACTCCTGCATGTTGGGCAGAAATAATTCAGTATTGTCTATCTTTTAGTTACAACATATCTTGATTAGAAAGTTTATACAGGAGAAGGGTAGCATAAAAATTCTAAGATTTGACGGTACATTTCTGAGTGGTCTCACCCCATGTCTCACTCCATGTACATCTGGATTAAATACTAATGCCCTCTGAACAAGGTGATAAAAACAAACATATCAGTTTGAGCCATGTGAATTGTCCTCTAAGTAGGCTCTTAAAACATGAGGATAAGGTACATTTTGGTTATTAAGAGCAGCTATTTGATGTTGAACTACTGCTTGAGTGAGAGAAATGACACATTATTAGTTTCAGTCCATAATCACCTAGGTGAAATCTCATTGAAATACTTGGAGGACAGAATAATTGAAATCAAATCACTGACATTTTATGAAAGCTTTTATCTCTATCCTTTGTCTTAAAGGACAAACAAACAAACAAAAAGGACTATAAGATAAACCTTGTGAAAAACTATAGTTTGAATGAATTGAAGCTGCCTAAAACATAAGGTTGTACAATGCAGAGAAAGAAGTTACAGTTTAGAAGGATAGAAGGAGTTTGATATATAACTGTAATGTTCTTTCATCTTCATTCTAAAACATCAGTGCATGCATTAGAAGCAATAAGGCACATCTGTATTTCAGTGCACATCGTCTCTGTGCGCTGAAGGTCTAGGAGTGCAGAATGTAAAAATAAAGTTTTCTCATGTTGCATTTTAATCAGAATAAAATGACAGTTTTAGAGTCACACGGTGCTCGTAACCAGTGCTGCTTCAGCAGAACTTGGAGGCCTTGTCAGAAGGAAGCAGACATTGACATCTCCAAACTTATGGTGACACTATAAAGTATTGGCATATAGTGGCTATCTTTTATATCATTCTTGCAATCTTGGCACACTTTTTTTATTCTCAGTAATATAATTCCCATAGTTCTGTATTTTTATGGTCTTTAAACCTGCCATAGATTTAAAGATGCATCCAGTCAATTGAAAATTTTCATGAAACTTTTGTTTTGAAGGGGAAAAATATTAGAAAGCAGATAATTTCTTCACAACAATTTATTTACAATACTGACTCTTCCCTCAACATATGCTTACCACTCTCCACTGTTATTAAAGTGAATTGCATATCTGAAGTAGATTTGGGCTTTTGTAGGCAGATAATTAACAGAAGAATGTGGTATCTCCATACTCTCTGAATTAGCTGTTTGCCTTAAAGAGTTTTCTGAAGCCCCAAATATGATCTCTTGCCTAGCTAAATTTTATGTTCTTACCCTGTATTTTCCACCCAGTTTATAGTTTTTGAGAGCAACAGCATGCTTTCTGGTGTCTGAAGATTTTTGTTTAAACTGACTCTACACGCTGCCATGAAATATTCTTTTATTTCAGTGTAACTTGGAAATACGATCCGTTTCTTTAGGTGTAGCTAATAATACTCTGGACTGTTGCAGTGGTGTTAATACTTCCCAGTCTCAGATACACAGGCCTGGCTCATGCAAACAGCCAGGAACTAAGACCACCTGCACTGCAGGGAAATAACATCTGATAAACTCCCAGCCTTACAGCCTGCTCTCCTGCTGAGGAAGAGCAATAGCAGACTTAATTTGGATTTATTTGTGGATGGCTATTCTTTAAAAAATAATGAATAATAAAAAAAAATCAACACAGATTTAAATCAACATTTTAACTGCTTTGATTTTTTTTTGATTGCTGTAGCGACTGAAGAAAAAGGAAGTGAACTTCATAATTTCCTACTGAGAAATTCAAATTTAATTTCAATTAAGCTCATTTCTTTGGTTGTGGTATATTTCTGTAATTTCTTTGCCTTTTGCTTGTAATTCCAAACACATTATACCAATTTGTTTACTTCCAAAATCCACAGATTTTGTAGTCACCAGTTCCCTCTTCCTCCTTTTTTGCACTTTTTATTCATCGTGCAGTTCTTATTTAATCATATAATCATACAATGGATTGGGCTGGAAGGGACCTTTAGGATCATCTAGTTCCAGCCCCCTGCTATAGGCAGGGACATCTCCCTCCAGAGCAGATTGCTCAAAGCCCCATCCA
The DNA here is from genome assembly GCF_951394365.1 of Tetrao urogallus. NCBI lineage: Eukaryota > Metazoa > Chordata > Aves > Galliformes > Phasianidae > Tetrao > Tetrao urogallus. Next base: position 40,283,229 of record NC_136815.1, on the reverse strand, counting down.
GCCTGGCCTTGAAAGCTTCCAGGGAGGGGTCATTCACATCCTCTCTGGGCAGTCTGTTCCAGTTTCACCCTCACAGTAAAGAATTTTTTCCTAATATCTACTCTAAATCTAACCCTCCAGTTTAAAACCATTTCCCCTCATCCTGTTGCTATCTGCCGTTACAAAAAGTCCCTCTGCAGCTTTCCTGTAGGCCCCCTCCAGGCGCTGGAAGGCTGCTATAAGACCTCCTCAGAGGCTTCTCTTCTCCAGGCTGAAGAGCCTCTCAGAACCTGTCCTCACAGGGGAGGTGCTCCAGCCCTCTGATCATCTTCGTGGCTCCCCTCTGGCCCACTCCAACAGCTCCATGTCCTTCTTATGCTGGGGACTTCAGAACTGGATGCAGTACTCCGATGCGGTCTCACGAGAGCAGAGTAGAGGGGCAGGATCACCTCCCTTGACCTGCTGATCATGCTTCTCTTGATGCAACCCAAGATACAGTTGGCCTTCTGGGCTGCAAGCGCACATTGCCTGCTCACAGATCTTTCCTCAACCCCAAATCCTTCTCCTCAGGGCTGCTCTCGAACCTGTATCTGTGGTTGGGACTGCCCTGACCCAGATGCAGGACCTTGCACTTGGTCTGGTTGAACTTCATGAGGTTGGCACCGGCCCACTTCTCAAGTTTATGGCACACCAAGTCATGATGTCTGCTAGAGAAATGCAGGTAAAAACATGCTCGTTTGTCCAGTTGCAATCTAAAGTTGTAAGCCAAATCTTTATTGCCTGTCAGGCCCTCCAGAACTGCTCCTTCAATTTGCTTTATTCCTGAAGTCTCTGCTTTCTCATCCAGATAATTTGCACTGTGGTCAGAAGTAGTAAGGGGAGATTTCAAAGTCATTACCCTCCTTTCTGAGCGTGAAGAAGGAAGCATAGGAGTGTAGTTGAGAATCTCTTGACATACAGGCTAAGCTGAAAGGTGTACACTTTATTTAAATGATTGACTGTGGAGTGGAGATGCCATTTTCACATGTCTGTGTAATGTACGTGCTATAATACTGGGGAGAAATGAGATCCTCTGTTTTCATATCCAGAATCTGCTCTGTTAAGTTGCTGGTTTCCTTGCTAGTTTCCTTGAATGCAGAAGCATGTCTGTTTTGCAGGTGTTTTGCTAAAATTGCTTCATTGTAAAGAGCAGATCCTATCCTTGTGGGTTTTTTTCTCTAAAATGTGATGTTCCTTTTTGAAATCATAAAGCAATTGTCAGTAGCTAACAGTTAGCAGTAAAACAAAGATGCCCGTGCCTTTGATTTAGATTTATGTCTTTGAGCAATCTTCTGCTGAGCTGGGCAAGAAGCTTATTTTGCGTGATCATTTGAATCATCATGAAGTTGACACACCCATGATTTTGGCTTTGGCTTTGATACCTGGAGGACTTTTTGAAGCTGCTGGAGGATTTGAGCGTGATGCACATTTTACTGCATCACGGGACACGGGGACAGCAGTTGCCTCAGGGAAGCAGGAGAAAATCAGCACTGGCATCATCACTGTTCATGTTCACTCCCACTGATTCTGCTCTGGTTCCTTTCAGCTCCTCACTTCTTTCCTTCAGTGCAGAAGCAGGAGGGCATTGTAACTTGGCCTGTGCACAAAAAAAAAAAAAAAAAAAAAAAAAGGCTAAAGGGGCTTGATCTCCATTTTTTAAATGTGCTTCTGAGCAAAAGTAGGTGATGCTTCAGAGTTCTTTAATTTGGAGAGAAGGTTTACAAAATCTGAAGACTGGATTTTAAAGGTAATCAGATTTAACTAGAGTATACATTGAGACATAAGTTAAGCAAGGCTTAACTTATAGAGTATATGTACATGTATACTCAATGTAGAGTATACATTGAGACATAAGTTAAGCAAGGCAAAGTAACTATTAGAAAATTGCTAAGTTATATAGTGGACTGTCTATACAGGAAGTTTGTAAAGCAAGATTTCATATCTTTCTAAAAGATATATGCTATAAATCATCCAGAAGTTATAGTCTGTGTAATTAGGAGGCCAGTCCAAGTGGAGATAGTGGTTTCTTTTGAATTTCTAGGTTGTACCACAGATAAGCAGTAAGTAAGAATGGACTTGCTGGCTCCTTTTTAAGTTACCAAAACCTCTTCACCTTTCTGTCAGGTAAGCTTTATTAAAAATGGGTTGTATCTTGACAGGAATGATAAATGTTTAAAATCTGTAGCTTTTTCCCGTATGACATTTCTAAATGAAAAGGTAGGCTTTCTTCAGGAAAACAAAAACCAAAGAACAACCAAACAGCTATGTTAATAACTTTTTATTGTTAAAAATTGCTAAAATGTGCTGATTTGCAGTGTTGAAAGACTTGTCGTAAGTTGTAGGACAGACAAGGAAAATTTTTCCCTCCCTTTCCTTTATGTTGACCTCAAAATGTGGGGAATGCCCTGCTGTGAAGAAACCAGAGCCTTCATCCTTTCTCCTCCTGCACTGTCAGCTCAGGAAGGAGGAAAAAATTGATCTTCTGAATCACTGTGCTAATGTTTATGTGGAATTTTACTTGTGAAATTAAGTCTTCCCTTTCAGATGGAGAGGACCTAGCATCAGCCTTGGTGGTGCCACTATGACAGCTGCTGGACTAGACATGGCTTCTCCTACTTGGTTGGAATTTGGGCAGAGCTGGCACATCAGCCTCAAAGAAGTGCCCAAAATTTATTCAGCCCTCTGGAAGCATCCTGTTTGTGTTGGACGTACTTAGAAGCTCAGAAATGACATAAGTATGCCAGTAGGTAGAATGAAGGAAGCCACTGTAATATTAGAATAGAAAACATACAGGAATAACAGAATAGCTTTGATGGTGGGGAAGCAGCCTGATACATTACAAATCAGGGTCAATCAACCTGAATAAATTGACCATGTCACGTTATCCTGATGAATTCCCTCCCCTATGAGGACAGGCTGAGGGAGTTGGGCTTGTTCAGCCTGGAGAAGAGAAGGCTGCGGGGTGACCTCATTGCAGCCTATCAATACCTGAAGGGAACCTACACCCAGGAGGGAAGTAAACTCTTCAAAAGGGCTGACAATAGCAGGACTAGGGGAAATGGATCCAAGTTGAAGGAGGGAAGATTTAGGTTGGATGTTAGGGGGAAGTTCTTTACAAGGAGAGTGGTTAGGCCCTGGAACGGGCTGCCCAGGGAGGTTGTGGATGCCCCGTCCTTGGACGTGTTCAAGGCCAGGTTGGACGGGGTCCTGGGCAACCTGATCTAAATGTGTATGTTTGGTGGCCCTGCTAGGCAGGGGGGTTGGAACTACATGATCCTTGAGGTCCCTTCCAACCCGGGTGATCCTGTGATTCTGTGATTCTGTAATTCCAGTCAGGAGGCATATTTAAATGTTGTGGTTGCAATGTTGATCACTTGGTTGGGCATGTAGCAATGAATTTTATGTATAGAGGGAGTGAAATACCACAATGGTAATGACAAACTTCAGTTGTTCCTGTATCGATAGTTAAATGTTGTATTGGGATATGAGACAGTCCCTTATTTTCTTTTTTTTTTTCAAACCAGGAGTAACTGGTTTTAGAGTAAACAGCTGAACAACACAAAAAGAAACAGCTTTTGGCTTGGTTCTGAGTCACTGTGCAGGACATGGCCTTGAAGGTAACCACCGAAGAGTCAACTCAATGGTGATCACCATGTACTGACACTCACTGTTGTTGTGGGAGTAAGAAAGCCACAGAGATGTTAGATAAAACTCTCTGAAAGGAAATTAAAACAGCCAAAACAGTAAATTACTTAAAATGGCATGGAGCATAAGTATAAAAGGTTGTTTTGGGGTCTTTTGCTGAGATGTGTGCATTCACATGTCTGTAAATTAGTCTGCAAACAGACTGAAAAAGAATTGTTAACTCTTTGAAAGGGTAGACAACAGCAGGACAAGGGGAAATGGTTTTAAGCTGAAGTAGGGAAGATTTAGGTTGGATGTCAGGGGGAAGTTCTTTACAGAGAGAGTGGTGAGGTGCTGGAACAGGCTGCCCAGAGAGGTTGTGGATGCCTCATCCCTGGAGATATTCAAGGCTGGGTTGGATAGTGCCCTGAGTAGCCTTGTCTAGTATTAAATGGGGAGGTTGGTGGCCCTGCATGTGGTAGGGGGGTTGGAGATTCATGATCCTTGAGGTCCCTTCCAACCCTGGCCATTCTTTGATTCTGTGAATAAAAGGAATAAAATGACATACTTCAACAAATGTAAGTCATTCCAAATAAGGAATGTACAAAAGGGAATAAATTTCAGCAAGCTGCATATCAAACCATAGTAAAGTGTGCCAAAAAGATTACTGAAGAAAATTTGTCAAAAACATTGAATAAGTTAATTATTTTATTTTAGATAAGATAGAAGTTGAAACTTCTGGAGTTTTGGTAGATTCAGTAGAAGAAAGAAATATAATGGCAGCACTCAAAATAAGATAAAAATACAAAAAATATTATAACAATATTTGGTATGGAGAAGCTTATAGCTGTTACAGCTTTTTTTTTTTTTTTTTTTTTCCAGGAGCTCAAGGGAATGTTCTCAAATTGAGACAGTATGGTATTAAGCTGAGTATAACACCATTTTTCCAAATTCTGTGGACAGGTGCTGCTTACCCAGGGGTTTAAGTGATACAAACACAAAATTGCCAAATTGATTACTCAGTCCTAACTGTGAGAGGGATGGAAGGTGTCTGCTTGTATTGCTGAGAGTGTCTGACTTTGTGGCAGGCAGACCGAAAGAAGTTGTGTAATGCAGGTTAGATGAATTGGCACAGGGATATGTACGATGAAAGACTGCCAGAATGGTTTTGTAGCCCTGCTTCACAATTGTACCAGTTTTGCTGAAGGAGTCAGTGGAGGGCAGTGAGATATGGCGTACTGCCTCTCCAACAGCTATGAGTCACAGTCATCAACACTCCTCTTATAAAGTGATGGTGTAGTTAAGTAAGTGGGAAAGTTCCCTTCTGAGAAGGACGTGAGAAGTGAAAATAGAAGTTTGCAGAATAAAGGGAGTTTCCCATTAGAGTCTTATTAGGTTAGGCAGGGTACTTCAGTGTATTTATAGAGCAGCAGCAGAAGGTCTAATGACTGAATGACTGAAAGGCAAAATGGCAGATGAAATTCTATGTTAATAAATGCAAAGTAATTTGTCTAGGGAAGAAAATCAGCTGCAACTACACGTTATTCAAGGCTAGACTCTAGCTGTTTATTGTTTGGGGAAGAAATCTTGAAATAATTGCAGGCAGGTCTATGTAAATAGCTCACAGCTAGTCAAAACGACAAATTTTAGGAATGAATAGGAAGAGGACGCAGAACTAAACAGAAACCATCAGAAACTTGCTTAAGTATAGAATTGATTTCTTATTCATCACAGGCCAGGTAAATAATTATTCATTTACTTAAACACAGATTGGTTTCATAGAAAGCCAATCCATTTAAAAAGCAGATTCAAAGGGTGATAAAAGCATCAGAATGTTTAAGTGAAACTTCACCTCTCAAAAATCAATTTTGTAGTTAGAAGTCACTTTGTAAATGGTTTCTCCAATCCCCTACAGCTGTACGATTCACAGACTCTTGTCTATAGGAAAAAAATTCATGGTGGATGTGTCATTCCATAACTACCAAAAAACATCAGGCCTGTGGGAAAGTGGGCCACTGGGCAGCCTGCAAAACATGCACAGCTATTTCTCTCTCTTTCAGCGTGTAAAGTTGTCCTAGTTCATTGAGTGGGCAAAAATCCTTAGGCTTTTTTTTTTTTTTTTTTTTTTTTTTTTTTTTTTACATGCAGTGGTATGGGGTGATGCCCAATAATGTTTTATTTCTGATGTTCCAAATGAACTCTCAAAACCAGTTTGCTGCTGACACTTCATGTACAAATAATTAAAGACAATATGAATCTATAATTTTTATTAAGGATCAAAGAGATAGGATGCAGAGTGAGGAGTGGACACAGGGCTCTATTGTGAGGGGAACAAAGGTACATTCTTGTGCAAATGTCATAAATATTAGCCAGCATTTTATTAACAGTGACCTTAGCTTGCTTTCTCATGTCCGTGCTTTCTGGGCTTTGAAGAGGTGGTCTCATCTCTGTCCCTCCCTCCTTCCTGTGCAATAAATAGTTAACAGCGTGGGCATTTTCAGTGTCCTTAGGCAGTCCTTTGCATTAACAATTAACATAGGAGAGACACCCTCTCAGTTATTGTTTCAGACTTTCTGCAGGCTCACAAAAACGTTCTGGTTCATGTTTAGCAATTTCACACTCTAAAAGAACTTCTGTTGGCTAGGAGAATGAGGTTATTATTATTTCTTTAATGTCAGCATAGTTCCTATAGGCTATGGAAGAATTGATGAGAAAAGATACAATTGACTTTCCCCGTGTTTGAGATTTGACTGTTGCACAAGTTTGAATGTATCCATCAGTTAAACAATAGAAATATATGTAATATGTCCACATATGCATATATATATAGTGACATCCATATCACATTTTTGTTACTCCCTGTTTTGGAAACACATTTGGGTGTCCGGTGTGTTAGCAGAACTAAGAGCATTATTTCTTTGGATGGGCATAGCAGCTGCTGTTAAGTGACATCAAATGCAGATGAAAGCATCCAAACTAAGGCAAGTTCTGCCAAGACTGAAATAATTCTGTTATTGTTGAACTCTAAATGCCATACGTGTGACAGCTAGCAGCAGCAGCACTAGCTTTTGGGAAATACTGATTGACTAGGAAAGACGTTGCTGGCTTCAAATGGCAACTTCCCATCTCTGAAGGGGCAAAATGAAAGGAAATAAGTGATGTTTCTCTAGAGAGAGAGCTTGTTATTCCTCCTTCTCAACACATTTCTAAATGAGCAGTTTCCTATTAGAATGGATTTCTCAGCTAGGTATTATAGATTTCATGCAACTGATCTGAGTAGAGGAGAATAAAGAGAGGAAAAGGATTAGAAAGGCTGACAAGAATGAGAGTGATTCTAGAGCTCACCATCCAACTTTGATTGTATTTTGCAGTTTACTGTAAATACCCATATGATACTTTCATGTTCTGGGGGAATTCTTTGAACTTCTGCTCAACTAACTTCCATGGAAATTTGTATGAGTAATGGCCTTGGGCTTCTTAATGTGGAAATAATTGTCCTCCTGCCATATGGTACCTTGTCAGCCTGTCTGGTGCTGCCACAGATTTCTGTCTGTGCTAAGCTAGGCCAAGCCTTGAGAAAAGAATTTCCATCAGGCTGCCTTGCTTATCCAGTGTACTAAGAACTGCATACTTCTAGAAATCGTAAACTTCATTCTTAGGCCTGAACATGACTGGCCAGGTTCTTCACTGTTGTTCACTCATTCTTTTAGTCTCTGCTGATGTCACTTGGAATAAAAACCTACCAAGAGAAGTGCTTCCCTCCTTCTGTCAAAATGATAAAACCAGTATTTCCAACAAATGCTCCCTTGCTTCCTTTGTTTGCTTCTGTTTATTTAAGGAATTACCAAAATGTTGTAAAGGATAACTCATAACTGGGAGTCTGGGGACATTTTTTTTTCCTTCTGAGGTATGAAAAATGTTTCTTCTGGCACTGTGCTAAGTGGTAGGCCATGCTTCTCTCCATGGGAGCATGAGCAGGATAGGCAAATGGCAGCAGGCAGGTCATGAGCAGTGTGGATATGGTAGCAACAGTGGTTGTAGTGCTTCCCTTCAGGGGCTTCGAAAACCCTTGCATAGCTAGTCAAGAAACAGCCATGTATCAATGAAATAAAGCCAGAGAGTAATTAAACAGTAAAGCATGACAAACTGTGCATTTCCAGGGAATTACAACATGCCTTGGGTGGAGTTATAAGGCATGAGGCCAAAGGTTGGATGGCTTTAATCACCCAAGATACACAAAATGCCGACAATGCTGGAGAAAGGAGTGGGATGGTTCGGTCAGGTTTCTGCTGTCAGCTTAGAAACCAAGTCTTGATGTTATCCTGTTTGGGTACAGGCCTATCTGTAGCTCTCATAGAATGCTCATAGCTCAGATGTTATGAGTGAGACTGGCACATGCAAGCACCTGAGCAGGTCTGAGTGTGGGACAGAAAGTTTTACCCAGATTCAAGCAGTTTTTTCCAGCCTCTGTGCCTGAGTCAGGAAAGTAATGAGAGCAACTGTCAACTCTGGTACAAAGAGCAAGGAACTGATCAGATGAGAAGAACCTATAGGTGCTAGGGCTGGGGAGCCCTGAGGTGATATTTCTGTCAGCTCAGTCCCAGACAGTCAATCCTAGGATTTGGCATGAGGATAAGCTGGAAGCCCGAGTGACTTTGTCCAGTGAGGCAGAAAGAATGATGGGTCAGACCATCTGAATGCTTTTCAGTGTGGGTGATTAAAATAAAAATGTGATATCACAGTATGTACTTTGTACAGGGGGCTGTGAGATTTCCAGGAGCTGTGGGTGGGATGGCCAGCTGCTTCCTCTTCCTGCTGATCTTCTCCAAGTGACCTCTGAAGGATCTGAAGCATTATCCCAGAGGTAGGTGTGAGGCTATGCTTGCAGGTGCAGCGTTTCTCATACCCCGTATTTTTCCTCTTATATTCTGGCATTTGGAGAGGTACAAGGCTGCTGAGACAGAAGAATTCTGCTGGGTATCAGGATAGGAGGTAGAATATATTCTCTTTCTGAGCTCTTCCTTTTAAATATGTATATATATATATATATATATATATATATAAATTCTGCCTCCTGAAGAGATTGTGCATACAACATTGCTCTCTTTTCCTGCCTCCTGAAGAGATTGTGCATACAACATTGCTCTCTTTTCCTGCCTCCTCCTCCTCCTCCTGCTGCTCCCGTACCTTCCCTTTCCTTGTCCCAGCAACCAAAAAAGATGCAGGCACCTAGAGCGGTCTCATGGAGTGCCACAAAGCAAAGATACCTCTATACTGTGCTTGTGGGATTCGGAACCACAGCTGGGGGCTATGGCCTGTCATAGGCAGGACCTAAATGCAGCTGCTTGCTGCAGTGGAAGCTTCCTGGACGGTGTGAGGCCAACAGGCTCCTGGAAAAGTGGTCTGCGGAGGCTGGAGCCTTGGTGCCTTTCTTGTCATAAAGTTTTCGAACAGTGAACATGCTGATTCATGGAAATTGAGTCTGTTTTTGGGAAGGGGTTGGCTTTCACAAATAGCTTGACTTTGAAAAGTACTGTGGAAATAAAGTTTTGGAACTGTCCAAATGTTTTGGTAGTTTCTCACTGAATGTCTTTCCCATTCAAAATTAATTTTGTTTAGAAAATTAGGCTTAATAGCATATTTAAGAAATCACATTGAAAAGATGTGTTTTGAAATTGTCAAAGCAAAGCATTGGCCCTGAACACCAGTTTTGTGTTGGTTGGGTTTTTTTTTTTTGTTTTTTTTTTTCTTTTTTCCCCTTTGCTCTACGCCTTTAGTTTTGAGAATTTTGATAATTTAAACCTTTCCTCCCACTTTTCAATGTGGAAAAAAAAAACCACTGATAACTCAAAAGCTGTTTTGGGGAATTTGAGAAATGGGGAAACTGTTTCTCTTCTAGCTTAACATAATAGATAGGGCTGCTTTAACATGGAGTAGCCCCATTTAAAAACAAATTTCTAATAAATTCACTTTAAAAAAAAAATGAAGAGACTATTGCTACATAAGCCACCTTTTACTGCTGCAATTAGTCTCCTACCAGTACAACCGGGTTTTCTGATTTTAGGCTTAAAATGATTGAAGATTGTAATGCACTCAAAAGAAACCAAATACAGCTGGTTAAGTTTGAACAATGTTTTTCTCACACAGTATTTAACATTCAAGAAAGCCATAAAACAAAGAAGTCCCAATTCAGTACTGCGCTGCATGTCCTGCTGATGTGTTTATTTCTGTTGCCTGGATTTTAATCACTGGGATGTGCTCACTTCAAATGTGATGCTGAACATTGCCCGTTATTATAATGTATTTCCCAGGAAAGTGCATTCTGACTAGCATGCAAAGCGCAGGAAAAAAACATAGGGGGATTATTATTATTATTATTTTTAACGTGGCTTTAGGAAAAACAATGGTTCATTCTTTTAGACTTTGGATTCTGATTCCTATTTTTACTGTTACCAGTTTGGCGAAGGGGAAGGGCCTTCCAAATGAGCTGCGGTTGTATACCTGCTTCCCGCTTCTGGGGGACACACTGAGAATGAATTCAGCCCCTTGCAGCTCATGTCACGCTCTCTGCCATGGCAGTGCCAGGAAGCCTCATGGCATGGCTTGCATACTTCCCAAAGTGCTTAGTCAAGCTTGCAGGGCTGGACTCCAAGTCCCTGTTTGCTCTGCACGGACATTAAAGAAGCCTCTATGATTTTTCCTACGAGTAGCGGTTTGTTGCAGAGCTCTTGGCTATAATTATGTCCCCCAGTAGCTATTGTGCAGCAAGGCATGAGTCATTTGCCTGCTTGCAGCCCGGCAGTGGTTGCATTGTGGTGGTGATACAGCTTTCTGAAGCAGCAAGTGTGTTCTGTACTGTTAGTGCCGCTGGAGGGCTGGCTGACTTCACTGGCTTGGCCTGGATAAGGAGGTGTTTCTCATTACAGTGATGTTGGGGTGCTGTGGTTACAGAAGATGTGTAGGACAGATAGGATTGCTTTTCTTTTTCTTTTGTAATGTTGGGACCTCTATCTTTTACAGAGGTTCAATCTATTGCATCATCCAATGAGGGTGGATGATGATGGTGAAGGTGGATGAAGATTAAGGAGAATAGTTATAGGGAGAAGATGGCAGCTTTCCAGTTTGCCTGTATTATTAAAACTAAGACATAATTTTTTTTTTTCTTTTGCTAAGCCTGGCTGGAGCCTCAGAATGCCAGCTCTAGCTCAAAAAAACATAAAGACTGCTCATTGTGTGACTTTCCACTCTTTTAGTGCCTTCTGATTATTTTTACCTGGGAAATTTCAAGGCAGTAATAACATGCAATGTAAAACATTATTGTCCTGGGCTGTGCTCTCAGGACTGTATCTAGTGGTTGGTAACCCTGTTCTTGGCAGGGGGTTGGAACTAGATGGTCTTTGAGATCTCCTCCAACCTCATCCACTCTATGATTATTTGATTGCAGCAGGCTGGCAGGTTTGCTAGTGAGCTGGTTGGGTACCTCCATGTTAGCAGCCCTTGTTGTATGTGCTGTGTGAGCCCGTAGAGGTAAGGAAAGAGAAAAGAGATGCTGCTGGCAGTTGCTGTCAGCTAGCTGTTCTTGACTGCAATTTCATGATGCTCAAGGCACAGTGGAGCTTTTTTCTCATTAGTAAGAGTCAGTATGCAGAAAACAGATCTCCTAAAGTGCTGGTGTCCTGTGTCACCCTGTTCCATCTTCATTTCAGCATCGCCCACTCCTGCCTTGTCTGAAAAGTTACACACTCTGCAGGATTCCTTGGGAAGACAAATTGTTTTCATTTGCAGAGAGGTTTGCAGCAGAGCACTTTTAAAATGACATTGTAAGTGCAAGACCTGCTCTGACTTTTATTTATATAAAAAGAGATCAGGGTTAGGATTTCTAGTTGGAAGAGTCCCATGATTTTACTAGGACAGGGGGGCTCATTCTTCCCTCTTGGCATGCCATGCACTCTGCAATCCATTTGAGACGCCATAAAGGCAGTAATAAAGTGGCAATCAAAACCAACACTTCAGTAGTCCTGAGCTGCAGTTCATGGGATTTCATTTGGAACTTATTTACCTGACCCCCTCCCACACAGCTTTCTGTCCTCGCTACCTATGTGATTCTCCACTTCAGAGCACTTGAGGCCATTTGAACCTTAAATTTTGTTGTTTCCTACAGCAGCCCAAAAGGCTTTGTTGTTGGGAAGGGGAAAAGCAGAGAGGTGAGGGGTGTACCTGTGTGATTGATGTGGAGCACAGAGACAACATTAAGGACTCTGGAGCTGGGACTGGTATGGTTGTATCAGTGCCATGCTGTACCAGGCTGACCCTGGGAAGAGAACCTAATTTCAGAGGGACACAATGCCCCCAGGTGTGAGTGTGTGGCTCCACTGCATGCTGCACTGCAGCCAAGCAGTGCCTGGTAGCTCAGAGCTCAAGTGCTCTGAAGTACCAAGTTCATATGCTGAGCCCTCCTAATCTGAATTACTGCACGATCCTGTGATCCCACCTTTCACAAGCCCAGCTGTATGGAAGGCAGTTCCTTCCTTTACCTGACAGCTGTGGTTAGCTGGCTGTGCTGACAGTAGAACTTCTGATGTTTCTCACATGGTAGGACAGCTGAGCAAATTATTCTAAGAAATCAGCACATAATCTTTTACTCATAGACATATAATATGAGCAAGATATACATAAGATGCTCATAATTTTCTCTTGTTTTTTGTTTTACATACTTTGGAAAACTGTCTTTTACAGTTCCTTTCTCTGGATATTGGTTATGAGCCATTTTGTGAGCATCACCAGGTTCCCTGGTTGCTTCTTTGCAATTAGGCAGCAGGACTTTCAAGGTCTTGTTTTTGACCAAGTTGGGACAAGTTCACAGCACTGCTGGCTTCCACAATTCTAAGTGGAAGGTTAGGTGCTTTTTCTTGTTCTTCAGGATGACAGGATTGAAGTGCACTTTCTGTAGATTTTCATGCCGGTTAATATTGTCCTGGATGTGATGAAGATCAGTTGAAGAGAAGACTCAAGTATCTTAAAATTCAGAATCCTAGGTGCAGATTAGGTTTGTTTCTCAGTTTCCTCTGTTTTACATTATTCCGTTGGAAGTCCTTTTCCTTTCCCCCTCTGTATTTTTTTCACATACCTTCTGTTGGGCAAGAACATGATTAAAGGGTGGAGCTGAACAGCTGGTGATAGAAATATAGTGTTTTTTATATGCATAGGTACTGTTCTATCTCTAGAGACCAATAGATTTAACGTCCTAGACTAATTGTTACATACACAGCTGATGGAAAGCTGGGACACAGTTGACCATGATTATAAACTTATGCACATTGTTTCCTTCTGTCTTTGCTCTTCCAGAATAAGGGGAGGATTCTGCGTTCCTTGTTTAAGCAAAGTCCTGCTGTGCTGTGCAGCGGAGTCAAGGTAATGAACTGTTGCCCAAATGAAGACTGCAGCACTCGGAAATAAATGGCCAAGCAGATTTTCTCCTCTTTTTTTTTTTTTTTTTTTTTTTAACTTTTTTTTTAACTTTTTTATCCTTGCTGTGGGCATTTGAGCACATCCTAATACCTTTCTCTTTATAACATGCCCTGGGTGGAGGAAAATATCATCCCAAATCTGCCTATTGGGAATTGGCATGGAAAATGCTAATACATTCAGATTTCCAGAGGTGCAGATGGGTCTTTCTCATCAGCCTTACTCCTGTATTTGGTAGCCAAGCATGTTTGAAAATGCCCTTAGAGATGCCTCACTAAAAATCTGATCCTGAGTGATGGGACCCAAAGCCAGGCTGGTGTGTGTCCCTGAAGTTCAGCAGCACTGCAGATGCTGGCTTGTCCTTCCTACCTGTGTGGTGCATGCAGATCTCTCACTGCTGACTTTGGTTTAGAGGAACCACTCTGAATAGAAAGCTTGAGCTCTGGGTGAGTAATGGTGGTGAAATTAGTCTGTCTTTTTAGTAGCGGATTTTTGAGCCTGAAAAATCTGGCATCTTCACAACTTGTGAATCAGAGCATCCAGCTACAGATGTTATCCTCTGCAAACAGAATCCCATGCTCGGCTGTACTGCTGTTGAACTGAAGAAATGCCATCTGAATGTGAATCCTATTTCTGCAGCATCCAGAAAAATGGATGCTTGCTTTCTCCTTGCAGAAGCAAAAGATCAGAGGAAGTAAAAAGCAAAATGGAGTAACATGAAGGAAGGGGAAAAAATGCGCTCTGAAGATCCCTGTCTCTGAGCTGCAGCTTCCTCTCCCCTCTCCCTGCCCCCGCCTCCTCTTCCTTCTGTCTCGAAGGGTTAAGTATGCAGAGGGACAAAATTGCTAGACTTTATGTCTGTGCTTGGTGGGAACTATTAAATTACGGCTGGATGTTTTTAATTATGCCACACATAAATGCCTGAACACAACAGCGTTTTAATCCGAATGTGAGCCTCATTTATGTGTGTTCTGTGTTTGCTCTGAAGTGCACTGGCTGGCACTTGTTTGTCGTGGCCCCTTTGTGGCATTGTAACAGCGTGGGGCTTTCCCCCCCCCCCTTTTTTTTTCCCAAGTGTGAGGATGGGAGCTAGTGCTGGCGAGGGGGAAAGGAAATGGGTAATAAAACAGAGAGCTAAGCGGCTCACTGGAGCCAGCGATGCTGGGATCTGGTTAATTGCTCCGAAATGAAAAAGATTCGGGGGTTTTCATGAAATCCCATAGGTGCATTTGCCAAGCCTCAAATATTAGATTGAATTACAGTTTCTAATTCCTCCCCCCCTTTACCCACAGCCATGTGTCTTATTTCTTCCTAAGGCTTGTCCACTTCTCAGAGCAATGAATAGAAGAGAGAAGCTGAGTAAGGACTGCCTGCCTGCTTTTTTTACACCTTCCCCACCTCCAGCTTTCCCTAATCCTACCTTTTATTAAAAAAAAGGGCAATCTGTCTCTCCCTCCTCCAGTGTATCCCGATCTGTCTGAGGCTTTGAGGTTGAAATGTTCCCTATATCTTCCGCTGAAGCCTGGGCTGTGGGGAGTGCGCAGTGAGGGAGACAGTCTCTGTCCCATGTTCTCTGCACCCACGCACCAGCTAAGCATAATATAATCTGCTGTGCAGCCACCACGGCTGGGTGGATTTTTGAGCGGCTTTGACCTGTCCTGCTCATTTTTAGGAACAATTTTACGCTGGCAGTCAGCTGTGCCAGCATTTTTACTGTCCCGCAGAGGGATTTCAGCACCTGATTTGTAGGCGTAAGGGGACTTCACCGGGAAATTACGCAGCGGCGCGGCTCAGAGGTACTGCCTCTGAGGCCAGCTCCTGACATGGTGGGATTGGCACCCACAGGGCTGGAGCTGGAGCCGAGGCTCTCTCGCGTCATAAATTACAGCCACAAATCAAGGCACGAGTCCTGCTTTTGACAGTTATTGTGTTTTGTTAACCGGTGAACAATGTGTATTTTCTCAGTCGGGACGTTTTGAGAGTATGGAAAGTGCACCTTGGTTATTAGGCTGGTATCTGATCCATGTGTTGTTTCTTTTCTTGCGAGGAGCTGGAATGCTCTCCTCTTTCTTCCATCCTGGAGCTGGAAAGGCCCTCTGAGTCACCTAGGCCCGTCCCAGCCTTGGAACAGACCTTTCTGCTGGAAATTTCTCTGCTGTGTTTTTCAGAGCTGATTGCTCTACTGCTCTGAGCATCTCTGAGGTGGCTACATCTCATACACTTCTTAAGGGATCTTGCTTGCCTTTGATTTTTTTTCAACCTCCTTTTTGTGTGTTGTAGGAAGGTGCTCCTACAGAGGGATCAGCCTCTTTTCCCAGGTAACTGGCAATAGGACGAGAGGTGAAGGCCTCAAGTTGCACCAGCAGAGGTTCAGGTTGGATATTAGTAAAAATTTCTTCTTGGAAGGAATGGTGAGGCATTGGCACAGGCTGCCCACGAGAGGTGGAGGTGTTCACGAACTGTGTGGATGTGGCACTAAGGGACATGGTTTGTCGGCATGGTGGTGGAGGGCTGTCAGTTGGACTAGGGGATCTTAGTGGTCTTTTCCATCCTTGATGATTCTATGATTCAATGATATCAGTGCAAACTCTCTTGGAAGCGAGTATGTGAATTGTTCCTTCAACATATGCTTGCACGTTCACAATTAAATGTAGGTTCTCTCTTTCACTCTGCTGTGATTATCTTCAGTAATTAAAGTAAAGAGGCCTGTTTCCCACTTGAAGGCCAGGAGGGTTAGAAGGAGCATGTGGCTGGCAGGGCCCACCTCCCTATATAGCCCCTCCATTAGGCCTGGGCTTGGTTGGGAAATCAGAGCAACTGAGGGCATGCTCTAGTAAAGCATGCTTTGATGCTTCTGCCGTTTCCTTGTACGTGATCTCATGATGCATTGCTGTGGGAAGATCTAGCTGTTCTGCCAACTCATTTTCAAGAACTGTTTTCAAAGAGAATGGTTTTAAATTGCTCACTTGGGGGGTCATTTATTGTCTATTTTTTTAGTGTTGGATCCTCAGGCAGTCGAGGGTGAAATCTCTATTGTTCACCCCACCTCCAAAACGATCAGAAATCACGAATTTTTATTTAGCCACCCACTGTTTTTTGACCTGAATACTTCAATTTTTATTTCCCACCCAGTCCCTTCCTAATGTTAGCCACAGTCTTCCCATCTTGCTCTCACCCTGTAGGGTAAGGAAATGTGGTTTCATCCATGAATGACATTAATGCCATTGTGTGAATCATTAGTAGATCCAGCATCACAAGCCCCAGGGGACTGAATATTTGCAAACCACTATAGAGAGATTCTAATATCAAATACGTGGCAGGAATCATCCCAGCTCGAAGAAAACAAAACAATCCCACTTCATACCCAGAGAAGATCGTGGTACTTAGAGAGAGTGGAGGAGCTTGTGTAATGGCCTCGAGAGGCCCAGTGGCAGGCATCCTGCAGTGCTGCTCTCCCAGATCTGCAGCCCTGCTCCCTCTTCTGTGCAGCTCCTGCCCACTTGTGGTGTGTGATGGTGGGATCTGAAGCCATCAGGAGGGCTCTTGCCTTGTTCTTCCTCAAAACAAACAAACAAGAAATCAAGATGAAGCATGACTAACTTGGAAAAATATTAACAATGACAGAAACTGGATTTTTGCAGTGGTGCAGGAGAAGACAGGCACAACACTTGCTGCTCTATTGCAGTGCCACCCAGCTTGCTCTGAGGGCTTCTGCTAATTCTGTCTTTCTGGGCCTTTGTATAAACACTTCTGCCTTGGCATGTGTGGAGGATAAGGGGTTTGGCTTGTCTGGCAGGCCAAGGAAAGGCTAATGGTAACCTCTGATTTCTGGACCCTCTGATGATCACAGCATTTAAGTAGGTTTTTAATTGAGTTTTTTTGTTTGTTTGTTTGTTTTGTCTAATGGCAGGTGCTCATGTATGAAAATTTTGGCCAAACATCTGTCAGGATGTAAACACAAAAGGAGTATTTGGCTGCTGGCTGTGTTACCTGTGTAGGAGCAAGAAGGCAGATGGGAGTGTTCTGTTATGAATAACAAGACACAGGCTTCCCTTAATGACCTCATCCTGCTAACCATGAAAAGGAAATCCAAAAGTATTGCAACTCTTTTTCCGTGGAAACAATGGTTCCCAAATCTCAGACTTTAATACTTGATATTCTGTGCTAATTAGAAGTTTAATAGTCAATTAAATTAATTAACTGACATAGCTATATCCTGTTCTCATGCAAGTGGTAAACCTACAGATAGTACAACATCTTAAAATAGCTGTTTAGATATTTGTGTAAAATTATGTTTTTTCAAGAACCTGGATTTCATTTCTCTTCTGTACTGTGAATTGAAGTATTGGAATATGGGAATCTCTGGTCCACAGGGTTGGTGGCGAAGGCAGACCTGAAGAGAGGTTCAGTTAATTTTATCAATTATACAGAGCAAGCTTGAAATAATTTGAAATCAACTCCTTTGGTTTTAACTGAATTTGTGTTTGAAACCCTTTGTGTAGCAAGCCTAGTTGTCTGTATTGAAATTTTTGCACGCTGTCTTCAAAGGTGATGGGAATGACAAGCAATGGGAATAGAAATGTTAAAGTCCATAATCTGAAAAATATCAGGTTACACTCTTGATTTTCGACCTCTTTCATTATGTCTGTAAACATATTCTGTAAAGTTACTTTTTGCAACTCATTAATGTAGCAAACTTGTTAGTTCTCTGCTAATGAAGAGAGTTTTGCCAGCAGTGATGTCTGGCAGAATTAAAAGTATGTGTAGAGATAAGATAAAAGGTGCCTTTTTTCTTCTTTGAACATTGAGTTTTCTGGTTGTAGTTTCTTGAACTTGTTGAAGAGAATGATAACACAGCCTATTTTGGGATGGGAAAAATAATCCTTCAGGCATAACAACAGAAAACAAAATAAAGAGAAAGCACCTCCTACCCAGACCCTAAGTGTATGGAAAACTGATTTTCTGTGTACGTGGAATAAATATCTGAATTTTTTAAGCAAAGATTTAGTGAAAAAGGAAGAATGTAATGCCATTTAATCAATGCTTTTGGCTTCTACAGAGTCATTTTGAATAATAGATCTTTTTCTGCACTTCAGTTTTATTACAAAAGTGGAAAAGGAATCTTCTGCTTGCTGTTTGGGCTTGGGAATTTAAGCACTTTAAGCTTGGATAAAAATGAGGCTGAAAATGTCTGTATAAATTAATAAAGGTACAAAGCTATATAATACAACATGGGTACATACTCTGATCAGAAATGTTCCCATTTATTAAGAACTTGGAAACACTATGTTTTAACAAAATAACAGATACTGTCCCTAACTGGGTACCTCTTCAAAATATTTCATCTTTGGCTATTTCTACAGCAACTTACTTGAGCTGTAAGACATTTTTTAGTGATAACTTTTTTTTTTTAACAAGATGCAGCATAAACAGTCTTCAAGGCCTGTGAGCATTCCTTATCAAGCAGAAGCTTATATGATAACTGAATACTTTCATGGATTCTAAAAAGCTGCTTAAGTAAATGGTCTGAAAGCAACTTCTGTCAATGTCAGAGGGAATTTTACCAGTGGAAACAGAATTAAGCCCGAAAGGGATCATTTTTTCAACACCTTTGCAACTTCTCGTCTGGCACCACCAGAGCCAATGGAAAGGTTTTCACTGACTGGTGCATAAAGAGATGTTAGCTGAGTAACCCAAGACATCTCCTGTGTGCCAAAGAATAAACGAAATTCAGAAGGAGAGCAACTTCGCTGTAATGGTGATGATATAATACTCAAGAGCAAACAACTAATAAACTGTTCTTAAAACAAGAATCTATCATACTTGCTCTAAAACCAACGGGAAAAGTTGCCTCTGGCCTCTGGGATCCCCTGCTGGGCAATGAAAAGAGGAGCTATATTATGCAGAAAGCTATGAGGAAAGCGGAAAAGCCCTCAGGAGGAAAAAGCCTTTCTTTCCCCCCTGCCCCCTCTCCTGGCATAGCTATCTCTACTGCTTGTGTGCAGTTCCGCTGAGAAAAAGCAGTTCATGATAGAACAAACTGAGAAAGTGCTAGTTCAGGCTGCCTATGCTTTCCTTTCATGGATTAATGGCAACTGAAAATGAAGGGATTATTTAAGGCCACACGGGCAATATTAACTACTCCTGCGCATTGTGTGACTCTAGGATCACGTGCAGTCTAGAAACCAAAAGCAGCAAATGGTGTTGGGTTAGTGTAGGTAAACGCCTGGGTTATGAAGCAGAGAGTTCTAGAGTTTATTTCTTAGCAGTTTGGGAATTGCCTGTTGTGAAGATGGGAGTTAAAGAAATGCCTGAAGGCTGTGCTGCCATTCAGCAAGACCTGGACAGACTGGAGAGCTGGGCAAAAAAAAACTGGATGAGGTTTAACAAAAGCAAGTGTAGAGTCTTGCATCTGGGGAGGAATAATTGCATGCACCAGTACAGGTTGGGGGATGACCTGCTGGAGGGGAGCTCTGCGGAGAGGGACCTGGGTGTCCTGGTGGACGACAGGTTGGCCATGAGCCAGCAGTGTGCCCTTGTGGCCAAAAAGGCCAATGGCTTACTGGGGTGCATTAAAAAGAGCGTGTCCAGCAGGTCGAGGGAGGTGATCCTCCCCCTCTACTCTGCCCTGGTAAGGCCTCATCTGGAGTACTGCGTCCAGTTCTGGGCTCCCCAGTACAAAAAAGACAAGGATCTCTTGGAAAGAGTCCAGCGGAGGGCCACAAAGATGGTGAAGGGCCTGGAGCATCTCCCCTATGAAGAAAGGCTGAGTGAACTGGGTCTGTTCAGCCTTGAGAAAAGAAGACTGAGAGGGGACCTGATCCAGGTCTATAAATATCTAAGGTGTGGGGGGCAGAATGGCGAGGCCAGACTGTTTTCAGTGGTGAGTGGAGACAGGACAAGGGGAAATGGCTGGAAACTGCAGCATAGGAAGTTCTGCACAAATGTGTGCAAGAACTTCTTTACAGTGAGGGTGACGGAGCACTGGAACAGGCTGCCCAGGGAGGTGGTGGAGTCTCCTTCTCTGGAGATGTTCAAGACCTGCCTGGATGCCTACCTGTGCAATCTGCTGTAGGGAACCTGCTTTGGCAGGGGGGTTGGACTCGATGATCTCTGGAGGTCCCTTCCAACCCCTACAATTCTGTGATTCTGTGATTCTGTGAAATGGTGGTATGCAGTCAGCCATTCTGATATCTCATAGAAGTAGCCAGGCTGTTCGATCTTCTGAAAAACATCATCTTAGTGACCACTGCAAGTGACCACTTATTACTTCAAGCTCAGTGAAACTCATTTTTCCTTGTAGAAACCAATATGGGGGTGAGCTGGGAACAGTATAATCTTTGAAAGTGGTAGCCTTTACGGTTGTTTATTAACTTTTTTCAGAACAATGGGAGTTTGTTTCACCAAATTTGTTCTAGTGTGTATTCATACATGTTCATTAAAGGCTGTGGGTCAAATACTGTTGTATTTAAGCCTTCGGAATACTGGTGGGAGACACATTTAATGGCTTAGCTAGACCTGGGTGAAATAAGAACCTGGGATTTGTGATGGGGCAGAAACTCCCTTTTTAGTATTGGTACAGGATTAACCACATGGATATGAGTTGCATATATGGCTGTCAGATCTCTCAGTATTAGATTTATTGTCTGGCGTTTTCATTGTGCCTGAAGAGCTTTGCATCTATGGACAGTCATGGCTGTAAGAAATGGAAGGTGTATGAAAGTTATATATTTATAATTTATATAATTTATACATTATATATTTAATGTAATGCAATGTAGACATCCCTGAACAACCACTAGATGAGCTATCTCAGGATTTGAAAGCCTCAGTACAGTTCTGCTGCTGAGCTAATTAGTTCCACTGGGGACAGAGGAAGAGAAGTAGGGCTAGTTTGCTTTGGTGTTCTGCAGCGCTAACATGACTGATGTTTGTAAAGTCAAAGCTAGCGGAGCTGCTTGAGGCTGTATCAGAATGAAATTGGCAAAAATGTTCTTAGATCTAGATCCAGAAATCTCTTTGCATTACACAGTCTGTTGTATGAACTAACATTTGTTTGGATGAGTTGAGTGAGAGGATTTAAATCTGAGAACTTTCAGTTTTAACATGCATGGTATTTGGGAAGCCACTGGTCTTTCCTGGCATGTAGTAACACCCTATAGAGGAAGACACTTCACTGATATTGTCTGGGAACGGACTGAGGGAGATTAAGCAGTGAAATAAACAGCAGAAAACCACAACATTTTGTTTGTAATTGAGAAATTGTGTTGCTTGATGTGTTTCTTAATTGTGCATTCCATGCACCTCTGTGCTTCAGAAATCCAGTAGTCAGAGATAATATGTAAGAGCTTTCTTCACGGGTGGACTTTACGCACTGTCATATGGAGCTTATAACACTCTTGTGCAGAGTAATATTCTTCACTTGTGTAGAAAATAAGAGCCAAATCACATATAATTCCCAATCATTTGGGGCACATTAAGATGCATGTTCTCTAGATACATCTCTGTGTCCCTGAGAGTTTAGAATTCAGCTTACAAAAGGTGCACAGAAGTTATTTAAACAAAGGAGAGTGGGAAGAACATACATCTGCGGAGAATACTTTGTCTATGTCTTCCCCCCCTCTTCTTTGTCTCTGGTAAATCCTTATGACTTCTCTCTTCATTGTTTGTCAAATTTTTGGATGTCTCACTGCATTAATATTTCCTATTCTGGACATTTTGAGTCTTACTAAGAACAGAAAAATTGGATGGAATGAGAGCGTCTCTGATTTTCATATACAAATGTTGGTGGAGTGTTCCTGGTGTTTAGATGTTAGTTAATAAAAAACAGTCTCTGAACCCCAGGCTGAGGCCTTTCAAATGGGATCAGGCTAGCCTTCCCCTTTTATCTAACCTTTATTCTTTCAGGGTAGAAGACATTCTATCCTTTGTGTTAAGGGGTGACTGGTTTCTTTCCTGTTCTGGACCTACAGCAGTGTCTTGAGTCATTTTGTCCAAAGTTCTTGTTAGGAGAAGCAGAAATCTTTGTTCCTCCTTAGAAGAAGTGAGGGTCTTGTACTTGCTTTGAGCAGTAGGGAAGAGAAATTTCTTCCTGGTAATTGAATGAACCGTCAATTCAGAAATGTAAATATGTAAATGGAATGGTGGGTTCCTCAGTTAGCAGAATAAAATATGTTGCATTACTTAGTGGAAAACCTACTTGCCCTCATGCCCATATTTTCTCACAAAAGTTCAGCTCAGTTGTGTACTGAGGTCTCGTGGGGCTGTTCTTATTCCAGAGCATCTGTTGGAAGGAAACTCAGATCAAAATGTAGCAGTGGCATGCATCAGCAGATCCCATCCACAGCTGGAGGGGCAGGATGAAGACAGATGTTATGCAGAACCCTATGCCAATATTTGGATAATGTAAGGTACCACAGGCTGTGGTTCCTTAACAAACAGGCATACTGCAAAACAGATAGATATTTAACTGGCTATGCTAAACATAAGACAGTTAGTGCTAACTATTATATACTCTGAAAACCCTAATAACAATTTCAGCTGGATTTATGAGTTGTTGGACAGAAGCCAAATTAGCTCTTACTCAATCTTGATGTGTTTGCAGCGATCTCATCTTTAGATGTCTGGAACTTTGTTTTTCTGACTTGGTTTCTTTGTGTCTTCAGTAATTTTTATCAAACTGCAACAGAATTCTTCTAGCTTGGCTCAATGTCAGAAAAGGGATTCTTTGTCATATGCATTTTGTTTAATGGACTTGTATTTTAATTTTCTTATTCAATTAACCAGATTCTCTAGTCTTAAAAATTTATGACTTTTCCTACCTACTCAGGAAATACTTGGCTTTCTTTCTTTTTTTTTTTTTTTTTTTTTTCAGAGCAATTACAACATTGCCATTAATTTGTTAGCTGTGATAGTACTTGCAGTCTCTGACACATATTTGCAAGGATCCACTGCTCACATAAAATGATATCTTTAGAGGGGCTGTAATATGTTCACAGGGGCACATATAGCAGCATGTGTAATATGGGCCACCTAACTTCAGGTCTAAGTCACAGTTTTAAGTGTCTACCCATTCCTTTTACAGAAAACCTCTCTCTGTTTCATGCCACTTTAACACATGGAAGGTCTCAGTGAAGTTGGTTTAACCCTTATCAGAAGGGGGACAAAGGGTAACAGTTAGTAATTTAGGGCTATGACTTTATTATTTTTCTATCTTTGTTTCTTTGTCCGTGTGCTTCTGTGCCTCTGTTTTTAATTCATCCATGTTTGTTTTTGTTTTTGTTTTTGTTTTTGTTTTCCTAAGATTTCCTACATTTTCCTGTGTTGTAAAAGTTTTCACCAGTCTATCTGACTTACGAGTAAATTGTCTTACCTGCTCCTTGGACCAGATGCCTGCGGCTGTAGTTTCTGGATGCTCTCTGTACAGATCATACAGCTGGCTATGGTTCAGTTAAAATTTACAGTTAGCTAAAGGATGATCCCTGCTATTAAAGGCAGTAGTCTAAAATACCGTTAGAACTGTGGTACATCTTTGGATCTACCACAGACTTTGTTTCCTGTACGGGTCAAAGTGACCTATGGATGCTCCACATGATGGAGAAGACTCCATCCAAGAGGAGTTTTGGTGTTGTCATACTAAGCCCTATGGTAATCTTCCCTGGTTTTATATGTGAATGTACTGGTATAGCAGCCCAAATTATCTTAATTCTTCTGTTACTCCATGTTTCAATGCTTCATATAAATTTCATATTTCATAT
Organism: Tetrao urogallus; assembly: GCF_951394365.1. Classification (NCBI taxonomy): domain Eukaryota; kingdom Metazoa; phylum Chordata; class Aves; order Galliformes; family Phasianidae; genus Tetrao; species Tetrao urogallus. Next base: position 40,259,365 of record NC_136815.1, on the reverse strand, counting down.
AAATTTTAACCTAAAACGTTGTTTGTAAGATATGTAAGAATATCACTTTTGAACTTAGTGCTGACTTATCATTTTAGTTACCGGTAGCTTCACCAAAAGGAATGATTTGGCCCTACGATAAGATTATATTCTCCTCGTATATTCTTGTTGGCCATTTTGCCACCTATTGACTGATATAAATTTAATGAGAACTGTTAAAAAGTACATTTGATTTTTATACTTTCAGCTATGAATCCAAAGCATAATTAAAGCTGTGTAGATTCCCTAAGTGCGTGCACCCTTACTGAATTTTTCTGGTTTTGTGTGATATTCTTAAGTAATATCCTTAAGTAATTTGGTTCATTTCTGGGTTTTGTTTTCTGTAGCATATTTTATGCTAAGTAATGATACATGCTCTTGATTGCAGTGCCTTGCAATTGCAAGCACTTTTTTCTGCTGAATATATGCAACTGCAGCTGAATCTATAGAGAATACTTTCATGTTTGACAAAAGCCAAAACAAACCAAAGTGTGTGATGTAAATATCTACGTAGACAGCACATGTACATACTGTGTATGTAACTTACAATAGCATCTAGCTATATGCATTGTACCTGGGCAAAGAGAGGAAAAGATGTCTGCAATTCCAGGGCCTTATTCCCCACTGCACTGTGATTGCTTTCCAGATCTTTTGTCACGCAAAGTAATTGTAAACCTGGCTTTACTGGGCAGTTAAACAGGGTTTACAGCTGCCTTGTGTCACGCAGCTCAGCAAAGCAGCCGCTGAAGTCTCAGCATTTCAGTGAGGTGGGAGCTGCTCACTAGGCAGCCTTTTCACGGAGCTATCTCACTGAGACCAGAGCAGGGTGATAGCTGGAGCAGTTTCTTTTTCCACAGTACAATACAGTGAGATCATTTGAGACTTTCAATGAACCTCAGCACGTCCAAATTTGATGTGAGGTGCAGTTCTACTTGCTTGCAAGACTAATTCTACTCAGCAGTAGTGCCATCATGGATGCTGCTGCTCCTCCTTTGTCTGCTCAGCTTTTCCTTCATCCCTGCTGCCAAACAAGGGCTGCACTGTGTTACAACTTACAGGGTGCCAGAGTGCTCAACTGCAGCAACTTGCTGAAAAAAAAGTTGAAAAAAAAACCAAAAAACACCAAAGCATAAAAAACCACATAGGGCATAATAAATAAATTCAAAATAAAAATACACACCAAAATGCGCTCTGCACACACAATAGCTGGAAAGCAGGAGTGCAGTGGTGTTTTCCTCTGTCAGTGGGTCAGTGTGTTCTGTAAGCACTTCCATCCTGTCAAGTCCCTGGTTGGTCTCCACCTGCTAGCTGGCGAGCTCCAGAGGCAGAGCTGACCTGGCCGCTCCCTCATTTTGCTGGCGCCAGCGGCTTGATGGGCCTTGCACTTTGATTATTTGTGTTAACAGTTAATTTAGCACCATGGACACGTGTGCCAAAGCTGCCTCCACTTCCTGCAGCCTTCCAACAAATGGGACTTTTATGAGATGCCTTTCACGGCTCCCCCGCCTCCTCCAGCTCAGCTCTTTTGCCTCGCTTCCCCCCAGCCCTCCCCTTCTCTCTCTCCCCACCCTGCTGTCTCAATCTCAGCTGTAATCTTTTCTACATCTTGCAGGAAAAGAGCTATTTCTGGCAGCTCTGTCTCTAACACTCACCCCACTCAAACTGATTTAATGGAGATTTATAGATGCAAGGATATGCAGCTCTGAGGCGCTTTCCTGAAAATTTTTCTGTGCCTGTGTTACGTATGGAATTTATTTATTTAATGTTTGGTGTTGCAGCTACACTGTCAACTGTTAGCGTGACATATTCCACATACTTATTTTTTTCTTATTTTTTTCTTTTTTCTTTTGCATGAGAATTCCACTGAAATGCTGTTACACAGCATATTTCTGGTCCAATTCATCCCAGCTGTTAACTCTACCAAGCTAAAATCTGACACCCAGGTCCAATTTCATTAAACCCAGTCAGCACAGTTCTTTGTGATAGTACTGACTCTCATCTAAGGCAATATGTATTTTGGCTTACAGCTACGAATAAATCCTATTCTAAGTACCTTCTTCCTAGTATGCAGTACACTGTAGTGGTCCAAAAAAAAAAAAAAAAAAAAAAAAAAGCAGCTTCTGTAAGAAGTTGTACAGAAGAGAGGCTATTATAATTTATCATGATTTTCCTAGTAAGCTCTCTGCTATCTTAGGAAATTATGTTCTCCAAAAATAAATTAGAACTGTAGCTGCACATAACACTGAAACTGCTGTTTCTGCTGTTATTCCAGCTTTGATCGATGCAGAGAAACTAAAGCTGGTATGTCAGGGGCCATATATTTACAGCCCCATAGACACAATATGTTTATTCCGTTTTACCCCTCCTCAGCTGCCAAAGTGCTAAAATTAGCATGAAATATTCAGAAGAATGCCAGATAGACACAAGGAAATGTGTTGTTACAAATCCCAGTCTTCTGCATTGCTTCATTGTGCAGTGTGAGCCTGAGGGAACATGGGGCGGCCTGTGGCCACTGGAGCCCTGCTTCATCTCGATGCCCAGGGGTTGGGTCTGAACTGAGGATTTGTTTTACCTCTTTCCTGTACCTGAGCGATGAAACGTGTGTGCAGTCTCTCATCTACTCTCAGAGGCAGGGATACAAATGTAGAAAGAATCATGAAATTGTTTGTACTGGAAAGGGCCTTTGAAGATCATCTAGTCCAACTCCCCTGCAATGAACAGAGACACCTACAGCTACATCAGGATGCTCAGAGCCTCATCCAGCCTGACTTTGAATGACTCCTTTCTGGGCAGCCTGTGCCAGTGCCTCACCACCTTCACTGTGAAAGACTTCTTCCTTGTCTAAATCTCCCCTCTCTTAGTTTGAAACCATCTCCTTCTATCACCACAGGCTCTGCTAAAGAGCCCGTCCCCTTCCTTCTGATAGCCCCCTTTTAGAAACTAGAAGGCTGCTATCAGGTCTCCCTGGAGCTTTCTCTTCTCCAGGCTGAATGGCCCCAGCATCATTTGTGTGGCCCTCCTCTGGACATGCTCCAACAGGTCCATGTCTCTCCTGTACTCCACACCTGGATGTAGTATGCCAGGTGAGGTCTCACCAGCTCAGAATCTGAGTACAGAGACAGAATCTCCTCTCTTACCCTATTAACCACACTTCTTTAGATGCAGTCCACAATATAGCTTTCTGGGCTGTGAGGGCACACTGCTGACTCATGTCCAGTATACCATCCACCAGAACCCCCACGTCATTTTCATGTGGGCTGTGCTAAATCCTTATATCCTCCAGCTTGTATTAATAGTGGAGGTTGCTAGGACCCAGGTGCAAGATCTCACAATTGAATTTGTTGAAATTCATAAGGTTAATCTGGGCCCACTGCTCAAGCCTGTCTGTCTCTCTGGATGGCATCCTGTCCCTCAGGCATGCTGACCACATCCTATAGCTTAGTGTCATCCGCAAACTTGCTGAGGATGCACCTGATCCACAGTTGATGTCATCAATGAAGATGTCATAGAGCACCAGTCTCAACACTGGGGACACTATACACACCCCTGAGGGACCATTCATCACTGATCTCCATCTGGACACTGAGCCATTGACCACCACTTTCTGGGTACGATCTTGCAAACCAGTTCTTCATCCACTGAAGTTTCCTTACAGCTGGAGGGGCAGTGCTCCCCCAGTTCCCATCTTCTGAACCATCTGCTTGAGGACTGTGTGTAGAGCAGTCACTAGCAAAGACTGGGGCAAAAAGTGGTTGAGTATCATCTCAGCCTTCTCCTTTTCTGCTGTTACTAGCCTGTATTGCTCAGTAGAGGAGATACATCCTCCTGGACCTTCCTTTTCCAGTTGATGTACCTATAGAAGCCTTTCATATCTTTCCTTGCAGCCCTTGCCAAGACCAATTCCAGTTGGGCCTTGCATTCTTGACACCATCCCTACACAACATCCTTAGACTACTCCCAGGTTGCCCATCCCTGCTTCCACTGCCTGTGCATTTTCTTGCACTCCAGTTTGACCAGCAGATACTGGTTCAGCCCTGCCGTCTCTTGCCTTCCTTTCCTGCTTTCCTACATCTGGGGATGGAGAGCTCTTGTGTCCTAAGGAAAGCTTCCTTAAATATCTGCCATTTCTGCTCCACTCCCTTGTTGTTGAGGACAGATTTCCAGGGGGTTTTGTTGACTAACTCCATGAAGAGCTGGAATTTAGCTCTCCTAAAATTAAGCTTCCTCTTTGCCTGTACCATATACCTCAAGAGTGTGAACTTCATCACTGCAGCCTAGGCAAGCTCCAATCCTGTTGTCACCAATCAGTTCACTCACATTAATGAGCCAGCATTGCATCCCCCTGGTGGAGCTGTCTAATACCTGGCTCAGGAAGTTATCCTCAGTATATTCCAGGAGTCTCCTGGATTGCCTACAGCTTACTGTGCTACTTTTCCTGCAGATGTCAGGGTGGTTGAAGTCCTCTGTGCCACTGCTACACAGGGTGCTCCTGGAGGTTTCATCTCAGCTTCCATGGGGTGCTGCACAGGTGGAGTCTCCTCACCTGAGCCTCTTACTAGAGCTGGGACATAAAGCTGTTGTTCTGCAGCCTCTTTGGAAGGAAAAAGCATTTCTTTTGTAAGTGAGACCAAAGCAGCTCAGTGTGAGGAGGTCGAGTGCAAATCCTGTACTCTCCTTGTCTTAAAAACAAATGCTGTGAGAACCTTGATCCTGCCTGCCCTGCTGCTTCCTGGTTATATAACAAATGATATTTTGAAATAGTGCCATGGTGTATTTTTAAATATCAAATTTTGCTGTGTTTTTAAATTGCAGCTTCTCTTTGGTCAAGAATGTTTTATCCCTGTGTTTAACATTGTGTTATTATGGTCTCTGTGAAGCTCTAGGACAGCACATTTTGGAGGTTAGTTGTAAATATCTTTTGCTTAGGCCAGGGCAGGTACTTTCCTGCTGAATTTCTTGTGACACCAAAGGAAATGCTAATTCATAAGTTGAGGTTGGATGTTATCATACTGGATCAGACCATTCATGCCTTGAAACAGCTTTCTGATGGATGACAGTTTTTTTTTTTTTTACAAATCAAACATACTTTGAGAATGATTATCCTGTGTAAGAGTAGCAGTGCTGGAAATTAAATGGGTTTTCCCTTCTGTCTTGTTATATAGCACATTGCTTGAGACCTTTTCAGAATTTGCATTTGTTCTGGTCAGTTATAGGGGTTTACAAAAGACCTAGGAAGTGTTGAAATTGCATGTTCGCATTGGACCAAGTGTTGCAGTAACTTGCTGTTTCAACACTGTATACGTCACGAACCTGTAATTTCAACACTTTCTAAGAGTCACTGGAGTGTCTCTGGCTGAACTATAACATAACTACTAAGTGTTCCTCTCTGAACACTCAACTTTTTTTTTTTTTTCTCCCTGGAAAATATAATTTAAAACACCACTTGGCTGACATTAAAGGCTTTTAAATTGTTTTAATAATAATGAAAGAAAGACAAAGTAAGGGATTACTGTAAATAGAGAAACTTGCTGACTCAAGTGGTAGCAGGAATGAATCCTCCTGCTGGATAAGTACAATGGACCATAGTTGCAGTTTTAATTATGGATTCACTTGTGAGGGACAAAGCTGAATTTTTACAAGCCATCTGTGGTCATGCTTCTGCCTTATGTCATTACACACTGGTTCTGATATCAAGTGTTAAAGCCCTGCAAATGAATCTGCTTTTACTTCTGCCCCTGGGCTCGGTCTCACGTGGGCTCAGCCGTAGCAGGGAAGAGATGTACAGCATTGCTTTGAGCGCAGCCTCAGAAGACAAGGTGGCCCTGTCAAGTGTACAGCTATGGTGATGTGTGGTCCTTCCTTCACCTTCCCCTCAGGTCCTCCAGAACAAAGACCAGAGATACAATCCAACTCTTAATGATATCTACTAGTGCAGAAGAAGCTGCCACAGCCAAATGGTCATAGTGCCATAGTGAGGAAGGGCAAGACCATGCTCCCTTGCAGACATCGTTTTTTCCCTTGTAGATATTGTGGCTTTGTTTCCCCAACAGCAGTTTGTGTGCTGGGTGTCTTGATATTCCTGCTTAGGGAGAATAATGCCTTGGCCCTAACACAGCACTTTCAGACATTGAGTCAAAGTATTTTTAAAGATTGAGCAACATCCCTTTATTAGATTGAGAAAATGGGGTATAGACAGAGCAGAGTGATTGCTGGAAGTCACTGTTCAGGGCAGCAGAGGGCAGGGCCCAATAGCCAAGTTCTTGTTCAGTAGTCTATTCACTTGGAAATGTCTCCATGGGATTCAGCTCCCCATAACCCAGTGATGCAGAGTGAATAGTTGTGAGTCATCAGTACAAAGACTGGGCTGCACTTTGCATTTTTCATTATATGTTTGACCAGCTTACTTCTACCTCACTTCAGTAGCCTTTCAGAAGTACCCTCCTCCCTCTCTTATTCCTTGAGATTTCCTTAAGGATATAAATGATCACCACTTTCACTAACTATAACATTTTTCTCTCTTTTATTTACAAGATGAGTTGGGAAACTTCCTGTACCATCCCTGGGAAACTGGACAACAAGCAGGACAGGAACTCCTGCATTAACACAGCTTGTATTAAACACACACTGGTGTGATGAGATCTGAGAGTGGGAGAGGGAGAACTACTGGGAAAGGCCAGGATTGCTCCCTGGTGCAGGCAATGCTGCTGAGAAAGCACAAACCAGCCGCAGTGGTGAAGTCATGCAAATGCAATGCTCCCAAAGGCCACAGGAATTGTGGAAAGATTTGTGTAAATATCTCATGCATTCTTGTGCTCTAAGGTTTATGGAAACAAAAACCACAGTCACAAAGCTAATGCCACATTTGCTTGTCCCTTCCCCCTTCTGTTTCTTCTCTACAGAAAGGTTGTAGAACTGTTTATGAGCAGCTGAGAAACTGAAATTGTTTCTTTCTCCCTCTCATTATTATTATTTTTTAAAATAGTAACATGAAAAAGTGCAAAAAATGGCAAGCATAAATAAGGTTAAACGGAGTGCAAGGGGAAGGAAGGCTGATTTGTGATTACTGTGTCGATCTATTTGCCATAAGCATGCCTAGAAAGTCTTATGCCCCAGAACACGTTCCCTAAGCAGCTTCAGGCTGTGCACTGTCACTGTTGCCCACAAACTGGAGAAGAATCTTTCCCCTTTCTCTGAACTAAGTTACTCTCTAGATCCTGAATACAATTGAATACTGACATTCCCAGGGAAGATACAGTACACTTACTCTCCTTCATCACTTTCGAGGTTTTATCATTCTTCCTTCAGTGGCATACAATACCTGAACATAGACAACACCAGCTTTGTTTGTCCATCTCCTGGCATCGTTTCTCCCTATTATTGGGCACACAGGGACGCCCTCGTCTCCTTCAGATGCTTTCTGTCATTTTAGATAGTGGTATCACACTAGAGAGGAACAGCCTGCGCAGGGACTGCTATGGTGTAAATAGCTTGGCAGAATAACACACCTGCTGTGTTGGTCCTGCCGGTGGCACAGCACTGTATGGAGGGGAGCTCTGCATCAGATGGTGTTATTTTCACAGGTCTTAGCTAATTACATTCCCTTACAGACAAGAAAGAGGAGAGAAAAAAAGGCAAAAGGAGCTGCTAAAAGCCCTGGGTCCTTAACCTGTTGCAATTAACTGTCCCCTTTGAAGGCTGCGGGAGCATTACCAGCATCCCTTCTGAATAGCTCTGCAGTCCAAGAGTGGGAATGAGGGGAGTAAGGGCGAACTCCAGCAGGGCCTGGAAGCTGTGAAATTGCTGAGAAAGAAAGAGAACAAGTTGTGTTGCCTCCTAGGGGAGCAGCCAGCCGGGCTGCTGGCACCGGGACTGCTGAGACCTAGTGCTGTGCTGACAGGCGAGCATCCTTCCCATGTCACTTAAACCCTACCCCCTGCTGACTTCCCACAGCACCGCAGAGCCTCCAGGCTGTAAAGGGGCATTTCATATTTTATTTTATTTTATCCATGGGGAGACTTTTGACATGGGACATGGACAGCAGCGCAAGTGCGTTCTCCCACTGAGCTGGTGGAAGACTCTGAGAGCAAGGCAGTCCCAAGCAGCCCACAGCTTCAGCAGATGGCACTCTTCCCTCTGCATCCTGCCCACTGCTCCCACTGCCCTTTTCCTGGAGGTGTTTTTCTTTTGGCTAAGGAATAAAGCTGAGGTTCTGGCCACTTGTGGTCATTTAAAAGGCCACGGTGTTTTTCAAAATGTAGGGGTTCTGGCCTAGGTATGCCCACCAAATTGCAGCCTGGGCAGCATCCCACCAACCCGTGGCTCCACCGGTGACTGTGCTTAGCTGTGATTTATTTCTTCTCTTCCTGTCCTAATGGAACACCCACGGAGTTGTGAAAGCCAGGCCCAGGGAGCAAACTGGAGCTTCTGGTGCATAGGAGACAGTTATCATTACTAGGTGTGAGCTTGTATCTACAAGTGTTTCTGGACTGAACCTTTAGAAATAAGCATCTTTTTGTCAGTGCTACTTTTCTGGATGTATCTGATACAAACACAAATAAAAAAGAGGACAAAACACCCCACATGTCAGCTATGAAACATTTATTAAGTTAACAAGTCTACATGGACTCATAAAGCCATCCTCTGCACCGGTTTCTACAGCCATTTATGTGTGCAGGCTTTAGCTGAAGAAGAAGGCTCCTGCATACTGCTCCTCTGAACTCCTAGCTGGCGCAGCTCCGTAGTGGCAATTAACTTGGTTCTATCTGTTGCCTCAACTATGTGAAAATTATTTTATTGCATTGCATCACCAGGGTTGTGATTGGATAGATTATTTTATGTTTTAGACTCTAGTAGGGGACGTCATCATTGTCCCTTTTTTTTTCCTTTTTCTTCTTTTGGTGTGGAGTTCCTCACCTGCAGCATGAGGTTTGAACAATCTCCGAGCATTTTCCTACCTGCCTGCAGCTTTGCTGCAGCCTCTTTGCCCTCTGCTCTGCTGTCAGCCCTGCATGCAGGGCACAGCACTCCTGACCCTAGCCCAGTGTTTGCTTATTTTATCTCTGAAAACAAAACAAATTTCTCTGCGTTTTGTTCTATTTCCTACACGCCAGAATCCTTTGTTTTCACTTGCAACCTTTGCAGCTTCCAAGAATTTTTACTCCTTGTGGTTTGCCGAGACGCGCTGGGTTCAATAGTCTGCCACCAGTCCCTGGCCCAAGGTCGAGGATTCCCTCCTTTTCCTTCCCAGTATTGTCCTGCATCCTGCAAGGCCCTTCTCCTTACATTGCTGCAGTTGCCGTGACAAAGGCGACTGGCACCAGGCACACTCCTGCTGCCACGGTGACAGCTGCTGAGCCCTCGCCAAGCTCTGATGACAATAGCATGACCTCAGATACTTTATTAAGAAAGAAAAACTTGAAAGGGAGGGTACGCTTGAAAGCAGACAATAACACCTTGTCTCGGTGCAGTGCCTTGTTTTTGCCAGTCAGGGATGGAAACTGATTAATTTGATCTTGGCCGAACCTCTCTCAGTCTTCCTCCCTGTTCTAAGTGTGGTCTCTCCCATGCCCATTCTGGACTTAGTTGCACAGCAGTAGCTGCAGGTCTAGATGTGGAAATAGATGCCTGACAGAGTATGGAGATAAGCATCACAGGGATTGGCAGTTTCTTTTTAGTGCTGCTGTTACACTCCTTACTTGGTTATTTCAGTGTTTCAGCTTCTCTGTCTGTGATATGGGGTAGTGGTACTTCAGTCACGGAATTGTAATAACAGATGATAGGCCTGAGTCAGAAGGGACCTTAAGGATTATATAACTCCAACCCCCTGCTGTGGACAGGGCTGCCCTCCACCATATCAGGCTGCCCAGGGACCCATCCAGTCTGGCCTTGAGCGCCTTAGGGATGGGGCACCCACAGCTTCTCTGAGCAGTTGTGCCAGCACCTCACTGCAATCTCAGAGAAAAACTTCCCCTTACATCTCAACTAATTCTCCCCTCTTTTAGTTAAATTCCGTTCCCTCTTGTCCTGTCACCATCAGACAATGTAAGAACTCAGTAAAGGTCACCAGGGGTAAAGTCCCCTGAGCTACCTGGGTCTGCAGGGAGCTGTGCAGTGGATGGAGCAGGGTGTTGAGCACCGTGCTACTGTCCCATGGAAACGCAGCGGGGAGGTGAGTGCGTGTGTTCAGCTCTATCTCAAGTGAAGACACAGGGGTCTTAAGTTCTTTACTATGAGAGCGATGAGGTGCTGGAACAGGCTGCCCAGAGAGGTTGTGGATGCCCCATGCCTGGAGATATTCAAGGCCAGATTGGATGGGGCCCTGGGCAGCCTGGTCTAGTATTAAAAGGGGAGGTTGGTAGCCCTGCATGTGACAGGAATGTTGGAGATTCATGATTCTTGCAGTCCCTTCCAACCTGGACCATTCTGTAATTCTGTGGGTCAGCAACCAGGATGATGCTGGCAGAAGACCTTTGCCTGGAACCACATAGAAAACCTGAGGATCCATAAATACGCTTGGCAAAGCAAAGAAGTAGCGCTGGTCAGAAAAATTCTGACTAAACAAGTTTTTGTTGGAATTTACCGATTCATCAAGATCAAAGCACTTTGTGGAGAGGGTCCAATTTTGACAAAGTTCTTTCCAAAACCAGGCAGGGCTTGAAAACTGCCTGCCAGGCACATTTCAGAAACCTGGCTAGTTTTCTGCTGATTTACACCCTTGGTTTCTCAGTAGTTCACCAAATGGCCATGAAGGAGTGTGGATTTCCAGGTGTGATGACTCTGAATCATCCCCTCCTGTGCAGGTCCCCAGGTGACGGGCTCAGCTGGGCACAACAGGCAGGGTGCTGCAAAGGGCCTGGCAGCTCGTAAAACCCGGGGCTCAGGGAGGGCAGCTCTGCACAGTGCTACCACATTTTCTCAGAGCCTTCTTGTTAAATAGAAGTTGGCTGGCCTGTGTGCTGCTGCTTTTAATTCTGAGTCCTTTCACTTTGAGTTTGGAAGCTTTGAGTCTGAATTTTCTCCTTTTTATGCCCAAATAATTCAATTGATTTCAATGGAATTGCTGATCTGCTGAGTTTGTGTAAATCAGAGTTTTCAATTAATTGCCTGATAACCTTTGAAACATAATGTATCCCACACAAATACCTAGATATTTCACCTTGGTAGCTGGAATAAACAATTTTTCTTTCTTTTCTAATGGAAGATAATGGTAGTAAACTGTAGGGAAAAAAAAAAAAAGGAAAGTAAGAAGAGGAGGAAAAATTACAGACTGGACCTGGTTCTTCTCAATATGCAATTCCTCCTTTTTTATCCCTTGCAGCTGGGTTTGTGTGTGTATGAGTGTATGTGTGAAGGGGAAGGAGAATGAGGAAGGGGTATTTCACATTTCCCATGATATGTTTTGTTTGCAGTTGTGATAGTTTAATTGATAGTGCATAATCTCTAGGCCTTTACAAAGCTTTTTTTTGAGCTTCCCTTCATGGAAGAAAAAATAGCTGTTTTTTTTTTCACAGAGGACTTTTCCACTGTCTAGGGTGAACATACAGCACTGGAGGAGTACAGAAATATGCCATTGCTTTCAGGCTTACCCATGTCCAGATGTGCATCCCAAAATTTGCTAGCATTGAGGAACTTAGAACAGGCTTAAAGAAGCAGAATTTTACTGAAGGAAACTGGATTTTACTGAAAGAAACAGGATTTGACAAAAAGGAGCAGACCAATGAAAACTGAGCAGAGAACGTTTTCTTTCATAGTACCTAGTATTATGCAATTGTGTTAATTTACTATACTCCACAGTAGCATGGTTGCCTTGCAGAGCATATTCTTTTCCTTTTAAATATATGCTAGCATTTTTTTTCCATTTAGATGCAAGATGATTTTCTAGGCAATATATTTATTTTAGCTCTTTTTTTTCCCCCCACTTCCCTAAGTCTTATAGGATTTCTCTCCTATCTTCTTTATGCACCCATAACATCAGCTGTTATTAGGTCAAGATCAGAATTCATTGTGGGGAGCAACAGTGCTGCAAGGACTTGACATGAGATCAGAAATAATGCTGCAGTGAATTTAAAAAATATATATATATTATAAAAAAAAAAAAAAAAAAAAAAAAAAAGTAGCAAGGTTTACGGTGCCGAAAGCTCTGGGTTTCCCATCCAGACACCATCTGTGAAGCACTTGGGGACAGTGCCTAATGTCTGAGTCATCGTGTTTGGCAGACATTTACCCAGTGGTCTGTTTCCCTTGGGGGAGTATTCATTGGGGGAGAAAAGGAATGGTAGAAAGAGGGAAGATAAACTGCCCTTTAGCCTCATGATTTATATTTGGTCAGAGTACCCCTGTTCTATTTTCTTTTACTTGGAATGTATCTTGGACATGTTGTTTCAATATGAGACAATCAGCTGGGCTCTCAAAGGAATGTCCCTGGAGACTCGGTGCAGCCTCCCAGTAGGGCAATATGTTCAGCAGAATTCTAAGATGTATTCTCCAACATCTGCAGTCTATTTGTGCCTCCAGAATATTTCCCATCAGCATTTGGGGAATCAAAAGGCGCTTTGAGAGATGGTCACCAATTCTCCACACTGCATGATAACTTGTAAAATGTTTACTTCTTTAAACTTCTACTGAGCTAGTGGTTTCTTTCTTTCTTTCTTTCTTTCTTTCTTTCTTTCTTTCTTTCTTTCTTTCTTTCTTTCTTTCTTTCTTTCTTTCTTTCTTTCTTTCTTTCTTTCTTTCTTTCTTTCTTTCTTTCTTTCTTTCTTTCTTTCTTTCTTTCTTTCTTTCTTTCTTTCTTTCTTTCTTTCTTTCTTTTTCTTTTTCTTTTTCTTTTTCTTTTTCTTTTTCCTTTTCTTTTTCTTTTTACTTTTCTTTTTACTTTTCTTTTTCTTTTTCCTTTTCTTTTTCTTTTTCCTTTTCTTTTTCTTTTTCTTTTTCCTTTTCCTTCCCTTTTTCCTTTTCCTTCCTTCCTTCCTTCCTTCCTTCCTTCCTTCCTTCCTTCCTTCCTTCCTTCCTTCCTTCCTTCCTTCCTTCCTTCCTTCCTTCCTTCCTTCCTTCCTTCCTTCCTTCCTTCCTTCCTTCCTTCCTTCCTTCCTTCCTTCCTTCCTTCCTTCCTTCCTTCCTTCCTTCTTCCCATCCATACATCCATACATCCATCATTTAGAAACTAACAGCAGAAGGGCATGTAAATGCACTTTAAGTTACTCTTTCATATGAACAAGTTCTGAATTTAGTAGTCACCTCTTGGTGGGAAACAAGAACTATGAGATATCACGGACAGCACAGTGAATGTATGTTCTGGCTGTGTGACAGCAAAAATGACTTACAAAACTGACATTAGAAGTGGGTTGACAGTCTCTTGGAGAGTGTTATGTACTGCATTTATAGTGCCATATCTTAATTTGATTGTTGTGTTTTGTTTAAGTACTTTAGTATCATCATCTAAAAAAGGCAGACACAGAATTAGAAACAAATTCTAGGTGGGTAACAGAAATATTAGAAAGCAACAGAGAACATATTCCCTGTAAGAAGAGATTGAAAAGATTATTTAGTCTGGATAGTAAAAAAAAAGCAAGAGAATATACAGCATAAGAGTCAGGAAAAATAATAGATAGTGGGCAGAAAGCCAACTAAAATCTTCTTCTCAGCCTTCATAGTGATCTAAGAATTGGGAATGCTCAGACACAAAAAGAAAAAAAGAATAATTGACACAATGTGCAATTGATCTCTGGGCACCAGTGTTGCAGGATATTACAAGTACGAATAGCAGACAGTTCGCTGAAAGACTGAGAAGATTGCCAGACACCAATATTAAATGAAAATGTCATCTAGGTAAGATAAAAATAAATCCATCCAGCTTTATTCAGAAGGGCACATAAAGGTAAGAAGAAAGATAGAAAGATGAGTATATTACAGGGATGGTGGGAATACAAGGGCCCATGTGTTCCTGTGGCAGACAGTCTCAGTCACCTGTTGATGTTCGTGGGAAGCTATTGGTAGGACATCGATTTCTGCTTGAGTTCAGCTGTTGGGAGCATCCATTAATAAATACATGGGTGAAGTTCACTTCCACTGTTACTCTTCTGCACTAACAGTTTTAAAGCAGGGAACTGTAACTTTTCATACAGATGAGAGGAGACTTTTCTCAGCAAGACAGTGACATTGAAGAAATTATGGGCAGCTTTGCGCTAGCACTGCTTGTATTAGTTGTGTGTGGCTGAGTAGCAAACTCAGTGGAAGAAGTAGGTGAGCTATGACATTCCTCCACTTCAAGGTGAAAAAACAAGCTGTGGTGCTGCAGACGAAGCATGAGTTCACACCAAGCAATAAAGAAAACATCTAAGGTTTTGATTTCATTTTTTTTTCTGAGATCCTTTTTCTGTTCTGTGAAAGCCAAATAAAAGCAACAAATAACAAAAAAATCCCTAAACAAACAGTTGAGACTTTGACTTGCAAAACTGTATTTGCATGTTTGTTCTGAAGAGGTTCCCATAGCCCGGCTCTGACTTTTATCTATCCCCACAGGATGTACTCCTACACTTTTTCTTCCAGGGTCCCATGCTTCCTGTGGGTGTTCCCACAGCTGCCAATTCAGACAGCTTGGGTCTGTAATAGGCTTTGCACAATTTTGAAGATGCTTTTCTCTCACTAAGCATCTCTCCACACACGCACGCACACACACACACATACACACACACACAAAGGCAGATGTTTAGCATCAGGAATCAAAACAGAATTTTCGCACCACACAGCACATTCTTCTCTTCCTGATACCTTTCATTTCCTCTCTACAGGATATGGAGCAATTTTCCTCTTTTGCTGCTGCTCATGTGAACTCAGGAATCTGTGAATTATTTTAGGACATCTGAATTCCCATGTAATCTTCTCTGAGAGGTACAGGGGTTTGGTTCACTGATGTCTCATGCTTCATTTTTTTTCTGCTTAAAAGATAAATACAGTGCTTGAGGAGAGATAATAGCACCGGATTACTTCTTGTCCTCGCAGACTGCAATTTTCAACACTTGAAATACAAGAGCTTCTGAATGCAATCTTTCTGAAGAAAAAGTCAGCTTTCTTTCAGAATAAATGCTGTAACTATGGGCCAGAAATTTCAGAAACGCTACCTAACTTTTCTGCAGAGGGTTCTGCAGGTCCTGGAACTAAAGAAAGCCAGACTCACTGATGCTGCAGATGAATCCTCCCAGTGGTGTCAGTGGAGAGACTCACACTAAAATTCTGGCTGTTTGTGGCTTTAGATCATCCTGGGCCATTTTCTTGAGGTGATGTATCATTACTTTAGGCACTCTGATGATGCTCTGCATGTAGTCCTTGTACACCAGGCTGTTGGATTGCCTAGAAAAGGTGTTCTGCTGAGCCCAGCTCAAACTCTTTCTCTGAGGTCCTTCAGCGCTGTCCAGGGAAAGTGCTGCTGCCACACTGTATTGTCCAACACTGAATGCCTACAGACAACCATGCAGTTTGGTACGAAGAACAACTTGGAAAAAAATGAGTGCTACCAGTCCCAGTACCCAACAGGAAAGGAGGACCTCATTTGTTTGCAACCAGATTCTCTGTCACAGAGATCCAGGGTCCTCAGTATATCTTGGGTTTAGCAATGTGACGCATTTTGTTAAACCATTAGGGTAGATTTAGACTAGATGAGGGTAGATTTAGACTAGATATGAGGAAGAAATTCTTTACTGTAAGGTTGGTGAGACACTGTAACAGCTTGCCCAGAGAGGCTGGGATGCTGCCTCCATGGAAGCAATCAAGGCCAGTCTGGATGGAGCTTTGAGCAACCTGATCTAGAGGGAGCTGTCCCTGTCTATAGCAGGGGGTTGGAACTAGATGATCTTAAAGGTCCTTCCAACCTAAACCATTATATGATTGTATGATTAGAGACAAAAAAGGAACGCATTATATAACAAAGGATAAAAGAACTGCATGGCAAACACATATATTCTTTAAGCCATTCATTCATTAAATCACTTCATCAAAGAATTACAAGCTTTCTTTTCTCATGGTGGGTTTGAGACCAAAATAAATATGTGGAACATTACAAAATTATCAACACGTGAAATATCTTTCCATCAAGGCACTATGCTGCCTGTGTTGGGCAGGTCTTTAAAGAAACCTATACTTGTTTGGAAGCTGCAAAATTCACACAGAACTGCCCTCTTTAGTTTTCAGTATATTTTAGTGATAAGGATCATCTGAATGCTTTTAAACTCATCATTTTTTAACAATATAACATTTTTTTTCCGCCAGGAAAATGTCTGCTTTCCCTGAAAATGTTCATTTTTAGTTCAGAACACTAAATGTCTTCTGTAGACTATAGGATCTTAAAAGCTTTACAGAACTATTTGGTCTTTTGCCCATTTTTAAAAAGGGGTGGGGGGGACATTTTCAGACAGCTATACAAAAATAAGCTCTGCTTGCACCAAACCCTTAACATAAACATATCAAGCGCAAGCTTAGCAGCTGCATAGAAGTCAGCATACAAAGAGTGGAGAGGCTTTTGAACTCATGTTTCCAAATTGGATGGGTCTGCAGCGCTTGTATTGGTGGCGGATGAGGGGTAGACAGGATCAAGCATACTTCACAGATCTGTAACACTGTGCTCTACGGTTTCCCCTCCAGTTTTTGGAGCTGAGGGAGAGGTGCTATACAAACCTGTGTGGCAGATTTCCTACCCAAGGCTTCCCATACTTTATAGGCAGACTAAATGGCCTTTACATTGCTTTAACCCTCCTGAGAATAATGGCTATATCAATTAAACTAACAGAAAGGGCAGCAGTGCTGCAAGAAGGAAAGATTCAGTGCTTGGCCTGAATCTTGCAGATATCTCTGCATATTTTGCCAGACATTTGCTGCATTCCTTCAAGCTTCTCAGGAACTTTTTAGCAACAGTGTTCATATGGTGTGAAGAACACACGTCCTGTTTCTTACAGCTTCCTCCCCACTGCTCTGTTTCCCTTTTTCCTAGGAGAGAAATTTGTGAAAGATGGGCTATGCTTTAGAAAGGTGAATCACCAAACTCAAATCCCAACAGCAGCACAACCACCTTGAATGAAAATTAAGTTTTTAACATCTGAGAACCCATACAGACTGGTAGGCATATGTGTTGAATTCTTTATAATCTGTCTATGCTCTTCCTGGCATGTGTCCACTGCTGACATTTTCCTGTTGATACTGTTTCTACATGTACTCATAACCTTCAGACATAGCATGTAAAATTTGTTATTTTCTTATTCTTTCATTCACCTGAAGAGTATCAATTTGCATAGATTTTACTACTGCTAATGATCAGTGAGTATGCAGAGGCTTCTTTGCCACGATAGAACTGATCTCTGTTAGAGGAAGAATAGACTCTCGTCAAGACTAGGTTACTAAGTCCAGACTGTTTAGAAATATTTTAGAGGAAACATTTCTTTCTGTAAGCCTTCTCAAGCTGACTGTTTCTTTACTTTCTGTTCAAGGTTAAAAGCAGGACTATGGGTCAGTATGGTACTCCATTCTATAAATTATTTTAATCCATAAGATTTCTAAGAAAGTTTTCACACTCTGTTGACAATCCATTGTACAAGAGAGGTAAGTGGGAGTTTTCCTGTCTGATTTACTTTATTCATATGCTGTGCTTCTGTATTCCAGCTCTCATCATGGACTTTCCAAGAAGAGAAGAAATACAAACTATATTCTTAAACCATCACTCCTCTCCAAGTGGTGAGTTCTCAACAGTCAGTAGGCAACACAGATTTCTCATATTAGAAGTGTAGCCACGTCATCTGGTGAACTGATTCAACTCTTCTAAACACTCATCCATTTTAATACATATGTTGAAAGAAATTATTCTAACACTGTTCAACACTTGAGATTAGGATAAAAGTACTTTCAGTATTGGTTTATTCATTTATTTATTATTTTATTTTGAGTCTTCTTTCCCATGTAAAATATTCTAGTTGAATCTTTTCTGCTCTTCTCTATTAAAGTTGTCAAGTTGTCACCTTTTCAAATACTGGCTCTTTCACTAGTGTTCATGGCTAATGTGACATGAGAAAGAGAATAGAATTTTATCTGGCTTAGACAACATAGCAGTTACAGTAACTTTTAATTTCAGTAGATGGTGATATTGTGAATACATCCTCAGCAATAAACTCAGCTGGTTATTTGGTCAACAGAAGTGCTATACTGGCTGCTAATTGCAACCCTATGTTGGATATGGTTCCAAGTACATGTTCTAAGTGTTAGCCCAGAAGGCAGTTTTCAAAGGAAAAAAGCTCTTCCAGAAAATTCGGTTGTGAGGCTGGTGACTGAGACGAAAGGCACCAGAAACAACTTTAAAAAGCTGCGGTACCTCCTCTTCCTTCCTAATCATCTGGATGTCTTTTTCCTCAGGGAGCATTAGTGGGTATTGACTAACATATTCAGACAAAAAGTATGGAACAGAGACTCTGTGAACTACTCTTTGCATTTAAGTTGATCTTTGTGTAAATCAACTAGGAAGGTAATGGGGTCACACATTTTACAAGATGGGAAAAAAATATTACTAAATAGCTATGATGCCACGGAAAGGGCAAAAGGTTAAGAAAATGATTAGCTTGAGGGAAGAGTCACATATACAGAGGGATGGAAACACTTGGCTAATAAGTGTGTGGCATTCCTCTGCTGTGATTTCAGAATTCACAATACCAACAAGCTTTTCTTTTCTTTTCTGAACTCATCAGAAAGTCTACATCCCCTATAATTAAAAAGGAAGAAAATCAGTAGGAAATGATAAGGGTATGGGAACTAGGAAGAAATTTTGTACTAGTGAGCGTTACCACCATTTATTTGCATGGACACAGCCCAGTGAGCAGAGTTCAATATTGTAAGTCACAAAACAAATCCCTGCTTTTTCTTTGCATGTTTGAATAAAGTTTTCTCAGTTATTTGATGGGACCAGATAAGAGGGACTCTATGCTGATATCAAATAAAGGAATGTATCCTCCATGACTTTGTTTCAATCCTGTTTACTGCCAGCTATGAGTTTTATTGCGTATTATGAACCACCAAATTCCTTAATATGCTCTATTTTAGGGAAAAGATCTCATGGCTTTATTTAGTAGATCTGCCCTGGCTGGCTATGTGTCTGGTTGGATTAGTTGTGAGGCATATTTTGTACAGTGTATATTCTACTTTCTCTGTCTGGCTGCTCCATATTTTGAAATACAGTTCTATGAGGACCTTGGATATTGCGACTCCCCTTGTGTTTCTTGTCTCTTCTGAAATTCAGTCCTCTTGTAGAATGCTTGCAAAGAACTGCCCTACTAGGCAGAAATAAGGGTTCTTGCAAATTGTCTTTCTTTGGCAATAGTATGCATGTTTGAGTGAATTCACCTTGACTAGCACTATCAGTTGGTGACAACAGTGTACCTTACTCCAAGTCTTCTACGTACTGGGAAAAGATTGTAGATAAAATAACTTCAAAGATGCAGCATTTGATGTTCCATCTGTCATTGCCTGTCCTCACTTAAGCAGCTACAGAGAGAAGAATCTGCAAACGTTCAAAATATTTTTTAATTTATTGCAGGTATGTATGGATGGAAAGTGATGCTCCATTACATGGATGGGCATGCTAGTGCTGTTTACTGTGAAGATGCTTCACATGATGGGAGTTTGTCCCGTTTAATTAATGTCAGTTCTCAATATCCTAGTCACTTATTTTGGAATTTCTCAGACGTCTACCATTTCACTGCAATGCTAGTGAGCCTTGGCAAAGAAAAAAAAGAAAGAAAAATATTTCTAGTTTTACAAAGGTTTGTATTTGGAAGTTATTTACACTAGCGTTGCTGTTACCTGCTGCCTGATGAGAACTTCCTCAGCCCCAGACCTTATGCGTTGTTGGTTCAGACAGCTGCAGTGAGAATTCCTCCTCAGTCAGCCCAGTGGTGCAGCTTGCCAAGGTTAATCTCCTGTGTGCTAACCTACAGGGCCTCTGCGTGTGAGAAACATGAAAGTACGACCACTTTCCAATGAATGATCTAAGGAAAATTACATAAATGAAAATATAGCAAAGTCCGGTCATCTGTAGTTATAAATAGCTCTGTTGTTTGGTCAGCTGGACTCACACAAACACGCTATTGTTAGAACATGCAAATGTACACACAGATTTTGAAATAAGAATAATGTATAAAATGAAAGGAGTAATTAATCAGATAAATGCTTGGCTTTTATTTTATGCTGGCAATCTAATAGATAGTCATGTAAGAGTCACAGTGTTGTCAATATCTTGACCAGAGACCTTCAGAAGGTTCACAGTTTTGCCAGGAGAAAGTGCTGTTCTCAGTGAGTGAAGCATCAAACCACGACTTCTGCAAAAGATGGGCACAGTTCTTCCTCTTCCTGCAGGGGAAAGAGTTGGATTAGAGTAGGGTGAGAACAGCAGTAATCATCCTTACAGGAGAAAGGGGAAACCAAGAGATCATTGTAGCTCAGGTCATTTTTCCATGATTCCCCCACCCTTCTTGTGAACAACAGGTCCATTTGCTATCTCCTGTTCCTTCCTTCTCTTTCCTTCCCTGCCATACTTGGCTTGGGAACAGGGTGAAGGAGCTGTTTGCAGCAGTACCCGCTGCAGGCGTGTGGGTGGAACCCTCTGTGGCCTGGGCCAGGGCAGGTCTTGGAGGAGACCACTGAAAGCCACCACATCTCCAGCACGGCAGGTGTGGAGTCAGATTGCAAGATGGAGAGTTGTTATACAAGCTTTGGAGAGCTAAGGGATGGACCTATGGCTGTACAGCTGGGCCGTGCTGATAACTGGGAACTGAGGGAATTGCTGGGCTGAGTGATGGATGGGTGTGAGCTGCAGACTCGCTGTGGAGAATGTACAGTAATTATCCTAGATAAGAGGGTCAGCATGAAATGTGAGGTCCTGAATAAACGAGAATCAACTTTTGATCTGAAAGGTGTCACCTAATGCAATGAGTTCACACACGGGAACAGTATGTTCAAGACTTCTCAGTCGTGCTGCAGTATGTTATTGTCACATGCTGCCCATACCTCACCTTGATGCAGCCCTACGTACCTGGAGGCAAAGAAGGCACTTCTCTCTTTCTAAAACCTGACAGAGACAGAGCTTGGTGCTGAATTAAAAGCAGCTGGGAAGCTTATAGCAAGAACTGAGGAGACATGAAGGCCTTCTCAGAGAAAAGGGCAAAAGAGAGAGTGCACTGACCTCAGGCAATTTCTATCAGTTCCCTTCTGCCCTGCCTGTATTTCACTCAGCTCTCCTAATTACTGGCCTTCTGGCCTTGCAGACCTGCAGAGTGGGAAGTACAGCAGGCAGCCCAGAGGCACTGCAGCCAGAAGAGAAACGGGAGGAGGATGTGGAAATAATTGGAAATCTCTGGGTTCCAGAAAGTCAGCAGAGAGCATGCCAGCACCCTTAAGCTAAGGAGGGCCCTGGGAGAGGGTGCAGTTTGCATATTTGGAAGGAGAGCAGGAAGCATGTGTTGATGAGACAGTGTGAAGGTCTGTGAACTGCAGGAGAGGCATTCTAGGTGGGAACCACACCCTGGCTCTAATTCCCTCATCTCATCTGGCTGCACCAGAAGCCCACACAGAAGCTTTTTCAGTCCCTCTTGCTGCCAGTCGGCTCCACACCACTTTTGGGCTCTACAAATGGACAAAATGTGGAGGAACATGGGTAGTTTGTGAGTGCTGTGTTTCAAGTGTCAGATTATAAGGCTTTGAAGTTGAAAACCTGTTTTTAAAGTGAAATTTCCTCATATTGTGAAGAACAAAGCAGCAAATTTGCTACCTGAAACTGCCTCCTATCAGTGAAATTATCAAATGCAAATGGCTTGTTGGAGTTATTCAGAGAAAAACAAATGCTTCAGAAGCAGGTTACACATTGAAAAGATTTATTTGCTCCCCGAAGAACAGTGCAGAAAAAATACAGGCATTCCCTACTCTGTGGGTTGTCATGCAGCCATGAAGCTTTTATCACCCTGGCAGTGGCAGGGACACACTCTAGGCTGAGCAGAAGGGCTTCAGCTTGCTCTTGCAGGCACTTTGCTGGAGAAGCTCCTTCTGAGCCCAAGACTCTAACAGGTTATTTCATATGGCAGTTCAACCAGTGCAAAAGGAGTGGAAATCACCCCCAGACACCCCTTCCTGGAAAGTTCTCCAAAATGAGGGACTTCCCAACTTCAGAGTACTGTCAAGACATCCAACTTCTGCATGTCCTGCCAGAAGAAATATACTGTGGGACTGTGCATGGTTACTTGGGCTACTTGTCTGTTAAAAATTAAAATCATTTCTTTAACCAGGCATTGTGATTGGAGCAGGGAGAATCAGGGAACAACATGAGCCCTCTTCCAAATTTTTGTCTCTTTTTCCTTCCTGGCTATGTAGGATGGAGGAATCCATCCTCTAGTAGTGTGTCATTGGAAAGCACTGGAAAGCATACACTAAAGTCACTCCTTGTTTCATCTCCCACCTGGAAGCTGCTCAGCAGGGAAGAGGGAAGAGGCAGCAGCTGCTGAGAGCTCTCTCAGTTTGCGTCAGGGTCTGAGGTGCAGGGAGGGGGAAAGGGTGATGTGAGGCAGCTGGGGAATGTGATGCCCTCTACATCCTTCCTGTAGTGACAGGCCTTATTCAAACACTTCAGTTTAAAAAGCTCAGAGTGCAGCTCCAGGAGAATGCTTTCAATTCATAATTAAATATGGGGCAATAGCAGATGGATAAAACAAACAAATGTGGAGGAGGATGAGGTACATACTCAAACACTCCAGAGTGTATTCTGGGAAGAAGGCATCCACTTTCCACGTGTTGCTTCCCATTCAAGGAAATCTATGGGCAGATGAACTTTGGGACCTTCTTCACTGTGCTCAGAAAAAGCATTACGTGAAGAAGCACCACT
This sequence comes from Tetrao urogallus, assembly GCF_951394365.1. Taxonomy (NCBI): domain Eukaryota; kingdom Metazoa; phylum Chordata; class Aves; order Galliformes; family Phasianidae; genus Tetrao; species Tetrao urogallus. The sequence goes on along the minus strand of NC_136815.1, from coordinate 40,236,453 downwards.
TTTTTTTTTTTTTTTTTTTTATGGAAGCAGTTCTTATGTCAGTGTGTGCTTGAAGCTCCTCCTCTCCTTCACATGAGGAAAATGAATGAGCAGCTTGGCTTTCTGGCCAGCCCTGACACTTCCCTGTCACTTTGCCAGAAGATGCAACTCACTGAGTGGAGCCCTGGCACAGCAACCTCGGCATGCATTAATGCTCTGTGGGGCTCCGTGAGTTACACTATTCAAAGCCACTTCTCTGCATGCTTTCTATGGGGCTCTTTTCTCTGCTTGGGCACTGTGCTACCACTCTGCCTGCAGCCAACCCCATTGTTTTAGTGGTATTGATAACACATAGGTTGTTCCAGCAATAGAAGCCTCCAGGCAAGCTGAGAGGCTTCTGTAAGCCCAATGGATGGGTTGCCAGGCAAAGAGCAGAAAGCTTGAGGAGTGCTTAGCATTTATTCCTGTGCTCATGTTGCAAAGAACTTCATGCAGTGTTTATAACCTGTGACAGACAGATTGCATTGATAATGCAATCGCATTGTATTGGAGAAAAAAAAATTAAGGTGAACTTCCTCTTCAATCTCATTAATCAGTACATGTTACTGGACAGAGTAGAAAAACCTGTGCAACAACAGATATCAATGAAGCAGACCTTTGTATTGAAAACTGTGTTGTAACTTCACAGGGAAATTGCACCTTTAATTTAATAGGAGAATTTTTCTTCTACTGTTTGTGCAATTACAGTTCTCTAACCTTTAGCTTGCTGTCAAAAGTGATCAGTTTCTGCCATCTGCCAGCCAGTCAGAGATGCAGTATCATACCAACAGGGAGGTAGAATGCAGAACAAAGTGAAGCCAGCTTGAGGAAATGGTAATATGGGTTTCATATCAACAGCAATAGTTTAATTCTAGAAACCCTGACAAACCACTTTTTTTTTTTTTTTTTTCCCCCAAGTTCAGTCTTGGAGCCTTGTTTTGAAAGCAGAACATTTTTTGGCATGTCTCTGCTGATTTCTTAAATGTGCCAGTGGAGGAAACATCATGCTTCTGTGTCTTCAGCTTCTTTGTAATAAGATCCAGTTAGACAACTTAAAGCATTAAAAATTCATTAGAGCATTTCAGTGTTGCACTCAATGAGACCTGCTGTTTATCAAAGCATTTCCAGCCAAACAAAATGTTGTTTAGTTGTTTTTTTTTTAGAGCATACAGTAGAACACATTTGTTCAGAATGCTTTGTATAAAATTGATTTTAAATTTATATCTAAATCATTTTCACACTTCTCTAACATAGCATTAGGCAATATTAGGTAACAGGGCAGATCTGTGAGAATACATCTCATGGCTTCATCTGCCAAAGTTTCCTTAAGGTCAAAAAGCACAAATGAATTACATCACAGTACTGGGATGGTACTCAGCAAAAGAATAAGTTAATTGCAAATGTTTAATTACTGTGTTCACCAGGAAGCATTTTTAGAGTATCCAAAAGTTTACAATTAAAAATACAGTGGCACAAATTCTGCTTTGATTTGCTACTGGTGTCTCAGAAAGATGAACTTGGGTGATCCATATAAACTATTATAGCAAAATTTATTCTGATACTCACCTCTGACAAAACTAGAAACATAAGAATCTGTGGATAAATTGAGATTGGATTCTCAAAGGCAAATGTGCCACAAGAAAATAACATGTAAGCTGAGCCGTAGGGTCAAGCCTCATTTTGAGTTCACTGCATCATGTTTAATATAGATTTCTGAAGCAGCAGGAGGTTCACTGATATTTAATTCCTGTTCAGCTAGATGGGAATTGAGCAAACCAGCTGCTGAAATACCTGATACACTTTCTCATCACCCAGAAACTTGCACAAGTTTAACTTTCAAAGCTGCTAGCACTGAAATAGGTCTGGAACTGTTCAGTATTGTTTCAGTTCTACCTTTCTGTGTGGTTATTGAGAATGCTACCTGGGAGTCTGATGTTAACTGCAGTGTTCCAGTACACTACAAATTTAGTCACTGCATTAGATTTGTACCAGCTTTCACTGAAATCTAGATTGGAGGTAACAGATAAACTAATAAATTGAATTGAGACTTACGTTGATGAAGAGAAATTGTATGAGGCTTGCCACAGCTCCTATCAATCTAAACACAGTGAGGTCAGATAGTCTAGGTTGAAGGATTATGTTATTTTTCTTAATCTACTAGAAAGGGAAATGGGCATTTAAACTTTGAAGAGCAGGGACCCATTTGAATTTTTGAGATTTCAGTATTTTAAAATTTAAATGAGAACTTAAAATATATGCTTATCTCGTGATGTAAACTTAGGACATAATGTTTCTCCAGATGTTTCTCATACATGACCCAAACAGAGAGGACTGTCAAATAACTTGATACCCAGCGTGGGAGAAAACCTTGGTTGAAATATTTTGTGAGCTGTGAATCCTTTAAGACAAGTGATCTAAAGTCATTATTTTTCAAGGAAAGTCTGAAAAGACCCTATAGGCCTATGAAGACATGCATTATATATACATATTAAATATGTCTTCTTAACCCTCCTAAGAAAGATGCATGATGACAGATTGAGTACAAGTTTCAGTAGTATGATTTATCCCCAGCAGAACATGCTCAGCACTTTACATTATTTTTTTGCTTCCAGAAAGTTATTTTCATCAAAAGTACAAAAGCTTCCAAAGCTTCCTTTTCTTAAAGGAAGATGTGCCTGACCTTATCTTCTGTAATTGCCTCTATTTTGGCTAACGTTCTTTTTACATAGGAATGCAAGCATAATTAAATGCTGACAGCAAGAGGTGTCTTTGTGTGGAATCTGAAGGAAAATCTTATAGCTATGTAGTTAAAAACGCTTATAAAAATAAAAAAGAGAAGTTGCTCCCTCACACACTGGGCAGTGCTGGTAAAGGAGGGTTATAATGTCCTGAAGTGGAGGTATGTAAACAAAGAGGTGGCAGTGTTAGGTCTGTGGTGAGCTAAACTTGACAGCAACATATACAGCGTAAAGAAGCCTTCTAAACAAAATCTCCAGCTGATCAGTGGAGCCGACCCACCACAGGCCTGCAGAGCTGCAGAGAAAGAGAGATGCATTTCTAGGGGATGTGTTCCCAGCAGTAGGGAGGACGGGGCACACCTTGAGGGGTGACGTTCAGTCACAGAGCTGTGAGCAGGTGTGACCCCAAAGGCCCAGGAGCTGTGAGGGGTGGCACATCAAAGGGTTGTTAGTGGCGCCAGCGCTTTCACTGTCCCAAATGCCAGAAAAGTGGGAAGCAGATCCATTAAGAAGTTAATTTAGCAAAAGATTAGGCTTTGTCTGTTAGGCAAAAAAAAAAAGAGCAAATAGAATCCTGAACCTACTAAAAGAGTGTTGCAGCTGATTTAATGAAAGCTAAAATATTAGATTATTGACTGTGATGATTATTGACTGTACCTTTGGCTAGACTTTTCTAGGCAGCGCTGTTTGTGTGGCGTTTGGGAACACAGAGAGGGACACCTTAAGCTTTGCCTTTGCTCTCATTTGAGTTCTTAGTCACTGATGCCAATGCTTTTGAGTCTTTTCATGCTAGGCATTTCAATTCATATTCCAGTTTGCAAAGAAAAGATCTCATTTTCCGAAGCACTGAGAGACCTGCTGACAAACAGCTGTTCAAGGATCAAGTGGTTGTTGTGTTGACATGATTGCATGCCAATAGATGTGATCTCCTCTGCTGCAAAAGGAGTTGTCCATAAAGAGGCCAGTTTGTTCCAGACTCTATTCCAGAAAGTGAGTAGGTGCACTGAAGCAGTGCTGAGCTGAAGTGATGAAGATGTTTTGCTACATGTCTTTAGAGAGGAGTTCTAATGTGACATTGAGACCTGTCTACACTGAGGCATCTGCACTGGAGAATCTAGCTTGTTTCACACATTTAAAAACATAAATCTCACTCCTGAATTAACTGTGGTGTCCTGAGAAGTAGAATGCATGGAAGTCTTCCAAGCATCGCTAAAACCTAGTTGCTGTTGCTCAGCAGCAATAGCTTATTAGATTGACACTTGGATCAAAACAGAAGACATATAAACTGTTTTCTGCAAATTCTTAGCTTATGACATTTTATATTTTTTTTTCCAGTTGCATTTATACCTATTAAATAGCAAAGTATTTAACAGCATATTTTATGTCACTGCCTTTATTTGGACTGTAGTGCCATGGAGTAAATTCAAGAGACTACACAAGTTTATCCTGTCTTTGTAGTTGACTGATGGCAGTAATTTGTCACTGTTTCCATCGCTGACCACATGATTAAGATCAGAGTCAAGAACTCGGCTGTACAGATCTCAACCACTGGGACCACTGCTGTGCACTGAGATAACCAAAAAAGGTAGAGACTGAAAGAAGACAGAATAATTTGAAATTAATCAAGATGTAACAAGTCCCTTTTGTAGATTGTGGTTGGGAATTCTCAGCTGAGCTAAGTGTGCCAATGGCTGAATCACGGTTGCTGGCCTGTTCCCTCCGTGACCTAATGCTGCTCTCTTCTCACAGCTGCTGAGTTGTAGATAAATTCTCTGCAGCCCGAAACTTTGGGTTGCCTGAGGTTAGCAGAGCACTGACGGTTTGCACCAGTTGACAAGCTGTCCCTGGGTGCCTGAGTCCTACAGATCGTGTTCCTTTCTAATGAGCAAGCCATTTGGGGGAGCAGTGAGGGCTGTGATCTGAGGATACCGGGCTGAGACCTTGCTGCAGCCTGGCAGGCGAGGAGAGCCGAGGCCCAAACACTGGCTCCTTTGGTAGCAGCAAGCACATTTCCTGATTGCAGCACTGTGGATGTAACTTGAAAAGAATTTTGAATGAGCCTGTGGCGGAATAAGCTAGTTAGTGAGATCATGGGAGAGATTTTTTTTCCTTGATGATCAACTGTTGTCTTGTCTGGTGGTAATATATACACGACAGCCACAAGTAGTGAAACAGCTTATCATCACCAGCATTCACTGAATCCCAGGCTCTTCCATGGGCCAACGAAGTGCAAAGGCCGTACTGCAGTTCAGCAGAATAATAGGCAAGCTGAAAGGAAACCATTGTTTCTCTCTTCCCACTTGGGTTTTGCAGTGTTTCTGAAAACATTTTTAGCTCTCTGTAGAGTATTTCAGTAAATCCCTAGAGAGCAATAAAAAAAAATCAAGGAAAAGATAGGAGTTTTTCAGTCAGGATAGCTGCTCTTGGTAGGAAGCTCTGCTTCTGATTAACATGCCAAGAAAGTACCTGGGTTGAAAGAGAATTTTACTAGACACGTTTAAAGGAAACTGTTTAGAAAAATGTCATGTATTGACCTCTACGATCTGCAGAATCAGTATTTCCTTCCAGTTCATTCAGAGGTTTTCTTCCTTACTTCTCTGTCGTGCACTAAGCAGCAATAATAATAATAGCAATAATTCCAGTACTGTAACACTCTCTACTTCAAAGCACTTCACAAACACTGGACTAGATTCAGTCTGGTCTTCTACTGATATAAATGTTGTGCAAAATCCTGGCTCCCTTATAGTGAATGGCAAATTTCCCACTGACTTCAATGGGGCTGAGATTTCACTCACTCCCTGTCAAAGGATCTGGGCAAAGCAAACCTTCTGAAAGAGGTGAATGTGATAGCTGAAAGGAGATGAAACCTCTCTTCATTGCAAGGGAACACATAATTTCTCAAAATGGAGGATGGGAACATCCAAATGGTAAGGGGTTGACAGAAGAAAGAAAGCCTAACCTATTCACTCCCATGATGCTTCCCTTCCATGTTTCTGTTTGCCTAGGTTACGTGCTAGTGTCTGCTTTTGTTCTGCCCTTTATAATTTATAAGTTCCTCACATTCCTAAAAATATGATATAGAAAAATAGTTGCCTGACCCACTAGCTTGGCTGATAAGTCATTTTGGCATACATGGAAAAGATTTAGTTTTGTAGTATTTCCCTAAACATTGCCACTTGTTCACATCATGTGTTTATGCCCCTTGAAACAGGAGCAAAGCATCTGGGAGTGAAACTGGTTCATTTGCATGCTAAAATGTGTTTTACTTTTTAACACTTAAAGCACTGTAATTTTCTTGAATACTTTTAGTCCTTCTTTTAAATATCTGTGAGTGAAGATGTTTTTATAGTATTTGGGGGCCAAAAAAGTTGTATATTTCATTGAAGTATATTTAGAGATTGCAAAACATTAAGTGCTTATTTTTTATGAGTAAGTACTGCTTTTAATGATCCATAATCACAAAGAAATTACTAACCTTGAGTAAGGCTGAAAAGATGCTATAGCGCTGAATACCAAAATTGAACAATGAGGAAGATATGAAGAATATGCTTTAAAAATGAGTTGAACTATCGAGTGATGTGGGCCAAGCAATTTTCACTCTTTATGATCATGGCTCTGCATCTGAAATCCCTCTTCAAGTGAGAACCTGAATCATGGGGCCATCTGCCTTTGCTTCTGACTGCCCCACCTGAGCCTTTCTACCCTCCTGGGCATACAAACCCATCTGTCTAATAGAGTCCGTTACCTGAGCCTCTCTCTTTTTCTGCTTCCACTTAGTTCCTCATAATTGTGCCAAAAAGAAGTCCTGACATCTTGGACCTGGTTTTTTTTTTTTTGTTTTTTTTTGTTTTTTTCTTTTTCTTTTTCTTTTTCCCTGTTCTTCAGTGTGTGTATCTTTTTTACATGGAAGAATGCTGAGAGGTAGTTCACTGTGTAAAAATGTGATGAAAACTGAAGGAGGACTTCAGGTTTTGGCCAGTTTGTCTATCTTTTTGCTACGTATAAGGCTTTATGGCACAGTCAGGAAGGAATGTGGAAACAGCTGAAAATAAGCTGCTCTTCTCCTCCTAAGGACTAAATACATCATTTCTTAGTGTACTTTGGAAAAGCTGCTTTCCAAATTGGAGCTTCACAGACATTACTGTGGCCTTGTATTTGCCTTCTGTGCCTCATCACTAGGAGCAGCTGAACTAGTTTAAATTCTCAGCAGCAATGAGAAATTCACCAGAGACAATAAATCATAGACATCATGAACTTCTGACTGGTGTGAAGTCATTCAGAAATATATTTCCCAGCAGATCTCTGAAGTCTGCGGAATTCCCATCAGGTGATTAATCCTCTGTCAGGGTGCAAAATGTATTGTAATACAGAAAGAGGAGGAAATACAGCAGATAAGGAATGCAACATCGACTGTGCTTTCAAAGTCTTTGGGTGATACAAATAGATTGCAATCAGTTGCAATATCTTGCATAGGATGCCTTTTAAAAATCGTAACTTGTGACTATCTTCTTCTGAAACACCACGAGAGAGGTGATAAAATAGTCTGAAGTATAGATATGTGAACACAGGTAGGTGTGTGTAGCTGTAAAGTGTGAAGTAAAAGCCCTGAGTAGCTCTCCTGCTTGGGCTTCCCCATTACCTAAGCCTGGGCTTCTCCATTACTTGTTGCTTAAAAGGGGTCTAGAATAGATTTGAAGCTATGTCTTACAGTGACTGCTATCATTGCTGCTCTCTGAGCTGGCTTGGTGTCATAGGAAAAATTGGCAGCAGTGGATATTAGCAGATGTCTGAAGACTGCAAGTCCATGGGTGAAAGTGGAGAGGTGCACATGTGTATAAGCCTGGGAGGAGAAGACGACTCAAAAGAAGAGGATATATACAAGATAAATACAAGAGAGCGTTTTGGTGGCATTGTGGTTAATGCTGCACTTTTTCTGTTATGTAGCTTGAATACATTTTGACTGAAATCAGGAATCTAAAAGAAAAGCACTGCTGCTCTTAATCTTTTTTTCCAGAAGAGCTCTGATGTTGCAGTGACTACATTGTGACCTGACTTGTGGTATTGGAATGGGTAGGTGGTGGTAACGATGTTCACTGGGGAAGGATGATCAAAATACTGTGTGGCTCAAAGAAGCAAGGGCCAGCTTTTGGCTTCAATCCTTATCACCTCTTGAACTGCTAAAAGAAACAGCGTGCTATGCAGTGAGTGCTGACATACTGTTAAAGGCATTGCACAGACTGGATGGCTCTCATTCACACCTGTGCAATTTTGAATTTGGTCCCGTAAGTCAGACCATACTCTAGTGGAACTGAGCTTGGTTTCTCATGAATGGTCACTGAGATTGGCGGTGGCGGCGGGTGAGCTGCTATCAGGAAATGGGGCATGTGTTCCTCTCCTCTGATCTGTGGCTAAGTGCTAGTCCTGGCCTGACAGATGTTACAGTGCCTCTGAGTAAGCAGGGAAATTATATACAAAAGTTTCCTATTACGGCTGGAATAAACAATTTCTTAACTTTTGTGTATGCCTGTCTCTCAAGGAGGCACAGTGCTCTCACTCTGTAGTAACGCTGATTAATTGCCACAGTATTATGGATCCCAGCTCGCCGGGAACCCATGAGAAACTCCTCTTCATACTGCTATGCTGACTTCTCAGAAAAGGTTTAAGTGCTTCATGAGCATAAATTAATTCAGCCAAACAGTGTTTCTGTGATGTGGGAAAATCTGTGATGCTGAGCTGACATCACTCACTTGACTTGCTTAATGTTATAAACTGAATCAGTGACGGAGATAAGAACCAAACTCAGGATCCCTTTTTCTGACCCCCTTGCTCTGTATGATAAAAGCAGACAAAGCAAAGTCCCAGTGCTCAATAGAATAAGTTGCTGTTTTGTGGCTGCTGCGTAATAGTACACAATCAATTCCTTTGAATTCCTCCCACCCCTTTAAAAATAGCTTTGAGGAGAGGGAAATGCTCAAAAAAAACCCACTTTTGTAAATGTAACCCAGGTATTTTTATGATTCTAATTTTTGTTTTCCAACAGTGGTTGGCTGCATTTGTCATCCAGAATGTATATTCTGAGGTGGCTGAGCTACCTGACTCCTCTTTGGGTTTGCTTCCCTCTGTTGTCAGCAGACAGGTGTGTGCCCGGGTGCTTCCTGAGGCTGATTCAGAGCTGAAGTCGAAATCAGGTGCTCAGATCTGAGCCGTCTGCCTGAAGCCCTGACAAACTCTTGCTCCCTGATTGCAGCAGGTGGAGCTGGGGTTCATCTGTCAGTACCACGTAAAAGAAGCACAAAACGTATGTCACAGAAAAGACTGAGAAGTGATGATGCCTGTGATGTGCTTGTAGGTCTGTAGGATTCCAGTAATATATGTTTGTTTTTGAGGACTGATTAAAATAATCACTTTTGCATTAATAATGGAGCAACTGGTTATCTCCTCCCCTTCCTCCCCCCCCCAACCATAAGAAACCTGCTGTCAGACAGTAAATCTGACAGTAAACTTGCCAGTCAGGGAGACTGAATGCATGTGAACATTATCTGAGGTATCTTCAAAATCTTTTCTACGTACAAGACAATGACATTTCTCGGTGCAAGTTCAAACATGACTTTCTTGTGTTGCAAAGAACTGTCAAAATGAATAACAGGTGCAGTGAAAGCACTACTTTCCCAAACTATTCAAATGAGCATCACCTTAAATAAACAGAACCTGGCTGAGGGTTACATGAAAGATTTGTCATAGCACGAAGTAATATTTGAATGATAATATCTCTAAATTTATTCATTATTTAAAGTTGCTCTTTTAAATAGAGCTAGAGAAGTCTTTCCCAGGTAACCTCTGAGATAAAATTATCAGTCTCTGGCTCTCATCTTCATTGCATCCTGCTGTAAATGGTACCTTTGCACATGGTATCTCCTACCAGTGGTGATTGCAGTAACTCTTTGGCTCCCAGCAGAAGTAGCTGGGGGTGTGGTAAAGCCAGGATGCAGCAAACATGATTCATACCAAAAACCTCAGACCTTGGACTGGTTGTATGGGATTCCCACGTTTATTATGTGGGAAAGTGTTGAACATATTGTATAAATTATACAATGGAGCTGAAAGATTGGGATTTCCCTGTGTTAGTCAGTTGGTTACTACACGAGATTTAGACCATCATTAGAAGAAAATAAAAGTCTTTGCTATTATACAGAGCAAGGCATCATTCAGAACACCTTGTAATTAAGAGAGTCTCAGAGAAATTAGAAAGTCATGCTGAAATTGGTGCAATAACTGATACGCTTTTGCAGACAACCACAAACTCTGTAATGAATTTGCTTGAGATATATATATACACATATATTGCTTGAAAGCAAGTTCTCTCCAGTACATCAGTTATACTGATAGAAGACATGAAGATGTGATGACCTTTTTTTTTTTTTTTTTTTAGTAGTATCCAAAGCATTTGGGGCATCTTTGTGAGTATTTTTTAGTCATTTGCTAAAGGTGCAATTTGGAGGAATCCAGATTCCTCACACTGCCAGTACAGGGGAAGCACGTGCAATTCAGAGAAGCCAAGCTAAATGCCTAAAGGAGCTTGAATGCTACAGTGTGAATATCACCTGTCTTTCCACTTTGAACCTTATTTTTCAGTAATTCATAGTTTTACTGTAAGATTTTTCTTGGATCTTAGACTTTGCGCACATGAAGTCAAAGAGGCTTGTAACAGCCACCAATTTGTAACAGCTGAGGATCTGGCCCAGGATCTGTAATTTTGTTTTTAATAGCTATTTGGAAGAGATTATTTTACAACTTGTTCTAATATGTACATTCCCAGTAGACTGCTCAGGTAATTACTTGGGCTGCAGTTCAAATATTCCACAGTTTAAATATACTTGCAGAAAAAGATATTTTCCTGTGTACAGGGGATATAAAACAGTCATTTTGGGGGGGCATGTTTAGTTGTTCCTTTGCAAACAAATCCATGGTTTTAGGTGTGCAAATAAGTGAACGCACGAATATTTTCCATGTGTACTGAGGGATGCATTTGGAAAATCACACCTTTTACAAAGCAAAGTTTGGTATATGGAAACACACTATGTCATACAGAGTATGAAGAAGTGATCATGAAAAAACTATGACATTGGAGAAGGATATTATGCCATCCTGAGTGCTGGTGACTTTCTCATTAGTGCATGTGAAAGGTATTACTTGTCTACTTGTGGCTTTCTCTTGTGTTCCCAACGCATTACTTTAAACACCTGTTCTATATTTTTATATTATATACCTGCATGCTTAAAACTAAAAAAAAAACCAACGGTGAATTAAAACAATGCTTTAAACAAGGGATTCAAGGCTGATAATTTGGTGCTTTAAAGCTCCCTCCTGCATAACCTATGTGAAATTACACTGCACAGGGCATGGCAGATGAACAGGACAGCCTCACAAGTCAGTTTTCCCAGGTTAGAGTCCTGACACACTGCCTCCATTTCTGTTGTGAAATGTATTTGCTGGGTGTATTTCTCAGCCCTGCTTCTGATTTCCCATGGAACCCTGCCCTTTATATTAGAGGTGAATAATTAGATCACTGGGTTTAATGTTATTATGCAGCTTGCCAAGGTTCTGTATGCTATCACTTGCTAGAAGGTGTTCTCGGTCACCTGAAGGATTGAGGCAGGACTGAGTCTTTATTTTCCCTTGGGAATCAACCTCAGGGTGGCGTCACTCAGTCAATGCATGACTTTCCTTTCAGCGTTTAACAAGCCTCACCAAAGCCTAAATGGCGTATTGTAAAACCAGACCTGCAAAGTCTCACACACCTTACAAACGAGTCCCACTCCTTTCTGCTCAAGGAAAAATTGAAACAAAGAAAAAAAAAAAAAAGTTCTCGCCTAAAGGGATTTCTCAGTGCTATGAGGAAAAAAATCAACTCAAACAAATAATCTTTCTCATACCAAGAGATTCGGTGACATTAGCTTTTGCTTGAACCATAGCAGCTTCGGTGGCAGTGATTAACTGTGGCTCGGCAGGCTAAGCCCTGTCTGAGAAGTTGTGTGTTTAAGAGGAAGGACTCAGTGGATAACAGACTATTGGCCTGCTAGCAGATTCAGAGGGGAAAAAAAAAAAAAAAAAAAAAAGATTTTTTTTCCTATTTGAGAAATGAAGTGAATTTCAAAGTACAGCTTTCCTTTAATCCAGGAAACAAAATGCTTTTCTGTGAAATGCTGCTGAGACACTTAAATGGTTAAAATGTATTCATATTTAAAAATGCATTAAGATATCCTTTTTTTTTTTTTTTTTTTTTTTTTCTGTGCACAAAATAAATGGGTAAAACAGCTCCACATTTCAACTTGTGTTTCTGCAACCCTATTCTGAGAAAGGACAATTGCTGCAAATTTTTTCTAGCTCCATTTAGAATGACCTGAATTTAATGCTGTCTAGGAGGGCAAGTTGGAAATAGATTTCTTGTACGTTTTGTGCTTCTACATGCTATAGGGCACATATGAGCGCTCTGAAGAGAAGATTAAACTGGCACTGAAAAAATTCAATGTGATATCAGGAGCATCTTTGAAGTGAATGAATGTTCCAAGTTACAATACCAGAGCTTTGTCTTTATTCCACCTGCACATTCATTTAATCTAAATATACTATAATGAATATCCTCCTGACCTGAAATATTTCACCTCTAAGAACACTTTGCAAATACAGCATTACCTTTTCATTTCACACACTTAAAACTTTTCTCTTTAATTGGGTCATCTCCTCTATTCCCTTACCCCCACAATCTGCATGGGGGTACCCACTTTTACAATAATAGGACACATAATTAGCCATTAACATGCTGAGGGGTAATGAGTAGGTATAACCTTATTACCCTAATGGAAGTTACAGGTGTAACCTGTAAGCAGCCGTAGGCTCCCAAAGAGTGCAAGGGAGTTACTGCTATCTTTAAATAAAAGTTAAATAATGAATAAATGATTCATATCTCATTTCACTTAACTTGGCATTCCAGAAAGCTTTATGACTTTGGCTGAGATGACTCTTTGCTGCAAGCAAAAGGCCAGGAGGTTTGTCCCACCTGAAATTTCTACCAGAGCAGCTGCTGCCGTTGGTAGACTTCCTATGAGAGCCATGGACTGTCTTCCCTCAGATGTTGTACCTTTTTCATCTTATTTCGCTATAATTTTATTCAAAAATAAGATTTGGAAAAATTCCTATTCCAGAATTGTGTGGAAACTTCTTGCTGTGCTTTAATGCACTAGCAAATGTAGGCAGATGCGACTTTTTGTGAAATATTATGTCTATAGTGTGCAGTGCCACGCTTAGTTGCTGTGATCCCAGAGACCTCTTCTCTGTACTCTGGTTTGATTCGGAGCCAGCGCTTTCTCTGGCATTACACTGCAATTATTTATATCCACAAATGTGAGTGTTAATGAAAAGCTGTTCATTTGCAATTGCAATTGGCTAGTGTGCTTCTAAATGAGAGTGACTTCAGACACAAACAGTACATATAGAAGGTACTTAGTCATATTTGAGGATATTTTTTGACAGATAACCTTTCATTCTTGCTTTAAAAGAAATTATTTGCAGATCCTAAAATAATTTGATTGCATTCATTGACCAGAATGTTTCTGTGGGATAGCCAAAGACACAATATTTTTAAATGTTCATTAAGTTCCATTAATAAATTAAATCCATTTATTAACATATTCTTGAGTAAGATGTTTCCCTTACATTACAAAGGGATTCTTAGTCCTGCATTTCTTTTCTTAGAATGCCTCAGAGCTTTATTTTTCCTTTTTATTAAATGCTACTTCATTGGCCATTAGAATTTTTATCATGAAAGTGCTCTGCAGTTACCAGGTTTATTCAATAGCGTCTCACTTTTTCTGAAGAAGCTGTGCATAATGCAGCATGCTAGACCTTTGATGTTCTCCAGAAAATGAATAGTGACTGGAGGGCAACTCATTTAGCTACGGGTGTCGTGGGAGAAAAGTCCTCTGCTGTCTGCTACCACCTGGGAACCTGCTTCTTCCCTCTGTCTGCCTTCTCAGCATGTTTCACCTGCCTCGTTGCCAATGCCTCTCGCTCCAGAGAGCCACGGAGCAGCAGATAGGAGGTGGAGCCGAGAGCAGAGCTGGAGGCTTGCTGGCAGGATTCTCTCAATTGCTCCAAGCTGGCAAGGGGTGAGCGTGAAGCAGGTGAAAGGGTGTAGCCACTTAAAGGGAAACAGAAGGGACGGGTGGAGAATAAGAGTGGGAGAAGGGAAGAAGACAGTTGATTTATTAGGGATGGTTAGGAGATGGTATTCAAAAGAATATTCTTCTGCCTTTGAGCTTTATTGCTTCATGATAAAGATAGCCACCCTTGATTTCCTTAGAGCTGTCTGACATCCCAGCTAAAGATTGCCAGAGATTTCTGCCCAGGCAGGGACTGATAGACTGACTCCTCTTTCCCAGACCTACTTTGCTGTATATTTTGTTCTGTCCTCAAATGTAATGTCTCTAGGCTCTGCAAAGTGACATTTCTTTCTGTCACTCATTTATTATTAAATTGTTATTTACATATATATATATATTTACGAATGTACATATAACTCTGTCTCTTACTCTAGTATGTAATTGGTGTCCCTATTTTATGACTAAAGAAGCAGAAAAATTAAAAGCTGTGTTTTCAGATGTGAGCTCTATTTTTGAACAGCTAGATTTCCATTCAGATTCAGGACACATGGAGAGGTGTGAGGTACCTTGATGTCAATGGAGGTTTTGCAATTAATACAGGAATATAAGATTGAAAGATACCTGTGTGTCATCTGCCGTCACAAGCAACCACGCAACAGAACATCTTTCATGAACCCATTTGACTCCGTCTGAGAGTTATGTTCATATTTCTGTGTTTTCTTTTGAAAGGTTGTACTAGAACATTCCCCCTTTACTAGAAGTAAAGTCTTGCCTTAGTTCTAGCATGGCATTAACTTCAGAGGGATTATAACTTTTCTTCTATGTTATCATCTTCAGAGTGGATTAGCACTTGAAGCTTCCATGATCAACATTTACAGTGGGCTTGTTTCCGGAGCTGACAAAATCAGAATCAAATCCACCACATTCATAATCAATGATTTGAACTGGAAAGTGTTCCAATCAAGAGTGATCCCTGTTATAATGTTTATTGCATTACTGATGTCTCTTATGCATTTAAACAGATTTAAACCCTAAGATTATAGTTTCAAAATGGAGAGACATCATGCATATGTAATTTTGACCAGTGAGAACTCACGCTATTGACATTATCATTCAGTAAAATTTGCTGAGCTGTGGGAGATGAATGCGTTGTGCAATGCATGAGAATTATCTCTTACTAATTAATCCCTCACACACTAATGTAGCTCTTTGTTTGAAATCTCATGAGAAATATTATTTCAAGGATGACTGGAAGGAGTACACCTGTCCTTGGGACTGCCTCAGTGTTTCATCCAGTCTTTTTTTTTTTTTTTTTTTTTTAAGTTAAAACCTACACCAATTTTTTCTCTCTTCTCTTCTCTTCTCTTCTCTTCTCTTCTCTCTCTTCTCTTCTCTTCTCTTCTCTTCTCTTCTCTTCTCTTCTCTTCTCTTCTCTTCTCTTCTCTTCTCTTCTCTTCTCTTCTCTTCTCTTCTCTTCTCTTCTCTTCTCTTCTCTCCCCTCCCCTTCCTCACTCTCCCCTCCCCCTTCTGCCCCCTTCCGCCCCCTTCCGCCCCCTCCCCCTTCCTTTTCTTCTTTTTTTTTGCTGTAATCTGAAATTGTTGTGACACACACAAAAAAGTCTCCCCCCCCCCCCAGCTAAAAATAATGCTAATTAACTTTTCTAGAAGCCTGGTCCTGGTTTGCCTCCCTTGGCTTTCTTCCTCTGTGGATGGAGTAAAGTGCTGTTTTTGCAGTCTCAGCAGATTTAGGCACTGCCTCAGGTTCAGCTTATTCTTTTTTACAGTTCATTTTTAATTGTATCTGTTGTTTAATATTAACAACTCCAGAAATGAGCTATTATTGGGTCTGATCAAGAAAAAAGCTTGATGCAGCTAAGTCATTTATTTCTATGCATTAGTGTTTGCAGTCACAGAATCATAGAATTGCTCAGGTTGGAAAAGAGCTTAAAGATCATCAAGTCCAATCACAACCTAACCGTATTTCCCTCTCTGCAGCAAGAAGCATCAGGACAGAGAATATCCATTAACGTATTTCAATTAAAGGAAGTTTTTATTCTTTTTCATTTAGAGTTATTTGCATATTTTTAGACAAGGTATATAGAAAAGTCAAATCTTCAGTCTATTGCCCAATTACTTATTACTACTATGATAAGGAAGCTTGTCTCCAAGCTTCAGTCAAAAGAAACTTGATCTACACTCCTTTTTCCACCAACGTTTCTCCTTAATAATAACCCTGTTTTTTTGGTTTTTTTTTTTAATCCAGCCATGTCTTTGATAAATGATATGGCCCAGAACAGACAGGACTGTCTCTAAAGCCATCTAACTGCATTTCCTGTTCAGAGATTTTTCCTCAAACTTAGGATTCAGCTTTGCAAGTTCCTTCTTATCTGATGGGAACTAGGTCCTTTCCTGGAGACAGACAGTCATTCAAGGAGCTGGTCCACAATCAGAATGGTTGTCTTAGGTCCTGGTGTGTGATCATCCAAATGAGCATCACTTAGTTTTATTTTCCTGTCAAATGATCCAGCTAGCTGTAGCTTTCCCTTAAGAAAATTACCACTTTTCTCTTCAGTCTTTATTATATTTCATTATAGATGCAAAAGAGTACAGTGTTAAACAGCTGACTAGTTTTTTAATTAGTAAAGCTGACAGTGGTATATACAGTGCAACCTATTAATAAAAGGACTCTGGAAAAGTTAATTTAGTTAAGAGCAATACGCAAAACAAAAATTAAGAAAAACAAAGCAAACAACATATCCAGTGGGTGTAGATCTGCTTATCTTTGAGAACCTTGGGATTGTTCACCCGAGTGTCTTTCAGCATATCTATGAGATATGATTTCGTTTTTATTATCATAATTACTGAAAAGGGAAGCCAAAGTATAGAGAAGCATGGCCTCAGATTTTCAAAATGGCCTCTAGCTTTTGATCACACAGTTCACTTGCTTTGGCCATATAAGGCTTGATTACCAGTATTTCTGCATAAATCCAGTCTAAAATATGGGGAAGAGGAAGGGAAATAACAGAGCTTTGCAAAATTTTATTTTTTTTTCTAAAAAATTACTGAATCAGCATATGAAACTTCTATCTCTCAAAAATATCAAAGTAGGACTTTAATGTATTAAGATTAGTGCAGTATGTTCAGTATCCCTAATTTTTTATTTACTTCAGTTTGTTATTTCTTCCATTGATTTTGGGAAACTTGGCTGTGGATTTTTTTTCCATCCAAAATAACTGTTTGCATCAATCTTTCTTCTACAGTAATACGTATTGTATTTTCAAGAACGTTAGCAGTTTCTCTTTGAACAATAGGAAGACTGTGTCTTAGAAAGCTCTGGAAAGGATTTAAAGGTCAAAGAAGACAAGTCACTCAACATGAGTTCCCAGTGAGATGTTCTGGGAAAAGACTGATGTGGTCCTTTGATATATAAGAAGGGGAGTTGTGAGTAGCATAAGGAGGTGTTTTACCTCTATCTGACACTGGGGAGATTAACACTGAGAATACTACATACTGTTCTTGTCTCTTAGCAATGCTGTCATAACTACGGTGGTCTAAAGATACGAGGAATATTTACAGGAATGGCTGCATTTTTTTTTTTTTTCAATGGATCTGCTAACATTGTTGGAAAAACGTGGAAAAACTGCTGGGCATATGGGCCCTTCTTCACATCTGCATTGGGAAAAATTGGCAGTGATACAGAAAGAGGTAATAACAAAGATTCCAAACTGGAAAAAAAAAAAAAAAAAAAAAGTCAATAGGATAAGAAAGAAACTCAGTGAATTAATGTCTTCATTACAGAGCAAATTCTGAGTGGAATTTTCAGAGCAAATTCTGCCAGTGGTTGCAAACTGGAAAATGAAAGACATACTGAGGAGGAGAGGAAAGCGAGGAAGAGAGCAAAAAATGTAAACAAATAAGAACTAAGGAACAATTGTTTAGAAAAAAAGATACATGTAACCATGCTGTATATGTGCCTGAATGTACGTGCACAGGTGCCTCCAGTAACTTTTGAACTTGTTTCTCTGCAGCCACTCTTGGCAGTGGAGGGAAAGATCTGAAAAGCAATTATATTTCTACAGGTTTCTTGAAAGCATGTGGTCAAGAGTAAGTGAAACCTTTCAGCAGAATCCTGACAGAGACCTATAATGAGCTAGCTACCATCAGGTCTATAATGTTAGTTGTCACATTAGTGAGACACAGAAGAACCACAAGGAGTTGGGAAAAAGACCTTAAAAATGTTCTGTATATGGGAAGAAACTTTAATCAGAGCTCACAGCTTGTTAGACATGGAAATCAATCAACCATGAAACACAAATCCATAGGGGACTAAGCTTTATTACTCCCAAGCCTACGTTAGTTGTGTAATACTTAGGGTGATTAGCTGTTGGGATAAACTTCCAAGAGAGAAGTGGGCTTGCCATCTTTTGAAGTCTTTGGATGTCTTTTTTGGAAGACAGCGAAACACAAGTAATTGGGTTAACAACAGGAGTAAATGAATGCAATTGTATGTCCTTTATAATAGAGAAGGGGAGGCCAGATGATCTAATGATTTCTTCTGGCCATAAAAATCTATGAAGCCCCAAATTATGGATGCAAACCACCTCAGACAAGCCTTGTGAGGAATTGGCACAATGTGATCCAGCTAATTAACTATAAAGCTGCTGCCAGACTTTTGTGTCCATCCAGGTGAAAGCATCCTAGCTCGGCTACTGCATTAACATGTTCTACTCTAACATCTTTCATTGTTGTCAGTGGAATGTTAATAGATGGCGGCAGCACAACAGGGGTGAGGACGGACAACAGGGAAAAGTTTAAGATAATGTCATCAGAACTGAGTGCTGTCACAGTATAATGGTCCCCTGCTGGTACCTAAATGCAGAGGAACTCACGGAAAATTAAACATCAAGGCATGTTCAATTGCAAAGCTGGAGATACAGATCCTATGGCAATCTCCTGTTACAATGGGCTTATTTCTACTTTACTGAATGGATGTGGAATTAGTGGACCAAAATTTGTAATATTTTTCTATGTGCCCAGAAACCAAGTATACTTTATTGTTTACTTGGGTTAGATTAAAGAGCATTTCTCTACTAAATTAAAAGTTAAATAGAGCAGACTCTAGTTCCACTATTAATTCTGATCTTTCTTACAGTCCTGACTAATTCCTAGGTCTGGGGCACTCTTGTTGTTGTCTGCAGAATATGCGTTTTACTCTGAAAGTACCTCACAGCTTAAATACGCTGGGAGCACTCCCCCAGCTGGCTACTACCACATCCTTGATAAATGGTAGCTTATTAAGATGTGGTATCTTAGTCAGTTTGGATAATGTATCCTTACAAAGACATACTGCAATGCAGGTCCAGGTATTGTGCCAGTTGTTTAATGAAAACAAACCTGGAGTTTCTCTGCAGACTTTAAAGGTAATAAGACAATTTTCCTTTCAATAAAGGATGGGCATACTTACTGTACATTACTGTGCAAACTTGTTAGGAGATGCTAAAAGAGAAGACTGAGAAAAGTGAGATTCATAGATTCCATATATTTCTGCAGTAAGAAGTTTAAGAAAAATGACTATTTTGAGAGCAAGAGCACAAGATCATCACAAGCATTGGTAAGGCTTCTTCCCAATTGGTAATATATGATACATAACAATAACTCCTTGTTATTTTTTGTTAGCTATATTACCATGTTACATTTGGATTTGGTTTTCATAAATATCTAAGCTTACAGGTATTTGGGCCTGTATTGTGGCTTGGATTCAATTATAGTTGGGATGTTATCTGACTAGGTGAAGCCTTTTAAATAAGTATAAGTAATACAGGGCAGCCACCTAGCATAAATAGTGCTGTGTGATTGCTGGCATTTCAGTGAAGCATTATTAATCCCAAAATATTGTTCAAGACTTGCCTATACTCATCCTTTAATAGATTCATCTTAAGCCAGCAATTTCATTGCACTTTTTAAAGAGGTTTCCTAAAGTTCTTTTAATAGGTTTTTGACTTCTCATTTTTAATCAGCAATGAATGATTTAATGAAGTTGTCACATGCAGGGTCACCTCTTAGGGGTAATGCAAGATTCCTTTATCTGATGTTTATTTACTCAGTTTTTCTATAAATTTTTGTGATTGGTGAGAATGCTGTGTTATTTAAAGTATAGCTTTATGCTTTCACATTTTCCAAATTTTTTTTTCTTTCTTTTTTTTTTTTTCTGAAGGGCTTTCTGATATTGTTTGGTGTCAGAAGTGGAACAGCTTGACAGAACAGTAGTCTTTCAGCATGACACATCATATGTAACCTTTCACTATTGTCCTTTGTCCAGCAACAACTGACAGAGAGAGTACCTGTGCAGCAGATGATGTTTTCCAGACACCAGTGAAAGCCTGATGCTATTTCTTAAGAATGCAGCAGCTATAGTACAAACTGAACCACCACAATTTTAAATCTATTTCTTGCACTAGTTTCCCACCTGCCTTGCTGCAGAAACAGTTGCCTCTGATATCCTCTAAATTAGCTACTAATAGCTGTAGTTCTTTCACTTGTATGACTGCTGAGAATAGAAAATGCAGTTCCCAATACAGAGGCAACACTAAAAAAAATGTTAGACTGATAGTGCTAATTACATGTGCAGAAGGATCAAAATGCTGGAGTTGAGCCTGATTCTGCCGAGGTGTACTCATTCATAAACATAAGAGTTAGCATCATGCATAATAATATTTCATATTGGAGGTAATGAGAATTATTATTCTGTTTTGTTATTCTGACACATACAGAATGCTGAACAAAGCAGGACTGGTTTGATATCAGAGGCTAAAGGTCCTTGCAAATCACTTAAAATACTGCAGTGATTTCAGTACAAAACTCTCTCAGATTTGAGAGGTGGATTTATTACATTTCCTATATGTCTTAATTTCCTCCTATCCTGTTAATATATAATGCTATCACACTATGTCAAGATATAAATGTCAAACAAAGTCATCACTTTGTCTGTACCAACTGAGTTAGTATTGCATGGAAGGCAAAGCTTAAAGTGGTAACATTAGAGCTTCAAGATTCTGGATTAATACTGTACTGAGCTCTTGGCCGTATATTTCTTTAAGTACAGTGACATTAATCCTTTTTTTCTTGGCAAAGCTGCTCTTTGAATAATTCTACTTGCCCACCTAAAATTTACTGACTTTTCATCTATGGAAAAAAAAAAAAATCATTTCGCTTTTTTCTCTCATTATGCTAAATACTTCTGTGTTCCAATCTAGAAGAAAATTGTATTTTGGTGATGGCAGAATAGTTTTGATCCAGAGATATCCTGTAAGTGGCTCCTCTCTCCTATTTTGATCATGTGGTAACATCCCTTTCACTTTAGCAGGATTGTGAGCATGCATCTAAACCTAAAATATGTGAACTGTTCTCCTGAGTTTTGTTGCAGGATCTCTGCTTACAGATAGTGCTGGTATTCTTAGAGATGAAAGAACTTCATGCTTCATTGTATCCTCTCCTTTGGATGAAAGTCACGCTACAGAAACTTAGTAATAACCATATAGAAAACCATTATTTTGGGGGGTCACGTTAGGTAGTATAAGCTCCAACAAAACTAAAAGGTCAATGAAAATTTGGAACAATGTGGAAAGTGTATTAGAGATGGGCTTGTACAATGCATAGCTGGCTTGCCAGTTCGGGAAAGCTGCATACATTTAGGAAAAATAGTAAGTGTTATTACATGTATTTCAAAATGATCATTTAACCTCCACCAAAACAAAGGAAAGAAGAAACCACCCCTGAATCCTTTTTGAAATTGGACAAATTATTCTAGCCATTCCCATCAAGAAAGCAGTGTTCTGTCTCTGCTTCAGCAGACAAAGTGCAGGAAGTTTAGAGCAAAAGCTGAGAGCTGAGACTCTGTGACATGGCTCAGTGTTGCAGCTATGGAATATCAGGCACCTCAGCAAAATGAGGGCCTTCATGAACTGCGCCAGTATTGCATTAGCTGATACAGTCGGGCCAGGTGCCAAGCTGTGAGCAGAGATTCATCCTCAGGCCTGGGCATTTGGGCATTTGAGGCTCCTGCCTAACCAGCCAGAAGAAAGCACGGTGCCCCAGAGTGGAGCAGGCAGTGGTGGCAGAAACCTTGCTGTGATGTGCCACGGGGGCAGGCAAAGAAAGTCATCGAAAAAGAACCTGAATATTGAATAATCCTGCGTTAGAGAGGAACATCATTACAGCAAGACTGGAAAAATACATATGAGAATTAAACCCGAAGTAGAAGAAAACAAAGCAAGACTGGAAAAATACATAGGAGAATTAAACCCAAAGTAGAAGAAAACAAAGCCCTGTGCTTGCACCATTTGAATGACTGAAGGAAACTCAGAGTTGGCTTTTACCTGTCATGCACAGGGACTGCTGGAGCTGGTGGCCTTAGGCCAATTTAGAAGAGATAAGAAAGCAAACAGAGACTTAAACATGAGCAGATACGACTGGGATAAATTAATCTTGGGCTCAGCTGCAGGTTGGAAGTGGGATCAGGCTCTGGATCACACAGGCTGCTCAGGAGGGTTAACGCTGGCAAGTGCCCGGGTGCCCGGGCTGCCCAGGCTGCGATGTTTTGCACTGACCGGAGCTGGGCTGGCAAGGCCGCGCCGCCTCGGCGCAGTTGGGCTGGATCACGCCTGACACGGGGAGAGAGGGAGCAGCCGCGGCTCCAGCCTGTCGGGCCGCTCGGCAGGTTGATGAATGTGCTGGGCTGTGAGCGCTCGCCACCCCGGCCAGGCCAGCCCGTCCACAATGAGTTACAGTTTCCCGGTCTCCCTCCCGGCACCTCCTCCCCCTTCCTCCTCGCTGCTGCCCGCTGCCCTGCTGCAAAGCCTGGGTCTCTCAGGGCCATGCCCGCTCGCAGCGTACTGCCAGCAAGCTGCTGCTGACCCTCTGCCTCTTGACAGCAAAACGCTTTCCTCCCTGCTTGACAGGAGCTCTAACTGGAGATGGGCAGAGCGTGCACGGAGCTGGAGGCCAGAGCGGGCAGCAGGCACCTTCCCAATGTGCTCCTTGCCCATCTGGGCTTGCTGGCAGGGGCTGCCATCTCCTGCTGCAAGTTGCCTGCTGGGAGCCGCCTGCCTGCGGTGCGCAGTGAGGAAGCGAGGCCGTCTCCCAGGGAAAACGCACGGCAGTTCTGCCGTGTTCCCACCGGCTTCTCTTTTCCTCTCCGTGCATCTGTTTTCGCTTTCTTCTCGTTTATACTTTAAAGATGATGTTCTCCCTTCCACATCCCTTCCCCCCGCAGGAAGATGAATTTCATCTGTGCCTTGAAACAGGGCAAGAACAATAAATATTTATGGGTACCAAGGGAAGGTTGAACTGTAAAGCACCACTTATCCCTGTGTCTCTCATGAAAGGAATTAGCATTGCAAAATTTACATTAGGAAAAAAAATTAAAAAGGGAAGTGTTTCTATGATATGAAAATGCTATGCCTCACGCCCACTTAAACTGGAGCAAACTACCCCTTCTCAGGACCAAATCTGGGACATGGTTTTAAAAATGTAATGACCAAATTAAAGCAAATGGCCAAAATTAAACACTCCGGTCCTCACTGAATGTGAAAGTTCAAGTATTGAAGAAATATGCGTGTAGCAAATTGCTCTGTCTATAGATTTATTTGAATGAATTCTTAGGGTGTTTTTTGAAGCAGTTTTTAGTATATTCAGAGATACTGTACAGATAGAGACACGTAAGAACATAAAAATACCGATGTACGCAGCCAAGCACAAGCAGCTTATATGCCTCTAAATCCAGAAGGGGCCATAATAACCAAGTATTCAGTATCGGTTGTTAGAAGTCCAGGCAAAGATAAAACTCCAATAAAAGTACATTCTTTTATGTTCCGTGTTAAAGGAAAAGCAACGTAAAACAAGGATTTATGTCAATGGGAGCAGGCAGAGGAATACAGGCCCTTTAATAACCTGGTGCTGCAGGAAAGGGAGCAAGCTCCAGTAAGGTTTCTCTGGCAGCAGAAAAAGCCTGAGGGAACCTGGCTCTTTCAGAGTGGGGCTGAAAGCTTGAAGCTGGGTAAGGAGCACAAGGATGCTTGGCAGATTGCCTCATTGCTGGTAAGTCTTGGTAGAGCACCTGGGCTTAAAGACCTCATTTTTAATTTATTCAGCATCTCTGTCAAAGTCAGTTTTGGAGTGTGCTTTGAGTGACCTTTAGCCTCCGGCTTTTCTTTGAAAGGGTGATTTGCTATGGCCTTCTCGCCAAAATCAGGTTATGGTTGTCTTCAGTACAAGCAAGATCATGTTCTAAAATTCTCCATTCTATAGAGCAGCAATGGCTGGTTTAAGTGGTCTGGAATACTTAGTACATGCAAGGGAAGTAAAAAAGGCTTTCACTTTTCATGTTGATATCCCAGCATAGTAATACAGTGCTACTAGTAATTAAGTATTTTGTATCTTAGTGAACTTGGGCTGGTGAATCCTGACAGAAGATTGAGAGTGAAACTTGAATTTTCTCTGACTGGGACTAAAAAGTTTCTTTTTTTGATGCTTCCTCAGAGGAGGTAGAATTGGAACAAATTTCAGTTATTCAGTAAATTGTACCCTCTTTTTATTAATCATTTTCATCCATATTAAGTATTCCCAAAAGCTTTTTACTATGCTCATGTATTTTAAATGCGTCTAGATGCTGTTTTCTGGCTTCTTTATAAAGCCAACTGAGTAGAAACAGATATGGAATAAGTCAAATTTCATTGTCTTAATATGAGATCAATAGCGCTATTTGCAAAGCTGGATGAGTCATGAGGATTTGCTGGCAAGAATGGGAGCTCAATAACACCATTCTAAAAAATGTGGAGTGACAAGGTTTCTTTGTTTCTTAACTATTCTCCCAGAGACAATCAGAGCTGTCATTGGTTTAATAGGATTACTAAATTTGCTTTCCTCCTGAATAAAGGGACTACTGGTAACATACGCTCTTACATAGTCTGTAAATCTTCTGGAGGATGGAAGAGGATGTATTTTTGTCTTTTTCATTATTTTTGTCTTGACTTCTTCATTTTTATCCAGGTGATTTCGTTGTGTACAAGAAGGCTGTGGGGTGACCTAATTGCAGCCTTTCAGTACCTAAAGGGAGCCTACAAACAGGAGAGGAGTCAACTCTTTGAAAGGGTAAACAACAGCAGGACAATGGGAAATGATTCTAAGTTGAAGGAGGGAAGATTTAGGCTGGATGTCAGGGGGAAGTTCTTTACAGAGAGAGTGGTGAGGTGCTGGAACAGGCTGCCCAGAGAGGTTGTGGATGCCTCATCCCTGGAGATATTCAAGGCCGGGTTGGATAGGGCCCTGAGTAGCCTGGTCTAGTATTAAATGGGGAGGTTGGTGCCCCTGCCTGTGGTGGGGGGGGTTGGAGATTCATGATCCTTGAGGTCCCTTCCAACCCAGACCATTCTGTGATTCTGTAATTGGCTTTAATGAGGCTTATGAAGAGGAGCTTCTGGAAGTTCACTTCATGATAGGGAGATTAAGTCAATATGGATGTAAATAAGAATCATAAATGTCTAAAAACCTTCAGACTGCCTGTCCTGCAAAATATATTTTTAGAGTATTATGAAGGCTGTAATCAATCCTTCATTAGTAAAAGTTTGTTCTTAGAAAGCTCCTGATTGTCTGTTGGTACATTTAATTGCAGTTTTCCTAAATTCAGAGCAGGAATTTCTTAAATTTCTCTTACAAGTTTTGCTTTACTTTGTTTACCTAAATAATGTCCATATGAATTTTCAACAGCTTCAGGGTAGCTTAGGAGACTGTTGTATGAAGAGATCAATTTCAGAGGTGATATTTCCAAATCCAGCATCAGAGTTAGGAAAGGATCTGACCAAAGCTATGGAGGTATGGTCTACCAACCTCCACCTGCCTATTGATGCTATTTAAATGCATACGTGTCATGGCAGAAGTTTTGGGTTATTTGTGTGAGTGAGAATAAACCCATTACATGATGTATCTTGTCTAAATGATTTATCTGAGCTCAGTATTAGCTGTTAGCCTGTAAATGAAATGGGACAAGGTCTTCGTTGTTCTGCCACGCTTTTGCACTGTGGCTGTGTTCACCCAAGTTGCTGTGACCTTGTTCTGCATAACTAAACAAGAGATACTGGTCAGATGTTCACAAAATGGAACAGTTTATATAGCACATAGAAGCTCTTCCCAAAAGTCTTTCCTTTGGTGTAAAATGACTTCGAGGAAGAATGTAAGGAAATGCCAAGCTCTTCCTACGATATAATACTTTCAGATAATCTCTGTGCTGTCATTACCAATCCCAGGCTCTCCCAGACTTTGGAGGTTAGCTGTGTATAAAAATTTAGCTTTAACTATCTCCAAATATTCCAATGCTATCTTAAACAGTGTAGAACAAAAGCAATAAATGTCAGTGAATAGACTGTCACTGGGTTCAAAGAACTTCAATTCAAGACTTGAGAGTCTTGTCTTGAAGTACCCATATAGCATTGCATTTGGGGGTATTTGAAAATATAGCTCCAGGGCACATTTCTGGAGATACATGCATGTGTTATGTTATATGTTTAGTAAAAATGAAATGGCAATTTTCCATTCATTTCTGATAAACAAAATATTGTAGCTTTAGCTGTTGTGTTTTGTAGAAAACAGTAGCTTCTGGTGCATAATTGTGTTCAATATAAAGTAGAAAGGGAAATAAATGTACGACATATTTTACAATTTGAGAAAAACAAAGCAGTCTTGTGCTAGTAATAAATAATAATAAATTATAAATATAATAAATATAATAAATAAATAAAATGAATTTACACTTTACAATACTTTTGGGCAGATTAGGGATAGGCATGGAGATTAAGAGAAAACAATTGTTGAAAATGAACATTGTTTATTTATTCAAGATACAGAAAAACCGAAAGCAGCTTATGGACATAAAAGGAATGGAGTCTGTTTGCAATTACATTCTTCTGCTCACATCTGAGATATTCGGAACTATGGGAGAAAGAAGTCCTGGGCAGCTTGATATGGAGAAGAGAGAGGATCCTGTGAAGCCCTCTGTGAGAGATTCTTACTGCCTGATGCCACCCGATGTTTCCTGAGGATGGGATTGTTTCTGCAGCCCTCAGCGTGCTCTGGTTCGTCTGTAGGTGTCACACCCTCATGTAAGTCAGTCTTTGTGTCTAAGTAGGAGGTAGGAAACAGTGCTGATGTGAGTAGTATTTTTTGGAAAAGATATTAAATAGCTTCTTCACAATTATTGGACTTAAGTGTTCTGTAATTGTTTCTCTAGCAATAGAGTTAATTTACTTCAAGTACCCTAATCCCTATTCCACCTGGGATCCTTCTGTTCACCTAATTCCCTCTGAACTTGCAAGTTAGCTGTGGTATTTTTCTCACTTTCTTCTCTAATCTGTTGGGTCATGTTGCTGCACACCATAGCACATATACTGCTATCCACTGCAAAGAGGTGGTGCTTCATGAGTTCATTCTTAATTAGATCTTACAGCGTGCATTTCTGGTCTTGGAAAGAAAAGTACTGGGTTATTATTATAATAATATTTACTATTTAATTACATTCCAGTGATGTCTATAATTTGTTGGGTATGTTTTAGGAGCTCAACACCTTGGGAGTTAGATCCCTGTACCTCTTAATATGATTTAGATCCTAGGAAGGTTAGTTGATCTAGGTGCAAGTCCCAGTCCTTGTTAAACATTGATCCAGCCCACTCTGTATTTGTTAAACCGTGGAATACCTTAGAGACGTAGAGAACTCCACTATATGCAATAGATGAAAGGCTGAAATATGGGCACATGCAGTGTGATTTGCTCAGATTTGTCCAACAATTCAGCTCTTGCTCTATGTGTGCATCTACGTGTGGGAGGGCTGAAGTGTCCAAAAGCATTCCCAAGGTTTTTGGCCTGGCATCTCTGGGTGGCTTTGAAGAGATTCACCACAGATAACCAAAAAAAGCCACAGCACAACAGGGAATGCGTGCCTTCCCTGACAATGATTAATTTTCACAAGCAACTCATAAACAAGTTTCTAAACCAGCTAGCTTGCATACAGGCGGCACTGTTTTCACAGTGGCATGGAGCTCATAGCAGAATATAGCTGTGGCAGGTATAGGATTTGCTGCCAGCTTTGAACATGAAGTGCATGGTAAATGCCTGGCAAAATTGTCATCATGTCATGCTGTGGCTTTCAGTAAAAAAGCAACTTTGGAAGGCTGATTCCACGGATAAAGGAAAATTCTTTTCAAGTGTTTTTGATAAGAGTCATAACATGAAATCTGGGTGGAAGTTAGTCACATCCTCACCTGATAAGAAAGTTTTCTTCAGTGAATGAGTTGTGAAAGCCTGCTTGCAATTAGATGGAAAAACTCCAGATTCTACAAATAAATTTTGTGGGCCCTGATTTGTTGTTACCAGATTTGATCAACGCCCCTCTGGACAGAGCAGCCAGGTAGGGATCGGATCCAAAGCACATGCTGAGGGCTTTTAGCTCTGGATAGCATCAAGAGGATTGGACTAAGATACTTCTGAGAAAGGGTTCAATATCAAGATAGGAGAGGTCATAAAAGTTATATGAAGGGAAAAAAGCCAGAGGACTGAGCTGGCTCACAAATGAGTTTCCAGGGTCAGGGCATTTTATTTAAAAAGCAATTACAAAACTTGTTACAAATGCTAAGGGACCTAGGAAGGGATTAAGCAATCTTGTCAGTTGTACAAACCCTCCTGTGACTGCAAATCTACCCATGAGCTAATAAGGCCAGTGTAACCATAATATCTGAGAAGAATGTAGAGTGACTCTTCCCCTGCAAACAATGATAGGAAAAATATTGCTTGGCTTTGAAGAGGGGCCCATTGTGTTCAGTCAGATGCAAAGCATCTTGTTTAGATTCTCAAAGGAAGAGTCTCAGGCTTGGAAGCTGGCTGGGAGTCTGGGCAAAAAACAGTGGGAGAGGAGACTGGGGATGCAGATAGTATGTTCATCAGTAATGATGAACGCAGTAAGAGAGAGGTGGCAAAGGAGGAAAGAGACCAAGGATGTTTGTGTTTAAAAGAATGTATTCAGGGATGCGAGTGCATGCCATATGCATGCATGTGCTGTACAGAGCTCAAAAGTGTTGTATTGCTGTTGTAATTACTCAAAGATAGGTATCTAAATCTACCTGGTTTTGAAAATCACAGCCACATATATATATCTTGTGTGCTCATACACATGGTTAAATTTGTTTTTTCTCCCCTGAGTTTTTTTCCTTGGTCATAGGCCATGATACTGCCATAATTTTTACTGACTATCCCTTTTACAGTTTCTCATTATTTTCCAAAATGCTATATTCAATTTTAGTTTTTCCACAATTGATCTTGGCTAAAAAGAGAGTACTTTTAAAATTTGCAAAGTACACCACAAGACAGTATGTGTATTTTGATCTCTACATGCATTTATTTGTTAATGGGAACAGGGAGCAAAATGGTGAGAAATAAACAAAAAGAAACATGACATTGCTAATATAAATGACCAAGCCATTGCTTCAGTGTCAGAATGCAATTAGATCTGACCTGGGACTGGAATTCACTTCTCAGCAGGCCTGCTTAATGATTAGTTTTATTGTTTCTTCATCACCCCTACTGGGGGGTTCATTTTTACTGGTAATGGAAAAAGACTGTTGCCCCTGGATAAAAAGCTGGTCATGAAAGACAAAGGGCTGATTGAGGACTGCTTGGCTTTTCAGCTGCATACCACCTCTTTTGCTGTCCTGCCTGACAGCAGGAAAAACAGTGAAAGGGGTCAAATCTTAAAGGGCCTTCAGGGTAAGTAACATTGCGCTGCACACAGAAATTAGCTCGAGAGGCATTTATTGCTTAGAGCAGTTCTGATCACTGCGGTAAGACAAATTGAATGAGAACTTTTTGCAGCATGATATTTCAGGTACCAGACATTGCTATCGTGATTAATATTTTTGAGTCTGAGACAGTAAGCATAGTTAGCAACATAACTGCGGTTTGCAAACACCTGCTCACACTCCCAGTGCCAGCATGCAGGTACAAGTACATTTCCACCAACAGCTAGAAATTTCCCAACAGCTGCAACAGGTAAAGACTAGTTGAAAATCTTGGCCAAACTTGTGTGCTGGCTGCTACCTGTTCGGAAGTGTTTCTGAAGGGATTTATTATAAGTCCTGGCATAAATAAGAAGAATACAAATCGTTCCTGTTTGTTTGCTTTAGTTCGCTCGGTGCATGAAACATGCAGTGTGACTCACAAGGTTGCAGGATGAGTCTGTGATAGAATTATGCTATCTGATATTATGAGATGTAACAGGTGTCTCTGAAGGCAATTTCCCCATCTAGAAGCAGTGCTTTGGGGAATTTAGGCTTCTTGTGGAGGAAAGGCTGGTTGGTTTGCACTAGTGATGATAGGTAAGCTACCAGAGGATTGGAATTGATGTTTGTTTTAGCTGAGCATCAATAGGCTGAGGTGCGTCTTGAAACCACAGTAACTAAATGTCTGAGTCTGCAAGAACTCAGCTGAAAGTTTCATGAGAACAGACTTGAAGCTGAGAGCCTTGCCAAAGAGCAATGCCATTGTCATTCCTTCCTCACCACACCAGTTCAGCCAGACTGAAATAAAGTAAATTAAGTAAAGCTTTAAAAATCTTGATACTGCATATACAAAAGAACTTTGAAGGCCAAACTGCCCACTGGTGTAAATCAGTATTTATTCAAGGACTGCAGTGCAGCTAAGCTGATCACATCAATTGTTGAACTAATCTATAATGTTTAATATTGTAATAAATCACTTAAATAATGAGCATTCATTTTTTTATAGTTTAATTCACAACAGAGCAAGTCAAGAGGGAGTTAAAATTACAGTGCGAATGTAAAGAAATTGTGGTCCGCTGTGAACCTCAGAACTGCTCTCTTGGATGAACTGGTAATACCAGTAACTTTTAAATTTGAGTGATTTCTGAAGTGAATTTGAAGCATAGGATCTGAAATCCGAAGAAATTGGAGACACAGCAATGCCTACAGTACATGTATCCACCGAAGAGCTGTGTTTGCAAAAAAAAATTGCTCTAATGATCTATTCCAAATGAGGAATTATGCCTCAAATATTCCTCATCTGTATAGGTTCTGCTTTTATAGGTAAATATCAGTGTCAGCTGGGACACAAATCACACATGCACTGGCACATCCAAGTAACACTCTAGGCTCTGTGAAATTCACTTCTTCACCCAGTCAGTGAGTTTCAAACAATCAGATTTTAAGTGAAACAGCTGTTGGGGCTGTAATTTGGCATGGAGCCTTGCAGCAAAATGCCAGCAGCTCATCTGCAGCTTCTTCTGGGGCCTGCAGGCAGCACTGCAGCCACTGTGATGGTTACAAGGCTCTTGAGCAAGTGAGTCCCTAGAAGACGGGCTGGAGCAATGCATTCCCTTCTCCTTCCTCTGCTGACAGGACAGAGGAAAGCAGCATGTATCCTTGAGTGTGTTGTATGAGAATTAAGAGTCCAACACTGTTGGCACAGGGATTTGACAAGACACCTGTGGAAAGCTATGGCTGCAGAGCAGGTCCCAGTGGGCTGGAAGGCCAATTCGCTTGTCCAGTGTTTCGTGTTACTTCCAGTGGCACAGACTTTTCTCCCAGTCCTTATGGGATATGTACACATATGGAAGTTCTTCATTGCTCCTCCTCTCAGTCCAAGCTTTGCCCTGTGCGTGGGTGTAGGAGAGTCTCCTGCCATTTAATTGTATAGGCTTCCTACATAGAGAGGATATCCAAGCCTTTAAGAATACATTAAGGAAATGAAATAGATACCTATAGGCCTAGCTTTTGTAACCCAGTACAGAGTTTTTGGCACAGGATAATACTTCTTGATGGAGGCATTAATGCACACAAAACCTATGGAGGCAAGTGTTGCCTCTTCTCTCCTATGTGAACCGTCTAGTAGGATATCATTAAGCTGAGGGAATGTTGGAAAGTGACTGACCACATTTTCCCTTGACTCATGCTGTCTCTTCATGCTCCCTGGGGCCTCTCCTGTGCTACAGGGTCTAGCTGGCATGAGACACTACTATGCCGTGTGTTAGAGTTTATAAAGGGAGGCACAGTGCAGATGAGATAGGTAGAAAGGGATTGTCAGTGATACCATGCCTAAGGATGCTGTAGGTTATGCGGTTATGTGATCTAACAGGCTATGTTTTATGTAGCTAAAGAAACTACAGACTATACTCTTTGGTATCTTGAATGCCTAAAATCTTGTCTGTCCACCATTTGCAGCAGAGTTTCCTGGAGTTCTAGTTTTATGTGGACAAAGATGGGTAGTAGCAGAAGGAGAGCAATGGATGCCATCATGGTGGAAGGAAAAAACGTTTTGCAGATCTCTAGGCTGGTGAATGCACTTAGTCTTGGTCTTACACAAAAGAGTGGAGACAGTGTGTATAAGTGTCTGTCTTCTCATCTGACTGAATTACACACTAAAGTCATTTATAACAAAGGGGAAAAAGTGTATTGTTAGTAATTGTTATGTTAAGGAGTGAACCTAACTTGCTGATTTAGCATCCATTTCCTCTTAGAAAAAGGAGAAAATGACAGTAGAGGGTGGGGAGCCTTGGCAGGGAGTAATGTAGACAGTAGGAGCACTTCAGAATGATTTCAGCCAGTTTTTTGCTAGGTTTAGGGGGGCTGTGTTAGTTCCACTTTTTTTCTTTTTTTTTTTTTTTTTTTTTTTTTAATTTAAGTGGCAAACCCCGCATGTCCAACAGGGATGCCACATCAGTTCACTCCAGAGCACAGTGTCCAGCACATGGATGGAGAACAGTAAGGCCCCAATGGAGTATTTGCTGAAAAGCATGGTGGGCACTGAAGCAGAACTACAGAGGACATTAGGAAATATTTGAATGCAGTATCAAAGTGGAGGACTGTAATTTCCTAAACTTGCTTACATTTGTTGCTACTTGGACACTTAATCTTGCATTTTATGATTACTGATGGCTTGCCCTCTAGGTTCACTTCCTCTGATTAGTGCATAGGCTCCAGTGTCAGAATTTTTGTGACTGATTTGATGAAAATTTTGTTCAACTCTGCAACTCTAAGAATCACACGAAGGTAACCTTGTCTGCATGGCCACTTCCTCCATGGTACTGATGGCATTTCTGAGTTTATAGGCACACATGCTGGTTTTACAAGACCCTGCAAAAACCAGACAGGATTGCTGGCTATTCAGTGTGTCAGCCCCATGCTGGCCTGCCATGTAAATCTCTTGTTGACATACATGAGGACCGTCATTCTAATAAAAGAGAGGATGCTAATAATGTGCCATTCCAGTGTCTTTTCATTAGGAAAAGAATCAGCAAGAAAGCAAGGCAAAGGTGAAGGGGTGCTTATTGCTCCAGAACAGTTTGTCTGCAACTGTCACATTATTAATTAAATGCTAGGTCTGAGTAGTTCAGGAATCTCCCCACCAGAAGGGAAACCATCAGTCTAAGTATGCTAGAGAATACACCAAAAAGAGATGATTCAGAAGGATGACTTAGAAAACCCTCACACTGAGCAGACAGCTGTCTAGGGCAAGCCTGGAGGCAGCACTAAACTGCAGCCAGTATGTGCCTGAAGCTACAGCCATCACAGAGCCTCAGCAAGGTTTATGGGAAGATTCCTCAACCTATTCATGATTCACCGCTCAGTGTCCTCTTTAAAGTGTGCAAGAGCAAGCAGTCAACTACTCTTCTTCAGTGTAACCATGGGGAGAACTTACAGATTTAAGTGCTTGTCTGGAGAAGGAGAAAAAAGAATAAAATCATTTTCTCAGTCCCCTTCCAAAAAGATTTATTTTCTACCAGTCAAGAGACTAGACAACCTGAACTAGTTCCTTGCCTGTGATGCTTTCACATACTTTCAAGGACCCTGAGATCATTGAACCAGAACAAGCAAAAAGGAGCATGTCTCTGTTGCTTCATGCTTAAGATGTGCTGTTGCGAAGGAGGAATCCTGTTTCCAGGTCTGTGTCTGTATATTATTGATCCAGCTTTGAATGGGAAGCACAAAGATGTTATTGACACAAATTCCTCTCTCATTTAAAAAAGCAAAAGATCACAGCAGGCTGGCTGCGGAGACCTCAGTTTACCAGTATGTGTTGAGGCTGTTCTGAAAGCACTTGTTAAGCAGGTTTCCTCAAAGAATTCAAATTGAGATACACCTTATTCCTGAATCAGGAATATTTAATAGTACAGGTGTACAACAGCCCAGATCTTGGCAATCCTGCATATTTGCGGAGTGATGTCCTGCACCATGCTGTACTTCATGTCAATTAAGACAGGTCCCAGTGACTTTAGGTACCTTCAATATTAGGCAGATTTTTTTATTTTGTTACCATTTTGGATTTAGGTGCCTCATGTCCATCTACCTCTGACTGCAAGAACCTGTCTCCTCAGAATTATTTGCCCAGCCCATTGCATACACCAGTTTCAGTTTATGTCTTTGGCCCATGAGTGTTTTGTTGCTGCTCGATATTTTTAACATTATTATTTGTACTCCATTATAAATCTTTGATATTGTGGCTGTTTCTATCATTTTGAAAGAATCAGACCGAAAGGAGAAACACTTGTCCTACGTATGGTATATTTACTAAAAAATGCAGACATAGTCATGCCTCTGTGTTCTGAAAATGAGGCTGTGAAGTATGTTAGCCACAAAACCAGAAATGCAACAGTAACAGATCTATGTAATGTTACCTGCGCTTCTAACATCAGCTAAAATATTTTGAGTCTTAAGAAAAGTACGCTGCCAGGTTTGTTAATGCCATATTTTCTCAGAATTTAAAAGACGTTTCTGCTTCTAGTTAGAATATGGACATAACTCTGTAAAAAATGTTCTTTTACTTTTTCCTGATACTGGTAGAAATGTTTGTCTTCATATTCCTTTTATATGCTTAATTAAAAAAAAAAAAAAAAAAAAAAAAAAAAAAACCAAACCAAAAAATACAACACCCACGAGGTTAGATGATCCGTGCATGGAAATGTGAATAGAATGTTCTAAATGACTCTTATTTTCCACAAAATCATGTAATTCATTGACTGACTCATGTTTTATAGCAGGCTGATGGCTGTCAGGTGTCAATTAGCTTAGAGATTGCCTCTTTAAGTAGTCCCAATCAGATGAATTGCTCACTGTGAGCAGGGATGGATTCTGGCCCTGTATTTGCCAAGACACTCTTGGGGAGGATCTTACGATACTACTGGTGTCTGGCTCTGCCTCTTGTGGTACATTTTTCCCTGCCATGGGCTGGAAAAAAGTGGTTAGAGGTAAGACTAAGAGGGGGTTCCAGAGAGTCAGTGAGTCTGAGGCCTTATCTAAACAAAAATTGTACCAATTTAACTCAATCTATTTAAAAACGGAGGTTGCTGAGCTAATGCCACTCCCTTTTAATTCTAGAATAAAGTCTGGGGAGAATCATTATTTATGCCAGTACAATTTATACTGTTTCTAATGCCTCTATTTTTTCCTTTTTACTGTCAGCAGCACTTGTTTTGTACCTCTTGTGTGCATATTCCAGGTTATTCTTGGATGGTTGAACAGCAACTGGGTCCCTCACTGCTTTTGCTTCTTCATTTCTCTGGATGTTATTTCCTAATTCTTCTAGTGATCATCTGAATATTTATCACTACTTTGTTACCATTCCTTCATAAGGATCTGCTTACATATTGTTCAGAGAAATGTTTCAAATATTTTTTCTTAATTTGTTGTGTTGTGCAGCGTTAATACAGTGGGGAAGGGAAGAGACTCTGCATATGTGGAAGCACTTTTGCTCATATTAAGATATTGCCTCGTGACTGACATTAGGAAAAGCCTTGTCGTATATTGTAGACAACTTGTGGCAATATATCCTGAGTAAGTCAGAAGAGATGAAAGGAAGAACCCAGGTTGAAAACCACATCTTTTAAGTTCAGCTTTTTTGTTGCTGCCAGAAGCTTTCCCAACATCTCCAGGAAGACTTGATGATAAGTATGCCCAAGAAGCATCCCTTGTGTGCAGGCTGCATGCTAGGCCACATGACTGCCAGGTCCCAGAGTAGGTGTGGCTTCAAAATGGAGAAATTACAGCAGTTAGCTGGAAGAATGACTTTTTCCCCCTTTGCAATAATAATGTCAGAGCTGTTATTACATTTGGCCTGGGGAACAAGTTGGAAGTGTTTCTCAGAAGGGAAGAGCTTCCAGCTCCATGTCTCTTTCAAGATCTCCATTCCCATGTACTTGCTGGAAACCTTTCAGGAAACCACATTCCCTTTCCCGTCCCTGTTCAGCAATGCGATCCTTCCCAGCCAGCACGACTCACAGACAGCCTTGCTTCCTGGGCCTGGGAAAGGAATGTGACGAGGGGGCAAAAGTGCTGGCGCTTCCAACCCCTTCCTATGCTGCCTTTCAGAGGAGACCTCACCCCTACCTCCTTATGAAAGGGTTTCCTACATTCATAAGCATGTTTACGAAGAGCTGCAGTCTCTAATTTTCCAGCGTGCGGTGGTGGAAGAATGTGATTTTAGCTGGAAACAGCCACATGGCCAGATCCTCAGCCTTGTGTGCATCTGTTTGATACTCCCAGGGACACATTGTGCTGTGCTCAGTTGTGATGGTGGCAAAGCAGATCCAGCAGATTACTCTCCAAGCTGCCCGTTATAGCCCTAAATGATATTTGGTGTCTGACAGTAGCCACATGTGTTGGAAACACCACCGCTATGCAGGACAAATGCCCTGAAACTGCGCTAGTGCCATTTCCTAGGCTATCAACATTTCAAAAAGACAGTAGGTGAAGAAATGCTGTTTATATTACAAGTTTCAATAAATAAGATAAAGGGAACAGGAAGAAGAGAGAGGATCAAGGAACTGTTAATGACTTAGAGGACAGAATCATATTAGAGAGAAATGTAAACT
This sequence comes from Tetrao urogallus, assembly GCF_951394365.1. NCBI lineage: Eukaryota > Metazoa > Chordata > Aves > Galliformes > Phasianidae > Tetrao > Tetrao urogallus. The sequence goes on along the minus strand of NC_136815.1, from coordinate 40,199,620 downwards.
TGTTTTGCTATTGCTAAAAGCCCAGGAGATACACATTTAATTTTGCAAAGAAATATTCTGATCAGTGCTTTCTTTTGTCATAGCAGTAAGCAATTAAGCTTGGATGCCCACCAGCCTTTTTATCCTCTCTTTAAACAATTAATTAGAAGAGAACACAAGGCAGGACAATTTAGCCAACTCTGCTATTTAAAACAGAATGGATTATTGGGCAATGCCACTGCAGCACAGAACAGTTGCTCTTAGCTTCTGTGCCACAGGAACAGCTAAGCTTTTCAAGATAAATTTCTAGCCACTGCTGTTAGGGTGGTTGTGCTGTTTACTTATTCTGTATTTTTATGCTGTTTTATTTGCTCGTTATTGTTACTGTTTGTATTGTGTGGTGCTTGGGTGGTAACAATTAGATAGTGATTCTCAATGCAACAGTTTCTCCTGAGACAGACATTTACCCGCCCTGAGACAATTGCTCTCTAAAACTGAGGTAGAAGGATAGCAGAGAAGTCATACAGCCACTGAAGGCAAAAGAAATACCTTTCTTGCCTCAATGGGCAAGAGCACTGGAAGATGGAGAGCTTTTATTTTCCATGTTTTGAAAGATTAAGAATCTGTGGTTTGGTGAAGTTCGTATATGTGGGTGACCTTTGGAAACTATTTGGAAGCTGCAGGTGCGCCGTAGCTATAAAAATTACAAGGCTTGCTAAGCATCAGAAATGGTTTCAGGGGGGCATGGTTTCAGTAGATTTTTTTCTCCACCTAAATGACTGTGGACATTATGGTTAAATGGACAAGGGTTGGGAAACTGATTTTTCTTTTTTTTCTGGTTACTAATGCTCATTTAATGTGTCCCTGTGCAGTAGCTGTTAACCCTATTGTACTTACAACTCATCTGTAAAATGAAATAATTGTGTTGCCTACTCAAGTTTTGAAGCCTGACTAAATAATGCTTGTAAGAAACTAGTGAGGCCAAAGTCATTCTGGGGCTAATCAGTTGCAGAAATGGAGCTAACTCACAGGACTGTCCATAACTCGACACCATATACATTTCCTCTGCAGAAGTGGTTCCCAACCTTCACCAGCCCATGGGAAGCCCACTGAGCGAGTAACATGCTGCTTATAACATAAGCTTTGCTCTTTTTCAGTGGTCTCCATTTTAACTCTTTAATTTCTAGCAGCCACAGGCAAGAGAGAGGATTTTAGCAGCAGAATGGAGGACTACTGCTTGACCTGGATATTAGAAACATAAATATTATCCCACTTCATGTGAATTCATAAAGTCATTAAATTGAGTTTAAGAATCCTTTTTTTTGTGTGTGTGTGTTCCCCACTGGGGATGAATTTTACACAAGAGAGTCTTTGGGGAAAAATGAAGGATTTCTTTTTGGACATGTGTAAAACACATTGTTTAAAATATCTCCTGACTTTCTGTATTTAAAAAAAAAAAAGTGTCATCACCTTTACTTCATCTCATTAACTCAACTTGTTTTCAGCTTCAGCTGCTCAGTATTTATCACCCTCTATTGTGCTATATTACACAGCTGCATAATGGCAAGTTTTAAGCAAGCACACAAACAAACAAAAAAAATGACAGTAAAAGTCAAACCCAGACCCAGAAGTGATGCAGTATAATGAATAAAATGCCATGAAGAAGAAAGTGTTTGCTGAAGAATTGCAATGCCAAAGTTTCAAGTTGAGTTACAAGATTTCAAAGATTAAAATGAGAGAAAAAGTTTGAAATGTTCAAAGCCTGAAGTTCAGTAATGTTTATTTCCCATTAGCAGTCATGAAGTTAAATGACATAGCAGATTTGTACTGAGGTGACAAAGTCAGAAGTATTAAAGTGAATTAAGTCCAGCAATTTTCTGACCCCAAGTTACTGTTTGGTGTGGTCCATTTTAAAGGTTGATGAACGGTGAGAAATAAATCCTGTATTACAACAATATTTTTTGTTGCCCTTCCACTCACACAGGGCCTTCAGTTAAGCTTGGATGTTAAACATCTACCATTTCCTTCAATTTAAATGGCTAGAATTTAGCACTTATCTCACATAGTATCTGCTACACGTCTTTTCACAAAACTATCACAGCACTAATGTGTAGCAGCCATCCTCATACAGCGATTTGGAACCTTCTGGCACAAATGCACTGCAGTCACAAGTGAGCCACCACCCCCAGTGATGGCCTGTGGGTCATTCCGAAACAGTGCCAAGCACTGCAGCTGCTGTTCTTCTTCCAGTACTGGGATTGTGGCTTGTCATCCAACAGAAGGGGTCACTTCCCTGGTACTCATGTGTATATGAACAATTTCTCAAGTATGAGCATTTCATCAGCCTAAAATATTTTGCATTCACAGGCCAGAGCCATTCAGCAAAACAATGAAATTTGGTGTCTTTTAGTCATTTCCTATCACTTGTGTTCAGAGGATGCCGAACCTCTCAGAGAGGCTAATACTAAACCATGTGCAACAGTGTCCACAGGGAGAGGGCATTATCAAACACATTTGCTCTGAAAATGGATTCATAGACATAATTTAAATGATTAAAATACCCTCACAGGAATAAGCTGCAAAGTCAGTGCATCTGTCCCAAGAGTAAAGCAGCATGCCACCCATACAGCACTGAGACATAAATAATCATGCCACAAGTAATGTTTTCTATTAAAGGGCCTGATATCACTCTTTTCAGCCTGTGGAGAACAGGACTGGTAGGCATCTGACGTGAAGTAAGGCCCCCTGCGTCATATTCTTTCTGCATTAGCCAACTGGTTGATTCAATCGCTTTAGCAGAAGCAGTGTTTAAATCACATTTGATTATGATTTGCAAACTTGCCTCCTGACTCAGGGCATACAGAATCTGCATGGCTGCGTGTTTCTAAAATAAATTCAATTACATTTTTCTCCTTGTGAACATTTCTGATTCTTTGACTCTTCCTTTAATAGTCTGCATATGAACAAAGACATGTTCATATGTTAGTGTCAGCAGTTGTGTGTTAGATGTAAGTCAGACAAGCCCAGCATTCCTTTACTTCAGAGGTGAGCCTCCAGATCTCTTCATCTCCCGTTCTCATTAAACAAAATCCCAGAAAGTTGTGCTCTGTTGCTGCCTTCTAGTATGAGGAAGTGGTGCACTGGATGACGCACAAAGTGGCCTCCAGGGGAGCTGAGTAGTGTTCCCAGCTCTGCCATTTGCTGGGTAATATCCTGCAGTTCATTTAACGTTTTTGTATCTCAGTTTCTCCAACTGTGAAAATGAGGCTAGTGGGCCAGGATTTCCCACTGAAATCAATAATAGATTCCTACTGAGTTCAGTGGCACTTCAGTGCTTACAGATCTGTGGGGGAAAAAAAAGGGAATTGTTGCTTTTAATATGTTTTTGTCAGTTGTCATTCACTAATTCTGCTTCACATGAGCACTATTCAGATTTATCCTAGCCTCCTCCTTTTCCATTATGAAGTGCAGCCATTTATACAAAGGTTTATCAGCATTTTCATAATCCTTAGTTCTGCTCAGTCCTTTTCTTATGTTTTGTCAGAGCTTTTCCCCTTAAATTTCTACAGGATAATGAAAAAATAGTTCCTTACTCTCATGTAATCTAATACAAATGGAAGGGACAAGACAGTATTATTCAAAAATTCTCAGCTTATGAAATAATATGTATTAGTTGACGTGCCCCAGAGAGATACAGCGGACCAGCTGCTCTGGGTGAAACAAATAAAAAGAAAAGTCCTTAATTGCTGATGTACTCTGTGGTAGATTGTATCTTGGGAATTCTGTAGAAAATGATTCTTTCTTCCCTACAAATGAAATAAGGAGAAAACTGAGTCCTTACATGTTTAGTAGTCACATATGCAGTGTATAAATACCCAAGGAATGGTCATATTCAAGGAGTATTGTGTCTTTAGTAGCCACTACATCTTGCATTTTCTTTGGCTTCCTTTAGCCAGCTAAAGACTGTGGGTGAGATTTTCCAAATATAGTCAACCGAAATTCTGACCAAAAAATACACACAGGAGTGGATTAAGGCAGGATTCATGGTTCTGGGTCCTGGGTTTGGAGAAAACTTGTATAACCACATTGTTTGGATTGAAGTATCAGGCAGTTGGGCTTTAGTGTTAGATAGGGCTGTGGGTGGGAGGTACAGCTGACAGGCTATAGAGGCAGTTGAGTCATGGGAATTTTTACTGTATGTTTGGATGGATTTGGTCAGTTTATTGCACTGCTCTGGCTTGCTTGAGGCATGCTGGTTGCCTCAACTCCAGCTCTTCTTTAGTCTTACTCTGTCCCAGCAGTGGGCCACTTTGTACCACAAATTGTAAACTTGCAGAGATTGCACTGACTCTGTTTTTGACATAAGATGGAAGACAGGGTAACAGTAAAAACAGATGAACTTTTGTGTGCTAGTCTAAACTCCTTGAATATTTTAGGTTGGAGGGTCCCTTTGGAGCTCTTCCATTGTGCTTGCCTGCTTGAAGTATTGTTAACATCAAAGTTGGATCACGTTGCTCAGAACCTTTCCTGTCAAGTTTTGAATATCTCTGAAGATGAAGATGCCATGGCCTCTCTGGACACTCTTTTCCAATCTTTTTTGCCACTCTTACTGTGAATTTTTTTTTTCCTGTCCTCTATGAATATTTATTTCCTTGCACTTATTTGGAAGCTCCCTTGCTGAGACATGCATTCGCTGCCACTTTTGATGTGCACTTCCCAGAACAGTCTCTCTGTGACCACACATTAGGTAGGTGCTGATGGTAATGTGGTCCTTCTCTTTAGCTCTCTTTTCTAGGCCAAACAAATCCAGTTCACTCAACTGTCCTCACATGTCACATTTTCCAGCCCTTTGTCCACCTTGGTGGCCCTCAGCTTGACTTGCCCCACTTTGTCAGTGTCCCAGAATTCGATACAGTACTCCAGATGTGGCCTCACAAGTGCTGAATAGAGGGGAATAATCACTTCCTTTCAGTTGCTGGCTATTTTTTTAATAAACCAGCCCAGTGTGAGGCTGGATTTTATTGCTGCAAAGACATACTGCTGACTCATGTTCAGTTTCTCCTCCAGGAGTCTTGGTCCCTTTTTGCAAAACCGCTTCTAATCAGCTGGCATTCAGGCTATTCCAAATGTAGGACTCAGTATTTGCCTTTGTTGAGCATCATGACTTCAGGTATGCCTCTAGATACAGATGCTCGTTTCACACACACAATACATAACTGCAAATACAATTACCTGTTTGTAACTGGTATCCACCAGGTTTATAGACATGTTCTGCTTGCTTTTTGTGCACAATTTTACTTTTTTTTTTTTTTTTTTTTTTCCTGGAGAAAAATAACGCAGTAAAATTTCAAAACTTCATATATACGCGAGGAGATTTCTTTAGATGCATTTTGAACTCTTCTAATGATAAACTTCTCCTTTGGGTAGGGTTCTGTTTTGTTTTTCCTTGCTCTCCTTGACTTTTCCCATTCCTAGATAAGGGCAGCGAGAACTGCACGAGGTATATTGGCATAATCAGTAACACAGACTTGTCTGGACCTCAGGAGATACGTCTGCACTGTATCAGCAGACGGCACCTAAGAATGATTTTCAAAGAAAAAAGTTCCCGCTATCTTTCAAAGGGAGCTTCCTTCTGTTGTCTTTATTGGAGGTCAGATTGCTGATTGGCCTCCTCCAGAGGTACAGAAATTCCTCTGAAGACCCCTTCAATTGCATTTCAATTATACATGAGGCTGCGCTGGCAGGCCTATTTTACTTCCAAGCTGCCCCATGGCTTCTGAGAGGTGATGTGCTTTCAGAGCCCTTGTAGCAGGTACAAAACAAAACTCCTCTGAAACAGAAAATCTTCCTGAAAAAACACATCTAATTGATTTAGAGAGCATCAAATGCTCCCTGCAAATAGTGTTTGCACAATGTAAATCTCACACAAATTAGGCACCCAGAGGAATGTGATAATCTGCAAGGATTTACAGGGGAGCGTCAATCTTTAGAGGCCAGTAACTATGAAAGACAAAAATTCAGAATTATTTGATGTTTATAGATTTACAATGTCCAAAATTTTATTTCATGATTTACAATGCAAAATACACATTCTGATTTTCAGATGTGCTGGTAGATGTGAGGGATTTGAAAATCAGATGATACAGGAGAGACCAAAGTGCGATCTTTTAAGCTTAACCTGCTTTAAAAAATAAAGCATTTACTAAGATAGAATGAGATGGATTGAAAATACTCCAGGATTACTCAAATGCCAGACTTCAGTCTGGGTTTGGGCTGTGTGTAAATTTTATTCGGCCTTTCCCAGGTCCATGAGGTGAAGTTTCTAGCATTCTTGTGGGAGATCCTGTATTTCATACTGTTGTGTCATTCTTTCAGAGATCTGGAGTTTGTCCACTATTTCCTGCAGAGGAACGTTAGTAAAAAGCATCCAGAGGATCCCAGTAAAGGAAACTGCATTTCGGTAAAAATTAATTAGGAAGTTTTGTTCCCATGAGTTAATAAAGGCAACGAGATATATCTATCTTTATTGATTCTGGTTCACTTCCTCCATATAAAATTGGACTTTTTGCTGCCTTTGATAATAAAACATTTACCAGTCTCTTTTACAATTGTTATTGAGAGGAGACATTGTGATATATAACTGGTAGTGCAAAACTAAAAGTACTGGGCAGAAAATTTAAGAGAAAGGTATGCGTGGAAGTTAACCTTTGTTAAGTGCAACTAGCATATATGAAAACACAGAATGTTTGTTTTTCAGTTTCCTATCACATTTTCCATCTGTTCTCTGCAGGTTTCTTAAACTTCCACTTCCTCTGTGTAGTTTTGTAATATTCCTGTTCACAGGAAGTAAGAGGAAGAGCTTTATGAGGGATATGTTACAAATAGACTGTATGTAGGTGTTGGAATAAAATAACTGGGCTCTGATATAAACTGAAGGCTCTCTAATGGAAGAGTGAAATTCAGCTTGTTTCTGATCTGGAGCTTCATCTTCAAGTACTAAGTATTTTTGGTACAAGTTACTGTTATTTTTTCATTAATTGTTAGATTTACTCAATTTAATTGAAAAATTTTTTTCATTTAATTGAAAAATTTTTAAATTGAAAAATTTAATTAAAAATTTTTTACTTTACTCAATTTAAAGTAATTTTTTTTGTCAGCAATAATCAAGCAACAATAATGAAAGTCTTTACATTATTTAAACTGATAACTATAAATGCAGTCTGTGCCTAGGAAATGCTTATGTGATAAATGCCAGGAGCTGGCTGCAGAATTCGCTGATGTTCTGTGTCAAGTCAGTTTATTCCCAGACCAACATATCATCGATATGTTGCTTCATGATCAAACTGAGTTTCACAAACAGAATAAGTAGCAGCAAAGCTCTCATCAGACTGTGAAAATAAGAATGAAGTGATCAGTTATAGCTTTGGGTCTTGATTGCAAAGAGATTAGTCATAGGACTCATGAATGTGACGAGGACACAAGGGCACTGGTGGATTGCATTGTTCTGCTCAAATTTCCCTCAATAACAATATGAACCCCAGATCCCAACAAGCAGAGGGCTTATTGTTCTCATACTTTTGTAACAGCTAGCTCTGAGCACTAAGATTATTATTACAATGTATGTGTTATGTAGGAAGGATCTAGGCACCTATCTGTAGTCACAGAAAGTAATTTTTTTTCTTACAGCACTGAGTCCATCTGGAGTCATCTGGTGTGAAATTTGACAGGAAAGCCAAACTTCCTTTACTTTAAATATTTCAAAAGATTGACGAGATCAAATTCTGCATCAGGATTGACATCCAAGTTTTGCAAATGGCATCTGTCTTACTCATTAGCCGATCCCCGTCTCCAAATCCCAAAATACAATTATAATTATTCAGCTACAGGATGCTAATTATGCTACTCACTTCATACAAGTTTTACTTCTCAGAAAAGACAACTAATTGTCATAAAAGCAGAGTGTGAAGAGATTTCATGTTGTCATGAAAGCTTGAAACCACCCATTCACAAAGCTTTCCTCCATCCTGTGCTGTCTCCTGCTTCTCCTCCAGCCCACAGGTATAACAAAGCAATCATGCAAGATGAGCCTTACAGAGTCTATGAACACAAGCTTGTAAATCTGGCGCTTAAACAAGCCTTATTATTTTTAACTGCTTTTGTGTAAGATAAGAGGCTATGTAAAGAACAGGATGTTTTGAACGCTGAACTCTGGTGCATTACCTAATACTACTGCTACAGATTTGACGTAATTTCTCTGCAGGTGTCAAAGGCATCATAAAAAGATGGTACTGAGCATGGTACATTTAGCATACTAGAACCTTGTAGACTTTCTGATAGTTCTATTATGAACAGAAATGATAAGTTTACAGTTTGTCCTGCTGGCAGTGAAGCTGGTGAAGGGACTAGAAAACGAGTTATGAGGAGAGTCTGGGGGAACTGGGTTTGTTTAGTCTGGAGCAAAGAAGACTGAGGGGAGACCTCATCCCTCTCTACAACTACCTGACAATTTTGGTTGAAATATGGCGTATTCTGTACTCTAAAATCTGGCCTATTAGACTTCATTTCATTTTTAAACAACAGTAGACAGGGTGCTTAAAAAACTTCTGTTAATCTCCACTTCTGTTAGGAGATGTGTGAAGAGAGCCCCATTGTCTTCTCTGGAAATGGGGCTACTGCATCTTCCTTAAGTAGGGAAGGGCAGTTGCATCGCACTATATTCTGCGGGACTGATCTCCAGCCAGGTTCTTGGTTGTTCATCTTGTCTCAGCCCCTAGGGGAAGTTCACTGATACAGAAAGCAATCCTTCCAAATAGTGCAGGTGTCAGAGATCTGTGTAAGAGAGATCTTGGCAGAATACTCTGTGGAAATGTACACAACATCTGCCTGCACAATGGCTGGCCAGTACTGTCCTTCCTTCACTTTTCAGGTGCATGGAATATGTATAAAAGAAAACCCAAAGAAATAAACAGATTCAGAATTCTATTGCAAGGTTTAAAGGTGCTTATCATCGGAAATATAAAAAAACTTTGTTGAACTTTTGTCAGGGAAACTGTTCTTTCTGACCATGTGTGTGATAAGCCCGAGGTTAAGTGGCCTAGCTTATGATACACATACAAACAAGGACTTAATTTCACATTTCAAAGGCATGACTGAAACTAAAGTGGAAGAGCACCATTGTTGAGTGTTTGGATCATAAGAGGGAATTCTGTGAACTGAGACTGCAATTTGCTCAGCATTTCTAGCTTTTTCAATGATTCATTTTCAACACCCTCTTCATGCTTGACTCATTTTGTGTCCTGGCCTCTAGATACATTCTTCCATGGTCGCTTAGCATTGTCTGATATCATCTTACCATCATACACGGTTCTTTACAGACAGCTATTATCAGCTTTCTGCTCACTTATTCTCAAATTAGTGCCATTATTGTGGTGGATGAGCTAAGAACTGTGCTGTTCTTGGTGTCCTCTGAGTATCATGTTTCCGCTAGGTCAATCATTCAACATTGGGTGTGGAAAGTCACATTCCTTCCTAAACTCAGCTACTGTCTAAGGAGACTTATCTGTATTGCTTCTCTGCATGGAAATGAAAACACCTGTTTGATTACCCAGCTCACGTTTCTGCCAGTGTAAGGGAAAGAAGTCCCTGTTGTCCATTTACAGGTGCTTTGGCCAGCCTCATTTTTGAGGTCTTTTTGATCTTACTTGTGCCATTCTGACTTCCTACATTTCTTTTAAGTCCATTTTGTCCAGCTGCAATGACTTGAAGTAGAAATGAGAGAAAGAAGTGGGAGATGGCGTGCCTCTTTCTGGCTGACAGAGAAGGGAAAACAATGTGACACTGTGCATGGACTTCTCTGCAGCTCTACACCACCTTACTTGCTGTGCTTCCCTGTTGCCCTGCATCTAAGGCAATGCTCTCAGGTTTGTGCCTCAGATGTCTGAAAATCCGGTATGAAATGTAAACATAAGAATAATTAAATTAATTGTATGTATTATGCATGTTCTTCTTAGTCAAGTTTGGAGCACCTTGTGCTTTGCAGGATTTCCTCTAGAGGGAAGAGAGCAGAGTATCCTGTCAATGGAGTGCTAAAGAAAATCAAGTCCTGTATATAACTGTTGTATTGCCAAGTCTTATGGCTGTATTTCAAATCTACAGGTATTTGATGTTTTTAAGCCTCTACTCCTAAGATTACAGGACACTGCAAAAATCAGAATATTTCTGTATTAAAAGTAGCATTTGTACTTGTACAGTGAATTGAGAAGGTTTAAAAAAGCTCACAGACTAGGAGACAAGGAAGGACACTGCATATACCCTTTGGAAAATCTTGTGACATTTTTTCCTGCGGCCTCGTGATTTTCTACAGCTTTCATTCCCAATTTTTGAGAAATTGGAACCGCTGAATATTTCTGTCTATTTAAGGTGATGCCATTTAACCCAGACGATACCTAAAGGATAACCTCTGTAACAATGAAGAGACTCCAAAAAGCATAGCTCATCTTTTACAGCGCGTGGCATAATGAGACTGGGAGCCTCTACCGAGGATTTTAGGCACAACCACAATAAAAATAATAAATAAATGAGGCATCTCATTCTACCCGGAGATGCTGTATGGTGCTGCTGTTAAAGTGCAAATAAAAGCAGCCTAAATTTAACTATGACTCAATTACACTAAATCTGACCCATTTTTGTTCTGTGTTTCAATTTAACACTTATTTACATTCTTAGACTTGGCAGTGTTAGAAGAGTAGGGAGGGAGAGAAGGCATTTGGGTCCTCAGAGTTGCTATAAAAATTGATGATTAGGAAAACACAGCTATAGTCAGCTCAAAACTGGGTAGCTCATTTGAACCTACTATAAAAGAAAAGATCATTTTCTCATTCTATTAAAACTCAGTTAGCAGCGCTGTGTAGGCGGCAGGAGATCAGAAGCAAACGTCCAACTTGGAGTTTGTACAACTGGGGTCAGGTCCAAAGCAAACTGCCTGATTAGTGAAACAATTTGTATTTTACAATGACAGCAAATAGGTAAATCTTGTGAGAGTCAGGAAATCCTAGAGGGCTGCAGATCGGAGCGCTGCAGGTTGCGTGTTGATTAGGAGGCGTCACTGCCTCTGCTGTTTTGTGCTCCTCTTCCCGGGACATAAACAAGAGGGACTCAATTCGCTAAGGGTACTTTCTGTCTCCTTCTCCCTCTTGTTTTTACAATCTACATATAATGACTAATTGGCTCTGTTTTTCCCAGCTATTTTATGTTTCTCTTGCTCTGGTTACAAGTCGTACTAAGCCAGTATATCCGTGGGGACCTATAGACAGCCATCGTTTCCAAATGACATGCAGCACTCCCCTTTCTTTTTAAGTGTAAAACATTTACAAGTAAATTTACAAATGCATTAAGAACATTTCCCTGTCCGCCTGTTAGTGTTTATTTCTTCCCCTTCTCCTCCTGGGAGCCAACACCTCCCAGCCCTCACCTTTCACACGCTGCTCTCCCTTCCTCGCCTCCATCCCTCCCGTCGCCCCTCTCCCTCCTCCTCCTCCTTTCCCAGCTCAGCTGCGGAGATTTCTGTTTGTGCCAGTGGGGCGGCCTGGCGAGACCGCAATTGCTCTACCCCACAGATTGACGAGCCCTCAGATGCCGATTTACTGTACATGGCAGCCACGCTGGAGCCGAGGCACATCTGGAGTGGAGTAAGCTTACTCAGAAACAGGGGCCAGCTCCAGCCGGAGCCAGCGGAGCCGAGCGCGGCACTTGAAGGCAGCCCTCCTGCCTCCCTTCCCTCTCCCCGGGTACATTTCCTAATGTAAACAGAGGCCAGGGGGGAAGGACACAGTAACTCTTTGCTGCGTGTTTGTCATGTCGCGTTCTTTATCTGTTTGAGGTCAAGCTGGAGCTCTGGAAAAACAGAAGCTTTGCTTTTATTCTAAATAGCTGAAAGCCAGCGCTGCTGAAGGGGGAAAAAAAAAGAAAGAGTTTGCTTTTGTGTTTATTTGTTCCACTTTATGGTAATTTGGGGGATAATTTCATTATCTGCAGCCAAATTGAAAACAAGCTGTTGTCTATGCTAATGATACCAGCATATTATTTTATGTACAGTAGACGTGGAGCTCTTTAAACCACAAATGGACTGGATTTTTGCTTACAGCTGTACTTCTTTAACTTTTTTTTTTATATAGTTGCAAAATGAGACTTTCCTTTTATTATCTGGAAACGAAGAAGATTATAGCTGGCTGCTTTGTTTTACAAAACGACGAATACCTTTCCGGCCCAGTGCCAGCCTGCTGCCCAGTGCATGCATTATAGCCCCAGTACCATAAAGAAAAGGCATGCTCCTTTCGGGGCAGATATGCTGATTTTATAAAACTGATTTGCTGGACTGCTAAAGTCCAGTCTCTGTAAGTGGAAGAGATTTCTGAGGCATTTACTGACTGTCAGCAATCTGGATGAGTACTCTGTGACTGAGGCTTAATAGAATTTTTATTTCTTTTTTTTTTTTTTTTTTTTTTTTTAATAAAAGCAAAATGATGAAGTATGTAGTTTAGTTGTTCAGGATGATGCTCAAGTGACAAGCATGCAATTTAAAAGGGGTTTTCCCATACACTGTTCCTCACAATCCAAAAGACGTTGCAGTGCATAAAGGGGAGAAAATAAACCTTAGAAGACATTGCCATGGATCATACATTGATGCACGCAGTGTTATCTGTCACTGAATAGTTTTTCTAAGGATGTTACTTCTTATCTCCCCTCAGTTCACAGGCCATGCTCTTTGATTTAAATCTTCATTTTGGTGGATCAAATGGTGACCTCCCAGACAAGTAGGTGGCTCCCACAGCTCCCAATGGAGCCTGGTCTGGCTGGCGTGTAGAACTTGGCCTGGGCCATGAGTGAGGGAATGCAGCATGGCTGGGCAGCAGCTCTTGTAACACAGCAGGGCAGAGCCTGAGGGGTAACCCCAAGGGGTTCCTGCAATTGCTGTTTTAGGATCTGTCTTGATATGCCATAATACATGCATAGGAGATAGCAACAGAGGTTGCATACTTCTGCAGTGTCATTTTTAATGAATACCGTTTTAGTTGATTTTAATAATTTCTTCACAATTACATCTTTTCTTACTTTCTTGATGATCCAGATCCTAGTAGGAGAGGGCCAACATTTATCTTGAACCACCTTATCTAAGTCTTGACCTTCCCAGTCAGGGAACTACGGGGCATTAATTCCCTATGGCTTCTTGAAACCCAAATTCTGTAGTAAACCTTATACGCCCGAATCCTGGACCAAAGACAAATTCAGGGAGGGTACACCTCTTTTTATAAGACTTTTGTGATCCATGTGATTACTGAGGTAGGTCAAAGGATTTATTTGGGGTGAAATGATTTATTTGAAACAAACAAACAAACATTTCTGCAGAGAAAATCTGATGGAACCAGTCTGCTTGGCAGACTTCAGAGAGATCTTGGCAATTAACTGAAATCTAAAATTTTTTCACAACGGCAGTTGGATTTTGGCTGAGATCTTCTAGATGCCTGCAGGGCTCCAGAGGTCTGGCTGGCAGACCATTGCTCAACTACCCTACTGCGAGGACAGTGGATTGATGGCCTGTCATTGCAGGATGGCCCACCAAGTTGTCTACCTTTGAACTAGAGACCTCAAGGCTTCCAGGTTTCGAAACTGGGACATCATTTGTTTTGAAACTTTGTTGATATGTTTTGATATGCATTAGAAATACTTTGATTTCAATGAATTACTGAATCCTGACCCCTGAAAATGTTCTGTAGGAGTTTTTTGAACAGCTCTGCTCCAGCCTAAGTTTAATGACCCTGAGGGAAAAATGGTTTATCCATAAATAAAGCAGAAATAAAACGAAATCCAGTGAATGACTCTGAAGCGGGGTTTCTCTGACTGCACTTACAGGCCTGCCCTGCTTATAATCCCACCAGTGTTCTTGGAGATCCAGTAGAATAGTCTGGGCAGTTTTACAGTGCTTATCTTAATTTCAAATGCAATATCCTAATAGTGATTGTTAGAGTTTTTGTTTGTTTGTTTTTCTCAATAAGTGCAAGTATGAAATTGATTCAAGTCCTTGTTTTGTGCTAATGCCAGAAGTGTCCATGAAGTCTCAAAATGAAATCTTCTTGGTAGATAACTGTGTATCCTCCTGGTTATGCTATTGTGATTGTATTCATAGTGTGTTCTCCAACTTAAGCAATGTGCAGGTGCAAAAGTCTCATTCTGCAGTACATAATTCTTTCATCTGCCATTTCTTGCCAGTAGATTTCCTGCCCATATGAATGTTTCTTGTGAAATTTCTGGAGAATAGATGCTGGGTTTTAGCCAGTCATAAGAAAACAAATACACAAACAACCCTCTTCCAAAACTCTACAACTTCCCCTCTCCCTAATCCTCTCTTTTGGAAACCTTTGCTATTCATAGTAGATGCTCTGTATCCAGCAAAAAAGACCAGTGGTAAAAAATAAACATTGTGGATTAAGGTAAAAGTAAAAATACTGTTGGACTTCAGTGATGTCAACGAGGTCCCCAGAACCTTCTTGTATACTGGCACGTGTCTGGCTCAAGTGGGTGCCTCCCTTTAAATGTGTGCCCATGCCTTTCCTAACTGTGCATCAGTTCTTTTGACTCCTATCCAGTTATTCTAGATTTAAAAGAAAACTGGCTGTGATAAATAATAATGATTTTTTTTCTAAAAAGGTCTCAACACAGTATTTTCTTTAACCCTACGTGACTTTAGGACCTACACATGTGCTCAGGTAACAGAAAAATCCATGGAGCTTGCATTTACAAACTGTATTTGGACTTCATGCTCTATGACTGTTATCCAGAAATGAAGACAGAAGAGCACTTCGAAAATTGGAATTTAAGGGGTTGAAAAGTGTGCCTGTAGGTGTTAGTCTGAAAGAACATGTATGTGAGAAAAGAGCAGTAACACAAAGCCAGCTATTAATACTTTACTTTGAAGGGCAGTAGATGCCTCTAATATCTAAGTAAGTGGAGAAATCTACCTAACAGTTTCAAGTGTTTTATTTTCTTTCAATATGATTACTTACATTAAATATGTTCTATGCCTTTTTCAAAGTATGTTACTGACATCTGAGCATCAATAACATATGCAACACAGTCAAGACCAACATTTGCAATATTTTTGACCCCAGGATAAACTGTCGCACTTTAAAAAATTACCCATTGTACTTCCTTTGCCTGCTCTCAGTGTTTTGTTTTGTTAAAACAGTGGAGGATGCATTGATCTGTAGCCTGTCATTTATTATGTGTATTTCTCAGAAGAACAAGAACAGTTGTCTGTTACATATTTCTCCAACAAAAACATATACTTGGTATATAAATGTTCAGATGATTATAATTTCATCCCAAATATACATGTATCCTAAAAATAAGCCACAATAAATGTTAGGCTAAGCAAAAATGAAGTACAGCAAAAGAATGAACAGAGGAAAAAGGGGGAGAACAGAGGAAAAAAAAGTGGAAAGAAAACCACAAGAATAAAAATGCAAGCATTAAGTAAAATAATAGATGTGAAGAAAGAGCTTAAATATGAAGTTAAGGGAGAGAAAGGAAACTACCCACAAAATTGTTGCAAAACCAGAAGTTACTGTTACCGGACAGGTGAAATTCTGATCACAGTCAAGTCAGGCGTGAAGTTAGAGTTAGTTAGGTAGTCACTTCTAAATGCCCAAGATTGAAGAAAGATTCAAACAAATTTCATCAAATCATCAAATCATTGTTTCTTAATTGTATCATGCTGGTCTTTCACAGAATCACAGAACTGTAGGAGTTGGAATCGACCTCTAGAGATCAAGTCCAATCCTCCTGCTAAAGCAGGTTCCTTACGATAGACCACACAGGTAAGTATCCAGATAGGTCTTGAATATCTCCATAGAAGGAGAGTCCACAACCTCTCTGGACAAGCTGTTCCAGTACTCTATGAAGTTTAAATGAAGTTATATGAATAAGATTTTTAATTTTCTAAATAATTTAATGTCTTCTCTTAGATTTTTCTAATGGAATAAATGAGGCTTGGATGCTCAGTTTGGTGAGGCAGAATCTAAGTAGTTCAGGGTCAGGTTTGTGTTTTGAATTCTTACAAAATGAAGATGCATTTTGGTTTGGGCTCCAAGCCCTTAATTGTCCACCAATGGAAATACAGTGGACTTCTTATGCAGAGCATGACTGACATCCTTAAGTGAGATGAACAACTTAAAGATCTTCAGTAAAATCAGTGCAGCCAGAGGACTCAGTTGTATCTTCCGGTCTTCTTAATTGCAACAGATTGTGCACATCCAACAGAGGACAGAGCTGTACATGCTATTTTTCATTAATCTTTTAAAGCAAAGTCCAGGCATGGAATGAATATGTTCCTCATTAGTAATAGCACATTAGTAATAGCAATACTATATTACTTTTCCAACAAAACTTGCAAAATATTACATTACTTCTTGGTCCGCTGAACTACTGAACTGCCACTTTCTAACAGAAAAAAGCTGTAACTGAGTCACTAGTAAAAGGGGCAGGAAATTAGATAAAAGGGGAACACTGGTTTTACATGCCTAAATGAAAAGGTGTTAGTTTTAAATATATAGCCTTGCAATATATATTCCAAACCTTCAGAAGTCTCTGACTTTCATTACTGAAATGCTGCACTGAACTGACAGCTGCCCCACTCATGCGTGTTGCAAGTCATGCTATGAAAAAAAACAAAACAAAACAAAACAAAACAAGATGAAAACTCCTTATGTCCTGATAGGCACCATGGGATTGAAAAATAAAAATATTATGACTTGCATGATTGCAACATGCTTATTGGATAGACAAAGATACATTGTTTGATAATCATTTAATAAGAAATTGTTTGGAGGAAGACAACCCTGTAACCAAATGAATCTCCTTGCTCATGCTGCCTGGAACACTGTGGTAGGATGAGTTTTTATGAACACCACAACAGACAGTGTGAGAAGAACTTTTGATCCTTTACTTCTAATAGGGAGGAGGAGCTGTAAAAGCACAGGAAGGTATACATCATTTTGGTGGCAAATGCCCTACCTACATTTAGCCACCTGTCTTCAGAGTGTACTTATTTTCCATTTCCTTTACAGTCAGCAGAGAGGATGAGACATCTCCCGAAGGTGAGTCATACTTGGAAATCTCAGTTGCTCAGGTGTCCCACACTTGAGGCACATAGGGCATTTATGGATCCTAAAGCCCATGGGTAGCTGCCTCTGTTCGATCTTGATATTTGAGTGGGATTGTGGTATGACTTCCAGTTTGTGTTTTAAATGAAGGATGTGCAATACAAACCTATGTAGCAAGTGGAGTTCTTAGTTCAGTCTAGGAAACCCTAAGTTAAACTTCTCTCATTTAACACTAATTAAAACTCCACTGCTAGGAGGGGAAGAGAAGAGGAAAGAGAATGTACACTGTGTGAAGAAATAAGACATTTTCTCAGATGCTTACTCAATAATATTGTGCTTCAGGCTCAGGATGTTGCTTCATTGTCAAATGGCTGATCTTTCCTTGCCATGCTTTCCTATTGTTCTCCATTCCTTAAATAATCCTGGCTTTCAATTGCATTTTTTATCCATTTCATTCATTTTCAAACCCCTTAAAAAACAGAGATTAGTTTAGCAGATCAGGAATGAACTACAAAAAAAGTTACATAATGGACCTATTTAAATTACACAGTTGCTACTTGCCTTTAGAGTAATAAAGATGCAGTTAATAGCTTCCACTTTATTTAGCTGCTAAATTCTGATTATGTTTCTGCTGCTTTGTTTTGGAGATGAACTCCACTGCAATAACTTCATTGTTCTTTGCTCATTAATCACTTTTATTTGGTCTCCTTTGAATTGCTGTGAAGTTTCAGAACATGGGCAGTCCTCTGGCAGACAGATGAATGTTTTGATCTATTAGACCTTTTAGGCTCGAGGATTTAGACAAAGTATTGCCATTATAATGGTTTACAGACATTAGTCCTCATCTTGGGGTTTCACTGCCCCTTGATACCACAGCAGCTCTTAGGTAGAACTCCATTGATGGTAGTTTGCTCTACACAAAAAGATAAAACAGTAACCTACTGCTAGTTATTATACAGTCAGTATTTGTCAACAGTTTCAAGACCAGTACACTTGCAGAAAAATCAGAATGGCAGCACCGTTTAAGATGCTCTCCCTTTTGGTCAAGTGTATTTGCTGTGCTCACTGTATTTTCCTTAGGGTGGTTAAGAAACAGAAAAAAACAGCCTGAGGTGACTCAAGTGAGATCCTACATAGAAAACATATGAGAGAAACATATTAATTAATCTTATATACATTAGCAGCACTCCTCACAATGAAATTACTTAGAACATTTATTCAAAACATAAAATTGGGGCTGGTGCTAGACCTGCTGCACCTAAAGGGTAGATCTCAGTCCACGTGGTACAGACTGTGGTGTCCCACTGAACCTGCACTGTGCTTCTTTGAAGAGAGAATTCAGACTCTGGAAAGCAGAAGTCCAGAAATCCAGTAGTTGTAGCCCCAAGTTGTAATTTGCTCTTCAGAGTAATTGCCATCAGACACCATGAAATGAAACTATCTTACTCACCAGTCTGGTTATCTCATCTTCTGTGTGTTTATTTGAATTTCTAAGGAGCTTCCTGAAAAAAAAAACCCAAAAGACTTTTAGAAGGAGTCTGCATATGTTGAGCTATTGGAGGCCTTGCAACAGTCCCCTTACAGAGCCATGCTCTCTTTCTGTGAACACTTATGACAGCACATCCAAATCCATGAATATATGTAACTGAACTTTTAACCAAACATGAGTTCCAATTTAATTTGAAAATTTACGGGAGTATTTATGAACAGTATTTGCATGCTCTCCCATCTTCAGTTGCAGTCTGCCTATACCATTGGTTTTGAGTAGCAGTTCAAACTAGTGTAATAAATAATCCACAGTCACTGAGTTTGAGTTGCCACTGTGGACAGTTTACTTGGGTTTGCTCAGCATTTAGAAATAGTATTTCTCACCTCCTCTGTACAAGTCCTTTCACTATTCTGTCCCCTTCTTGATGGGAAAAATAACTTCATTCTTGTTTGAGGTGCTTCAAAAGTTATGTGAGGAGAAGCTGAGGGTGGTAGTGTTGTTTTCTTTTTTTCCTCAGGTATGTGTCTCACTTCTAAATAGACTACATTTCAGGAAGCATTTATTTAATCTCTCTACAACAGGAATGTTCAGAAACATTCACAGTTGAAAATGCCACTGCACCAGAAGGTCTCAATGTCTAAGTAGGTCTGTGTGAAGAGTGTAATCATTCACCATGTCCAAAAAGTTACTGCCATGCTTAGAGTAGAATTTATTTTAGCATGTAGAAGTTATTTGCTTAGCTATTTTAGTTTTCTGGAGTTCTTCTACGGTCAACAATGTGCGAGATATCCTTTTCACTGAGGTGCCTGTGGAAATGTCTGTCTTTGCTGATTACAGCAGGCGCACCTCCAATCTAAGCATCTTCCATTAGATGCTTAACTTATAGACCTACCAACTTGGGTATCCTTCTGCTTACATTTACATAGAAATCATAGCTGAAATGTGGGTTTGAGGACTCGACCTTTCAAGCTTGACTTGATATCCAAGCTGATGACTGAAGCCACACTCACTGGCATTTCCCACTGCGCTTCTTAGGTGTGTAAAGGTGCAAGGACTCACATCCAGGACAAGAACACCTACATCATGTTGTGTTTGCGTGGAAATCAGCACTTCAAATCAGCATTACGCAAACAAGCTCTTTTCCTAGAAAAAAAAAATCACTTGTGCTACTAATTGGATATAGGTCTGCCTTTCTTCAGCTTTCCACCTATTGAAAACCTTTATTTTTTGGCAAATATTTTTTGCCTTATTTCCATGGACAGGACCTCAAGTGGCAGCCTTTGTCACAGTCAGTGAGCTGCTTAAAGAGAAACCATGACAGAAGATAAGCATCTCTAAATCAGCATCAGATGAATACTTTCACTACAGAAACTTAAGAATTCTGTGCATAGCAAAGTCTAGAGCTGACTTAGCATTGATTTGATATGTCAGTGGTGAGTAATTCAGTTCAGGAGAAACGAAGATATTGTAAACCATGAATGAATCAAACAATGAGCAAAATTGCTTTTGAAAAAACTGGTATTCTACAATTAACCAAAAAAAACCAAAACAAAACAAAAAAAAAAAACAGCAACGGTAAAGGGCCTAGTGTTTTGAGTTATACAGACAATAGCATTGTGTCAAAAGCAGTAATGCAGTGGCACATGAAGAATGATCAATCTTCAATCCCAGTAACATTCCACAGAAAAATGGGAAACTTTATGCATGTGCAAAATTTTGGAAGTCATTTGAGCATAAAATTAAACGTATTTGATCAGATCCTTGAGCCACCATCCCTGGACGTGTTCAAGAAACATTCAGATGTACTAAGGGACATGGTTTAGTGGAGAAATATTGGTGGTAGGTGGATGTTTGGACTAGACAATCTTGGAGGTCTTTCCCAACCTTGGTGATTCTATGATTCTAACATTCTACTCTTTGTCCTTGTTATTCTACTTGCCTTTCAATTACAACAAGAATTTGCTGTCAAATCAGATCCCTCTAGACTAAAAGACATTCTCTGCCCCAAAGAATTTACAGTCTAACACGGTGAGAATCTCCAAACTGTCAGAGTTTACACTACTGCCATAAAATGAACTATCTTAAAAGTTCAGTCTGGCAAAATATCCTAAGCATCTACTTAAGAGGTGCTGAGTGACCTCATTTAAACCAATCCCTGGGATTAGGCGCAATGTTTGTTTAAAGTATTTTGAGATCCTGAGATATAAGATGCTTTAGAAGTGTAAAGATTTTTTTTTTAACTGGCTTAATGTGTTTTTGTGTTTATTTGTAGATGTAGAACTTACACAGCGTAAAATTTGACAGCTGAGACTAGTCGTGAAATTTCTCTAGGAAAATTAAAACCTGTTAACAATTTGCTGACATTTGTGAAAACCCCTAAATACTTCCAAATCTGCTTCCAGGTATTCATATGCGAGAATGTGAAATCTTTTGCAATGCAAATATTAGCAAATACATTTTAAATGTTCACTTTTCACACACCATTCATATAAGAGCTTTCTGAGTAGCAGCAAATTGTATTCCTATTAAATTTCATCTCACATTCATGCTGTCACTTATGCCAAAAAATATGTTTTTCTGAGGAGGGTGTGAGTGGGTGGGTTGCTGTGTGTTTTATAGACAACTCATGAGTACATGTCAACCATTAATGACCTGAATATAGAGTTACAAATAGGAAAATATGCTACTAATAATGCATGGAGCAAGTCCTGTGCTTTGCTCGTGTGAGCAATTCACTTTTCCAATCACTTTATTTGAACAGAAAAAACCAGGCATGCCATTTCACTGCCTTTTCAATTTCTCTGTTTACATGTGAGGAGTGCAGCAAATAGAGAGAAAATAAACAATTCATTTTGGAGTCTTGGGTTAATTACCAATGGTCGCTTTGGATAACGTTCTGTTTAAGTCAGCCATTGAATTTTTAAGGAATATATTTTTTAGGACAACAGCTTTTAATTTTTCAATCCTAATTCTTCTCTATGGGTTTATTTCTAGGGTATTCATCCTAGTTTAAATTTAGCCATCTGGAGAGTGTAAGCACAAATAGGAAATGGGGAGAAAATGTTACCCTTCTTTCTTTCTCTGGTGGATAACAAGTTTGTCAAGCCTATCCTGGTGAGTCATATCCAGCAGTTTTAATAATTTAGTCTCATTACTCATTAATTCACTTGAGATTATAATGTTTTTTGATAATTTACAGTTTTGCTTCTTAAGAGTTCTGGGCCAGGGAAATAGGAACATTTGCAGTTAGGTAATACAAAATGAATTCAACTGGAAGAATGACTGTTTCTCTTTATTCCTACTCATTAGTACCCATTGCTCCCTTTTCCCTATCCTCTCCCACTGGTCTAAAGCTGGGCTTCCAGTAGTATGGATTTCTGAAATGTTTGCATCCCTGGGAGGTTCACTGAAGAAGTGGAGCAGCACTGGCACCCCAACATACTGCTGGGACTGGATCCAGCTCATACATCCCATTGGTCCCCTGGGACAGAGGAGATGGCATCATAGACACCAGAACCAAAATGTACCATTGGATATTCCTTCTGATGGCCTGTCCTTCACTCCTGCCTTTCTCCTTCATCCACTCTCAGGATCTGCCTTCACTAGGGATTTTCAGGAAGAATTTGGTAGTACGGTTTGCCTGTACCTCATGAAAACGCTTAAAATGTCCCTTCATGTTACCTCAGGTGCAAAATCAAGGGTGCTGCCTGCTTTTTCCTTCAGCTGGACTGAGGTTTGTCCTGGATCTGAACCTACTCTATGGTCACTTTTCATCCTCCTCTAAAACCCAACAAATAGAAGCAATATAGTTCAGTCAAACAACTCCCCCAAATGCACAGGGAAGACCAAGAAAATAAAAAGAAAAGCACCTCTGCTACTGCCTCGCAGAGCCTCTTTTCCCTGCCCTTGTCATTCCTATAAACAACTTTTGATGAGGAAAGTGGGAATTTGCTGGGGTGAGTGGGAAAAACACATCAGCTTGGAGGAGGTAAAGGAGACAGGCAAGCAGGAGCCTGGGAGGGGGGTAGCAAACTGGAGCCTGGGGAAGAACAGCTCTGTCTGGAAAAATAGAGAGTACAGAACTCCCTGGGATGAGGATATGTGGTTGCTGCCAGTGGGTCTGGTGGCCCAGGCTGCTGTGCCAGAAACTGAGAGCATGCTGTTTCCTACTGAGCATTGTTAAATCAATCTTATCATTTTCTCTGTTTGTCCAACGTATCTTTCTTATTCTCTATATTTCGTCTCTGAAGGTCTCCTCCATGAGCAGCAGGGGGTTGAAGGACACCTTAATTAACAGCAGCAGTAACGGATGGCAGCGAGGTAGCCGCACGCATCGCCTTTCCTGCCCTGCCATTTCTCCGGTCAAGGAAATCACTTGCTCTTTCTTTCATCATTTCCTCCCTCCCTCTCTCCCCCGTGTCCTGACTCCCTGCCCTGATTCAGAGCTGGAAGGTCTGCTGGTGGTAGCTGTGGTGGCTGTAGGGAGGAGGGAATGGGGGAAAAAGCAGAGGGAGTAAAATAAGTGTCAAGGAATTCATTGTCTGTTCTCCACCTGTTGTTATTCTGGTCCCAATCAACCTGCTAGCCAGGCTGGAGCCAGTGGCCATCTGGAAACACTGCTCTGTTTATAAACTTGGCATGAAGCAGCACTCCCGGGCCCTGACCTCCCACACAAATCTGGAAACAATTAGAGCGAGATGATAGGCAGGCAGGCAGGCAGGGAGAGGAGGGGAGAGAAAAGGAGCGTGTGAGAGAGAAGGCTGCAGAGAAGGGGAAAAACAGACAGGGAGAAGGTGGCAAATGTTTCTGAGATGCAAATATTTATGCCCACCATCAGTGACGACCGGCTCGTTAATTGTTGCCATTGCCAAAACAGCTTTTCCACGAAGGCTGTGGCATGCTTTTTCGCCTTCCCTAGCAACACAGCTTTTCCAAATTATATTTTATGTTTTAGGCTACTAAAAGTTTGCCTTTTCTGCTCCTAGGAAATTAAGATGGGTCAGTTAGATCTGCATACTCAGGCCCATATGCATTCTACACACCATGTCCAAGCACTGCAGCTCCCACCCATCTTTATTAGGAGTAATGCCTTGCTCTGCTCCTCACATAGGCTAGCACACTGCTTTCCAGAAAGGACGGCTCCCAGTCTCTAGCTCTTCGGAGTGTGGGAGTCATTTGGGTTCAATTCTCTCAAGCCTTCTCTTGCTCCACCCTACCCACCCACTCGTATTGCAACTCATCATCATCTTGACTGTGAAGCCTGAACTTCTCCTAGTCAAACCAGACCTCCAGTCGCTGGGTAACTCCCTAGCTCAGCTCCTCTTTGGATTTTAGAGCCTCTCCCAGCCCTGCTCTTTGCTGCACAGGTAGGCAGGCCTGCCCATTGTCAACCTGTTCCAGCGGAGCCTTGAGGAAAGCAGGGAAGAGCCACAGCTCATTGAGAAACAAAACCATGCATTTCCCTTCCGGGATACATGGTATGGGCAATTCTATCTGTGCTTCAGGTGATTTTAATGTAGTTCATACAGACGCCAGCATGTTACTTCATTTCTCACAATGTGCCCTTTCAGCATTAAAGCTGCCGGAGCAAGACTGACCTTCACTTCTGCTGCTAAGGGGAGGATCTCTTCTGGCTCGCGTGACAAATCTGTTGCTTGTACGTCCTGAGAAGTCAGGCACTGTGTGTCAGGTGCAAACACAATTGTTCTTAGTGAACGCAGCTGCTGATTGAGATGTATTTTCTCTCAGAATGCAAGCTAGCATGGCCCTGGATGGTCACACTGAGTCTGCTGGGACAGCTGGGCTTGAGCTGGAGTAGCGGAGCATGTAGCATTGCCCGCACCATCTTGTTTCTGCCATTTTCTTCATCCACCAGCCTTAGGCCAGGACTAGTGCGCCTTGCTCCTGAGGTGCATTAAAACTTTATCTGCCCTGGGATTTTGCTGTAAAGCTGTAGCTCAAAATGGCCACAGTCAGTTCTGTTCCTGACACAGATGTCGGTGGACTTGCCCCTGGTGCATATGACAAGGCAGTGTCTGGCGCATCAGTTCTGAAGCTAGAGGATTGTCCCTGCTATCTTCTGCTAACCACGGTGTGGGCATGGCCCAAGTAAGACCAAGACAACAGGTGATGGTCGTAGAGCCAACAGCTGTAAAGAGAAGGAACGTTCCATTAGGAACCAAGGGGCTGCTTGAGTTTTACAACTTCTAAGGAGATGTGTATTATGCAGCAGTAGCTGTGGTTGGTTGGGAGAAAGGCTATGCCTGCAAAAAGGTGTGCGGCTCCAACCTATGCCATGCTGTGTAACGAAGTCTCAGTTATCCAGAACTCATTCCCTCGAATGGGGAGAGCTATCACCGTAGGACACATGCTTGTAACATCTATGGTTCAGTTCTTTGTGTGCTGAATTCTTCTGAAAAGTGCTTAGAAGGATTATTTCTCTCTGAGGGAGATCAGTGATTCAGACTTGTTTAACTGAATGAAATATTTCTATCATAATTAGTGCTAATTGGAGCTTTGTATGCAGCCTCAAGAGCCAGTGATTAGCTAAACAGAAAGGGGAGGCTGTAAATGTGTGTCTATTCCATAGATAAATAAAGGTCAATTACTGCTAAACCAGCACTTTTCAAAACACTGTGCTCATGTGCTGCCTCCTTCCCTTACCAGAAATTTGTGTTTCACAACAGCTGGTTACTTTTCTCAGATTTGCAGTAAGCATCAAGTTATTACGTTGATGTCTGGTGTGGCTATTCCTATGCTGACCCACTCAGGAATGCATTTTGTTTTGACACGACCTTAGAAACTTGAAGGAATACAAAACGCACAACATGTAGGCGTGTAAAAATAAATACAGGGAACCCACCAGACATGTGAATAGCAAGGAGACTAGGAGCAATTCAGCCATAGGGCTAAGAAACAAATGGTTTCTTTATGTGGCTCTGGCTGTTCAGTAGCTGTACTTCAGAGCAATGTAATGGGTTTTAATGTTCATAAAAATGTTCAATCTGGTAAACCAATTTTTAGACTCTTACTCAGTCTTGTTGAAATTGGATTCATTTGAACTGTAATATAAAATATTATGTTTACTTAACCCTTGTAAACTGATCTCCTTTGTCTTCACAAACTTGCTGGGCAATTAAGGACCTAACATTCCTTCCACAGTTAATAAAATTTTGCATTTTTCTCTCTATTCATAAATTTAATTACACTCAGGCCCGGTTAATCAACATCAAACTTTTTTAATGCTGATTTTTTTTTAAGATAGCTTTTGGTTGAAAATAAATATGAAGGTCATGCATCGAGGCTTTGTTAAGCTCCTAAAATCAGCTTGCATTTTTCCTGTGTGCAGTCCTGCAGATAGTGCAGCATGAATTGACTGAGGCCTGATTGTACCTTTGATGCAGGCTTTAAATCATGTCAGAGACTTTGCTCTTTGTAAAAGGTGATAATCCATTTCTGTCCTCATTTTTGACTAAAAGTCCCACTGATGTGAAGGGCAGTCCAACATTCAAAGCTGCTCCTCTGTTCCTCTCTCTACCTATTTCCTGAATTTTCATCTGTCTAGCACCAGGCCCCTGGAGATATTTCATACAGGCATTTCTATGTTACTTGCAAGTGGGCAAGAAAAAACGACATTCCATATGGCCATTAGGTAGTCTTTTCGCTACATGCACATTGCATTTCCCAAGGCTCTCAGGATTTACAGAAATCCTTGAATGGTACAGTTGATGTTGATCAAAGAGTCCCAGATTCAAGAATTTATGAAGAAGGATTTTGAGGTTTTCTGTCTGAAATTTTGTAGTGAATACAGTGGCTGGTATAGTGTTTAAAAATCCTAAAGCTTTTTCTGGAAGTAGCTGGTAGGTCTGAGTGTAATCTTTTTAGAGCCTTAAAATGTGATATAATTTTGTGTGCATTTTTATTAGTTAAATTAATAATGAATGAATGACTCTTGATTTGCTATTCATAGGTTGTTGAACTCCTCGGGACCATTTCACTCCAGTCTCAGTGTGGAATATTAAACAAAGTGTTGGGTGAGAATTTTAACTAGAACTGAACAGTGAAAGGACACACCATGTTGGAACTTCAGCTTTCACCTCAAAACTGATTAAGGACTACAGAAGATAAATGTAAAAGGTCAAACCTATTAATTTTAAAACAAGGAGCAATAACTGGGCTGCCATTCCTTAAGTTCAGGCTTCATGCTACTTGGGGTCCTGCTTCCCTGCCTTATGCTCAGCGTTCATAGGCTTATGATGGCACTTTGCTTAAAGCTGAGTTTTATCACATTGAGTTTTCAGCTGTGAATCAGATATGCCTTTGGGTAACTACAGATTTTAAGTGCATAAATTTAATATTCTGGTGCTACTGGAATAGACGTGAAGCCATGCAGAGTTTTGTCAAAGCAGCTACTGAAACGAGGTAAGGAAGTTTGAGACCCTTATGTGTGTGTGTGTGTGTGTGTGTGCGTGTGTGTGTGTGATTTAAGATAGTTTCACTCCTGATAAAGCATCTGTGTTTCGCTAGGGTGCTGCTTTTAACCCAATACATCTGACATGACTGATGGAAGCATCAGCAGCTCGAGTGCCTTCTTCAAGGTTGTGGGTTGATTCAGTGGCTCCGTCTCAAACCTGGATTTCAGCACAACTCTGACATTTTGATAACAGTACCTCTGTGCTTCAGAACTAAAGGCAATACCAATGGCTGCATACAGTGTAACCAGTACAGTGTTGCTTTTTTTTTTTATTTTTAATTTTCTTTTTTAAAGCAGCATGTAGAGAGAGAGGATGTGGTGAGAGGCTAGAAAGAGAGAAAGTAAAGTAAAGCACTGTTTTCTGTATTCAGAGAATGGTAACAGGGACATGTACAGGCTGCATTCATACCCAGACTGTGAATACACAGCTTGCACATTTCAAAGTCTTTCCACAGAGTGCCTTGTAATCACTATCCTCAGCATCCTGTTTAAGAGGAGCTATTAACTACTTGCAGTACTTTCCTTCTATTTTTCGGTAAGATAATATGAGGCAAAGGCCAAGAGCTAACGTCAGGATCTGTCCAAAGCACTTTTTTTTGAAAGAGCTCTGTTAGTCGATATTTTTGAAGTGGCAGAAAGGAAGCACCGGGGCAGTGTCCTTCCTGGCTCTGCACAGCTTCCTGCACGCTCCCCTGCTGGAGCGTTAGTCAGAGCCCTGCAACAATTCGTGCTCAGCCTCCCACGCTATCGTCTGCCTGGCTTTGATTTTCTGAACTCGCGCTAT
Organism: Tetrao urogallus; assembly: GCF_951394365.1. Taxonomy (NCBI): domain Eukaryota; kingdom Metazoa; phylum Chordata; class Aves; order Galliformes; family Phasianidae; genus Tetrao; species Tetrao urogallus. Next base: position 40,171,739 of record NC_136815.1, on the reverse strand, counting down.
CGGCCAGCCGGGCTGCTCTGAGCAAGCAGTGAGTGTGCAGGTGGCAGCACAGAGAGCCAGCGGTGCGGCGGAGACGTCGCCGTGATTCAGTGATTGCAAAGCATCCACGTGTGCGTCTCTGAGTGCACCTGCCTTAGTGCTGCAGGAGACAGCATTGTGCAAGGACCCAGATTAAAGTCTGCAGGGCTCTTGGATAAACCTCTTGTGGTTTAAAAAAAAAAATAAAAAAAGTTGGAGGTGACTGATTGCTGACTGAACTCTTTTCACGCGCTCATTTCTCACATCCTTGGTGATGAACTCTCTCCAAACTTCTTCCCACCTGTTTACGGCTTGGCTCTCCAGGCCAGGTACTGTTCCCATTGGCACAAATGCAATTCCAGTTACCTGATGTAAATTAAAACCAGTTGGGCTGCTCAGGCTTCCCATCATTGTAGTCACTGTGGAGCCACAATTTGTGAACAGAGTGATGTCTAGCACTGTAATTTCCTGCAAATGGTGACAGAGATGCTGGTTTTGCCTCTAGCAACAGCTGCTAAGAAGGGCAGAGAGAAACCATCCCAAGAGCAGGAGGAGATAACGAAAGCTGTGTACAAGGAAAAGTCAATCAAAGAACCTTGGTTATCTCTAGGTGTTTATTCACTTAGAGAAGCTGGGATTTGCAGGCTTTCTGGTTTTCAGCCCTTTGTCGATGTGCTTTTTATCACATTTCCTTTTTAAAATACGTAATCAACTTTTTCTCTCTTTTACCTATTCTAATATCTTAATTGTTAGCAGCATCATCTTAAGAACCAGAGTAACACAAATCTTTGCCTGTTCCCTCTCTTTTTTTTAAAAAAAAATTGAGATACTCCTTTGTCGAAAAACAAGCTGTCTCCTCAACAAGAGCAATGCTGCTTTGCTTCCTATTGCCACTGCAGCAAGAAACTTGCTTTTTCCTCCCTTTGGTAGCTAGGAAAGTCAAATAGGTTCACAAGAACTTATTTCAGGGGAAACGATTGGTGAGAAACAAGATATGGAAGTGGGAGGGATGAAGAAAAAATGTTACCAGAAACACTTGGCTCCTCAGATCAGCCAGGGTCAAAGAAACATCTGTGTTCTTCTTTCCACTTACATATAGATGTATGGAGTATAATTTGAATAAAAAGACTCAGCAGCTCGTAAGAGATCAGAGCTTTTGGCACCTTCTCCCTTATCCTTTTATGATCTCCCCTTATTGTTTGCAAGTCAGCCTTTATGTGTGTCACTGTAAAGGGTTTTGCAACAGTTTGTATTTGATTCTTGTAGTTTTGTGAGAATTAGCCATTATATGCCAAAAAAAAAAAAAAAAAAAACCCACCAAAAAAAAAAACACCAACCCATCTCAAAAACATTCAGGGAAGAGTGGATGAATGGATGCATTCTGTTTTTATGTTATCGATATATTTGCTGAGCAGCTGTCTAACCAAATTCATTGCTGCTTGTTGGGTCAATACCTTATTTTCTTGTTAGTTTTGATACAGCCAGAAAACTGCCCACATTGCTTTTGCACTGGGATTAGTTTGCCATACATTTAGTGTATTCCCAACACAGCCTAAATGTCGGTATTATTATGGTAGCTTGGACATGTTTGGAAATAAGATTAGCTGGATTTTGATGAGCGACTACTGTTGAAGTAATGCAAACAGCCCATATTAAAAAAAAGTTTTTTCCAGAAGTAAGACTTCTTTGGTACATCAGCTTACTTATCAGCTTACTTTCATACTCATCATCTGCTTCAACAGCATTAACATTAAGCCATGTAAACTGCAGTGATGGTACGTTTTTTTTCTTCTCAGGCTGGACCTGAAGGCTCACATGATGTCCCCCAGATTCCTTCCAGGTGACCTCAGCCACTCTCGTTCTGCTTCTTCCTTGAAAATGCTTGGCATTTTGCGGAATGTTTGAGATGTGTGACTGCTGAGTTACATTTGCTGTTAATTCAGAAGAAATCCATGAGCTTTGTGAAAAAAATGTTGCAGAGAGAACTTGTGGTGTATGGTATCTCTTCTGCTGCCGTGCTCACAACTGTGCCACGTTCCTTCAGACAGTCGATGGTAACTGTCAAGAAATCAAAGCTGTGTTTTTGTCATTGTGTATGTTCATTTTTCACTATTTAATGGTCAAATTCTTCAGTACCCCAAGCTACTGACAACATATACCAATTTTGATGAGTGTGTTTGTCTTTTATATTACCATTTCATAACACTAAAAATGTTAACATGAGGCTTCTTTGCTTATTTATATATAAAAATAGCCACTCCAGACTGTGTATGTGACTGCGTTTAGTGGTGGGGCAGAATTTCCCTGTATCCTAACGAAAAAGAATGGCAGAAAAACAGAACTAGGAAGGAATTTACTAGCTTTAGCTCCCTGGCCCAAAGCTTTTATGTTGAACAATTCATAGAATCACAGAATCATAGAATGGCCTGGGTTGAAAAGGACCACAGTGATCATCTGGTTTCAACCCCCCTGCTATGTACAGGGACACCAACCACCAGACCAGGGTGTCCAGAGCCACATACAGGGATGGGGCATCCACAATCTCCTTGGGCAACCTGTTCCAGTGCGTCACCACCCTCTGTGTGAAAAGCTTCCTCCTAATATCTAACCTAAACCTCCCCTGTCTTAGTTTAAAACCAGTCCCCCTTGTCCTATCACTGTCCACCCTCCTAAACAGCCATTCTCCCTCCTGTTTATAAGATTCTTTCAAATACTGGAAGGCCACAATGAGGTCTCCCCAGAGCCTTCTTTCTCCAAACTAAACAAGCCTAATTCCCTCAACCTTTCCTCATAGGAGAGGTGCTCCAGGTCTGATTAAGCTGCATTTTGCTTGTCAAGAGCCAGTGCAAAGGCTTAGTCTGGAGATTGCAAGCTGTGGCTCAGGTGTGTTGCACTACAGCAAGCTGCTGCCTGCCACGGCTGCTTTATTAATACTTATTAACACAAACTAACATTTCTCTGAGACTCTCCTTACTTTAGCAGCAGGACCTGCCTGCCTGTGTCATGGCACACAGTGGTGTGTGTCAGTTCTAGAGGAACTGCTCTGAGGTTGGCCATGGCAAGAAGTTCACTGCTTGGCCATAGTGTACCCTCCAGCAGCTTTGGTTTTTCAGAAACAGGTATAAAGGATTTCTTTTTGTTTTTTCCCCTAAACAACTCTAATTTTCTTTGTTGCAGAATGGCAAAACTTTGTTTTATGTTTCCTTGGCATTTGCCAGTTTCTGCAGTAATGTAAATGTGATGTTTTTACAAAGAGTAATACCTGTCATGCTTGAAAATCCAAATAATAAATCATGAAGCTTTTTTCCTTTTTTTTTTTTTTTTTTTTTGGTAGGCTATTTCTGCCTAAGTGTCGCGTTCTCTGTGCACTTGAAAGAACATGTTTCCTGACCACTAAACACCTTTTCCGCTTCATGTAAGTTGACACTTGTGTTTGCAGCACCAAAAAAAGTGAAATCAACCAAAAGAAGGCAGGTTTTGTTTTTTAAATGGTTGTAGGGCACAGACAATTTATGCATCATCGTCATTGGGTTACATAGGAGTTTTCTTTCTTTAAGTGCAAACTAATTTCTTGAATTCCAAAATAAAATCCATGTTTCCAGCAATAGCCAGATCTTTTCATTCTGAATGTACTGCCTCAAGAGATCCTCCTTTATGGAACTCTGATTGCAGGAAACACTCATTTTTCCATGGATTTTCTGCTGCCTTTTAGTGCTTTCATCTACTCTCCTTAAACACACATTAATAGATATTTGAATCATACAATCATAGAATGGTCTGGGTTGAAAAGGACCACAATGATAGCTAGTTTCAACTTCCCCGCTATGTGAAGAGTCACCAACCACCAGACCAGGCTGCCCAGAGCCAGATAAAGCCTGGCCTTGAATGCCTTTAGGGATGGGGCATCCACAATCTCCTTGGGCAACCTGTTCCAGTGCATCAACACCCTCTGTGTGAAAAATATTTGGTTTGATTATTTAGTTCCCAAGCCATTAAAGATCTTCCTATAGGTCAGTTTCTGCAGCAGGAATCTCAGATATAGAAAGGGATGTGTTTTGTATCATTATTTCACCCATTAACATGAGAATTACAAAACAGTTGTCTGAAGGTAGGCATCATTCCCTTTCTGCTGTCTGTTTTGCTGTCCCCAGGTCGATTGACCATCAACCACCTCTTCTCATGACCACTGAAGGCATAACAGTGGTGGCTGTGGGCATCGATCGTGGAGCTCGGCTGGATGTGGGGAGCAGCAGCATTTTAAGAAAAAGAAATGACTTAACTGATACACTATTTGTGAGCTTTTAAACTGTTTGTGCTCTGGTCAGAGCTTGCGTATTCGTGATCCAGCTTCTCTGGCTTAGTGCTAGAGTGAAATCATAACTGTGCTCTTGACACTGTAGGCTGTTGCCAGCACAGAAATGATTGTGATATCACAAATCCACTAGGGATGGGCAAACTACTACAATAAAAATAGCAACTGCCGTGAACCTGAGCCCAAATTTTGAACTCTCTCCTTCCCCCCTCTTCCTAAAGCTAGCATGATTTCAATAAGTACGTCCCTGAAATTAATCTTGTGGACTCTGCAGTCTTGGCTGTCTTTGCTGATCCAGCTGCTGTCCTCAAGTCTGACAATTTCCAATTCTTCCCTTGGGCTAGAGGCAGTGAGTACATTTTGGGGTATACTTTTGACCTGCGGAATGCATGGGATGGGAAGACATCAGCCAGCTGAGCCCAGACGCAAACATGCCAAAACTGAGGCTCCCCTGATAAAACAGTGCTTGGACAGGGGATCTCTTGGAAGTCAGAGGGAAGGAACTGTTTTAGGTTGGGGGGTGGGCTAGAAAGACTCTGTTTATGTTGGGAAGAAGACAGAACAGAAGAACGAGATTTTAGAAGATTTCCATAAGCCCTGGATCATCCAGATTGTCTCAGATGGAAGTGTGAGTCCTTAGAGTGAGAGCAAACAGCATTTCCCCATCGCCTTGCACACTGTGCACAAGTGAAAGGAAATAGCACTGTGGATTGCACAGACGGTTTATCTTCTGTGTACCTCTGTGATGGGAAATTGTCCCAGAGCATGCATAGGATGAATGAGAACTGCATGACTGATCCCATGAGAGCTGTGGTGCTGGGGGCACTTCAACATACCAAAGGGATATATATATATATTTACATACATACAAATATATATGCAGGCAGGGAACTTGAGATCCCCTCTGCATCTACTCAGGACATATGACAAGAGCTGTAAGCTGTACCCCAAGCTGGTTAGGTACCGAGCCACACAGCCCTTGTGGAGCCGTGTGGCTCATGGATGCAATGCAGCCACTGCTCCTGCAGCTGTCTGCAAAAGCTCAGCTGCAGAGGGAAAATGGGTGTGCAAGAGAAAGCAGCTTGTTTTTGGATGCCACTGGAGTGAGTAATTAGCACCTCTGCAGAGACTAATGAAGAATGGTATGGGAAAGGTGGAGGAAATTCATAGCTGATTCCGGTGCACTTGTGAGCTTTGCAGAGCATGGAAGTTTCTCTTTAAGCCACGTACATGCTGCGGAGCAGGCGTGTGGGAAAGGTTACAGTGAATTTGCCCTCACATAAGGATCACTTTGGAGCAAATAACAGTCCCAACATGAGAAAATGATTTCAAGCTATGAGAAGCTGAAACATTGTTCAAGGACTTGTCAGCTCCGCTTTCTGCATTTCTTTCTTCATATGTTTAGCTTAGGTAGTATTTACAGTTTTAAGCATTTGGTTTATTGGCCACGGTGTTCACTTTAATCAAACGATCGCATGCTGTATGTGCCTGGCTGCTGTCGGCATTGCATGTAATTAGGGGGTAGCTGTACAAGGCTCTCCCAGCATGAAATGTGCTGGCCTTTAGGAGCCACGCTTCTTCATCACTCTGGTGTTTAATTGCATGCCAAGTGTGAAAATGAGTCTGTTCCATATAAAAAATAACGGTATAAACACAGTGCCATTGATCTCGCCTTTCAAAATATGGTTACAAGCAATGCTGAATAAATCCATAGCAAGTACTCCTGAATGTTTTTCCTATGACTAATGGAGGGTTTGCTTGTGCCTGACAGCAAGGAAAGGGGCTGCCAAGACGGGGGGAGAGGAAGGAGGCAGGATCCCAGGGTGATTCCCATGGGTCTGGCAAGAAAAGGAGACTAAACTCCTCTTTTTTAATTTTTTTTTTTTTTTTTTTTTTTTTTTTTTTGCCTTGGCAGTCTCCTGTTTGGTGCCAGCACTCAGCAATGCCTGGGGAAATATTGTCCCCTCCCTCACAGCTCTCTCTGACAGTTTGCAGCAGTCACAGCTCACAGAGGGGTTTTGCTTAAGTGGTGATGGAGGGCAGTGAAAAAGGGTATTGCTGGGGCAAGAGGGTGGATATTTTCCTAGCCTTGGAGCCACTCCCATGGAGGCTCTCTGGACCACCTCTGCTGAAAAGGATATAGCTGGTGTGAGAAACACCTACATTGCCAGAGTCCTTGTTCCCTTGGGTCCCCATCACAGTGCTGAGATGTTTGTGTGAAAAGCTGGGGCGATGGCACTTCCCTTCTCACTGCCAAGATCATCCACAGAGAAATGGTTGCTAGCATGGGTAACCTTCAGAGAGCTTGGGTGGGTCTCACAGAAAGATACAACGAGCATTTGTTCATGCACGTGTTTCCTCAGTTATTAACCATCTATTTTTGATTCTGAAGGATGTCTTTTTCTTAAATAGGTATGTGTTCCCCCAACACCAAAAAAGAGAATTTATTCCTGACTGTGAAACTAAAGACTCTCCCAGATTTACTGACATGTTTCTCTTTCCTTCTTCATGCCATAATACTGTAAGGAAGGTTCAGGTGCTCGGTAACAATTTTTCAAGTAGTGGAGAGACGCCAGCGCATTTCAGCGCTGTTGGCTGTGTGTGTGAAATTCATGGATGCTAACCCATTAGAAGTAAACTGTGAGGCCAGTTGTTTGTACCTGCAGAGGACAAGTTTGATGTTTTAATAATAATTCAGCACTATGTCAGAAGCTTGGATGTTAGGCTGTTGTTCTGCATGGGGTAAGTTCAGGTGGGGGCCATAGAAGGATCACTTCCAACAGGATGCTCTTTTCCATGTTCAAATGCTATCTCAGTAAACCAATGTGGATACTAATTATGGTAGTACAAGCATGCTGCCACTGTAGACGTATAAACTGGGTAAGCTAAAACTCAGGTATGTGTTCCTTTGCCAAATTTTGGGCTCTACCATCTCAAGCACTGACCAGGCACTCCATATACTTTGACCTCCTGTGTCCTGAATTCAGAATATTTTCCACAAAACAACATGTGTTTGTTCCTCCAATGTAGGGAAGACTAAAATTAAGCATCAGGAATTATAATGGACTGTGTGTGTAGCACATGGTTTCTCACATGGCATTTTTTGGGGGAAATTAGAGGTAAATCAGAATATTGTGGGCTGATAAACTAAATATCTTGCCATAAAATGTTTATCTCGTCATTAACTCTGTGATTTTTTTTAAAATGCCTATTTTAAAAATAACAGAAATTTTTCCTTCTCCTTAATGCTTATTCATCTCTATTGATATCTGGTATCATGTATGATCTGTAGGTGAGACCATCCAGTCCTGGGTGTGGAGGTTGATTCTCCTCAGATGTCTGTGTGACCACATCCCTCTCCTCTTTTCCAAAGGTCTGTAACTCATCTGAACGAGTTCAACACTCCATTATTTATTCTGTTCACATCTCTCTTCTGCATTTTTTCTTATATACTGGACTTTCTCTACAGTGAATTATTTATTTCTGAGACGAGAGGTGCAGATTTTGAAATCATTCTTTTTTGTGTATTTCTTTTACTGGTGTTGAGAGCTTGAGTGCATTACCAAGATGTCTGAATTGCTGAGTGGCTTTGGCACCTGAATCCCTTCATAAATACAATTAACATCAACATTTCTCAGGGGTAGGGTGGAGAGATTGGGGAAGTAAAAAGTATAAGAGATTGAATAAATGTGCATACAGTGTCAGCTTCCAGGTTCTGGCTAATCTGCTCATCATGAAGTTTAAAAGGGATAGTTAAAACTCACCTCTTCCAGTCCTAAGACTCCTTTGTAACAGCCTGATGTCTTGGAGTAAGGCTGCTGGACTTGTGCTAGTTACCAGTATGCTCAGGAAACAAAGACAGTGGGTGGATGCAGAGGACACACTGCTACTCCCTGATTCCTTGCAAAAGTAATGTCACATCTCCTAACAGCTTGACCATATGCATGTAAGCCATCACTGGCCAAATCTACCTCAAACGGTGAAGAAAAATCTGTTGGGAAAGCAGTCGTGCCTGAGATGCAATGCAGAGTCTGCCACTGAATGCTTTTTTTTCCCCCTTGACTTCAGGAGAACTCTTGGCACAATTTGGATCAGTGATATTTGAATACCCAGAAAAGTGAGTAAGTTTAGTGGTGTGATGAACCAGGCTGGACTCTGATTCTGTGACTCTAGTGATTCTCTATTGCCAAAAAGAAAAGTAGATAAACTGTATTTGTCTGAGTTTCTCTTTTGGATACCTTGTTCACTGGATCAGATTGTTTTATAGCTGAAGTATTGTTACATGAAGTGGTACAGTCTGAAGAATAAATCATTGGCATTGCATAAATGAACTGGGCAAAATTGAGTACAGAGTGAGGCAAAAGACACTGTCAATAGAGTACAACTATAAATCTCACCCATGGCTAGTGTCCCTATTTTGAGTCTTCTCCATCTTTTCTCTCATTTACAAGTGATTGCCAGTAATATTATCTGATTTTTTTAGGTCTGTTATTATTTTATCTGGACATTGCACATTTTGTAAAACATTAAATTAGTCTTCTTCAGCCATTCAAATCACCCACTGGAAGTTTGAGAACGGTTAATATAAAAACATTTCAGAATGTTGAAAACGAGAAAACTGGTAGGAAGGACATCCAGATCACCCTTCCTTGGTCAAAACAAGAATCTCCAGCCAGAGTCCAAATCCTTAGAAGTTCAAGAGCTGATCTGACACTTGGACTTAGACTTCAGGCTAAAGGGTCCCTTGCATGGAATGGAGATGTTAGTGTTCTGGTCTTTGTAAAACTTAGCTGCTAGTAAATTCAGTCCCATCCATCTATAACTCTTTCTTTGGCCCTGAATAAAAATTAATAGAATGAATAAATATTAATGGAATATAGTGAAACTTGTGTAAGCTTGTTTGAGCTAGGAAAACATAGCACAGAAATTATTAATAAGATAGACTGACACAAAACTAATGTGTCACATGTGAAATAGATGAAGTATTTGTTGAGTAACATGGCTCAAATATAAATTGAAATGGGAAATCATCACTGTGTGACTGTGTTCTGATGGATGTTCATTAACATTAACTGTGTCATCAATGGCTTGGAAAAAAACCCTATGAATTAATTGTTAAGAATGATTACTAGTAAAAAAAAAAAAAAAAAAAAAAGATTGAAATAATGAATTATAAAAATAGGTCATATTTTTTAGTATAAGCGTGTTTAAAGTCATACATCAAAAAACATATATCACCCTTCAGAAAGACCCTGAGGCTGAATTTTGGGAAGCTTGGGAAGAAAAGAATTTGTGAATCTGTACAGGAATTTGTAAAGGATAGCAAAATATACTTAAAAAAACCCCAACACATATATTTACTCATCTGAATTAAGGAAAGGAAATATATTGTCCCTATAAAAGTTCCTGGAAAGTGCAACAGATGTGAAAAACAGAAAAAAACACAATAGATGAAGTTTCACACTTTTCAGAAGTGTAATATCTGATGAGATTATCTAAGCGACTTTCTTATGATCAGGTTTAATATACAAACATTTTTATTAATAAATATTAATAATTTTAATATAATTTAATATAAATAATATTAATAATTTATGGAAAACATTTCTTGAATATTTAGTTTTCTCCCCTAATCTAAAAACATCCTCTTCAGAGAAATAAAGGAATGTGATTAAATGATCACTAGTTCCTATCTCATATTGAGCAGACTGTGGAAGTGCCTGTGCTGTTGTCCTCTTGTGAATTGATAAATGCTTCTTTGAGAACACATTATAGTAATTTAATCCCTTTAGTACTTTCTAATACTCCATGGCAGTGATTCTTACAGAATATATAAAAAGCAAAATTATTTTTAGATATTATGAATTTTAAAATATCCTCAACTTCTCTTTGGGTTTTAACATCCAAAAACTTGTTCAATCTTTCAGTGTTGGAAGATGACATCATTCTGGCGGAGAAGTCAGTGTAGTCAAGTTGAGGATGTGACCCACTACATGCATTTACTTTAAATGAAACATTTTCTTCTACATACACAGGATATAGCAGCATGTGTGTAAAATATTTATATTATCCTAGGCCTTTCCAGCGGCATCAGTAGAAGTTCTGTGTATGAATGTAGGAATGCAGGGGATCTTGCATTTCTGCCAGCCTCCAGACTTCTACACGTAGAAGATGCTGTGTTTGAATCAGATTCAGTGGATGTGAGTCTTAATTGAGTTTCTTGATGTTTTAGTTATGTATAGCCATAAAATATTTGATCTCATTAATACATGTTCTATTATTTAGAATATGGTAGCATCGTTCAGTAGATTGATTTGATAAAGCAAGTAGTTTGATGAACACACAAAATAATTGAGTCCACTTTCTAAAGGATTTGTAACTTGCCGTTGACTTTAATGGATGTAACTGAAGGCTGAAGCATAAATTTCTCCTATATGAAAGACCAGAGAAATGGCACAGGAAAGAGACATATGAATTTCCTCAGCATGTGAAAATCTTGACCCAGAATCTGAGACGAGGATCGATTGACCCAGATAGCATGCTTAGCAATTTAAAAAAGTCTACTTCCTTCATTTATAAATTGCAGGGGATTTTCCCATGCAAGTTATTAGTATAGAAGCTTGTGTCATTGTTGTTCTTGAGACTGTCTTGTATCATCACTGTACTGAAGACTGCCCCACAAAAAAACAGAGAGAGATGGAGAAAGAGGCAGAGATAGGCAAGATTTTGTTAATGGCTTACCCAGGACACGTAGAAGGCTTTTAGCAGAGTGGAGAGTTCAATAGAGACTTCTGATCCCAGGCTGCTGAGTGAGCATTTCTTTCTGAGGTTCAAGTAGGGTAAAGTGACAGAGTACGTTCATCATCATTTCAAGCATGCAAAATGCATGACCATGCTCAGAGTACTACGCCTGCTGAATCCTTCCATACTGTTGAATTTAGTCTGGAGAAAAGGAGGCTGAGAGAAAATCTATCTGAAAGGAGGTTGTGTGGAGATGGATGTTGTCTCTTTCCTCAGTGAACAAGTGTTAAGACTTGAGGAAATGGCCTCAGGTTTACATGGCATACCAGGAAGAACATCTTCTCAAAAAGCCCATTAGAATGGTCTGCTCAGGAAAGTGAAGAAGTCACCATCCCTGGAGGTAAGAGATGTGCGGATGTGACACTTCAGAACATGGTTTAGTAGTGGACTTGTCAGTGTTAGATTGGTGGTTGGACTTGACAACCTTAAGAGGTTTTTCCATCCTAAATGATTCTATGATTCAATAATTACAGGGTCTACCTTGACTGCTACTGAAAGGCAACAACTCCTTGAACTACCTCCCATTTGTAACAAGCTGTATGAGTGCTCTACTCTGCTTCAGGCCAAAGTCAAAAAGGAAAGCTTAAATTCTTTCTAAAGTATGACCATGTAATGTGGTGACTTACTGTGTGCATACCTATAGTCTCTTTTCCTATGACTTCTGTCAGGATGAAGATGTGCACGAGTCCTCTCTAAATAGGTTGAATACAGACTGGGGCATGCATGGAGTGAGTCCAGGCTCTTCAGCACCCTGGTGAATAAACAGCTTAATTTGTTATCTGAAATAATTTGTAAACGTATAAATTGCTTTACCATCTCCACAAGTTTCACTGGCTGTTGTCGTAGTCTCAGCATTGTAGACCAGAACGTCCTGGATACTCTGTTCATACATTCAGCAAAGCAAGGTAAGAAACAGATGTATATGTCAAAGCTAAATTTCATTTGTAACTATTAGAATTAGTCAGCTTGGAGTTAAAACCTACATACTGTGCTATTATGACCGGAACTCAGTGGAAGAGGCCTGGGGTCATTTATTTACTAATTAACTGTTGTCATAGAGTGGACTATGCCAACTGTATATTGCCACATCACCATTCTTGAAAGTCACACAGAGGAGAGCATGTGAAAGTGATCTTTATTAAAAAACACAACAACATTATTTCCAAACCTGCTAAACTGGCACTATATTCTCGACATTATTATGTTTGGCTACTGTTTATGGATGGAAGAATCAAGAACCTATAATTTAAGACCTTGTAGAATACTGTGGTATAAAAACTTTTAACTCATTTAGAGGTTTTATTCCATTTTGGAAAAGTGTTAGACAAAGAGAATATTTTTTTCCTATGAAAACTATATTAGGCTAAAATGATATTCAAAGTGAAAAATCTTCACAGCTTCTGGGAACCCCCAAGTTTCTCCTGCTTTCCCTTCCAACTTATAAAATTATCAGTTTTACTACATAGCAGAAATTAATCCCTTTCCAGAGGGTCCTCCTTGTGCAAGGCATAGATATGATATACACAGCCCTTTGCAGGATCAAGACTGAAATTCAATTCGTCTTCCAAATAATAATTATAGGAGTGCCTTTGATGATTAATAATATCAGATACAAGAGCTGACGTCAGGCTCTGGCTAATAGAAGATATTCATTGCAAAAGACAAATTTGTTCTATATAGCACTACTAACATGCAGTGGAAGGCTCTGATTTTCAAAAATTACCAGCTTTTCTACAATATTTGTAAGAAAATGGAGTTGAGCAAACACTAAGAACTTTTGAAAACCTTACTGTAGTTGTGCTAGCCTCACTCACCAAGACCCATACTTCATTGTGAAGTACGCAAAATTCATTTTGGTGGTATTTGAAAGAAATCTTCTACCCCATCCTTCTTCTCTCAAGGCCTCAGCTGGAGTTTCATGACCATTTGGGATATTATATACCAAGAAAGATATGAAACAGGTGAGAAGGGTCCAGACTAGTCTAGGAAATCTGAGATATGGAGAAGACTGGAAATATTGAATTTATTTAGCTGGAAGATGAGACTGAGAAGAGACTCAGTAGCAGTATTTAAACGCATGAAAGATATCTAGAAGCGGAAAAGAATAAACTGTACCCCAGGGTGATTTAAATAATACATTCAGAAAATCCTCCTGATTGTAAAGATAACAGAGCTCTCAAATATAATATTTAAGAAGGCTGCAGAACTGCTATACTGGAGATGTTAAGGAATAGGTTGTACACACATCAAGATTAGCTTGAACTAAATAGAATCCATCTTGTGTTGGGGAGAAAAGTTTTTTCTTTTTAAATATATGTTTCTTCAAATCATCTTTTGACATCTTTTCCAACATATTTTCTCCCATGCTACATGGCAGAACAGGGTCTTCAGTATCAAATGGAGAATGATTTCCAGGAATACTGTTCTTGCTGAATATGGTATTTGAGTAAAAATTTGATCGTAACAGCAAAGGAGTTCCATATATGCTCCGTGTTTTCTAATGCTTCCTGTTTGACCTGTAGCCACATGCTATCGTGTCATGCCGAGAGCTGGGCTGTGAAGCAACTGAGACAGATACCCAACTTAGGCAAGTAGGCTGAGTGAAAGGAACAAGGAGAGGACAACCTAGAGTCAGTGACCTGTATGTCTCATTCAAATACTAGCAATGATGAGAGGGAAGGAGCTTAATCCAGAGTATCTGATGGCAGGTTGGTAACAGAGATATCAGAGGATGGAAGACTCCATAGAATTCAGTGGAGAGCTGAGAAGAGCCTCCAAGGGACAGATAAAGATTCATAAAAAATAGATATCAATTGTTACACGTATGTGAACATTTCAGGAAAGAAATTTGTGTTACATACACTTCTCTGGCCATCATCTGCATCTTTCCTTTCCTATCAAGTCTGCCCTCACTGTTAAATCACATTGTCTCGATTTTTCTTTCTTGCCAGCCCTTGTGTGCTATAAGCTGTGTTTAAATCAAGGCTTCAAAATGCATGAAAAATATAGCGCTCCAATTCAGCATGTATCTTAGTACTCAGGAAGAGAGCCTGCTGCTCACGTTCCTGTCTACAAGATGGATTGTGCTGATGTTCCTTCAGGCTGTGATTGGAGAGAGAGAAAAACGGTCGTGCACATACAGGTAAAAAACATGAGTGTCTAGCACAAGAAATCAGAGTCCAGTTTCACACTGCTTGCTGCAATGCTTTTAGTAGGGGTGGAGAATGGACAGCCTGTTGCCCTGTGAGCCTACTTCCATTTTTGCCCAAATCCTTGATCGCAGCTAGGGGACATAAGGCAACCGACTCAGATTTGCCAATCCAGTGGATTATTAATCCACTGACACCAAAAGTTAGCTGTATGAAAAGGAAGAGTCATTGTACCTACACTTATCTGTGGATTTAGCCTCACATTGCTAACTGTAAATAGCTAGCTTGCTAATGCATGGGCTACCGATTTGTTGGCTTAATATGTTAATGATAAGATATGAACGTACTGTCTTTTCATTCCTTTACACGACTGTGTTTGTGAATGATTACTGATAACTAGAAGATATTCTCTTTTTCTTCTGAACTCTACTTAAAATTTAATAAAACCTTCACCTTTGTGAAAATCCAGACTAAGCAGATAACTAGCTCAGCATTTTGTTTCATATAATTGTTCTTCATCTCAAATTCTGTGAAGTACCATAAGTATTTTAAAATGTAATGGCTAAATTGTTCCTACTCTTTTTTCTCATCCCAGAGATGTATGCTACATCATATTCTACTCTTTGACTCTCAAACTCACAAATGACTATTATGAAAGTAATAGTATATCTTCATGGTAGTATGAAATATTTTGGGTGGTCCTGGAGGGTATAAGTACTGCACTGGGGAAGAAACATTTTTTTGTGGTGAGGGTTATTATTAGAATAATTAAACTTAGTACCTGACTCTGTAGAAGCAGATTAAACAAAACCTATTGTGTATCATTTTATGCCCTGAAATACACAACTGATAAGGGAATAAAATGCTCTAGCAATCAAATTGGGAACAATGATAATTTGGCAACTTCAACTAACCCAAAAATTAACAACTGATTTACTGAGAACCAAATGCATTATGAAACCTTTTCAACCCACATCCTGTTCAAAGTACTGTGTGACATGAAACTTGGAATACACCAAAGCTATGTGTCTTTAAGAGGTCCCTGGTGTAGCTATATTAATAGGCTTTTTGTTGTGCTACTTCTGGTTTAATTTGTTCTGGACTTTATTAAACTTCTTTAAAACATAAGCTTTATTAATCTCCATTTATAACAGACACCCGAGCATATGCCAAACTATTCCTGGAAGACTGAAATGCAGGGTAAGTAGAAAAAGTCATTTATTAAACAAGAGGTACAAGAAGTATTTTTTTTCTTCTGGGTAGATCTGAAGAAATATCAACATGAATTTTATTTTAGAAAAACAGATATTAGTGTCATTAATGAGGATTTTAAGATAATACATACTTAGTTGTATAGTCATACTTCTCGAACACTGATTATTAAAAAAAAAAAATCCTCTTAGTAACTTTTTTTTTTTTTTTTCCTTTTTAGATGAGAGATGTAATCCTTCAAGAACTTTCAGGATTCTGTGAAGAAGCTGTTGAAGGAGGTAAGCCAAGAGACTTGGGTGCCTAATCCTGCCATCTTTTGTACTTAAGTTCTTTCATCCAAGGTCTGTTGCAGAGTAGTTGCAGAGTAGCTTCATTCCCTTGACACAGCAAGAAGTCTTCCACGAAATTGAGAATGACAAGGTTGCTGAGATACTGAAAGCTAACTGTTCATGGATTTTCAAGTCTCATGTTGCCTATTGCTTGCAGCATGCGGAAAATTATCTGGAGTGAAACCATCTTTTTATCAATTATCTGAAATGAAATCATGCTTTAATGACACGACATGCTAATTCACCACCAATTATCTCAATGGGAAAGCAAATACTAGACCTACTGGCTACAAGTGACTATTTTCTGTAGTTTTAAAAATTGTTTTTTTTCTGATAAACAGGTACCATTAATGTCCTAACAGCACCCATAATGCAACTCCGCATAGTTCTGCTGTCTTTTTATGTTTGTCCGATTTAGACTGTGAACCATATGTAAGATTTGGAAAGAAAAATTCCCCTTCCTCCATGAGAAGCCCTGACATGTGGCACTCATTTAGGCAAAGAATTCATGCAGAGACATGGAGAGGTCCTTATGATTTTTCATTTCAGTTATGAAATATGCCATTTTTGTTAAGCAATCTCATGCCTGGAGAATCTCCTTCTTATTTGTCTTAGTCCTTTCCAAAGTGAAGACATCTTTCTTCAGTGTACGTGAAGAAAGGAGACATTCATGGCTGAATGAGGTGTAAGGAACATGGGACAAATGTATTTTACTCAGTGAAGAAATTAAAAAAATCATATTCCATTCTGTAAAAATGACCCACCCTATCAGGTATTAAGTGTGAAGTTATTTTTCCTCTCTCCCATTTTCTTCACCTCCACCCCCTGAAACTTCTAGTTCCAGACCATAAAAAAAAAACCAAAAAAACAGTGCATGCTTCACGGAAATCCAGAGGAAAAAAAGAAAACGAAAAAAAGGAAATGTTAGGGAGGTCACCAAAATAACCCACTTATATACAAGAATGTAAACACAAAAAAAGAAACATTTTGCTCCCCAAAGCAATCTTTGCAGTCACTTTTTCAGAGAGAATTGTGATTTTTAAAAAATATATTCTTTTTCTAAACGAAAGAAAGGTTTTAAACCAAATGCTTATTAGACTGGCATGGTTGCTCAGCTCATTAAGAGCTATACCAAAAATAACAGAAGACAACCTCATCACAGAGTAATGAAATCCAATTGAAACTGTTACTTTTGGCATATTGCTTAATCTCTTATGCATACATGTGATGTCAAAGTTTCTGGATTTGAGAAAAAATGTATTTTTTTCCTACCTTTTTGGGTACAACCTTTACGTTCTAACGTGCGTGTTTATGCATCATGTCCTTAAGTCTTTCCGATGTAATATTGGGAACAAGTGTTGCATGTGGGTTACTAATTGGAAAAGCATGAAACTGGATTTTGCAACATTATGTATTGAGGAAAAGACTATCCCACAGATTAAAAAACCTTCTGCCATTTCTTCTTTTCCCAGCTTAGAGCCTTATGGCTTGGAGCCTCCCTTCCTAATTATCAGTAGGTCTTCTGGCATGCAAGAAGAGCCAGGTTGTCATGGGTGCCAAGGGGCAGCTGGATCTGGGTCTGGGAGTTCACAGTCTTCCTGCAGATGTCTGGAATTTGGCTAATGGGTGCTGTTTGCTTTCTGGCTGGTAGTTCCACAGTTTTCAGAAATGTTGAAACCTAAGCGTGTCATTTTAAGTTGGTGTTTCCAAGATGAGGGAGTCTTGTGCCTGTCACAATCTGACTACTCCCTACTACTGTGTGCAGGAACCAGCTGCTCACTTGCAAGGCAGAGACAGTGCGTGCAGCATCAAAAAATGAGCTACGTTCATGGCTATGGCTACTTATTTACTTATTTCTTCACAGTTCTCTGTTGTTAGCAATGTTTGGCCTCTTAGCCTTCTGAATGTTGTTAATCAACCTATGGATCATGGTTCTAGGATGTGTTGTAGAAATGCCAAAGTTCAAATCTATGCTGTCCTTAATTTGGGGTCTTTTTGTCACTTTATGGCATTACAGCACTTTCTTTCTTTTTTTTTTTTTTTTTCTTTCTTAAGTGAGGAAGAATGTGATCCTCAACTGAGAACAGACAATCTAGCTCTAACTATGTGTTAGTTTAGCTTTCTGGTATAATAGCAAATTGCTAAAGACAGCTTTATAAAAGTATAGTATAATCTCAGGACTACTAACTGATTAGGTTTCATGAAATCAGTTGTTTATGCAAACCCAGCAAATGCTGTGTTATCTACAGATTCTTCTTAAAAGATTTTTGAATACAGCTTTGATCTCAGCATTGCAGCTTCACTAGCAAGCCTTAAGAGAGCCATTGTGTATGGTGAATTTATATGTAAAATACCTGATAAGAACTTGCCTTATTTTCTATCTTAAGGAGGATTATATGAACTATGACCCTGTCCCGTAGTTTGTCATACAGACTTTGTAAATTGTGCAAGTGAAAGAAATAATCTTTATCTAATATTTTGTTTTAAAATGTCTGAGACAAAGAAACATACAATTTTCCAAGTCTTCTGCCAATTTCTGTAACTTTTAAAGTTATGTTTATTGAGAAGCTGGGAAATAGGCAACAAGAAAAATTCTGATAAACTGAAATAGCATCTAAAAATTGTAATTTACCAACTCTGAATAATGACAACTTTAATTTAATGGCCTGTGAGTAATGACAGAATGTGGGCAAATGTGACGAGGAATTGTTGCTCGTGTCCATCTGCACAAATGCACTCTGTGCAAGTACAGTCTGTGAACATGCTTGCTATAGGTACTAGAAGGTTCCCAAACTCTGCCCATGTGTAAGACTATTCATGTAAAAATCCTTGGGGATTTGTGTGTCTAGGTAGTGTTTGCAGATGGAGAAGTAGTTCCCTAAGTTCCTGGGATCAGATGTGGGACAGGGCTCAGTGAAGCTATAAGAAGCATAGCCCTGTTGATGTCCTTGGTCCTGTGCAAGATGCAGCTGAGTGCTCCCAGCATACTTTTAAGCAGTAGAATTCAGACCAAATGCCAAAAAGGATTTGGCACCAGGGAGCTCTAAAGGAGACAGTACAGATGTGTTAGAGGTGTGTAACAACAAAGCTAAATGGATGGTTTCTGTTGCACTAATGATCTAGATTTGGCTTCTCAGGACCAACCTCTGTCCTGATCCCCGATCACCCTCTTCCACAACACCTCACAGATGGAGCTGGATGACGAATTTCATTCCTGATGCAGAATGTATTTTGCTGGCATAATCCTTGTGATCCCTAGCTGTTTTCTGTCAGGTGCACATCACAGAATGCATGTGTGCAGGTGTGAATATGCATGTTGAGTCCCAATTTCTTAAAACAGATCTACTTGCATAAAAATTCTTGTGCATCCAGTATATCATCCAGGCATGTGACATAATGCTATATATCTGAATATACATCCATTAAATATCAGGGGAAGGCATGGCATGTTTTCAGTAAAATGCAATGTTTCCCTTTTCCCTTTCTCTCCCTGCCTTTTCTCCTAAAAACAACAACAACAAAACAACAAACAAAAAAGCACACCTTTTTTTCTTTTTCTTCTTTCTTTTTCTTTTCCTTTTTTCTTCTTCCCCCCAGCCCTTTCTCCTTTTTTTTTTTCTTTCCTCTCTTTTCTCCCCCTCCTACCTCCCTTCTTTCACTTTCTCAGTATAGCTCATATTGACTCTACATATCCCTTCTGTGTGCACCAGGAGCTGTAACTGCTGAGCTGGCTTAGCACAGTCAAGAATTCAGCACACTGATGGAAGCCCTGACAGATCTTCCAGGGGAGCTTATCTGCTAAACAGCATTTGCTTAGATATACAGCTGTGAAAGAACTATCTGCACTTCCTGTCTTTGCAAAAGCAGAACAAGTTAATGTGCTCAAAAGACTTTCTGTTTGTTTTTCAATTTTTCCTTCCAGCAGAATTTTTTTTTTTCTTTTTAAGGAAACTCACAGTTCACTTTTTTTTTTTTTTTTTTTGTTTTGTTTTGTTTTAATAATTTAAGAAAATTTAGAACCAGGTTTGGTTAGGCCTTTGTATGGGAACTACTGAGTCACAGCCTGAACCTCTGATTGATCACCTGAAGTGAGCCATGAGTCAGCCAGAGGAGCACAGGTGAAGGCAATTCACCTGTGCTGCCGGAAGGGGTGGAGCCAGGCTGCACCCCTACTAGACCTATTTAAGAGCTGGCTACCAGTGGGGAAGGTTCTCTTTTGGAGATCACCTCTTCTGGTGTTTTGTGGTGAGCCCAACATAAGGGTAAGTCTTCCATTTATTCTCTTTTGTTATCATAGTCCACTTCGTCTACCTCTCTTGTTTATTTTGTGATTGTGCCATCTCAATATCCATTGATTATACAGGCCTTTGAATCAAGATTTGAATGGTTTATGTGTAGATCTTACTTAGGATGCAGCAGAATGACACTATAATTCTGGTTCAGTGGATATTTGCAGGAAAAAATCTGTGTTTAAATAAAGTGAAGGTTGCGACACAGGCTGAAAACTTCAGGAAATCCACACTTAAGTCTGACACTAATGCTTGTGTGGAAAATAGAAGGCACAGGGACTCGAGTTCAGCAGGGAATGCCAATGATAACTCTGAATTTCCAGGCTTTGTGTCAGGTTCTGTCAATATAGCATTATTTAAATGGAGTTTTATGCCTGTGAATTCACTTTCAGGATTATTTTATGAGGAATAATAATAATAGAAAAAATCTTCTTAGGAAAGGTTGCTTGTAAAGTGTCTGTCCTTACACATGATTGATCAGGATGCATAAACTTGTACCAAAGACATCTGTGGGTAGCAGACAGCAGCTGGCATAAATTCCTGGCCTTGCCACATGTATTCTGGGTGATCTGACTCAAGTCCCTTCGTTTACCTGTGCCCCTGTTGCCTAGTCTGTGAAATGCAAGGAACAGCAAGGAATTCTCCTTCGTGAAGTGCTTCATAAACCTGCTTTATAAAAGAACTGTATTTGACCCATGTTTTAGCAGGCCAGCACAGTCTGTATGCGTCTGCTTGCCTGTGGGAATACTGCATCCCTCACACTTCCAATGAGACATATCTCATCCATCTTCACCTGCTGCGTGCATCTGTACTGTGCTCCTGCAGCCTCGCAGGCCCCCATGTCAGTGGGGCTTCCACCTGGAGATCAGTGCCAGTGCAGGCCACAGCATGTGATCTGTCACTGGGCAATCAGCCTCCAGCCACGGCGCACACAGCACCTGTGCAGACTCCTAGGAGAGAGCTGCAGGCAGCCAGCACAGCCTCCCCAGTGCAGTTAGATGCTGCTTCTTTCTCCAGCTGTTCTTACAGAGGGCCTCCTCCTTTCCTTTTTGTTCACAGTCTCCTCTTTCACACCTCTGCAATGCCTTGTGCCTTTCAGGAGCAGTCTGTGAGACCTGGAGGTGATAACAGTATCATGATATCTCCCTGTTTCCAGGTAATGTGGCAGAGATAGCTGTCTTCTCAGCTTGTAGTAGAAGTCCCCATGTAGCCCTATGAGTTCAACTTCTGTAATAATTTAGCATGGAGGAATTAATTGATTTGACGATTCGGAAAAAGAAATTGCTCAAGTGCTTTTTATTCATGTAGAAACACCATCACTCTTTTCTAATAGTAAGGAAATTTGATAGGAAAGCATAATCATTTTGTGTTGATCTAAGTATTTTTAAGATCCACAGAAATAGATGATAGGAAATTAAGCACCAATGAACATAAATCCCTTTATGATACAGTAGGAATTGCATCAGAGGAGCCACAGAGAATGCAGAACAATCTTGACACCACAGAGCAAGTAAAAGGAGAACTCAGGAGAGACAATAGGGCTCTTGATTCTTGCTCTGTGAACCATGGCTGCTATAAGGAAAATACCTTAAGAACAACATAGCAACTCCCTTAGGAAAAGAAGAATAGTAAATATCATGTGTTAAGCTGTTACTTTGGAGATTTTCACAATCATCTACAGAATAGTTATGAAAAAGGGGCCATAACTCAAATTTTCAGCAAAACTCGCTTTTGTAGCAGCATGAAGCAGCTGTCCATGCTCAAGTAGTAACACTCTTGCTCTTTATAGCTTGGCAAAGTTTCTACCCTCTTAATAAGCTGAGCAAACAAGCTCCTTTTTATGTATTTCATAGCTGCATAAGGACTTTCCCCCTAGGAATCACTTTAGGTGAGTTGCTCCTCCTAAGCACGCTAAAATTAAGAAGGAAGAGGATATAGGAAAGCAGAAGCCAACTGTGGGGGGAAAAAAAAAAAGAGGAATTGGAGGAGTTGGTCTTACAGCCTGTGAAGGGAATTTGATTTGGGAATAAGTAAACAATAGGAAAGGTAAGCAAATAAATCCAGTTCCTCAGTGCTGCCTTTCAATCAGCTGCCTTCATATGCATTCACCTGAAAGATGTTTTTGCCTAAGCAACCATTTGCACTCTCCCTTATGAAATGCACCTGGGAAACTGAGGGCTCCTGGGGAGAGGGTATAAAAATGAGTCATGGGCTCCTACTGAGACTGTAGTGGGGGAGGGAGAGATCTCTGCATTTAGGGACAATATAGGCTATTGAATAATGAGGTAGGGAGAGCTCTATAATGAGAAAGAGCTGTCAAGGAAGCACAGAACTCAGGGAAATCATTATATGAAGAGGGAGCAATCAGAAAGCTGTTGGATTGAGATGCTGTTACAGCTCTCACTAGAATTTCAAGCTTTGGGGAAATAAAAATACGTTAGGAGGGAGTGGCACTATGTCAAGTCAACGAGAATTATAGGGAGAGAAATATACCTTATAGATTCCATCCTCTTAGCTATTAGAATCATGTGAATCTGATACTGAATCCTCTAGTCTCAGCTAAATATAGGGGAATTTGGTTTGTGTTGAAGACCTAAGTTGGCTTTCGCTGGCATAAACTTTGCTGCAGTAACAAACATCTTGTTGAAACCTGCTTATTAAAGTCTTTATTAAAGTCTCACTGAGGGTTTTGTTGCTTTCTAAATTTTAAGTACTTGATTTACCTGGACTGTCAAAGAGGAGACAGAAGTATGCAAAAAAAAAAAAAAAAAAAAACCCCGAACACTTGTGACAAGGTCTGGCCTCTGTATTTTCCATAGCTAAAGTACTTCAAGCCCGTGTCCCTTTTGTCAAGCTCCACAATATTCACTGACTTTGATAGGGACAATGACTTGTTCCAACTTAATCAGACTTCACTTGACAACAAAAAATGGTTTGTTTGTATTACTTTAATATGGAAGGCTAAAGTGATTTAGAGCTGTGGACAGCAATTCTGTTCTTTTCCTCTGGTAGAAAGCAATGTTGAATTTTTTAGGCTTTTTTCTTTTCTTTTTCCTAGATTGAAAGCTTTCTAACATGTTATGTTTCCTGGATTAACTATATTTTAAGCTGTCTAAGACTGTAAGGGCTGTATCCTTTTCAGTCCTCTTTGTGTATTCCTCCATAGTTCTATTAATACCTATTTAAGTCTACCAGACCTCTTTTCTAATACTGATGCCACTGAGATCCATGTGTCCTAAAACAGTGTAGCTTCATCTGGGACAACTTGGTTTAAATGTCTAACATCTACCAGGTGGTTTTACATTCGGAAGTCTGCAGTCTTCAGCCTTTTCCTTACTGTGTGGCCCCAGATGGGCTTAGGTCCTTGGAGTATGCCTGAGCAAACTTAGCAACACATGAAGTGATGTGCCTCACGAGTCTCACTTCATTACATCAAAATGAAGTTTACACGGAGTGTGCTGTATATCCTGTCTACTGAGACTTCTTTGTGGTCTGTAGGAAGGCCTTTTTTCTCCCATGAGACAAATGTCCCCTGCCAGACAATGCAAAGCAGCCTCTCACCTTCCCCTCCAGTTGGAGAAAGGAAGCAGGAGAGTTGCCAGCTAGAGTACAGGAGGATAAACACATCACATTATTTTGACTTTAATGATTCAAAAAAAAAAAAAAAAAAAATGGCTGCGATATAGTTTGGGTGTAATCTCATGATTTTACAAGAAAGTTGATGCCACTGTCAATGTACTGAATTATAAATGTCTATTCAATCTATTGAATTCAAAATGTCCATTCAGTCTAAATGTCAGATATTTTTGCATTTTAACTGAAGTTTTAAACAAAAAATAGCAAGTATGGGAGACCAGCAATGCAAATGCTTTTGTGATAATGAATTTCCCTTCCCACTTTTAATCAAGGTAAAGGCTGCTGCTGGTACTCAATCTTTATTCTGCATCTCTTTTTTCTCTAGTGCTGAGATATTGTTTAGCACTACTTTATTTTAATTTCATATGAAATTAGTGTTGTCAAAAGAAGTAGAACATCAATGAAGAGAGATAAATTTCCAGTGATTGTTTGCATTTATCTTGTGCCTTGTCGATTATTAGGATGTTCTATGTTTCATTAAAAAGGATTTATGTTAATCCTTGAGATAGACTGTGTCCTTGGATCTAGAGTTTGGCTTTTCCTATTCCATCATGTTACAGAGATAGAAGCAAGGTGGAATATGAATATGCAACTGGATCTAGACATCCTTCACATTTAGTTTGGGCCAACAACTTGATCTAAACTTCCTCCAGGTGCATCCTATCCCAAATTAATTTACTACTTATTTTCCTGAAATAAAGAAATTTGTGCCCCAGGCTTTTGGAGTTAAGAGGATTTTGTGAGTATTTATTAGCTACAATTAGAACATGCTTGTTTGATAGTTCAGTAAAAATCTCTGTTCCTCACAATGGTTATATAAAGCAGGCAATCTGTCCCTTTTTAAGATTGTATTGTGAGGCACTAAAAATATCTCTGCAGTAGCAGAACAGGTTAGCCATCTCCAAAACTGGAAGTTTATAGCTCAATAACGCACGTGTATTGAGTGACCAGGTGATTTCTGGTGTTTCTTCATTTCCTCTCCAAATGCAGTTGTTTTATTGTCGTAATTAGCAGTACAAGGAAATGTTATTGTGTGTTTTGGAAGAATATTAACTCCATATTAGGAGTTAATCAATTTCTGCTCAGAATCACAGAGAATATTCAATGAGCTAGGTTTTCTTTAATTGTCCTCAGACCAATTCAGTTTCATGTACTGCTGTTCGTAGGCTTTTCTCTCTTATCTTCAGTATCAGACCCTTACACTGAACACTTAAAAGGGAAGCCCTGACAAAGAAAAGGTCAATCCAAGTTAAAGGAAACCACTCTAGCTAATCTTTGATAAAGCCAGGAAACAGAAAGGGTTAAAATATGAATATGAGAACAAGGTATCCCGATCCAAGCAATGAGGTATTTTATATGGAATTTCTTGTAACTAATTGTAAGCAGGTGCATCTGGACTGCCAGATGCCAACCTGCCAGAATGTGTCATGGCTCTAAAACCTAGCCAGATCCTAATGCGTGGTGAGGTCTGTCTGGTACTGGTGAGCTGGAGCCTTTCTAAGCTATTACTCAGAGCGTCTCCATCAGACTTGTGAAGGTGTTAGAGACAACTGCAACGCCTGCCTGCCTGATGGGGCTGCAGCAGGAATATCCAGTCACTTTTTGCCTTTTCTTTGAGTATGGCTGCAGTTTGATTGACACCCAGTGTCAATCAGCAGTTAGTGCTGAAGCAGTATAAGGATTCTTTCTCTGTCAGCAGAAATGATCATTTGCAGTGGTTTTTTTTGTGTGTGTGTGTAATCTTCTGTTTCAGCAGTGCTGCTATAAAGAAGTTCCTGAAATCAATACCAAAGCTGTGTAGGAAAATGCCGTGTCTTCAAGTTCTCAGAGTTAGCCTCACCATGCCACACACACTTCTTCTGTGTACAACAGACTGGCTGACAAATCAACTGGACTACCTAAAAATACACAATCATAACATTTGTTTTATTGGTAATAAGTACTTAGGAGCATAGAATGGCTTGTGAGTGCTGAGCTCACTTGGAGCTGTTGGATTGGCTGCCCTTGATGTCATAGCCTTGCCGATAATGTCCAGTAAATCTGTGCGGGTAACTGTTTCCTTACTGTGTATAAATTCCATTTCATGACAGCAATAATACGTTCCAGGCAGTGCATTTCAGGGTGATAATTATACATCTTGGGTGGTTAAAGTTACTCCACCTTAGTTTTTGTGAAAAAAAAATTGTACCGCTGGCAAAAATGGGAGAATTTCCTGGTTTCCATGAGTTTAAAAAAAGAAAAAGAGGGGGAGAAAGTTTCTTTTGCCGTATTTCAGTGAGATTTTGGCTGAATTAAGGTGGGATGTAAAATGAGTTCAGACATCAAGGTAGGGCCTACGCCAGTATCTCCAGGCTTTTTCAGTTAACCGACCACTGCCAAACCTCAAATTTTTTTGTGGACCACTGTCTGCCCTTACCATTAAAAACCGTATTACAGAGATGCACTGTTTCATAAGGGTCTAGAGATCATAACAGTGGTTACAAGCTTTCTATGTGCTGTGGTTTCATAGAATCACAGGAATAATGAGGACTTTGAAATGATGGACAAGGAAGGACACTATCAACCACATCAGTATCAAGTCACACATATTTGACTCATCATTTTTAAAAGCCTCCTGTGACAAACAGTCCACAGCCTCCTCACTTGTTTGCTCCAGACCTTCACCACTGATATCATGGGGAAGCCTTTGCTAGCATATAATTTAAATATTTCCATTAATCTAGTCCTATACACCAAGGAGACAGAAAACATTCTTTCTCTTTGCAGCTTTCTTTTATATGTTTTAAGATATCTACTATGTCCCTTACATCCTCTCTTCAGACCAAACAAATCTGTCTGTCTTTAAGGTATATTTTCTAGACCTTTATTCTGTAGTTCTCTTATGGAGTCTACAATACTCAACATTTTTACTAAAACTGCAGTAACTGAGGCCTTGTGGGCTCTGAAGAGGGAATAAGGAGAATCTTCTTTCTTGCAGACTGTGTTTTGTAGGCAACAATTTCTTCTCATCATAACATTGTTCCCCCTCAATTCACCACATAACCTCAGCTTCTTTTCTACCTAAATACTCATTTGGCAGCAGTTTGTTATTTGTTCATGCAGCAGTTTATTCCACTGTAAACAATCCTTACCCTTGTGAGCAGAATCCTATGGCTTTCTGACTGTTAACAGCGTGTAGGAGGATCTTGTTTTAGTGGATTAGGAGTCCAGCTCACTCTTCAAAACTGTTGAATACCTTGTTTTTGTTATTTGAGAAGTACTTTTTTTTTCTTCCTCAATTGTTAGTGAAAAAGACTGAGTCCTACTTGATGTAGGAACAGCTCTGTTAGCCATTGATTGTTCCCTTCTGAAAACAGAATTGTATTTTCTTTTCACCCAGTCCACACCGCACAATTTTCTCTGGCGCACATCATGTCATGTCTATAACACTCCTAAAGAACAGCTACATAAAAACTATGACTTCTTTATCCGCAAGTTCTGTTATGTGGTTGTAGGAATTACTTTGGTTTAGCACAGTTTGTTCTGGCAAATGTAAGCTGGCTCATGCTTATCGCATTGTTTATTTTCTAGGTATTTACAGATGGTTTGTTGATTATTTGTTCTAACATTTCTCTGGCAACCTGGAACTGCAGTGTAAAAACTTGCTCTGTTTCTTTTCTACTTCCTTCCTAAAGATGGACAACATAGTTGTCCTGAGTCTTTTATCTCACCTCCTAAATATCTTTCCAATGACATCTGTCACTGGTTCCAAGATTTAATTAAAAATTAGTGATCTGTTTTAAGCTTTGTTCATCATAGTCTATGTGGTCTAGCATTTCAGTGTATTAGGCCCAACAATTTTAAAATGGAAAATATCCAAACCTTTGCTAATCCATTCCTGTTTTACTTCAAACTCATGCCACATACTGTTGTAGAAATCATTATGCTGATTTTTCTGAGAAAAAATGTTTGTCTACAGATGTCTAGATAGAATGTTTGTAGATTTCTAAGAAAACCGGTACTGCTATATTGCTATACAACCATCTTTTATATTAGATCTCACCTAGCAGAGGGAGAGCGCTACGAAGGAGCAGTGTGGGTGAGAAGTAAAAATAAATCTCAAGTGGTCTCTCCAGTTGTGTTTTTTTTTTTTTTTTTTTTTTTTCAATATGTGACTGAACTAAAGTAAGAATCAAATATGTTAGCTGCTTTTATATTTTATTTACTACATGCCCTAAACATTGTTCGGAACACGAGGAAGCTGGGATGTAAAACATTCACTTTCTAAAGATATATAAATGTAATCAGAAGCTTATTTATCAACACTGTATTTCTAAGAAGTCCTCTTAGACCTTGCTAATTGAGTAAAGAGCCCTCCTTAATTGGATTATGGCAAAATTCAGAATATGTGGTGGACTTTGCAAACCTGTCGGATCTTCTCTGTATATACACCAGGAGAGATATCCCTTGCTACTTTTTCCATTGATTTTGCAGGATGATCTTATCCATACATTCACAAAGACTTCTGTTTGATAGATCACCCTTCAAAAACCAAAAGTATACTAAATAAAAAGAAAAAAACTACAACCTTCAAGCTGAAAATAACACCAACAGATGAAATCTTTAATGCAACTAGAAACTGCGGGGTACTCTTCTAATACAGTGCATTTTGTATTCTACAAATTACTATCGTATCACGAAAATTACGTTATTTCATATTACCTAAAAATCTTACATTTTCTTCTTGTTTCATTCATTCATGCTGCAGACTCTGAAGAGAGCTGTTATACACAATTCCTTCAGCTTAAAATACTACATTTTAGAATTCTCTCAAAGTTAGTGGTATCTGAGAAATTGTTTGGTGGCACTGGTTGCTTTCTAGTCTCCTCCTGCTGGGTTTCAGCCTGTGAAAGGGCACAGTTCTTTGATCCAAATTCAAGACTCTGTTGTTTCAGCTTGGGCCTCATGGCCAATCTTGTCAGGAGTCGCATATTCCCAGTGGATGGGGAAGTCTTTTTGGTAACAACACTACTAATAAGTGTGTATCAGCTTTATCTCATATGCTTTTACTTCCAACATCAGTGGTTTAATGCAGCAGTACTTGTAGTAGCTATGGTTAGAAAACATTTCTCCTGAAGAGCTTTACTAGAATTCGGCATTTTCCCAAAAAGTTTGTTAGCAAGGAATTTCAGAAAGCTGTTGCCAAAAATATATTTTGTAATCTTGTAGAGCTAAATTTGGATTGAATAGCCACCAGGGAATTGTGCATCAAAACAGGAAGCTGGGTGCAAGTTGACAAGGAGGGCACTGCTCTGCTGACTTTGGACAGGCACAGTGTATGAAGAAGTTTTCATTTGCTGCTTTCCCCACCACGCAGAGCTGCTAAAAGCATCATGAGGCTGTGGTGCCACTGACCACTCACTGGCCAGAGGCCATCCTACCTTTCTTCCCAGTGCTAACTCAGAGGCAGGGTTATATCCACAGAAAGTTGGCCCCATGCCTTCAACTACATCCTTGCTACAGCCATACCTACATCTGTGGAGTAGGGACTTCTAAAAAGAAAAAACAAATGATGAAGAATTAGCAGCAGAAACTTCTTCTGACACAGAGTTCAAGGAATGCAAGAGAAGGTAGTTGAGGAAATAGGACAATGTGGAAAGAAGCCAGGGTGAGAAATGCAATGCGAGAGGAGCTAACAGGCCATCATTTGAGTTGCTGATAAACCACACCACATTAGTATCATTGGGAACATCAGACAGAATGCCATGGACTTTAAAAGAAGGTTGGAGAGGGAAGGCATGTACCTCTCTGACTTCTGTAGCTACTCCTGTAAATACATCTTTTTTGGACACTGAGATAAAGTGAACAAGTCAGTCCTTACATATCAGCTACATAGTCAACTCCATTGTTATCTGTAGCTTAGAAAAGTCTACAGTCTGATACTGGGATCCATTGCTGACTTACAGCAGGCTGGGAATCAGGCCCATCTGCTGATGCTGACTCTAATGATTTTATTCACAGGATATTAATGATTTTCAAGATCTGCTTATGTCCAGGCTGAGGCTATAAAGAGGGACAGGGTTTGTCTTGCACTGTGTCAGCTAATTTATCTAGAAGCGGTTTGATTCTTTAATCAATTCAATGTGCAAACTTAGTTGCATAGCTCTTTCTGTCACTTAGGGTCATAATCTACCTTAAAATTCAAATTTTCCCTTATATAAGAACAACGAGTGTGACAGGTTGTTTAGTTTTCCTGTTCCTGGGAAAACAAGGGTTCAGAAGTTATACTGTGCAGGTGGAGATTTTTTTAAAATTATTATTTTTTAATCTACAAGTCAGTAATTAACACCTTTGCTTCATGTTGGACATCAGCATGTGGACCTTATTGTTTTATCAAATATATGTGGGCCCAGTTGTTTTTTGTCTGCTAAATAACGCTATTTGACAATGAGGAAAAAAAGCAAGCTTTGCTAACAGAAATAATCTTTTCTTGCCCTTCCCTCTCTTTCCCTCCTCAACCTCTCTAGCAGCCATCACTCTTCCCAAATAAGAGAATGTGGCTGACTCCATTAACTTTTATATAAAACTAGAACATTTTAGTGTCATAGGAGAATAACAAGAATAATATATGTTGACAAGAGAGTATCTCAGCTTTTCCATCTGGACTTGTCACTATAGATGAGAGACTTATTTTAGGAGAAATAAGTGCTCTACTTGAAAAATTAATTAGCGAGCTCTTTATCCTTATCCAACCTCCCTTGAGGCCTTTTGAAATGATTATGTTCCCTAAATTCTTCTACATCTTCTTAATGCAGAAACTGTCTTTCTTAGGAGTTGGATTACGTTTTTACTGTTTGATAAATGGGAACGGATTCTGAACAGCTAGTACAAAGCTAGAAATGTTGTACTGCTCTGTGCAATCTTCTCATAAAGGATTTTGGGGCTTTTAGCCAGTACCTACAAATGTCCTCCATGTTCTTGTTTAACAGTCCTGTCAGACACTAGGTCTGTCTCCTCACAAGATCAGTACTCCCCACCTTCAGAAGATCGGGCCCATCCTGTACCCCACATTTGAGCAAGTAGTTCTCAGCCAGTTTGAACAGAGGCTACAAGTTTTTTCTGCCCTCCTCTCCTGTTCCCTCACTCCCCTTTTAGGGAAGGTCAAACATTGCGTGTGATTGATGATGACAGAGATCCCTGTGAGCATAAAGTTCAAGAGTGGAGCTGTTTATTTGTGTAAGAACTATTTGTGTAAGAAAGTTGTTTTCTGAGTGCTTCTCTATATATCTAGCCACATGCTCAGACTGAAATACCCGAGTACAGTCACTGGTTTGTAAGAATATTTTTTTGACAGCAAAGATACTTGTAAACATCTAGGATGAGGGGAAATATTCAGTGTCTTAGGACTAGATCCATTTTCATGCGATTTGTTCCTGTATCCATTGCATGGGAGGAAAAACCTGTTAAATTCTGTGAGTGAAGGCACACTGTTTCAGGTTTGCAACAGCAGAAAATGGGTGGGAGCTTGGAGGATTCTGTCCCTTGTCTTCTGCAAATAAGCGTTAAAGGTAAACCACTATTCAGAGCTTTCAGTTATAGGACCCAAATTGGGTTCTCTCATCCCAAAACATGTTAGGGTATGGCAGCATCCCTTCTCTGTGATCCCAGAAACTCTGCTTAATGTCATCGTTGGCAAGCCAAGTCATGGGTTTACATAGCTGCCTCCAGACATCCCTCATCCTATATCTTAAAAGGAGTGAGCTCGGTTTCTCAGGAGCGAGATTTGCCAGAACTTTGCTTCTAACACCTCACACCAAATTTATTTATTAGCCATGCATCTTATTTCCACTCACCTTTCATTTACTGTCGTGTCAGGATTTGACTTACCGACTTAGAAGCAGAGCTCTGGGGCACTGGAAAGGCAAAGTGAGACTCCCTTCAGCCCAGTTTTCCCCTGGCTGGCGACTCTCATTTCCCAAGTCTGACTTAACGGCTTAGATCTGTGTGTAACTGAAATACATATTGGATGTTAATCAAAAGAAATAAACAAAATGAGTCAAAACAAAATCTGCCCAAAAAGACTTTCAGGTGAATCTAACTGCTTGTTTTCCAAGCACCTCTGCACTTGATTTTTTTGCAGCAAAGGTTCTGGGAAAGGGGATGGTGTTTAAATTATTGTTTCCTTTAAAATGTTATCCCCATGACACATGCTTCAAATTTTATGAGAACAGTTTCTTTGAAAATTATCTTCTTATGTTTTCTTTCTTTCACAATTTATTCTAACTGAGAATAAACTGATTTTTCATCATGACACTCTTTTCTCCAGAGAATAGCATTGTTTTTCTTTTATTATTTTCTGGTTCAGTCCGTTTAGGTCATGCTCCTCCTCCACTTCCTTACCACACTAAGTAGAGTCAGGGGTTAGTTAAGGAAATATTTGTTTGAGTCCTTCCAATTTTAAGCTCATGACTCAAAAAGAAAAAGAAAAAAAAAAAAAAAAAGAAAAAAGAAAAAAACACCCTTGATTTCTTGCTCTTAATTGGTTGATTGCCAGATCATTTCTTTAAAATTATAGCACTTGTTTCCTGTTTTCAAAGGCTAAAATCATCCATTTAAGCACGACTTAAAAAAAAAACCCCAAATGGATGCCTAAATTAGTTTGCGTAGTCAGAGCAATAACAGCTCTATCAGACTGCAGGTGTCACAATACCCCTACACACATAGAGAAAACTTAAAAACAGGCGGCAGTCTTACTGAACCCAAAAGAATATTTTTCAGCAGAGTTCATGCTGCTTTGCTCATGAGGTCAGGCTATAGAAAAGCAGCTGACACTATGATATTGAAGGCTCCAGTGGTTTTCCTGCAGGAATAGATGGATGACCTGGTTGCTTTATATTGCTGACTTTGTCCATTAAAATGGCAAAATAAAAACTGGTTTTCCTCATGTGGGTTTCTTCTTAATGAGATTTGTTCCTTGTCATCAAACTTACTCGTATGCTTTTTTTTCCCCTCAGTCTCTTTCTCTTAATACTTTTTGAATTTCCTGACTTCCCAGTTTTGATCGTCAGGATGCAGTTCATCCAAGGCTAAAGTGCTCTGACACAATCCATGCCAAAAATAAGGGGAAAATAGCAAGATTTATTAGATTTTATACATACACCTTATGATTTCAATGCAGTGTTTAACTCCTGTTCAGAAGGATTGGGACTGTTCAGGAATATTTTCAGATAATAAAATTCAGACCTATGATCAATGCCAGGTTTCAGCTCCAGGGGCTGAAGTTCTTAAGTGTTTTGCTGGAGGTTCTGCTCAGGTCAATCCCTAGAACTTAATCCAAATATTTGGAGAAAGGAATCATGTCTCATATATATTTCCAGAACAGCTTTAATACAATTTCTCTCACTTACAGGTTATATTTGGTCTTTCATAATATACATGTATAACATACATATTTGTGATTTCAATTTTTATTTCTTTTTTTTCCCCTCACAGGTAACTTTGTTTTCGTGTCCCCAGAATTATCACAATTAAAAACATACCTGCTCATTTGACATCCCATTGTTTTCTCAGTGCTTTGATCAGATCAGTCATTCAAACAGCTCATCATATAATTTAAGGATAGCTTGATCCTGCTATTTCCCCACTCTTCCTGCAGCTATATCATGTTATACATGTGTAGACTGAAGAGTTCACTTATCAAAGACTAAATCCCATATTTCAGAATATGAAAGCCAAGAAAGAATAAAGTTCAACAAGAAAGAATAGTTTGAAAGCTCTTATATGTGATAGTAGCTGCTTCTTTGAAGAAGTTGTTTCACTTTTTTTTACGGGCTGTTTATGACTGCAGAAGATATGTGAAGTAAAATGCTGACCAGACCAGTATACTTTTCTCCTGTTCTGCCTCCTGATAAGAGAAGCTACATCAAGAACAGACAGAGTAGAGATGCATTTTTCTATAAAGTCTCGTGCAGAAGTCAGTTTATTGTACATTCTTGTATAAGTCATGCTCTAGGTATTACTCCCTTACTTAAAAGACTTTTTTTTTTTTCTGCCTCAAACCCTCCTTTTTACTGGCTATATAAATTCCATAATTCCAAGTGGTTTAACTTCTGAATTATAATAGTACTGAAATTGATACAACTGCCTAAAACAGCAGAGCAAAGAAAATACAAACACTTTTTTAGACAGGTAAAAGGAAACTGAAGTGAAAAAAAATCTGCAGCACTCCCAGCTGGAATCAAGCCAGAAATCTGCATCTTTACATGTTTGATTTCCTACTGTTTTCAAATTGGAAGAAACCTATCTCAACTTGCTTCAGCAGCACATATACTAAAATCAGAACAATACAGAGAAGATCAGCATGGGCCCTGCATGAGGATGACACAAAATTTTGTTAAGCGTTCCATTGAGCTGTTAGAGCAGGTCCAGAGGAGAGCCATGAAGATGATCAGAGGGATGGAGCACCTCCCCTGTGAGGACAGGCTGAGAGAGATGGGGCTCTTCAGCCTGGAGAAGAGAAAGCCTCAGGGAGACCTTACAGCAGTCTTCCGATACCTGAAGGAGGCCTACTGGAAAGCTGGGGAGGGACTTTTTATAAGGGCACACAGAGACAGGACAAGGGGAAATGGTTATAAACTGGAAGAGGGTAGATTTAGACCAGATATTAGAAGAAATTCTGTACTGTGAGGTTGGTGGAACAGGTTGCCCAGAGAGGCTGTGGATGCCCCCATCCAGGAGGCATTCAAGGCCAGGCTGGATGGGGCTTTGAGCAACCTGGCCTAGAGAGAGGTGTCCCTGCCTATAGGAGGGGGTTGGAACTAGATGATCTCAAGGGCTCCTTCCAACCCAAACCATTCTATGATTCTATGATATGATTCTACAATATTTTTGTTTGCCCAGAGAAGCTGTGGATGCCCCATCCCCGGAGCTGTTCAAGGCTAGGTTGGATGGGGCCCTTGCCAGCTGAGCTGGTGGGTGGCAGCCCTGCTCTCAGTAGAGAGGTGAAACTGGATGATCTCTAAGATCCCTCCCAACCTAAGCCATTCTACGACTTTATCTTAAGTACTGTTTGACACGTGTTTGAATTCTCATGAGAAAGTTAATAGTCAGTTGGTTTCAGTAAATTTCTACAATTTCTACTATTCCACTACTTCAGATTCAAACCCTATTTCATTTTGTTTAAGCTCACTTGAAGACACTTTGGTACAGTTCCTCGGTTTGACTTTTATTTCCAAACCTCAACCCCTGATAAAAACCATCTCTCAAACCAGCTAAGAACAGCCCAGCCTAGGTTCACTGGGAGCTCTGGTGACTCTGAATCTGACAAACTTTGTGCGGAGGATAGTGTGCTGCTTTCAGTTAGCAACTTTCCAGCAGTTTCTCACCTGCAGGCCACATCTGTCTAACTCATCAACAGAAATGGGCAAATCTGGGCCTAGGACAGAACTGTTTTGTGGAAAAGCTAGGAAATCCCTGTCACTCCCTATTACGATTAAGCAATCACTTTCCCTGGGAACCTGCTTCTGCTGGAGCAGATGAGTCCTCAGCCCTGCAAGTGGTCTTTTTGTTTGTGTATCTTTCCTGCTCCTCTGTTTACTTAAAGGGACAGAATTGTCAGATCTTATAAGGCCAGGCTGAGTAACTGATGGCCCGTCCACTTCAGACTTGCATTTTTTAGATTTACTTTTTCATTCTTTTTTTTTTTTTTTTTTTTAAAGAGGAATCTTATCCAAACATCCAAACATGAGTGAAATGGGAAGATTTATGGAAGCAAAGAAGAGAAAAGTGGAAAAGGAAGTTTATGCTTTTTTTTTTTTTTTAGAGACGCACTGCTGTGTAAATGCACTGAAAGAATCTTTCGGCTATTTGGGCTTTTGCATAACAGCTAGAGACACAGAGCAATTAGATTTTCTAAGTATAAGCAAGAGAATCTGTTTTGTTTATACAGAAAAGTTCCCCAGAAGAGAGGCAGAAGCGGAGACATAAGTAATAAGCACATATGTTTGGAAAGAGTATAATGTACTTATAAATATTATAGTGGCGTCGCTATAGTTAAGGGTCTGGCAAGAATTCTGTTGTAAACCCTTCTTGTCAGAGGTTCAGAATGGAGCTGTAAAAATTCCAGGCTGCAACTTGGCATGTGAGGGCTCCAGGCAGGAGTGCAGGTTTCCCTCCTGCCCCCTCAGCAGCTTGGCATGAGCCTGATTGCCCACGGGGAATGATGCTAGTCAGAGCCCTCACCTTTCTCTCCAAAAAGCAGATGGTTTGTATTCTTGCCTTGCCAGAAAAGCTGGAATATTGTAAATGTAGTGGGACATGTATTTGTGCTGCAGAAAGCAACACTAGTGTATGGATGTGTGGTAGATAGAAACAAACTTTGCAAATGAGTGAATCCTTTCAGATTTAGCCCCAGTCTACATGTCTCTAGATGCCTGGTTTCACAAAGGGAAAATCATGCAACTCCTTAGGAAGTTGACTTCATAAGCAAAACCAGAGAGAAATGCAAACCAATTAATGATTCTAGAACTGAACTTTTCTTGAGTTTATTCATGGTTTACTGGTTGCACTTTGTTAGCTGTTGAACTTAATGACAAAAAGAAGCATCAGGGTCTGTTCTTGATCCACAGACTATAAGGCTGTGATGTTTTTGTGTATTAACTGGCAAATCTGGCACTGGTAACAAAGGGGAAATTTAACCAGGAGTAAAAAGGAATTCAGCTGCAAGAAATTTAGGCTATCCAAACAAGAAGAGAGAGAAAGAATATTTTACAGTTGGTCAGTGTATATGCTCTTTTAATTAAAGAAACTAACATCAGAGAAAGCTCATTGTATTCTGCTAAGCCAAACACCTTAGGGTTCCTGCACCCAGTATCTGAGGTTTGTTTTTACCAAACAGGAGCTGCAAATCAGCACGCAAAGGATCAAAGGGGATACTGGAAGTTTTTTATTTAGGAGACGGTGGATACATATGCACTAAGCATATAGAGATCTGAAATTGCGCAGGGACTTAGGGACCTGGTTTTGGGGCTTACTTTTCATGTGCATGTCACCTGATCTGGTCTGCATGGCTTAGGTATGCATTACTAGCTATTAAATTATCATTGATGTTGAATTTTGGTAGTGACTAGAGGGGAATGAATTCTCCTCAGGTATCAGGTTGACAAGAGATATACCACAAGAGACATCTCAAGCTGCTAAGGCAAAAGGAAAGATCATCAAAATAATAAATCAGTAAGCTAAGCAAAATATATCAGCTCTCCCAGAAAAAAAAATTGTAGGCTACAAAGCATTTGTGTTCATCATGATGATTGAGAATTTAAGCTGAAAAATGAAATGCCATTCCTTAATTTTACTATAAAAGGTTACCCAGGTAAAAATGTAATTCACTAAAGGCACTGTCCCTTCTACTTCCTCACCCACGGTGTAAGTTCAGTGCCTGCAGGCCAAGTTTTGAACTGATGTACATCCTGTGCAATCCCACTGAATGGAGTGATACAGACCATCAGGCAGCACTGCAGTCATCCCCTAGGATTCAGCCTGGCTCCAAGTAAATGTCACCTGGAGAAGCTACTAAATCCTGTGGGTTAGTGGTGAGTATTTCAAAATACTCAGAAAGTTGAGAGCAACTGCTGCTGACCTAAAAGTCCCCCTAGAATGGGAGTCTGATTTAAATGCAGAAACTTTGGAGCCAAAATTCACTGTACAGTCTACACCAAACCTGTTTTGCAAAATGGTGGGAGATACAGAGATAAAGTGCGAAGCAGTACATAATAAAGCTGTTGATCTTAATATAGATCCTCATGGATTACATGTCTTGTTTCCAAGTGTTCAAGTGAAATCACTTGAGAGAAAAGTCTAACCTTTCCTGTTTCACAGTAATTCCACTCAGAATTTACTCCTGCTTTATGATGGAAAAGGGAAGCTGCTGAGTCAAAGGTGAGAAAGAGGCTTAATTTTTTGGTCTCTTTAAGGAAGTACATACCACTGTCTGCAATCACCTGTGTAGAACAGTACTTTTTACTTCTGGAAGATAAAGGAAAAAAACAGAGATCTAGTGTCTGGAAGCTGAAGTAATATTAACACAGGAAATAAGGAACATATTTTTAACAGTGAAGGTACTTATCCATTGGAACAAATTACCACGGGTATGTGATGGATTCTCCATCCCTTGAAATGTTTAAATCAAACCTGGACATCTTTCGTAAACTATGATCGAAGTCAGCTTGGAGTTCTGGGTTTGCGAGAATTACCAGGTGAAATTCAAAGACTGGTGTTATGCAGGAGGTCAGACTGAAGGCTCATAACCGTCTGCCTTCTGGCCTTAATAGCTGCTATTGCTGGTGAGAGAAGAGATATTCATGCTTTTAATTTTGTACCAATAGCCAGAAATGGCTACAGTCCCATGTCTGCATTTCAAAAATAAAAAACAGAATTTCAGAATAGTAGTGGGCTTCACTTTGAAATGTCTCTGAGGAGCTCAGTATGTAACATCTTCATTCACACCATTGGAAGAAAACATCAATGGCCTCCGGCCCACGTTTTCCATGAGATAACAAAGTTAAGTAGACTGAATGATTTTTAATTGTTATTACTATTATTGTTTAAATCACAGAATCTCCTTGGAACTGCCTGTTTTGGCTCCCTGCTTTAGTGACAGTTATAATTCCAGTGGTAACTATTCATTCCTTTCACCTAGTATGCTTTGGAGTGGACATTGGCTGTATGTAATATTTAAGTTGAAAGTAGCTATTGCAGTATAGCTAAAACAGAAATTATACTCTCAAAAATATATATTAAGGTGTGAAAATTAATTTTCTCCCGTGTAACTAAACTACAGCTAGATCATATATAGATCCTTATTCCATCTAAGAGCACTTTGTGTGTGTGTGTATACATTTGTATGTGCGCATGGGATGCATGCATGTAGTAATTTCGGTAAAACAGAGAGGGAAACCATGGAAAATCCGATCCAGTACTACAGAATTCCTGAACAGGTAGTCCATGCATCAATCTCTCCTCACTTCACATTCTCAGGACAGTTCAATGTGCCTGAGGCCTCAAAGGAATTTTTCTCATATGCCTCCAATGTTTTTATAAGGCTGCCTTGGCAGGAAATACATATGTTCTTAATAATGATTAAAAAGAATAAATTCACCTTTCAAAATCAAAGTGCAAATGGCATAGCAGGTGTAATTGAGGCAAATGATTATAGTGCATATCTGTCTTTACAGAAAAAGCTCAAGGGAATTTACTATCTCCACAAGGATATAGTATTTTCAGTAGATATTGAGTACGTGGTTTGCCAAGAATTTGAGGCTAAGTATAAAACATGCCATTCAAACAATGAATGTGAGCATTCAACTGGGGCAAAGAACAAGTTTTAAAAAGAGAAAAACAATAAACATAATTTGAAATAACCCAGATATAAACTCCATATGTGGAATCTAAGAGGGTAACATGGAATGAAAACGAACATTCAACTTGGGATCTCTGCACTGCAAATACAGTACAGAAAGGATTTTTATGATCAGATGGATAGCCCAAACTCAACTTGATGACATGCATTCTCCTGTGATTAAATGAACAAGATAAGGAATACATGCTTTGCATACAAGTCTTTAAGCATCTTTAGTTAGGATGTAGGCCACTCAGAGCATAATTCTTCTGAGTGAGAAACTATTTCTCTATAAGCCTGATGTATATTTCCATCATGCTTTGAGAAATCCTGGCTCCTAGCATTCTCTAAAAGGACTTTTGAGATCTGACATTCACTGTGCATCAACCCTCCCCTTCCAGCTGGCACTGTGCAGCAGGACCGTTGCAAAGCAAATAGGAGAGGAGTGGATGAGCTTCAGCTCTGAATACAGTTGACCAGATCTTTCCTCCAAACCAGAGTAAAGAGGATGGAAGAGAAAATAACATGTTGTTCACAGATTTCACAATTTGGATTCAAAGAATGTTTGTTATAATTATTTATTTTATTTGCCTATCACCATGGTAGCTGAGTTCTTCACTTATAAAAAAAAAATTAGAAACACATTGGGGCCACATTTCAAGAGATCTTGAATGTTATTTTCTGCTGTGTAATTGTTTCTCCTTCATTGACTAGTAATTAAGCTGCAGTATGCCTAGGTTTCAAATCCTGCAGACTTGGAAAATTCCTCTAATTTTTAAAGTTTGTTTGTTTGCCAGGTGTTTTTTTTTTTTTTTCCCTCCAGGCTTGTCCAACTCTGAAAATTACAACTTAAGTAAAACCAAAACCATAAGTGTCATGTATCACTGAGGGATTACCTTACCACATTAATATTCAATAATGCCAGCTACCCTTGTTCAGCACACGAGGGCCTCGATTCCACTGAGTGATGAAATGGGGCCCAAAATTTTAGTGGAGAGAGAGTAAGGGCTTTCTCGCAAAGCTGGTCAACGTTTTCAAGGGTAGATTTTTTTCTGTGCACACAGACTGCTTACAGCAGCGTCTGGTAAGCAAAATACTTTGATAATCTTCTCCTAAAATGTTATAATTTTAAAAGTTGGGAAGAAAATCCAACAACATCCATAATTTTCACTCGTGTCCAAATGAAACCGGGCTCTTTCAGAACTGTTCTATCTTCTTTATTTTTGCCTCTTTCCTAGCTTCCACTGACCAAGCTCTGCCTTTGTGATGTGTGCATTCTGTACGTTGGTGAGGCATACAATGCAGATGAAAGGAAGAAGTAAGGCTGTAACTGGAGCACCTCACTATTATGCAAAAGCTTTGTTAGGCCAGGCAGTATTTTGTAACATATGCATTTGTCAGATCATACTCTGGTGACAGACCCTTGGCATGAAATGTGTTGCTTAATTGGGAGATTAAGGTTGCTGAAGATGAGAACAAATTTTGCTGGACATAGCAGAAGAGCTCTGAGGTGCCAAGCAAGCTGGGTAATACTCATTTCTGAAGAAAATGAGCTACAGCTCCTGTGCTACTTTAAATCTAAGACTGGATAGTAATCCTGTTAACACAGTAACATGCAAAAGGGATGATCTGCTTGGGGGAGGCAGTGCAGGGCTGTCGATTGCTCCCTCCTGAAGTCTCTCCTCACTTTCCAGGGTGATTGCTCCTGATCTCATTAGCGATCCACAACCCCAAAGATTGGATCCCTTGTGTTTCCTCACAGAAAAACCAGCGGAACACAGGGTGAAAGCCAACATCACATGATCTTTCCATTTTTCAGGAAATGAAGTTTTAGCACCTTGGAACTGCAGCTGGATGGGAATGATCTATTTTGCCAGGACAGATGGGAACGGGGACTCTGGCCTATCTACCAACTCCGGAGCCTTGGCATCAGGGTATCCCACCATGGGGACATCCATGCAGTGAGGCAGGAGCTGTGTCTGTGGCCATCCAGCCAGCCAGTTCACCATGGCCCTCACCCCTCAGCTTCTTGTGCTTGAGACCTCAGTGCTCCTGCAGCACAAAAATGTTTCCAGATGAATGGATCTTGTCCAAGTGTTTGCCTTTTGGCTATTAGCGCTGCAATAGCAAACAAGTTTTGTCATGGTGAGTGAACTTCCTTTGGTTCCTTCCCCCCACAAAGTCGCATCTTGTTTGTTGTGCCATTACAGCATCTTTGAGCTATCCTGAGTGAGTGTGTTAATCCTAGAAGGGATGAATTGAGGGGTTTGGCTGGCAATTTTTAAACTCCAGATGGCCATCCTCCAACTACCTGCCGGGCTTGAATAGGAAATATGTCTCCTGACAGGCTCACTTCCTTCCATTTGCATTGTTTTCAGCAAAAATAGATTTTTAATAACTCCCATAATAACAGTCTTGCAAGGTGCGGCCTGCAAACATTAGCTCAAAACAGGACAAACATATTGCAATGTCTGTTGACTTTTCACCTATTAGTGGCCCATAGCCAGTGGGCTGTGGCTGGTGATTAACAGAAGAATAGGAAGCGACCTAAGATTAAATATTGTTAAGAAGTGCCTGATATCCAAAATTAGAGTCCAGAACTTCAGCTGCTGCAAATTAGCTGAGGATCTGCTCAGAATGTTTAAGGATGCTGGTGAAAGGAATTTTGTCACTGATCTTTTCTAACTCATCAAATCCTTCTCATACTGTATTTCTTTTCAGACATTTTACTATTTGCTGTGCATTAATGCGTCACAGCTGAGAATGTGTGGAGCCATAGTTGGCCTTGTTTAGTTAACTTTTAAGCTAACTGCAACTTTTCTTCAAAGACTGCTGTTTCACAGCACTTGTGTTTTCTCCTACCATGCATATACCTTCTTACCTTGTGCCAAACTTTAGCAACATTTCTAAGGATTCACAGTTATGAAGCAGTGGTACTGGATTTCGAAATCTGCACTTCAAAGGGCACTTCAAAGCTCTTCTGACTTTTTGTACTGTCGGTCTCTCGTACCTCCATCACTTTTGCCAAGAGTTTGATTAGAGCCAGTGTAGTTAGACATCCATCCCAGAGCTCCTAGGAGATTATCATTCTCCTCTCCTCTCCTCTCCTCTCCTCTCCTCTCCTCTCCTCTCCTCTCCTCTCCTCTCCTCTCCTCTCCTCTCCTCTCCTCTCCTCTCCTCTCCTCTCCTCTCCTCTCCTCTCCTCTCCTCTCCTCTCCTCTCCTCTCCTCTCCTCTCCTCTCCTCTCCTCTCCTCTCCTCTCCTCTCCTCTCCTCTCCTCTCCTCTCCTCTCCTCTCCTCTCCTCTCCTCTCCTCTCCTCTCCTCTCCTCTCTCCTCATTAAATGACAATGTGTATGATATAATCATATGTATTTTCTAAACCGTTTGCAATAGAAATGACTTTTAAAGCAACTATTTTGTATAGACAAAAAATTTCAGATCTG
The DNA here is from genome assembly GCF_951394365.1 of Tetrao urogallus. Taxonomy (NCBI): domain Eukaryota; kingdom Metazoa; phylum Chordata; class Aves; order Galliformes; family Phasianidae; genus Tetrao; species Tetrao urogallus. The sequence continues at coordinate 40,129,176 of NC_136815.1, read as the reverse complement.
TTTCCGTACAGAAAATGGAAGATCCTGTTTTCAAGCTATCAGTCTAAGTATTCCTGTACATTAAATTTGAGTACACTTGACATACTAATTTAAACAGAAGCACTTAAAAAAATATAGATTTACCATTCCTCCTTTTTGTCCTTAATAACTTTTTGTGTATATATGTATATATATATATATATATGTATGTAAAAATTTCCAAATTCTAGGTTTCTGAATCAGAGTATAGTCATCTAGAAGTCCAGATTAGATACAGTAACAGAACTTGCTAGAGATCAGTCCTTCATGGTACAGTAGCCTTCCTGTGAGTTAATTACACTTTCCAATTGTTATTTGCTTCTTTCTAAAGTCTATGAAGGGTTCCATATGTTCTCACTAGTTCACCCTGTAGCTAGGGATTTTATTGTGGTCTAAATATAGCAAATAAATAGTCCAGATATGCTCAGATTTATTTTGAAAACTGTAGTCTGGATAAAATGAAGGATATGACATTCAGAAGTAAATTTATGAGACCAGGAACAACAACAAGGAGCAGCTGGGAAGCGAGTCAGGAACAGAAGCATTATCTCTTAACAACCTTCACTTGTACAGAGTGCTGATTACTTCAGAAAAAAATCTCAGCTGCTCTGACCACGTCTGTTTTTTTGAGGAGTCCTCTGTTATTCCCTCTTTCTAAATGACAAGCCCCCCTGACACTTCTAGTTTTGCCTCTAGGGTGATGAAAGCCTCAAAGCAAATTAATAAATAAATATAAAGCTAGTAGAAAGGATCTGATAAGAATAAATTAATTAGAGAAACTTTAGCTGATGTTTCTTATCATAATTGAAACTCCAAATTGTTTTTTGTTTGACTTATTTTGGGGGGTTTAACTACGTGAAATGCAAAGTGAGTTTATAAAATTCATGGATGACTAGTTTTAACTTGCAATTGTACTGAGTCTGAAGAAAACTTTATATGGCACAAGAAGAGTTTTAAAATATGCACTGCAATTGGAGTAATTTTATTCTTTAAAACCACCACAGCTGTGTACAAAGTGATAGCTCATCACAGTGTTAGCATATGGTTGCTATCACGTACACCACAATGTCATACTCTGGCTCCAGACCTGGGCTTACCTGTCTACAGATGCCCTCAAGTTCAGTGCTATCCTCTCATAACTATCCTATATAGACATTAACTATAGATCTGGTTTTGTACCTACCTAACATTATCAAGTTGCATGGAGTTGCTTCTGGTACCTTTCAAAGAAGCAGCCAGATTTAAGCTTTACTGTCTTTCCCTGGAGAGACTTTAAAAAAAATCGATATTCAGTGGCTGGTCTTGGAATTTATGTAAATATCTTTTAGTTTTTGTTTTGTGGCAATTTAAAACCATAAATAGTTGGCATTGCAAAGATTTATAATGATATTTTAAATGATCTTTGAATGTAAGAGTTCATGAAATATTTTTAAAGGAAGTTTATAATATAATAGTGTTACTGAAAAGAAGTAGAGAAAAGACCTTCTTTCCAACAATTCCCAGTTGTACAGTGTCAGAACTTGATCATCGTTACCTTTTAAGTCTCCATAGAAATCTGGAAGTTTGCAGTAATTATACATGTGCGTATGGACAGAAGACTAATTTAACTTCTGGGGGACTCTCAATGTCTTAGCGGCACTTTGGTCTGGATGTAGTTGAATGTAGCAAGCAACATTTGAAAAAGGATTTTAAGAAATTTATTATACAACATTCACAGCATTAGGTATAGTAATGACGTGTAAGCAAACAGCCAAAACCTCAATTAGTTGAAACTTTGTATAGCTGTCAAACAACCCATCCCTTTGAGCTCAAGTAGGCAAGTCTTTCGAGGTATAACACAATGGGAAATGAAGTAAGATTTCTTAATATTATACTAGTAACATAAAAACTTGGTCTGTGCCATTCCTTCCATTTGAAACACTTCATTTCTCTTGAGCTCCACATTACTGCTATTTCACTTAGCTGTCTTTTAACCATATACTATCTCCGTGCAGTCATTCCAGTGGGCTGCAAATTGGTTGTACAATGTATATGTATGCATATATATGTGCAAATATTAAGTGTCCATATGTGTGCATACATATGCATCTGTACAAAGGACAGAGGCTGAATCATTCAGACTAGAACAACAGCAGAGGAGGGGGCTGTGAGCTGTGATTTCAACATGTCATAAGCAGTGAGGCTGAACTGCACAGTGCTGGGAGGAAATAAAAGCCCTCAATAAATGTACACACGTAGATGTGCACATACAATTCTTACATTGAGTACTTGGTAAGTACTCAATGTTAGGAAGAGTAAATAACAGAAAATGGAGTTGTAGCAGAAGAGATTTTTGTATTCTGAGAATGGTTAAAATACTGTATGAAAATTCAAATATACTGTAGATTACTACCATAAATTCTGCATTCAGAATTCTTCTGGACAGGAAGAAGAAATATGCTCTTGTCTTTTCTTCTCTACGTGACACATTCCATTGATTTTCACCTACTAATTCCTACAATGTATAATATAAATAAAAACTTTCAGCGTCCCATTCTGTGGGGTTCTATGGGGGCAGTTAAGAGTGTTGTCTTTGCTTGACAATTATTAGTTTTGGCGTTGTCTTTATCCTTTGTTATGGAGTCTATTTGCATTTCATTTCATAGATAACAAAGACTACCATATAATTAAAGTAATTTGAATATAACCAAGAATTCAGAAAAGGTGAGTGATGAGGAATGTATGATTAATGAAAAAGCAGTCCTACTCTTTCCCTCTCTTATCAGCTTTTAATCCCTCTGACGTACTTAACTGGCTCCAGTTGATGTCACTGGCAGTTTTATGTGGCCTCCACAAATTTTTCAAGGAGCAGCTTCAAATTCCCTTTAGCTGGAAAGAGAGAAAGGAACAGAACTGCCCTGCAATAAAAATGCTGTCTTGAGAATAATAATAAAAAAGAGTGTATAATGCCTAATGTTATCAACAGCAGTATTTTATACAGGCAGAAGATCTAAGAGCCATGAGATGGGAAACAGATTTTCTTACAAAGTTAGTCAGAAATATGCCCATGGAAGGATACAACTAATTATGATACTGTGAAGCATAAATGGTTGATGTACTAACAAAGAGCTGGAGAGCAAAGAGATAGAGAGAGAACTCATGAAAGAAAGGTGACATCTCTCACCCGACTGAATATGCAATACTGCAACATCACTTCATAGAATCATAGAATCTTCTGATTTGGAAGAGTCTTCTGGTCTAACTCCCCTGCAATGAACAGGGACATCTACAGCTACATCAGGTTGCTCAGAATACTGTCCTGTCTGACCTTGAACATCTCCAGGAACGGGAATCCACTACCTCTCTGGACAACCTGTGCCAGTGCCTCACTACCTTTATTGTAAAAAACTTTATCCTTATGTCCAATGTAAATCTCCCGTCTCCTTTAGTTTGAAACCATTTCCCTTTGTCCTGTCACAATGGGCCCTGGTAAAGAGTCTGTCTCCTTCCTTCTTATAGCTCCTCTTTAGATACTGAAAGGCCACTATCAGATCCCCCTGGAACCTTCTCCAGGCTGAACAGCCTCAGCTCTCTCAGCTTGTCCACATGGAGTTATTCCATCCCTTGCATCATTTGTGTGGCCCTCCTCTGGACACACTCCATCAGGTCTATGTCTCTCCTGTACTGAGGACTCCACATCTGGATGCAGTAATCCAAGTGAGGCCTCGCCAGCACAGAGCAGAGAGGCAGGATCATCCCCTTGACCCGCTGGCCACACTTTAGATGCAGCCCAAGATGTGGTTGGCTTTCTGGGCTGCAAGGACACACTGCTGGCTCATGTCTAGCTTCCCATCCACCAGTACTCCCCGGTCCTTTTTGAAAAGGCTGTGCTCCATCCTTACACTTCCCTGCTTGTACTGATATTGCAGGTTGGTATGACCCCGGTGCGGAACCTTGAAGTCAAATTTGTTAAAACTCATTAGATTCATCTGGGCCCATTGCTCGAGGCTGTCTAGGTCCCTCTTGGTGTCATCTGAAACTTGCTGAAGGTGCACTCAATCCCACCATCAAAGTCACTGAAGAAGATATTAAAGTGCAATGGTCCCAGTACTGATTCCTGAGTGACACCACTTGTCACTGATCTTCATCTGGACATTGAGGCACTGACCACCACTCTCTGGGTATGATCTTGCAACCAGTTCTTCATCCATTGAACAGTCTACCCATCATATCCATATCTTTCCAATTTGGAGGGAAGGGTGTTATGGGGAACTGTGTCAAAGGCCTTACTGAAATCCAGTTAGATGACATTGACTTTTCATTTGTCCATCGATGCAGTTAGGCCATCACAAAATGTGACATGGTCGGTCAGTCAGGATCTGCCCTTGGTGAAGCCATGCTGGTTATCCTGTATGAATTCTCACTCTTCCATGTGCTTAGTATAGTTTTCAGGACAATCTGCTCCATTAATATTCATTTATACCTTCCTCCAAAGAATGAAAGGGAAAAAATGACTTCATACATTCTATATTATACTTCTGAGAGATTTTCATGGGTCTTGGGGAAAGTGCCAAGTACACTGGAAGTGGAGGATTGTTAGCTGTCTCTAAAGAACCAAAAGGAAATGGAGAAAAGGGATGAATTGACCCAAACAAGCAGGCAAAATTACAATTTTGTAGCAGGTCACTCTAGGTCTTTTTGACCTTGGCAGTAACACAACGGTCATTTTTTATATGAGTGAACTGTCCTTGAATAATTTCTCCAACATCTACAAACAAACTTTTATTCCATATCAGACATGTTTGTCATGTTCTCTTTTCCAAAAAAATGACAAAAATAGAGTATTTTTTCATTTGTAACTTGGGAAAATCTAGCTTTTAGCTATCATTCTTTTACTTAGCCCTCCTTAAAATTTATCTGAGCACTAAAATATTATGTCTGTGCTTCTATTTTCTCTCTTATAGAAAAAGATACGGTTGGGGAACAGACTGTGTTCAAACACTTTGCAAGAAAGTTTTAACTTCATGTTAAGAGGAGAAAGGAGAATATAACATTTGAGATGACTAAAATAGGAGCACTGTACATTTAGTACAAATGCTGAATAAGGCCTTTCACAAAAATCTGAGGAGACAGTTACTTCTTCATTTGCTTTCTACACCAAATCCCAGAATTTTCGGAGTGGAGGTGTACCTTTCAGGTAGTCTGACTGCATTCTGCATTCTGGAAGTCTCTCTCTACTTTAATTTTGCAGGAAGCTAATCTTCCAAATTAAACACCTACATATGTGGCAAAAGATGACAATACCTGCTGATTTTCAAAGGAGGAAGTGGCCAACTAATTTCCTTTCTTTTCTTTGAAAGTTTCCCTTTGAATATATGTGTACATTTGGTAATCTCCGGGACAGGAGAGTTGTGTGATCTCTCCTCCTGCATGTAATACTTACTGCCTTAATTTGGGGATCTTGTAGATAATGTCTACTACCTATTACACTCTGAGCAGTATGAAGGGCTGAAATTCCAGCTCCATGATGATCTTCATCTCTGAACTCAGAAGGACCAAGATACTGTGTAGGGATCAAAGTGTCTGCTGAGTGGCAATGCTTTACCATATAAACAACTGTGGTTCCCAGATGTGGGAACCACAACGTGGGAACCATGGCATAGGAAAGGCTGAAATACTCAACACCTTTTGTTGCCTTCATCATTCAAAGGCAGAGCTCATTCTTCTATGTATACTGGTAGAGATTGGAATGAGCGAGTCTATTAAATGGGGACAAGGGGAAGTTAAGTATTATTCAGAGAAGCTGGTAGGATGCATCTGAAGATTTTGAGAATGCCTAAATGTCTGACATGATTACAAGGCTGCTATCTTAATGAAAAACATGGTGACTGGGGAAGGTCCCTGATAGCTGAAAAAAGATTAACATTAAATACATCATCTCAAAGGCAAGAGGAGGATTCAGAGAACTAATTCGCCTGCCCCACTTTCATATCTGGAACACACCACTTTGACTCCATTTATAAGCATATGAAGGACAAAAAATGTAATCGGGAGTTGGAGATCTAGAAATACCAAGGCATCAAGCTTCACCAACCCGATTCCTTTCTATGATGAAATGATCATGTGAAAGAGAGGAGGATAATAAATGCAATACATCTTGCAAGGCTTTTGATGTCACTTCCCACAGCATTTTCAGTAATATGTTGAGGCACTGTGGGATGGATGAATTATTACAAGACCTGAAATTCAGCAGGATTGGCAGGCTTGTAGTTGATGGCTTGAGGTCAGGCTGTTGGCAAGCAACAGGTGCAGGTCCTTGTTTAAAATCTTCATCAGTGACCTGAATGACATAACAAAACACATCAACCAGAGGTTTGTGGATTTGACAGATGCCAAATTGCATATAGCCAATAATGTGCTCTCAGTTAAAAAAAAAAAAAATAAAATAAATAATAAAAAAAGGGAAAACACATACTATATTTAGGAAAAGCTTGGACAGTAGATTGATGGAATTTTATCTTCACTTGTCATTGCTGAGCCTGCATCTGAAACCGGTCTAGTCATCAGTGAGGCAGAAAGAGGGTTTCAGTGTTTTGCTGGGACTCAGCAAAACCTTGGTCTGTTCTCTGGGCAAGCTGCTTCTATTCAGATCTGAAAGAGCACTCGAACTCCTTGTTTTCACAGAGTTCTATTGCTTTGTATTGTGCCCTGAAAAGTGTCAGCCAATTTATCTTTTTACAGGGAGATATCCTTAGTCTTGTTTTTCATATAATAGATTGTGTCTAAAGACATTAAAAAGTGGAATATTCTAGTATTATAATTTTAATATACATATAAGTACAAATGATTTAAAAATTGAGGTAAGCTCACTTGCCATTCTCGAGTCCTAAAACAGGAGAAATATAGTTCTCCTATCCTATCCTGTCCTGTACGCTCCTCTCTTTTCTCTCCTTCTACCCTTTTTTGTTTTTTGTTTTTGAAACCCTCAGCAGCAAAACATTACTCTGTACTCACTCAGTTGCTACTTTTAAAACTCAATATTTGACTGGTTTGATTTTTTTTTCCTCTTTAGAATACCAAAAGGGATTAAAGCATAAACTGGATTAACTACTTGTCAAATGCAATTTTTTATGTGAAACTCTATTTATGGGGGTGGAATGCCCCAGTGGATTGATGATGAGATACTATTCTAGGTCACTTATTCAAATCGGTGCTAGTCTGGTGGTGACTGAAATTGCTTCCTATCTGGGAGCCAGTAAGAAGCTGGATGTAGCCAAGTCCTGAGGGGGTATCCTTATACTAATACATGCCCTAAAATGACCAGTAACTGCCTCTCTCTTTGAGAGGCTTAATGGAAAGATAAAGTGCTAAATAGGGGTTGAGAGACATCCAATGCAATAGGCAACTGTTTTAAAGCAACCACTACAAATTTTGCTTCAGATACTTTGGTAAGACAATGTCAGGGCATTTGTTCTATGGAGTTTATGATACAAACTTATTAGTCTAGCATTTCCTTAGTGTGTTCGGATGCTTTTTACAAAGGCTGAGAATAGAGAATGAAATACCTTTTGAATGGAAAATAGAGTAGGCTTTTAAAGTCATCTGACTGTCAAGAAAAATCATCCGAAAAGCAAGGCTATTAGGCTGAGTAATTTCCAGAGAAAGGTAGTGGACATGTCATTACTTGAATCATGTAGAAGAAAGATGAACTCCTCCCATCACTGTTATCTAATTACAAGGATGAGTAAATAGGTATGGGCAACATTTTCAAAATTGAGTTCTGAAAGTTTGACACAATATCCAAAGAAAGATCTTAAAAAGGCGGGGTGCAGACTGTCACTGAGATTAGTGAGAGCTCAAGGTCTCAGCCCTGGTTTCTCAGGGAAGAACTGAGATGAAAAATTAAAATTAAACTGACTGAAAGCATAGGCTAAACAAAGAACCCTGTTACTTAGTGCACTGTACTAAACAACAATAGAAAAATGTAACCAAATGATTGTCAAAGCAAGAGAAAATGGAGTACTTGCATGGTTGGCTGAGAACATCACCGAATCACAGAAACACAGAGTGGCTGAAGTTGGAAGGGACCTCTGGAAAAGTCATCTGGTCAGACCTCCTCCTCTGGCTGGAACACCCAGGACCATGTCCATCCAGAAATTTCTTTTCCGTTTGTTAGCATTCTTAAGTAAAAAGACTGTGAGTAGGAAAGAAAAGGTCAGCAGCTGAACAAGTGACAGGAGAAATATTGTCACTAACAGGTCCCATAAAGAGAACAGAAATGGTCGTTCCCCTGCAGCTTTGCACAGATTAAACAGGAACTTGGAGCCACCCTCAAGAAAAATGGGTGGATAGACTGGAAGAGGAAAGCATTGCTCCAGTTTTGAGCAATTTTGGTCTTCTAAAAGAATGGGAACTTAGTACCCTGCTTTCCAAAAAAAGTGGAAGAACAGAAGAAAGGGCAAAATGTCATAGCCATGCCTTGCGAGGGTTCAAGCTTCTTCCCTTCCTCCTCCAGTAAGCCTCCGGCGAAGGACTCTGGTAAGATTTGTCAATGGTCTTGAGGCAGTTTTCCTTTGGAGAAGACCGTGTTGTGGCTTCCCACCACACTAGGGAAAGTGGTGTCCAAACATACAGTCCAGTTCTCCTCTGCTCCATTCAAGACTACTCCAACTGCTATTGCATGCAGTTAGAAAAACATCTACAGGATTGTCCAAGTCTAATTCAGAGTATCATGGTCAGTTGGTGAATTCTGCTGCTTAGAAGCCATTTTCACACTTGGGTTAGGTTTCCCTGTCATTCAGTGTTGGAGAGCACAGCTTTGCTGAAAACAGAAGTAAATAGAGGTGACTCTCACTCAGGTGCTGCCATTCACACAGTGAGCTCCTCTGCCTCACAGGCCTGGCTAGGCAATGCTAACAATAAACAAACCATAATAACTCACAACTGCGGCTCAACCCAGCCCTTAATGACATTATTCAATACAGCTTCAGCACTGTGAAGAACTTCATCTCTTCGTTCCCATGCTCCTCGGAGCATTTCCAGGTTGGCTTTACCAACAGTGATTCCAACAGCCCATTCTAATTGTTTTGCTAGTACAGCACAGGGAAGTTAACCTGCCGTGAAACCTGATGCTTTCTGCAGGAACAGGTTATTGCAGGGTAACAAGTGGCTTTTCTTTCCTGAGCCTAAACTGGCGGTACAGTACCACAGGGGGGCACTCACATGAGCACGTACACCTCCCAGCAGGTGTGTGCAGCTGGGCGCAGGGCTGGGCAGGGCTGGCGGGGAGCCGTGCTTGGAAAGGTGGGTGAAAGATGGGTGAGCCCCTCGGACATGCTGTTGGGGTTGGGCTATGCTTTGCGTTTTGGATAAAAAACAAGTTGGGAGAGGAGGGGGGAAGATGAAGCTCTGAATAAAAGGCAGTGTGTTGCAATTTGTATAATATTTATTTATTTATTTATTTATTGCTTGTGATCAAGAGTTTTGACACTGGGGAAAAAGGTATTGAGAAAATCTGAGGTGAGAGTGGTGAAGGCATCATTTCTGATTTCCATCAATAAGAAAGCCATTAATAGAAACCCCTCTATGAACATACAAAAGGAAAGTGCGATGCAGACAGATATTGCTGGTAAGAGTCAAATAATCACTGTTTGCAAGGGCTTATCTGCCAGCAGCTCCCAAAGTGTCTGAGAACACTATGGCTGATTCAGAAGGCTGTTTTCTGGCAAATCTGTGGCTGTTTCAAAGGAAAGGCTGAGCTTACAATCAGGTTGTTTCTCATTGTTTCTACAGAGTGTGTGATCAAATGAAAGCATGCACCGCAATGCACACATAAGAGCTAGAGGAGTCAGAACTTTGAAGTTTGCCAGAATATTTTAATTCTGTTTAAGAAGTGTTTTTGGATTACTGAATGATACAGACAAAGCAAATACAAAATGCAAGATAGATAGTTTTTTCCTGAACTTTTAAACTCAAAGCTGGTGTCTCATAATGGTGCTACCAGCTTCTCAGATGTGAATGAATGAAGGATTAGAGCACGAAGGTTCCACCTGAAAATCTGTCAGAGATCAACAGGCAACAACCCTTTCACCTTTCTCTTTCTCTATCCCTTTCCCTTTTCCTCTCCCTCCACTTCACTCTCTCCCTCTCCCTTTCCCTTTTCTTTTCATTCAGTCACCCCCTCCTAGACAAACCACTAGCCCCAGTCTTATTCCTGAAAGTACATTTTTTCCCTGAAAGTCCACTTTTTCTTAGGGTGCATCAAGTCCAAAACAGAAACTTGGGAACAAAGAGATTTTGTTAGGATTTTGCCAACCACTTTGCTTCAACTTCACTCCGGTTCCACTGTGGAAGCTGTGTTGGCCTAAAAATAGTCTCTTCTGAAAATTTCGCCTCTGGAGCCAAGCAGCACTGAAATTATAAATGAAGAGGGAATGTGACAGAGATCAAAATCTGCCTCACTGGCCCAGACAGATAAATATCAGGCTAGCTTGAAGGTTTTCACCTCTTTGCTGCCGGGAGTCATATTTTTTTTTTTTTTAATGGCAGAGCACTGTGGGCTAATTTTGTAGCTGGTATAAATCAACATTACACAATATACATCGGTGCAATGATGCTGATCTATGCCAGTTAAGAATCTGGCTGCTCCTACTAGCAGTGCTCTGACTTATAAATCTTCCTCTTAAAAACGCGTGGATGAATCAGAGAAACTGTTGCAGAGAGCTGCATGTTTTAAAATTGGCCTCAAGAAGATAGGATAGCCCCAGTTTCAAACCATGATAAAAAAAACATAGGCACGGATGTGGGCTTTTTCCCAGAGGTGACAGTTTAAGCTCTGCAGAAGCCAGAATCCCCCCAGCACCTGTGAAACCTTGGGTCAGGATGAAGAATTCAGCTGTTCAGATGTGCTCATCTTGTATTCCTGTAGAGTTTTGAAATGATTCACCTTTTTCCCCATTAAATATCTACACGCATATATTTTTAAGTCATCCTATTGCTTAACCACTGCTCCTTCCTTCTTTGCTTTCTTTCTTCTCTTTTTTTATGTACGCATGTATACCTGACTCCTTGGAGATCACTTTGTCTGCCTCTGTGATTACTGGAGTCAGCCAGCAACACGACAGGACTTGCTTGTTTACATAGCTCTGAGGGTTATGACAACACATCAGAATGTACAGGTGCCATGTAGAGATGCAGCTTGCAATTAAGATCAGTAAAGCTGACTATTTAATAAAGAATTCCTTCATTTTATAACAACCTGATCTCATTAGTATTGAAAAAGCAAATCAGCTCCATAGAACTCTTGAAAATTTTGTTCTGCTTTGGTAAGAAATATTGAAGATAAACTTAAGAATTAACAATTGCATAACAATTGCATTAATTGAACAGAAAATTAAACCCATAAAACGTGGTTAATTGCAATTTCCTTGTAATTGTAGTAAATGTACTGCCAAGATAATTACAAAACAGTTTTTAAAGTGTTTTTTTTTAGTCCATTTGGTGGCATTTCATCCCTGTAATGTAGCAGGCAGAGATGAAACAGACTGGGGAGGTCCTTTCAGATTCTGCCTTTATTTGGGCCTTTCAGTGTGGCTTCAGGGACTAAAAGTGACCGCTCACTCAGAGAGCACAGTAGAAAAGACTTCCTGGAAAAACCTTCCCCAGTGTTTTGACACTAAGCAGAGGAAGCTTCAAGGGCAATCTGCAACTTTCAGTAGCTCGTCAGAGCAGCTCTTCATAGAAAAGCTTGGTCCCCCCAGATTGCTTTTGAACAATAGCTTGAAAAACTCTCCACCTATCTCCTTTTATATTTAGCTCAGAATAACAGCCACTTCCTACTACTCCAGGATCCAGATGATCTGATTGTCTGTAAGTGGGGAATTTTTTGCTTCTTGTCATTCTTTTTTTCTCCTGGCATTTCCCTCTCACCATTTTATAGGAACATGTGGCTGCTGGCTTTATTTATCTATTTATTTTAATTAATGCAGTTGTTCCAGAATCACTGTTTCTGCTAAATATGCTATCAAATACTATGTTTGCACCGACAGTGAAGTGGAATGTAGATATCTCTGTACTGTCAGTCCTTTTCTGAAGGATAGGAGACTCGTGATGTGTGGTATGCCTTGTATCCCAGAGGAAAGGAACAAGGTAGCATCTTTATCCCTTCATTTCAGGGAATTGCAGAGTACACTGATGACACATCAAAGGAAGCAGTCCACTTTTGAGTTTATTCTTTTGGAATCAGCTTTTCCTTTCACCTTGTTTTTGTTCTTTTTACCTTCTGCTATTTGCTTGGGTTACCTCTCCTACAGTGTAATTAGGTTGATTTTCTCTGGAGCTGTTCCTCTCATATATCAGCCAATGAACTGGATGATTTTGCTGTTCTCTGGAAAAGACCTGAGTTTATTGACATAAGTAATCCTTGGCCCAAGTGACTGAGTGCGGACAGGCAGGCTAGGAACCTGGACAGAGATCCTGCTCTGAGAACTTGGATCACACTGTAATTCTGAGTCCAGTGTTTTCTCTCGTCTCCTCTGCCAAGCTATCTTCTCTTGTGCTGGAAAAATCCCCTGCTATCAGTGAAGGTTCACATCTTCCTTACTTGGCCAGGCCTCCCTGATGTATCATCTTAGTTATGCTGTAGTGAGTTCTGTACAAAGGTGATCAGAGACCTTTGCAGTTACGGGTGCATTTGTCTCTCATGGTCTGCAAACAGGGCATTTTCTAATGTCCTGTTCTCAGTCAGTTTGTTTCCATAATTTCTAAGTCCTTATGCCATTCTCAGTAGATTTCTTTTGTGTCTTTATTTATATTTTCATTTTTGGTTGTCTATTATTACTTTTTTTTTTTTTTTTTTTTTTTTTTTCATAGCGCTTATCAGCTTCTGTGAAGATAGCCACAAATACGAATTTTTAGGCATTTTCTAATTTCAAGTGCTTACTTCAGTAAGGTTGTCCAAATAAAGATATATTCTCCTGGAAGCGTGACTGAATTTGAATATGAAGATGCTGGAATCCGAAACTTGGTATACATTGAAAACTGTATTTACCTGCCTTTAGCAGCACTGAGTCTTAAAGGAGTAGCCCTACAGCAGTGCAGTGACTGCTAACACACATAGACACAACTGTAGGCTGTGCAAGCTTATTATTATTATTTTTTTTCCTGAGCTATTTCCATCTGCTGGCTTCTTGCACAGCTCAAGCTCTACTCTCAGCTGCAGCCCTTGGCTTGTGACAGGTGGCCTGAGTCCAGGCAGCCATCACAATTGCCTTCCACCCAGCTGGTAGCTACAGGCTTGCAGGCTGCAGAGCTCTGCCAAAAGCAACGTGGTATTTTTTGATCTCTTCATCCCTTAGCCCTATGGCTTATCTGGCTTACAAAGGGAGACTCTGATCGGAGAGCTATTTCAAAACACACACCTGAAGCTGAGAGGAACTTGGGATGGGAAACGAGGGGAAGAGGACGGCAAGGGAGGTCCTGGAGTCAAGGAGTGCTTGGGTTTGATGTGGAAAGATCAAGTGAGCTGTGGCCTGCCTTGCGAGGAAAGGAGCGTGCCCGGGAGGCGGGTGAACGGCAGCCTGACAGGAAACCACTGCACAGCCGTGCTACGACCTCTCCACAGCACACTGCCTACCTGTAGGCACCGAAATTCCTCTCTCTGGGGAAGCACGCAGCAATGCATTTGCTTCAGCAGCTGCCAGGGAGTGTGAGGGCCTGCTGGGACGGGAGGAGCTGCCGACCCGAGGGCTCTCCTACACAACGCTGCCGCTGGCTGCGTGCAGGAGGGAGGGAGGAAGGGAGAGACAGGTGTGTGTTTGTGTGTGTGGGCACCGGGCAGACAAACAAACAAACACGGCACCACATCCACCAGGGAATTTTCTTCCTGGCAAAATTGTCTCTGCCATCTGCTAATGAGGAAGTTGGCTAGATTGTATAGACCTCTCTGCACCGCAGCTTCAGGTGAAGATGGCTCAGGGACCCATGTCCTTTGGGCTTGTGTTTTTTTCAAAGCTTCCTCTGTTTTCCTGTCTCTTACTCATATCACGAAGGGCTGGGATTGGAAAAATGCGTGCAGGTCAGTGCCTGCTTCTGAGTCTTCCAGGTACTGCCGAGCTTGAGCAATAAGGTAGAACATAAATTTGGCTACTTCCATTTTTTTCTCCAATGATAGTGAGAAGCTTAACTTGTTTTTAAGTACCTTTAATTTCCAGACCAGATTAGTAATTTCCTTTAAACTCAATCCCCATTGCGTCTTACTTTTCATAGGAGTCTTTAACCATTTGCAGAAAGAGGCAGCCAGTAGAACAATGTGCTGTCACGTTGTGATAACTTTGGCCAAACAAATTGCCATCTCTGGACTACTCTGATATCAGTTGAAGTCCTTTGTCTGTTTTGTATTTTTTTTGGCAGCTTTGGGAGGTTCTTAACTTCATTAATCATCAGATCTGAAGAAATTTGCTTTGCAAGAGCTTCCTTTACTTTCAGGGTGTCCTTTCTGTCTTGCTTTACAGACACTGATCTGAACAAGTACTTCTCTGATGTTGGCTGTGGTCTCTGCTGTGAACACAAGAGTTTTACCATCCAGAGGGTGAACAACACACCATGTGGTGACACTCGCACTCAAACAGTGGTCCCTTTTTGGGACAGCCTGCGAGGTGAGAGGGGCCTCTTGGGTTTGAGAGCCCATTGGTCCGCAAGGGAGCTGTACTGTACTGAGCCCTCAGCAGGGATATGCTGCATCCCCACTGCGTAGTACAGCCCAATGTGTAGACAGAGCAAGAAAATCTGCTTGCAGGAAGAACTGGTGCAAACCAGGGCACGCTCTGAAATGGTGATATTGATACACACAGAAAGCAACTTGGGTCAAGCTTGTCTCAAAAGCAGCAGGACCTGAACACATAACAGAGATGGGAAACCAAGGAAACCAAACACTTAGAGGCCGCAAGCAGCGGCTGAGGTGAAGCTGATATTTTTCCTTCAATCCATGTGCAGAGTCAGACAGACGTGAGTCAGCCTCAAATATTGTCCTTTCTCTGGCTTACAGCAGACACATACTTTAAAACTCTGCCATATCATCCCTGTCGTAAAAAGAAATCTCCTGATTCAGAGACTTCTCTAAACCACGCAAGATTTTTGTGTGTGCTGTGTCTCCCCAATAGCTTGGTGCCCTGAAAACCACAGCCTTTTCTGGCAGACAATAAAGATACGACCTGAACTATTTCAACAAGGGAGAAAAAAAAAAAAAGGGGGGGAAAAAAAAAAAGAAGAACGTCTGTTGAGGAGGCTTAGAACATGTCCCAACATTTTCTGCAGGTTTTTTCCTTTCTTGAGGCAATCAGAGCACTGCCTAAGTTTTGCACCTGCCATGGGCAAGTGCCTCTGTCTTTTAGTGAAATAACTTTATGCATTTTTAGTGCAAGCCCTGGCCTGCTTCGTATCCTGCTTTACCTGAATGATTATATCTTCTTTACTTCATTAACTTTTCAATAGGCTATGAAAACAAAAGCTGTCACTCTGATACTTGCCATTTGATATCCAACAATGCCTACAATACAAAAAGAGCCCCTCTATCTCCCAGCCCCCACCACCAAACATCACATGGCATGATCCTGCTTGTAGCTTTCATCGTATCAATATGTAAAACCTATCTGTGTTAATGTTTCTCTGAAAAAAGCCTGATCTTACATCTGCAAGTGTAAGCTTTACACTGATAAGGTGAGTTTGATAGAGAAATCAAAATCTAGTGCCCAGTAAAGTATCAGTTTGCTAGGACTGTCAGGACATCTCAGGAAAGAGCTCATTTGCAGACACACAGCCCCAAGCCGTGAGGTGTGTTCCCTGCACACACAAACACTATGATGTAGTTTGGTGTGGTTGGAGTTAAGGATTCTTAGGATTCCCAGAACTGTATTTTGTATTTGCTGAGACCGTGAAAACTAGTTACGGGCTTAGCTCATGTTCTGTGGCAAGAGAGAAGACATTTAAGTCAATAAGTCCAGTTTTATTTGCCTTTATGTCTAATTTATTAATGTATTTAGAAACCTCTACATCTAGTCATGTTAATAAAGGAATCCCATTAGACCTTTTCAGTCCAAGTCCAAGCTCTTGGCTCTCTGTAAAGGCTAGCTCTCAGAAGACAGATAGGGGGCTTAGGGTGGGTGGGCTACATCATCCTCATTTATTCAAATAACCTTCACTTAAGAGATTCTTTAGATGAGGAAAATCTGCCTGGAAAACACAGAGACCACATAATAGAGCAGTGTACAGCTAAGCAGGCAGGAGGGTTGGTAAAAATAAACAAAAGGATGTGTGTTTTGGGGGAGGAATATTTTTTTGGATGGATTCAAGCTGGAGGTGCAGAGGTACACAGAAAGCCACAAATTGCTGAGGACAGAGCAGTTTGCAGATCAAACAAAACTAATGTTGCTCTGGGATGTAATGGCCCAGATGAAATGATTTTCCAGCACCTTCTCCTGAGAAGAGACAAGAGAATGACTCTGAATGTGTTTATGGTGGGCTCCAGTCTACCAATCCTGGGAGTAGCTTCTCCAGCCACTGACTCGTTTGTAGTCTAGGTTCAAACCTGAGTGCAGAGACTAGGGAACAGAAAGTCTGGGCTTTCAAGTGAAATGAATATTTCTAGGTATCCCAGTTCAGAATGAGTAGCTTTAACCCCAGGAATTAAGAGAGCTGGGGCTTGAGAGAATGTTGAGACAGTGTCCTCTGAACTTTCATGTCCTCTCAGGTTGGGCATTACAACAAAAGAACGGAAGGTTTTGATAACCTGTATTCTGGTGCCAAGATAAGACAGTTGTGGAAATGTAAATTCAGATGTTTTGAATGCATCAAGTTCCCAGGGATGTGAATGGGAACTAATAGGCCTTCGAGTTCTCAGCACTTCTTCATATCAGGCCATTTCTACTTTCAGGTTTAATCCAACTCACAGCATTCCTCCTTCTGTTTCAGGTGGTTCTCTCTAAAATCCATTTTTCTAGCATCTGTCAAATAAGATTGCAGTGACAATAACAGTAATAAACACCTTAAAACACAGGACACACGAACTCCACATTTTGTATTTGGTAATGCAAAAGCATTTTGTCTTTTAATTCTCTCCTCAGGGAGCTGGATGATCTCTCTGGAGATACTTGACTTTTCCTTTGGGATGTTGATTGTTCTCAGCCTACTCAGCACCCACTGGGGACCCTCTACATAAGCACAATACATGTCTAAAGGAATCAGGTACTATCATGATACAGGGTATGGTGATTTCATTTGTTTTTAGGAAGCAGTGATTGCAGCTACATACACTGGGAAGGCTGCACAACTTTGAAACGGGTCTGAAACTAAGGTAATATTTGTTCCTTGCAAAGAAACCTCTTAAAATATTAAAATTGTTGTTGATCTTATTCCAATGAAGTTAGTACACAGTAAATGGTTCAGACATGAATCAAGCACCTTTTCTCCTTGGCTTTGAATCTCTTCATGAAATTTGACTGGATCTGTACAACCAGTGCTGTTAACTCCCAGTTTGGTTTTACTTAGGGTATTTTGTGTGAAAATCCTGGCAGCTGGACAGTGAATAATAATTTCAGATCAAGAAATATGCTCTTAATTATTTCACAGTCTCAGTGTATTTAGGGAAGGCATTGAGCAGGCTCAATGATTCTTTGATTCCAAAAAAAATCTTGAATTAATTTCTGAGCTTTTGATAGATTGCAGGTACTCTGTTATTTAAGGTGTCAAATACGTGTTTCTTTGACAAAATCTGAACTGAAGCCCACGGAGTAATCCAATGCAATGCTCAATTTGCTAGAACAGTGTGGGCATCTAATATCTCTTCTTAAAATGTAGAAAATAGGGCATTTTTCAGGTGCTTCCACTTGAATTTTGAAGATCAGCTCATGGCATATGTTTTTGAAAGCATGACTCAATTTAAAAACTGGATTTGCTGTTAAAACCTGTTGCAAACTGGTGGTAAAACTCCTCTTTTGGCCTCCCAAATAGTGGCCCTACCTACAGTACAAAACATTCCTAGTTCTATCATCTTGGCATTAATTATCCTAATCTCTTTTCTAATGTTCAGGCTGTTAATTTAACCACGTTGTCTAAACTTGCATTGGAAGTGGGGCTGGATTTGTTTCCTTGCATGTGCAGGCAGAAAAGCTGAAGGTAACTTATCAAAATGAGTGTAAGATAACAGAACTCAGGGTTGGTGGAAAGAAAAAGGGAAGAAAAAAAAAAAAAAAAAGAAAGAAAAAAAAGAAAGAAGACATTTGTGAGATACTTTCCGAAATTGCAGAATTCTGTGTTTATCCAAAGCTGGATTTAAAAACAGGTGGAGCTGCAAGAAATCTGCCCTGCTGAATATTTTCTGTAAAAGACGTGAGGGTAATTTCTCAGCTGCATCTGTGGGTAATTAAACACAGAGCACTGAGCTATGAGCAGGAGCTATGAATGTCAGCTTCTGCATCTTACACTGCCTTTTATGGACCGTGAAGAATTGTTCCTGTTCAAATTGAGTATTCCTACTAATCTCAGTTTGCTCACAGACATTCTGTAAGCATCAGTGAGGCAATTTAGACTCCTAGCTGTCTGGCTAAGGGGTCCAATGCAATGCAGACAGGATAGCTTTGTCTTCAAGAAATTTGTAAAAGTCCATAAAATCCCAGTGAACAGGTGATTGCTGCAAGACTCAGTACAATAAAACTGTAAGGCCACCTTAGTAGAAGTGGCAGTGATTGTGTGGGATGAGAAGTGATTTATCATCTCCCTTCAGAAGGTGACAGTTTATTCATGATATAGCTGTCCTACAGCTACGGTAGTGACTTCACTTTTCAGTGCTGACAGTTCAAAACCTTGCAGAAGCACTGCCCTAAAGCAGTGCTGGCTTCTGGGGGGACAGGGACTTCAGAGTTATTATGGGTATAACTGGAAAAATCTGTGTGTGGGAGTGCAGGAGATCAGACGGGACAATGGCATCTTCTGGTCTGAAATGGTGTAAACCATAAGGAGAATATGGGCTCTTTGCTTGTACTTAAAACAGTATGTACAACTACACTTCTATAAGAATTATAATTGGCTCTACTAATTATACGTAAAATACATGTTCACATGCAAAGTATAATACCATATATATAAAGGCTTGTACCAATAATTAAATATAAAATATACATTCATGTGGAACTACCTGTTGATATATTATACAGAACATATTTTCTACCAGCAATGTTGGCCAAAAGTACAGGATGGGAAGGAAATTTTAGTGTTAAAAAAACCCCATATAATTCTCTTCTTTTTACTACTACTTCCCCTGTTCAAGACTGAGGTCATGGGGTCTGTCATAACGGTGTCCCAGCAGGGCTTTTTGAATGTGGCTTTTTGCTTCTTCTTCATACTCCACACTTGGCTGCCATTCCCTCTGACTACAAACGAAGCAAGTAGAAATTAAAGAAAGAATGCAGCCCTAACGCCTACACCCAGAAGCTTTCAAAACAGAAGGCTGCTACACCTGTGGGGATAGAACAAGTGTATCAGTGTCCTGGGCTCTGCCCTGGCTCGTCTGCCTTTGTTAGCTGGAATGTGCCGATGAAACAATCAGGTGCAGTAGGCGCGTGGCAGCCTGCTTAAAAACCGATTCTTTGGAGACAGGGAGTGGGCTGTGAATCATGCATCCACATAATCTGATGATAACAATTTAAAATGTGGTGATTAGTGTATAATGGAAAGTATTGTGCTATTTGGTATGGTTTGTCTGCCACTGTACTACCCAGTATTCAAAGGGTTCCACTTCTCTGCAAATTGTCATACATTCTAGTAGCAAATGCATAGGGCAACCTTAGGATCATTTAGGTACTTGCCACTTTCTCGCATGTATATATGCACACAGTTACTTTTTGGGTCATGGTACTGAAATCATGAATGTGTGGCAGTATTCTGATGGTGCTGGGCAGCACACAAAGCCATATTCCTTTTATTGGAGCTTGCAGGCTTGACTGTGAACTGTAGGTCCAGGCTACCCTGGCGTTCTACCAGTAAGAGTGCATCTAATGGTATGTAAGAGTAGTTGAGAAAACCAGCCTAGAAAGCAAGATGCTTTAGCTGTTCAGCTTAGTGAGTGTGGCCAGCAAGGTGCACTTATCTGGCTGGTCTTTTGCTTGAGTTACGTCCACCAGGCTGCACCTTCAAGTATTCTGCTCCCTGTGAATACCAGGAAAGCATGAGGAACTGTTGGTGCAGCTGAGGGACATCAGCATTAAAAGCATTGAAAGGAAACCTTGCTTGTTTTTGGTGTGAAAAGTGTGAGGTAGCGAGGCAATGTTCTAATTGTGACAATGGTTAAAAAGTGCAATAAAGTTCTCTCACATCAGGACTGGAGAAGTATTGTGATTGCTTGTGTTGAGAATAATTTTGGTTGTATCTTGTAGCATCAACTTTCCATTTCAGGTTTTAGCTTACTAGGCATTTATAATCCAAACAGATTCGGTGCAAATATCTGTTGACAGGGCAGAAAAACAAAGGAAGCAAACAAAAGCAGAGAAGAAAAGCTATGGCACAGCCAGGTGCCCTTGTGGAGAAGTCCTCTGACAGGATGAATCATGATCTGGGAGAATTAATAGCTGTAGACGGCGTCAGATTGGTAAGTTTTTCCTTTTCTTAATCACTGAATCTCCATGTGTCCTTGCCATGAATACATAACAAATAGGATCAGGAAATGGATTAATAGATCACTTGCTTCTATTTACTCATATAAAACAGTCCAAACAGAATAGCTATTTTTCACATAGCTTTAGTGCCAAAACTAGTTCTTTTTTGGTCCAAATTATCCATCATGTATGACATTTGTTGGAAACCTGAAAGTGAAATTATTTTTGTTATAATGAAAACATAAATATAATACATGAATGTGATTTATGCTTATAAATCACAATTTATGCTTATAAATATATTTATGCTTATATTTATGCTTGTAAGTTGCAACTTATGTTTATAATTTGCATCTCAGTTTTAATTCTGAACATTGCAAGCTCAGATGCATGATCTCCATCCAACACTGGCATCCTGCTTGTATCTCACTGACTGATAGCCCACTGAACTGGCTGGCTACACAACTCATCTGAATCTGTTTAAAACTCTAACCAGATTAGAAATGCCAATGGCCAATTCTTATACAAGCCACTTGGATTGTGGACAGAAGAGTTACTTTCCTGGAAATGTTCGTCATAAAGAAAAGAAAGAAAAAAAAAAAAAAAAAAAGAGGAGAAAAAAGGGAGAGACTGTGTAAAAAGGGCAGCTGTTGCTAAGTGATGGAAAGGCCTTCGAGGCTCCACCTGCCTTGCTCGTGCCAGTATCTTTAAGTACCACCTCCCCTGACATGCTGAATACACATTACCGTCAAATGTGAGTATTGGGTGGATAGATATGCAAGCCCACACTAGCAGCCAGCACATTCAGGGGAAGTGTCAACAATTTTCTTCAAACATTGTACGTGGTATCTTGCTGGGAGTTTGCTCAGGAGCACATGCACAGTGTGAAGTAATGTGCTCTTGTTTTACAAGCTGCAAGTTGAGCGCCAATCAGCTACACTGCCCAGCCATGGAAAAAGTGATACAGATGGGGGATCTCTGACAGCTGAGGATCAGACTGTCGAGTCTGATGCCAAACAAAAATAAATGTGCATGTTGAGAAATCTCTCTGGGTAACAGAGGTTACACTCTGACCTAAATGATAGAAAAGTAAGGGAATAAACTCTTCTGCACAGTAATTTCTAAATCCTCAGACATTATAATAAACCTGACTTGGTAATGTCAGTACTGCTGGAGATTTTGCTTCCTATTAAACACAGGGTTGCAGTTGAACCAAGACTTCAAGCAAGCCAAGGCCAACACTTCTGCTGGAAGGTGTGATCCTGGAGCTTCTTGGAAGCACCTCAGGGCAGGGGCTGGCACATGAACCCCATTGAAGGGGCCCTGTGAGCACTAGGTAGAGGTCAGAACATAAGGCTTTGTCCTGTTTACTGGGCTCTGGGCCCGGCAAAGTAAAGGCCATGTTTCAGGAGGTGCGTCTTGACCAGAAACTTTGCTTGTGAACGTAAATGGCAAGAGCACAAAGCCCAGTGCTGCAAAGTGAGGTGGGAGTTAAACAAGGCTCAGGACCCAGCAAGAGAGGTTGGGTGGGGCGAAGTGATGGGCTTTGAAGACAAGGCCAAGAAATTTGTTCCGGATAGAGTGAAAAAGGAGACAGGCTTGCACTGAAGTTAACACATATATAGGAGCAGGAAAGATGAGGTTAAAGCATTTTGAGTTAACTGGAGGGGATCCAGTGGTGGCTGTCGATATCAGAGCAGAGCAGACACAATATCTGATGTCAACTGTCCAAGGCATGGATGAGTTCTGCCCTTAGGTCTGGGCCTGGAAATCCTCGTCAGTTATGCTCAGCAGGCATGGTAAACATGCAGGGGTAGACTTGTTTCGTAGCCTGGGGAGCTTAAGCAGATACACAAAAACCCCAACAGCTTTCAAGTGTGGCTCTTCTGTTTGCACTAATCGTTGCAGCCCACTCTCACTGTTTCAAACCTAATAAAATGAGGAAATGAAAATGAAAACTATCTCTGGTCTATGACTACCTTATCTGCTGTAGACTACAAGGGTAATCTGGCTTTTTAAAACAATAGATACTAGCTTACAAAGCCCCTTTTAATTAATGGAACAGGAGAACATCTCCCAGAGCACAGATGTTAACCCCTTCAAAGTAATGTCAGTACATTCAGCTTCTTGTGATGATGCACAGCTCTCCCAGAAAGCGTTAGACAGAATCATATCTGCTAAATACCAGGGCTCAGTTAAGCCTAAAGTATGGAAATAAATCCACATCTGTTTCAAACACTTCTCTGGTTACTGTTTTTTTGTTGTCCTTTAAAGCAGAAAATTGTCCATAGGACGTAGGCAATGGTTTTTGTTGAGCAACAGTGGTGCTAATAATAATATTTTTCTTCCATTGCATAAAATAACTGTCACAAAGGAAATCAAGATGATAATTCTTTTTCCATTTGGAAGCAATGGATTTTAATTCCGTTGAAAGAATTGAAGTAATCACAATCTTCTCTTCACAGAGGCTACAACAAAACTGAGATGAGGTCTATTATGTTGCAATCTTAATGCATTGCTTAGATGAAGCCGTAGAAGTATCACTAGCAACAAATACAGAAATTTTACACACTCTTTTGCATAGAATTATCTCAGAGGTAAGAATTATCTAATATTCTCATCATTATACAGGGAATGTAGTAAACTGACAGCGTCCAAAAAGCTATAAATATATTTTTCTTGAGTTAGTTTTGATGTTAAAACCTACAACCGGTGGGAGATCAGTGGACAGAAGTATCTACGCATTATACAGTGTAATACTCCATGCTTACATGCCTTGCCCCTAGAGTGAAACCTGGACACCTACATTAGTTGCTGAAGTCTCAGAAGGGAGATAAAAATTATTTGTGATGGGCAGGGGGTAGCTCTTTCTGGATGTCTCAGGAAGGAATTCCAAAACCATGATTTCCCTGCCTGGAGATTCAGTGCCCAAGTCAATGCATTGATATCAATTTGAGCCTATCAATCATCTTCTTTCATGACTAGTTTTCAGTTGCACAGTTTGTTGTTTTTTCTGTTTTTTTCTTTTTTTTTTTTTGGTGTTTGGTTTTTTTCTTGTGAACATTGTCAGACAGTTTCCTTTCCAAAGAATGACGTAGGACTTCTGTATTTCAAATGTGTCTTTTAGTATTTGTCCCCAATTCTGCATTTTTTTTGCCTGCTTTACATTAAAAAAAATCATTAAAAATAAAAATAAAAAGGAATAACATGGGGAGCAGAGGCTGTGAATTGGGAATCATTTCTAGCTACCATCAAAGTGCCTTAATTAATAGATCAATAGATTTATAAATACATATATATATATATATATAGCACATTAGGGTCTTCTGAAAAAGACCAGCTCCTGCTCTGTGCTGGGACTGTGTCAAGGTGGTAGTTGAGGTGTAATAGGAGGCAGATGCTGACCCTTGGTCCTGCCCCTGGCTCTCTCAAAAGGAGGCAGAACTTTACCTCTGGATGAAAAGTGGCATCTGAGATGGATGGGCCCAAGTGTTGGGGACTTCGGGAGGCTATTCAAACCACCTGCTGCAAAGTGTTCTTCATTTTAATGTAAATTCTACTGCTTTGCCACCTTTAAAGTCCACCCATGTTATTCTGTAGAAGAAAATGTTTAGATGTCTCAACAGGAGTATTATTTACAGGTGACTACATAATTCAGGGACCCAAGAACTGCACCATTGCTCATCTGTAACTGAAGACAGACCTAACACTCACTAAAAGGGAATTTAAAATTAAAATAAATTCTCCCCTCCTCTCGTGTCAACCTATTGGTACAGCAGTGTGACCGTAACAGTCAGGAGGGGCACTTTTGAATCGCTTACTGCTTGTATATTACTACACTCTATGATATTTCTTTTGTTTGGCATGTCATGTCAAAATGCCATGTTTTCCTCCTCAAAAGCTTTTATAATTTTTTTTAATTTCTTTTTTTTAATTTATTTTTTTGCTTTGAATATTTTCCTCTGGGTCTTTATGAAAGAAAAAAGAAAAAAGAAAGAAAAAAAAAAAGAAAAAAGAAAAAACTAGTATTCCTAAAAAGAAATTGCAAGCACAACAACTCAAGCACTCATATAATATTTCATTACATATGGGCATAACCCTTTGTTCTGCTTATCTTTACATTCATTCCACATATATCTTGTTCTGATGTTTTATTTTCTTCACACAAAACCATTTGCTGTAAGAAACAAGCTGTTCGATGTATTGTGTTCTACTGAGAGCTGTCTAATTTTGGGTTTGCTGTTTTACCAATTTAGTGCCCTTAGGAAGTATGATACATATCCATTAATTCATCATCTGTAAAAACTTGTGGAGGTACATCCTAGCCTTTCATTAGCGTTAATGATGCCCAACCCCTGAATGTACACTGTGTCTCAGCACTACACAAGTTAACTGAGTTCATGCCATAAACATCTTGTTTTCATGTCTGTAACTCAGGGTAGTTCTCTTGGTGGATAGAAGTGGAGCACAGAATTGCAGATCTCTGATCACATTGTATACCTGAGAAGCTATTTCTACTTCTTAAACTGAAGAGCTTTCTGAGGGTGCAGCATCTGCTGTTCTGCAGAGGAAAATGCAATAGAGATTGCTCCCTTTCCAAGCATGCCCCTACAATCTTGTTAATTTAACTGGTAGCAAGCACAGTAGACTTGTTATTTTATTTGCTATACTACTGTCCTGAGATGAATATTCAGCATATTTTGCAGAGGGCTGTTAGTATGAGGCCAGGATTATCTTTCCAACTGAAATAGTATCTTGAAATTGTATGTGAAGATTGTTATTTCAAACATCCAGGGTAGACGAGACCTTCAGAAATTTTGAGTTGTGTGATATATTAAATCTGTAGATGTGTTTTCCATTCCCTTCCCTTCACCTCATCTCGTTTTGTCTCTTCTTTTCTTACCCTTCAGCTACTTCCTCTACCCCTTTCCCTTCCCTTTTCCTTCAACCAAAGAGAACATTTCTTCTACTTATTACCAATCATATAGAGTCTCCCCTGATGAAGTAAAAAATGTGCTATAGGGTGAGTTCAGCACAGACATAACCAGTTGCAGTATCCCCTATAACAGTGGGCAGGAATTTGATGTGACCAAATCACTGAGAGCTTATTTGGCACAACATTTGGTTGCATAATTCAGAACTTCAGCCTAGGGATTCTTTAATAAAATACTGATTCTACAGCGGCAACAAAACTTCTTCAGCTTGGTAAACATTGGCCTGATGAGAATTCAGAATACATTTTTCCTAATCCTCCTTCATCTCTGCAGAAATCACTTTCTGATTGAGGTTGAACTTGTGCTTTGGCAAGGCATGCAGTCTCTCATTAGGATCTGATTGCATGTGTATGATTGTCCAAAATGCACAGTAGGTGAAAGGTCAAGGATACAAAGGCTGCTGTTGTTTTTATTTCTTTCCCCCAGTGCACCCAGCATGTGGAAAATATTTATCAACCTTTTGTCTGTGTCCCTGAAGCATCACTCCTGATACATTTTTTAGAGACCCGCAAGGAGTCCTCTTTAATTTGGACCCATGCACCTTGGCAAGATGGCAGTGGCTCATGAAAGCTAAATCTCCATACTCCATTAGGTTTATGCTATGAGATGAGTGTAGCACATAACCTGAAATGCATTTAATTGCTTCAAACAGGGACGCTCTTTGGACAGAAGCTGCTGTTACTGAGGAGTAAAGGTGCTGACTGACAGTCCCAGTGGCTAGTTTGGAACAGAACCCTGTGTAGCTAAAGGGTAAGAAAAGAAAATAAGAACACTTGATAGTTTGTGTGTCTGTGGTATCTACTTTGTTACTTGAACATCTATGGTTGCTTAGTAGACATGTTGAAGCCTCAGATGAAGCTGAGAAGCCACAGGAGCATTTGGCTTGATTTGGTCTTGTCCTATGAGCTACCTGAGGAACACGAGCATCCGTGTGGGAGCAAATATAGGAGATATTTCTGTCTAAGGAAATGTACATTCTGCAGATACAGATGCGTGTTCTACAATGTGTCCACACTGAATGCATTAAGAAGAGAGCCATCACCTTACTCTAACTAGGCTTGACCAAGGAGCTATATGTTAACGTATTCATCATACATGTAATTGTAACCAGATAGGCTTTATCTGTTTAACTGAAGTTCATTCATTTTCCAAATGGCAATTGTTCTTTTTTATATTATTTTTAGTTTCTATTTTTTCTTCTTTTTTCTTTTTGAGGAGGTAAAATGTCACTTTTCATAGCAGTTCTCTGGTGAACTGGCAAACTCAATACAGACCTTAAGTGCCAAAAAAAAATTCCTTCTGTGTGCCAGTGAAAAAAACATTACTGCAACAATGCTTCCTTTATGGGGGGATGTTTTAGGTGTTGTATCAAAAAGAGAGGCCGACATTTTGTAATCATAAATACAAATAATTCAAAATGAACAGAAATACTTTCAAAGACTTTTTTTTTTCTTTCTGGTTTGTGTTCTCTGAACAGTTCCTGAAAATTGACTTTTAATAAGAAGACTCCAATGAGAAATCTGAACTACAGCTTTTTTTTCCATGAAGAAAATATCCATCCCAGTTGGCTTTTCTGTGACAGCTGCCATTTTTCTTTTTCTTCTTTATTTCCTTCCTTTCTTTATATATATGCTTTAAAGAACGAATGGGTTTTTATTTCATCTTAAGAAAATAACGGCAAAAAAAATCACTGTTGCTTTGTTATTTATAATTATCTTTAGTCCTTCATTTCTGTTATGGATGCTTGTCCTATTTTCCTTGATGGATCTTATATGGACTATGAATGTGCTCAGACTTTGAAAGTAATGCTGCTTCTCTTTTCCTTTATTCAAGATGAAGACTCCAGCAGAAACTCTCTAATAGAGAAATCCAAGTGTTGCCGTGCTGGTAGCCAAAACATCTATTATTTCAAGTGGAAATACAGCCCTGCAGATTTTCTCCACAATTTCTTTCCACAAAATGATTTTGAAGCAAATTATAGTAATAAAAAAGCACACGTCAGTGAGCTGGTCCTGACTTAGCACATGGAAGACAAGATGTCACACATGTTAGTGGTGTAAGAAAACCTTGGTAGGGTTAGACTAAAGGGAGTACAGTTCTGCAAATAATAATGATTCCCACAGTGCGGTTCTAACGCGCAGTCACACATCAAATAAATAAATAGGTTCCAAATCTTTAACTAATTGAAGCTAATTTGAAAGACAAAACTTTCTTCCAAAAGAAGATGATCTGCAGCCCAAATTTTAGTCCCTGAAGGAAAAAATGATGTTTCCTTACTGCAGTTCTGTTTCTTAAAGCATCACTTTGATTTGCAGCTAGAAACCTGTGAGTACCTTTTACTGCAACAGCTGACAGGAATGGAATGCATTCAAGGTGACAACCTCCATTAGACCGATGTGAAGGGTTTGAATGCAGCTACAAAGTGTAACTTGCCGTAAAATTCAAGCCAAAGCTCTTTAGCTGGCTGTTTTAAAATCTCATAACTGCTGTGGATCATACTCTTGAGACTGGGAGAGTTTGTAATGCACAGTAACTAGTGGGTTACATGCTCCAAGGCAGCTCTTCCAAGTACGTGGGACCACAGCAGCCTGAATCTGGGATCTATCCCAGCATATGTGTCAGCTGCCCTCATAGTTGACGTGTCAGGGACCTGAAGCGAGCAGCAAGGTTTTAGAGCCTGAGCTAAAAGCCAAGGCTCTGCAGCTGGGGGCTTTAGCAACATATAATCAGGGTAGATTGACAAGAGAGGAGGATTTACAATACATGCTTATTAGCCTTTAACCTAAGAACCTTGTGAAGGTCCACCTTTAGAAAAAATATTGTAAATATCCACGTAGAGGGTTTTTGAGTGATTATTATTTTCTTACAAAGTGATTTCTTAATAATGTAAAGCTCTTTTTTCTTTACAATTCAAACTCACCTTAGCACAAACTATGCTGTTGCTTCACTGACAAAATGAATGGGCTTGAGTATGTCTTTTGGTGGTCACTGAAGGATTTTTTTTTAATCAGAGTGCGATGAGATGAGTGAGAATGAGTGAGATTATCAAACTGTATTATGCTAGGATATCTTTCTTTTACATAATCCATAAGGATTTTCATGCTCTGAATTTATCAGTTAGTAACTGTACTTTTCAGCGCTGTCGGAAAAAATTGTATAAAAATCCATACCAAGTACTTGGAACACACAACTAAATCCCTGCTGATGTGCATCTGACCTTTCTTCCTCCTCCCTTTTTTATTCACAGAAAAAAGAGCTTATAATACTGAAATGTATAAGCTGTGTGCTGTATTTCTACAGAATGGAAATAGAATTGAAAGAATAGAAAAAGCCAGGCGCCCTGGTGTATTTAACAGGTATAGGTGGTAAATGCCACTTTTTTTTTCCGTGGGAGACCTGCTTTTTTAATATCATTTCCCAATCTACATATATGCAAACACCAGCTGGCAGGTACTTCAACCATAATTTATTTTTACAGGTCTACTTTTTGAATCAGATCTGAATTCTTGCTCATTGAAGTAACTGTTTACTTCCACTGAATATGATTTATGAAATTTCATTTTATTCAAAGGGATTTTCTACCTTCTTTTGGGAGACTTGGAGAGAAATCTTAGTAATTTAAGCCAAATAGCCACTGATTCATGTTCCTTGTTTTTATTTTCTCTTGAGTCACCTTAAGCAATTCCGGACAAAAGGAGTTAAATTCCTAATAACACTGCTCATTAGATGATCTCTCTTGGAGAAACATTTGTAATATTTTCTGAATGATATCACTGTCATGTCTTGCTCTTGTGAAGGCATTACCTAAATCAGGTGGGCAATGAGATGCCACTCACCTATTCTGGAATACATAACCAGAAACTGGACAGGAGCCTCAGCTTTTCTGAATATGACTGCAGTTTATTGTTTTTCTTTCTGTTGCACTCCTTTTACTATTTACTGGAGCTGGTTTATCTATCAGAACAAACAATTTATGAGTATTCTGTCAAGCTGCTTGTGAGAGTGCTCTCATACTCCTCTAGATGTTATGGTGATGGGGTCTAGAAAATTAGCATTCCACCCATATATTTCTCCTTGTTTGGTCCTTCTTCTCTTTGGGATCCTTAATACAGGTTCTTTTTAGGCCTAAAAATTTATTTTGGTGCTGAGTACCTTCTGTTATCTTTACTGTAATTATTACTCCAACTGAAGTCAGAATTACGGCCCTATTCACAGCAAATTGAGCTTTCTCAATGTTTATGAAAGAAGTATTTCTTTCCACACTGGTACTCCTCTCTGTGTGCATCTCTTTATTTCTGGGTTATATTTGAGTGTGGCTTTACTGAAACACTGCCACAACTCTGGTAGTTTGGGATGAATCCATCCCCAGCTAGATGCATCTTTCCTTGGTTTTAGGTTTAACACACAGTGTAAACACATTTTGTATTTACATCGTGAGGCAAGTCTTGAACAACCGATCTGTTCTCATGTGGATAACACCTTTAAAACTGGTTACAATATTTGGAGAAGAGCTGAAGAAATAAAAGAAAGCTGAGCTTTATATAGTTCCCTAAGTTGAAGACAAGCTCAGTAATAATATTTAGTAACAAAGGCATTGTCAAATGCAACGAATCTTTTTTTTTTTTTTTTTTTTTTTTAAATCAGTTAACTTTTGCTTTTAATTTGTCTGGAGTCAATAATTTCAGTTTTATGCATAGAGAACCATCAACAGTTGGCACTACAAATATTTCAAGGGTAGGAGTTTGTTGGTTTGTTTGTTTGTTTTACAGAATATAAATACACATCTCAGCATATTAGTATTTCTTACAACAATCTGAGGAAATGCAGGTTTCTGTGTTTGGTGACTGAGTCAGCTGAAGTCACTCGCATAAAATCTAACATCAGAGATGCTCGGCTAAGGATTACATTTTTGCAGGAGTGAATAACAGGGACTTTGTTTTTTTTTTTGATTCAGAATTAATTTATAATCTGTGCCAAACATGACTGCTTGTTCTTCTGACTACACTGCTCTTGGCCTATGCTGTCATTTTGTTGGTGCTTTCTTTCTTTCTTTTTTTTTTAATTTCTGTTCCTATTCGTCTGAACCAAAGGACTCTGCACATGGTAAATATCTGCTTTTTGGGTGAAAGATGTTTTGTTTTTATGCACCTTAGATTCAGTATGATTTTAGTACATAATATGCTTGTTTGTGCATGTGCCAGAATGTGTACAGACTCACACATATATGCATGTACTCTCTAACCAGAGTATCCTGGTTTGAGCCTCAGTCTTTCTTATTTTTTGATTAATTTTTACTTTTTATTTTTGGCAAAGGCATGGCATCCAGCTCTGAGATGACGGACGCAGAGTTAGGTTTGTAAGAAGTGAGACTTTCTGTGAGAATCTACAGAAACTGTGTCACCTGTAGTCACCTAGGAACCTAGTAACTGCCATTAACTATACATAGGCTAAACCTCACCTCTGTGGTTGTTCTCTGACCTTTTTTTTTTTCTGTGGTAGCACTAAAAATAATTAATTGGTTTTTTTTTTTTTTTTTTTCAATCTATGTGTTTGAGAAACATCGGTCTTGATTTAAAGAGTGAGTTTGGAATTTCTGAGCAGTGAGCGTAGTGTGACAGAAAAATTATGTCCCAAATATAAAGGTATCCAGACTTCTCCAACAGGCAGCAGACCACCTATGTGGCAGACTTGAGATTCCTCCAGAGCCACTAGCTGAACTTTCTGTGTGCGTGCCAAGGGAAAAACACTAAAAGAGTAGGTATTTTTTGTAAGTGCATATTAGGGTCTTCTGCTTGCTGCCCAAATTGGAGGAATGATGTCCAGCAAAAAAATGTTAATTGCATATCCCAGTGGTGCTTGGGAAAATGCTGTTTAGAAAAAGTTTGCTGTCAAAAGTTTTACTCTGTGAAGGGTTATGAAGTTGTGCACAATGTAATACTATATGATAGCCTCCCAGCATTTGTACTTGTAATGGACTCCTGCCAAGTCTCTAAAACAGCAGGTGATTTTTTTTCCTCTTCTCTGTTTGTGTTTTTCTATTTGTGATTCAACTGCATTATTGGCGCATGCAAAAGGCACTACAAAGGCAAAAAAGTAGGCTGTGATCTCCAAGTACATGATACTCTTGTGGAATTTGAAATGCATGTTTTGAGCTTTGGCATTAGCAGAAATGAAAGCGTAACTTTTTACATAAATTAAGCTTTCCCCCAGACTCCAAAATACATTTTACAGTCTATGCCAACTCACCTAAGGGCAAAGGGTTCCACAGTTCTTTGGAACTTGTCTAATTTTGATAAAAAGCTGTGTGTACCCCTTTTCTGTTCAGTGTGTGGCTGTTAAAACAGTATCTTGACCATCACGGTATAATTTATGGTAGGATGAAACATGTGTAATATTTTGTAATGATATTAATCTACAAAAGAAAGACAATTTTATGTATACACCTGAAATACAGACTGTGTATAACAGCCAATAAACTTGGCTGATACTATTAAAAAGTAAAAACTATGCAGCATGCTAGATTTCATTTTCTTAGATAATTACAAATACCTACAAATACCTACTTATTGTAGTTATAAATGTGAAGACATGAATCGATCCAATTCAAATAGGAACCAGCTTGGAACCTTAGATGTTTCCTTGGACCAAAATTATTATTTGTTAAGTTCAAAAAACGGTTTGGATAAAGAACCCATAATCTGTTTTCCTAAAACTTTTAACTTGGTCTTCCCAACCCCAGGCATCCACTTGTCCACAGCATCTCAGCAGTGCACTGACGTCCCCCTCCTTTATGTGAAATCCATTGGGCTTTTCTCAGTTTCCTACTCACTGAAAACTTCTGTAGATTTTTCCATCTGACTGGAAATTTTCTGCATTTCTTGGGCAGCTCCCTTGCTTTTGGAGTACCTCACAGATGATAGATTTGGCAAAGTAACTATGAAGGCATAATCTTCCCTTACCCCATCTGCAGATATTGGTTTTTTTTGCCTTCTCTGATCAACCACATACTATTTTGTACTGTCTGCAAATGGGAAATCCCTGAGTACCCATGAAAGCAACTTTGAAGGAAATACTGAAATGGAGGAGTGGCAGGCAAGAGAAAGCAAGTCATGTTTCTGAAACCCTACTAAAATCCTCAATTGGATAACAGGAAAGGCAGGGGCAAAATGAGTCAATGAGTATCTTATTAACACTTGTTATAAGCTAAGAGGCCAGAGATCTACAAACTTAAAATCCTCTAGTAAATGGTATGCA
The DNA here is from genome assembly GCF_951394365.1 of Tetrao urogallus. Lineage (NCBI taxonomy): Eukaryota > Metazoa > Chordata > Aves > Galliformes > Phasianidae > Tetrao > Tetrao urogallus. The sequence continues at coordinate 40,096,289 of NC_136815.1, read as the reverse complement.
ACTCTATAGTTACTTACATTAGCACAGTGGAGATATGTAGGTCGCTTTGAAAGTAATTCCTCTTACTTATTTTCATGGAAACTACAACAGATTCAAAGAGCACAACAACACTATTTGATAAAGCAAATTCTAGCTCCAAAACATTATTTTTCAACAGTCACCATCATTAGCTATGCATTTTCACCCATAATGAACAAGAGCCTGCATGCTGTGCTCATACAAATCTGCACCAGCAGAGGTGACTCACTATTGTTATTGCCACTACTGAAACACATCACCCCCCCCTCACAGTGCTGACATCCACTGTTTGGTCTCTCTAAATATTCAGCAAGCATCACTGAATATCAGTGGGTGTGATTTTTTCTGCACAGAGGATCTCAGTGATGCCTGTTTTCTTCATTTGCACTTCCATGTCAAATGCCATTTTATCAGCCTGCCCCTCTGCTGCCATCTGTCACATGGCAACAAAATGTAACGGAGTACTGCTGGGAAGGTTCAACCTCCACTGCCATACCACTAACATCCACCCTTGGTATTGTGGACCAACATAGTGAAACAAGAGGCATTACTTTTGGAACAGCCCTTGTGTGTAATGTTCCTGGTCTGATGTGGCCCAAGGGAAATGACAGGTTATCTGGAAGCTGAGTAAACTGTGACCACAACTCAACACTCTTCATGGCATTCTAAGCTTTTGTCTCCCATCAGTATGTTTGCTTTAATTAGTATACAGTCCCAGATTTTAAAATGTACTGTACAGGTTGTTTTTTTTTGAATTCTTTCATTTTTCTTTTTTTCAATGCAAAGCGGTCATTGATAGAGTTAAATTAGGACTCAGTAAAGACGAAACCATGATCCTATGTACAGTATACAGACTCTCTGTGTATGTGCATGCACATATGTACACATCCTTGTAGCAGTTCTCAGAATCTCTGAATGGTAACCGCTGGGTAATGTATCCATGTACCCCACCAACCACTGAGGTTCTCACCAAGAAGCTCCTACCTGGTCTAGGAGGAGGGTTTTGGAAAGGTGGTATAAAGCTGACTTTGTTCCTGTGGTGACTGCTAGGCTGGTGCCTCAGTTTAAGTTAGAAGACCTCAAGTAAACAGTGGCATAGTGATTTGGCAAAGACCTGTTGCTAGGAATGAAATAGGAATGACTGTCTAGTGTCCCACCAGAGCTTCTCTAGCCCTTCTCCGAATGCATGGCCTGCTGTGCTGGGCCCTCCAGCCCATGGGCCTCTGCTGTGTGGTATCCACATCCAGCAGTACATCCCTGGGAGCTGGGCTGTGTTGTGCCACTGTTTAGAGCTGTAACCTTGACTGCATGGAAAACAGTGTTAACTTCAAGACTCTTACAGCTGCCAATATGCCATCTAAGCTCTCCTTATATGTTTTCTTAATAGAAAAGCAACACATAATCTTTATTAATATTTTCTCATGTGACCACATGGAATAGGGAAGTACAGACCAGGAAGAGTTATCGGTTTAATGTTAGCCATCTAAAAGTTGGCTATCAAGTTCAACCTATCCATGCAGGCTTTACCTTTAGGCAGGAGAAAGAAGAAAGATATATGGAGCATATCTGAAGACAGGATGAAATCACCACATATTTGCTCCTAGGAAGCCTCAGTACCTAGAGTGGCGCCTACATTTTGGATGGTTAAAGCAAGAGCAATTCCTTTCTGGACATTTTCACAAGGTTCACGAAAAAGCCTCTGGAATCAGACCAGACTTCCCAAAACAAAGGCTAGATCCTGTATCCATCTTAAGGGCTGCTGTGCACACACAAACACAGATGCCCATATACATTTGGGGCACAAAAGGAAAAGGATTTTAATCCTTTGCAATTTCTGAGAAGTGCTGAACTGACTGAAGAAATAATAAAAAACATAAAGGACTTTAAATAAACCCTCTGTAAACTGTGGCCAGTGGGCATTTCATTTGTCAGTAATTTATTCTGAATTGTTGATCCATTCAGACCTTGCTGTAGTGACCTGCTTTCTGTAACTACAGCACACAGGATTAATATCCTCATGGACTCTCATGCATTTGGCAATATGCTCTTGCCCAATTTTTACTGCCCCCCTAAGGAAATAAGAGCACTGTGTATTCTAGGAAAAAAACACACTTTTGAAATATTCATATTTCCATGGTTGTGTGTGTCTGTTGTGTAAGTTTTCCTTGGTGGCAGGGAACAAAGTGCTCTTCTGTGGAGCAGGCTCTCCTGTCTCCTTCAGCAGACTCAGTGTCTGTACAGGGAATTCCTGTTCCTGGCCCAAACCCACAGGCCCTCAGTGCTGGAGGACAAGGTCGGCCATCTCACACTCTCTTTCTCTCAGTCTGATAGCTGATCTGCGTGCTGGAGAAATGGGCTCTGAAAGACAAAAAGAGGGGGGCTGAGGAGAAACAAGCATGTGTACTTCCAACTCACTCTGTGAACCTCAGCAACCATTTCCTTCCTAAAGCAACTTTGTTCAACTTCACAATAGTCCAGATAGGCTCTGATTTACTCTGCTCTTGATTTTAATAGATCAGTGGTACATGGCTGGGCTGCTTCACCAGCACGGTGACAGCATCGTAAGCCTCATTTCACACCTTCTGTCTTCCATCCTGCCCATGAGAGCATTTTTTCTTGTAGTGGCAGTGACTGAGCAACAGCAGCCAGCGCTAAGCAGAAGGCTGCCTGCAGAGAGCTTCCTCTGTTTAGACTTTAGTCAAAGGACCCACACAGCATATTTCGTGGCTACTTATGGTCAGAGAGGTATGCATATTTTTTAAAAGTTTGCACTTTCAAGACAGGTAATTGTGTAACCTTAGCTGCACTCTTTTTTTTTTCTTTTTTTCTTTCCCCTAAGGCTGGAGTGGCACCTTGCATTCCAGCTGGTGCCAAGGGCACCATGTAGCTGTGCTGCTCCCCAACCAGCCGCAGTGCAGTCATGCCCTGTGTTCACTGGGGACAGCATGAGTCCATTCAGACTGCTTTTCCCAAGCTGGCTGCTCTCCCTTCTATGCACTGTATGGGAAACTGTAGGGTACAGTGTTTGAGGCTCCTTTTATTATCCTCTGCAGCTATGCTTTCCATTGAGAGCAAGGGTAATTATTCTATTTCTGTTGCAGTGTCAGGTACCACATGGTTTATGCATTTGTCTCTTAGAAAACATGTTTTGCTTTGATGTTTGCTTTTCTAATGGGACTAGTTTGCATAATACCTTCTGCTGCAAAAGAATGCTGAATCTACAGATGAGCTATCACTTCTCAAAATACTGATTGCTATCAGATGGCTTGCCGAAGGCCTTGGCTGTGGATGTGCATGCGTGTGTCTGTGCGTGTGTGCACAGTCGGGGGAGGGAGGGAGGGAGGGAGGGTAATTTCCTGTCTTTGACCAATTTTGACATAATGTATGAACTAAAAGAGCTAGATTCATCAGAACATTAAAACTACCTGCTTTTCCAAAGCGGCTTAGCAAGTTCTCTACCTGCAAGGGAATGGTTTAATGTGAGTAGGAATAGTATGGCAGTGAACAGGGAGATGCAGTATTTGTGACAGCAATTTCTACAGCACGGTGACAGCATCTGTCACATTCTCTTTAGGTGCCTTTTACAGTGGAGTATCCTCAGTGCTCAACTTTGAAAGGGAGAACAGCTTAAGTCAAATAATTAAATAGTGCAAAACTATGTAGATCCAAAAGTCGGGACAGAATTTGCGGTGTGTTTCTTCCTTATTCCCAAATGCTACACCATGCTGACACAGACCTCCCCCTGGTGAAATCCCCTGTCTGCTGCCAGCTGACCTCATTGCTTTGTCAACCTCATTGCTTATGTCTGACTAACTCCTAGCAGGTAGTGGGTATGGGAAGGCAAAGGACTCCTTATCTTCTCCCAAGAAGGAACCTCAATCAGAAGCCACCTCTTCTCTAAAAATGCTCCAACATACCCAGAGCAGAACATAAAGATTCCCTGCTGGCAGCAAGCTTCGAGAGTCAAATTTGAACATTTTTGCCTCGGAGCTTTGCTTGCTAAACTCTGGGGGCTTTTATTAAAATTCAGGGTCTGTTCTTTACAGAACATTGCTTGCTCCCAGTTTCCAGAACTTATTCAAACCCCCAAAGATTCAGAGGTTTATTTCAAGTAAATATTCCCACATTCCAGTGCCATCTGAATGTATCTGTTTCCACATATCTTTGGACCAGAAATGGGGTTCAATCTCCAGAGAAGAAACTTTCTCACCAGATTTTTGGAACTTCTTGGCTTCAGTGAGTAAAAACTATTGGAAATACCATGAGAATGATAATAAATAAGAATAATTTGTGCTGACATAATGCCTTCCATCTGTAGATTTGAAAAAGTTTTATGAACATTAATGAATTAGTCGCCTTGCTACCCTGTGAGACAAAGATGTTTGTTGTTATCCTGGCTTTGCAAGAGAGATAATGAAGAGACTGCTAGGAATCTGAGGGCCCGATCCAGCATCCACTGGAGTCTATGGGAAAATTCCCAGTTACTTTACTGGAAGTTGTATCAGCCTGTCAGTGGACTGCTTAAGGCCACACAGCAAGTAAGCAATGGTTTTGGGAACACAATCCAGAGTCACTGACTCCTTTTCCTGCACTATGGCCACAGAACTATTTTGTTTCTCTCCAACTTTTGATTTCCTTCAGGTCTTTCATTACTCTACAGTCTGGATGAGGAACCTGAAGTTGAAAGCAACAATACAGAAGGTTCATTTATAGCATTTCAGTCCACAGCAGAGAGCTTGGCTCTGGTTTGGTCTGAGAGAGGAGTTTTAGAAGTGGCATCTAAACACCATTTCCCATAGTTATAGGCAGAAGGAGCCTAAAGACTATTAAAAATCAAGGTGTAAGTATGATATTGCTTCAGCCTGGTTCATTTCCCCTTTTGCAAGCTCCCAATGAAGCAGAGGAAAGCTAAAGCCTAGGTGGACCAGACCCTGCAAACAGGTCCTCTTCCCAAAGAGCATCCCTGCTCCATTGTACCCTGTCTCCACCAGGCTCTAGCCACACATCAAAGCCATACCTGATGCTGCCAGGAGATACCTGCCTCACTCAGGGCACCAGCCCAGCTGCTCTCTGACCCCAAGGCGGTCCTAGCATTCTCCACCACACTGAAGCCCTCATCACCTCTCCCTGCCTGCCTGCTGGTCTCTTTTAGGCTGAGTTCTACTATGCTTTTGGTTGTTGTTTTTTTTTTATTAAATCTTCTTGCAGCTGGGTTGCTTTCCACCTGCTCCTCGGGTTAACCCATTCTTTGTCATTATAAACCATGTGGCAGATGCATGTAGATGCATGCATATGAAATGCAGATGGGCGGAAGCTGAAGTCAGCACTGAGCAATGTAACCCAACTTTTCTAAGTGTGATGGTGTCAATGAGAACAGAATAACAAGCAAGATTGCTGGTTAGTGGGAAATTAAAATAATTTAAGAGATTTCTGGGGCTCTGAGCTCACAATATGAGGCAGATCCTCCTGGGGCTGGTGCTTGCACAGGGCTGTGATATGGCATTGACTGAGACCCACTCCAGGAGAAGGCAGTGGGAGACCTAACCTACACCTAGCAAAAGTCTGTAAAAGTAAAGCACTTGCATTCAGTTGAAACTAGAGAATTTCTGATCTGTTTCCACGCTGAAAGTTCATAACACGGTATTTTAATGAATGAAATCTAAAAAGAAAAAAAAAAAAAGAAAAAAAAAGTTTTTATTTGAAACTGTGAGCTAAAGGCATAGGTAATGGAATAACCCTGGAGACTTCTTATAATTGAATTCATAACAGTCTGTGTAGCTGTTTTTTGAAGGATTGTAACAAAATCACACTACCCATAGGGCAAGTACTTACACAGACTCCACAGTAGTCCCTTTCTCAGGCGTTTCATACAAGGGAAAGTTGTTCAAGAGTGAGCTGTGTTGCTCAGCAACACTGTGTATTTAATTTTTTTTTTTCTTTTTCAACATTTCATAGCTCATGGGATTTTAGGTACTAGAGCTAATTTATAAGAAGGCTCCACTGTAGTTTTCTGAAGTTTATTTAACTGTATGAAAAGATTTCCAAACAAATTATGTAATCTACAAGATATGTATGTTATTTGTGTGCTGCTTTGCTGGTATTTCTACTGAAGTGCCATTGGATAGGGCTTGAAGCTGAACTGAGATATCATCTGTTCATTCACTGATTGAAATAATTCTTTGGGTGATTTTACTTCTCACTGTGCTGTCTACTAAGAGATAAGAAGAATCCTTTTTGCCCATTAGTTATCTTTATATGTTTTATACAGAACAAATAATAAACTGATTAAAGAAATGCTCAGATGAATGAGCTCTATGTGAATCTAAGAGAAGATTGCAGTTACAAGAATGCAATCTGATTACAAGGACACAATTTATCCTTCCCCCCCCTCCTCCCCCCCATATAAATTAATAAGATGGTCGAACACCAAATCTTTTCCTTCTCTCATATATCATGTTTCTGGAATTAGAAGATTTATATGGAGGTGTATATGCTTGTGTTCAACTTGAAGGCACAGGAAAATTAATTCTCAAGGGAATGAGCCCTGATGATACCTTTTCTTGAGAGTGACCATTAAGAAGAACAAATAAAGTCTGAGAAAGGTTCGTGGCTGCATATCGGTAAGTCAAATTTTCTCCACCCAGCTCCCACTGCTCCTGGAAAGCTTCCACACCTTCTGGCCTCGTTACCCATGTTCCTAGTTTCCTCATTACTTGTTCTCATCTACTGCTGGGCAAATCCTGCAAAACAGTATTCATAACATCTGTTCAAAGACAGCCCACACTCTAACTGGCACGCTGCTTTAATGTGCTCTCTGTGAATAGGGGGACAAGCAAATATTTGTTCACAAAAATGCTGTTGAAAGAGAAACTTCCATTGGTAACCACTGAAATCGGTAATTGACTGGGGGCAAGGGGAAGTGATGCAAAAAGGAAGGTGGGTTCGTACGGTCACTTTGAAAGCACTTTGTGAGTTTGACATTTAGGAAGTAAAGCCATTGTTACATGATATCTTATGCTTAGTCAAATCCCTAAATCCTCCCTGTAGGAAGCAAATCCTGTCCCAGAGGAAAGTCTGAGAGCAGTCTGTGGGTGGAAATAAATAGCAATAAACTATCTGGTGAATAACTGAGAGTAACAAATGACTCGGTACTAACACAGGCCTTTCCATGGATTACAAGTGGAGCTGGAGACTGGATGAGATGCAGTTTGGCACAGAATGCACTCACTCTTCTTCCTATCACCTAGAGGAGTCTCGGTGTACACTCAGCTGTGAGCTGGCCAGTACTTTGGTCAAATGACCTCGTGGCCCTTGCCTAGGGCCTCTGACATGTGATAAATTGAAGGAAGCTATGGCAGTGGCAGAGAGAGTAATTTGGAGCAGGAGGCGGCCATTGCAATGTGGGGAGAGCTTAAACTGTGCTGTTTTAATGGGATCTTATGATATGGCTAGCATTTATGAAAAAGGAGTGTCAGCTACTTGAAAACAAGAAGGGTTATCCTTAGTAACTGTGTATTTGCATTTCAAAGTGGTAATTATAGCCATGTGTATACACAATTAAATTGGCTGCGCAGAGTGAAAATAAACAAATAATCAGTGCTATTAGCCAAGCCCTAATGAACATTTTTTGTTATAACATAAAGTAATATGTGTTCTTTGAAAGACCAACAGAGTGAAATATTCCTGTTGGAGATTCTCCAGCTTTACACAAACGAGTTTAAAAATTACAGCTGTGAAACAATTTGATACTGATATGTCCTTTTAAACATCCAGCAATCGTACCTGGCCAGCTATCCTGACGCAAGCCTTTTCATTCTCGTTGGTAATACATTCAGCAAGTTCCTCTGAACTCCAGGCAATCAGACACATAGATGGCATACCTAAGGCTTGCTCCAGCAGGCTCCATTGACGTTTGCACTGTTGGAAGCCATTCTAACACAGCTATTTATGAATATGTAACATGCAAACTGGAGCTTGCCCAAGAACTGCTCCAGTTTTAATGACTCTGCTTCTGTTTGCACACAGGCACGGCAAGCTCTGTCTCTGTAGGTGAGCTAAGCAGATCTAGGAAACATTAGCCATTTCAACTTTGGGCTTTGGTGACAGGAATTGTACGCAAGCTGCTGTTTCTTGCAAACATTCCTCACATTTTTGACACACAAGAGGGTGGATACATGTTGTGTAAGAGCTTTTTAACCTTAGCATTAAACTGGTCAAGTGACAAAACACTGAAAGAAAACTAGTGTGTTCAAATGATGTTGGCCAATTCTTATCTCACATACCAAATAACCACTCTATTTACTGTGACTAGTCCTGAAAAAGGAAAAAAAAAGAAAAAAAAAAAAAAAGCTCTTTTAGAAAAAAAAGTCTTTGTAAAGCCCTGTCTTCACTGTGTCTTACTGCCTGAGGACAGCAGCTACAGCACACATGCCTGAAAGGATAGTCTCAAGACAATTAAGTGTAGCTGAGACTCTGTGTCCATTCAGACTGTGCCTTCAGAACTGAGAAGAGATTTTTGTGCAGAATGTGTTTTCTTCACTGGCTGAGTCCTGATTTTAAGTTCAAATCTAGTAATTAGACAATTTTGCCCTCTCTCAAAAAACATTTTTCAGGGAGGTTCCCTACACCCTCAGTTCTCTTCCTGTGTCTTCTTTTGGTGTTCGATGTTGAGTTCAAATATGTTCCAAACTTTTTTGCTAAACCTCATCATTCTCTTACATTCTCAGCATGCTATTGTACTGCTTAATCCTTGGTGGTAATCTGCCTTTTCAGATCAGTGCCTGCCTGGTATTATCAGAGAGATCAAAAAGAGTTTTCAGCTGGCTAAAGGCATCACTTAATGCACTAGGGATATCTGGACCTGCATCTACCTATGTGTCTGCAGTTTTAAAAATGAGAAAATCCCTTTGGAATAAAATAGTATAATGTAGATCAGAGTGGTAGCTAAGCTGTGTGCTTAGCAAATGCAAAAAATAAAAGAGGTGGAAAATAATTAATCTTATTACTTTCTAGACAACACTTTATTCGAGCCCGCCAGTTAGAATTCCCATTTCCAAATCCAGGTCCTTACAGAATCTCAGGAGATGGAACCTAACCAGAAGGTGTGATGGGCAAGGTATGACTTTTCTGTTGTCTTTGGGAAAAAAAAAAAAAAAAAAAAAAAAAGCTGCTGAAATTATTTTTTCAATTCACATCAAAATATGACTTCATTCCCCACTCACCACTCCCATCTCCATGCTTTGCATGTAAGTCTAGAAAGGTTTTGGTTTTCCCTATCATTTGGAAAAATAAGAAGCATTTTTCACAAGCCTTGCCAACCCCCTTTCCTCTGCTAAATTATTGTGTTTGTTTAAAAAGATACCTAGAACTTCTTTGACCAACCCTACTTGTTATGAACTGAAGAAGATTGTTCTTGTTTTTGATGTTATCATCACAATTCCTAAGCAGCTCTGAGAAAAACTGATAGTAACTGCTCACTGGGATAGAATTCAAAGAGTTTAACTTTGATGTATGGTCTTGGAAATCTTACACAAATCTGAACTTCATGTAGACTACCTTTCCAAAATGATGTTTTTCTGTCCCTAACCTTAGGTTTGGCTGCAGAGATGTTCTGATTTTGCATGCCGTTATGTCAGGTAAAGTCAGATAAGGGTTGGAGTTTCATTGTGCAGGACATGCACATTCAAGGCAATAATCAATTTTTGGACCACAAATGAGCCCTGAAGTCAGTAGCAGCTTCTATAGTGACTATGATTGTTGGCTACATATGCTCCCCACTATCAGGAGATTATACCTGCAGTAGATGCATATCACAACAGCACTGCTGGGATTCCTGGTGGGTGTCCATTAGCACACTTGACCCAGACAGTACAATAGTGATCTGGATAATGCCTGTGAAAGCTTTCCCAGGTGGCTCCTTCTGCTACTCCTACAGCCATTCTTCCTTTTGAAGCTCTAAATGAGTGGCACCATCTCTCCCATATGTGTTTAGGCTGTGCAATGCTCTTGGCAGCAAGCTCATACAGTTGGGAAGTGTGACTGACACAGAAGGACTGCCACTGCCTTAAAGGTTTAGTAGTCTAAAATTCCTAATAAAGTGGGTCTCCTATATAAATAGAACGTACTGGAGGGATAAAAACTATTTGCTAAGCCCTCTACTCATCTTGTTACAGGACGAGCTCCTGCAATCTAATGACCAAAGTAGAAGTTCAGCCTGCCTTTCTGGGATCAGGATTTATACTTAGAATAGAAAATCTGCAGAAGGGCAAACAGTATATAGCCCATGTCTGATATTAAAGCTTGATTATTTCTAAGAGCACCATACTATCTCCTCCTCTTCACTGAAGTAACTTTAAAAATGGTTGCTGCTATGGAAGGACCCACCGAACAAAGCCCAGAAAAACTGGTGTGTAATGAATGCAAAACATGGGTTATCCATGAGTGTGGTTCCATTGTCTTTCAGGGTCTGTCAGGATGATACACTTTGCAGCCAGCACTTGCTGCTCATGCTGTGGTACAACCTGTTTGTGAGTTACATGTATATTCTTGCACAGAGTCTGTGAACGTGCATTGAACTCCTGTGCCTTTTCATCTCCTGTGCAGGGTACTTGTAGTGTTGTTCTCATTTTCTAATCAATTGCACTTGTTGCCTGGAGGCCTTTAGCTTCTTCTTGCTACACTGAGCTGGTTGTCATGCCTATTTCTAGACACCCAGCATTACTGTACTCGGTAAAAGATGCATTTAAGAAGTCCTTTTCCTTCCCTCACAGGCTGTTGTGTTGGGTGAGAGTGAGCTGTCCTACTCTTCCCTCTTACTGCAATAATGGTGACCTGCTAAAATGCTGCAAAAGGGATGCAAATTCATATTTGCAAATACATAAATATATGTATATGCAAATATACCTGAATTTCTTATATATGCTGGGATTACTCAGCAACTAGTATAATTTAGATTGAAATATCACTTTATTTTCCAGTTATTTTTGACATGACATTTTCAAGTCAAAATCAAGACAAAGCAAAATTAAATCTTCCCATAATAGTGATATCACAGCTAACAAAAGAAAAGAAATGGAATTGATTATGACTGCTGAGACTGTTATGGCAGGAATAGACATCTTCATTGTCTGAAGAATCTAGTTATGAGATATCTTTCAAAGTAAAGTACTCTAGTCTAGGATTGCCTGTGACCTTGTAAACAGGACAAGAGTCTCAGTAGAGCTAGCTTGATTTTTTTTTCACCAGAAGCAGATTTAAGCATAATTGTTCCAGGCAAAAATAGTAAAGAGATCATTAAATAGGATGTTTCTTTAAGCATTGTGCTTGCTGCATTAAGAGAATTTCTTTATGTTAATAATTTTTTTTTTTTTTTTTTTTTTTTTGTGGCATGAGAATTATATCACAATTACAGGATACAGTTACCAGAATATTTTCCCAGTACCTCTAAGAGGAGGAAAATTATTATTTTATTTGGCCTCTGTCTGGTTCTAAATGTTCTTCTGAATCCTGCCCATTCACAGCACTAAGGTCCCTGCAAGGAGGCAGAAAAGGAATATTGACTGCTGTAGATTGTAGGAGAAAAAAAGGACAGAAGTACAGAGTGGAAATATGTGCCCAAGCCTTGATATGTGTTTGTGTAAAAGTTAGATGTAATGTGACTATGAAGTAGAGATTCTTTTAAGTTGGTGTTGCAGCCATGACAATCACGCAGAAGGTTGGCCTGGATTCCTCTTGCATCTCCTACTTCAGGGGTGTTTTGTATATACTTTAGAAGGAAACTAAAAATGATATTGAACACGGCCAAGCAATGAATAGTGATGCATGGGACCAGGACCGATTTATTCAACTGAAGACTTGTGTTTGAAAGTCTTCTACAATCAAACTGAAGTGTCTTGAATCTATATATTAGACTTTAAATTCCTGAAATGTTCCATTCCTGAAAAATATTTGCTATATGTCTTTTTTGCCATTCTTCGTGAACACAAAATCAAGTCCTTAATTTTTTTATGTTCTACAGTGTCTTCCCCTAGAGTAGTCAAAGGTCAGTAGAAAAGACACTGATATTGTAGATATCAAATCTTTGTTCCAGTGAAAGATGAGTTTGTACATAGAATAAAACAATTTTAACGTTCCAGATAGTGCTCATGTGGCACAGCTCATATGGCAGACATAATAATTATGTGGGTTGTAAGAAACATAGGTCCTAGACCATGTTCTAAAGCAGGTGGAACTGAAACATGAACTCAAGTTTTCCTGCACTCATAGTAAGTAACCTAACCAAATGGGCAGCCTGGATCATTGTTTTCACAGTACCTCCCTGCTATTTGTTTGTCTCTCTTTCTCCCTTTCTCTCCCATTGCCTCTTTTATTTTGACCTGAGAAACTTCTTTTAAAACAAACTTAGTGAAAACTCTCAAAAATATTGTTGTTTTCTAGCAATCTATGTTTTTTTCTTTTCTTCTTCTTCTTCTTTTTTTTTTTTAATGAAAAAGAAAACAAAAAAAAAAACATTTAATTGAAAAATTTCCAACAGGCTCTACTTTAATGTTCAGTAGCTGGACTATTCAGATTCAAGATGAAACTGGAAAAATAGTCTGTGCGACTACCATATACATATCATAGACTCATAGAATCACAGAATGGCCTGGATTGAAAAGGACTTGAAAGATCATCTAGTTTCAACCCCCCTGCTGCGGGCAGGGTTGACAACCACTCGACCAGGCTGCCCAGAGCCACATCCAACCTCGCCTTGAATGCCTCCAGGGACGGAGCAAATGTGATTGTTGCTTTACTAAATGTACAGTGTTTCATACACCTGGAGATACACTAAGACTCACCAAGCTACTACAAAATCATCTGTACATTGAAACAGCTCTCATTTGTTTCTATAGCACTATACTAAACAGCATGTTTGCTTTTTTATTTTGGAAATTGAGGCAAAAATGGGATAATGATAAAAGGACCAAGTTTCAAAAGTTGTCAAAGATTTATCTATCTCCTTTTCAGTAGATTATACTACAAATAAGTTAGTAGCATCATTGTAAACCATTTCATTATTCTCATTCTGCTCCCAGAATGAAGTATTGTAACCTTGGTGGGGTGGTGGCCTTTAAGTTATGAAAATTTCTGAGAAATACTGCTGGATTTCATAGAATAGATTTCAATGTTACAACCTCTCATAGAAAAAGCTATGAAAAATGAAGTGAAATAATTAAGTCAGATCTCTTTGAAGCAAATGATCACTATTATATTTTAGCCTCTAGTTTGTTCAGGTGAGTGAACAGACTCTGATATCACAAAGCAGGCCATTTTCCATCTTTCACTGTGCCAAGGAACAGGAGTTTGCTTCCTTGAAAAGCAGAAGTAAAAATCAGGTGAACGGCTGTGAAGAGGAGAGCTGGAAGGCCTGATGTTCTGGGAGCTGCACGAGGTCCCACATGATGTCCAACAGTTCTGCAGACTGGATTTGGCCAATTGCCACTCTGGGAAAAACTGTTGAGTTGAAATCTGAGGAAATACTTTCAACAGACTCTTCCTGCCTGTGTACTGTTATTGCTAACAGTCATGAGAACCAGAAGCCAGTCATGAGATTTCTGATAGGCTTAGAGCAGAGAGGATGAGAAAGGTATCCCATCATCTGTCATTCGTCTCTGCCAGATGTGTGTTACTCCCAGCTAGAAGTGATTTCAACATATGACTCACGATGTGCCATTTCATTCTGTACTCAGTGCAAGGTTTCTCAAGTCTGCCAACTTTCCCTGTGACCAATATATGTGTGTGATTCCCACCTATTTCTTCCCTAATTAGTAGTTTTAATTATGAATGTCCCATGACTCTATGAGTTCCACCCATTTATGAATGTCAGAACAAAAATCTTAACCCTCAGACATTGTTAGCATTTGAACTAAATGTAGAGCTGAGGAAAAAAAATGATGGAAGGGCTCAGAGAATTTCACTTTTCTCAATTCCTGTAGGAGGGATTCAGCTTCCTATCCAAACAGTCTACACAAACACAAGAAAAATAAATGAAAAGTTAACAGCATCTGGCAGTACAACTGAGATAGTCATGTGCCTTGAGTAACAGTGGTCATATGAGAAGAGAGAATGAATATTGAATTGTCAAATAGGGAGTGTTTGCCTAAAATTAATCACATAAACATAGATTAAAAAAACAACAACAACAACAACAAAAAAACAAAATACAGGTGTAAAATGTGAAATTAGACAAGCGACAAGACTAAAGAAAAGTGACCAGTGTTCAGACATGCATATCTAGCTTGGTCTGTTTCTAGGCTGGGGCAAAATCTACAACTGGTTGTGTTTTCCCTTTTGTTGATTATTTTTCAGAGAACATTTCAAATTTTAATGACAATCTAAACAACTTAAAATTCCAGACTGAGAAACAGAGAATTAATTTGAAGTGGTGTATCACAATGTTTGTGTGTGTTCTATGCCTGAGTTTTTTGCTGTACACTAGATTTCTTAACAGCATGCATCCCAGAAGTGTAATCAAAGGATCTCTTCCTAATTGTCCGTGTTGGAGTCCTTGGTCATAATACCTTGCAATTGAAAACTGAAAATTATTGCTGAATGGTTCTTCTGTCTAGTCACTTGGAAGATGAGGTTTTCTGAAGGTGGATAAACTTCAGATATAAAAAAACCTTGCTTAATCATGATCTCCAGTATTCTGTTAGAATATATTTTAGGTGGAAAATTTTCGACTAGCTTTAGCTAAATTCTATTTCTGTGCTGGCAAAAGCCCTCATAAGAATGAAGAGAATGTACATTAAGCAATAGGCCCAACCGTTACATGAAAGAGTCTTGTAATGGGTTAAATTAACTTTAAATTTTGCTTGCCAATTGGAAGGTATAATAAAACATATCCCCAAACCAAAGGAGAACCAGCAGCGCTAATTTTAGGGTTACCAGCTGTTTATATTTGGTGATGCCTGTCATTACAGAACAATTTCTGTGTCTGTGGCTAGAGACTCTAGTGCCAGACTGAAGGGTAATAGAGAGAGGAGCAGTGAAGACTGGTTAACCTTTCCTTTGTGGCAATTAGATTATCCACTCATTGGCATTATGCAGTTAATGGACACTGGCCATTGTCATAGCCACTTGGCTAAAACTCGTCCCCTAACCAGGTTTCTACTTGTGTGAGCAAGACTGAAATCTTACTAGGGCTCTGTGTGTAATCCTGTGAGATTCAAAAGGGAGACAAAGAGGCAGAGAGGAAAGGGGAGAAAATGAAATTTGGATGAACCACATATATAATTGAGTAACTCAGTATGTGAGTTGCTTTTTGATTTTCATTGGCTTTTTTAATGCCTAAGTGAGCCATATATGTTGCCAGATATCATGTCATCTGGTACTTCTGTGGTATTCCCACAAGCTGGGAAACAAAGTCTCATGAGAAAGCCAAATGTCATATTTTGTTAGTGCTATAAAACACCAGAATGTGGCAAAGCTATGAAGAAAGCATAAAATCATAAGCTCTCTTGTCTTTTCATGGTTATTGTCTTCTCTGACAGTGCACATTTCTCAGAGGCTTCTAGTATAAGCCTTTCAAGGGACATTTGCAAAAGCCCTCATATCAGTTCACTCTGGCACAGTTTATACTATGCCTTTGCTAAGAAAGTGTGTTGCTCCAGTCTCCTGATTTTTCAGAGGTACTATGATTTCACAAAGCTTCTATCCCCCAGTAAAATCCTTATGAGGTTCTTGCATTTTGTGCAAATAACTGTTTCATCCTAAGAGTTGCAGAAGAGTCACCATGAGCTAGTAGGGCATTTCCTGGGCAGACATCTACCTTGTTGTTTTTCTATGCCAAAGATGATAGCTTTTGCTCTAGCTATAAGTGTGCTTTAAAGTTTTTAAAACCACCTGAAGACTTGATTGCCCTTGTTGTTGCTGTTACAGGAGCATCACAGAATCATAGAATGGCCAGGGTTGGAAGGCACCTCAAGAATCATCAAGCTCCAAACCCCCTGCTACAGGCAGGGACACCAACCTCCACATTTAATACTAGACCAGGCTGCCCAGGGCCCCATCCAACCTGGCCTTGAACACCTCCAGGGACGGGGCATCCACAACCTCTCTGGGCAGCCTGTTCCAGCACCTCACCACTCTCTCTGTAAAGAACTTCTCCCTGACATCCAACCTAAATCTTCCCTACTTCAGCTTAAAGCCATTTCCCCTTGTCCTGCAGTTATCAACCCTTTCAAAGAGTTGATTCCTCTCCTGTTTGTAGGCTCCCTTTAGGTATTGAAAGGCTGCAATGAGGTCACCCTGCAGCCTTCTTTTCTCCAGGCTGAAAAGCCCAGCTCCCTCATCCTGTCTTTGTAGGGGAGGTGCTCCAGTCCCCTGATCATCTTTGTGGCTCTCCTCCGAACCCTCTCCAACAGCTCCCTGTCTTTCTTGTACTGGGGGCTCCAGACCTGGACACAGTACTCCAGATGGGGCCTCACAAAAGCAGAGTAGACGGGGACAATCACCTCCCTGTCCCTGCTGGCCACCACTGTTTTGATGGAGCCCACATTCACTTTCCAAGCTGCAGGAGCACACTACTGGTTCATGTTAAGCTTTTCATCCACCAAGACCCCCAGGTCCACAGGGCTGCTCTCAAGGACTGCTCCTTCCAGACTGTATGGATTCCTGGGATTCCACCAGCCCAAGTGCAAAACCTTGCACTTTGCTGTGTTGATCCTCATTAGTTCACCCAGGCCCACCTTTCTAGCCTGCTGAGGTCCCTCTGAATGGCATCCCTTCCTTCCAGTGTGTCAACTGCACCACTCAGCTTGGTGTCATCAAGCATGGAGAACTGTTGCTCAACATGTGAGTTCTAACATGCTTACCAACACAGAATATAGGTGCATTCCAAAGAAACTGGAGTTTACACATACAAAACCCATGCACAGGATGGAGGAGCGAAGAAGATCCCTGTTTCATAGCCAGAGAATTGATTTAGAAAAAAACTGAATGATTTTCCTCCAGTTTTTCAGAATACATCACCAGAACTCTAAGAAAAATCTTGGAATGTACATCATGAGAAGTAGATTTATGGTGATTTATGAGAATTTGGAAATGGAGATTTATCCTTAATTGATGTTTTGATTACTCTTTAAACCACACCCAGAAATATATACTGACTGTTGCTGAGAATGTATTGTAAGAGTTGTAAGCAAACACTAATTCACCCAAGTCAGTGAAATTCCCTATATTGCAAAGAATTTGGCTATAATGAATTTTCTTATCAAGAAGGGGAATAAGAAACTTGCAGCTGTCATTTTCATTGTTAGTTTTCAAGATACTTGAGCAGGCGAATCTCAAGCTTCCTTCAATGCAGAAAAATGTCAATGTTTCATTGATGTCCGCACAAACATGCAAAGATAAATATTGCTACTCTGTTCTCAGAAAATGTAGCTGAAGTCTCTATTCTGTATGCTGTGCAGAGGCTGGCAGCAAGCATTAGAAGACTACTACTCAGCCACCAGCAACTTTTCCTGAACAGTTGCACATTTGTAGCAGACTGAGTTAGCCCTTTTAGGGTCTATGCTACACTGATGGGCTGACAGAAAATGTTGCTTGTCACGTGCTTATTTCAGGTTGATTTCTGCTCCTTCCATGAGTGAACAAGGCATTGGGTTTCTTTAAGCCCAAAGAAAAGAAAGTGATTTATGTAAGTTTGTGAGGAAAGTCTATAGCAGACAACTAGGAATAGACTTATGCCTTAGTTACAAAGTCATGTTGTCTCATGTTGTAGAGTTAGAGTAGAAAAGGAATCTATGTTCTGATATTAAGACTTCCTGCCACAGCCAGCAATTCTAAGAATTGTCCCTAGCAAAGAGTTCTTTAATATTTAGAGGCAATTATGGGTGTAGAAAAACAAATAATTCACATTACACACACTTTCTCTTTTTGTAGTCCCTTTTTCTTTTCTGCTAGCACTTATGTACATTCTGTTGCTTGTTCCTCACACCCTTCTTACTCACTTCAACTTACCTTGGGTGTCTCCAGTGACACTGAATTTGATCATCCTGGCAGCAAGACTTTGGGAGTTGTCAGCTGTGTAAAGAATGGCAGAGAAATGGGAACCTTGCTGCCTTTGTAGTGGTTTGCAGCTGAAGTGTGCGTGGCACGTCTGTCGAATTTCCAAGGGAAAGGCAGCGTGTGGTATGGCAGGTGGGCATGGTCCCAACAGGTTACAGTGAAGTATGTCATTTCAAAGCATGCAATTTCCTTTTTGAGTCATTTTTCAAGAAAGGATGAATCACTACATCCTCTTCGCTAACTGTGGCCCTGCCTCTGCACATCAGAGCTGTGACTGGAGCTGAAGTGGATGTACCTTTTTAAAGCTGTCAGGAGGTGAGCACCACACATTTCAGAATTGTCTCCAGCTCCTTTGCAAAGTATAGGGAAGTAGCCAAAAGGGCATGTAAAGTACATCTCTAACTTCCATGGCTGATTGAACATGGAGGCTACTAGGGAAAGAATATGAGATCTTAGTAATGGATGAATACATGAAAATAAAAATACTGATTTTCTTTGTTTTGCTTTAAATTTGCCATGTGAAGAACTGAATAATTCTGTCTCACACCTTCATTCAAGGAACAAGATTCAGAGAGTGCTGACCTACTCTGTCAAAGGACAGATTCTCAAATGTTAGCAGCATGATTTGCTGTTTTCAAGGGTCTCTTTGCCAATAAAAGCCCAAATACTTAGCTCTTTAACTTAGTGAGGCTCTTTTCTTTGTTTAGATTTTAAAGAATTTTCTGTGTCACTAAAACTCTCTGTGGGACTGGCAGCTTTGACATCTGACATCTGTTTTTTTTCCCCTGCATTTGCACAGAAAGGTAGTAGCAATTCCCAGTGGCAGCTTCCCAGAGCAGAGGGAACACCTCAGTGGATAGTTCATTTGTTATTCAGCATCTGGGATTCTTTTCAGTGTCTCCAATTACTGGTCTGATCCAATTCCCACTAACATCGAGTAAAAGATTCCCATGACTTCAGTGGGGACTAGATCCTAAACTTCTGTTGACACAAAACACTGGAACAAAAAATGGACAATGTTTGCTGAGTTTTGTATAGAACAGTACAGAAACTCTATGTTCATGTGTTATAAAGGATAAACAGAATGTAAATGCCTGGTGTATTTGGTTTTTTTTTTGTTTATTTATGTATTTTTTTTACAGTGTTAGAGGTCTAATAGAGATCTGAACTCTGCATTGCCATACTGTCTTCCTACAACTGAGACAGGGCTGTGTTTGTTAATGCTGTGTTGCCTGTATGTAAATCAGTGCCAACAGGAAAAGACAGCTCCTTTAAAAGCAAATGGCATTGTAATGCAATATCCAATGACAGGTACTTGCAGTGCTTTGGAGGCATTTTTCACTTCACACCCTTTGATTATATGTGATATTTAGCAATGGTAACTTGTCACTTGTAAATGGAGATAGTGGTATTGAGCAAAAATTAGCATAAAAAGCATTTAATTTAAAGCTGAGACTGCTTTTTATTAAGTACTGTCTTCTTGCTGTATGCAGCTCCAGCCCTGCTCAGTGTGCAGCTAAAACACTGCAGTTTGTTGGCAATATCCAGAATCATAAGCAGTGGAGAAATACCCCCATATGATGTCCTTGGGATGCAAGCAATGTGATCATTGTGAAATAGTGCACTTAAAACTTAACACATACAGTATAATTTAGATTTGATGTACACTAAGTAGGAAAAGATTATATGCATTATGAGAGTGAAGTCATCTACTTGAACCTGGCCAAGTGTGCTTGCACCCTTCCCACAAGGGTGAAATAGCTTGCCCAGAGCCTGCTCTTGAGTAAGGCAGAGGATTTTTGCTCATGTATATATTCAGGTTAATTTCAATACATCATTTTCCCTGAGGGAGGAGGGGGGAAGAAGAAGATAAAAAAAAAAGAATATTTTTTGTAAGGGTTGCTTCTTCTTAAAAAAAAAAAAAAAAAAAAAAAAAAGTTATTTTGAAGCCTTGAGAAATGAGGTAAAAGTAACGAAAATGTGGAGTTAAAAGTATTAACCACCACCTGGAGATGGATTTGTTCTGGTGGGTGTTGATCAGGTTCTGGCTGTTTGTTCTAAATGAAAACTTGGTCTCGCCTGCTTAAAAAACAAATCAAGAATTGGGCTGACCCCAAAAAGATAGGGCTTTTTTTCAGCCATTAAGGTTCAATCCTTGAATTGAGAAAATCATTCTGTTTCCTAGTTCAGACCAAGAGGCTTTTTATTTTAGCTAACCTCTTGAAAACTCTTCAGACTGCTTTACACTAGTCTCTGCACTCTGCTTTTGCTCCATTAGCCAGCAGAGAGAATAAGTCTCCTTTTGTGCCCCGTAGGGCACTTTAGGAGCATCTTGGTTGCAAGATTCTCTTCCTCTCTGGAGCATGCAGTGTGTGAATAGGTGGGCCCTTCTGCAGGCTGTGCAGCGTGGGAGTAGGGCAGTGTGCTTTTGCTTCCACGTTATATACTCAAAAATGCAATTAAAGGCTTACATTATTGTATGGAATTCTGCTAGGAAGATTATAAAGATAGGGGCCATCTGCAAAACTCAGGTCCAGTCCTGGCTTCATATTTCAAACACGTGCTAAGTCCAAGGCTGTTTGGAACACAATTTTTGTTCTGCTCTCACTACTCTTTACCCCCAGCTCACTGTATGTGGTTGCATATGAACATGCCACACCATATATTTCATAAAACATGTGGGTACGTATGTGCTTGTTTATGTGACATTGATATACAAATCCTTCTGTGGATGCACAGTGAATGCCTTAAGCATAGGAGCACACCAGCATTTTTTCTTTCTATTAAACAAGCAGTTGAGTCTTCTTTATGCTGCTGAACCCAAGAGCATGTTAAAGAAACATGTCTATAGGATACAAGGACATTATCTGATCTTCAGGTCTTATTTAAGCAAATAGTTCTTGGTGCAAAATCTGTTTAGACAACAGGGCTCTTTGGAGAAGGTCTGCCCATGCCAAGCAGGCCCAAGGAGCGGGAGACATCCCTTGGTGAGGAGCAGAAGCGGGCTCCTTCTCCCCAGGGGGCCGTGCAGACAGTGTGGGACTGGCGGGATGTGTGGTGGCTGAAGCCTCATCCCTCCACTGCCTCCGGCTCGCCTCAGTGGCTGAGAAGAAAGCAGGACACAGTGCAGCTGCCTCCCCAAGTATCACCACTTTCAAATTCCACTTCTTATCTCAGCCCTTCTTCCTTGTTGCTAATTACCACCTACTCCAAGATGTCAAGAACGTACTCCCAGGAATAAACTGCTAGATAAACAAACCCCAGACAAACATCAAAGCTTAAAACAAACTGATAAGTCTCTTTGATTGATTTTAAGGGTTGGTGGGGAGAGGTGTGTTTGGATTGGAAGGTGCAAATGTTGAGCTGAGCAGCACCTGCTGTCCTGTGATCTGACCAAACCATTTGGCTTGAAAAGGCCAAGAGATAGGGAATCAGAAATCCATTTGGAGTTACAAAAGCAGCAGGGGAGGCTTAGATGAACAAAGGGGCTCTCAAGGCACAGCCGTGTGCTGCTTTTTGTCAGCTTGGTATCACATTCCCTGCCCCAGCGTGGCGGACAAATGCCAGGCCAGATGATGAGATACAACCGGCCTTGCGCAGACGAGGTCTGTACCTGTATTATATGATGGCAGCAGATGCTGACTCAATATGAGAGCAAGCTCAGAGTATACCAGAGTCCAAACGGCTCAGCAAAAAATATGCTTAGAGGTATGTGGCAGCTGGTAGGAAGGGAAGACGGATGAGCAGACTTGGGACAATCGAGTGTGGATTGAGCTCTTGGGAGAGATGCTCACTTGGAGAATAACACAGAGGGAAGCCAAGCTCCTGAACACTTTCCCAGGTATCACAGCCTCCCACTCCCTCTCTATACACAGACAGTACTGCCGCTGAAATAGGCGCTTGCTCAGTTAAACAAGTAGGATCTGAGAATTCGGGCCACTGTCAGCTGGTTTATAGTGTCTGTATCTATGTCTAAGAGTGCCTAAGGGTGTTTCAAGCACTGCAGTGACAGATGAGGAGTCTCAGTAACATTTGCTTTTAGAGACTCCATGAGAGAGAGAAGGTGTTGTGGAAATAAAGAAAGTACGGGTGAAAATTTTGCTGAGATTGTGCTGTGAAGTCTTGCAAGTGAAAAAGTGCAGCCTACAAACAATTATTTTACTTTCTTTGGTGAGCAGTGTAGCTTTCTGATTTCACATTAGGGATTGTTGTTCTATTTTTCTTCCTGCAATAAGAAAAAAATGCGAGGAAATAAGGCTGTCTCTTTTTGCTCATGAATGTGCTGTAACTGATGGAAATTCTAATGTAAAGCTCATGTTTACCAAGCTCAGAAGCTCCGAGAATATGGGCCCAAGCTCTTTATGCTTTGTCCCATATTTCTTGCAGGGAAAGCAAAGGAAATGAGGTGAACTAATGCTGGGTGGGTAAAAAGGAGACAGTTCATGTTTCTGACAAATGGAAGTGGGTGGATGCCTCAGAAGTACTTGATCAATGTTTGAGAGAAACAGGAGCAATTTCTAGGAAAGGAGTTTACTCTCGGGAGTAATGGTAGGAAAACAATTTAAAATGCACTATTGAAATTCCCAACTTAAGTTATCATGATACAAATGCCATTCTTGGGTTATCACTTTGCCAATTATAGATTAGGTGACTCTGTGCTCAGCCAAAAATAAGCAAAATAGTTCAACAGAGGTTGAATTTCTGCAAAAGAGTTTTCAAACCCATATACATTTGAGGACAGAGCAACTTGTCCAGTCCTATTACTGGCATTACCTACAGCGCATAGATGGTGTTTCAAGACGTGCTTCCATACACAATAATGACAGCTAAAATTCCCAGGCATGCTTCATTTCCCAATTACTTTCCTTGAAATCATTTGGAGACTGTGCAATGACTTTAAAATGACTAAAGAAAGGTTAATACACATTGAAGAGATCAAGAAGGGACATGTTTTCTGACTTAAAAATAAAATAAAGCAACATTGCCTCTCTGTATGTTAGACTTTCTGTCTACTGAAATGGCACAGAAAGAAGATCTCTGAGGGCTTTCCAGTGCCAATGGGAATGATTTATAGTTTCAGCCCTATTTGTTTCAATCTTGAAGGGAGAGGAGAAGGGAGGGAGTGGATATGATGATACATAAAGAAACATTATTTCCCAAAGGTGGATTTAATTTCTTTAACAATTTATAAAGCTCCACAAGTGAAATATCACTATTTTGGGACTGGTGTTATATATCAATGAGTTTAGCAGCTGCCAGGCTTATGTATGTATTTTGTACTGTACATATAGTGCAAAGCCCATTGATTCAACAGTGATAACAGGGCCTTTATTGTCATTGTTGCAATGCATCAGCAGATTTGATCTTGAAAGACAGACTATGCACTGAGAAATGTCAAAGACAAACTTGTACTGTAAGCAAAATCAACTCTACCTCCACTAATCATCCTAATAACTACTTCAGTAACTGCACTTGACTTACTCTGCTTTCTATTAATAACACGTATTATTGCAGCAGTTCTGTTCATTCTACTAGCATCATTAACTATGGGGACATATAAATGTGTTCGAGTAATGAAAACATTGATTAAAGTTTTCTGAGAAGCTAGTCAGGGAAGGTGGATGTGCACATTGGGAAAGGTAGAAAAAACAAATGTTTTACATCTTACTGTAGTTGCATGAGCTCTATAGCTCCTTACAGGCTACTTACAGTGAGTACTTGGATTTACAGGAAAGATGTAGGCAAGCTGGTCTTGGTAGAAAGTTCAGAAGAAGTGGTGATATTGTTTCAGTAGAGGAAGGGTTCCTGAAACCAGAGCACAGTTACAATGGCCTTAAAATGGTATAAGTGACAACATGCAAATCACAGGTAACCTTATTATCTGAGGTGGATACCACTGTTTCTGCCTGCATGCCATTAAATCTGAAAACTAAAAGATGGAAAACACAAGAAGTTTCCTTTCTAGTTGTGAGGGAGACCAAGCTAATAAAATAGATAAGACTTTATTTCTCTTCAGGGAAGTAAAGATAACATGTTTCATTTTGGGATTTTATATGTGTAGAAAACAAACAAAACTTTCAGAGGGGCACCCTGGCCTCTATTTTACCACTCTGTAGTAATTACCTGTGCTACCTCTCTCTTCATCCTTGAAGGGCAATTGAGGTGAGAAAGGAGATAGCTCTGCTGTGATATATACACTGTCCCCCTGTGTGTTTTTTCTCTCTTTTAAGCTATGTTTGAGTTGGAGAAAAACCTAGTTTTCAGCTCTGTGACTACAGAGCCTTTACTGTCAGCAGAATCAGTGTATATTCCTTAGGCAAACAAAAGAGACAAAAGAAGGGCAATATATACAGTCTGCATTGTTACATGCTCAGTAGGGACTTCTTGTATGGGATTGATTATGGGGATATAGTGTGAGGCAGGGCCGTATTCTTTTCTGAGAATGTGTTGGGACTCTGGAAAGCTATTGCAGACACTGATGCCTTTTTCATTGCTTTTATTGGGTGCTAGGTCCCTGGATTTAGCTTGTTATTATAGGATGTTTGTGTATTTATTTGCTTAGAGATAATTTAGTCCAGAGTTTACTTAGTATTCCTTGTGTTCAGTTGAGATGAAGCAAGACTGAAAAGGGATGAATCAAAGGTTTACTTCATGTTGATGCCTTTCTTGCTTCAGGGCTTTGAAAACCATTGGTTGTGGCAGGGAAATGGGGAGCAGTTCTACCAATTTCTGCTGGGAGCTTGTAAAGCAGAAGTCTGCTGATTTTTCTGTTCCTAAGAATGTTCGCATAGTTTGCTAATCCCTGGAAGTGGACAGCTAGCTTTTAACAACAGCAGGAGGGACTGGACTTTTGGTATTTGCTAGCTCTGAAATTGGGATTTAGCCATATTATTCTTCATTTCTCACAAAAGGGGAGTCATAATGCTTGCTAGAGCCAAATGACAGTTGTGGGAGCTGGGACTTCCATTTACTACATAAAGCAGTAAAGCTAAGAGGAAGCCATGGCTGCCAGATGTTTGTTTTACATAATCCAGAGGATGCAGATGTCTTTCTTCAGCAGCGGAAGTTCTGTGATATTCTTTAAAGGATGGCACCTAAGAAGCTTTCCCTAGTCTGTGACCTAGGCTATGTGAGTCCGAGAGGAAGGGAGTGAGGATCCTTTGCTCTTTGCAGGTTACCTGAGGTTTGAGTCCTGATGACAGAGTAGCTGGGACTTTGTTTCTACTTAGTTCTACCCCAGAGGAAAAAGTGGGTGGGGGAATAGCTTAAGTGTTGTCTTCCTTCCTGTGGTAACCTACACAGAACCTGAATAAAGGAGTACAGATTGTAAGGAAGAGCTTGGAAGAGGCATGAGGAAGTCAGCCTTTGCACAGCTGGTGAGCTGAAAGTGCAGCACTTCTGAATCTAGTTCTATGAATAAGGATAACCTTGGTATGGGCTTTTTTGTGTTATTGCTTAGTGTGATGTTCTTGAAGTTGGAAAGCAGATAGTAGAACTTGAGGACAAATAAAGCAATACTTACTTACAGAAGAAATAGAAGAGGCACAGGCACTGGGACTGGTGAGTTTCCAGATTAATTTGTCCTTTACATCAATGGAAGAGCTCAGAGTCTCTGTAAAGAGTCAAGAAGGGGGATTAGAAATGAGACAGTGGAAATAAAACAAGTGATATACCATAACACATACTCAGAATGTATAGCCACCTGAAGAAAATGGCTGAAAAGCAGTGTCCTCAAACTTAATGATGTGGAAAGAAACCTCTCTGCAATATGAAAAAAATGAAGGAATGTGAATGCAGAAAAATAAAAATGTTCATTCTGCTGACAAAAGGGCTTAATAAGTGATGTGATGAACAGATTTCTCTGAGCACTACAGGTAATGCCCATACTTGCAAGTAAGACAAGCTCAAGCCTTGAGCAGTGGCTGATGATCACTCAAACGTTCAATTGTTTGCACGATCCCTGCTATTGCTCTTGCAATATCAATTAACATTTTCCAGATAATCTCTGCATATGAGTTAGGAGATAGCCCAAAGTAGGGTGTTACTAAGTAAACAGTCTGAATGCAGCCTCCTTGCTTTGTTGGGAAAATGAGTCTTGCAGCCACGCTAACTAATTAGACTAATATCCAGCTGACAGCTTGGGAACTCCTGATACTGCTCACAACTGCACATGATCCTGTTCATAACTTCATTTGCACTTGCTCTAAAACAACTCAGGTTCTCCAGTCTGTCATCTGATGACCAGAAATATGTCTTATTTCAGCTATGTCATGGAACCACTCCAATATAGTACCAGTAGCTACAAGAAATAATAGACTGGAGTAATGTAACCAAAGGCAAGTGGCTGCAAAATGCCATGTGACTTCCCATGCAGGGATCTAGGGGACTGCACATCTTTACAGACTTTGTTGGAACACAGTTCAATGCCAAAATACCTTCAATGTGAGAAAGAAAGGACAATTAGCCTATCTTTCACTCAGCATTCAAGGCAAAAGAAAACATATTGGAGGAGCTAGAGGAGGATACTTCCTGGTGAATTGAAGATAGAAACCTGACATGTAGACAGTGAGACTACAGACAGTCTCATTAACTCTGATGAAGAATGAGCAGAAGGAACTGTCAGTCCTATGAAGAAGAGGACATTACACCTGTTGAAACAAGCACAGAGAGTTGGTGAGCAAATTTGTGCTTCTTATACTAGACATCTGTTGACTTTTGAGAGACTCCAGCTGCACTCTGAAAAATGTAGAGTGTTTAGGAAATGCTCAGACTTAAGGGTGGGAAGAAGTTCAGTGATTTATAGGGATGCCTAACTTATCTTTCTAGATTCTGCACATGCTTATCAGAAGCCTGTGAACTCTTGAGACAGTTAGCACATAGTGGGCGTATGGTGAGATACCGAGAAACAGGCATTTGAAGGAGTAAAGAAAAATGTAAATGATATATCAGGCTTTAAGTATTATCAAGCAGAGCAGCCCTGGAACTGTGGTGGCTATGTCTACATGGACACACCTTTAAACAACTTGGACTGCTCCTTGGGATCAAGCAACTCAACTTTATGCCCAAGGCAAAACGCATTGAAGTGATACTCTACTGTTAGTAGTCTACTTCCCACTCCCTTAAATATCTACAACAAATGACTAAAAGTCACCCACTTTTGAAATTTAAGAAAATTCAAATATATAAGAACTCTATAAAGACAGAGTCAATTAGACTGGCTAATACAAAGCTGCTTTTTGTGTTTTCTGTGCCAACGCAGACTGGGGATAAAGCAGGTGTAAGAGAAAAACAGATGTGTAATAGCCATCTGTCACTGTCTTTCACATGAGCATAACATGGTGTCCTTCAGGATTTGTATCTCAATTAATTTTTAAGTATATCTGACACTGGGAGGAGCCAAGTATAGAAGTATAGAAGACTGTCCAATTTTCCTAGAGGGACAGGCTTTCAAACGCAGATCTCCAGTGCTGAGAAAGCAAGTGTTTTTGTGTGTGTGGGCAGGACAAATTTAAGTACTGACTAGAATTCAAGAGCAAGGTAAGATGTTATATGGGCACAGATTGTGCAGGGTCTCAGAAGGCGGGCTATAAGAAAACACAAAGGATGCAGGCCACAACAGCTGTCACCAGAGCTCTGATACACTGAGAAAGAAATATTATCATACTGAAAAGGATGAAATGGCTGAGCTTTTTGGAAGATAGAAATCCAACTACTTCACTTTCAGGCACATCATAACGTGGTCTCATCATAGCTCTTTGGAAAACAATATGAACAAGCTGATATTAAATACATCAAACCATCTACTCTATGTAGCTCAAATTGTATTGATCATGGAGGAAATAGTAATGTTCACAAGCATTTCTAGATATGACATACATACTTTGTATATCCTATTGCGAAAATAAAGCAGCTGGGTCCCTGGAACAGGAGATAAATACCTAAGCATGTCACAGTAACTTCCCACCCATCACAAGACACATCAGACAGTTGAGACAAATATGATAGAAAAAGTGAGATGACTCATGCACCAGAATTACACAGGATGTTACCTCTTATTTTGCAGTAAGTATTGACTTTGGTGGGCAACACGTTCTTGCATGCAGAGGGCCGAGCATTTAAACTGATGAATTTAGGACATGACACTCTGACATAAGCATAGGCATGAAGGCTTAAAAAAAGTGTAGGTTCTCCAAAGATGAGCTAGGAAATGTATTCAACATTCAGACAAGAAGGCATACATAGATCAGTAGACAGAGAGTAAGGAGCTGGCAGCTGCAGGTGACAACTTCCTAACAGCATTCGAGGTCAACACTCTAAAATGCTCTGTTTATAGTGAATAGCAGAAATGTCATTGTTATCATGAATTATATGCCAATCTAAGAACTGGGTACTCTTTTCCAATGCAATCTTTATCTTAAAGGGCTTTTCTTTTCTTTTCTTTTCTTTTCTTTTCTTTTCTTTTCTTTTCTTTTCTTTTCTTTTCTTTTCTTTTCTTTTCTTTTCTTTCCTTTCCTTTCCTTTTCTTTTCTTTTCTTTTCTTTTCTTTTCTTTTCTTTTCTTTTCTTTTCTTTTCTTTTCTTTTCTTTTCTTTTCTTTTCTTTTCTTTTCTTTTCTTTTCTTTTCTTTTCTTTTCTTTTCTTTTCTTTTCTTTTCTTTTCTTTTCTTTTCTTTTCTTTTCTTTTCTTTTCTTTTCTTTTCTTTTCTTTTTTTCTCACACTAGTTATATATAATGCAGTACTTCAAATAACCATAAGCCAGTGACTGCTGGAAAGACCATAAACCAGATAACTACTGACTTTCAGCACAGAGAAAGCTGGGCAGAAATGTTGACTCACAGGTGTGTCACTAAATCACTATGCCAGCCAGGATTATTCCTCAGGTGATGCAGTCTGAGCACCACACCTGTCTAAGAGTGATGTCTGCGCAGACAAAGAAGTATGAATATAATTAGTTCACGAAGAGAAAAAGATTGAGAGTGGAGATGAATTAATTATTTTCAGTATACACATAAAAGAAGAAAGCCCCTAGAAGACAGAATAATAGTTTTAGGTAAAGGACAGTACTGGCACAGGAGTAATTGTTCATAAACTGGACAAGAATACGTTCAAACTGGAAATTAAAATGAGCTTCCTATTGACAAGGAGTAGCAGAGATTAAAAAAAAAAGCTTAGTGTAGTTTACTAAGAAATGCAGTCATCAGGAAGGGACTGTACTTTTAAGATTGCAAGAGAGAGGTTCCCTTCTCATTGTACATCTCCGAATTTTCAAAAATGGAGAGCCAAGGTCCTCATTCAAGTGTACTAACTGTAACTATCTACAGCTGTAGGTATTCCTGCCAAGACTGGCCTGTAATTGGGATATTTATATGTACAAATGACTACTTGCCCAGCTATCTTTTGGTCTGTGCAATCACGTGGCTTGACATACAGAAGTTTTTGTGCACTCAAGTGGACAGGCACAGTGCTGTGTGCATAGGGTCTATGCAAGTTGTTACCTACTTAAAAATATCTCTGGGAGAAGATATTAAAAAATTGTGGCTGTTATAGCTGTTTGTTTCAGTGAGGCATTAGATACAGGCATTAGTGAAGCTGTAACATGCTGATACCATATAAATAATTTTTTAATCATTATTTTGAATGTCTGTTTCTGAGTAAGTTCTATCTTTAGACTAAATTCACGACTTTCTAAAAGCAAACATTTTCCTATATATTTTTTTTCTGGTTTCTTTTTTTTTTTTAACAAAAACAGAAAGCGGAAATCTTGATGGTGTCCTTTAGTGAAACACAGAGTTAACATGCTACTTCAGCTAACCCCAACGTCATTGGGAGTGAAGACCTCAGAAATCTCATGGGCTCCAGTTCAGAAAAAGACTTTAGCACATCCTTAACATTAAACATGTGGGCTCTGCCTTTGATGTCAGTAAGTGTACTCACATGCTTTAGTCTGCTGCTGGATTGGGCTTTGGCCACCTGTTTTTTATCTTAGCAGGATAGAGCATCCAGTCATTCCTGATATTACCTTGCTCATGGTAGTGATTCCTGAGCAGTCAATACAAATAGTGTGAATATAAGTCTTGTTCAATTCAGACAACATTAAGCCCACCAGGAACACTGAAAGTGTAGCATTCTGTGTGAGCTGTTTTTTTTTATTTTTTCTTTTTCACTACTCTGTGTGAGTCGGGTTGCTCCAGGGATTCTTGCACTCTTCCCTTCCAAAAGCCAGACAGATGAGTTAATAAACATTCATAATTGCAGGCAGTTCAAGACACAAATTAGATTATCCTTTGTAAATTCATTTATTCACTTGCTTCAAGTCAAGCTTATTTTGTTTTTCTTATATCCTACAGAAGGAAAAAGGGATTAAACCCCTGAGCCCTCCTGGCTGCATATTCAACACTTTCTTCTAAAGTACCAAAATACTCAAGTTGTATTTTTCTCCTCAGCCTGAAAAGAAAATAAGGTAATGGAAAATTAACTCTACTGAAAAGTCAAATGTGTATAAATGCAATCTAATGAAGAAGATTTGTTTTGGGTATCCAGAGATATGACTGCTTATTCCCTTTTCTGGGGCACAAATGTACCTTTCTTTTGGGGAATGGCTTTATGCCAGTAGTTGGTATCAGTGGCTGGTTGTGCCCATTTGCTACTTAGAGCCTGACAACTCTCACATTTTTATGTATTGTGAAAAGAGTCCTTGACCTAGTTTTGTAGGCTAAGGTCTGGTTCTCCTTTCAGACTGATTTTGAGATCAATGTTGTTTTATTGCGATTGTTGGCGTTACTACTTCTTCAAAATAATGCGTAGAGAAGACAGGACGACTAATGGATGCAACAACTGTGATTTTGCCAATAGTGTTTTTGGGTCTGGACACAGTTGATAGTTCTCTGTTGTGCTGTTGCTATCAAGTTCCACACTCTTTTCTGCTGACTGCTCTGGATATTCATATTGCCTTATAATGCCAGAGACAGATGCGATGATACATCCTGATGTTGGCAGAGCTTGATCTAATTTTAGTGCCTTTAAAACATTAGTGAAAAAGCAGGGAATTTTCACAGAAGGACAGTGTCAGGGTATTGCCATTTCTTCCATGTTTATGAGAGGAATAAGCATGCTGCCTTGGATCAAATTTGCAGATGCTCCCTGGAACACCATTCTTGATATGTTTGTAATGACAATGTTTAATTTTCCAAGCCTACATTTTCTTGGAAGAAGTAATGTAATTTTGGACCATGGAAAGTAATCTGTCTAGGTAGAAAAAGTAAAAATTACTCTAAGAGAAAAAAAAAAAAAAAAAAAAAAAAAAAAAGAGAATGGAGGTGTTTACTGAGAGGATCCAGGAAAGAGCTTCACATTTCAAAATTCTGCATTATAAGATTTTCTTGTTTCTTGTGGCTAAAATATTAGCCATTAAATGCCATCTTCTTATAACCATAAAAATTAAGACTTATTTTTTGTTTCGTTTTACAGGGATTCTGGGATTGAGAATAACAACCATTATAATTTACTCTGAGAAAAATATAATACTTAGTTTTAGAAAATAAATGGCAACACGTTGTATTGATATTTAACCATAACATTGAACCTCACTCCACTGTGCTGAATATGTAAGCAGATTTCGTCATCCTATTTCAAAACTAGCAGCCATCTCATCTCTTTACTCCTCTGCTGATTACAGTTCTGATTTACATCACCAGCGCATGAAACTATCCCATCTCATGATGGTGATTTTAATTGAGAAAACAGAAACACAAGGATGATATTGGCTCAGACAAATGGAGACAGACAAGTATGAACTTTCCATTATTCTGAATGCTGGTTGTAAATGTTTTTCCTCTTATGAACTTTGACTTGTCATGGTTGGAAAATCATTACAACAAGTAGCTGCAGATGCCATTCGGTGCATATTACATGACTGTTGGGCTGCTCTTCTGTATCTTTCAGTAGAATTTCAGCCAATCTGTGTGATCATTTCTAATCAATCTCATAACTTTTGCCTGCAGAACTTCTTTGCTGCAGTGTAGTGATTATGTGCCAAACCAAAATATATGCTAGATTCCTTCTAATTTTCCTGCCACTTTACAGAAACTATATTTCTTCTCAAAGTAGTTTATTATTCCTGAAAGGTGCTGGCATGACAGACTTCCTGATTCACATCTCCAGCCACACAACAGAAAGAGAATGATTAGCAATAGCACAGCTACACCACGACTACCATCCATCCTATCCTGCCTATAGTAAACTTCAAGGGATCAAAATGAATTCTGTTTCCTTGTTGATTTGATTCTTACCTTCTCTGTGAGGACAGACAAAGAGGTCAGTTCTGGACTTCTCAATCACTGTTTGGACCTTAACTGTGAACTGTCATGATTTGGGCTTTTTGGAGGAGCCTATTAATTAGATGGAAAGGCAGAAATGGTTGAGTGGAAATTCATGGGGTTCAAAACATATAGTGAGTTTATTATGAGAGAAAAAATTGGGACATTTTCTTTCTAGCACTAACATTTGACCTGGCTCATCCACATGATTTTAGAAGGTTTGGCATGGCTGTAAGATTCTATAAAACTTGGACTTGTTCTTTGATATTTCTTTTACTTAGTTCCCCCAAAACACTTCACTTCCGATTACTTTCATCTTCCTGCATGCTACTTCTTTCTGTGTCTAGACATCTGACTAGAGATAGAAATATTAAAAAAAAAAGATGTCTTCAAAGTGTTACATCATTTTGTTGCTAGCAATTTCAGTCTCCTTGAATCACATGGGCAAAGAAGAAAGCAAAGGAAATGGCAAGAAACAAGAAACAAGGAACTGATTCTCAGACCCGAGATTCCTTTCTAGCCATGTATTTTTGGTGGGGAGTAGAGGCAGGAGAGATCTACAAAGCATTGCAGGACCCACATAACAGGGAGCAGATTTGTTGGCATAAGGAGCTGGACAATCAAAGGAAATCATATGTCTATTTGATATCATATGGGGATCTGTGAAAAAGAGTGTCTGGTCATACTGCATATGTTCAGTTTCCCTCAAGGAAACTGGTAGTAGCTGCCAGGAACAAGAGACATGAATGAATCTAGGGACTAAAAAGATTGTGTGATATTGCTATTTGATTCTTTTCTAGTCTACCTTCACTGATCGGCTAAAATAGGTCACTTCTGTAGAAGGAGACTAGTTAACAGTGAACATTCTTCTTGCAAAGAAGAATGCCTGGAAGACCCCAAAGCTAACACAAAATATACAGATGTTCCATACAAAGAGAGGTAGATACAAGCTGGAAGCTAAGGGCAATGTCAGTAGAGAAGCCCAGACATAGGAGAGAAAACTCAGACACTTGAGGAGATGACAGTTAAAACACAAGTTCAGTTGCTTGAAGAATGGGACATCTAAAGAGTCTTCAGCCAGAGTTTGATGGTATTTCTTACTCTTATTGAAATTAAACCCATTCTCCAGTGTGCTCTTATACTGGTAGATATTGGAAGAGTTAAAAGCACTACATTCAGGTCATGATACTTCTGTGGAAATGAATGAAAATAGAATTAAAATAGATTTTTAAAAAATGATATTTTGATTTTGTAATGCTTATTTTCTGAAGTTTGTTTAAGTTACTAGTATTCACTAGTGATGAAGAAATGATGATGCTAGAGGTGACAATTATAAAAAGGTTTGCATTAATTAATTTTTATAAATAATTTAATATTTTAACATATCTATTACATATCTGTTTCAAAAATTTTCAACTCAAAATTTAAATTGAAAAAATCACCATGAAATTCTTTTTTTTTTTTTTTTTTTAACAAACAGATTCACTATTAGGTTATTTTCATTTTCCTTGTCACAGTGCTTTCCACATTTAGTCTATAGTAATTCTGCAATGTTTGCCATTATGTCTTTCCGTTCTATTGTCTTTCATGAATAGAAATGATAATAGAAGTTAATGAAATAATCTTATCTTGTAGAATAATTATTGTTTGAGTTAGTTGTCATATTCTGATTTGGTGAATAGAAACAATTAACATTAATTAAAAAAAAAAAAAGATAAAAAAGTAAAGTTGGAGTAAAGACAAAATAAATTCAGAAACAGAATCACAGAATCTTAAGGAATCTGTTTGGAAAAATACATGCAGTCCTGTTTTAGGATTTAGTTGGCCAAAGTTGCATAACTGCTTCCTGGGGATTATTGACTGCAAGTCTCCAGTGTCTCACAGTGACATGATTGCCACTTCTCTGTTTAGTTAATTGAAGATTTGAGTAATTCATGGTAAAGAGAGGCAAGCACAAAGAGCAATTGTCTTGTGGTTGTTTTGTGGTGTAGACTTAAAGGGCCATACCCTCTGAATGAGTTAACACCTTGTCCCCAGAGTACAGAAGGATAAAAATAAAGATCTGAACAGTATTGTTCCAGCTGAGTAAAATTAGAAGCCGTTTTTAACATCTCTTTTCTGCAGTGCTATTGTTAGAACTTGTTCACTTGCTGAAGTGTGCTGCATAACGCTACAGTATGTGCTCCCTCCTCAGTGTAAGAGCTCTTTTTCTGATAGCTTTCTGGAGCCAAGAATGTGCCATGTAAAATGAAGCAGCTATTAAAATGTGCATGAAAAAACAATTTGCTTTGTGCCTAGTTATACCTTCAAGGGTGATAGTTATCAATGTATTTAATCTGAGTCTCTGTGTCTAATCAAGCACTAGAATACAAAATGCTTGTAAGCATAATAAAACCATGGTAGTAGGAAAGTCAGTGGAGACAGTTCAGTGATTTTCTGAAAATATGGGGTCTGGGAAGTGGAGGATAGGGAAGGAGAGGAAGAGGAAAAGATGTGAAATGAGAAACAGAGGATTATCCTGCTGTTCGTTCAGTCTGAACATGGCTTTTGCACAGTTTGTATTAGCCAGTTGGATGATTATCCCAAACTCTACAAGGAGGAAGGATTTTGTACAAAATTTGCATGAACCATAACACAGACACCATACTGGATAGCAAATAATGTGGACTCCCAGAACAAGCGCTCATCATAGACTCTGCCTTTTTACCTAGGCTGTGAAAAGAAGAGATTTCTTTTACAATCTTTTATTGAAAATATTATATATGTGTCTAGATAGCCTAGACAGGGTAGAATGAGTCCAAAACCAGAAAGTTCATTCCTGTCTGCTAACTATTCTGGACCTTCATTCAATAATTATTAAGGTACTTATGTCATTAACAGTCATTAAATTCTTGCTAAGGTATTGCATAGTACTGTTTCACTCTTCCTTGCAAAAGTGTAAAGTGTTGGATGTGTAAGTAAGCTACAGAGTATAAGGGAAAGAATTAGAAAGGTAAATGAAGTCATGCACCCTTGGAAACACAGATAAAAATTCTAGGCATGGAAAAAAATGTACATCCTCACTGAAATTGATCCTCATTTCAGCATGAGTGGGATTTTAATGTCAGTAATTCTATATTGCTGCATGCGCATAGAGAAATCTGTAGATTGAAGTAGGCCTCTAGAATCTTAAGACAAGAAAGATCTAATATTTGATGAACTCCTCGGAGATAAACTTCACATAGACAATCTGAAAAGAAAAGGAAAAGTACAAGGAATAACTACTTTTCCTTTCTCTGATCCTTTTCCTTTCTTTGAATATTCCAAATGATAGTCTATAGCAATATGAAGATGTACTAGAAACACAGGCTAACTGAAAACTCTAGCATCAAAAATGCAGCCCTCAAGGGTATACTCAGACCTAAGCAGATGTCCAAATGGTCTTAAAGGACCGCTTTGAAAGCTGGTTTTGAAACCATGACAAGCAACATAGAAAATTCTTTACTCAGAGTTCTTGTCCAAAAGTGGGAAAGACAAGTGCACCACAAATACTATATTCCTTTTGAATGTAGTCTGAATACAGCTTTCCTTTCAAGGACTACAGAAGGATCAAGGATTTGGGATCCTTAGTAGTTGGGCTGAATCCTTCCTTTCTTTCTGAAATCCAGACACAGGAGTCTATTGAAGGGACCACCATGTTGTGATGCCTCCTCTGAAGTTTAGCCAGTCCTTAATCCTCTAGGTTACTGAAAAATCACTGGAGAACATGCAGGTAGAAATTCACTGTCACAAATCCCATTGATTCATCTAGTTCTCACTCAGAGACTGGGATATAATGATATGTATTTCTTACATCAAAAATGTATCTCCTTCTGCTCTGTAAGACCCTGTAGTTTACTTTGAACTTTCATTATATTAGGTTTTTTTTGGGTTTTTTTTTTTTTTTTTGGAAGTAATAATTTAAACAGTAAGTACCTATGTCTGGATTTAAGTTTGGTGGAATTATCTTCAAAGAGATACAAATTATGTTCCCCGTTTCTAAAAATAGCATTGATGTAAAAAGATCTCATATAGTCTGTCTAGTATTAAGAAGTCTATAGAACAAGCTTTGATTTCATCAAGATAGAGGAATAACCTGGTAAAATTTGAGGGAAATACAGCCACTGACTGGAGAAATTTCTAGGGCATTTGCCTCTCACTTACCGAAATGTGTTAGTCCTTGAACATAGTTCCTTCTTTGAATGTGGTAACACTTAGAGCCTTGTGTTGCCTTTGATCACATACTTTAATCACAGAAATTAGAGATGGAACAGGCATATTCATTCATCTAGTCCATTTCCTGCCGCTGCAGGATTGGTCTGCAGTTTATTTTTGAGGGATTTCTAGTGCTCAAATTTCTCCCTGAGATCAGTGGGAGTTCCTCACCCAGATCAAGGGCAGCGAATGGCTCATAACTTGTGAAACTCATACTGAATTGTATCTTGTATGATGTTAGGTTGCATAAGTGGTGGAAATAATGGAATATTCTTCTCATACAGCTCGGAGCAAAGCATCTGCTAGGACTAGGCATGGTTCATTTGTGCAGGTATTAACTGAGTAGAAAGGAAAGGATGTCACGGTTATTTTTCTATGCACTGAGCTTTCTAAACACAAGTGGTTTCCTGTATGAATCAGCTGTCTTCTCTGCGCAGCATTTTCAGACAGCTCTTCATTCTTCCTCAGTGTTCTTCTCTACACAGAACAGATCAATATTTTCCTCTCTGATTTTTTTTTTTAATTATTATTAAATAAAAATACTAGACTAGTATTGCTGTAGGAGAAAAAAAAAGTATCTTTTTTTAATCAAGTAGACTGGTTGCATTATATTCCTGATATGATAACATTTCAGAAAGGACAGCTGAAAAGTTTTGCATCTGCTATGGTGAATTTTTAAGTTTTGGTCTTTGAATAAATTCCAAACAATTTGCCTACCATCTATGTTAGCAAAATCAAGATAAATGTTTTAACTTTGGCTTTCTGGTAAAACAATATTGTCTAGGGGTAGGATCATGCAGTGGGGGCTGTTTACACTTTTTTTTTATTACCGAATTTGTTATAATCCCTGAATCTTTCCTCCACCCAACATTTCCCTCATTAGTTGTTTCACCTCAGAAGGTTCTGATGATTTGCAATATTCCCCTGGCTTCCATGATACAGTCTATCTGGCATTTCCTTTCTAGTACAGTACTCTTCAAAGTAATTAAAATATAAGCCACAACATGAAAAAGCCTGAATTCAGCTGTCAGGCATGTCTGCATATCATGGCACTGATCCGACCGTAAGCTTCTTAAACGACGTCCTGCCACAGAGTTCCACAAAATGGAAGATTGCCAGACAGTTTTTAATTCATATAATTTAAACTCGGTGGCATGAATGACTAACTGCAAAATGCAGAAAACTGTCAAAAGAAGCCCAAATACTTGCTTAACTACAAAATCAAATGTGACTTTTTAGCTTCCTCTGTGGTTTGTAGTTAGTGTTCATCATCCTGTAACAAAACACAGCATTTCTAGTAAGTACTGCTTATTTAATACCTGTAGAAATGAAGCTTTTGCCCTGATCCAGAAGAGTGGCAGTGGTGCCTTTTCCCAAACAACAGCAGGAAAATCATAGTATGTAGTAGGAAACATGGAACTGCCCTGGCCCTAAATATGTCTTAAGTGGGCATCTAATGAGCAAGACCAAAGGAATTCCATGGAGGAGGAAGTCTTAAAATAGTATGGTTGTGAGCAGAGCTGTACGAGGTATTTGGCTGGCTCTCAACCCGCAGAAGGCAAAGTGTCACACAACAGCCCAGTGTTGCTGGGGGCAGGTCATTGTTAGTCCCCGCAGGAAAGGGATTAACTAGACAATTGCCTTTCTGCAGAGCAGAAACAAACTTCCCCATTAATTGCTACCAGCCCCTTCCTGCTCCAGTAGGTTACTCTGGCTTCTTTCACTGCTCAGCTTTTGCCACCAGGGAAGACAGTACCTATGGGCATAGGAGGCCCATCCCTATTAACTCTTTCTGTGTTCACCCTTCTGCACTGCAGCTCGCTGCAACACTAACCTCTTAAATATGAAAAAACAAGATTTACCAAGAAGATTTAATCATACAAAATCTATTATTACCATTATGCACAGTGTGTTGTTATTATTGCTGTAAAACAGCATAAACTTAGGTGCAGCCCCAGCCTAACAGACTTTGTGTTTTATCATGCCTGTTCCAAGAAGAAAAATAATTTGTCTGATCTTTGGCTTAATTTTCTCCATCCTCACTTGGATTGCAGTTACAGGAATTACCATCCCGGAGCAGACCAGCGTTAGCTAAAGTATATTACTCTCCCTCCAGCTACAGTCTGGGCATGATGCTTCTCAGGACAGCGAGGCTGCATGCCCGCAGTAATGCATACTTTCTACCTTTTTGCTTGTTGACTACTTACAGACAGAGCCCTGTGCTTTACCTACGTGCCAAAACAGAATAGTCTTGTAGATCAGATTAATACTACATTACTGCTGCTGAAGGGATGGCATTTGGGCACAGAGCCCTTTTGTCTTGATCCATGTTAATCAAACCAACCATGCACTCGTCTCCATTCAATGTTGGGGGAGGGGCACCATCCAGTCTAATCTCATTTCCTTTCTTGATTTTGCTCTGTATTCACTTTGGTATGGCTGAGTATGTCTGCAACTGATATTATTATTGACATCTTTTCCCTTGCTATCACTTCCTGCAAAACCACTGGTTACTCAGGCTGGTATCTAGAGTATTTAAATATTTACCTTTTCTGTACCCTCTCATGTGTCCTTCATATGCACTTGTAGGTTTTTGCAAATCCTAAGACCTCTTCCTGTGTAGATGTGTAAAAATGTTAGCTCTCCCCTTCACTGTACTAGTGAAATTTGCTCCTTTGTGGATATAGGGATTTCCTGCTTTTTCTGGATTCTCACTATCACTCTGAGCAGACTTTTGCCTGCAGTGTCACTCTTCTGCTACAATACTACACATTTAAATATTTCCTGTCACACCTTCAGAGATTTGCTTAACCTTTTTCATTCTTCACTGCAGTCTTTTTTTACTAACATTTATGTCCCTTCCTCAGTCCGAAGCAGACCTCATCCCTCGCTTTCATACAGCTCTGTACATCTTCTATGTTCGTTCATTGCCTGGGGAATGATCCAAATAATGACATAAATGATGTGATCACGATTACATATTTAGGGAAACATACCTGGCTTCATTGTTTCATGCAACTTTCCTTCTCTCAAAAACACGCAACTCACTGAGGCTGCCAGTGTGCCATTCCCTTCCTACTGAACCCATTATGTGGAACTGCAACAAGAAGCAGGAACAAACAAAAACCCACAGAAAGGTCCTTGCTGAAACTCATCCAACATGAGTTGGACATGGCAAAGTATGAACTTTTTGCATGAAATGCTAATAATAGGTTCAGTAAAGAACACAAAATCTTGATTGTCTCCTAAAAGTGTTTGCATGTGTTGCCTGAAATGTGCACACTGAACCTGATACCTCAGCGGGAGAAAAATATCCTATTTGGGCATATTATCAATTATACAGTGTTGCAAAAATTAATATATATTTCTTGTCACACTATCTTTTGTTACATAACTGTTCCCTCTATTTTTAAACCATTAAGAAAATATTTGCTTATGACATTAAAAGAATGAATTAATTACTGAAAATATGAACGTCTGCATGTCTGATTCAGCTTTAGCTCTGCTGTAATTTCTTCCTCTAAAAGTGAGGTCTACATAAATAGCTATTTTTTTTTTCCTTTGTCTACTTTTCCTATAGAAACATTTAATATTTTTAGCTCTTGCTTGTGACAACACGATCTTCTGAATGCTCCATTTTCTATGCACAAAATTGATTTTCTACATTTATGCTAGCGTTAAGCATATGCTCTTGTGCAGACAGGAGTCTAAACCAATAAAATTTAAAAATAATTCTTGAGTTGAGTTTCTGTATCACAACAACTTTTCTAGTTTAGGGAACATTATTAGTGGAATACAAAACCATGAACAATCGGGAAAATGTTTTTTTCCCCCTTTACAGAACCACAAATATACTAATCAAAGAACGCTAATAATTTGTTTCAATTGATAATTTTTCTGGAAAAATGGAATTGTTTCCAGGTCTTACTTACTTCTAAATACTGATATAATTATTTAATGAATATAGATCTTTGGCAGCTATGATTTCACTGATTTATTGATTTTACACAGTATTTATTTGCGAATAATAGTAATCAGAATACAGAACTGCAGCTTTTTTTTTTACAAGGGCCTTCAGTTCCAGATACAGCTACAAATCCTTTCATTCTTTGCTCAGAGTTCAAGCACACAATGATGACATAGATGTGACAAAGGGCTGCCAATGGTCTCAAGAAGAGACATTATTTCTGTCCTGTCTTGAGGATCTTTTAGACCAATTTTTATTACTATAGGCAAAACTCTGCAATACCTTTTGTTTATGGAACAGAATATCCTAATGTTGAATTCTGCATGCATGTATGTAGTCTTCAGATATATATGCAACTGCAGAGAAGCCAGTATCTTCTCAATACTCTGTCCTGTCTACTCAGATGCCATATGATGTGAGAGGTTGTTGGTTTTTTTGTTTAGTTTTTCTTGGATCCCAAAAAGTCCCTGTGGTCAGGTCTCTGTAACCTTCAGGCTTGATCAAGACCACCAAATGAATGCTTTCTACTGAAGGAAAGTCTGCAGCAGAAGTCAATTGCCTGGCCTTTATTTCTATGTTCTCAAAAGAGAAAACATATCTGTACGTTAAAAGAAAAGACTGTGTGAGCTGTAAGTGAACTTCTGTTAAAGCATTTGATACCCTAAGTCATGAGCCTTTTCTGTTGACATTATTTCATATTAGCTTGTATAAGGAAATTATCACATGAACAACAAATCAGTGGAAAGCAAAATGTGGCAAACTTTCTAACTGGTATGAAACAGTTTAAAGTCTGTTTTTCATTTTCAGCTTTATTAATGGATCAGTAGAGAAGCCAAAGAGAAACCCATTAAATGCAATAGAGAAAAGTGTGTGAATGTTGTTGAGGACATATATAGAGGAAAAAAATAGTCAAAATTGAAAGTCTTCCTTGAACAACAGTTGATTATTGGGCTATTTAAAGAGCTTGCTAAAATGAAGTCAAGAAGAATTTTTATTTTCTGGATCAGATTCAGGAAAAGCTGTTGAGCTAAGCCTTTGTATTTTTTTCTTTTTGCCTTCCTCTGAAGTACAGGTGTGGCCTGTCAGTTCCTAAGAATTTTCTCT
Source organism: Tetrao urogallus (assembly GCF_951394365.1). Lineage (NCBI taxonomy): Eukaryota > Metazoa > Chordata > Aves > Galliformes > Phasianidae > Tetrao > Tetrao urogallus. The sequence continues at coordinate 40,054,605 of NC_136815.1, read as the reverse complement.
ACCAAATTCACTCTATTTGCAAGATCCTGGGACAACAGCAAATGCTATAGAAAATTATTTTAATTTTCACAATTGAAGTTTGCTAGAGGGCAATGAAGTTATTTTATTTCCTGTAGAGTAAGGGGAACTGGACATGGTATAAGCATTCAAGACCTATTTGGATGCCTACCTGTGTGACCTACTATAGCGAACCTGCTTTAGCTGAGGGTTGAACAATGATCTTCAGAGGTCCCTTCCAACCCCCACCATTCTGTGATTCCAAGGACTTTCCTAAATGAAACAGTTTGGACTACAGAGAGCAGAATTATGCCCCTTAAGATGCTCATAATTCTTGTGTTTTCATTTCCAATCCAAGTGTTATCAGTAAGAAGGTCTGTTTGCACTGGGTTAAAATGAAAGTGAGAATTTTACTGAAGGGAGCCTTTCCAGCAGTAATTAATCTAATACATTGATTCTACATTTTGGCAAACTTTGTGGCCTGTCACCATTTCCTGAGTATCTAAGCCATGAGATTCAAAATGAAATAGTAGTCTTTTGTTCTAATCAAGTCTTATGGAGACTGGTGCATGACCAGTAGGCAGCCATTATATTTCTCATTCCAGATGTGAGAGAGCTCAGAAAACCCCAGAAAATGAGCTTGTGTTTCCACAACCCTGGAAAATCAATGTGTCACAGATGTTACCTTGGACATTTGCAGATCAGAGAGGGGTTTGTTAAACCTGGGCAAATCTTACAAATATTCAGTAGGATGAAAATGTTCTTTTTTTTTTTTTTTTTTTTTTTGTAATGGCAAACCTATCCACTCTAGATACTGCTGAAATTTCTCCATGTAGGTTCCACAGACTATTGTTTAATTTCATACTTTTACATTGGATGTTGAAATGCGATGGCTGCTTTTTTCTTCATTACAGAGCAGATTCTCAGCACAGTCTCTGCTGAGGTACCAAAATCAATCAGCCTAGACCAGAAAGTCAGTAAGATGTATAAATTCAGTGTTACACTCAGAGCTAACTAAAGGGAATGGGGGCAGGCAGCAACTTAAAGACATCTAAACCAAGATGATTGCTTAAAATATGTTCTTGTTAGATGTTTGTATAGTAAGAAAAGTTTGGGGATCTTATAAAAAATAATTTAAAATGCCTAGAGGAAATTTAAAATTGTAATGAATAAACCATACTGTTTGTATACTAGTATTTTGACAGGACTGATCTTCTAAGGAAATAATAAAAGAGCTTGATATAATGATTTGAAATTATTAATGTTATGTGTTGAAAAGTGCTGCTGTTGTAAAGAAGTACTGTTTTTTTTTTTTTTTTTTTAAATTTATTTTCTTAGGTAACAGTAAATTCTGCTTGGATTTTTCTCACCATTCAGTTTTTTTTTCCCCTCAGAACTTCAACAGATCTTTTCAAGCCTACGTGAAGGGTGAGATTACGATGTCCTTACTCATAGTGACTAATTCACAGTTTGCTACTTTCAAATTCTAGCCTACGGAATCAGAGTCTACACCCTGAGGTGTGTGTAGAAGGGAATTCTATTCAGCACGAATTAGCAGTTTCCAAAGTGATTGGAGCTTTACAGTGCATATGCCTACTTGGGTTATCGAAATTTGTTAGCTCTGAACACTTATCATTCCAACAGTAGTAAAGAATACTAACAACATATAGCAAGGCACAATTACTACTCAGTTCTTCAAAGTAAGCTGTGAGGCACCATGCCAAAGATCAAGGAAGAATGGGTTTTCTGAGTGTGAATTACTGCACCATAAGTCATTCTCTGGTATACAATCAGAACTTCCAATATCATTAGGGAAATCAGCTTTGAAATATTTCTAAATCAAACGCTGATTTGATCATAAAGTATGGTAGATTGAGGTTCCTCCCCCCTTTCAGTTTATAGTAAAAATATAGGAGAAATTAGCTTTACTGCCAGTACAGCATGATCCTTTTGTGTCTGGACTTGCATGGTTTAGCAGAAGTTGAATTTAGGTGACAGCTTCATGCTGTAGGTGCTGCTGGAGGACAGAAAATTTTGAAGTTAAACCTAAATTCGAATTTAACATACAAATGCTATAGGCACTCAGGCTTATGCATAAACAAAAACATGTCAGTGAATAGCTGTCATAGAAGTTTTATAATTTAGTCAGTGCAATAACAGCTGTCCTGTCTTTAGAGGGTCTTTTGGTCTTATGCTCAAAAGTTTTGAAGCCCTCTTCACACTTCAATTCTATGGCTTTTATCAATGGAAAAACAAGCTCGTGGTACCAAAGTTGTACCTACAGTCATAAGAGAGAATCTTCTTGTTGCTCCAGTGAAGCAAATTCAGATTGTATTACCCTATATGTTGCCAGATGGAATTTCAGAGGGAAAGTTAGCAGTGATGCCTCACCTCAACAGATAAAACCTCCATCTACTACAGATTATGTCCAAACTGCCTATTTTTTAAGTGTTTGCACATAAAGGAAAGATTTTTATAAGCCTAATTTCAGCATAGAAGCAGTTTCTCACAAAATTAGTCACTGGTACTTTGAGCTTATGATTTTCAGTATTTGAGTACTAACAGTACTGAACCGGGGGCAACATAATGTTCTGTCACTGTTTTGCTTCTTTGTTAACTGTAGCCTTTGTCTTTAGCCTTTCTATTCTGGAGATCAACTTTAAAGTATATTAAAGTACTCCCCTTTTAAAGCAAGGTTCTCATAGAATCGTTGCAATTGGAAAAGTCTCTAAGATCATTTAGTCCAGCCATCAATCCATCATCACTGTGCCAACTAAATTATGTCCCTCAATGAAACATCTACACGTTTCCTGAACAGCTCCAGGGATGGTAACTCCACCACCTCTCTGGGCAGCTTGTTCCAATGCCTCAGCACTCTTTCTGAAGGGAAATTTTTTCTAATGACCAACTTGAATCTCCCCTGGCACAATTTAAGGCCATTACCTCTTGTCCTATCACTGTTATGTCGGAGAAAAGACCAACCTCCACCTAGCTACAAGTTCCTTTCGGGTAGCTGTGGAGAGTGACCCTCCTATTCTCCAGACAGAACAATCCCAGTACCCTCAGCCACTCCTCATAAGATTTGTGCTCCAGAGCCTTCCCCAGCTTTGTTGCCCTTCTCTGCAAAGGCTCCAGGGCCTCAATGTCTTTCTTGTAGGGAGGGACCCAAAACTGAACACAGAATGTGGCCTCACCAGTGCTGAGTGCGGAACTGAGTACACTTCCCTGCTCCTGTTGGCTGCATTATTTCTGATACAAGCCCAGATGCCATTGGCCTTGACCACTTGGGCACACTGCTGGCTCGTGTTCAGCTAGCTGTCAGACAGCACATGCAGGTCCTTTTCAACTGTACAGATTTCCAGTCACTCTGCCCTGTGCCTGTAGCATTGTGTGGGGTTTTTGTACAGAACCTGACACTTGGTGTTGCTGTACCTCATACTATCCAGTTCAGCCCATTGATCCAGCCTATCCAGATCCCTCTAGAGAGCCTTCCAACTCTCAAGCAGACCAAGACTTCCTTCCAGCTTGTTGTCATCTGCAAACTTACTGAGAGTACCCTAAATCCCCTCAAAATGTTCTTAAAAATTATATCAAAGAGGATGGGCCCCAAACTCTGGGGAACACCACTTGTGACATGTCACCATCTGGATTTAACTCCATTCACCACTATGATTCTTGCAGAGTTGATATAAAGACACCAATTTCTCCCAAAATGATTCCTTCATTTAGTGGATCATGCTAGCAAGATTTTGCCTGCATTTCTTTGTGTTAATATTTTCTCACTAAAGCGTTCAGCAAGGGATCTCTCCTCCTACAACACAATTGGCAGCAGAACAATCACAGTACTTAAAACGCAATATACAGCATCACAGATAAAAACTTGCTAATTATGAGTCTCATATGTCCTTGCCCATTTGAATGATGTGGGCTGGAGTGTTGAAGACTCGTGGAGCAAAGGGTCAGTTTTCAGAACTGAGGTACCTTGAATTTAAACTCTTGCACGTGGAGAGTAAATGGGTACATGAAGCAATATTTTTTATTGTCTCATTCACCTTCCAATTATCTTCTTCCAGTGTTTGAGAGACTGGCAGAAACATTTCTCTTCCCCTCCTTTTCAAAGGGGTTGTGTTTGCCAGAAAAAACAGCATTTGACATTTTACCAATGTAATGGAGGGAGAAAATGGCAAAATTAAAACAAGGCTAGGTTCACTCAGAGGCTATACTGATACTTGAGGGCAAAGAAAAATCTTATTCCACAGGAACTTGAAGTACGTAAAACAATAAGCCTGAGGTCCCTAACAAAGGCTTCTGGCACTGACAGAGTGTAAATAATAAAGATTAATAAATGTGATTAATTAAATCAAACCAGATTTTGCTAGAGGATACTATGAATTGTTCAGAAACTTTCTGTTATTTCCCACTTACAAAGTTTTATTGTAGACAATGAAGCAGCTGAAATATTTCAATAACTGAAATATGAATATAGGGAAGAAGAAGGATATTCTACTAATTAAGGCATATTTTTGGAACCATGAAGCATTTAGACCTATTCAGCTGTTAGCGATAAGAAAGCCATTCTAAACTGTGTTAGTGATTTAGATCACTAAATCAGTTTTCTTGTGAAAATTGCTGCTTATAGCACTGTTCACAATACTGAGAGAAGATCTGGGTTTTCTTGTCTCCACAGACTGATTCTTCCTTATAGCTGCTATTATTATTCACAAAATGATTAAGAGTATGTATACAATGTATTTGTTGAAAGCGTAAAAGGAGATAACTTTATGTAATATCTGTTCTTTCTTCATTTGTGAGGAAGAGGTAAGTGAACTAGCACAGCAGACTGTGTCCATTATTATGTATCAGTCAGGGACACTTGGAAGGTAAGTGATGCCCTGGAGGACCAGAGGAGGAAAAATATAAAGTCTGTCTTTAAGTACAGAGAGAAAGAAATATTAAATATATTAATTATTTTATATAATATTTATAATATTATATAATATTATAAATAATAATAATAATATATTATATTACGTTATATTATTATATATAATATATGTATAATATATTATATATTATTATATATAATTATTATATTATATTATAATATATAAAATAATAATATTATAATAATAATATAATATATAATATTTATAATATTAAATTGAAATATTAAATATCCAGCTGGCCTAATATCAATACTGGGAAAGATACAGAAACAATTTACTATGTGGTCAGTTTATAGTACTTAAGGACGATAAGAAAAAGCCAATATGGATTTATCAGGAGAAAGAATGCCAAGTCATTCTAATTACTTTATTTGACAAGGTAACTAGCTTTATGAATACAAGGATATGGTAGATATGATATACACTAATCCTGCATTTTAGCCCATCCTTACACAACATTCTATAAGCAAATTAAAGAAAAACATCTTAAATGAAAGTTAAAGAAAGTGGCTGAAAATTAGTGTTCAGGAACAGGTGTGAATGGTTCACTATTAGAATGAGTTGTTGGTAAATCCATTTTGGTCATCGTCCTGGAAGACTGTACAGACTCTTGCTACAAAATCTAACTTGCCCTGAGAATGTGAAATATCGCAAGCACTTTTTGAAGCACAACTTGATTTAGAAATGATTGTGAATAATTGGAAGAATGATCTGAAGCCACTGAAATGAGATTCAATAAAGATTAGTGTGAAGTATTGCTTCTCAGGAGGGGCAATTGTACACACATGTAGAGGGAGCAACTGGCCAGACAGTGGTGCAACAGAGAAGGAGTCGAGGGTGATAGGGGAGAACCAAGTATGACTCAAAAACATAATGTCTTTTTTGGAACAGTAACACTATCCTGTGGTGAAATAAAAGAAAACAGCATGTGTCAGACAGAGATAGGAATTCCACCCTACTTGGCACTCTGAGCTTTTAGCTCTGGAACTTGACCCGATTTTGGGCACCACGTTTTCAGAAAGATGTAGACAAATTGGCGAGTGTCCAGAAGAGAGCAACAGGAATGATAAGCGGTTTAGAAAACATGACCTATGAGGAAAGATTGAAGGAATTGGGTTTGTTTAGTCTACAGCAGAAGAGCCTGAGAGGGACATGATAACAGTCTTCAAGTATGTAGAAGGTTGTTGTAAAGAGGACAGTGATCAATTATACTCCAAGTCCACTGACAAAGCACAGAAAAAAAATGATTGCTTTAATTTGAAGTAAGGAAGGTTTAGGTTAGATATTGAGGGAAAAAAGAAAAACACCCAAACCATAAAAGAACAAAAACCTTTTTCCACTCTGAGGATAACTAAGCACTTACACAGTCTTTGAGAACTTTAAAATAATTGAGGAATAACACAAATACGGGCCGGAGAAAACATGGGTATTTTCAAAGCAGAGGGATGGACTAGGTAAATTACTGAAACTCCTCGCTCTGTATTTCTGATTTCTATGAAGTATGCATTACTGCTGTCTTTAATTTGCTCTGAAAATTCTACCTCACCCTGAGCTTTAACAATGCTTTAACAATGCCAGAATTAATGAGATTCCTAATTCATGCTAGGGTCATTTATTTTCGTTTCTGAATATGACTTCTGTTTTTATTTTTTAGAGAGAATACAATAGTTTAAAAGAGTCGTAGATAATTAAAAAAAAAAAAATCCACGTGGCTGTGTGTGTAGTAACACATTACTACTACTCCTATCAAAAGTTTTTATAAAGTTAAGTAACTGAGGCATTTAAAGTCTTAAGTTTATCTGTTGAAACACAAAGTGCATTAATAACCTAGGGATTGGCTTTATTTCACATGTAGCATGAACTTATTGTTCTGTTTCTGATATACATGTAACTACAGAATTGTCCTCATGGAGTACTAAATATGATAATATCATTATTGTCTTTTGATCTTCCCTGCACCTTAGGAAGGAATATTCCAGAGAAGGTGTTACCCTAGACAGATGGAAAGCATATTGCAGAGGTAGGTAGAAAAAAAAGGAAAGGTATTGAATAGGTAGATACATATTCCTTTCTGGTGTTTTTCCTTTGAAAGTGCTAATTTGCACTACAGAGATGGCAGGACAGGTGAGAGAAAATTACGTCTGAAACCACCACAATCAGATCTCCCAGGGCTAAGCTGTCAATAGCTCTTGGCTAAGTTCTTGCCATAGGTTCAAGTGGTATAAAAGCAAGGTGCTTCCCATTTATTGCTATTTTAACACCATTCAGTACTGTTTGTTATGATTTATGTTACTAAGCTTAATTTTAACCCAGGTTAGTTAGTGAAAATTAAAATTCTTGTATGATAATACCTACAGCTGTGACTCTATGTGGGTCACAGAATCCAGCACCCTGTTTCTGCTAAGTATCAGGTCACATCTTGTATAAAATGTTTAGAAAAATATCTCAACAATGTATAGGGGTCATAGGAAGGAAAAGATTTTCTTTTCAGTTGAGAGGTGTCTGAAATTGCTTGCTATCAGAAATACACCTATATCTGTGATTGTATGTATGTGATGGAATTACAATTAAAGTGGGTATAATTATAATAAAAAATGTTTGCTTCAATTTTCCATCTGATCATTTAAATAGACTATCATTTACCTTTTACATATTTTATCATCTTAAAATGCATTATCACCACTTCATCTCCCTCCCTATCATCACTCATCTCCAGGATTATAAAATCACCATTAGATACAGCATCCACATAGAGAGCATCACTAACAAAGGAGTCAGCAATGAGAAGCGGTCTCCAGGTTTCAGCCTTCCTCCTTTTAATGCCCATTAGTCTATCTATGAAAAATCAGCCATTTACACACACTCTCTGGGCGTAGTTACAATCAACCTATGGCAAAAGAGCAAAATAACACTGTATGCTTAATCATCCATAAACTGCACTCATTTTAAACTGCAAACTCCACAGAAACAGACTACTTTTACCTAATATATTATATGGTATTGCAAAGCTGCTAAATATTGCATTGCCAGAAAAGATGATTTTCAGTAATAGGTAAATCAACACATTTACTTACCATGATCCGGAAAGCAACTCTGTCATACTACACTGGTGAACTGAATAGGTGTCCTGGTGAACTTTCAGCTCTCACCTTTCTGACCCTGCTTGAAGCCTCTTGATAACTCACATACTTCAATTCCTTTCATGGTCAGTTCCTATCCTAAAGCCCACTTTCTCTACATGTCTTTATCCCTATTTTCCCTTGATAATGTCTCTAGTAAGTATTTAATTCTCCTGTAAAGTTTACTTCTTACCTCCACATAGACTGTCCCATAGCTAGATCTACTAGGCCTCATCACATGACATGGTAAAGGTCTATACATCAGAGTTACTGGTGATGTTTTCCTTTTACAATGCTGTTTAGGATGTTATAATCTCCTCCTATCCAAGAAATACCCAGAATGTCTTGAAGTACCTGAGATACTATGGATGCACTTATGATAACAAAGCATGGACAAGAACTGTTCTCTTGTACTTGTTGCACAGCATGTGATGCTACACTTCCTTCGTGCATAACGTTTCCAAGTTGATCTGAGGTACAATTATTGCTTTGTCTTCTTATCCAGGTATGTTCTTGTTTTTCATAGCATGAGAACAGCGGAATTGTGTTCCATGCACTGAAGCAAGGGTGTATTACAGATATGTGAAGGCACAAAGTCTATGGGGATAGTATTATAGGAAAGTACAGAGTCTAATCTGCTCTGATCTCACTTATGTTGTCTGCTGGGAGAGTTTCCTGCCTTGTATGCTCTCCCATCAGTCATTCCTGGGCATTATTACTGAAAACTACTGGTCAACACTGGCCAAAACTGTGCCATAAGGAGTATTAATAACTAAGCAAAATGGATGTTCATAGTCCCACAGTCAAGTTCACTCCCTGGCCCTGTTTTATTTAGAGTGTAGATATAGGCTTTCTTTGGACATGCTGTGCAAAGTGTTATCTGTTTTATTTTTGCTGTAATGCACTAAGGCAATGTGTAACATATCAGACGCTTTCATTTTTGAAGATATTTTCAGCTACAAGATTTCTTTTAATGACAATAATGACGATAATTAAGAACCAAGTGCCAAGAAGTAGCTCAAGTTTTGCATGTTATAGCTATTCTCTGAAACAAATGTCCTGTGCTAGGAAATAATAATGAAAGGGTGGCAGAGTTCATGGACAGTAACTCTCCCTTTGAGCTGGAGACCTCTCTCCAGACTTGTTTATTATAGTTTTGTACTGATTCAACTGCAGGTTTAGCAGCAAAATGAAAAGCTGTCTTGTTTAAAGGAAGATGTAACTCATTTTATGAACATGAACCGCAAACAGCTGCTTCCATATGTTGCTACTATCTGGATAAATTCTTCGTTAAATGGCATCTTTAAGATTAAACTCTGTGCTGAAAATAAACACAACAAAAGTGTGAGATGATTGAGGAGAACAGTGACCCACTCCAGGAGAAAATACATTTTGTTTCAGCTGATGATGAATCTGCATGACCCAGACAGCACGTTCTAATTTTGACTATCGTTGCATCCTGCACTATTTTGACATATAATATAAATGTCTGTGATAAGGGGTAAAAGGCACTTTGGCCCATCTGTGCTAGTTTTAAACCTGTTTGTCCTACTTTACTTTGGGATGATCTAGCCCTCTTTTTTTTTTTTTTTTTTTAAAGTGAATTTTTAACATAGTTTGGACCTACTTCTTTGTTCTGCAGTATCTCTATTAGAAAGCGTTTTAAGTGCAACCCTCTGTTAGCCAGATTGAAACACGGTTTGGAAAAGTGTCATTGTGCTCTCTTTGAAGTTGAAGAGAGACGCATCTGCCTTGAATGAGATCAGGATCAAATCACCTGAGCAAATGGCTAACTTCACATAGTCCCTTGGAAGTTAAGTATGGTTTGAAGCCTTCTGTAAAAGAGAAAGAGCTCTGGCTTCAGATTTAGTGATGAAGTATTTTCTCTTCGTAACAGTTAGAATGTGAATCTCCAGTGATGGCAGACCTTTCTCATGTTCCCATATTTACACTTAATCTTATGGATCTTTCTTCTCTATCAAATCTCTAGAAAAAAGTGGTATTTGCAAGCCCTGCTAGGAGCATGTCTTCTTCTGGAAATCTCCTAGTCACCTATGGTCACTTGCTCCTTGCTACACTTTCCAACTCTTGTCTCTGTGAGTTTCTATTTCTTGCTTCAAAGGGTTTTCATAACAGAGCCTAAGGAAGAATATACTTTGGCATTTAATGTGCTATCACTTACAGATTGTTAAATCTCCTTTACCTTCACATCTTTTGCACAGGGAAAATTGTTTTTCAAAAGAGCTGCTTGAAAATTAATTGAAAAAGGTGTGGGAAGGTGACTATGTGATTTTGGATGCTTGTCAAAAAAATGTACACGTGCCAGGTTAAATAAAAGATTTTTTTCAGATCCTTTCAAAAGAGAATTAAACTTGCTTTTACAGTACTGTTTTGCAATATTTTCTTGATATAAAGAACATTTTTTTCACTTTGGCAAGCATATCTATTTACTTTTTGTTGTCATGGTTGGAAGGGAAATCTTGAAAAGATGAGCCACCTACTGACAGTGTGGAGAGTCTGAAATAATAGCTCTCATGGGTCTGACCTCCCATCTCAGCATCAGACTGATTCCTACCGCTGAGCCCAATTCAGTGCAGTGATGGATGATTTGTGCAGGTACTTCCAACCCCTGCATTTCTACACATCTGGGATTTCAGAAATGATCACAGTCACAGTATGTCAATGGGTTACAGGAAACCTCGATGTGATTGTGCTTAAGGCACCGCTCTGCAGTGATTAAGTCTTACCCACAGTATTCACTTGTTTTTTCCAGCATGATCACAAGCAGCTTATTTATTACTGCAGAGGCAGTCATCTGCCATCTTCTGTTTTGCCAGATTTTTGTTCTTAATCATGTCAGTCCTTCTGCTTGTCATATCTCTGCAATCATATGCATGTCATTTACACTCATCCTTTGTGTGAATTGAAAACATACATTGCAGGCTTCTAAGTATTCAAGCAAAGTGAGCAAGGGAGAAACCAAATGTTAGTAACTACTGCTTTCTGTGTCTCATGCAAAAGACTTATCTTGATGTACAGTTCTGTGCTGGTTTAAACAGGGATGTGACATTTTAAAAAATCCACTTTGGGGGATGTTATTGAAAGAACTTAAATGCATGTTATGATTAACTTGCCAAAACTACTAGAAGTAAACACATCCTTAATGTAGACTACAGCGTCTTCACATAAAACTCTTTCCCACATCTCCTTCCCTCCCCTACACCTCCCAAGTTTCATCCTACCCTAAGGCAGTAAAATCCGTAGGGTGGGGGTTTCCTTAAACACATTGTATATGAGAGTATGTGACTTATCATCTCTGTGCCTCATTTACAGTGAGACTTAGCAGCTGCTTCGCAACCATGTGATACATTGAGCTTTGTATAATAGTTCACTTGAAGGTCTTTGCACAGTTCAGGCATGTCAGCTGAGTACCTTCAAGCAGTGCAGGGACTTGTAATTAGAGTGGCCCGAGGCTGCTCGCCTTTCTGAGGGGCTTTGTCTTCCCTAGGATCCCCGTGGCATCCTGTTTCCAGAGACACACCATCCAGAGCTCCAGCACGGGCTTGGCGGGCGGCGGGGGGGGATCCAAGGTATGCCAGGAACTGCAAACAGGTATGAGAGTTCAAGCCTAGACAAAGGTCTTGTTAGTCATCCGAACACAAAGCATGCAGCACCTTGCCCCTCTGCTGGATCCAGCAGCAGGTAAAGAGAGCACCGCCCTATGCTTTACCTCAGAGGAGTTATGCCCCGCTCCCTTTCCAAAATAAACAATCCACTATGTTTATCTGCAATGACTTTTGTCACTCTAAGCAAGTTGGCTGATACAGACTTTCTTGGGAGGATGTCAGATGAAGAAACTTCTCCAAGTCGTCCTTTTAAATGACTACATCACTTCTGCAGCACTCAGAGCACTTTATATCCTGCCTGCAGCTTCCCGTCCTTTTTTTGCCTGAGCATTTTTGGAAGGAGAGATTGAACAATTTAGAAGGGATAGGTCTGAATTTTTGCCTTTCAATTTCTGTCATGCCCAGAGGAAAAAAAAAAAACAACAAAAACAAAAACAGAGAAAAAAAAAAAAAGACAACAAAAGAGGGAGAGAATGAAAGAACATGAGATTTTTAGACAGAAGTGTGCCACTTTGGACGTTCCAGTTTGCCAAAGCACTTGAAAGCACAGAAGATTTTAGACAGCTGAACAACAAGGCATTTCTATTCCAGGTTATGAATAATCTGATTTCACCTCACAAAATGGTGATTTCTGATCTCTGGGTTGGGAGGAAATGTTTCTTGGAATATGGCACACTTCTCATCTGTCACTCTCCTACACTGATTCTGTAGAAAGCATAAATCACTGTATGAGAAACGACAGGCACACAGGCATTGAAGAGTTTCTGAAGAACTAAGAAACGTATCCCTTGTCATGGGGCCCTTCTGTCTTCTGGGAATAGCAGTGCTAAGGATATCACATACTCATACTCACTAAAGCATATAGCCTCAGTTGCTATATATATATCCGTCTGAATAAAAAAGAGTGACAGGCCACCCTCTGGCCCAAAGCCCGCTCCAGCTCAGCTGTTTACAGCCCCTATCTCTGGTGGGTTGTACTTCTGCTAGTAAATTAAATGCTTAGATTAAAGACAAGTGGACTGAGTGTACTGCTGCATCGCAAGGCTGGCCCTTGGCTCAGAGCAGTGCCAGAGATGGCCCAGAGGTCGTCATGGCCCTGAGACTGTTCCCAGTAGGCCAGCTGGGCTGGCCTCCCTCTTCTGCAGGAGTGTCTCCTGCCAGCTGGCCTCAGAGCTGCAGACCAGTCCAAGGCATGCTTCTCCACTGGCCTAGCTGGAGTTTGCACCCCTATGATGCCAAGAGCAGACCTGTTTTTCCTCTAGGCCCTAAAGTGTCCCTGTAGGCCCCAGAATACTATTATCATGACACTCTTAATTCAGTTCAAAGCAACTGAAATATTTGAGGGCTGTGTGGCAACTTGCTCTTTTTGCCAGTTGCCTTTGCAGTGGCCTCTTGCTGCTTTCATTGTTCCTCCTGACCTTATCTCTGCTACCACTGTCCTGTCTCTGATACAGCTTCCAGCAAGCCCAGCAGCAGTATTTTGCTTATTGGTAAAGTCGGTGCCGAAGGGACATAATTTCAGGCCCCTTTCTCTTCTCAGAAACTCATATTTTGTGGACTGGAAGTGCGGCTGCATGCAGAAGGGCTCCCTTCATGTTTCCTTCCTCCAGAGACGGACTTATGGGCAGTACAAATCTGAGACAAAGCTTACATTGTTTTCTGCTGCTACACATATTTGCCATTCAGAATAACAGCTAAGCTTGCTTCTACTCTAAAGCTCTTTGAAGACAAAGGTAAATTTCTTGCTACCATAAAGCTGGACAATTCAGTGTTAATTCTGTGTTTTTGTCATGATAGTTTAGGTGGACACAGGAAAGATCCACTGAGCTGCCATAACTGTTCTTTCTACCTCTAGAAAAAGCAGACTAAAAACAGCACAAACCACAGGACTCTTTAACCAGATCTAGAGTTTAGATACTGTAATTCACTGATGCTAATGTTATTATTTATAACTGCCAATGATAGTAATGCTGAATAGATTTTGGCCTGGTAGATCCTTTGTATGTTTAGGTACAGAGAAGTCTGATAAAGAGATTTCCCCATTTGTCCCTCTGGGTTTGTAACTAAAATTTGACCTCAGGCTTTGCATTCTCTCTGGTATTTTGAAATCAGTATCTCATTTTAGTAACCTGAATGTTCTAGAGCTTACCTAATTACCTATGACATAAGAATATTGTCACTTGGCCAGTTTTTCTTTTAGAGATAATGTTTTTGGAAATTCTACATATGCATCACTGAATTGCCTCATGTTTTTCAGGGCTCTTGGAAATGAGCACTGTATTAAATTCATCACAGAGTTAAACTTGTAAGTTCCCAGGCACAGGGCTCATCCTGCAAGATTGCATCCAGCTCATGTTGTTTTAACACTGAACATGTCTGTAATTTGGCTGGTGTCAGTGACAAAATCCCATTGATTTAAAGGAAAGTAGGATGGGGCCCAAAATGCTAATTCTGTTGACTTTTGTAATGGGCTTCAGTTTAACCCTACAGCACTGAAGACTGTTTCGTTTCCTATGGCCCAATTTTATCTGTTCATCTCAATACTCCAAGTTTACATGACTCCCTTTTTCATCCCATCAACAAAGAATTACGCTGAATTACGGCTTTGTTACTAAAGGGGAATTGTGTGTTTGAGGTATATTTTTCACAAGGCATTTTGGCCAAGTGGATGAGGTATTAATATGAGAAACTATAAACAAATCTTGGTTTTCTAAACTGCAGATAGAGTGATTGGCTTAATTTGTTTCTGTACACTGCCATCTTGAAAACTAAACTGAAGCATCCAAATTAAACAGGAGATGTAAATATTAGCCAGATGTTCCCTGGTGTCAGAACTCTTTTTATTCCTTTATTTCTATTAAATGGGTACATTTTTTTACATCTAACATAATGACCTATGTTTTAGGTTTTGGTCCTGGCCTAATGGCTTTTTATCATATGATTATGATATCATCCAATCATGTAAGCGTCATGAGATGCCCTTCAGCTTTGCTGAAGCACATGAGTGTCAAACTGCTTAGTTTAGGCTGGACCATTTGTCTGACTGTCTTAATGTGGGGAGTGAATGTGCTGTTAATTTAGGAAATGCCAACTGAGGCTGAGGCTTTAGCAAGCCAAGCAAAACAGAACACTGACCACAGATTGAAACATTACAGAGTTCCTTAATGGTTCTGTCAAAAAGAAATATAACGCTTTTTTTCCTCCCCCTCCAGAAGTTGCAATAATCTTCTGGTGCAAGTAGCAATCAGTAGGGTTTAGCACTGGTAAACATGGATAGAAAAGAGAAGCACTTGACTTTGGATTTGGTTGATGCTTTTTCCTGAAAGCATGTTTGAGTTCGATAATAGCGAAGTTTTTTGTTTTATTCTTCACTGTTAATGTAACCTGAAAATTACTGCAGCTACAGGTAAGTCAAAATTTAGCAGATATAGAAGATCTTTCATCATCCTTTCAAGATGTTCAAAATTGTAACACTCACCTGATGGATTTGATGCAAATGAACAAATGAAATTGACATCTCTATTTTTTTTCTGTTGTCTCAATGGCCTTGTTCAGAAATATGGTCTTAAATTTCCCTCAGTGTATGTCTGGAATTGTGAGATATTAAGAACGCTTGAAAAGTGTTGAATCTCCTGCTAAGCACTGACAGACAGTTAAGCACTGCTAAAAAAAAACCTGGATATGGCCCTAGATCTTCAACAGTTATAGATTCTGCTGAAAGGGTTTGCAGCAGCAATCTTAACTGCAAGATCCTTTTGTGAGCTGAACATCTGCTAAGACCCTTGTCCTATCTTTTGTATTATTATTTTATTTTATTTTATTTTATTTTATTTTATTTTATTTTATTTTATTTGTACCGATCTCTTTTTAACATTGCTGATCTTGGTTGGAACAATAAATAGTTTTATGGAGGCTGCTTAGCATCCTAAGCACTTTGGAGGGTGAAAGAGAGAAGGCTTAATAAATAAAATTGTTGTTATTATTCTTTATCTGTTCAGAGCTTTGTTCGAGGAGAGAGGACTGCCTGTGAACTCTCTTCTGCAGAAATTCTCATCACTTAGTCCATTTAAAAATAGACTGGACAAAGCACTAGGGAACACAGCAAAGGGCAATCTGCACTGTTAGTGACGGGGTCTAGATGACTTTCCCATATCTACGTTTTTTACTGTAGAAAGGTAGTATGTTACCAGTGTCCTTTAAGGCAACAGACTCAAACGGATTAATCTCAAATGCATATCTGTCCTGGGATTTCCGCCACATTCAAGCAACTGCAGTGAAAATTTCAGCTGTAAGTGACTGAGTAAGAATATTGCTATTTTTGCTGTTGAATTTCAAGATATCCTTCACAGTAAGCAGCATCAGTGTTTGAAAGTAAGGCTCTGAGGACCATTCCAGCTCATGGGAAAGCACTTTACAAATCATCTTTGTGAAAATAATAGAAACTTTCTCTTTTCCCACTCTCTGACAAAAGGTGTGAATTGCCTCCAGTGACATTGTTTCCATCAGTCTTGCTGCCATGTGAAGTATCCAGTCCTGTAAGACAAAGAAGGTGGAAGCCTCTTTCGCTCTCCAAAGACTCTCATCACATTGCAGTACCAGCTTTATTTCAGTTTATTACTTTATTGTCTGCAGAATGTGAAAGAGATCAAGCAGTGTTTCTTGCAAAGCAAAAGTTGTATCCATTCAAACAAGTGCACAGTAATGAACAGATCAAAATCTAGAGAGGCCTTGTATTTCAGCTACTAAAGCTACTTTCATATTCTGTGAAGCATGCTTTATTGCAGTTAAAATAAGCAGAGGGAGCCTCTAAAATCTTCATGTATGTTTATTCTCATATATAAGGCAAAAGGCTCCCAGTACATTTTGCGAAGTCCATAATAGAGCTGATTGCAAATACAGTTGTTATAAATCCATAATGATGAATTAAATGTTCGTAACATGCAGTTAATAATTTCCAAAGATGCAAGACGAAAGGCACAAAAGTGGAATTCATGAGATGTGCAGAAAATACAGATGAATAATTAATCACCTCTCACCACCTCCCTCTTTTCATTCTTATAATCTTTTTTTCCCATTAATGTGATACTTCAATAGCTTCATAGACTGGGCCCATCTCTTTATATCCCCAGAAGGATATTTACTTTGTTAATGAGGACTGTTTAGTAGGAGATACCATATCTTCAGTAGGATGAGCACTGTCATTCATTGGCTGACCATACTTAATTTGTGTTTAATTTTTGTTCATGGTTTCTACGGTTTTTTGAGATACCATGATGATGTTGAATCTTCTAGACATGCAGTCCCCAGCAGTCAAAAATATAGCCTCCAGTTAAAATGCATTTCACCCTGGTCTTGTTAAAAACGTATACATGCAGGAGAGGAAATGACTTCATTCTGCATGTAGAAACAGCATATTTGCTTTTTATTCCATGTTTTTTATTGTCTATCCAATACAATTCTTTTTCTCAAATATTTTATGATTCTTTAGTCATTCAGAAATACTTCAATAATTTCTTTATAATTAAAATGTGCTGAGAATTCCCTTTGACATCTTCTCCAGTCTATTATTATTTCTGCAATGGTAATTTAAAAAATGATAGCACTACTATTATCCTAGGCTTGCAATCACCATGGCTTCATACTGAAGTTTCTCTTAAATGAACTCTCTTAAGTGAATTCTTAAGTGAATTCTGCTGATAGAACTGCTGCTATCACCAAAACCCTGTGATAACAGAAGCTCTGCTACAATATCATGCTAAAATGATGCTAAAGCATCTACAACTTGAAAATAAACAACTGGTTAGGAAAGCAAAACAAAACACAACAAACAAACAATGACCACAAACACATGTGGAATAAAGGTCCAGCAAGAAAAATTGCTTAGATATGAAATGAACTTACTTTCCTAACAATGATATAACACTTGTGCACTTGTGCTAGGGTGGCCTCACAACTACCCAGAGTAGAAGATGTAAAGCAGTCTCACACATCTAGGAGTGCACTGAAGCAGAACTGAGTACTATATGGCATATTTTCTGAACTTATCCAAGACAGCAGTTCAATGTATCCAGCTGAAAAAGGTCCTAACAACTTCAACTGAGATTTTTGTATTCTCCTGGCAGCAACTTTCCCATGTACTGAGTGATTCTAGGGATGAATGCTGCAAAGGAGACAAAGGCCATGAGGAGGACTGTGAACTCTTAACTTCATCTTCCAGTTTCAAAATGCTGGACAAATGGTATGAATTACTACTGGTTTTATTCTAGCTATGAGCTGTACTGCTGTTCACCATTACTGCTTCAAGTTACAGCTTGCAGACAGGATTTCTAAGAGGTTTCTAACTATTTTAGGGGCATTTTTCTGGAATGGTCTTAAAAAAAAAAAAAAAGAAAAGAAAAAAAAAGTGGGTAGAAAATACTATAACATTCTGAAGACTTTTTCGTGTTTAGAGTCTAAGATTTTAAAAGTGAAAGCTCAGAAGTAGGTGATTTATTGGTATTCCTAAGGGTGTGTGTGATTTCAGTTTGTTGATCATTTGTTTTGTACCATATTTATACTCACCAGGAAGGAATTCCCATTTATTTTTCTCCCTTAATGCATAAATTGGCCTCTAATTTGTTTATTTGCATTCCTTTGAAGTGTTTAGAGACCGGTCATGGCTAGAGACAGGTGAATGGGTGCACTAATAACAGCTTCCAGGTGCTTGTGTGGCTTCTATTTCTCATACAGCATCAAATCCATGTGCTGATTCAGTGTCAAAACCACTTCCCTCTTCCCCCATATCACACTGGCAAAGAATTTTCAATTTTTACGTTCTTCTTTTCTCTGTAATGGATTTAACCCTTCAAATCACCTGCTGTGACAAGGACTATGGACAATAGCAGTGCCTTTGATTGACCTCCTCATTCCCTTGTCACATTAATCATTATGACATGCAGTCCCTCTCTGATGATCTTAAGTTTGCTATAGAATTATAAGAACTATTCAGGAAGGATCAAAATATAGAAAGGCCTTTTGTTTGGCTGCGCTTTCTGAAAGCACCTCATGTTTTATGACCGTAAAATCTGTGCAAGAAATTCCTGTCATTTGACTTATCTCTTTCAGAGCCTGCATCTCTGAAGAAAGCACAAAAACTTTTTAATAAAGGAGACTTAACTGTATTTGAAAAAAATATATATCTCTCTATACGTGAATCTCTACAAGTTAGTGAAGGCAGAATTCATGTATTCGTTTTGTTATATTTTGCATTGTGTGTCACTGATCACAATTGCCTAACATGGAGAGAAATTATGTTTTCCTAACATGGTTTCTACCTGGAACTGCAGTACCCAGTTCGCAGAGAGCTGCCAGTTCTTCCTAAGAAAAGCTGAGCTAGTATAATAATCTCACAGAGAGGGATACATTGGCTCAAAAAGTTTACACTTACATTTACCAAATTCAAAAGACCCCCTGTAATGTGGCCACAGAAAGATCCTCAGAGCTCCTAGATTCCATTTACTCACTACAGCCAGAGCGCTACACTTCCTCTGACTTAAGCCAATAATTACATCAAGGATATGTTTATCAGCAAGAATTAGTCAAGGCTTCTGTGAGTTTATGTCTCTGTAGCTACTAACTAACATTTAAAGAATTTTTGTGGTTGGTTGCCATTAGGATTTCACTGAAAAAACACAACAAAAACTTTAAAAAGCATGTACTAATGGGCACATGCATGCACATTAAGGCAAAACAGAAAAACTTGTTGCAAGAGAGAAGTGGAGAGCTTTAATTTATGATAACTAAAGGAATTTGAGATTACTACTGACAGGATTTCCTTCTTTAATAAGATCACAGTAGTATAAATAGAGGTGACATATTGCCTCAGTGAGAACTATAAAGTCCAGGTCTGTCCTAAGCAGTCATTTGCAGCAGTTGTTTGCAGATGGTGAAGTGTAGGAGTAAAGTAAGGAGCTGCAGACAAATCTTAATGTCTGCACAAGCTTCCAGGCCTGAAGGTTTAGGAAGTCTATTTTTAAACTTAGTTTCTTTGAAAAACTGGGTCCTGAGACTAATGCTTGTCATTATGGTAGAATAATCTATCTTCTTGCAGAAGTATTTGGGGATTATGTTTCACAGAGAAGTAGAGTTATCTGCCAGCGATTATTCTTCATGTTTGGGCTCTGTTTTCTCTCTCTTCCCAGTGAGGCCTACAGCTTTCTGTACTTCCTAGAGTATTAAAACCAATTACGCAAAAGTCTTCTCTCCTAGATTTCTGCAAACCGGCCTCTGTCCAATAAGACTTATTCCAGCAGCCTGCTCTGGGGTCTTCAGGTGCTGGCTTCCCTCAGAGCAGCAGATTCCTTGAAGAGGACAGTGCAGGAGCTGGTGTCTTTCTGCTGCTGCTGCTGAAATGTCTTCTCCTTAAGACTGGCCAAATGAAGAGCAAAACTCATTAAGAGGCTCAATAAATACAACCAACTTCAAGTGACAAAAACGGAAAAGCTCCTTGTGCAAGGATGCTCGACTGGTACCTCTCCCCCTGTTCCCCATGGGGCTTCTAGGGAAAGAAAATGAATCTTTTGTTCTAGTTTCATTATCCTCTCCTAGAGCTGAGTGGGGAGAAGTTGTGAGAGCATTTATTTGCCACATATATATGTGTGCAATTGCGTGCTGTGCTATCTGAGGGTTGTGTGCTTTCTGGAACAGGTGACAGTCCTCCAGACTCTCCAGACTGGAGAGGGAGAGAAGCTCTGTGAATTGCAAAAGACCTGTGTGTGCAGCATACAATCTACATGTTGGGTGTATATTAAAGCAAAGGCTAGTGCATGATCTGCCCGTTGGCTGTTGCACCCAGATAGATATTGGCCTGGGGAGTGCAAATACTTTCCATGAGATGGTGCATTCTTCAGAATCTGAGAAGCTCTCCAATATTCCTCACAGTCATGGTGACCTGTCTTCTGTGTTTATTTCTGAAAGGGAATTCCTGTATCCCATGATTTGTCTGTTATACCGGCTGATTGAGAAGAGTAGTTGATGTATAAGACAAGAAGGTGCACCAGTTGTTCCCTTACAGGAGAAATATGGAGAAAAGTACTTTATAACTATGACTATAAACCACTTCACAGGAGAATTTGAAACAGCTACGAGAAGTAACAAAATATAAATGAGAAAAGCAGATGGGTAACAAGTACTGTGGGTAGGTTGAAACTTTCAGAAGATGCATTTGATGAAGTCTCTCAACATAATCAGAAATAGACTGTTTCTTTAGATAGAGTTGCAAGAAGCAATAGGGCACAAAAGGCCAGATTGTGTTCCAGGAGCTGAGAATTGTCACAGCCCTGAAGTATGAGCTCTTCCATAGGTCACAGTCTGTTACCTGAGTCCTACCACCTGGCTGAACTTGGGCTTTTCATGCATCACACTACATCACAAATCCTTTTCATAAGAAACAGGAGTTCAAACATGCCCTGTTTAAAAATGATTCAGTGATCTCCTTCCTCTTTTACAGAATTTCCAGCAAAGGTGACTAGATTTAATGCTGGCTTTTCTTATCAGCCATGCCTCAGAAGAATAATTTAGCTTTGTTGACTGTCCTTCCCATCTTGAAAGTGTTGAAAATTTCTCTTTTGCAATACTCTCTCACACTTGATACACTAAGGCGTTCAGCAATGAAAGACAAGGCAGGGAGAAAAAAACTATATGTAGACATGGCCAACACTTGTGTATGGTAGAATCATTGTAGGTTTGCTCTACCCTTTATCTACTGGGAAATAAAACAAATGCTAAATGGATGCATGCTAAATTTTGAAACAGAGGTCAGACTCCTAATTTACAACTGTTCCAGATTAAAAAATGTGTTCAGGCAAAGAGTTTCCTTTGGATTCAAAGAGCCAGATAAGTTTTCTTGCTCTTTCTTTAAGCATTCTTAACATGTTCCTTCCAAAACTTTGAAAAAAAACAACCTTAAAATATATGAAAAATATCCCTCAAAATATCTTAAGAAGCCAAAGGAAGTGGAACTAGAAGTGCTATATAATCCTAGAATATAAATACTAAAATAAAGACTTAATAAATACGGAAAAAATGCAGAGAAAAAATATTCATTTTTCTTGGCTTTTCAAGATCTTGTTTTAACAGTGTGCTTAATCATCTGCCTACATTTAAGCATGTGATGTAAGTGAATGGATTTTAAATGAAATAGGAAGCAACAAACAGCAAACTGTGTTTTCAGTTAGGCATTGACAGCTAAAACAGTTACTGTTAGTCAAGGCAAGCAATGTAGCTTACTATTCTTGCTATAATGTGATCTGTTTATTCTTTATCATGATTCAATTCTGCAGAATTCCTTTACTTGCTTTCCTAAAACAACAGCTTACAAACATCTGCAGTCTAAATGTTTTGCTCTTTTCAAATGAAGTCTGAAAAATCAAAACAACTGCAATTTCGTACAGTGCTATACAAAACTTTAAGGTACTGTGACAAAACCTGCACTTTTGCAGTCAACTGTGGCCACATTAGGACCATTATCAGCTCTGGCAGTTACTGAAAACACTAAAACAAAATTTTGCACCCTTTGCTGTACTGATATGTTTACCAGGTCATGTTATTTCCTCTGCATGAATCCAGGTATTAGGGTGCTGTTATGTGGTTATGAAGGAGGAGAAGTACAAGAATAAAAACTGCCTCTTTCCCCTCTATCCCTCCTTTGCCCCATCACTCCTCCTCTGATCATTACTGAGCTTCTTTTAGACAGGGATGGAAAGCCAAATTTAGTTATCAGTTACACTGGTACGTATCTGAATAAAGCCACAGCCATAATGGGAGGAATTCCACTTTTATACTGCTATAGGAGACAGCAAGTTTTGGCAATGACCTTTATATAGCAATGTCCTGGAGAGTAAACAGCTTGATTTTATGCAAACAAATTACAAAATTGTGTATAGTGTAAGAAAATCCCTGCTTTTAAGCTGTCTTGCCCAGGAAAATGAATTAAGACATCCAGCTTGAGTATGTGTAATCCTCTTGAATTCTTTAAATTTACTACTTTATATTGCTGTATAAACTTGAGTTTCCTTGTGGAGATGTTATTCTCTCTAATTGTTTGCTTCTCAAGGATATGATTTTAAAAGATCATACTGTATCTAGTCATCCAAACCATCTGATGCAATTAAAAAAAAAAAAAAAGATCACTAAATATAGTTAACACAGCTTGGTTCTGTCTTCTTGTAACTCCCCTACAGGCAATGGAAAAGAAGCCCAGAAAACAATTTGTTTATTATAAGCAGGTCAGTCCTCCAGGGAATTCGTGGAATCACGCATTGGGAGTAGACAATCACGGCACTGAAATGGTGGGTAATTTTATTTGTTCCACTTGATGGTCACAGTGGCATCATGCTGGCCAATTACTCTTGAGTCAGCAGGTTTCAGAGGTTAAGACCCCCTTGTGGGTTGCAGCACTGCAGGCAAAGTATTCAGGCCAGATTGAAACCGTTTCAACAGCAGAGACGCCAGCCTTCTTCTCCCTTGGAGATCTCCTTTTTCAACTGTGTACGAGACACACATGTGATAAAATAGGCATGTCTCTAACATCGAGACGGCTTAATTATTGAGAGTGGAAAAAATGCCAGTCTCAGATAAAGAAAGGAAGAAAATCAGCCAGAGAGACAGACTACACCGAGGAGGCACGAAACGAACAAATACTGCAAATTCAACTGCAGGTTCCAAAGGAAAGATCATGTCTGGGAATAATCCTGGTGCCAATAGCCTGCTAGTGTTTCAAGACTGCAGAACCTTTAGCAATTTCATCACATTTTTCTCAAGTGGAAATGTTTTCAGCTACTTCTTCGATGATCTGCAATTCTAAGGCGAAAAACAGGAGCGGAGCATTTGCTTTACCACTGGAGTCTGCCACAAGCGATTGGGCAGAGGTGGATGTGAAATCCAAGCTAGCAGAAATAACGTGTGTGTGTGTAAGGGAATTGGGCGGCAGGATTGTCCAGGACAGGCTGAAATTATTCCGTTAGGCTTTGCCATAGAAGAAATTCATGAAGTGACTCACATTTCATTTGGAGAGGGGTATGGGAAGCAAGGAAGTGGCATTTTATCCTCTCAGTTATAATAGTGGTGTTCTGATCTCGGAAACAGGGGAGGCTGTTCTCAGGCTTAAGCTCTGCCGTGTATGTGACATTTCAAGCTTAAAACATCTCAAGTGTATATTTCCTGTCAGAAATATTACACTGTGAGTGCTGGGCAATTTCTGAAGGATTCACTGGAGACTTAAGGCCTATGTTTTAATGTTTTTTTGGCTAGTATCGTGCCAGTTAGCAGTTTCTGGAAAACTTCTCAAGAATTTCAGAACCAAGACATAGATGTATTATTATGATTAATTGTGGTGCTAATTCATCCCGAGCCTGTTCCTGAGAAGTAGGAATAATCAGCGAAGCTTTAAACTCTGATGTCTTGCTCTGCAGAATTGGACCCACTGACCCCTTTAATTTAATATAAATGTTAGACTACATGAAATTGCAAAGCATGTTGGGATGAATTGGAATGAAAGAAAATGTGTATATTAGAGATATTTTAAAAATCATTTTATTATCAGAAGTCATTTTTCCCTTCTTCTCCATAATTATTAGGCAACTTTGAATATGACAAATCCTGCAACTGTTGTGGTTTTTTGTTTGTTTGTTTTACCAGGTTTTTTTTGGAAATGATGTTCCAGGTAAAGTAGAGAGGCAAGGTGGGAAGCCTTCTTCATCCTTATTCCCCTAGCACCGACTTATTTGACAACAGAGACTGGAAAAGCCTTGCACTGGAAAGTCTGCACCATGGTCAGCACTGATTGTTGATGTTATGGCTGTATCAGCCCTGTGTCTGGGCATCACAAGCAGAGTGAAGTTCAACTCTATATAGTATTCAGTTATATATATATGTATGGTTGATAAATACTTTGGTTTATGTAGTTCTCCTCCTCATGAGAGAAAAGCCCTGGTGCAAGAAGCAATATATGCGGCAAATTTGTGATTCAGTTAATGAAGGTACTTCTTTGCTGTTGATAAACATGCTTGCTACTCCACTGCAAATGTTCAAATAGATTGTGACCAACAGTAAAGGACAAAATGAATGGAGAATTTTCCTAATCAGCATAATAAACTGCTTTCACAACTTTCAAAGGTTTTTTGCCACACATAAATCATAAGCCTATATAAATAAAACATGGGAATATATTTTCAGTCATAAGAGCTTGTATTTTAACATCCAACTTGTTATCAGTTCCTTATTCTTATGTAATAATTTTTGCCTAACATTATGTTTTTGTTTATTTTCCAGGGCCTGGAGTATCTGACATTAAGAAACATGGCAGAGACCAATAGAAAGAAGAAAATACAACTGCTCATGGGATTTTCAGTCCTCTCATTGATACATCTCATGAAAGATTGCCTAAGAATTTATCTTTTTTTCTTTTTCCCCAACAAAACATACTAGTATTTATTGCAATAAAAGAATGTCAAGAACACTTTGGGGATGCATTAAACTATATTTCAGAAATAAGTGTCCAA
This sequence comes from Tetrao urogallus, assembly GCF_951394365.1. NCBI lineage: Eukaryota > Metazoa > Chordata > Aves > Galliformes > Phasianidae > Tetrao > Tetrao urogallus. The sequence continues at coordinate 40,029,379 of NC_136815.1, read as the reverse complement.
ATGTTGACTTTTTTTTGAATGATATACTGTCACACAGAAAAGATTTTTCAGCCCTTAGGTGTACTCATGAACATGCAAAAACTACTACAACTGTGGAGAGCCTCAGCAAATTGTTGTAAACACGTGTCCTTGCATGTAGATCTTCATGTATGTACAGGTATAGATAGATAAAGATCTATTGAAGTAAATGTTTCAAGGGAAAACAATTCAAGACTTTATGAAATCTAAATAAATCCCAGTTGGAAAACCTTTGTTTATGAGTTTTATTGAAACCAGATTGTTAAAACATGGAATTAGCTCATTTTTGACACGTCAGGCAAATTTGTACCCAGTTTCCTCAATAAATATCACTTAATTGGGACTTCGTTATGACGACAATTAGAAAAGAAAAAAAAGAAATCATGCCTTGCAAATGAAGACTTCTGTGAATGGCTGCCAAAGAAGAAAATACATGATTAATCATTGCTGAAATGCATCTGCATGTGAGGGGAAAGCACATGATTTTACATTCCAGTCACAGTGGTGCCACACACATCCATCAATGCTGCTGTAGCTCAAGTGAATCAAAACAAGCTCTGAATTTAAGAGGGCTCACTAAATGCAATTAAGACCATAACTAAATTTATAATTCTGCAGCTAATACAGGTGAAATGCTTCTCACTTGTCAGATCCAAAATAATTTCATTTTTCTCCAATGCTTTCTACTCACATGAAAATAAAACACCTCTCTTTTTTTTTTCTTTCTTCCCCAAAATCATAGAATCACAGAATTCTTGTGGTTGGAAGACACCCCTGGAGATTGTCTTGTCCAACCCACTACTCAAACAGCATGAGCTAGATCAGGTTGGGTTTGGAGTATCTTCAAGAATGGAGACTCCACAGCCTTTCTAGGCAACCTGTTCTGCTTTTTTATTTGCTCTCACAAGTTTATGCTTGATATATGTGATAATATGATTAATTGATTTAAACTATGTCTTCAGAGATCCCTGAAACAAAGTGTAACAAGTTAAAAGAGGATTCACAGAATCTTCAGAAGAGTCATCCTCTTTCACTGAGTCATGCACTGCTGAGAGCGCCTGGCTAGCCCCAGGAACTTCCTGCTTTGGGCATCAACCCTCTGGTAGGATTTGAACCAGTTTTGCACCTCCAAGTGGTCTAACCACCAGTCTACAAGTAGTGCAGGTGTGAAAAGGAGAGAGAGCAGGATGGATCATGACTCATAGCACAGCAGTCCAGGCATGGGCGAGGGAGAATGATCTAAGTCTACATTCTACCAGAAAGGGATTTCAACCTGAATTTACAGTATAACCTCTTTGGTGGCACTTTCTGAACTTGCTTCTCAAGTCAGTGTGTGTAGGTTAGATTTTAAAAAGGGCAGCATTTAAGCACGTATTTTTTCCTGAAAGTCTCTGAAACACTATTCCTTTCTAAAACAGTACAGGGGTGGTAAACATTTGCCTTTGAGCCACTGATTGCCATTATGTACAAGTCTGCTCTTCTGTGAGTTTTCCATGTATACTTTGAGAGCAAGAGCAAACTGTGGCACAGAGCAGCCTGGAAGGCAAGCCACAAAGACACATGAAGATGTCCTATAGTCTTTTCCTTTTACTGACTTACATCTGACGTGCTGCCATTTACATACTGCCTGTGGAATGCTCCTTCTTGACAGAAATATTTTTAACTTTTGGCTTATGGAAAGCATGTGTAATGTTGAAAAAAAAAAAAAAAAGAAGAAGAAGAAGATATAATGATTTGACCTAGATACTGGAATGGAGTCACAGATTACAGTGTTGGCCGTTCCTGACTTCAGACTAGGTGACCTACTGAAATGTACCTTGCCTTATCTTCCCTCTATAGTAAAGTGGGGTCACTCCCCAATATTGTGCCCTGACACATAGTGCAGTGTAACCAGATATACACCAAGAGGCCTGGACTGCAGGACACACTATGAAATGCACTCGCCCTATCCTGTGTATAGAGCCATAAGAATGAGCTATCCTGTTAGCCATTGGCCCCTGACCTTTCAAATGTTTTTCAGACATATTCTGCAGGTATTACTTAGTGGGGAGCCAAAAAAAGAGAAGGCTATTTATTCACAAGAACCAGGCCCTTTAAAACTCCTATATAAAACCAGCTCAATGCTTGGGAGCCAAGCGCTGATTGTGTGCAGTACAGGGTGAAAGGTTATAATCTGCAGCTCCTGGGCTGAGGTGTGGAAGAAGGAGGATTGGGTTTATATTGCACATTATTTGCATATGTAGGCAGTGTCTTATCTTTCACCCTCATCTACCTAAAAAGGTGGAATTCTCCACCATGCTATCTGGCACACACGTAATTCCTTTTTTCAGAGCATCTGTTCAGGAGAAAGATTGATGTGTTTTCCTTGATATTCCATAAGGCTTCTGAAAGTATAAAAACCATGAAACTTAGGAGATGAATCTGAGTTCTCACTTAGACACAGTTCAAGAGTTTGTATTTATGCAATAGGTCTGATGTGATGCTGTGAATGTTCTGCATAGCTGTATTGCTCACACCTGGTAAGACCAGTGTTTCCTGAATGCATCAAATTTCCTGAACAAGCAGAAGTGTCATATGCATGTGCACAGGAAGATACTTGGCTCTTTATTTTATTCTGATGAGATTGCTAAATATACAGGAGAAATTCAAATTTAAAACCGCAATTGTGTCCCACAGTAATTTCTGCTGGAGAAAAAAGGGATAATACAGGTGCATGGTAAACCTACACAAGAAAATTATATTCAAGTACTGCCTTTTAAGAGTGAGAGAAAAGACTCAGTAAAGAAAACCAACAGTATTGCAGAAGAATAAAGAAAAAATCTTGAATAGTCTGAGTTATGTGCTAGGGTTTCCTTTGCAGATGTTGGCAACTGTAGGAAAACGTCTGAATAAATTAAAGCAGTGCATTCCCCTTAGGTCTGTTAGCCAGCCTGTACTATATTGGCTTCTTGGCTCTGGAAACCAATCCATGGGTTGGGACATTGTACCATGCTTTTTATGTGGCTTAAAGGCAGGAACTGAATAGAAAGGGAGAGTAGAAACATTAAGATTTTTACAGTACTGAAAATCTCAGATGTCTTCCTAAGAGATGCTATTCTCAGTGGAACTTTTTTAATTTTTACAATTGTTATCGAGTAGGATCCATCAGGCTCAAGCATTTGTTGCAATGCAGCTAACATTCAGTTGGGTTGCAGATATATCTACTAGCTTTCAAAGGTCCTTTGGACGCTCTTTAACTCCAGAACTCCATTTTTACCTGCTTAACAGTTTGTTCCGTCATCTTTTTTGGTTTTACTCCTGCTGCTAGCAACACCAAAGTCAAATGCCACTCACCAAAGTCAAATGCCACTCAACAAACATTAAAGATCTTCACTATGGTATTCTCTCATGCTTTCCTTCCATGATTTGGTCACCCAGAAAACTGGTTCCTCTGCTAACATTTGTCATCTCCCTAAGTACTCATAGAAGCCTCTCTGAGTGAAGCTGTGCCAGTATATCACTTGAGCTGCCTGTCTGTGAGACTGGTCTTGGCAGCATGTTGCTGGCTGTTTGAAAGTGACTAGAAGTGTATTGGTTTCACATTTACCATCAAAACACTATTTGTTTTTTTGTTTGCCTTATGCAGTTGTTTGCATGCTTCTTGGTGCTATTTTTTTTCTGGATAGCTATAGGAATAAGAGATTCACTTCAGTTTTTTTGAGAATTTGGAATAGATAAGAGAATTGGAATGTCCCATGTAGCACTGCTCAAAGGAACTGTATCATTTAGGGTGTAATTTTGCTCTAATTCTTTGTCTAACTACAGAAAATGTTCCTACATATATATTTTTATACACATACCCACATTCATATGTATACATGCATACAGATATATATTCAGAAGGAATCGTAATCTAAAAAATGGGAAATGTAAGAGAACTGGAACAGATTAAAATAGAAGAGCTTCAGTGGACCAGAAAACATATTGCACTGATAAGGATTTTCTTGTTTTAAATTCAATCCTACCATAAAGTCATTTATTAGCCATTGTTTGTTTTTGTAGAAGGGCCAGTGCAGCACCATTTGCTGGCTGACTGACAGTGCAACTCTCTTTTTACAACTCGGAATTTAAAACAGGAAGATTGCCATTCACATCAGTGAAGAAGTCTATGATCACCTGAAAAGGTTCATTTTTGCATGAGCTTATGGGAGGTTCAAATGTCTTTTAAAAAGCAACATATGCAACTTGGTTTATTCCATGCATGGCTAAGTATGTGCAAAAAGTAAATCAGAAGATCTGATTTTTAAAAATCGTATTTCACCTCAATTTTCCAGTTCGACCAATTTATTCATTTCCTCCTCAAAGAGCAACAGCAATGATCATTTTACTTTTTTCAACAGAAACTGCAGCAGTGCAGACTCCGCAAGCCTGGTTTGTCAGCTGAGATTCATACATCAAAATCTGCAGCTGATCAGTCCTGGTCCAATCCAGAAAGTTCACAGCAATCCTGCTGAACTATTACTGAGGTGTTATGAGACACAGGCATTTTTCCTTCTCGCTAAAAGCAGGGAAGAAGAAAATAAAATGGAAGCAAATGGATTAATGCTAGTGATTTGCTGTAGCCTTACAGTGAAAAGGACTGATTTCCACTCTTCTTCTTCCATTAAAACATACACTTTCCCATGCCGATGTCTCATCACACATCTCCTCCAAATCCTATCACTTAAACATTAATGTCTGGGCTATACTTTAGGCACAATCCTGGGAGTAAGATGATGTGTAAGCTGCACTGTCTTGAGACTATTAGGTCTATGTCAGAAACCTGTGCCAAGAGTGTACTGTTGCTTTCTTTCCTCTCTTTTTTTTTTTCTTTTTTTTTTCTTCTCTTTTTTTTCTTCTTACAGCACCTCTGTAACTCACAAGCCTGAAGTCTCATTACAGCAATATTGGTCTTCAAGTGAAATTAGAAGAAGCTCCGCTGCAGAGTACGCTGTCAACATCTAGCGTGTATGCTAGAAGAGTTTGCTGCACAGTTACATCATCAAAGTATCTTGTAGGGAAGGCTGGCTCTTGGGTTCCTGGCTGACTACTTGCCTCCTTTCTTCCCAGCTGCACCAGGTCAGAGTGCAAAGGCTACAGGCAACACTTTAGGTACCACTACCAGGACATTAAAGTACAGGGAAGACTAAAGAACAATCTTTACCAACAGTGAGCATTAATGTTCAAAAGAGTAACTTTTTCAAGGGAGAAGGCACCCGTTCCTGGGTGGTTTGACTTGGTCATAGGAAATATATGGACCAATATGATTGAGTGATATAAATGCATCGTTTGACTTTACATGGCACCTCTTCAAAATTTTACTTCCTCCTTTCAAAAGAAGGAATTATATGGATATTTGGCTGCAGTGCACATTTATGTATAATTTATATCTTCAGTTGTGGACCCCTAAAAAACCATATAATTGCAAATTATATGATTTTCTCAGAAAACAACATGCTTTATGGGAACCACAGTAAAACTTCAGAAGTAAGAATGAACAAAGTGATAGAAGTAAGAGAAAACTAATTTGGTCTAAAAGACCTAAGAGCGATTTCCTGTTTATAGGGGGGAACCAAATCACACATGAGCAAGTGTCCCAGCTCTGCGCCACGTGCGTGGTGCAGAAAGGGGCTGTGTGTGTTTATGCTGTTGGAAAACCCCCTACAAATTCTAAAGAAGTGCAAGTTGTACTGGTACTTCAGTGCATGGAGAGGAGAGCAGCATAGACCTCCTGTAGCAGTTGTCAGCATCACTTGTCTCATCACCTGTTGAGGGCACTTGTCTCGTCACCTGTTGAGGGCACCCCTGTGTGCTCAGCAGGGGAGGTTCATGTTGGATGTTAGGAAAAAATTCTCCAAAAGAGTGGTGAGGCACTGGCACAGGCTGCCCAGGGAGGTGGCAAAGTCATCATCCTTGGAGGTTGTTCTGGAAACGTGTAGTTGTGTCAGTGAGGGACGTGAATTGGTGGGGGATGGGCTGATGGTTGAACTAGATGATCTTAGAGGTCCATTGCTTTTTCCAACCTTAATGATTCTATGAGCCTGTGCCAATTTTTTGATGTGTTTTGGGGAATGCTATAGAACAGATTATTTCCCTCCATTAGTGACCTAAGAAGCTGTGACCTGTGGTACTACTTACAGTATCAACATGCAACAGCAGACTTTGTATGTGCACTGCTTCCTCTCTCGTGTATGACATCTCAAAATGTAAATAAAGGACTCAAAATTTCAAGTTGTCTTCATGAAACATTTGTGAAATTCTTACTTTTTTATTAAAATAGGCAGATATAAATGAGATGGAAAGGCATGCATAGGCATTCTTGAATATATGAAAGCTCAGATTTAATATTTCTGCAGTTATCAGAAAATGGCGAAGGAACTAAGATTTCAAAAATCACTTGAACACAACCTAAATAGAAAGAAAATAAGATACAATTACAGAATGAAAAACAGAGAAAAATGTTAAAACAAAACAACCTCAAAGCTTACCACAGAAACTCAGAATTATACCCTTGTTATTGTTAGTACAGCAACCTGACATACAAACTGCAGCAATGCAGGAACATGCAAGAGCTCATTACAGATGATTCTGATAGCTCTCCAGCCTGTGTGACTGTACAGCAGGAAAAAAAATCTGCTTGAAGAAGGGATCCGGAAAGCCCCAAAGAGATCAGTGCTTTACGAAGAACAAGATGCCCTTACGGAGCCCTGGCTCCACTTCCTCCCTGACACTGTAAACTGAACCAAGTGCCACATGTGATGATGTATGTGGGATTGTATTACAGCAAAAGCTTATTGAAAATTGCTATTTCAGTTATCAAATGTCCCAGTACATTTGAAATACTGTTTCTGACAAATGCATTTGTGGCAAATGCAAAGTTACTGTATAGGACAACCCCAGGAAAGCCTATGAATAGAATTCTTACCACCAGAATGACAGATATAGACATAAAAATCAGTAACAACATATTTTCATGATTTTCAAAATAGTTCAGCTGTCTGCAGTGCCTTCTGGGTTCAGCCTAAAGTTTGTAAAAAGTAAGAATATTTCTTTATTCACCAAAATTAGAAAAAACATCTAGTGAAAATACTTCTTTCCCTGGTCTAAAAAGTTGGCAGTAAGCCGAAACACGATTTTTAGTTTAAATGTTTTATATATATATATATATATATATTTATAATGTTTTCATAAAGAATTAAGCAAAATTGTAGCTGCTTTTTTCATAAAATACTTTTCCCAATTTTAATTTTTTGCATTTAATTAAATGCATTTTGCATATATATAGCTTTGAATCATTTTGGATATTCCTGTTTTCATAGTTTATATTTGCATAAAAATTAAAAAAAATATATCTACTACATCCTTTCATCATGCTCTACTTTTTATCAGTAAGAACAGCAGTCTGACTTACCTGATTTATCATCTGTAGTGTTATGTGTAGTGAAAACCTCCTCTCAAAGCTTAACAGCAGTGAACAACTGAGGTTCTCTTGGTACAGAAGCTTGACCTGGAAAAAAAATTGTAGTTGATATTTATTGCAGGTAAATACCTATTAAACGCCATGCTTGCTCCAGAATCATAGAATCATAGACTCATAGAATCACAGGACATCTTGGGTTGGAAGAGACCTCAAAGATCATCAAGCTCCAACCCCCCTGCTACAGGCAGGGCTGACAACCTCCATATCTAATACCAGACCAGGCTGCCCAGGGTCCCATCCAACCCGGCCTTGAACACTTCCAGGGACGGGGCATCCACAATCTCTCTGGGCAGCCTGTTCCAGCACCTCACCACTCTCTCTGTAAAGAACTTCCCCTTGACATCCAACCCAAATCTTCCTTCCTTCAGCTTAAAACCATTTTCCCTTGTCCTTCTATTATCTACACTTTCAAAGAGTTGACTCCCCTCCTGTTTATAGGCTCCATTTAGGCTGCAATGAGGTCAATCCTCAGTCTTCTTTTTCTCCAGGCTGAACAAGCCCAGCTCCCTCAGCCTGTTTTCATAGGGAAGGCAAACATTTTAATAGTTTTTCTTCCTTTTGTTCCCAGAATCCCTTTCCTCCCATCAATATGACATACTTCGTGGGGTACCTGGGTTCAAATATTCAATACCAGGCCTCAGTCATAGTTCTCTGCAGTGATCACTAAACCGCTATTGTCCCAATATTCCGCTAATACTAAGAAAAAGGCATGCAGAGGAGTGGAGCAATTCCTTGAAACTACCTAGAAACTGAAAGCCATTTTTCAAGAAATGTGATTTTTGCTCAGTAAAACATGGCTGTCAGAAAATCCTGACTGTTTGGGAGTGTGGGCCTTGTCCAGTCAGAACTAGTTAAGGACTGGGCTGACGTGCCAAGATGTTTCACAAACACCACCAAAACGTCTGTCACGAGTCACAAGATTCTTTTTTTAATTTCCCCGGGACATAACAACCTGGCCTGGTTTCATGTATTATAGATGAATAGTGAATGCTTCACTATAAATCCTGGTGAGTTGTCTTCCAAAATATTTTTTTCTGCAACATTCTAAAATGTAAAATAATTATGATTTAATGCTTAGTATGATGTAGCTTCTACAGGGATGGAGAGGACTTTTATTAGCCTTTCTTGTGAATAACACAATCACTTAATAATTTTGCTTATTTGTTCCATTTTTGCTATAGTGACTTAACTGTCAGTCTTCGTTCTTCTAACCCTTTATTCATTGTCAGCTGTGGATAATCTGCTAGCCCACATGAGAGGGCAGGTTACATTCAAAGGAATTTACTTTGGTTTAGGGACATGTGCAAAATCTGAGCTAATTGCAGTGCAACTTTATACTTTAACTGCTTCTTATTAGCAGCTTAACAGATGTCTGTGACTTCACACTCTCATGTTCAGCAGGTGCTGGGAACCCACAGGACTCAGTGAGGTGCAGGCTATTCTCTGTAAAGGACTTGTTAGAGCCAAGCTCCCGTGTTCCCTGCTCATGCCTTTGAAGATGCTGTAAAAAGGTGATGGTAAGGAGCTGTTGCCATTTGATGGATCTGTAGGCCCAGCACGTGACACATATTTATTTTTTGGACCCAGATCTAGGTCTAATTAGAGGAAGTGGCAATGTCAGCATCTATCAAGTATTAAAAGACTCAGAGTCAGTGGACTCTGACCCACTGACAGCCATACCTGTGAAGGAGATGTTTCCATTGGAAGGCAGAGAAAGCAATAACAGAAAAGACAAAAACATTAGAAACAGGGAAAATATAGAGGCTTAGTGAGGCACAGAATGACTTTCTGTAGTCCTTTTTGTCTAGACAAAAGACTGTTTTATACTGTAAGTAATACAGATTTCCAGGAAAATATTCTGATCCAGGCTTGGATCAGAAGTAGCGATCTCAATCTTTTGCACGCTCAGTGAATGAACAAACAGCTTTTAGTCCAACAAGATTTATACATTCTAGAAAGCACCTTTCAGTTTGCATTTAAAACTACTTCCTTAATTGAGGGATGGGTCTACTAGCAACAAAATGAGAGATTTTTCTGTGGGTTGATCTAGAGGAGATTTCCTATATTAGGATTGCAGTGAAATGGTTTGTATGTTTGAATGCGCAGGCTGCTGAGCTGTATGTCCACCTATATGAATAGAACATGTGGAATTCTGTGTGTACCATTGCTGCTCTTCCAAGCTTACAGGGTGGAGATTACTGAAAGATGATGGAGGCCATGAGATTGTTCTGTTTTCAGTGTCTTCTTTGAAGAAAAATAGTGTAAAACATGTTTGTGTGACAGATATAAAAGCGCATTTATTCCCTTTTGGCAAGGACTGCCCAACTATGATCTTCATCTACCTTCAGGCTACCAAGCACATACACTGGACAAACTTCTGGTGCTACATAAAAAGCAGAAGGGAACAAAGAAGAGAGACAGGATATATTCAATGCCCAGGCAACTATAATAATCCAAATAAGAGAGTAAACACAGACGAGAGATTTCATGATGCCTTACTCTGAGAGACACTTGTTTTAATCCTCTTGTGGGTGCATACGATGCTTTTCCAAACTTTGTATTAGTTGGTAGGATAACGTAGTGCTTTGAGCACAGAAATATACTTTGTTCTGTCTTCCTTTTATGCACATATTACCTCATCCTGCAGCCTCTGAGGTGAAAAGCACAGCCAAATGATAGCAAGGAAGGAGAAAAGAGGAAACCAGAGTGAATCAATGATTACCCTCAGCTTTGAGAAGCTGTCATATTTGACATGTAACTGCATATATGCCATAGAGATTCAACTCTTCTCCACACATTCAAAATGCACTCAGAAAGCAAAAGTAAACTGCCAGAACATACTAAAGAAATAGTCTAGACCTCATTCCCTGTGATGGATCGTTGTACAACCAAGCTGGTATATATTTAGAGTATTTAGAGTAATCTCCAGGCAAAGGTACCTTCCCAGCTTCTCTACTGATTTTAAACAACTAATTAGCCAATAGCTAAAAGGAGATTGGAATCACATTGCATATAGTTTGCTCTCATGCAAGTCCCTTTGAGTAGAGACTTGTCTTTTGATAGCTTAGCCTCTCACTTAAAAGTGTTAAGTTCAACGGTGGTGTAAAAAATCAAAATTTAAAGGGAGTTCAGAAAGGAGTGGTGAAGATATTAGAGGTGTGGGGAGCATGCTTTCCTAAGAAAGGTTTGGATAATAAGATCAGTGATGTCTTGCAAGAAATGTAGCTATAGTCAAAAAGATGCAGTAGGTAGATTCACTATGGAGGGAGGTTTTCAGTCACATTTCAAGAAAATCAAAGGAGTTATCATCCAACAGCTCAGAACAGAATTCAATTTACATTGATAAATAGCTTGTGTATGTAAAGAAGGATTCTTCCAGAGTAATGAGGCAAAACTACTAATGGTAAATGTCTTGGAAGAATGCTACAACAGCACTCACAAAGCAGTCTCACAGGAAAAGCAGAGAAATTCAGCTGCCTGGGAAGTTTATGCTGCAACTGGACAGAGAGCTGGAAATCTGTGATAGAGCACTGTTTCAATTAGAGAGATGAGCCAGAAGAGCTTCTAGCCTTTCCCATCTTTGTGTTTTATGAGTACAGGTGTTACAGGCATGCAAAGTAGCATATCTTAATTGTCATCTCCAAATCAGACCAGTTCCACTTGTGTTTGGTTTAGCATACTGTATTTTGATGAAGTTTTCATCTGATTTCCCTTAAGGACAACAGTAGCATTTCCATTCATTCAAGAAGTCAATCTCTTATGCTATTTCACTTACTGTGAGCATAGAGAATTTAAAGTGTGAATTAAAACAATGGCGAAGCCTTTATTACACGAGGTAAATAGCTGCAGGAAAGCAAACCTAGAACTTTGACAGTACAAATACCTGTTGATTGCCAGAGCTTTACTTATACACTGCTAAACTTCACTCCGGGAAGAGAAAGCTGCACAAATTGCTGCTGGAGCCTAGGAACTTCAAAGTGACTAACATGGAAGTGCAAATCAATACAGTAACCACATGAAACTTTTCAAAGGTATTTGATGCCTTCATATGTTCATTTTGAAAAGTTACCTCGCAAATTCCCACTAATCCTATCTTTCCTGAACTCTCAAGCCACTTCCTGAAAATAAAATCTAACAAGTCCTAGTGAATTGTTCTTATAACACGGAGATTTTGCCAGGATGTTCTTGGAGGATATGAAAAGCTTCATCTGAGCTGACTTTGGAAAAAAGTTACAAAGCTGCTGTCGTGCACCTACTGCCCAAGACCTTCCAGCACAGTCTTACTGGGGCAGTCTGCAGGTCTCTGCAGGACAGTCATTGCATGTGATCTTTCTCAAGAAATCTGCCCCTTGTGTATGTCCTACTGTAAACTTCTCATTAAAATGTTGGAATTCTGATTTTGCTATTTTCTGCTCCTGCATAACATACCGTAGTGTTCTGGAATTTGTATGTACAATGTTTATTTGCTTTCTAGCTTTGTGCTTTGTTAAAAGTTGAAAATGCTGCTATTGGCTTGTTGAAGTCATAATGTTTTTATATATTTAGGATCCTGGAGTCACAGAATCATAGAATCATAGAATGGCCTGGGTTGAAAAGGACACCAGTGATCATGTAGTTTCAACCCCCTGCCGCAGGCAGGGTTCCCAACACTACACCAGGCTTCCCAGAGCCACATCCAGCCTGGAGTCCCTAGTCAAATCATCTGAACAACAGCATTTCTGATTTTTATTACTCAATAATTGTTTCACATGATCTATAAGCTCATACACAGTCATAATACATTCACATGGCAGTTCTGCCATGTAAGATACTTCAGATATCTTTAGTCTTTCTGAAATGACTGTATATTGTACTGTGACCTGCACACCACGTTACAAGAGCTTTGAGCAAATACTGCTGACTTTAATGAACTTTTGGTGAGGGCCACATTTCCTAATGTCAGCATCTCAGGAAGAGTATTGTAATAAGACTGCTCTATTAGGATCTTTTCAACTGTTAAAATGCAACAAAAAATATTTAAGTGTTTGTGTTAAAACATATTTCACAGTGTTGTCATACTTACAAGTAATAAAAAAAAGCAGAAATGTTTATACTGGTGACTCCACAAAAATGCTTTATACTGTTTTGAAGGTTTGAAAATAAAAATGGATATTTCTCTTTCTAATGTTGTGAACTAAGAATTCACAGCTGAAATTCACTTTCATCTTCACTTTGACCTGTAGAGACATTTACTTACATTATTCAATACCCCTGATAAATCAAACACGGCCCCTTTATTTAATTAGAAGAAACAACAGAAGGCTTATTTAAAAATGTTTATTGTAAAAAAGTGGCTAGAAAAAAAACATAAATTTCACTTCACGCTTTCTTCAAGTTATCTATAGATGCTGCTATAGGCAACAATTCACTTTCATTCATAACACATTCAGTCATATAAAAATAAAAATATTTACATTATGTCCACATACTTTACAAAATCATCAATAAAAAAGGCACTTGGAGGGGTAATGCTGAAAATATTGCATTTCCTTTGTGCATTTAACAAAAAAATAATTGTTAAACTCCCATGAGTCCCCTCTCTTGCACTTATTCCCGTTTTTAAAAAATAGCAAAGTTTAGAGGAACGATTCCATATTAGAAGATGGTCAGGCATGCACCAGGAATGTTTGAAGCTACAGTCTTCTTTTTTTTCTTTTTTATATTTTTTTTTATAAAGGCACATGCGGTTAATTTGTGGCTTTAAGTTTTTCGTACATTCTCTTACACATTTTCCTCTCTAAATTATCCCTCTTTAAAGCATTTTAGATCAATAGTGAAGGCCTTGGCTTTAATAAAATAAAACTTTTTTAAAAAAAAAACAACACAGCAATGAATAACATTAAACATTTACTAAGGTAAACTTGGAATACTTTTTAAGGCACCTGAGATTAATGGTGTCTGGTAAAATTCACTTGGGTAGTATTTTTATCAAAAGTTCCATTAAAATACTGTTTCTTTGGTTGAAATGGCTTGGCAGGAATGTATTAGTAACTTTGCAGCCTTCCTTAAGCAAGAAAAGACTACATAGATTTGGCTTCATCTATAAAGAAAGCGGATAATGCTTCTTCCTTTAAATCTACTTGAAATGTCATGCATGGCATCTTTCCCCATACCTCAGCGTTCACACTTAAGAATGCGAATGTGTGACTAAACAGAACTACTTAAGGCTCCTTTCTACTGACATTCTAAGTTCTTCCACTACTTTGTTTGTTTGTTGTTTTTTTTTGGGTGGGTTTTTTTTTTGGTTTTTTTTTTTTGGTTTTTTTTTTTTTTTTGGCTGAAAGTGGAAGAGAAAATGCCTTTGGATTTCCACTTATCATTTGGAACAGGAGTGGAGAAATGCATTGAGTCCAGGTAAACATTGACTGCATGACTCAGTGCGCTACACAGCAGCCAGATTCCTCATGTTTGTGCAGAAGAGACATTCTGGAGAAAGTTTTGGAGCAATTTTTGCACTGGTATTTCTTCACATCCGAGTGGGTCTGCAAATGAGCCCTCAGATTGGATCTGTCTGCAAAAGCCCTGTTGCAGTGAGGACAGGAAAACGGTTTCTCTCCTAAAAAGGAAACATCAAGCAAAAATACAATAAAGGGTTAAAAAAAGCTTAGGACAGGTAAAACTCACTGTTATCCTAAGAAAAAGAAAACAGACAGAAACGATTTATTATAGTCAAAAACATGTGTAGCACAAAGTTAATCAGGTCACAGATACAACAGCTTTCAGCACTGTGGATTGCACTTGCAGAACTTAGGCTTTGCAGAATCTGCTAGTAAGTACAGTCTCTGAAGACAAGGTGCTGACACCTTCTGCACATACAGGTGCAGGCAGTATTCCTAGGCTGGGCTCCTCCCAGTATTTTCACATATTTTCATAGAGTGTCTTTCTGCTTAGCTCTGTGTGAATGACTTGAAATGAGGGCTTTGGCTTAGAAGTGGCAAACAGCTGTACAGATGTTAAATTGTACCCAGTGTTATACTGAAAATCATGCTTTTGCCTCAACACACAAGAAATGCTTTGGTGATGAAGTGTTGCTAATTCTTGAGGACTTGAGAGAGTGCATGCAAAACTTGCCAATTGCTTAAGGGGTCAGAGATAAGCCTCTCATGCATTGCCTTTCTGCTTTACTATTTAAGAGTCAGCTGAAGCCTTCTGAACATTATCATTTTCCAAAGCCTGAAAGTTACCATAAAATCCTTATAGAAACACCTTCAGCTAGTGGAAAGAGGTTATCAGAACAGAATCTGTCCCACAGCTATGCTCCTCTCCCACCACTCCTCAAAAAGGGGAAAACTGGCCATTTAATGATACATTTAAAACTTCATGTATGCATCTCCTGGCTAGTCAAGAAACAGCGCTGTTCTACTGATGGAAAAAAATATCAGAAAGCAATAGCAACAGTCTGCAACTCTTACCAGTGTGGGTTCTGATGTGCCCTTGAAGCAGCCATGGTCTGGAGAAAGCCTTGCCGCAGATCTTGCAGACACAAGGTAGCGTGTGGGTCCTGATGTGCATCTTAAGTGCTCCCAGGCTGACATACTCCTTGTCACAGTACTTGCAGCTGAACGATTTCCTAGACTGAGCATCACAGTGCAGCTGCTTGTGTTTGGCCAACCCAGAGAAAGTGGAATAGGTCTTGTTGCATAAACTGCACTGAAACTTTTCAGCTTCGATGGCATGAGGGTCTGAAAGCTTGGACTGGATTCTCTCTTCTTCATCACTAATGGGACTTTCTGAACCGCTGTGATCTTTGGAGGAGGTGTCGGATGGTGGAGGTGGGCTGACTCTTCCCAAAGATGAGGGGTATCCAGAAAGTGGAGAGAGGTCATTGGGTAGAGGAGACGGTAGCAGCCCGGTTGTAGTCCACACAGTAATGGGGTTGTAAGCTACAGAGCTCAGGATCTCTGGCTGCGGTATGATAGGGACCGGGTAGCTTTCATACAGGTATGGGGATATAATCACTGGAGAAAGAAGAAAATTTTAAGGTAAGAGAACTGAAAAGTATTTTAAAAGGCAGCAAAATTAACATTTGGGGCATTAAAAAGTGCCTAAGTCAAATACTTGGAATGTCCATCTGCCTGTAAGGCGGATTAAGGAAATACGATTGGATACAAATATACTGATGGGTAAAGACAGTGCCGTGGAACAGATAAATTACAGCTTGAGAGTCTCCTCAAGGCAGCGTGCTGCTCCTAAATCTATGCAGCCTGATACAGTGCAGCAGTAAACTTCCTGCAGGATTTGTGCAGAAGTTTCAACTCCATTTCCAGCAGATGTAGAACAGGAAAACTCCAAATCCTCTTTTAATAACTGAGTTCAAGTGGATGAGCAAACTTCATGATTCATTCCGAGCAGCGCTGACATATTTGTCAGAACTCTCTCATTGTAAGCAAGGGGAAAAAAAGAGCTAGCGGGGAAGTGACCCCCTCCCATAGCCCGGGGAGCAATCCCACCCCTCCTCTCCACCTCCAAGCCACAAACGCGACCTCGGAAGCAACGCGGCGGCCGGAGATTTCCTTCTGTTACCTGTATGAGTGTCCAGTTCGCTGTAGTTTGGCTTCTTGGATGAATTGAAATGTTTCTTGACCAGGAAGGAGCGTGGCATTTTGAACGCAGGCTTTCTCCTTCTTGCAGAGTCTCCTTTCGGATCGGCGCAGCGGTGCAGCACACACGCACACTATCACTGCGAGCGCATCGGTCCCTATCGCATTGTCTGCTCCATGCACTCCGCTGTGTAGTGGCACTGCAGAGGCGCCTTGAAAAGTGCCGTAAATACCCGCAAGTCAGGTGCAGGGGGGAAGGGTTTTCTGCTCCTCCAATCACTTCTGGATGTTCTCAAGCACTTTTCCAAACAGGCTGTTTTTCTGGGAGGGCTGCTCGCAGGACGGACCCAATCCCCGCTCGGAGGCTTTGCTTCAGGTTTCAGCTCCTCCCGCTGGAGACAGCTGTGCACAGAGGAGCAGAGCAGCCTGGCGGAACGCGCTGCGCTGCTGCAAAGCGGGTGCGCGGCGCTCCTCGGAATTTCAGTCTAGAAAAATGCCTTGGTCATAGTGCTTTAACAATAAAAGGTCAGTTTACTGATTCAGCTGAGTTCTCTTTTTGCTTCCCAAATAAGTCACGTGCACTAAAACTTTTTCTTATCTTTTCTTATCTTTTTTTTTTTTTTTTTTTTTTTCTCCTTTAAGAGTCTCTTTTCCAGATGTTTGATATCAGAATTACAATGGGACACACTGCCCGTTAAGGGCAGAAAGGGGGGGGGGGACATTGCAAGAGAGATGTTATCCGGCAAAGCTAGGCTTGGAGCAAGCTGTGCGCTGCTGTGGCTGGGAGCTGCCTTTGAAATCTGCACTCAGGAAATGGTGGGGACAGCAGTTGTGCTCCCCAGCCTGCCCCTTTCAGGCACAGGGGCCAGCGAGATGCTGGTGAGCCCAGGCTGAGGGAGTAGCCCGTGGAAACATTTCAGAGGGGGTGATAGGTTTGATATGCTGTACATATGCATACTGGTTCAGATAGGCTGTTCTTATGAAGGATACTTCCTTTTTTTTTTCTTTTTTTTTCTTCTAACTTTAAAAATGTACAAAATGCAAAACTTCAACCATTCCCTCCTTGGGAATTACTGTGTCACTCTTTTGCCTGTCCTCTTAGAGCACTGCTAAGGGAATTTTCCTAATTACTCAAAGCAGTTAAAAGATACACGGATAAGCAACCCCCCCCAAATTACAGACTGAGTGATGTCTCTTTAATGCATTTCTCCATTAGTATGTTTAAGACCTCTTGATATCCTAAGAAGGTATAATCTTTATTATGTATTTCATTTAGGATGAAAGTTTCTCAAATGGGCCACAGAATGTTCTGGTTATCTAGATTGGTTCAGAGGAGGCATTTAGTCACACACATATATATATGTGTGTGTATATTAATTTTCAAATGTTTGCATTTTGAAAATGTGGACAGCTGAGTGCTGGTGGATTTCTAACACGGACCACACTGATTGTCTCCCATTCTGCCCCCCCCAGTGCTCTCCCCCCCTAGCTTTTAACTCCACCTGCCCGGGCACATATTGGTATGCTGTGCGGTGTGCCGCTAGGGCTGTGTCCTGTGTTTTACAGAGCCCACCCCAGCCCATTTTTTGCAGCAGGTGTTGGAACAGAGACATGAGGAGAAAAAAAAAAAAAAGCCCCTCTGGTTCTGTTAAGACACGTCAGAACAAAGTGCTTTGTCAAGCTGCATGGCTTCTTAATCTCTGGGATGCCAGAACAAGTGCAGAGAAAGTTGGCCATTTTTAAGAACTGATTAAAAAGGTTCAGCTGTTCAGCGTCTCCCTTGTGTGTGGCAGTGGGAGTTGTCACATAGGCTTCCAGGCTGCAGGGAACACACCTAGGCTGGGGAAGAAGAGGGAAAGTGGCAAAGAAAGGGACTTCCCAGTTACCTGCTCTGTAGCTGGGCTGAAGGGAAAAGTGCAGCACTTCACAGCACAGTGAGCAAAACGGCTGGTTTCCTTCATTCTACAGAAACGATGAAATCCAAAGCATATTTTTGAAAGGGACATTTGTGAAGCTGGTCCCCTCTCAGCTCTCTGTTCCTTGCCAGCTCTGGGAAAGCACTGCATTTCACGATGTGAGGCATTAGTCTGTATCTAAATAGTCTGCTACATGAGCTGTGATTCAGGCCTCAAGCTGCTTTAAGTCCCTGTGTTGAAATGAATGGAGCCGTGCAGATTTTCACTGGCTCGAGATCTGTTCCTTTGTATATTTGTTAAAAGCAAAGGGTCTGATTCACCAGTGAGGTACTCCCTCTCGGGGCATTTTCACCAGCATAACACCGGAGTGATGCAGTTCAAATTAATTGCACTTATATAAATCACAGAAGCGTAAGCAGTTAGCCCACTGGCTGAGCCAAGCTGATTGAAGGATGTTAGGAATTGGGAAGAAGGCATGTTATTACATGGTCCTGAAAGGATATTAGCAACACATACTGCCTGAGTGAGGTCTGCTGTCAAAAAAAAGGGAGAGTCTGCGTGAGGGGTAGGTGAGTCAGAGTAAACAGGTGCTCTGGGTGTTTACGGCAAATGTGGATGAGAGGGCACTCACAGGCGTGCAGCATCCATCCCAAAGCAAGAAAGGAAACACAAAAGTCAAACACAGAGGGTGGGAGAGTTCCCCTTGGCAGGAGAGATGCAGGGATGGCAGACAGCAAAGATGTTCCTGCAGGGCCCTGTGCCAGTGGGCAAGGCCTTGTGCTCACCCCGAAGAGTCAGACTGAGCACTTCTCCCCCAAGTGTTACAATTAACTGGTCTGTCACAGCTTCTGTAGGTCATCGCTTTGAAAGCTGGTGTGAAGCGTCCTGCTAATGCCACTGTGCTGCTAATTGCTGCTCTGTGAAGCAGGTGGGAAGCGACCCGCGCACATCCGTTGCCTGAAAGATTGGTATGTGCTTTGCGCCATAGAATGCTTAGGTCCAAAGTTTCAACCATGTAGCAGAAATTGCCTTTTGCTTGTTTATGTGTCTAAATAATAACCTGTGAGCCTCAGCTTCTGAAAGCTCCATCAAACCCCTTTTTTGTCAGGCTTTCTGAGAAGGGCAACTTTTGTTACACAGCTTTCTGGAAATGGAGTGCCAGAACTGCCTTTGTTATCAAAGAGGGAAGAAGGACCAAAACTAACTCACCAGCAACTCAGGTTTTCACATTAAAGAGTTCATGTCCTTATCATGCATCAATTATTAGCATGATCTTGGATCCAAAAATGGTAAATATCTGGATAAATCACAGCAAAATTCATTCAAAAAAAAAAAAAAAAAATAGAATACAAAATGAGTTATGCTGGATGGCTCTTCCCAGAGTATTATGTTTTTAAGACACTGTACTGCTGAGCACATTTTGCCTGGGCCTGCTGTGGAGCCCACTGAAGATTCAGAGGAGCCCGCAGAAGTACCCAGCCCAGTGGAGCATATCAAATGTACCTCAAGAGGGCTATTGGTGCGGGTGATGGCTTCATCTCAGGAGAGATAAAAGCAGAAATAACTCACAGTATAGGTATTTCAACTTTTAAGCCTCCTATAATTCAAAGGAAAGTAAGAAATGGTTTTTATGGAGGAAAAAAAAAAAAAAAAAAAGGAAGAAAAAGAGATCAGTTTTCAATAGCCAATTGAATGTGGAATATACTGGCTAAACTTCAACCTCAGTGTCATTTGGTATATCCTGGGAAAGTAAAGGAGTGGTGTAAATTTTAGAAGCAGTAAGGATTCAGTGGAGATAAAAGGTGAGGAGTACCTCAGATCTAATTAGGTTTGGATGGCTGAGAGGGATAAGGCTGAAATTAGCAGAGGAAAGCAATTAGGGAATAGTATTCCTTCATTACCCTAACATATGCACGTAAATAAATGTTTCTGAAGCATATCTTTAGGAAACCTTTCCTTCCAAACCTTTTACTTCATTACTGCAAATTCTGACCTGAACTGTCAGGTGGAATGGTGTGAAATCACACTGAGCTCTGGGCTTGTACAATTTAAGTTCAGTGATAGAAAAGAAAACTGGATTTTGGAAATTTTGCTTTTGAATTGAAGTTAAAATTCTTCAAATTTTGAAGGTTTCACACCTTCATATACAGGTTTACTGAAATCAGGTGTTTCAAGTCAGAGTTATCAAGTTCAGTTGTGTCATAGGATCTAGGCTTCTGAGATTCGGTGAGACTAAAAAAGAAGTTTGCGTTTAGGACATGTTATAAAGCTAAGTGTTCCTTTGTGTTTTGTTAATTCAGGTTCATAATTCCAGCTCAAGCCTATTTAAAAGACAATGATTGAACCACAAAAGTCTGATTCAGCCTGAACTTTCAAAGTTCTTGAAGTCAATAAGCTTTGAAGCAGGCGCCTTAGAGGTCTAAGCTCATCTGCAATGTTATTATTATTACTTTAATATATGTATAAATAGTACTTATTGTGAAGGAGCTTTCTTTATTAATAGGATACAAGACAGTCCCTTTTGGACCAGGTAGTTCAAATAAGGGTGGCTTGTGTGTGCTCTCCTTCATGCCTGTGGAACCTCACTGTCTGTAAAAGGGTTCAGGTTAGAGTCAGTGTAGCCCATCATGAAGGGACCTGGTTGTAGTTCAGTTTTCCTACGTTGTTTCTACATGAAGATATTTTAACAATGGGCCAAATTCCCCTATCATTCCCATCTGTAGTATCTCCTCTGCCTACAGCTGAACTGTTTCAGATCTGCTCAAGCAGATCTGAGATATGACTTCAGTAGAATAAATACAACTCTGTTTGTGTGTGCAGTATTACAAGTATTCATTTAAACAAGTGTGCTACATCCCCGCAAAAGCTATTACGCTTCTAAAAGCGATGCTTTCCGCGCCGCATTCCTTCAACCATCCAGCAGTATGCCGCTGTATTACCCTGCGAGGAGCGAAGAGGCGCAGCTCTGGGGCCGCACAGCGTTGCGCGGTGGGAAGGAGCCACCTGCTGGCGGGTCAGCGCTGTGCGGTGCGGCAGCCGCCGCGGGGCCGCGGGCGGGCGGGCGGACATCACCCCCCGGTGGATAGGAGAGGCGACTGACGAAGGCAGCGGGTCTATAATATATTGGTGGCTTTTGTTTTATTATTATTATTATTTTTCCTTTTGTGATTGTTGAACGTAATCCAGCGGGCTGCCCAGCTGGCCAACAAGGCCGATGGCATCCCAGCTTTTATCAGAAATAGTGCAGCCAGCAGGGGCAGAGAGGTAATCATTCCCCTGTACTCAGCTCTGGTGAAGCCACACCGTGAGTACCGTGTTCAGTTTTGGGCCCCTCACTACAAGAAGGACATAGAGACCCTGGAGCGTGTTCAAAGAAGGGCAGCGAAGCCGTGAGGGATCTGGAGCACAAGTCTGATGGGAAGCTGCTGAGGGAGCTGGGATTGTGCAGCCTGTAGAAGAGGAGGCTCAGGGGAGACCTTATTGCTCCCTGCAGTCACCTTAAATGAGGTTGTGGTGAGGTGGAGGTTGGCCTCTTTTCCCAGGTAACAGCAAAGGGATGAGAAATAATAGCCTCAAATTATGTCAGGGGAAGTTCAGTTTGCATATTAAGAAAAATTTCTTCTCTAAAAGAGTGGTGAGGCAGTGGCACAGGCTGCCCAGGGAGGTGGTGCAGTCACTGTCTCTGGAGGTGCTCAAGAACCATGTGGATGTGGCACCGAGAGACATGGTGTGGTGGACATGGCATTGATGAGTCGACACAATGTTGATCTTAGAGGTCTTCTCCAATCTCAGTCATTCTATGATTCTGTGATTTTTGTTTTTTGCCTACATCAGACTGAGACTTAAAATCACATTTGAATCTTGCTCTGGGGATTGCATGTTTGTCTGTTTGTATGACAGAAGCACATTTTTTCATTATGTACACGAGTATATACATTTGTGTATCTACTTGTATTTATGCAAATTCTTACATATAACTGACAGTGCGTTTCAAATGCTGACATTTTAATCAAACATCCAACATCTGTGGGAGAAAAGTGTTCTATCCCTGTTTTACAAATTAGTAAACGAAGCATGAAGAGATTAAGACAGGCATTTTCAAAAGCTTAGTTTGTAAAAGTGTATTTTTAACTATACTTTGTGGTAGTCTCCTTTCCAGTAGATGATCCTTCTCCCTCCAAAATCTAAACAAGGTGGTGCATCACTTGTTATTGCATTTCTTTTTTTAAAAAAAGCTGTTAGCAAAGAGTTACATAGAATATAATTTATGTAGCTATAGTATCATTTATATTGAGGACATGACCTTTGACCACAGCCCACTGCACACCATGGATTTTCAAATACAATCAAAATGCTTTCCTTTGTTTGTTATCTTCTTGTCCCTTCGCTCTATTTGGTGGATTTTTCCATCTATACTTTATTCGTACATCAGTTATGGTATTCATACCACGTACATGTTGAAGTGGTATACATACAGAGGTTGAAGTGTTCTTTTCTGCTCTTCCTACAGATGCCCATGGTCCTTTACAGTATGTTCTACCTCACCAATTGCACTATTTTGCTTTCTGATTGAGATAGTTACTGCCTCTCAGGAACTGAAAATATAAACCCTAAAATCATACATACTCTAGCATTAGACTGGATGGCTCAATATGAGTAGTTTCCCACCTTTTAGCTTGCTGTAAATGTCTATATGGTGCCTCTTCTTCTTGGTCACTCTTGCTCCATACATACATAATATTTAACTTTCTAAGTTTTCTTTCTTTAAAGTGCAGGAAGTTTCTTGTTTTCCAGTAGGCATTAGCTGTTCAATTCCCTCCCCCCTCCCCCACCTTTAGGTGTTGCAGGTGTAAGAAGTGAAATCAGTTATTGACATTCAGTTCCATATTGTGGCTGCCTGACAGACATGGTTGTACCAGGATTCCATTAAGCAGCAAACTGTGTGTGAGGCAGTATACAGTGAGCTGGAGGACAGCAAAGTTATCTCCTCAATTTTTGAACCATCTATTCCATACCAAAAATGTATGTGGCATATCTGCCACAAAAGTTAACATTCTGGAGTATCAGTGAGTATTTCTTTTTGTTTATTTATCAGTTGCACATCTGTTCGTCCAAAGAAGTCGAACTTTCCAAATGAATGTTCTTTTCTGTCTTATACAACTCTTTGTCATCTCTGTGTTGTGTGCTGGTAATAGGTGGGATATTTGTGCCCCCAAATTAACAGGTGTTGTCACTTCATAGAGCCACTATCCCTCTTTCAGTGTAAATTCATCAGTTTGCTATGAGATCAGTTTGCTATGTTGGATTTATTTCAGTGTTACTACTCTGGTTTATCCTAAAGCCTAAAGACTTTCTTTAACCTCTGCTGCTCATAATCTCAGTAAAGTTATAAGTCTGGTTCTCCAGCTATATTGCCTTATTCTTCTTTCCTTTCTTTAACGTTACATGTCACTTACACATAGGATCTTAGGTAAATGTTGTAGATGGCTATTCTTGTAATTTTTTGGGTTGCCCTTAAAAACTTGGTCTTTCCATTTTACAGAGTCTGTTTGGAAGTTCCAAGCCCCAGAGATTTCTGATAGTGAAGACCTGTGTTGTCCTGAGCTCCAGTTTCTTTGCATTCAGACTAGTACTCTGCTACTGGCTCTGTTAAGCTTGATAAAAACATCCTGCCCTATCTTCTCCTATCGCCTTATACAATAAACTTTGCCAGCTACAGGCCTGACATCTGAAAGTCCTGTTCTGTCTTTATCTGTTATCACTGGAATAGCTTTGAGGGTTGGCTGATGTCTGGAGACATTTATTTCTGTAATGGTACCTGGCAAAAGGCACAGAACAAGTTGTCAGTGGCTGAGTGATTCAGCACACCAGAACTCATTTTCAGTATCACAATCAGTGACTTTTTTAGTTCCAGTAAAATCAAGCAGTATATCTTCGAGATTACCGAGTAGCAACTCCTTTGCAGTGCTCTGTTCCCTGATGGGAGGTTTCCCAAACATCTAAGACATTCCTGAAGGCTTTTCACCACTGGAAAAATGCTCAAGGTCACAAAACTGAAAAAGCACATCTGCCGACTGTGGTTTCTGTGAGCATGAGGATGTCAGGACTTTCTGCTCTCCCTAGTTTCTTCCTCAGCATCTCTACAAGGTCCGAAGGATCTCTGTGTTTCAGGTTTTGTACCAACTCTGGTAAGAGTCTGTGGCTGATTACAGCATGTATTGCAGGAGTTGGTCTTACAGTACGTCCCTGCTAGGCTGTTGCTTCTGGAGGGGGTCCAGAGTGACTACAACTTTTCCCTTTCATGTTGGGAACAGTCAGACATTGTTTTTCAACCGAAATGGTAGACCACTGAATCAATATCCCAAGTGCAAGGGACTCAATCATTGAGTCCAACTGCTGGCTTCACAGTGTCTTGTAAACACTCTTTGAACTCTGACAGCTCAGGGCTGTGCCCACTGCCCTGGGCAGCCTGCTCCATGCCCACCGCCCTCTGGTGCAGACCCTTTCCCTAACCCCCAGCTGCCCCTCCCTGACGCATTTCCACGCCGTTCCCTCCAGTCCTGTCACCATCACAGAGAGTGGAGCTCAGCGCTGCTCCTCCGCTCCCTGTAAGGAGCTGCAGCCACCATGAATCCTCCCCTCAGCTCCTCTGCTCTGCACTGAGCAAACCAAGGGACCTTAGACTCTCTTCCCACATCTCTTTTTCCAGGCCACTTACCACCTTCATAGCTCTCTTTTGAGTGCCCTCTTTTGTCCTTACTCTGCAGTACCCAAAACAGCGCAGAACTCAAAATTGCTTTCATAATGTTCCCTGGTAATGGTATGGCCTTTGCCTCAACTCTGGTACATTACACATGATAGCAGCTTTTTTACCCCTGTGTTAACAACCCAAGTCTACCCATTGACGTACTGCCAGCACTCAGCCACACTTCTTCACTCATTTGCCATGCTGCCTCTCAGTATTGGTGGGAGTCGTCTGCAGCTGTCTGCGCATTGGCTAGATCTTGGTCTGTCACTGATCCCAAAGCCTAATTATAGCAATAGTAGAGTGATTGATATTTGGTTAAACTAAAGCTGCCTATTAGAAACTGTCATGAAAAGTGTTAAGTTATGCCTAGGCCTCAGATGGGAGGATGTTGATACACAGAGGCCAGAACTGTGCTTGGGAACATGCTCAAAAGGGAGGGTACACACAGCTGTAAGCCTGTACCTTGACTCTACTTCATCTAATAATTCAGGGATGGCTCATATTCCTGAAATTAGTCTGATTCTTTGTTAAAGGAAATATTTGCAAATATACTGAATAGCAATATTAAAACACAATATATTTTTTTCCCAAGTGCCCCCTCTACACTCCTTCTTCTGTGTTACCTGCGTTGTACTGCCTGTATGCTCCTGATGTGTTTGTGTGGGGTTGGGGGAGAACACAAAAAAAGTCTGAAGCTGAAACAGTTGTTTTATTCACCTGTCTCATGGCAAAGCAGAAAGATGAATGAATGAATTGTTGCATAACTCTTACCTAAATAACTAAGAAAAGCTTTGTTGAAATTCTGAATATATACAAAGAAAATTTCCTTTAAAAAAAAAAAAAATCCAATTAAGACCATTTATAAACACAGAGTGTATAGAAGAGTAGCCTTCAAGGCTCTTAAGAAAATTTTGTTTTTGTGTTTTTTTTTTTTTTAATCATGGTTTTGTTTTTTCATCAATTACTTTTAATAAATGAGTCAACATTTTTGTGGGTAGTAGTACTGCTCAAAATTACTCATTTCAAGCAGTTATCTATTTTGAAATTGTGTAATTCCTTTTTTCTTTCTGCTTGTGCTCGTGCATAGTGTTCTGATGTGATGCTCAGGGTTCTCAGTGTCATGAACAGGCTGCAGAGGCTGCTCCTGTGGGAAGAGAAAGGTAACTTTGCCTGAAGTTTAACTTTGTGTCCCTGTCAGCAGTGACTGACAAATCACCTACATTCCATGTGCTGATTTTTCTCGTTTGATCTCTTTTTCCTTATGGAATGAGCTGAGGTACTGAAAAATAAATGTATAATGACAATAAAACATCATGTAGGGGAGACAGAAAAAAGGAGGCAAATGTATTTGTGAGAAGAAAGAATGAGAAAACCATGTAAATGTCAGGTATCAATCTCAGAATATGAAAAGTCTTTTCAAACTGTGAAGTCTCTCAGGTGGCAGAGAAGCCTTTCAGTTCTTCACTGAGCTTGAAGTGACAACATAGTGCTGCAGCAGCTGGTGGGACTATTTACCTTCTGAATTGCTGTAGGAGAACTTCTTGAGTTTCTTCATATTCTCCCTAAGAATATCAGTTGCTTTGCATTCTTTTTTTTTTTTCTTTCTCTGACTAGTTATAATTCCAGCATCTTTGAGAATTTTCCATTCCTTCTCTACCCTATGTGTTCATAAACTTTTTACACATTCCTTGGTTCCTTTCTTTACTTTTCTTCTAAGATTTGTTGCAAGTTTTGGGCATGAAGATGATGTCAGGTGAATGTGCAACATTGTGTTAATTACTAAAATTCGTCTCAAGTACTTAGATGACCTTCTTTTATCACAGCAGCCAGATATTTCTGCAATGTGATGAGAGGAGAAGGCAGCAGGACAGTTTAGGTTTGTTTTGCAGATGCCTGGCAATAATGTTGGATGCATGCAGTATATGACTAAATCTGGCATTTCTGAGAAATATGGTGCATTCTTGTGCCAGCACAGCACAGCTGATCTGCACATGCACTGCAGAAATATCCAGGGTTGGCAGATGAATTGCGCAGTTTGTCCTTCACCAGCCTGGAGGTTACTGATAAAATCTAAAATCCTTACATTTCATACAGATAGAGCTGCTTTCTAAGCACAGAGGCTGTATTGAAAGGAGCACACATCGTCTGGTAGGCAGGGCTGAGAAGTCTGCTACCTCCATTTTAAAGATGGAGTACTGAGGCATAGGTGACCTAAAAAACACACACAAACCATTGAAGAAAAAAAAGAAAGCCAACAAACAAACTGTAGGATTGAAACAGGTCAATTGAGAACAGGATTGATTATGGAATAATCTTTCATTCTCTCAACATTAATTTTCAGCCTTTGCTGAAGGAAGGAGACTCCATTAGCAGATCCTTGCTCTGTGAGCAAGAGGAAAGTAGCAATAGGCTGGTGAGATGAGCAGTGTCTGGATAACACATTTTGCTGTGTTCTGCCATAGAATGACTTAATCAGGTTATTTCTCCAGTTACATACTGTGTCAGCTGAAGTTATACCTCATGTCTTGTTAAAATCTAGAGAAGTGAGCTACCTGGAGAATTTAAGTAGCATTTGAGAGGACATAGTAATGCAAAAGATCAAGGGGATTCACTACTAAGAACCATCAGGGATATTAACAGAATTATTAGAGAAGAAGAAAAAAATGAATCAATAATGAATAATCACGTAGTTTATCAGGTAAGTCAACACATTGTTGCAGTAATTAACTGTTCTAGCAGTATGGGCTGGCAATGTAATGAGAAAACAGCAGTGAACATGCACTAATTATATTTGCTTTCATATTTGACAGAAGCTGAACAGCTGTTTGGTGCAGTAGGTAAATTAAGTGCACTAGTCAGTCAGATCCAATTTTGAAGTGAATCCTTGATATCATTCTGTGATAAATGTGTAGGCTGAATGTTTATAGGTGTGATTCAGCTAAAATATTGTCACTCAGTCTTATTACCTCTTGCTGCCTTGATCACACCTTCTCTCTCTAAAAATGCATTTGTGTGTGTGAAGTAGCAGTGAGCAAAGCAGCTTCTGCTCTTGTTGCAGAATTTTCTTGTCAGATGTTCATTTGTGGGGAGTAGAAGGATAGAACAAGTTTTGTACTCTCCTTCAGAGAAAACAGCTGTTAGGACAGTTTGTATGGCTTACAGCCTGTTCCTGAAATCTACTGGATTGAAAGTAAACTAGGGCACTCATCAAAGGAAAAAGCTGACCCAGATCATCCAATCATGTCAAGAAGAATTTCAAGCCAGAAAGTAAAATTTACAGTTGAATTGTATTATGACTCCCTGGAAGTGACTGTGTGTCTCCATACACTATTGCATCTTCCTAGCTTTAGTATTTTCCAGCCACTACCTATAACAAGGATTGGGACCTTGTGCTGGCATGATAAATTATAATAACACAAAATTTTCCTTCTGTGTTCCTGCAGTAGCTGACATACATTATGTAATTCCGATGTTGCACTCTCTTCTCGAAAAAACAGTCCCAATCTCAAGATACAGTGTGGAAGGAGTTGGCACTATTCTGGTCTTGTAGCTGAAGAAATACCACTACTTCTCCATGAAAAGTTTGACAGGACAATCAGAAATCAAGAGAAAACATGTTTATTCTCAGCTAACTGTCCTATTAGAGAGAAACAACCAGGATTTACTTATTTAAGGTCTTTAATTATTTAAGTTCAGCTTCTTATGGTGTATGATGACTGTTTTACTTCTTTAATCTTTTTGAAACCCAAAGTAAACCTGCAAGAAAACAGCTAAGTTTAATGAAAAGGATAACCTATTATAGTTGCATTATCGAAGCAATTTTCCTGAGTGAGTGACAGGTGACAAGTTATTGCCTTTTTAAATCTGAAGTTTAGGTCTTTATTTTTCCACACCTCAAGTAACAAAAGCATTTTGTTCATCAGTTTTCTTCTAACGCTGCAGTTTTGTTTGATACAGTGATAGCCTCCATTTGATGCCTTAAAATGTTATATTTAAAAGGAAAAAAAAAATTGGCAGTTTGGTTAATGCTCTTTTTGAAAATGAATTAGTCTTTTAGTGGACTTCCATTCTTAGGCCAGTGCACAGAGTTTCTAGGGTTACGTTCATCTTTTGTGTTGGGTTCCTTCACAGCTCATAAGCAGTCCTGCTGGGAAACAGGACTTTGATGACATAGATTTAGATACATTTATTAGCTGCATACAAATGAAAATTAGGAATATTAATGAATCTGCAAAGACAGAATCACTGCAGTGGAAGACAGAAAACAGTCTGTCATCCCCCTTTCTTTGAAAGACTGTATGGTTATGAGAAATGGAGAAACATGGGTGAGTCATATAATGAGTACTCACAAGATCAGGAGCAAATTTGTGGTCCAGAAGTCCTTTCTAAATGCAAATAACAGTGCTAGGACCAGTACTTTCCTTAATAATCATATTGGCAGTTTCAGCTTGGATTGAAATAGTCTTAGCTAAAACACTTCTAGTGGAATCAAGCTACATTTTTAAAACAATTCTCCTTTCCCTAGAATTATAACTTAGGTGTGCAATGTCGCAGAAACATAGGAAAGCAGGAGTAAAGAAGTCACTTTGTTCAACATTTTCTATATCTCCCATTTCTGCGAGCATAAAACAAGTATAGAGGCAATGGTTGTGGAGACTTGCTTGGTAGACTCCATGTTGTAGTAAAAATAGGCAGGATTGAGCCAAATTGTGCCTGTCTCTGAAAGTAATTTGCACTGCTTTGAAGAGATCCTTGAAGGTTACCTGAAGGTCTGTAAGACTGATCAAGCATTAGTCAAAACTGCAAAAGCCAAAAAAACCTTCCACCAACAAACCACCAACAAAAAAGGGGTTAAAACACAAATATATTACCATGAACAGTCTCAGATGTGTTCATCTTAATTGTTTACGTGGTCAGAGAAAACAGACTTTGAATTAAGAAGGATCTATTAACCTATGGGTCACAATCCTCAAGTTAGTATTTCCCCCTGAAAGGCAGTCCTTCACTGAAGAGTATTAAAGTATGTCCACCCACAGCTGGCCCTGCCAAAGAACGATACTTCTGTCACTGATAATCTGTAGCAAAGACACACTGGGAGGAGTACTGATAACATACATAGTCTTAAACCATTAAGAATGCATGTGGAGAGTGTGCAGGGAGACAAGATGGAAGCAGCACCATTTTTTCCTTCCTTTACAGTTATATAATTCTTCCTTGAATCACCTTTGCCTCAATTATTTTTATAGTCTGCCTTAGAAATATTTGTATTAGACGTTTTCTTATTCCTCATCTATTACTTAATCTTGTTGTGAGAGAAGACATTCACCTGAATTGGTATAAAGTATAGGTATCACCCTATATGTTGCTTATGTCATACAGAAGTGAGAAAGAATAACATCTCTACGCCAAAAGAAAAGGGTTTTTGGACATCTCAAAAATCCTTCCTTTAATATTGCTATGTAGGCATTAATGATTAAGAGAAGACTTCACAGAAATCGGGGTCTAACACCCACAGCTTTGCACTGATATGCACAGACAAGATGAGATCAAGAAAGAAAAACTGAAATTCAAGGAGAAGAACGCTCCATCTGTAAATCAGCAAAAATCCCTCTGCTTAACCTTTTTCTCAAAGGCTGATCGTTCTTACTGAAGTTATTACAGAATTTTTGAGAGGAAATGGCTTTGCAACAAGCTTTGTGTGCTCAGGCATATACACATATACTATCTTATTCCGTTCTATTAAAAACCACTGACCTACTGTCACTTATTTGCATGATGTTTACCATGCTAAGATCCACTACTAAAACTGTTGCTAAATCCAGCAAATTAAAATGTAGATTCCCATCAGGTTTGAAATTTACACAGAAGTCTTGATCTTTAGGCTTAAAATCCAAAGTAAAGATTAGTTAAATGGCAAAAAGTCTTTTTAAAACAGTTAAAATAACCTTGTGTATAAAAAGTAATTTTTTCTTCTTTTTTTCCACAAAAATGAAGCTGAAAAAAAAACAGAATCTGAAAGGAAGTGAAAATGCACTCTTTTCCAGATTAGGTGAAACAGAACATGACAATTCAAATGAATGAGGTGGGTAAAATCATGCTGGATGGAATGCAAATGAAATTAAAGGAAAATTGAATTCAAGGAGATAGGGGGCATGAAATAGATTCATGTCAAATGAAAAATATAGACAAAAATGTAAAGGGGACAGACTGGTGTAATAAGACAGTGATTGAAAATGGAGCAATGTAGAAGGATGTGAAAAGGAACAATGGGGAAGTGCAAATGAAGACTAAGTGTTAGGCACAGGTGATGTCTTATGGTACTACAGTGGATAATTTCAATCATAATGTAAAAAAATATTCAGACGTACGCTACTGAAGGAAAATATGAAATGAACATTGCAATAAAAGAGATGTTGAAAAAAGTGACATTTTAAGTAGTCTCTTCAGAAAAAGAGAGATGGACAAATGTAAAGAAATTAAGCAGATCTATAATCTCCATCACTACATTTAAATTGTGATAAGCTTACATTTGTCTGTTATTTTGTCAGTTATCTTTATTTCTAACCATTACATGTGAAATTTTAAAATAAAGAACACTGTAGCATATTGTATTGCTGATCATTTGACTTCATATCAATATGTCTTTCAGCTTTTCAGTTACGTGAAATGAATTTTGTAATCCCAGCATAACCAGTCATGAGTGAATTCCAAATTCCATCCTTTCTATGTGACTGTGACTACTCAACAAACATGGTACATCCTGTCTCTATCAGACCTAAGAGTGAAATAGAAGAAGGGAAAGAGAATGAATCTAAGCTTCTGTAGCAGAGCTGTAAATTGGATGAACCTTGTAAAACACAGTCAAACTGTTTCTAAGGCTAGCATACTTCTTTAGCAATTTTTAATTCAAAGCTCTGAGAATTGATGATGCTACTCACTAAAAACTCCTGCAAAAATTCACGTATCTGTCTTGTATCACTAGGAAAATTCCTGTCAAAAGGAAAATACATTTGACAGAAAATGGAGGATCTAGTCTCATTAGCAGAAGAAGTCATGAAACAGAATATGCTGTTATAATGATTTTTTTTTTCCTGCCAAGGCAAAGGGTTGGGAAGGCAAACTTACATTTTAGTGTTATGAAAATGAGAGGTGAATATATTTCCCAGCATATTACTTGTGAATCTGATAACCAATGACCTTCGTTTAAACCCTGGAAAATTACTGAAGTTCTAATGCAGTTTTATATTCCTGAAGAGATTTGTGACTCATAAAATATAGTATCCATTACAATAAAGACACATAAGTGATGCATTTTTTTTTTTATAATTTTACTTTGTCATATTTTCCATATATTTGCTATAGAAAAGTAACTTTCAGTTTGCAATCCTTTAATATTAGAGCGAAACATCAGTTCCAAAATGTATGTGCATTTCCAAGGAGAGAATGCAGTATTTACATGCCTGCCACCTTGAATACCTTCTACTTTTGCTGGCTGGAGACAGGGAGATCAATTCTTTACATTCTAAGCAGCACTGCAAAAAGAGAAAAATCAACCACGTTGACCAGTCATGCATTTACATATAAAATGAAGACAAATATCCTGCTATGAAGATGGTAAAAAAATGATGAAGATATAAAGCTTTCTAAGCTACTTAACAACATTCTCATGATTAAAATCCATGATCTGTCAAATTCACTCGTAAAGTTTACTATGTGCCATAGTTTACAGTGGAGAGAGATGACTAAAACTTATGTTTACTCACTGTCTCCATCAGACTTTCTGCTTTGATTGAAATAAAACCATATATACTGCCAACAAAAAATCAACAGGTATAAAATAGAAGTGTGCATCAGTTTATATTATTACTACAGTGTCCCAAATCTTGAAAAAAGTGTTTAATGTGTTTAAGTAAACTAATGTTATAATTTCTCATACTTCTAAGTTGTCAGAAACAAAAATTTAAAGTTCAATACCTTTTCTTAACTACAGTTTTACACTCTTAAATTTTTATTCTAAATTTCCATTGTATTACACTGAAATTTATGTTTTCTATCAACGTTTTGTGAGATCTGTCAGTTTGCCTGTGGATAAGATTGAGGAAATGTAAAGTAATTCCCAAATACTGCAGTTCTAAGATTGATTCTCTTCCTTTGTGTGAAGGTCAGATGTAGGACTCACAGTAAGGGGCTTTGTGCATTTCAAGTGTAGACATGATTTATTTTTGAGACTCTAATTTCATTGGTAATGTTGACACATCTGTTCCCACTCATGATAGCTGCCAGGGGCTCTAAAATCAGTGTCATCAAAGAACCGGCTATACTGGATTTAAGGAATGAGTTGTGGTCACAGCGAAACTGGAGCCTACAAATTTCCCTCTATGGTTGGTAGAATATGCTATCAATTTTGTGAAATTTTACAGAGCCTTTTCAATTAAAGGAGGGAACAATTTTTAGGTTGTGCATAGTGGCATTGAAGCTGTACTCTACTCTGACAGTATGGCGGGGGACTCATTTAATTCAGAAGACTGTTTCACCTTGAGCCCTGTTCTTTGTATCTTCAGGATTTCTTACAGTGCAGTTCAGTGTGTTTCCTTCCAGCTGCCTTGCCTTTCCAAAAAAATCCCTACAAAGCAACAGAAAACAAACAAGCAATATTCTATCAAACACAAAAACAAAAAATCAAGATGCCTGAATTGCAATATATCTGAAAATTTTGCATTTGAAATACTAACGATACTTACAGCTATTCCATATTGTTATCAGTGTAGAGATGTTCCTGCCTGTCAAAAATGTTATTTGAAAGCCATCCTAACAGTTTTGGTTTTAACCATGAGCCAGTAGAACACCAAAGAATAAAACCAAGGAGAATTACAAAGTATATGTAAATGTTATTTCCACTTTTAAGAAAATTGGATACAAACTTGTAACTGGAACACAAATCTATAGATGAAAAGATGATTCATATTAAAGCTCATAGCTGTTTTACTGTGTGATATGAAACTGCTGGCCTACACTAAACACAATACTACGTAGCACTGTATTAAAAACCTCAGTTTAAGTGTCAGCAGTATGCTTTTTATCTGTGGCTTAACCAATGTAATATTGAAATTCCAATATACTTAAACAATAAAAACAAGCTCCTTCCTTCCTTCCTTCCTTCCTTCCTTCCTTCCTTCCTTCCTTCCTTCCCCTTTATTTTTGTATAATTTCTCTTAAAAGTCAAGCTTACAGTGAATTAGTTCACTGCTTTCTTCCAAGATATTAGTGTATGAATTATTGCAGACTTGATGCAAACAAGCACATGTGCATGTAAACTAAACGTAAGTAGTGATAATTACATGCCAAAGTAAATTTAAATTAGTTTAACAGTTGGAAAGAATTTTTCATCCTGAAGTTCATGTATAAAAACTAAACCCATGGTAATACAGGATTGCTATATCAACTGACCACAAACCATTTTTGTTTGTCAATAGTTTTTCTGTTTGGAGATGGAAGAATAACACAAACATATCATTTTAATTTTAGGTACGATTTAAAATTGAATTAAAATTTAAACAATGTCAAAATAAGATAAACTATAAGATAACAAAGACGCTTTGGTGTCTTCAGTATTTTACCATTCCACTGCCTTCATGTAATAACAAGCAACACCATGCAAAGCAGAAACGATGAAGGCTGATTTTCTATAGTCTCACTTTCTCTGTTTGATCTGCTGGTGTCAAATAAGCAGTAAGTTCTGACAACAAGGTTTCCATGGCTGAAAATTTCAGAACATCCTTCTTGGCAATGAATTTCTGGCTATTCTGTAAGAGCTGGGGTCAGACTACATTCTCTCAGTGAAGATGCTGAGAAAACCATCCTCCTCCAACTGGATGTCATTTTTTTTTAAGCTTTAGAAAATCAATACACTGGGACTTGTTCTAACAACTCAATTTGTGTACAGTATAAGCAGAAATTGCAGAACATGTACAAATGCACATACACTATATATATATAAAATATAATTTCATAAGCCTTGTTTATTTGGGATAAAAAGGGATTACTGCTTTCCAGAAGGAAGGAGAATAATTCAAGAAGATTAAGGGGAAAAAAAGAAAAAAGTTGAACAGCTTCACTCATCCTCTTGCTGTTGCTTATGAGCACTGTTCCATATATACAACTAAGGATTGTCTTTGAATTTCATTGCAATCAAAGACATCTAAAGCAAACTAGTAAATATAACTATATTTAGTCTTTAATTTATTAGAAAGTATTTTTAATGATGCTATAACATACCAGCCAGTAAATCATTTAGGAAAATATTTTTATGTTCTTTGCTTAACACTTTGAAACTTTTTAGCTTATGCAAGCTTATAGAAGATTGCAGCGTCTTTGAAATAAACATAGCTGCTCTTTAAGAACAGAAGTTTGGTACTCCAAAGAGATAATAATCTCAAGGAAGAACTTTAAGTATCATCCTGGTTTACACTTAGTAATTTGACTATTGTCTGTAAAAATGAGAATTTCTTACAGGTTAATTTTCTGTTTCTTTGGTTTTCAAGGCTGATTCTCCAACAGTGATGCTACAATTAGTTACAATTAGTAACATAGAGAAAGAACGTCAAGGTTATTTATAAGCTCCGAAATGTTTGAAGGGCAATTTAAATTCAGTGGGAAGAGAAGAGCATCAGGAAGAGGAAAGAGGGTTGTTTTCCTAAAATTTTCTCTTTGAAACTTTTACGTGAAACAGGCTTAAATATTACACTAAATGTGCTACACATTAACTTTCCTTTAGCACTTCTTGTCTCACTACTAATAAAACCAGTGAAATAAAATTGAATATTTTATATAAAGCAAAATGTCCAAGGCAGTGGAAGATGCTAAATGATTTTCAGTTTTCAGTTTTTTTCTGCCTCTTGATTCAAGGTTTCCTTAATCCCTCCTTCCCTGTTGTATGGGAACTGCTGAGTCACGGCCTGAACCTCTGATTGATCACCTGAGGCGAGCCATGAGCCAGCCAGAGGAGCACAGGTGAAGGCAATTCAGCTGTGCTGCTGGAAGGGAAGGAGCCAGGCTCCACCCCTGCTAGACCTATTTAAGAGCTGGCTACCAGTGGGGCAGGATCTTGCCTGGAGATCCCCTCTACTGCTGTTTTTTGTAGGTGAGCCTAGCGTACAGGTAAGCCTTCCATTTATTCTCTCCTATTATTTTAGTCTACTTTGCCTAACTCTCTTGTTCTTTTTGTGATTCTTTTTGTGATTATAACATCTTAATATCCATTGATTATACACCTGTTTACATTTTTCTAACTTATTATGGATGTGCTTGAATCTGGTAAAATGGAAATGATCTCACTGAGACGTTCTTTTTAATTTATACGAATTTGCAGTCAAATGCTTTTACTGACCAAAAGACAATTGAAGTACCACTTACAGTGTTTTGTTTTCTTTCTTCTCTTGAATGCCTGTGGATCAATGACTTTGGAAGATAACTAGGAGTGGAGACACTCTTGTTATTATCATGTAAATTTGTGAGATTTTATGGTGCATATTTAGTAAGATAGAAGTGAAGATTTTATGTAAGACACCACCTATCTTAAGAATTTTCCTTCTGGATCTACCACCTCAAAGCAGAGGAGCAAAGAAAGGATTTCCCATCAATTTATCTAATGTTGGTACGCATTTGAGTTTACTGTAGGCTTTTTTGTTTTGTTTTTCCCCACCTTTCTCTGCATCTGAGATTGGAAGGACAAAGATAAAGTGAGCAATGAGTGCCTCTCTTCATATTGCAAAACCTACTGTGTGTCCATCTATGACTGCAATGAGTGGGTAAATTGGGCTTTGGGCCTGTAGATAAATGAGAGCTTGAATTAGGTGGGTGAGAGGCTGCAACCCAGAGCAGGAGAAGAGACCACCGGGATGGGGTGGTGGTTAAGAGGACCAGAAAGAATGAGGTGGTTGAGAAGGGGCAAGAGAAGTCTGGGATAGGACAGTGCTGGGAGCTTTGAAATAAAGTAATTGGAGGATCCGTGTCCAAAAGGAAGGGGAGAAATGGGGTGCCTCCTGGTTGAAAAGCTGGCAGTTGGAAAGAGTTGGACAAGATTGTAGATGAGAAGATAGCAGGCTCAGCATGTGCTGTGAAATAAAGACACGGCTGCCACCATAGCAGAACTGTGAATGTGGGCCTGCCTACTGCCTTACCATGGTTAGCTCGCACATGCTACCATATCTCACCTTCCCATGTGAGGAAATGCAAGTCTACAGATCTTGCTCAGTGCCCATTTGAAATGGGGAAATGCGGAGATGGATCTGGGCTGAGCACACACTGATGGGATGAAAATGATTTCTTCTACCCTTGATGCATTTATTATCCTGAAGTATACTTGGTGACATATCCAAATGCCTGTAAAGCATAGAATAAAAATCTATAGTAGAAATTAACATTGTTTATATTTAAAAAGGTAATACTAGATAATTCTTTCATGAACAAGAGTAATTTATTTTTTTTAACACAATCTTCAAATAGTTGAATATTTGAAGAATATTTTTTGTAAACTGACATTATGTAATTTACCCAGTGGGGATTAAAGGGGAAAAAAGAGAGAGAGAGCACATATGTTACTAAAACCATCTGGTTTTGGCAGATTTTTATGCCTGTAGCGTTTTGCTGCCTTTTAAGTAGACATAGTGGCCGAAAGGCTTAGGGTAGAACATTGTTGGATTGTAGGTGCCTGATCTGGCCACAAGAGAGCACTGCGAATCCAAGAAATGCCAATTTCAGCACATGAAATTCGGGAGACCTGAATGTATTGCTTCTTTCTCATTGCCCTAGAAATAATGTCTGCGGTTATGGACCTTAGTATCAGAGAGATAATTAATTATTTAGGGTTTGTTCTTATCTCTGAGAAGTGAAAAGTTATTACATATATCTTTGAAAAATACTATGATCTTACATGTCATGAATCATTAAAATGCAAACAGTGATTGAGGTTTTCAAAGCCCATGTATTTGTTTTACTTGTCCTTTCAGGTTTGAAACATTATAGAATGGTGTATGTTTAAAAAATATATCATTAAGAACTCTACCTTATTAAAAAAAAAAACACAACAACAAAGACTCCCATCTTTTGCATTGTGACAACAAGGGAAATGGGAAATCCTGAAAATCTGATGGAGATTATACAGTATTTTTACAACAAGAGAAGAAACCTAGCATACAAAAAGTAAAGACTGAAAAAGTGGATCCCACATGTTGTTTTGCTTGCGCATCTCTTGATGTTGCAGGGTAAAGTTGCTGAGAGAGTCTCAGCTTATATTTTTCTCCTTTTTTGGTTGTCATTTACAGATATGGCATTATTTATTGTGCATTGGCTTGAAAGGCTTGAAAAAAGGATGCTGTCTCCCCACAGTGCTTTACAACCCTCTTTTCTACTCCCATGACATGGCAGTGCTGTAGAGTCCTGTCACCATCTGCGGAATAAGATCTTTCCCTCAATGTAATGTCCCACTTATCCTCACAACCCTGGAAAAACAAAGTGAGGGAAACTGAAGTAAAGTATAGTAGTAGAAATGTGTCTGATCAGAATTTGTGTCAGGGAGGCGACAATAGTTTGGGGTGGAATGAGGAGACAAAACGGTTTGAAATAATAATGAAAAGGAATTAAAAGAGAAAATAATACATATAATGTCTGCCAGGTTAATTAAGTCTATTTAAGAGAGCTAGCGAAAGTTTCAATTAGTGCCTGCCAAACTTGCCAGCTGCAGGGTCTTCCTGTGGTGAATCTAGTAAAGTGTGAATATACAAGCAGCTTGATACTTGTACCCAAGTACGTATTCATGATGCAAACTTCTGACATTCACTGAAAATCAACAATTAAAGAATAGTGTGAATAAAAGGATGTTTATATGGTATTAAACAATAATATTAGTTCTGTAGGAATTATATTTTAGTCATCAGATGTCAGATTAAAATAGTTTCTACTTTGTTACATACTTTGTTTCTTCTTTCTCCAGTATTTCTACAAGGAGAAATCTAAGGTACAGTACTGCAGAACTAGAGCTGAGGTTAAGCAAAATAGTTGTTGTGACACAGCAAAGATGGGATTATGCACTACATTTCTTGCTAATCTTTGTACCTGAACTAAAAGGAGCACAAAATGAAATACACAGAACTTACATTTATGGTTCAGAGTTGCTTATGGTGAAGCTGAAGGATGTGCTGAGAAGACAAAGCAGTTAATAATAATACTAATAATGTAGCAGCTAATAAAGTTGCAACATTCCTGCTCAGATCACAGGTGCATCTGGTCCATTCTGCAGGTATTACAGTTATCACAAGATTTGGTGCTGTGACCCTGGCCCCAGTGGCAGGCTGAAGAGGTCCTTAGTAGCACTTACTTGAAAGAATCCCCAGTCCCAGCCAGTAGGCCAAATTCATTTGGAATTTTGTTAGTTAGATAAAGCACAAAGTTTCTGTGTTATGGTCTCATCTAAAAACTAGTCGTGGAAGAAGATGACATTTTTTGCAGCTAGGAATGAGTAGTACAGCACATTAAGAAGGCTAAAATTAAAATTATCAGCATTTCTGTTTCAGAGCTGGTGGATTTTCCTCTTTACATTTGGATGGAAATTGGCTTCAGGAAATAAATGGTTTTGCCACTTAGTGGTCCTTCTCTAATGGAATATGGATGAACCATTATTTGTGTCAGGAAAAAAAGTTATAATATTTTCAGTGTTTATAGAAAAGGAGAAAATACAACATGCATTTATAAGTGATGGACGTGCCTTTTTTGTCTTCTGGTGGGGTGACTGCTTTTAGGCAGTCTGACACCATGTTGAAAAGTAGGCTCAGTTGCCAAGTCCGTTTGTCCCAGGTATGGAGAAAGCTGTAGACTTCCAGAGGGAGATATGAAAATAAAATTGCATCTGTACCTCTTCTTTAAGACACCTGCAAAAGTTCACTTGGTAGAATACAGACCACCTATTCCACTTTCTTCTTGCTAATATATCAGGAAGAGTGTTATTTACAAATCCTTTACAAGTGAGGGTTCAGCCCAGGTCTGTGTGCCTTGCAGGCACTTCTACAGGATGGAAACTTGCTGTTCAGATGTGGGTTTGGGCAGCAAGAACCTGGCAGGGTGGTTGGCACCAGCACCTTATTGGTGGAGTCCTTGGGGCAGATCTCAGCATGTCAAACCAGGCCAGAGGACTCTGCATGTAATTCCATTCTAAGAAGAAAACTCACCAAACACCTGGCTAGTTCCCTGGTTATAGCTTTGGTAAATGAAACTGTCAGATAGTCTTAGTTGTAACTTTTTCTTGGATGAAAATTGGGAGTACATTTGGCTTCTTGCAGAAAAAACCTGGTTGGAAACTCAGCATTATTTGACATCCTTCTTTAAATTACTGGATTTCAAGTGTATAAAAATGATTCAGCTATACTAATTTGATATTAATCCACCACAGATCACTACTATCATAACAAAATCCCTCAATGGTAAAACAAGATATTTAGTGGCATTTTCCATGTATTTGGTGCTGTTAGTCTAGCATTTAGTTCTAAATTTCACCACTATGCATGGCCTATGGTGAAACGAAGTCTGTTCTTTCCTTAGTTTTACCTCCTGATAACTTACACAAAAAGTAAGTTTGAATATTTGAGCAATAAATGCACTGGGAATGTACTGCTAGTCTAAATTTGATCTTTGATGAGATGCTGTCTAGTGAGGCAAAACTCTGAATCTTGATAACTGAGACAGGCATGTCTGTCACAGATGAGAATCTGAGAAGTTGGGTTTTCCCGAGAGCCCTAAGAATGTGAAAAAAAAAACTATGTAAAGTAA
This sequence comes from Tetrao urogallus, assembly GCF_951394365.1. NCBI lineage: Eukaryota > Metazoa > Chordata > Aves > Galliformes > Phasianidae > Tetrao > Tetrao urogallus. Next base: position 39,988,801 of record NC_136815.1, on the reverse strand, counting down.
AACTGACAGGGATGTTTACTTCACTGAGGTGCCACAGGCCCAACAAGCTCCATTTTATGGAAAAAAAAAAAAAATGTCAAAAAATGATGGTTTTGGTCTGATTCAGACCTAGGACTTCTGGATTTTTATCTTCATCTCTTCCCTAGATAACTGTGTGCTCTCTGACTGGCACAACTTCCAGCAGACAGAAGAAATTGCAGGCAGGACTATAAGCAATTGCTGTTCTCAAGTTCATTACATGCCCTGCGTGAAACACTTTACATCAGGCTTATTTTTGTAATACTTGGGCCGTTATTTGAATAAAAGAGTAAAGCCTTTCTAGTATTCATGTTGAGAGACTGACAATCATTAAAATGAACAAGTGCCTTTTACCTATGAAGTAAGCCTTGGAGCAAGTCTCTGATCCAAGCATTTGAGCGAAGGAGGAGATGAGAAGGGGAATGATAATGAGACTCTGTGTGGAAGTTAAGAAGCACTTGCCTTTGGCATGTTTTTGTTAATTTTTGGTTGGTATAGGGAAAAAGGTTGGTTTGTTTAGTGAACTTTCAGTACTTCACAAAGTTAAGATGAAAATAGAATACAGTAAATAAGTGCTGAAGTAAAAATTGCTCAGGCAATATTTATATGAGGAGTAAAAAATCAGGCACAAAGTATTTTTCAAATGTGACTGCTTTATGCAGTTATCCCATTTGTAGTAGCAATTAATAACCAGGCGTTACAGAGTAGTGCTCTGTGCTATTGAGTGCAAAATGCCTATTCTGGCTGTTCAATAAAACCATTAAAAGAGGAAATGCCAGTCACCTTAGCTTTTATATTCCTTTTCTAACTTTGTGTTTATTCACAGGTTACAAGTATCTGTAGTGGATTTCTGTTGTTCTGTATCTGGAAATCTGTTTCTTTCTCCATACTCAATCCGTTTCTAATTGCATACTCAATAATCCTGCAGATCATCCAATAGATTTTGTCACTTGTCAGGACTGTGGGATTAGTGCCATAACATATTAGACTTTTTTTTTTGCTTATCTGAGGTTTAAATTTGTTATCTGTATAAATCACATCTGTTGTAGAGATGAGATGGACACAAATTGCAGTAAGGAACTTCTCTTGCACAACAATCTTTTCAGATGAAAAATATTGAACCATGTAAGGAAATAATTTATTATATATCACTCTGATCATGGAAATGGTTTGGGGACATCCTTCTTGCTTTTGATGCCTGAAGTTCAGTCTTGCTATGTGAACTTTTACACAACGAGTAGCTAGGTCCAATGTAAATATGCTATACTTTATCTGAGCATTTTCACAACAGCAGAGTTCAATATAGGGGCATCTGATCAGTTTGATCTTTTCATCAATTTTATAATTGTACATCAAAAAGTAATTCTTGTATTTAATTTACCTACTATAAGGAGAATTGCTTGAGATCTGTATGTTGAAATAGCTGTAAGATATCCAATCAAATGATTATCAGATTTGGTTTTGAATTCCTTGGGACAAGAGTTGTCAAATTTCCACATCTCAAAAATTTTGGCTAGTTTCAATAAGTAGTTTTTGAAATAAAAAGGATATTAATGATAACATTTTCCTCAATTTCTATGAATATTTGGCATGGTTTATGTTAATGAAGTCTTCAGGTATTCAAAATCTTTCACTAGCATTTAGCAAATTCATTTTTAAAAGCTGATTCTCAAAAAAAGTTGATTCTTGAACATATTTATTCTGTTAGAATCAGAGGACGTTGAGTATACTGCACTCAGTGAAGAGAGAACAAATATGAATAATTAGCGTTAAGTGTGTTGAATATTAGATTGAAGTATGTTGAATATTGTTATTTTTTAAATATGTACTTTAAAAGTAAGGAAGGTATTATTCATTGTTCTAAAGGCATATTTTGAATCCATAATCATGAGAGATATGAACAAAAATTAATAGTATTTCATAAACTTACTTGCTAAGGGTTAAGGTGAGAAAAGACAGACTTCAAAATAGAATGAACCAAATTCTTTTGTAATAAGTCCAAAGAAGTATGGATTATTTTATTTTCATAAAAAAAAAATACTGGAACATACTGCTGTTTCTTATCCTTTCTTTGACACTCTCCTGTCTTGCCTTCTCAAATTTCTCTCTTCTGCCAGTTCCATTATTTACTACACATCTATTATTTGCTATCTTTAAAATTTATATTAAATGTGTAATTTATACAAGATCATTGTTGTGATGAAGTATATAGCCTGTGTCAGCACATAGAGAAGTTCTTGAACATTACAAGGATGTTGAGTACAATGTCAAGCAGAACAGAGCAGTAGCATTTAGTTCATAGGCAAGATAATGAGTCACAGAATAAATGAGATTCAAAGAAGCCCCTGGACGTCACCTAGCCCAGCATGCTATCTAAAGAAGATCCAAATAGATCAGGCTGCTAAGTAACTTGTACAGTTATTTTAGGTACTTTTGAGGATGGAGATTCTCTACCATCTTTCTAAATAGAATAAATGCATAAATTAATAATACCTAATTGGACTGTAATACTATACACTCTTCATAATATGGAGTGTTCTTAGTCTCATCCCACAGACTGAATATCCATATGAATATGGTGGGGAATTTCACATGTTCTTGTAGAGCAACACTTCTGGTTTAGTTTTATCTGAAGAAATTAATTTAATGTAGTTTGAGACTAATTTGTTAAACAAACCAAGTGGATACAGTAACTTCTGAGGATCTCACCTTCTAACAAAACAAAGTGTTCTTTCTGAAAGACAATCCTTTCATGACCTTTTTTGTCTTCTTCCCTTTAAAAGGGAAACACAAGTGCTTTTCTTTGTTAGGATCCAGTAACAGGGATGGCTCTCCCAGTTTTTAAGGAGATTTTTAGCAAAGATACATAGGTCTTGGATCTCCTTAGGAAATTTGGCATGAGGAAATGAGACAGACTTCTTTTTTGATGATAATCTCTGCAGGAAATGAATAAGAAGAAAATTCTGGGACATTTTAAAATTACAGTTACAAGTTTATACAAAACTGATTAATATTTTAAATACAAGAACAAAGTAAAGCATTTTTTTCTAACAAACAAACAAAGAACAAGACCAAAACCAGAAACCTCCTTGGACAGTGGAGTATAGATTGTATGACCTTTTTTTCCTCATAAACATATCAGTGAGAGAAGCCAGCTTTTGCTTTCGTGATGCAAACGATTCTAGGGATGAAGAAAAGTCAATACACTTTTTTTTTTTTTCAAGAAATCAAAATTTTCTGTGTCTCATTCTGATTGATGGCTATTGGTTCAAACTTGAAATTTATAACCACTGAACAAATTCTCATAGAATCATAGAAACGTAGAATAGTTTCAGTTGTAAGGGACCTTAAAGATTACCTAGTTCCAAATCCCTACCATGGGCAGGGATAGCTTTCAATACATCAGGTTACCCAACAACCCATGCAGGGATGGAGTATCTACAGCTTCTCTGGACAACTTGTTCCAGTGCCTCACTACTGTCATAGGGAAGAAATTCCTCTAAAAATCTAATCTACATCTACTTTCTTCAGCATAAAATCGTTCTCCTTTGTCCTATTGCTCTCAGTGTGTAAAACAATTTCTCTCTTTTTTTTTATGTGTACTTTAAGTACTGAAAAGGTCTCAAGGAGAGACTCTGCCTTCCGTTCCCCAGGCTGAACAATCCCAACTCCCATCAGCCTTTCTTATGACTTAGGCCCTTGGTTATTCTGATATAGCCAACTAGTAACTCAGGTGTTGTTATATTTCTCAAAGCTAGATAACACGGTAGTGTCAATCTAAATTCAATTTAAAGGGAAAAATTGCAAAACTGAGAACAAGTCTGAATCTTCTATGACAATATAGCATGAATAATTCAATGAATTCAGTATGAATTTGGGATCTGATTAGTGTTTATAGATACCTAAAGGGAGGTGGGAGTCATGGATGAGGCCAGTTCTTCTCAGTGATTCATAGCAATGGGACAAGGAGTAATGGTCTAAAACTTGAACATAGGAAGTTCTGTACAAACATGCAGAACTTCTTTGTCGTAAGGGTGACAGAGCACAGGAACAAGTTGCCCAGAGAGGTTGTGGAGTCTCCTTCTATGGAGATAATCAGGATTTCTCAGGTTGCCTACCTGTGTGACCTATTGTAGGAAACCTGCTTCAGCAAAGTTGCAGGGGCTGGAAGGGACCCCAAGGTATCATTGAGTCCAACCCCTGCGATTTTCCATCATTCTGTGATCCTGTGCATCTTCTCTAACATGCTATACAATTCCACTTCACAAATGGCCTTTGCTCATTCACAGATGGATGTGTGAGGATTTATAGATAAGGTACCAAAGCAGTCATTGCAATTCTGTAGCTATGTACACTTGTTACATTGTGGTACTTAAAATCTCACAAGTAGGTTTCCACAGTGTGTGTGTGTGTGTGTGTGTGTGTGTATATACATATATAATTTGCAGCCTTGTAAGAAGATTCAAAAGTTTGGGCATTTTGGCAGTATGTTACTCTGGTGCTTTCTTTCCTCCCACTCAGGCTCAAAACCATGAGAAATCAATCTGGTGGCACAAAGCCAATCTTAATCATACATAAAGTTGTATTACCCCGAAAATAATTGAACACTTTCCTCCCTCCCTTTATTTTTTTTTTTCCTCAGACATTATTTCATATCAAACATACATATCTGGCCTTCTGGTAATTAGACAACAAATTATAGCATATGTTATGGCAATGTCTTGGGTACATTACCCTTTAATTATCTGAAGAACTATCTTGAAATTTTCTTCAGATGATAAGGAAAGTGTTGTCAGTGGTTGCTCCTAGCTCCCACATATGGTTGACTGGTTGTGGTATCTAAGTAGAAATGTCAGGTGTAGGATGAATACAAACACACAAGAATGGCTGCACTTGAGCAGGAGTGGGAAAGAATAACAGAAGACTGATTTTTCCCCCCCCCCCCCCCCCCCATGTTAACTGATACTGTCTGTGGCTCTGCTCCATATTTGCATTAGTAGATTTTCCTCAGAGTCCAGACTGTTCTACATGACTTTCCGCTAAAGGATACATTGTGATATCTGTCTTATAAAAAGTTTATATATCTAACATCAAAGTATGCAATCCAAGAAGACTAGCAATGTATAAAATATGATGGAGGAAAAAAAAAATTTGGTAAAATAAAAACAGTGCAATAGAACTGCTATTGGCTTTACTTAATCAAATCAGATTTACAAAGACACGAGATGGCCCTACACTACTCTATTTTATCTACCATCTTCAGGGGAATAACATGAGGGATAAATCTCAACAAAATCCTTAACAGCAAGCAACCTCTCTTCATTAAAAATAAAACAACCCATTTAATAGAATGCATCAATTATCCTATGCTTCGTGTTAAAGGGTAAATCAGGAGTAACTTTGTAGTTACAGAGTGATACTGGAGACAAACTGTTTCAGATTAGATTTCACCAGACTAAATTTTTTCCTAAAATTCTAATTAACATATTTTTGTTACTTCACTTGTAGTTATACTGGAATATAGACTGAACAGTGTGTCATGCCGTGTGGCCTCTGTGTAAACAAAGTATTTCCTCATGTGAGGCTTCACTCCTTATTCCCTTTTTTCCCTCCTAAGATTATTGTATCCTTTCTCCTTTTACTTCAGTAGTTTTATTTATTTGTGTGCCATGATTTTTTATATGTAAAAGAAATATTCTGAATTCTAGTATACTGTTTAAGGATGTAGACTTATCAAACTTGCCTTTTTGATGTCAAAGGCTATGATTCAACACGAATACACTGAGTTATATTAGCTATCATGAGCATGTAATGAGTGGCAAGTCTTGAAAACAATTCTACATGTTCACAAAATTAAATGCCCAAAATTATTCCTCTCAGGAGGCAGTGAACACCAGAGTGACAGAACAACATCCTTGGATATGATTTGGATAGACTGGAGCAGTGGGTCCAGGAGAACCTCATGAAGTTCAACATATTCAAGTGCAAGGGTTTGCACCTGGGTCATGGCAACCCTCACTATCAGTGCAAGCTGAGGAATGTAAGGATAGAGCACAACGTCGCCAAAAAGGACCTGGGGGTACTGGTGGATGGGAAGCTGAACATGAGCCAGCAATGTGCCCTCACATAAAGCCAACTGTATCCTGGGCTGCATCAAAAGAGACATGACCAGCGGGGTGAGGGATGTGATCCTGCCCCTCTGCTCTGTGCTTGTGAGACCTCATCTGGAGTACTGTGTCCAGATGTAGAGTCCTCAGTAAAAGAGATATGTGCACCCAGAGGAGGCAGAAGGGAAAATGGTTTTGAACTAAAAAAAGGGAGCTTTAGATTGGATATAAGTAAAAAGTTTGGACTAAATGACCTTTGAGATTTGAACTTGTTGACCTTTGAAAGTCCTTTCCAACTCAAATGATTCTATATGTAGGTAAATAACTTACCTAGTTCATGCTTATGAAGAAAGACATTCTTACACAATGAAGATATAGTCTTAACGAAGATATAATCTAGTTAAAATTTTGGATCACATTATACTAGAAACCAGAGCAGGAAATTTAAGGTTCATTAAATTCCTCTAATCTTATTCTTCTTCCTGTTGTCAGTTTCATATGTTATTGTCATTTTCAGCTATCACTTCTGGTCCCTTGATCATTCATCCGAAATTAATGTGTTTTTTTTTTTTTTAGTAGAAAACTGGCAGCATTTTCACAGCGTGTCCTTTGTCCAAGGAAGACCCCCATGAGAACCAGTGCCTATGATAGTGAGACTACTATCAGCTGTCTGTAGGCCTTGTTAATTTCTTTCTCCTGATTAGGTGGCCTGTAGTAAACACTCAAAATGGATTCACCCATATGAGTTTTCCCCTTAATTCTTATCCATAAACTCTCCATTTGTTCATCATTCATCCCTAGACAAAATTCAATATATTCCAGTTGCGCTCTCACATAAAGAATGACTCCACTGCTTTGTCTTGCTGATATGTCTTTCCTAAAAAGTACATAGCCATCCATGACAGAATTCCAGTCACATGAGCTGTCCCACCATGTGCCTGTGATTGCAATGAGGTCATGGCCCTGCAACCACAACAGATTTTGAATTCCTGCTATTTATTTCCTGTGCTGTATGCATTGGTATATTGCCACTTCAGAGAAGAAATGGGAGCAGAAGATGCAGGTTTCCTTAGAAATATTCAAGAGGATCCTCCCACCCTTGAAGTGATTGGTGTTCTGGCTCACATCATGGGAGGCAACTAAAGAGCATTTGTCACTGTTCTGGTTGGCCTGCCCTGTCCCCCAGACAGTTGCAATGCCATTTTGTATCCCACCCCCAAGTCCTTTATTATAAAGCCCACCTTCCTAGGCTGGCCAGCTTAATGCCAGTGAGGTGGGCTTTCAAGTCTCCATGACCTGCTTCCAATATGGCTTAGCACATCAGAGACCATCTGATACAGTCTAACAGCTTGTGAAAGCTCAGCTAATTTCTGTGCTTGCAGAGTGTCTTTCAACAGTGCAGGGTGCCTAAACGAACCGATTGAAAATAGAGCAGTCGTGTTTGAATATTAAAAATACCACAGTACGAACGCTTAAAAATATGCCTGTATTTTTTTAAGAGTGTAATGAAGATCTTTGCACCTTTAATCAAGAGCAAAACACACTGTATTTGCTTAGATTATGTAAGAAAATATACTATTTGGGGGACAGTTTGACAAATTACAGATTTTATTTTTCCAGACGAAAAGACAAGGGCAAACAGGCACAGCAGTTTGTGAACAAAAGGAATGCAAAAGGAAGATTGCCTGTGTGCAGACCAATAACCAACAGTTTCATCCCTGGAGCTGGGACTGAATAAGGAATGCCTTTGCAACCCTCCATTAAAACAGCAGTGGATGTAGACTACATATACATAGAGTATAGGCTTTTTATACTGCAAAATCCTTTGGTTAGGCAGTAATTCTTTCTTTCTCAGACATTGAATCATACTTGTTTTTTTAAAGCCTCTGCTTTCCAAAGGAAAATCAGAACATTCCAAAGCCCATCAGGCTTGCTGAGAGCCCCTATTTGGTGCAATGTGTAGCAGACTCAGGAGCTGCAAAACTTCAGCTGGATTGGTGATGGATGTCACAGGATGCCTGGCCCAAGGGAGGAGCACCCAGAAAAACTACAGCAGTGCTCAGAGAAACTACAGACCCTGAAGCATGACATTTGTAAGCATAAAAGTTGCAGATTCTCCAAGGACCCGTCACAGTCTGCAGCAATGCTGTTTTTGATTGTAATTCCATGGTCATTGAGAAGTGTGAGCCTGTGAACACCTTACATTCATTACTCTACCACATTTCAGGAGCTGAGAGCTGGAAATGCCATTCTGTCTGAGAGTCTCTTATAAGGTCACAACTGTTACTTTTTGCACCTTTCTGCATGTGTATTGAACTAGCGTGTAAGGTTGTCAGCACATCCTCGGTAACCAGAAAGGCACAAAAATCCATTTCCTAATTTAGAGGTCTCGTTAAACGAAAGCAACCAGAAAACTTTTCATTTCATTTGAACATCAGAAAGAGAATCAAAAGCTGAGATAACAGAAGACCATCTTTGGGATTCAGAGGTAGAGTCAATAGGTTGATCTATGCCTTTAAATCAATCTTCTGTTTGTTTCTTCCTAAACTTGAATGCTATTTTGTGCTTTGACACATTTTTTAACTTCTTTGCAAGGTGAATATTGGTTTAAAAATGAGGAATCTTCTATCATACAGATCAATACAGATATTGAATTGAAGTAATGGAAAAGATCTTACACTTTGGCAAATGTCAAATGATTTCAAAATCAGCTTGACGGTAAATACAGTTGACAAGACTTTACATTATGGGTAGCATATGCAGTTTAACTGCTCTGTGTGAAGAGTAGAAGAAACTGCTCCTGATTTTTTTTTTTTCCCCCCCTTTTTTATATTTAATCTTTTCATAATCTAAAATATATTCAGTCCATATATTTGCAAGCAAGCTGCACAGTTGCTGATATCTCTTCTATTAAAATCTGTAATTAAAATAGAGAGGTAGCAGTATTTGCTAATGAGAGGGCTGCTTGTCTCCCAGGAGAATTCTTGCTAAAGGCTGAGGACTCCAGGGCAACTGTGCTCCAGAGAACACAAGTGGCTGCTGAGCTGGCTGGAAATCCAAATTTTATCCTGTGGGAAACTCTGACATTCTGTAATGTTTTTATCTGAAATAATAAAACTTTAATTTTCTCTCAAGAGATACATTTTTTTAAAAAAGAGAATTCTGATCTGGAAATATCAAAGTGATCATTCTAATATGCTTCCTTCTCCCTACTTATGTCCATATGCTTAATTCTGCTAATGTCAGCCCCATAATGAAACTGACTCTGAATTCCCATCTATGACTCAGAATTTAGGACTTTAGATGGCAATGTAGAGAAATCAATACTAAACATTGTGTTTTGAGTTTGAATAAGCCTGATAATTTCCCACCAGAAACATTCTCAATGTGAACGTTTTATTTTTTGGACAAAAAACATTTTGCAATAGACAGCTGTGCTGTAAAAATAAACATTTAAATAGTTCTGTTTCTTAATTTCAGTCTTATATTACGCATGCCAGTAGTATGAAAAGCTCTGCCATTTCAGCATACAGAAGTTGTCAGTAGGTGCTGTCTTTGGTTGTTATTGCATTTTCTTTTTTAATGAAAAAGGAATCTCAAAAGCGAAATATAATCAAAACTCAGATTATCTTTAAACTACCAGAATAATTACTAAAACAGTATGTAAGTGATATACACAGAATCGCTCTAGGATATATCTCAATGTAGTTTATGTCTGCCATTAACATTAATAACTGTACCATGGTGCTTTTCCACTCCCTCAATTCATCCATGTCATTATCTTTTTTTAATGTTGATGATGCTTTATCTTGAAGAGATCAGCAGCTTTTTGTCACACTCAGTCTGTGCAAGGTAATTTACAGTGTTTTGGTTTGTTGTCGTTGTTGTTGTCTTTTTTGAACCATAAAGGACAAATATCTGTCCCTCATACCTTTTGTCAGGAACATGGGATTTTTTTCTGAGCCCTCTGTCCCTGATTCTAGATTTTCTTCACCTACCCTAGAGAGGAATCTTTGCCATTCCAGAGGAAAATAAGCCAATTTCCAAAACTTTTCTGTTTTTTTGACTACAGAAAAAGATGCAGGACCACAAAAACACTCAAAAGTATAAGGTACTCAGCTTGAAGATAAGGGACTTAGTGATGACAGTTTCATTAATGCTAATAAGAACAGTATAAGTGCTTTGCCACATGCTTTTTGACTATGTATACTTCAGAGGCTAATAAATCTAATGCATACTGATGAGAACAGTGCAATCCTCAGATTGACACAACAAAAATGATTCCATTGCTGAAGTTATTTTTGTTACTCCAATTATTTATTTCTTATTGTTTTTGTTAAAAATTTGGTGCAAATTCAAAAGGAAAATCTCTTCAGTGAGCTAATGTGATGAAATAAGAGGAGATCACAATTAAGTTTTTTTCTTAAATATGAGAGTTCAGGAAATATTAGCATTAGTATCAGGACATAAATAACAAAAAATGCAAATATTTGGCAATTTTTAGCTGCAATTTCTCTTGAGAAAAGAACAGCTCTTCTTGCTTGACGAAAAGATAGGCAGTGTTCAGTAAATTCTGGGTGAGAAACAGTATGGACATCACATGGAAGAACTGCAAGATGTAAGAAAGCTGTTATGTGGCATTCCATTTTAAAATATGATTGGGTTGGCAATTCAGAGGTCCTCAGCTTACCCTTTGCAAGACTCACAAGACCAAATTTCCCGTGTGGGTACAATACAAGATCGAAGTGTTAACCCATTATATAGATACACAAGCAGATAATGTAGTCGGTCACCATAACTGTTACTGAAACTTGTTGGTTTCCTATCTTAAAATAGTAATTCAGCTACAAATTTATATTAATTGGTTTATCTAAGAGCATTTGTATTTTAAAAAACCCCAGTAACATTTCAATTTCTGTTGAAATTCAGGTATAATTAACTTTGGACAATGTCCAGCAGAGAAAATGAATTGTGGCACTTGGTTAAACATCAGACACTCATTTGTGGCAACTTTTAATTAAATTGCCTGGTTGTAAATTGTTGGGTCCTTGGAGCATACCTGTATCTTCCCCTGTGATTGCACAAGGACAAGTAAATTGAGAGATACAGATCATACCAGATCTGTATGATGAATGAAAAAAGGATGTTGTTAATGCTGCCGATTTGAAATTCTTGTAGTTCTGTAATTTTACGTAGGTTTGGTTCTGTCACTTGGGCATATGAACTACCATAGTGTTGATATGGATCCAGAGGAAACACTGCCCGTGAGGGAAAACAGTAGCAAAAGGGTTGCTTCTGTTATTATGATGGAGGAATACAGTTCCTTTTTAAAATGCTTTCAATCCAAAATTTTGTGCCACTCATATCATTTGTGTGTTATGCAGAAACTGAATCTATACCTATGCAAATTGATGATAAAGGACCAGGAAGCTAACACAAAAATTGTCAGGTAACTAACTCATGTCATTGAATTAAATAATTAACAGTAATTATGTAACTGTTAGCATGCTTCCTGACATGGCTTTAGCCCAGGACAGTTTTTCCACACTTACAGCTGGATGTAGTGTAGGGACATGAACAGACCAAGGTTTATGTATATATACAACAGCGTAAATGAAGCAACCTGCTGAGAAGAAGATAGTATGACTGTATGTTTATAAAACAAGCCATGCTTCTTCCCAGAAAACAGACTCTGACCTATTCTATTTGGAGATATACACATAGCCTGTGCCCCCACCATAGCTCCTGTGGCAGGTGGAAGCTGACCTTAAATGACATGCACTTTTCAATGGATCACTCTTCTTTCCCACTTGTTATCAAAACTTACAAGCATTTGAGAACAGGAATTTGAGGACCTGATACAAACTTGGGCAGAAGGAGAGGTAAAAGCAAGCACTGGTGAAGGTGCTCTAACTCTAATGTTGTCAGCTCTGTGGTGGGAAGACTGTTGCCAAGCTCAGCAATTCAAGTGTGTCTCAAAGACCTGAAAATACTTGGTCCACAATGGCCTCATTCCAGTCATCATGACTCTGACCATAATAATCCCTGCATTACTCTTTCATAAACATCTCACAGATAATCTGCAAACTTAAAAAAACAACACAAAAATACAGTTAGGACTGGCTTATGGTGAAGGATAATTTATTTGTTTACATCTCTTAATAGAAAGCATGCAAACATAATTGATGCGCGTAGCAGTGATAAGATTTTGAACAGAAAGCATTCTGCTATAGTGGTATCAATTAATTTGCCAACACAGTAGAACAATTTCAGGGGCACACAAGGATCTGCCAGGATATCCAGTTTATATAACAGTACATGAATAGCACGTAAAATCTAATTCTTACTCGTTTTGTTTGAAATAGATGTTCAGACAATGAGCAGAGTAACAGAAAAGAGTGCATTAAATGTCTTACATAAGCTAAGCTGCAAACATTGGGGAAAAGCTGGTACAGCTTTTTAAACACTCAGTGGAACTGATAATTATAAAAACAACAAACAAATTTATGTTCTTTGAAAACAGTAAGAACCAGAAATAAGTAATAAACTGGAAGTACTGCTTATGGCACCATATACCACTATTTATGTTTACTTTCAAGAGATCTTTGGCAACATTAGAATATACCATCTTCAAGTAGTCTGCCTTTGCCTATCACCCAGTGCAGTTTGTAGAGGGCAAATAATGGAAGAAGCATAATAATAAATAAATAAACAACAACAACAACAATAATAATAATAATAGTAAATAAATAATGTTGAATCACCGGGTTTAGTCTTACACAGTTGTGTATGAGGAAAACAGGGCTATATTGACAGGATTGTCAATGGTGCTGAACTCCTTAACAGCAGTGCGTCACTCAGATGTTGCAGAAAACATTTTGTGCATTGCTTCTTTCCCATTTGGCTGTGCTATGGCTTTTTCTTACATTTTGGCTTGTCTTTAGCTTCCAATCTCAATTAACAACGTGAACAACCGTCACTGTTAGGTGATCAGTTCTACCTTTTACCTTTACCTTATTGATGGTCAGAGTCCTGTCCCTGGACTCTGGCAGAACTTTGAACTGCAGATAAAAAAGAAAACTGAGGGTGACTCTTTGTTCCAGCACAGCAGAGTAATAGATGAATGAGAATACTGTAACTAGGTTAAAGAAATGTGCATTAAACTGTCATTATATTTAACGAAACAGAACTGTTTTCACAAAGAAGTTAAAATTATAGGAAGTAGGGGTTGTGCCCCTAGAATACAAAGGAACATAGTATGTAATAGCTTACTTCATATCTATAGATCTTAGGCTGGAGAGTCACAGAAAACAGGTCTGGAAGGGATCCGAGAAGGTCAGTCAGTCTGCTTCTGCTCCAAGGCAGGATAAACTATATATAAATCATTCCTGACAGACAGCTGTGACATGTCCTGATAAAAAAACACCAGTGAAGGAGACACTATAACTCCCTGGGCAGTTTACCCAGCTATCTCACCATGAGAAAGCTTATTCATTGCTTCAGTATAAGTCCCTACTTCTTTTCTAGCCACTTTTAATAGACAAAAAAAAAAAAAGTCCTATTTCCTTTCTCTTTGCAGCAAGCATATACTACAACACAGCAGAATACTGAAGAGAATTGCTCCACATATAGAAACTGTGATATGGGCCATATTTTTATCCCAATTTTAGTGAAGTGTCCCTATTCAGGAATTACCTACCTATATATGCTACTGAACAGAAAGTTAAGTGCCAATTTAAATTTTACTAGCGACTCTCCACCGCTGTTCCCAGTGGTTATTTTAAGCTGTGTATACAGGACTTGTGCAGGCACCCTGTACTCATTCTACCCTGGCTTCAGACCAGGAGTTCGTGAGCTTAGTGTGATCAATCATGATAGCAGGACATGGTTATTAAGCCTGCTTGTCTCTGGGTCAGTTCAGAAAGCAATCAGAGTAAGCTCACACCTCTCTAGAGCTGTCTTTTTCAGTCTTAAATGACTGCCTGTCCAGAGAGCTGACTGTGCATTGAGCCAGGACACAGAGGCTTTCAAGCACTAGTTGCTCCAAAATATCTATGTAGGAAGCGTACATGGATCACCAAGACCAAAGGCAAGGCAGAGTGACTAATTAAAAGATCACTCCTTTTGCTGACCCAATACATGATTTTCTGTACCTTGAATAACACAATGGAAGTCAATATGCAACGTGCCTTCAGTGATGCGGCAGGAGCCCACCTACAATGTGATGCTGAAGAGGCATGGCCTAAGGCATGAGGGTAAGGCCACTGCCCTTGGCTCCTGAAGAGAAATAAGCATTTTTTACATCTCTGGATCTTGTATATAAGGTGCAGTTGATTGGTAGGTCAGTGTATGAGTGGACCCATGAAAGACAGGACCATTGATAGCAGGATGTGTGAACATCTCGCTGCAGGGAAGATGATGCGCTCTTATTTCACACATTCCTATACATTAGCCCTGAAGGCATTTCTGTGTAGTGTAGCTCAGTTGGTATCCAGAACTGAACAAATTAACTCATTCTTAATGTACAATATGGAGGAAATGGAAAATAACAGATTCACATTCTGGCTCACTACTTTTATATATCTCTCCATATATGTACGTCCATACAGGTAAAAGCAGAATTTAACTCAAACATGGTTGTCTTTCACCTGACATTTTCACTTTCCTCAGTTCTGCTCTTTCCACTATATTTCTAAGTGACTCTTAACTACTTTGCTTGAAGTCAGATAAGAATTCAGCAGCTTTCCCATATCACAGAAATTAGACAGCTTTTACCTTTCCCCGACGCTAAAGATCAACTAGAAAATGACAAAAGTTCACAAATTCTGCCCAAATCCCCTTCTCCACCAACTGAACACCTAATAAACTAGAGAGAACTGTGAGAAATGTGTATATATATATATATATATATATGCTTATATATATGCAGTATTTTATTTAAGAACCCTTTACAGTATTTCCTTTATTTCTAGTGCATACAATAGTATTGCAAATACATGACATGATAACAAAAATAAATTGACAGTTTACAGAATTCTAAATGTTCTTAATGAAATTAAGGAAATTGGCAATAACACAATAGCATATTGTGTTTTGACTAAGGATTCTGTATTTCTGTTCTTGAAAAAATCTGAAAATAAATCTGTATTAATAGACTGCTATATAACAGCAGAACATGGCTTCTGTTCTCAAAAGCAGTCCAAATCATTATTTGAAGAAGAACTTCAAAATTTTGCAAATTATTTTATCAGTCTAAAAAGATTATTTCCCTTGAAGCACACACATTCTACAAATGTAGATGATTGCCATGTCTATACCTAAGAAAATACACATAATAAAAGCTCACCTGAAATCTATCTTTCTTTTCTTTGACATCTAGGTATAAGGATGGAAAATAAGGTTTTTTCACTTTCTGTGTTTTGCTTTCCTTTGGCAACCTGCTGAATTCAGAGACGTACAGCAAAGCTTTAAAATATTACTTTTATTACTAATAATTGTTATATATGAGTATTCATTTAATTTTAAAGTGGAATGTATGTGTTTGAATATGTAAACACAGAGGGCATAGATCAAGAGAAATAATTTTCTGTATTACACTGTATTTTTAAAAGACGCATATAAGGACAAAGGAAATGAGAGATTTAGTACAATAGAAAATAAATTAAGAACAGATCTCTTTCAGTGCTTCTAGCAGCAGAGACATGTTCTGTCTCAGGTTTAAATCCAGTATCAACAGACTTGGTTAAGCCATTAAAATCCACAGAGGTTTGGGATTCTTCACTTTGCTAGGAATGCAGGAACATGCTTAAAATAATATGCTTGGAGACATTTCCTATCTTTTTTTCTATGAAACATAGATACAAAAGGCTGAAACAAAAATCCTAGAATATGGTTTTCAGCCACAAATAGCCTTGCACACAATGTCATTAGGAATTTCCTATACACTGAAGCTCAATGCCTTTCCAAGTCTACAAGCTAATCAGGATGGTGCAGATCTCTTATTCTGTAGCCTATTTTTGTTTCCTTTGGCCAACCTTGTCCTGACTGCAATTGCTCTTTTTTCTTACTGATCTTTTGGGACATGGCAGTTGAATACAGGAATCGTCCAGAATTCTGAAACTCTGACTGTGACCTTGACTCACTATATGAAGGTATAGAAGTCCTTCTTTTCCTCTAATCCACAAAGACCGTTACAGTCCAGCTTTTAATATTTATGAAAGCCTTAAACAAAAGATGCTGCATACTGCAAATTACAGTCACAGAATTAAGTCCTGAAGTCTTTCTTTCTCAGTTTGCCTGTTCAGTAGGATTTTACTTGGATTAGTGTTTGTCCTGATCATTGTTTTTAATGAATAGTATGAAAATTATTCTACCTCATTTTTTTTGTTTTTGGAAGGATTTTGAAAGTTCCAAGTGGCACTAACAAAGGTAAAATCAGAATAATTCATTTTCTCATACCTATGTGGAGGGGCTGAAGCATTTTAGCTTAAGACACATTAAAATTACTTGCTTATACATTAAATGAGAGTATGGAGAGTTTATAGGGAATACAAGTAGATTGGACAGAAAAAGCTTCACAGATTACTAATGATAAGAAATTGTTCCAACCTTTGAAGTCACGTTTGCTTACATGTCAGAGGAGGTTGCTTATACCCAGGATTAAGAGCTCAACATTTTCCTTGTGCTGTTTTCGCTGTAGACCACAGGTTACCTTTGCCCCACAAAAAGCTATTGGTTACTACATGCTATACTCTACGTGAACAGCAAATTAAAAGCAGAGAAACATGTCTGCACACAACAGACTATTTTAGTACCCAGTGAAACTAGGGTAAAGGTTGCAGCTGGTTAACAAATATTTTGGCAATGCATGTGAAGGAGTGAAAAAGGAAATCCAGAATGCTGAGGTTTGCACTATCAAAGGCATTTCAATTCACATTAATGTTTAAACACCATAAAATGCTTGGCTTGAACATACAAACATTAAATTGTATTCATAACGTTTTTTAATAGGATGGCTTGAAACAAGGAGCTGCTGACACAGATCTTTTGAAGACAGCTCAAGCATTACATTTCAATGAATGAAATTCACTTTCAAGCTATTACATATCAAGGCAGTTGATGGAAACATAAAGTAGGATGAACACATTTACTGTTGTTGCTGTGTTCCTCATAAATGTGGTTCAGAAGTTGGGTTATATTCTTTTAGGTGTTAACTTCACTGCACTGGCTAGCTTATATTACTGCACTTGAACAATATCCATAGGATTTAACAAACCAGCAGAGAGAGAGATGGGCCAAACTGGAGTAGAGAAAGTTTACTCTATTAGCAGTGGGGCTTGATGAATTTTCCCATTCCATACTAGCATCAGCAGCACTGAGTTTGCAAACTGTTCCTCAGTCTGACAGTGTAAGCTTTGCCTTCAGTATGGCTCAGTTTGAACTGGAAGACTTTACCAATGTGGCTGAATATTCAGTTAGGCAGTGAGCTGGTCTTGTGCTCTGGGCTAATCCTGCTGCCCAGACAGGCCTTCAGTCCTGAGCATCTCACCACAAGGGTAAGCCTCTTCTTCTGCCTACCACACAAACCAGGCTTGAGGCAGGTGTGAGCCCAGCAGCCCAGTTTGTGCTAAGTCTGTGGGGTAAGGAAATTCACTGCAAGTGAATTATACAAGAAATTAGAGTAACAAAAGGGAAAGTGTCTCATTCCCAGACTGATATTCACTGGAGGCAGTATTTAAGTCAGGCTTAGATTGCCTTAAAAGTACTAAGTATATATTGCTCACAGATACCTAGTTAATCTTTGTTTACCTCCAAAGAACAGAGGTAAAGTTAGTGTTGTTTCCTATTTCTCAGAACATCAGTGGACTTTTACCAGTGCAGTATGTAACTTGGCATATGCTGAGCTATCAGGAGCTCCAGTGAATATTTGCTCTGGTTCTTTTTGGAAGAACCTTCTTTATACCTGACACTGGGAAGAAAGGTAGGAAAGGTTGCAGCTGAAAAGCACATGATGTTGTTTTGAACACAGTTTTGGAAGATGGAACAATGTTCTGGAATTTTCTCACCAGTCCAGTCTCACTTTGACTGCCAGTGGCTGACATCAGCAGTCCTTCATACAGCAGAACTAGTGTTTGAGCTTTTGATCCAAATAAAATACAAATATTTTGCACAAGAAGATGTAAGAAATATAAAATGAATATTTTGTCCTACCATATATGAGGTAGTTTTATAAGAACACGTTATAACAAGTTAGCAGAGGGATTTTTTTCACATGTCCAGCTGCATGGAGAGTCAGTCTTTATTCCAGAATTTCTTATAACTACCTTATGCACTGTTCAGTCACCCCATCTAACAAGACAACTGCAGAAGGGATTGCAGCCTGAACGGCATGAAACATAGTCCACATTTCACAAAGGTCATACAATATTACAAGACTTTTACAAAATATTTTTAACATGTTTTCAACAGAAACTTTGTTCTATATGTATCTTTGACAGTTATTTACCTAAAAAAGCTTGTAATGCCTACAGTACCTGGTTATTTATTCTTTTTACCTTGCTTTCCTGACATGCAAGCATGAGTAGTGAAAATTTCCAACAGCACTGCAAATTTTTTTCAAAGGGCATGGCCGTGGATGTCTTTCTCTGAAGATCTGCCTGCTTGTGGCAGCAGGTCATCAAATTGGTTTGTTTATTTATTTATGTATTTAGTTAGTTGGTTTAAAGTTAATTTAGTGGATATCTAGAAGAAAACTCAAAAAAATATTTGTTGTAAAGAACATTCCTAAGAATGCATTACAAAATAGTAGAAGTTCCTCTTGCATCTGTAACAATAAATTTTTTTAACAGAAAAATGGTTCATAAGTAGATGAATGAAAGACTATGTGAGGCATCATGTACTGTAGAGTGGAACTAGGAAAGAATTTTGACTTTTGAGGACTGTAGTACTAGAAACTGTACTCTGCAGGTCAAATTTCAAAAACTCAACTTTTTAGAGCTCAAACCCTTCATAAGAATGGTAGAAATTTCAGATTTCCTGTACTTTCTAAGAGGTATATTTCAGCAAGATGAGGGATATTGGGCTCAGTAGAGTCCAGTACCCTGTGGCCTCTATTGTACAGAAACTTGGATGGCCTTATTTTCCAGGCCTTAAACCCAGCAAATCTATGAAGCAGAACAGGAAGGCTCAATCAGGATGAGTTTTATAAACTGAAAGAAGAGCAAGGGAAAGCAAAGACCAAGCAGAGTAATAAGAAAAGGAAAGAGATGGAACATTTCCGATCTTATAAATCAGAAGTGAAGTCTTGGTGACAATTTTTACATCAGTGTAACAGCAGAACAAAACCTATATATAACTGTGTTGAAAAGCCTTGCAAGGGAAAATATAAAGCTTCTCAAATTTGAGGTTCTCCGGAGTCTTAGGGGAAAAATGCTAGAAGAAAAACACTCATAAAGGAGTTTTTAGTCTTAATAGTGTATAAAGCAACTCATTTTATTGCTTGAGGTATACAGATTGTAGTGTTGAATTTCTGTGTTTTTCTCAGTAGCTTATGAAGCACTGGTAGTATGTAATATATGTGAATAGTGCCATAAGTACCAGAAAAACCATTGTAGTAGAAACTGATAAACAGCCAACAATGTATAGCTAAATGTGAAATCACTGCTTCTCTCCAATGGCATCCTAGGAAAATTGTCATTTTCAGATATGATCTGTACAGTCAAATTAAAGTCTGATGACTGCCTCAAGATGTTCATTTATCACCCCAAATGAATCAAACTGAGTGAACAGTGAGCAATACATGATTATATTCAAAGGCAACACATCAGCACCTATCGGCAAAATTTCCAGCAGCAGTCAGATAGCAGGAGCAGGAAATAAGAGTACAACAATAGATCAGGTTAGAACAGGATATTGTAGAATCTCAGCTTGATTGATAAATATAAAATAATGAACTGCTGCTTTAGTAGTCTTACCTGTCAGACTGTATTAAAAAACTTTGAAAAGTGTTATTGTTCCCTGTTACAGCTGAAGTTTTGGTCAAGGAATTAAATAGAATGTACAGAAACAAACACAGTTGATTTTTTAAATGTATGCATAACTGAGAAGCAAGGGAAAAAAAAAAAAAAGAAAATAAAGTACGTAACACTCATTTTTAAACTATGATTTTCACCCTGATTTTGGCTTTTGGAGTCCAAGAAAAGTCTTATGAAACTTTTTGGCGGTTTTCAAATTTGAAATCTGAAAGTCTCCAGAGCTATGATTTAGTGCATATGAAAAAAAAATAATCAAGAAAAAACAATTTGAAAATCAAGGTGAAAATCTGTGTAGAGTTACAATTCTTCTCCAAGCATTTGTTGAAGAGCACGAAGAATGTTTGAGCAGGAAAATCCAGCCACCAGATGGAGGATCAAGGTAATTGTAGGTAATGCAGATCAACAGATGGAAGCCTGAGAAACATCTGAAAATCCAACCTTAAGAAAGCAATTTATTGTACTGAGCACATTTTTCTTTGTCTTGCAAAATGTAGAAGTTGCAAATCAAATGCATCACGAAAGTGGATACATTAAGCACTGAGCTGAGTATCAAAACGGGAAGAAAACTATTCCTAACATGTCAAACAGTCTCTGTAAACTGGTACAGCTTGCTGTGGCCTGGCGCAATAAGAGAAGCCACTGAATAACAACAGTTTCTCAGTCACTGATCAGAAGCACTTCTATTGCATTCTCTTTGAGTCACAGCGATACTACAAACACTGAGCTTCACAACAGGAAGAGTTCTACACTACTGGGCAGACATCTGCTTGTATTTACAAAATTCTACCTCTTGCAGCACTCTAGAGGACAAAATGTAATTTTCCATGTTGCACAATCTGTGAAATGCTCCTGAGGGTGAACTGAGTGCTCCCGCTGGAGGAGAAAACTCTGGAGGCACTCTTACACAAAATCTGAATATCTCACCACCTGGACTTAAAATGCTCATGACATAGAAATGTATTTGAAGACTGCTAACAAGAGAGTCCAACTGAGTTATAGGTGAACTAAAGAATGCTCCTGGATAAGGCTGTATAATGAGAGGAGATGAACCTGCAAGTTTATGATCAGGATCTGCAAAAGAACTAGCTAAATATTTCTGGTTCTGCAGCCACTTAGGCTAGAAAAGATATCCTTATCTTAATAGCACAGACTCGAGAGCACTCATTAAATCACAGTGGATATGACAGCATTTTCCAGACCTATCACTGAGCTGATTTCATGGAAAGGGAATTTAAAAGGAAGGGCATATCAGGCTTGTAAGAACCTCAATTGCCATTCAGATTTAGGTATGTAGCTAAACTCCCATGGACACTAAAGTCATGTGGACAGTGTTGCATAAAGCCGGAAGAAGAAGATATACCATTTATACCTTGTGCCTGAGCACATACACATAATGGAGATCAATTTTACTGAGATGAGTGTGCTCTTTCTTTTTGAGATGAAACCTGAAGTAGATGTGCACATGGATCACTCTTGCGTATGTGAATTGCCTGTGGGTTCTCAGCAACTATGGAATTTGATGGATTGATAGTGGGTAAGTACTGGTCCCACCCAGGGGGCACCATCGAGGAAAATATGTCATGATGACATCCTAGCACAGTTGAGCATACTGTTCCACTTGAATGTAGCAAAAATGTCCAGAATGGTGTAGATTTTTACCAGACAGGAAAGGAGCACATGATGATGGCCTACTGACTTTCATTTCATCTAAGCCACAACAGATTTACTAACACCAAAGTGCTGTGCCATGTATCTGTAGGAGCCTGGCAGGAGCAGCTTCCAAGGAGAAATGCCCATACATTTTTAAGCTGGGAAATGGGACATAAAAAGAGGTGTGATGTGTCACCGGCATAGTTCAGTTTCTGAGAGACTGATCCATGAATTTAATCTTTTGTACTCAAAAATTAGCCATATATAAATGTAAATCATCAGGAGGGTCTGTGATCCATGCCCAGAACTATTAAGACTTGGCAAAACTGAATTTGATGGTGGCATCTGCCATGCTATTAGCGTATCAGAAAACAGCAGAGATTCAGCTGATGCTGGTACAACATTACGAGAGTGAGATCTAGAAGATCTAGAAGCCATCCAGAAACTATCCAGGTTGATAGGATTTACTGTCTTTGAGTCTGGAGCTACCCAGAGCCTTTTGCTTTCTCTGTTATCCTTTGTCAACCACACAAATTACAGCTTGTTGTAATACACAGATATTGTAAGGTGATAGCAGGCTGCGGTCCTACAGGTTCCACAGTCTGCGAAGGAGTAAGAGACATTTTTCCAGGTAGATATAAGAGTCTGCATTATTCTGGTCATAACCTTAAGCACTTCATCCTTGATAAAGAACTGCAAGGATTTTGGGGTAGATACAAACAAAGCAAACAGCCTGGAGCCTTCTTATGGTGGTCATGGGAACAGTGCAGACATGGCCTAATTCTTCTTCCCTACTTGCAGTATTGCAGGTCCTTGGAAGAAAGAAAGAGATGAACAAGCTAACACCTACGTGTAAGAAATCTTCATAATTCAGTACATAAAAAGAATCAGTGCTAAGGAAGCATTTCCAATCCTTATTACAGACTTCTTAAGGTATAAAAACTTGCTTTGAAATCTGCGAAAAACGTGAGAATTTTAGGTAGGTGTTAAGATTATGCCATTTACCTCCAAAAGGCCCAAAAGTGACAAAAATGACTCTAATGATCCTTTGGCAAGATGCTGCAAATTCACAGGAGATAAAATTTGGAGCCATGAGGCAGCCAAGGGAGGCTTCTTTCCAAGCTGAGCCAACTGCTAGTGCAGAGAGGAAGGTGAGCCAGACTCCATTTAGTACCTAGACGCCATTTAGTACAGCAGGGACATCACAAGGAGAGAAATTCTCTGTGAGAACACTGCTGCTGCACAGACCCTGTTGTGCTTCTGAGGTGCTGCTGGTGTCACCCAGCTTGCCCTTGCAAGGCAGGAACTGTGCTGTCTTCCGTTTTTGAGCTCAAGTGTTTGTACGCATCCTTCTGCCTACAGTGAGGCGTGGCAGGACTAAATTACACCATAAGTTCGTAATTTCTAAGTTTACTTAACTATGAAATGTTTGACAGAGTATAGATGCTGGAGATTTAACAGCTCCAGAGAGCAGCTCTAAATAAATTAATTAAGGGAAAAGAAACAGTGCTTTAACAAAGACTATTTGTTTCAGAACTGTCAAAGTTCCTACCAGTTTCAGAACCATAAAATGAGTAGCACTTTAATACAAGCATCTGTTAGAGCTACATTTTGAAATCATTCTTTGTTTTAAAAAAAAAAAATTGCAAAATTTTGCAGCAAGATTTTTGTTCACTTTTTGTGCTCCCGGCAAATTAGATGAGTCATTATTGTTTAATAAAAAGGCATATAATTTTTGGATTGGATTATGATTAAAATGAATGACGTCAATGAACTGTGTCTGAATCACTGCTTCCATATCCAGAAATACTGTTTGGTTCAGATGATATTTTATGTCGCTATCACAAGTACTTCACTTTCAGATGAAGCAGAAAATCTAAAACTATCCGTGATATATAGACAAAATCACAGTAATTATCTGCATGAAGCCAAGTGAGTGTAGAATTCACTCTTACTTGCTGGCTTTTAATTTATCTCTGACTTGCCAACCCTGCTTGATGTGTTCTTGTGATAGAGGCACAACCACACTGTGTACATTTGCCAGATATTCTGCATATTATACACTGTACCTGCACAAAGATTCAAACAATTGAATTTGAACTGCTATTACTTGGGAATGCTTTATTTAATAAGCTAGTCAGAAATCAGCACTTTATTATATAGCTACAGCTATCAAGAGTTAATATAAAAATATATTTTTTTAAGATATCTTTTCAAGAATATTTAAAAAAATATCTTTACTATCAGGGGTTTGGTGTCCTTAGGCCTCTCAAATGTGTCTATAGAGGTAGGGGTGTATTGATAAACTGAAGCAAACCTGTAACCAAATCCTCAGAATTATTTAGAAACACTGCTCTTGATTCCTGTCCAAACACTTCTAAAGGCCAACAGTATTAAGCTTGCAAGTTATAGAAGACTGAAGCAAGTGCTGAGCAAAACTTCTTCATTCTGAAAGCTCACCTAACTTTTACCTCTCTCTGTTACATTCATTTTCTGATATGCAGAGATACCTGTCTCCAAAGGTGGCTTATAAGAAAAATGAAGGTATAATGAAAAGCTGTTCTTTTTAAAAATTACCTCTTAAAATTTTGGCTCAGTATCTTTCTGACAGACCTGAAAGGGTTTAAGTGGGTTGGTCAAATATCATGTGGCAGCAGTTCACCCTCTCAGGTTGGCAGCAGCTGTTGCATTAACAAGTGAGGACAACCTGTGATTAGTGGCTGCAGGACTGTACTTTACCCAGGGAATTGATAACCACCTTCAATTGCTGACAGCAGTTCATTTTCTCCAAGGTGAAGGAGTGAATATGAGCCCTTGTATCCGATTATAAGCTCTTCACTCCTGGCTGATTTGGAAGAGCTGAGTGCTGGAAAATCTAAAGAGAAGTGAGATGAGCCAAGCAGAGGTGAAATTTACAGGTTGCATAACCCAGCTATAGATATTTCTAGACTCTCTGAATTCATATACCCAATTTTCTGCATCTGTACTGAGACAGATATACAAAAAGATTTTTTCCTTCCAACTTTCTTTGATCGCACAAGCAATCAGAGCATATTTATTAGTTATGTAAAGAGTAGCAAAACATAATAAATAATGACACAGACATGAAGCCTTGGTTATTTCTTACAGCTTTACACTTTTATTTACTGAGGATATGTGGAATTTATCAGATAATTGAGCATTTGATTCTGCCCTGAATAAAGCTTTGCTTCTACAAGCACAGAGTAGTTTCAGACTCTACATGTCTCATTTGTGGATGGTAATTAGATCTTTAAGCATTTAATTGGACTTGTACATAATTGCAGGTAGTAAAGAAAGTGTTTTAAAAATGAATTTCCATCGCCAAATAAGTTTGCTAGATGCTCTTATTTTCATGTTTAAAACAAGTGTACACTCACTGTGCAAATTTCCTGTCTTACATACTTTTTCATGAGAAGTAGGACTAGATGTGAAAGGGTAGTATCTTCTAATTTCTTTAGTCTTTAGTCATTTGCTCAGGCTATCAATGATGGATCCAGTTAACGATAGTAACTGGTAGCATTTTCCGTACAGTTGCATTTTATCTATGGTCCCACTCAATCATCCATTTTACATGGAAAGATCAATGACTGATTCATTTAGTATAATAACGAGTAATCATTCAATATATAGTCATTATTATCATAGCAAATTGTAACTCTTGATCAACAGCAACAAATCCATAAGTTCTCTTGAGCTGGCAATCTGTAGGGAACAATTTTCATTTCATTATCAACCGCAGTAGTAGTATTGTGTTATTAAGTATTTTTGTTCAGTATTTTGTTTTTGCTCGAGGTAATAATGAAATGTATGTGTAAAAAGTCAGAGCCCTTGAAATCCTTGATTTTCTTGTGCCTGATGTCCATATTGCAGATGATACACTTCCACAGCAAAGTTCCTAAGGAGTCAGGATCACAAGATGTGTGCATTGTTGTTGCTGTGCATTGCATAGTTTATAGATTACACAGTTTCAAATACAGCTTTGTACATTTTTGGCCATGATAAACTGTGTTAAGTTTTAGAGAGAGCCATGTGAAGGAAAACCTCATAGTGTTGTACTGATATGTTTAAATAATATTTTTTAAGAAAGAATTTTATTTTGGCAAACTCTGAAGTAACAGTTCCTCAAACATGGAAGAGATGTCAGAAAACACTGTGTTTGGTGAACACCATAATTCCATTATAGAAACATTACTGCACGGTTAGTATGCAAACTGAAACTGAAAATGATAATTTTGTACAGTTTTGCTTATGAACACTGAGTGATTAATTATTCTTAAACCACTTATTCAGTCAGCTTTTTCTTTTAAATTTGGTTTGATTTTCATGTCTATATAAACTGGTAGAACTGTAACATCATCACATCTTACATGCAGAAAAGATCATTTTCATTTCCTCAAAATTATCTAGGTTTCTGTGCATTTGGCAAAGTTCACATGTTACAGTGGCTCCTGTAATAGAACAGATTATCAAGCTTTCTTCGTGGTACAGAAGGGATCACCTCTCTTCAGTTTTCTACCCTGTAAGCAGAGTAAGAAAATAAAATTGCTCTATACTAACTCAGATCGTGAAAAAGGACAGTCTTAGTCCACCTTACGTCATTTTGGGTTTGAGTTTTCTTTGGTTTGGATAACATCTCTTTTTTGTAATCATACTGTTCACATTGTGAACTTTCTCTTTTTAGTTTAAAATTATGATGTAACATTGAAAATCGGGGGAGTTCTCTTCAGAAATTCTATGGATACACTCAGCTAATGAAATTTTAGTGGAACTATGTTAGAGGTTAGCCTTGATCCCTCCAGATGACCATTAAAAAAAAAGGGAAAGGTTGCCCAACTGATATTTCACTCGACATGTGGGGATGATCCGACAATGATCTACTCTGTTGCAGTCTAGAGTTGGAAACCATTTTAGCAAGCAAGTATAGAAAACTTAGTAATCACTTTGAGAAAGTCTCCTGGTTTAGTTCTCTGGCATGGTATCCATTTTATTTTTTTCTTTGCTTTTGCTTTGGTTTCTTATCTTCTCTATATGAAGGAATAGATTAATTCACAAATTCTCTGTCACTGGGCTTTGCTGCTGCCTATCACAATTTGAAGGGTTGTTCAGCTTGTCAGTTCAGTCAATTTCTCCAAGTTTCCTTCCGTCATTTCCTTTGTCTTCTTTGAAGAATCATTCTATTTCAGGTCATTTAAAATTGAGTGGTGTCAGGAAACTGAAATAGGTTTAACAGTAATCTTGTTCTTTTTGTATCATTTTCCTGCTCAAGACAATAAGCCTCAGATTTTCAACCCAGATGTTTATTCAATACTTGTCTTTTCATTTTCTGGCTAAGAGTCTCCAAAGGAGGCATCTATGATACTGTGAGACTTCTCAGTCATGGGCTTGTAACTCAATTTCTTTGCAGAAAGAACAGTCTGTAAGATATAGAGGCTTTCAAAAAACCAGAATTCATACATTGGGTTGATTCTCTGAACTCTGAATGCAAATCTGCATGACTTTCACTACCAACTCCATTGCATTTGCTATGTCTAATACTTTGAGACAGTTATTAATTTCGATCTTCCAAATGTTGATAGACAAAGATAGACATATGTCCTATATTATGTCCTCCAGGACATTACCAAGTGTTTAACAATCAGATAATTGTTTTTGCTCTTATCAGAATGACAGTTTCACCTTGTTTCTCCAATCCACTAGGAAGTTTGAAATGTTCTATATTTAGTAGCTATTGCACATTAATGGCTTCAGTGATCTTCAATGATTTTGGTGGTTTTGGCAACAAAATTTTCAAAGGGAATAGACTTAATTTTCACAAATATGAGAAGATGGGAAATAGGAGGAGAGATAGAGGGAACAAATCAGTGTTAATCCTAATCTGTGATCTCATGCATAAGAATTTGCTGTACCTTTTCAGTTACTGCCAATTCCAGTTTTCTGCCAATTCCAGTTTTCTGCCAAATGTCAATTTCTGCACAGAGTGTGAAATGCTTTCCATTTCCAAATTTATAACAGATCTGTTGGATTTGAACTCACTCCAGTAAGTTGCAGCTAATTTAAATACTTCACAAGCAAAATGGAAAAAAGATTTCACTTAAGCAGAGTGAGGGAAATGAGCACTGCCCATCTGGTCAGATCAGACTCCTTGTAGATGAGGCTGATCCTTGTAAAAATCATTTAACAAATGCTGTAGTTCATCAGTATGAAGATAAATGACAAAATGCCTATTGTTCATTTTACTGGTAAACTAGTGGCTAAACATAACACTTTGTACAAGATATTGTAATAAGGAATACAAAAAGAAACAAAAACAACAACAACAAAAAAAACACCTGATCAAATGAGGGTAAAAAGGAAAATGTAATTTAGTTGTGTTATACTTCGCCTATACTACTGATTGTATTTTGTTGACCCTTGTCAAATTTTTTTGTTTTCCATTTTGGGTAAGAAAACCTACTATGAACCTGATCAGTAAAATTCTAATACAAGTATACTTGTGTTTCTGACATAACAGTCCTCCATGCAGACCTAAGTTCTCATTTGTCAGGGAAAAATGTAAGAAACTTCTGCAAGGCAGGCAAGGAGACAGATGTTTTGAATCAAGTAGGTGTATGTAGTCTTCTGCATTAAATTATTATTAAACAGAGTTTAATCATTTGGAGAAGAGAGATCTATAGTATGAGCCTCTCAGATAACTTCCACTAGAAGCACATCTGTCTAAACATCTATTTTGTTGATTCTACATCATATTTGATATGATTAAATGGCATTAGACACTCTCATGTCATTTGGTATGATTCAGTTTCAGATAAACATGATGAAAGTGTTAGGTAACCCAAGATGAATGAGTAAACTGTTTCATCTCCCTCTAGCACATTTCATCAAGGAGAAATCAAAACGTTTCTCTGCCTTGAACAGAATCATTCTCCCTCCTGTCTAACCAAAGGCCTTGTGATCTTGGGGCCTGGCATGACTGAAAAGGGTGCCTCTTTGCAGTGTAATATAGTCTATATTGCCTAAGCAAAATTTCAGGTTCATAAACATAATGTCAACTTGGCACCACACTGTTTTCTCTTTCTGAAAGCCTTTCTTATCCTTTTGGAGTACCTCTCTGCTCTTCATGCTGATTTTTAGATTCAGACCCTGAACTCCCCAGGAGCTGCCTGTGGTGCCTTGCAGCCTCAGATCATGCAAGGAGATAAAGCCTTTGGAGTCCCAAAATTAATCATAAAAACAAGACAGATCATCATGCCTTCAACAGTTCAAACATGTTTATTCAGACAGGAGAATGGAAAACCAGGTCAAAGACCAAACCCAAACACAATAAGATAGGAAAAAACAGCATGCAGATAAGATATACAGTATATAGCCAACATAACGTGATAAAGCAAGTAACACACAAACCATATAAAAAAGATTTCTCAGGCATAAACATGTAGATGCATAAGTGAGGGAACCTGAGGAAGGTTATCATCTTCTTTCCTCAGATCCAGTAAATGCTGTCAACTGTTCCTTCATTACTGTTGATGCATTGGTAGTTGGCATTCTTACTCATTTCTTACTTTGGAAAGTATTCAGCTTATCTCCATTTGAATTTTCATGGGGACAACTTGAAGTATAATATCTGTAGGTCATGTCTCGGCAATATTTTCAAGTAGGACTAAGACGAGAACTAAAAGACTCTCAAAGAAACTCCTACTTTGGCTCTTTTCACTATTTTGCTCTTAGGGGTGGTGTTGTCACAGAAGTAGGAATTGGCAGTGATTATTTTCTACATTTTTTAATGCTGATATGCTGGGTATTTCAGACAAAACACCACTGCTTGTCTGAATGGGACTGTGTACCAGCTTTTGCTGTGCTAGAAGACTTGGCACTGAGATTGCCGACGCAGCTTTTCAGGAGCCTGTGCAAAAGTCCTCCCACTAACAGTAACTGTAGAGATGGAAACAGTAACATGAGAATGCAGTAAACAGCTGTGTTGTTGTAGGTACTGGTTATGGAGCTGCGCAGTGCTTTTGTTTTCAGAGCACACTGTGCACAATTTGAAATTGTACCAGCCCTGATGTGATGTATCAGTATCAAATATACAAATTGACTTCTGATGACTGGAGTGCTCTAAAGGACTGATGAGACTTGAAGTAAGCGGGACAAGATCATGCTTCATTGCACTGTGATGCTACACAGCTTCCTTCCTTGCCATTGTGTGGCATCAGTTGCTTTCCTTCTCAGGAAACTCTAAAATGTGATCAGCAGGGAATTCCATTTCTTACCTGTTAGAGAAGAGTAAAATAGTATGGAGAAGAAGCATCGTGATAGAAAAATGAGCTGCCTGAATGAGGCTTCCAGGTCCTCCTGATAACATGGCATTCACTAAACATTTGTCACTCACACAGAGATTAAGCCCCTTTTCTTGTTCTTAGGCATGAGTAACCGCTCACTCTGGCAGAATGAGTTCCTGTAGCAGTGTATGATTTAAAGCTTCCCAAAAGCCAGTGTGTGAACAATTTAAACACTTGCAGGACAATTGTGTGGGCTGGGCTGAAGTTTTTTCTTAGGTTACCTATGTTCCAAGCAGGAAGAAATCTCTTGAGCACTCTAACCACCCTCACTGGTCTCAGAATGACGTTAGCTCAGGAGTTCTTTGTGAACATGAGAAGAAAACTTCTTTGCTTTCAAAGTGACAGAGCACTGGAACAGGTTGTCTGGAGAGGTGGAGTCTCCTTCACTGCAGATACTCAAAACCTACCTGGACACTTCCATGTGTAACCTACTGTAGAGAACCTACTTTAGCAAAGGTTGGGCTAGATGATCTCCAGAGGTCCCCTCCAACACCTACATTTCTGTGATTCTGTGTTCTGGAGATAGAGCTGGGGCAAGGGAACTTGTCACCACCATCAGCATCAAAAAGGCCACAATCATCTGACAACATGGCATAACTGCCTCACCATATAGGAATTTCATAACATAGTCTTTCCTGATAGTTTGTTCTAACCTAAACATACATGTATACTATTTTTGGCTTCTTAAATCTGTAACAGTTCTTGGTTTGGCCAGCTCTGTTGCTAGATGAATGGGAAATTTTCCAGCTGCAAAACTGTGAGTATGTGCTCCTTGTTCACAAGATCCTTGAGGTGGTTTTTTTTTCTTTTGCACCTCACACTGCTCTCTTCCGAGAATTTGGCTTGGTGACAAAGAAACTAGCCAAGAAATGGGCATGCCAAAAGTATCATATCTCAGTGCTGAGGAATGGTGTCACTATGTTATGGTAAATGATAGGCTATAAGCACCTTCTAAGATGTCTTTGCAGAGCAGTGGAGGTGTCAGATTGTGTCCGATGTGGTGAGGCTGAGGCCATGCTACTTGCAAGGACAGAAAGAGAATAAGTAAAGAAATAAATCATAGCAGAACCTCTGTGTACTCCATGTTTTAGAAGCAGTCAATGGTATGGGACTTGAGTGCAAAATCAGAAAAATATCAATATATCTTGTACATGGAGACACAGCTGTAATATCAGAAGACGCCGAGAGCTGTGGGGAACAGTCTTCAGCAAAAAATTGATGTGCAGCTCAAATGCATATTTGAATTTTTAAGAACTGACTGAGATGCAGTGAATTCTAGAATTTGTATAGTCCTCCTAATTGCATTTTCACACACTCTTAAATTAATGACAAAGTGCTTCCTAACATTGTTTTACTGCATCTTCTGTGAAAGATACATTTCATGTTGCACTGCTGTGTGTCTATAAAAGAAGATAAAATCCGTAATAGTTAAAGTGAACTTAGTTAATATATTTGTTCAGTACTGTTTACAGCAATCAGAAAAAGTAGATAAAATAAATGCAACAGAATATGTATTTGAATCAAAATTTTAGGACTAGAAGGAATGGCTTCAAGCTGCGCTAGGGGAGATTCAGGCTGGACATTAGGAAATACTGCTTTTCTGAAAGAGTGGTCAGGCACTGGAATGGGCTGCTCAGGGAGGTGGTGGAATTGCTGACCCTAGAGGTGTTCAAGAAACATTTGGATTTTGTGTTGAGGGACATGGTTTAGTGAGAACTATTGGTGATCAGTGGATGGTTGGACTGGGTGATCCTGTGGGTTTTTCCAACCTTGGTGATTCTATGATTCTATGAAAATAAACAAAGATACTAAAATCCTCAGGGATGTATTGAAGGGGTATATTAACATACCTATGATTCAAATCCACTTCATTCAATTACATTCTATTTACTTGCATATTCTATTTCTTAAGAATATAATTAACCCCCCCATTCTCCCCCCTTCTAGTGATGCTGGGACCTTACAGTTTTTTCTTTGGAATACTTGAGAGATGAATAATTCATATGAGGCCTTGAAAATGTAGCTTGCTGGAAGAATTAATCAAGCTTTTGCAGCTTGTTTTATCTGGATCTAAAGAAAAACATTTTAATTAAATGCTAAAATAAAGCTAAAATGACACATTAAAATGTGTTGGTTTTCTTACGAATATAGCATTCATTGAATAGAGAACAGAAAGAAGACAAACGTATAACAGTTTTGAAAACTTGATATATTTATCTGTAAGTGCACAAAGATTTATCAACAGTTCAGCAACATATGAGGGCTGCTCCAAAAACAATGCCTTCCATTTTATTATGCTTGCCCATGACATCAGAGGCAGACGTTGGTGGTATGGCAGTAGAGGTTGAACCTT
Organism: Tetrao urogallus; assembly: GCF_951394365.1. Taxonomy (NCBI): domain Eukaryota; kingdom Metazoa; phylum Chordata; class Aves; order Galliformes; family Phasianidae; genus Tetrao; species Tetrao urogallus. The sequence goes on along the minus strand of NC_136815.1, from coordinate 39,956,283 downwards.
CCCACCAGTATTCCATTACATGTTGTTGCCTTGTGACAGATGGTAGCAGAGGGGCAGTCTGACAGAATGGACGTGCATATGAAGCAAAGGTGCGACACTGAATTCCTTCATGCTGAAAAAATGGCACCCACACCCACTCACAGTTATTGATGGTGCAGGCTTTTAGGAGCCCAGCATGCTTTTTAAATCATTGTTGAAAATGCATAGCTAATGATGATGCCTATTGTTGAAAAATAGTGCTTTGTAGCTGAGAATGTGCTCTATCAAACAGTGTTATTATGCTCTTAGCATCTGTAGTAGTCTCCATGGAAATAAATAGGAGGCATTATTTTTGTAGCAACCTAGCATAAATTATTTTGGCAATTCCATTTACAGGTCGAAAGATGTGTCTTTCTTACTTTTGTTGGCACTACAGCCAACATGCATAATTCAAAAGTTTGCTGCATGGAGTCTAAACTTTACTATTTACTCTTTTGGTATCATCTCAAGGGATGTATTAACTTACGAGGAGAATGCTGTGGTTTCTTAGAAAAAAACAGCAACAAAATAAGACAAAAACTTTGATATCTTGCACAAAGAGAAATAAAATCATCTCAGAAAAACAATTAATTTTCCTTTGATGAAGTATTTTTTGCTTAATATTAATTGTAATAACTAGAAAATTAAGGATTAAAAATAATTTTTTTTGAAAAGTGCCAAAACTGCCAGCGAACAACTTCTTCATGACTGAATTGTTAGTAGAGAGCTGACGATTTGCAGAGGTGCCACCCACTGCAGATTCTGCTTTAGCACTTCTGTTCTCAGTCTCTCATCAGCAACTCTATGTCTCTTTGTCTCTTCTGTAGGTTAAATATGATAAAAAATTCATTCCCTTGCTACCTCACAGACTGCCATTTAATTCTTTATCAGCTCCTCAAACTATCATGTTTTTGATAGGCTACATTTCCTGTTTGGCTTGCCAGGATATTTGAAGAGTAAAACAAATGAAGGAAAAGGTAAATGGTGGCCCTGCTCCTTGGAAACAGCTAACAAATCCAACAGGTTTTGATAATTAGTTTTAGCACGGTAAACGTTCTTTACATAACGGAACAACTTCATTTCTTTAATGCAATTCTCCTCATATCCAGTCTTTTCAATATCTGTCAATAGTAGCATGCAAAAGAAATTGTTGAGACAGTGAATAGCTGTCGTTATTGAAAGATGTGTAAAAGACATGATCTGAAAATGTTAATGCATGTACTACACAGTCCTGTACAGGGAAATCCATTCTTCTCATGGATTCTCATACCATTAAATTAAAATCCAATTCCCTTCAAATAAAAGTGATTTAAAATTTCAGTACAAATCTGATTGAAAAGGTAGTTGTGGGCAGGCAATGAGACTGGACAATTAAGATGTGTAAGATCTGATCTTCCAGAAGAAGAGCAGGGGAGAAGGGAATACTCTACTTCATTTGACAAAAAATACAGCTTTCTTTATATTTGTGTGGAAGGACACTTTCACTGAAATTGTTCAGTCCTCTCCAAACAGTAAAGCCATTACCTCTACAGTCACTCAGCTTAGCTGAGTACTGCTTTGAAGTAATGCTGAACGATCTCAGATGTTACACTACTCTTCCACAAGGTTAAGTAATAAGGAAAATTTTAAAAAGTGGCCACAGAAGTGAATAGAATAGAACACCCAAAAACAAGTTTCTGAAAAAGATGGGCTTTGTGCTCATGTATTCCAAGAACTGAAAGAGATGTTTATTAGATAAACCTTTTCTAGCAAATAATTTACAGGTCAGCTTCAAGGTAAAGCTCAAAATAGACTGTTCTTTAGTTTTTGTTGTTGTGGCTGAGATGTTTAAGAACAGGTCATACCAGGTAATGTGTGGGATTAGGTGGGAGATTTATTCAGTTAATTTAATTTTTAGATCCAAGTTATACATTTCAAAGTATCCATGATTCATAGGATAATATATAATTCAGCGTTTGGTTTATTTTATAATTATGCACACACAAATGTTAAAGGAACAGTTTTTAAGGTCACAGTATTAGTCAAATGACGAAAATACTCCTTCTATAAATCCATTTTTAGAAAGCTTGTGATTACATACCTTTGGTTTCACAGGGTCTCTGCCTATTTAGGCACAAAATGTGGATACAAACTGAAACTTGTGAAGCTAGAGAGATCTAAAAGGACATTCAGTAGGACTTCTACAGTGTTCATGACAGAAGCTGAAGAGCCAGTAGTGACTGCAGCAAAGGCTTCTAAAGGAGAAAAGAACAGGTCAGTGTTTAAAGCAACTGACTGCTGTCCTGAAAGCTAAATTATATCCTTGCCCCTGAGTTTGTAATTGATGCTATGTGTGTCACTTACAATATATTTATCATAGATGGCCCCTAACCGATTTTTTAAGTCTGGTAAGAATCTAATTTATTGATGTACTGAGTACTTAAATCTGGATCTGAAGTCAATGAGAGCTGTAAGCAGGTAAATGAAGTGTGGCATAGAACTAAATTGTTACAGAAAATCAAGTCCTAGGCTTCTCTCAAATGAGACACCAAATCTTTGTGGATTCTTTTCACTCCTTTGAATCTCAGAATTCCCACTTCTTAGCTTAAAAAAATATGTAGGTTGCCCTGAAAGTAGTTCCTCCCAATCATTTCCATGTGAGCATTCTGTAGAAAAATTATACACATCCATCCATGAAGCAAGCAAAAATTCACAGAGCTGGTGATTGTTGGTGATGTGGCACAGGAGTTTATTGCCCACAAATGAAACAAACCTCAAAGTGGGAATTCATAATAAGACAGAAAATGAGGTGACTGATAGAATAAGTTGAGAGCTGAGCTACTTTCAGACATTCAGAATAAAAGGAGCTGCAACAACAGGTAGGGACATATGCTTTGAATAGTGTATCAAAGCACCTGTAAAATGTTCTGCTCTTTTGGAGATTTTTCACATAACAAGATAAACATAAGAGGTAATTCTCACGTATGCTTGTTACCAGCTAAGCTGCAAATCATGTTCTGTTTCAATATTGCAGTTTTGACAAAGGTAATCCTTCAGGCTTTATTTAGGAAAGCCTGGTTTCTGACAGGAGATCGATGGAAAGGCCCAGGAAAGCATATGGTGCCGTATGCTCACCTGGCATGCCTGCTGTATGACTGATCCTACAGGCAGCCTCCCAGCAGCATGCTTATTCTCCTTACAAACAGGTGAGGAGCTGCTGTGAACTATGACCTTATCATCTGAGATAAGGCACAGCGCTCAGGCAGTCAAATGAGTCACAGTAACATGGGATCACACGCCGCCCACGGCTGTGTCCTTACCCACAACTCATGTTACAAAAAAAAAAAAAAGAAAAAAAAAGAAAAAAAAAGTGATGCAATGCTTCCTTGTGGATCAGGAGCAATTCAAAGAGTTCAGATTCATGGTTCACCACTCTGAAAGAATCATAGGATCATAGAGTTGGGAAGGATCTTCAAAGGTTACCCAGCCCAACTTCCCAGCAATGAGCAGGAACATCCACAGCTACATCAGGTTGCTCAGAGCCCCTTCCAGCCTGACCTTAACCATCAGACGAGGTAGCATAATGTAGGGCAGATAGGGCAGATTTTGCCATGGGATAGGGTTGACAAATACAACAAAATAGTTGTGCATTTATTTATGGGAAGAAAAAAGCAAATATTTTTTATACACTGCAGAAAAGTGCTTGGAGGTACAGGGCACCCCTCACCCCCCCAAGCTGTACTGTGTTCCACTCGCACCCTCGGTCCGTGCTGCGGGTCTGTCCCTGGCACTGCGGGGACGCGGGCGGGGCCCGGCACGGGGCTGGCGGCAATGGGGCGGGATGACCCCTCCCGTCCCGTCCCGTCCCGTCCTGTGCCGTCCCTCTGCCACGGGACTCATATAGGAGCGGATCGGGACCCGGGCCGGCACTCGCTGCGGAGTGAGCGGCCCCGTGTTTATCTTTTAGTCAGAGAGAAGCATTCTACTCGCTGCCATGGCCTCGGTACCCTCCGCCGGATGCCTTCTGGCCAAGAACCAGTACTACCGCAGTAAGTGCTCAGGGACCGGCAGCCCCATCAGGCTCCGAGTTTGTTGCAGTATGAGAAGGTTAGAAAGTTTTTCAGGTGAATGAGCTGGAGGCAAGAGTGGGATTTTGCTATATGCGTATGTTTTGCTGTTATTTTTATTTTATTATTATTTGCTTGGGGATATATTTGTTTTTGTTCCATAAAGGAACTGCAGTTTTAATGAGTATTTGCTTCTGGTTATTCATATACACTTTTTTGCCTGTAGAATTGTTCATTAAGGCTTTGCAGTATCAATCTTTTTATTATAAACCGTGACATTGACAAAGCATTAGATCAACAAATCCTGGCTTCAAGCTGTACTTTATTTTGCCTTTGCAGGCTTAGACAGAATGCATAATCAACACACATTCTTGTTTCTGTATACATGAAACACTTTGAGAATGCACCCGGTCTGGTTAAGATCCATTAGATAGCTCGCTATCCAGTAGTGCAAGGATGGTACTCTTAATTGTATCGCAATGGAAAGCACAGAATTTTCTCTCTTTTTTAATTATTATTATTATTTTTTTGCACTTGATTACTGTACAGTGTATACGTGTTCATCATAAGGCACATCACTGATTTCAGTGAAAACTGGACAAGGAGATCTCAGTGTGCTTTCAGGTGATGAGACATCAATGTAGGTGAAAGGTTTCAACTAAACAACCATAGCAAAATGGTACATAAAATATTTAAGTCACATTGTAGCTAACTACTTGTTGCTAAGCTTATCTTATCTTTTAGATTGCTTCCTCTGAGGTAGCAGCGAGTCTGAGAAATTATTGGCGTGGAAATTTATCCATCTTTTTCATTAAATATGTCCTTCTTTTCCATGAACAGCAAGGCAGAACTCGGAATCCAGCGTTTCTTCCAGCTCCTCCTGCTGTTCCGATCCTGTGAGTGTTGCAGAACAGGACAAAACATTTCATGGTAATGCTATATGCTTTCAAACAGTCTTCTCAGTTTCACCTGTTTGTTATTCTGTGAGTGTCTAATGGTGAGGGCTACATCTCTTTTGGCAGGGTTACCTGAATTACTTGATAAATGCTGGTGGATAAAAAGTTTTTTCCATTGTGAACCATCTCCGCCAACTGTTGGCAGAAAAGCACTGTCAGCAAGCAGGTGAGCTTGGTTTTGCAGTGATGGGGGGCAATTGACTCATTCCATTTTTCCTTTGGTAAAACTGTTACTAAACAAGTCATAATCGGCTAAAACGGTATGGAGGCACAGTGCTGTTTTGATGACTTAAATAAAAGATTCTGCAAATGTATGGCCTTAGAAGCTCCCCATGTTTACATTTTAAAAGCTGAACACACACTATATGTTATGTTAGGGACTATTACTGTCATTTATAGCAATGGTTATTTAATCCTTGACCCACTGCACTTGTACTCCTGTTTATGCATTTCCACTTAACTTTATTATTAAAACTTTATAACTTTTATATTTTTAATTATAACTTTATTTATTAAAAAGTTAATATGAATGAAACTAAAACTTCTGCAAATAAATACCTCTGCAAAAAATATAATAACCCTACTCCTAACCTTCTTGAATCTCTATTTCTGCAGTACCAACAGTTGAATATGAAAGCAAGCTGGATTACTGTCTGAGATAATGCGCACGGACTTATTTTTTCCAAGAGGCTTGGGATCTTCTGAGTGTCTGGGTTCAGCTGCAAGAGGAAAACAAAACCTTTAGGAGGGACGAAAGGTGTACTTTCAAAAGATGTCAGGAGCTTAAAAACTATTGTATAATGGAGATGTCAATGGCTTACCTTCTTCACTATGGAGTTGCTATAATTTTAGATGACTCTAATGAAAGTTACTTTTATTAAATAGCCTGATGACTTATTTGGATACTAAAAAAAAAAGAAACAAAAAAACAAATAAACAACAGTAAGATAGTCTAGGTTTAAAAGTATGTTATGGAATGACTTTGCAATAGGTGATACTACATGAAGATTTACCTATTAAGATATCAATTCTGTAGACATTCACTGCTGTAAACGCATCACAAACAGATCAGTCCTACTCTATTGTGTATATTTTCTAACTGCTGTTCTGTATCAGTTATAGGCATCAGAGTTACAAAGTTGTTTGCTAATAGCTTTGCTTTCGGAAAGCCCAATTACACACAGAAAACCAATAATCTGTTTGCTGTGTTCCAGCTGCATGTGTAGACATCAACCACAAATACATAAATACACTTTTCATTCACATCTATGCAAGTTCTTACTTGAGGACAGAATAGCAGAGAGGGGGTAATCCTAATGGACACTGATGTCTTCCAAGCAGATGAGTAATCTTAATCAGGGTTGATATTCACAGCTCTGTTTTACTTTCAAATTACCCTCATCTTCTTTGCTGCATTTGAAAGACCTGCTTCTTCTCAAGTGACTAATCCTATCAGCATTCACTGCTGTCCATCAGTTTAGTTTGAAAGGTGTAAGAGCTGGCAAAGTATTCAACTCAAAGTGATAACATTAATGTTAATAACAAAGTCTGTCTTTGTCAGGATACATGCCGTTGAAATATACTGTCATACGTTTTCATTTGGTCTTCAGCAGTGCAAACAGTGATTTTTTGTTCTACTGGGGATGGAAAAATGGATCAAAGGTCATAGAAAATAATGTGTTTGGCTGGATGACATCATTTCCATGTATTTATATTTTTTTTAATGTACCATCAGTAAATCTACCTGGCCTTTGTCCATCACTGGATGAAGCAACAATAGCAAACATTATCAATGTAAGTGTAATTTTTAAAATAATTATAGATTAGTGGTTGTCATGGTAATGCTTAGAACTCTGAAGTGTATCAAGTGACTGCTTTGGTTTTGGTGTAGGCAATAAATGTTCGCCCCATGACAACAACAAAATGCAATGATGGAAATATGGTTTCAGGAATCCTCAAATCACTTTGTTATACCTTTTTCCCCTATTACCATTGTGCAATTTCATCATTGTCCTTTCTCTAAGCTTACAGAATGAACTAATTTTGTGGGTTTTTTTGTTTTGTTTTGTTTTAATAAGTAAAGATTTAATCAGTAATTAATTTGGCTTATTTTGGGCCTCTAATACAAATGGTATTCAGTGCTTGTGTTTTGCTCCGTGGGTAGTTTTCTGACTCATTTTAATGATGTGAAGTAGGACAATTCAGAATTCCCATTTAAAACTTAATGGAGTGCCTGTCTTCCTTCAACCACTTTAAACTTCAATGTGAGATGAAGACCAGAGGGATGGAACATGAGCTAGCTGAAAGACATTTTTCTATAATGACACATTTTAAAGGAAGGGATGAGCCATCTCATACTACTGGTTTCAGAAAGGTGATTGTGGCTCTTTCTGAAGATGCTTGAAGCCACAGAGGAGAGAAAAGCTGCATCCCTTGTTCTCATGAGTAATATAGGATTCAGAAACAAAGACGTGAAAAGTGCAGTGACAAGTTTCCATATTGCTCTCTGAGCTTAAACTTTTTCTGTCCTAATCTTGTCAGAAAGTAAGGTGCAAATGCACTGAAAGTGTAAAGGCCAAAACCAACCAAGCTCCCCTTTTGTTTTTTATGGGAAAGTTGGAGAAACGAGAGATCAGAGAATCATAGAATGGTCTGGATAGAAAAGGACCAATCATCTTGTTCCAACCCCCCTGCTATGTGCAGGGTCACTACCTGCTAGACCAGACTGCTCAGAGCCACATCCAGCCTAGCATTGATTGCCTCCATGGATGGAGGGTGTCACCACCTCTGTGAAAAACTTCTTCCAAATATCTTACCTAAACCTCCCCTCTCAGTTTAAAACCATTCCCCCTTGTCCTGTGTCTGAATTCATCTGCTTAAGCTTCTATGAAGGACTGTTGGTGTAATGGTACCATAATGATAGAAAATCCTACTCTGGAGTAGTGTCCTCTTGGCATCTTCATCATATTCTGCCATGATCAGCGGAGCTTTGAAGTGGTACCACTGCCACTTTCAAGTTATTAGTGCCAGTTCTTCAAAGTGTAGTTACCCTTCAATGGATCAACTGTAATTAATAATAACGTGCCATGTTGCTTAATGACAAATTGCAAAGAGGATATGGAAAACAAATACAATAAAGTGTTTGCTGTAAAACCACTGCATTTCATTATATCACAGTAACAAAGAAATGTCAGTTTTCTTGAATGAAATGCAAATATTATGTAATTCTGTGGGAGAACAAAACCAAAACTTAAATGATTTAAAGATAAGTCAGAAAAGAAAGAAATATAAAGGGAAATTACACTCATATAGCCTAAGTCCAGCTTAGAATAAGGAAAATGAGAAAAGAATAAAGTTATTTGAATACCTTATCAGGTAAGACAGATACAAATGTTAGATCAAGAATTATTTGTAACAGAAAAAGTGTTTTTCTGCTCTTAGGAGGTCTATAGGTAACTCTGTTTTTATGAATTTAAGCTTCACCTGGAAAAAAATAAGCAACAGTGGCAGTGTGTAAGTAGTAAGTTAGACTCAAATCTCATCACAGACTTAGGAACACAGAGGTGTACCTGAAAAAGACAATTTTGCCCAAATGCATTTACATGTAGTGGTAGTCAATAATGGGATTTCGTTTCTTTTCCAAAAGGAAAACATAAGTTGTAATCTAGTAGCATATTTTCATAGCCAAAATATAAGACAGATCCTATTAAGTGTTTTCTTTCAGATCATGAAAGATAAAAACTACCTGTTGAGCACATTTAGAGGCATAAACTCATTACTCTGTATCAATTCCTCACATTTATGTTCTTACTAATTCTATCTTATAAAAGTAATATTCTGGTTTCTTGACAAATAGTTATTCAGTCCCCATTGAAGGCTGATTCATGATAGAAACCTTCTCTGTCTGTTAATGAGATTTTGTTTCTTGCATGTGCATGTACACACACACACACACACACACAGACATATAAACTGTTTTAGATACTATAGAATATTGTTTCTAAGTATTTGGAAGATTTGAATTCTGTTAGGACAAAACATAAAGGAGTGTTTATACTAGAGTGATGGTTTACAGATTCCATTTTGCAATATCAAAGTGGCTAAAATTTAGAAGAAATATCATAAAAACTGTGTTTTCATGTTAAGAATTTTCTCACTTGATATGAGCTAAGCAGAATTTATGAAAGCATCATGTTAAATACTGTCACACTATATAGAGCATATGGACAGCAGTAAGGACTATAGCTATTTCTGAGAAATGAGAGAGTTTTTTTTTTTGTATAGTAGCCAGCTTTTTAGAAGCCATAATAATAAACTCACTTAAGGAACAGATTTTCAATAAAAGAAAGACCATCAAATCAAGTTCAGTTTGAGTTGTCTCAAATAGATATTTTTTCTAACACGTGCAGCAATTACAACTCAAATAAATAATGCAGTTTAGCATTCACTTGTACTTCCCTTGAAATTTTTATTCCTCTTTGTGACATCACAGATTCTTGAAGTTTTAAAATAGTTACAAAACCTTTTTTTAATTTTATTTATTTGTTAACTAAACATTCACTATTTCATTATGAAAACAGACTTGATTTTAAGTCCGTTTCTCAAGTATTCTGTAAAGGGAAAGGTAAGCAGGATTCTCTCAGTCGTTTTTATCAGAATTAATATAGTTTGCAAAGCATCTCTTGGCACTGCAGGTGACTGTGAAAACTTTAGACCATGACCACGTTCAATGTCTCTTAAATTATGGAGGAACTCTGTCAGATTTCTCTTGCTATACACTCTGTCATATGTCATTTTAAGCTGTTCTTGCAATAGCAGATGTGAAACTTACTATATACAACCCATGGAAGATGTGACTTTGTAATAGGAAATGACTATCACCAACAGAGAAGAATATCAGATCACTATACTGACAGAAAGCCAGGGGAAAAAAGAACAACACATTCTTAATTCTCCCTGCCCACCCACTTCTATCCACCTGAAACTCTTAAAAAGAAAAAAGAAAAAAAAAGAAGAAAGAAAGAAAGAAGAAAGAAAGAAAATCACTGTTTCTTTTTATGCCAAGAGAGAAGATTCAGAGATTCAGTTCCCAGTTACTGTGTTCAGAATCACACTTTTTCTTGAAAGAAGAGCTATAAAAGTGAAAAGAAGAGAGAAACAATACTTTTATTAGATCGACTCATAACACGAAGAGGAAAGGCTTGTAATCTCAATAAGATGTTGCTTTTCTCAGCTGTCAGGCAATCCATCTCCTTAAATCTTTGCCATCTTCAGCTTCAAGGGAATTTATTTTCAGTTATACTCATAAAGCTGATCCTGTAATCTCACTTTACTTCCTTAGCTGAGGTAGCAGTATTGGATGCAAGACAAACATTATTTTTCTCACAGCGGGGTACACTGTAGGACAGCCTCTACCATAACAGGACTGGCAGGATGTCAGTCTCACTACTTGAGATTGTAGAGGCTGAGATCATGGAAAAACATGGCAGTACTCTGAAGAAGTTTAAAAAAAAAAACACATTTATTCAGCTATTATTATTACTTTCTGTTGCCCTTTTTGCAGAAAGAAAAGCAAGAAAACTTCTTAAACTGACTTTGAATTAGTCAGCAGTAGAAAGTCCACAAACACTAGCAAAAATGTTCAATAGTTGATCACTCTCACCTTTGCAGATCTTCCTCATTTTTTACCAACTTGAATTTTTCCTTGAACAACGATTCAGAGATTAGTCATGAATGCAGCACTCAAGTAACAAACAAGAAAGTTTGAAAGTGCTGATTCCATCACCTCTTCAAGGTTCACAACGGTGATTTCAGAAGAGGTTATATCATTTTATTTAATCCCCAGCTATGCTTACTTCAGGAGGTATTTCAGCACAATAGGAGAAGATCAATAGATGGAAGCTTTTGCTTCTGTGGGTGAAAGCTAAAAGCCAAGCTTTTAGAGTTTTCTTCCCATCTGCAGTTTTCCTATTTTAGAAACAGTGAGTACATACAAACCACTGCCAAAAAAGCTAAATGAGAAGGAAGAAGGTTATAGTGTAGTATTACAGTAATACAAAAGCATTAGAGAGTTTGAAATCTTGGACCCTAAACTGCACTCTATATCACAATTCTCTGGATAATTGAAATCAATGAAGAGGTTGCTGAGTATCACAAATCTTAATGTATTTAAAAAGCCCTAGTCATTGCAGCCAACTACTTGTATACACACTGCAAACATGTACATTCAAAACATTTTAAATTTCATTTTAAAGTAATTTATAATCACTTTTGGATTACACATTGTAGTGGAAATGCTAAGTCACAGCCTGAACTAGTGACTGAGCACCTGCTGAGAAGGCAGGACCAACCCAAGAGAGCTCATGTGTGTGCAATGAACTGAGTGGCCAGAAGGGTTGGAGCCAGGATCACCCCATCTCATTTAAGGTTTGGCCATGGAGGTTTTGTTGGAGATCCCTGTGTCCTGCTGAAGGAAGTAGCTTCTTTCCTTTGTTTCTCTGCCTGTTGTATTTGAGCAAGCCCTCACTTACTGCAACCTGGGACTTTGCTACTCTGCTGTCATTGCTGCACTTTCTATTGTTATGGCATTATGCCAGTCCTGTTATGCATTTTTTCATTTGATTCCATTGACACAGTATATATAAATAGCACTTTCTTTGAGATGGAGGTAGTATTCTAAGTTTTTAAGAAAGCTTTGGAACGTAGAGCAGGTCCTTAAGTAAGCGTATTTTACATGTACTCCAAGAACATATGAATGGCCGTTTTCCCTGTGTCATAGTAATGTTTAAATTCAGGTGTAATCTAGCATTACCATTGAATCGCATAAACAAGATGTTGAATGCACCAGGCAATTTCCCCATGACATTAGCAGACTGAGTAAAGCCTTGAATATAAAAGGCAACATAAACATACATGCTATGTATGTATTCCTTCTTGTTCTGTCACAATAAAATACCTGCCTGCAAAATACACAGTCAATTTTAAAACAAAAATATTCTCATTCTGTGCTTTGCAGAAACATATATTCCCAGGTGAAACATTAGTTGCTTTGTATTTCTGGTTTCATAGCAAGAGAGTGACAAGCTGTAAGGCATTAAGGAAACAGATTAATACTTTCACTCCTTATTTTTCCTGGTTGTCATAATTATTGTCTTTCATTAATCTTCTGTGTGTCTTGCTTAATGTGTTTAGAGGGGAAGTTGTTTGTTCTCTGTTTATCTGTTTCCTTCTGTGAATGTAACGGGAGTGTAATCCAGATTGGGAAGCTTCATGGTGTGAATGCTTTCTAAAATTCTGTACACCTCTGCAGCAGCACTCTGCTGATCAAGTAACTCAGCTTCAGCCTTCATCTCCTTCACCAGACCCTTCCATTTAAGGGCTGGTCTTTATTCTGTGTTTTGCAATTAACTGTCTTGAAAGTTGCCAGCTGTCAGCTGCTAGGCGCTGTAGTATTACATACAAGGCTTTACGACTAGTTTTCAATATAGATATCCTTCCACTTCTTCTTGGACATTAAAGGACCTACAGCATTTATGATATATTTAAACAAGGCATGTCACGAGTAAGGGCTACAATCTACTGGCCAAAACGTTTTTCAGCTGAGGACAAGCTTTCAGTAAAATACCAGTTTAAATAATATATCCTCTGTATATTTAAACTTGCTCACACTCACGGCATTTCTTTCAGTCTATAAGAAAATCATTTAAATTTTTTTAAAAATTGAAAATAACTTCATTTTTGTTTACTGCTGAAATACACTGAGATGAAAGTGCTTTTTGAAAGAAGCACATGGAAACTCTTTGATGATTAATACGAATTGAGAGTTTTAAAAGTGAAACCATCATAGTAGTCACTCTAGCCTATCTAGAATCCTAATTATAAACAAAAACTGGGATCACCAGGTTCAGAGTCTTGGCTGTTCACAAAGGAGCGGGACTGCTTCTGGCAGGGTCTTGGCAATGCCAGACTAAGTATTTGCAAGTAGACCAATAGCCGTATAGAGACAGAAGAGTTGAACTCACCCACCTAGTGAGAATGTATGGGAATTGCTGAATCAGGGCCTGAACCTCTGATTGATCACCAGAGGCAAGCAATGAGTCAGCCCTGGGAGCACAGGTGAAGGCAATTCACCTATGCTGCTGGAAGGGTTAGAGCTTGGCTCCACCTCTCCTAGACCCATTTAAGAGCTGACTAGCAGTAGGAAAGGATCTCTTTTTGGAGATCCCTCCTTTTGGAGTTTTCCAGCAAGCCCAGGACAAGGGTAAGCCCTTTATCTATTCTTTTTGCTGTAATGACCTGCTTAGGCAAGCTCTCTTGTATGTTTCTTAATTATAACACCTGTATATTCACTGATAATACAGAGAGGGATCTCTGGCTGTAAAGCATTTCTTTTCAGGAAGTAGTTTAGATGGCTAGTCCTTACGTAAGCCTAGGGTGCTTCTACCCTGTGTCCGCTCCTTTTGGTCAACTAGGCAGCACAGGTGCAAACAACCTGACCATGCTCCCCTAGGCTGCCCATGGCCCTTCACTAGGTGCTCAATCACCAGTTCAACAGTGACCTCACAGTTCTCCTACAGAGTCATATGTATTTAATATTTAATTCTATGTCAATGCTTACTCATTTTATCTTCTCTCTTCCAGTTACTCTCTGCACTAGTTAAAAAAGAATTACTTTTCTGTATCTGCAACACAACAACGTGGAGGTATTAGAAAGGACAGCCAGCAGCCTCTGCATAATGCTGGACTGGGCACTCCCTCTCCAAGACATGCACCTTTTCTTCTCCAACTAAAAGTTAAAAAATAAAATAAAGAAGAAATCACTTCCTGCAGCCAGCGAATTACCAGGGCAATACTAGAAATTCCAGACAACCAGGCACTGCTTGGTTAACTTTGTATTGAGTCAACTGTCAAGTAAGAAATATAAATTAAAAGTCTATAGTCTTTCTATGAAAAAGCAGATGGAATTACAGCAAAATCTTTTACCTCAAGCAAGTCTTGTATTTTTGGATGGGGGGGGAGAAACAAACAAACATCATCTCTGAAATATGTTGACAAGGTATACTCCTGAGGTAGCTAGTGGGAATTCTGGTTATGAGCTCTTTTATGGACTACTCTGCAGGAAGTACTTTGTTTTCCCCCAGATGTTATGCACATGTCACATTAAAGTGAATTAAGTCCTCATGAGGTACGTGATGATGTGCTGCAGCCAAGAAAATATTTTCTGAGAGGTTCCTCATGGATGTATTCAGTTCCAAACACTGTGAATTTCAGCTGAAACTTTCCTTAGGTTTTAATCTGTTATTTCAATGAATGAACAAAAAAATACATCAAACTTGTCTGACTATAATTATGATAGCTATAAGGAAATAAAGAGTGAGGAATGAGATGAATCTAATATTAACCTGCAATATCTTAGGGATTTTACTCTTCTCTTAGAAGGCAAAACTAATCTCTGTAACTAAGCTGTTCCTCCCAGACTTTCCATGGGACATCACTATCAGTGATGTCTCTCAGTAGACCAGAGTCACCAGATCAGCAAGCTGAGTGGAAGTTAGCAGAATAAGTGAACCAAATTCTCACAGTCTGCTACAGATTATCAGACAGTAAATCTGCAGTTTTGGGGGGTCTCTAGACCTATAGAGACAAATGTTTTGACGCTGATCTAGTTGAAATTGCTCACTATTTTACAGTAAAAGACCTCTTTTTAATCTTACAAATGCTTCAGCTACAGTGGAATTCCTGAAGAACTGAACATTCTTGCACAAATGTATGCCAAGACAGTGAGCTGTTAATTTTTAGCTCCTGAGAATGGCTCCCTGAAACGTATCTACATTTATTAGAATTATTTTTATATACTTTTGTTTAAAATAATACAAATTCATCAACTGAAATTACTTTTGATTTATGTTGCTTAAAATATGAAGATGACAATGCAGCTTATTGCAAAATATATGTAAGGGCACATTTTTAGTGGGGTTACAGCTACTTTGTAAACCATTTAGTCGATGAAAAGGATACATTTTCAGACTGAACAAAGAAAGGATATTTGATGGTGTCCTTTCAGGAAAAGACCATTTGGCTGAAAGTAAACTTCAGTTAATAAACCTCACTTTTATTTCCCTCATGCAAGGTAACAGCCTAGAAACAGCACTGCTTACATTTGTCTTCTCAAATACTGTACCACAAATATAATATGAAGAGTTCATCTCATATAGCTCTTTATTTCCAAGAAGTTTGTGTGTCTCTGGTGTTATAGAAGGTCACCCAGGATACCAGAGGATTGGCTAGCGCTGTTCTGTAATTAGAGGGCAAATCAATTTAACGTTAATTTCAAGTACATGAAAGAAAGGCAGATTCATGAATAGATAAAGAATACAAGCATTGAATGTGTTAGTTTTAAAAAAAAAAAGTTCTTAAAATACTGTTTTATTGCAAATATGCATTTTGAGATCTTAAAGTATCCTGTCTGCAAGTCAGTGTGCTATGCCCATTACACTTATATTAAATTATTATGCCTCAGCTAAATAAAGGCCCTTATCCCTGATGCTTCACGTTTACAGTCCTCCTACAGTAATGTGTATAAAGATACATGGGAGAGAAGGCTAGAAAGCCTTTATTTGGCATTTATTGAACAGTGCAATTTTTGGGCCATCACTAAGTGCAGACACAATTTGAGCACTAAAAGCAATTTTTTTTTTTTTTTTTTGAGATTGTTCTTTTAAGACTTCCCTAGATTTCCTTCAGCATTTTCTAATGTTTTTCTGACATAGCATGAAATGGGTACACGAAGAGTGTTGGTCTGCTTTATGAGCTGTACATTAAAAAACTTTAAAGCACAGAAACCTACACACTTGGTGTTTAAGGAAACAGGAAGCCAGAAGGGTTTGAGAGAAGATGGCTAGGAGAAGGGAAGGTGGAACACAAACTCTCTGACTTTGACTTCTTTCTTCTGCTGATTTCTGAAAAAGCTAAAATGGCCATTTGTTACTGAATTGATTTCTACCATGTTTTTACTACTTATGCCAGTCGAATTTCTAACTTGAGCAGGAATTAACAATAGTGTTTTTTAACATACATACAGTGTATGTTTAACATAACATACAGTGTTTTTTAACATAACAGTGTATGGAAGTCAGAATCTAAAACCTAATGTTAACAAGCACAAGTATTTCATTTCATTTCAACAAAAGGAAGGATGTTATTGCAGAGCCTGAGTTAAGGCAAGGGCAAAGTCACAATTTGCTGCACCAAATGCAAAAATTTCAATTTCTGAAACTAATTTAGCAGATTTATACACATGTACTTCCTAATGCTTATTAAACAGCAATATGTACTTATTGAAATACAATCCCTACCTCAAAATTAGCATTTCTATATTGTTATATGCAACACACTTGTTAGCATTTCCACACAAACTTTTATTTGCATGTACTAACATTCTTGACTATGTAATCTTAAAACTCTATTAACATTGTTTCCTTTCTTTCATGTGATAGGAGTAATGCATGCATTTCATAAAGCAATCTATTTCATCTCCTAGTTCTGTCTTCAGTCTCACATTGAACTACCACAGCACCAGTAATGATCCCTTTGCATAACTAGTGAGGCCTGTACTATAATAAGTTTATGATCAAGAATGCTTTGTAATGGTGCTGGCATTTCTGCAGGGAGAATAGCCTCTGCATACAAAATTCTTATAGAGCAGGTTTTTTTCCTTAACTGATTCATTCTTACAACAAGATAAGCTATCATGCATATTTTTACCCTGTACAGGAAAAACTTAGGAGTGGTCTTACTTTGTGCATTTTAAATACTCTTGTTAAAATCAAACAGTGATAATATTAAAAATAAGAATCAATGAATATAATTCTTATGAAGTATTAAAATACTGTTTCATGTAAGCCGAGTTTCAGACTGGAATAAAACTTCACCTTGAATAATATAACATGTTATTCATCTGTCAGGCACCATAGTTTTGGTAGTTGCTGCTACTATGCCACCTGAAAATGCATGAAAAATCACCTTTTGTTTTCTTGATTGCATGGTATGACAGAGACTCTGAAATTAATGCCTTCTATTTATTTTCATGGCTGCAAATTCTCAGTTATAAAGGACTCTCTCTGAACATATTTACCACTGTTAATCAATTCATGTGGATGAGCTGACCAAGATGCTCTTCATTTTGTGGTGTAATAGCTGTATGTGACCATGCAGAACATGGCTTGTCTTTCATGTCATTCTTGCTACTGCTGAAATGCACCATTCACCTTTCACTGTGCTCACATCCATTGTTTAGTCTCCATAAATGTTCAGGGAGTGTTAATGAATATTAAAGAGTGCAATTTTTTTTTTCCACATGGAGGAATTAAATTCCATGCCTTTTCTTCATATACATTTCCATGTCAGACGCCATTTTGTCAGACTGCACCTCTGTTGCCATCTGTCACACTATAACAAAATTGGTGGGAACATTCAGCTTCTACTGTCATACTACTGATATCTGCCTTTGATATTGTGGGCCAACAGAATAAATTAGGAGGCATTACTTCTGGCATTACTACTTCAGTCATCATATATTAAAATGTCCTTATTCATTGAGTGAATTTTCCTAGCCTATGTTATGGGAGATGCCTTCACAGACCCACTGGAATTAGAATGATGAATCTTAGCTTGTCAGATTGTTTTTCTATTGAAGGCATGTTTTAATTTTTCATGATTTATCACGTGGAACTGTGCATAGGCTGTGTTATACTTCTTTCATGTTTGAAGTTTATTTCTGATTCCAGCTTAGATGAAGAATCCAGCAGTGAGCTCAGATTTACTGAGATCGCTCAGTAAATCAAGTAGAAAGGTTAATTCCAGAAGCGTTCCTATGACTCTTTGCTAAAACATGCACTGAACACCTCATTAAGATCTGCAGTGCTGCCTGCAGAAAGAGTAATGATTTTAATTCCTAATCTAATCATTTTGGAAAAACTGTTGTCTGTGCAGAAGCCACTGGTATCATTGCTACTGGGGTCCTTTGATTCTTTTGTCTGGTGACAATAATCTGAATCTTAAAAGCATTGTAAGTCTCAATTGACAAAGCTTTGTTTTGTGGACATCTTGTTCTTTCCTCAAGATAGGATTTTATTTCCAGTAAAATAGAGATGATGATCACAGTAATAACAATAATAAAGCCCACACTTCTAGGCTATTTTGAGAGGCTAGCCTTTCTAGAGAAAGATAAATTTGTCTTTATAGAGAAATTTGTCTTGTGGAAAAGACAAATTGATTTGCTGTGATCATACATCAAAACTAATTTTGAGAATTCTGTGCCTTAAACATATATTTACGCTTGAATGCATTTGTCTTTATATTTACCTTGAAAATATATATATTTCCTTCTCATATAATCATCATGTTTAGGGTAATTCACCAAAAATGAAAGTCAGTGATATTACAAAGGCACTGAACGTTGCTACAAATCTTGAATATGATTTTCCGTTTTTGGTGGATCTGAGGCTCAAGACTTTCATCTGCTGATTCTAAAAGCTGTTCAAAAGTAGAAAGGATCAACAGGAAACTGAGTAGAACAGCTGTCTCTGAGATACACTGATCAGTATAATATGTTACTGTATATTTATTCATAATGCCATTACGTGCCAATATTCTTGTATTTTTAATAGTAATATATCATTAATAGGTTGGACATTAGGAAAAATTTCTTCTGAAAGACCATTCAGCGTGCTGGAATAGGCTGCTCGGGGAAGTAGTGAAGTCAATGTCCCTGCAGGTGTTCAGGAAACATTAAGGTGTTGTAATGAGGGATATGGTTTAGGGGGGAAATATTGGTGATAGGTAGAAGGATGGACTAGATGACCACGGAGTGCTTTTCCAACATTGCTGATCCTATGATTATATTTATATGATATACATAGGTCTTGTATGTGTCCTATTAAGCAGAATCCAATGAGAAAATGTGTATTTTGTTTAGAGCTTTGTCATTCTTCACATGAGTATCTGAGTGTGTTTTCTTTAAAATGCTGCAGTGATCTTTATTAAATATGACTTCTTCAAAAGTGACCAGAGGCAATAAAGTTGTAGGATACTACCACCTGATTATGATTTTAGTAAACAAGCAAACAAAATTGCCTGCTGTTTATTAGTTGTGGTCACTGATTTACATTTTTTACTATATGCTAGATACCAGTAGTGTGATCAGAGCTGTGCAAGATGTGACTGCTCCTTACTCCTCAGTGTTGGACATCAGGAGGCAGGATGTTTGTGAAAAGGCTTAGGCAACAGCAATAACAGAAAGGGAAGGAAAAAAAAAAAAAAAACAAAAACAAAAACAAAAAACCTTTGCCCCAAATCCTTGGAATAGTTTTCATTTTTGGACCTCTGTATTACGTCAGCAAAAAATGCAACATGACCTTCTGATAACTGAGTGTTCTATAACCTTTCTGAAAGTTGACACTTACAGCAATTTCATACCCTCACTTGTCCCGATGAGCTGAATAATGTGGTTTTCTAGACAGCCATCTAAAAATGCCAGACATTTCCTAATAGTTTACACATGTATTACACATGTATGAGTATAATTTGCACTCCAAACTCTTGAAATCCTACTCCAAAGAGCAATGAGCTCATGGTCCATGACATAAAGGCCAGGAACCTTGATGCTGCTGGGGAAAAAAATAATATAAAAAAATAATTTTCTTTTCTTAAAGCCTTTCTATTAGGATTTATGTTGGTGTATGCCAGATTAGGCTTCAACTTTGTTCAACATAGAGTGTCTGTGTTGATTAAAGTATGACTTTTTTATTCAGGAAAAACTGCAGTAGTTGCCTCTTTCCCCACTTCTCCACCTTTTTCCTTCAAAAGAACATTAAGAGACTAAGGAGTCTAAATATCAACACATCTCTTGTCCATAATTTTGGCTTTATTCATTACCTCAAACTTTCAATAATGGCTGTGGCTTATTTCCTGGATCTCCATACTGTCTCTGAATCAGCATTTATTATTTTTTGCATCTACCACTTTCTTATACTAGACAAAGACATGCTTGTGAAATTTGGTCTCACTGAACTGTCACTGGAGAGTATGTGAGCAGATTTTTTACTCAGAGCGTAGGTGAGCACTCTTTATCTAGGCTGCCTGAAGCTGTTGTGGATGTTGTCCCTGGGTATGTTCAAGACCAGGTTGGGTGGGACCCTGAGCAACCTGATCTAGTATTAAATGTGGAGGTTGGCAGCCCTGCCTGTGGCAGTGGGGTTGGAGCTTGATCCATGGATTCCTTTCCAACATAAGTCATTCTGTTATTCTCTTGTTCTATTACTCAAATGCAAATCAAATTACCTTTTAATCGGAAAGATCCTTTACATTTTGCCCTTTGATGGAGGATTTTTCCAGGCTTCTTCAGAATAGTAACCACAAATATTTCCACAAAATTAACATGCATTACCTTAATTGTATTTAAGAATTCAGTAGTCCACTTGTGAAAGTCACTTAATAAGGGATGAACTCAAAGTCAAATAGCAACAGAGAAATCCACACTTCTCTTTTATTTCTCACATTTCATAGATCAGTCAAGGCACATCTGGATGAGAAAGCTATGATTGTGAATGATTAACACAAGAAAAGTAAAAGGTTCACCTTCTGATAAAAACTCAACTCGGTGTTGTTCACACAGCACCTCAAAGTGGCTCCCACATTTCTTGAATTTTGATAGTTATAAATCATGTGCACAATCTGTTTCAACACAGTGGGATGTTTTATTTCATAACTTTTCTTATGGGAATTATGAGTTAGGAAAAAGTTAAAAAAAAGTAGGAAGAGGATATATTAAAAGTCACACTGAAGGACTTCATCTTTTCCATGTCATTTTTGCATACTCAGTGTACAACAGCATGCACTCACCTCTATCACCCAAATTTAAGCATTTATTTTAGATTAGTGTTTTTGGCTAGATAATCAGATTTTGCCATTGTCTTCAAACATAGTTAAAATCTGTTGCCCTGTCTATCTCTTAAAGAGATCAGTTCTGTAATTGGAAATACTTGAATGTGGTACCCGTGGTCTGACTGGGCTACTTTTGCAAAACATGTTGTCAGAGTATTTTCAAAATGGAAATCTATGTTGAAATTATTTTGTATCCAACTTCAAAATGCGATTTTATTGTATCACAGCAGCACTGAAAACTGTTTAGAAGTTCCTTCATAACTTTGATTAAACTGAAATGCTTTAGCAATATAACAAAATGGAGAAGTATTAAGCAACTTGTTTTCACTTCATATTTGCAAGAAAAGTTTGTCACAAAAACATTAAGTTGTAAAATTGTTAAGGATTATTGTAATTGCTGCAGAACTATTTCTATACCAGATGCATAATTTAACACAAAGTGAAAATACTTGTTTTCATGAACCCTTGTGTGCTCTTTTAAAAGGAGTCACTTGGAAATGGGAGAAATATTATTCTCTTCACTAGAAGGAAGAAGCTCGAGGCAATACACAAAAGACCTGCAGAAATTAAGAAATTCAATCTAATTTCTTGCTGTACTATTTTCCATTCAATTATGACCTTGTACAAGTTTTAGACAAAATTTTTCTTAAAAGGAAAACAACAAAAATGAGGCTGTTTGCTGGAATCTTGCTGAAGGATAAGAATTCGCATGCAAATCAAATATTCCATATAGATTCTCTGGTAGATGGCTGGTGGCATCAGAAGTGTTAATTGCCAGGGTCCCAGTGGAAGAACATTCAGATAAATAATTTGAGGAATCTCCCAGTTCTGCTCAGTTCATACAATCCAGCTGGTCCTATGCAACCACTCCAGCAATTACATTAAGATGTATCAACAGCAATATATAAGCATGTCCAGGCATCTGTTAAGGACCGTGTACAGAAGACTATCCTTGTCATCATTTCTGCAGGAACAGTTTCTGTTGACTTTCACAAATGTCTTATCTATGCATAATCTGATACTGCTGCAGTAATTACACTTCAGGACACTCCACCCAGGCTGTTAATCAACACATTTAGGCATGCAAATTGGCCTAGACACAACAGGAGTTGCCTCCGGGGAATTTCTGCAACCATTTGAAATTCACACCTGGGAGGCTCCTGTAATCATCAGTCAAATATTTAAATGTGAATGCTCAGTTAATTTTAAAGCTGGTCCACTGCCTCAGGCTGATTCTTTATCTCACATATGCATGTGAACTGGCTGAGGAGTTCCCGAACCTTTCAAGGAATTACTGTGTACACTGTGTACTGAGTACACTGACCATGCATATAGGCACACTGGCTGTACCCGGATACATTATGGTGATAAGAGCAAACTTTATTTTCAGCTGTATAACTGCATCCAACATAAACCCCATAGCCACAGATTCAGTAGTCAGAGAAACAGTATTACCAAGATGTGTGATAAATATTCTACATGCAATGTGGTGAAATTACTCTTTGAACTTTTTAGATAATTTCTTGCAAGTCAGGAAAAAAAAAAGGCTAAAATCACAGTGCCTCCTGTTAGATGGTAGCATGTTAGATGATAAGACTGTTAATGGTATGGTTGGAAGGGACCTTTTAAGATCATCTAGTTCTAACCCTCCTGCTATAGGCAGGGACATCTCCCTCTAGATCAGGCTCCTCAAAGCCTCATCCAGCCTGCCCTTGAGCACTTCCACTGAGGGAACATCCACAGCCTCTTTGAGCAACCTGTTCCGGTGTCTCATCACCCTCACAGTAAGGAACTTCTTCCTGATACGTCTAAATCTACCTTCCTCCAATTTATGTCTATTTTCCCTCCCCAGCTTTCCTGTGGGCCTCCTTCAACTATTGGAAGGTTTCTCTAAGGACTTCCCGGAACCTTTTCCTCTCCAGGCTGAAAAGCCCCAGCTCTCTCAGCCTGTCCTCATAGGGGAAGTGCTCCAGCCCTCTGATCGTCTTTGTGATCCTCCTCTGGATCCGCTCCAACAGCATCATGTCACAAGAGCTTTCTTTAAAAAAAAATGTATGGGAAAATGTGGAATACAAGCCATTTTTGTATATACAAAAGTTGATTAAACTTTTTTCCTTTTTTGGAAAATGTGAGTTGAAACTTTTTTTTTGTTAAAATCCATTCTAGTAGAATTTTCAATCATTAGGTTTCTCACATCTAAGTTTAACATTTCATATCCTTAACTAGCCTCTCTTATTCTAATTAGAAATTGTACATTGGACCAGACAGACCTTTCCTTTCACTGCTTTTCTCCATTCAATGACTACCCATGTAGTTCCAAAAGTTATGATACATCACGAAGACAACTGAACTTTGTTAAAGTTTCCTTTTTCTTCCTTTATCAGTTTCTCTATTTTTGGAAAAGCTTTCCAGAGGTTTTGTGCTGCTCCTAATGAAAAACAGATGAATTTTAAAAATGTCATATCCTCTCACCTCCTAGGCAAAAGTTTAGTTTAAGAAGAAAACAAAAACAAGTCCATCTTTGATCCGTGACTTCCTCGTGTTCAGGATGTGAAGCCCCAAATAGTTCATTGTTTTCTGGATACTTAAAAACCTGAAGATCTGTAAAACTTACATCTTCCTTCTGAAAAACAATATTTTGATTCCACTTTTGGCTTTAGAAATATTTTTTTTCCCCCTTATTTCTTCTCACTTTTATTTAAGGATGTTCAGGCCTACAATTTGTTGCTTTTCCACAATTAATTCTGACAACTTTACCAGACTGAGACCATATGAGACCATATTTTTTAAAGAAATATTTATAATTTACTATCGTGTTTTTCTAATTGAAGTTAATTGATATTATTCAGAGTGCTTATAGATTACAAAATAAAAGAGCTATCCATGTGCTATATTTCTAACGAAATTATGATGACTTTGCTTTTTACAAATTGACTCACAGGTAAACTGGATAGTCAGATAAGAACTAATCAAGTATATTTTCAATAATAATTCTGACAATCATTTAAATTTTTCTCCAGCCTCTTAGGTCAGAGTCCAGCCTTCAGAGTTATACACAAACCTGAATGAAATCTCTAAATCTGAAAAACAGCAATATCCATTGTTTGTCAGACATGACAAGCATCAGCTCTAACTAGAAGAAATTACTAGGCATGAATGAATTGAAAAAAGTTAATTTTCCATAGGATCACAAAATTTATTAGAAGAGTCAAAAACAGTACTTGAACATCCCTTTAAAAGAATTAAATAATTGAAGAGAAAACTGTGTCCTCTGATCCATTCAGAACTTTGTTGTTTATGCAGAACCCAAAATTATCTCTACAGATATTAGAAATATGTAATTGAAACAAACTGACTCTTTGAAGGTCCAGAATGCTGTTTTTTGGAACATTGAAATCCAACAGGCTGTAACATTTTGGGGCTGTTCTATAGTATTGGCTTTGAAGTCTATCCTTTCCCCACTTCTTATGAACTCATAAGTGAGACAACAAACAAGAGTTTAAAGTTTCATAGAATCATAGAATCAGCTCAGTTGGAAAAGACTTTCAAGATGTAACATACAACTTTGTGTGCAGCTTACAGACGGATACAATACAGACACATTGAGACAAAAATTGTCTTCAATACTTCTGAAACAATAACCATCACCTAAGTAAAACAGATTTTTTCTTTTATATCCCATGCTTTTATAATCGCAGTACAGAATACTTATAGATTTCTGTAAGGAAAAATCCAAATTGGCAACAAACAAACAATAAGAAAATCCAATCAATCAATCAAATGAACGAACAAACAAAAAACCCCAATAGAATGACCGTCTGTGAGGGTTAGATAAAACTGTTGATCTAATTTAATGCAGTTAGATCATTATTGAGGTAGGAAACATACTGAACTAATATAAACAAACTATTAAGTTTAATGTCTTTATCCAGATGGTTGAATAAAGTATGTGAGCAATAAATCCACAGATTAATGCTTGGACGATGACCTACTGAATTATAACTTCATAGAAAGTATCAAGAAACACGTCTGGACAATGGATAACCACAATTAACGCTTCTAAGTTCAGAAACTCTCTAGAAGCAGCAAATCGCTGTTATTGAATTTATACAGATCACATTTCATCCACAGGTGTATGAATTAGCCATAGGAAAAAATCCTCAGTATATGGATCAGTGAGTGCATGTGAACATCAAAGCTGTTTAGTAGGAAGAAGCAGAAGGGATGTGAAATTAATCTCTGACACAATCAGGCTGTGAGGTGATGAAAAGACAGATTCTTACCATAGACCCTTTAGGGACAGTAGCTTCCTGCCGCCCCAAATGCCACTGGAAGCTGCTGGGCAGCTGTTCAGAGCAGCTGGCAAAGGCTATGAAGGATATGTTTTCCCAAATAACTTTTGATCTGCCCATAGATCAGAAATTAGGATAGAGACACTGAAAAAACAGCAACAGTGTCTAATCGTAAATGCTTGTCTGTATGACTGGTGCCACTGCCCAAACTTTGGGTTTTTTGACAACTGAATGGCCTATGTGGTACTGGGCCTGCAGGCACCAGACAGGTTTCGCTTTTCTCAAAGGTGGAAAAAGTCCTTGGGGGAAATTGGCAAGGCTTTAAACTAGGTTTGAGATCTTTAAGGTAAATGCAGTTCCAGAATAGTGTTTCCAAAATTTGGATACAGTTATAGTGCAGAACAGTTATCTGTTCTGCCTTTGAATACTTTAACCCAGACATCTTAAAATTCATGGCACCTGTTTATTTGCCAAAATAGAATTTTGAAAAATAAACGTTAACATTTGTTGTTCCAGACAGTTCTCTCTTGTGATCTCTTTGCAACTGAAAATCACAATTTAGGTACTACTGAAGGTTAAATAAAAGTAATGTCAATAACATCTCCTCCTACAAATCAGTGAGAAATTGTTTCTGTGGAGTGCTCAAACACTATAATCAACCGCGGTGAAGAAATGCTTAGCTCTTTAAATGAGCTTTGGGAGCACTGGAATGTTAGCTATTACGAACCAAATTTGCCTTCAACTTCTCTTCACCCATCCATGTAATCTCATGTCATGAAAGCTAAAATCTCTACAGCTTAAAGTGGAAAGTGAATCCATCCAACCTACCTTTTTCTCATGATCTATATTTGTCTCTTATCACAGGAGACAGAAGTCCAGGCCACAGAAAGGATAGAAGCCTCAGCTTTCATCTACCTGGATAACATATGTTGCCATTGAACTCAGGGTGACTATTGCTACCTTTTCTCTCATCAGTTGCCAGAGTGTAGGGAGTAGCGATGTGTTAAAAAAAAGACTACTACTAGATCTTGATTATTCTTTACCCTTCAGTGGGATCTACTTGTAGGAGGAGGTATGGATATTTGCATATGCTCAGAAATTTGAAAACCTTTTGGATTTCTTTTATTGAGAGTCCACACAACAATTAAAATATGAAAATATGAAGTGTTCCTGTGCTTTCTCCAATTTGTACCCATGCACAAGAATTAACAAGACACTTTCCAATCTTGACCTGTAATGAGCTGACAAAATTTGGCTGACTTCATTAGGAGCTGCTTATCCAGCAGGAGAAACTGTTCTCAATCTGTGCAACACCAGGCAAGTAAAGGTTATCCAGAACTTTCCAATGTTGTTGGTAACTTCTGGGTGATTCTGAGCAGAATCTTTAGGAGTAAAAATAGGTATCTAACACATCTTCTATGGGGTTGGGCATGCAAGATGAAACAAATTAGAATGGCTTCAGGTTTAATATGTATTTTCACCCTCCCTTATTTTGTACCACTTCTTCCAAAAAGAAAACAAAAGCAAAACAAAAAATCCAACAATATTGATCAAAGTAATTGTTTTGCATTCTAAAATCTATGACAAAAATTATCTTCACAGTGCTCAAAGTGAAAATTTTGCTAAAGAAAAATGAAGGCTGCAGTAGGAATTCAGTAACAAGTTAACTCTAAAAAAAACCAGTCATTTCATGTTCAAATTTCAAGGGTCTAAATTTAGCATCTTCTGAATTGATCTGGACTGGTAAAAGGGTGTGTTCTTCGAAGCATCTGAGTGTTTAAAGAAATAAGCATACCCAACTAGCTCTTGCTTATTACAAGAACTTATACTGTTATTTGAAACACTAGTTTTCTCTTATTTGAAAAAAAGAAAAGCAATTAATGATAGAAGTATGAGAATTTTTCCTTTAGAAGTCTCATTAAATTAAAAACCCATAAATTACTGCTTTTGTGAGTGTGAAATTTTGCATAGCTCCTCTTTTGAAGCAGTTACTGGATAGAGCTTTTCTAAGTAATCTTTTTTTTTTTTTTTTTTTTTTTTTTCTTTTGCATGACTGTCAAGTACTGCTAGCAATACAAGGACACATAATGACTGCAATTTTTTTCTTGACTATATGTAATTATAGTATGTAGGTACCATTGCAAAGGAGCAATTTTAGTCCATTAGAATCAAAAACTAGTACTTTTAATTTTCTGTTTTATCACAGCAAAACAATGGGCAGAAAACAATAAGTAGCCATAGCCACATACTTTTCTGTTTAAGGTGTATTTCAGACCATCATTTCAGAAAAGACAGAGGCCAAAAGATAAATGCTTTCAGAATACCAGTAAGTTAGCAGAATATGGTAGTTAGAAATCAAGACTAACTTGACAGCACAGATGCTGCTGTACATATGCTCCACTCTTTTTTTACCTTCTGTTGTATACAGTGAAGTCCAGTTGAAAACTACCCACAGCAAATGTTTGTTTTTAACTTGTCTGTGATCTTGAGTTTTAATAAAGCATTGTATACTTTCTGATATTAGCCAGGAGATACATTCCACCCTACAAATTACTGATCAAGACTCAGTAATAATTGTGTAGATTTATTCCTTCTTATTCTGATGATACGGCAGTCCAGGAAGATATGAGCTCCATAGCTGATAGAAAACAGACAGAAAACAGTATGCACAAGTAACTATGCTAAGTAGCATGAGTGCAACTGTTTTCTGGTTGCTAGCTGACTCTCACAAAGCTTTTAAAGTACAAATGTCTTCCCACAGGTAAAATGCAAAACTTCAGGCCCTTCCTTACTTGTTACAAGTGTGAAGTACTGTTATTTTCTGAAGCTTTTAAGAGTGGTAAATGATGAGACCTTGAGAAAAAAGAAAGTGAGAAACCACAGAATCTCTTCTCTAAGGCCGTTTTGTTAAGCTATGGTTATGAACTTGGTTAGCCGTAGTCAGTATTCCATAGCTGAAGCTCAAGCAAAAATGTAATAATATATCCTGAATCCAGATAACCCTTTTCTATTTGCTAAAGACTATTATAAAACAAATTACTGGTTTCCATTTTGATGCTGGTTGTAGTTTGTTCATGAAGTTATCACATTCAGAAAAGAAAAATACGCTAGTGAAAGCAGTTTACATATCCACGGATAGCACTCTTAGAGGAAACGCTTAGCACAGAGAAAACTGCTGAACTAGCATACCTGGAGAACACAGGGAAAAGTGACAGATTGCTTTCTATAAAGCATTCACACAGCTTACACTGGCAACAGTTTGATGTGCCACAGCAGTATTGACCCAAGAGCCATGTCACAATCAATCAGCATCTCAAAGGACAATAAAAGAATTTAAAATGCTTAACTTAACTAAGCACACAGTAAAAATTTATTAAAACAAGAAGTGACTACCTCTGGCTGCAGATACCTACTGCCTATTATTTAGCTTTACTTGGAAGAATAATCATATGAGCTTAATCAGACTTCTAATAACTATCAAAATCATGAGACAACTCACTTTAGTTGCTATTCTCTAATAGTAATTTCAAGTCACATCAGAATGGCAAAATATGCCAAAACAAATCTCATCAACCATAATTTAATTCCAGATTTTCTTCAATATAATATACCTTTACTAAACCATTGTGCAGTGCAAATCAAGATGTAAGATCAGCAATCGGTAGCATTTATGTGCCTCTTTGTCTCTGGGTTAATATTTAGTCTATGAGCACACTTATTAGTAGTGGGACGTCCTTCACATGTGTGATACAACTTCTTGTTGAGGCTGCTATAACTCAATAGAAATACCTGCTGTTACCTGTGCCTCTCTCTGCTGTCATCAATGTGGATTTGCCATCTCCTGTTCTCTCCACTTCCCATCCCCTTCCAGCTTGCATTATGCCTGTAGCAGGCTTGGGCACATGCCCCATAATATCATTTAGCAGCCAGGCTTCACGTAGTATACTGACATAGACAAATCAGTCTTCTACAACTGCAACTGAATCTTTTTCTTGTATTGTCTAATTTTTTTCAAGTGCAGATGAGATACAGGTCATAGGAAGATATTTTGCTATGCATTCACATTTACTTTCTCTGTTACAACTTTCACTTTTTTTTTTTAGTGAAAAAACAAAATTCTGCTTTACATCTTTAATGAAACTCTTACACTGCAGATGCAAAAAGAAGTTCTGCTGTAGATGGCATGTATTCTAAGTCGTAAAGAATTCAAATTCTAACTATGGTTTCTGTAAGTTCTATACATCATCTATAAACTGCAGGAGTAAAAGCTACTCAAAAGTCTTTCTCAGGCATTTTTAAAACTAAATGTTGCCTGACCTACTGTCTAAAACTAATTTCAAAGTATTCTGTAATTATATTTCTATGATGTGATTCACCTTGGAAGTTTGATACCATCATTAAGGTTTCTTTATTCTTCTTTTCAAAGAATTGTCCACAGACAGTACAGATTTACTTCAAGGATTTAAGAAGTAATATAAACTGAATTTCAAAGTCTCACACACTGCTGTGTTTTTTTTTTTTAGTCTAATAGTCAGTAGTGAGCTTTCATTAAACATCATTAATAAAGATCTTCTGTTAAGAATGATTGCAAATTTCTCATAAACAGGTGTAAACTGAATAAAAGCATAATGTTCTTAATGTGTATTTAAGTGCTTTAAGTAATTCATTGTTCACAATCATCATGGTAGAATTACATTTGCATTTGAATATCAATTTGAATAAAATATAATGTGAGAGTTATTTTAAAATGCTTGACTACTTCTGTAAGTGCTTCATGTGGAGATACATACACAGCAATGCCATTAATAAAAAATGGACTCCTACAGGCAATCTTCTGTCTGCAATCTCAACCAAGCTCTAGTCTAAATATCTGTATAGTCATTGAATATAAAGATGCTATAATTATGAAACAAACAAGAGAGTTTGGCAAAGGAGATTATAATGACAAAAAGAGACTAGATAGAAAGTAGAAAGCTTACCCATATCCCAGGCTTGCTACAAAACTCCAGAGAAGGGATGTAGGGAGTCTTCAAATTTGGGTTTGGGGATTGCAGGTCCTAGGAGAAACAGGGAGAACTGCAGCTGTAACTCAGCACTCGTTGGTCAGAGTAGGTGTGCAAGCATACCAATCCAGTAGTCTTTTACTGTTAATATAGTAAAATTATAATATTTATGTCTGAAACTTTGAAGACCAAGAATGTTTTTTGTGTAAATTAATGTATGAAGCAAATGTCAGTTATGTCCACCTAGATGGCAGAGTTTTCTTGAAACAGATGATAGAGTAACTGCTTAGTCCAGGAGATGAGAAATCTCTGCTGCCTTGTGTGACATATGCTCCCCTCTACCTCCTGCCTCCTTCTTTGATTTGAGTACTGCAAGGCCTTGTTCACGATTGATAACACTGTTCTGCTAAACACTATGAGTCAATCATCTTACCCCATAAATAGTGAGCAGCCTGAGAGCCCCTTGAGCTCTAATCCTAAAAACAGGACTGCACATGACCACTCCAGTTCCTTCTAAATATTGTGAAGCTTAAATGGCTATAGTCTCAGGGTGGATTGTGTAGAATATTTATCAGAGATAACTTATTGGAATGTGCTCCTCTTGAGAGAAGGTAAACCTCCAGTGTGCAGTGTAACTCATTCCATGATGGATCCCTAAGCAACATAAGACCTGCAAACCTTTGATTGTTAACAAAATCCAGGGGATTCTGGTATGCTGAGTCTAATAAAAAAACCAACATGAAGTGAGGAGCAGAATGGCTGTCCCATTGTCGAGCCCTGTGATCATCCTGCAGGGATGGAGACTTATTGATACAACTGGAAACAAGAATATGTCTTGTTTTCCTGACCCAGCTCTAAGCAAGCAGATTTATACCCTTTCTTTCCAAAACATTCTCTGAGTAAGCATTGCAAGACAAAGATATGTGTGACTAGAGTCACTCAAGGTTCACCTTAAAGTATGAAAATAATATACAAATGCTGAAGACAGAAGGATTTTTTGGGGAAGATACCATCACAGACAAGCTGGGAGGTCTTAACTGGCTTCTAGAACTAGTCAATGGGCTGAGCCACTTTTCCCTCCAATGGGGATGCCTATTAGGTAAGATTCACATACTCTGTTGTACTGAGTGCTTCCCCAGAAAACCTAGAAATTTCTGAAGAATTATTCCATAATTTAATTTGTTTGTGGTTGGTCATATTATTCATGTTCTTTGTTAACTTCTTATGCTTTGCAGACAGTGTATTTATAATGAAACAAATCAAAATAATCTGTAATCTGTTGCTTTAACAAAATGCACTGTTCATTAATGTGGCCGTGAGTGTTCTCATTGAATGCAACCAAATTCTTTAAGGGTGGTTGCGACTAGATGTATTGGGCAGTGTGAAATTTGTGAATCCATAATCGTGATAGTTCATATAATGAATGTGACTGGACTGGGCATCACTCAAAATGTAAGCACAGCCAATCCTCAACCCTCTGATATCTGGGGACAAGCTTGATTGCAAGGGTTTTATCTTCTGCCAAACTTTTTGCCTTTTCCACATGACATTGGACCTATGAATAGGAAGAAAAATGGCATCCTACAGTGCAATCTGAACAATGCCTCTACTCAGATTGCTCCTAGAGATGCTTCAGGAGCTACAGAATATCTGGTTAGTGACTGATTAGAAGTAATCAAATGCTGATGAAGAGAATAATAACCAATAACAGGTAAATAGGATTTAGTGAGCCAATGTCACCTTGCTGCCTATCTCTTGACCTTCTCTAGGAAGGATTTCAGATACAGTGTGATTCATCTTGTTCCTTGAACCTCCCAAAAAAGAAACACATTGTCTGCTGAACCTATCAGTGCTGAAGTACTGTGACCTTCAGTGAGGTCAGCTATTTCTCTAACTAACCATAACTAAATTACATTTAAAAGAATATAAAGCAATACCAGTTTTTCTTGTTCGTCAGATTTGTTGTACAAAACCATGGAAATATTATATGCCTCATTGTGTAAACTGACCAGTACAAGAAACATGCAGTGAACCTGTAGATAAAACAAGGGTAAAGTGGTGGTCAGGCTGCAACATTGTTCTTTTATCTTGTATGTCTTATTTATTAAAGATAATACATATCTCTCAAAAGTCAGCTTCATCTGATTCCTCTAAGCCTAAGCACAAAGCTTTTCCTGAAGATGTTTAAAATTTGGCTGAGAAAGCAAAAATGGTTCGCTTCAAACCTTATTGTTAGTTTCAACTGACAGTTCCATTTTCTTTCTGTAACAATTCCCTTCCCTTGTTTGTTAGGTGTTTTTTTTTTTCATTTTTAAGATTTCATGTTTTCTATTTTGAAAATGCCATTTTCCCTGCAAATGGCCGCGCGTAACGTCTTTACTATGGGGCTGAACAAAGCAAACAAACAAAAAGCAAACATGAAAACAGATCTGAAAGGAAAGAGAGAAACCCTGCAGATCAAGCATGTTTGTGCTAAGATTTATCAACCTTGCCCTCGGGGCCACTTCACACATTTACTGTGTCCTTGCAACAGATGAAACAGTTCTGGGCAGTGACTTTATAAAATCTGTGGCATACCTGAAATGTGCAGCAGACCATTTCTCACTGGTAACATTTTTTTCTTCTACTCTCAAATGTTTCTCTTCACTGTTGTACTACTTCTAGGCACACCTGGCACTTAGTCTCTTTTACACACACACATACACATGCACAAGAATCATAAAGAAGCTTCTGCCCTTTCAGAGGCTGTTTTATAACTTGGAGTTCACAAGTAAATGTTGAAAATCGCTACTTCCTGATATGTGCTCATTCTCTCTTCTTCATATCTGTGGTGGACTAGGGCTCTTTCAGGAGCTGTCCTTTAAGAGCATGACCCTCTCACATACCCATTCTGGAGATATCCACCTCTACAGTAGCAGTGGCTCTAAACATTTGTTTGTGCTCTGTGGTGTTGCTTCAAACAAATGGAACCTAATGGCCTGGGTAATTGCAATGCTACTTCTAGTGGAAATACTTTCAAACAGTATGACCTTGAGTCTGAAATCAAGGTCAGTAACCACTGAAGACACAGGTGCAAGCCATGCATGGAGTATGAGACAATAACTTAACCAATGGCTGTTTTCTCCTTGCTGTGTGAATGTGCACACCAGTTGGTTTGTGCCCATCTCTAATACATCATTGATAAACAGCTGTTACTTTTTCCAGTACAAGAATGTCAAACAAGTGCCAGGAGTGTCAATGCTTGCCAGTGTAGATTTTCCAACAGATTATAATTTAATTCTACTTCTGTGCACTGGTTTACATCAATGCCCATGAAAGTATTAGATATATCAAGGAGAATGGCAGATCATGTACACACAAATGGCAGTGCTAAATGTACTTGCACCTGCATCCTAATATAAGAAACTGATAAAAAAAGGGGAGATTTTCATAGCGAATGATTGACATTTTGATGAATGTAGAATGTATCCCAGACTTCAAATATAAAAATATGCTAGCCAAAAGTGTTGTGCAGTATAAAACAGAATATGAAAACTGAAAATTAGCAACTGATACAAATTGCTTTAAATAAAACATACAAAAAATTGCTCACATACTCATACACATTCATGCACATTTTTATCTTGCTAGGCAAAAACAATTAATTCAGCTTATCTCTAGAAATTATATATTGATCTTGTGAAAAACTGGGAGGCATATTTTAATGATCCTACATGCTCATCAGAGCTTGAGACAAACACAATAACTATTTTCCATTTAGGAAATGTGGAGTAAAGCTGCACATTATTATTTTTTTTCTACTATTCTATATGGGTGGAGTGTCTGTATTTAAATTAAAAACTGAAATGAAACATTTCAACAGACAAAAATAAGCCAATCTAAATTAAAATGGTTAAAACAAAGTGTACTGTACTGCTGTGGAAGAAGAATCACTGCAAATAACATTAATGAATTCTTAAAATGGATTGAAAGTGTTCAGGAGTGTTCAGAGGCTTTGGCGCTTGCAGAACTCAGCCCACAGAGGATTAAAAGAATGACTTGGGATTGCAGTGTTTAGTCTCTTTCCTTAAGCTTGTTGAAAAATCAGGCAGGCTGAGAAGATAATGGTGACAGTAGAATGGAAATTTCAGATCCTCAAGTCTTCATAGCATAAAGCGCTTGAGAAACAAGTATACTTCAGCCTCATTTGGCTATAACCTGAGTACAGAACAAAGCAACTGACCCTGGTGAGCTATGCTGCAAACCAGCAGCAGGATAACCAGCATCTGAATAGGAGACCAAAGGCAAAAAGTGCTGGACAAATATACCATTGTATCACCATGGACTATCATGGTGGTGTCTGATTCTTACACGTGGCTTTGAATAGCCCCAGCAGTAGAATCTAGACGGACCATGGGCATGCAGGTAGATGGGCACATGGAAGATAGGTGCCTGTGGCAGTGCCACTACAGACTTGCCATGCTGCTGGGACCGGTTGGAGGACACATTCCATTGGGTCGTACCATGATGACTTACTGGAGACATTAACAACTTTTGATTCCACTTATTTTCACAGTAAAAAAATATATGAATATTTATCATGAGTCAGTAGCAAACAACAAGAAATAAGTGTGTGAGCAAGGTCTTTTAAAACAGAAATATGTAACCATACAATCCTCAGCACTGCTCAACAAGTTTGAAAAGCCCACTGCCACTCCTGTCTTCCCTAACTGTGGTTGTCTTAGTTATTTGCCTTGCCAGGGAAATGGGAGGAATTCTTCATGGTTCTTTTGCTTTTGATACTGATGCGGCTTTAATGCTGAATCTGGTCAGATCTAGCACGCATACTTACGATTTCCTTGCAATCATGCTGTCTCCTGGATGATGTTACCTACTTTCATATGTTGTTTATCATCAAAGTTTCAGTTTCTGGGGGGTGGAAGCCTCCCGTCCAACAGCACGTTTCCATACCAATTGTGGGGCATGTTGAAAACACAGTTTAGTACAGATTCTCTGTAAGTATAAGCTTGTGCTTACTTTTCTTCTGTTGCTTTGATGTAATTTGAATATGCAGAAGCTGGAATACAACAAATATTTGTTGTAAAAAATATCAGTTTTACATTTGCCACTGTTTGCCAGCTGTAAAAGAAATACTGCAGAGGGAAAACAATAGGCTTAAAAAACAACATTTAAAAAGAGGCACATACATTTTACCTTCTCATTCCAGGACTCTCTTTTTCTTTTCACAGTTGCCATTGCTTAACAC
Organism: Tetrao urogallus; assembly: GCF_951394365.1. Taxonomy (NCBI): domain Eukaryota; kingdom Metazoa; phylum Chordata; class Aves; order Galliformes; family Phasianidae; genus Tetrao; species Tetrao urogallus. Next base: position 39,920,781 of record NC_136815.1, on the reverse strand, counting down.
ACGAAGACACATACGCACACAAACACAAAAGCTGACAAGCTGGAAGTAATTCTATTTCAATATACCAAATAGATTAATATGGTGCCTTTTGACCAAAAAGAAAAGATTTACTCTTTTAAAAGGGAAGTATAAAAGCAAACCAGAAAAACCACAATGTTATTGTCACATCACAAAAATTAAGATTAATCAGTTTTTTCAGTTTTGCATCTGGATAATCTCAAGAAGTTAAGAGTAAATGCAACTAAGAAAGAAAAGGAGAGGAGGAGAGAATGAGAGAAGGAAAGAGAAAGTGATGGAAGGAAGGGAGAGAGGGAGGAAGCAAGGGAGGGATACAGGTGGGGAATGCAGAAACATCTGCTTAGATATTTGGCTGCTGGTTAGGGTTAAGCTTCCAAATTTATCACAGATATATATTGCATTTGCTTTTATTAAACATCATGAGGTCATGGTCAGTCCATTTCTGTCCAGTTATCTCTGAATCAGAGATCTGTCCAGCATCTGTATGGCTGTGAATCCCAATGTCTGATCCTAGAACAAAGTTGAGATAGATTTTTATGGTCAAACACATTTTCAACAACTTTTTGCAAAAAAGTTTTTCGAAGAGATCAATAAAGCCACTGAGAAGCACAAAAACTATGTTCACTAAAAGAAAAATGTGGAAGCATCTGAAATCAGTGCTGAAGAGGTAAGACATATATTTTGACAAATAATGAGAATACTTTCCAGGTGATGAACAAATCCATTTCCTTAAGGCTATAAACTCTTGGCATTAACCACCTTAAACCAAAAGCTACAAATGTTTTTTTGAAGTTAGATGAAATAGGAAATAGACATATATATTTACTTATTTTAGAGCTGTTTCTCTCCTCAGTTACATTGATATAACTTAAGTGATTCTGCGACCCATCTCTTATTTATAAAGTTACAAGAGTTACTCTTTATTTAAGCAATGGTATATGTTTCATTGTCCATGGAAGGTGCATTTCAGATTTATGGCTCCTATATTCCTATATTCCTATTCCTATATTCCTGGAGGAGAAAACTGGCACTATGACTTGAAAGAACTAATGATTGTGCTTTGAACAACTAATTGCACCTGGCAGTGGGAAATACATAAGAAGGCTAGTCTTCAAAATCCTCATTTTTAGCAGGTGTCGTGGTAATTTAAACTTTCAAGTAGCCTGAATTGCTGTAGCATGTGGCTAGTGTTTTAATAGAAAATGTGTTCTCTAGATTTACTATTAATATAATCACTGCTTTAGACCATACTCTAACAAACAAAGTTCTATAATTTCACAAAAATTTAAATTGTACAACATGCTTTGAAAAACAGCCCACATAACAAGAGGAAATTCAATCTAGTTACTTAAAAAGAACAAAAAATTTTTGCTTTATTCATCTTCAGGCCCAGGAATACTGTCCCTTTGGAGGTCATCTTTCCAAGTTGCAACAGGAATGGAGGAGGAAAGGATTGCATATAAAAAATTAAAGTGATGTTTATGCCAGAACTATGCTGGAGGGTATTTTGCCTGGTTTAGCAGACCTAGAAATCAAAAATTCCAGGACACCTTGCAATTAAACTGGCTTTGACATGAAAATAAAGCTGCACTGCCAGCTATCGCTTATGGAATAACAGAATCACAGAATGCCTTGTGTTGGAAGGGACTTTAAATACAATCTTTTTCCAGCTCCCTGCCATGGGCATGGTTGCCAACTAGTACATCAGGCTGCCCAGGGTCCCATCTAAATTTATTTTAAGTACCTGCAGGAATGGGACATTCACAACTTCTCTGGGCAACTCAATCCTGTGCCTCACCACACTCAGAGTAATTAATTTCTTCCTAACATCTACATTTCCACTCTTTTAGCTCAAAGCCGTTTCCCTGTGTCCCATCAAATACTGGAAGACCATAATGAGATAAAGATGTGGTATGAGACTATGTCAAAGACCTTACATAAGTCCATGTTTTTTTTAATTTGGCCACAACAACCCCCAGGCAATGCTGTATACTTGGGGTGGAGTGGCTGGAAGACTGTGTAGAGGAAATGGACCTGGGGGTATTGACTGATGCTTGGCTGAACATGAGCCAGCAGTTTGCCTGGGTGGCCAAGAAGGCCAATGGCATCCTCACTTGCATCAGGAATGGTGTTGCCAGCAGGAAAAGGGAAGTGATTGTCCCCTGTACTCAGCTCTAGTGAGGCTGTACCTCAAGTACTGTGTCCAGTTTTGGGCCCCTCGCTGCAGGAAAGACATTGAGGCCCTGGAGTAGGTTCAAAGAAGGGTGACAAAGCTTGTGAGGGGTCTGGAGCACAGGCCTTATGAGGAGCAGCTGAAGGAGCTGGGATTGTTCAGTCTGGAGAAGAGGAGGCTCAGGGGAGATCTTATTGCTCTCTATAACTACCTGAAGGGAGGATGTAGTGAGCTGGGGGTCGGCCTCTTCTCTTGTGTAACTAGTGAGAGAACTAGAGGGAATGACTTCAAGCTGTGCCAGGGGAGATTTAGGCTGGATGTTAGGAAATACTACTTTTCTGAAAGAGTGGTCAGGCACTGGAATGGGCTGCCTGGGGAGGTGGTGGAGGGGTGTTCAAGGAACATTTGGATTTTGTGTTGAGGGACATGGTTTAGTGAGAACTATTGGTGATAGGTGGAGGTTGGTCTGGATGATCTTGTAGGTCTTTTCCGACCTAGGTGATTCTGTGATTCTGTGATTCCGTGTTGATTACATCAGCTGCCCTTCCTTTGTCCACTGATGACATCACTCCACCATAGGTCACCAAATTGGCCAGGAATGATCTGCCCTTGGTAAAGCCATACTGGCTATCTCTGATAACCTCCTCATATATTATGTGCCTTAAAATATCTTCCAGTAGGATCTGCTCCACGATCTTCCCAGGCACAGAGGTGAGGTTCACCAGCCTGTAGTTTCCTGGGTCTTCCTTTCTCCCTTTCTTAAAAATAGGAGTGATGTTTTCATTTTCCAGTCATCAGGGACTTTGCCTGACAGCCACAACTTTTCAAACTTGATGGAAACTTGGCGACCACATCAGCCTTCACTTCCCTGGAATGCATGTCATCTGGATCCATGGACTTCTACGCAGTTAGCCTTATGAGGTGATTCCTGACTTGCCCTGCTTTTACAGTGGAGGTATTTTGTTCATATGACCTGTGCCAAGAGGCTCAGGAACATAAGAGGCATGAGAAATCTGACTGCCAGTGAAGAGTGAGACAAAGAACTCATTGAATATCTCAGCCTTCTCCATGTCTGTTGTTGCCAGTTCTCCCTTCTCATTTATAAATGGAGTACACTCCCTTGTCTCTTCTGACCAATGCTTGATTTCTTATGCGGAGGGATGGAGAGCTTTTGTGCTATCAGAAAGGTGTCATTAAAGGGTGTGGAGATACTTAGCTGGGCTGTCAGCTGTATTACATTCTTGGAGAAGCCCTCCCAAATTTCCCTGGCACAAATCTGAGTTTTTTTCCTGCTGCTTCTTAAAGTGAAAGTGTTCTTTAGCTCTTCTCTTTCACTCAGAAGCGTGTCTCCTTCCCTCATCAAATCTAGCTTAAAACTTGTGATGAGCCCAGCCAGCTTGCTGCTTATTATGTTCTTGTCCCTTCTGGTCAGTAGCACCTCATCTGTGTATGTCATAAAATATCAAATTAAGTCATTCTTTAGCATCTCCATTGTCTCAGAATCTTCTCCTAGGCCTGTTATTAAATTTCTTCTTTGTATTTTTTTCCAGGAGTAGGTCAACACTACACAGTCACTTTAATTAGTTTTTATTAGCGATCTAACTGCATTATGAAATCACTTGCTATAAATCTTCATCGGATCAGTGCTATGAAATATACTCATAGATGGGCCTTAAAAATAATTCTTGAACTATACAAAATGCAGAAAGTAAAAAGTGGGCATAGCATCTCTTAATGCCAGATTTTTGCACAGTCATCCATTCTACTGTGTCTCTTCTAAGAGTGCCCAGAGAATCATTTGAATTTTTCAGTTACAAATGACAATCTCTTCACATTGGAGGGGAGGGATGGATTGCTCATGTAAATGAAGTTACAGAACAGCATACTTATTAGCTGAAGGTACATTTGTTATCTGACACTGCAGAATGAATAGCTGGCATACTAATTAGAACATCTCACTAATCTTTGCTTTTATGGCCAAAATGAAGCCAATAGGGAAACTGGATTAGTAAGTTTTTACTTACTATTACTTAGTTTTAAATGAGAAAAGTATAATGGCTTGTTTCATGCATCATTCTGTAGGCTACCCTTGTTATTGTGTACTTAATTAATACCCAGTATGGGCAGAGAAAATGGAAAGCTGGAATAGGGTATAAATATAAAAAATGTATTCTTCCCCCAGAGAAAAGGATAAAGATGCCAGTGAGGACTCTGAGTAAGAGATCTATCTGACAAAGGGGCTAAGGCAGATAGAGCAGATGTCACTAGAAAAGTGCCATGTGTTACTAACAGTAATTTCAATATAAGAAGAAGAAATGAAAAAGTAAGATCCTACAACCCACTACATAACTGAACTACAAACTCAACTAATACTCAGCTTATCTGTCAGACATAGATCTCACTGTGCTTAGTAACTGTCCTGGATACTTAACAGATGCTTAGAATTTTATTCTTGCATAAGACAAGGTGAAGATCCATCTACCAAAAAACCTCTTAGTATTCTGTTAATGTGATTCCAGAGTAAGAAAACAATAAATGTGAGCAATTACTAGAGTTGATCAACATAGCATATCAGCCTGGGATTCTAATAGAGAGAGAGAAGACTTAGGAGAAGGAAGTAAATAAGCTAATTTTTTTGTATATTAAGTAGACAGAGAAGTGCAGGGAAGGGGACATTATTGATAAAGATTTAAAGTCATACTTTGTTTTAGCATAAGGTTAGTATATTCACTAGAAGCAATGAAGTCGGTAGCTTGGATTCATACTGATGAGACTGAGAAAATGATTCAGGCTCCAGAGTTCAACATCATGTGGATTTAGAAATACAGCATAAAAACAGAAGGGACTACTTTATAGAAAATATCAAAGTTCATGCATCAAAATTTGTACAAGCCTTAGGCTGTGTTTGTCAACAGTAAGAATCCTATAATTCCCTCTGAAAGAAAAAATAAAATTGTTTTTCTTAATGGGAAAAAACTGCAGACATTTTCAGACATCTCTTAAAACTGTCACAACCAAAAATGCCTCCTAGAATGATTTTCATTTAATTAAAAATCAGTTCTACTGTTATGCTGCCTTTAGGTATATGAATATCAATTCAACCAATTGTCTCTGAGAAGAACTCAGATTCTTAATTCCAAGTATCACAACACACATTTGATTCTGGTTTATCATATTCCCAGATAAAACTGTAAACAAATGATTGGTTGAAACTGCATCAATTTGGAAACTCTGTTTATGGGACATTCTGTATAATTTATAAGTTATAGTATATATATAAATAATATATATATTATATTATATATAAATATTTATATAAAAATAATAATATATATATAAATAAGTATTTTAGCTGTCTTCTGGTTAAAGTTTTACAAAAACATAATGAGAAATAAATCCACTCCCTTCCATTTATGTAGCCTCAATGAGAAGCAGCAGCTAAATACCAACTGCTCAACAGGAGGGGAATAACTCTGTGGGATGCAGAGGATGTAGGATGCAGGATGTAGGTGGCAGGGAAATGTGTATTAGTTGAATAAGTTTCAAGAAAAGAACATAGAACCATAGAATTATAGAATTGCTCAGATTGGAACAGACAGATATTAATTTCAGCTGGATGTTTCACATTTCTTCTTTGTTTTATCCATCTAACAAAGCAAAAATTGATGTAATGAAAATAAGTATTTGAGTTACTATTTGGTCTAGGAATAAGAATAATATTAACTAAATGTAACTCAAATGTTTTACCTTTTGCACGTCTACTTGGTGGAATTGCAATCTTACAAAAAACAATCTTACTACAAACAGTAAAATTATTCTAAATTTTCAATAGAATATCCCAAGTATAAGAAAAAGCAAACTTTACATTTCTATTACCAACAGAGAGCTGTAATTCACTAACTTGCTTCCAAAGGTCTCTGTGTATTGCTATTCTTAATTATAAGCACTTTTGAAGTGTAGAACAAACAAAGGAACACTTTGTTCCTCAGTATTAACAATCTGAATAATCCCGAGATCACTTTATTGCACTCTATGGGAGCATATTGCATTGCTTTCTGAACTGGAGAACAGCCATATGACTATGTTTGATACCTAAGAACTTTCATTTCCATGCTTGTAGACTGACCTGATTATCTCTAATCTATTGCTGAAAGTTTTCAGGAGATACCTTTCAATTTCTCTTAAAGTAGCTTCTGTAGGAGTTCTGATTGTTGACTCGGTTTATAAGAAAGTCCTTCCTAAAACACAACTGTGTTGGTAGGTAATGCTATTTGCAGGAACAACAATAAAATTGCAAGAAGACAACAGAGATTAACTTTATATGTTGTACACAAGGAATCAGTAATTCATTAGTTTAAAAATCAAAACCAAAACAAAAAACAACAACAAAAAAAACCAACACCATAACCTTTCTAAATATAGCCCTTCCTGCTCTCATCCACTTTCTTATATTTACACAGTATTATTATTAAATTTTTTAGCCTCATTCAGGAACTGACTCAACAGTTCAAGTGACATACAGATGCTAGAAATCTCTCTACATAAAACCTTTTCCTGGTTTAAATCAGAGCTACTGAACAGTTATTTATTCATTACTACATGCAGAAGTCCACAAGTATATTTGAGTTTTAGAAGATCCTCTTTTCTCTGATCCTGTTTTCTATACTAGCAGGTGACAAGAGTGCTACATGCAAAATGTTGGTCAGGAGGGCATTTTATGGAGTTCCACTGTACTGCACCTTCATCCATGCCAGGATGTCTGTGTCAAAGTCACTTGCTGCCATACAACTGGATTGTCTACCAAAAGAAACCAGAGAAGGGTAGGCAAATCTCCAAGGTCACTCCTGAGTCTCATTAGAATATTTAATCAAAGCACAACTGGTGGCTTTTTTACTGGGATTGAAGACTTCTGATTATTTTCAAGTTTACCGGTTACCTAATGCATCAGAGCTTTATCTTCCCTTTCTAAACTATTAAAAGATTCCTTTTCTGTTCTTTACATAGATACCAGTATATCAACGTGTGACTGAGATGCAAAGTAACTATGCAGCACCAAAGTCTGTCCTTGGTTGTGCAGGCCAGAAAGAAATCATACATCCAAGACAAAAATCAAAAGAAAATGCTAGTCAAGCCAGTGTCTCATCTCCACAGAGTCTTTTTGATGAATACTCAGGAACCAACATTACTCAGCAACAAAACTCTTACTTTTTAGTCTGTCTTCTATTTTGAATGTGAAATCATCCCTTGCATTTTAATGACACATCATAATTTCAAATACTATTCAAAAATGCATTCCTCTTTAGTGGTGGAATACTATGAATGACGAATACTCTGAAAGTAATGCCTCTTATTTTATTATGTTGGTCCATGACATCAGAGGTAGATATTGGGGGTATGGCAGTAGAGGTTGAACCTTCTTGCCAATATTCCATTACATTTTATTGCTGTGTGACAGATGGCAGCAGAGGGACAAAACAGAGTCATGGAAGTGTGTATGAAGAGGAAGTATGTCACTGAGTTCCTCCATGCAGAAGAAATTACACCCACTGACATTCACTGGTGCTTGCTGAATACTTATAAAGACCAAACAGTGGATTTCAGCACAGTGAGGTGGTGAGTGGTATGTTTCAACAGTGGTGAGAGTGATTGAGAGACAAGTCATGTTCTGGAAGGCCATGTACACCTGTCACACTACAAAATTAAGAGCATTTCAATGAGCTCATCTGCTCAAATTGGCAGGTTATGACCAGAGAACTCTGTAAGGAGCTGAATATCAGCTTGACTGTGTTGGGATATTCCAGTTTGCATCAGCTGGGTGCCACAAATCCTTACAGAAGATCAGAAAGAACATTGTATGTGACTTTTTCAGGACCTGTTGAACAGTCATGGGGTTGAAGGTGAGTGACAGTTTCTTGAAACACATCTTTACTGATGATGTGACATAGTGTCACCAGTGTAAGCTGCAGTCAAAACTGTAGTTCATGGCATCTGTGGAGTGCTGACATGTGGATTCCCCACCAAGAAAAAAGTTCAAGACACAGACCTCAGAGGGAAAAGTGATATGCACTGTCTTTTGGAATAGGAAAGGGGTGTTCCTTCTGGATTTCCTGGAACCCAGACAAACCAACATCTCTGTTTTCTACATTGCAGTTCTGGCTAAGCTGCAGGCTTGAGTGTCCAGAGTCAGGCCAGAGAAAAATACAACCTTCCTTTTGTAATATTCTCCTAGCAACCATGGCAGCATAGCAGCTGTGAAAGGGTGAGTCACCTCTGCTGGTGCGCATTTCAACAAGTGCGGCATGCAGGCTCTTATTACTGGTAAAAAGGTAATAGCTAATGATGGTGACCATGTTGAAAAAATTTACAGTTTTGTAGCTAAGAATTTGTTCTTCCAAATAGTGTTATTGTGCTCTTTAAAGCACAAAAAATTTTAGCTTTCATGGAAATAAATAGAAGGCATTAATTTTGGAGAAACCTGTGCATAATTAGTCTCCTAAAATGACAGAGTAAATCCATGATTCAGCAAATTATCTGTATATATTTTTGATATGTCTTTGCAATCAAAATTTTCAGCTAAGAATCCCAGACTAATAGAAAGGTAGACATTCTCTTGAGTTGAGCAGCATTATGAGTGTTAGCCAACTAACATGCTAAACATTTCTCTGTCTGTGGCATAAACTGAGAAGTGAAAGATTTTACCATACTGTATGGGAACTGCTGAGTCATGGCCTGGTCACCTGAGGAAGGGACTGAGACAGCCATGGGAGCACAGGTGAAGGAGATTCGCCTGTGTGACAGGAAGGGGTGTAGCCTGGCTGCACCTCTCCTAGACCCCACTTAAGGGTTGACTGCCACTGAGGAAGGATCTCTTTCTGGAGATCCCTTGTCTGTGGAGTCTTTCCTGCAAACATAGATCTTTGGATATGGGTGAGTATTCCTTTTCTGTTTATTTCTTTTCCCATTTTCACCAAGATAATCTTTCCAGCTGTAGCACTATAGAGAACATTTCCAAATATGTCAATAAAAATGGAGTTTCCCAGATGGCTAGGTGTCAGGTGTAAATGGCCATTTAAAATTGAGTTGCTATTAATGGAAATATCTTTCACTGTTTATGGTAATTGGGTCTTGTCTTAAAAGTAAGGCTGTAACAATTCAGTATGACGTTGTGATTCTGATGAATGTTATTGAATTTAACTAATAAAATATAAGATGAAGGTATCAATTGCAAATACAAGCTCTCTCTGGTCTAGGGGGCTATTTCTCTTTAAGATCATCTATTTGCATGGGTAGTACTCTTTTGTTTTCAATATGATTAAGTATGTCATAATACTATTAATGCAGTTTTGACAATAATTTTCCATGAGAATGTTGAGATCATGTTATGCAAGGATTTTTCATATCTTGTTTTGTTATTACAGTAAATTTCTTATATCCATCAATATAAATATTCACAGTTGCCACAAAAAGCAGACACTCTGCAAAAAATTTGGTTTCAAGTGCTGCATTTGCCTTTGCAAAAGTAGATTATGTTATTATACTTCAGATTGCTCCCTTGATTTAAAAAAATTAGCATGAATTTTTGGGATTGTTTTGTAACGTAAGTTGTAGAAGTTGTTAAAAATCTTCAAGATTTGGGAAGCGTCAAGTCTTATGCACTTTTTATTTCCTCAGTGCAACATTTTTAGCTTTTTTTCTAAGTTGTATATCTAGGAACGACGCAAAGAAATAGTTAAAAATTGCTAGAAACAATTATAGAAGTGAGAGAACTGGCAAAAGTACTTCAAATAATTCAACATGCTGCTGAAGTTCTCAGAACTGCAATGGTGGATGGTAATTGTGCCAATTGATAAAATAATAATTTTTCAATGAAGTCTGACTCTTACAGAAATCATTTTGCACTTTTCCTTTTTGTAGAATGATCCTTGTTGGTTCCCCTTTAGAAACATTTAGTTTACATCACATAAGATCAGATTAATATCTTCTGCTTGTAAAGAACAGTTTAAAAAATAGTTGTTGTAATATCAATCTCTCAGAATACTGGTTGCTAAGAACAGAAATTTGAAGACTAACTTTAAAGGTCAGTGTCTTATTTGGGTTACCTCCTGGACTGTATTTAAAGACCACACAAACACCGCCTGCTCTAATCTTCCTTTCTGTTGCCCTCAGATCTGCAGATACAAAGGAAACCTTCAAGTCACCAACACAACACTGAAGTAAATTTAAACACCATCAGAGCGATCAATCTACAGTTTGAGTTTTCTTGAGGAAACCTACTTATAAGCTTATTTTTCAGATGAAGAATTGGAAGTCCAAGAGAAGTAGATAAAGTATGAAGGTAGCATGCCTAATAAACATTATTTATCTGGACACATTTTCACGTACAGGAAGCCATGTGTAGGTTCAGATGACGATCCTGGGCAGTGGGAACTTTAGCACAACAGTACAGTATTTCAGAGCAAAGTATCTGTAAATAGTATTGGTTTGTATCTGTTGGCTCTAATACTTTGCATTATAGAAGAAAGGGAAAGTAAGAAAAGTGGTAAAATATATTTTTGGGAGGGATGTTGTTCCTTTTCTAAGTGATTTTTTTTTTTTTTTTTTTTTTTTTTTTAATAAACCTGTTTTGAAGTTATAATAATAGTTAAATGTTAGCACAAACAGAGTTAATGGTCAGTGGTTACAAGTATAATTCATCTAGAAGTTTTTCCTTGCCTTTCAATGTGTGACTCCTTTAAATGACTCCTTAGTGCTTGAAGAATCCACTTTCCTTTATCTCTTGGAATATATTTTTTTGTTCATTAAAATTGGTCATGAACGTCTCTAGGCCTTCAGTGATACAAGACCTGTGGTCTGTTGCTAAAGAATTACTCTTCTATCTTATGAAGAGTGAATTCACAAGTGTTTTCAGTACACTCACTTTTAGAGCTGGATGATAAGGCATAAAGACTTGAACAAAACTGATGTAAATTAAAACTCAAATGGAAACTACTATCTCTTATCTCAACTACAAGTGACTGCTGTCTAATAGGATATGATACATAATTCTAAGTTAAATTTATTTTTAAATGCCTCCTTATAAAGAGAAGAAAAAAGTGAGACTAGATGACAGAGTTGATATAGGAATCTTAAAGAAATATCTTATTTGGTAAATAAAACATGCAGTGATATGGAGCAGACTATTGAACAGGAAATGCTGTAAAGTATATTATCAGAGAACCACTGTGTGCATCAAATGTTACATCAAACAGCATGATATTAGAAAAATTAGATTCACTGTGTCCCAAAGGCAGGTGTCACTACCAGATGCAAAAGATGCTTCCCATTATGTAGAAGAGAAGAAAAATACAAATGAGAAGACTTGGTTGGAATAATGCCACTGACTATTAAAGATGTTATGAATTTGGGCCCTAGAGATCTATCTAGGTCATATCTGGAGAAAAAAAAAAAAAGTGTTAAATATCTCTAAAAATAGCTTAGGTACTTAGAAAATGAGGGCTGGCTCCTTAGCTCCTTAGGTGAGAGTAGTTGAACATTAAAACAACAGAAACTGAAGGAAAAAGAAATCAATAAGGCCTCATATGAAAGAGAATTAAAAAAATAAATTGATAGGTTGTATTTATCTGCAGTACTCTGATGTAAAATTTTATACTTGCACTGATATTTTTTTCTAAGCTACCCTGCTAAGAGCATTCTCTAGACAGGCCATCAAACCTACACACTGATTTAAGAAAAAATCCTCTCTTTTTTGTCTTTTTTTTTTAAAGCAGTTTGTAGCTGGAAAGCTGCTTTTTTTTTTTTTTTCTTTTTTTCTTTTTTATGATGATGTCTACTGAAAGACCAGGACATTGCCTGTCCCATCAACAGAGATGTTGCCAAAGAGTCTGGTACCCCTGAAGCTGCCCTGCATGCTTCTGTGGGATACACAACACCCTATTTGATGGTGTTGGCAGTACGAATTTGAGAGGTGTGTGGCAGCAGGAAAACTGCCTTTTCTTCTCCAGGGTTCCCATAGCTAGAAGCCACCCATAGATGTCTTGCAGCAGAAAGCTCTGTCCCAGAAGCAGCAGATGCTTGCTGCAAGGGCAGTGGTGAGCAGGTGTATGTGCTAGTAATGGGGTTAATGAGCTCAGTGAGGTGGCATGGGGGGCACCTGGGCAGACCAGCAGTCCCTGGTGGGAGGTAGAGTGGCAGATAGTTGTGTGCAGCTGGGTTTGGTGGGAATGTTGCACAAGTCAGGTTACAGCATAGTCTAAGAGAAGGACTCTGCAGGCTGCTCAGAGAGGTGGTGGAGTTTCCTTTTCTGGAGATATTCAAGATCTTGGATGCCTTCCAATACAACCTACTTTAGAGAACTTGCTTTAGTGGGGGTTTGGTCTTGATCCCCAGAGGTTCCTTCCAACACCTATGATTCTGTGATTCTGCGACTCTCTGAGAAGGCATTTGATTAGACTTTGCAAGTCACTTCAGTCCCCTTCTGGTATAATTACTTGCTCTTTTTCAAGATAAATGACAAATGTGTTTAAAAGACTACCAGCTCATCTGCAAGTTTTGAACTGTTTAGTTAGAGTAAATTATAGTATAAAGCAAAAGATGATGATTAGATTGTTCTATATGAAATTATAGTGCAGTAACTAACATTGGCTTTATCATGCTGTTGTGATAAAAATTGTTTAAGAATGTTTTTCCAATTGTACAAAGTATTTTGCTTCCCTTCTGGAATTCAAAGAAAAGGAAAGAAATATTGTGAATGGAAAAAGTTACCTTTTGGCAGTGATATACAACAATCTTTCTTCTGAAAAAAGAAAAAGTGCAAAAAAGACGCTCCTCCATCTAGTAAGCTCCCAAAGACATTCCTAAATTTCAGGAATAATTTGCATGTTATTTATTATGATTTTAAAATTCTTAATTTTAACTTAAAATTAAGTATCTATCTTGCTCAACCATATTCTACAGATCATTGAGATTTTTCAAAGAACTGTTAACGTGTGTTACTTTCAAAGTATTTTTCTCTCTCCTCATGAGAAAACAATTTAGTATTTTAAAATATTGAATATTTAAGCATATTCAGGATCTAAAGCCTAAATTTCTTTCTCTGTGCAGTATTATAAACAGTAGTCTGTTTATGCTTTTTGACTCTTACTGGAATATGCCTAATATTGTAAGGCATATGTAAGAAAAGTTTATTCCTACTGGCTCTTTAAAATACTGAAGTTATTTTTGTAAATATAATGCAGATAAGTGATATATAATTTCACTTGGCAGTAGTGGTTCAGGTATTGCCATGTTCACTAACAATGTCTGTGCCATATTTTCACCAATATTTTCTGTGATTATTTGATAGTCTCTCTGTGTGAATGTGTTACTTCTAGATTTTCTGACAAGATCCTTGTTGGGAGGCCATTGGGCTAAGGTTCTGGAGATGGTGACATCTTTGGCATGATGGGCCTCAGGAGAAATTTTTGGGCAAAAACTGAGGGATAGATTATTTTTCACTTATTTATGAGGTGAATGCTGAAAAACTGAGTTGGGGAACGTGCATAGGAATACTATATAGGACAGAATAAATTGGGAAGAGTCAATAGTAAGTTATTTCATTAGATAAACAAATCTTAATACTTCTCAGGATAAATCTGCTCCATTTATGCCTGTTCATGAAAAATAGTGGGAAGAAGAGCTTAGAAATTATAATTTAAGGCAGGGTGACCTTTCTAGACTTCTAGTCTCAATGAAAAAGCTGCTTTGTTTTTTTTTTTTTGTTTGTTTCCTGAGTCATGCCATCTGAGTTTGGGTCTGCTGACTAGGCAGAAGTTGAACTCTGCATGTAGCCTGCAGCCTAAAGATACATCTGCAAGCTAAAGTTCTTCTTTATAAGTAAGTATTTCAGTGTTTGTGTTAGTGTTGGGGTTAGTGTTGCATTTCCACGTAGCTCCATTGTCAGAATGATGGACAGAAACAAGATTTAGTCTGTGCCAGAGTCTTTATAGTAATTCTGAAGCTGTAATGAAGTTCTAACACTGCTGATGAACTTTGTGCCATGTATGTTGGACAACAAAACCATGATCTGTGTCCTCTTTAGGTAATGCCAACTAATCAAGCTGAAAAATGTGTCTGAATAGGTTGTACATTTATTTGGCTATAGGGCTGAATTTAACCTGAGAAAGAATATGTAAAAGGAGGATGTCTTCTGCTGGAGTTTATTTGGATGGGAAAGCTCAGGAAACTCTTGCTTATCAGAATGTACTGTTAGCTTCTGAATAACACTAAAAACAGAACAAAAAAATCCATTAAATGTTTTGGGTCTCTCCCTCTTTCTTCCTTTTTTTTTTTAAAGCAGGATGCAGTTAATCTTCTAAAGTGTATTTCAAATGAAAGCTAATGTAGCAAAATGCATTACCCTAATCAAGGAAATGATAATATTCTGCAAGTGTAACAGAGTACTTGGGGGAAAAAAATCTTAATTTGTTTTTTGTCAATAGCTTTAGGAAGTGCAGTTGAACAATTAAAGTAATTTCTGTTGTCTGACTTATCTCCTGCAATTAAAAATTTTCTTGATTAGTGCAGTTCAATTGTCTTAATAGAGGTGACAGCCCATTAAACATAAAAATTGATTAGGTGAAACAGTATTTTTGGATAAGATTTGCCCTGCATGATCTGGTGTCTGATCTTCATTCACATCTTATGTGACCTGAATTGTATGAGATCTGAAAAAGAATAAACTTGCTGGTCACTATTTTTATTTTATAGACAAGTGCTTGTGATGTTAAAGTCACTCTACAATTTAACTTGGAGGAAACATTAAGGGAAATTGCCTTCCTCCTCCTTGAATCTGCATCTTAACTTCATGTTTTTGTTTTTTAGTATTTCTATTATGGGAGATGTAAAAAAGCTATTCATTTTTCTGTTTCTCTGTGCCACAAAGTTATTCCGTGATATTACTCATCTGTCTTTTCTAGGCTGAAAAGTCCCACTTTGTTTCATTGTTACTATAATAGGAAGCATTTCATGACTATAATATCTGTAACTCATTCTGTAACTCTTCCAGTACTTTCTGACAGCGAGGGGAATCAGAACAGCAGGCCATGCTCATATATATCTGTGCATGGATTCATTTAGGTTGTTCTCAAAAGAAAATAAACCAAATAAATGAATCCCAAAACTCTATTAAAAAGAAAAATATTTCCCACAAAATGTGTCTCAGATATGATACACTAGACAGTATTTGAAAACATAGTAGTTTTCTCAAGCCCTCCTTTGAGTCAGACTTCTAAGAGATCTTCAGGCTCCAGAGATGTCAGTTATTATCATGCAGGTGTATTCAGTTTACTTGTTATCCTTCTGCTCTTTTGTGGTCTGCTGGAATTTTAGTAAAGAACACGTGAACTTGTCTTTAGTTTAGAAAAAGAATGTTATTCTTGACCAGCTCCCAAAATATTTTCAAGTAGTTCTTTCTGCCTGTTAATTCTATTACTGCTGGTCTAACTGGAAACTTGAATATGTTTCACTTTTTACAGAAATAGGTTTTGCTGTTATTTTACAACAGTCATTAATGAATGTATTTTTGATATCTGAATGTATAAATTATATTCTTTCTCTTTTCTGTTTAGAAAATAGTTCAGCTGCTGACCAGCAAAGTGAGGGAGGGAATTGTCCACTTCTACTCTGACCTTACGAGGCCCCATCTGGAGTACTATGTCCAGACCTGAGGTCCCCAGCACAAGGAAGATGTGGAGCTTTTGGAGAGGGTCCAGAGAAAGGCCACAAGGATGATCAGAGGTCTGGAGCATCTCTTGTACTGAGACAGGTTGAGGGAGTTTGGCTTGTTCAGACTGGAAAAGAGAAGTTTCTCTAAGACCTCACTACAGCCTTCCAATATTTAAAGAGATTGTGGATGCCCTGTTCCTAGACATGTTCCAGGCCAGGATGGATGGGGATGTGGGCAGCCTGATCTTGTGCTTCATCTAGTGGTTGGCAATTCTGCTCATAACAAGGTTGAAAATAGTTGGAGGAGACCTCAAAGATCACCTCAAGACATTCTGCAATTCTTAAAATGTCTTGGTTTCTTTTGTAATATCAGTGTGTTGAAAATAATACCTCCTAAGACACTAATACTTCTGCCTCCAAAAAGTGCGTACAACTTCACTCCAACTTTAGAAAAGGATGAATTACACTTTCTTTTTAAACATTAGAAATTCATTTGGCATCTACAGTATTGTCGAAGCAAATTGATTTATAAGATGCCAGGATCTCAACCATTTTCTATATAACTATATCTATATCTATATAACTGAACAGTGAAATAAAGGCCTGGGGAAGTAGTGATGATGTCCAAAAGAGACTTTTCCTGCAAGTGATAGATAGACTGGTTTTATGGAAGAGTGAGGTGGTGATAATACTTTCTTCTTGCATATTACAAGCCCTTGTTTAACCATAATTTGCAACATTCCACTTTCATAAGCTAGAAAGTTGTCTTACAGGACATGTTGAAGGACTTTGGCCTTCAAGCAGCTAAAGGAGAGGAACACAGCTAACCTGTTGTTTAAAGGGTGTCTTCAAGATAACACTGTTGTATATGCAAATACAGACCTTTTGCTACTATGGTAGTGTATTTGTCTTACTTTTAATGTGTCTTAGATGACTAAAATTTCCCCAGATGTTTATTCTCATTTACAGGCAGTGACAGAATTCATTGTAGTGAGATTGTCTGAGACAAGTTGAAGAGACTATACTTCATGAAAGAAACAAATACATCTTTCTAGGCTTCAGTATGTGCCTCTTACTGAGGAGATGATTCAGGTAAAGACATCAGCCTAAAGTAGATCATTGAAACCAGATTTTAAACGCCCTGAGGTCAATGGTTGTTGAATTCATATTCAGTTTGATGTTTGCCTCACTGATTTCTTATTGATGTTTTTTAAAAGCCAGTGTGTTTGTATTGCAGTTTGTTATAAATAAAATAAAAAAAAATATATTTATTCTGCGATTAAAATACAAGTTAAATAGTGATGTGTCTTCCTAAGAATTTTTGTTACTTATTTTGTTGAATTCATAAAATAACTTGCATGTGTTTTAGTTAAATGTATTATCAACCAGCTAGCTTTTATGCTGGTGGAAATTAATAATTACTATTACTAAGTACTATAACTACTATTACTAATTAAATGAGCACCCAACTCAGATTGAATCTCCTAAGGTTTTGTGTATAAGCTAGTGTTGCCTGGGTTCATAACAACCTAAGAATTCTCTACCTTATTAATATTATACTACCTTATTTACATAGAAACTGTATTTTTTTTTTATATAAATACCTGTTTTTACCTTGTAAAAGGGGCTCAACCATTAGGAGAGATAAGAGGCAATATGAAATGTACAACAGGACTTTCATCTTCAGTATGTACTTGTTTCCAGTTTTTTTGGAACTGAAGGGTTCTGTTTTTAAACTTTGAAGCAAGATGAATATTTAAAGCCCAATCTGCAGGGCCAATTTTGTGTTTAGTGGGAAGTTTGAGAAGAATTGTGATTCTTATAGCTCTCCTGAGCTCCAAGAGAAATTATTCCCTCTTCATTTTCCCCAAGTTTCATAAATAAACTGAACCTAATTGATCACAGTGACTGTGTGGGATGAAGCATTGTTCAAAGGAGTCTGTCCTCTTGCTGCTCCCCGGCTGCCTTTATTTTGTCAGAGGCAATGAACGGTAGATCTTCACAAATAAGACTGTCTTCTAAGTACTGTGTGTTTGAGTCCCATAGACAAGCATAACATCTATCGTTATCTAGCTTCAACTTCACAACCTCTAGGATGGTTTAAGACAGAAGTCTGACATTTGTAAAGTCTTTATACTTTTTTGAAGACTTCTGAAATAGGAAAAGATGAAAGTAGTTCTGTTGAAGCCATTGTATTTTGCCAAATCCCCAGTGCCTGGTTCTCTTTAACAGCATCTACCTTTCTTAAGTACTGCTGTTTCTTCATGTGGAAGAAAAGCCTGCTTTGCAGTATGACTTGTACTGAAAAATGTGATGCAACAAAGTGTTCTTTATGTGGGAAAGAAAACACCTAGACTTTTACCTTAAAATATGTGTGCATTTCTTTACCTACTACTCCAAGTGCAGAGTACTGCACTTGGGTCAGGGCAATCCCACACGTGTATATACTGGGAGAAGAACTCTTTTAGAGTAACCCTGCTGAGAAGGGGTGCCGGTAGATTAAAAAAAACCCCAAAACTTAACATGAGACTTCAATGTGCACTTGCTGTCCAGAAGGCTAACTGTATCATGGGCTGCATAAGAATAAGGGTGGCCAGCAGTGAGAGAAAGGGCTGAGGGAGTTGGGCTTGTTCCTTCTGGGAAAGAGAAGATCTTCCATTACAGCCTTCCAATATTTAAAGGAAAATTATAAACAGGAGAGAAAGTTTTTACATGGGTAGATAGTAATAGGATGAGGGGAAAATGATTTTAGACTAGAGGAAGGGAGATTTAGATAAAAGGAAAGGTTTCCACAGAGAGTGGTGAGGTTTCCACAGAGAGATTGTGGATGCTCCATCCCTGGAGGTGTTCAAGACCAGGATAGATAAGACCCTGGGCAGTCTAATCTAGTGGCCAGTAACTTTTCCTTCAGCAGAACTTTGGAACTAGCCTGTCCTTGAAGTCCCATCCAACTCAAGCCATTTGATGATTCTGCTTTGAGAATATTTTAAACGTGGCTAAAGGAAAATGCTTTGGTTAATGATTCACAAATTTCCCATGCCTCTGTGGGTATATAACCTTGTTTCAGCTGGGGCAGAGTTTATTTTCTTCACTTTGTCTGGTATGATGCTTTTTTCTGGCTTTATTTTGACTTCCGGAGAAAAATAAAGAAAAAAGTGTATGTTATAATGTATGTGGTATGTGTGAAAGGTTGTGTGGTGTTTAGCCGCTTGCCAGGTTAAACTACAAATTCATAGAATTGTTATAAAGTCATCATTATCAATGAGACCCTAGAGTTTTCTATATGTGAGGTTGGCATCTTGTTTTATTTCTATTGCTGCACTAAGGATGCAATATTATTACAAACTCATCAATCTAACTCATTCTTCAGCTCTATATTAAATATGTGATTGTTAAAAATGGTACTGAATAGGAGTGCTTACTTTAGATGAATAGTAAGAACCATACCTGAAGAATAGAAGTGTTCAGAACAGAATTCTGGAATAAAATGTCTCCTCTGATTGTCCCAGAAAATTTTAGAGCTTTTATGAAATCCTGTACTTAAAATTTCAGCTTAGTACTGTATAAAGTTTAGGAAGTTCAAGTGAGATAAAACATGTTGGATATAGAATAAGAAATGTTGAAATGCTGAAGTATTTTATTAGAAGGTATTAAGCCAAGCCTGAATAATTGAGAAATTTGACCCCTGAGCATATCAAAGATGAAACTGAGCTCTGAATTTTGTAAGAAACCTTTAAAAAAGAACTACTGTTATCTATTGATTGTTGTCATTATTTCTTTCCAGATGCTCATGTGAAGGAGTGTGAGCTGGTTTCCGTGGGAGACATTTCTGAAGAATTAAGAGAGAGGCTGATGAAATTCAACTGCAGAACTTTTTTCCAGGGAGAAGGTTGAATTGATATTAGGAAATCTGAAAATTGGATGGTCTTTATGATTTTGATTTGTTTGTTATTCTCACAACTGAAAATAACTCATCTAAGTTGCAAACATACATTATCTGTTTATTTCTGTGAACAAACAAAAAACCCGTGTTTTCAATTGTTACTCTTCTTTGGCATATAAAGCTGTTCTTCCTGATTCTGTAGAAATATTGCATAGCACAAAAATGATGTTTCATTTGTGAAAAATTTCAACAAAATTTGCCTACCTGTGTGACGTATTGGAGGGTACCTGCATTAGCAAGGGGTTAGACTCTGTGGTTTCTTGAGGTCCCTTCCAACCCCTGTGGTTCTGTTATTCTGTATTTCTAGTGTCGTTTTTTTTTTTTAATACCTATTTTTTTGGCTAAAAAAAGGCATCTTACAGATTGTTATTACAGTCTTTTCCTAAAACAGTAAAACACTAATTTTGAAAAATATCTTTAAACTGTCTCAAATTAAATGTAATTTTCAGTATGATGGAGTAAGTGCAAAAGAATAGTAAAATACTTTAATTTTCCAATGAATAGCAGTTTCTGATTTGGAAGTGCTTATTTATTCAAGAGGTTGGAATGGGACATTACCATTTAGATGTTAATGTAAGAAATACTATCAATGTCCAGAAAAGCCAATTGTGTTTCATTATTATTTACTTAAAATTTAATCAGTCATGTTCAAATTCTGGAGATTATTCAGTAATTTTTTTATTCAGTGCAGTAAGTTTGAAACTCCAAGCTTTATGCATTTAGTGTATGTATGGGTTCAAAATATTCTGAAAATATTTCAGACAGAAGTAAAAAATACTTTATTTTCAGACTTTTAAATGAATCATCTACAAAAGCCATCCACCATTTTATGCAAAATGTTACTTTCCATTCCTGATGTCCTGCAAAAGAAGGGTGTCTGAATTGATTTTGTTAAAGGGATAGCACTGTATGTTGCAATTTGCAACTGCACTTGGAGATGTGTGGTTATTAAAGTCTGGCTTCAAATGTATCTGTTAGAAATGTTCACAGATATAGTGAAGGTTACTAAAACTACATTAAAAAAGAAATCAGATATACATTTTTATACACTCACCTAGCATATATATATGTATTTACACATGTGCACACATGCTTATGCATGCACATATTTGCATACATGTGGCCACATTCAAATTTATGCATGTGTGTGCATACATACCTATACACATGCAGTTACACACACAGAGAAATGTATTTATTCTCATTTCTGCACACACATCTGTATATCTATATCTGGGTATATGTCTTTCCATGCACACACAAATTTACTCCTCAGCATGGGTGGGTACTTTGTTAATATGACAATAGTATCTTAAAGAGGCAAATATAATGATGAAATATTACAGCAAATTCTTTGTAAGCATAAAAAGAAGCAAGGAAGAAATAAAAAATATACTTATTGGATAACTTGATAAATAAACAAGGAATTTGGACACACATGAATTGTTTAACTGGAGTATTAACATCTAGCTTAAATACATAGAGAGAAGAAACTAGTAGAGAGCATTAAAAGACTCTTTACGCTCCAAGAAATGTGGAAAGATATTCAGTGCAACACAGACAATACAAGGTGAAGAGGTAAGTCATGATTGCCTTTGTCAAGAGAAAGTGTTTCAAGAATAAGGACACAGTGAGATGAAGATCTAAACACCTGTTCTGGCTGAGTAGGGATACAGGAAATGTATTTAGCAATCCTATGTTTAAAAAAAAAAAAAAAGCATAAAACTCACCAAGATTTAGACACATCCTGCAATTAAGGATTTATCAGGGTCAAAAAAAAACAAAAAAACAAAAAACCAAAAAAACATGGATTTATATACCACAGTGTAAAGCAATATAGAATTTAATAGGATGTATGGTGTTGCTCTGATGGATGAGAATGCTTTCAAGAAGAGGAAGGGAAGGAATTAAGAGCTTCGTTTAGTCAAATTGTGCGTGAGCTAATAACTACAAACCTAGGAGTTATTATTGGAAGAAGACGACAGAACTTCAGTTAGGTTATTATTTCTGCAGTGAAGCTGACCTTCAGATATGTAGTCTTTTCAGGCATTGGTACTTATGAATGAAAAGTGTAATCTTGTTACACCAGAGGGGAGAATCCATGAAAATATAAATGGACTATCTCTTCAAGAGAAGCAATAACAGTAAAGATGAAGAGAAAAGAAAAACTAGCAGAGAAATGAGATAGGAAAACAATGAATCTATGGGAGAGGAGTGGGTATAAAGTAAGTGGACCATGAAAATGTCATATGAGTAATTCAATCAGCATTTTTCAGGGGTATAATAGTAGGACATTTCCCTTCAAAATGAGACTAAATGAAGACAAAACAAAGCTTAGACTTGACAGACTTTGTGTAGTATGTCAATGGCAGAGTGAAGAACTGGTTTCAGATCCTATATTTCTCTGTGCTGCAGTCTGTCCAAACAATAGCAGCATATGATAACTAAGAAATACAGTAAGGAGAAAATGTGCTAATAAGGTATTTTTCTTCATTCAAGAACAACAGGAGGGGTAAAATATTGATGAGTCAAAAATAAATAGTGAAATGTGAAAGTAAAAATAAGGATAATTACAACAACTGCAGTTATTAATGGATGTTTAACTTCCAAAGTCAGAACAAATGACAGTAAAGTTCACTGGGTATGTGTATATTTGGAATGTTTGTGAGGGTGAATTGTGATAGAACAAGGGGGAATGGATTTAAACAGAGACAGGGGAGGTTTGGTTGGATATCAGTAGGAAGGTTTTCACACAGAAGGTGGTGACATGCTGGAAGGGTAATATAAACAATAGAGACAATTTTCTATACTTATATTCATGAAAAACTAAAGGGCTGAAAACAGTGTTCAGTCTTGTGACAGAAGTCTTAACATCTCTATAGAAATGTGTGCATTCTTGAAGGCACTTTGTTCATTTAAGTTTTGAATGAACGCTGGATCTTGAGTGAAATGTACTGGATTTTGATCCAGATATGAAAGAAGGTTGTAACTGAATATTTACCTACTTAGTGTTGCATTTTCACTAATCCACAAGGGAGAGTTTGTGTAAAGTTATAGCATTTGCTTTAAATTGCTATGGATTTTACTATCTTGCTAATGAAGGATGATGAGCAATGCAAGGATTTTTATGTTCGTAAACCTTTCAACCCTGAAATGCACAGCTCTGCAGCATCCTGAATGTTTTATCAGCCTACTCTCAAGCCTTCTTTCATCAACGCAAGATGATTAAGCAGACAAATTTCTCATACTGAAAGCAATATCTGTAGCTATTTGTTCTCTAGAGACCAGTATCAATCCAGAGCTGTCCATGTGATGCCAAATAAAATTTATGCAAATGATTCATCTGTATTGAGAAATTAATGATTTTATATCTTCAGTTTTTCTAATTCACTTCTTTTACTCATTAGACTACTTAGATCAAAAGAAATGAAATATTCAAGGATGCTTTTCATAAGACATAATTTGCTCTTGAATGATAATGACTAACAATATGATTGCCCACCTCTAAAATATATTGTGAATGTCTCTTCTATATGTATTATACTGGTAATTAGTCTGTTCTGGATTCTACAGTTGGTGTGTACAAACCTTTCACACTTCTGCATTTAATATGGTTTTTGTCCAAGAATATGGATTTATAACGCTTTTTTTCTAGTGCATCAATATTTTCAAAAGTTTACTTTCACAAAAATTTCTTTAACAACATTCAAGTCAATCCTTGTTTTTCCCTTGTACCAGTAGGTCATTGGTGCATAGACAACCCAATGTGAAGCACTGTGGTGAGGTATAGGCTATTTCTACATCCAGAGTGAGTGAAACTCTACCAGAATTGCTGTAATTATACTGATGAGGACCTTTGAAGCTCACACCTCGTAAATTTAACTGGAGTGTGGTATACTTAAAATACCTTTGATAAGCTGAAATATATCTGAACACTGTGAACCACTCTCTAGAAACTCTTTATTTTCATTTCAACTTTCCCAGTTTGCAGTGCATTCTGGAGTCTTAACAGTGAAATGTATCATACTGTTCAAGCTGTCCAAAATGTTTTTTCTAGTCAGTAGAAAGAAATATGTATGTGGATTCAATAAGACTGATTCATGCCAGATTCTCCCAGAGTTTGTAACAAAGAAAAGTAGTTAAGCATCTTTCTCTTCACAGACTGCTGGGTGAGTAACTCAAATTTTGGTGTTCAATTTCTAATGTGTAGGGTAAGATCATTATATCTAATCTAGCTGTATCTTTATTTTGTTCAGAAGAGCCTATTTTCTGTAGCATTTCTCTCATGTAGTCTTTCTCCAAAAGCATAACATAATAAATGTATAATGTTTTTTGGTGTTACATGAAGAAACGTCTTTTTTGAATCTGAGAGGTTTAAGTTTGATGGGGTATAGAAAAAAAATATCAGCTGAGATCCGAATACAGAATAGAGAGTCTTAAAGAATGACAGTGGAAATTGGTCTGAGTGAAAGGGACTCTACAGATGTATTTCTCATTCCAAGGAAGAGATGGAAAAGGTTAGCAATGCATTTCCCCATAGTGGTTTAACAGTACTTCCTTAAATGTTGTTACTTGAAACAGTATAATATATGCATTTTGCCTAAAAGAAAACAAGCTTAATGTAATAATAATGTTACTAACTTCTATTCAACCCAACTATGTTGCTACTTCTGAAGATGTTTCTGAAAAACTTGTAGGTTTTACTCTGACACAGAAAATTGGTTGTCCCAACGGGTGTTGTTCTATATGATTAAATGCAAATTTGCATGATTTGTCAACAATACTTAAAATGTCACTTTCTTCTCCAACCGTTACTTACAAGGTGATACTTCTGCTTACATGTTTATTTTAGATCAGGTTAGATCTATGCTTGTTCGATGGTTCTTGGGAAATACTGTTATGATATTCTAGCCATCTGCCTCTCACTTGAATGTTCTTCTTGCTCGTTTTAAATGGATGCCATGAAGCAGAAAAAAAATTGTAAAATAAGTGGAAAGTACTCACATTGTTGCTATTTCTCCTCCCTTCAGGTAGGATGCTCTTCAACATGTGAGAGAACTAAAAAATACTATGAAATCATCTGGATTGTTACTAAGTATGAAAATGAGCAACTATTTCTGCATGAACTTGAATTTATATGCCTGTACAATGAATTCCTGGGACAGATGGAAATCTTCTGTACAACTACATAAAGAGCGAGTGATAAAGAGGATCTAAAGCATTAGTCCATGCATATATAATGTACAGAACTTGTGGAACTCATGTAAATGCTTAGTTATTTGTGTTTACATCTGCACTAATGCAAGTAAGGAAACTCTCTGTGTCACTGTGTTTTCATAAGGAATGCACAGTGGACTTTCCCTCCTTAAACACTGTGTATGGAGTGAATGGCAGGTCACGTTTGCAAGTTTAACTTTGAGAAATCTATGTTACTAGTGAGGTGAGTCACATCAAGAGAGGTCAGAGCTCAGGCCCTAAAAGTGCTGCTGTCTATGATGCCTCGAGTCTTGCAGGATTTTCCACAGGGCTTGAGTTTCTTCCTCTCTGGTTGCTTTTTACAATGCCTGCTAATTCTGTGATTTAGATCTATTTCATGGATGAATTTCAAGTGCCTGTACACTTATCTGGATGCAAAAAAAAAGAGTCCATTAACTTCTAGGTTAAATTTGTTTGTAGATGAGCCAACATCCTCCAGGTAGTTTGTCAAACAGAGTCTGTAATTTTGAATTTATTTGACTAACAGCACTGGTCCCTACACTGATTGCAAGGTGTACTTTTGGGGCACGCTTTAGGAAAGACATTCTGTGATTAAAGCACTGAACTGGGAAACATGAGTTAACATCTATTCAGTCCTAGCTTTCCTTTGTGATCTTGAGCAAAGTACTTACAGTATATTTGTACTCTGAAAAGCACCTATACTTAAACCTAGCACCTTGTTATTCAAGAGTATGAAAGCCTCTGAATATTCAAAATGTTATTTGCTGACAACTCAGAAATATATGTATATAATAAATACGTTATTCCTGTTCACCCTGAAAACCTATATGTCAGTGGAAGAAACCAGTGTTCCACCTGATAAATCAAGTAAATGGTAATCACAGGGCCCACCTGACTTTCGTTACACATATAGCCTTGTAGCAGAAATGCTAAGTCACAGCTTGAACCATGATTGAGCACCTGGTGGGAAGGCAGAGCCCTGCTAGGGGAGCTCGGGTGCATGTGTGATGGTTTTGTGATTTTTGTTTTTGGTATTCCACATCAGAATATCAGGTAAAATAGTGGTAGTTAAAGAGTTAATGTTCTGGTTCCATGGACTGCTTTTTCAGGGCATTTTTGGTTCGGGGGGGGGGGGGGGGGGATGGCACTCCCGGAGAGCTTGACATGCAGAGGAAGAAAGGTGGAGCTGCTGGCAGGACACCAGCCACTCTCCCTCTCGCTGATTCACTCTATCTCAGTTTGCTGTGGAGAAAAGCACGTGCTTCCCCTGCAGTCTACTTGGTAAGACCTTGTATTTTGACACTTTTCTCTCTCATTTTGTTTGATTTTGTTGGATTTAGCAAATTAACATTCCTCTTCAGATTGTTGCTGTTGTTTTATTTTTTTTTTTTTTTTTAGATCCATCTGTTATCTCCCTACTCATCCTCCTCTCCCCCTCCTGGACCACATGGCTTGCAAGTGCTTTGCCTCATTAGTCATGGGCCGGGGGGCCAGCCACACCACACCACACCACAAAAGGTGGGATAGTTTTTTTTCCCTCTTTTGTCTCCTTTTTGGCTTGTGCCTCTGTTATGGACTCAGATCTAGAGAGAACTCTGTGACAGCACGCAATGCACCTGAGTGACCAGAAGGGGTGGATCCTGGCTCCACCCCTTCCCAGACCTCATTTAAGTCTTGGCAGTGGAGGCAGGGGTATCTTGTTTGATGTTCCTGTGTACCTGAGGCCTTCTGAAGTTAAGTAGCTTTTTTCCTTTGTTTCTGTGCCTACAGCTGTTGCGTTTGAGCATCTCACTTCCTGAGCTTCTTCCCTGCTACTGCTTAGGACCTTGCTACTCTGATATTATTGTTGTGCTTTCCATTGTGTTGCAGCATTATAAGCTTCATCGCTAAAGACATTCACACTGTGCTTTAATTATCTATGTACAGGAAAGTTTCCCCTTTGTTACCAGTATTTTCTGACTGGTTTCTGTTCTTCAATAAGATTTAGTGGTTTTAATGGCTTGTTATGAATGAATAAGAGGTAGTCCCAATAAAAAGTATTCTGAAACTGCAAGGCAAAGGAAGGCATCTTAAAGAAAATAATTTTGCATACAAGCCATTGCTTCACTTCACTCGGGATCCTCAACTTACAGTTTCTTTAAAAGGTGGACTGTATGTATTTCAAAGCATAATGTTTTTAGCTTCATACAGAATAAAAACAAAACTTTTCCTCGGGTGGGAGCCTGTAACAGCCTGATAATTGCATGTTGTCTTGAAAATATCACATAGTGTTCTAGAATTGTTTTTCCATTTGTATTTATTTGCTTGTTAATTTTAGGAAAAAAAATAACATTGGGAACCTGAAACTTTCTCAAGGTGCTTGTGAAAAGAATATGAAACAAAGTAGTTCAGAATGTGTTCATTTATTTTAGAACAGTTACCTGGGGAAGAAGAGGATGGAGGCCTTTGTCCCACCTATAGTTTTGATTCAGAATTTTTTAAGTAGTATGAGTGACTATATAAACTTACATCAATAACGTACCTGGCAGTAACAGTTTATAATATCTGAATGATGATATATTCAAGGAATATGAAGCAATATGAAATTGTGAGCTGAAAAAGAAGAAATATGTCAGAGAAGCTGTGGCTTGCTTGCTTGAACTCTTCAGTTCTCTGAAGTTGTAGTACTGATTTTTGACTAAATTTTTTGAACAAAATTTTGAACCAAATGAAAAGTTGAATCTGAACAGGCTTGAACTGTACTAAAAATGGAAAGGTTTATACTTCTCATAATCCTATTCTAATTTTTTTTTTTTGAGAACAAGAAGAACGTTTGACTTCTATTTTTCATGCCACATTAAGTTTAAAACTAGTTCTTCTTAAATAAAGTGGCTAGAAGCTAGGGGGAGATTCTTTGCTCTTTCCTTTGAGTACTTTGATCAGTTTTGTAACCCTCGCTACAAGAAGGACATGGAGGCCCTGGAGGGCTTCCACGGAAAGGCAGCGAAGCTGATGAGGTGTCTGAAGCATAAGTCTTATGAGGAACAACTGAAGGAACTGGGATTGTTTAGTCTAGAGAAGAAGAGGTGCGTGGGAGACCTTACTGCTCTCTACAACTCCCAAAATGGAGACTGTGGAGAAGTGGGAGTTGGACTCTTTTCCTACATAAGATGAGAGGGAATGGCCTCAAATTGTGCCAGAGGATGTTCAAGTTGAATGTTAGGACCTTCTTCTCTGAAAGAGTGGTCAGGTGCTAGAATGGGCTGCCCAGCGAGGTGGTGGAGTTGCTGTCTCCGGAGCTGTTAAATAACAGTTCAGATGTTGTACTAAGGGATGTGATTTAGTGGGGAAATGGGACATCTCATTTAAATTTTTACTTTTTTTTTTTAATTTAGCTTTACTACTTTCAAACTTTTTTTAAACTGAAAAAAAAATGTTTTAATTTGACAATGAACATAAGAATAGAAGGTGCATTTCTAGAGTTTTCAGTCAGATGGCTCTTTATTACTCTACCACTTATTCATGTTATTCCTGGGCAGATCTAATTTTATGTGTTCAAGACTACGAAATCCATTGCAGCTTGCAGAAATGTGGTATCCATGCATTTGTCTGTTGTTTGCATATGGTATAGAGAATTCAGCCTGTATTGTGCCAATTCATCTCTTTCTGAAGATTATATGCATAAACAGGATAAGAAGTAACTTTCATTCTGCATGAAGGGGGGGGGGGAGGGGGGTTGAGGGAGTCAAAACATCCTTCTTAAATCATTGAATTGATTAAAGTTGGAGACAGAATTATTAAAATAAAAAAGAATGCATCATTTAAAGAGTGATCTCTGTGACTTAGACCTTGTGTGTATTATTTAGCAGTGAGTTTGTGATGGCAGGCTGTGGTCAAGAGAAAGGAAGAAAAAATAAAAAGTATGGATATAAAAAGAGTAGAGCAAAAGCTTATGGAGATTTAGTGCATTTTCATTAGCCCATTTACCTCTGCTCTGTGATGGTGCTGCACATCACTCATTGCAGTGATAGTTATGTTTGTTAATTAATTATATGTTGTCCCAGGGCAGTATAGAGGGCTGTGATGCAGCTATGCTTCTGCTTAACTTCAGCTGTGTGCTTAGAACAAAATGTGGCAAAAGGTATTCACACCACTACACCTGCTATGGGTGAAAATGATCAAACTTTGCATTTCACATCACCCATGCTATGCTTCCCATTTGCATTTGGGTTGTTTTATCTGGGGAGATGCCTTCTCTTAGTGTGTAATCATTTTTGAACAGGAGTGCAGAATTTTCTTCTGAGCTTCAGGACAGAAATGCATTGAACATAGGTAGAGAAGAAAAGGGTGGAGCTGAGAAGACAAAGCCTGGTCCTTGACTTACTGTCTCATTGGTTTGATTGGCTCTGATATGGCAGCACTGTGGTCAGGTTACTAACAAGGACCACATAAATTAACACAGAACAAGAGTTATACTGTCACTAACTCTGCCAACAGAAAACAGTATTATTTAAATATATTTTCATAAAAAAACTAGGTAGGAGGGAGAGAGTCTCATTCTTCAATTATCTGTATGTTCTATTATCTCTTGATATTGGATTCTGTCACTTGAATTCATGAGCTAATTTATATATGATTAAAAACACAAATATAGAAGGAAAAAACCAAAGCAACCATGTGCAAAGTAACTTAATTTTGTTACGTGTATATAAAAAGAGGGCTAAATAAAATAATCACAATGTAAGTAACAATTTATTTGAAAAACTTTAGTTTACTGAGAACTAGTATAGGCTGTCTTTCATAAGAGCTGATGTTATCAATGCAATACTTTTTTAAAACATTGGAGAATGAAGAACTTTATTTAGAATTCAGATATTTTCTAGCATTTTTGTTGATAATGTAGTGTAGCAGATAATACAAAAAACCTTTTCCCTGAGAATAGCTTGAGATATAGACTGCATGGAGAGGTACATGGTACAAATTTGAAATAACTTGACTTCACTTGGCCTCTTCTAATAATTATAAAGTATTTTACTATAAATTTGATTGTCATAGGCTACATTCTCTGGTATTATCAGCACGCATGAATCAGGAAGTTAATACATTCTTCCAGTAAATTTCAGAAGGGAATGGGAAAATACATAAAGCTAGATTCTTGCATCATCTTGTTACTTTCATGTCTTAATCATTCCAGCAAAACAAAGAGCTGCTGAGGAAATATAAGAAAGAAATAATCATTTGTATCACTGTACTTGAAATTGAGCTTAAAAAAAAAAAAAAAATTTAGTTGGAAACAGTAAGAGCTCAAACAATTTGCATTTTTATCTAGCGTAAATTCAGTTTACAGTGAGCATGTTTATTAAACACTACCTTGTTTCTTCTCCGTGGGAAACACAGGATCACTCCTGAAAGCACCCATGGTAGAACATATAAAAAGAAAAGACAGAGGAAAACTAAGAAAAAGGAATACAAGTTTTTTGTTTTCAAAATACTCAGCCTAAACTTGCACTCAGGTGCTCTCGTAGATGTTCAGGTATTGGGGAAATCAGGGTATACGGAAATCAGTGATTGATGAAGAAAACAGTAATATTGCCCTCAGAGGGCAGGTTCTTATGAATGTATGCTTTAGGTCAGAGTATAAATATGTGTACATTAAACCAGCATTACAGAAAACTAGTATTTTCTGATGGTGTCATAAATTATTATTACTTCAGTTTCTCACAGTGTTTGAAGTTGATATTGAATTCATAGCTAAGACTGACTCAAAAAATGAACAAAACAGAAGTTGTACCACCCATAGCCCTGGAACAATGCTTTCAATTCTTTTTACCATCTGATTTCACAACTATTATTTAATCATCTTAAACATCTTTCTCCCTCCAATCTTCCATTACTCTCTCTTAAACACATCTACACATGCAGTAGATCTTATGTTGTTTGACAGACCCACCACTGATATTTCTTCTATGCACCAACCCAAACAAAGTCAAGAAATACCAGTGATTACAAATATAAGAGTGAAAAATTTCTTGCTCTGGGTGCAGCCAAGAATAATCCAGAAGGATTCTGCTGTTGCTTGATCTTCGAGAAACAACACCATCAGGTGTTTTCCTAAAGGTATAATACCATTCAAATGTAATACACTGCAGGTAGGATGTTTAAATAGGCTCAGAATTGTTAAGAGGATGGTTATCTCTACGCTTCCTCATTAAGTCTAGAAAATTCATTCAGAGTTGCTTAATTTGATTGTCCAGTGATTTAACTGATTATACAAAAGCTTATTTTCTCTGTTAGCTGCTGAATATAGCAGTTAATTTCTGACAGTTAATGAAATATACAATCTAAGATGATAAGAGTTTAAAATCAGTCAGTGTTATGACTAACTATTCCCAAGCAAAGACTCTTTGTAGTAAACAGACTTTGGAACCTAATAGTGCTCTCCAAAATAGACAATTTAATTCTAGCTGCTTTGTATTCTGTCTTGATTTGTCTGTTTATTTCTGCACAAAAAAATGTGAGAGTAGACGGATGATTAAAAAAACATTGCTTTAAGCACTGGAACCTCAATGAACCTTTAAAAAGTGAATGTGCAGCTGTATGTGTTCTAATCTTTTCTGTTATACTAGCCAATGGAATATATAGACAAATGTAGAGAAGTCAAGGCCTGTGTAGTGAAACACAGAGAGGTTGCATCAGTAAAGAGAGAAAAACATTCTACAAGAATGAACAGAATATAGATCAGGCTGGAAAAAAACAACCAACTGCACCAGGACAATTTTGACAAGCATTTCAAAACAAATAGTATAGACCTTCATCTTACCATGTAGTTTAGTGGGGAAATATTGGTGTTAGGTAAATAGTTGGACTAGATGATCTTAGAGGTCTTTTCCAACCTTGCTGATTCTACAACTCTGATTCTATGTTGTAAATTTTTCCTGAGTTACTGTAAACCAAAAGAAATCTTATGTGTGCGCATATCCTTGGTATATTAGCAAAAATCATTTGAGTGGTTGAGAGATGTAGGGTTTTTTGTTTGTTCTCAGAACATTTAATGCTTCTGCCTCTTCTGTTTTTCAACCTGCTGAGCACCCACACAGAAATAAGTCTTTCATATTTTTTCTGGGAAAAAAAACATTGAAACATTACATAACAGAGCAAAGAAACAAACAGGTAAGCATCTAGCAGTATTAGAAATATCTGCTTGAATTCATTTTGAAGTAAGAAGGAATCTTTTGAAGTAAGAAGGAAGACTTGTGGGATGGGGGGAGAAGAGTGTTGTGTCTCTGTATGGCAACTGCTGAATCAGGGCCTGAACCTCTGATTGATCACCTGAGGTGAGCAATGAGTCAGCCACGGGAGCACAGGTGAAGGCAATTCATCTGTGCTGCCAGAAGGGGTGGAGCCTGACTGCACCTCTCCTAGACCCACTTAAGAGCTGATGACCAGTGGGGAAGGATCTCTTCTGGAGATTCACTCTGCTGGGGTTTCATAGGTGAGACCAGGATATGGGTAAGCTTTCTATATATTCTCTTTTTGTTATTATAATCTGCTTTGCCTAACTCTCTTATTTATTTTGTAATTATAACATCTTAATATTCATTGATTATACAGTCTCCTAGTCAAGTAAAACTCATTTTTAAGTAATTACTAATAGTAACACTACCTAACTGTCAGTATTTAACCCTATTGCTGTTGAAAAACAACCCACCAGATTTCCAGCTGCCGTGAAGTAAAACTAACTCTGATGAAAGTGAGAATGTAATTTGAACATTGGAATCCCTCATTGCTTTCCACAGTTTTTTCTTATCTGTATTGTAAGTCCTATTTCACTTCATGTGAACTGTTCTAAACTTCAGTTGTAGTCCAGGAAATCCATCTATCTTCAGTTTTAGTATGAAGTAATCTTTACAGTTTTATGTAGTAGGATCTGTAACTGTCATCTTTAAAACAGCAATTGGAATCACCACCATAGACAACAAATAAACCCAACCTATTCACAATCTAGTTAAGATTTTTCCAACAAGTGAAATTTATGGTTACTCATTACTGTCTTTTCTCATTACTATTGAGCATCAAAAGTAATGAAACCAATGAAAATGCTTTTGAAAAAACTACTTTGCCTTTTATTGCTTAATTTAGAAAGCAGCTAATGTTTTTATACAGAATTGGATGTAAAACATATTAAGTATTTCCTCTTAATTTGAGGAATGTTTTCTCGTTTGAGGAACGAATATGTGGATTAAGAGACTCAATTCTGAGTAACCATTACATGGATTCAACCAGGAGCTCTAATGTGAGGTTATAAGTTACTAGAATCCAATATTGTGTAATATGGTCAAAACTCTCTAATAAGAAAGGAAAAGGAATGTGAAAGGGAAGCCTGGACAATTATGCGACTTGCCAGAGTGCACCAAAATATCCATAGCTAAACTAATACAAAATGATAACGATAACTTAATAGTTTCATATGTATCTATGTACTAGCTTTAAACTTTAATCCTACAAACAAATTATTATATACTTGTTCCAGTCATAAGGATTCCACTTACTCTTGAAAGTAGTTGCTGATATGCGTTAAGATAAATACATTCAAACTTTTGGTAGGATTGTAAGTAAGAGTGTCAGTTGCTTCATATCCATTCCTGAGACCTCTGTATATGTAATATATAGAAGACACTGCATTGTCAGGTAGATTGGATAAATTTGTTTTTCCGATATTTTAGGGTTACTGTTAAACATAAAATTACTTACATGCTACTGTAATTTTATAAATATGGCTCATCCTTTTGAATTTAATTCAAATTCAATAAAACTCTTAGTAATTCTAAAGTAATAGAGGAATTTGTTTTCTGTTAGAGTCCATGGGGTTTTAATGGTTGTCAAGTACTAATGTTGCCAGGTATTCATTATTTTTAGACCTACACGAAAATGTAGAGAATGTCTCTTCATTTTTATTTGAAGTAAGCTAGTTGCCTTGTGCCACTTTTCTATTCGAACGTAGAACATGCTCTTTGTACACTTTTATTCTGAATTCTAGAGAAGAATATTTTGGCTGAGGTCATGCAATGCTTAGTGAACCAGATGCAGATATACTATTAAGCTCATTAATTGTTCTGGCCTTCACGTACCATTCCTGGCATTTTTGGTATTATTTCAAATGGGAAAGAAAAAGATCTGCAGGAGATTTTTGCCTTTACGCAGAGTCTAGCTACTCTTACTTATATTGTTGTTTTTCCTTTAACTTGGCAATTCTTATTCAATATATAAGGTGACAGGTATTTTGTTATTAATTGTTAATGATGTATGCTTTTTCATTATTTTATTTCATTTTTATTGTTATTTTTGTTATGGCAAAGAGTGTAATTGTACTGGGCAAATCAATGGTCAGAATAGTAATTCCCTGCATCCCAGGAGAGGCTCATGGTGGAGCAGGCTGTCCCCATGCTTCTCATGGACGCTGCAGAGCAGATCTGCCTGTGCAGCCATGGAGAGGCCAGTAAAGCAGCACTGAATGTGGCCTGGAGGTAGCAGTCCCCCATCTGCACAGTGGTTGTACTGCCATCTCTTTCCCTTCGCACTTTCCAAAAGAATATTTACTGTTCCTTAAGAACATGCTTTGAGACAGTGATGTATTTGGTGTTAATAGTAAGGTGTTGTGGTAGCTCTTCATAAGTAATGCAGCTGTTCTAGAGTTGAATAGGTAGAATGCTTGCTTTAACAAAATATTGGTATGTTGGCCTACTGTAACAATCCTGTGGGGAATCAGTCCAGTCTCCTGCATGAAGCTGCTAGTTGCTTTGTGGCTGGGGTGAAAAAAAACTTCCATTGCAAGAATCCTTATGCACTAATACTAACTGAACTTATGCATTAGTATTTTCCTCTGGATCAGGTTAGACTACCTGAACTGTTCCTCTCATTTCTTATAAACCATTGGTCCTGTAATCCTGCAAACTACTCTTGTATCTATATGATCTATTTATTAAATTAAGTAGTATGCAAAAACATTTCCAATCTTAGTAAGGGACTATTCTGTATGATAACTTCTATATCTGTGCAAGGGGTTTCTACTTAAGGTTACAGCTATCTATATAAACTTTGGCCAGTTTTACACTAGAAACTGCCTGGACAAGTAAGTGGACCTGCCATATTCTTCATCTCAAATGTCAATCAATGCATTTAAGCTTACA
Organism: Tetrao urogallus; assembly: GCF_951394365.1. Lineage (NCBI taxonomy): Eukaryota > Metazoa > Chordata > Aves > Galliformes > Phasianidae > Tetrao > Tetrao urogallus. The sequence goes on along the minus strand of NC_136815.1, from coordinate 39,885,563 downwards.
AGTGGTGCCTATCAATGGGTCTAGGCACAGTGGGAATTGCTTGGAGAAACTCCAATCTCCAGACTCCTGACAGAAATACCAAATTGGAGAGCTTGTATATCAATTACGACACTTGAAGCTGGCTACAGTTTCAAATGGTCTACTATTGCCCTTGAGGCTGTTATCTCATCTGTGCAGAGACTAAGCAGATATTTCTTGCACTACTCAGAAAATTACTGACAGAGTATACATGCTGCATAGCGCTCATACTCAGCTACATCACAGTTGGAGACTTTGGATAGACTTGAATTTGTTACTTATATCATGATTGTAACCTAAATTATATAGCTTTTACCACAAAAGCAACAGAGTCCTGTTGGAAACCCTGAAGATTGATGCATATATTTATACCTGAATTGAGTTTTGCTCAAGATCTTGTTCCTGAATATGTTAAAAGACCAAGAGACACGGTTGTGGTTTAGCTTTTTTGTCTGCTTTTTTTCCCCCCTTTTCCCCCCTTTTCCCCCCTTTTCCCCCCTTTTCCCCCCTTTTCCCCCCTTTTCCCCCCTTTTCCCCCCTTTTCCCCCCTTTTCCCCCCTTTTCCCCCCTTTTCCCCCCTTTTCCCCCCTTTTCCCCCCTTTTCCCCCCTTTTCCCCCCTTTCAGTGAGGCTAAAAAAAGAAAAGTGAAAAGTCCTATTTGTAGAAATGAATCTGGATCAAGTGCATGAGATCCTTATCTGTGTTCAGTGAGATTAATAGTGTTTACCAACTTGTGTTGGGGGGAAAAAAAAGCATTCACAAGTCTGACAGACAACATAAATAAGAAGGTTACATATGATGACCTTTTTTCATTGTATTTGCTGTCCCTGTTCTTCTGAGAGGGAGAGTGAGAGTAGTGTGGTTTAGTGTCCATTACTGTGGAACCACAGCATCTTTCTTCACTTCCATGCTAAATTTTTATTTACACGTATTTACATATTCAAGTTAACAAACTGGGATTTTTATTAATTGGGTCTACTTTGTGAGTTGAAAATGTCCCCTCAAACCAATGTTTGGATTACATAATTGTGGTGTTTATCTTGTTTACCACAATGCTTTTGTACACTGAGTAGTTCAAAGTATTCTGTGGTACACAGAAGTATTTACAACTGAAATATTTTGTCTTTCTGTTCTGAGTGCTGTAGAACAAGGTCGATCAATGTCTTTGTTCAAGTATAAGCTCAGTGGTACATATTTAAAATGCATGTATTTAAAATAACTTATAAAAGATGAGGAAAAGAAAAGGTCTGTGAGAATGACTCAGGGAAGAATTGTATTCTGAACTCTTGATAGTTACTAAAAATTCCCGTCTGTCATTGCGTGCCAGCTTATTGGAAACTCCTGTTGTTTAAAGAGTAAAATCAGACCTGTAATTTTAACTGGTCACATCAAGTATCCTGTAAAAACACCTACCTTTGCTACATGTTGTATTTATCTGAAGGAGCTGTTGTGCTAGGAGCTCCTTGTTATACCAAGGGGCCTAGGAAGAAGCCCAAACATCATGTAAGTGGTAACTTCAAATCATCTCTATTTGTGACTGTAGAGGAATTGTGTGATCGAAGCCTGAACAGATGGTTGAGCTTGTGAAGAGCTATTTTTGCCCCAAGATGCATAGGGGCAAACAATTTACCAACCACTTCTTTAGAAGGAGCTGTTGGCAGTCAGAGATCCTCATCCCCAGCTGGGTGAGTCAACCTTTTTTCCTGTGTATGGCTATTGGTATTCTCAGCTGTACTTTGACTGGTATTGCAAAAAAACTGTCAGAAGTACTTTTGCTGCTTCATATGACAGACAGTGACACAACCAGAAACAAAGAATTCTCTGGTGACTTCTTCATTCTACATAAGTTTTTTTTTTTTGCACTGTGCTCTCTATGTAGTTCTGTACATTTCTTATTAGTATTTTTAGAACCTTAATGTAAATATAGTGGCTACTGTATTTGTATTTGTGGTATGATAACCAATTGGTGTAGAAGTATTTCTAGGACAGATGTGTGCAATTTCGTGTCCTTAAGAAGAGTAGCTAACTTCCTTTCATATTTGATGATTAAAACTTGTTCCAGTAAGCCATCTTAGAGATGAGTAATCAAACGTCTGTAGAGAAGAAGCAGCTCCTCTTGCGGTCCAGATTTGTGTACCTAATTGGGAACCAAGTGTTCTTCCCAATGTTTTATTTTCTCCAGATTATTGAACTTCAGACTTATTTCTGAACTGTTTGAATATTTCTAAGTTTTCAGTAATGTGCGTGGTGCTGAGGTACCCAGTTAAGGCATGTGTTACAACATTCACCTTGACATCTTGATTATGTCTTTTAAGGAAAATTATTCTGTTGTGGTTCACTATAGACTTTGTAATGCGAATAATAATGAAAGTTCAAGCCTGTAATAACAATATATGCCAATGTGGAAAAGTAGTGGCACTGAAATGATTTCTATAGCTATTCCTCAGTCCTCTAAGCAAAGAATAATATTAAACATTTCTAACATAATGTGTATTCTCTCCTAGTAGAACAAGCAAGTTAGATTAAGAAAATTAGAGGGAAAACCCATTTTCTTCTACCATTTTCTCCAAAAGCGATCCTTTAGGAAAAGTCCAAGTAGTGGTTTACTCATACAAAGAAAGCCTTGAACAATATTAACATGAGAAATGCTTGAGCACCTTTGGGAAGCTGGGTGTCAGCTCAGGGCATTTCATAATCAGTAGCAGCCATAGTAATATTAAGAATACAGAATATCCTGCCTATTTGACCCACTTACTGTCTCTAAAATCCAGTTTGCTTAAATCAATAACAGATACTCCATATAAATAAATGAGAAATAAAATGTGCTTGTATATAAGCTGCGAAGATTAATCACTGTGAATTTGGCTTTTGATGTTGACCACATTAGGAACTAAAATGTTACTACTCACAACAAATTATACAACGAGATGTTATGAGCCACTTAAAAATGCAGAAATTACCCACCACTGCTTAGAGATAGTTGTAGGAAGAGAACATGCTTATAAATTCATTTGGCGAGAGGGGGAAAAATCCTTGGTATCTCAGATATATTTATCACATGAATAAGAGGTTAAAGGCTTAAGTAACAACGTTTGTTATACCTTTCGAGTTTTCCCTCTCTTGACAATGAATAATGATAATGTTCCAATCAAGCGAGCAAAAAAAGTTAATTCACATGGCATATTTTACTTTCTTTAACATTAGTGTGATTCAAATAATGAAACGATAATTCTCAAGATATGTGATTAATGATTATCCAACACAGAATGATAAGACAGGAGAAAGGAAAACTAATGTGTTATACCCACAGACATGCCAACCCTGAGCAAAAGTCAATAATGGAGGCAATAACAGAGACCATAACTCTTGAGGTTCTAATTGATGAGCTATTGAAGGAACTGCTCAGGCATAACTCTAAGGAGGTTGAATCAGAACTTTGAAAATGATAAGATGTGGGGAACAAGATTATTGTTTTACCTGGCAAAGTGGTAATATAAGAAATGGCAGAGGGGGATCATGATATAGTTTTCTTTCTCAACAGATGAAAGTTCATGTTGCATTTGTATGTATTTTAGTCAGTAAGTACTTTTAATTGAAGCTTAATTTTGGTGGTAAATGGGCTTTTCCAAACAATTCATGAATTGACCTTTGCAGAAAGTGACAATCAATCCAAATATCCCTATATCTTTAAAATTGTTAGTTAGGAATAAAAATTACCGAAGATAATTTTTAGATAATCTTTATAGCTGTGTTTTCTTTTTGGAAGAAATGTTATCCTGGTTCTGTTTATGATTAATTTTTGTCTTCTGCATTTTTTTTTTTTTTTATTTGGGGATGAGTAAGTCGATTACTACTCTGATTCTTTACATGCTTTTGTCTTTCTAATAAAGTCATTAGAAGCGTATAATTGGTACTCATTATCACGTACTATAACTTTCTCTCCTAAATATATCAAGAACACTGTTATACAGAGAGATCAAGACAGACTTGATCAATGGGCCTAGGAAACCTCATGAATGTCAACAAGTCCAAGTATAAGGTCTTGCACCTAGATTGCAATTATCAACATGAGCTGAGGGATCCAAGGCTTGAGCACAGCCCTGCTGGAAAAGGACTTGGGGGTGCTGGTGAATGACAACTCGACATGAAAGAGCAATGTGCTCTCACAGCCCAGAAAATCAAACATGCTGGCCATGCTTCTTTTGACTCAGCTCAGGAAGGCAAGGGAGGTGACTCTGTGCCTCTACTCTGGTAAGGCCTCATCTGATGTACTGTGTCCAGATGTGGAGTTCTCAGTAGAGACATGGACCTGTTGGAGTGCATTCAGAGAAGCGCCACAAAAATGGTGCAAGGGATGAAACATCTCTCCTATGAGGACAGGCTGTGAGAGCTGGGGCTGTTCAGCTTGGAGAAGAGAAAGCTCTGGGGAGACCTGATTACCAACCTTTCAGTATCTAAAAGGGGGTCTGTAAGAAGGAAAAAACCAGATTCTTTACAGAGTCCATGGTGATACGGGAAATGATTTCAAACTCAAAGAGGGGAGATTTAGATTGGATGTAAGGAAGAAGTTTTTTACAATAATGTTTGTGAGGTACTGGAACGGGTTGCTTAGATAGGTGGTGGATGCTCTGCTCCTGAAGACATCCAGGGTCAGACTGGACCAGGCTCTGATCAACATGATCTAGATGTAGGTCCCTGTTCATTGCAGAGATGGCCTTTATTGGTCCCTTCCAACTAAAACAATTATATGGTTCTATGGTCTGTTCACTGAAGAAGTTTGACAGTAAATTCATACAATTTTGGTATTATATCCTTCTCCCCCCTCCCCCCATGTCAATAGGCAAGTTACTCTATGGAGTACTCTTCACCTGCATTTTGAACTTGTAGTAGCAGAGTAATCACCATACAGAAGTGTATGTGTCAGTGTGCATCAGTAGCAGAATTTTGCACAGCAGTCCTCTGTAAATATCTGTTGTGACAGTCTCTACCATAAAATCATTGTTACAGTGTAATATGTTAGGCTCACCTTCAAACTTCTACTGCTGGAAAAACAATAAACAATTCATAAATGAAAAGCTTATTCTCATGGGGGAAATGTTATCTTGAGTCTGGGAATTATTGTAGAAGTGTTACTGTTTTGTTGTTTTTTACTTTGTTTTACCTATCATGTATCTCTATATACTTGCACAGCTATTTCCTACATATCCAGAGCTGACAGTGAAATAAAGGTGCTTTTTTCTTGTTTTAGATGTAGGCATGTGATTTGTTAATGGCAATTATAATCTAGTTTCCACTGGCTCTGAAATCTGACCAAACTTGTATCTTTGTTAAATTTCTAGGACTGTGATTGGATAGGGAATCCCTGTGGCCCTGAAGATGAAAAAGAAATTATTATTTTTGGCTGTGATTGGAAGCATAAAAAATTGCCTTTTGATTGATAATCAAAAGGGTAAGAAATTATTTTATTTGGTAGCTTCTGTTATTACCATGTGTACTGGATGGATGAAGACTTTTTTTAAAATCTGAGTATCAGGTATTATTAAGCACACCTGCAAGGGAAGGAAAAGAGTGTGTAAATTGATAAACTCAACATAGCATAAAGGCAAATAGTGAATCATTTCTTTCAGTATGTCACAAGACATAATATTGACTGGAAGTAGTGGAGAAATTTACTGGTGACTTTCTTGAGGAACCAAGTTATATAGGATGAAGTGATATGAAGATCTACATTGGTTTTTTTTTTTTTTTTTTTTTTTTAAAAAAAAGACTGTTAACTTATCACATTTTAAAGTACATTTACCCCACAGTTTTTTTCAGTGAAGATTGTTAACTAGAAGTGTTGATTTTAAATGTATTTAGAAATGGGATACAAACTAATGCTTGCAGTGTGGCAATGAGATGAGTATAAGGTAGTTTTATTTGAGTACCTGGTATTGAATCTAGAAGGTAGTTCTTGTAGAAAGGGTTTATCACTGAAGATGTCATGGTAACCTATAGCTCTTCGGGGAGAGGAGGGGCAGAGCTGAATTCTGCTCTCTGTGACAGTGACAGGGCCTGAGGGAACAGCATAGAGCTGTGTCAGGGGAAGGGCAGCTGGGGATTAGGGAAAGGGTCTGCACCAGAGAATGGTGGGTATCAAGCGGTCTGCCCAGGGCAGTGGTTGTGGCACTAAGCAGTTGGAGTTCAAGGATTGTTTGGACAATGCTCCCAGACATAGAGTTTGGATTTGGGGTTGTTCTGCATGGAGCCAGGAGCTGTGCTTGATCCTTGTGGTCCCTTCTAACTCTGTATATACTATGATTCTATGCTTGCTAATAGATGACAAAATAGATGATGTGTCAGTATATGATAGCTAAGCACCAAACATTGAGTTTGGTCGGCAGAAGTGCAGTATCACCATGAAGATTGTACTGTATAGCAACATGCAGCTGTACCCTGTAACAAACTTGCACACATCTTGGCACTCTGATTCCTGGAGGAGATTGTTAAGTAGGAGAAAATTAATATAAATAAATCAAGTATTACTGAGTTATGAAAAAGGAAACCTGAGAACTTGTGTTTTTTTTTTTTTTTTTAAGTCATTGTTAGCTTGGTTCAAGGGCAACAAAAGATCCTATAGGAACAGGTCCAACTAAGGACCACAGCTAAGCCAAAGGAAATAAGCATATGTGAGATGTGGCCTCTTCACAAGAGCAAGTATGAGTCAATTCTTACTGCAAAGCTATCTGGCCTGCTATTATGGCTCTGTGCCTGAGTATTATTCACTACTTAGATGTATTTTAACTTGGACAAAGTGATTTGGTAAGATAGCTATTCATATTCTGAAGTGTCAGTCCAGCTGGGAATACAGATATAGCAAACTTTATGTCTACATCTACTTTCTCTCTTCAGTTTTGCAAGTGATATAAAATTGTGACATATAGTTGATATATGATATGATTATGCTGCCATTCAGAGGAACTTTGATGGGCTGAAAAGATGGACAAAAAAGGAATCTCATGTTCAGCAAATGGAAATGAAAAGTCCTGCACAAATAATCCTGTGTCCCAGCAGAGGCAGAAAGCCAGCTGGTTAGAATCCAGCTCTGCAGAAAGACCCAGAGATGCTGACAGACATCAAGTTGAACATGAGCCAGCAATGTGACCTTGCAGCAAAGGCCAAGAGCATCCTGAACCGCATTATGAAGAGTTATGCCAGCAAGATGAGAAAAATAATCTTTCAGCTCTGTGCCACTCTGTTGGACACAAACCCAGAGTGTTGTTTCCATTTCTGGGCTTTCTAGTGTATGAAAGATATGGATAAGTGGGAACAAAATCAGCAAAAGGCCGTGAAGACAAGGAACTGGAGAAATTTTCCTATGTGGAAAGATGGAGCTGGATTTGTTTAGCCTGGAGAAGTCTCATGGGTTACCTCATCAGGGTGTACAAATAACCTATGGGATGGAATAAATTAAATGGGCTTGAACTCTTCTCAGTGGCACTCAGGAAACAGAAGACAGGCAATAGTCACAAATTGAAATACAAAAGAAAAAGTAAGGAAACACTTCTCCATCCTTGGAGATCTTCAAAACCCTATTAGGCAGCCTCAAATTTCTGTGATGTTGTTATGTGTACTAAATTTTGTAAGTATCAGATGCAAGCTCTTTGTCTCATTTGATCTTAGTTGTTTTTAACTTGAAATGTCTAAGGGCTTACTATGGACGACAGCCCTAAAGGCCACGTCATGTATGGATGCCATATGCTGCTTTTCTCTCTAGTCTTTAAAGTTCTATGAATTGAGATGACAAATTATAACATGAAAACTTAACTAGAGTGGGTAGGAAATCTGCTGTGTTACTCTGGTTAGTAAAATAGCATGTTATTTTATCTGCCAATGCTATGTTAAGGATTGAAGGATATAATTTCTTTCTGATTTTTTGTTTCCATGTTTATGTTGCTTAAATGAGCGTTGTTCACAAAGGGTCTGTGAAAGTAATGAATTTCAGTTGCTGGGTGCTTCAAACATAATAATGAAGATATAAATATACCTGGTGTAAAAATATTCTAGAGTCAATTGTCTAAAAAACAAGCATGTACTGCCTTCATCATCTGTTCAAAACAATAACTTCCAGCAATCTTGAATCATCAAAAATAACCTATGGGCATTTGGATGGGATGGGCTTTATCTTAATTGGTTATAAATACAGAGCTTATGCTGCTTAAGACAGCCCTTTCCAGCCACTTTTTTTGTGTGTGAGGGGGGGTGGGGTGGGGTGGGGCTGGGTGGGGATGGCTCAGTGAGGAGGAACTGAAGCAGTATTGAATTTGTGGAACAAAATGATACAGCTAAAACATCCTGGCGCAGGATAATCTGCTGATTCCAAAGGCTTCCTGTAGTACTGCTCCTTATATGGAGTCATGGGACTGCCTTGTTTACAGGAGGGCACCTGAGGATTTCTGAAGATATGGGATTGGCTTTCAGCTAGTCTAGCTGTTTCCTTTAGGGGTGAAGACTGGTGAAAGGCACAGACTAGACTTTTTGTTTTATTTTGTTCCATTTCAAGTCAGTTACAATAATAAGTAATTGCTTTGCATTATTTATGGTAAAACATTAGTTCTTCAGGCTTCTTCAGATTGACATAATTTGAAGGAATAAAATAGCAGTTAATTTTCCAGCAACCTTTTCTTAATTCCTATCTCTTCCTCTTGCATCACACTTACTTTAAAATAAGAATGGGATATATCTGAATTTGAGAGCACTGGATAACATTTGTTCTAGTAAAGATTTTCCAGGCTACAATGTGGATCCATTCTGCTAGTAGCCTTTGAAAATGCATCTTTGTATATGATACGGGCTAATAACTGCAGTTTGCCCTACTTTTCTTCTGTCTGAAGCCTGCTTGATCACACATGTTCTGGACAGCTGTTTAAACACAGCAGGTCTTGACCAAATCAGCCTTATGATTGTGAAGCATCAGTAGGAGATCAGTCAGGCTAGTTAATGCATTTTCTTTTGCTACTTGTCACTTTCTGAACACAGCTTTTCTTGGTTGTTTGCTTTTCCTCCTTCTAAACACTTGCAGAAAACTCAAGGTTTTTGGTACCCTAGCTTTGAAAACTCTTTAAGTAAAAGTGTTTGTACAGCATGCATTGCAAAATAGAGTGCAATTAAAAGAAAATAATGTTATGGAAGAGTGTCATTAAAACTGAAGTGCATGTTATTCTTATGGTGCTTGTGATGACCTTCATTCCAGCCTCAAAGAGGTCGTAATAGTAGCATTTGAAACTTTACTCTTTCCTTTGGAGATGCAAAGACAACCGCTGGTAGCTAACAAAATACAGATTTTTTCCATCTAAATAGAGTTTTTCACAGTCTTCACATTTTCTGATTATTGAAATTCTTCTAAAATTAGTTTAAATGTATTATTTCAACCCATGCAATTGGCTTGTTTGGAAAAGAATATATTTGAAGAACTTTGATTTCTGATTTAAAAAAAAAAAAAAGTGGGTTTTTTTTCGTAGGGGAAAAAAATATTGTATTACTTCCCTTAAAGAAAAATGCATAGCATTTTTTGAAGAATATGCTTTTCTACAAGTCATGGGAAGCAATATGTATTTTGACTTGTGGTATTTTGATTACATTGTGAATGCACAATAAAGCCTCTTTTTTTTTTTTTTTTTTTTTTTTTTTTTTTTTTTTTGCTTTACAGTTCAAATTTAGCTAGACCTTTAGTTTTGACCATGCAGAAGTAATGGCTATTATAGTGCTTTGAGTAGAACCTGAGTGAAGAGCCCAGCAGTAAAACAAGTGTGACAAACAGACAAAGCAATAAGATAATTGCCAAAATGAGTGCATTTCTATTGGTAGCAGGTACATTGGACCAGAAGATGAGCCCAAGTACTGGCATGTTGCTGTTGGTCAGTCTCTGATGCTGCTTTGGCCTTGACCAAATAAACACTATTTGAGATGGTCCCTAGGTATGACTAGGCAGATACGTTGGCCTAGAGAGTACTCCCAAGAGTTTGTCTGGATGTAATGATCCAGTTTTAGAAAGTGCTGTGAGGCATGCCACATTAGATAGCCTCAGGATCTTACCTAGCCCACTTATTTAATCACGCAGGGCATAGGCACTGCATAATCAATGTATACACTTTTATAAACTCAGGCTGAGTCCTCTTCTGGTCCATATACGTGAGGAGTAACTAAAGAAGCAGGATAGTGGGACTTGAGGTAAGAATACTGGCTGAATTCAAATTTTGAGATGTTTATTTCTAGACTTAGGAATTAGCTTCAAATACTTTCTCAATGCTTTTATCTGCAGAGGTGAATAGTGTGTATGATTAAAATATAAAAAAGCTCAGAAAACTAACGCAACAGCTTCTATTAAATGTTTTACGTTATTTGTAGCTTCTCCATTTTTATATTCAAATTCCCATTTTGAAATGTTTTTCCAAAGGCAAATTGTGTGGCTTGTTTTATATACATGTATGCAGCACTTACGCAGCACTTACGCAGCACTTACGCAGCACTTACGCAGCACTTACGCAGCACTTACGCAGCACTTACGCAGCACTTACGCAGCACTTACGCAGCACTTACGCAGCACTTACGCAGCACTTACGCAGCACTTACGCAGCACTTACGCAGCACTTACGCAGCACTTACGCAGCACTTACGCAGCACTTACGCAGCACTTACGCAGCACTTACGCAGCACTTACGCAGCACTTACGCAGCACTTACGCAGCACTTACGCAGCACTTACGCAGCACTTACGCAGCACTTACGCAGCACTTACGCAGCACTTACGCAGCACTTACGCAGCACTTACGCAGCACTTACGCAGCACTTACGCATATACACACACACTTTTTTTACATTGGCACTCTTATCAAAGTAACACGTAAAGTTCATAGATATCTTGAATGTGTATTAAGTTTCAGTTCAGTTTGTTAATTAGCCACTCTTCCAACATTTTTTTATGGATGGGGATATACCATGAAGTATTTTCATCTGTATTAATGGAATCAAATTCAGACTTTTACATGACATGAACCGTTTCTGAGCAATTTTTAGTATATTATTTATCTTCTTCTTACCTAACGCTTCCCTTTGTAATTTCATTGCATTTCTACCAGTTTGAGTGCATATGTTCTTTAAGGAAAATGATTAGCATTAGCATTAATATCCAATGAGTCTCAAAATCTTAAATGATAAGGTTGCAAAATGTTTTTTTTTTTTTTTTTTTTTTTTTTTTTTTTTTTTTTTTTTTAAATTGAAACCATAGAGTTCTCTTTGGAAAAAGCAGGTATTTTTTTCCAGTGTTTTCTCATTTTCCAACTTCTCAAGTTAATGGTGTACAAAATAAAATTTCCTCCCTATTTCTAACAGCTTTATAATTATCTAGATAGGCAATCTTTGTCCCAATGACTATTTTTTATATTTTGTACATATAGGTTTCTATGAGTTTATTTGTGTCACTAGGCACTCACTGAAGTGTGTGTAAATTGTACAAATGGAGTATAGAGCCCCTGATTCCAGCTTAATGGATAAAGTGCTGGTTCTCTGTCTGATGAGAGGAAATAAAAAAAAAAATCCCTTTGAATAGTTGACTTCTAATGGTGTCTCTTAAATTTTCTGTTGTCTGTTTGTTTCTTTGTTTAAACCTGTTATTACTGAGCATCAGGAATGTCTTAAAAGAAACAGCTGAGGGGAAAAAAAAAAGGCAATCACTCAAACTAAGAACTGAAAATCAGGGCTGAAAATAACTTCTCTCCTATGGGACTCTGAGATGGAAAGTAAAGCATGGTACTTCTGGGTCTGAAAATGCTATGTGGTCCTGATTTTGTCCTTATTTTGGTCAATTATAAGGTTTTTCATACATGAATATGAAAGGATAAACCTAGGTTTATTTTACCTGGAAACTGTAGAACTGAGAGCCTATAATGTGTTTGAAAAACCTTATTTGTTAAACAAAGATGAACAGAAAGTATGAGTATTTAGCAGCAAGTTACAGAATGTATGGGTTTTTTTTGAGATGCTGAAGTAACTTCTCTGAAAAGCTTTTTTTTTTTTTTTCTTTTTCTGAGGGCAAAGGGAAATGGCTTTAAACTAAAAGGAGAGATTTATATTAGGTGTATCTGGGTCCCACTGAGTGAAGGGGAGTTGTCTTGGGCTGCATATATGTAGGTTGCACTGAAAGTAATGCCTCCTATTTATTTCCATGTAATCTACAAAGAGCACAATAACATTGTTTGATGGAGAAAATTTTCAGCTACAAAACACTTTTTTTGGTTTTTTTTTTTTTTTTTTTTTTCAACTGCCATCACCATTAGATATGCATTTTCACCAGCCATGAACAGGACATGCTGTGCTCATAGGAAAAAAGTCTGCACCAGCAAAAGTGACCCACTGTTGCTGTTACCACTAATGAAATGCACCACCTACCACCTCGCAGTGCTCACATTCACTGTTTGGTCTCCATAAATGTTCAGTGAATGTCAATAGGCACAATTTTTGCAAATGGAGAAATTCAGTGACGTATCCTTGCTTCCATGTCAGATGCTGTTTTGTAAGACTGCTCCGCTGCTGCTATCTGTTGTCTGGCAATAAAATGTAACAGAATGTTGGTGAGAATACTGCCATACCACCAACATGCGCCTCTGAAATTGTGGGGCAACATAATAAACTAGGAGGCATTACTTTCAGAGTAGCTCTCATTAAGTATATAAGTAATATGCATAAGTATCAAAACTTATTTTAATCTTTAATATTTTTTGTTCAAGCAACAAGGAACAAGAGGGCTCTGAAACCGTAAAACTAGTGGGATATATGAACCCTTTTTTGTGAAACTAATGCATCAATGTCTGGTTCAATGTCAGTGGGTGCAGCTCTTAATGAGTTCTTAAGATGTTCGTTGGAAGTGAGCAGCTGGAATCTAGAGTACAGGTAGTGGCTAGCTGGGGAGCTGAGACCTACATACACAGCACTTGTAATATTACTGTTAATGATTCAGAGAGGTGATAGGTATGCAGTACAGGTATGTTAATGCATTTCCTGATTTTTGTATAGAGGAGGGTAGATGACTGTATCTGTTGAGCAGTCTCCATTACTGGTCACTATGCACTGACTTATTATGTCAAGCTGGAATAGAGTTCAGTTTTTTGCCACATCTGAGGCTTGGCAGATCGCAACTTCCATTTCATAAATGGGGAAGATTTTGAGGGAAACCACATACACCTACTTTTGCAGCAACCCTCATCATGAATAATGACTAATGACTTCTTTCAAGAATAAAGTGATTTTACAAGAGTTGAAGACTTTTTTTGTATTTTATGCTGAGAAAATGGTGTGTAGTGCCATCTGTCAGTTATGCAGGAGTACAGTCAGTCATTTTTTTGCCAAAATAAAGAAAAATAGGTTGAGCACTGCCATTTATTTCTTGGACAGTTTCACCACTAGTAAAATTAATCTGGAGAATGATCCTCCCCATTTTTGTAGCAGGTTGAAGTCAACCATGAAAAAGGATCAGAAAAATTCAAAATTGCTTGTAAGCACATTTCTTTTTCCAAGGCAAGAGGTTGTCTGGTGACTTTTTAAAGAGCTGACCTCTACTCAATACAGTTATATGTTTTTGTTTTAAAGTGTTTTTAGAGAATGAATGTTGTTTATGTTTACTTCAAGTACGATGGAATACCTCTGTGCAGACAATTGAACAAATTATCTTTGCACAAATTGTCTAAACATCAGGAACTTTAGAAGAAGACTGACAATTTCACAGAGGCATAGATTGTGTTGTGAGGAGGTGGAGGAAGAGCTGAAAAGCAGAATAATGCCTTGGACAAAATACATTGTACGGGTCTCTCTTTTGCTACCCTTAATTGTAAGAGCCTTAAGAATAAAGTACTGATGATCAGAAGGTGGTTTTGTGTATCATATTGTGTAAACCATATGCTAAAGTTTCTAGATGGAGAGTAAAGTTGTCTTCAAAAAAAAAAAAAAAAAAAAAAAAAGAAAGGAGCATTGGCATAATATTGCCTTTGTAGGATAAAAGGAAGAGTTAGATGCTGTTGGTCATTGGCCGCTCTGGAAAGAATAGCTGCTATGTGATCTTCAGTATTCTGAAGCCTCAAAATCACCCTCTGGTTTTCTTCATGATCTCTCCACACAGCAAACAGTGGAAAATATAGAGGAAAATCGTAGTGTCCAATATTTCTGTAAAGCAATCCCTTTTTTACGGGAGGTCAGTGAGAGGCAGGATCATTGCTTAGGAGTCTGACAATCTGCTGAGATCTCTTCCAGAACTATTTTGTATTTTTCTATATTTCTCTAACTAGTAAATTGCAGTATGAGAGCTATACTGAAGTTGTTCTGCTGTAAAGTCTTATATCTGATACATAGTTCTTATTTTAGGTAGAATAAAGAAATACCGTGGCAGATTATGCATTTGGTATCAGGACTGAATAATATCTGAATAATAAAAGATTTATCTTCATTGCAGGAGAATTTAGAAGGCTGAGCTTGATACTTAAAATTTATTTATTTAACCAGTAGTAATTGCTCATTTTCTCAGTTCCTATTAAGGCTTTCTTTTCATTTTTGGGTACCTAGACTCTCCAGAAGAATGTAGTTCAAATGAATCAAGATGCAGTCAAAACGGCTGAAAACCCAGACAGTTGAAGTCAGTACTGCTTTTAAGGTGTCTTTCTAAAACTCAGATGTTTTTAGTATCAATTTCTTTCTATACTGTGTTTTCAAAGATCAGTAGAAATGTAATCCCTCTTAAACGTTAAAATTGGCTCATAGAAAAATAATTTAGAAACTGAAAATGATGTCTTTCAGTACTCAATTTGTCACTGAATTGAATTAATTACTGTAATTTTTACACTCCATTTTTACATCAGTGCAAGTCCACTGAGATTTCCATTCCAAAATTGGAGCAGTAAGTCAGAAGAGTAAGTCAGACTTCTTGTAGGAATATAATAAATGTCCAGTCAGAAATCTCTGGAGAGTGCACAATGAGCAATCTTTAAATAAGTCTTCCACAATACATTATGTGGAACACATTTATAGCCCAAGACCTTAGGGGTTTCCTTTCTCCTTACTTGGCCTCATTTTTTTCAGATAAAATGTGGTATTGTAATCAGTTCATTGAGCGACCAAATGCTAGGGTGAAATTTATGAGCTTTTTGATAGAATCCACATATTTTATTCACCAGAGTTGAATTTTTCTGCCTATTTCAGTGTGGCAGCTTTCCTTCTAATCCTTCCAGGCTAAAATTCATGTCTGAAGTTTAGCTGTTTTCCACTTGCTCACCAGTCATTTTGTTTTCCTTTCTTCGAAAATTTCTTCCTGGTGTAACCTGTTTTTTGTTTTTCTTCCTCCAAAAAACTCCTTTGTCAGTATATGTGTGTTGTTGTTCGTGATGAATTTTCTCTTTTCTTTGTATTTTTTTTCTTTGTTCTAAAAGCCTATAGTTCCTCTAAATGACTGTAATTCATGCCAGATACACTAATAATATAAGACTGGGAAAAACACACATGAAAAATCAAAGGTATGACAAAAACTGTCCTCCAAGACAGTTTTTGGTCTTCTTAAAGTGTTTTTTTTACTGTTAGGCAAGCTAGAAGTTGGATGTGGACAACAATCTTCCAAACAGCTTGTAGCATGGAAGGAAAATCCTAGCCTTTGTTTGTTTGTTTGTTTTGTGGAAGAGAAAGAGCGGAAAATATAAGGATTTACTCTCAGGCATATACCTCCTTTGCTTTGCTTCTGACCACAAGTTCTGCTTTCTTTCTTTAAAAGCAACAGGGAAAAAAATATATTTGCAGCACTGCTCTGAGACTGAAAAGCAGCAACACCAGGGAGTGAGAGAGAAGCATAACTAGGATGTCAAAGACCTTCTACATGGCTGTTGTTCGCCAGGGCAGACCTATCAACATTTTACTACTCTGCCTAGGATAATAGCAACCTGACCTGTTTCTGCTATCTTGACACAACCTAGTCCTCCCTCTTATCATCTCTTAATTCACTTGGGAAGTACACCAACCCCTGACTTCCTTTTTAAGAGACTGTAGCTGAAGGTTGCTTTTCTATTGATAATTGAGTGTTTCACATTCCCAGCTATGCATGTTTCTTTTAAACATCTCTAATTAATAAATAAGAGTGAAGCATTTCAATAAGAAACCTCGGCTGTTGGAAGAATAAAATAAAAATCACATCTAGACGGTCTGTTGTGAACTAGCATCAGTAAAGTTCACTTTCTTCATTTACTCTTCCTGAAAACGTTACAGAAATAGCTGAGATATCTAGATAATACAGCATTGATAGCAATTTGGTTTCTGTAGTTAACAAAATACACAAGTTAGAGATGTAGTCAACGAAATATGTAAAGTGGGGGCTGTCAAGGTCATCAGGCGTAACCAGGCGTAATCTGTGTGGGCCCCCTTGCGTGGTTAGCGAATACGTGAAAGGGGGGCTGTAACAATCATCAGGCTCTGCGGGGGCTCCTTGACTCATGAGAAACCATGATGAGACATGGCAAGACAAGACATGCCACACGTCTATTGGGCACAGATAACCGTAGCAAGGGTGATTGGTAGCACTGTGATATAAGGGACAACTATAAGAAGAGTGTGTTGCTTGCAATAAGTGCCATTTGCCGCTCACCACATTGGTGTCATAAAAGCGTGTGATTTGGCTGGGGCTGTCTGAGCACTTCACGACGGGACATTAATCAGAGGTTGCCGAAGCAAAGGCAACAAGTGGTGACCCCGACGTGATAATGCCATGTCCCAGTCGTGAATGTGTGACAGCCGGTTGCGCGACGGACGCAGGAGCCCGCGGCGGTAAGGCGGCGGAAGAGCCGGAGGGACTGATCCCCCTGGGGCTGTGAGCGCAGCTGCGAAGTTATCCCACAGCGGTAGACTTGTGGAAGGTGGAGGGCTGATCACCCTGGACAACCATGGAATCCGTCATTAAGGTACTGCATCAAGTTTGTAAGGACTATTTCGGTGAGGATGCTCCTTCTGAGAAGGACATTGCCGCTGTACTTACTCGCCTGGAAGAGGAGTGGAATCTTCCCTCCCCTCAGGGCATCTTAGACCCCACTAGATGGGATGCATTTACATCCGCGCTTGCGCAGCGTGCGATAGAGGAGCAGAAAGTTGCGGAGCTTAAAATTTGGGGGTTGGTCCTCGGCGCTCTCCGAGCCGCGAGAGAAGAAGATAGAATTCCTGAAGCTGCGCGCGTTATGATGGGTTTGGAATTTAATAACACCGTGAGAAATGGCGCGGGAAGCGTACTTTCTTGCAGGTCCCCTGAGGAAGAGAACACCGCAAATATGCTCTCAGCTATGGCGACTAACATCTCGTCCGCACCATCGGCACCCCCTTCTGCTCCCCCCTCGGCTCCAGCTTCGCATAAACAAGTAGAAGAAGACTGCGCTGAACTGTCTGCACTTTTATCTTGCAAAACGGCTCAAGTGCAGGAATCCAAGGTCGCTGATACTCCTCAGCCGTATCCAGGACAACCGCTGTATCCTTCTCTGTGTAACCTAACACCACCTGTGGGGGCAGGGGGAATAGTGAGCTGGGATGGGACACTTGCTGTCTCCTCTCAGGAGGTGGAATGCAGTAACACCCAGGGGGGTGGGGACTGCTGGCAAGGCTCGGGTACGGATTGGTCAAAAGTTAGGGAGGTAGTAGAAGAAAAAACAGCAGAGAGAAAGGGAAGCGATGTAACTTACAGGCGCTGGGATGATAGTGTCCGGCCAGCACTGTCCACCCTGACTGCGTCTGAAGGAGTAGGTGGCGTCCGGCCGGCGCCCTCTGCTCAGGTTGCACCCGACGGAGAAAGAAATAACGATAGTCTCCGGACCCACTCTCTGCCACAGTGTTCAGACCCATTGACTCGACCCACACATCCTTCTACAAGAGTGAGTGCGCGTGCAACCAATCAGAAGCCTCTACAACAGTCAGTGCATGATCAAAGGGAGATGGGCGCAGTGGGAGCGGTGCGGAGCCCGCAGCTTCCAGCTGTGTCTGAAAAGGATAGTGAAAGGAGAGAGGTGAATCTGCATTTGGGAGTTAAGAGAGATGCACTAACAGATTGTGAGAAGTATAGATCTAGCCTGATAGAGGAAGGAAGAGTACTGGAGATCTTCCTGATAGTAGGGAATGATAACAGAGGCCCGGAAGAGGTATCCCTTGATCTGAAAGGCATCACACACCTGATAGATTGTGCAGAGAAATGGGGATTGAAATCACCCCTCACTTTAAATGCATTAGAAGTCCTGACAGCATCAGGCCTTCTCTTTCCTCATGTAACAAATCTTATGTGCATGGTGCTTAAGCCAGTGCAGTATACATTGTGGGCATTAGAATGGTTTCCCTTCGGGGACAGGTGGCCGGATTGAGGCCTGGAGAACAAGCAAGTCCATACAGCTGGTTTGTGAGAGCAATGCTCTCAAGGCCTGAGACATCTGCCTTGTTATTGAACAAATGTTTTTCATTTTTGAGGTACACTCCAACAGGTACCTGAGACAATGTTGGTATATACTGGGAAAGGTTATGTTTGTATAAGGATCTTTGTAATTTCACACTCATAGATAGTGCCACTGAAGCTATCAGCAATCACTCTAATCTCTAATCTCTCTGTCTATAACTTTACTAGTATTGTAGGATGTGGTTTTAATTATTAATTGTCGTGACATCACATCAGTTCTTGCAGGATAATTACACAGTGATTAAAGACCTATCACCTACTTCAAGTGGGATGAATCTCGCTTTGGCTTACCAAGGAAGGAACTTGGTAAGGAAGCTTTTGCAACATGATGACCTGCACCAGTTGCTGAAACATGTAAGAGATAATGGACAGAAAACCTTGATCACCGTTCACCATGACACAGAAGAGATACATCGTGTCCTAGAGAGAGTAAAGAAGGACAGAGAACACCACTGATGGCAAGTGCTCATGGGATGGTCCACCAAAGCGACGGGAATGTTTAACTCTGTTTAACTCTATTCTGTATTCAGTTATAGTTGTATTAGGTCTAATATTAATATGCTTTACGCTTATAGTCATATTATATATAGGCATATAGGTATATTACATTTATAAGTATGGTTTAAGACATTAGGGTAGGATTATTTGGCAAATCGCGATGTGACGGGGCAAAAGGCTTAACCGAGAGGACAATGGCATGTATAGGCGCAATGCGGGGATTTCGGGGTGTACGCGGTTAGGGTCCTCTCGAGTTGTAGTAGATTTGCTTGAGCTTAGGGAGGGGGAGATGTAGTTAACAAAATACACAAGTTAGAGATGTAGTCAACGAAATACGTAAAGTGGGGGCTGTCAAGGTCATCAGGCGTAACCAGGCGTAATCTGTGTGGGCCCCCTTGCGTGGTTAGCGAATACGTGAAAGGGGGGCTGTAACAATCATCAGGCTCTGCAGGGGCTCCTTGACTCATGAGAAACCATGATGAGACATGGCAAGACAAGACATGCCACACGTCTATTGGGCACAGATAACCGTAGCAAGGGTGATTGGTAGCACTGTGATATAAGGGACAACTATAAGAAGAGTGTGTTGCTTGCAATAAGTGCCATTTGCCGCTCACCACATTGGTGTCATAAAAGCGTGTGATTTGGCCGGGGCTGTCTGAGCACTTCACGACGGGACATTAATCAGAGGTTGCCGAAGCAAAGGCAACAGGTTTCCTTTCAAAAATTCATTTATCCTGATGGATTATTAAACTCTTTAGGGAAAAGATTTTGTTAGTTCTTTAGTATATGTTTACTTATTGAATGCTCTGTTGCTGACCAAATATAAATAACACTAAAATTCAGAGTTCTAAGATGATTATTTAAATGCTTCAGGGTGCTTACATTTTTTTGGTTCTGGCATCTAGTAAAATAAATAACGTAATCTACCACCTTACAGAACTAAATAAAGGGTCTTCATTGCTTTAATCTGTAGGTTTTGTGTGTACAAAGCTATGGACCAGCAGCCATGGAAACTGAAATCCTTTGAATATAAAATTACGTGGCTATTGTCTACACAAACTTCAGTGCAAATACGTTGTTAACGTGCTTACTTATTCCTTGGCCTCTAGGTTGCAATCAGTAATTTAGATTTCCAACAGTGTAATCAAAGTTCATTGTGTTATACCCCTCTGCTATCCCATTTCATTCACAGAGTATGCCTATGTCCTAAAGCTTTTGATTTGGCAAATTGGAAATGTACTTTTCTCATAGAAAAACATTTTCATCTGAGTTCATAATGTAAGATATAACACCACTTTCTTGGGGATTCCTAAATTCAGTCCTCAGAAACAGACAAGGTGGGGGGAGTTGTCCTTTTGCCAAGAGTGACAGATTTTACTTTGTTTTCTTAGGAGAATATAAATACTGCACTGCCATTACAATATGCAATAGTAATCGTTGATACATAGAACTCTAAAATATTTTGTTTTAAGGGAAGATTTCTGGTGTCTGACATTTTTTTGTTATTGTGTTTGAATTGATACTCTTCTTTTTGACATATTTAGAAGGATTTGGAAGGATGTAAAAATCTTTACCTTTATTGATCCTCTTTTGCTCTAAATTACATGAGTACACATTTGGGTTGTTTGTGCATTTGTGTCAGTGAAAAACAACAGAAGGGTAGAATAAAACTGGCAGAACCTGAAACAAGAGTATCCTTTCACTAACACCTGGAAGACTCAACTCTAACCCTCTTTCTGTTTCCCAGCCTCTGATTGCAAGATATTTTAGAGGAAGTACTGTTGAGCTCTTCTCTGAGAATGTTATGCTTCATGTGAGAAAAACATCAATGGAGAAATGACCAGCAGTGGAGTTTTGTCCAGATAAAGACAGCTGCACCTACAAGAATAGCAAACATCTCTCTCACAGGATGTCCTTAACAGGTCTCATGTTAGGATGCTCACCTAAAAATAAAATCTCAAACCTCAAATTCAGAATTACTCTGATTAGGTGGGTGACATTCAGAAATCAGCTAGATTCCTCTTTGTGTTCATTATTTGTATTGCAAGTGATATTTCTGCAGCCTAAGTACATGAGCAGCGTGTCGGCCACAAATACTCTTATTGATGACAGCATCCACAGGAATTTAAAAAGAATGAGAAAGGTATTTCCAACATTAGCTTACCTGTTTGACATTCTTCCTCTCAGACTGGATAAAGTTGGGGATGTATCTAAAGTAAGCTCAATAAGTAAAAAGAGAGTCTGGGAGAGATCTATTCTCAGAATACTATTTCCCTGGGTTTTACAGGCATCCAGCTGACAGGTGGAACCTTGTATTCGCATCAACAGAACTGTTATCACTGGACATGGATGGCTCTCACATAAGGACGTGGGAAAGAAAAAAATCTTTCTTCCTCTGGGCTTCTATCTACCTAATATACTTCTATATACTTTTATCTATCTAATATACTGGTGTTTTTTGTTTGTTTGTTTTCTGAAACTGCTTTAGATCATCCCAGATTACGTCATTTGTAGATTAATTATTTAAAACGTTGTCCATCCTTAACTGCTACTACCCTATCTTTCTAGATGTGTACATGATCTCAATTTTCTTACTATACCTATAATACTAGAAAAATATCCTAACATTCACTTTCCCGAAGTGCCTGTTTATATACTCATAGTTGGCTGCCCGAATTAGCAAGCTACAGTGCATGAACTGAGTTATTTTAACTTAAGTATGTAGTTGCAGGAAAATGGCAATTCAGTTAATATTGCAGAGAAAGAACATTCATACAGGTCATTATGACACTGAACAATCCATTACAATCTGTTAATGAGGCCTTTTTGTGTTTGTATGTATGAAAAAATGAATATACCTGCTTAAAGATGGGTATAATGAGAAAGCTAAATACTAGACATGACTCTGAATTTGCTGGTAAATTGATGTCTGGAAGTCAGACTGGCTGGTTGCGTTACCTCTGCAGGAATCTAATAGGATACAGTACTCTAAAGGAGCTGGAAAATACCACTTTAGACAGTTCCTCTTGGATTGTGTCTGATTTAGTTTCTGGTGCTTTCTTTGTTGTTGTTATTACTGAAATGCACCAGAACATCAGGATGCTAGAGCAAGCTGTTTAAAACCTGTCTAGAGAGACAAAGCAACTAAAACTTTCTTTGGAACAGGAAACAGAGGAAATCTCTATTAGTAGAAACAGTATAGACTAATGAATGTAACTTTAGTAAACAGTTACTGCATTAAATAGATTAACAAATAAATTATTTTAATAGGACGTTGTTCTTCATGACAATGTGCTTATATGTTTTTCTAAGAATGTTCTGGTGGTTGGTAGGACAAGAAGTAACGTCCTCAAGTTGCACCAGGGGAAGTTCAGGTTGTTAGGATGTTAGGAACAATTTATTCTCCAAAAGAGCTGTGAGGCAGTGGCACAGGCTGCCCAAGGAGGTGGTAGAGTCACTGTTCCTGACTATGTTCAAGAAACGTGGAGATGTGGCACTGAGTGACAGGGGCAAGATAGGGATGGGTTGGTGATTGTACTAGTTGGTCTTAGAGTTCTTTTCCAACCTAAAACATTTTATGATTCTATGGTGTGGTGAAAGTGAATAGGCTGTGAAACTTAAGTGAAATCCTTGTTTTGCCACGTATATCCTAAGTACATCTGGTACCTATCAACCTCTGATGCTTGGAGATGAAGGAGGTAGAAGAGAGAGAAATGGAGGAGTGAAGTCATGCTTCTTTTAAAGTATCTATGTTTGATTCTGATTACCCAAATCTATTTTAATTAGAAGTAAATCATTTTATTATTATTGTTATTATTGCTTTGCCTGTCACAGTAATTGGTAAGTAATCTCCTTGTATTCATCTCAACCTGTGTGTGTTTTTTTATCCTGTTACATACTTGTACATACTTGAGGAGGGGGAGTGAGAATACAACTGGATGGATGGATGACCAAGGCGAACTCACCACATCTCTACTAATTGTAAATCCCCATTGGTTTACAATTCTCATTGTCTGAATCAAAACTGGACACAAGAGAGCTGAATCTGAGATGAAAACTCAAAAGTAAGCACACAGTGAAATTACAAAGGGTGGACGAAAGAGATTCCTAGAAACTGTGGTTTTGATCTTGTATGAAAAGCTTCTAGGAATAAAGCTCCTTCTTAAGTTATCCATTAAAAATTACTCAGCCCAAAAGTTGGGTGAAAAACAAATATGCCATTTTAGTTAGTGAGCAAAGATAGTGTAGAGATGTTAAAAACTGGCGTATTAACATTTAAACTGTGATCAATCCATTATTTTTCATAAAGTGATCTGTAAAAAGCAAGCAGTAGCTGTTTGGTATTAAGGCATTTCTGAATCTATGATGATTCATTGATGATTGATTCAATCTATGATCATCCATTCATGATTCAGTGATGTGTCAAGACTAACGCAGAATAGTTTCTCACTGTAAGAACATTAGATATTTATCTCTGAGTCAGGTGGATTGATTTGTTATTTTCAAATTAACTTGCTCTGTCCTGGGCATAATTTGTGATTATGTTGCTTTTTAATTTAATGCTGAGTTTGCGGCTGTTCTAATATTAAGTACGAAGAACAATTTTTTTTAAGGTGTAGTTGCATCAGAAGCTCTCCCAGGGCCACAGAGATTGCAACAGTTAGGGACTTTAAAACATATTATTGATGTGCTGCACCACTGTCCCAGAAGCTGTTACAGGCCAAGTTTTAGGACAGACAACATGAAATGAAATCGTATCTTTTGGTGTGTTGAAATGAAGCACTGCTATTCCTCATGACAATATTTGATGTAAAGCAAGTATTTGAAATTCTGAACCCTGCATGTGGTCGTGGTGTCACCAGCAAGCATCTTCAAAGACTGTTACAATCCGTATTTTGAAAGAACCGCTTTTTACTGTTATTTCATCATTATTTTTTTTTTCCTCACAGGAAGCAAGCTGTTCAGATCAGAAATTTTCGGTTTAAGAAGGAAAGTCAATGTTATGTAACTAGTTTAGGATTTTAGTATAGAAGTTATAGTGTCTGAGAAATTTACTGACAGCAAAAATCTATCAGCTTAGTTCAGTAGTTAGTTATTTGTTCATCATTCCAGATTGAGAATTTTATCCTAAAATAAGCTAAGCAAATACTATATGCTGCTTTGTAACTTCTGACTTGAGCTTAAGGTGTCATTGTTACAAATGAACTCAATTTAGAAACCAGAATCAGACGTTGATGCCAACAGATGCAGAGATATGGTGTACAGTAGATTCTCATATATATTTCAATGTTTTGTACTGCTTCCTATCTAAATCAAGAGACACTACCTGAATCTGTTTGGGATTCAGGACTAAAGTTTACTCTTGAATCTTTAACTAATTTAGGTTAAATACCTATGCAAGTGCAATAGGAGAGGTAATAAGAAAGCTCATTACTTTGAAAACAGGTAAGTATTCTAGCTTCTGGGGTATAGAATGAGAAGCTTGGACTCAAATTCTCTCCCATGCAAATTAAAACCTTGTTAACTATGTGATCTGTGAGGGTATGGGATGTTTTGAGGAAGATAATCTACTCTCATTTTGTAAGGTATTAAATATTTTTAATTACTGCTAAAACAGACTGTTGTCTAGGTGGTGTCTGCCTTACCCTTTTTCTTTCTCAGGTAAATTCTGTAACAAGTGGGTAATAGTTCCTTTAACTACAGCCAAATGAATATTGCATTATTCCATGAAAAATGAAAGAATATCTGTGGGAAAAATAAAAGCTTTAAGTTAGAATAATTTATATCTGGGAGTAGACTTGGTTTAAATCACTTGGCATAAAAGGGTGTTTTAAAGTTCCCAAGCTCAGGTGGACCAAGCAAAGGTGATCAGGTCAGGACTACTCTTTGCTGACCTTTCAGTTGAACTGAAACTCAGTAACATCTCTTAACATGTAATAAACAAGAAAATAGCTATTTCGTGGGCACTCTTAAAGTTTCAGCATAAGAGAAATGATTCATTCAAGTTTTAATGTGACAAAAAGCTGCTAACAGACTTTGATAGCAGAAATATAGGTTTTGTGCTTAAACATTTGCACAGGTGTTCAGCCGCTAATTAGCTTCCCTGAAGTAAATTTTGCTAAACAAATATGGTGAGGAAGGGTAGTTTCATAATAAACTATTTTGAATGCAAAGCAAATACTTTATAAATATCTCAGATGACTTGAATATGATGTACTGAATAATTTTTAAAGCATTTTTTATAAATTATAAAAAACAAATGAGCAAAATAAAACAAAAGCCAAACAATATGAAGGGGTAACATAAATTTCCTGCACTAATGATTGTAGAATCATAGAATGGCTTGGGTTGGAAGGAACCTTAAAGATCATGAAGTTTCAACATATCTCCATAGGCAGGGGCAACTTCCATTACACTACTTTGCTCAAAGCCCCATCCAGCCTGGCCTTGAGCACTTCTAGGGATTGGACATCCGCGATATATCTGGGCAGCCTGTTCCAGTGTCTCCAGCTTTGGAGTAAAGAATTTCTTCCTAAAATCTAGTCTAAATATCCCTCTTTTTTATTTTAAAAAACATTCTCCCTTGTCCTATCACTATGTAGTGATAGTGATATCTAGAACTATATCTATCATTCTACACTATTTGTGGAATATTTTCAATTGTATGCATCAAAACAGGGCTGATTTAGAAGTGTAACTGGCTTATAATGCAGGACTCACATTCTGGCCTTCTCTGTGTGAAATGACAGGCTGCAGGCAAGGAGAGTTGTTTCCTGCCTTCTCTGATTATTCTGGTAGCTGGAGGGTAGCTGGTAGATTGTGCTGGAAAATATCTTGTCTAATCATAATACTTAGAACCATTTTATTCAGACTGCTCAGAGGAAAATTGAGTAACAACTACTATTCTAGCACTCTTATGACAAACCATTTACCAAATCCTGTTTTATGTGGAGTTCAAGGAATTTTATTCATTAGCGTACCCAGCTGCAACTTGCTCAGACTTTTTTAAATATACATATATATACATATTTATTTGATAATCTGCTTGTAAGGGAGCATAGAGAACTTGTACAAGAGAGAATAAAAATAAAGCAGCAAGAGAGGTGGGGTAATTAAATGGGAGAGGAGACCTTGTGTATCATAACAATCTTATACCTGTATGTGGCAGCATCAGAACATGAAATAAACAGCAGGAAAGTAAAGTGTAAACATAAGCAAAAGTAAGAACTGAATGAATACACGGTTCATTTGTCTAGTTTGCACTGGTGGCCTCATGAATGAACATTCTGCCATGGATCATCTGTTCGTGATCTCTGCAGATGTCTCTCCTGTCATTACAGAGCATCTGAGAGTGCACTGTTAAGTGCAGCACCAATAGTGCATCATCTGGGACTGCAGCTGTTACCCAGAGAGGAGTGAGAAAGGAAGATGAGGAGAAGGGAGGAGTAAATCAGAAGCAGACTGCTTTTGGCACTTATCACATGATGCTCTTTCTTTTTTTTTCTTCCAAATGTTAACAGCTATGGGAATGCTGAGTATTTTCTGTAGCATACATATCCAAAAGGATTCTACAGGTGGGACATATTCTGGAGTGTTTAGACTCTATTTTAGCCAAGAAATCTAATTCAGTCAGTGTTGTACTGACAATGCAATGCTTATAGAATCAATAGAAAAACATTTGGTTTAGCATGTAGAGACATTTATAAAGATAGAATGATTCTGACCAACTGCTTTTTATTCAGACAGAAATTCTCATTCTTTCAGTTTCCAGGATCTGGCTGCTTAGAAGGATGAAATCTGTTCCCTGTATCCACAGATAAACTCTGAAACATAATGGAGGCTCACTTGGGTACAGACATAGGTATGAGGACTAGAGGAAATGGTTTCAAACTGTGCCAGGGGAGATTTTGGCTGCATGTTAGGAAATACTACTTGTCTGAAAGAGTAGTCAGGCAGTGGAATGGGCTGCCCAGGGAGGTGGGGGATTCACTGACCCTGGAGGTGTTCAAGGAACATTTGGATTTTGTGTTGAGGGACATGGTTTAGTGAGAACTATTGGTGATCAGTGGATGGTTGGACTGGACCATCTTGTAGGTCTTTTCCAACCTTGGTCTTTCTGTGATTCTGTGATAGGTATACCTCATATGGTTGCTTGGGATGGTCTCCTTTAGAAAACAGAGGTAGACTTCAGTAGCCAAACTATCAATAAAGATAGATAGAGATTGAGAAAAACAGGCACCTTCTTTATTCTTTCTTTTCTGATCAATATGTCTGTAAGACTTCGTTATGTTGTTCACATTCTTTGCTAAATTCAGATCCAACTGTGTCTCAGCTTTCCTGATCCCATCCCTACTATGCACTTGAGCAGAATCCATGTAGTCTTTCTAGGCTTGTCCCCATTTCCATTGGCTATGCATTTCTGCCTATGCTTTTCTGCTTCATGTGTCAACTGATCAAAAATCAAATTCATTTCAGAATTAGAAATATGATAATATCTAACTAATTATAGATATACTGTAATAGCACATGTCTTAAAGGAAGAAGAACACCTCATCAGTCAAGGGGTTAGTTGATTCAATAAGAGTCAATAAGAGTCATCTTCATAGCATGTTAAATAATATCAAGTATTATGTTCATAATTCCTTTCTTGTGATTCTTAGAGTAATTCTGTAGCAAGTTGAAGAGGCAACATTTTTATAAAATTGATCTTGCTTTCTCTCTGTTGAGTCAATAACCTGAGTCAGCTGAAGTCTTTCTAAGAGTATAAATAATGTATCTAGGTATTTCAAGAGTAGCTGCATGTCTCTGATTTTCTGACTAAGATTCCCAAACTTGTTATTATATGACCTTTACTGCAGCTTATAAATACAGTTTATGTGGTTGAAATATATGACCAGATAGTTAACAGTGTCTGGCTATTGCTGCAAGCAGCTAGATACTAGCAAGTTTTACTTCAATTACATAGTAGTGTAACAGCTTAGTCTTCCAAGTAGGCTGGGCTGGAAGAGATAAGTTGTGTGGAAGCACATATATAAATTGCAAAGCATCTCCAAATCAAATGTAATTGCATAAAAAGGTGTTTGTTCATTAGGAGAAATGACTTACAAACTAATTATTAAATTTAAATATATTCTGTTACCTCTCTAAAGTTTGAGGAAACTATTTCAGTTCTTCAAACATTACAGAAGAAGATGTAAACTACATGGAAGTTTTTTCTCACCTCTGGATTCATTGGTCTTGGTGTGGGACAGTACTGGGATTTATGACAAGGAAATGCAAAAAATCGCTATTATCTTTGGGTTTCTAGGGTTTTTCAGATGTGTTCAGCAAGACTTGTGCACTCTTTTAAAGGAGACAGAACTACTGCACAGATGTCTGACACCATCAACAGCTTCTCCTTGGTAACAGGAACAATCAGTTCGCCTCTAAATTTTGGCTAAGAGCCCAGGTTAGAAACAGGAAGCTTCATTTCATTTGGTGCTCCTACAGAAGACATTCAAGTTTTAAGGGATGCCTTGGAGGCATAACAAACTTGGGCTTTGGTAGATTAATATGGAAAGTCAATTTAAAAATCAGGAAACATCTCAACACTGCCTACAGCACCATCTCATTTAGGCTCAGTGATCTCTAACTTAGGTATCTCTGAGGATCATAACTACAACATGAAATTTTAAGACTAAGAGTTGATGATAGCTTCTAACATTTGGTTAAAATGTCCTGAAGGTTTCTGACTAAAAGCAGCAGGGAATTTTAATCTGAATTTTCTGTATCCATGTCCAGGTAGAGAGTGCTGGTTTATTCACTGCTACAGGGAGAGAAATCTAGAGAAAAAAAATGTAAGGAACATATTCACACAGATGTTGAATGATTTTTCATTTGAATGCAGATGAAAATAAAGAATGTATTAATCCTTCAGTTTATAATATCCAAATATATTGAAATTGAGGGCAGTAGACCACTGTATAGAAATATAGGCAGCATTCTATTACTTTTTTTTTCTTTTTTTCTGAATTAGATTTTGTAAGCAGGAAAAGCAGGTTTAAAAGAAGTAGGAGAGTCAGGTAGAACAACCACCCTGGAATTTTCAAATAATAGAAAAAGTAGTAGAATTCTGATTTACAGCAATAAAAGATACACTTAATTCATTTAAATGGCAATGAAGTTATCCCATCTATTTCTCATTGTAATGCTTTCCAGTAAAATTCACTTCACCATTACTAATGACTAAGTCTGGTTAGTCAGACTACAGCATCTCTTCTTGTAGCTTAGGAATTTTCTGGATCTTCTCTTTGAGGATGGAGCTGGACAGCATGTATAGTATGCACTATGGAAGAAAAGGAACAATTTGGAAGCAGCATAACAGTGTGGTTAAGAACTTAAAGATCAAATGTTTCCTATACCATCTGTTATGATGCAAGTAAGAATAGTAGTATCAAACTTGAAGATAAAAAAGGGAACATTTTATGTAATTAATATAAGAATATACAGAAAAGGCAAGTTGGATCTGCACAAAAATCCCGACTAATTCAAATTATACTAGAACTGCTGTAAGTAGGTGTATAAAGAAGGTAGATGAGAAAAGGTTGAGCTAAACATTGAGAGCAGATGAGGTAACAGATAGTAGTTCTGGCCATCAAACAGAGATTATGGTTCATCACTGTTTAAGAAGTTAAACATTCAAATCTTTATATTAAGTTAAAAACTCAGTATGTATTTTAATCCAGTCACTTTTGCATTTCATAGCTTGCAAGTGAGAAATTGCAGAGGAAATCATTGCTGAATCAGTAAATGAGCAACATGTACCTGGTTGAAGTACATATATTTTCCTGCCTATGGAAACATTAGTTGTCAGCATTTAAATGCTAAATGCATTTAAATGTAAATCTAAAGTATTTGGCTGTCAAATTTGGAAGTTATAATATGCTAATATCTGAACTCATGGTCTTTGCATTTTGTATTTGTAATTTGCTGGAGAAAAAAGGGCCCTGGTACCCGTATTACTTGGTACTGAAGAAGTGGTTGATATCTCCTGTGAGAAGAAATAAAAATAAAGTCTAAAGCCTTTGCATCATAATGTCATTGACATTATGGAGTTTATTTCAATGTTTTATATTTGTCACAGAGATTTGGTGAGGGTTGAGAAAAAAGGCTAGGTCTCTTATGGTTCAGGATCAATTTCATCAGGATGCTGTAAGTCACTGTTAATACAGTTAAACTTTTAGTTATCTCTTTGCTGGCAGAAAATAAGAAGAAAGCTCTTCTGCTTAGATCGCAGAATCACAGGATGCCTGGGATTGGAAGGGACCTCAAAAGGTCATCTAGTCCAATCCCCCTGCGGGAGCAGGAACATCTAGATTAGGTCACACAGGAATGCATCCAGGTGGGTTTTGAATGTCTCCAGCGAAGGAGACCCCACAGCATCCTGGGGCAGCCTGTTCCAATGTTCTTTTACCCTTATTGTATAGAAGTTTTTTCTCATGTTTATGTGGAACCTCCTGTGTTCCAGCTTGCACCCACTGCCCCTTGTCCTATTGTTGGATGTCACTGAGAAGAGCCTGGCTCCATCCTTATGATGCTCCCCCTTTACATATCTACATTAATTAAATACATTAAACATTAATAAGATTGCCCCTCAGCCTCTTCTCCAAGCTAAGGACACCCAGCTCTCTCAGCCTTTTCTCATAAGGGAGATGCTCTTCTCCCTTAATTATCTTTGTGTCCCTGTGCTGGACTGTCTCAAGGATTTATCTGTCCTTAAATTGAGGAGCACAGAACTGAACACAGTATTCCAGATGAGATCTCACCAGAGCAGACTAGAGGGGGAGGAGACATCTCTTGATCAACTAACCACATCCCTTCTAATACACTTCAGGATGCCATTGACCTTCTTGGCCACAGGGTGCAGTGCCAGCTCATGGTCATCCTGCTGTTCAAAAGGTCCCTTTGTCCTCTGCTGCACTCTAACAGGTCAGTCCCCAACCTATACTGGTACCTAGGGTTCTTCTTGCCTAGATGCAAGATTTTGCATTTGCCCTTGTTATATTTCATTAAATTTCTTGCCACCCAACTCTCCAGACTATCTAGGTCTCACTGGATGGCGGCACAGCTTTTTGGCATGTCAGCCACTCCTCTCAGTTTTTTGTGATCAGCAAACCTGATGACAGTGCACTCTATTCCCTCATCCATGGATAGTGATAGAACAACGGGGAATGGATTTAAACTGAGGCAGGGAAGATTTAGGTTAGATATTAGGAGGAAGTTCTTCACACAGAGGGTGGTGAGACACTGGAACAGGTTGCCCAGAGGGATTGTGGATGCCCCATCCCTGGAGGCTTTCAAAGGCAGGCTGGATGTGGCTCTGGGCAGCCTGGTCTGGTGGTTGGTGACCCTGCCCATGGCAGGGGTGTTAAAATGAGATGATCTTTGAGGTCCTTTTTAACCCACATGATTCTATGATTGCAAGCCAGAGAACAAAAGTCAGAAATTATGTAGCATAAAAAAATAAGTGTATGAAGAAATCCAGATTAACTTTGAAGCTCTTATTCAGCCAAACATTCAGGCCTCAGCAAATTGAGACAGCCAGTACCCTGTAATAAAAGTTGTGTACCGAATCTTGGAAGCTTTTTCAGTTCTTAATGTTTATTAATTTCAGGGAAGGCCAGTCTGTTACTACCGTGTGCTTTCATTCTGCTCACTGAAATGCATATTCATAGAATCATATTATAAGGGTTAAATCACACTTCCCTGCTCCTTGGCTTTCCTGCAGTGTATATGAAACTTTATGTCCAGTTTAGGTAGTCCAGAGATGTTTTGTGCAACTCATAAGTGCAGTCAAACAGTATAATTTATAAATGTATGCTGGGGTAAAACTAAAATAATCATAGGTGTGCAGCTATAGGCATATTTTGCATTTTGGCTTCTCATCTTCCTGTGTACAGCTGTATTCCACTGTAGGCAATAGCATTTGCATTTTATGCATTTGAGGGATCTGCCTATAGCACATCAAAATTTCATGTGCTGCACAATTTTAACATTGAAAAACTAAATTAATATAATAATGGACATTTTATGTATTACACTGTGATTTTCAAATCTTTATTTAAAAGTAGGCCATGGAATCTTCATTTTATTGAAGTAGTAGAATATATAATGTAAGAAAAACTGCAGAACTATTCTTACCAAAAATCCCTCTCTTGTTCTTTAACATGCACAACTTTTCTGTCCTTTTCACAGCTCTGTAAATTCTATGACTTACCACAGTGATTTCCACTTGTAAAATGAAATAAAGCAAAGCTAATTTTTCATCTGATAAAAAATGAAGTTTATTTTCTAACATGAATATGTATTGGAAGTTTTGCCATTTTAAACATTTTGAAGTTTCTTACTGTTTACATTGACATAGCAGATGTTGTTCTGATTTTTTAATAAGATTTTTGTTTTATATTTAAGAATTTAAAAGCTTCTGTATCTTAATTTTTAATTCTTAAGTAAATGATTAATAAGATTAAACAACTGTAGACTTCAGAACTATGTATGTAAGTTTCAAAAATGTAAATAAGTATTTTAATGATGATTTTAGCATTGGGTTGATCTAAGTATTTTTTGATCTTATCACAATAGCCTCCAGGATTGTTTGAGATTATGCAGGGAATGAAAGTATTTGTCATGAGCATCTATGCAACTTGTAAAGTAAATATTCATACTTAGTTCTGTGTTTTATGTGCATATGTACAGTATATTCTCCTAATGAAAATTGTTGATTTTTTTTGCTTTGTTCAGAGATGTGGCCATACATCTGTATTCTAAGTAGACTGTCTAATAATAGACTGTGGAAAATTAAACAATCTTATTTGTGGGTTTACATTATTCTGTTAAGCAGAAATATTTTGCACGTAAAAGAACCGATAAAGGTTTACGCTAGAATTTCACAGTATAGAATTTGAGAAACATGATAAAAATCATTTGCTCACTCAAGATGGCACAGGTGGCAGGACCTCTTTTGACATCAGAGAAAGCTAATACATGACTAGCATAGAAACAAAAATATTTTATTTACTAGGATAGGTCTTCTGTGTTGGCTGAAGGAAATGGTGACTGCCTTGATTACAGGGATGATTAAAGTTGTGTATAACATTTCATCAGTATTTCATAGATGCAATAAATTAAAGCAGAACTTCTGTTTTGCTGTATGAGGAATGACATGAAGATAATTGGAATAAACTAAAGTTGATGTATCTGTGTGTAGGAAGTGATCTACCTATATCAAGTGATCCAAGAGAAGATCACTGTGCAGTGCTTAAGTAGTGAAAAAGAGAAAGCAGGAGGAACATAAAATAGAAACATTATTTAAAGTATATTGTTAAATCACATACTAGGAAAGTTATTTGGCTATAGCAAGAATGGATGATATTTAGAAAATCATAGAACCGTATAATTGCCCGGGTTGAAAAGTACCACAGTGATCATCTAGTTTCAAACCTCCTGTTATGTGCAGGGTTGCCAGTCACCAGACGAGGCTGCCCAGAGCCTCATCCAGCCTGGCCTTGAATGCCTCCAGGGATGGGACATCCACAATCTCTCTGGGCAACCTGTTCCAGTGTGTCGCCACCCTGTGTGTGTAAAACTTCCTCCTAATATCTAACCTAAATCTTCCCTGCCTCAGTTTAAATCCATCCGCCCTTGTTCTATGACTATCCATGCATATGAACATTTGTTCCCCCTCCTGTTTATACGCTCCCTGCAAGTATGGAAGGCTGCAATGAGATCTCCTTGGAGCCTTCTCTTCTCCAAGCCAAACATGCCCAGTTCCCTCAACCTTTCCTCACAGGAGAGGTGGCGCCCCAGGCCTGGATGTACTCCTTTCCACTATTAAACATGCAGAAATTATAAAAATGATAAAAAAGGGAATGTTCCACTAAAAACAAAAACAGGTTGATTTGGAAGAGCAATGGTTACATTTCTGAGATGCTGAAATAACAGCTGAGTGCTCAAAACTCAGCTGCCTGTTTACATTCATCTCTGGCTAAAATACTTTTAGAAGCAGACCTTATTTATCAGCCAATCATGACCTTTAATATGGCCTTTGAACCTCATTTCCTCTTTGTTTTTTTTTTCCTCTGTGGATGTTGGAAGTACGGCACACCATGTTCTATATACCTCTCCCTGAAAAATTAACTTTACTTTCAGAGGGGATGACTCATTTCTTCAATTCTTTCATCTGCTAGTACCAGAATCCCTTTATGTTTCTTTCATCCCTTGGAGTTGCCTTCCAACTCTTATCCTGCTCAAAAAAATCAAACCACCTACCTTATTCTGTTATTTTCTAATTTAGGGGCCCTTTCCTTCTTACATCCACCCCTGATTTGTCATTGATCTCATTAGCCAATTCAGTCTTCACTCACTTCTCCTACTAAATCTGGAGGTCTGTGCTGGAAATCCACAAATTAGAGGATTTTCATTAGCAAAACTCTAGGAAATATATTCAAGCTCATTCCCTCCACCCACAGCACACTCACACATTCTAGCAACCATTGTTCTTGCTAATACTAAGAAAAAATTAGAAAGACATAATTTTAGCCTAGACACTGATGAAATCTTGCTCTGCTTATGGAATTAGATTGTCTTGCATATTTAAACTTTCCTAGTCACTGTCTTTCTACTGTGGCTGTGATTGCTCATGCTTTCCATAAGGCTTTTGTTAATTTTTCTGACAATTTTTCTGAGATTCCCTTTCTCCTAGTCTATCTGATGAAAGCAAAATTATTATCACTGTCTTAGAAAGAGTATGTGTAGAATATTATTTATGTAAGGGGTCTCATACTCCTTAAACCAATTCCATTGGTTTAACAAAAATGTTTCCTAAATGAAACATTTAAATTAGTCATGCACAGTGTAATTCTGATATCGGTGCAACAATATTTGTAAGTACATTATTTGCAGAACTAAGCCCCTTTCAAAGAGGAACTGTAGAACATTGTACAAAATCTTAGGGAGGGTTTTTATGTACAAATGCTGTTCAACTGCCAGCATTGACACTTGCATCCAAAACATATTGTTCCTGGAAGTTTGTGAAGTTTGGTGCTTAGAAGTTAAATGAGTAAGGATGACCAGACAGTCAGCTAGACCACACCAACGTACTAAGCAGGCACTAGTATACCTTTAAATTTAGTTCTTGTAAATGTTCTTGTAGGACAACTGCTAGTTATCTGCAGTTGAAGTCAGGACCCTCCTCTTCTGTCAGTGTCACAGTGTTTGAATCACTTTTTAGGATATGAGAAACCAAGTGTGGGCCATATTTCCTTCTTTTGGAGTGCATGCAGTATCTGTGACTTGGTTTTAAGATATTCTGAGAAATACCAAAGCCTGTTTACAATTCTTAGGTAGACTGAAATTGTTGTGCCACTCCAAGGGTAATTATATATTCATTTAAGGCCTCAGAGAAAGTGAACAGGCTTGATTCTATGGTTACATTATTAGGGCAATTGCCTGGAAGGGATTTATAGCCTGCTGAAGTAAGACAATTTGTATATTATATTAAAATACATAAAGAGCTCATTGAGAAAGTGAACTTGATGGTAAGAGGAGGCGAGCTGCAGTTCTGCTTTGAGCATCGTCCCTAGGGTGTTCTTTTTTTTCTAGTTCTCATTGCCATACACACAATTATTCTGGTTCTCAGTGCTTCTGAATTTTCCAAAGATGTCAACTATTACAGTAAATCACTGTAAATTTAAATTCTCAGTTATTCATCTTAGGAGATTTGATTTTCTTCTAGAAGTTGGAAAACAGCATGCCACTGTTTTTCTTCAATAATAAAGTATATGTTGATTTTCAAAATAGTACAAGTTCCTGTGATTTCCTTTTTATGTTTTCTCCCATCCATTCCCAACCAACTGAAGTAACAAACCTGCTCATTCTTGATTATTCTGATTAGTCTTGTGAGAGTTCTTTTTGCCTGGACAGCGGGGATTCAGCTTTCTGCCTAATTACTGTTTCTTTTTTGATCATTTCAATTTACAGTTCTTCTCCTGCTGTCCTTCATATACTGTCTTCTTGAGGTGCTTAATAAATTACAAGCTTTTTTTAGTGCTAGCATATCTGGCTGGACAGGAAACGTGTTTTTTTTTGTTTGTTGGGTTTTTTTTCCCTCAGAATTTGTTTCTAGTGCTTACTCTTTTAAAAAGAATGCCTTTCCAAGCATAACATTTAATAAGATCATGACACTTGAATTTTGTCTGCTAGGCAACCATGAGAGGTTTTGGATTCTTTACAGTGAAGGAATGAGTATCTGTTTGAACAGAATCTGCACAATTATTTACAAATGAGGAAAATTACGACAAACTGCTTCATACATGTTGTTAACTTAGTCTGATTGGTAAGAATTTGTACAGATATGGAAGGAAAGAAAAAGAGGGAAATTACAGAAAGGAAGATTCAAATCTTAACATATTGCACTTTGAAACAATTCAATTTGCATGCAAATTGAATATTGAATAAGAAAGCTTTAAAAAAGCTGAAGCATTAACTATTTTATAAATTAAGAGATGTAAAAAGCTGATACATTTTTACATTTTTCTCTGCTATTCTCTCTGGTATATATGTAGTGATCTTTTGTATTACTTTTCTACTGAGTGTAAGAGTATAGATTTAGCTTTAGACGTATATAGCAGTACAAGACAGTATAATTTCAATATAGTTATTAGTATTAATAGCTATGTATGTAATATCCTTGATACAATAACAGAAAAATGGAAGGAAACAAATTCATTTGAATGATATGGCCAGTTAAAAGGCTCTTGAAAAAAAATTGAATTAAAAATGCTGTATAAATATTAATTGCATTTAGTTTTAAATGTCTGCACATTAGAGATAAATTTTAGCAGATAAATTCCTTCACCATTGGAAAGTACCTAATGAGAATTGCTATGTAAGAAAATGCCCAAGTTACTGTGAGAAATGATACCACACTGTGCTCTTTTATCTGCCTACCACTAAAATTTATATCAATTGGTCAAGATATTGCTCATGATAAAGAGTTCTATTTTTGCATAAGGTAGTATGTTATCTTAAAATCCAGTGCTTCTGTTCTCTTAGAATAATACCTTTAAGGATATTGGAAACTCTTTCCCTGGAGTACTAGAAAATAACTAAACATTGAAATTAATAATCTTTTCCAGACACATAAATTTTTGTTTAATATTTGACACAGAGAGGCCTGTTTATAAATTTATCCTGCATGGACATACTAAGATTAAGAGGAGACATATATGTGAGGAAGGGAAAAAAAAAAAAAAAGTACTTTAGTACTTTTTAGTACTTTACTTTTTTCCCTTATGAGATTTTACTACAAGAATACTCACTTTACCCAAAAAATTGTTGTGGAAACAATATGATTATCTCAATACGCTCAGCAGATCTTATGGAAATATCCAAATAAGTCTGGCTCCATTAGGGTCTTCTTTTTTCTGTTTCTTGGCTTTAATTATCTTTTGATTGGTTTTATATATTCTGAATTAGAAATGATATAAGAAGGAATGTACTGGTGATATTAAGCAAACAGAAGAAACAATTAGAAAAAGGATATGTCATTTTTGAATGTGCAATCAGCATTAATGTTACAGGGAGATACATTAGAATTACTAACAGAATTATGTTGTTTTTGTTGGTTGATGAATGAAGGTTACCAACCAATGTGAGCAGTGTGATAGCTTGCTTGGCACAGTGCGTGGAGCATGGACACCTACCTGGCAACAACCACGGAAGAGCCTGGGTCTTGTTTTGTGTAATCCTGATAATTTTGATAGCTTTTTGAGTAGCAGGGGAATGATCTTGTAAAGTGCTAGAAAAGCAAATTCTAAAGGCAGAAGAATGAAAGTCCTGAGGCTTTCTGTAGAAAATGTGATTTAAGGAACTGGCAAGGAAGAACCCAAGGAGAAACAGGCAATGAGATTGGAAAAATAAATGCTTCTGAAAACTGCCTTTGGCATTATCACTCCAATATTTCTGTGCAATTTCTTACCTTGACACTGTATTTTCCTTAACAAGAAACCACAAAATAGTGGTTGCTTATTAAAATATGTAATATGTGGGAAATATGCATGTTCAACACTGTTCTCGTGAACCGCTTTTTTGTTTTTAACTGAAACTTGAAGACCACCAATATATTTTTCTATGTAGATAAAGAACCGTGCTACTAACATTGCTGGACTAGCAAACAAAATACTTATGTACTAAAAATATACAGTAAGAAAGGAGAAGATATAAGCCAGATGTATGAATTCAGCATTATTTTAGAGACTGCAAAGAAGTGTAGCTAATTTTCAGACATGTGGTGATATACTTGCAAATTCCATTCATTTCTTTCTAAAACCTTTCACTCTTGAAAATCCCTAAATGCCAATCTTTGTTTTGTATGCATTCATGACTGTAATGATTGCTTGTACTTGTATTTTGCTTTAAAGATCTTATAAGAGCAGAGGCTACTTAGTAATTACTGTAATGTCTTTTTGGGAATGATTACCCCACATGCGGTGTAAAGAGGCATTTTTGACAATGCCAACAAGAGAAGAACTGGTTTACTTAGTAAAACAGCTGCTGTAAAAATTCTTGTCCTAAATTTGAAGTATTTTGTGCATTATTAAATCAGTCTTTTCTGCATAGAATGGTAGCAGTACAGAATAAATGGATTGGTTTGCTGTCATGGCAAAGTACTTCTGTGTATCTTTCCTGTAGCACACTAGCAGTGTAAAATACAACAAAACATTTGATATTTTACAGTTATTTGCCTAGGTGGTGGTGTTGTAGAACTAACTGAACACCTTTTAATAATGTATGTTATAAATGCTCTTATCTCTTCTGGTTTGTAATGTATTTGGAGGCTGTCATTAGAAAGAGGTGTCACTGGACACTGAAGTCCTCTTCCTTTGACTCCTAATATTAAACAAGATCACTGGAAATTAGATAAGACACAGCCCTTGTGGAACCAGTTCAAGTTTGTCTCTAACTAAATCCATCAATTCCATTACTATTTGGAGAAAACCCATGTAGATTCTCAGGACTTACTTTTTGGCCCATGAGATCTTTCTTTCTTGATTATGATACATCATAAGCAATGACAATTAAATATTCAAGTCCTACTGCATTTCAGGCATAGATGAGAAGTCTGCATTCTGTATTGTGTCAAAAATTCTAATTCTTGATAAATAACTGAAAGTATGCCTAATTTTTGCAACAAGAAATGCATAGGAATAACAAAAAATATGAAAATGAATTCAGAAAATTACTAAGAGCAGAATAGATTTTGAGCCTTTTAGGGAGTGTTCATTTGTATTTTCTTATTTCACTATGTGACTACAAAACTTAAGTGCTATTACATTATGAAAACACTGTATTCATAATTTTTGATTCTTGGTATCTAGTTGTTTTAAAATCTGTACTCCTGCACTCTAATCTTCTCTAAAGATAATATGAGGGCAAGCAGCAAAACAAAATGCTGAGCACATCTGCATAAGTCTATTTCATGAGTTTCTGTATATATAAATGGATAATGTGCATAAATCTTTGAAAGGAACAGTTAACAAAATTATATTTATGATCATCAACTCTTACCAAGAAAAAATATATTTTTTAATAAAAGTAATATAAATATATAATGCTTCCCCAGAACCTATTAATGTGAATTCATCCATTGCAAGATAGCGGAAGTTAAATACCTCTGAATGCAAATAAAGTTTTGTTTCTTTAAAAATAAGTAGTATTTTTGAAAGTTGAATTTAAACAATGTAAAGAGGAATTTTCTTTTGAGCGATTAGATGAATTAATTCTAGGAGGAATTTTGCTTAACAGTTGGAGTAAGCTTTATGAGCAGAAAAAAGTAATGTATAATTGCTTAAGGATACTGTATTCCTGGTATCAACGCATATGCTATCAGCTGTAAAATAAGTCTTCTGTTGTTCTTTTATACTGATCTGACATCTATTATTTTTCTGTGTCATGCCAAGCAACAGGCATCATTTCAAAACTGTGAGAGTGGTTTCAGAGCTGCATGAATTAAATGATAACTTCTGCTTTTTCTTAAATAAAAAGTGGATTTTGCGTGCAATAATATCTAAAATAACTATGTCTGCTCTTAGCTTCAGTCTCAGTCATTCCTTTATTCTTTCCTACAGTGCTACTTCCCACATAGATAGTATGATCTAAAGATTTGTACCATTCTTATTACTGCCTCTGGTCTCTGTTTCTCACATCAGTTTGTTCCATATGATTGGCTCATCTGTCTTAAGTTCATCAGACTCTCGTGAAATAGTTTCATCAGCATTTGAGGAAGACTAAAATACTTCCTCCTTCCTTCCTTCCATTGCTGTCAGAATCCAGCAGAAAAAAAATTCACTTGAAAAAACTTAAATAAAGTTAATATTATTGAAATCATCATACTAAAATAGCAATGGAGTTTCCATTTTTCTCTTGTTAAGTCTTTTTTTCCTGGCCTTTAGCATTTCAATGACACATATTCAAGAGCACTATAGTTACTTTTGACCTATGTTGGGTATGTTGGCAGCAGTTGAGTACTTAAGTAAGCCAGGTGAATTAAGGGAATACATTTTTCTGCTTCAGAAAGGAGGTGCAAAGTTTAAAGGATATTGCATCTTGACAGTTTCAGTACTTTTATGGCATAACAAGGAAAAATACTACATTTCTGTATTTGTAGCAATTATTTGTTTTGTATTATGCTGGTGGGCTGTTTTTTTGTTTGTTTGTTTTGTTTTTGTTTGTTTGTTTGTTTGTTTGTGTGTGTGTGCCCCTGGACTGGTAGTCCACAAACACATCTTTTCAGTTTGCCTTTTATTTCAAACCATCTCTCCCCTCTAAATGTTTCTATTCCTTGGAAATTATTCAGGTAAATAAATGATGTCCTGTAGCCTTTCATATTCAAAGTGTTTTACTGCGACTACCTTGTCCTTCATCTTTGCTTATTGGCAGAATCCTTGTACATATTTTTTTTGTGGTTTATGACGCTCTAACTTCTTTGAGTTCATAGTCTTACTACTATATTATGAAGTGTTTTTTAGTCACATAAAGAAGAATAGCTTAAGCTGCCGGTGTTTTAATCTTACAACACTATACAATCTTCCATGAAGGAAAGCTGCATTACTTCATAAAAGAATTATGGCCCATCCCTCATTATTTTTCCTTCTGAATCTTTCACTCATTTCTTAATCTGAAATCTCTGCTGAGGCTTTAGTTGGGTTTTCTCTTTTATTAAAAATTAAAGTGTAAAGGATCATCTTTCCAACTCAGTTTAAGTGGATAATAAACTCCTTAATTTAAAAAAAAACATAAATGTATGTATTTACAGGTTCAGTCATTCCTATTATAAGTTCTGCACAATTTAGTTCAATATCCACCATAGTTTCTTCCATTTCTCATTATCTCAATAACCCATTTTATAAATACCCATATCTAAGACACTGTTTAACAACTGTACGACCTTCTTTCATTAGCTTTTCCTCTGTTAAGTGGCTGGAAGCATATTCCTGTTTTCCTTAGATCTTCACACCCATTTTTTTAGTAAAAAGAGAAAAAAAGTCTTTTTACATTGAAAGAGATTCATACCTCATCTTCCCGAGGTAGAATTATTATCTCTAGAAAGAAATCCCTTAATAGTACTTGTAAAGAAAAGGCTTTCTACAATGCAGTCTGACAGCATGACTTTATCATTTTTCAATTCTTTTGGTGTATGTTGTTTTTACAGAATTTATTCTATAGTGTCTTATCACATGTCACTGCATCATATAAATAAATACATTTAATTCTCCTCAGAACTATTTTTTCAATTTCTACCAGTGTTTTTCTTGGGAACTAGAAAATAGTTTAGTAGCTGATTTTGCAGCTTGAATTTCATAAGCAAGCTTCTCTAACTCCACTGT
This sequence comes from Tetrao urogallus, assembly GCF_951394365.1. Taxonomy (NCBI): domain Eukaryota; kingdom Metazoa; phylum Chordata; class Aves; order Galliformes; family Phasianidae; genus Tetrao; species Tetrao urogallus. The sequence continues at coordinate 39,843,639 of NC_136815.1, read as the reverse complement.
CTATTATGCTGTGCAATGCAGAATCAGGTGTAAAATACATTGGCATTCTGTCTACAAAACAAGATGAAAGAGGTTTTTAATGGAAGGTATAGCCCAAAGAGATGTGGAGTGTACCTAAGTTTTTAGTACCTGAAACAAATTTACTGCCAATGGGCAGTACTACTACTGCAAAGGGCAATAGTAAAGAAAAGTTTCTGTTCTAGTTTAAAAATAATAAACTGTTTATCTTACAAACAATCTGATTCAAACATCTTTGGTAGTGTTATTGTGTCTTTTTGTTGTTGCTCTGATTTGCAAGTCAGTTTTCAGGTTTTGTCTGTAAACTTTAATAATTTGTGAGGGTTAATTTTATGAAGTGACTATGAGAAATTTGTTAATCCCATTGCTGGACTAGAACCATACAGATTGCATGGAATTTTGGGATCAGGTAATTGAGACAGGAAAGAAAGCAATGAATGGCAACATAGGTATTTTATAGCTTCTCTTCATTTGTTTCCCAGGCAGATTAAGCTCATTGGCAAGTTTAGGAATCTGAACAGGAAAAAAACACTAGGGTAAGAAGCAGAAAAGAAGATTATTGCACCTTTAAAAGGATGTCTCAGCCAGGATAGCTAAAATGTCAGCCTTAGATCAACAGAACAAGTAGGAAGAGATAAGATTTTCACTAATACAATGTTCTTAACCATTTCTATTAATCTAATATGCTTACAGTCAATATGCATATTAAATGGATTTAGAAGCTGCACTTTTTGGATTCCTCTACCAATATACTTCATACTTCCAAATAATTTTACAATATCCTAACAGAATCTGGGGCATAACTTTCAGCACTGCCTTCCATTGTAAGTAAAAATATCAAAAAAGAAGATATAAATGTCATCATTTAATTTCAAGGCCATCTGCTGTTTCTGTTGAACTCTTTCATACTGTCATTTCATTCAAAGCAGTATAGCAGATGGTACGGTAAAAACACATAAAAGTACACATACTCTTGTTTATAGGTATTTTAAAAATTTCTGTCTATATATCATTGTTAACTACCTACTCTGTAGAAGACCAGTAAGATCAGGTGAGTAGAACTAACAGTAAATGATATGCATCTTGATATCTTCTTTTATTTTAAAACACAGAACCTTCACTGGAGGGAAGTTCTTCGTGAAGTAACTATAAGCATTATCAGAGTATGGAGTGATTAAAAAGTCCATAAAGTTGCAGAATTTTCCCTGATACATTATTACGTTAGCTTTCAACTTGTACTGTGTAAAATTACTGCTTTTTCTAATACTTTGCTTTGATAACACTGAGTTTTATGTAGATCTGTGTTTTCTCACAGAATCACAGAATCACAGAATGGTGAGTGTCAGAGGGGACCTCAAGGATCATGAATCTCCAACCCCCTGCCACATGCAGGGCCACCAATCTCCCCATTTCATACTAGACCAGGCTGCCCAGGGCCCCATCCAACCTGGCCTTGAACACCTCCAGGGACGGGACATCCACAACCTCTCTGGGCAGCCTGTTCCAGCACCTCACCACTCTCTCTGTAAAGAACTTTCCCCTGACATCCAACCTAAATCTTCCCTCCCTCAACTTAAAACCATTTCCCCTTGTCCTGCTGTTATCTATCCTCCCAAAGAGTTTACTCCCCTCCTGTTTGTAGGCTCTCTTTAGGTACTGAAAGGCTTCAATGAGGTCACCCTGCAGCCTTCTTTTCTCCAGGCTGAACAAACCCAGCTACCTCATCTTGTCTTCATAGGGGAGGTGCTCCAGTCCCCTGATCATCTTTGTGGCTCTCCTCTGGACCCTCTCCAACAGCTCTTTGTCTTTCTTGTACTGGGGGCTCCAGACAAGAGCACAGTACTCCAGATGGCGCTTCACAAGAGCAGAGTAGAGGGAGACAATCACCTCCCTGTCCCTGCTGGCCACCCCTCTTCTGATGGAGCCCAGGATACTGTTGGCCTGCTGAGCTGCAAGAGCACACTGCTGGCTCATGTTCAGTTTTCCATCTACCAGGACCCCCCAGTCCTGCTCCGCAGGGCTACTGTCCAGAATTGCTTCTCCCAGTCTGTATACATATCTGGAATTACTCTGACCCAAGTGCAAAACCTTGCACTTTGCTGTGTTGAACCTCATTAGGTTCACCTGGGCCCATCTTTCTAGCCTCTCAAGGTCCCTCTGAATGGCATCCCTTCCTTCTACTGTGTCAACCGCACCACTCAGCTTGATGTCATCAGCAAACTTCCTGATGGTGCACTCGATTCTGTCATCAATGTCATTGGTAAAGCTGGTAAAGAGCACTGGTCCCAAGACAGACCCCTGGTGGGACGCTGCTTGTTACCGGCTCCACCTGGACATAGAGCCATTGATAATCACCCTCTGGATGCGGCCTTCAACCAGTTTCTTATCCATTGAGTGGTCCACCCATCAAATCCACATTTCTCCAATTTGGAGATAAGGATGTGGTAGGGGACTATGTCAAAGGCCATGCTCAAGTCCAGGTAAATGACATTGATCGCCTTCCCCTTCTCCTACCTTTGCGTAAAGGGGTCTGTGAATGAGTGCTCAAGAATGAATGGTTTCTGAAGGAAGGAACTATTACAAGACAACTAGAAATATTGATTGCAAATACTCCTTGAGCCTTTGTCCTCTGATATTTTGATGGGAATGTTGTTCTGAAGTGTATATGTTACCTAACTTTTGGCACATAACAGAAATAATGGACAAGCTAGGAAATTACGGTCAATTAGAAGAGAGCAAGAGAAAGCAAATCACAGAGGGATTCAGAAAAGCAAAATTAGTACAAGAGATTAGACAAGGATAAGAGGTTTTTAGCTGTGCTGGGAAGGTTCAGGTTGGATATTAGAAAAATTTATTCTTAGAAAGTATGGTGAAACACTGGAAACAGGCTGCCCAGGGAGGTGTTGCAGTCACCATAGCTGGAGGTTTCGTGAACTTACTTCAGAGTTACTGCAGAGTGATCCTCTGAAGCCACACCAACTAAGAGCAGTGGCTGAAGGTGGATATTATTAAGCCAGCAGAAAGTTGTCTGTTAAGGCAAGCCAGCACTAGAAGGAACATTATAGGTCACTTGAGTTTAGGCAAGTCTACATCAGATCAAATTTTGAATCAAGAGTTTTGATTATTTATGCAGTATAATTATGAATGTATAATATACAAGGAAAGAAGTACAAGCATTTAAAAATACAGAATTGTAAATATAAAAGGAGACAACAGTAGCTCCACTAATTGCTAGAAATAAATTCTAAATCAAGAAGACAGTTCATCTCACTATTTTACACAAGTGTAGTTAATAACAATAGTTGAGATACCATTCAAATTAATGTGATGAAGTTAGATTTTCTTTCAATTAAAAATATTTTTCTAACTGTGCTACTAAGGAAAGGGCTTAGAATACGTTCTAATACAGAGAAATGTTAAAAACTTGTAGACAAAATCAAATGCTGGTCAGTAATTTAAGTTATAATACTGAACATGCTAGTAAGTTCAATAAAAAGCTGTATACGACTTCATGTATTTTCATGTGTGAGTATGTGGATATGGGAGCCTTAAGAAAAAACTTCCACAGGACATTTTCATGGCACTAGGATCTGAGGTCATTGTGCTTGGGGTTATTGAATGTGTTATAATGTGTTTATAAAGTGTTTGTGGGTTTTGGTGTGTTTCAGTTTTTTTTTTTGTTGTTGTTGTTTTGTTGTTTTTTTTTTAACAAATAAGAGTGGATTTTAATGATTCTGGATTAAATAGTAAGCTATCCATTGAAATCAAGGAGATGATTGGTGAATGTGGAAAACACAAGGTGGAGATCTAAGAGCGTTTGTGTGTGAAGCCTTTGTGTGTGAGCATTGCTCTGAGATACAAGAATTTCTAATAACTAATCCACTTTGACATCAATGACAAAAATGCCTCCGAAGATATATCATGAGGGAATAACAAATGAAAGACTGGACTTGTGCTAATTGTGCATTGCTTTGTATTCTTAGATGGAGAAGTCAGAAAAATAAAATACGTGCTGTAGTTCTAAGATGATAGATGTACTGAAGGAGCACTCAAGCTTACTTTCAGTTTCTTTCATCATGCAAGCTCACCTTGGGAGTTAGTTTGAATTTTGCTGTTGACTTTAGGGAGTCAGAATTTCCTAAACTCATCTTATTTATAGAGATGGAAAATCAAGGACTGGTTTTAAGACAGTTTGTCAAGTTAAATATGAGAAGATGATAAGGTCATCAGGACAAGGAAAACTATAAAGATTTGTTTAAAGGATTTTAAGCTTGTAGCAGACAAATCACTATACCTGTCCCCATGTTTTCCTTTGGAAGAACAATTTGATTTAGAAAAATATCAGTCCACATCATTTTCATAGCAAAACGTCTTTTTGCTTGTCTCAAATAGAGTTCTATCTGAAAGTTGAGCCAAATACATGAGTATCACTTTGGTGTGCAAAGATAAATTGGCCAGCATTTGCTATTGAGAAGACTGAACTTATCCACTTAGTAAATTTGCCATAATAGTTAAAGACACTGTTTTCATAATGCACCTTATAACTAAAACACTCCTCCCATGTGTTCCTTTTCTTTTGTCCTCGTGTGGCATTTCTTTCTTTTTTTTTTTTTTTTTTTGCCCTTTCTACTCATAATTCTACCAAATTTTAGAGGCAAATGATTAAGACTATAACTCTTGTAGAGGCAGAATTCCTACACACCATGGAGGAGACAGATAGAAATTGCTTTTAATGACTAATGATATGTCTATGTAATTTTACTATTTTGGAATCCATTCCAGCAACCCATTTTAGAAAAGATAATCAAATAAACTGGGTAGAACAGATTCTATTAAACTAAACAAAAATGGTGGTAGGGAATCTCTGTCCCATTTGAAGGCTAGATTGTTTAAAAATTTCTGCTATTCTCACTTATAAATAATTTCAATAAGAACAAAATTAATTAGGAGTTAAAATCCTGCATGCATTATTTCCACCCACAAGTACTTCAGGAATTCCTTATGCATAAGTTTTTAACTGTAAGATATAAATGGTGCTGCTGCTGCTGCTCTGCTGCTAGGCAGAAGTGTTAAGTGTTGATTTTTTTTTTTTTTAACTACAGAATTTCTTTTTTTATTTTTAACCTGTGACAAGGTGCTATAAAACATTAATGTCAGAAGGATTGAGCTTGCTATGCTAATCAGTCTGAAGTGTTCAGGATGACCAGACTATGCTCTTTGCATATAGGGAAGACTTTTAGCAGTCTATAAATACTTAGCAGTCTTACTTGTATATAGACTTAGCAGTCTATAAATAATATAATAATATTTTATTATTATAATATCATAAATTAATATAATATAAATATAATAAATTTTATTATATTTATTATTATAAAAATTATACATGTCTGTGCTTCCATTATTTGCAATGTACACTTCACCTTCTCTAAACCTTCTCTAGGGTTTAGCTCATTGTTTCATCTTACTATTCTTTGTCACTGGAACATCAACTGAATAAAATAAAGTTTTTTTTATTTATTTATATTCAATCTGAGAGCTGAAAAGTATGAAAATAAGACCATAATTAATACATCAATTCTGGCAAATGCATATAAAGGTTTGCTACGATTATACATATAGTCTTCAGTGATGCAGTGCATGGCAGAAGAGTGTAATCCTCAAGTATGAAAAAGGCCTTCTTAAAAACTCCAACAATGGACTAAAATCCAGCTCTCTCAAATTTTAACTAATATCATTTGTATTTTTTCAGAACTTAACTGTTAAGGGTATGTGTCAAGTACATACCACCTGCTGAGAATTTGTTAATTCTAAAGTTAATGAGTTCTGCATTAAGAGACAATCAGACTGGAATTAAGAACTCTATCTTCCTTTCATTCTCTCTTCTTGCTTTTTGAGTTGGAGGAATCATTATCAGCTGATTCTTACCTGTTGCAGATTATTTTTTATTGTTACATGCTGGATTTTGCATCTGGAAGTCATCTCAACCACACTTTCTGTCTGCTTGTTCTCATGTTTGCCCAGGATGAATGATAGTGCTGCAGATAAAGAGAGAAAATAAAGACTGAGGGAGAGATTTACTAACTTGGAGGAAACCAAAAAGAACTTTAATTCAGCAAAATATTGTAAATATGTTTTAGAAATTGTTCCATTTACAGTATCCTCAATTTGGTAGAGCTATGGAAAAGCAGAACCTACTTTTTTTCAAAACCTGTCATCATTTCAGAAATATAATAAAACTGTTGACTGTTACTGTTTCTAGGAAATGCTAAAGTAATTGTTTCTTAAAATTTAAGAAAAGAATTTCACTACAGAATATTTTTTTGCTGTCCACCTTATGCCTGCAATATGCAGACAAGAAAAGAGCTACCATAGAGCTACCATAAACAAACTGGTATCTCTTGCAGTGAACTAAGCTCAGCCTCAAAGGAGCACGTTGAGCTCTCATTATGAATTTCACTATAAAAAGTGATATAGACCAAGAAAAATTATAGCATTCAACTCCCTTAGCCTTCTAAGAAAACTGATGCCAAAATGGAAAGGATAGTGTTTTCTCAGGCAAATAATTTCTCCTGAAGTTTTATGTGATGAAACAAGCAATATAGAACTACCTGTAAATAATTTAAGGTATAATTTTATTCTTCACTCAGGTAACTGATCATTAAGCATCCTGGGAGACTGATAGAAAAGAGGAACTGTTTTTGTAAAATGAATTATGGAGGAAACAGATAAAATTAAGACTTCAACAATAACAGCTACCTGGACCTGTGCAAGGCCTCTGACACAGTCCCCTGCCACTTCCTTATCTCCAAATTGGAGTGACATGGATTTGAGGGGTGGACTATTCATGGATAAGGAGTTTGTTGGAAGGCCACAGACAGAAGGTTGTGATGAATAGCAGTATCCCCGGTGGCCAGCAGGGATAGGGAAGTGATTGTCCATTTCTACTCTGCCCTCGTGAAACCCCATCTGGATTATGTCTAGCTCTGGGGCCCCCAATACAGGAAAGATGTGGATCTATTGGAGACGGTCCAGAGGAGGGCCACAAAGATGATCAGAGGGCAGGAGCACTCCCACTGCGAAGACAAACTGAGGGACCTGGGCTTGTTCAGCCTGGAGAAGAGAAGGCTGTGAGGCGACTTCATTCCAGCCTTCCAGTATTTAAAATGGGGTTATAAATGGGAGGGGAACCAATTTTTTGCAAGAGTAGATACTGATAGGACGAGGCAGAATGGTTTAAGCTCAAGAAGGGAAGGTTTAGATTGGATGTCAGGGGGAAGTTCATCACAGAGAGTGTTGAGGTGCTGGAACAGGCTTCCCAGAGAGGCTGGGGAATGCCCTGTTCCTGAAGCTGTTCAAGACCAGGTTGGATGGGGCCCTGAGCAACCTGGTCTAATACCAGATCTGAAAGTTGGCTCTGCCTGCAGAAGGGGTGTTTGAACTTGATGATCCTTGAGGTCTCTTCCAACCCATGCCGTTCTATAATTCTATGATATGATTCAGTGACAGAGCAAACTTTCTTCTGTGTGATACTATCTTTCATGCACTTCAAAAACAAACATAGACTTTGTATGTAAAGTCTTAAGTCGTTTTGACAGCAAGCCTTGCAGAGTAAATAGAGAACAGGGGAATGGTTGGTTGAAATAGGAGATCACAGAGGAAAAGAGGAAAGAAACTGTGACAGATATATGCTGTGATGTTGCCAGGGATATATGTGAGCAGACTCGGATAACCGCCAGGACTGTGCAATAAAACTCCATGCACAGGGAATATGTGAGATGAGAAGTCTCATTACATATCTCTGAAAGCCTAAAGTGAAAAAATAGAGCATCCAAAACATCTTTGGATTAGTTTATCTACTAATTATATCCATCTTACAAGTCAAGCAGCAGCATAATTTCAATCCTAGTAAAAATAATACAGACAATCCAAGTAGCAAAATATACACTATAGGGCCTCATATCAATGTGTTTTTTTTTTTCTGGAATAAAATTAATTTCCATCATAAAATCTTTTATGATGCCATGTTTTGGCGATTTGATGAAAGTAGTGTTAACAGTTGTAGTGGAAACCCTAAGTCAGGGTTTGAACAGTGATTGAGCATGTGGGGGGAAGGCAGAGCCAGCCCAGGGGAGCTCAGGTGTATGCAATGAACTTGAGTATCTGGAAGGGGTAGAGCCAGGATCCACCCCTTCCCAAACCTCATGCAAGTCCTGTCAGCAGGGGCATTGGTATCTTACTGGAGATCCTTGTCTATCTGAGACCTTCTGAAGGTAGGTATTTATTTTTTTCTTCATTTCTGTGTCATCAGCTGCTGCGTTTGAGCATATCCTTGCTTGCTGTAGCCTGGGAATTTGCTACGATGTTATTGTTGCTGTGCCTTCTGTCACATTGAGCACTATGATAGCACACTAATGCTTAAAGTAGTTCTACTGCTCACTCAAAGATATTTCAGCTTCTCTCACTGTTCCACAAGTGAGAAACTGGGAGAGGACAGAACCAGGACAGCTGATCCAAACTGGGTGAAGTGATATCCTATACCGTAAAGCAACATGCAGAGCTATAAAACTGGAGGAAGTTGGCTGTGGGGAAGCTGGTGTATGTCAGAAACTAGTTGTATATCAATCAGCAGGTGCTGAGAAATTGTGTTGTGCATCACTTGTGATAAATCTCTGTATATACGAAACTACTGTTCCTTCTTCTTCTGCCTTCTTAAAGCATCAGCCCATGAGTTTTACCTTTTTCTCATTTTTTCTCTGTGGTGCTGAAATTACTGCCAGGTAAGACAGCAAGACTTGTGTATCCTTGGCAAGCTCTTAATGGTGAAAGTCATCATGAAGGATAACTATAACATTAGGTCAGCTCACCCTAAATTAGGGAACTATAGTTCAACTGTAGGGGTCACTGATAGCTTTTCTCTCTGACTGTGCAGTGATCTGGCTACGGTAGAGGCAATGATGGGCAGATTTTTTTTTTTTTTTTTTTTTTTTTTTTTTTTTTTTTTAGGTAGTAACTTCTAATGTAACTTACTTGGTATTTTCCTTATATTTCCTCACATTTACTGTGCATTTTCCAGAATTGGGAAACTAAATCAGTTATAGAAAGTGAGACGAGTGGGGCAGGTTACCCAGTAAGATATTAAACAGTGCAAAAAAAATTTAACATAGCAGAAATAATTATGAGGGGGTTTGAACTACTGCCTGTGGAGATAAAGGTAGAAAAGAATGAAGTTATTTTTTCCCCAATAAAGGGATTAGTTGGAAATAAGGATGGTATTTAATGAAATGGATATTAATACGTTCAAGTTAGAAGTAATGTATACAAAGTTGGTAAAGTTAAAGGATAATCTTCCAATGGGGTTAAAACAGAATGAATAAACTATCTCGTTTGATGGTAATTGATTAATTTTTGATAGGTTGCACATACCAAAGCTGCAAGAATGTGATCATGAAATTCTCTTCCACTCGTGTATCAAATGGAATAACCTTTCTGTTATTTTTTGGAGAAAGCAGGTTTATATGTGAAGTAACTGTGCAGTTCTTATGTTTGTTTATTTTTCTTACTGTACAAAGGAAAGTAATTAGAATTAGATGAAAAGCTGAAAAGAATATGACTTTCTTGCTGACAAGAACTGGGAGTAAGTAGCTGTAAAACTAAAAATCGAATATTGTGGAAATAGTGGAGAAGTGAAACTCCCTAGTCTCCACATACTCTCATAATTTCAGTAAATTTAAGAAGGAATAGATAAAGATACTTGAATTGCCATACATCAGTATGCCTGCAAGCTATTCAGAATTGCTGGCAGGAGTATTAACGTTCATTATCTTCCAGTTTATAATCGAAGAACAAATTGGGGCATACTGCATTAACCTGAGATTACATTGACTGTGAAGATTTAGGACAATTACAAGGTGTTTAAAACACTGGAAACAACATATTGAAGCTTTCATTATTGAAGTGGGGTTGTAATAAGATATCCCAGCTCACCATTACAAAATTATCTTTAAATGTAAAATAATGTTAAATAGATGCCATTTTACCAGAGAGAAGCCTGAGGAAGGAAAACAATTTACTAATGAAAGGCTGTGTTATACTGCATATATGTTAAGAAATTAGAAGATTCCAAAGACCTGGAGCTGATGAGCCAACTTCACATCTGTCAAAAGCATATTCTAATTGAAAATAATGTTTCTTTTTTTCTTCTTTCTAATAATTTGTTTGTAATCTGTCTTGTGTTCCACAACCTGCATATATATTTAACCTTCTTCATCAAAGTACAAGAGTTGTGCTGTTATTTCTGAGTGGGATACAATGAAGTGGTCAGGTGATTCATTGGCAGTGTGAAGTAATAGATTACTGAGTGATTATTTTTGTTATCTAGCATTCAAACTGCATTATGTCTATCTCAGTAAATGCTCTGTAGAAGATGATTAAATTAGTTTCTACTGGTTTCTTCCCTTTTGAATTGTGCATGAGGTAATGATTGTACTTGAAGTAAAAGCATCCCCTATAACACCAAGGGCTATATACTGGATCCAAAACTACTCATACTACAGCTTCATGCTTCACCTGTACTGGAGAGAATTACATTCTAGGAGCTCAGAAAACAAATTTATTTTGCACACAGTGCTTATCAGGTACTGAGAAATTTGGTCTTCCTGAGAAAGAAAGAAAAAGGGCTGCAGAGAAGGAGAAACGATACCCTGATATCCTCAAATGCATGCTGTCAGTGTCTTCTCCTTCCAAGTAGATGGGATGGTCAGGAACTTTGTCCTATAGTATTATTCATGGAAACAGGTGTATTTTACTTACATTTCTTGGAAACACTTTGAAGAAAAGACTTTTCACTTGAAGGAGACAATAGCCGTATGTAAGAGTCAGAACCAGTTTTCATCTGCAGCATCTGGGAGTATTTACTTCATAAATCTTACCTTGAAAAAAATCACAGAATAGTCAAAGGTGGAAGGGACCTAGAAGGCATCAGGCCCAACCCTGACTCCAGTAGGAACGCCCAAAGAGAATGCCCAGGACCATATCCTGGTAGCTGCTGAATGTCTCTATGGAAGAGACTTTACAGCCTCTCTGGACAACCTGTGCCAGTACTCTATGACCTGGACAGAGAAATTTAGCTGTAGTAAATCTATCCTAACCAGATGCTCTGGTGAAAAATTTAACAGGGAATCACAGAATCACAGAATCACAGAATCACAGAATCACCCGGGTTGGAAGGGACCTCAAGGATCATGTAGTTCCAACCCCCCTGCCTAGCAGGGCCACCAAACATACACATTTAGATCAGGTTGCCCAGGACCCCGTCCAACCTGGCCTTGAACACGTCCAAGGACGGGGCATCCACAACCTCCCTGGGCAGCCCGTTCCAGGGCCTAACCACTCTCCTCGTAAAGAACTTCCCCCTAACATCCAACCTAAATCTTCCCTCCTTCAACTTGGATCCATTTCCCCTAGTCCTGCTATTGTCAGCCCTTATGAAGAGTTTACTCCCCTCCTGGGTGTAGGTTCCCTTCAGGTATTGATAGGCTGCAATGAGGTCGCCCCACAGCCTTCTCTTCTCCAGGCTGAACAAGCCCAACTCCCTCAGCCTGTCCTCATAGGGGAGGTGCTCTAGCCCCCTGATCATCTTAGTCGCCCTCCTCTGGACCCTTTCCAAAATCTCCATGTCTTTCTTGTACTGAGGGCTCCACACCTGGACACAGTACTCCAGATGGGGCCTCACAAGAGCCGAGTAGAGAGGGACAATCACTTCCCTGTCCCTGCTGACCACCCCTCTCCTGATGGAGCCCAGGATCCCATTTGCCTTTCGAGCTGCCAGAGCGCACTGCTGGCTCATGTTGAGTCTCTCGTCCATCAGGACCCCCAGGTCCTTCTCTGCCGAGCTGCTCTCAAGGACCACTCCTCCCAGCTTGTACGGGTGCCTGGGGTTCTTCCGGCCCAAATGCAAAACCTTGCACTTTGCCGTGTTGAACCTCATTAGGTTCACCCGAGCCCAGCTTTCCAGCCTGTCGAGGTCCCTCTGAATGGCATCCCTTCCTTCCACCGTATCAACCGCACCACTCAGCTTGGTGTCGTCAGCAAACTTGCTGAGGGTGCACTCAATTCCCTCATCGATGTCATTGATAAAGATGTTAAAGAGCACCGGTCCCAAGACAGACCCTTGGGGGACACCACTTGTTACCGGCCTCCACCTGGACATAGAGCCATTGACCATCACCCTCTGTCTGCGGCCTTTCAACCAATTGCTTATCCATCGGGTCGTCCACCCATCAAATCCACTTCCCTCCAATTTGGAGATGAGGATGTGGTGGGGGACCATGTCAAAGGCCTTGCTCAGGTCCAGGAAAATGACATCGGTCGCCTTCCCTTCGTCCACCAATGCCGTCACTCCATCATAGAAGGCCACAAGATTAGTTAGGCATGACCTTCCTTTGGTGAAGCCGTGCTGGCTGTCTCGGATCACATGCTCATTCTTTATGTGATCGAGCATGTTGTCCAGGAGGATCTGTTCCATGATTTTCCCAGGCACGGAGGTGAGACTCACCGGCCTGTAGTTCCCCGGGTCCTCCCTGCTCCCCTTCTTGTATATGGGAGTGACGTGACCCTTCCTCCAGTCGTCCGGGACCTCACCTGACAGCCACGACTTCTCAAATATGATGGAGAGCGGCTCGGCAACCACCTCAGCCAGCTCCTTCAGGACCCTGGGATGCACGCCATCCGGCCCCATAGACTTATATTCATTCAGTCTAAGGAGGCACTGTCGGACTTGCTCTGCCCTTACAGTGGGGAGGGATTTACCTCCTTGGTCCCCACATAGAGGTTTGGGGATGCAGGGCTCAGGGACGTGAAAAAGACTAGAATAGGGAAGTTGGGAGTCAAAAAATATAACTCAGACAAAAGCAAGAAGAACATTTAAGGACATCCCGGTGAGCAAATATTTTTGTGTCCCAAACTGATGCAATAACAAGGAACACTGTCAAATGCTCTGAATAATAATCATTTTTTGTTTAAACAACAAGACTTAAAATTTCTGTATCGCTGACATTTTCTTTTCCTTGGTGTTACAGATTATAATTAGATGGGTTTATTTGGGGTAAGATTGATTGGGAGACTACCATGAAACACCACTAGGAACAATATATCATTTTTTATCATTTAAAATGTACACAGTTTGCTTTTCATGTTAGTTTAAAGGGACTATAATATTTTAGCAAAACAATTAACAAATTTGTGTTGTACAAGGAAATGCAATTGTTTAAACATAGTTCAATAAAGCCAGATCTGGGGCTGTGCAGATAAACTGCTAAGGAAAATGGTGATAAATTTCCTGATATAAGAATATTTACTGTGACAGTTCTGTGCATTAGTAGCATTGGAATATTCAGATTGGGAAGTTTAACTCTCTCCTGTGTCCTCTGTGCTATTGCATTCAGCCTTGGGGCTTCCACTGTAAGAACATATTGGCCTGTTGGGCCATGAACAGGAGAGTTGCTGTAACACCTCTGCTATGAAGATAGCCTGAGAAAGTTGGAGTTGTTCAGCCTGGAAAAAAAGAAGACTCTAGGGAAAACTCACTGTAGCATTTTAGTACTTAAATGGGACATATAAACTGGAAGCAGGGAGATTTACGTTAGATATTAGGATGTGAGCTACATCCAGTGGAAGGACAAAAAAAAAGAGGATAACCACAGGCAAAAATGTTATTAAACTAATTGCTATTTTAAAGAGTAGAAACTGCTTATATCTCTCTATTCAGTTTTTCAGCTAGTTCCTTCCTGCTGGCTTGGGAAGGAGTAGCTGGAAAGCTGTCTGACAGAGGGGACCTTGGTGTACTGATGGACAGTTGACTGAATATGAGCCAGCAGTCTGTCCAAAGTGGCCAAGAAGGCCGATGGCATCCTGGCTTGTATCAGGAATGATGTGGTAAGCAGGACTAGGGAAGTAGTCCTGCCTCCGTATTCGGCACTGGTGAGGCCCCATCTCAAGTACAGTGTTCAGTTTTGGGCACCTCAATACAGAAAGGATATTGAGGTGCTGGAGCAGATTCAAAGAAGGGCAACAAGGCTTGTGAGGGTCTTGGAGAGCACCCTGTAGTGACTGAAGGAAATAGGGTTGTTTAGTATGGGGAAGAGGAAGCTGAGGGGAGATCTCATTGCTCTCTTCAAATACCTGAAAAGTGATTGCAGTGAGAGCAGGGTTGGTCTCTTCTCACTGGTGATAGGATGAGAGGAAATGGCCTTAAGTTCCCAAGGAGAGTTTTAGTTTGGGTATCAGGAAAAATTTCTGTACAGAAAGGGTGTTTAAGCACTGGAATAGGCTTCCCAGGGAAGTGGTTGAGTCACCATCCCTGGATGTATTTAAAAACAGTTTGGATGTGGTGCTCAGTCATGTGATTTAATGGTGGCTTCTTAGAGTTATGATAGCATGGTTAGGTTGCAGTTGGACTTGATGATCTTTAAGGTCTTTTCCAATCTGAGAAATACTGTGATTCTGCATGATTATTTTATAGATGAAAGGAACACTTCAGATGTGGTGACCATAACAATAGAAATAGTTGCATTTGAAATGGACATTGTTTTTTCGTTTCAAAATTATAGAACTCCAGTTTAGCTTTTCCTATAATAGGTGGTCTGAAGTAGTTGATTCTTTGAGCAGATGGATAAGAGAGCCCCTACAAAAAGTATGAACAACAATTCTGTCCCAACAAGAATGATACAATGGACATGTGATTTTATTATCAAGGTCACAGCACATGTACATATCAGATCAACTCTATATCTACTACAGAACTCAGAATTTCTTGAAATAAAGAATACTTGATCAGATTTTGAATGTTGCCATAAGATCGTCTCGATTCTTGTGGTATTTCCTGATTCCTAGTGCTATTCTTCAATTTTGTTAGATCAAGATTTTCATTTGATTTAATTTTTCACTGCTCTCTATCCACATAATTCACAGTTCTAAGTCTCACAAATACTCTATAGAACACCAAATCTGGAGTATTAATATCTCTTTATCACTTCTGCAGTCATCTAGCAGTCACTTGATGTTTCTTCCTACTTGTTGCAGGCATCAGACTACTTCAGTTCATGTCCTATTGTCACAGAATAGGATTATACGTGTGTATTTTTTTTTGTTTGCTTTCTTACAAGCTCAACATTTTTTCATTTCTTTGTCTTTTTTTGGCAACTTTTCTGTTTGGGTTGTTTGGGGATCAAACATACTGTCTGAATAAAAATTTCATCCACTCATTACCTATAATACATCAAAACTGTTGGTGTGTTGCAAAAGATTTTTAGGAAAAACTGTCTCCCTTTTCATTTCAAACCTCAACTGCCAATTAAGCCATTTGATCCATTTCGAGCTCTGGAGGCTAGTTTGACCAATATATAGCCTTTAGTTTTGTTTTATTAATTAATTTATTATTCAAGATACTATTGTGATAGTGCCCTTTCTTCATTCTTTATCATGGTGTCAGAATATGTCCTCCAGATATTCTTCCCTCTAGCTGCCTGCTGTGAATATTACTGTTACTTGACAGAACACGGGTTAGTTATATTTTCAGAGCCTAGGGCACCATAAAGTGAAATGAACAGATAAAATAACATAAATACTATGCAGCTTATGAACTGAATGGTTGGATGCCCATGGGAGCCTTGTTTCTTCCAGCAATATTTCAGAACAGTCAACATAATCATGAAGTTGTGAAAGCTCTAATGTAATTTCAAGGAATTCAATAAATGTATACAGGGAAATACTAAACCATGAGTTCAGAAAAAGACCTGACTACACTGATACTGGAGGAAGTCCAACGTAGGGCTACAGAATGATTATTATGGGACTGGAGAACTTCACACATGAGGAAAGGTATTTAGAGCTGCGACTGTTCAGCCTAGGAAAGAGAAAGCTCAGGGAGACATCCACAGTATACAAAGCCTGCTCTGAAAGTAACGCCTCTTATTTTATTATGTTGACTCACAGTGTCAGGCAGATGTTGGTGGTATGGCACTAGAGATTGTACCTTTCCACTAGTATTCCATTACGTATTGTTGCCATGCAACAGATGGCGATGGGGAAGTCAGACAAAGTGATATCTGACATAGAAGTGCATATAAGACAAAGGTGTGTCATTGAATTCCTTCACATGGGAAAATTGCATCCATTGATATTCAGTTGCTGAACGATTTATGGAGATTGCTTCCTGAACGTTTATGGAGACCAAACAGTAGATATGTGCACAGTCAGGTGGTGGGTGGTGTGTTTCAGCAGTGGAAACAGCAACAGTAGGTCATCTCCACTGGTGTAAATTTCTAGAAGCGCAGCATGCAGGGTCTTGTTCATTGTTGGTAAAAATGCATAGCTAATGGTGGTGTCTGTCTTTTAAAAAAAGAGTTTTTTGTAGTTGAGAGCTTCTGTCAAGCAGTGTTACCATGCTCTTCATATCTGTTGCTGTTTCCATGGAAATAGAAGGCATTTCTTTTGGAGAAATTTCTGTTCATAAATACCTGAAGGGAGAGTGCAAAGCTGGTGGATGCAGACTCATTTCAGTGAAGAAGAGAGGGACCTGGGGATGTTGGTTGATGCTTGGCTGAACATCAGCT
This sequence comes from Tetrao urogallus, assembly GCF_951394365.1. Classification (NCBI taxonomy): domain Eukaryota; kingdom Metazoa; phylum Chordata; class Aves; order Galliformes; family Phasianidae; genus Tetrao; species Tetrao urogallus. Next base: position 39,827,008 of record NC_136815.1, on the reverse strand, counting down.
GACAGTGTGTCCAGGTGGCCAAGAGGGCCAACATTAGAAATAGTGTGGCCAGCAGGAGCAGGGAGGTGATCATTCCCCTGTACTCAGCACTGGTGAGGCTGCGCCCGAGTAATGTGCTTTGGGCCCCTTCCTACAAGAAAGACATTGAGTCCCTGGAATGTGTCCAGAGAAGGGCAACGAAACTGGTGAGGGGTCTGGAGCACAAGTCTTATGAGGAGCAGCTGAGTGAGCTGGGATTGTTCAGTCTGGAGGAGGGGAGAACTCATTGCACTTCACAACTTCCTGAAAGGAGGTTGTGATGAAGAGGGATTTGGCCTCTTCTCCCAGGCAACAAGCAGGACACAGGGTAATGGCTGCAAGTTGTACCAGAGGAGATTTAGATTAGACATGAGAAAAATCTTTTCTCTCAGAGAGTGGTCAGGCACTGGAATGGCTTGCCCAGGGAGGTGGAGGGAGGTTGCCAGGGAGTCACTGTCCCTGGCAGGTTCAAGAGGGGCCTGGATGAGGAGCTATTGATATGGTTTAGTAGTTTATGGTTTGTAGTAGCAATGGTGATGATCTTGTAGGTCCTTTCCAACCTTGTGATTCTGTGATTCTATGACTGTTGGTAATCAACATGGCTTCACCAAGGGCAAGTCATTCCTGATAAATTTGGTGGTCTTTTATGATGGAGTTAAACCATCATTGGATAAAGGAAGAGCAACTGATGTCATCTACCTGGGTTTGTGTGAAGCATTTGACACTGCCCTGCATGATATCCTGGTAGCCAAATAGACGAAAAATGGATTTGATGGAGACCATCAAAGTGAAGACCAGTGATGAGTGGTGTTTCTTAGGAATTGGTGCTGGGACTAGTGTCATTTAACATCTTGTAGGCGACATGGACAGTGGGATCAAATGCACTCTCAGCAGGTTTGCAGATGATACCAAGCTGAGTGGTGCAGCTGACATGCTTGAGGGAAGGGGTGCTATCCAGGGGGACTGGGGCAGGCTTGAGAGATGGGCCCATGCCAACCTCAAGAAGTTCAACAAGACCAAGTGAAAGGTCTTGCATCTGGGCTGGGCAATCCCAAGCACAGATACAGAATGCCTTGAGAGCAGACCTGAGGGGAAGGATTTGGGAGTGTCAGTTGATGAAAAATTCAATGTGAGCCAGCAATATGCATTTTGCAGCCCAGAAGTCCAACTATATCCTGGGTTCCATCAAAAGAAGTGTAACCAGCATATGGAGGGAGGTGATTCTGCTCCTCCAGTTTACTCTCCTGAGATCCCACCTGGAGTACTGTGTCCAGTTCTGGAACCTCCAAAACATGGAGGATGTGGAGTTGTTGGAGTGGTTCTGGAGGAGGGCTATGAAGATGATTAAAGAGCTAGAGCACCGCCCCTAAGAGGACAGGTTGAGAGAGCTAGGACTCTTCAGCCTGAAGAAGGCTCTGAGGGGACCTTTTAGCAGCCTTCCAGTAACTGAAGGAGACCTACAGGAAGGCTAGGGAGGAATTTTTTGAAAGGGTATGTGGTGAGAGTATGATGGGAAATGGTTTTAAACTGGAGGAGACTAGACATTAGGAGAAAATTCTTTACTGTGAGTGTGGTGAGACACTGGAACAGGTTGTATATGCCCCCTCCCTGGAAGCATTCAAGGCCAGGCTGAATGAGACTCTGAGCAACCTGATATAGAGGGAGGTGTCCCTGCCTATAGCAGGGAGGTTGGAACTAGGTGATCTTAAAGGTCACTTCCAACCCAAACCATTCTATGATTCTATCTCCAGTATTGCCAGAGTGAGCCATTGGCACTACTTACAGTTTGTTTTTTTTTCACAGGAAATGTTTTCTACAATTTTGTTTTGTGTTTAAAAATGCATAAGATAAAGTGAAATCCTTTGGGTAACTTGATGGAAAAGAAAACGGGAAAAAAGGCTGAAGAGTACAAATGTAATAAACCACTGGCAAAACTGAAATAAAAAAAATAAGCTTTGGCAAAAATGAGTTGTTCAAGACAGAAATTCAGACTTCTGCATTTACATTTTAAAAATGCATCCTGTCAGACTGACTGTTTAAAGAAAATTCTCTTACGCAAGTAGCATCTGGAAGATCTGTTCCATTGGCAGCCCAGCACCAGCCCTAAAAGACTGTGAACAGTTATGTATATGCTCATAAATTATGAGTCTCTATGTGCTTATGGATGGCATATAATCCTTATGTTAATCACCGGAGCAAGTAAGTAGACCTGAAAATCAGCAAGATTGGCAAAAACAGTGAATGTAAATAATTTATGTAAAGAAAATATATTTGCATCTTCAGACATCATTTCCAGCTCACTGAATACTGAGTTAATTAATTCAGTGGGAAAATCCTTCTGTAAACAGGCAATACTGAAATAAGAAAAACAATTAAAGTCAGGTTTAAATACATCAATATTCTGTTTGTTGCTATTAACATCTTTATGAATTCAGTAAGATGCTTCAACAAACACAGGCCATGTCCTGTTTTACACCACTTTTTTGCATATGCGTTTGGAAAAGGCATTGTCACATTCTCTAACTTGATGTTTCCATCAAGCAGTAAAAAGCTGTGGTCAGTGCCCTTAAAGGCTGTTCGCTCTCCAGGTGAGACCTTGCCCTGTTCCCTGTCAGCAAATTAAGCAGCAGGATGGAAGTTGGATTGAAATACTGTCTCAGTAATTTCTCTTTTAAAACTCATGATTCATTTCATTCTTTTTGTTTAAAACGCTGTTTTTACCTGTTTTATTATTTTTATCTATTAAATTAAACAATGTACTGTGTGAACACCCACGTTTATTCCCTTAATAGTTTGTGGAGTAGGTACTTATATAAGTCATGCTATATGTGTCAGACAACTAGAGTAAAATGCAGTTCCTTCTAGCAACATCAGATTTTCATTATCAATTCTAAGGAGTACATATATCTAGCCAGAATGTAGATGTTGGAACTTAAGTAAGAGGTCTATCTCATTGCTCTACAATTTGTTGAGGAGAAGAAATGGAGATGGAAGTGCTGATCTTTTCTCCCTGATAGCCAATGATAGGATGTGTGTAAATGGCACAGATCTGCAGGAGGGAAGATTCAGTCTGGGCATCAGGAAAAATCTCTTTACCATGAGAGTGGTCAAACACTGATACAGGTTTCCTAGAGGGTGGTTGATGTCTTGTGCCTATCAAGAAGCATTTGTACAGTGCCCTCAAATAATATGCTTTAACTTCTGAATAGTCTTGAATTGGTAAGGCAGTTGGATGATATTTGAAGGTATCTTTCAATCAAACTATTCTATTCTTAATTCTGTCTGTAATTCACATGCAATATATGCTCATACGTATATACATAGGTGTGTATATTCTAAAATTAAAAAATAATAATCCCTTTCACCAGTTTGCTGTCAAATAAGGATATGACCTTTTAGCGGTACGTACAACTGAATCCCATGCATGTTCACGTTACAAGTAAACATCATACTTTTCTGCCATTCTTTATATGCAATATGAAAAGATTAGTCTTTAAGTTGCAGGATGAAATGATGACTTTAGGATATTCTTTTCACTCCAACACAATTATTTTCTAGAACTGGAGAATGTAATTAAAAGACTTGTATGGTCATTGGGCTTTCCAAGATGATAGAATTTCAAATCTTACTAGAAAAAAAGGGATACTCAAACAACAGAAGATAAGGTGTGGCAGAAGATAAAATTTTCATCTTATCTAGTTTGGGTCTGAAGAATTACTCTGTAGAATTTCTTGTTTGTTTCCTTTCCTTCTCTTTGCAATATCACGACTTTAGTAGCTACCTCAGTGACTCTACTGCTTAATATTTTACTAATGCATATGGTAGAATGTTATTTAATTTAATATGACTTCTGTTTGCCTTCTATACAATTGTTTTGCTGATGAGTATTCCCCCAACCTCTCTATTGTGGATAGTCATTGATGTGTTTCATATGACATTTGCATGGAATACTTTATTTGAAAGTATTCTGATCAGAAGATATTTTATTTTTAATGGTAGTGTTACTTCTGTTCTTTTTACCTGAGTCCCATGTTTTCCAGTGTTACAATTTTGCAATGAATCAGTGATTCATTTCTCATTTGTATTAAACACTACTTGCATGCAGCAGAAGTCCACATTCATGTTGCTGTTACATAATAAATACTACTATTCAGCATAACATGATGGCACTGGGGAGTTTATACTATTAGGTATTCAGTTATTTGAAAAAAAAAAGTTCACAAGTGTTTCTGAAAATAGTGTAAAAGGAAAAAATTCTCCTGCCCCAATCGATGTACAGTAAGTCTAGATTTTTTTGTTGTCTCTGTGATTTTTAGTTTCTACTTTTTTAAGAGCTCAGACAATTAAAATCTTTGTAAATAAGCTTGAAAATAAATTAAACGACCTCATAATTAATGCATATATGCACACATATAAACATATTGCTTTTCATATCTATATAATTATCCAAATATCAGTATTCACAGATGTAATCATTTTGTAACACTGAAATATTAAAAAGCAAAATAAACACAAATAAATAAAACTAGCAATATTCTTTACTATAGGCTTTATAAACATTTTGTAACACTGGGAATATATTTGTAAATAAAGAAGCTTCTGTAGGCAAAGTTTCTGTACAGAGCGCTTCTTGACAATAGGTCTTACTGACAATGTTGCCTCTTCTGTTATTTTTTTCATTTTTAAAGAGCACTCTTAGAAGATAAAGTGGAAATTTACCTGCTACTCAGCAATCCTTCACAATTTCCTAAGCTGTTATCCATGTGTGAATCAGGAAGGATTTAGAAACAAGACCACAACTCTGATTTTTCAAGTGGCTGCTTAACTCTATGTTATCTAATTAGCAGGAACGTTCATGTTTTTGAGTGTTTTTTTTTTCTTGTTCTGCTACTACTTTATATACATAATTTGCTTGAACAGTGGTTCATTGGAAGATTGTCATTGTGCGAATCAGAATGCTTGAGTCTTGTGTTACTATATGAGAAACTGAAATTATACCACTCTTTATTATTTTTTTAATTGTTTGATTATTTTTTTCCTACCAAAAATTTCAGTTTCAGTATTCTGAGTGGTTTGTTTTCATATATTTAGGATCATCTTTGGTAAATGACTAATGTCTCCTTTTACACTTACCTTCCCCCATTCTTCGGTACTGGAAAGATATAACAGAAAATGTGTTTCTGTTCAGCTTTTGACATCTACTATTTTTCTCCACTGTTTGTGCTAAGTGCTATTAGAAACCCTGAGAGCCTTCATGATGTATCAGCCCTTTCATTTCTGGATTTTTGTTAGCTATGCTCCTTGTGGTCTCTAGGGCAATAATAACATGGTTCCCACATCTTCACGCTGCGGTCTGTTTTGTTTCTGAAGATAATAAGTCTGACCGTCTACCCTGCTTGTGCAGTGTAGTCATTAAGATTATTATATTTTTTCATTATGTATGTTCTGTTGCTTGGTTTCCTTTACTCCGGTCTGAAGGAATTTCATGACATTTTATTTCTGACAGCATTCCTTAATCCTTGTGTTCCCCAGCTATTTCTAGTCTAAGGGATCAAATCTCCCTTTATCTCGCACACTGTCATTGTGAGATTGGAAAAGGGTATTGTACATGAACTGAAGAGTGTTTTGTGGGACACCAGGAAAGCCCCAGATTCCAACATGAAGCACTTTCTGGAGAATGGGGCTGGGACACAGGCCTGTGGTGGTGCCTGGCACAGGGGGGACCCATGGTTTGGTAGGGCAGGGCTTCTATAAGTTTCTCAGTACTATCGCTCATTATTATTCACATGAACAGTGGGGTTGAGTGCACCCTCAGCAAGTTTGCAGACCACACCTAACTGTGTGGTGCAATTCACACAATAGAAGGAAGGGATGCCATGCAGAGAGTCCTGAACAGGCTTGAAAAGTGAGCCCATGTGAACTTAAGCTCAATGAGGCCATGTAAAGGTGATGCATGAGGGTCAGGGCAACCCCGAATATCCAGTGGCTGCCTTAAAAGTGATATCCCCTATTTTATTATCTTGACCCACAACATCAGGGGCAGTGGTTGGTGGTACGGCAGTAGAAGTTGAATCTTCTCGCCAGTATTCTGTTGAATTCTGTTGCTGTGAGACAGATGGCAGCAGAGGAGCTTTCCTGGCCAGTTGAAGGAAGTGATAGCGATGCTCTACACTGCACTGGTGAAGCCTTACTAAAAGGACATAAAACTACTACAGAGTGTTCAAAAGAGAGCTTCAAAGATAGTGATGGTCCCTGGAGGGCAAGATATATCTGAGGAACTGCCAAGATCCCTTTGTTTGCTCAGCTCAGAGCAGAGGAGCTGAGGGGAGGCCTCATGGCAGCTGCAGCTCCTCACAGGGAGTGGAAGGCAGCGCTGAGGACAGCGACAGGACCAGAGGGAATGGCATGGAGCTGCATCAGGGGAGGGGCAGCTGGGTGTTAGGGAAAGGGTCTGCAACCAGAGGGCGGTGAAACTCTGGAACAGGCTGCCCAGGGCAGTGATTATGGCACCAAGTTGCTGGAATTCAAGGAACCATTGGATAGTGCTCTCAGATACGTGCTCTGATTTTTGGGTGGATCTGTGCAATGTCTTAATACTGCATATACTGCGTGATCTCTAATCTTGAAAGTAAGTATGACTTCACGGATAAGATTCTTTATTATCTGGTAGCACAAATACAGGTTCCTAAAGGTTTTTAAAGGTGTACTACTAGTATTTACTGGGAGATAGTCTTCTAAAGAATGTTAGTCAAAGATTTTCATTTGTCTGCATTTGCTGTTGAAGTCTCAATGTTGCTCAGGCTTTGTGAACATTAAACATCTTTCTAGAATATCTGTTAGTGGTTCTAGGCTTTTAGAATGAAAAGACAGTTCATAAAGTTGATACACTTTCTTGCTTTTAGTTTTCTATGCCTAGCAACACTGAGCTGAGAATAAAAGCAACAATTTCTCAGTTAGTTACAAAAGAAGTAATAAATCTTTTACCTAGTAAAACTTCATATCTATTCTATTTTATATAAATGTTGATTTAATAGTTTCTTCTGCTGTAAAGAGGAACAAAAAGAAAACAGAAGTCATGCAATCATTCATTTCACTCTTGGTGATGAAAACCTTTTGCCATCATACTTGTTTAAGAGTTTAAATTCTGATTAAACATTGATTTAAAAAAAAAAATACTGGAGTGCTTATGGAGAGAAAACAGTAGAGTGGTTATTTAAAAAAAAAAAATAAAAAAATCAGCTATTTGAAAATTGAGTGGTGGCATGGGGTGAGCAGACCAAGAGTCTGGCATCACAGTAATCATGAGTTTAATCACAGTTTAAAGTGGAGCACGTTACCAAGGACCCTACAGATTATGGCCAGTGGATAACATTAACATGAGAGGGAGAAATTAGTGCATGAAGGCAAAATAACTGACAGTCAACAACGTTAAGATCTGGGAAAATGACCTTTGTATTAGTACTATGAAGTAAAAATGATTTGCAAAAAAAAAAAAAAAGGTAAGAATGCAGTGCTGCAACCCAAGTGTAGCATAAATGCTAAGTCATGGCTTCAAATAGTTATTGAGCACCTGGTGGGGAAAAATAGGGCCAACTCTGGGAGTTCTGCTGCATGCAATGCACCTGAGTGGCCAGAAGGTGCAGAGATAGGATCCACCCCATCCCAGACTTCCTTTAAGGATTGGCAGTGGAGGTGAGGGCATCTATTGCTTGAGATCCCTGACTACTTGAGGCCTTCTGATGGTAAGCAGCTCTCTTCCTTCATTTCTGCATCCGCAGCTGCTGCATTCAGGCTTGTTCTCATTTGCCAAAGAATTTGGTGTCCCGCTATTATTGTGGTACTTTCCATTCCATTGTAGCATTACACCAAGACAATTATCAGAGAATAAAAGATATAAGTTGTCAGTTTTTTTCTTTTAATCACTGTAGACAACTGTGTTAAACAAAAAATACGGTAAATCTGTCAGTGTGAATCCTCAGACGCTGTACCTCATGTGGGTATAGATTTCTTGATCTATACCTATATTTTAATCTTCAAGATTAAACTTCTTGAGAATAATCTTTTATGTAACTGCTTCTTTGAGATATAGTTTCAACCTAAACACACAGAAGGCTAACTAAGAACTTTGGTTTTAAATACATAGTACCAGAATAAAAATGCAGTATTTTTCATTATATAAACTTCAACTGAAGCTGCATTATTTGTGACAGCAACTCAAAAACTGACAAAAAATCTGTACCACAGAAGAAATAACTTGCATTTTTTTTTACGTGTATTAGAGTTCATTGCTACTGCTCATTCAGTAGCAATACCTGACTATCATCATTCCATAGCTGAATGGAAATGTTATTATTCCTAACAACTTAAAATAGATGATAAAAAAAAAAAAAAAAATATTATTGCTGAATGAAAATCTGTGGAAGGTCAGATGTTGACTGAATATTTTCTGAAATACTGCAAAGAAAAGAAATAATAAAAGATTTGCCTTGATAAAAGTTATGAGCACATTACACTTAACTCCCAGTGGAAGTCTTTTAAAAATCTAGCGGCAGATTTGATACTTTCACACCAGAAACTGTCTGATGGACCTCTTGTATCCAATGTTGAAACATCAACTGCAGACTGGTTCTGAACTGAAATGGAGTAGTTATAAAAATCTCATACTGTAAAATCTCTTTAAAACTCTTCACAGAAGTTGGACAACCAAAAGTGAATATGGTAGAGAGAACCAACTGCAGCCATGATCGTGTGCACTTGGAAAGATTACCATTATTATATACATCATAGATCATTTAAATATTTCCTGTAATACTCACAGTTTTTCTTTCTACTGTTCTCAGATTTTGTGTTTATGAGTAGGATAGAGTGAGGAATGATCTAGTTTAGGTTTGAGAGAGCTTACGAAGATGCTTCTTCTCTGACCTCTGTTCATATCCCAATTTTGCATTGCAGAAAGTAAAAATTTAAATATTTTCTCTCAATATTCTGAAAGTATCTAATGGCAAGCTCTCTGAATTGGGATAAATGCTTTCCACTATGCATTCATTAAATGTCACTTATCGTCTTATTATCTTACCATAGAATTCTCAGAGTTGGAAGGGACTTCTGAAGGTCATCTGGTCCAGCTTCCCTGAAAAAAAAAAAACCAGGGATGTCCACAGCTAGACCAGGTTGACCAGGGCCTCATCGAGCCTCACCTTCAAAGTGTTCAGGGACGGGGCTTATGCTGCATCTCTGTGCAGCCTGTTCCAGTGCCTCACCACGTTCACTGTAAAAGACTTTTTCCTTGTAACCAACTGAAGTCTACCCTGTTTAAGTTTTGAAAATATTTTCCGATATCCTTTTACCACAGACCATGATAAAGAGTTTGTCTCCTTCCTTCTAATAGCCCTCCTTTAGGTACTGAAAGACTGTTATCAGGTCACTTTGGAGCCTTTTCCTCTCCAGGCTGAACAGCCCCCAGCACTTTCAGCCTGTTCTCATGTAAGTGTTCCATCCTTTGTATCATTTCTGTGGCCTCCCTTTGGATGTGCTCCAACAGATCCATGTCTCGTCTATATTCCACATCTGGATGCAGTACTCTAAGTGAGGCCTTACCAGCGCAGAGTGGGCAGGATCACTTCCCTCAACCTGCTGGCCATGCATCTTTTGGTGCAGCCCAGGATACAGCTGGCTTTTTGGGTTGTGAGGGCATATTGCTGGCTCACATGTAGCTTGCTATCCAACAGTAACCCCAGATCTTTTTCAGCAGGGCTGTTCTCAATCCTCTCATCCCCCAGCTTGTATTGGTACTGGGGGTTGCACTGACCCAGGTGCTAAACCTTGCGCTTGGATTTGTTGAACCTCATGAGATTCACCTGGGCACACTGCTCAAGCTTGTCTAGGTTCCTCTGGATAGTATCTAGTGTGCCTACTGCACCCCACAGCTTGTTGTCATCAGCAAGCTTGCCGAGGGTACACTTGACATCACTGTCAATGTCACTGATTAAGATACTAAAGCTCATTGGTCCTACTACTGACCCCTGGGTGTCAGCAATCTCCGTCCAGACACTGAGCCATTGGCCACTACTCTCTGGACTTGATCCTGAAGCCATTTTTTTGTCCTCTAAACAATCCACTTATCAAATCCGTATATTTCCAATTTGGAGAGAAGGATGTTGTGAGGTACTGTGTCAAAGGCCTTACTGAAGTTGAGATAGATTACATCAGTTGCTCTTCCCTTGTCCATTGATGCAGTGATATCATCATAAAACACCACTAGCTTAGTCAAGCAGCATTTGCCCTTGGTGAAGCCATGCTCATTCTCCTATATCACCTCCCTGCCTTCCATGTGCCTTAGCATAGCTTCCAGGATAATCTACTCCATCACCTTTCCTAGCACAGAGGTGAAACTGATAGGTCAGAAGTTCCTGGGGTCATTCTTTCTACCCTTGTTAAAAATGAATTTTGCGGTGCTGCCTTTTTTCCAGTCCCCTGGGACTTCACCTGATTGGCTATGGCTTTTCAAATATCGTTAAGAGTGGCTTGGTTACTACATCAGCCAGTTCCATTAGGACTCTGGGATGCATCTTATCAGAACCTATAGACTTGTGGATGTTCAGATTCCTCAAGTGGTCACAAACCTGATCTTCACCTACAGTAGGAAGGACACTGTTTCCCTGATCCACTCCTAACAAACCAAATGTTTGAGGGCTGTGAGACAAGCAGTTATCAGAGAAGACCTAGGAAAAAAATTAAGTACTTCAACCTCCTTGCCTGTTGTTACCAGTCTTCAAAATACACTTTATTTTTTTTTTAAGTTTAAACTCAGAATATGTTGTGGTCAGAAGTTTACTAAAAAATGCAACTGTATTTTTTTTTTCTGTGGTAATTCTAAACTTTCACAGGAGCCTAACCATTTCAACATTCAGTTTGCAGATATTTTTAAGGATCGTGTGTCAACAACGTGTAAAATACATATTTTAATTCCATGTAACACTGACTTCACATATGTTTCGCTAATTGCTTAAAGCTAGTTATCCAGATACAATGAAGAAGTATAACAACATATTTCACAAATAGTGCTTATTCTTTTTTTTTTTTTTTTTTTTTTTTTTTTTTTTTTTTTTTTGTTACAGCCTGTTGTGGTGTCCTGCTTTGAAAGATGTAATCTGTGAAGCCTTCAGAATCCTTTTTTGTTTGAAGAGATTTTTTCTGAGGAATCCTAAAGTTAAAAGTACTTTGGAATATGGAATGGCTTCTTTTTATAAAATCAAGACATGAGAATCACAAAAAAGCAAGTTTATATGTGTTCTTATTAAATAACTTTTTTATTATGTTGTGCAAATAGTTTTGCTTGAATGCGGGGGATCCAGAATTTGGAATACTGAATTTCTCATCTCCATTCTACTTTTCATTCTCTCTCTGATTCTTTTTGAATGATGAGTTCAGAGGAAAATTGGGGGAAAAAAAGAAGATAGAGCAAAATAAATAATAAAACTCATTTTTTTTTCCCCTCCAATCTGTACGTTTAAAACCAACCAAAAAGCACAGTTGCAGAAAGCATTTATATTTCTGTAGAAGTGTTAAAGCATGTTTTATATATGAAATGTACACATTTTATATATATTAAATGTATGTAGGTGTGTATATCTATCTGTATGTGTGTGTATATATATATTGTAGACTGTAAGTGTGGGGAGGTGTTTAAATTTATATCATCCTACTATCCAACCTTTATATAAAAATGCAACCAAACCTTGAATAAATATAGGAATTATAGCAACTTGTTGAATTTTTTTTTTTTTTTTTTTTTTAATGTGCGAACTAGGGAAAACTTCTCCAAGTGCCTGCAAATTTTCAATTGTGATTTGCGTTTTGTAGTGAAGTGTACTTATCTACAAGAATAAATTAGTCATGACTGCATGGTGTTCAGAATGCTTTGGCTATTAGCTGTTTCCACCTGAGGAGACAAATAAGTGAGGAATGATGCCAGTAGATAAACGCATGTTGCAAATAGATCTAAAAATGTCTTGTAAGAATTAACTTGGGTACACAGCTGTGTTCTGCAAGCAGAGTAGTTGTTTATCTTCAAGACTGAGACCTGAAGAGTGGGTTTACTTGCCCATGTCAAGCGCTTTACTGAACTCTGAGTCTGGAGACATCATCCAACAGACCAACTTTATAGCAGATCACTTCAAACATTTTCTCAATATCTTAGAAGCAGATGTCCCCTTGCTAAGGATAACAAAGGAAAAAGGAGAAAAGAACTAATGCTTTCATTTAAATATTACCCTGTATCTGTTAAAAATTGTGCATCCTATTTCTTGAACAGCATATTTGTTTCTAAAATTTTCTCCACTGAGGAGCTGAAATAGAAACTGTCTAAATGAAAACTTATATTTTCCATTCTGTCTTTACAGTTCTTTGCAATAAATTCAAACCTACTTACAAAGGTTCAGTAAAAAAGCCATCACTAATTATGCATTGCAGCTTTTATTAATGAAATAACTATGATCATCTGATGACAGGCATCTCTGATGTAACATTAATTTATCCTCACTTTGAATAGTCTAAGGGGAGAAATCTTGCAAAATAATAGGGCAGGAAACTTAAAATGCTCTCTAGATGGAATTATATTTTAATCATTTTTTTCAGATGATCTTTCCATCTCCAAGGTAAAGCCTGTTTACATCCCTAAGCTCAAGTTATTCCCGTCTGCTGTTTTATTGTCCTTTTTTTGCCTTAATCAGGTGTTGGTCTCTGCAAACTAAACAGAAATAGTCTTCCTTTCTTCTTCATATCCCATTTTAATAGCAAGTTTAGGACTCCCAGTTTCATTTACAGAAAATGTTTCTTCTGTAAATTTATGAAGGCCAACAAACAATGTGTAGATAGATAAAGACAAAATATTCATGTTTATCTGCTATACTTCTAAATCTGTGTTGTTAAGACTAAGCAAGTGTGGAGCTGGTATATTTTGTTTAGTTTTATTTTTCTTCCAAGCTTTCCCCCAGAATATTTTTAATGAATACGTAATATAAAACAGAACACCTGACAAGGAAGGGGAAAAGTAAGCATTTGAATCTTGCTGCTTACTTGTTTATCTTTTGGAAATAACTAATGAATAAGAATGACTTGTGCTAACTGCTATATAAACATAAAAACATAATTTAGCTGCAAAGAGATTTGCTAATTGACAAGACATAATCTGAGTGAGGAACCAATAAAAGCTCATTACTATCCTTCAGTATATGATAGCTGGAAATACTGGGAAGCCCAATATATATATATTAGCTGCTTTATTTCTAACAGCTTTAAGGTCCTCCATTAAATAAAGGGTATTGTTTTAGACCAAAAAAGGGGATGACAGCTTGGTAATGGTTCCACATAAACCTCCCTGTTTGATTATCACAAAGAAATAGGTAGAATGTCAGGTACATCAGAGTGAACGCAAATATGTGCATACAAATGAGGAAAAATTAAGTTTCTATAAAAGTTAAATGTGTGAGACAGCTGCAGCTATAAGGTAGAGATAAGTTGAATCCCTTCAGGCATTCTTTAAGCAAATACTTGCGGTGACTCACAGTTTATGATACTGTGAACTTGAACTATCTTCAAAATAAGAGATCTCTTGATATTTCTCATGTTTTACAATTGCTTCCGCAGAAAACCATTTTTTTTTAAAAAAAGCTTTTCTCTATAGAGTTCAATATGAATATCCCACCTGTTCATGCCTCAACTGAAGTCACAGATATGATTATGACAGTAGTAGCTCTATAGATTACAAAATCAAATTAAAAATGCATACCCAAGAAATAGAAGACATGCATTTGTAAAAAACATGCATTATGAAAGCATATGCATTTCTAGTTGCAATACTTTCCATTAGACAGAGTAGTATTGTTGCTGTGGTCATAACAGAATTTGCCTCAAGTTCCTAATCTGCTTATTCACCAATCCCCATTATACCGTGTGGTACTTCTACCTGAGTCTTCAAGTATAATGCATGAGCTGAGGGGCAAAGGAAGTAATGGTTTTTTGCAGTTGGTGACCCTCAGCATTTTCATGCCCTTCACTTATCTGTTACCTCTTTTTCTTGAAAGTTAACCTTAGATTTCCTTTTTAAACAAATCTCTAAACATCATTTCCAATGCTGTTAATCAAGCAAAGTATCTAGAGGTTGAAGACAAAATGTGTTAGATATAGTGTATATTTAGTAACAGGAAAAAAAAAGTGTTATATGCATATGTTAGCATTACGAATGCACTAAGCTATGCATTTTTAAAATCTTTCTCCACAGTGACAAAATACAGTGGTGTTTATGTAGAAGAAAAGAAAAATAAGAAGGATTTACACCTTCTCCCATTAATAATAAAAAAAAAAAATGTATTCAACAGACTGCACGCACCACATTTTGGAAAGCTCCTATCTCTCTAGGAAACTTACAACATTGCTACCTTTATAAGAAATAAAAGCTAGTTAGGCTAACTATGGGACTTTGTTATTCAAAACCAGCAAGACTTAATCAGTTGGATTGGCTTAGAGGGTGAATCTCATTTACATAATATGCTGATTTTCTCTGCATTAAGCATTTAGTTGTAAAGACCATTTGTTTTTGTGGTGCTACAGGCATTCATTCATTTTTAGCATGCTTATAATCTAGGTATTGTTACAGCCTATACTAAGAAACGGCGTACTTACTAATGAATTATGATTTTCTTTCTTCTGCTCAAGAATTTGTTCTTCCTAATGAGATCTCCACATAATGAGCTTACTTGAAAAACAAATAAACAGGGAAGCAAACAGTATCAAGTATTTCCAGTGTGATTAGCTCTATAAGTAACTGAAATATGAACAGAGGTATGTGACAGATTGAAATGAAACTTTTTAAAGCAGAAAAATCTGATATGTCCTGAGGACAGGTGTTATTGCCATCCATATAAATTATTTCAAGGAAGTGTTTATAAAAAGAATTCCAAGGTGAGATTGAAAAGAGGAATTTCAAAGTTAGATATTTTAGTAGGACCAACTATCTCATCCATATTCAGGTTTGTTGTTATTCTTAGGTATACAGTTGATGGATACTGTCCATTCAGTCTGAGAACATTGAGAACCATAAATTTGTTGAAAGTTGTAGTTAGTGCAAGGTCAGGATGGTTTTGAATAATAAAAATAAATTTTAGTTGTAAACCGAGAGTTTGATAGATGAACATGGTTTGTAACACCTATTGAAGCTGAGTGAAAATATTTGTAAATAAATATGACAGGAATACCAAATAGGGAGAAGACCTACTTAAACTAAACATCACAAGTAGAATAAGCAAAATCGGGTAAAATTTGTTACCGATACATAATGGATACAGAAATGAACATTTTTGTAGAATGGGAAGTTAGTTGTTTGAATATTTGGTATTCCTGTATGGAGCTCATTTCAGCCTGGGCAAGTGATTCTATAAATTATGTTAATCTATGAGCAATAGTAACAGCCTTATCACTGGCAAATTCCATTTGGAGCCAAATACTTTCAGCAAGTATAATTTTAGAAAAATAATTGGCTGGGTAACTAGTGCTGATATATTTTTTAAGACCTCACATACTTCCTTTCTTACCTGCAGTTATACTCATGGTTTTTGAAGATTTTGTGTCTTTGAACCTTTCAACTAGCTCTTCAGAAATAAATTTTAAGTATGTGACATAACATGCCAAGTATAAAAATAGTCCTGTTATAAGTTGTTTATCTTCTCAACTAAACTTTGTTTAGTTGAGAAGTAGCAAACTGTATTCTTGATAGAAGTTACAGTTTGCTAAGTGTAATTTCTGATGTGATTGATTTCCCAAAACTTCCTTTACTGTCTACTGTGCAGGCTACTCTAAAAATGGATGCTCTTTAATTATAATTTTTTTTTTTTTTTTTTTTTTTTTTTTTTTTTCCCAGTTTCCTAGGATGAAAAGTTAACACCAAAGGATTTCTTCAGGAATAGTATGAAGAAGGGTAAGTGATTTTACTCGTTGTTTTACATTATTGTGCTGTAATGCTTTTTGTCATGGTGACCTTCACACGCTGAAGAAATTTATTCTGCATAAAGAAAAGGCATTTCTTTCTCAGTTTCCTCCAGACTATCACAATCAGAACACTTTTCCAAACTTGAATTGAAACTTGATTCTGAAACAGATTATTGATCAATATTTGTGTACTCCAATGTCAGAATTTTGGGGTTTTTGTCTCTCTTCTAGCCAGGATGATAATGGGTCTGTGGTATCAATTGCACATTTTCCCTGAAACATCCTACGTGAGATGGTGGCTTTGAATTAAATGCTTATGCTTCATGAAAAATACATGTAATTTTTCTGCAGACTTAGGTCATTAGAAGAAAATGCTATTTGCCAGACACTGGGAAGATTAGAGGGTTCACATTTTGGGCTAATGATTTGAAACAAGGAAGATTCAATTTATGGACAGTATGCTAAAACACTAGATCCTAAGACTGAAATAAATTTCCTATTGTATGTGCTGATTAGTTTGGCAAGAAAAATTAGAATAACTCCAACATATTCTAAAGACACTCTCTTTATGAGGTGCTGGCTAATAAGCCCTTTCCTTGTTATTGATTACATTTTATATCTAAATATAGAACATGAGGAATAACGTCTTGACCGCTAAAATTATTACAGTACAAAATTTACCTGCAACTGAAAAGCATAGCTTTAAAATACTGTCATTGTATTCTTGATAGAAGGTTTTTGTGGAGGCCAGTAACAGATACTCCAGAGATCACTACTGGTTTCTGTCTTGTTTAATGACTTCATTCTTCTGTGTAATGGAGTAGAGTGCACTCTCAGTATATTTGTGGATTACATAAAACTGAGAGGAGTGTCTGACTTACAAGAGAGTCATGCAGCTAGAAAGGGAGTCTGACAAAAATGTCATGAAGTTCAGCAAGAAGAGTAGTAATGTACTACCACTGAGGAGGAACAATCCTAAGCATCATTACATGCTGGGGGCCACCAAACTGGGAATTGGGTCTGCAGAAAAGGATGTTGGAATCTTTCTAGGCACTAAATTGAACATGAGTCAGCAACATGCCCTTGCCAATAACAAGGCTAAAAATACTCTTGGCTGCATTAGGCAAAACATTGGCAGCAGATTAAGAGAGGCGATCCTTCTTTCTACACTTCACTAGTGAGGCCGAATGCCCCTTCCCCTCTCCCACCAGTACTCTCCCCCAGCTGAGACGTGTACATTCTGGGAAGAGTCCAATGAGGACTCTTAGCAAGATGATGAACAGACTGGAGCAACTCTCCTATGAAGAAAAGCTGAGTTGAGACTGTTCAGCATTGAGAAGTCTCATAAGGGATCATATCAATACCTGTAAATCCCCGAAGAGATGGTGCAAATGGAATAGATAAATGTTTTCAGTGGTACCTAGTGTCAGAATAAGAAACAACAGACACAAAGTAGAACACAAGAGATTGAACATCAGGAAGCACTTTTATACTGTGAGAGTGAGTGCTCATCCAGAAAAAACTGTAGAGTATTCACCTTGGAGGTCTTCAAAAGATAACTTGACTTGGTCTTGGGTAACATACGCTGGGTGGTACTGTTTGAGCAGAAGGTTGGACAAGATTACCTGCACAGATTTCTTCCAACCATCACTATTCTGTGATTGTGTGGGAGATCTTGCTAGATGCTACCATGTTTAAACCTCAATTTCCATGTTGTTTTTAGAAATGCAAAAAGATTTCTTCCTTGGTAGAGAAGATTATCAAAATCTGATCTTTTATGTTTTGTCCAAGAAAACATCATGATTCAAGAGTTTTTAATGAAAGGCAAATGTGTTTTTCAAATAGATAAGGATAAAATGTATTAAGTGTAAACATCCTCAGCAATAGAATTAATTACATTTCAAGTTGAGTTCAGTTTTATCTTCTTTAGATCCCCTATGAATAAGAGGACCATCAAAATTTTTAAGCAAAGAAAATTCAGAAATACCACTTACATAGTAAGAAAATGTGTAATACCAAATCTCCTCTCCTCTGCACTTTATCTTTTCAGAGTGAAGGATTTGTACTAGGTTTGCTCTCATTCTTACTAGTTTATCTAGTATATCTAACCCCTTAGTTATATGTCCAGTATTAATTTTAGAGAGGCAGTCAGTGTTGGTGCCACGAGCAGACAGCTTGCAAGTAGTACTAACATTGATTGAATTTGTGGACAATGGTGCATTTACAGCATCTTTCCAAATGACTGTATGGATTTAATGAAGCTAAGCAAGGAATTTGCTTGTGCTTTCTGGCACAAGTGTCAGAAGTTGCTGTAGATGTAACCAGTGGCTTAAAACAGCCCTGGCAGCACCTTCAGCTACTTCTAAAGAGCCATAGCAATTCTGATCTTCTAAACTTTAAACCTTTTTCTTCTTTTTTTTTTTTTCTTTCTACTCTCTCTTTTCATTGATCCTGTAAAAACAGTAGAAATGAGTCATCTGAATATTTTGAGCTTCCAATATTTAATTAAAATAATAGATTGGTTAATTGAAGTCTTAATAATTAATTTTCTCTCTTTTCTTAGGAAAACTTAATCTCTTTGTCTTCCTAAAAATAAAACAAAACAAAATAAATTAGAAACTCTTCTACTGTAGTGAACTTTTTTTTTTTTTTTTTTTTTTCATCTTCTTATATACTCTCTCTAGAGGAAATTCAGGCAGTCCAACATTACCGCCATAAATCCTCGGTCTTTTTTTACTTTCCCAAACAAACTTACAAATAAATAAATAAAAATCAGTATAACAGTAAATTATTTATTTAACATCAGTGACTAATGTTAACTTCATTTTCAGCATTCCTCTCTATTGGAAAATTTCCAGGTTGTAATATATCCATCCAGCCAACAGTTTAATGGATGCACAAGGTAGTCGGGTAAATATTTATGACTATAGTATACGAGTTCTTAACTCATAGTATTCTGAACTTGACCTTTACAGTAAATTTCCTTTAATATATTAAAGAAAAAAAGTCTTTTTTACTAATACGTAAATGTCTAAAAGCTAAACAAATTATATTTAATAATGAGAAGAGGTTATATGTTGTTATTTTTCCCTATTTCCTTCTTTTCTTTTTTTTTTTTTTTTAGCCTGTTCTTACCTTTCCCTTCTACAGTTAAAACATAGAACAAATGAATTGTAATTCTAGAGACAAAGAAATGCAAATAAAACTCTCATTCTGGATACTGTTTAATTCTATGATTGCATTTGGCAAAAAAGCCATTTAGAATAGTTCAGCCCTCCCACACATTTTTTTTTTAAAGTAGTAAATGCTGAAGAGAGAGATCTTACCCACAAAAGCCAGATTTTATTAGCACAAAAATAAGCCTGAGTAACACTTCAAAGAAGTTCACTTTTAAGACATTTATAAAAAAGAGAACACAAGATGAAACAAAACAGGAATGAATAAAAGCCATTGTCAGTAATTCTCTCCTAGCTGTGTCCTTGTTTGAACATTCTTTCTCATAGTTTTATTCTCTCTGACTTATGAATCTTCTGTCTGCTTCTTTGCTGTGCATAGGAGGGCTTTCCTGAAAATAAGTAACCAGGAGAGAAAGGAGATAGTTCTTATCTGTTCTCAAATTTAAATAAACTAGTAAAATTGTTGCTGTTCATGATTAGGTTAAACTGAAAATAAATAAATGATGTCTTTCTTCTAATTTGCAATGGGAATATTTTCCATAATTTTTCCTAATTTTTGTTTCTCGAACGTAACTTCAAACATCATAAATTGCTGCAAAGATGAACTCGTATATGAGTTACCTTGAAAGAGTAGAAAAAAATCAAATTAAAATTTTAACTTTCTTGCCATTTGCTTGATTGTCTTCAGTACAGCCAACTATTGCTGTGAAACACATTAATCTTATTAGATATTAGAACATTATGTTTTTTGTTTTTTTTGTTTCTTTTTGGGAGTGCTGTTGTTTGAGGATGATGGTTTCTAACACTGTGTAAATTGTCAATTAATTTTACATGTGCCAGATCCTTTACCTAATGGTTTTCAGAGTATGAGGAGATTGTTGGCATGATGAATAAATACATTTTTCCCCATCAATATTTGCAGATTTGACACAATGCATGATTTTCTGTTACTGAAAGTCAGAACAGTGCTGCTAAAGATTGCACCCATTTGAGCCACTAATCTAGTTCTGTAAAATAACCTGACAGTCTTTTCCTTTTTCTTCCTTTTTTTTTTTTTTTTTTTTTTAATTAATACCTTCAAAAGAAAACAATGATAACTACAAAACCTGAGAAAACTGAAAAATTGAAATTTGATTTAAACAAGTGATTTAACCATGACTAGATGGGGAACCCTTTGCTATCACTGATGGTATCAGAAACCTTCAAATTCCAGATTTGAAGGTTTCCACCAGATAGTTAGAAAGCCCCCTATCTTAATGATTTCATGGTACTTTTTAATGTAGAGTTCTCTCCCCTTATAAGTGACACAGAGAAAAGGTAACTGTAAATGTTATCCATACTTCAAATGTCTGAAAAACTTAATTTATGGCTTCTTTTATTGCATCTAAATTAATGAATCCCCAAAACATGACTTTAATCACGGCTTTGGTTTTAGATATTCTGAAAATGAATTATTTCTTAGGAGAATGAACAATTAAGAGAATGAAGTGTTTGGAGGCTGTCATCAAAGGAAACATCTCCTTCTAAGTGATAAACAAAAAAATGTGTATACCAGATCATATTTCAGTAGAATGTTTCAATGTCTATTTTTGTAAAAATATTCTGTAATGAACGTGTTTCAGTCTGTAATTTGTTTTTTGTAAGAAGCAGTTTTTCTTCTATGGTCTCTTTACCGTATCAGTTCCTAAATTTCCTCTCTGCAAGTAGACTACTACAGGCCAATTAAAAATAACACTTCATAAATTCTTTGTACTACTTTTGTGTTTACATATTTAACATTTTTAAAGAGTAATTTACATTTCATTTTTCTGTATTTAACAGATCAACATGTTATTACTCCATTAAAATATAGAACAATTTTGTATAATTAAGTGTAGTAATATCTTTTTATGATGTGCATCATGACAGGAGATGCTATATTCTTATCTCAGTAAATCCAACACTGAACTAAGAGAAAAGAGAATAATCACAAAAAATGAAGATTTTTTTGGAGAAATTTCTCATAAAATTTGTATGCTTCACCTCTTTCTTTGTCATATATTCTATCACATGCTCAGAAACATCAAAAACCTCAATTTATTTTTTTGTGTGATTGCTAGTACATAAAACTAGACATGAAAATTTAGATTTTTTTTATATATTCTACAGAAGATTTTGAAATAACTGCTTCTTCTAAATTTGTTAAATAATCTCAGCTGGCCTGTTTTCATTCAGGCTTAAAAATCATGTTTTTTGCTTAAAAATAATGTGTTCTGCATCCTTCCCAAATCAGTTGATCTTCACAGAGAGAAACACTTCTTTTGATTACTATTTCTTCCATTTTTCTATTAAAACATTTGACTGAAGAACCAAAGAACTGTACTTTCAACAAAATTAGAGGGTAAACTTGGATTTTAATTTCCTATTGTTCATGTTGATCAGTAATTATGAGAATGAAAATGTGAGCTTAAAAGCCTGAGCTAAAACTGTTCACTTCCTTAATCCACCTGTACAAAGAAACCCAGCAGGGACAAGCGAAGTTACAAGAACCATTCAGCCAGCAGTTTCTACTCTGGCCTTTCAGCAGTGTGCAGGAGCACCTCCATTAATGCTGATTTACAGCAGTTGAAATAAAATTCTTACTGATTGTAATTGGGTCCTTATGCTGACAACAAAAAGCAGTTTTCAAAAAGCACTTGAAAACCGAAAGTGTTTACTTTCAAAGAAACTATACTAAAGTTTTTGATTTTCCTCTACTCATAATGATCTGCCTGGAGAAAACAAAACTTTCTGATTTTGTGTTAATATTTTTATGTGTTTCAGTGTTTCACTAAACTGTAAGTCACCATTCAAGTCTTTATCATTCTCTATCTTTGAAAAAGCTGGTACAACATTACTACCTAGCTAACAGCTTTTCTAACTCATGAAGCTCAGTTTTCTCATGTAAAGGTAGGTTAATAAATAGCTTGCTTCAATTTCTTCAGCATCAACTCTGATTTGATAATTTTTAATATTAATTCTTACAGCTTACATAGTCAGCTGACTCTCTGGCTTTTGTAAAACAGTGATTAAGAATAAACAGAAGAAATGCATACTGATCTGGAGACTTGTTTTTTTAAATGTGACCATGACTTGCCTCTGAATTGCATTATTGGCCAGTCACATGCAGGAAAATGCCCTAACTCTTCCTAACTGTTGTGTGTGGATTACTGTAGAAGTAGATGAGAGACAAAATAATAAATTATCATCACAATAAACTAGAATGTAGTATTTAAAATTTCTTTTTCCATTTGAGCAGCTCTTCCTTAACTCATCACAAATCAATAGTTCTGGATTACTAAGGCAAAGCAGTTGAAACAGTCATGTTTTCAGCTACAGAGATTAAAACTGTAACAATAAACACACAATCAACTTGTGCTTTTATCAGTCGTTATAAATAGTAAGTCCTTAACAGCAATCCATATAAATATTGACTAATTTATTTCAAGTTCTGTTGTTTAGGTGGCAAACGCCTGCTAACATGTCCATAAGAGACGGGAATTGAAGAACCTAGTTTCCATGTACACAATTTAAATTGAGTGCAGCAATGTCAGTGCAAAATAGTATATGGCAGAATCTCTGGAAGCTTAAATGTGAGAAGAAAAACATACTAATTTGTAAATTTGTAAATGTACATACAATTTGTACACTGGGTGGAGCAGTGCAAAATTTGTGTTGATGATTACGTTCATAAAGGAATGCAGTAAGACAAAAAACATAAGATTAAAATTCTCGATTAAAAAAAGAAAACAAAATATTTTGAAAGAATTTAATTCTCAAGAAAAAAAATATTTTGGAACTGAATATTTTTATGTTAACTGTCAAAATCTATTAACACTTCACCCTGACTTGTAAGACGTTGAACTATCTCAATTTAACTTTTCTGTGAATTTTCCCCTTTTTCTCTCTGCACTTGCCCCACTTGGGATTCAGAGAAAAATTACAGAACTAGCAAAGCTTATCCTCTGTTTGGTTTAACCATCTCTTTAAAAAGGATATATAGCCATAGAATTAAAGATTATTCTGTCCGTGATGCATGTGCATATCTCCTGGGAAGTTTTATAGAAATTATATGCATAATAAGTGAAAACTACAATTATGAGGTAGTAAAAAGGAGTTTGGTATGCTCAGTGCAGAGGGAAAAGTGAGTTATTTACATGTGATGAAGTCTGAATTGTCTGGAAAAAACATGTCACTTCTTAAGTAATACTGTGAATTTATCAGTGAGAGACATCATGTTTTCTTCCTTTAGTGATGATTTCTTAATAGTAGCTTTTCTCTGCACTTTCTCTGAAGGAGGCAATTTGTATTTTGACTTTACTTACAAATTCCTTCTTTATAGAATATGGGCCATGTACCTTCAGCATCATGAATTTCCTGTGTACCCTGCTTTCCACAAGCAACAGCCACTTTCCAGTAAGTCTCTCATCCATACAGCAGTAGTAGTAGTAAAAGCAGTTTTCAAAATATATTGCATCTTTTGCCTCTATGTTACGCTCTAGAGGAAAACTCTTTCATTGAGTACTGTGGTTTGAGGATTCCAGCTTCAACATTTGTCAAAGTTTAAGACTGCACTAAATAAAATTTGGAACTTGGGTCATCTGCTTTTTTCCTATGCAAGTATATCATTGCTTAAATTAAATCAAGGTTATTTGTTCTTTCTGAACTGCTTTCACAAAACAACCCCTTCATTTTGTGTTTTTAGCCTTGTGTTATCAATCTTTACTGACTTTTTTGGGTATTTTTAAACATAGTTTAGCAGTGTAGTATGCAGCTGATGAGCTATAGTTCATCAGTGAAGGAAAGCATCTAAATCCCCTTGTTCAGGGATATTTTACAAGAATTGAATTGCAGACTATTTTCTGCATGCTTGAGTGTGAGGGGGAAGATATACAGCTATATTTTTGCAGGGGAGGGAGAATATTTCTGTGAAGTCATCCCTTCAAGTCAAGTTTGCAAATTCCTACACAAAGAATAGAAAAACGAAATGTTAACATCGGTTAACATTCTCTTCTAGGAGGAAATGTACTTCATCAAATTGTACTATAAGGAAAAAAATACACTATTTTAATGTGTTTTTCAGAATTCAAATGAATAGAAACAAAGCAATCAAAACGCCAGTCAAAGATTCTGATAACTTTGTGATCAAATTCATGTTCAACACAGGATATTTTACAGTTTATCTGAGATATTGTATGTTGAATCACAGCATGAACCTCTGATTGATCACATGAGGCAAGCAATGAGTCAGCTGTGGGAACACAGGTGAAGGCAATTCACCTGTGTAACCGGAAGGGGTGGAGCCTGGCTCCACCTCTCCTAGACCCCATTTAAGGGTTGACTGTCCCTCAGGAAGGCTATCTCTCTGGAGATTGCTCCTATTGGAGTCTTTTTCTGTGAGCCCCAGACATGGGTAAGCTTTTCCATTCATTCCCATTTCTTTCCAGTTATATATAGATATATCGATAGCCCTTTCAGCTGTATGCTCTCTAAAAGACCAGCCTATCTTCTCTATATACTTACCGATTTTACATCTGTATATTTGTTGATTATGCAGATACAAATTCAGTTTGAATGCACTGCCTCAGTGAAATACAATGATCTCTTTGTGACTGATGGCCTATGTATAATTTTAATGTGACACTATCTTTCTCTAACCTAAGAAGTGCCAAACTTGTGTGTACTCTCTTTGCAAATCAAGATGCTTTCAAGAAAATATTGGAGCTTTTGCTAGAGATATTCTAAAGGACTGTTCAAATGTGTTTCCTGCATACCTGTATAAAAGGAACGGTTGATATCATTTGAAAACAGTTTTCTATTTGTCTGTGTCAAAGGAAACTGATTCCATCCAGCTTCAGCCATGGAAGGACTCAGCTATGTACTGTATGCAAATTCCAAAGCAACAGTTCTGAAAACATTCCTGTAATATGAACGTGTTCACAGTCCAGTAAATTTATTGCTGAATAACAGATGGTAATGGTAAATTTAGGCACTGGGGTCCAAATGGATTTAATCTACTGGATTATATCCCAAAACCAGTCTGCAGTGGAGTTCCTGCCAAGTCAGTGAATTTATCATATGCATTTGGCACGTGCTCAAGTTTGTTACTGTGTGAATGCCAACAATCCATGTCAATCAAAAGACTGATAAATAGCAAAATGGTGTGGCATTTTAATTTGATGAAAATTTGGATCTGAATACTGATGTCTAAATTATGCATTTACCATTTTAAGGGAATATAACACTGAACCCAAAAGCATTAGTAGGAAAAAAATACGTACCCAGGTCGTAAGGAGTACAAGCTCCAAGCTATGTAATAGTATCTTTCAAATACCACCTCATGAAGAAATGTAATGTTCTAATACAAGGAAAAAACACACTGAAAACGCTTTATAAAAGATTTGACAGCAGTTTCACAAGGACATTGGTATCATGCTGCTTTTTTTTTTTTTTTTTTTTTTTTTTTTTCTCTTCCCCAGTTGAGAACTTGTTATCAGTCAAATAATCATAATTTTGCTAACTCGCACATCCATACATTAGTATAGGAGTACATAAGGTAAGAATTTTTTAGGATGGCTCCAGCCTAACTTAATTATCTCAGTTATATATTTGCTTTTTTCCAATGTAACCATAATTCAGGTTAAAGGAAGACTTCCCAATGGTCGAGGAGGATTTGGTCAAAGAGTGTCCAGCTAGAACCAACTCGCACAAATCCATGGGCCCTGATGGGGTGCACCCGTGTGTTCTGAGGGAGCTGGCAGAGGTGACTGCTGAACTGCTCTCTATCATCTTTGAAAGGTCCTGGCAAATGGGAGATGGGTCTGAAGACTGCAGGATATCTGGTGTCACTCCAGTCTTCAGAAAGTCAAGAAGGAGGATTCAGGAAACTGTGGGCCAGTCAGCCTCACCTCCATCCCTGGAAAGGTGATGGATACCCTCTCCAAACAATTGGAAGAATAAAAGGTTATTAGGAGTAGTCAACATGGATTCTTCAAGGGAAAATCATGCTTGACCAAAGTGGTAGCCTTTTATAATGTCGTCACTGGCTGGGTATATGGGGGAAGAGCAGTCTATGTTATGTACTTTTACTTCAGCAGCACTTCAGACACCGTCTCCCATAATATCCTTTTTATGAAACTTAGAAAATGTGGGATAGATCAATAGACAGTAAGTTGGATTGAGAACTGGCTGATTGGCAGAGCTCAGAGAGTAGTAATTAGTGGCACAGAATCTGGTTGGAGGCCTGTAACTAGTGATGTCCGTGCTAGCTCCAAACTTGTTAAACATCTTTATCAAGTGCAAGAGGTTGTTTAAGGAAATATTTGTTAAAAGTCTTGGTGTAATGATTAAGCTATTTTACAATAAATAACCAGCAGCAGTGTGCGTGCTTGTTTTAGAGCTATTTCATCAGACTGTTGCTATAAAATTGAGCTTCTTAAGAAACCTGCCTGTAGTTACTAAAATGAATGAAGTCAAAGAACCAGATTTTGAGTCACTTCTTTATGAACAATCCTGAAACTCAGCAAGCAAAACTGGTGGTTTCAGCACACTTCAGGTCATACCAGTGGAGCTGCTGGTGACAATCTGGAGCTATTTAAAGACAAAATTCACTACTGTAGATATGCCATTCAGATTGTCTTCAGTGAACGTGATACAGCTACAGACTGTAGGCAAAACAATCCTTGACATAACACTCAGTACTGGTGTCTCTGGGACCCTGTGGAAGTGGTGTGTGAAGAAGTGGTGAGCTGCTGTAACAATTCTCCATTCTGCATGGCACTAGGGAATCTTTCAGCCTTCACAACAAAGACTATATTAGGGATCGTGCACAAAATTACTGAGCACAGCTATGGAATAAGAGCTCTAAATGGTGCATAATCACAGAGGCAGAACTTGCTCTTGGATTTCTCACTGAGCCCTGAGCACCAGCAAATGTCATGTTACAATTTAGTTGTTACTGCTCTTTGTGGCTTAGCTGCGTTAGAAATTTCGCTATTTTTGCCAAAAATTCCATCTGATCAGCTGCTAATATTTATTATTGATGCTTCAGTAGAATATGTTGAGCTGTAAACAGCTTAGACAAATGTATTACTCTTCTCTTGAACAGAGGTAGAACTAAAATATATAGAGATCACTCAACTGCATATGATTTGTTCTCTCTGCCTGTCTTGAAATGGACCTGCGTGGATTTTCTTAGTGATGGTTCTGAACAGATAAAAGCTTTTTAGACCTTGTCAATATCTCAGTGAATGTATTAGCTCAGATTTTTGTGTGCTTTTTGAGTGCTTTTCCCCTTTCTCTGGCACTGGGAGGAGAAAGGGGAATGGCAGAAGATGAAGTCTGGCATTTGAATGTAATGACAGAGAGTTAATTCTCTCCTTGCATGAGATTTCTTGCTTTATCCTGCTTCAAGTCACATGCTGAACCACTCTGTTGGGGTATCAGTTGATGTTATTACAATATCAATTATTTCTCCCTTATTTTTTAATTGCCTATTGCCAGAAATATTGTATCTGACTTGATTTTCATCTTAGAGTGCTGAAACGGAATTCTGTTTCATGAATCTTTACTTCACCTTGGCTGTATTCAAAAGGCAAGTTATCTTGACAAGAAGACATTTTAAAATAATTTTGCTAAACACCTGCAAAGCCCTGCAGATTTTTTTTTTTTAAAGATATTTACAATACCAATTTTAACTGGAACTAAACTAAGTTGTGTTGATGTGACCTATTTAGATCAAATCAAAATGTTTATACAGGGTTTCCTTGTGGTTTAGCAATGCATTTCTCAGCTTATATAAAAAGTAAATTAATTTAGCTATGAAATCAGAGAAGCATAGTTTAAATCCATGTATGCTCTGAAATTTAGGTGAGGTGTTTGTATGCTTTGTTGTTCTTAGGCAAACACTTTCTTCAGCATATATACCATCACATTTCCTAAATTTTCTGCTTTGTAAATGAATATTGAGGAAATACTTCACTAACAGGTCTTGGAAGTAATTTCAGGGAAAAAAAGTGATTTAGTCAGGAAGCCATTGTGGAATAATTCTAGGGAACTTGATAAAAATAAGCTTATGGCTGTTCAAATAAATTATTGCACAAGCCTCTGTAGTTGAAAAAAATATTCATTTCTTTGTAATTTCTCTCACAGATTTATAATAAATACTACAGAAAAATCATCACCCAGCTGAAAATACCATTATAACCCCAGTATTTCCATTAGGGAAAAAATATCTTAATGATTTTCATTGCTTAACAACTAGGAAGAATTAGCAGTATTTATCTTACAGCACTTCTAGGCCATTTACTCTTTTAATGGTTGAGATTGCTTGGCTTCACTTCCCAGTTTAATCAGTAGCTTCCTTTTAAAATCAGAAACAAATTTATACATTTTTAAATTACTGTTCTCGTTCTAAAATAGTTATTGATTAAGATTAAAAAACAATGTATACTGGATTCTTAATTGACGTGATTAAAAGTGTAAAAATAATTTTATCACATAAATAAACGTATGTGTTAACAAATCCTTCTGAATGTGTCTATTTATAAAACATCATACAATTTATGTTCCTTTTACTGGAATTCACCTGGAGTTCTACATGTGAGAAAAGGAGTATTGCAGGACAGGGGTAAAAAAGACTGATATGGAACTACCAACTTGCTTGTTGTTTTTTTACTTCTAAATTAATGTAGCTAGTGATGCAGTAAGAATCTCTAACTCCAGAGCAACATAATATACAGACTACAGCTCTTAAAATTTCCTGTATGCCTGTATTATCTTGGGAATACCATACAGAGCCCGGAAGTTTAAAGCTAAAATGTTGAAGTGAAATTCCAGTGACTCTGGGTTTCCTATTGCACGGCTGGATGCTAGGTCACTGTTGCTTAGAATTTATGTTCCCTATTCCACAGAAAAGAAAGGCCTTTTTCTAGGTGAGTCTGCTTCAAGCTTTTTGACAAGGGAGGAAGGGAGACCCGGGGAACTGCAGTGCAGTGATCCTCATGCCTGTGCATAGGAGATCACGGAGTGGATCCTTATGGAAGAGAGGCTAAGGCACATGCAAGATCATAAGGCGATCCAAGACAGCCAGCACAGCTTCAAAGGGTAGATCATGCCTCATTAACCTGGTGGCCTTCTATAATGGAGTGATGATGGTGATTGATGGTGGGTCAAGGAAGAGCAACTGATGTCATTTACCTATACTTGTTCAAAGCCTTCAACATGGTTCCACACTATATCTTTATCTCTAAATTGGACAGATGTGAAGTGTGGACTGTTTTGTGGATAAAGAATTGGCTGGATAGTTGTAACCAGAGGCCCATGGTCAATTGCATCCATGTGGAGGCTAGCCATGGGCAGTGGCTTATAGTGGAACTATGATACAAATTCGTAGACCTGGGAGAGATCTCAAGAGGTCGCATAGTGCATTTTCCTGTCCCAAAGCAAGACACAGTAGTTGCCTTGCTGCAGGTCAATCTTTGTTTAAGGATCTTCTTAAACTTCTTTCCATGCCCTCCCTTGATGGAGATGTCACAGGAAATCGTGTTTTTATCCTATCCACATTGAACGCAAGGAACAGATTTTCTCTGATAAAGTAATCCTTTTTGCATTTGGACACAGTTACCATATTCTGCTTAGTACCCTGAAGGAGATAATGATTTCAATATTTCCCCACATGTAGTATTTCCCTGTTGGCTGTTCCTAGTTCCCTCTAGATATTCATGAAATAGGCCAAATCTTTCTGGAAATGAAATGTGAAGTACCCCACTTTATATACTCTCCTCTGACTGAAACTTTTCCCAGGGGTAAGCGCAGCATCATTTGCAGGTTACACAGGGTAGTATGGGACTTATCTTTCTGACAACAGAGTGATGTGTTGATTTGGGGATTCTTACAGACAAGCACCACTTTTTTTTGGCTGAATCTGTACTTTCCTAGCCAGGGGATGGAGGAGGACAGGGATAAATAGATGCAGTATCTCGCTTAATCTTCCAAAAAACAGTGAGGTTGCAGGAGCATGGAGTGCTGTTGGGAATCCCACAACCCTTCATTCAAAATAATAAAGCATGAAAGCAGTAGAGGTATTTTTACTGTAAGGAGTTTAGGTGGGATGAAAATGTGATCTCATAAAGAAATTTAGTATTGTGAAAGTAATTTCACTATGAGGAAGTAGTTGCTTTCGTAAATGAATTATTGTTATTGTGACAGACATCAAAAGAATGTCTAATATGGAATTTATCATTGCCGTTAACAATTGTGAGAATTTAAAGGTAGTGACAAATAAATCCTATACAATAATGCAAATGTTGCTAAATGGTCACCTCCTGTCAGTGCAATGGTTGGCATCTAATCAGTCATGTGTTTCGTTTAAGGAAGCCATTCTGAGTCCGTTTAGTTTATGGATTTTGGCCATAATCTGATTAATTTATTCAATTTGTCTCATAATCTAGAAATAAGAATAACCTATATGGTGCAGTATAAATCTTCTACATCAAGTAAGTATCTATTTGAAACAAAGTTTCTAGCCAGAATTACTGACCATTAAGACATTTCTGCTGTTGGAAATGACTATGTCTTTGCCCTGGATAAAGGAACTGTAAAGAACAGGTTCTGGATGTTGTGTTAGGTAGTGAACCTAGGTGCCTGGAAAATGTTAAACCAATTTTCACGAGTACATTCTCTTTAGGTCAGATCTACCCTATGATAGATGCACATGTCTGTCTTGTTTAACCACATCTAGCTATTTTACCTTCATTTTGATCCACTAATTTCTCTAAAAATTTAATCTGTGAGAAGATGGTACTCTTACCTAAAATCTTTCCTTTGGGCTCAGTCAGGTGCAACATTAAATAGAGACTTCTTTTCTGTAATAATCAGTAACATTCTATGCATTTAAACTGCTATGTTTTAGCTGTAGTCACATGCTAATATCAGTAAAAAGGTATTTTAAGACAATTTTTGGAAATAAAGTAATAGTAGGACATCTAATCCTGGTAAGTAAGATTCTCCCTGTATATCTACTTCTTAAGAAATGCTACCTGTCTGAAAAAACAACACTTGAAAGTTAAGATCTATCATATTACTTTTTAAAATTGTTTTCTTATTTTCTTCAGTACACCCTATTTTTCAAGGAAATACACAGGCTCACTTCCACAGATCAATGTTAATTACAGTTACAATTAAACCTATTAGTTATCTAAAGCAACAGAAAACTCTAAGGTAAGGTAAAACACTCACAAGCAGCATTGTGAAAAGACGAAGTTTGTGCTGCAAGTAGACTGGAAAGCAAAAATTATGAAATATGTTTGTTCAAGGAAATGCTAGGTATTCAAAGTCTGTATAAACTAACAGTCCTTGTCCGTGTAAAGATATACATTAAGAAATCTATATTCACGTATTTTTATTGTGACTTGTCACCACCCGAGTAAACTACATTTCACTGAATTTCAAATGTTCTCTATAACATAGCCTGCTGATGATAAAGTCAGGCTGTTGTAGGACCTACAGGTTAGATCAGTTCCTTCTTTTGACTATGAATTTGTTTGCAGTTTTGCTTTCTGCTTGCAGCCAAAATGACCATCTTCCTTTGCAATTGCTATTCTGAATAAAAGTTTTGACATTTCCCATATTCTCTCCTTCTCTCTCCCAATTCAAGTTGATGAAGGAAGAGAGCAAGAACTCTATTACACTTATTTTCTAATGTAGCTTCATGAAACTTGATTCAGTAACTCCTTTGAACTTGATACCAATAACAAATGAGCTCATCTGAAGCTCATTATCGATACCAGTTTCTACCTGGTCTGGATAATTAAAGATCCCTGAAATTGCAGACTTACTCATAGCATCTACCCCAAATATCCTGAGTGGGTTAATAATTGTCTTGCTAAAATACATGTAAGTACATAACACATTCTTATATACTGTTAGCAAGCATGTACATCTCTCTACCAAGTGTACACTTTCCCATTAATTTTGTTTCACTTGCATTTCCCTCTGGTCCCTGGCAATAGATTCACTAGAGATGACTTTTTTGTACAGAAGTATATTGAATTTTTATCTGGTGTCTACATTACTTCGCTCTTCTGTTTGTATTAAAGGATTTGTTATATTTTCAGAACTGCTTTCCTCTTATTATACTTTATTGACTTTCTTTCACAGTCTACAGGAAATTCAGTAATCCTTGTCACTGTTAAAACTTAGTTTCTTCCAAATATAGAATTTCACTGAACCAGAAAAAAATGGAAGTGAAGGCAATGGCATTTCACTGGAGATTCCTGAATATCTGAAGGCTTCCAAAGGTAAACATCTTTTTCTTTTCTTTTTTTTTTCTTTTTTTTTTCTTTTTTTTCTTTTTTTTCTTTTTTTTTCTTTTTTTCTTTTTTTTTCTTTTTTTTTCTTTTTTTTTCTTTTTTTTTCTTTTTTTTTCTTTTTTTTTCTATTTTTTCTTTTTTTTTCTTTTTTTTTCTTTTTTTCTTTTTTTTCTTTTTTTTTCTTTTTTTTCTATTTTTTTCTATTTTTTTCTATTTTTTTCTTTTTTTTTTTTCTTTTTTCTCCATCTACAGCTGCTGTATTTGTACTTGTCCTCATTTGTTGCAGCCAAATACTTTGCTACCTTATTATTGCTGTACTTTCCATCACATTATAGGGTTACAGTGTGCTTTTTTATTTCCTGAGACACCAGTAGAGTTAGCAGTTGAACATTAACAAGAGAAAGACATGGCATAACTTAGTTCTTCTGGCAAATATTTTGCCATGAATTGAATGTCAGGCAAAAAGCATGGGAGAAAGAATGATCTTGTTGGGATAATGGGTAAAATGGATAAAAAATGGACAACAAATGGATAAAAATGACTTATAGTTCTTGTTTAAGTGAATATCTAATTACTTATATAGCATGTAATATGATCAGAAAAAGAGATTGAAAGTTTCTGTAATAATTCCAGATTATCCAGTAAAGACTATTGCACTCATGAGAAGTGTAAACCATGTGTTCACATGCTCACGTACAGAAGAAGAAATTGGGTATGGATTCTGTGTTTTCTATACAGGCACTTCTTTAAACTGATCTCTAAGATGAATGCAGAGGAAAACATTCTAGTCTTGTGAAAACTCTGTCATAAACTATATGGTAAATGCTAACCAAGCTCACAGTCTTGCGATTACTAAAGCAGTATTTTTTAACAAAACTATTATTTACCTCCACTGAAATAGTACCAGTAATACTAAGTTATTTAAGTAGAACTGTACTATACAAAGAAAACTTTGATTGCTGTGTTCATAAATAAAAAGTAACAATCATACTTTAGATGATATTGAACAGTACAGAGTATACATGCATTACTGAATATGTATAAAATAGTGATGTTAGATGTAACAAATGTTACTTAGTGTTATTGGTTTAGGCTTAAGCATTAAGATTTCAGTAAGTTATTCAATAATTTTTGTTATAATGTCCTCTAAATTGATATTTCAATGGTATATTATAACAGTAATTAAACATTATGTAAAAGCAGCACACAGAACTAGAAAGTCAAATATATATTTTGCCAATTCTATAGGCATGTGATAACATATACAAAGCTTCAACTGCTCATCTATGTATACCATCACTAACGAACATCTGTTCTAAACGGTTAGGATTCTCTTATTTCTAGGTTAAATAATGAATTCTAATGTTGCTTATGAGCAAACTGTACATTATCACTTGTGTGTGTATTACTTGATGTAAATGGGAATCTTTGTGCATTGCTGCCATTAAGCTGTAATTTTGTGAACAGTCTATTTCAGGTTTCTGTTATGGAAACTTTTGAGTGGTTTCTATGTTTTCTGAACTTCCTACATAAAACATTTACAAAAATTCCTTAAAAATACAAACACCCATTGTTTCTGTTACAAAATAAGCTAGATTGTGTTACTTATCTGTGTAATCAAGGTGTTGTTTTTTTTGTTTGTTAGTTTGATTGGGAAGTTCTTCAGGGTCACTCTAAAAAGATAAGGACAGCTGGCTATTTACAAGGCAAGATCACTGGGATTCCTAGACCACATGCTGAGGAGGTCTATCTCAGAAATCTCCAAACCATGGTAATTCTGCCTGAGATTAGAGGTTTCCACTCCATATGGAAACGTATCCGCTTCCAAGAAGGCATATAACTGAGGTTCGATGACTATTTCAAGCACAATGTACCCTTATGTATTGATTTAACCAGCTGTTAGATCAGCTGCTTTTGTGTTGCTCTATCATTAGATGAGCTACTGACTTTTAATGAAATGTGTCTTGTTAGTAAAAAAGGAAGGAAATTTGCACTTAACTGAAGCATTAACTGAGTCCAGTGGAGGGTTGCAGAGATGATGAAGGGCCTGGAGCACCTCCCTTATGAGGAAAGGCTGAGCAACCTGGGTCTGTTCAGCCTTGAGAAAAGAAGTCTGAGAGGAGATCAATGTCTTTAAGTATCTAAGATGAGGGAGGCAAAGGGATGAGGCCAGACTCTTTTCAGTGGTGTGTGGCAATAGGACAGGGGGTAACAGCCATAAACTGAAGCATAGGAAGTTTTGCACAAATTTGTGTAAGAACTTCACAGTAAGGGTGACAGAGCACTGGAACAGGCTGCTTGGGGGCTTGAAGGAGAATCTGCAAGACCCACCTGGATGCCTACCTACCTAGCCTGCTGTAGGGAGCCTGCTTTGGCAGGGGGTTAGACTTGATTCTAGAGGTCCCCTACAATTCTTTGAAGCCTAAGAAAGTTTAATTTCAGTGCCTTAAGATTTTTATTCTTATCTGTCTCCCCTCAACACTTTCTGTTTATTACAAGATACTAATGTTTTGTAAAAATAAATTCCCAGGTTTTTATAAAATGCGTGAGATATTTAGTATGTTGGAACTTAAAATGCATTATTATGGTTAATTGGTAGACACTTAAGACTGAATGAGGTCTATGTAGCTATTTCACCTGTCTAGAAAAGAATGTCTAGTGACCAGTTACTTGGGATGTGCCATTAGCTACTATTTCACAGAAATATCCTGTGGTGCTACACAAACTGTTAGACCCACAGTGAAGGTACATGTGCCAGTTTATTTTTAAAGTTAGGATGCTAGTACTGCCTTGCAATTCAAAGGAAGACAACAGATACAACAGTAATATTTTAACAATATCTGTTTCAGTAATTTGTTGTTATTTGTAGATGAGGACATATACATTATGTGGTAGAAACAAAGAATTGTGGTTGCTAAGACAAGTAATGTTATAGGTAATCATTTATTTACTCACTGATGTCCTATGCTATAATGATGAAGAATTTAAAAAAGCAGTTTTGTCAGCTTTCACCTACACATGCAAGTTTCAGAGGCCACTCCTAAAATTCTTTCTGCTAGCCAATGCAATCAGCAACTATGATAGTAATTTTTTCTTTTTTCCCTGTACTGATCAGAGTAGTTCTTTAAGGGTTAAAGAATGAGATACTGCAAACTGGATTTCTTGAGTCCAGAAATTTAAAATGAAGATAATGATCAAATTCTTTCCTCTTCATGTTCCAGAAATACATCAACTAATAAAAATAGTCAAATATCACTGCAATGAGAGTACATAATATTTGATGGTTGGACTGTTGCAGTTGTCTCCATACTTTCTCCTTGCTTCATTGTAAGTCTGCTGCTATCATCCAAGTTTTGTTTGTTTCTTAGTATAAACAAAATTAATCACATTGTGACAGCAGTCATAAACTCATTTGGTCATATATTGTAATAACTACAGGAAGTGTATCTGTGGTTCTCCAGCAGGTCTAGATATTTTTCCAGAACAGCTGTTTAATATATAAAATAAGAAGAATATCCAAACTATCTGTTAGTTATGGAAATTATTCAATAGCCTTCACAAGGAGCAACAGGTCAGTTTACAGCCACATCTCTTATCAATTTTACTTTTTTTGTTCAAGATGAATATAGTCTTCAGTAGCTGACAATCCAAGTTATTTATAGCAAATAAAATACTATATCTTCCATGAAGTAATTCTTAGTTCCTAAGATCAAAATCACTACTTCTATTTTTCAAAAAGCAAGTTATTTTGGAACAAATTCATATGAAATGACTCATTGCTAAATTTTATTTTATGTAAGGTGGAATGCTTTCAAAAATGAGAAGCAGTAGCTGAGAGTTGGAATTATGCAATTTATTTTTAACTCATTTTCTCCTAATTTCTTCTCCCACACTTCTTCGCTCTGTGTATGCACTGTCACTTTTACACCATACAAAATGGAATTACTAATGTTTAGATTTGACTACTTTTTTAATTAGAAATGATCTAGAATTTTAAACTCTGTAGGATGTAGATATTAAAATAATTGACATAGGGATTCAGGAAAAAATTCTTAAAGAGGAGCACAAGGAACACTATTATACTATGCTGTCCAAATAGTAACTTCCTGTTCACTTGTTTAAGTAGTGACTATAGTCTTGAGCTATGTATTTTACTATCTGATCTAATATTTTTTTTAAAGATTTTTAAAAATTAAGACTAGCACAGAAATAGTATACAGTGAATGATGCCTGTCTTGTGCCCTATGCCTAAAAGCCATGTGTTTCCCATTCCCTTACTGTCTTCTGCTTGAGCAGCTAGAAACAATGCTTTGGAAAGAAATATTGCTACTCCTCCCCTTTTCCCCATACAATATTTTTAAGACCTCATTATTTTTTCTCTTTTTCTCTTTCCCCGCTAAGGTACTGAAGTGTCCTCCCACCTCTAGTTTGAATTCCTTCATTGTACCCTTTTTATGGAAGCTTGCGTACAAATGTATCAGCTTTTTATGTTTTGCTGCATCTAAATATTAACTTAAGCGCTCTCATGTGTTTGTGATTTTTGGAGTTTAAAATCCTCAGCACATTTTTTGTATGTGTGTGTGACCTGCTGGACTGTGCTATTTTTGCTTTCCTGTTTGTACCTTCCCAATTGCTCACCCCCAGCAAGCCCTATAGCTTGATCCAATTAGTTCTGCATTCTTCTGGGTGTTTCCTTTCCTGTTTTTCAGAATTGATGAGCTACCAATTTCTGCTCCACCAGCACAAAAAAAAATAAAACAAGCAGCAGTTCCTTTTGTCCTTTGTACCTACACAGAGATGTAGAAAGACAACTTTTTTTTTTTTTTTTTTTTTTTTTTTTTTTTTTTTTTTTGTGATGTTGTTGTTTTGGTGATGTAACCCTACAGCAGCTCAGCACCACGCAGCTCACTGCCCCCATGTGGGATGGGGGTGGCTTCTGGAAACAAAACAGAATGTGTGTATTGAAATAAGAACTGAGACAAAATGGAAATAAAAATGAGTGATAGATCAATCAATCCACCATGCAAGACCTCGTGGCCATCAACTGTCCTACAGCACCACAAAGCAGAAGCTATCACCAAATATACAGTTGAGCGCTTTAAGAGACTAAATGATCAACTTTATTTAGTTTAATGGCTTTAAGACAAGAGTTTCAGTAAACTCTGTAGCAAAGAAAGATAAACCCAGTCTGATTTGTCATCTTGGAATGGTAGAGAGGCATATGATAAGAGTGTAGAATATACTGTCTGAAGAAAAATGGTGTGCTTTCAGTGAGAAGAAGTGCCAAATCTATGAATGGAGATTCTGTACTGTCTAACACTTTTGAAGACTATATTTAAAAGCACAGTCAAAAATTTCACACTGGGGGAAAAGAAATACTTTGACGAATGGGAAATAATTCTTTAGAAAGTATACAACATCTGCTGGCATAGAAGATGGTTAACATCTTTTACTTTAATAACTTTAGTGTTTGTTTTAATCATTGTATGAAAAGGGGAGAAAATTCCTTTTGGGTTTGAAGAAGAAAGTACTGAAATAATTCAGGCACATGTTTTTAGCTGAAGCATCAAAGCACATTCTTTTTCAGTGCAATTGATTGTCTAAGTTTTTTCAATTGCTATTTTAATAATTTTTATAAATGATAAGGTGGAAATGATGGTGCTAGAAAACTTGCAAGCTAACTAGGAAATTAGATCTCCTTCTGCAAAGTCTCTTGTATGTATATGGAACATTGTATACACAGATTTTGCAGGCTTTGTTTTTTGAAATCATTGATCTGAAAATGAGAGTAACTTTTCTTTTTCTAAAACTGTTAGATATTCTCTGTGTTGCTGATATTATTGTGATTTTTATCTAGAGAGAGAGAGAGATAAACTCACCCAGCTGTCTCCTGACCTTGTTCTTGGGTATAAAATTCTGAAAAAAAACTTACAGTTTCTTGTACTATCTGAGAGCTTATATAATGAGAGAGGAGATCCCTTTTAGTCCTCTGCTTCACTGTTGCTTTTATAGTTGACCTCTGCTCTTCTTGCCTGCATTACTTCTAATAAAGAGGAAGCAAAAGAGTTCTGAAAGAAAAGGAGGTTATCTTAGAAAATTGAGTTCCTGAGTAAAGTCAGAAATATTGATGCAGTTTAGAACAATTGAAAAGGAAAGGAATCTTGTAAGGAATCTGACCGTGGAGTGATTTTTTTTATTTATTTTTTTTTTTTTAAAGGAAATTTTATTTTCGCATTCTACAGGGAAATAATGCTCATCTTATAATTGAAATAAGATGTGAACTTTCAATCTCATTTAGATTAGACTGAGTATGCACATTCTTTCTCCTTATCTCTTTCTTAATCTAGTTACTTTTTTTATATGTAAATTCCAGTTATCAGGAATGCTTGTATCACATACGTTTGGGTTTGTGTAATCAGTTACGGGCAATTACAATCTGATCCATGCAGATCAGCAAGCGGGAGAAAAAATGTCTTCTGTTCTACTGGGGAATTTGTTAAAAAGGAATTACACTCCAGCAAGTTGTAGTTCTGATAATCCACTGTATTCTTACCATTCAAGATTCCAGTGTGCTGTAAACAAGACATGCTTCTTATCACAGCTTAGTGGCAGCCTCTGCCACCAGGTGATCTCTTTTCCTTGTGTAGAACACAATCAATAATGAGCTTGTAGAAATGGTTGGGGATTGAAGTGCAAAGCAGAAGTATCAACCAGTTTCATAATTCTGAGAAGTTATTATTCACAGAAAATAAAGGTCTTAAGAAAACACAAGGTCTTAAGTTAGTGTTTCTCACTGTCTCTTAACACTGGACTAATCCACCAGTGTAATACAAATAACATGCAATCCACAGTTCAAAAACAAAAATCTGTATTTACATCTCTTTCTGTAGAATTTTTACACTTACTGAAAAAGTATATTTTTTTCATAAAAGCAGCACAACTGAATTTTCTGGGAATGTTGTAGTAAAATCCTCAGATGCTAGAAGAAAATCCACTCAAACTTTTTCTATATAAGTGGCTGCTAAGAGGCATCTTGTGGCTCTTGTAGAGTAGCAGTGTATTTTGGATGCCTCTTTTGCATCTGGAAGTGTTGGTTTGTTATGCTCCCAGTAGGAAAAGCACTCAGACTTTGTAAAGTATCACTTAAAATTCTAGCTCTTCTAGTTAATATTATGAAGGGAGAGTCATAGGCCATTTGACACGTCCTCTGATGCTGAGAATCTCAAGTCAGCTTCATCAGATAGTCTCCTGATCAGTGCTTAGTATGTATGCAGGCCTAGCTGTAGAAAGGATTACTTCATTTTTGATCATTCATTATAGGATTTTTCATATAGAAAACATCTCTATTCATCTCTTCTACTGTCAAAGAGAAAACATGTTCATATGGGAAATTCTTGCTCCACTTTTAGATAAAGGCAAAGAAACGCGGAATGTGTAATTTCCTGTGCCAAGTGGGGGGTGCCTGTACTTCTAGTTTTGTGTATTTTCATGGCAGGGCTAAGGTTTGGAAGGGCATTGCCCAGAGCATCAGCTGCTATGTGCTGAGAGGAACTGTGAGGATCCTGTGGGTGCCCAAAGAGGCTTTTGTGTCCAGACCTGTGTTAAAGGTAAATGGAATCTTCTACAGTGAAGAAGAGTTAGACAAGAGTTAGACAAGTTTTGTGGTAGGTGAATGAATTGTCTAGTTGTCAGGCCAGAATTCGTTGGGGTGGAACTGGCAAAAGAAACTAATTCAAAATCTGTTTCACTCTAATTTATGTATGTGAATGCCCCAGAAATACAAGACTTCAAGGGATTTTTCTAATTTAAAACACTGATTCTGTTGCCCTGTATTATTGAAATAGCTATTGTATTGAAGCAGAGCGTGAAGTAGGATGTGAGTGGGAGTATCAGTGCAGCATGAATGTCCAAAAATGTTAGGGTTTGTTATATCTTGGGATATTTTTGTAGTCAAACAGGAAGCAAACACTGGGATACTGTACTTACTGCACAGCATAAATGTGTTTGAAAGATATGGCCCAATAGTAAGTTTGTGAAACATAACAATATGTTCCTAGAAATACTGTGAAGCTGGTTTAGCTTTGGCAAGTCTGTTCCAAGCTCCTGCTCACAGACCTGTTTGAAGGCTGTGCTGTTAGCCTTCTCTAGTAGAGCTTCTACGGCAGTGCTAAGAGCAAGTGCTAAGTTTGTGACTGCTTAAAATGTTAAATGTTAACATTTTCTGTAAGAAATGTCTTTTCTCAATTGCTTGTTTCAGATTTTAAATTGAACGTGTACTTGTCATCTGAAATATAGAGAATGAGCTTCTTGTACTAACAACTTCCTAAATAAATATCAGGATGTAAATAAGTTGCATCTTAAAATAATAATAATATCTTATGAAATTTAATTAAAATGTTATAGTTTCCTACCAAACTACTTTAACCCTATGGAAGAACTGCAGAACAGCTGTAATTAGTAATAGTAAACTAAACAGTCATACAATCTACTAAAAACTATTAAATTTCTACTGAAATCAAAATCCAATTTATGGAATTTCAAATAAACCAAGTAGAAATTAATGTTTATCATCTGTCAGGCATTTTTTTTAAATAGTGACAATTCCAGGTAATTTGTGAGGAGATTTTTGACAGAAATATTAAAGCAATTAGTATTTCACTGCCTGAGTAGGTGTTGAGGGGAAGAGATGACAAAAGGGAAGAGCTTAAGTAAAAGAAAACTAACAAAAAAGCACACTAAGCATCTTCAATTGATTTCTCCTGCTGTGTTTATGTATATCACAATAGGAATTTGGAAGTGACATCTCTGTTGTTCTGCCTGATAAGAGAAAATATCTCTTAAACCATATAAACAGCCACGTGAGTAGAAAAGAATTGAAGAAAGCTGATAAGAAGACACTACAAATAATTGTCTAATGCACATTTTAGTAGATGCATACAACTCAGAGTGGTAGTTCTGACCTTCTGTGACATCCTAGAGAATAACCAATGGCAGAAGGATTTTTTTCACCTTCAGGCATCTTACTGTGATGATTTTGTTGGATCTGTTATCAGTTATGCTAGAATAAACTATGCATAACCAAAATTTATTTCAATTCTATATACATGAAATTGTATTTTATTTTTTATTTCCTTCAATTTCAAAAAGTACCCATGAAAGTACTGCATGAGTGACCAAATACATAGAGGGAAAAGGTCTTTGAAATGGTCCAGCAAATTTAACCTTAATCTACAGCGTAGGTAATTTGGGAAATGAGTTCAGATTTGATAGAATGAGAGATTACAGGTTACATTTAATGGTAATACCTAAAGGATTTCTCATTTTAGATTAATAATTTGGTAGAAAAAGGCCATTCAGACATTCTTTATACACTGTATGTGATCCATAATAAATAAATGTGAAGGTTGTGGATGCCCCATCCCTGGAGGCATTTAAGGCCAGGCTGGATGTGGCTCTGGGTAGCCTGGTCTAGTGGGTAGCCACACTGCACACACCAGGGGGGTTGAAACTAGGTGATCATTGTGGTCCTTTTCAACACAGGCCATTCTATGAATCTATGATATAGCATAGCCTGCATGTCTAACATTCTAAATTTTCTTGATTTTTGACGGAAGCTTTAAGGCACTTAATTGAATCTCAAGTAATGCAGTGTAGAAGATAGGCAAATGGATGGTGTCTTGAGTCATAAAAAGGACTATTTGTCACATGAGAAAAAGCCAAATAACGATCAGAATCATGTTTATGCAATAATGGCACCTGCCTGAACCCATTGTCTTCAGGGTCTTGGTTCAGACTATGGTACAGGATGATAGTTGGCAATGGGGGATGATCTCTGATAACTGAAAATGCCAGAATGTGTATTGGTGAATACATCATACAGCACTGAATACTTTCTTTTATGCAAATGTCGTTTTCAAATATGGATGACACAACATTAAATAAATTAATGATACACTGTAGTGTGGCAGTTTTCCAATTTGCCACCTTGTTCCTTTCTTCTCCATTGCATAGTGTAATCAACAGGAGCAGGAGATCTTTCTGTTTCACCCATGCATTCCTTCCCCCCAGCAAATTTTCAGTGGCTTTGCTCTGGCAAGCAATTTTAAATATTCATCTACATCCATTGCCTTGCTATGTAAGAGCCAGTGTCTGATTCATTTCCTTGCTTTTATAACTACTGAGTGGCATTTTAGCCCAACCCTGTTAGCCCAAGCTTTTTCTTCTGCCTTATCATTTGGTCCAAGCTACACATGGCCTAGTTTAGCTCTGACCTATTTGTAATTAAATTGACAGCTTACTCTTTGCATAGGCTTCTTTATTAAAATCAGACTGCCCTCAAGCCACCAAGATTTGAACTAACCCCTTAAGCTGTTTAAATATTGTTGGTGGAATTGCAGGGCAATTGCAGATATGTAGCATTTCTGAAGTATTTTGTAAGAGAGTGAACTGTAGCCAAGTAAAAAAGCCAGTATACATACCATAAATATTAACATAGGAGTAATTCTCTACGGAAGAATATTCTATGTAAGGACATCAATGTGAAATATGTTGTAATCTTTCTTTTAAATGCAAAGTAAGAAAATATCCTTAATTAGTGTGGTTGGTTTTTCCTCCTAGAAAACATGACTGAGAGTTTTACATAACAGAAATGGCTAACTTTCACAAAATAATTTTAGTTTTCGTCTTGCTTCAGAAATATTACCTACGATTTCATTCATTTCTACGTACTTCATTTGTTTTCTTAGAGAATCTTTAATTACAAATGACCAATAAAATAATTTCCTTCCATCTATTTACTATAATTTTTTGCACGGTAGCAATGCTTTTTCTATTGTTTCTCATTGTTTATGTTGGCTTTTTTTCCCCTGAAAAGTTACTGATGGGTGAAAAACCAAAAGTACTGTACAGGGCATCCAGTGTAGTAGTATTTTTATCACTATTTGATTTTTCTAAATTGCATAAGCCAGAGGATTTTTGTACACAGATTGATTGTTAGGATTTTGTCTTTAGTTCAGTTCTCATTAGCTTTTTTTACGTAGTTAACCACTGGCAATTGTACATTCACACTCCTGTCAAATAACAAGAAAATAAAAACACTTCCTGTGTAAGTTTTTTTTTTTCTTAAGCGTTTCCGTGTCACCTAAATTTGTGTATGGGAGTGTCTCAGTTACTAGGTGGAAAGAAAGTCATTTTAGGTATTATATATATGAAATATATATGACTTACTCTGTGTGTATATGTGCACATGTCTACAGAATAGACTTCCCAGGGAGGTGATTGTCACCATCCCTGAATGTGTTTAAAAATTACTTGGATGTTGTGCTCAGGGACATGATTTGGCAGAGGGTTCTTAGAGTAGTATGGTGAGGTTGGACTTGCTGATCTTGGAGGTCTTTTCCAACCTGAGCAATTATATGATTCTATATCACTCTCACTACTGTATTCTCTCACTTCTTCCCAGGAATATGTTGAACTGTGTTAATTATATTTTTGTATATATTTATTCCTTTATAAAATTCTGGGGAAAAAAAAAAAAAGGTACATGTAAGTACCATGTCCAGTTTTCAATGTGAAGGGTTCCAAGTTTGATATTTCTTTAAATTTAAGTGGGAGAAGGAAAGAGCAGAGAGAGATGTTATCCCCTTGAATTGATGAGGTTTTTGTGCTCCCTGACTTCTGAGTGGGTTGCCTAATTAAGCTTGCATTTGAAAAGACAAAATTTCTTATTTTGCCTACTGGCAAAAATCTTATTATGAAGAATCTTACTGTACCATAGAAACACCAAAAGCCAATGATTTTTATCTTGGAGTTTCCACGCAGTCTTGATAGGCTGTGGTTCTTCCTCTGTCCATCACTTTAGAGGGTCCATGAGGAACAGTATATCTACACTGTGCTGTGATTTCATTACTAATGGAGAGGAGGTGACACTGAAGAATGTTAATATCTTGTGTGGTAGCATCTCCTTGCTTCTATAATGAGCTGAAATGCAAGAATTTGAGTGCAGAACTGCTGCTTTGCCCTGCCTCATGGAGACTACAGGGGGTGTGGAAGCAAAAACACCTTGAAGTCTGTCTTACGAGAAATTGAGAATATCTTTAGCTTTTAAAAAGTTCCAACCTAAGCAGCAAGCATAAGTGTATTGATATAGATGGGAGTGTCTGATGCACCAGGGCTCATCAGCCACCTGCTTTGTAACTGTAGGGTGTGCTAAGGCTCTCTGAGATTTTTAAGGACTTTAGGCCATCGAAAAAGGGAATTTGTAGATTTCAAGTTGTAGGCAGAAATGACCTGAAAAGAGCACAGAAATTAGAAATAATTCTTATTCCTGCACTGGTGACAATAGTGTCAGAAACCAAGAAGAATATTGCAGCCGT
Organism: Tetrao urogallus; assembly: GCF_951394365.1. NCBI lineage: Eukaryota > Metazoa > Chordata > Aves > Galliformes > Phasianidae > Tetrao > Tetrao urogallus. Next base: position 39,782,128 of record NC_136815.1, on the reverse strand, counting down.
CTGTAATTTTAGAGAACTAAACTAAAACCAGCTTCAGTGATGTTTCTAGTGCAAATTTTATTTTTGCTTTTCATAACAGATTCCACTTTATCTAATTTTGAGGGTAAGGGAATGGTTCTCTGTTTATTGTACCATCTGTTCATGACAAGGGAGGGAAAGGCTTCAAGAACACACAGCTTTTGTTGTAAATGTCAACGTAATGCTACCTTAGGGAAAAATTATTTGAAAATATTCTTGATCCTACCTTGATGGATCAGAATCCTAAGAAGCGCAAGGTTACATGAGATAGCTGACAGGCTGTTGACCTGCTTTGCTGAAATAACAATTAGAGAAGCTATTTTCAATTGCAAAATTTAAGTTTTCTGACGAGTACTGATGTTGAGAAATCCAAGGTCAAAGTTGGATAAAAAGTTATGATATACTGCTTATTTTCAGAGATCCACCAGCAATTACAGATCAAACTCTAATGTCTTTCTCTTCAACTGACAACTGTTTCTCATTAGTGAGATTCCGCTTATCTTATAAAATTATTCTTATTTGCACCTCAAATTTATAGATCTAGTCTTCTGTTTTAGCATAGGGGCATTGAAGTTTGCCCTTTTACAATATCACTACTGATGTTACTTTATCATTAAAACTACCATCATCTACCTGAAAACTCAATTTATTCCCCTACCAATTAACATGACTACTAATTAAAAAACAGAAAAGATCTTTTCATTATTTTTCTCATTTCCTCCATAAATGCACATTCTCTGATAATCTTTTTCTTCCAAATTTGTAGGAGACAGTTCCATTTCTGTTTGTAAGGATGTTTTTCACTGTTGTTTATCTATTTTTTTTTTTTTTTGCACACACTGCTTTCATGCCATTCTACTGAGCAGTCAGATGCAGAATTTTGCAGTCAGATTAGCTTTATCAAGTACTTACATTTTTCTCCTAGTCACTTTTCCCCCTTTCCCTGTTTTGTTCACTGCAAATTCTTATTCTTTTCAGTTCCACTTCTGATTATGTACCCTTTCTTTACCTGAAATTTTTTTGTTTCTCAAAATCAGGCTAAACTTTTGGATAAATGTGCTGAAATCTTTTCATTTGAGATTTTCAACTTCATTTGAAAGGAGATGACAATGTTTATTCTTTATTTACAGAACTTTACCTTTGTAGTAGGTAAGAAATATAACTCGCAATATCCAAGTCTTCATCATTCATCTGAAAATCCTTAGGTGCTGTGAATTTAATTTTTTTTAATCTTATCTTTATTGTTTCATTTCCAAGACACATTTGAGGTTTTAAAGAACTTTAAATAACTATGTGCTGCATCTCTTTCTCTTTTTTTCTTCTGTTTGTTATGCAAATTCTTAATTGCAGTGCACTTTGAACCAGCTCCAGGTGTTACTTAAGAGGGAGAAGATTTCATAGAATAATTGTGATGTCAGGATGCAGCTGAATTGAAACAAATCTGTATTACGTATGTATGTTTGGCATTCTCTAACTTTTATAATAACAAGATTCTAAGTTTTGTAAAACTACTTGAGGACCTGAAAATACCAGGTAACTCTCCTTGTCTTTAGAAAAGCAAAATGAGAATAAGTATAAAAAGTTGTGTAATAAATAACAAAGTGGATTTCTGGATAGTGCAGTCACAAAAATCTGTGTGGATGAGAGAAATTGGATCTGTTTTCCTTTTCTCCCCCTTTCCTCCCCCTCCCCCCATCCAAAATTTTTAATGTGTTCATACATAAAGAGTTTAAATAAATTTGACTTTATGCTTAGGAAAGGGATTAAGACTGAGCATCCCTTATCTGATCCATTTCACAACTCTAAAGCGAAGATTTAGGAATGGATGTCAAAGAAGCTCAGGCTTTCCTGCCCCCTGCCTCCTTTTTCCTGGGTTTGACTTCAGATTATATATTGTAAACTCCAATTTGGAACTGCAAAGACATTTGCAACTGAATGCCCAGAGATGCATCATTAACACTCCAGTCTTCATTCTATATATTGCATATGAGTTATTACAGTTTATACTGAGTCAGTACAAAACACTCAGAAAGCTGCATCAGTAAGCTGTCCCAAGCCTGCACGAATCTAGAAGTAAATTGCATTTCAAATGCAGTTCATTGTTCTGGGTAAGAAATAACTGCCTCTAAGCCTTTACTGCTGAAGCTGGTTTTATCTCTATATGCTGGTTCAACTCCATCAAGAAAAGAGCAAAGTGAGCTCCTTTTTTTCTGTGTGGGCATATTTCTCTATTGTAAGGCAGATTGTGCTGCAGGCTTCTATTACAGAATGTCTTTGACTCTCTAATTAAATTCTCTCTAATTATCTGACTTTTTTGAATATAAATTTTTCAAATGTCTTTGAACATCTGGAAAGAGTTCAACAATTTATTAGCAGTTTAGCTGCAAATTACCAGATTCTTAACATTAGAAATAAATATGGCTTGCAATACTGTAGGTTAAATGAGTAGTTTCGTGATATACTTGATACAGAGTTAGGAAGAGCACTGCAGTATGATGTGTTTCCTTATTCGTTGCATTTTCATTGTTCATTTCAGAGATGATTTGGCTACAGTTTATTGTATAGACATAAGGTTGGTTATATATGGAATACCTTAATACAACAGAAACAGTAATATTGCAGTAATTTTCAGTGACTAAAATTATTAAGATGGTGAAACTTCTTGTAACAGTAGGAAAAAAAAAAAAAAACCACAACAAAAACTTCAGATAAAAACAACCCCTACAATCATTAGGTCAGAACAAGATCTGTTTAACCTACTCTCCTGTATCTGTCTATAAATAAAAGTAAGTATCTTTCGAAGAGCTTGGTGACTTTTTGGTAATTTGAGCTGGAGTGCTTTATCACCAGGTAGTCTGATTTGAATTTTTGATTATGTACTCATTCAGCACAGGTGGTGATGGACAGTGAGGTGGTGATAGGAAATAATGACTATTTCCTATCTACTTGTTCCAAGGCATTGTTAGCATGATTCCGCGATTCACTATTTCAATGCTGGGATGGTCAAGAACTCTTTGCTAAACACCTTTGATTCTACTGACTTTTGTTATTCATTTTACCACTTAGAGTTTGATAGGTTATGTATTAAAATCCAAGTGCAAAGAGCTGCACCTGGGTCATAGCAATCGCAGACATATGCAGACCAGGAGAAGAACTCGCTGAAAGTCCTGTGGAAGAGGGCTTGGGATTTCTGGTGGACAAAATACCACACATGAGCCAGCAGTATGCACTTGCAGCCTGGAAAAGGCCAAGTGTATCCTGGGCTGCATCAAAAGAAGAGCGGCAGTAAGGAGAGGGAGGGGATATTCCCCCCCTTTGCTCTGCCCCCGTGAGTCCTCACCTTCCAGGCCTTTGCTCTCTAGAACAAGAAAAATGTAGAAATGCTAGAGCAGATCCACAAAGATGATCAGAGTGCTGGAGCACCTGTCCTAGGAAGAAAGTCTGTGAGAGGTGGGCTCCTTCAATACAGAAGAGACACTTGAGGTAGTGGAAATAGATAATTAGTAAGATCCTTTCCAACTCCAACCATCTGATTCTATGAACGTCTGATTGTCGCTTTCTTATTTGTAAATGTGTGTATATTTTCCCAATATATGTGTGGGAGTCTGTACTTACAGTTACACGTTAGAAACACTTATCCTGAAGGAGCCCTCCTCAATTCTAACAACTTTTCTTTTCTTGCTCATTGGCCGTAGTGACAGTTTATAGAATCAGAGAATGGCCTGTTGGTGTGAAAAGTTTTTCTGGAACATACAGCATATTTACTCAGATTCCAATATCTGGTCAGAAAAAAGTCAAAAAGTCTGTGAAGGAATAACAACTCTACTGAATTATCAACAATAAAAATAATTTAAATATTTAAAATATTTAAATATTAAATATACACTGCAAAATGCTGCTTCAGGAGGGATGTCATGAAGGCACATCATCCTTTCTAGAGTTATAGAAGTTGCTTCAGAAGAGTTTATTTTAAAAGAAGGGGCTATGTAAGATTAAAAATATTTCTGTAAGAGAGACTGCAGCCACAAGGGTGAAATTCTATCAGATTTCTGGGATGCTTTTTAATAAAATTATACAGTATGTATCATGGTACTGGCATACAGCAGTGCTATGAAGAAGTTTATTTGTGAGGAAGTAAAAATTTCTAAGGCTACTTAGATAGCTGGTTGACTTGCTTATCAGGGGTAAATGCATGAGAAGCTGTAGAACAGAAAAATCAGTAATCCCTGTTTGAGTCCAGTGAGAAGCAGTCTACTTGCAGATGCAAATCTCTGTCTGTAGATGAATAGAAGAGCTATTATATGTTCATATGCGTGGATTTATTCATCGGTGATCACTTTAACCATTGTAACCTTATCTGTAACCTTATGCATCTGTAATCCATCTGTAACCTTTTCAGTAGAGTAAAAAGAAATGACAGCATCTCTATCACAGCTTATGCTGTGGAATTAGATGCAGGCTACTGAAATCATTTACTGTCTATGTGAAAAAGGAGGTAATATTGTTGGATATGGAAGCATCTTCAATTAAACTAAGATTTGATGCTAAGATTATTTCCTTTTATTAATTATTAGTTCAGTTGCAGTTTATTGTGGAATTAAAACTTAAATGCATAAGTACAGTAGTTTTAAATAGTTTTAAAGCTATATTTCAAGATAGAAGCTAATTCCATTTGTAGTGATATTTAGTAGGTGCTATTTAAATAGAATGGCAGAAATTTAGTTGAATAATATGTGCAGAAGATACTTTATAATATTACTCAATACATAAAAGCTTTAAATTATGGCACAAATAACACTATCAAATTAATGAATGGAAACCAATATGTTTCCTAATATGGGCTCACTAAAATAATTGCCTTTATGGTTATTAATGGTCTTTAGATTAATTATTGTTTAGTCATGTCACACTGACAGTCTGTGTAGTGGTTCTTCCTCTATTATTTAGTGCTTCTTAAATTACAGGTTTAGAAAAAGACTCTTTTCTGCCTGTTTCTGTGTTGCAATATGTCATACAGAAAACTTCTGTTGTTGGTATGAGTCACTTCTACCAACATATTACAAACTATTTAAAATCTTTGTAAACTGCATATACATTTGTTACGAAAGTATTGAGACAAGACATTAGTCTTGTAGAAAAATTTTTTCTTTCTGATTTTCCTATTGATCTTGCTATTTCAATCATTCTCACTTGGTAAGCAAATAAAAATGTTGCCAAGATTTTTAATTTTTTTTTATTTTATTTTTTAGATTATTATTCTGCTAGTTTTGCTGTTAGATATTCCTGGCTTAGTGTCGCTTTTCAGGGCAAAATGGAAGTGTGAAACTTATGGGTATGCGTTTTTGCTGCTCTTCACTTGGATTGAAAGTGAGAAAGAAACGGTTGTTATTTTGGAAAAGAATTGGAGTGACTGAAAATCTAACTGATAGAGAAAGCCAATAAGATACGGTGCTGTTAAATATTACTAAAATTGTGTACATTTAGATTTTTTTTTTTTTTTTAGTTTTGCTAATGCTTTAAATCTAGATGTAAAATATGGCAGTGAGTTATTTAGCCTGATAAATTCTGTTTTGAATTATTGCTTCTTTCACAAGTCATCGTTTGTATTGAACTTCTCCAGGTTTTTTCTAATGAAGAAAAAAGTCCTGTTCACTATGACTGGACCGTTTCTCAACTTTTGTGTTGCTGGTTTCAAGAAAGAGCAGACAAAAAAAAAAAGAAAGAAAGGAAGAAAAGAGAAACTTAATGATTTTGTGCTCGATAGATTTTTATTACTGGTTTTATGTGTTGACTGCGATACATCACTGGATGCTGATCAGGAGTACTGCTATATTTTGCTCCCGTGTCTAGAAATCTGCTACTCATGATCTCTAGAGACACGAGAGTGGGCTGGATACAGCTTTGTTCTATTTGAGTTTGTAAGCTTGTCTGTTGATGGCAAATATTTAGACACTTTCATCTGTTTTTTGTATTCCCAATATCAGTTGGAAGTGTGTCTGTGAATAGTGGAATCTGGTTCTTTATTTCTCTCATATTTTATTGAGATTAAGTTGTTGAAAGTTCAGAAATGGACTTATAAGACAAGCAGGTTTAAATAACAAATTCCAAACAGTGCCATTGTCTGTAGTAACCACTGAAATGTCTCAGATTCCTGTTGTTGGTGTGACGCTGGAGTATTCTATTTCTACAGAATCAAGTTGTGGATATGGGGGAAAAATAAAAAATGTAATACCCAAACTTTTCCCTGCTTAGCACAGCAAGATATTGCACGTTTTATTTCTTCATTGAGTTAATTTTTTTTTGGTAGCTCTAGTTTTAACTTGAACTTGATGGTGAAAGTACAGAAGCAAATTTAGCTTTTTTTGTTTTGTTTTTTTTGTTCTTTTTTTCGCTCCAACTAAATTCCTTGGCTAATGCTGGAGCTACTGTAATATATTTTAAAAGGGAAAAAAAATATCTCGGCCCAAGAATAACCATGCTTTCCTCCCTCCACACCTTGTTTGGTCTGGCATAAGTGCTTTATCTGAGTTCAAAAAGCAGTTCTTGAAAATCTGTTACCTTTGAAGATACAAAGAATGATTTAATTTTTTTCCTGTATATTTTCTGCTGTGGATTATACTTAAAAAGTATCTGTCCTATTTTCCTTGATTCTTCTGGAGTTGTTCTGACTTATAACAATGACAATATTTTAGAAACAAGAGGAGGAGGCAAACAACTATCTCATCCAAAATAAATACTCTGACGGCATAACCACCCCATTGATTGCTGTTGTTTTGTGAAGGTTTTTTGTCTTTTTGGTTTTTCCCTGGTTACAATATTAAATGGTCTAATAAATTACTTAATTCGTTCACACAGCTTTCTTGTAAGTTCAGGACATCTGTGTTTGAAACGTATCTGATTTCACTGTACCTATATCTCCACATATATTCATGGAGATAAGAGAATCATAGGTGTTGAAAGGAACCTCTGGGGATCATAAAGTCCAACTCTGTTGATAAAGCAGGTTCCCTAAAGTAGGTTGCAAAGGAATGCCTCCAGGCAGGTCTTGAATATCTCCAAAGGAAAGACTGTAACCTATTATTGTTATTATTATGGGTATTTGTATACCAGTTAATTAACAGCGGGGGTGTGGGAGGAAGTGATCTAACTGTTCAATTTATTTATTTATTTATTTATTTATTTTTACTTTAATTGGCTTGTTTTCATATTGTGATAGTGTTACAGTCTTAAACACTTACTGTACCTATCTTGCTTTAAAATTGAAGTGGGTTTTAAGGCTTCAGTAGTTGATACAATTTATCAGCTACGCGCCCTTCTGTAAGTGATATGATACCCTCATCCCAGTGCGGAGAGATTATATAAACTCCCTTGAAAATACTTCAGATGTTCATGTCAACACCTGCCTTGGAATGACAGGAAGACTTTGAGCACAGCAGCAGATTGAGATCTTTGAATATCAGGGATTCTCAAAGTGCTAAAATATATTAGTGTTTATTTCTTCACTAATATTTTGATGTTTCATTAAGAAGTGAAGGACCTGAATGTGGTAAAATTAAAAATGTAGCTTTGAAAACCTTAACTCCAGTCTCAGCTTCATAATTTAAACTTAACTACTTAGTGTAACAACTCTAAGTCAAATTATCCCATTATGGGCTAGTTTATTTTCTATATAATGCTTTAGTGATTTACTACATTCTGTTACTTTGAAGGAATTAATATAAAGTATCTTTGCTAAATTTATTGGTATCGTGCACTGAATTTTGCTAAGTGCTTACATTATATTTTGAAATAAGTCACAATAGCTGCTCTACAGTTACTTTTTTTTAGTCCACCACTCTTTCCATAAAGTTAATAAAGGCAAAGTGCATATAAAGAGAAGCTGATCTCTGTACTGTCATGTTTGAATTATAATTTCACCATTTTTTAACAAAAGTTTTCATAGAGGCATGTAGAAAACTGTATCAGTTTAGTAATTTCATGGCCTTTGACCAATTAGGTCATTGTTTCTAGCATGTTCATTATGTAATATTCAGTCTGTGAATACTGCCAGATCCGACTGAGTGATGTTGAACACCTGGGCAAAATCATGTTGTGCTCGTCTGTTGCACAACATGTTCAGGGATGTTAAGTAGCAAATAAATTCTGCTAATGTTGATAAGGGTGTACCCAAAGGAGCGTGCACACTTTTAGACTCAGTTTTTAGACTTGGTAACATTTCCTCATTAGAGCATTGCTGTGTTAATTGACAAACCTTCTCGTGGCAGTGAGAAAATAAAAACGAAAACAACTAGTAATCTGTTAGGAAAATCCCTCCACTTAGAATTCCCATAGTGAAGAAATTGTTCATGTTATGATTCCCAAATAAGGCTGGCCCAGTTATGCTTTCTGCTTCTCTATGTTTCTCAAGGTATCATGTTCCTTGCAATTCTAATTCCATTGACTATGTTGGTTGAAATTAGCAAGAAGGATGAGAGATTACTACTACCCTGATTACTACAAGTTCTATAATTGTAATCATTCCGGTAGAGAAGAGTAATTAATAAGATTGAGCTTGTACTGAAACCTTGCCTTCCTTAAGCACTCAACTTTTTGTGAGCTGGACCCAATGAGTGTCCTACCAACAATATTTTGGCACCTACTAAGTACACATTTACAACCTAAATCATGCTTCCCTTTATAGTAAATCAGTCATTGTTATTTCTTTTGCTTGCAGAACTACTTGTTTTCTTGGAAATTGTTCAGTGTCCAATTTTTTTTTTTTTTTTAATAATTAGGAAAAATGTTTTATTTTTAATAACTAGGAACATAGATAAAGAAGTCTCATGCCTTTAAACTCTTCCAAGATTAATGCTGTTTTTTCATGCTTTCTGGAGCTTTATTTGAAGGGGTGGGAGGACTGCGAAAAAAAAGTAATGCTAGCAGGTTCCTGGGTGCTTATGAACATCCCAATGGAGAATAGGATTCATGATCAAAATAAAAAGACAATCTTAAAATTATATTAAATCAGTCAGATTTAATATGTGAACTGCAGCTCCAGGCCCCTATAAAACTAAGGGAAAAAATTATTTGAGGGAGTGTGCTCTATTCCTCATGGGAGGGATGGGCCTGCCTTGTGATCCCAATTATCTATTAGATTTGTATCTATATAATTTGCTTTGTCTGTATAATCAGCAGGAACTGCACTGCCTAAGAAGAATGAAGGTAAAGTTGTTCATTTTTAGCAAATGTAAGGTATAGGTATTACGTTTAAAATGTGATTTTAGTATTCTTTATTTTTTCTGTTTAATAAAAAAAGTCGTATAGCTCTCTGCACTACAATTATGTTGAATAGGTTTTAAAGCATGCACTTTCAGAAAGGAGTTCTTAATCGGTGTTGGCAGGTGGAGAAATCAAATAGCTAGAACTTAGACCTCTAATTTTTTTCTATCATGCTAACAATATTATCTGTTCTAATTTTTTTTTTTTTACCTTGAAAGGCCTTTTTTTTTTTTATAATGCTCTCTTTCTAAATTTCTGTACTTGCTGTTCTCTGCTGTGTACGTAAATGAGAATATAAGATTCCCAAAATAAGATTCTTCTGTTTTCAGAAAATTAGCAGTTATACAAATACTTAGCAGTTATACAAATATCAGCAAATTAAAAACAGCTGTAGATATGTTTACTGTTGTGTTCAAAGATGATGTGCTGTATGCTGCAAGATACAAATACAATATACAGAGTTAAAATTGAGCATCTTCAGGAGAAATATGTGAATTGTTTAAAAAAAAGCTTTCTTCCAGTTCCTGATGTACAAAATCTTCTGTCAGCACAACATACATGTGTATGTAATTGTGTACGTACATAGATGCGCAGATTTATGCACATGTTCAGATACATATATGTGCATTTATATGTAAAAAAATATAGTTTACAAGTTTCTGAAACGTACACTTTCAATTAGAAAATCTGGGCTCAAAATATCTTGCAGGTTTGAGACTTTAAGTCAGGAATTTGGTTCAAGGGTGGTACAGCTACCTCGTCCTTTAAAATAAAGTTATTTATTTAGTTGTTTAAACTGGCTAATTATGTGAGTTATGTTTCCTCCCCTCTCCCCCCAATCCACTTTGAATGTGCTTGCTCTACATGAAACTGTTCCATGTTTGTATAGTATAGCAGGTAACCATTTGCTTGGAAATACCTCAGCAAATGTAAGAAATAGTTTTAATTACGTATAATTAAAACTATGTTTTTTAATGCAAAATAGGAATCTGAATATATCTTTGAATTACCTTATCTTCACTTTTCAGTTTGTTGAGAGATAGAAACAATGTCTTTTGGAAACTAATTTAGCAGCTATAGTTCATTTGTTCATACCTCATTATGCTACTCATTCTGACAAGTGTTTTTTTGTTGCTTTGATTGACAGTGGGCATACAGTATGTCATTATACTGACGAATCAGTATTTGTTGTCCGTATTTCTTAGTGTTCAGATTTCATAGAAATTAAGTTTTACTTTTCATCCTCCTTTACAAAGGAAGTGGGAGAAGAAAAGAGAGGACCCAGCTCCATCTTTGCATTGCCAGTAATATTAGGAGAGTTAGAAATATCTTATGTGTGAAGGAAGGATTCAGCTTGCATTCAAGGCCAAGCTGGATGTGGCTCTGGGCAGCCTGGTCTAGCGGATGGCATCCTCTACACAGTTGCAGGGGTTGAAACTAGATGATGATTACAGTCCTTTCCAACTCAGGCCATTCCATTCTATGATTCTATGATATTTTTTTTTTTTTTTTATTCTACCTATTGCTCAATTTTCATCTCAAGTGAGCATTCAGAGTTTTGAAAGACACTTTTTGTTTTAAGCCCTAAAGATTCTATCACTAGCTCTCCTTTTAAGTCTCCCAGTACACACCATCATTTGGATTTTCAAAGAAGACTGTATGCCACTAAAGGTTCAGCAGCTTGTTCCTTTTAAACGTCTTTCAAAATACTCACTGAGAACCAATTTTTATCACTAGAGATCCTTGGTTACTTTAAAGGAATTTTCATTTTTACTTTTTTTTAACTATTCATGCACGCCTTTTCATGACACCTACTCAGAAAGCTTTAGTTTATTCATTTGTTATTTTGACTTAGATTCCAACCTCAATCCACAGATAAGCTTCATTCTCATTTTTATCTTTTTTTCTTACATCTAGTTTCTTGATAACACTTCTTTATGGTATTATGAAAAGACAAAATTTCATGAATTTTGTTTGCTATTATTTACAGAATTATTTGCAAAGATTATAGGGATATAGATTTGGTTTTGTGAAAACAATATGTCTACAGCTAGTGATGGCATTTAGAATTAGGAAATGCAACACGTTCAGTTTTGACTCTGCTGAAATCTATATATATACATATATAGATTTTTCTTCCTGGGCATTCAGATTGACACATTTTAACTTGAATTGGCACTGGAAGTATTGCCTTTACAAGGATGTGCACAGCACCACTGCCAAGTATGATCCAAAAGATTACTGTGGGATTCCTGGAATGTGTCAGGACTGGTTATCATTGCCAACAAATTCACATGACCAGTTCAGTGTGCTAGGCTGCCTCATGTGGGATCTTGTCAAATTCTATGTCCTTCTCTGTGCTGCAGTATGGGAGCCAGGACAATGTAAGAACAATGGCGACTGGCTCAAGTTCTCACCTTCAAGCCCTCACTGGGCTTACTTCACTAACTTCTCCTTTGTAATCAAGTTGATTATCAACTTAATGGAATCATTTGATTTTTTCTATGAAGTGCTTGGACTAGCATATAAAATTTCTTGCCATCTGACTAATTTTTATAAAGCTGTTAAAGACTGTAATGAAGATAGATAGTTGAAAACAACAACTATAAAAATACTCTTCAGCATTATGATTAATTTACACCTCATTTAGGTCTTGCATTCTGACTAGGCATAACTCAGTGTTCTTCTCAAACATTGCACTTGAGAAGTGAAGCAGGAGCTGTTTGTGTTCTGGTGGTTCATTCATTTATTCTTCCAGACTGTAGAGAGCTGGTTGTCATAGTGAGGCAGCCATAGGAGTCCCTTGATTGGGGCTCTGAGGAGAAGGCAGAACTGATGGCATCTGCCCGGTGCTCCTTTGGGAAGCTGTGGTAGCTCAGCAGCTCCTTCCTTCAGCAGTCTGGAGGAGCACTTAGCCAGAGTCTTTAAGGGCTGTAGAATGGGTAGGTGGAAAAGGGTTCAAGCAGAATAGATACAGACAGTTAGGTCTTTCTGCAAAAGGAATTGCTGGTCTGATTTATATGTCTGCCTTCTCTAGAATTATTACACTAGAAAACCAGATACTTTAGCTCTAGGTAAAATTTTCTGACTCTCAGTTTTCAAGTCTAGGCTAAAAGAACTACCAGTCACATGCCATTATTTATCTATTAATCTTTCTTTGGGCTTCAGTGCCATCCACATAGAGTTTACTTTTTCCTCATCTTTATTGATGAACTACACAGATATTTCCCCTACTATATTAAATCCTACACTTATCCTAGATAGATTTCATTTTCTTGCTGCCTTCAGGCTTGCATCAGACAACACAGCAAATGATGTTGAATAAATATGATTGATTGGTACTGATCATAACAGAAAATATCAGCTTTATACTCTGGCATGGAAACTGAGCAATGCAAACACTACAAATAGATCTTCAGAAGAGGCACGCTTTGCACTGGGTACTGGCCTTGTCACAGAATTGTTTAATGCAACATCACTATGATATACTAACTGTCATACTGAACAATCTTCAAGATTCTGATTTTACGCATTGTGATTTTATGGGTCTTATGCTCAGTATGCAAATTCAGTAAATAGCAAATATTTGTTTCTACTATCAAAATTGCTTGCATGGGACTACCGCATGTATGCATTTTGTTAGTATTTTCTCAGTTGTCTGCACAGATAACTTCCAACTCATGGGGTGTTTCAAAGTTTTGACTGGGATATTTTTGACATTTTTGGTATGCAATTGATAGGTATTTATTCTACATGTGTGCTAATGATGTACACATTTAAAAACAAAAATGAAAAATAATGGATAGCAGATCACAGAGGAGACAGCTTTTGTCATAATGACAGGCTAACGAAGAACCATGTAATGATGTAGGTAGGGTAAATGAAAGGTACGCAAGCTGATGCTTCAAATTTAATTCCTCTGGGATTTAGGTGCAGTACAACTAACAAAGTAGCTGTATGTATATCAGTGGAATAGGAAATCCCAAGGGCTAGAAGTATTTTCTGAAACTACATTTGAATAAGATTTAGATATGCTTAATCTTTAGTGAATTATCTAAATTAGAAGGTTATTGTGGTTTAACTTGGCAGACAGCTAAATACCATACAACCATTTGCTCAGTCCTCCCCTCTACTGCAGGAAGAAGGGGAAGACAAAACTGAAAATTGCAAGGTTCCATTGGCTGGCGAGATAAGGACAGTTTAGTAAGCAAGAAAAGGAAAGAGGAAAGGCCACAGTAACAACAAAAAGAGTGTACAGCCAGTGATGCATGATGCAGTTGCTCACCATTTGCAGACTGATGCCCACCTAATCCCCAAGCAACAGTAGCCCCAGCAGCAAACTCTCCTGGGTTTATTGTTTGATGTGATGCCATATGGTACGGGATATCCCTTTGGTCAATCTGGGTCAGCTATCATGTCCCCTCCCAGCTTCCTGTGCACACCCAGCTTCTCAGTGTCAGGGTGGTGAGAGAAGCCGAAATGTTCTTGACTCAGCATTAGCACTACTGAGCAACAACTAAATCAATGGCATGTTATCAGCATTATTATCATCTGAAATTCAAAACACAGCACCATGACAGTTATTAGGAGGAAAATGAATTATATCCCAGCTGAAACCAAGGAGTTAGAATCCTGGGGACCCTGAAAAAACAGGCTGATTGCAGGCCCTGGTGATATCAAAAATCAAAGCAGAGATTTTACCACTCATTTGCCATCACTCACTGACAAAAGGTCAGTTTCTGGAACATCTGATATGATTAGAGTTTTGAAGATCAAGGATAATTTCTGTTACACCCAATATTTCATTCAGAAACATCTTTGGAATGGAAATTTACTGTTTCCTTTAGATAAATAGGAAAAATCTGAAGTAGGCAGATAAACCAATTATCTATGTGACTTTTTTTTTTTTCCCCTTTCTTTTCCCCCTTACTCCTTGGGATATTGTTGTGCATCCTCTTTTCTACCAGTAGCTGAGGTTCGGTGCTTGTTCTCTATTTCCTTTGTGAAACTTCCCATGAAATCTACTATTGTTAAGAATTTGATGTTTGTAATTCTGACTGACCCCGACTGAAGTTGTGCTGTTGCTTGTTTTAAAAGCATGATGTCTAGCTAAGATTCAGTGTCATTCTCACCAGGTCGCTGGTAATGGTTCACTACCATCCTCTAAACCCATGTTTTATTTTCCTTCCATGAAATTGGAGCAGCCTCATAGCAAGAAAGTACTCTGGGTTCATCATCTAAACTGACACAGGAAAGATCCGTGAATAGGTAGTGTCTAATGTGGGGAGATATCACATGGCATTTCATAAGATGATGCTGTGAAATCCAAACACTTTAATTTGCAATGATTGCTATAGGGGAAAAAAAAAAATAGTTCTGAGTATTTTTCAGAACTTGATTTCTGATACACTTATTATTAAAAGTGAATACCTAAATAATGAGAGAATGTATCCAATAAATACAGCAAGTAAGTACTACAGGAAATGTTATTTAAGCTGCATGATGAATGCTGCAGCTGAATCAGGAGCTCCATCTCCTCCAAACCTTAAGCTAGGAAAGCATTCCTATTATGGAAAACCACACGTACCTGCCAAAATTATGTCATATACAGTATCTCTCATTTTCATCCTTTGTATACAATTTTGTCCAGAATTAATTAATTTGTATGATGCTGTATTTTGGATTTGTGAGCAAAACAGTATTCAAAACACACAGATGCTTTAGTTGTTACTGAGCAGTATTTTCGCTGAGCCAAAGACTTTTCGGCTTCTTGTACTGTCCTGCCAGTGAGAAGCTAGGGGTGCACAAGAAGCTGTGAGGGGACGCTACCAGGATAGTTGAACTAAACTGAACTAAAGGAATACTATAACATATGGCATCATGCTCTGCAAAAATCTGGATCATAAACAGAGGGGAGGAGAGGACATCCAGAGTGATGGTGTTTGTCTTCTAAGTAATGGTTAAACATGATGGGCCCTATTTTCCTGGAAATGGCTGAGCATCTGCCTGCTGATGTGAAATAGGGAATGTTTTGCTTGTGCATGCAGCTTTGCTTTACCGTTGGTTAAAAACAACAATTTTACCTTTGCCATTGGGCAGTGTGGTCTAGTGGGTGGAAACCCTGACTGTTGCAGGGGAGTTGGATCTGAATAATCTTTAAGGTCCCTTCCAACACAAGCAATCCTGTGATTCTGTGAATGTCTTAATCTGAGCCCATGAGTTTTTACACTTCCAGTTCTCTCTATCATCCCGCAGCTGTGGAATTCAGTAAGCAGCTTTGTGGTGCTGAGCTGCCTGCCTATTGAGATTAAACCTCAACAGACACAAAATATGCTATTTTCTGTTGGACTATAAACTGGACTGAAATAGCTGGAAAAATTATATAGTCTTGGAGGGCTTGAAAACTATATTTGTGTCTGAAATAGTTTTTTTTTTTTTCTTCTCTTTGTAGTTTTTCGACTATCATCATTTCAGATGGTCCCGGGAGCTGTTAAAATGGTCTTACATGCTCAGTTATTCTCCTAATTGTACCTAAAGGACTTCCTGCACTTGAGATTGTCTTTGATTACTAGTGCTTAATAGACTTTTCCTCTATACACTTCTTCCAGTGCTTTCTGAATACAATATAGACTTTCTGCATTGCTTAATATGAGATTTCAACTGATAAGCTATGAGCTATGAATTATTTATTTGTTTGGTTTTTTTTTCCATGTTACCAAGTAGATTCCCTTGATGTCAGAAGTGTTGTATTGACTAATCTGTCCCTTTTTTATCTTATTAATACTATGCATAACTTTCAGTAGTTATTATTTACCCCATATTTATTGGAGGGGAGGTTATTTGTTGTTTCTCCTCTCATGCTGAATAACCATTTTACTATCCTTGATTACTCTTTCTTATTTTTGCCTGTTCCCTTTTGAAATGGAGGGGAGGGATTGTGGGAACTGCAAACAGCACTCAGGATAGGTTTATATGCTATCATATAACATTATAATATTTTCAGTATTGTTTTCCTTTTCCATTTTAAGGCTTTTATATTCTGTTTTTACTGCTTGTGAGTATTGAGCTGACACTTTCATTGAACTATTTATTACAATCTCATTCTAAAGATGCCATTCCTGCATGGCAAAAGTAATCTCAGAGCTTGTCACCTCATCATTAGTATGGTTTTTTATTGTGTGTATCACTGTACATTTACCTACACTGACTTCATCTGCCATTTCATTATCACTTCATTTCTTCTGCAGTTCAACTGCTCTTGTTTTTATTACTTTGAATAAATGAGCATCACCACCATACTTTGTCTCCTTGCAGCTGCTTCTTCTGCTTTTGCAGGTGATTTATGAATGTGTTGAACAGTTCTGAAATTGCAAAAATCCTGTATGACTCTGTTTGCTTTATTAGGTAAATTAATTTAAATTTCAAACATTGATAATACATTAGATTACTTATTCGTGTTGACTTTTGACTTTCCGCATTTTTTTCATCCACACAGGCTGAATTGTATTCAGATGGTCAGGTACTTCACAAAACAAAAAATTAACCAGGTACCAGTCAAAGCTATAATATGACAGACCATGTAAGATGTGAGGTTTTTTTTTGTTTTGTTTTGTTTTGTTTTTTTCCATGGGTTGAACCTTAGCTTTTTTTACAGGAATAGTTGTTGCCTCATGACTTTCTAGAGATTTTATTTATCAGGATATGAGAGGATAGGATGGAAAACAGTTACTAACAACGTAAATGTAGAAGTACATGTAAGTACTAGCATTCATACTATGTTCAGATTTCATACTGTGTTATTGTGGGCAGAGCTGCTCTGTGTACTTTCATTCCAAAGGTTAGTGAAACCATTAGGAGGCTTGCTTTGTAGGGGGCTGGACTCAATCTCTAGAGTCTACTACTATTTTGTGATTCTGTGACTAGAAAGATTTCAATAGTCTTGATCTCAAAAGTATCATGATGTTTTAAAGAAGGAAATTTCTCCTCATCTAGAGTTCCTAATTAGTGAAATGGACCTAGGAAATCAGATTGGACAGAATTTAAAATTTCAGACTCAGTTACAAAACTGTTTCTCTACAAATTCTTATGAGGGATGCATTTAGGTACAGGTTTTGTTTTTGTTTTGTTTTGTTTTGTTTTTCTTTTGACAAACATGCTGTAGTCATAATAGTACAGATAGAATTTACTTATTGTTTGATGTTTTTAGTAAGTAATTCAGAAAGCTATGTGAAGATGATGATGAACTTTTGGAGGAAGGAAAAGTCAATAATATCCTGTGAAACGTCGGGATATAAATGAGAAAAAGTAATGGGGAAGCAGATCCTGAGGCCTCAGTGAAGGACTGTGTTTGGTCAGAGCAAGGCACAATAGTGGAGGAATTGGCACACACAGCATGGGGAAAAGGCCCCTTTTATCCCAACAAAGGACCTGAACTCAGCCCACAGTTCGCTCTGCTAAGGCTGCTAAGTGCATTGAAGTAGTACTGTAAAACTGTGCTCAATAAGCACATGAACATATGTGTGACAGAGGTGTGAGGTGTCTGTGTGCATTACACAACACCTACTTTGAAACAAGCGAGTTTATCCTGTTACTGTGAAATATCACTGGTAATACAGACCTCTGGCAGATAGACTATAAAGCACCATTAAGGGGTGAGGGATTGTAGCATAAAGCAGAACAGGGTGGTCGAAGGAAGAAGTGGTGTAGGATGGTAAGATGCAAGGAATTTAAAATATATATGGGACTTTGGAAGTATGGCAAGTGCTCAAACATGGAGTTATTGAAAAGATATGTGCCAAAAGTTCTTTTTTAGACGATCTAGTTTGACTTGTTTTTCCTGTAGGCAAAAGTATGGAACAGGGCTTATAATGACAATATCAGCTACAAATTGGATCACAGCTCAGGACCAGGACTATATTTCTGTATGACAGATGATTTATATTCTGTAATTTTTTTTAGCACTTATATATCTGGGTTTGAGTGCAGTACTATTGACTCTACCAGATTAGACTGTTACATTAAAGTCTGACTGTGAATGCCATCTTAAAATATATATTTTAAATTAGCTGAATTTGGCAAATACCCAAACCCTTACGTTATCTCTTTCTTGTAAAGCTTTTCTGTTTGCAAGTAGAGCATAGGGTAATGAAGCACTGGAATGGATTGTCTGGAGAGGCGGTGGATGCCTTTGAGACATTCAAGATCAGGCTGGAAAGGCTTTGAGAAACCTGATCTAGATGTAGACATCCCTGTTCATTGCAAGCAGGGGACTTGAACCGGAAGACCTTGGAAAGACCCTTTCAACTCAAACAGTTTTATGATTCTGCTGCATCAGTAAATATCTGGAAATGAAGATTTAGGGTGCTCAAAATCTTATTTGAGCAATAGAAACAATCAGGTTCAGTGAATGCTCTAAGAATTATAGCGTCAATCATTTTTAATACTTTTCTGAAACATCTTTTTACACCGGAGAGGGTAATAGAGCACTCATTTAGTAAAAAATCACTGTTGCAAAACGTTTTCATTGATTGAAGCATCCTACGGGAATATGCTGATTTCATCAAAATTTCAGAGATCAATGGTCTTTTTTTTAATGTTTGTTTTTCTGCATGACATCAACAAATAAGATTTAAAACAGTGGGCATGTTATTGGGTACTTCTGTGTTGTACCTTGTCCTTGCTTTATATCTATGCTATGAAAACAAAATACTTTCTCAAGCTGTTGCTTCAAAATTGAACTATTTGAATTAATCATTATGCAATGATTATTTCAAATTCAATAAACTGATGTACAATGATTTGCAAAGGTTTTTACACACTGTTTTGTTTTTTGGTTTGGAGGGTTTTTTTCTTTAAGCCATTAGAGATTTCATGAAACATGAGAATATTTTTCTAAACAGTTCTGTATGTAGATAACAGACTATTCAAAATATTATCTTCCTAAGAATTTGACAGTGTTCTTAAAATTTGTAGAATGAGAGAAAGATGACTTACAGTCCCATTTTGTAATAAACTCAAACTCAGAAAATGCTACCTACTGCACAGAAACTCGGAGAATGATATCCCCTGGGCTAAAAGAGAGTATCTCATATTTTTCTAAGGACTTTCTCTGTATTTACATAGCTACTCTTTTTGCTATTTTAAGTTAAACAACATCTGTTTGTCTGAGGCATTTATTATGTGAATATATCCTGTGTTGGCCAGAGGAATCCAGATTCAGAACTGTGAGATCACTTGTACTTTGTTCTGATTGCTGGCCATATTCCCTATCATAAATTTGTGTGTTGTTTGTCATTAGCTTCTAAACATTCATTCTTGTAATGACTTATTCTACTAGGTTAAAAAGCCTTTTAGTACCTGATGGTTTTAGTACCTTATGTCTGAAGTATTTATCCACTGCAGTCACTCCACTTCTCAATGTCCTGTCTGATAATCCAACTGGATTAAGCTGTAGCAGTCTCCTGCAAAAATGCATTAATCTACTTCTCAAGTAATATTTGTGACTCTTTTCTACTTTTTCCCTAGTTTGTCAATCTCTATTTTAAAAAATATAGAAGACAGGACTTCATATATTCTTCTGATATTTCTGACCAATATTGTATAAATCTAACCACTATCTCCTTCTTTATATAATCACATATCATGTTATGTTTTCTTGCAGAGGAGGACTCTGTGTCTTATCAGAACTTCACTAGATTCTTGCATTAATGATGGTGGAATGCAGAAATAGTGTTTCTGTGTCATAGCTTAAAAGCATGTCTAAATGAGATACAGTATTAAAATTACACTGATTTCATGACTAATATTTACTTTAAGAAATCTTGTTGCATATTAATCAGAAGGCTCAAACTTCTATTTTTTTTCATTTATGCATG
Source organism: Tetrao urogallus (assembly GCF_951394365.1). Classification (NCBI taxonomy): domain Eukaryota; kingdom Metazoa; phylum Chordata; class Aves; order Galliformes; family Phasianidae; genus Tetrao; species Tetrao urogallus. The sequence continues at coordinate 39,761,978 of NC_136815.1, read as the reverse complement.
TTAAGTAGCACTATATATTTTTGTATCTATTTTTATTGCTTTGGAAAGATGAAGGCCTCAGACAACAATCAAATCTTACAGAATAAAAAGTACACATTTTGAAAATTCTTTTAGGACATCCTTCTGCTGTGTGTTTTAGTGGCATTGAAATGATTTCTTGAAGCACTTAATGTAAGTAATGTAAGTCTATGGTGATTCCTTTGCCTTTAAACAGCAATCTGTTCTCTTCTAGGTTCATCTTCAAATATAGAATCCCACATGTCTACCTTGTCACAGTGATAAAATGCAAAGTATGCACAAATTGCATTAGACCCAAGCATAAAACAATTCTATTGCCTTGTATAAAACCAGCTGCTAGGTAATATTTCCTGTGGTGTGACAATGTAATGTAATTTAGGGGACACATTTCTTTTTCAATAAAATATCAACAAAGAACCTAAGAACACCAAGATATTATTTTTAGTATACTTGGTAGGTAACGCGAGTCAATTTTTTAAATATACATAACGTTTCTCAAAATTATTTTCAAGTTAGTATTGAGTTGGCACAGATTTTTACTGAAGAAAACAGTTTATGAAAAAATACTTTGTATTAAAAATTTTGTTTTTGCACTTTGACCCTCTGTCATCTTCAGTGATGTTTTTAATAAGTCAACATCTTACCTCAGATTTAATCTATAGATTTATATGATTATATAGTTGACCAATCCTTTATTCTGAGGTCTCCATCGATGATGATAGTAAGGTGATTTTATTTTAGAGTATTTTTTTAGAGCAACCAGCCCTCTACATCCCAGCAGTATACACATTTCCGCATAGAAATTTCCACATTAATCAGTAATAGTGAAATCAAAGGGATTAAGCAGATCATAAAAAGGTAGGCATATATAGAAATACTTTTGTTAAATTAATATCTGGGTTTTTATTTGTTTACCACAATTTTATTTTTGCTTCCCTTTTCCATCTCTTTACGCATCTCTCACAGACTAGAGTGTGAAGACATCCTACCTACATAGACAAGAGATAAGAGGATGGATAATTATGCAAACTATTCATTATTATTAAAGGAGTACTTTGTATCAACAGGTGTTACTATCTGCCAGTAATCTTTGCAGTGTTTCATTTAGATGTAACAGAAAAGAGATCTCCCACTTGAGAATCTTTAATTGCTTTTGCCTTTAGGCAATGCTGGAAGCTATAGCATCTGTCAGTCTTAGAAATACTCTTTTCGTAACTGTTTTCATTAAAAAAAAAAAAAAAAGAAAGAAAGAAAAAAAAAAAAAAAAAAAGGGGGGGGGGGGGGGGAGGAAAATCTGGGAGAATTAAAAAAAAAAAATTAATACCGATCATCAGTATTAATAAATGTTCCTAAATAAATGTATGTGGTGTAAAAATCCCCCCCCCCCCCTTTTTTTTTTTTAGTCTTGTTACATATAAAAGATGATCTGTGGCTACTTCTATAGTAATAAAATGACAACAGAAAACAAATGACCTTATTTATGGAGTGCCTCCCTACTTTTCTACTTATTTTTAATATTTTCTTGAACAGTGACTTACAATGAATTATTGAGTCATGGAATAACATTCACTGTTATATGTTGAATAATTTGATTAATAGTATTCAACCAGCCATAAAATTAATCAATCAACAAAATGTTTGTCAATTTATTCAATGGTAAATTATGTTTATCCTAATCATAAGTAGCATGCAAGATTTTTTTCTCCTATTTTAACTGTATTCTTCTGCAGTTGAAAGGAGCTTTCAATACATTAAAAAAAAAAGTATATGTGCTTGAAAATTGAACAGTTACTTATAACCTCAAAGTTGCTCTGATTACTAATATTTATTTATTCAAATGTAATCAATTTGAATGAGAATAATTGATTCCATTAAAGGAGAGCTCAAATTAAAATCTGGCAACCTGCAGAATTGCATTTAAATGGGAAAAACTATGCTATAAACATTCTTCCAAGTTTTCAGACATTAGCTCATTAGAGTTCTCTTTAAGTTGACAAGTACTATATACATATATATTTTTGTGTTTGTGTGTGTCTATGTATGTATGTGTATATATATATATATATATATATATATATATATATACATACATACAAACAAGCCCAGCTCCCTCAGCCTGTATCTGTATCTGTATCTGTATCTCTTTCTCTCTTTCTCTCTTTCTCTCTCTCTCTCTCTCTCTCTCTCTCTCTCTTTCTATATATATATATACAGGCTGAGGGAGCTGGGTTTGTTCAGACTGGAGAACTTAAGAGAGGATGATACAGGTGGGGAATCACCTTTTTACAAGGCATGGGGGAATGGTTTGAAGCTCAAGGAAAGAAGGTTTAGATTCGATGTCAGGAGGAAGTCCATCACAGAAAGAGTGGTGAGGTTCTGGAACAGGCTGCCCAGAGAGGTTGTAGATGCCCTGTCCCTGGAGGTATTCAAGACAAGGTTGGGTAACCTAGTCTAGCACCAGATAGGGAGGTTGGTGGCCCTGCCTGTGGCAGGAGAGCTAAAACGTAGTGATCTTTGGGGCCCCTTCCAAACCAAGCCATTCTATTGTTCTATGAGATATTTATTCCTCAGCCATGGATCTGTTATTTGAGATTTCATGTTTAGGGAATTTGGGGTCAGATGTGAAAAATCTTGTGTACTTTTGATTGGATTTCTATTGTATGTGAATGTTAATGAATATTTGTTAGAGCCAGCTGAATTTTCATGTCCTGTGAGTATTTACTTAGGTTGTGGAAAAAAAGCACAATCTTGCCAGTGCATCAGCAATTGTATCAAGACCAAGATTTCTTTTAGTCAGATATCTGTAGCTGCTACTTGATCGAGATTTAGCTTAAGATCTCACATGCTGGTATTCTCTTCCTTCATAGCCCATATACGTGTTGCATGGAGGTACATGCTCCAGAAAGCCTTGAAATACCAGGTTATTAACAATCCACTCAAGGTAAGCAAGCTAATCATCACTTTTGACCTGATCTTTTCTTATTTAGACACTGGGGGGGGTTGCAGGGCTGTATTCACCACCCAGCCACGCTTCCTGTTGGCCAGTCATAGTATAAAAAAAAAAAAAAAAAAAAAAAAACAGAAAGAAAAGGACCACCTCGTACCCAGCAAGTACCAGAACTTACTACAGCTCCACATAAACTTTAAATTATCCAGTGTAACGTCATTGATGATGTCTTCAGCAGGTAGTCTCCCCAGCTGTTCTGTAGCTGTTCTGACCAGTGGGAGCTGTTCAGGGGTGAGTCACGAACGAAGCATATGGATTAAACATTTATGGCATTAAGAGTCTTACTGAGCCAAAAGGTGGCCTGTGTAGGCCTATGGGGATGATTCACTAGATACTAAAACTGTTAAATTTTCTACATGTTCTTGAGAGTGAAATAAGGCTTTGTTTTATCGAATCTCTTATTTGCAAGCTCACTATTGATATTGTATCATTTTCAAAAGGTCATGATGAGATTGCTTGGAGAAAGAAGGTATGACTTGGTATTTAAGGTGCACAATTATGTTATTTAGCCTATGGAACTCCTTCAAAACATACTGATCAAACCTCCCATATTTCCAGATGCAAATAAATTTTACACCTAGCAAGGCTGTAGACTTGTGGACATTCCCCAACCTGTATTCTTTTTTTCACTCGTGTTGTCCAATCTCTGGCTGTTCTATTTTGTTTTTATCTCTTCAGGAAAAATAGATCTTTGTTATGTGATACGAAAAAAAAAAAGCATGGAAAAAATTTAACAGAAAAAGCTGAGGACTCCCACTGAGAATATTGAAATCTGGTAAGTTAAAGCTACAAAACATATGACAGTCAAGGCTAGAGCTTTGTTATGCTGTAAGTAGTCTATGAAGTCCCCTTGCTCCTACTGTTGTGGAAGTGGCTGGAACAAGGAATTAGTGCTGATAAATATGTGTATTCATCACTTCCTGGTCTTACCAGCTATCTCTTGCTTTCCTGCTGTGTGAATGAAATGGCAAGCTCTGTGAGTACCTCTGAATCAGAACTGTTTTTTTTACAGTTACTAAGTAACTTCTAACAATGCAGCTATTGGCATTTGGCATTCTTGTGCCAATGCAGAAATTTTACAGCCATTTCCTTTTTCTCTGAGGAAGATCATGGCTGACCAAGACAGATTTCTATAACTGATATGTTATATAGGAACATAACACGAGGTGATTTTTAGCTAGAGATTTCACTTATATTTTTGTTTACATGTATATGTACACATAAGCTACATAAAATTCATACTCCATATGCAAATATGCATTTAATATATATTCATAATTCAGTCACGTAGTATGATTCACTTTCGTGATATGTGCTATGAAGTTATGTAATAACCATCATCTGTTTTTATTTCAGTGGGGTTTTTTTTGTTGATTTGTTTGGTTTTCCTGTCCCTAAATAGATGCTGTACAATAGAATTTTACCTATGTGGGCAAGAATATCGGTTTAATTTAAAACCAACTGAACTTTATTTCATACATGAATAGGCACCTTCCTTTCTAGAGATTAGGTGGGTTAAGCTAATACCTCCTCAGGGCTGGAGTTGGTGATCTAGGAAAGGATGCTATACTGTATAAAGTGACAGAATAAGATGCAAACAAACCCAGAAACCATAAAGGAAGGGGTAGTTAGTACCTTCTTTCTAGTTATAGTCCCTCAAACTATCTCACTGCTTTTTTTCTGCCACTTAACTTCCTGATACTTTTTTGTCTGAGCAGTACAAATCATTTAGAAAGGAGACATAGCCCTCCTCTCTCTTTTTGCTTTCTTTTCTCTTTTCCAATTTCAGTAAAAGTGGCATTTGCCTATATAGCTCTAACACCTTGAAGTTGCTGAAGTTGCCCTGCTGGTGGAATAAGCAAAAATTTGTGTTAGACAAGTCATACCCGTTCCTGATTTGCCATTTTAGCCTAACACCATTCAGTAAAGCATGCTTGAAAATGTTGGAAATCCTACTTTCATATACAGTTTATAATAAAATAACCCCAAATTGTAAGACTTTGTATTTGTGGTAAAAAATATGTCTATTGCATCCATAAAATAGCAGCAGACTAAGTAAGATATAATTAATATGTGTATTTGCCTTGCCTATTTAAGAATGACCAGACTTAATCAAAATATGTGTATAAGTAACACTATAACATCGTTATAATGCAGCAGTTAACTGTGAATATATGAATAGTATAAATTATAATAGTCATAAGGGCAGGAGGGCAAATGGAGATGTAGTATAATTGCATAAATAAGATATTGATACAGGCAGGAAATTAGCTTGATAAATCAAAGCAATCTTGGAGAATAAGTGAAAACATTCCCAATGGAATTAGGACATGTCCTCAACCAAAAAAAAAAAGAAAAAACTTGATCTATATCACAAGTATACGAAAATGCCCCCTTTTCTTTTGGGGAGCAGAAAATATAAAATGGCAGTCATGACTAAGGATAAGGTAGTGTATGGGAACTGCTGAGTCATGGCCTGAACCTCTGATTGATCACCTGAGGCGAGCCATGAGTCAGCCAGAGGAGCACAGCTGAAGGCAATTCACCTGTGCTGCCGGAAGGGGGTGGAGCCTGGCTCCACCCCTGCTAGACCTATTTAAGAGCTGGGTACCAGTGGGGAAGGATCTCTTCTGGAGATCCCTCCTTCTGGTGTTTTGTGGTGAGCCCAGCATAAGGGTAAGCCTTCCATTTATTCTGTTATCGTAGTCTACTTCGCCTAATTCTCTTGTTTATTTTGTGATTGTAACATCTTGATATCCATCAATTATACAGGTGGCAAAGAAAGATGTCATCTTCCTTAGTTCCATCTTTCCTCCTCTGAACTCTGTCCAGCTCTTAAGCACTGAGGCCACCAAGTGAAAAAGCTGTCATCAGCTCTATGATATCTTATGCTCACACTAAGAATAAATTTGTTCAGGACTACTTGTTTGAATATACAAAGAAGGAAGCTGTAACAAGAAAGGCACTGTACAAGATTAGTTCTATTGCCAATGAAAGTCAATCTAGTGGTGTTTCCAAGTTTGAAACTGGCTAAATTTTTCAGTCTTTTAAACACTACTAGTGTTTAGAAGTGTTAGCTAGTTGTATATGTTTGCACGAATACACACGCACATGAACACACGTATTTTCAGTTTCAGTAAGTTTAAGATACTGTGGTGATTCACCAAAGTTAAACACTGCTAAGGAACTGAATGTGTAAGATTGAAGTTAAAACACTGTTAATGATGTGGCTTCTGGTTCACTAGGAATGTGGGCAAATTTTGCATAGGTCTGCTTCTGTAATACTGCATAGATACTGCATAGATAGATAGACATAGACATATGTGTGTATCCAGTACCTGACATATCAGAATATTAATATTATGAAAAATTTTGTCCAACAAAAATAATATAAATAATAATCAAAAAAGCTTTAAATATAGGTTTCTGTTTTTCTAAATAAGATATTAGACTGGAAAATCTTTCAAAAGATACAAAATTAATGGAAATCAATTTTTTTTTTTTTTTAAATATGACTATATTTGATAAAATAAGGTCTGCTTTTTAATAAGTTTCATTTTTCTGAGAAGACATTTGACAAATATTTATGATATATAAAAAAACGTATCATTCTGGAATAAAAGCAACCATTTATAACTTAAGTGCTCATTATAATCATACAGCATTTTAATAATCAAATGCTTTGATTTCATACCTTCTGGTTTAGAAAAAAGATAAACATGGGGTATTAGAGAATTTTTTTTCAGGTAGAAATTAGCCTTCCATCTCTATATGCTATCTAATTCACAGAAGTGAATTAACATGTTATTGTTGATCATGTGATGTTCTCCATACTGTATTTTCTTCTAGTATTTTCTGTCCTCTCATCATTTTTAATATTAATTCATCAAATGCAACGCATCATAAAACAAAACAAACAAAAACAACAACAACAAAAACCAACTTCAAATATCTAGGAGAAAACATAGCCCAGTTTCAATGGTTTGTAGAGTCCCCAGTGGTTAAATAAATGGCAATTGTGTAATGATGGAATTTAGCAGAGACTTTGAAAACAAAAAGGAAAATACGTCACCAATGGTATACTCTTCAAACAGTGAATTTATACACATAATGTGTTTGCAGAATTTTTGGTTGAGTATAGTTCAGAGTATGGGTAAGGTAGGGAATAGTGAATTTGCTGGTATATACACAGTTCAAAACTCTTAATGTATAATTAATTAGGTATGTATTCACATGTACAGTGCACATGTATAAAATTAGCGAAATTGTGTCACCATTACCATTGTATTAATACTAAGATTTCAGTAGCTGAATAGTCATGATATACAAATTAATTTACTGAGTTGTAAATGCTGTCAAAAGCTAGCTAAGTAGGGCCAGGTAACTTGTTATTGTACATTATTATGTGATTAGAACTGGTTTCATTATAAAAAGAATCTTGCATCTCTGTTTTCACTCTAAGATGGAAATTCCCTCTAACTCCAGAAAGGGTAAACCAAAACACAATCAAAATCTTAATGAAGAAAAAAAAAAAAAGTATCTCAGCTGACAGTTGCTGATAGCTTGATTGCTCGATCGTTTAACTGATGTGTCACTTAATTCCTTTTTTCTTGTGCTTTTCCCTCTCCATCCATTCTTAACCAGTGTTGAAACTAAGATGTTGGGAAATGACGATCATTGTCCAGACTCCACTTTTCATAAATCTGTCTTTCAGTATCTTCTGACTTGCATATAACTAGGTTTTTTTTTTTTTAATTTCTGATTTTCAGTAGCCTCCTAACGAAACACAGTGTTGTTCTTTTTAAATTGAATATTTATTTGGAAAAAGAAGTTGCTGTTCTACAGTTATTTGTAAAAGCAGTTTACTCTCAAAGGCAGGAGACAAAAAAGATATAAATGGAGGCTATTGTGAAAGTGGCAAGATATTCCCTTCAGTGATCATATTGATAAGAATGTATTTGCTCACATTCTGCTTCTCTTTGCCACAGATATGAAAGGCACAGTCAGAACATGAAGCATTTACAAAGCACTGTCAATATCAGCTCTATTTGTTTATGAAATCAAGCGATAATCTAGTTGACTACAGATTAAAATAATAAGTTCCATAACTGACAAGAATAAGTTCATTTTGTATGATGTTATCACTCTTGGTTAGTAAAATCCAAGAATTCATCTCTCCTTCCAGAAGGTCGTATCAACAATAATTGGAATTCTAAGCCATGCTGATGCACTTCTGCAATTATAGATGAAAATTTATGTTCTCTGAGTACCATAATAAAAAGTCACTACCTAGCATAACAGTAATAAAATAATAGATGAGAATCTAAAACTAGGAGTGTACTAAACATTGTGAATTAATTTTGTTGTTGGCATTAAAAAAAAGAAAAAAAAACTTTGAATTTTTCATATCTTCTTATTAAAAAAAAAAATTAAAGAATTAATATATGGTATTATTTTCATTTTCATATGACAACTTATTTGTTTGCATGCCACGTTGATTCTCATGCTCAAAATAGAAACAAAAACAGAACTATAAGGAGCAGTAAACTATTAAAATTAAGTAATCTAAGGGAACACAGCCAGACATGAAGAACTGTATATACAGATGGTGACTGTATAAATTCACAAACATGTTTTTCATCATCAAAGGAGCACTTTCATGTGAAAAGATGCAAGCAAATTATTTGGTGTTGCTTATATTCTCTCTGCAGTTACTCTGAGCAGTTAGAGAGGCAGCTACTTGTATTGTGCAATACCTCTACTCAACTGCCAAATTTAAAGTAATTTGATGTTCTCTTTCAAAGCATTATTCAGTGTTTTCTGAAATGTTAGAACTGAAGTTAACCAGCATATTTTATAAAAGATTACAGTTACAAAACAGATGGCGTCTTATTAACATTTTGTTGTTTTGTTTAACCTTGTGTTATTTTTTTTTCTTGTCTGAGAGTACCTGCTGTACTTAGCACACTCTAGAACACGTAGCAACTCACAGAACTTAGTGTTATGATGGACTGCTCTTTTGTGCATATTCATCGTTCAGCTATAATAATAGTGAAATTTGATTTCTGATTTCTTTCATCATCTTTGCAAAGTGGGTTGTGTGAATTTGGATAATATGGACCAGAAAAGTAATGGTCTTCTGATCTGTTTTCTTTATTTACTCCTGAATTCAGTCTTCAGATTGTTTTGTTTTTCTTGTTACTTCCCTTGAGGAAAATCTGCTAATACTGTGAAATGCTTTGATTTACGGTGATGAATGTCAGGCTTTAAACATTTTACCCTTGTTTAGATAAGAGGTGGATGAAAAGTATGTTATTATCAACTGTCGTATACCACTTATTTTGTTAGTTTAACATATATATATATATATATATATGCAGAAAATTCTCTAGTATTAAATGCCTAATGCTTTACTACTTCTTAGTATAACAAATAGAAAGTTACTTAGGTGGTATCTCTCAAGGCCACAGCTGGACAACAGTAATAAAGACCTGAACTCTTCCTTAAAGTTTTGGGCACTAAATAATGTTACTGAGGAACAGAATTCTGACTGATATATAGGCATCTTGTTCTAGTCTTATGTCTGCTTTAGAAGAGCAGAACTCCAACAAGACATCAGTGTGGCCAAGAAGGCCAGTGAGATCCTGGGGTGCATTAAGAAAGAATGCAGCCAGGAGATCAAGATTTCCCCCCTGTTCTCCCCCTTTACTCTGTCCCGGTGAGGCTAAATCTGTAGTACTGTATTTATCTCTGGGTTCCTCAGGTCAAAAAGGCAAGGATCTTCTAGAAAGAGTTGAGAGGAGGGCCACAAAAATGATGAAGGGTCTGGAGCATCTTCCTTCTGAAGAAAGGCTGAGAGACCTGGCACTGTTCATCCTGGCAAAAATTGAGAGGGGATCTTATAAATGTTTATAAATATCTAATGCATGGGAGTCAAGTGGATGGAGCCAGGCTCTTCTCAGTAGTGCCCGGTAACAGAATAAGGGGCTGTGAGCACAAACCGGAACACACGATCTTCCATGTGAATGTTGAGGATGAAAGGGCACTGGAACAGGCCAACCAGAGAGGCTGTGGAGTCTCCTCTGGAGTTACTCAAAACCCATCTGAATGCAACCTACTCTAGGGAACCCGCTTTAGCAGGGAGATAGACTGGGTAATCTCCAGGGGAGTAAATTACTTTCCTACAGTAAGATCTCTGTGATTGAGTTGGGAGGAGGATACCATAATTGCTGTTCTTTACTGGATGTAGCATTCAACAGCAGTAGCTAGAGCTTTCCTTTCTTTATACTTTACTGAGTAGATCAGAATCTTTGATCTGCTTTCTGTCCTGAATTGCAGTTTTCTCATATTACATCCCCTTCTATTTGGCTTCTTTGTGAAGAGTTCAAGTTTGCTTTATGTTCTGAAATTACTTTTGACTTCTAAACTTTACTGAGGTCACTACTCAGGTTCTGTTCTCTATTGTATTCATTGGAAAAGCACAGTTCTCAGTTTTCCTTTATATCCACTGTCAGGCTTTATGCTGTTCTGAAGGTAGCTCTGGGGAATGGGTTGTATTTATTTTAAATTTCAAAAGTGTCTAGTGATATAGACTTATAACGTTTTTGGGTCATCGCAAGTATAGATGGCTTCTTGTATATGGTTTGATGCTGTCCTGTACACTGTGGCAATTCAGTGCCTGAACAGGATACTGTCCAAAAAATGTCCTCTTGAAAGGAGAGAATTCTAAACAAAGTACAGTCATTTGCTAAATCTAGATACAATGCTGGAGAAATCAAGTTTGCTGTGAGGCTAGAAAATATGTACTCATGTCACAGAAAAATGTCCTTGAGTAGTGAATGCCAACAAAACTCTACTGCTAACTAATAAACTTGTGGCTACAGATAAAGGAACTGTAGGCTTCAGAGCCATGTGAAATAGTGTATGCAGGATTCCCATGGAGAAATTCAAACAGTCTTTTCAGTCTCAATGCGCATACTTTGGTTCATACTTTCTGATGCTCTGTGTGATGCCTGCCTAACCTTCAAAACCTAACACCCATGTATTAAAAGATATAATTCCTTAATTGGTCCTATTACTTTTCTAATAAATAACTCCTCAAGGTGGAATACTTAAGAAGTTAATAATGAAGCTGAAGTCCATGTTATGCTGCATGCCTCCTATTCCCAGCCAAATGTTACATATAACGGTGGCTGCCTGCTGAAACAATAATTGAATTGTCTCAAAGAAGATACTTTTGAAAAGAAGGAAAACAAACAGAAAACAGGCAGAAATTTTATCTCCGGACATATCCTCCCAACATTCTGATTTTATATTCAACGATAATCTTTAGGTTTTCTGGGATTTCATACGTTATTTATCATTTTCCTGTTCATACCATCCATTACCTCTAAAATATTTCTAAATCCAACAATAATAAGTAAGGCAGCGGACGCGAGGCTGAAGAAAGGCTAAAACAAGTCATAAACTATATATAAACTTATAAAGAAGGTGTTTTCTTTCAAAAAATGCCCATTCTACTATGTGGAGGAAAAAAAAAAACAACAGGTCGTAGCGTAAATAAAACCCTTTTGGTAATTACAGGTTACAAGATAATGTACATCTCAGCTCATCAGTAGCAAGTTTTCTTGCTGCACAAGTTTTATATCATGTGTGGAAACAAAAAAACAGTTTTCCCTCCACACCAAATTAAGCTAGCAATAGAAGTCTGAAATAAGATATTTTATTGGACAATGATTCCCTTGTTTTGTGTTCCTCCAGAAGTGACTTAAGGCATAAAATCCAAACCCAGAAACATTTTTTCCTATCAGGAAGCTGGTAGCTCCTTTGGGTGACCATGAAAGTTGTGATTGTATGGCTGAAGCAAGGCTATTACTCTAGGAAACAACTATTTTTATGAACGGTGTCAGAGAAGAAATATTGATTAGAATTTCAATGATCAGTGAAAAGCTGAAGCTGCATTTGATCTTGCTTGTTTTCAAGAGAAAACAATGTAATCAAATCTTATTTTAATATCTCACTACATTGAGCAATCTGTACTTATAAATCACTTTGAGGTGCAGGTCTGTATCAGTGCTGTTATTTATAGATGGCTTTCTTAAACTGGATATTTTTTCTCTTTGAGACTAGAAGTAAATCCAATTTCCACATCCTTATGTTGTTATATTAGTTATGCTTTTTAGATACAAAAAATGTATGGCAAGAAATACTCCTTTTCTATTTCCTATTCAAGCCATTTTCCACACCATCCTCGGGACAAGTGTGCCAGTTGTATTCCCTCCATGGAGACCTACTAGTTCATTCTCTGCTGCAGTCTTTCTTTCCACTTCTCCATGTTTCATGTCAGGTCTCACCTCTTTGCCAGTCTCCCAGCAGCCTTTACTGATTTTAGTGACTGATTTATGAGCCCTAAGAAATATCGTGCCCTAAAGTACATGAAAGAATAGACATTGGAAGTAAAAAGGAAAATTCACAAGGGATAATCATCACAGAATTTTTGTTCCAGATACACCAGAATAAATAAAAAATACATTTTGAGACTATATCAGGCCTACACTGGTTAGGTTGAAACTGATCACCATCTTTCTCCCCACAAGAGACATTTAAGTTTCATTGTTTATTGTTCATATTCATTTTTTTGTGAGAGCAAAATAATTGACAAATAAAATGGGAAGAAGAAAGGTAGTGGTGGGTTCTGACATGCAGAATTTCCACAAAATCTAGCAATGTTAATTTGTGAATATTATATAAAATGCTCTAGAAAGTGATTACTTTTTAAAGGTAATTTCCAAGTGTCTCGCTCCAATTCATAGGAGGGAGAGGAGGTTCTTTTATTATCTATATACCCGGCGTGAGATTAAGAAGCAACGGTTCAAATGTTGGTCTGACCAGTTTATTACAAATCTTAATCAGGGAAATGGGGAAGGGGAGGACGGACACTATTATGAATTAGGGTAATGGGGAAGGGAAGGAGGGCGATAGAAAAGATAGGAAAGAAGAGGCAAGGAGTCTTTATAGGAAGCAAGAGGGACATAGTCACCACCATGGATCCAGCGTGGTCCGTAGTTCAGTCTTTGATCTTCAGTAGCGGTGGGTCGTCAGGCAGAGTTGTTCTGTTGACAATGACGACAACGACCATGGTGATGATGGCCCCTTTTCAATGGTTTCAAAGTGGTGAAGTCAGCTATCTTTGGAGTGACAGCTCAAATCCAAAGTGGTCGAGTCAGCTCTCCTTTGAGTGGCAGCTTCTGGCTCTGGGATCTCAGCAGAAACTCCTTTGTTCCCATCTTCCGGGCCTTGCCAGCAGATAAGAGGGAGCAGGGATGCCCATCTGCATCCTGTTTCTCACAGAACACGATGGTATCATTCCCCAATTTTCCCACAACTAGCTGGAGCTGTTTAGTCACAGGCCAGATCTTCCACCAGTAAACGCTCCTGAGCACTCTCATCCGCTCTTCTACAGAGCAAGCAGCTCTGGAGGAAGGGGCTTTCAAATGTTCCCAAAGCGATATCAATTGTCACACAGTTAGCACCCATTAGTTGCCTCCTCAACAAATCATTCAGAGTCTTATCACAAGAAATACCTCAGGAAGCAAGCTTTGAGCCAAAAAAAAACAAAGAAGGATTCTCACACCAAGACAGACTTTTTTTCCCAATTAACTTGCAATTTTTCAGTAGTCAAGAACTCATGCTATTTGGCTGAATGTAAAGAGTAGTCTTTTACTTGACAGTACACGACCGTTGACAGTGCAAGTTTAATTACCAAACATCTGGTTTCTACAGTAACAGAAGGACATTCAGTATATAAAAATAAGTTGCACATTTGTTTCAAGGCTGAAGCACGTCTCATTAAGATGCAAGTACCCAGAGACTGGATGAAATCAAATGAAAGTAGGTAAGAGGGTACTATGTCTGAATGAAAGCAACCAGAAAGCATCTAGAAAGAACTGGTATTTTTGTGTTTGTTTAAAGTTGGGATTTCCCTCTATTTGGATCAAAGATCAAGATAAATATATCTACAAGTAAGAAAATTTCAAAAATATACTCTAAGAAGAATTCCCGATGCACAGCAATTTGTGAGTTGTTTTCTAAGTTTCAGTCCTTCATGGAGGAAAAAGGACTCAGAGCGTCTTTTTAGTCATATTCTAACTTTAGCCAGTCATTATCCAAGCAAAATTACTGTTAGGGTAGTTTTGTTTGGAGTTATTTTTTTGAGACTGGAGGCTCAGTCTGAATCACTACTTTACAGTGACTTTACATCAATGATTGCTCTAGGGTGTATAGCTACAGAATGCATTAAATGCAAATTCAGCAGTTCTAAATTCAGCTATCATAAGGTTAAAAAAGGAAAAACACAGACTCTTGAGTTGCTTGGGCTACTCCACTGGCATAAGCTATTGTTTTGTAACAGAAAATGATTAAAAACTAAGGATTTAGCCTGCATAAACAAATTCTCTTCCTACACAGTGCAGGAACTGGTAATACTGTACGTAGGTTCCACCAAAAGTAATGCCTCCTATTTATTTCCTTTTTTTTTCTGCAAGGAGGAATTCATTGACACAACTTTGCTTCATATGCACTTCTGTGTCAGACTCCAATTTGTCAGACTGTCCCTCTGCTGCCTTCTGTCACATGGCAACAAAATATAATGGGATATTGGCAGGAAGGTTCAATCTCTTCTGCCTCTGACGTAATTGACTATTTTATTAATAGGAGGTGTTACTTTCAGGGTGTTACTCCCCTCCTATAGGGTGTTACTGCCTTTTTATAATCACAATAATAAGATCTGATCTTCAAAAATCTTTTACGTTCTTTGCCATTCAATATATCTACAGTCTAATGATAAAAGTAAAAATTAAATTGCAGATTGTGTTCCTCATGTAGAGAAATATTAGTTGGCTGCCTTCTTTTGTTCAAGCTCTTGTGTAATTGCATGTGTGAGAGCAGGGAGAGCATGGTTTTGAAATGAAGCATTTTCATTTTGCATCACCATCTTCAGGTAGTTTCAGCTGATGAACGTTACATGGAAGCAAACAGTAATAAAGGTCTAAAACATTTGGTACTTTCCAGGCTGAAACCAACAATTTGAAAGGCATCTAAAAACCAACTGGCAGTAAATCTGTAGGCCCTATACTGGAATGCTCTCCTTGCTCTGCAAAAAGACAGACGTTTTTCACACCTGGTAAAACAGGTGGCAAAGGTCTAGTGCTACAGGTTCCATAAGCAGTTCTTACAAATTTGTGTTGAAAAGCGGAAAAAGATTTATGCAGAAGGAATTGCTGCTGCAAATAGAATGATTGTGGCTAAACAGAAATTACGCCTTACTGCAGAATACTGAGAGAAATCATAATTAAAAAAACTTGATCTGTGAATGAAAGACTGGCCTTTTGAAGTTCTGAGTTAATTCAGAAATAGTATCTCACTTTGCAGCTTTAAAAGAACTCCTCTTGAAAACAAATAGACAAGCAACAATCTGGGGTTAGAGCACCAGATTATGTACCCAACTGTCGAGGCAGTTGCCAGGCTCATCTGGTGCCTTTCTGACCAGTAGCAGTTCCCAGCCCTGGCACTTGGGGCACTCTCAGGCAGTGACATTTGTTGTGGTCTTTGCTGGGTGCTGGTGAGCTGCCAGTCTATAGTGTCTTTTCCAATGAAATAGAGCTGTAGAGGTGACTGACGGTTACCAAGTTCCCACAGTCAGTGACAGATTAGAAGGGACAAGTAGCAAAAATAGAGATTATTTTAAAGGCTGTCTAGCAAACTGTTGTATTTCAGAGATACTCTAGGGCTTTAAAATTCAGGAGACTCAATCTTTGGAGAGAGAATGAGGCAAACTGAAAACGGTTCAGAATTGATTTGTTCTCATGACAACAGTTTAATGGAAATGGGAAAAGAAATTAACCCATTCTTCTTGTGAAATGAAGATTGTAATCATTTTATTAATTTCGACGTTCTGAAGCTTTTAGTCAAACAAATCAAACAGAAAAAGCAAGTAAGGTGATTATGCTTTTGTTTATATGCTTCACACAGTCTTTTCAGGGCCAATGTGACACATGGTATGCTGTTCTGCACTAGTTAATGGCATACTATTTATGTAGAGCTCTTTTTTATCATACATAACAAGTAGACAAATCTGTAGTTAAACATTTTCCATTTCTATAAACATTTAATTAGAATTGCTTTACTAGGGCTGTATTTTTACTGTTTCATACACTTACTGTTCCCTCCCCCCATTTTCCCATAAGAGATAGAATCCATCCTGTAACTTTTTCATTCTGACAAAGTGAGGCACTAAAAATTGGCTTTCCAGCTTTCCATTCTTCTAGAAATAATCAGCTCTGCAGGTACTATTTTTTACTTGAATATTTTTGGTATTGCTAATTGCTATTAGATATTAAAGCTACTTTTTCATTTATTGAGCCTAACTTAAATCTTTTTTTTTTTTTTTTTTTTTTTCCTTCCTAATGAGTTTGTTGTCTCTAAGATTAAAAGAAGCCTAGAAAAAAATAAAAATAAATTGAACAAAGCTTTAAAACGGCTTTGATCTCCTAAGGCAAAACATATTTTTGGGAAAGACTTTTTCCTCTGTGGCAGGTTAACAGTTGAATTGATCTGGAGGGGAAAGAAAAATGAAAAAACAGGTGGGTGAGAAAACAAAGAGGAAGGAAATGCGGGAACTTACAATGAAAACTGAACTGCTTATGTTCAGGTTGTGCTAACAGCCTTTTCCTACTTTTACATTTAACATAGAAAGGATTTAGGACTCAATTTTTCTAAATTCTCTGAAGAGAAGTAGCTGATTTCCTGAGCACTGGAATAACAATTTGGCATGCCAAAACTTTTTTCTTCTTTTGGATGTAAAAAAAGTGTTCTTTTAATTGGTTATTAATTAATTAAAATGAAATTAAATTTTACATTGAATGCAAGTCCAAATAATTTTCTGATTTATCAGAGACTGGTTAAAACATTTAAATGGTTGTTTGTTGCTTAATGTCATGTAGAAAGATAAATCTGAGAATAGTATATGAATACACAAACTGGGATTATTTGTTTGTTTGTTGTTCTTAATGAGCGTGATTTCTCTTTGATTAAAAGAGGCCTCAGGGATTTTAAAAAAAAAAGCTTTCAACTAATTTTGATCTCTTGAAAGTAAAGCAAAGAGCCTACAGCCAGATTTTAGCCAAAGAACAGAAGACAGAGTTAAAGACACAAAATGGTGTGGTAACCTGACAGGGGCAGTAAGCTAACAGGTTTGTTAAAAGAAGCACTGTGTGTCTCCACACGTCTGTTAAAGCCATTGTCAATTGCTGTTTGTAATTTTGGCAACAAATAATATTTGAGAAAGGATTTTTTTTTTTTTTTTTTAAAGCCACTCCATGTATTTCCTGGAGTCTCAGAGTTAGGGGAGGAAGAAAAGGCATTATGTTCTTTGCTTGCTTTGTTTCTTCGGGAACTCTTCTCATACGTGGAAGATGGATGAGTTTTACTTGCTTGTAAGAAGAGAAAGACTTGAAATTATGTCCATTACATACCACAGCTTTACTTTCAGTGTTGGTGATAATTATTTATAAAGGCTTAAACAGAACTACACATCTGACTGTCCTTTGTTCCTTTAAAAATCTCAACCTCCATACATAATTTAGTGCATATCAATTATTTTTTTCTGAGTTTAATCTGGAGATATGAAAATAATGCAAAGGAAAGAAATGGCTGCTAGTTTTGGGATTCTTCCCCTGCGTTGTCAGAAATTAAAATCATAATTTCCTTTCCTTGAAGTGGGTAAATACAATCTTTATTTTAGTTCTGTTGCAAATAGTACTGTATTAGTATAAAAATTATATGGCATTCTGCATTAGATTTTATTTTCCTGACCTGGGAGCTGTAAAGTTAGTACAATCTCAATGGTTATATTAAACCCCAGACTGTGCATTCAGAATTAGTAACAAAAGAATTTTAGGCTTCTGTCGTTATTGCTTGCTAGGATAGGTTAGTTCCTGCTCTTTTTACACATTGCAGTTTCAAAGTCCTCTTTGTTTAAATCTTGAAAGTGCCCGAGCTTGACCAATCCTCATGATTCATGATACTGCATGTATTTTAAGAAAATAAGATCTGATATATTTAAAAAGAAAAAATAATCAGTGGAAGAAAATAAAATCAGTGTATAAATATATTACCAGTTGTGTTTACAGAGCCTAAAAATACGTAATGATAAATCTGAAATTCAGGAAATCCTCCCCTTGTTATTTCTTCAAATTTCACATCTCTGGAGCCTAAGTCATCACCCTTACATGCCTAATGTTGATGTTTCCGTAGTGGTTATTGATCTCAGAGCTCCCTGATGTCTGCTGAAGGAGGCAGGGAGAGGGGAAGGAAATGACTGACAAGAACCCATTACTGCATGAATACAGAGAAGATCCTCATTTGTCAGGAGGATCTGCAATTGGAGAAGTTGGAGCCTGATGCATGCTTCTCACAGCAAGAGAAGCTGTTTTTTCTTTCCTAAGGAGCAGAGGGGAGCTCAGGAAATTTCTTTGTGTGGAAATGCAGCTGATTAAAGCTATATGTCAATGCAGTCTTCAGCTGAGCTCCTTCCATCATGGCTTTCCCAACTAAAATAAGGCTGCACCATCAGCAAGTAATTAAATTCTGAAAAAAATGAAGACCATGTTAAAGCAACACAAAGAAGAAAAAGGCAAGTTATTAGGGATGAGAGTACAGTACAGGTTATGTCAGAAAGTGCAAAGGCTGGTGGATCTTTTGATATAAAATTCTGCAAACATGTCTTGCTGAGAATTTTTTTTGCCTTTTGTGAGAATTGCTCATTTACCGTGGAAATGAGCAGCTACATTTCAGTTTTACAGCTAACTAAACATGTATTTATCTCTCCTAATTTCAATAAAAGCATAATTCAAAGATGGATTGAGAAAATGCACCGAGGAAATTTTATGCAACTACTAAGTAGCAATTTAATTTTATATCAACCAGCAGAGAGCAGTGCTACTTTGCAGTCTGAATATGATTGCATTACAGTCCTTAAGACTTTTTCTGCAGAAAACAGTAAAATTCTAGGTAGAACTTTTATAATTCTGAAACTTGCATACCAGTTATGATCTCATTTCAGTTACAATCTTTTACTAGTTTCCCTCTGAAATTAAGCAGGAGTATCTGAAAGAATTTTGGCAAATAGGAAGAAGAAAGTAAAGAAAATAAATTGTTTTCCTTTTTCTGGAATTTATTTTGCATAACTCACATGTTCAAATTTTCTCCTTTATTCATTTAGAATTTACATTAAATCACCGTAGGAAGATTTTAAAAAATTAATCATCATTTTAAATTAAGCAGTAAATAAGTAGAAGAGATCTCATACATTTTTGTCAAATCAGAACAGACCACACATACTAGTGAGGCCTTGTGATTCCTTATTACCCCCACTGTTTGGATGCAGTGAGGATGTCTGATATTCAGTCATGAAAAGGAGCATTACAAGAAGAAAAAAATGTTTAGAAAAATAGGGAATATTCATGGAAAGCTTTCTCCACCATTGTCATGCAGTGAATACAGCTTCAGTTGATCCGCTTAACAGCATTTCTTCTCAATATTTCCGTCCAGAAGTTATGGATTGCCTAAACAAAGTTGTTCAAGGTGAAAATGAATAGCTTGATCTTTGCAGGGTTTGTTTGCAGTATCTAGACTTTAAGTAGTACAGAATTCTGCCCAGCATGAATTACCATATAAAACAGGTCGCCAAATTAATCTGATTAAACACACAATATGTACATAAAACAGAATGCAGATAGAGCTATTGATCAAGGTTTTTGGGTGTTTTTTTTTCCTCATGGGAGGTAAAACTTCCAGCTGTGTTTTGGACTCTTATTTTATATTCATTTCTTCCTGTTATTTTTTTTTAAAAAACTTCAGCCTAAATTTGTAAAATGGGAAGTGAATTCGAGTTTTCTAAGAGTACATCAGTTTTTCTAAATTTTCTAAGAATACTTAAAATCATTTTTATGATCAGAATCTTGCCTTCATGATTTTTATTTATAGGAATCAACTGTCTTGCTTATACTGAGGAGCTTAGGACACTAAATATTTTTATAGATTCTCAGTAACAATGTAATTAATTAAAAATAATAATAACTGCAGGATTTCAAATTTGTGCTACTGCTCTTGATCTGACTTCTAAATGAAAGAACCTTTAGGCATGAGAAGAGGTACCCCAAGAATTCTGAGAATCACCATCATCACTTGTCACATTCAAACCTGCATGGCTGCAGTATTCAGGTGCTGTGGACA
This sequence comes from Tetrao urogallus, assembly GCF_951394365.1. Classification (NCBI taxonomy): domain Eukaryota; kingdom Metazoa; phylum Chordata; class Aves; order Galliformes; family Phasianidae; genus Tetrao; species Tetrao urogallus. The sequence goes on along the minus strand of NC_136815.1, from coordinate 39,741,661 downwards.
CATCAGAAATCCAGTGATTTCTCACTGTTTTGTTTGTCCTTACAATAACTTAGGACATGGTAATTTGTGGAATCCAGTGAAGCAATAGGGTATGTGTAGATGGCCATAAAAACATAGCCCCAAAGAACTATCAAGCTATCAATTAAATACTTGGCATCCCCACTGCAAAAGTAAGGTTAAGACCCCATTAAAGTGAAGAGTGAGCTATAACTCATGCCTCTTTCTGAATTAGCTAATAGAGACTTAAAGACTTCTTGAGATAAGTTCAGAAGTTCATTTACACACCTGGCTATAAGTTAACTCTTCTGCAGAGGCGTACTCTACAGCTGAAACCTGCAGGGGGGTAAGGCCATGACTTTGCTGTTATTAATGGCTGCAGAATTAAATTTTTCGATAAATCAAATTTTTACATAAAGAGACGTCTTTATATGAGTGAATATCAAACCTGTATTATTTTCCTTCCTTATCGTTGTGCAATTAACAGTAAATAATTTATCAATTTAAGAATTGAAGGGTGTTCCAAGGAGGTGTATGTTTCCATGAAATAGCAGAAGCTTTGTGAACCTCTTTATTTGGTAAACAGAGATGAGTATTACTGGTTGGGATGGTGACAAAATAAACTTCTGGCAAGTATATGATATAAAACTTGCTAAAGCAGTGATCCCATACAAGCCAAGTTGCATGTGGATAGAGTGTGAGCAAACAAGATATTTCTCCTTTTTTCTCATTAAACCTATCAGTAGTACTGATGCAATAACAGTCAAAAAAAAAAAAAAAAAATACAACTGTGAAGTACTTCAAAGAGAAACACACAACACTTGAGTTAGATGCCTATTGCCTGACAGTGTGTGATTTTAAGTGCAACAACACAGATCAAAGCTCTGAGTAGAGGAACTGTTAAATCATTTGCCATGTGAACTGTTCTGCGAATTGGCTGGCTAAATGTAAAGTTGTGTAATCCTCTTTTTCTCTTAAATTATCTCTGATACATAGATGCTAATGTTTTGGCGGTTTTTTTGTTTGTTTTTTTGTTTTCAGTGACTGTAGCTATATGTAATATAGTTCTGAACTGGACTGTGAAATTAAATAACAGTAATGCTAGGATTAGGAAGACAGTGGTCCAGACAGAGGGTAAGCCAAGGTCAGCTGCTGTCACTGCCCTGCAGCTGCAAACCTTTTCAGAGAGGGAATGGATCAAGGAAGGTGATGAGTCATAAAGCTGTAAGAAAAGAGAAAAAAAATCCTCAGGGATATAGACTCTGCTGCTACAACATTATCAGTGAAATTGAATCTCGGTTCTGCAGTCTGACCCAGGTATTAGGCTGGATTCAACTCTCTCTTTCTGCAAAGTGGGCATGAAGACCTTTTCGACATCTTTTTCAAGCATTTAGAATGTCCTGCAGATATGAAACAAATGAGGTGAGTCCTTCGACTCACCTGCTTTGAGTTTGTAGCTTTTCTGATCCTTTTGTTGTTGTTGTTGTTGTTACAAAATAACAACATTCCCAGTGAGATTATGAATTTAATCATGTCCCAGAATCTGTAGCGTGTCAATTGCTGTGTGAGCTGGTCAGAGAAATGTGCTGCATGTTCTTCTAACACCTATGACTCAGGCATGTACTTCTACTAGGTGTACAAAATGATCTGATTTCTTACCTCATTGTTTGGTCCTGTGGTCAATTACTTGAGGTTCTAAACTAAGCTGTTCTAACTCTTCAAAAACCTGGTGACAATTTCTGAAACCTTTGTGGGAAGAACTGCACATTTAAAAATTTCCTTTCTGTGGTAAACCAAATAAGGCCAGTGACATATCAGAAATAGCTTTGTTTGTGTGTGTCTTACACTATTGAATTTTGTTTTGTGTTTGCGTACATTGTGTCTCCACCGAAACATTTTAATTGGATTTAAAGGACTTTGTGAGAATCCTACCATACACAAAACCTGGTGTCCATCAATAATGAAATGGCTCCCAGCTTCGCATAGTCAGAATAGAGAGCAGTGAAAACTTCTGATGGTTTCTGTAGATCAATTGTATCTCAATCAAATAACCAGCAGATGAAAACTCTCGTAATGATCAAGTTCTCCAGGAACTACTGCAGAGGTGCAATGGAATTAGAAGCTGGCTGAAAAGAGTATTCAAGAAATAAACTGGAACATTATTTTCTCAGATTAATTGACAGATAATGTAGAGATGCCATTTCTATCTAATTCAATTAATACATGGTAGCATTAATGTGAAAAATAAAAAGGAAGGAAGAAAATTGTCCTTGCTAGTGATAAAAGAAAGTTCTTCAGTGGTCTTTTAATTTTAAAATTTTAAAGCAAGATTTAAAGCTTAACTTCTCTAGACCTAGACTATGAGATGGGAATGGATTTTCTGATCCTGTAAGCATTAAACTGACTCTTACATTTCCTTGGTAATTTGAGTCAAAGAAGTAGGAAGTAGGAAGGAAATGTGGTTTTGATTAATAAATTTTTCTTATCACTCAGACTGAAATAATCAGATTTTTTGAGAATGTAATTTTTTTTTTCTTCCTTTAGAAAATTGGCATTTTCCAAATGCCACTGCTTTTTGTTTTTGTTTTTAATTATTCTTTGGACCTAGAACTTAGTTTGCTTGAAAGAGATGTAGATGGCTTATTTTGACAACAAAAGATTTGGTTTTGTTAAATATGAAGAGATTATGTATATTCTTCAGTATGAATTAAGTCTTCTGAAATGCATTAAAATGCTGTGAGAACCCTTCTTTGTTTTCTGGCTCAAAGATTGCTTCCTGAGGCATTTCTTGTGATAAGACTCTAACTGATTTATTGAGGAAGCAAGTGATGGGTGCTCCTGTGTGACAATCAACATCACTTTGTGGACATTTGAAAGCATCTTCCCTCAGAGCTGCATGGATCAGCTCTGCATTGTAGTCAGTGGAATTTTGTATTTTTTTTTTCTTTTGGAATGGCTGTTGTCTATCTAACAAAGAACTCCATTGCAAATAAACATGATGGCCCTATGGCTTTAGTAACCTAAAGAATAGGTATCTACTATGAACTGGTTAGTTTTCTTGATTGAGTCAAGGGAAAGTTATAGGTTCTTCCAGTGGGCAATTCATCTGAGCTGTTTGAGAAGAATAGATGACTGATTTAGACTAGAAGCCCAGTATTTAGGTATCTGAAGTGTGGTAAAGTAGATTCCACTTGGTTATACAACAACAAAAGAAGGTGGTGCCCATGAAGCCTCAGTGCTCATCTTTATTGTGTGTGCAGGACTTGGTGAAAGCTGAGTTTTTCCTACTGATTGAGGCTTGATAGCCTGTGCTACAGGAGTCCCTCTTGCTGTAAAGAAACATAAATCTAGGTTTTGAAATTCAAAACATCAAAGTGTTGGCAGAGATGCACATCCCTAAACAGTGAAAGTGCTTTTGTTGACTTTTTTCTTTGTATTATCAAAACAAAATTCCTGCAAAGATGTCATAGAAGGTACTTTATTGCACAGACAACAATGGATTATAAAGGAATGAATAGTATCACAGAGCTGTTTGAGAGGCTTAAGTGTTTCACAAGTTTCTTATGAATAATGTTTTATTTTGGTTTTTATACTTGAGTGAAAACTTTACCTGTGATTGGACAGACAGTCTTATATAAACAGAGGACAAACACTTTCACAGAGTCTGTGGTTATGAGACAAGGGGAAATGTTTTCAAACTTAAAGAGGAGAGATTTAGGTTGGATATAAGAAAAAAGTCTTTTGCAGTGAGGGTGGCAGGGCACTGGGACAGGTTGCAGAGAGTTGTGGTGGATACCCTGCCCCTGGAAACATTCAGGATGAGGCTGGACCAGGCTCTGAGCAACCTGATCTAACTGTGAATGTCCCTGTTCACTGTAGAGGAGTTGAACTATCTAATTTTTAAGGGTCTCTTCCAACTCTAAGGATCCTATGGAGGAGGAAAAAAAAAAAAAAAAAAAAAAAGCACAGTATTTAAAGAGAAAGAAATGACCCAGAGCCTGTACTAGATGGAAGAATTCCTACGATAACTGAACTCTTCTCCTTAGAAAAGTACGGTTATTTCTTCTGCAATATACTTTAGATTGTGGCAATGTGAACATAAAATTCAGCTTTGAAATGTGAAACTGTAACTAAACCCAGAGAAAGACTCATCTCCCTCCTACCTATCTTATTTTGAACAGTATATGAGCATACAATTTGAACACCACATTCTTACAAGTGATATTTTCTCACAAATCAGTTTTCTGATTCTGATTTCAACCATTATGGCTTGAGCTGACTTAAGGCAGTATAGATCAACCCAACTAACAAAACTTTTGCTGAATTTGACAAATATGAGAAATGTAACACATCTTTAGATTATTTTTAAAGTATTTGATAGAGTAAATCAAGTTGTATTATCAAATAAATAGTCACTGCAGGATAGTCATGGACATTATTTAAGCTGACTGATGTCTTATCTAGAGAGAAACAGACTGTAATATCTCCCACGAGCTCTCCCACATCAGTTTTTGCTGTGATGGGATATTGCAGAATGCTGCTAGGAATGGGACAGAGTCTCTGAAGGCAATTTAAGAAGGCAGTGAACTAGCATGATCTCACTCCCAGAAGAAATAAAACCCTCTTTGTATAGCCTCTTTCTTGTCTGCAGGCTCTAGAGTTAGGAAAATCCCACTGAAATATTTTAACATTGACTTATCATCAGGAGACACCTTTTCTTTAGAAAAGACAAAACCTCTTGTGAATCTTTGATCTCTTCAGGTTATTATATGAAGTCTATGAATTCTAACACATTAAAACAGTAGTATTCATGCAACTTTATTTTGTTAACAAATGCTAAAGAATTTGTAATATTCTTCAGGAAAAGGGAAATGTACAGCCTTTATCAGCACAAGGTGATTGAAGAAGTTGAAGTTTAGTGCATAATAGGACTATCAAGTTGTGTATCATGTGTCTAGTCAACAGCCAAAAGACAGTTTTCAGCTGGGGTAGACTTAATTATAGCTGGTATAGTGCAGAGTTTTGGATGTATGATGAGAATAATGCTGATTACACATTGATGTTTTAGCTTTTGCTGATCAGTGTTTACACTAAGTCAAGGACTTGACAGCTTCTCATACTGTCCTGCAAGCATACAGCTGGGAGGAGACAGAACCAGGAGAGCTGTCCAGAGGGATATTCCGTACCATGGGAGGTCATGCAGAACAATAAATCTGAGTTGGCTGGGGGAGCAACAGCTGTTCAGGGACTGGTTAGTAATTGGTTGGTGAGCAATCACTTTATATGTCACTTCTTTTGTATATTATTATTATTATCCTTTTGTTGTGTATCCTTTCAAAGTGTCTGTATCAGCCCATTAGTTTTGCCTTCTTTCCAGTTCTCTCCCCATACCCACTGTGGGAAAGTGAGCAAACGTCTATGTGATGATGAGCTGCATGCCAGGTTAAACCACAACACAGGTAAATACATTTCAGGATTGTGAGAAGTCATTTAGACTTTGTTTCTTATGGATGCCCATAGTAAGTGTTGGCAGACTAGAATTCTTCCTTCTTCCTTTCTTCTGGTCATACTTATAGCTGTAAACTATTACATTACATTTCTTCCCTCAGCCTTTCTATCTTCAACCAGGTTCTTTGAATCTTGCTGTATCTCCTCTCATTTCTAACTTCTGCACACAGCCAGAAAAGTCCCTTTTTGAAAGGTTGATGTCACAATAGGTTTCACTGCTGTAGTCAGCTCTATTTTTGCCATTTGCAAAGTAATTAAGATCATCCTTTGGACTTAGATATTTCTCCCATACAGTAAATGAAGGGTTTTTTTGTTTTGTTTTGTTTTTATTTGGGTTTTTTTATTATTATTATTTTTTTCTGTGTGTGTCTATGAAACATCATTTGTAAAAAAAAAAATAAAAATCTGAAGTGCCTAGTGAATGGTGATTTATTCAACAAAGTATAATAATGTATTAACAGTTAAACTTTAAGTAATGAATTTCAGAGTTTCTACTGTCAGAACACTGTTCAACTGAGAATAGTTTTTCAGTGTTATAGTACTGAGTTCATAGGAGTATTTAACCTTGTTTTCATTTTAGCAGCCAACATATGAAAAATGTCTATATGAGATACAACAAACAACTAAACAATTGTTTGCCATAGCAGGAAGAGAACTGAGATTACCAAATTATTTGACTTTTATTCTTTGTTTAATGACTAATTTAAACAACTAGGTTTCTGTTTAGATATGTGTGAAAAGCTTTACATTACATTTCTGCTATTTTGGTGAAAAGTGACTTAAAGTTGTATCTCAAAAGAGGTACAAAAACATTTCAAAATGCTCTAAGTTGAAATCTACGAAATGCTTTTTACTTATTTGACTTCTTTTTAATATTTAAGTCACAGTAAAAATGGTCAAAGCTAACTAATTTTTATTAGAATGATAAAAATAAAATGTTTCCATCTAATGATATTTGAAAGTTCCTATGAATTGGATAAGGATAATTACTTTTAGATTTTAACTTTTGGTCCAATTCAAGTCAGGGTATTTTGAAATAACTCATCCTATTCTGTAACTCACCTATATAGTTCACTCATATTTCTATAGTAACAATCAAAGATTTTCTAGTAATTAAAACATTATCCTTGATGGATTATCCAAATATTATAAATGAAATCCTGTAATTCATTTTATCATTTATTCTGTCATTATTATGTACTGAAAAAAGATTACCTAATATTTTTTTTCCCTTTGGAACACAGATTAAAAAGATTTCATATTTGTGTCTTTTGACCCAAAATGGATCCAGAACTGGTTTTACTTTGGGGCATTAATATTCTGTATTTTGCATAAATTCAATCTGCTTAGAACAAAGTATTTTTTAGTATAAATGAATGTATCTAATGACATGAATTAGTATTTCAATTCACACTTTGTTAATTTTCTCTTGCTTACATAATTTTCTTATAATTATTTCCCAATTTCTCTGAAAGTTCATTTATTCTATGATGCAATAGTAATTAAAATTTCTGGCTGCCATGTACCCGGTGTGGATTGCTGGTGGAGCTATCAATTCAGATTTAAATATAATGACTCCTTCTACACACTTCTCCACCCTCAGTGTTCTAGAGCATATCTCATTTTTGGTAGTTAGCTTAATAAAGACTTACTAGGGTAAGAGGAGAGCTAATTACCTGTCACTGTATGAGTGCATACTGTGCAAGGAGCACTAGGTTTTGTGAGTCTAGGTCTGCTCTTTCGCTAAAAAGTAACAGCTAAAAGTAAAGGGTGGGTAGGGGGTCACAGATGATGCCACAGTAGTGAGATGTTTCAGAGTGGGTGCCTGTTCACTGTGGCAACTTTGTGGTCCTCAAGTCTTAAAGAAGGAGGGAAATAAGCTGAAAATGAAGGTATCATCTCTGAGATGAGCCTCCAGCTGGTGCTGCTTTCACTAGAGGTACTCATCAGCAAGCTACTGAATGAAGCAAGTGGTGGTGCAAAATGTTACCATCCACTAGCTTGCACAAGTAGGTTTTATGATAAGTCTTGGTAGATAATTTAAAGGTGCATGGGAGTACTCAAGGATCACAATCTGAGCTGTTATGAGTGACAGGGTGGTGTAAAAGAGATACTCTGGAAGGCTGTTTGAGCTTCTTAGTACAATCATAGAATGGCTTGGGTTGTTAGGGATCTTAAAGATCATCTAGTTACAACCGTATTGCTGTGGGCAGGGTTACCAACCACTAAATCAGGCAGTAGATCACAACCCTATCCAACCTCTAAGAATGGGCCACACAGCTTGTCTGGGCAACCTGTTCCAGTACCTCACCAACCTCTGAGTAAAAGAATTTCCCCCTAACATCTCACCTAAATCTCCCCTCTTTTTGTTTATATCCATTCCCCTTTGTCTTATTACTGTAAGACCACATAAAAAGACAGTCTCCCTTCTGAGTATAAGCTCCTTTTCAGTTACTGGAAGGCCACAGAAGACTGAAGGAATTTTCACTGAAGCATTTGCCAAAATATTGCCAGTTCTAGTGCACAAGGAGTGAGAGGCAAGCAAGAGTTCTGCATTGCAGTACATAGGTGAGACTGTAGCATAAAGAGAACAGGAATGTCAGTTTCTCAGGAACTGGGAAATATTTCAAGACAAAAGGAGAGGAAGAATAGGCAGTATATTTATCAAGGTTGAGACAGACTGCTGGCTTTGAAAATTAAGGTCATACAGGATTATTTAAAATAAGAACTGGGAAAATGTTGACAGGCATGGAGAAACACCTTGTTCAGATTGATTCAACTTGGTAAGATAACCTGGATGATATTCACAACACTCCTAAAAAAGCCAGGAGGGAAATGAGCAGAAACAGGAAAGGTAAGTCAGTTTGCCGGTTATAGCTACCAGCCAGCATGGCAAGGCCCAAAGAAGGGCACAACTAACAAATTCTGCATCTGCGCTAGAAACCTAAAAAGCTAGACGAGGGAGTTAGAATTTCTGGCACCAAACAACAACTTTAATACAACAGGCATTGCAGAGATGTGGTGAAAGGAGAATATTTAATGAGATACAGTATAGCCCTCCTGCCAGCTTTAAAGGATGATGGAATGAGATGTACTGGTGAGGGCATTTAACATGAAACAAAATGTGAATTGCCACCACATAATAAATATCGTGGGAAAAGAGAAGCACTAGGGAATTATTATGGATAGAAATCCCATATTCTAAGAATAGTTCAAAAGTAGTTCTAGGATGGTACTGCAGACTGTTAGCTCTGAAGGGCAGTAGTGTTTAGGTAATGTTTCACACTTAAGATAGGTTGCAGTAGTGGGAAATTTTGCTATACGCATACAGTCTGGATCATTGTTGCCTTAGGACAAGAGGTAGAGATAAGGTTGCTATACACAATAAATGACTGCTTCCTAGAACAATTAATCTTAGCACTTTAATGAAAAGCTGCCACAGAGTCTTTTGTCATGAGTAGTACAGAGGTCCTGATTCAAATGGTATTAGTGGAAAATCAGAATAAAATTAGGCTTAGTAGTGCTATGGGAGAGAGCAAGAAAAATAAGTCTTGAATGCAGAGATTAGATTTCGGGAAAGGGAATTACATAAAATGAGGCAATTAGGAAAAATACCACTAAAATGAATACTCCAAGAACAAGAAGCCTGCACACAGCCTTGAGGCTGCTTGTAAATACTCTATTACAAGTCCAAGTAAACTGCTCAGGAAAATAAAACTATCCAGTAAAAAACGATGTATAATTCAGTAGAAAAGTCAAGGGGATTAATATGCAGAAAGGACTGTCTTTAAAAAACTGAGAAGTTGTAAAACATGAAATATACACAGGAAATTAGAAAAGACATAAATGATTTTTTGAAGAATACTCAGGTTGATAATTAAAGGTCCTTAAATACCTTGGAATCAGGAAATCAGCTTTTAAATTAGCTGAACCACTTGATAACAAAGATGTGTAAGTGGCTATTGAGGATAAAACCACAGTGAATAATTTGAATTGCTTTTTAAAATTATTATTTTTTTTAATTGTGAAAGGTGTTAGAGAGTCTCCAACATCCAGGGTTTTTTTGTAACAGATCAGTCAGGGAAGCTATATCAATTTATAAATTTGAGTTTAGATGAAGTATTGGACCAAATAAAAGAAGCTAGATGTCAGTAAGTCACCAGGATCAGCAGCCATTCACACAAATGCTGTCAAGGAACTCAAATGTGAAATTGCAGACCTGCTGGCCAAAATGTGTATCGTATCATTACAAGCAGCTACTGAGCCAGAGGATTGGAAGATTGCCGCTGTAACTCCAGGGCTTCACAGTGGATCTGGGAACTGCAGACCACTGAGTCTGTCTTTCATCTCTGGTGAAGTGGAAGAGTCTATATAAAATGATAAGATTGCTGAGCACGTGGATAAACACAGCCTGCGGGGAAAGGATCAGCATGGTCTCTGGAAAGAGAAATCCTTCCTTGCTAACTTGTTCTGGATACGTGGTACAAGACCACAGCTGCCAGGAAGTGAGACGGAGCAGTTCTGAACAGAGAAAAATGTCCAGGTACTGGGAAGAAAGCAGAGGCTGCTGAAGGAGTACCACAGAATAGACAGGACTGCAAGAAGCTTGCCCGAAAGGCAAGAAAGCACAGTAACCTTGCTCAGCTCTGACATTCCACCAGGTGAAAGCCAGCAGCCTTGTTCAAGAGCCTGCTGAACTTTACCAAGCTTTTTTCAACAGCTTATAGTTCCTCAAGGCATCTCACACAGCAGTGGGATCCCTATTGAGTAGCTGCGATTCCCCACATCAAATCTTTTCTCTTTGTTGAGGAACAGAAGACAAATGAGAAACTATCCCTATTCACCAGATGAAGGATGTTTTGGACCAGATACAAGTTATCAAAGGTGCTCAGAAATGGGACTACATGGGCCAAGTCTGGTTGAAGTCCATTCTCCAGCACAGACCTGAGCTGCAGCAGATTGCATGCACTACATGTCTGCTGCTGAGGGAAACAGAATCAGTGTCTAAGAGCTTCAGCATTAAGACTACTCTGGCCTTCCTGCACAGAAAGAAGAGCATTAAGAATTCATCCCAGATCTTGGTGTGATCCAGGCCAAACTTGTCCCAGAACATGAAGTGAAAATCTGCAGCTGGCAGGGAGGAGAGCAATGAAGAGCTTCTGAGAAAATAACCAGAGTGCATGTCAGCTCCAGCTGTTCTTCAGTGTCCTTACTAGCATGTGGAAGCTTGTTCTGCAGGGCATGAAAGCCTATGCAAACAATGGTATTTGGAGATATCAAAGGACAGTCCTCTTTCTTGCATCTGCTCCAGGTGAGTAAGAGGGGGTCTTTGCTATGCCAACAAATAATGTATTTCCTGGCATCCCTTTTCTTAAATCTAAAAATGCCTGCCATGTCCTTCTCTCAGAAGAAACAGAGATCTGAACATATGGAAACAGCTAGTGTCCAAAGGTCTTTTAGGATCCAGTATTTGTTTCACTTCTCCTGATGGTCACTGTTGCAGTGAGTGGCCAGGAACCTCTCCAGGCTCAGCTGTGGGCTTGTGCTGATTGCTTTCCCAAATTTTGCTGCAGCATGCCCCTTCCCTATATCTCAGTATCTCTAGGCTCAAGTGTCCCAGAAGTCCTCCATACGTGTCAAAGATTTTCTCTACTTAACAGTTATTGAGAAAATACTTTTTTCTCTTCTGATTTTGTGATAACAGTGATGTAATATGCAACATCTTTTTAGGTAGGCTGTTGGTAAATAATGCTTTTTGGGTGTCTTTATGACTGTTCTGGGGATGAGACAGCTGCAAAGATTCCCAAGTAATCAGTTTTGTTTACTAGATCCAGTATTGGATGAAATGTACCCTAATATTATACAGTTACCTTGAAATCACTATTAATTAGAGTTTGTTAAAGTAAAATTCAAATAAGAGTATTAATTTATGTCATTTACAGTTTGGTAACATTGTAAAAAAAAAAAAAAATTATAAAATACTCAAGTAAAGAGAGTACAGAAAACTTATGCACTGATCTATTACGGAATGGTTAAAATGCAGATCTGCCTGTCTCTCTCTTCTTTCCTCCCTCTTTCTTTTTTTTCCTTCCTTCAGCTGACTTGTTTTCAATTGCTTGCAATCAAAGATTTAACGTTTTCCAAACTGCCTGGGAATATATTATGTCCAATGAGATGTATGATCAGTCTGAGAGCCTACCAACATAAGAAAGCTGATCTATTCTTTTTCAGTCATTACTCGGTACTGTGTATAAAAAGGTGAATAAAACAGTTTAAGTCAGTCTGAACAATTACTAACTTCTTGAATTCTGACAATGAAGAACAGGAAAGTTTACCTGTGTCTGACTGCACCATTCAGTTACTTTTAATTAACCCCTTTTCAAAAAGAATTTAGAGGAATAGTTTCAGCTCTGGGAATTGAACTGAAGGAGGAAAGAAAGAGGTTCTTGAATTAATGAAGAGTAGTTCATAGGTTATCTACATCCCTAGTGTTTTTTTGTGCATTGTTTGTTAGAAGTTCACTATCATTAGATATTGTGAGGAATTTCAAGAGCTATTATTTTTTTATTAGTATCCCTCTACTTTACTAATGATATTTCTTTCTCAAAGTATTTCCAAATGAACTTCAGTTAAGACGTCATTTAATGGACAAGGATCTTGTACAGTTTTTGAAATACAGAGTGGATCATACTCCTTGATGAAGAGCTCAAATGATGAATCAATTCAGAGCGACACGGCACAGTTCAGAGGTCAGTTTGTTTCCCTGCAGAAGGTTTGTATTTGAAAATCAGTGCTAGTCAATACACGACAGGCAGGATAAAGCAATCATTTGTCTTTCCAAAAACTGATTTTGAAACACATGGATTTCCAAAGAAGAATTAATTGGATACTGAGATCTTTCAAGGGCATAGAGAATGTAAGTGATTAAACAGTATTTGGAAGAGTTAATTTTTTCATTTTGACTCACTAGAATCTCATGTCTTGACATGCTGAATATTGCCAAGGGCAAAGATACCACAATAAGTCTGAGCACTTGCATGAATCATGCAAGGGGGAATCATGTTAGGGGGAAGACCCCACAAAATGGGATTGTAGAGCAATGAAATTAAATTTAAAAGGGAGTGAATGGATAGTGAGAAAAATTAACTTAGCCTTAGAATTTAAGAGTTTCTCTTTTTCTTATGAATATTCTAGAGATATGGTAGAACTGGTGACATTGTTGTTTGCAAACTGAAGCTTGAAGAATACTATCTTTAGGCAATCAAAATGTAGGAGTTCACCAACATCATTTTCCTTGCCATGCTTATAGGCTTAAGCATAAAATTCCAGGCTTGAAAATACAATTCAGTAAACTCTGTTTAAATGTTAGCGTTATTAAATGGGCAGTTAAAAATAAAAAAAAAAAAAACTCCTGAAAGTAAATATAAACATCTTATGTACCAAAGAAGCTGCAAGTCCTCCTTGCTGAAAAGGAGTTAGAGTTGTGTCTGTAGTATATATGTGGTATATGTGGCAACTAAAATACAAAGACACCAAGAAGAAGGTACAGAGATGTGTAGATTACTAAGTCAGAGGTTAGGGATATGGATAAATCCAAGTATTTCCTACATGCAACAAGAGATGAGCCAAAAAATGGAAAGCATGGAAGAACAAGTAGATCTCTCGATCAGAACAGGCTGATGGAGTATCTTTCTTTCATGAAAAAAAAAGAGAAACGTTTAAAAACGGTAACCAAAATAGCTAACTGGTATTTTGGAAGAAAAAAGTTTATAAATCTGGATGAAGAACAGGGAATCTATTCAAAAGCTGCCATTTACTTTCTTGGCTGTAAATACTGTGGATAGGCTTACAGGGAGCGCTACACAGTAAGGCAACTGTCTTTTTTTCATGCTCATAATTTAAAGAAGTTGGCACCTTAAAGACTATTTTCTAGTACAGTTATTTAAAAATTGAGCTGCTGCTTAAAAATGATGCAACTGTCTTATTGAAGTTCTTGTTCAGCATGAATTTTGAATTTGAATAGTTACAAAATATATACAAGTTTTCATCTCTCTACTGTTGATTTCCATGTTGTTTAGGATTATGAGCATTATGCACTTGATTTGTAAAGAATTTGAACTGTTTTTAATTTACTGAAAGCTATTTCTTTAAAAAAAATTGATGATTGCTCTCCAGTAACAAATGCATTAAAAATCTTAACCAAAAAAGTGTAATGAAAGCAGACAAAAAAAAAAAAATTAAAATCTTAATAATTGCTATTGTGAAGTTAGGAAAAAGTTCTTCTCCAAAAGAGTGGTCAGGTGCTAGAATGAGCTGCCCAGAGAGGTGGTTAATCACCATACCTGGGGGTGTTCAAGAAATATTTAGATGTACTAAGGACATAGTCTAGTTTGGAAATATTTGGTGGTAGGTGGACAATTGGACTGGATGATCTTGGAGGTCTTTTCCAACCTTGGTAATTCTATTTTTATTTTATAGCTGAATCAAGGTAGTTGTTCAATCAATGTTAAAAAGTTTTTCCTTCCATACTGAATAGAGGACAGCGTAGATTGTCTTTCTAATAGGAGTCACTGAGAGAAAAAGAATTTCTATTTTGCAGTAAAAAAAAAAAAAATTATGTCTTAAATGCCTGTGAAGGAAAGTAAGACCTGTACCAACAGCTACGTAAGTGTATTTGTGACTACTTTTCATGCAAGCACTGTGTTTGCAAACTTAAACACAAGTACAAATTTACAGAATAAAATACTCTTGAATTCCCAGGTTCTAAAAATATTTACAAAGTTAGTGATGTTTAACTCATGTAATATGAATACTGATTTCATAAGTACATGTTCCGTAACAGTTTTTCATTGACAACACTTTAGTAATTTAGATGGACAATTAGGTTGGTTAGGTGTTGGTTTATCTCAGATTAGAAGGTCACTTTGGAGAGGTTATTTTAGGTCAGTTGTCTATCCAGTTGAACGTGGGAAAGAGGAATGAGCAGCAGTCATCTCTATCTTTTTCTCAGTGCCAAGTTTGTAGGCCAGATTTGTATTTAAGGTCAGGAAAACTTATAAGAGGAAGTGTAAAGTCAGACTTATGTCACAGCATAAGTCAGCAAATGAAACAGCAGCAAAATACTTTACCCATCATGAAGAAAGGAAAACCTAAATCGGAGAACAGGGGAAAAAATGAATGCCTGATTTCAACGGCACTGTGCTACAGGTTCCCAACTCATAAGCTATGTAAGTTGCAATGAACAATTCAGTTCATCAACCTACATATTGCTGACAAATGAATTTGTCAGTAAAGTCAAGAAATTAGGTTCACATTTTCCCTTGAGGATACTCATATGTGGTAGATTTTTGTGGATAAGAGAAAATGATAAATTTATTAAGCCATTCCAAGAACAGTTGACAAAATATCAATTTACACTCACTTAGCCACAGCTAAATTAATTTATATGCTAATTTTAAGAATTGGTTCATGGAAGCATAGCCTGGAATGAAAAGCATACGTGTGTCATGGAGTCACTATCTTTTCATGCTCTATGAATTATATCATTCTTTGAATTAAAAATTGAAAACTAAATGGTAGTCTGGATAAATTGCTATCCTCAAAAAGTAGTACAAAGACACTAGGAAAGGAACTAGGGCAGGGAGAGCTTTATACTGGATTCTGATATTCACCTGTCACGTGTTAGCATTGATAAATTATTGAATATTCTTTTGTTCTGTATTTTGCCTTCATGGCATGATAACCTGTAGCAATGTGCTCTGCTCTGGCTGAATCTGTTTCATTTCACAGAATCACACAGAATCTGCCATGGAAGATAATGGAAAAAAAAAACCTGGCAGACTTCTACCTCCTGCCAGTTTCATTAGAATTTAGGAAAAAGTAGAAGAATTTAATCTTAAAGACCTGTATTATGAACTTTCAGCATAATAAAGTCTGTAACAATATATCCTTCAAACAGTTTATTTTAATGTAACACTAATTATGCTTCACCAGACAGCTCCCAAAATTTTTCAATTGTTTTAGTAAGTTTTCATGATTTTAATGTTATAGCACTAGGAAATCTTGATCAGGATAGATGAAAAAGTGATCTGAGAAATAACAGTTGAACACCAAACTTAGATTAACAGAAGGTATTCATAGCATAGCAAGGAGGAAGTGTAGTAAGAAGAAAGAAGCTGAGAGAAGTGGAAACAATTTGTACGAAATTTCACAGACTTAGCTTCTGATTCATGTTTAAAAAATAAAATTATTTAAACATTTCACATCAGATCATTTCTCAAAGTGCTTAAGTCATTATATCCAAGACTTTATTCTTAAGAAAACCGATGAAGCAAACTAAGAAACCAATATGCTTTTTACTTGCTCTTCTGTCGTCAGCAGTGTTTTGTATTTTAGAAATGAATAATGCTTTTGTAAATACCAAAGCTGGAAAATTGCAATTATTTTACCAGATAATGAAAAAAAAAAAGTGTACAAGAAAATCTACCAGTATATGGTTATATAAATGTAAGCTAGGAAAGATTTGTCTTGTATTTTTACAGAAAGTCAACAATCTAACTTTTTTAACCATCACTTTCTGCTGCTTATAATTTTCAACAGTTTCATTCTCTTGGCATTTCTTCCTCCTTAAATCTTCAAATGAAGGAGTAGGTCTAAGAGAGTGCCTTGAGTGTTAAGGAAGGCTGAAAATGGTACATTTCACTTTGGAAAAAAGTAGTGATGTGGGAAACAATTAGAACTGTAGAAACACAGGTATTATATTTCTGCATTTAAATAGCAGGAGTTGTTTTCCCCTTTTCTGCTTTTAAATGACTATCTATTAGCAAATATGGAAATCATAGTCTTTTCTTGATTTTCTGCCTGATACATACCTCACAGACTTTGGCAGTCCTTTCAATACACAGAAAAGATGAAGTCTGGTAAATTAGAGTCTAAAATCCAACAAGTAAAGGACATCATTACTTAGAGAACTTTGAGGGCAACCAGTAAATAGCTTGGTTTGATAAATACCAAAAGCCATTCACCTCCTTAGTATGTAGAAGAATTACCATATGATACGGAGAATTGTACCTAACGTTCTGGAGACATTACTGCAAAGAGGTGCATCTCTGCATATTTTCTTTTGCTCTATTACAGAAAAAAGGCTTTCAGGCACTTCAGTAGTGAAATTAGCATCAAAAGAAGCCCCAACTGTAGCCAAATATATTCTATTGTTTACTGTTGTCATCTTCCACCGTATTTAGTTGATTACTACCAAAGGAGCTAGCATCTCCTTCATTAATCCCCACTCAGTTCCCCTCCTCTATCTTGTTCTTCTGTTTCTGTTTTTAGTCATCTAGTCCTGGTGTTTTGCTTAACACTTCCACACCCTGGATTTTTCTATGGGACAGTATTACAGATTGTGGGAAGGGTAGAGCTATGTTCCTGTCCTATAAAATGAGAAGCACATTGCAGTCCCCTTTCTGTTCACTAGCCCAGTAAATCTGACCTTGGCTGACATGTTTGTGTTCTTATTCCTTTCATGGAATGTGACAGTATAGTTTCATTGTTCATTCAATTTTATAATACTATTTTTACTGAGATGAAAATGTTGCAGATAAAATATGAAAAGTATATACATATTCCATTTGGCAGAAATTATCCTTCAATTGAACAGAGTCCCAGTATTTACAGAGACAAATTAAGTCTTTGTTCTATTCTGTTTCGTATATGTAAATTTCTAATCTAAGCTCCAGGCTTTAATTGGTTTGTTTTGCTCATCTCTCAAACTAATACAAAAGACAGTGTAGAGGGTTTGTTTGTTTGTTTCCTCAGATTTCTCTAAGTTTCTGGGGATTTGTAGTAATTCTAGCCTCATCCAGCATGGAGCCAAAGAGTAATGCTCTCTCCACAAAAATAAACAGTACTTTAATATATATATATATATTCTGCATGTACAAACAATTAAACATTTTCAATATAAAAAGAAAACGCATATGCCTCCAAAACATCAAGTCTGGTGTATCCTGCCAGGTTAAGTGATCAGTCATAGAAGCATAGAATAACAGAATCTTCTTAATTGGAAGGGATCTTTACAGCTCATCTAGTTCAATTCTCTTGTAATGAACAGGGAAACTCACTGCTAGATAAGGTTGCTCAGAGCCTAGTCCAGCCTCACTGTGAATGTTTCCAGGGACGGGGCATGCACTACCTCTCCAGAGAACCTGTTCCTGTGCTTCACTGCCTTCACAATCAGAATTGTGATTGTGGAAAAAAAAAAAAAATCACAATTTTTTCACAGAGCAGAGGGACAGGACCACCTCCCTCAACTTGTTGGCCATGCTTCTTCTGATGCAGCCCACGATATGGCTAGCTTGGGCTAGTGGGGGCACACTGTTGGCTCATGTCCAGCTTCCCATGCATCAGCACTCACAAATCCTTCTCAGCAGGGCTGTGCTCAATCCTTACATTCCCCCAGCTTGAGCTGATAGCAGCAGTTGCTTTGACCCAGGTGCGAGACATCTTAGTCAGGAGGCTGGGCCAACTGATGGCCACTCAGGGTACAAAGATGGATGTGGTAATCTCAAGGGCTTGATGGTGGGTATCTCATAGCCATCTAGAATCTTTTCATCAGGCCCAGGTTAGTAGTGCACTTCTTGCCAGCAATCATCAAATGCCCAAGAAGAGGTCCATCAGAATCTTCTGCTTTGGATAACCTGACAAATACCTCCTCAAGAGTGACTAGGAAAATGTGCGACCTTGGGGTGAAATATCATGAAATGCAAGGCACTCAACATTCACAGCTCCTCCTCATGGATAATGTTGGTGGAGTACTCCTTGTGGTTGACTTTTCCAATGAGAGCACCACCAGCGGGCCAGGTAGCTGGTGCCCTAACAATCCTGCCAGCCATTACAGTGCCCACTCTCTACAACATTCCCTCAAAACCTTGCACTTGGATTTGTTAGTTATTCTTCATGCATTTCATGAGCATCCTGGATTGCCTTTAGCTTGCCGTGCTAATTTTTCGGCAGTTGCCAGAGTGGTTGACAACTCCCATCAGGAGGAGAGCCTGCAATCATCATGCCTCCTGTAGCTGGAGGAAGAAGGCTTCATCAACAGGATGATCAGGCAGCCTATGGTTGACCCCAGCCACAAATCTGTCTTTGTTGCCTTGGTCTGTAATTGTCACCCATAGGTTTTAGACTAGCTTGTAGCCATCCTTCAGGGACAGTTCTTCACTGTCTCTTCCTACCTTGATGTACGGGGCAACACCTCCTCCCCTTCTTCCTTGTCTATCCCTTCTGATCTGCTCAGTAGCTGTTAATATGTACATTCCAGTTGTGGGAATCATCCCAGCAGGTTTTGGTGATGGCAACTACGTCATGGTTTTCTAGTAGCACTATGGCTTCCAGCTCCTCCTGTTTGTTTCCTAAGCTGTATATGATGCCGTTGAGGCACTTCAGCTGCACAGCTGGTCTTGTCACATTCTAGGAAGATAACTCCTTAATTCCTTTGAAGTATTTTCCTTGAGTTTCCCTGCTTCTTTTTTTTATTGCCTCAGTGGACCCTGGCTGATTATTAGAAGAATTCAATATTCTTCCATTATCCTTTCACAATAACTGCTCACATATAGAAGAAGAAAACTTTGGTATCCTGCTGCTTACACAGCATGTGAGCTATATCTTCTTTCACTTCAGTTTCATACCTCTTAGAGGTATGTAATCTTGCTATTTTGCAAACTGGTTGCATCATTAGTAATCCCTTCTTGATTTGTTTTATTAATCTTAATTTTTAGTTAACCCTTAAAATCTTTGTTTATATTAATCTTTATTTCAGTTTTGAATATAATTAATAAATAGCAAGGTTATGATCTGTCTACAGTAGAGGATAACTTTTTATTGATCTTGCAGTGTGAAATTGTTCCTTATTTTAAACTCATGCTGAAAGAAATAAGAGAATTCTAACACTAGTAATCACTACTGCAAATGTGATTAATTTATCAGTAGTACTGTATTTCAGTGCTAACTGGAATACTGAAATTGTGCAAAACTGGGATTGTGCTTTTGCATATCTTAATGCCAAAGCTATTATGAATGAATAAAGCTGTAATCCAGATATTTTTTAGCTCTATCTGTCTCCTCACCCTCAGAATTTGTCTTTGTTTTATGCTTTAGGGTGTAATAATTATACGATTCTGCGTAGTTCACAGGATGGCTCCCAGTGTATCTGTGAAGCTGAACAACTGATTGGAAAAGCACTGGAGAGGTGAATTGGTCAGGTCAGGCTTTCTGATACCAAGCAGCTACCTGGGCTAGGCTAAAGAATTGCTTTGCAATATTTTTGTGTTTCTGTTACAATCTGTGAAATTTTATAACTCAGGAACAGATCAATATAAAACGCGAGTCACTCAGTCCTTGGCAATATCCTGAGCTGGAGTCTAAAAATTAATGAAATCATTAATCATGATTTCTAGGATGACTTACAAGCTTTGAAAATTGCTTGCACCTATCCTACTTGGGACCTGTGTCTGCCCTTACAGTGAGGGTAATATAACGATTATACGAAAGTGTTTATGTAGCTCAGAGTAAGCTTGGAACAGGACTCATGAGCCAACTAGACTAAAACACTTCAGTATGTTTTTCTCATCTGAGAGCTTATGATATGTCTTCTAAAGTTAAAAATAAATAAATGAATCTCTGATATATATATATATATATGTATATTTTAAATTTCATTTAGACTCTGGGTCTTATTTTGAAACAAGCTATAGTCAAAGCAATGTACTCTCAATAAAAAGCCCAGATTTATCTGTTTTTCTTTCAAAAATTGTTTTCTTTTATGCAGGAAATGTGTCATTCCTGACCTCATCTCACTTCCAAACAAGCACCATCATTATTTTATCTCACTGGTAGATAATTGGAAAATATTTAACTTTTTTTTTTTTACTTCAAGTGAATATTCTCAATATAAATGCCTTGACTAATCAAATTACTTGCTTTGCATATTTAATTTCTCCTGGTTCTAGGAGGACATTCTCTCCATGGAATTGCAGACAAAATCATCTAATTTTATTCAAATGAATAGCTACATAAACTGAGATAGCATTTGTTTTCCCTATCTCACATTAGAAAAACATTATGCATGAGTTAGTCTACTCTTGCTTTTGTTAGTATTTAGGAGGCCGCATTTCTCTTTGGCAATACAAAAACTAGGATGAAATTGGCTACCAATCATATAAATCTGAAATCATTGTAATTTTCTTCCAGGTATACACAATTATCCTGGTAATAATCCTTTATTTTTCTCCACGTGTTGACTAGTTTGTTGGGGTTTTTTTTAGTTTGCTTTTTGTTTGTTTTTGTTATCCTTATTAGTTATCTGTTTTGAACAAATGAGTGTGACGTGAATTCTTATAATTTGTGCTTTTGTCCTTAGGTGTCCATTAGAAATGATCTGTAGAAAAGACATTATTTTAAATGTGTGTATTCTGTTTGCAGTTGTTCAACACATAATAATTAGATTTACAAATTCTTAGCTAGTCTGTGATTAATTTCTCTTCCATATGACAATATCCATAAAATAATTATCTCTTAGAGAAATATTAAGTTATTATTTATAATAACTTTGTGTATAAGTACTTACATATATTAACTGCATTTGAATTTCTTTAAAACAAGGGGATCTCTGAAACTGTGTTTGGATATTGGTCTGCGTGTGCAACCCAATAACTCCCATCATCCTTGACATTGTTTCCAGGTAAGGGTTTTTACTGGCACACGATCTGTTTCTGTCTCTATTCTGCATATTTGTATTTCCTTCTCACACTATGAATTTTGAATTTTTTCCTGGCATAAAACTGCACTATAGCCCCCCAGATAGTACCGTGAAGTCTCATCCTACAATACAAAGTAGACTTACATTTCAGAGTGTGCCCTAGCCACAGGGCTAGTTTGCTATTCTGCAATTATATTGTCTTTTATCTTTTCCTTCTCCATAAAGCCTACTTTAGACCCAAGAAGATTCCAAAGCAGCAATTTTTATGAATAATAATTTTTCTCAGTGTGATGTTTTCTCACAAAAATGTATTTTCTGAAAAAATCCTGAGCAGACCTAGTTACAAGTCACATTACATTGCTGTTCTCTCACTACCAAATCAGACTCTTCCTGTTGCTCATATTCATCACTGCTAAAAGTTCTTACTTTAGTACTGACTCTGTGAAACACAGACAATAATATAAAATTACAGAATCACAAACTCACAGATGAGTAGGGTTGGAAGGCACCTCTGGGTCCATCTTATCCAACTCTCTGCCCAAGCAGGGACACCAAGAGTAGAAAGATCATGCCTAGGTGGCTTTTGAAGTTCTCCAAGAAGAAAACTCCACAATCACTTTAGGCAGTCTGTTCCAATGCACCATCACCAACACAGCAAAGAAGTATTTCTTGATGTTCAGAGGGAACTGCCTGTGTGTAGATTGTGCCCACTGCCTCTTGTCCCGGCTCTGGGTACCACTGAAAAGTGCCTGACTCAGGCCTCTTTGCATCCTCCCTCCAGATATTTATTGACATAGATAAGATCTCCCCTGATTCTTCTCTGTGTTGAACAGTCTCAGCTCCCTCAGCCTCTCCTCATAGGAAAGGTGCCCCAGCCACTTCATCGTCTTTGGGACCCTTGTTGTACTCTGTCCAGGAGCTTCATGTTTCCCTTCTACTAGGAAGGCCTACTCCAGGTATGACCTCATCAGTGCTAGATAAAGGGAAAGGATCACTTCTCTTGAACTGCTGGCAATACTTTGCATAATGCAGCCCAGAATACTGTTAGCTTTGTCAGTGGTAAGGGCACACTGCTGACTCGTGTACAATTTAATGTCTACTGGAAGTCCCAGGTCCTCTTCTGCTGACCTGCTTTTCAGCTGGGTTGCTTGCAGCGTATACTGGTATGTGGGGTTGCCCCTCTTCACATGCCGGTTTTGCATTTCTCACTGAACCTCATAAGGTTTCTTCCAGTCCATTTCTATAACATTAAGTGTCCTCTGAATGGCAGCATGGCACTGTGGTTGCGTGATACTGACCCTATAATACCAGCCACTTCTAGTGTTGTGACATCTGGAAATATGCTGAGGGTACGCTCTACCCAGCATCCATAATAATGAAGGAGTTAAAGACAACAGGATCTGGTATTGACCCCTGAAGTACACTGCTAGTTATTGGCTTCCAACTTTATTTCATGTCAACAATCACCATGCTTGGGGCTCACCCATTCAGCCACTATACAGTTCTCCTCGCTGTTTGTCCATCCACCCATACATCAACAGCTTGTTTAGCATTCACTCCATGAGGATTTTATGAGAGATAATGTCAAGGGCCTTACTGATAGTTAGATAGACAATATTCACTGCTCTTTCCATTTCTACCAGTACTGTTATTTATTTCATCATAGAAGTTCATGAAGGTGGTCGAGCACAACTACCCTTTGGTGAATCCATGCTGACTAGTCCTATTGATTTTCTTGTCCTTTATGTTTTTTTGAAATTGTTTCCAGGATTGGCTGCTCCATTGTATTCCCAGAGTGAAGCTGAGGGTGCTGTAGTTCCCTGGGTCCTCCATCTTGCCCATCTCAAAGATAGAAGTAAATATTTGCTTTCCCCCATCTTCAAGCACTGATTATTTAAAAAAAAAAAAAAAAAAAAAAAAGTATAAAATGTTATTTCTGCAGTGACATCTGATAGTTCCCTCAGTATCTATCAGTGTTTTCCACCAGGGTCTGCAGACTAATATATGGCCAAGTTGCATAAGTATTCCCTGACTTAAGTCTCTTCCAGTTCTTGAAATGGCCACGACTTCATTGTACAGCCATTGGAGAGAATCAAAGCTATGATTTCAGTGGAGGATGTTTGGTAGTAAAAGGTTTTTATTTTTTTCTTACATTCTTCTCTGCTATGATAATTTTTGAATTATATTTTTTTCTTAGGACATTGATTGTATTTTTCACCCTATTAGGATATCTGAAAAAACTATAAACATTCCTCTAAATTTATCTAGGAATCAAAATGATCTTGAAAAATAATTCACTACATTTTCTGCTGTCATTTATTTAATTATGCCTCATCACTTTTTAGAAGGAAAAAAAAATGCAGCTAAAGAACTGAAGGACAACTGCATAATATATTCCAAATATATTCCAAATATATTCCAGGAAATTTCCTGCTACAAACAATTGTACAAATATTCAATAGCTTTAATTGCAACTGAAAATTGTTCAACAATTTCCCTCTATGGAATACTGGCTGGGCCAGCCACCATTTTGTCTCCTTCTTGTGTTTAGACAGTTATACTCCCAGTGAGCACTAGCATCTGTGTTTAACATGAAAAGGAAAGACAACAAAAAATATGCGAGTGCCAAGTGCCTCTTCTGTGTCCACTTAGTTTTCTTTTTTGTTTAATTTTCTCAATAGTTCAATTTTGCTTTCAGGGTTCTATTGACTATTTAGAAATATAGGCAGAAATCTAGAAAATGCTGTTCACTTTTGGGTGCTTGCTTTGATGTGGAAATGAATAATGATTAAGCAGCCTTAAATTAGAACAGCCAGAATAACTGCCTGTAAAAGAATTTAGAGATCCATTACTTCAGCACTGGAAACATGAGGATGGAAGGTCAGTTACCAACAGAGGAGAGACCAGGTTGTGGAAGGTGAAAGTGAGAGGGGAGAAGAGCAGGTACCTAGTTCATCCTTCAGATAGCCACTGTGGGACAGCCCACGGGGAAGCCCATCTGTATAACTCTCATAAAATTCATAATGAAAGGGAAACTGGTCTGTTAAGGAAAGCTGAATGTTTTTCTCGCTTGTCCATTGTTCATCTGATATCTTTATTACAGCTGATACACTAAGAATAGAAAATAGAAAAAGTAGGTTTTACTTTCACGGTTCTTCAGAAGGCAAGAAGTTATAAATCATACTGAAGCAAAATACCATATAACAGAACTATTTCTTCACCAACCTGTGAACAAATTCATAAGATGTTATTACTGGACAATGGTTTTTAAAATGAAAATAAATGTGCCAAGAAAACCTTCTAGAAAGGCAGCATCTAAAAGGTGTAATTTATAATTGTGCAACAAATAAACACTGTATTTCTGACAGTGCTGTAGGTAATGGGAATTGTTGTAATGGGAATGTTTTGTTTAGAATCCAAGTTACATGTGAAAAAGCAATGTGAAATCATTGAAATGAATTATTTTCTTACTATTTCATTTTATATGTACCTATAGCACATCCAGTTGCTGTACTGGACAAAATAGTCATTTTAAAAATTTTTCTTAAAAGAAGAAATATTTTCTGGCAATGTCCCTTAATCCTTGAAGTAACACAGAACACTTTCATAGGCAGATTGGTTACCTATGCATTTACTTTTTGATGTAAATGATAATTTCTAGGGTTTAGAATTAAATATGATTAGTGGTATAGCTAGACATGAACATTTGAAAGCCTTGAGACTTGAAAGAGTATTAGCTACTCTGAATCTGTAAAATTTAATGTGCTGTGTTTCATTTACCTCTCTCCACTTCCTATCATTTCCTCATTTTTTCCCATTACCTCTTATTATTAATTTCTTTCAAACTCCTTTGTGAAGCTTAGAACAAATTAATGAAGACCAGATACCAAGTATCTGCAACTAGCTCATAGAATACAATACTGAAGTTTAGTGAACGCGTAAAATACTCCTCTATCCATCTTACAAAATATCTGAACAGAAGATTCAGTACTGAAGGCATGAATAGCTGACTCATATATTATGCTTACAAAACAATTTAGTAGAGAATATCTTTCAGAAAGCAAATTATACCCAGGTGAAATAAGAGGCAGGGTGGCCCTTCCTCCCCAGCAAATTCTTCCTCAGATCATGATATCAGGTAGTAAAAGTACAGCTGAATGCCTCCACAACCTTTCCACTCAGGTAATGTAAACATTTGACTTAGTTGTCATTGAACAGAAGAAATTTTTTAGACTTATATTCTGTCATCCCAGCACAGTTGAGTTAACATGACTGTGTCAGTTGCCTGCATATTCAAAGTAAATTTCTGAGGCAAGATCACAGAGGCCAGGGAACTGTGTCATATAGAAATATCCATCTTTCACAGTTCCACCTGAGGTGGTACTTCTTATGCATCATCTGGGCAGCTCCTATTGTCATGTCTTATTTGTACTGGGAGAGTATTTAGAAGCCTGAGTCACAGATCAGGGCATTACTGTCAAAAATAAGAAACAGTAAGATAGTCTTTATTCCAACAACATGTCTAAACACATGGTGATCCTCCTGGAATTCAGGATTCTTGAATATAATGTAGAAAATATGATGGGTGTTCACTTTCAGATGGAATAGATTAATAATAATAGATTAAGAGCAGATTAATTTTCCTCAGAACGGCTAGTATAGTGCTGTACTTTTTATTTAGGATCAAAACGGTGTTGATAATACTGATGTTTCAGTTGTTACTAAGCAGTGCTTAGACAGAACCAAGGACTTTTCTACTTCTCTTACTGCCCTGCCTGTGAATAGTTTTGTGTGCAGAAGGAGCTGGGAAGGGGTGCAGTCAGAGCAGCTGACCCATGCCACATGGCATCCTGCAAAACAATAAAACTGGGGAAGTTGGTGGGGGGGGGGGACTGACACTGCTTGAGGACTGATTGGACATTGGTTGGGTGGATTGTGACTAATAGTACTATGTAATCATTTTTGTTTATTTTGTTTTTGTTTATTTGTTTTCAAGTAATTTTGTTTTCTTCTTTCCTCTTGCTTATTAAACTCTTTTTATTTCAATTGATGAATTATCTTTTTTCCAGTTTTCTTCCCTGTCCCACTGGAGGGGAGCGAGTAAATGACTGAGTGGTGCTTAGCTGACTGCTGGGTTAAACTACAAGAATAGAAGATGACTGACAGAGTAAAACAAGGGACATTCTGGCACTGCATATCCAGTGAGTGACATTGGACTGTTTCCATCTCATTTTTGCGTAAAGAATCCTCTTTTCACTCCATTTTTGTACAAAAGAATAATCTTTTCCAAAAAAAAGCAAGCCTGTCATGAAGTAACCTACAGCAGAACTGGCTGTCAATCTGAAAGAAGAGGAAAATCCAGTACTCATATTGCAATTTTCTAGCATATAGCCTGGGCAAATAGTAGGTCAAAGACATACAAACTGTTCAGCTAAGGAAATTATAGGGCCTTCTATCAAGAAACACAGACTGTTCTGATGTATTACTTTACATCTAGATTAATTCCTCACTCTAGCGTTGGAAGATGGATAATCTAAAATCCCCTTGGTATATGGGAGAGGGAATGATGTAAACACAAAGCCTGGAGAAAGGTTTAGCACAGTCTTTTTTCTTCTGTTCAGCAAGGATAAAGAAAAACCCTTGAGAAAAAGAAATGCTGCAGTTGAAGATATGCCTAATACCGAATTTCCTACTCAGATGCACTAGAATGGAACTAGAATGGAAACAACTTAATTGTTGATTAGAAACAGTAAAATCAGCAGGAGTTGTAGCTACCACTTAATACAGAAGATTCAGACATTGACCTACTGTGCTATTTCATCACCTGGGGTGATATAAACCTCACCCAGTCTTTTAACCACCTAAGAATTAGCTGTCTAATCTGTGCTAGTGATGCAGCTTCCATCAATGGAGATGAATAGACCTTTTCAGTGTGATTCCTCTCATCCCTAGGGAGGTATTAATAGTGGATAAGATTAATTGTCTTTTGGAGATGTCTCACTCTGAATTTATCTACATGACTATGATAAATCAGGAACCCACATGTTGGCTGGATGAAATTGGATATGACAAAGTTCATGTCTACATATTTATTAGAATGTGCACATCTTCACAATACAAATTCACGTAGGTGTATCTAAACTATCTTACTAAAAGATGCCTTGGGAATCAAAAGAGAAATTGATAACAGATAATTTGCCTAAGAAAAAGGCTGATTTGCTCCAGATAAATAGCTAAGCTGTCATTAACACAAAACATCTCATACCTGCAAAAGTACTGCGGTTATAAAAAAGGGGAGTAATACTACTGGCAAGTTTGACAAACTCAAAATATCTTCTATTTAAAAGTTAACACAAAAAACTATAAGGCAGAATATTGGTAATTTTTAGGGTAGCTCATCTTATGACATCTCTTTTACCTCCACTCTGGAAACAATAGGCATTCTAATTTTTAGAATCATATTTTATTCTTGTTACACATGAACTACCATTCTTCATATAATGCAAATCCAATGCAATAAGGAAGATGTGTATTCTGTTTATTCTGAATAGTACCAGATAGAGAAAGGTGCATTGAGACAGAAAAATTTATGTTTGTTTTAAAATACTTATGAAAATATAAGGAATAATGTGTAACTAAATGTTGGCCATGCACAGTTTTTAAATGTATAATTACTACAAACATATTATAAATCTTGATCAAATTATATCTCAGTGTAACGTGAGCTGAAAATCTTTTGCTGCACTTTACAGCTACTATTTAAAGAAATCTTGAAAATTATCGTGTGATTGAAATTTCAGCAGAAGGGCTCTCTTCCTCTCCATTTTGAGGGGAGGTGCAGGGAGGGGAAAAGAGCAGGGGAGAGGGGAGGAGAGAATAAAGAGAGGAGAGGAAAGCTTTGATGCTACTGATGAATTGGTTCTGATTGTTTAATGCATTTTTATAGTTGAATCTCCAAATGTATCTTAGAAATATTAATGAAGATAAACATTTACAACTGAGAAGTTTGTCACGATGTAGAATATATTAAAATTCAGCACACTAATGAACTTTAATGCTTCGCTGAAAATCGGGGAATAATTGAAAACTTAAACGTCTAAAGCACATCTCCTCTGAGGGAACTTTCTCTCTAAACCTTTTTGACAGAGTAGCAAAAATGTAACTTTTAAGTTGTTTTGTGTACACCTACACTATCCACAAATTGAAATGAAATTCTCTTATACAAAAGCTGTGCTTGCTATGTGGTGGTGTGCTAGATAGAATTACCATCACAGGGGTTTTGTTCAGAGCATTATAATTTTTTTATGTTATTCTGTTCATCATTTTAAAAGAGAGTTAAAATATATACTTATATAATCATGAATATTTAATTAAACAAAAGACTTTTATCTCCATCCTAACATAGCCTGAAGCCACTCTAAAAAGTTACTTTGTTTTCCTCCTTAATATTTCGCTATGTTGAACAAATGACTGCTTTCTTGTTTATCTGAATGTAATCTCTCCCCTTCACTTATCAAAATTAAATTATGTACAGTTATTTAATTTTTCCATTAATGACACACTTAGATACATTCCAAAGTATGCATACTGGACACAAGTCTTCAAACATTTAATTCCACGGAAGATTACAGATGTAAAACAAAGGGAAGTTGAGGAGAGTAGGATTAACAATAATAATCAGTTTCAACAATTTACTTTCAGTGACTTATTCCTGCAATAGGATTAAAAATCATGTTCCACAGACACTCAGCAGAGATTATGTGGAAATTTCACATACTTGACCATCCAGTGGAGCTGATAGATATAACTGTTTTCTTTTCTGGATGTCTGAAGATTCTGCTTTACCCTTGGGGATAAGAAGATGAACACTTTCTGCATCATTCCTGAAACTATTTATTTTTATCCACTGATAAATTAATAGACACGGACACAAATTTGGAAACCTTTCACATTTTGAAATTTCACCTCTGTTCTTCATTTCAGCCTGTCATTCAGTGAATTCATCAGTGTCACTCATGTCTTGTAGTTGTGAATTTTTATTGAAGCCTCAGGCATTACTATAGTCAGTCCAATTGAAATACGTTCAATGTATTTTGAAAAGTTAACTATGTAGTTGTGAAAAGGGTGAATTACCCTGATTCACCTGAAGCTTTTAATAATTTATGATTTAAAAGCAGTTGATGTACTCTATTGAGTGGCTCTAATGTATTTTATAAGAAAGCATTTGAGGTTGAAGCTTACGTTTTCAAAATTACCTCTCCTCTGATTCTTGGTGCATAAATTAAATGCAAATTGCTAATTACTCAGGGCAGCCAAGAACTGACAGCTCTGAGCTGCAGACATTCCCTACCTGTGATAGCCAGGTGAAGCCATGCACTTAGGCTAAGAATTAAACAAAAAAATAACAACAGCAGCAAAACAGAAATCTATGGCTCAAAATATGGGATCCAACTAGGACTTGGATCTAAAGCTTAAAGTGGAAGGCACTGGTTGTTAGGATTGTATTTATCCTGCTCTATGGGGCGTATAGATGAATAGTAGACCTCAGGTAGCTGTAGACTTCAGCAAAGTCCAGCCATGTCATCTGCTATGTAATAGTATGTAATTGGGCTAAGGTCATAACATTATGAATATTAAGTACAATATATACATATGGTCACTTAGGAGGGAGCAAAGGATAGTAAACAATTAATGCTACTAAAGAGTCCTAGTAGTCTAGTTATTTCAGTAAAGAGATGGCTGGGCATGAACAACCATATATTCAGTTGCTGCAGTGAGATATTTAAATAAAAACATACTTTTTGAGGGAAGTAATTCAGTGTGCTCAATCGTGAATACACTTGTTGCATTATTCCAGCCATAGTGAAATCTGTGCCAAAAGAGTAAAACACTCCTTGAAGACCATGGTTGAAGGCAGTATGGGAGTGTCTGAGCTGGTATGTATATTCTGCACACAAGCACAGGGAAAACAAGCAAGATTTTCTTTTACATTTTTATTGTTATTTCACATAATACCTTCAAGAGAACCAAACAGAGATATACAATATACTGCTTTGTGATCTAAGTAAAGGGTAGCTGAGCTGTTAATTGTGCATTACAGAATGCCACCAGGGTCTTTTGAGAACAATCTTTTGGCGTGCATAGCCAAACACCCTCAATCAGGTTGTGCAGGCTAGAAACTGCATTTAAACTGTGAAACTCTCTGTTTCTTTTGGAGGCCTTAAGGACTGACGTTCTTATGCTGTGACATCGTTATCTTTATTTGTGTGGTTTTTATTCCAGTTTGAAACGTGACAAACAATGTGAGATGCACTTTACTGCCCAAAGCACAGCGTTTTTAATACTGTGAACTTCAATTGTGAACACACAGCAGGTGCCATGCAGGTAGGGTTTGGCATGAGACCACTGCAGGGATGCACAGCCCATTCAAATCGTGTTTGAGCAAACCACAGAGCCAAGGCAGCTGCACCTGTGTCATCGTTTTCTGAAATGCTGATTGAAAGGTACCTCCTGGACCATGCCCAAGCTTGGATTTTTTATTTTTTTTTTTAATAGTAACTGTTCCTTCATATCAAAACAGAGCCTGAAAGTGAACTAGTGTATGTTCCTTGTGAATAATCTTTAGTCCAGGGCCCAAGAAAGAGCTGGACTGCTAAGCAACCTGTAGTGTGCATACAGCCTAAAATAGTAAAAGTGGTGGAAATGATTCAAAATAGTGCATTTCTCACTGAGGTAGTGTAAGCCACTGCTCAAAAATACAGAGACAAAGCTATTGCAATAATACATTCTGCAGCAAAGAAAGGAAGCTCGAATGAAGGTCATGTCTCAGTTATTAGTCCCTCTAGACTTCATAGGCTCTGTCATTGTACCAGTATAACTGTCTGGTTTTATTTTTTTTTAAACTAATAGTTAATATAAAGATTAATACAGCATATTCAGACTGCAGATGAAAAGATACTTGCATTTAAATTTGTGGTATCTCCTGTCCTGTTGCTAGCTCTACAGAGACAGGCCAAAACAGCACTTCTAGCTGTGTTTGCTAAGTAGGAAGTTGTCTTGCAGAATATTGTAATTTCAAGCTACAAAATGAGATGACTTACACAATTTTTAACAGGAAATATGTTAAAAAACAAACAAACAAAAACAAACATCCAGCCATTAGAGCTAAATCCAGACTCACTGGAGGCCAGCTGACTTCAATTTGTTAGTACGTGCCCCCCCATTACCTAGCAGTTAATAACTATCTGTAAAAGAAAAAAATATATATGTATTTACTTTTACATTTCAATGCATTCTCTCATCTTCATTGCTATTGTAAGATTTCAAGAAAGGTGTGAAGTTGTGCAAAGTGCCAAAAGACTAACCCGAGACCAGATAGAAAAAGAGAAACAAACCAAGGATAGAAAAAGAGCACAAAAGGAAGGGGAAAGGCAAATAGGTGATAAGAAGTTATACAAAATGAGAAACATAGGCTTAACAATTATCAAAACTATCAGTATTCAAGGTATTTTCATCCTATGCTATTTTCAGTATCACATTATATTACCTTACCTTTTCTGCTAGATTGGCTCTCATTTTTGATATGTATTAGGTTCAGAAGCATATTTGTATTTCAGTTCTTCAGAGAGTGCTTCATTTCTTCTATTTCTACCCACCCTTTCTGCTTGCAAAAGGTCCTCTTGCCTTTCACAGCTAGCAAGACTGAGCTAAAATTAAAATCAATGACTCAACCTCGTTGCTTTTTGCTTGCTTGTAGAAGTCAACATTTCTAATCAATCTTTCTGCTTAAAACTATGTATTTTCAAGGACACTTATTACCTTCATCTAAAGATGTCTTTTTGAGAATCTATAAACAGAAGTAGATCACATCCACACTTGCCAACACAATTTCCAGACCCTCATGTGGTAGAAATGCAAACTAAATGCATGACAAGCATTCTTAAATGTTCCTGGAAAAAGCACTCATTTCCACTACTTCAGCATTTTTGTTAATTTGTTCGGAAGACCATGATAAATGTGAGCTATTTTCATTGTTAGCAGGCAGTATCATGGAATGTCACACAAATGATCAAAACAGAATTGAATTTTCCAACAGTTAGCTATGAAATATATCTGTGAATGCTAAAATAAATAATATAAAAAAAAGCGTTCATTGAAGATAATTTTTTATAGCATAAGTATGATGCTTTTTGGTAAGTGTTTATATTAAAATGGCTATGAGAGAAGAACATTCACTATGACAGTAATCACATATTGATGCATGCTATCATGGTTATCTGCTTCTGCACGTATAGGGCATAAGTGCCATAACTGTCATGAGGCTGAATCTGTTAGTTCTAACATCCTGGTGAACTGGTTTCCTTTACAGGGGTAAAAATAACTGCATTCACAACCCTCTACTGTCAAGAGGAAAATAAGGAAAGCCTGGCTTTGAATTCTCTAAGTGTTTTATATCAATTTATCAGATCATCTCAGATCATATCACCATCACTGGCTGAAGTTTGTCAGACCTGAGATAGCACTTCAGGCTTGAAGAAGTCATCCAGCATAGTTAACCACCTCTAAATCAGGGTTCCCTCTGGAATGTGAGAGATTAAGCACTTTGCCTTGCAGTAAAGTTTTTCACATCCTTTGGCAATTTGAAAAATTGAGTCTTTCCCATGTTGTAGCTTTTGTAAACATGACAAAGATCTTTTCAGCTTAGATTTAATTACGTTTGCCTTTCTTTACACAGATGGTATTCAAATACTTTTGTCTAAAAACCATATGTAACAGATACATTTAATAGTATAAAACTATATTTATTTGTACTCTCTTCCTAATATCAGCCCAGATCTAAGAACAGGGAGGTGGGCTTCTGGTCTACTGACCATTAATGCTATTTATATTTATGAAAATAAGAGAACCAAATTTTGCACAGTAAACTGTGAGTTACCTTTTCTAACATAATGAAGAAAATAAGAGAGTCTGCTGCTGAGGCATTTTGCTTTTAAAGTTAGGTATGTCAAACACTGCTACAGTTGAAAATAATATGGCTTTTGCTGTTAAATAATTATTGCTCTCCCAAACTCTCCACAGATTTTGAGAAATAACATTATCTCCTATAATCTTAATGGGATTATTCTTTTTATGTCTTCTTTTCACTGGGCAGTAAAGTTCTTGCTGGTCTTGATACCAGACTGTCTTATGATCAGCCAGCTATGTTTATGTGCTAAAACTAAAAAATGATGTTGGCAAGATGGGTTGGTGTGATGAATGTTTTTTCACTTTGTAAGCTCTTATGCATATTTAATCCAACTTTGTACATGCACTTCTGGTTTTACTTTGATCCAGAAATTCGCAAGTGACTGTGAGATAATTATATTCTGCTTTGAAAGTGAACCATTTGGTACTCAAACAGGTTGCTTCCTCTGATGGCAATTTGCCATTTTTACTGGAAGGAAAGTAGTCATTCTTGTTTCAAATCCTACAAATATTGGGGTGTATTCCCATCTTAATGATGAGTCATGTTTCAGAAATGGAATCACATGTATTTAAAATGACATCTATCAGTAAGGGCTAGTAGGACTGTTTCTTTAAGATTTCGTTAAATCCTAATAAAAATGTAAAGGAGGAAGATCCTATAGAAAGGTGTGTTTTTTCATTCCAAAACCAGTTATTATTTCTCATCTGAGTACTTGTGGTTATTCAATATTTTTTTCTCAGTTAAACATTGTTACTGTTTTTCTTTCTAGAACCTCTGCTGTGATATGGAGCATTTGAGATCCCATTGACTTCAGTGGACATTAAGAGAATCTCCAAGACTGTACTTGCACTGCAGGAGCCCAGAGAGCATCAGAACCAAACCTAGAAGTGCACCATCACCTTATTCTCCTTGTTTCCCTTCTCTACTTATCTCCACGGGTGGCAAGGTGAGTGATATGACCATGGAGGAGCAGCATCACACAACTGTGATTGGGGTGTGTGAGGACCAGCACCCCAGGCATGCCAGGATGCTTATCTGCTGTGCTGTCTAGACGTAGCCTAAGTGCACTTGCTACAGCACTCTTGACAGCAGTACTGCTGAGGCATTTTTCTTTAAAGAAATAGAAACAGTGAAACCTTTAACTGCAGCTTCCATTTTACAAGGTTAAACCAGAAAGCAGTAAAATCAAGAGTCAGGGGGTTTGGTCATCTCATTTTCTGTCAGCACAACTTCAGGATAACTGAGATAACTCCTAAGTACGACAGTATGGGGGATATTTTTTCAAAGGCTGCAAGAGGCTTTATACATGTGTGGGGTTAATATGTAATTCTAAGACATTTTTGTCTCTGTGTGCATTAGAGTGTAGAGATGTGCGTGTGTGCATGACTATCTGTATATGCATGCCTTGACTGGTTTTTATAACATTACAGACAAATATTCCTCATTAGAAAAAAAGTTCTCTGATAGCACATGTATCGCTAAAAGCTGTGAGTAATGTACATAATCAAAAGAGCACATTTTTTTGTTGGTGATATTATTTATTTATTACTCCTATTATGCCTACAGATACTGAATTTTTTGTTTCATTATCTCATTTTACTTTCTAATTAGCAAAATACTTATCCACATTGAGACTTCAATTGTATTCAGATTTGCTACCTTTCCAAAGAGCCTTGCAACGTTGGCTATTTTCTCATTTGTGGGACTGGGGGGGATATCACTGATGACATCTGAAGAATAAATACTCTTCCAGGCACAAGAGTGGGACAACTTTAATTTCGTTAGTATTTTGAAGCACATACATCAAGAGATGAGAGTATTTATATTATATTTTAAACAGAGCATGAAAATACAGCTCTGGAGTACTCTGCACATCCAATTCCTTTGTCTAAGGATGAACACTGAGAAAGTCACTGTTTTACAGGTTATGCAAACAAATGACAAAGATGTTATTTGTTATTATCACAATGTCTGCAGTAAATTTTCTGGTTTCCTGCAATAGTCATTTATATCCCTTTTTCTGAGGCTATTCAAATATCAAATTAATAAATGCATAGCTGTCATTAACAATACTTGCCAACCTTTCCTGCGTGCAATCCAGGAGTGCTTAATCTCCTAAACTTAAAGAATTGCCACAGTGCTAACTATACGTACCAAAAATAACGCATTCTAAACAGCCACAGCCACCATCACCAATGCCTAAATACATGCATGTGTGCAGCAAAGGTGTGCAAATTATTTTAAGATCCTTAAGAATGAAAAGTGTCACAAAGTGCTAGACATCTGTCAGTTCCCATACATATTTATCAGTGTTTCCCACGCAGAAGCCAATGGAACTAAGGCAGTAAATTACAGGAACAGCTATAGTGGCTGTGAGCCCGGCAGGAAGTTAACCAGCACTGTTCCACTTTGAAGGACAATGATATTCCTTACTCTCACAAGTGGTTCCAAAGCAGACATCAGTAGACTTTTACATTGTTTTACATTCTTTGCAGTAGATTTTTAGAAAAAAATACTGGGAGATAGGAGATAGTGCTTTCAGCTTATAGTTGGCTACTTGCTTTCCTTGTGCATTTTCTTTTCTTTTATCTACTGATAGAACAGAGCACAGCCTGTTGGTGGAAGGAGGACTCGAGCAGTGATTTTTTACTGTTCTAGCTGCTAACTCAGAAGTCTGATCTAGGTCACTGATGCACAGGGCTTTCCTTTTTCATTTTTGTCCCCTGCTCATGGGAGAGACATAAAGAGATTAAAGGGATAATGGGTCTGATCCAAAGCCCTCTGTGGGTAATAGCAGAGCTGACAACATTTCTGTTTCGCAGCAACTTCTGAGATTTGGGGATTTGTTTCCATTCCACTGCAGAACAAAAGCAAAACCTATTGTACATTTTTGTTAATTGAAATTCTTTTGAAATGTTCATTTTGACTAGAAAATGTGATCTTTTTGATTCAGGAAGAAGTCTGTTGCTTTTAATCATGAAAATGGCATGAGAGGTGAGGGATTGTTGCTAATCCCCTCTTCCTTATAACATGGGGCCAAGTTTTCCATTCCCAGACTGAAAAGATCAGTAAACTAATATTTCCCTCATCCAGGCCATCAGGCAACTAAGTATGAGCAGATAAAGAATCTTTCCATTGACTTTATAAGTCTTTGAGACAAAATCATAGAAAAAAATACCGGCTTTCCTCTCAACTTCTAACACTGGCAAAAAGATATTAATACAGTAATTTCTACATTCTAATCCACACACACTGATGGAACAGAGTTTCTTTTATTTAGTCAGTCTTAACTGTTGTTGAATTAAAACTAGAATAAGTATTGTTTCTTTCAGTGCTGCTTTATTATGGGGAGCTCTTTAAGAAACCTGAATGACTTTCCCATAAATTTTCTAACTGATAGATGCAGCCTTTCCTATATAGCACTAATTTAAAGGAACAGCAGTGATTGGATTTTTCCATGGGGAAAAAACTGAAAGTGTTATTGCTTAAATAGATTAGGTGGGATTGATTTATGAACTACACAGTAAAAATGTGGAATGACAATCCAAAATGATTGTCCAGTGTGCCATCTGAAGGGATTAATTCTCACCTAACATTCATCTAAGCATAACTGTATCACTGTCAAGCTTATGATGATCAGACATTGCTTTCAAAAGCCTTTGTATAAATACAAGCATGTTGTTAGAAATGCGTAAGAAACAGGTAAATGGGAGTTTCAAAAGAATGAGTATAGTTTTACCTCCTATTTTTATTTTTATTTTTATTTTTATTTTTATTTTTATTTTTATTTTTATTTTTATTTTTTAGTATATTGCTAGTACTTAAAGAAGTCTCAATTGCAATATGCAATGAAATATGTTCTTCACAAATGCTGAGAACTGTCCACCAGAACATATGGGTAAGATTGACTGTGTTTTTAAAGAACACGCTCATAAAAATCACAAATCTATTTTTTCTTTTTACTTAAAAACAAACTTCCTTACCAAAACTCCACACATTCGGTATATTTCCAGCTTCATTTGCTCTATATGGCACTTTGGTTTTTTGGAAAACATATGCAGATACATTCACAGTACAATACATAAATTCACTCTCATGTTATGACTACTGAAACACAAAATCTTTTCTTTGGATCTCTGATATGCTTTATGTTGTATACATTTGTTTATGTAATGGTGTTATGCATTATTTACATTTGAATTAAAGACACCCGGTGAGATCATCACTAAAAATTTAGCATTCAGTTCTTTGGAGTTCTTTCACAACTACAGTATTTTCCAGTATCCAGAATATTATAGGAGCTTTGACTGCTGATTTTCAGAAACTTGTATTGTGTATATACATACACATAGCTCCCTATAACATTTGCTATCTGCCATTAAAAATATTACCATTGTTAATTCTAGTTCTGTGAAGAGCTCTCTAATTTGGTCTTTCCTTCTTAGTGTCTCAGACACTAGGCTGGGTGCATCATTTAAATAACTGTTTACACATTTGGAATGATCAACAGTGGACAGATGAGATTCAATGGATGCAGTATCAAAAGAAATCAGACTGTAAACAGTAGTGAGCTGTTACTACTTGAGAAGTGTGCAGTTTAGTGAAGCTTGTAACAGGAGAATAGCTCAGAGTTGAAAGATCTCAGTGCCCTGAGACTTTAAGCTCCATTGTCTAAGAACTAGCAACATTAAGGAGGTTTCAGGGAACTCAGCTTTCATGAAAGACCTTGGATTACTGCCCAGACTAGAATATCAAATTTGATGGGAATAAATCTCAGTTTGCCAGACCGAAGTAAGAGGTTTTGTAAGATCCTGTTCAGCTCCAAGTGTCAGCCTTCAGTCTCTCCACAGGATCTTCATGCCTGGGTTGTAGTTTTAATATTGCTCTTAATTACAAAAGACTGCGGAGTATCTCCTAGGTTATTCTTCCCCATGATTCAGGAGCGTTAAACCATTTTGAGAATAGGGTAAGCCACAAGCAAAAATCAAAATGTAGATAAGAGATTCATAAGGGCCAGACACAACCTTTTGCCTGATGTACCAGAAGAGCAAGAATATCTTATGTATGTATGTGTCAGCTCCTTGAATCCTTCTCTTTTTATCAGAAATAAGATTTATAATGAGAATTGCCATGTTTCAGATTTGACTTTTTTTTTTTCTCTCTGAGTATTTCAGTTTGTCAGAATATGTCTTTTTATCCCTCAAATGGCTTCAGGTAAATAGCCTTTTCTCTTCAGACAGGGAGCCAGCATGCTAATGTAAAACTTCTAGGAAGTAGGCAGCACAGGTGTTGAAAGTAAATGATTTATCTTTTGGCAGCTGTACATCAACTCCTGGGCTGTAGCTGCAGCAACGGATCATTCCAGGCTTCAGTTTGATACAAGGGCACAGAGAAGCTTTCATGTATATCAGCACCCATCAATACTAGCTTGGATTCAGATGGCGATCAGTCAAAGCAGCTTTGCATGAAGAGTACATAGATTTTCTGTTATAAATAGAATTAGTCGGATTTTCTTTTCCCGCATAGAATGCTCCCATTGTTGAAAAGCCAATGTATCAACAGTACTTTGGTGGGGAGCCACAGAGGAATCAAGTCAGCTTGAAGAAATTGTGTTTTGAAGCAAGCATAGGAATGAACTGCTGTGACTGAAATAGGAAATGCAGATTTTTGTGGTGTGGAATAGCTTCTAATTTTAATGTACTGAGTAAAAGGAGAAAACATTATAAAGGTCTTGATTGAATTTAAAGGAAGTTGGTTTTCTTTTTTTTTTTTTAATTCTCTGGAAAATATTGAAATACTTTATGGTTTTGTTTTCATTTATTTTCATTAATATATCAACAACACAGCATTAAAAAAAAAAAAAAAAAAAAAGGGTGACCAATCCCCCCACTTTTGGTCTGATATAATTCATAAATTTTGCAACAATTTAATTTAC
This sequence comes from Tetrao urogallus, assembly GCF_951394365.1. NCBI lineage: Eukaryota > Metazoa > Chordata > Aves > Galliformes > Phasianidae > Tetrao > Tetrao urogallus. The sequence continues at coordinate 39,702,502 of NC_136815.1, read as the reverse complement.
AAAATGAATGTATTGCATATATTTAAAATCCTGCTACCTTTTAATCAACTTTTATGCAAATGCCAGGATTTCATGTTTGTTTCTTTTAAAAGTTATTAATCAGTAATGGAAAATAAACCTTAACATCACCTTCAAGTATTTTCTGCTAAGAATTAAGCGAAGTACAGAGTTAACATTTCCTTAAAATGTTTATAAAAATACAGGCATAAAATCTAACTACCTGGTTACTCTTGGGAAGAAAATACAAATCCGTATTCATTTCATAGCCATGCAACACTACCCATGATCCTTTCCTAAGGATTTTGTAAGTTTCCAACAGACATCTGACCCATTTATACTTGGTAAGATCTGCATAGAAAAATAAGATTCCTTTGAAATACATCTTTACTTTCTGTTTTTTTGTTTGTTTGTTTGTTTTTGTTTTTTAAAGCTGAGTCTCATGTTGAAGGCTAATTAACCTGTGCAAAGTAAAATGTCTAACTGTTGCACACAGAAAAGTGGTTTGTTTTCACTGTGAACAAGCTGTAATTAATACATGAGTATGTATTAAATTATGGTGATTTTCATCCCATCTCTAGATAATATAAAAGCATTTTTGAGAGCTGACTAAGGGAGAAACAGGATCAAACTCCAGTCAATTTACTCTTCTGAAAACAATAAACATTTTGATATAATTTATTTAAATAGTACATATTTTTCCTCAGTTAACATTTCATTATGATAACAAAAGTCAACTAAAATAATTAAAAGTGTTCAGAAGGGAATAAATGTTTTCTTTTTACATAAACATTTGTAACAAAGGAAAGTGTCTTTATGAACTAATGAATAGCTACTAAGTACAATTCAGTAAAATCTGTGTAAGTCACACAACTGAAATTCATACGGAAGCTAATAACTTGAAATCAACATACTAATTACTTAAGATGGAAAATTAGATATGTGTTGTTTCTAGAGAAAATAGAATATTAACTGTAGTACCACGATTTTAAGTCCTAATTCCAATTTTTTTTTTCTAACATAAATAACTTCTAAGTAATTGGGCAATTATATTACCTGAGTTGCTAAAATGGTTGGTAAAATTTGTATTCAGGCAATAATTTCGTTCACTCTGCTTGTATGTGCTACTATAGTTTTACCCCTGGTTAGTGGAGTTCCCTTCAGGAAGGGGCAGGATAACGCAGACAGAAAGACTGTAGCTCTGATCCGGAACTAAGATAATGCAGAAGTCACTCTTAGTTTTAATAGATCTCCTACATAACACTGAAAAGAAAACTTCCAAGGTTATCCCCTCCTTCATTCTACTTCTGTGAAAAAAAATAAAATGGATTTTAGAAAGATGTAATATTTATAGAGATGTAATACTTAGAAGACAGATTATTACTGTGAAAGACAAGTGGAGGTGGATGGTCTGAACTGATTCCTTGGTATCATTGCTGCTGATTGCATCTTGAAAGGAACACTTCAAAGGTACCATGTAAAAATGTTTTTCCTTGTGTAAAAATGAGAACCACTTTGTTCAAGAGTTTCTTATACTAATAAAAAAGTACTCCTTTCATGATTTCTGAATAAGATGGTGTGGGTGTTTTTTAAAACTATGAGAAAAACAGTACTGCAATTGCACAAGGGCTTACTTTGCCCTCGAATCAACAACTCCAGGGAAATGCTGCATCAGAGCTGGAGCTTCAGATCAGTATCTTCATGTTTTTGTAATGAGTGATAATCTGGTACTCATACACATCACTGAAAATTTTTGCAGTGTATTTCCTATTTGTATGAACTAGGAGGCCCTGAGGGCACTACCTGACCATTCAATTCCTTTACAGTTTACTTTGGGCCCCCCGTTTCACTTCTGCCCAAAGGCCCAGAACCACATAAAATAAAAGCGCACACTGTAAGTTGACCTGTCTGCAGTTCTCTCATAATTGTGCCCAGGCCCAGCTGTGAAACTCACAGAACTGGACTTTGATCTATCAGTTGTCTTATCATCTTGGCCTAGGATATGACCTTGTGACTACAGTGGTCTGGCCTTCAGGGAGTCTTTGCAGGATCCTGGCACTATCCTTGAAGATGCATGTCCTAACCAGGTGACAAACAATGCAATTCCTGACAGACAGCCAATCAAGATGGCCTAGAGGTAAGGCAGGCTGTGTCGAAAAGAGAGGAAGAACTGCATAGAATTAGGTGGGGGCTGAGAAGAGTCCAAGTGCATTGAGCCCTAGAAAACTGGGCCAGTGAGAGTGATGTGAGAAAATATCAGGTCACACATCACAGAATCATAAAATCATAGAGTCATTAAGGTTGGAAAAGACCACGTAGATCATCTAGCCCAACAGTCAAACCACCATCACCATGCCCTCCATCTGACCCACATCTCTCTGTGCCAGGAGAGCTTGCCTCCTCCACCCATAAACAGCACCATATCCCATTTCTTTTGCAGCCACAGAAGCAGCTGATGTTTGTCTATCTGACTGGGAGCAAAGAGTGAGTGTGAACAGACTACCCAGCTGTCTGGAAGCATTTCTGATTAAATAGTCATTGCGCTCCCCATTCTTCCACAGGAGAACACTTGGGCATGGCTGAAGATGTTGGGCAGACTGAGTTCTACCACCCATCTGCAAGGGACTATCTGTAACAGCCTTACTCCAACAAAAATGGTCTTGAATAAGTATGTGCAAATGATCTTTAATTACAGGAACACACCTTCCCATATTTTAACTACCACCTCAAAAAAAATGTTGAAGTTGAATAAATTCTTCTATATACTCACTTATATTTTCAGCTTTTTCATGAAGACTTATAAATGCCTCAGCCTTTTAGCTAGTTATTTTTGAACGATACTGGTCTTTTATCACCTATTTGATTTCCCAAGGGAAAAAATGTTTTGAACATTGTAATGTGTAAAATTTATTTATAAACATATGGAGGGCAATTTTATCTTTATTTAGAACAGAAAAATGATTATTTGTGCATAAAAACACATACTTTTTTAGTGAAGATAATACAGAAAAAAATTAGTTGATTATTTTCTTAGATTATGCTATTTATAGCCTGCAATTTGTTACTTGTCTTTTTCTAATTCATGGTAACTGATTTCAATAAATTAATTACTAAGGCAGATAACACAGATAATTTCATTGAAACTAGTTAAAATCTTTTCTTATAAATTTATCTAAATTACTTTACAGATTAAAAATACACGTCAATGAGATGCAAACCAGTTATAGACTGGCATAAATAACAGCAGTACTGAAGATGATGTACAGGCTGCATGCAAGATTTTGGATTAGGGAAAGTTTAACTCTGTAGCTTCCTTGAGGCTCTCTGCTGTATAGTTTCAATGTAGATGGGTCTAAATTCTCCAAGCTTTGAGATGATTTGAAAATCTTAGAATTTCAAAGTAAAATTCACATAGAATTCATAGAATTGCTAATATCCTGTTCACATGTGAAACAAGTGATTTAAATCTGCAAGTATGAGTATATTTAGTTCCATCCTGGACAAGCCCCCATGTCTCTTTTTGGGTCTATGTGAGTTTCAAATGGACTGTCATGAGCTCTCCAGAAACAAACCGTGGCAGTGGAGGAATGTTGTGGAATATAGCTGCAGCTTTTTTAGCCACCCACAGACTGTAATGGCTATTTTGGTTTCCATCATTTCCCTAGTCAGATTTTTCAGATTACAAGCCATGGTGACAAATGACACATTATTTTATATAAGTGTGCCAAATACTGGTAAAACAAGCTTGAATTTTATTTTAGTCTAGATGTGGGGAAACAAGAAAGTACATAAACTTTTCTGTACTCAGTTGTGTGGATTGTTACAAGTCTGTGAACATAAATGAAAAATAATAGAAGGTCATCAGAAAATGGGCATTTATATTTCAGTATTGGAAGCAGCAAGAGTTAGATGCTCATAGATGACTTTGTGACCTTCTTATTATCCAACCTGTGATACCTGCTGTGAGAGTTACATCTGCATTTCTGCTTGCTCTTTTTCAAAAGGGAGTATTGAAAAGAAATTAATTCTGTTCTGATAGAGTCCACAAAAACCCCTTCAGTACTGAGGCTTTAACTTCCTTTGGTTTGATATTCTGCTTAAGAAGGTCAGTTCACAGACTGATCATGTCCTTTTATTATTTTCACAGGAACAAGATTTGTTATTATCTAAGAACTAAAAATACATCTTTGTAATTCTAAAAGAGCGTTTGTCAATGAAGATCAACCATGCCTTATTTTATGCCTTCATTTGCAGACTAGTGTATTTGATATTGCTGATGACTTCAAATTAGCAATGAAGTAGGCTCTGTCAAGGAAAGAATAGGTAACCGTGATGTTCAGATGTGCTGGGACCTGCTACATGAGTGAAAGCAAACTGCTGCAGTGATTTTGGATACAAAGGCCTTCCCATCACTCTTCAAATCATCTACAACATCTTTTCATATATTTTCCTCTTAATTTTCCATTAGTAGTCTTTCCCCCTGCACTTTTCCAAAAGTCTTAGTTTTCACCTCTTTGAATTTCAGGCCTTCCCCAGTAAGGTGCTGATGGCCATATGCACCAGTGCTGATTGGAAAATGTAAGAATTACCACCTACAATCAAAGTGTAGTATACTTTAGCAAGGGAAAAAAAAAATAAAAAGATTGGGTGCTGTAATAATGTTGCTAAATGAAAAGAGGACAAATGATCTCTCGTAGATAGTCTATATAATTTAACAGAGGATATAATTTGCTTTCTTGTTGGGTGACATTCTTACTTCCATTCCCTCTTTTATTTTTTTCTTTTTTAAACAGCTCCGTTTACCTGGCTTCAAATTTTGACCACCCTCCTCTCAGCTTCATGCTTAACCCCCACTCCATCTTTTAACACTGCTTCTCTTTTGTCACTCCATCCATGTTAGGAACTTGAGTGGTGTCAGTTTGCTCATGCTGCAGAATCTACCACAGATGGCAGCCCACTACCAGCTTGTTATCCAACACTTCTTAATGAAAATCACCCAGATGATACAAAAGCAATTCTGGCTCACCCACTCTGATTTTTAATGTTCAATCATGCTCTTGTCCTGAAATATGCTTTCTGCTGATGTAAGTATTCTGCCTTGTGTTTGCACTGCCTGAAGCAACAATGCGATACAAACCTAACTTTTTAATCTTGTGTAAAACTGACAGCCACACATATTTCATACAATCACGTGCCATCAGCTTTACAATGATTAAAAAATGCCCACTGATCATGTGGTTTGTTAGAGTTCATCTTTAGCACATACCAACTGCAAAAAGTTATAACTGGCACATATGTGCTCTAATAAACATAGGAAGAATTTGAAAGATCTTGGCGATGACAATTTTAACACCGTTCTCTTGTAAAAATGGATCTTTCTTGCTTACAAAGACTATCTTACTCTCCATTGTGACATAGACAAGAGATGGGTCTTCAGGAAGAAGGAATTGGAAATTGAGCGTGGGACTGGTTCTCTTAGTTAACACTCACTTGGCTTAAGCACTGTGCTGTTCTGATCATCTCCACAGTGTGTGAGCAGAGGGTTACAGTTCTGCTTCTGTGTTTGGCATGGAAGAGTTTTCAATCAATTACATTTCAGTTATTTCAATTCTAAGACATGTGTTTAAATTATCCCAGCTCTAATATATGTATTGTTGTAGTCATTTCTTTCCAGTCTTGTCAGGAGAACTGTCAGTTCACACCACTCAATCTTTCAGCAGAGCCACAGTAGGGCAGATAACTTGGTTGGCTCGTAGCTATCAAGAACTCTGTTAACATCAATCAGTATTAAGAAAGAGGAAAAATAAGGATCTGTATCTCTAGATGAGAACTGAAGTACAAATCTGTTCAATTAGGCATGAAACCTATCACTGCATATTCTCATGCATTTATCAAGTCAACACTTAACTACATTCTTCAGAGCAACTCTATTATCTGCATGTATCCTGCACGAAGCTTTTAAAATCCTTTTCCCCCTCAATGGCTCACTGCACTTTATTGAAGTTAATATTTATAAAAGCGATTCATGAGGAACACAAACATTTTCATTTGCACCAGCTCTGTGGAAAAAGACCACCACAAGATTCCTAAAGGAATTACTTTTGATTCCACAGTGCCTAAGAAACAAGCTGAATCGAAAAGGGCGAGCAGATCAGCTGCAGGAAAACTACGCTTAAGCTCCGTTTACCCGGCTTCAAATTTTGACAGCCCTCCTCTCGGCTACAGCTCAACACGTGGACGCGGATATGGCCACAGCTGCCCTCACCACCCCGCCTGGCAGAGACCCCCGACGGCCGCCTAGGCTCCAAACCGCGGAGGGGCGGCGCCGCGATTCCTCCCCCGTGCCCGCAGCCAGCACGCAGAGGCAGCTTCCCCCGGGTTCCGTGTCTCTCTCCCAGGGTTTATTTGTGCCGCCTCCGCCCCGGGAGCGTGTGCGGCAGCCGCCCCGCGTTGAGCTCTGTGCGGGGGCCGTGAGGCAGAGGCTGACTCCGGTGAGCGGGGATGTCGCCGGGCCGACTGCGACTCTGTGAGATTCATAAACCCAGTACAATACTGAGATGGGGATCGATGTGTTTTCTCTCCGGCAAGCGGGCGCTCTGTACCTGCTTAGGAGAAACTGCACGGGAAGTTTGAAGCGGGCAGGCGGGAGGTGGGCAGCACCCTCTCTCCGAGCACTGCGCGCGGCTTCCACGCGTCCCGGCAGCTCCAGCTCTACCAGGGGGGCCGGCCCGGGGGAGGGCCGCGCGTCACAGAGGTGGGGCGGCGTCACAAAGCGCCCCGGGAGCTGCGGGCGGGGGTCCCGGGCGGGGCCGGCATCGCCGCGGCGGGCTGCGGCCGCGGTGGCGGCGGCGCGCCGCCTCGCCTCTCCTCGCCTCGCCTCGCCTCGCCTAGCCTGGCCGCTCGCCGCCGCGGAGGGGCGGCGCTGCCTCCCTGCACTCCCCCGCCCGGCGCCCCCGCTCCGTCTCCGGGAAGGGCGCGGGGAGCCCCTCGTTGCCCCTCGGCTCGGCGGCGGAGTTGGAGCCCGCGGCGGCAGCTCGGTGCGATGCCGTGTTAGCCCCCGAGGGAGCGCCGGAGGGAAGGGGCGCGAGTGGCCGGGGCTGCGGCTGGCACCATGGGCACCGGGCTCGGGGGCGAGGCGGACGGGCTCTCTGCGCACTCCGAGTGAGCCCGGAGATGTGCCGGCGCCCGGGGGAAATATTTTGGAAATAGCACGGAGAGGTCCGAGGAGGACGAGCGGCGGCACCCCGTTTCACCAGCTGAGAGGAGGTCGCCCGGCGGTCGTGTACAGGCAAGTAAGCGCTCCTTTTCTTTCTTTGATGTTTGTGTTTTATTTGCTTATTTATTTATTTTCCCTGGCTTTTCCCTGTATCTCGAGTGACTGCTTCTTGCAGCTGTTGGTTGCCTGCGCCGGGTTTGGAGTTCAGTCTCTCGGCGGGTAGGTGCGGGCTGGGCTGGGCTGCAGGGGAGCGCGGTCCCGCATCCCAACGGTACGCGCTGCGCAGTGGCACTGAGGGAGAACTGCGTGCGGGGTGCCCGCGTGTAGCTGCAACAAATGGTGACTTACAGGAATTGGTGTGAAATGTCTTTTTCTTTGTGCTGGGCTGTAACTCTATTGTAGGAGACTCTTAATTGTTTTCTGGCAGCAGCAGAGCTGCGTATGAGCATTTCAGATCCTGCCAGGGATTAAGCTAGTGAAGCTGGAGTTTTGATTTTGATGCCTTTAACTTTCTGGTGTCCTACCTGGAGATTTCCTTTGAGGTGCTTTTGTTGTGAGGTATGGTTTACTCGATCTTGTTTGTTTGTTTGCTTTTACCTGTGGCTACCTATTATCATACTTGGCAATGCCTTGAAACAGAAAGTTGACCGTGACGTGCTCAGGATGCAGGACATGGGCAGCAGGCAGGAGGCTGATTCTGCCCCTGAGGAACTCCACAGGAGCAGGCCCATGAGTATATAGTCTCTTGCTAAAACCTCAAAGAGCTCTGAACAGACCTGTCACGCTGCAGAGGATGAACCCTCCTGTTCACCGTTCAGCACAGATAGTGTATAAGCTAACAGCCTGCATTCCCCTATCTACAAAGCACCTGCCTCTGAAATGCAGGGTCTAGAGACATGTTTTCTATGCCAGTTTGGAAGCACACAGAACTTCAGACTGTGTTTAATTAAGTTTGCTGCTATTGATTTTCTTAGCATCTTCTTTCTGAGCCTGAAAACTACAATCGTGTACAGTGACCTTGATGTATGTTGTGTTCGAACATGGGAGCATCGCAGAATAAAAGCAGTTACACAGATTTATAGTTCAGCTCTGACACTTCACTAAGAGCTCTGGCAGTGCCAAGTTGAAGACGGTAGAGAGGCACTGGGCATGGTGTCTGTACAGGCACAGGGAAATAGCTCACTTACAGGGATGAAAGTATAAGTTACAGTCTTGGAAGCTCGTGCAGAAATGTCAGCATGTGTGAACATCTGAGGAGTCTGGGATATTTCTTTTTCTAATGAGGGAGACCTCTCACAAAAGATGTTTGGGGACAATCTCTGAGCTCTTCAGGTTAAGGCACGTTGATTTGCTGACAGGAAGAGATCTTCTAATGGGCTACAACAGATGTTTTTACATAGATGCGATGCTAACTGCATTAAAAGCTGTTGACTTGCCAGTACTGTGGACACGTAACTAACTCAAGTTTATAGCAGAAAGATAAAGTAAGCCTTTCCTGTAACAGTGGATGGAGCTCCCTGTGGGTAAGCAGGCAAAGGGGAATGTCATTTGTTTCAGTGCAATTTCAGGAGAGCTTTCCTGTGGTTTGTATTTCTGACTGCCTGAAGGTACTATGAAACACAATTAGAATAACTATTGGAAAATATTGGGACACGAATCAATCCATTACTTTAAACAGCTTCTGTGTCATATCAACAAAGTACAATTTTAAACAAAGTGCATCTCTGGTTTTGTTGTAGCAATTCCTTCCTCTGTTGCAGAGTGGCAGGCTTTCACTAAGCATGTGCAAGGGAGATCATGAAACAGTGAAGCATGCACTGATCTGAATTAATTTGGGCTATGTATTACAGTGGCGATTTACACAATTAATATAATTAACTGCTTATAGTTGATTCTGTAAATAAATGGGTTTTAAAAATAGTGTCAGCTTTGTCACTTCTGATACAAATTACGGAACTTTTATTTTCTTTTTGGTTTTTCAAATTAATCAAACGCTGTACTCGCTCTTTGCCTCAAGAGAAAGAAAACCTAATTTAATGATGTATCATTTGGCTTTTGCAGTATCTTGTCCGATAGCTATGAGATAATCTAATGAAGGTCCTCGTCACTGAATTAAAGAACATGCTGCTCTAGACTTTCATTTATAGAGAAATTATTATTCTGTTACATGGCCAAAGAACCAAGTTTTCACAGAATCTAGTACAAAAAAGAAACCTTTCTTTTTCTGTTAGGAACTTGAAAGGGGGAAGGTAAGACACAAGGTCTTTAAGGATAAAATTACAAAGCAATGACTTCTAAGATACTGATCAAAACCCTTTATCTTCAGATATTTTCTTTATCTTTGATTTGAAACTTTTCCACATACTTGTAGTTAAGTTTAAATTATGTGTAGTTCTTAATTTTAAAAACTAGAGAATGTCTGTTTTACCATTTACTGTAATGCTATTCAAGCATTCTCTCTAATGTGCTGTATCACAGTTTGCTTGTACCTTTTTCAATTAGAGATTTCCAAAGTACAGCGCATTCAACTTTATGGCAGGCATTTTTATTTTAATACTATGCAAATCCTTTTAATAGAGAAGGTATTGACTTGATTCAGAGATTTCAGGGAAAGATGCTACATTTCTTTCCTGATTTCTTTTTTTTTTTTTCTTTTATTTTCTTTTATTTTCTTTTATTTTCTTTTATTTTCTTTTATTTTCTTTTATTTTCTTTTATTTTCTTTTATTTTCTTTTATTTTCTTTTATTTTCTTTTATTTTCTTTTATTTTCTTTTATTTTCTTTTATTTTTTTCCCCTTGTATTTGCTCAGATGTGCTGTTTGGCTTGTCAGGCATAACTTGCATCAACTGACAGAAAGCCCTGTAAGCAAAATTAAACATTATCAACAGTTCAATAAGGTTTTGCTTGTCAGTCCAACCCAGATGAGTATGTTATTTCAATCTTAAATCAAATATATATATATATTCATAAAACAACTGTAGTCTGTTCTGAGTTCTTCACTCTGGATTTCTCAGATAAGCACCATTTTTTTCATGCTTGTAACTTAGCACTGGTCCTTGTGCCTGAGCCACCACAAACGTTGCCAGTATTCCTTACCAGTAGTCATTGCCAGCTTTGCTTGCATGCATTGTTAAAAAGTTAAGGAGTTGTAGCAAAAAATAAGTGTCAGATAGGTTTAGCATGCAGTCTTTCATGGCCCTTCTCATGGCTGTGCTTTCAGTTCAGGTTTCCAGCATGAGAATTGAATGTGGGTGGGTTGAATCCCAATTTAAGTCTGCTGCATCAACATGTTCCTCTGACAGGCTGCTGTGACATTGGCTCAGCATGACAACGCAGCTAACCTTCTGTATTTACCTAGTTTCACCTGCCACAACTGGAGAAGTCCCAAAGCCTTTTTGCCACTGAGGCTAACCTGATTTTTCTGTATTCCTGTCGCAGATCAGAAAGACAAAGCACACATTAAGGAAAAAAAAAACATAAATTACACCTCAAATATACTGCTCTAATCTACACCAGGGAATGCAGTGGAGGCACTGTTAGTGAAATTTACACATGCAGTCATTTTCTAAAGGGAAACACCTGTCCATCTTCAGAGGCTGATGTAGCAGGTGATACACCTATTCATTATGAAGAAGAGGAGATACGTAATAGGGAAGCAAAGCTTTCCTTCGTTGTGCACTTCTGATATGGTTGTTGCTGTCATTTGCAGTTGTGAGCTTTATCTTCAGTAATTAGCTGAAGCTGGCCAAAAGGGGTGGCACAGAGATGTGTAATGAATCTAGAGGAGCTGGAGCTAAGGGCTGATTTTTTTCATGAGGACTTTCTCTCTTCAATTTATTAAATATTTTTGCCCTCAGAATGGATTTGGATCATCCCAGGTTGGAACAGGTGGATGAGGTAGAGCTCATCTCTGACACTGGTGCTTGCAGTATATTTTAGTGGCCACTGAAATTCTTGTGTGAGATGCGATTGAGGTTAGGGCTGTGAAGGAGTTTCCAGTTTCAATCACCATGTACTCAACTGATTGTTGTCAACTCACAATTCTGTGGGTAGTTATAATCTAGATCTAATCTCAAAATTACTGGATTTATTTATTTATTTTCTTTGTCTTTATTTATTTATTTATATATTTTGCTATGATGTATTTGCTACTTGTTCTTAGGTTTGAGTGTTCCTTGCCGGATCTGATGAAAAGTAAGAATGGGAAAGTCGTCGGCAACATTTGTTTCTCTTTCTGTCAGAGATTACAGGGATATTCAAATCATCCTGTACAAATGCTAGTGTCTTGTCCTGCCTTCTGATTCTTTCTTTAGTATAAATATTATTTTGATATTTTTATTGAACTTAGTGTAAAATGCTCAGTGATTTCAACAGGAATAATACCACATTCTTGGAACTGTTATCAGAGTTTGATATTCATCCATCATATAGCCATTATCACTTGCCTTACTATAAAAACATAGATTCTGAATTGCATAATTGTTTCTGAAATTCTTTTTGTGAAATGCTTTGCTGTTTTGAAATATATCATCATTCAAAAATATGAGATAGCTTTTTCTAGTCATCTACAAGGCAAAATGTTTTGATTGACTATTTTAATAGTTGTGAATAATGAACTGTATGTTTCAGCTTCTGCTACACAAATGGAGATTGATTTTCTTGGCTTGCTTTTGACCTCTAAAGAAGTAAAGCAATTAGAATTATGTTTGCATCTCTTCTCTCTCCCTTATCATTTCATATATATTATAAACAGACTTTGAGAACTGATGTACATTAATCAGATTTTTTTTTTTTTTGAGTGAAAAAGGCTGTGAAAATCAATGGCCCTATGTTTGTGTTGCAGCTCCAGATTTCATCACACACAGCTGTCTGCCTGCATGCATTATCAGTTGATATCACAGCTGAATGTTCCTAAATGTGGCAGAATTCACAGACAGCTCTTTGTACACCTGTTTTAACCAGTTATTAAGTGGCAAGTGTTTATGAGGCAATATATAGAGAGTCGATCAATGCACAGCACTTGTTGTCATGTAGTAAAATACATTCCAATGCATGCACAGAGCTCTTCACTGGGGATAGATTTATGAATAGCAATCAGTGTCAGGCCTATGGGTTTTAAAAACTGGAGTGTCCTCATTCTAATTCCTTATTTTTCTTATGAAACAACTTTATGAACACAGAGAGTAACATAGAATGAACTCTTTTCAAATTCAGTCTTAGGGTTTAATGATGAGAAGGAATGGATTTAAAAGCAAAGTGGTGCTGTGGTTCCAAGAAACTGGAGTCGTTAATGCGCTATGAATATGGCATGATTGGCTGCTGTCAGAGGTGCAGTTAATAACAGGGTTCCCCTGTTGGCAAACTAAACATCTCTATTAATATAAGTGCAAAAATAACTACTGCACTGCCTTTTCAGCTGAAGCAATGTCTCAGTAAAATACAGTGACATACATGAAATTTATTTATTTATTTATTTTATTTTTTCTTGAAAAAGCTTACTGGTAGACATTTCTAAGCAAAATATATAGAAAATGTAAATAGAAATATGACAGCACCTGAAGATGATCACCTTTCATTTTTCTTTTAATCACTGAAATTAGGAAGAACATTCCTTAATGACTGAATATACAAATACACCATGCCATTAGTCTTTTAGCTAGTTAATTCTTAAGCATCTGCAGTAAAGGCTTGTAACATGCTTCTTTTCACAAGTTACTGTTTTAAGTAATTAGGAGGTTGTCTAGTCTATTTGCTCGGGATGTCTTAATTAAGTTTATCTAAATTTCATGTTATGAATCTGTTTTATGAAGCACCTTCCATTTTTACTATATTCAATAGCTTTCTCTCCCGAGAGGATGCTGATCTCACTGATCAGTGATTATACATTCTTTGTGTTGTGTTACCATGTTCCCAACACCATTAATATAGCTGTATTTTTTTGCAAGATCTTCTTGTGGTCTTGTGTTCCTCCCCCCTCCAGGGAAAGGTTTATTTTTCTGAGACTTCATTCACTGCATCCTTTGATTAATGGAGAAATCCAGTTGTTAGTGGTGATTAGGTATTCCCATTTATCATGGTGCTTATACACAACGTGCTCTTTCATGTACCTCTTAATTTTTTTTTTTAACATCTTCATAATGCAATTACAATATTTTTTCCTGACATTAGAAATGGTTAATGTGCTGCATTATTTATTAACCTCATATAGTATAGTTTGCATCCAGTTCATTGTTTTTTCAAGTCCAAGATTCTGTAGATTTTCGTGCTTTCCTCTGTGTATTTATGTACAACTGTTCAATAATACTTATATGTATATTCTTTGTGTAATCTGTGTTTACAGGATTTCTGCCAGGGCCTTTACTCTTTGAAATCTGATTTTATTTTGACTTTTATAATGGCTCTTCGCAATTAGCTGCAGTTGTCTAACTTCAGCAAAGACGTGGTTTTTTTTTTTTTTTTTTTTTTTTTTTTTTTTTTTAAATGCTGGAGATTGGTTCTCTATGGGAAATTCCAAAGACATAATCCAGCATCTATACAAAGTAGTTGGGAATCTTATTTCTCTAAAATTTGTACATTGTATGCAGATTTATTTTGTTATTTTTTTTATTTTATTTTAAGGTTACTTCTGTTTTAAGTTTATTTTCAGGTTTCATTCTGAACTCTTCCGTCCTGTCCCACTCCTTCCTGTCTCTCCCATCCCTAAGGAAATAATGACTTAGGGGTGTAGTTGGAATACCTTAAAAATGAATTTTGGAGGAGTGTCTATGATGCTGTAGACCTTATTACATGAGATTTGCGGGAACAAAATATGCTTCCCGGTCCAGCCTTGTTCTGTTGCTTCTGCATTTTCTAGAGAAAGCTGCTAATGTACCAAATGTCATAAACTTAAAATAATTGATGTAGAACTGTTTTGTGCTTTTACCATAAATAAGATGGGAAATTCTGCACAGCAAGATACTAACATGGAGATTGGCAGATACGTTTAGTTATAGAAGAAGTCTGTCAGAGATATGTATGCTAGAAAGGTTGTGGATGCCCCATCCCTGGAGTTGTTCAAGGCTGGGTTGGAGGGGACCCTGGGCAGCCTGGTCCAGTATTACATGTGGAGGTTGGTGGCCCTGCCTGTGGCGGAGGGGTTGAAGGTTCACCGTCCTTGAGATCCCTTCTAACTCTGGCCATTCTGTGATTCTGAGATTCTGTATGCAGTCCTCAGATTCCTGATTGAAAAGGATGGGGGTGATGGAGGTAAAACTCAGGAAATGATTTAAATATCAAAGGATCCCATCCATGAATACTTTTTTAAAGGGAATCTGATCTAGTGAGATGCAATAGCCAGTGGAGGGGGAGAACATTCTGTTCCATAAAAGTCCGTCTGGCAAAGACCTGAATCTCCAGTCCTTCAGCTGCCAGATCTGGTGCCTGAGGTGTTTGGAATAATCTACGGGATGTGGATATGTACTAGTTTCAGCTGAGACACCGTTAAGAGCAGGCTGAAGCGCTGGTCGTTGCTGAATGATGGAAGCCTGTGTGAGGCCGGGCCGCCCTGTGGCACAGCTGCTGCCATGAAGGCGGGAGCAGGGGCGAGGTGGGGCCAGTGCAGGTGCTGGAATGAGGCTGGGGTCGTTCCGAGCCGCGTGGCACCGTGCAGAGGGGCGTGAAGCTGCGGGGAGTGAGACGGAACTGGATTGTTGCTTGGGGGTGCTGTGCGCTGGTCAGCGCGGTGAGTCCTTCTGGTTGTACTATTGCATTTTTGTTTCCGTTTTACTCTTGGCTTAGTAAATAGTTTTTGTTTCAGCCTGCCAGTTCTGTTCTGTCTCCAGTTCTCTCTCCCGTCCCACTTCGGGGCGGTGAGTGAATGGCCGTGTGGCGTTCAGCTGCTGTTGGGTTCCTGCGGCAGCTGAGTACTTCTGGGGTGAAATAGGAGCTCATACAACATTTTTTTTATTAGTTGTTTATTTCAGCCTCGTGAATCCAGTGGTTTCAAGACAGTCTGATTCTCTGTAGGTGGATGTTCTGACTGGACTGATCATGGATAAGCAGCTGAGAAGCTCTTAGGTCTGTGAGAATAAGTTTGGGGAAGTTGTAGCTTGGTACAGCTCCTACTAGGAGTGCCTTTTGATGGCCTTGTCCGGTGTTCATCAACATAAGTTGTTTACATTGTGAAGAGACATGATGGTTGCCTTTCCTAAAGGAAAAAAATATAGCAGAGAAGAATCAGGTTTGTTTCCTAGTGACAAATGATAGGGAATGTTTAAGACCTCATGTGAAGTGTTGCATGAGAAATACCCACAGGCTCAGCATATGCCCTGTAGTACAGAAGGGGTAAAGTATAGCAACTTGTTATCGTAGGAAATCATAGGAACTTACCCTTTTATGCAGGTGAATGTATCTATATGTGATTTCTTAGGAGAATTAGGTGTGATACAGCTGCTGACCTTAGAGGTTATAAATGTTTGTGCAGGGAGAAATAATATCTTTAATGCAAATTACTCACCCTAGTTGTCCGTACTATGGTGACATCAGTGGCCAGGAAGTATTCTCTAAATTTCAATTCTAAAATTCTAAAAGAATATATATACTTATTTCCTCTACTTCTTTCTTAAGGGAAGCAATTCAAGTATAGCATTTCTGTACATAAACAAAACTTTACCCAAACGCAGCAGAAACTTTTAATTGCTTCTGATGTTACAAAGGGCATTAGTAATGACTACTCAGCAGATAGAATGACAACCATTCTAAGTGTTGTAATGGGCTAGTAAGCTGCCACGTAGTTGTTCATTATCGTGATAGGAATGATAGCCGGCATTTAAGGGTACAGATAGGGAACTTTGATGCTTTTCACTATAGATTTTTTTTTTTTTCCCCACCTTTTATTCACAGGAGTCTAAAATGACAAAACACTTTCCCTGTTAACTTCTGCATAGTAGGACTGACCACCATGCATGTGCAGCAGTAAGCCTTCTGTACAGTTCTTCAGTGGCCACAGGACTGTAAGCCCCAGACTGTCAGTAACTGGAGTAGTAAATATCTAAGCCGACTGTAAGAAAGATGGAGAAAAATGCAGTAGGTACACTGTTTCAATTCTTTATGCTGTGATGGAGAGAAGATATATGTGACCCTTGAAAAGAGGATAAGGAGAAAAGCTGAGGTTTTTATACAAAGCAAACAAAGAATTGTAAGAACAGAAGCAAGATGTTTAGTGAGAGAGCTGCTGTTGGGGCTCTTGAGGGGAAAATTGTGCTTCCCATGATTACACTTGTTCAATAATTGAAATATGTCCTTGAAATATGGACCTGCTACTTGTGTGGAAGAGGTTTGTTGGAAGTGTGTTCTCTGTCCATCTGAGAAATATCTAGGAAACTCTGTAGCTGTGCCACTGTTCTCTGAAAGTCCCATGAGTTCCCCATTTTTAAAGCAAGACCTCATTTGCAGGAATTCATTTGCATCCTTAGACAGCTCCTGTGGGTCCATTTGAGGATGTAGTTGGGATGCTCTGATTCTTAAGGCTGTCTGAGATTGACCTCATCATGCACTAGAAGCAAAATGAAAATTTTTAATGCCCTGAGGTTGTTTCATGGTAGGAGAGACATAGAAATCATTAGGATTTCTTTTCCTTTTTGCCCTGTCATACATTTATATACGTGTGTATCTGGCTCAAGATAAATTGGGCTTTGGGCATGTGCCTATTTTTACGATGGACTCTGCAATAGTTTATTGGCGCTAAACAGAGTTAAGGATCACATTTCACAATTCTGATTTTCTTCAAAAAAAATTGTCTAGGTGCCTTTATATTTAGCATGCATGACTGTAACAAATGGCTGGAACCACCTTTAAAGGCAACTGTAAAAGTGTGAAATTATGATTGTGGACTTTTTAAATGCTGCTTCTGCTTTTGACACTGTAGATGAGAAGGCTGCTTTGGTGGATCAGGTGTCAATATTACTCCAGTCGTGAAGTGATGCACAAAATTAACATGCATTCTTCATTTTATGTCGCCAGAACTATCTTCTCTGGATGGTGAAATATATTTTAGATTTTTCTAAGTATTTAATTTCTCTACAGGCATTTAAAAAGCGAAAAAACAAAAACCAAAACCCATCCATACTGTACTTTTAAGTTTTGCAGTTACAATAACTGTTATTTTTTGCAGTTTTTACAGCATGTAAATAGCTGGGGATGACATTGCAGGAAAAGGCAGTCCTTTAAAATATGCACTTGCTGTAGTAGTCTATATTTATGCGTAAACCCCGTGTGCATTTGAAACTTGTGGCTTTGTCCCAAACACCCATCTGTTTATTCATAAAAGCATTTTGTTAATTTAAGAAGGTGGTACAATTATGTAAGTAGTCTTCTACTAAAAAGATGTTTTTTTTTAAGTTATCTGACTGGAATACGCTCTTGTATTTAAAAAATGTGAGAAACAATGGAAAGTATGCTTTTAAATAGCATAGAGAAATGTTAGTCAACAAAATTATGGTCTCTTCCACAAAGCTTTTACACACAGTGCTAGGGCACTTTGAGGTTGCAAGTTAGGGGCAGCGTTTGACCTTTGTGTGTGTTTTTTGACTATGCAAACAAATCCAGGGAGCACACCTGCAAGATGCTGTACTTTGGGAATAACGCAATCAACTAATAATGCCTACCTGTGCATCCTTCGATTTGGGTTGGATGTGGGTTGCTATAGAGTCTGCATCCAGATGATGTGACCAAGGTGATGTATTGTTTAAAATTGTAAAATAAAGGAAAGCAAAAAATCAGTGAAGAAATAACTTATAATTACTGTAGGTGAAATCAGCACAGCTGTGGGCTGAATGGGGGGTCTGGCATAGCCAAGTTCTTATTCACTAATACACAGAAAAGTCACTCCATGATGTACTGAATAAAGCTAATTTAGAAGGGATAGTTGCCTTCTTATTTGTCCCACTACTATTCCTGTACATCAATACCTCAGAATAAATTTAAACTCTTGGCCTGCAATCTCTGGATGTAGTATTTAAATACTCATAGTAATGCCATATGACGCTGTCTCTAGTGATATCTTTTTAGAACTGATTGTGAATAGGCAACTGACCAAATATTTGTCTTCCTCTCAGCTCCAGTAACGCTTTTCTCTTTTGGTGGTTTCTTATGATTCTACTTCCCAGGCTGTGAAAATTCATATTTTAAGTAAATAATGATTCTTATTTTTAATCTATGTATATTGCGTTATTTCTGCAGTGTTCTCTAAGAGTCAAGAAATGAAGAGAGAATTAGCTCTTATGCCTGAGTCTGGGTTCCAGTAAACATCCTCCTTATTTGATGAAAATGAAGGCTGTTATGAGTTATGAAATATAAAGGCATTTTTAAGTGGTAAACTTGTTGCTCTACATTCAGCAGATATGTAAATTAAAGCATGCTGCTTCTCCTAATCAGAAGGCTCTGTAGTTTCTGTAAAGAGACTGTATGCTGCTCTGCATATACAGAAGTTGAAGTTCTTGGGATAATTTTCATCTCAGCCTTCATGCACTTGCTTAGAAGGAGAATGCAGATGTTTTGTCAGAAGAAGGCGTGACTTGTGACTGAGTCAGTTCTGTCTTCCTCAGTCATCGAGAGGATATTCTTCTACAGCAAGCTCAGTCTTCATCATTCTGAGAAGTCTTTGATTTACGGATACGTATTAGGCAGCTTCTGAAGTGTGAAGCAGTTTATCTGGCAGTCCCTTCCATCTGAGTAGCCACCTGCTGTCTGGGGCTTTGCTGGGGAGCTCCTGTTAAAAGAAAGTAGATGATGCATACCAGAGATTTCTGTAGTGACATCCTTGTTATTTACAAAGATATGGTATTTCCTCTTAGGTGTCAGTGAAAGTGCTGCAGATAGTTGCTTGTAGCAAAAACCCTCTTGTTGCCTTGCACGGAGCAGATACAGTTCTGTTTTCTCACACAGCTATGATTGATGCTGTGTTTCTTCTTAGCAGAGGGTGATGAGGCTCTGGCACAAGCTGCCTGTAGAAGCTGTGGATGCCCTGTCTGTGGAGGTTTTCATGGCCATGTTGGAGGGGACCCTGGGTAGCTGGATCTGGTGGGTGGCAGCCCTGCCTGCAGTAGGAGGTTGGTGCTTGATTTGTAAGATCCCTTCCAACTTCAAGCTACTTTATGATTCTGTGATTACCTTCCATGTTAGATGTTGTGTTCTAACAAACCTTCAGCTCCCATGTTTGCAGTTAGCAGGCGATTCTTTCTGGCTCTCCGCTTGGCTGATAGTAGCTGCTTACAGGAGAGCATGCAGTTAGTCTTGAATATTTCTGAGAGTTCCTTTATCTTCAGCGTAAAAGTCCTATAACAGCAATGTTAGGATTATAACAGAGGTATAAAATTAATTTGAAGAAGAAATACTAAGTGCTTGAAGTGGAGAATGTTTCTTTATTGTTCACATGGAAAGCAGTGAGCACAGATGGCACATCTTTTAATGAGGTACAAGGTGCCATCATGATAGAAGTGAAAGCAACTTTGATTAAAAAGACTGTTGGCAACTTGTCCTTAAAACTAGAGGTGTAATGTTTGTTTCTGTGATGGGTTAAAGATACATCTATGCATAGAATAACTGCCTTAATTGTATATATGTTACTCTTAAATTGTCAGGCTGTTGAATTTCTGCTTTTCAGCCAATTTTGTTTTCTCAAAGGGATGATAACATTAATAACTTGAGTGTTGATCACGTTTAGTTTTTTTGAAGAATAACACTTTTTTTCAGTATTTGTATTATGATTTGCCTGTATGTTTCTAATGTGTGTGCATACATGCATTTGTAATAGATACACATCTATGTGTTTGCATTAAATGTGATATATTGGGTACCTTTATCAACCCAGGTAGTACTGGAATATGGAAATCTGTACTAAACCCATTTTTGATCTCCACAATGGCTGCATTACTTAACTGGATGTTCCTGGGGCTTCTCTTAAATTACGTGCATAGTACTGTGCAAGTGCTGGCATTGACTCTCAGTTGATTTTTTGCATGTTGTGTACTCAAGCCTATTCACAGTCACTGCTGAGGGTTGTATTCCAGGCTTGTTATTCTGACCTCATTAACTCTGTTCTTCTCATGCCTCTTGTGGTTCTCCTTCCTCACATCAAGTTGAAGCACTCTGTTTTCAGTGGTTTTGCTTAGTAAAGCTGTTCATTAGGTTCTGTATTTAGCAGCTTACTGAGATTTTCATTGCTGCCACCCATCCACTACCATCTTAGTTGCTGCTGCTTCCCTTGAAATTCTGTAAAACATACTTTTGTCTCAAATGAAAGTAAAAAAGTCCTACTTAAAACTTGCATGTCTACTTTTACAACCTTCAATTGTCGACTAACTTAACTTTCATCTGGAGTGATTTCTAGCCTAAGTGAGAAATTTTGTTCAGTGGTTCATTTTGAATAGTTTAATATAACTTGGTGAAATCTCAGCATCTCATTTTTGAATGACTGAAGTTTTGTTCCTTATTTTTCTCCTCTTACTGCAATGATAGAATCTACCTAATGTATGCTCTTTAGTATTAAAACATCCCATCATAGAGCGTGAAAATAATATTTCTTGTTTTAATAGTGACACTTGCATATTTAATTTATAGTTAATCCCATTCATTTAGTGAAATTCTGGAAGCTACTTGAAGTGAATATTTCTAGACATCTGCCTTGAGGCAGTGCATAGCATACAAGGACAGATTACCTAGAAATTTACTTTCAGCTTGATGAATTTTTTTTTTTTTTTTTTTTTTTTTTTTAATGGGTGACTTCAGTGTTTGACGTTCGTGACAGAGGTTAATGTTAAATTTTCTTGGACCTGTTTCCACTGGTTCAGAGACAGGAAATTGCGTTCAGCTTTCAAATACAGCAAAAGGACTTAAAAACAAACTGTTTTAACAAAAAAAATTACACACACTTGTTTAAACTGCTATATATGCCATTCGTTATAGCGAATTAAAAAATAAACAGTGAAGGAGTGAAAGGAAATGTTTCTCTTGTATCAAGACTGTGAAGATGTAGAGTTCGGGGAAACCTGAAAAGGAGATGTGGATCCTGGTATGTTGTCATCAGCTGCCGCCCAGCTAAAATTTTTGCCCGGAAATACCATGTGAAATGAACATACTGCTATAAGAAAGGAGCAGTGAAAGTTTTTTAGCTGAAGAGAACCTGGGCTTGGAGTTTGGGTTAGTGAGTGGGATTTTGGGGCTAGTTAGGGGCTATGTGGACAACTAATAGCAAAATTGTCCTGTTATGGTTTTTGAGTGAATTGTCTGATCTATAATTTATTGATGTTTTTACCCCCAACCTGTTTTGTGTAGTATTTTCTTGTTGCTGAAGTTTCAGTGAGCTTGAAAACAGTAAATTGTTTTAATTTAAACCTTGATATTTCGGTTTTGCAATATCAGGCATGTTGAGTGGAGCAATATCTCAACAGGAAACAAACTTCTGAATAAGATTTGCTGTGATCACTGTATACGCTTGAGCAAGTTGCTTACGTTTCTTCTGGTTCATTTGTCCTGTTTAGCTTAAATTCATACTTTGTGAACTCATGGGTAGATACTTGGAGATTTCATTAAGGAATGGTTACGTAAAAGGTTATTTCAATCAGTTAAGAGACAGGGGAGGCATGTAATGTGTTAGGTATTGACTTATACATGTTTTAGGCTTCAGTATTTGGTATGATCTAGTAGCAGATTTCTGTATACTTAAGATACTTTGTTTCTCTGAAGAACATTCTTTTGGAAGAATGCTATCTGAAGCTGTGAAATAAATTGACTCCTAGGTGCACTTAAAATGAGTTTGTCTAAACTACTTGACATAAATTTAATTTGATACTAAGCCATCTTTGTTCATTTTCCAGTCTCTGTCTTAATGGAGTCTCTGTAAGGAAGAATGTTTGGAGGTCTTAGGATTCATTTACTTTAATAAGCAATTTAAGGAATCTCCTTTCAATCTTTTTGTCTGTCAGTAGAGCCTCAACTGCTAAATAATTTTATTAGTTTTCTGTTACAGTACTGTAAAAAGAAAAGGTGGACCTCTTTATTTAGAGAGCTGTAAATTCCCCAAATAAATTACAATTTGTTTGTGTTTAAAAATTTGGAATAGTAAACTTCTTCATGCACTCTGAGAGTTGTGACTTAATTTGCAACATAATGTGAAAAAAACTGATTTGATGTGATGTCACATTTTTCCTGTTTTAAACTGTGAAGTACCAGAGGAATTTGAGTAGAAATGAAGAGGTAGCCTAGTGTGAAGCCAGCTAGCAGTGCTGTAAAATGTACTAACGCTGGCTTCAGCCTCTTTGCAGACAGACTTCTGCATGCCCAGGCCTCTGGCTTCTGTGTTGGCCAACACAGACTTCCAGATCACGCACCCTCATGCAGTGTGAACTCCTGAATTTCTGCCTTACTGATAACTACAGCTTTAGGTGGAGTGTGTTTTTTAATTTTATTTTTCTCCTGCTGGTGCATCATGTTTTGAGGGATTGCTACTAGTTTATGGAAATGAAGTTGTTAATGAGAATCAGATGCTTTGATAAGAACCAGAATGAGGCTAGGATGACTACACCATCTCACTAAGTATTCATGTCTTGGCAAGGCTTCTAATGTACTGGGCATGTGTGTGTAGAAGTCAGTGACACTGCATAAGTAATGCTGTAGTAGCAGCGTAGGAGTTATCAGCTTAAAACTGGGAGAGGAGCTGGCAATTGCGATTCTGTTGACTGGTTCCGCAGTGGAAACCAGCCAGCAAGTACATTAGTCACTGATGTGAGATATTAAACAACTTACAACTTACCATTTGCCATCCTTTCATACAGTGTCTGCCAAGATTTTAGCACTGTTGCTTCTCCCACAGTGGATTTGTTATCAACTGTAGTCAACCACTGTAGTTGATATTCACACTGCCTCACCTTTAGCTCTGTACTCTAGTTAATAAAAAGTTGACGTTTCAATACAGTATGATGGCATAGCTTTGTGAATTGTGTGATGTTTTCTATTTAAATGGGATAACCCATGTTAGTCTCACCTGTATTACATTTAGGTGAGTAGTAGCTCTGTGGTCCCATCACTGTTGTACCTCAGTTCTTCCACAGCAGTTAATCATTCTGCAAGCAATGTTTTCATTTGTCTTCACTTTATTTTGAGGTGGTAGGTTATTATGTATCAAGAATAAAAGCTCACATCCCTGGTGGATGAGCTAATTGCCAACAGGATTAGTAATGGATTCTCTACCTTAGCCAGTTATGTGTTTGCATAAAACATTGAAGTTCTTTTATTGCCTCTATGGCCAAATTTACTGAAGCTGAATACTGGGGAGAGACTGCAAACTAATGGCTGTATTTGGAGTTGTTTAGACATGTAGGTATGTTCTCAGACTTGACCTTTGTGTGGGCATATACAGGCAGCACAAAACCAGAAACTTCATTTTCAAAGACGATCAATAATGATGACTACACCATGTCCTTTTATTTTCTGTTACACTGTTGTTTGTTTTTTTATGCTATGTTGTGTTTCATAGAATAAAACAGTTGTGTATTTATAGAAAATGTATTATGGGTTGTAGTTAAAGCTTTGTGTCTAAATTGGTAATTGCGATACAATTGGGAAAGCATTTTATTAGTGTAGTTGGGGATATGAGATGCAGGCTTCCATTAATTTAGCTGATTGCTTTTTAAGTTATGGCTAAGAGTCTGGGGAAATTATTCTAGCATTCAGCAAATGGGCTAAGAGGTTCTGTGATCAGTGGCAGTAGGCGTTTTGCAAAGAAAGTGGTTGGATAAAAGGCTAAAAACCTTTTGCCACATAATTCTGGGCTTCATAGCTCATTATCATGCCATTAAAAAGATTAAAGCAGTAGAAGCTTTTATATTCGACCTGTCCAACAAAGCATTCAGAGGCACAGGAGAGTCTTGAAACTGATACAAATGCACAGTGATAAACTTCCAGAACCCTATTTTTGATTAAAATTATGATCTTTGTTCATTCTGCCTTCCTCTGATTGGCATGGTTCTCTCCCATGCCAGATTTCCACTCTTTGTAAGAATAGCTACCATTTTTCACTTTCACAGAGAGAAAGCTCACTGTGTACTGTTTCTTTCTTGAGTTAGTGACACACAGAGTTGTATAGTGGAATTTTTTGCTTACTGATAAGAAGTAGAAATTTTTGCACTTTGAGCTTTACTGTTTCTTGCGGTGCCTGAGCCACTACAGAGAACTTCTGGCAAAATGATGAAGTCTATTGGTCCTATTTTTGGGGAGAGAGATTGTTCCTAGAGCTATTGAGATCCTCCAGTATTCATGCAGTGCTCTTGAAAATTAAATGTAGGATTTAGACTTGATTTGCATTTTTAAACACTATTAAACAATTTACCACTACAGCTAAGGGAAAGGCTTCCCACTGATGGTAAAAATGGTGCAATTTGTAATTTGGCTTCATGTTCTCTATTGCTTTCTATGCGACTGGAGGGGGTAAAATGTGCCTGTCTGGCTGAATGTAAATCTACTGTAAATATTAAAATTTAACTGTAATAAATACTACTAGAATTGTGCTACTGTTAAATAATTGTGCCCACATATTATGTATTCTTGGAAAGCTGAGACCCTTTTAGAGCATCAGATTTGGGAACGCTGCAAAATGTTTGCACAAGAATATTTGGAAGTATAAAACCACGTGTTAATAAGGTCTGTGCTTTGGAAGGTTTTCTTAAACCTTGCAAAGAAGAGAAACACCAAAATACAATTTTCCTTGGGTTTTTGAATGCTGTGTAAGAATTGAACATGTGTTGCAGAAAATGTGAAGTTTGAGGAGTGTAATTCCTTGCAATCTTTTTGTACGTTTCATATATACTGCTGATCTTATGGACTAATTCTAAACAAAAAAGCAATCAGTGCTCAGACGATCCAAGCACACCCACATCATTAAACAAACAAACAAAAAAAACCAAACCCAACAGATCTCATTCTTAGCAAGAAGACTTAAAATATGCAGTACTAAAACATGCTGGTGGATTTACATTCCTTTGTTGTCTTCACATATGAGTAACCTATTTCGCTGAATATATAATTTCAATTTCCTGCATTTTCTTCTTTTAGTACACCCGGTGTACTTCATATGCAAGTAGAAAAAAATACTAATTTTGCTTTATTTGGAGGCAGCAAGCAAGCAAGTTAGAATTGTTGTTATATGCTAAAATAACTTTCATTTACTAAAGGATTATAAGTCACTTCTTGAGACTTGGGAAGCAAATTGGACAAGTTTATATCACAAATGAAAATACTGAGCTGTGTGTGTCTAATAAATGTGTAGCTCTCTGAAGAAAGACAGGCTAGGTTCATTGGGTCTGAAGCCAAGAGGAATGCCACAGGGAATGCATAATATGCTGTGATATCTTTTCCCGTGGTAGCTTTATGAATAAGAGGGTAGAACATATTAGCAATTATGCCGATGGCTAGGACTAGATTGAATTATAACTGCATTAACTTGTACTAAGAATTGTATCCTTTTCCTTGCAGTTATTAGGAAATTATTTTCTTTCAAAGGAAAACAAAGCAAGCATATTGTTCTGTCTTAACTGTAATGAACATTAATTTGTTGATGTGGGTAATTATCTTTTTGGGAAAAAATGGATTCATTCAGCGAAATCTAGCCTGGGGCATAAAACAAATGAAACGTAAGGATCAGGCTGAGAAATGATGACACTGGTCATTTTTAAGCATCCGAGGTAAAATAGATTAATGTTGATCAAAAGCCTCGTGGTTGTTTCTTCTCCTCCAGTGAAGGAATTTACTAGGATTCCTCTTACAAGTTCCTGAACATTAATTAATGTAGAAAACAGTGCTTCTAAGTGGCATTAAATTATTCAACTGAAATAGTAATATTTAGCCCTCTTCTGCAGAAGTTGTTTTGTGCATATGATGCCAGGTGTGCTGCTCTGCGCTGTGGACCATTACAAACAGCACTTCAGAACAATTTTAATGACACCTAAGGTCAAGAAATTTGTAGTCCATGTTATCCCTACTGGTCCATTTCCACGTAGTGATTGATAAAGCATATTCTTGATAGATCTCATGATGGAAGAGGTTGATTGGACTTCTGTAATTGAGAAATGAAGTCTTGATCACAAAAATGTCATCTAAAGCAGTAGAGCAAGAAGTGAGGATGAGCTGAATTTGCTTTTATTGTGGAAATAACAGTCCCACAGTCAGTGCTAAACTCTTCAATGGTTCTTGCTTCTGACCATTACATTAAGAACTTGCATCTTATGCGAGCATGCAATTATTTCTGAACAGTTTCAGATATCCTTGTACTTGCGTTGTCATTAACCACATCTTTTGTTTGTTTAAAAGAATGCAAAAGGCTACTTTTACTACAGAATTATCATTTTCGGAGTCCTGCAGTTATTCTCTAGTTGGGCTAATGTTATTATCAGTGCCTAGTATATATATACTTACATCTTTATGCACATGTGGTTTTTATAAATACTTTACCTCTGTATTTCTCTTAATTTTGCCTGCTGTCAAAATAATTTATCCTTTTTTTTTTCTTTTTTTTCTTTTTCTTTTTTCTCTCCCATAGTTAATTTTATTTCCATTTTTTTCTTTGGTATTCCTGTTGTCCTAGGTTTAATTTAACCTGTTTTTACTTCCTGTGCCCATTTCTTCTAACTTGAAATTTTCTCTTCATTCTTTTTTCCTTTTTTTTTTTTTTCCCCTTGAGCATTGGCAGTTGTGGAAGTGATCGTGGCTGCAGAATGATTCTTTGTACGTCAGCAAATGGCGACGTTTCAAGTGTTGTTCTCATAGATGTAGCTGTGGAACAGTGAGCAACGAAACTCGCTGAAGAGGCTTCATCTTATCAAAGAATGTTAAGCAGCTCTTTTTGGCTTGATCACGGTGGAAAATGGAGCAAATCAACCAGTAAAATTTTATGCTTAGTAGGAGTCAACAGGCATGAAAGGTTTCATCCTTGACAGAGCCCATTTATCTTAGTTCCAGTTTCCGCTCATGTGTTATAAGCCTCTGTTCATCTTTGGTAAGCAGGCAGGCTAGGATGCTCCTGGCATGCTGAGAAAATATTGCCATCCAGGAGAATCATGCTTTTATTTTCTTCAGCCTTGCTAAGCTCTTCTGTGCTTTTGTTATCACAGAGATGGACTTTGTTTCATCTCAAGAGTCATGAGTCTGGAAGGGAAGGACCTTAATGCAACTTGGAGCATGTTATATAAGAAAGTTTCCTTGCCTTCTTCCTAATTAGACCAGACGATCTTCTCCTAGAAATTACTTGCTCTGGACAGCATTAAATCTCTGATAATGTTCTTATAAACTTAAAAAAAGAAATGATATTTTGTTTTTATTTTATATTTTCTTCTGTTATCTCTCTAGGAAGGACTTAAATCCCATTTGTTGTGACTTGGCTTAATTAAAATAGTATATTTTGACTGATTTGACATTGATGACATAA
Organism: Tetrao urogallus; assembly: GCF_951394365.1. Classification (NCBI taxonomy): domain Eukaryota; kingdom Metazoa; phylum Chordata; class Aves; order Galliformes; family Phasianidae; genus Tetrao; species Tetrao urogallus. The sequence continues at coordinate 39,674,834 of NC_136815.1, read as the reverse complement.
GTAATTTTGAAGAAGCAGAGCAAGTATGAAGCGTCTTATGGGAAAATAGGACATACAGCTGATGTAAGAAAGGTAATATTTTTGATAAAAGTTGGTGTACAGGGGAGATGGTGGCTATGTTGCCCTGATTTGGCAGGTGCCAGGAGCTGAGGTCCAGGGGAGCAGTGTGTTCTGCTGCCATCCTTCACCCTGTTTGCCATGCTGTTTGAGCCAGAGGAGGTTGGGCTGGTGGATGCTGTAGGTGTGAGGCCTGCTTGTGCCTGTGGTGGCCCTGACTGTGGTGCCACCCTGTGGGCACAACTGGCTCACTGGGACACAAAGCTCTTCTTGGCATCCACTCAGCTTCCCTCCTTGCTGAGGCAATGGCTATGCATAAGGTCTGATTCCTGCGTACATCTTCTTTGCTACTGATGTGATTGTGCTGGAATATAAACCAGTGGTCTCTTTTCTTGCAGTAAGTAATGTCTATAATTCATAATTATCAATTCCTCTTTTGTGCTCCCATCTTATTCTTTGGATTTCCTGATTGTACCATGAGTGGTTGTTCTAAAACTTACCAACTCTAAAATGAAGATGATGAATTGTCTGATGTCTTCTTTTGTTTACTGCATGGCATTCTGTTCTTCTAAATTTATTCCCAGAGAAATTGCAGTGAAAGCATGACTCTGATTTCTTTGAAGTGTTCATCTTGACAATTTACTGTCTTTCACAAAAGGTTTATCATGTGTCCAAACCCAAAAATGAAACAACACAGTTTTTGATAATGCATCATTGAGTTCATGCCACTTTGAGATGTATCTAAGTAAAAAGAGACTTGAATCCCATCTAATCAAACTTGTGTCACCAAAGATGAAATGTTAGGATTCTTTCCATTCTGGAGACAGCATGAAAGAGCTGGAGTGTGGAGCAGGTGAGAGAGGGCCAGCGCTGAAGCTGCCTGGAAACTCTGTAGGCAACAAAGGCTGCAAAGTGTTTCATATTTGTCCGTGTTACTTCAACTCTCAGTTGTAACTTTGTAAAGATGATTTTAAATATTTTGTGAGTCTTTATCAGTTACTTTCAACAAGCATTTCGATTTCTGCAAAGTAATATGAAAATAGTAAATTGTGATTTCTTGGAAAGATGCTTTGGGATAACTGATTTATTTCCACATTGGAAATGCACACTGTGTTATCAGAATGGCAAGGTATCCTGCTAACCACTGTTGCACTGTTCTCTCATTATATGTAGTACACATCAATTACAGTTGCTGTTACAGTTATTTTTTTCTTTTAGCCAGATCCCTAAACTGAATTTCCAGTCTACAGTTTGGCTTCGTCAAAATCACTGCCTTCTCTGATTTTTGGAATTAAAGATGAAAAAATGTAAACTTATTCTGCACGTGATTCATGCTTGCTAAAGTATATATTTTAACATTACGTTCATGAAGCTGATGCAAAACATTGCTTTAGCAGTAAACATTGAGGCATATGCAAGACAACTCTAAGCTGCTTTGTGTTTATGCAGCCCTCACCTGAGGAAAGGACTGAATCAGCCATGGGAGCACAGGTGAGGGTGATTCAGCTGTGTGAGTGGAAAGGGTGGAGCCTGGAGCCTCCTCCTTAGACCCCATTTAAGGGCTGACTGCCACTGGGGAAGGCTCTCTTTTTGGAGATCCCTCCTCTGTGGAGTCTTTCTTGCAAACATAGATCTTTGGATACTGATGAGCATTCCTTCCCTGTTTGTGTTTCTTTTCCTATTTTTGCCAAGATAATCTTTCCAGCTGTAAAACACCAACTGTAACAGCATGGTAAATGGTTTTTCTTTACCATAGTAGGTGATGAATGAATGCGTAAGTTAAATAAGCTTACACTCCATATCTTCAGCCTGAAATTCCTAAACTGTATGGAACTGTGTAACCTGGTGTGGGTGTGTTATAAGGTCATGCATCATTTTAGTGCTGCTGATTGGCCCAGAGGTGATCTTTTGAATCAGAACACCAAGCATCAGGTAGGAAGGCTGAATGAATCTGTCACTGTTTTTCTTGCGTGTACCCAGCAAATACAGAACAGGACTTGCACATTTTTCACTGCTACGCCTTAACATGTCTTCTTGGCATCTTGTGTTTAATCTTTTTTTCCTTTCTCCTGCTTTTCTTCTGGTAACCCTTTACTCCACTTGCACAGTACAGAAACGGGTTGGGTTTCTGAATGCACTGCTCAGCCAGTGGCACAACTAATACATTCTTAGAAAATATGCCCAAGGCCTTTCCTTTATGCCAGAGGGTTTTTTTCACGTGTCATTTTGTCTAGCATAATAGTAAGTAAGGAAAAGCACCATTTTTTTTTTTTTTTTTTTTTTTTTTAAACCTTCAGTTTTTAAAATTAGAAACCATTTCAGTTGTGACAATAATCAAATAGAATATAAGGTAACATTTGCAACTTCCTGTAACTGAGATACCTTCAGGAATGAGGTGAAATGTTGAAATTGTTTTTCCTGCTCATGTTTTGGTGTATCAAGATGTTTCTCAGAAAATCACTGCACCTTCACGCTCTTTCACTTATTTCCATTTATCACTCCTTCTAAATTTATGTGTATATCTGGCTGCCCAAAGTTTTATGTGACTGTAGGCACCTCTCAGTTCTCCTGTGTGTACCTTGTCACATATTGCCCCCTGTTTTCTTTGTAGAGAAGCCACTTTCTGAGTTCTTCAATTCAGATAAAATTCTTTCTTCCCTGTGTGGTCTCCTAGTGATTGCTCACTGAAGCAAGTCTCCTGTACAAGATGTGTTCCTCGAACAATCAGTGGTAACATTGTAGGGAAGGAAATGCTAAGGGTAGTGCTGAAAGAGGTACAACAGCTGTCTGTGAAATGGCTCTATTAGAAATCCTGCCAACATTAACAATTTGAGCTCTTCATTAATCTCAGTTCTTTTGAACAGTTAAGATTCATTCTAAAAAAACAAAACAAAATCCTCAAACCTTACATCATTTGTCTTCATCCTTCTGTTCCAGATGATCCATTTATCTATTTCTAGATTCCAGGATTTTCTTTTTGGGAAAAGATAGTTTTTTAGCTCTCTTTACAGATAGGATTTTTGAAGTGCCTCATTCTGTTTCTGTTTATGACAAATAATGAATTTTTTTTTTTTTTTTTGTTTTGTTTTGTTTGTATACACATGCACAGCACGTATGAGCATAGTTTGTGATGTGGACAGAACCTTGGTTTGTCTGTAGATGCTTATGGAGCAAAACAGCATTTCTGGCATCCAGGGGACTTGCAAGACTCTGTTAACAGTCATTATGAGACATGGATTCTCTGTGCACAGGAGTCGTGTGCAACAAGAAATTGTCTACTCGATTTCAGTATTCAAAGGTCTCTCAGTAATACTGTAGTATACCTGTGGTATATGGGGTATTCTGTTTAGTTTTGAAGCTGTGCATTGGTTAACAATAATTTATATTGTATTCTTGTTTCCAGCTGTTCCCATGGGAAAAGGGTAGGATGTGACTGATTTAGACATGTATTGTTTTTTTCTTATGAATTCATCTGAATATAGCGCCACCCATATACGTGTATATATATGTATTATGCGCATATATATCTTCTGCTTTTCATCACTGTAAAACGTTCCAAAATTTTAAATGGAAATAATCTTTCACACTCATTTCATTAAGGGTTTACATATAAACGTGAAAAAACCTTAAGGTGATTTTTTTGTTTCCACTGAAATTTAATCAGATATATTGCATAATCAGAACATTAACTTCCTTTATTTTTCATTATTTTTCATCATTTTTTGAAAAGATTAGAATTTTAAAAGATGCTATACTTGCAGTTTGGGTAATATTTAGCTCTGTTCATGGCAGTGGTTATTTTTACCTCACTCCTGTCTTTCTATTGCTGATTGATAGACATTTTCATGTTTCTTCAACCATGAAATATATATATTAACACTGCTGCTGACACTTGTGAAGCTGGTTTTGTGTTTTTGGCTAGTAGGAAAAGCAGATATATATGATGGTTCTTGTTCATATATGTCTCTCAGAATTTCTTAGGAAGTGTCACAAATCATTAGTTTTAGTTACCTTCCTTGTATTGCTGTTTGCCAGAAATAAGTATGTGTGATTTCCTTTTCATTTCTAGATTGATACTTACAGCACACCTGTGTCCATGCCCCAAGTACTTTAGTTATCTATTTTCATTAGTTATTTAAAAAAAGTTGGGTTAAGTGACAGTTGGCTTATCAGTTTTTTGTTGTTTTTAATTATTATTCTTTTTTCATTTTAAATGAATAGATGGTAAGATTGCTAGTACTGAATCACAGAATTGCAGGGGTGGGAATATACCTCAAGAGATTGAGTCCAACCGCCTGCTAAAGAAGGTATCCTGCAATAGGTTGCACAGGTAGGCATCCAATCAGGTCTTGAATATCTCCAACCTCTATGTGCAACCTGTTCCATGCTCTGTCACTCTTAATCATGAAAAAGTTATTCTGCATGGTAGTACAGAACTCTTTATATTCATGTTTTAGGCCATTACTTCTTTTCCTATTGCTGCATACCACTGAGAAGAGCCTGGTCTCATCCATTTGCCTCACATCTCCCTTTAGATGATTGTAAACATTAATCAGATCCTCCCCCCCACATTCTTTTTTTCCCCAGGCCGAACAGATCCAGGTTACTCAGCCTTTCCTTATGTGGGAAATGTTCCAGGCCCTTCACCATCTTTGTGTCCTTCCGCTGGACTCCTTATAGGAGATTCCTGTCTTTTTTGAACTGGGGAGCCTGGAACTGGACACAGTATTTTAAATGTGGCCTTACCAGGACAGAGTAGAGGATCTCCAGCACGCTGTCCATGATTTTTTTTTTTAATGTATCCAGGATACCATTGGTCTTCTTGATCACAGAGGAATACTACTTCCTTATGGCCAACCTGTTGTCTAACAGGACCCCCAGGTCCTTCTCTGCAGAGCTCCTTTCCAGCAGGTCATCCCTTAACCTGTACTCATGCATGTGATTATTCCTCCCTGGGTAAAAGACTCTACATTTGCTCTTGTAGAACCTCATTAGGTTCCTCCCTGTTCAACTTTCCAATCTGTCCAGGACTTATTGAAAGATAGCGTAGCATTCAGGTGTGTCAGCCAATCCTCCCAGCTTTGTATCATCAGCAGATTTGCTGAGGGTACAGCATCTACTCCATCCAGGGTACAACATCTACTCCATCCAGGTCATGGATGAAAATGTTGAACTGGATTGGACCCAGCACCAACTCATGAGGAACACCACTAGTTGCAGGCTTCCAACCAGGCTCTGTGCCACTGATTACCACTCTCTGAGCTCTACCAGTCAGCCAGTTCTCAATCCACCTTTCCATTTTTTTTCCAGCTTTCCATTCATCTATCCCAGTCTTTCTAAGTTTCATAACAAGGATGTTATGGGATTGGTCAAGCATGATTTCCCCTTGATGTATCCATGTTGACTACTCCTGATAAGCTTTTATCCTTCCAATTGCTTGGAGATGGCATACAGGACAAGCTGTTCCATCACCTTTCCAGGGACAGAGGCAAGACTGTTTGGCCTGTAGTTTCCTGGATCTTTTTTCTTTTGGAAGACTGGAGTGACACTGGCTATTCTCTGGTCTTCCTCTCCTGTTTGTTGGAATCTTTTAAAGATGACAGAGAATGCTTCAGCAATCATCTCTGCTAGTTCTCTCAGCTCACTAAGGCACATGGATTTGTGGGTGTTGCCTTTTGCTACTGACCAGATTCACCTCAACCAATGTGAAGTCTTCCTTTACCCATACTCTCCAAGGTCTGGGATTACTGGAGATAGTCTTAGCATTGAAGACTGAAACAAAGAATGCATTCAAAATTTTTGCCTTCTCAGCATCCAAGACCTGTTACCAAGGCACCTACCTCATTTAGTAGGGAACCAGTGTTTTCCTTAGTCTTCCTTTTACTGTTGATATATATATATATATATATATATATATATATATATATATATATATAAAAAAAAACAAACCAAAAAAAACAAAAAAAAAAAACCAAAACAAACATGTTCTTGTTATGCTTTATCTCCTTTGCAAAGTTGATTTCCAAGAGGGCCTTAACCTTCCTCGTTGCATCCATGCAGACCCTGACAACATTGCTATGTTCTTTCCAGGTGGATAGGCCCTTTTTCCACATTTCACAGACCTTCTTTCCTTTTACTGTATCCATGAGTCCCTTGCTCATCCATGCAGGCCTATCTTGTCACCTTTTCCTGATTTCTTAAACTTGGGGATGCATTGATATTGAGCTTGAAAGAAGAGGTGTGTAGGCGCCAACCAGCTCTCATGGGCCCCCTTACCTTCCAATACTAGCCCATGTGATACCTCCAAGTAGGTCTTCAGAGAAGTCAAAGCTGTCTCTCCTGAAGCCTGGGGTAGCAATTCTACTTATTACTTTGTGTCTTCCACACAAGATCTTGAACTCTACCATCTTGTGATCACTGCATCCCAAGTTTCCTCCAACCATTACATTGAAACCAGTGAACGTATCTGTTCTCCAGGTTGGTGCTCTAAGTACTGAATAACTATGTCCCACCAGGGATTGCAGCAGTCCCTGAATAGGATGAAGGGTGATAATGAATTGGAATTCCCTCATGTATGCAAAATAATGAGTAGGTATGAATGCTGTGAAGGAAGAGTGAATGGTTGTGAACTTGACTGCCACTGACACAGTTGGATGCAATTTTGTCAGGAGAGGTTTAGACAAAACTCTTGGCAGATGGATACTAATTGTGTACCACCTGATGTCAGTCTCACAGCCATAACAAGCAATAGTACTACCTTCTGTTCTTTTTTATTATTATTGTTATTTGTATCTTTTTAATTGGCTACCTAAGCTTTGTGGAACAGCACATCAGTAATAACAGAACTCAGTGATGAGTTTTGTCACAGTTCAGTGGGAAATAGAGTAATAAATTTCCCACCTTGAATGGGAGACAAGATAATATATTAATCAATACCGTGAGTTTTTGAGACAGCATAGTTACAGAGATAGGAAGGCCAAGGAAGAAAATAGGAATCTTGTTTTTAACTTGAAGTTAGAACAATGTTACAGATAAAATATGTGATGAATTCACAATATGGATGAAAATACTGAAATGAAATAGTGAGCTCTGGTTATGTACCTCACAGAAGTACTCATCTGTGTCCCATGGTGAAAAAATAACATCTGACTTTTTGTTTCTAAAGTGCATTTGAGCTAGTTTTTCTTGTGATATATGTGTACGAGGTGTGGGTGTTTCTGATAGGCCTATTTCATGTTAATCTTATTTGATTTGGGATAAGGCACAAAATTATTTTTTGGAGTTCTGACTGTAGCATTTGTATGCTTTTTAAATTTTTTATAAGGAATGAGATAAATGATTGTTTGAACCTGATTGTCAAAAATTTTTTTCTTAGTTTTATCATCTATAAGCTGAAAATATGACTCATGATCTCTGAATTGGGCTCAACAGCTTGAACTGCTATTTTAATCCTTTATGGGACATGCAGATTTGTTTATCTGTTTGCCTTTTTAATAGGCTATGGACAGTTTTTTCAGTGTGAGAGCAAAATACGCTTTTTTTTTTCCTCCCTCAGATATTTCTAGAAAATACCTGATAGTATCTGGTACTGGGAATGCAGGATTAAAGAGCCAAAAATGATCCATACGTACCACGTATGCATTATTGGATTATAACCAAACAGTAAAAAAAAAAAAAGAGCTATATGATTTCCTGCATTATTTCCAATGTGCAAAGATTCCTCCTGTAGTGAACACTGTCCTCTATGTAGTACTGGAGCAAGCTTAACATTAAAATAAATTAGAACTTCTAATGTAACCTAAGGCAGTAGGTTGGTATCGACCTGAGGATGATGAGGGAGCTGGTGAAGGTGATAGTGCATTGCTTTCCATCATCTGTAAGTGTTCCTGGTCAACTGGAGTGTTCCCAGAGAATCAGAGGCTCGTCAATGTGACTCCCATCTACCAGAAGGGTCGTAAGGAGGACCAAGGAACTGCAGATCTATATCTCAATGGCAGGAAAAAGTTGTGGAGCTGATCATCTTGAGTGAGATCTCATGGCCTGTGCAGGAGAACAGGGGGATCAGCCAGCATGGGTTTGTGAAAGGTGGGTCCTGTTTGACCAACCTGATCTCCTTCTACGATTTAGTGATCTGCCTGGTGGATGACAGAAAGGCTGTTAAGTCTATCTAAACTTCAGCAAAGCCTCTGACTCTCTCTATAGCACTATTCTGGAGAAGCTGGCAGCTTGTGGCTTGGGCAGGTACACTTCGCTGGGTAAAGAACTGGCTGGATGGCAGGGTCCTGAGAGTGGCGGTGAGTGGAGTTAAATCCAGCTGGTGTCTGGTCAGGAGAGATGATGTTCCCCAGGGGTTGATGTTGGCGCTTGTTCAGTATTTTTTGATGATTTGGATGAAGGCATTGAGTACAACCTCAGAAGTCTGCAGGTAATACTAATTTTGGAGGAAGTGTCAATCTGCCTGGTGGTAGGAAGGATCTACAGAATGATCTGGATGGCTGGGATGAGGCCAGTGGAATGAAGTTCAACAAGACTAGGTGCTGGTTCCTACACTTCGGCCTCAACAGCCCCAGACAATGCTACACACTTGGGGCAGAGTTTCTGGAAAACTGTGCAGAGGAAATAGGCCTGGGGGTATTGGTTGATGCTTGGCTGGACATGAGCCAGCAGTGTGGCCAGGAAGGCCAGTGTCATCCTGTCTTGTATTAGAAATAGTGTTGCCAGAAGGAGCAGGGAAGTAATGATCATCCTGTACTCAGCTCTGATGAGGCTGCACTTTGAGTACTGTGTTCAGTTTTGGGATTCTCACCACAAGAAAGACTTTGAGGCCCTGGAGCGGGTTCAGAGAAGGGCAGTGAAGCTGATGTGGAGTCTGGAGCATGAGCCTTATGAGGAGCAGCTGAGAGACCTGGGATTATTTAGAGTGAAGAAGGCTCAGGTTGACCTTATTGGTCTCAACAACTACCTGAAGGGAAGTTGTGGTGAGGTACACTCTTCCTGTGTAACTAGTGATAGGACTAGAGGGAATGGCATCAAGTTGCGTCAGAGGACATTCAGTTTGGATGTTAGGAAATACTTCTCTAAGAAAGTGGTGAGATGCTGGAACAGGCTGCCCAGGGAGATGGTTAAGTCTCCGGCACTGGAGGTGTTCAAGAAACATTTAGGTGTTATACTGAAGGATGTAGTTTTCTGGGAAAAATTGGTGAGAGTTGGACTGGATGACCTTGGAGGTCTTTCCTGACTTTGGTGATTCTGAGTCTGTGATTTGTTGGAGGAATGAACTTGATTCAAGAGGCATTTTCCAGCACTGAGAAGTTACTTCTCTGTCTTCTTCTGAATATTTGAAGGTAAAAATTTCTATTTGTCATTCTAAATTAATTTCAGATATCATCTTCCTTTTCTCTCATATATATAAAAACAAACAAAAGCACTCAACACCCTAACAAAATCAAATCTGAATGAGCAATGCCTAGGGTCAGCTGCTGGAGCTTAGCAGAAACATTAATGAAGGCTGGAGTAGGAAGGAAAAGTATTTACAGGATGGGTCGATTTTTGGAGAATGAAATGCTAAGAAAGGTGTACAGCAAGAAGGATGCTGAGGGAAGATGGTGAGGAAGGTCAGGTGGGGGAGCAACAGATGCAGGGAAGGTGAGTCAGTTGAAGAATTACATACTCACTGTGCAGGAGGTCTGGATCAGGAACTGGTCTCAGGCAGTAGAACACATCCATGATAATGAGGAAAAACTGCTTTTTTTTTTTTTTAATTCTGCTACTGATTGATGTAATTGTTAATGTCTCAACTCCCTCCACTGTAAAATATTGACAAGTACCCTTAATTACCTCACACAAGCAGTAATTAGTCTCTGTTTGTCTCAATGAAGGTTTCTGAGATATTTGCTGCACATGCTGCACTATATTGTTAATCCAGGGGAATTGAAAGTATAAATACTCCATTTCGCTGTGCAGATGTTTTAGTATCTGTGTTTAGTTCAGTGCCGCTTTCTATTTTAAATACACTTCTATATTTGAATTCCGATAGAAAAAGCTGAAAACATTGTTTTAACAGCATGACTTCACAGTTACAGTATTTTTTCCCTGTGTCATTCTGAAATGAAATCAGGGCAACAACTAAAATTATTCCAGAATTGAGCTTTATAGGAAACAGCAGTTTAATATGTTTAGAAGAGCTCTGAGTTACAGTAAATGGCTAAAGCTGCAACTTGGCTCATTTCAGGTCAGACATACTGAGACTATCAAGTTCAGAGATCCCTTGGATCTCTATCCACCAATGGAGTCCTTTGTAGTTGTGAATTGATTTTAATGTCAACTCCAATTTGTTCTTAGATTTTTGAGGCATTTCCCAACAGACAGGGCTTCAGTGATTTATTTTTTGTTGTAAACAAAAAATGTGCTCCGTTTTTCTTGAGCAGCACTTATTTGCTGCTCTCAAGATTTGTTTCCTGCTGTTGTGAAGCGTGTTCTGTCCTTTGCTTTGATGGGAGATGTTGCTCAGCTGAGCGTGCTTTTCTCTGAAAGAAAACAAAGAGAGCGGAATATGAGGATAGTCTTTCTGATGACTTCCAAAGCTGTTGCACAGAGGTCTGAGTGGGGGGATCTCTGGCTAGAGAAAGCTTCCTAGAAGTATTAGTGTGTATGTGTAGGTTTGGTGGTTGACTTTACTATTTAGTCTGCAGAAGCTTCTTTTGAGTGTCATGTTAGGGCTTGAGCACCTCCTCTGTGCAAACAGGCTCAGAGAGTTAGGGCTCTTTAGCCCAGAAGAGGCTCTGGGAAGCCTTGTAGTGGCCTCCTAGTACCTGAAGGGGGCCTGCAGGAAAGCTGAGGGACTTTTGTAAAGGCAGGTAGTAACAGGAGAAGGGAAAATGATTTCAAATTGGAGGAAGGTTGACTTAGAACTAGATATTAAGAAAAAATTTTTTACCCTGAGGATGGTGAGACATTGGAGCATGTTGCCCAGTGAGGAGGTTGTGAGTTCTTCCTGGAAGAATTCAAGGCCAGGCTGGATGGGGCTTTGAGGAACCTGGTGTAGAGGGAGATATCCCTGCCTATAGCAGAGGGGTTGGAACTTGATCTTTTCCAACCCAAACCATTATGTGATCTCTTTTTTTTTTTCTTTCTCCTACCCCACACAGAAGTGTACCATGTAATGATTTTAATATTTGATTAATCAAATGCTTGGACACTAAAATATATTTGTTTTGCTAAATAATTTATTTTAAAAGTTTCTTAAATGCAACCTAACCTTTCTTGATTTAGATTTAATGTCATCCTTACTTTTTGCATCAGACAATTTTTTCCTGTCTCCATCATGAAATAATTAACTTAATCTCCATAAATTGAGAATTTCCTAGTCATTGGCTTCTCATAAGTGATGAACCACAGCAAATGACTAAGTAAACACCATAAGAAATTATGCTTAAAAGTTTTACTGTGAGCATGCCACTAGTTCAGTGACTGTACTGTAAACCATGTAGCAATACTGGATAATTCATTTGTAAGTTTGAAGCCCAGTCAAGGATGACAGTGATTTGTTGCTAGAACAGCTACATCATTATGACATGTGTTTTCATAAAAGCTCTTGGCCAACTGTTATTACCAAAGGCACTGTGTTTTTATTAAACCAATTCACTTCTTTATTGCAATGATATTCTATTGAATTAGAATACAGTAAACTGTCTGTCTTCTGCTTCCAAGAATAAAAGCTTATTAGAAGTTGTGGATGCCCCAAACCAGGAGGCATTCATGGTCAGGTTGTATGAGGCCCAGGGCGACTTAATCTAGTGAGTGGCAATCCTGCACTCTGCAGGGGAGGGTTGTAACTGGATGATTGTTGAGGACCCTTCTGACTTGATCCATTCTACAGTTCTGATTTTGTGATCTCAGGGAGACAGAACAGACTCGAATCCCATCTAAATAACTTGATGTTGCCTGCTGCTCATGTTTAGTTAATTCCTAATACATTTTCAGAGAAGTAGCAAACAGTTTATTTCAGTATTTTGTGACTGTAAACATTCTCATGCCTTTGAGTTGCTGAAATAAACAGAATATCATAGAATCAGTCAGAAAATCACAAAGTTGGAAAGGACCTACAAGATGATTTAGTCCAACCATCAAATATTCGAGGTTCCTGTGTCATAATTAACAAAGGAAAGGTGATTTCTTTCAAACTGAAGATAATCAATGTTAGAATGCTTTGAGCATCCCTGTAACACAAAATGCTGTTACTTGCCCTTTGTCCCTGATCTCATTTTTTCTGCTCATGCAGAAGAACCACGCTGTGGAGGAGGTTGTCTTCCTCATAATGAGAGAGTGCTCACTGATTAATTGCTGAGTGAGATTTCACTTGTGTTATTTTGTGAGAAAGCTTTGAAAGTGGTGAGGTGGGGCACTGACTTCCATTGTGCAGAGCAGGAAAATGGGACCTGCACTCCAGGAGTGTATTTACTGAAGGTCTTCTGTACCTGCTGGACCCTGTTTGTCTGTGTTGCTTTGCTGGTTCTTTTCCCTGAGATGAGGACAGAGCAAGGCCTAATCCAGCCTTTTGCTATCTTCAGTTTTTCACATGCTTTACAAGAATACTCTGCATTATTTTGCCTGTTTGAAAGGCTTAAACCTTCAGAGCACTTTATTTTCTTTTGGCTTTGGAAATAAGCTTTTAAATACATAGAAATTGTCTGCAGCTTAGAGACAGTAGTCTCTTCCTGTTCTGCTCTACTCTCCACAACAGAAGAATTACTAAAAAATAAGACGAACATTGCTTTCAAGCTTAGCTTTACTGACTTGGCATGCAGCTGTTTTGAAATTGCTTTAGACTTCAAAAGAACATAATATTATTTGAAGTATGCTTGGTGAAATAGAGATGAAACTAAAATTAATATTTCCTCTCCATTTAAGGAGCTTTAGAAGGTAGTGCTTGGAACTACCAAAAATGCTAGGGCTCCACTGTCATGCAAGCAATGTGAGAAGTCTCTAGGAAGATGCTTTGACTATTACGGAATGGAAGTAGTATCCATCAAGAACAAGATTACAGGGGAGCATTTGCATTATTCAGCATGTAGTGGAAATAAAATTGCACTGCAATTCATGGTGATGAAATGCTCATGAGTCTATTGATGAGATCATGCTATGAAAAGAGATTTCACAATGCTTTGAGGTTATAACTGGATTATGTTGTGAGATTCAATGGTACATAAATAGGACTTTGTAGGAAAGCTGTAACATTCATATCTTCTTCAAAAGGACTGAGATAATGAAGATAAAATTCTATTAGTGTGGGGCAAGTTTTTTTTTTTTTTGTATTTTTTTTACTGTTTATGTGGTGATGCAAGATTTTTAAGTCACTTGAAAGCTTTTACACAGTCTTGCTGCTTATTTCTGGAGACAGTATTCCAGTTAAGTAATTCATGAACTTAATTTAAACAAAAGAGTTGTATGTTTATTGGTTATTGCTTGTCATGTGCCCTTTAGTAATGTTTTAGGATTCTCCTTTTGCTGATGGAAGGTGGTTTCAGTGCTTTCAGTATGGAAGGAAAACTTTTCTGAAATCTTTTGCTGAGTAGTTTTATTTATTAAAAAATCTGTTGACTGCTTGTAGGGAAATAAGAAAAAAAATAAACATTTGGAAGCAAATTATACATTAAAAATGATTTATCCTGCCTTTAAAAAGCCTTAAAACTGATTTTGAAATGATTCTGGAAGAGTATTATTTTTCTTGTCATATTTGTTGAGACTGAGATGAAAGCTAATATTTATTATGCAGTAGAACTGACAAGTAACAATCTATCTGTGATTTCTTTTGATACATTTTTATTATGTTCAGAGTTGGAATCTTGTTCTGTGGCTGTAGCTACAATTTAATCAGTAAATAATATAAATTTGTAGATTTGACAGCCTAATGATACTGAAAACTCTGAAGAAGAAATGGTCAGCAGAGAGGTAAAGGCTTAGTTTTCACACCTCTTTTTCTAGGGAGATCTCATCTCTGTCGTGTTAGGTAGGTTCTGACTCCACTGGTGCAATAAATTGTTAGTACCTTAAATATAAGTAGCAAAATGTTGTCCGTTTAAAAAGCATGTTTAACCAGATAAACAAATTTCCACTTCGTATAGTACTTGGAATTCTAGATATTGTCCATATCACTCTAATTGTCAGGGATGTAGACCAAGTGTTATATAATTCATTAGCCTAAGTTGTGTCATGAAAAATAAATATATACTCTAAAGATGCTTTGTTTTGTTTTCATTTAAAAAGTAGTTTTTTCATTTAAAAGTAGTTTTTCCTGATCTTCCTCCATAAAGGCAAATATTCTTGCAGCTAATTTCAACAGCATCAGAGGCCTGAGTTTTCTGGGAACAAAATTGCTTCATCTTATTCTGGTTTCTCTCTATTAAATTATGTTGTATAATGTGAGTTATTTTGCAAACAAGGGTAGTACTGATGATCTACAAACTTCTTTGTAAATGATTGGTATACAAATAAGCAGAATTACTTTTCCTGGGTCCAGTTAATATTTTGGTGTGAATATATATACTCTTGTATTTGAATTAGTGGTTATGCTTATGAGCAATGTAGCAAAGAATAGATGAAGTTGGAATTAGTTTGCATAGTAACAAGTACCGATGCTGCTTTGTATCTTTGTATATTTGAAGCCCTATTTATTATTTAGAGAAGTAGTTAACGCCTTGTATTCCAACAATTCTTTCTAATAGGGATATATACCCGAGAAGACCAAGTTGACAATATCCAGTTTGCTTGCTCATAGTAATCTTTTTAGTGTATTTGTGTATCACTCCTACTAAGTTCTGCATCCTGCCACTACTACTGCAAATCAGCTGAAAATAGTTGTATATACTACTTATTTTTCTGAAATGGTAAATCAATGGGCAGTATTATCAATACCTGTTTTTTATCTTTTCAAGAAACATGCACAGTGTATTCGGTACTTTTGTTATGTCCAAAAACTAAATCATAGTTGTAGGCATTTTGTGTTAGGCACCATCTGGACAGTAAATGACTTCAGAATTTCATTAAAACAATTATTGGGATTTTAGAACAAAACACTATGGAAATCTCATTCTCATTTTAACAAAGCAGGAAAGAAGCTAGTCCGACATAGTTTATTAATTAACGTTTAGTTAAATTTATTCCTGCCTAGGTTGTTTACAGATTCTTACCACAAGTATTTTTGTATACAGTTTTAAAGGTACAAATTGGGTAACAGGTTTTTTTTTTTTTCCCTCCTTTTTTACATTACCTTTGTGACTTCAGAGAGTATTCAGATACTTTAATCAAGGCTGCTTCTCAGTTTACAAGTACAGGCTTCTCTAGTAGGGCATTTTAGAACACCTAAATCAAGCTCATCTGTAATAAGCTCTAAAAATTCTCTCTCATAAGGGAGCTTTCAGAGTGCAGTGAATTTGCTTAATCATGTACAATACTGAATGTTCGGTGACATGAGTGCTCTTGACTTGTGAGTTTGCTGGTAAAATAATCCAATGTACCAGATCATGGTTTAATATTTGAAGATGATGGGTGGATGGGTTGGACTGGATGATCTTTCAGGTTTTTTTGCAACTTTGTTGATTCTATGAATTCAGAACTTGAATAGGCTACAACTGTGTTTGTCTTGTTTGTAGAGGTTATTCTGTAATAAAAACCTTTTGTTTGAAGTACACTCCAATTTCATGTATCACAGAAATTCGGGGATTTTATATTCGGATAAAGCTTTACATTGTTCTTATGGCAGGAGCTCCAAGCCTGGATGCATTATTCCAGATGTGGCCTCACAAGGGTAGGTTAGATAGAGACGGTCACTATCCTTGCCCTGCCGGCCCACCCCTCTGTTGATGCAGCCCAGGATACAGTTGACCTTCCAGGTTGCTGGCTCATCTCGAGCACAAGGACCCACAAGTGCTCCTCTGCAGGGCTGCTCTCAATTTATTTTATAGCCTGTACACATATCTGAGATCGCCCTGACTTAAGTGCAGTGCCTTAAACTTGATCTTGTTGAGCTTCACTAGGTTGAAGTGGGCCAACTTTTAGAGCCTGTCTAGGTCATTTTGGTTGGCATCCCTTCCTTCTCTCTTATCAACTATACTGCTCAGTTTGGTGTAGTCCACAAACTTGCCAAGAGTGCACTCAATCTGACTGTATGTCATTGATAGATGTTTTAAAACAAAAAAAAAAAAAAACCAAAAAAAAAACCAAAAAAAAAAACCCAGTCCCAAGATGCATAATTGGAGGGACACCATTCATGGCTGGCCTTTACCTGGACATAGAGCCACTGACCACAACCTTCTTGTTGTGAACAAGCAATTCTTTATCCATTGCATAATTCATCCTTCAGGTCCCTCTCTCTGGAATTTAGAGGCAAGTTTGTAGTGTGGGGCTGTGCCAGGTAGACGTCAGTTGCTCCCCTTTTGTCCTCCGGTGCCATCACTCCATTGTAGAAGGCTATTGGATAGTGCAGGCACTACCTGCCCTTGGTGCAGCTGTGCTGGCTGTTTCGGATCACCTTTGGATCACCTCCTTGTCTTGTATGTGCCTTATCGCAGCTTCTGGGACTTTCAGATATGATTGAGAGTAGCTTGGCAACCACATCAGTCAGCTCCTTCGGGGCATGTTGTCCAGCCCCATAGACTAGTGGATGTTCAGTCTTCTGAGGGGGTCTCAACATGCTCTTCAGTCACTTTGAGAGTGATTTTTGCTTCCTTGACCCTCACCTGGAGATTCAGGGACATGAGAGATGTGGGAAGCCTGACAGAAGTGCAGAAACAGACAGTGAAGGACACACCTAGTTGGATGAATAACCAAAAACTGGGTAGGATCATGTCAATCAAAGCATACCAGACAGTGTTTCAGTCTTTCATTCTACAAATAGGACGCCTGCAGGAGTCATACAGTGTAAATAAAATTTGGGAAGTTCACGTTTTCATCAATGTCTCTCTTAATTTGGTGAACTCTAATGTGGGAAAATGCTCACTGCTTAGAAACTATCACATGCATTTTCTCAAGAGAACAGTGCTAAGCTGTAGTTCAACAAAATGAATAGTTTATTCTTGTAAATGTGTAGTGTGTGTGTATATATATATATATGTATGATAGCCTCAATTTGGTTGTGTTGAAGAAAGTTAATAATAATATTGCTACTGGGAAAATGTTGAACTGTGGCCTGTGTACCAGTCTTGCAAATTGTTCGCTGCTTAATAATGCCCAGTGACATTTCTGACACTTCTGTATGAGGAAATTGAATTTCCCGAAATAGTTTGAATGACAGGCTCCAACTTCTTGGATCTACATCAACTCAGAATATCTGCTGCATGATTTTTAGATCTGGTACCTTGAGGTCAGTGTGAAGCACTTGCCCTGTGTGCTAATGTTGATTGCTGGAGGGATGTCATAAACGCAAGGCTGACAGACTTCTTATACTTCCTCATAAGTGTTTTACCTCTGTTGTACATGGTATCTTTACAAACATCTGTCAATCCAAAATTAAGTATGAGTGACTTCCTGATATGCTTAACAGGAAAGAGTTCCCACCTGCTATTTACTAGCTTCTTGAATGTGCGATTGGCTTGGGCTTGTCTGATTCTGCCATTGAGCAAATTCAGTCTTTTTCCCATTGGATATTGTTGCTTGGTCAAAATCCATATCTTGCAGTGTTTAAGTATTTGCAATGCAGAGCTAATTTTTTAAAGTACTCTCAGTCTATGAGAATAAGATGTCAGCTATCATTCTTGTGAGCACAAGAGTTCTCAAATGTTTGTACATTTGGTCACATTTCCATCCACACTACTGTGTGGGCCACCTGCCCCTTCTTTGCAAATATATTCCAGGAGAAGTAGAGCAACTGATTCCTGAGGGATGTCTTTGCTCTAGTTTATGGAGTTTTTAATGAAGGTTAGCAGCTGGAAATAAGAAAGAACAGAACAGTATAATCTTATTTACCTCTTTGTGAAGCATGGAAAGATTTATAGATTACATGGACTTGATCCACAATGCAAGAAAACCTCAGTCCATTCCCCAGCAGTGTAATTGCTTTGAATGAACTATTCTTCTTGCATATGTGGAAAAAAAAAAAAAAAAAGCAATATGCTGATGGGGGATTTATTAATGGATAGGAGTAGAAAGCTCACGCATGTGTAGCAGCCTATTCTTTTACGAGAATGTTCTTTGAATGCCTTTGATTACTTCTCATAAAGATCCAAAATGCTAGTGGTTTTTTTTTTTTTAACTTATACAACTATACAGCCAATACAACAGGGAACAGGGCCTTTATTAGACATGACTATTTTCTTTTTAACAAAGATATTCAATTTTTAGGTAGGCAACATCCAATCTTTTTTCTAAGTGAAGTGTTCAGGGCTAGGACTGGACCACCCAAATTTGTGAGGTACAGCATTTAAATGGATTCCCCTGCTTCTCCCTTAATATGTGCCAGCCAATATCTTCGGTTTGATTGACTTGGAACTAAGTAGCATTTTTCTTGACTCTGGTTGCACCTGATTTTGGGCTGGTTACTGGCCATATCTGGGCAGGAAGAAGGACTATTCTTAGTATTCTTAGTATTCTTAGCTTTGCAAAACATTCAAAGTGAAGACCTTTCTTAGAGTACCCACTGTGGCTACAGGGCTCTTTTAAGAAAATGTTCGGAATACATTTTTTTTTTAATGAAGAAATTTCCATAACGTGTTTTTCAGAGAAGTCTTCTGCTCTTCTGTATGTATAGGTGTACATATAAATACAGTTTTAAAAGGTAGTCAAAATATGAACTTAGAAAAAAAAAAAAGCACTTGAGCATATTTATCTTGTATTCCAGTCAAGGAAAATACATAAAAATACAATAAGCGCCAGGTAGTATTCATTTTGAAATTTTTGTTCTTACTGCATTTTAAGAAACATTTTTGAAGTTTCTTCTTATGATCTTCAATACGCTCAGGCTTTCATGTTTTAGGATTGTAGATCAGTGCTTACAGCTGATTTATATTTAGCATTCTTTGTTCTTGGTGCTTGCTTTTACGCAGGAATGCAATTGTGTTAACTTGAGTATGCTGATCAGTACTCCTTATTAAATATCACTATTATTGATGAACAGCTTGCTTTGATGTTGAAGTTTGAAATACAGTTTATAACCCTGTTTTTTTAAAACTTGTTTTACACTGCTTTTTACTACCTGATAGACTGAAGATATTTTAGGTACAAATTGAACTCTGTTGTATTGTATTGCAATCTAACTTTGTACTCAGTAGAATAGACTATAAGTCTATTTCATATTGTGATTGAACTGTCTCTTCTTTGAACAAATTTGAGGTTGTTTTTTGACCTTTGTTGCACAACTGCAACCTTTAGCTTGTGAGCTTGTGGGAAAACCCGCCTTGACCCTACAGGCATGGGTACATGAGTTGCAAGGTAAAAATATCACAAGGGGGAGTATATGCAGGAAAATAGGGGCTCCAGTTTTCAGCAGGCAGTTCTCTAGACAGAGAAGATGGTTTGATCTTATCTCTGATGTTGGCAGTGAACCTTCTGGCTCTCATACGTGAGAGATGAGTAATTAATATAAGAACCAGAACTAGAGGGACCCTGCCTTCAACTGGGTGGAGGAAAGAGACAATTGAATTGATTGAACTGTATGGATTTGATGACCTGGCACATCAGAACCACAGAAATATGAGGTTCTAGTGAACACTGGTGCACAGTGTACTCTAGTGCCATTGAGTTATAAAGAGGCAAAACCTATTTTTATTTCTCAGATGACAGGGTGATCCCAAGAGTTAACTGTATTGGGGGCTGAAGTGAGCCTAACTGGAAATGAATAGCAAAAGCATCCCACCGTGACTGACCGAGAGGCTCCATGTATCTTTGGTATAGATTATCTCAGGAGAGGGTATTTCAAGGACCCAAAAAATGGTACCAGTCTAGGTTGGTGGCATATGCCCTATGGCAGTGGTTATAGCAATGCAAGCACAACTGGCAGTGCTACAGCAAATCTATCTGGGCTATTGCATTGTAGAAGGATATTGGTAGAGAACATAGTTGTAAAGGTATGGCACGTAGGAGCTCTCATACCCAAGGGTTGTGCCCCTGAAGAACATCAAAACAATCAGCAGGTGGATCAAACTGGTAGGATTGAAATGGCTAAGATAGATCTGGACTGGCAACATAAGGGTGAATTATTTCTAATTCTGTGGACCCATGACACCTCAGGCCATAAAGGAGGAGATGCAACATATAGATGGGCTCAAATTCAAGGGGTGAAGTTGTTGGGGGGTGCTATTGCACAGCCTGTCCATGAATGTGAGACATGTGCTGTAATTAAGCCAACCAAACAGATAAAACGTATTAGATATGGAAGACAGTGGCTGAAATATAAACATGGAGAGGCCTGGCAAGTGGATTATATCACACTCCCACAAACTTGTCATGGCAAATGCCTTGTGTTTATAGTGCTAGAGGCAACCACGTGGACAGCTGGAAACATGTCTTGTATCCCATGCCACCACCTAAAATACTATTCTGGGTCTTGAAAAGCAAGTCTTATGGTGACTTGGCACCCTTGGGAAGTAATTGAGTCAGACGATGAAACTTATTTTTGAAATAATCTCAGAACCACCAGGGCCAAAGAGCATGGCATTTAGTGGGTGTATCACATCCTCTGTTACGCACCAGCCTCTGGAAAAACTGAACGATACAATGGACTGTTAAAAGACTACATTGAGAGCCAATGGGTGCTGGGATATTCAAATGTTAGGACACACATCTAGCAAAAGCCACTTGGTTAGTTGACACTGGGGTATCTCCTGGTCGAATTGGTCCTGCCTAGTCAAACCTGCTGCATACTGTAGAAGGGGAGTCCTGGTGGTGCACATAAAGAACATGCCTCGAGGTAGCAGATGGAGCCCAAAGTTATGAACTAAAGGATTATAATGGACAATTTACATGAATGGCTCATAGAGTATGGGAATAATGTTGTGAGACTTGAGCATTATGTACATAGCAGCATAGGAAGGTCTGCACAAATGTGGGCAAGAACCGCTTTACAGTGAGGGTGATGGAGCACTGGAACAGGCTGCCCAGGGAGGTTGTGGAGTCTCCTTCTCTGGAGATATTCAAGACCCGCCTGGACACATATTTGTGCAATCTGGTGTAGGGAACCTGCTTTGGCAGGGGGATTGGACTTCAGTGATCTCTGAAGGTCCCTTCCAACCCCTACGAATCTGTGATACATAGTGAGAAATAAGGTCTGGATATTGTCTTAGTTTCATCTAGGGTGAAATTGTGTTCTGCGGATTGTCTGGTGTAATGCTATGTGTTTTTCTGTAGAACAAAAGGAACGCTGATAGTGCACTGATGTTATTGCTAAGCAGCGATGTACAGAGCCAAGGCCATTCCAGTTTCTCAGCTCTTACTAACAAAGTGTTGGGAGGGGACAAAATCACAACAGCTGACTTAAACAGGCCAAAGGGATATTCCATACCATATGATTTATACAGAAGAAGAGTTTTGATAGAGGTGGGAGTTGACATGTTTCTTTTCCACTGCTTGGTGATCTAGCTGCGTATTGATGGTATGTATGGTATAGTTGATGAGCAGTTTTTTGTGCATCGCTTGCTATATACATTCATATATATGTCATAATTATTATTTTTTTCTCTATCTTAATAATTTCTTCTCAACCCACAAGTTTTTTTTTTTTTTTTTTTTTTTTTTTTTTTCCTCTCCCCCTTTTCATTCTTGTCCCCCATCACACTGGGAAGCAGTGAGAATAAGCCAATCACTGGGTGGTGATTGGCTTAATAGTGCCAGTGCCAGTGTTATGGTTTACAGCTTGGAATAATTTCACTAAAGCTCTTCATAGTTACCTTGTGATAGCTTCATCATTTCAGGTTTAAGGATCCCTGGCCTTGGTGTCTGGATGAACTGCTTTGATTTGCCATTTACTGGAAAAAGTTTTCTTTTTTACCCTAAAATTTGCTTCCTGGCTTGCGTATTGACATGTACTACTTATTTTTAAACAACTTTGAGTACTTATTTGCAATTACTGAGTGAGCTGGTGTGACTATATATTCAGAATACTTTCAGGGTTCAATTATAACCATGGTGGGTGTCATGAAAACACAAAGATACCATGTCTAGAATTAAAATGGTAGCTCTAAACTTGTTTTGTTACCTTCTGTTTCAGATTTCAGTCTGTTCAGTTGTTTTTTGCCAAGCATCCTCAGAGTTGTAACAGACATTAGTATATGTTCTCTCTTCTCCTGATATTAAATAAATATTTGCAAAGGCACTCCTACGCTAGCAAACCTTTCGTATGAGGTCCCTTCTGGTCTTTTGGCAGTGTTACAGTAGCTATTCATCGCTCTGTTTAGGGTCTGTTTTTACTCTACTGAAGTTGTATTAACGCTGTGCTTTGATATCTAGTAATTTTACAGGTTGACAGTTTTTTTCTAAATTTATATGTTCCTGTTGCCTTCAAGATATCTGGACTTGAAGGAAGACTGTACATTTAGAGTGATTACCTAGCAAGTAGGTTAATTGAAGACCGATAGTCTAAGTTGTAGAATTATAAGTTATATATATATGATTCAATTTAAATATTTATTAACATATCTATTAAAATGGCATATTCGTTAATAACAAGCATTAAATAAAAATGAGCTTATGAAGATGAATCAAGATAAATTTAATATATTCCTATATTTAGTATTTATTTATTATCAATGAGCCAGCAATTAATGTATTAATAAATTATGAATATATATTTGTATTTCTGTAACTTAAATATTTCAGTTAAATAATGACTCATTTGGTATGTAAATACTTTTATTCACTCATTAGATTAAAGTGCTTTTGATGTGTACAGTATCTAGGGTGCATTCGTATCACAGACAGCTCTAGAAATGAGGAAAAGATTTGATTAAATACTTTCAGGTGGAAATGCCTATAAGAGTCAATTTCAATATATATATATTTAAAGTTTAAATATTTAAGTAGTATTTCAAACTTTCATCAAAACTTTTCTTGCAATCTCAAAAATAGGCAGAAAAGATTATTTTCTAAAAGGTAAATAAATTCAGTGGTGGTTTACTTATTATAGAATGGTTTGGCTGGAAAGCCTCTTAAAATCATATAATTTTCTAAAGTCCCAGTAATGAGGCTCATGTCCATACGTGGTACTACAAATAAAAATGGATGTGAATTATGATTTTGTTCTCACTGTGGTTCTTATTTTTTGTAATTCTTAATCCAGAAGTCCCCCATATAGCTTCCTTTTGATGGTCAGAAATGCATTTTCTGTATACAACCTTACAAAAATATCAGAATTTGCAAATAATAAAAAGGTATTTTTTTCTTGATGGATCTTGTAATTCTAGAGGTTGGAAGGGACCTCTGGAGATTATCTAGTCCAACCTCACTGCTAAAGCAGGCTTCCTAGAGTGGGTCGCAAAGGAAAGACAAATGAAGCAAATTGTGGTCTAGGTACTGAATAAGAAGAGCTTTGAAATCCGTGTTTGTGTTAAAGTTTATCAGGAGTTCTCATCAGAAACAGGCATTTTAAACTGCTGTGGAAGTAATAATCTCTTTAGTGTAAAAGGCTTTAATTAATAATTTGCGTTTAGATGGAATCTAATGAAACTCTATAATGCAAAAGCTAACATGAACATCAAAGTTCGTGCTGTAGGTAGTATCAACATATCAATCAGTTACAGCCATTTATTGGGTACAAAAATGCAGTTCTTCATAGTTGCTGCCTTATATTGACTGAGGATGAGTTGGTTTCATGAGTAATGATCCAGTTAATGGGATGGAACAGCATTATTGCAGAATGAATACTTTTAGTTATTAATCCATAGCATCTTAACACGTGCTACTGAAATAATCTGTAGAAAAAACAGTCTTCGTTACTGATACTAGAGTGGGTTGAACTGTTTTTGGGCAGTGGTCGAAATGAATGATTAAATGTCTGCCTTCAGCCTCATAATTAAACTTAATTTTTGTTCGGCAAAACACATGAACAAATTCTTACTGTACACAGGTTTAAATCCTGTTGCAATCCACGTGTTGCAGGGAGAATTTGTACTTCTGAGTGGAAGACTGGGTAGCTGTCTTTTCAGAAGTGGATTTCAAGAGCAGTAAAAGAAACGAAACATTTTCTCAACTAGGTTAATTAATCTGAAGGCAAGGTGCAAAGCTATATAAGGATTATTATCAGTAACTATCCAGGGCAACTACATTTGAAAACTCCAAAAACCAGCCATGCTTCAGATAATTACTGTATTAGCAATTTTTGTTAAAAATAATTTGGAAGATTGATAGAACTTGAGTAAAATTTAAAACTAGGCGTTATTTTTTTTTTCTAGATGTAAGCTCTCTATGTAAATTGCAAACTCACAAGCTAGGTGTGCACATGGCATATTGTTTTAGTAAATTGGTAATGTGTTCTCCATGGGGATATAATGCCTCTATTGCAGACATATGAGCTAATGAGCTGGATTCTTTACAGTGTAAATCATCTTTCCTTCATTAAATGCTAGTGGTCAAACAGCAGTGTTGCAAATTAGAGAAGAATGTGATAAAAAAAAACATGTAACACAAAATGGTACCTCATGGGACTATCTCTGTTTTAAAAATTCAACTTTAAATAATGGTTCCATTTCAGATACATGGGTGAAATACCGTGTGTAGTTTGTCTTCTGAAATCAGATTCTGTTATAGGCACTTAAACAGTCATCTGGTTAAAGCTAGGCTAATAGCAACCCTCTCCTTTGTCCATAGATGTCTTCATATAAAGTTTTTTATATATAGCTGTTTAACACTGTGGACTTCAAGAGTAGTTCTGCGAAAAATATTCAATATTGTTTTGTAAGAGCAAATACTATGAACGTTTTTCAGCGAAATAGTATTAAAGGAGAAAAGCACACACACACACAGAAAAAAGCCACACTAAAAACTTCTAGAGATTATGAAGAAGAGAGTACTCAAACATAGTAGCTAATAAGTGATTAATCGGTGGAGCGGGTACTGCCAGTGCAGAGAAAGACAACCTGATAAAAAGGGCTTTGATGTACTACTCAGTTAATGTGTAGGAGTGATAATTAGAAGTCCTCTACAAAAATAGAAAATATGGAAGGTGGCTTTTCACCTGAGAATTTTATCTGTCAACTGTTGCTGGGTTTCTCAGAGCTAAATGTTGATTCTGTCATGGTAGATGTAATAACAGTTCCACATAGCAAGAGCTCCTGCAAGCACCTGCTACTTAAGTAGGAAAACACTGCCTCTGCTGTGTTATGATTTCTTATGCTATATGATGGATTTATTGATACGTAATAAAAACAGGAATGGACTGTTGTACAGGAAAAAATAAATTGGTGATTACTTGTTCTTACCCATGAATTAAAGTCGTCGTAAAATCTGTATATATGTGTATGTATCACACAAATGTTTTGAACTCTTGTTACTTGCACTGGATCTACAAACATATACATATACAAAAGTAGCTGCTATACATTTAGCAGCGTATTGCAGAAACGTTCATGAAAAATAATAGTTCTTTAAGTCTAGAAATGTGAACGTACACCTACTATAGAAAGTCACTATTAAGAACTGCATACGTTATACAAGACTTGTCCAATCTAGAGAGGCTGTGAAATCTAGGTTCTTTTTGTTAGACACATCTGAGAAGACTTGCATGTTTTGGAAGAATTTATTGTTTCTCCCAGAAAAACTTGATAATATTCAATGAACACTTTTTATTATGTTTCAAAATGTCAATGACATTCATGTCTTGATAACACACATTCAATTTTACTTGATCTTTACAAATAGTTTTCATTTTCATGTGTACTTTCCCTCGTGCTAATTATTATCTAATTTGCTTAACTGTAGATTTCTTTCATAGTTTGCTTTCAACTAAACCTGTCTTGCATATCTTATATGTCAGTGTACAAAAAAAAAAAATCTGAGTTGGAGATGGAAATAGTAAAAAAAAAAAAAAAAAAAAAAAAAAAAAATTATATTTACTTTGCATATAGGTTAAGTTTCTGTACATGCATTTACTGAGCTGTGTTGAAGTAGAATGATAACTGTCTGTCATTACATCTGCTTCTGCAGAAGCTTTTATTATGGGCCCAAGTGTTTAAAAGATTAATACAGAATAACTGTACTGATTGTACAATTGAGATGTGATTTGACAGCTGCTACTGATGACTGTTTGACTAGTAGGGCAGGATCTAGATGATGTAGTTGCAGTTGCACAGTTTCGCCTGGAGTCCTTATACACCCCTTAACAATCAATGACATGAGGATGGGTGGCTCTGAACTTCATTATTGTCCTTATGCACTACTTCTCTCTTCTTTTCTCCTCTATTGCTCATCTTACACTCTCCTGTACCTACTAGAAGACATTCACTATTTAGTATCTTAGAGGAGATACAGCATTACTGGTTCAGCATTTGTTAGAGCTTCTTGCAGGTCTGTCCTCAGAACCACAAATGAAATGGCATGCAGGAAGCAACTGCTACAGTTGATCAAAGTAATGCATTGAGAGACAGAGGTGCGAAATAAGAGAGGCATGATTGGTTGCTCAGGAAACAGAGTGGAAAATACTTTGGAGCAAATGTGCATTTCCTTAGTGGCAAATTGAAGGTCTCTGAATATGCTTTTGTATAACGTAAGGATTTGTATTTCATGAATACATAATCTAATATAAATTGCTTCTAACTGTTCAAATGGAGTAAGAAGTCAGCCTTCTTGGACAGTTTGCTGAGGTAGTGTCTAATTAATTCATGCACTGTAGAACTCAGTGTTTTAGTAGCATGGAATCATGAAAAAGTATGTATTGGCAGGGAGCTCTTGAAGGTGATCCATTTCAACTTTCCCTTGAAAGCAAGGCTTTTAGATGAACTTATCAATAGCACAGTCAAACTAAATCCTGAATATTTTCAGTGAGATTCCGCTACTTCTTTGTTAACTTAATACCTTATGTTCAGTTGCCTTCACAGTGAGGATTTTTTTTTCATAGTATTGAGGAATTTTCATTGATTTGTCTTTTCACAGAATCACAAGGTTGGAAACGACCTGCAAGATCATCTAGTCCAACCACCCTCTCATTCCTCTTAGTACCGCAAGCTAAACCATATGAATTATGTGGAGGTAGCCTGTCCAGTTTTTCCATATCTCTCTTGAATGGGGGTAACCAAAGTAAAACAACAGGAACATACTGTAAAATGATGAAGAAAAGCTAAGGTGTGGGATAGAGTGAGAAGTAGATTTAACTTACAATGCAGTATTAGTGATACCTGAAGTTATGTACAAATATCTCCTGTTCTCCCTTGTAAACTTTTGTTTTGGATACAGTGCTCCTTCCTTCCTTTCCATGGGTACACAAATTATTACTTATTTGGGCTGTGTGCATTCCTTAAGGATTGAGGTTAGGAAAGACTTGTCTAAGCATTTCGGAAATCAGGATTAGCAAATCTACTCCCATAAAGGAAGATGATCTTTCTGTTCTTAAAACTGTCTGAGTCATAATGTATTTGTAAACTAGTAATCATGCATAATTCAAAGTAGCACGGCCCATTCACCAGAATGTGTGATTCATCATACTGATATTGCCTGGGCAGTCCTGAAGGACAGTTTGTTGTAACTCCTGTCTGTTCTGTTATTCCCAGAGAATTTTGCCCATGGAGTTCTTGAAACACACTAATCCACACTCCTTCAGAGAGGCTAACTAGCTTTTGATCGGGATGGAAAGCAATATCTACAACTAAATTTGCTTATTATACTGTGGAACAAGTTGTGTGACTAAGCAAGCTGGCAGTACGATGAAGCGTAGCTATGCTTTGTTTAATAATTATAGGTGAAAAAAGCTGAGCTGTATCAGCAGTGCAAGGGTTTCATTTCTAGAACAGATGCCTGTATTGCTCCTTCAGTTGTGGGATCTTCACAAAGCTTTCAGAAATAAACATACATCAAACTAATTCAGCAGTAAACATTTTCATATGAGTAAGAAAAATACACTAAATATTTTTAAGGCTTCTTCTTATTCCACCATAAAATAGAAAAGCATCAGTCAGTAAATACTTCCCTTCCCAAATTACGTTTGTTTATTAAGTTTTCCTGCCATCAGGAAGCAATATCATGTAGGACATTAAATAAATAAATAAATAAATAAAATGCATAGAAGCCTTGTATTGCCTTGATATCACTGGCAGTTCCCAAACTGCTAAGGGATGTGCTGAATGGCAGCTTAATTGTTGGAAAGGATCAGACATGAAAGTAGAAGGTGAGATAAAGCCTAAGTCCTTCAGGCTGGTGAAAGAAGAGCTGGTTAACTTATTTGTGTTACTGCTCAAAGAAGGGCACTCAGTCCTAAGAATAAATAAAAATTAATTGTGATGTTGAACGTGAATATAAACCCACCAGTATTTCATTGTTCCCATGTCTAAATTCCTGTACCTAGATATTTTTCATAGCCTGGAATACATTCCTGTGTATCATCTTTCTAGTGAGAGCTGGGATAAGTTCCAAGCATGCACTGAGGTGTTCTTGTGTGTTATGATTCCCTTTGAAGACTGGAATACTTCAGAAGGGGAGAAAGTATCAGGTGTAACCCAGGTGCCAGGCTTGTGTAACAACTTGTGATGCATAAGTACTCTACACATTATTTGTCCCTAGTATTTGCAGTCCATCTGTAATGACATAATAAGGTTGTGGTGGATCACACAATGACTTGGGACCCTAGGCGATTAGAGATCTTGGATATTCATTTATGCTTTTGGCAAGGTCACACATTAGCAGCAGGATGAAGATTCAGAAAGGAAGGAGGTGGTTTGTGATGGACAGAATCATAATTTAACAACATGTAGAACTAGAAACAGTCCCACTCTAGACTAAAATTCAGATAAACTTTCTTTTCTTAATGTCATCAGGCAAGTTACTGTAGCTAGGGTGAACAAAGTTTTCATGTAATGAGCACTGTACTCTTGTTCAGAGCTCCCTAGGTGTGATGCTTAGTGCTATGGTGTAGGTCCTGCTATTCAGAATATATATATGCACATAAATTTTCAGCAATCCAAACAGAGTGAGCTGTAACTTTTCTCTGTGCCTTTTTATTGATGTTCATGTCTGTGATTTTCTTATCTTCCTGTTTTCCCTTAAAGCTAGGTCCTACAGTGTAGCTATTCTGTGTGTCTTTCAAACATGGGTTGGTACTCCTGTTCCCCAGAGGCAGATGCACTCTTAAAAAAAAAAAAAATAAAAAAAAAATCCATCTTTGAAAGAAATGTGTAGTTAGAAGTAACCTTGTTCATGTTGAATCAGTCTGCAAATTGGATTTGTGTGTCACATACTATTTATTATTAGATTGCTATAAAATACTAATCTGGTCATGGTTGTGCAATAAGCTAATTAGAGGAGGATCATCACTTTCTATGTAGCAAGCA
Source organism: Tetrao urogallus (assembly GCF_951394365.1). Taxonomy (NCBI): domain Eukaryota; kingdom Metazoa; phylum Chordata; class Aves; order Galliformes; family Phasianidae; genus Tetrao; species Tetrao urogallus. The sequence continues at coordinate 39,645,321 of NC_136815.1, read as the reverse complement.
AAAATGCCTGAAAGCTGAACAGATTCTTTTAAGTTTTCATGCTATGAATACGAAGTGTGATGTTTCTAATCCTTTTCTATTTAGTTTTTTTGACAAATCAATTGTCAATCTAAATATTTACAGCTACCTTACCTGGAATTTTATTTGATTACTTCTGAGCTCTGTTTCTGAAACTATTTAAACCTCTCAGAGCCATGTGGATTTCAGTGATATTTGTTTACAATGTGCTTAGATTTTTACGTATGAGTTAGTCCATACCTTTCATACATTTCAGTTATGATAACTTCATTCCATGTTGCTTTTCCAATTATTTTTCTTGTGATACTTGGTTCCACAGTGAGCCTATTTATTTTATGGAGTTTGTTAAATTGACCTACAATGTTTTCAGAACTAATCTTTCATTTTTTGGCAGTCACCAATAATCCTGTAGATTGTTATGTTTATTGTCTGTAGTGCATAGCAGGGTCTCCCTGAGCATAATATATAGGGACTTTAGGATTTTACCTGAGGTTATAAGTATGCAAAAGAAACAAAAGGGTGATAAAAATCAATATATATAAAAACAAAACAAAATGAACAAACCAAAGCCAAGAGTTTCTTAAGTTTCTTATTTATAATGTTACATTATTTTAAAATGATTCACAGGTGTTATCTTGAATAAAGATATAATTAATCAAATCAGCTATCTTACTGCGGGTACAGTTGCACTCCCCTCTTCATGTATGTTCAGGGAAAAAAATGGTGATACTTTTCAAAAAAAACATTGTTTCTATAACAAAATTTCTGGAAGCAGTATGTAATAATTCACTCCTGCATAGGCACAGTCATGTTGAAACGCGCGCAGTAGGTAAAATAATTCACAGTTGCAGACTCTATCTCAAAATCAGTGAGTACTAATGAAATTACACAGTTCCTGTTTATCTGAACTCAAAGTTCTGAAGTTAGGGATATAAATATGAAGATAACTCATTGTAGTAGAACTACTGATGGCCTTGGGGTCAGACATGAGACTCTTGAATGGACCATAGGATAAAGATGACTTGGGAATGTGCAAATGGTAATAAGCCTTCAACCTGAACAGCAGCCTTACTCATAGGAAGCACTGTTTGGTGGGTGGCTGCTTCCACTTGTTCCAGGCTGGTTTGGCTCTGTAGATAGTTCTTGTCTCTGCAGATGATTCTTGTCTGTGCTCCAGCTGAAGCCAGGACCAGGACTACAGCTTAGGTATGCTGGTGAATGGAAAAGATGGCTGCCTGTTTGCTGCCCCAGCTAGCACTCCCTGCTAGGAGCTGGATCTGTGCAGCTCCCAAGTGTTTGAACTAGTGGCTTTTGAACAGTGTTACTCATCTTGTGCCTGACCCTCTTGTGAGAGCAGCTGCCTGCCAGCCTGTGCCTTCACAAGTGCGACTTGGTGTCAGAGCCCAGAAACCTCCTCAGATAAGCATAGGAACCTCACAGGTCTCAAGTTCCTGCAGCTCCTGTTGCTCTAGGGAGTCCTGCTTGAGCAGGGCTTTGGTCCAGATGGTTCCTTGCAACGTCAGCTATTCTATGAAAGTATCCCAAAGTAAAAATACCAAATGGAAACCTTAACTCGGTAAGTTACTGACATAAGCTCTAAGGCTTAAGGAATTTTTAAAGATTTAAGAAAGTTTGAAGTCCATTGCTATTAGGTATTCATTTTATCTAATATAGCTGTAACTTATGAACTATTCAGAGTTTAAACCAGCATATCTTTAATTCAATTTTATTGCTTTTCTTTACATTCCTTTCAGTATGGCAATATTCCTTTGCTAAAATGCCGATTATATACAAAAACAGTAGATTTTTATCAGCTCTCTATCTCTTATACAGTAGTGATACACATGGGCCCCTAATGGATGTCGTATTGTGTGTAAAGGGCCTGACTAGTTGAATAGACTATTTTCCTCTCTGTACAGGAGTGCTGTATATGACTATTCTGAAGATGGCTCTGTTTAGATTTGGTTTAAGAGGAGGGGTATATCATCATTCTACTTTTACTTCCCTTTTGATTTTTAAAGGTGCTTTAGTTTAAGGTGTTCAGTGTTAAACATGTCAGCTTCATCCTACTAGAAAGGCAAGCTATGGAAGTGGAAAACAGCATACGTATATTACCCAATTCTCTTGCATAGATAGGCATTAGAATGATATTGGTTAAAACTGGTCCATTACCCCTGCCAAGAAAGGATGGATAAAAGCACCCTTGTGACTCATTGTCTCTGCTTATGGTCATGCTTGCCTTTATGTTTTAATATTTCATTAGTTAGGTTTTTTTTTTTTTTTTTTTTTTTTTTTTTTTGTAGCCTTGTTTTTTATAACAGTGAGGCATATCAACTGTTTGGCCTGATGAGCATCTCATGGGAAAGCTGGGACAAACATGGTTATTTGCTATTATTATGATTTACACAACCAAATCAAGTAAAGCACACTGTGGTATAAAAATTAAACAGCAAAAAAGAACAATGTAAAGCGTGTAAGATGTCTTGATCTGTGCTTTGATGATCTTGTTATGCCTTCAGGCATCTTGTTATAGAGTCTAGTTACACTTATATTGGATAACCTGCTACTTCTGTAACCAACTTCAGGCCATACAAGCATATAATTATTAAGAATAAATGTTTCCAGTGGCTTTTGCATAACTTCTCTTATAACTAATCAGATCGATCCTTGCCTCTGTTTTTCTGCAGTTTTCACATAGGATATGTATTCTGCAAGTTTGCTCTCACAGATCAGAGCTGAACATTTTAGGGGAAAAGGACCTGGAATTTCATGGTTTTGCTGGATTTTCTTAGCAGTTAGGTGCAGTCTGTGACTGACACAGTGATGACGACTCTTCTATCACTGTGTGCCTAACTAATCTCTTTTGAGCATAGCTAATTTCTTCTCTCTTCTAGGAAAATGTAGGCTAAAATACCTGCTGCTTAGTGTGGGATTCATGAATATAGGATTCATTTCAGAGACATATAAAAACAAACCACCAGTTTTTATCTGTGACCAGCGTTTCTAAAGTGACCTTGTTCTACCATTTCCACTGCAAGTGGCCAGGCCAACTGTCTCCCTTATCTACCATCAGCCCTCTCCTGCTTGTATTCCATTCAGACACAATTTCCTCTTAAAAAGAAGGGCCTGTATTAAAGAGTTCCTACTGGAACTACAGTTTGGTTATTAAAGCCAGGAGGCAAAAGCTGAGGAGGGGATCGAGCTTCAGTTTTCAGGATGACTGGGGCAATGTAGCCATTAAAATATACTTTCCTTTCAACAGAGGGCTCAAGAGGAAGGAACCCAGATTTTTTTTGGACTGGTCATGAGTGGTTCCCCAGGGGGTCAGTATCAGGGCCTGTTCTGTTAAGTATCTTTGCTGATGATCTGGATGAGACCACTGAGTGCACCCTCAGTAAGTCTGCAGATGGCACCAAGTTGGGAGGCAGTGCTGATTGGCCTGGGGGTAGGGAAAAATCAGGACAGCGTGGATAGCTGGACTAAGGCCAGTGGGATAAATTCAGTAAGACCAAGTGCCAGGTCCTGCACTTCTACCACAACAACCCCAGGCCATGCAAGAAGCTTGGGCTGCGGGGACTGGAATACTGGGGGGGGGGGGAGGGGGGAAAAAAAGGACCTAGGAATATTGATCAGCACTTGGCTGAATATGAGCCACCATTGTGCACAGGTGGCCAAGAAGACAACCGATAGCACTGTGACTTGTATAAGAAATTGTGTTGCTGGCAGGAGCGGGGATTCCACCTGTTCTCAGCTCTGGTGAGGCTGCATCTTGAGTACTGTGTTTAGTTTTGGGCCTCTCGCTGCAAGAATGACATTGAGTCCCTGGAGGATGGACAGAGAACGGCAATGAAGTTGATGAGGGGACTAGAGCACAAGTCTGATGGGGTGCAGCTGAGAGAACTCAGTTTGTTTCTTCTGGAGGAGGCTCAGCGGAGACCTTATCACTCACTATAATGATCAGAAAGGAAGTTGTGATGAGGTGGGGGTCAGCATCTTTTCCAACATAAATAGCAATAGGGAATGGCTTCGAGTTGCACCAGAGGAGGTTTTGAATATTAGGAAAATATTTCTTGTCTGAAAGAGTGGTCAGCTGCTGGAATAGGCTGCCTGGGTACGTGGTTAAGTCACCATCCCTGGAGGCTTTCAAGAAATGTAAAATACAGTACTAAAGGACATTGTTTAGTGGGGAAATATTGGTGGTAGGTGAATGGTTGGACTAGATGATCTTGGAGGTCTTTTTTGACCTTGGTGATTTTCCTTCAATACTAATGAGGGAGTTAATGATGGGAGAGAGAGGTATTTTTTTAAAAACTTACTTGTTTTTTTTTTTTTTTGCTTTTCCCATTAGATGGTTTGTTGTTTTTTGTTGTTGTTTTTCCTGTTTGTTTCTTTTAATATATCCTGAATCCTTCACCTTTTCTTGAATATATCTGGTTGTAAAAGTAAATATTCTTCACTTTATTGACAGGGTCAGAATGAAACTGTAGAATTTTCATACTATGTGGCAGAACATTATCTAATAACAGATCAGTATGATACCTGTAACTAATGAATTTAATGGAAAATTGTACTAAAACCTTGCTATCCTTGGACTTGATTTAAATAATTGAATATCCCTATTCACTTTTGTTTCTGTCATACACTACAGGTAAGGGAAACTGTTGATCTGCTCTAGAAAGGAATACTCGTAATTTGAAATATGGCTAATGCAGCTTAATTAAACTTGCCATCTGTACTTGTATTTCTTTTTCTGTGAATTGAATGAGTACCAGATTGCCATTTTTAAAATACAGATATCTAGAAATGTCTTTAAAAAAAAAAAAATATATATATATATATATATATATATATATATATATATATATATATATGGAAGTTTGAAAAGCTACTTGCTAACCCGTTTACATGTATTTGTTATGACCAGGCTTCACGCATGTTTTATTCTGCCTCATCATTTATCTTGTCTGCTTCCATAAGTATCTTGAAATTATAAGACGTTTTAGGCTGTATTTAGAATAGACCCACAGATGGCACATCATTCAATGCTACAGGGATATTGTCAAAGAAAGATTATTGATAAGGAAGATCTAGCTGTCTGGGAGGTACAAAAATGCCCGTTTCCATTTTCTTAACAACAAGCCTCGTTAATGACTGTTCTCACTTAAGGCAATTCATGAAGGTGGAAAAAAAAGGTTTGCAGAATAGCTGGAGAAAAGTTTTAGTCCCTGGGGTTTGCAAATTTTTCTTAGAGCCCTGGTAGCCTTACCAGCTTCTTTACCCAGAAGGCATTAATCCAGAAAAAGTGTTTTTTGGCCACTCAGGTTTTTATACCAACTGTTTTGCAGTGTGTCTAACATTACTTCAATCTCTATGCCAGCAAGACCGTTATACTCATCCTTTTTCACTACTCTTTAATACCGTGGATATTATTGCAAGCAAAATCTATGCAAATGATGATCCAAAATGTATGTTTTAGTAGAAGAATCCGTCCCCCATTTGTTCTGCATATGAGTTAAGAGAAAGACTATGAAACTGTATCAGCCAAGTATGTTAACTTGATGTGGGAAGGTGACAGACAACAATTTTACTGTTTTCCCTAGAACTCAATTCTCTTTCCACAGAGGCACTAGTAAAGGCTAAAGCATCCTTTCGGGTGTTTTGTCTTGTGTGTTATGTAAGATTTGGCAATACTAAAGGAAAAATGCTATTTCATGCTAAAAATTGATTTTCATTTATTGTGAGACTTAACGTTTATTCTTAGACCTGAGGATCTTTACATTAATTGGCAAATGTTTGAAACTTGACCTCCTTCTTTAGTCTCAAATTTATTACAGTACATGCAGGCCTTTGGAGTAATCCCGTAGTAAATCTGAACAAGTTTCCTTGGTGTTCTCAGGAGGCTTATTAAAGCCTGTGCTGCACAATGGACAAGTTTGTCCATTTCAGAAATATTGCATGCTTAAAGCAGGCAAGCATCAAGCTGCAGTTCAGTCATCTATTGAGATCTCGCAGGAAGAGCTTTTTAAAAGGCAAAGATGAAGCATAATTGCTATGTCTCAATAAGCACAATATCAGCTTAATCTTCTAAAGACAAGAAGAAATTGTTTTCATAGAAAACTATTCAATAGTCTTCCATTGTGCTGTGAGTCTATTAGGTACTAAGAATCAAAATTACTCAGCTTTTATAATTTTCTTTTCAAAAAACTTGTTGTTCATCAGTTTCAATACAAGCGAATTTGTTGCTGAATGTACTTCATTTCTGTTTGCTTTTCCATATGTGCCTGAATTTTTTTATAGTTGAAGCCTGAATTGTTTTTCATTGAAATACACTTTAAATGTATCAAATAAACACTAGAAATAAGATCATTCTGAGGCTTTCATTTTCAAGTGATGCAGTAATTCTGATTTCAATTGTTATATTTGTGATCAAAGTCAGCAGTTAATATAAAAATTGCCAGTTAAAAGACATGTTTGCTGTAGATATATTAATACTATTCTTGGGATTTTGTTTTTGGCTTTAAGTAAAGGTGACAGAGCTAGTAAAAAGCGTGCTACTTACTACCCTACCCATAGAGTTAACCTTGCCTCTGAGTGCTGGTGAATCTCCCAGAGATCAAGACTAGGAGGAGAGATCCTGAAAGCTCTGAGTGTCGGCATACCTTTGAGTAAATCAGGACAATTTTTTTCTTGGCTTCATTTTCAGCTTTTCCGGATCTTCTTTAACATACTTGTGCTGCCAAAACTATAACTATTTGCTATTTCAGTTTATATGAGTATGCTAAAGTGGAACTTATCCCTTCATTATGTAGTACTTGTATGTGTGGTGACATGCTTTAGATCCTTGAAAAGGAAAAACAGGATCACTGTTGAAAGTGTCCCTTTGGTAATGACAAAAATATCTACATCTTACTGCGTTAGTGATAAATTATTCTGTGAATACTTTCAAATGTGCAAATCTTCTTGAAATGTCTTTCTTGTGCAAACTGTTTCTTTTCAGAGTCTGGTTTAATTTCGAGTAAAAGCATTTTTCATTTGGTGATAACACTGTCTTGTACATCTGATTACTTCAAGCCAATGTTAGATTCAAAGAATAAGAGGTCCTGTATTTTCTCAGCTGAAAACACTACAGAACAATTATGGGCTTTCTGAATATCGTTCACAGAATGGGATTTTTTTTTTGCTGTTAAACTTTCGTTTCATCACTTCTTTTTTTGTCTTTGTTACTTAGAAGTATGTCACCAAGTATAACTTCAGGATAATATTTCTATTCAAGGATTTGATTCACCTTCAAAGGAATTGTGCACATTTAGTTTTCTGCTGCCCGTGATGGGCTCTCAATGTTCAGATCCTTTGCAATGAAGAGTGTTGCAGAATGGGAATGGTTACATTTTTTCTGTTAATAGCTTTTATAGTTAGGATACCAGACTTTTAAATCTGTATCACAGATTTTGCTTGGTCATGCAAGCTCATGAATTTCTTAATTATATGCTTTATGTGAAAAAAGAAAACACTCTAAAAATATCCTTTGGAGAAATCCTGATCCAGCTATTAATTGGAATTGTGTTTTTTTTTTTTTTTTTTTTTTTTTTTTTTTTTTTTAATCAAGTGTGAAATACTTCTTGCTAAATATTTGCAGCTTCTTAGACAGATATTTTCTCAGTCACGTAGCTCCTGGCAAGTGACAACAAATTATAGGTGAAGATAAAAGATAATTTTTTAAATCTATTTGGTTAAATAGATTTCTAGTAGAAATAGATTTCTAGTAGAAATCTATTTAATCTAGTAGATTTCTAGTAGATTTCTTCTACTTAGAAGGTTTACCGAAGAGTGTCTGGAAAGGTGATAGACCTACTTAAATGACACGGTGTATTTAAATCAATCTTATAAAATACATGTTTTGGGATGAAAAGGAATGCGATGGCAGAAATGCAGATTCCAAATGCGTGTGCAGAGCTTCTTTGAACAGGATGGAGACAGTCTGGCGTGGTTTATATGATTCAGGTCAATGAATATGTAGTTTGCTCAGAAGTTTTCCATGATAAAAAGATAAGCAAACCTATTATTATGAATAATTATTATTACTGTGAATTTCTATCATTGCTATTTATTATTTTTAATGTTCTTAATGTAGGTATAGCATGATCTTTGATCCAGTTTTATTAAATATATTTATAGTGTTTTTGCGCTGCAATTATCCACATACAAATAATAATGACATTGTTCTCTGTGCGCTTGTGTCATTTCCTCATCATATTCTGAAAGGTAAGAGCCACATCCTTTTGGACTCAAGTCAAATGAGCAAGCACTGCAGTAGTGCCTTTGCCTATGGTCATGCTAAACTCTTTCTTGCGTGACACTTTGCTTTGCAACTGGACAAAAAGAGAGAATATCAGAAGGCATGTTTCAGAGCTACAAACAAATTAGAGCTCACTCAAGTGTAGATTTAAGAGTCTCCAAGAATGAGCTTGAATTTTTGAACTGTTTAAGATCAAACAAATCTACTGGAGTATTGGCTTTGTCTACAGTTTGTAATGCAGCCCTGAATGACAGCTGGTGTGGAAAAGCACACAGCATTCTGTATTGAAACACTTCTGATGGACTGAGAAAATTAATTGTTTTATATGGATACATGCTGAAGGTTATTGCTTATGTTTTTGTCGTGCTGAATATTTTGTCCAAAAGGAGAGCACCATTTCTAGTCATAGCATAAAATCATAATCATTAAGGTTGGAAAAGACCTCTAAGATCATCTAGTTCAAGCATCCTTATACCACTAGTATTGTCCATTAAACCTAAGACTTGTGTTCTAGACTCTTCAACAGCTTTGCTGCCCTTTTCTGGACGTGCTTCAGGTCTTCCCTGTAGTGAGGGACCCAAGTGACTGATCACCAGCTGGATTTAACTCCATTCATCACCACTCTCTGGGCCCAGCCATCCAGCCAATTCTTTACAAAGAGCATACCTGTCCAAACCACGGGCTCATGGCTTCTCCAGGAGACTATTGTGGGAGACAGTTTTGAAGGCTTTGCTAAAGTCTGGGTAGATTAAATCAACAGCCTTTCCCTCATCAGATCATTCAATCGTAGAAGGAGATCAGGTTGGTCAAGGAGGACCTGCCTTTCATGAACCTATGCTGGCTGATTCCCCCTGTTCTCTTGCACAGGCCATGTGATCTCCCTCAAGATGATCTCCTCCATAACCTTTCCTGGCACTGAGGTCAGGCTATCACACCTGTAGTTCCCTGGATTTTCCTTTTGACCCTTCTTGAAGATGGGAGTAATGCTGTGACAAGCCTCCAATCTTCCAAGAATGCTGCTAGATGATGGAGAGTGGCTTGGCTATTGCCTGCTCCCTGAGCACCCTTGGATGGATCTCATCTAGCCCGATGGATGTGTGATGTCTAAATGGAATAGAATGTCTCTGTCTCCACCTGAGCAATGAGCATTTGTTCTGCTCTCCATCCCAAACTTCCAGGTCAGGGAGTAGAATGCCCCAAGCATAACTGGTCTGACTTTTAAAGACAGATGTAAAGAAGGATCTCTGGATGAGGAGCTATGAGATATGGTTTAGTGGCTTGTGGTAGCAAGGGTAATGGAAGGACAGTTGGACTAGATGATCTTATAGGTCCTTTCCAACCCTGTGATTCTATCATTCAGCATTGAGAACCTTAGCTTTTTAGTTATCCTCAACAGTCACGTTCCCTGCTGCATCAATAAAGGAAGGAAAAGGATGGAGATTCTCCTTAGTCCTCCTCTTACTGTTTGAATATTTGTAAAAAAGCTTTTTATTGTCTTTTGCTGTAGTTGCTAGGTTGAGCCTTACCCAGAGGCTCAGCATCTCCCTGCCTTGCCTGCCCTGCCTGTCCCTGCTGAAGGGCCTGGAGCCATCCATTGTGACACAGCAGTCACAGGGCTTTTCCACCAGTTTACGCTTATGCTAGTGATGTCATAGCTTTGGGGCTCTGCCAAGTTCCCCTTGCTTGTTCCTCATGATGTGTGCATTAATACTGAAGCATCTAATATGTGCTTTGTTGTGCCCAGCACCTTCTGGAGCAGACTGAAAGATCTTGCTAATGTGTAGTCTCTCAAATTTGGCACTGCCATAGCTTATGATTAATGGGTGTGGTTGTATGCCTTTGCCACCTGAATTGAGTTTAAAGCTCTGTCTTTCAACATTGCTAACTCCTGCTCAAAAATCAGTTTGTGTTAATTGCCAGCAAGTTATAGTAAAGCTTGTTTTTCTCTAGGCATCAATCTGTATCCTAATGAGAGAAGTTGCCGTGGCTCTTGATGGAGCTATGTGATCTCTTATATGCCAAGTAGTGTTGATCCTCCTTGTTCCTCATTCACCTTGGTGCCTGGTTCCTGCTCATTCTGGAGGTTAATCTTATGTTCCTGTCACAGTCAGACCTCTCAGAACCAAGCTTTCAAACCTTATTTGTCTAATGTGTCTGTCCCACTTTAATTTCTGGTATATTACTGCTTTTGTCTGGTTTCATTTTCAGCTCCTCTGACCTTCGTGACTATTCAGCACTCTTGTAATGAGTAAAATATGAGAAGAAACTGTAGCTACAGAACTAGATACTTGCTGTCACTTCTTGTACAATGTAGTTCACTCCCCATTTGCAAGGCTGATTATGCGGAAAATTTAAGTATTATTTTGAAGATGGTTTCAGAAAAATTATTCAGTTGCTCTTTGACTTTTACGTCCAAAAGGGATGAAACTCAATTTTTGTGTAAGCCACAAGAAGAACAATTTAATTTCTATAAAGATTGGTGGGAACCGTATTGTATTCATTTCTATTTTGGCAATTTAGTATATTTCAGTAGCATTCTGAGCATAGTAGAACTGCCACAAAAATGCATGATAATTTTATTTTGACATAATCCAAAACATTTTTCTCTGTGTATGAGGGCTGCTCTGAAAGTAATACCTTTTATTTCATTATATTGGCCCACGTGTCAGAGGTGGATGTTGGTGGTCGAACCTTACCTCCGGTATTCCATTACATTTTATTGCTGTGTGACAGATGGCAGAGCAGGGGGGAAGTTTAGCAAAATTACATCTGACATGGAAGTGTGCATGAACTAAAGGTATGCCATCAAATTATTCCATTCAGAAAAAGTGGCACCCATTGACGTTCATCAATGCTTACTGAACATTTATGAAGACTGAGCAGTACATATTACCACAGTGAGGTGGTGGATGGTGTGTTTCAGCAATGATCCTGTTACAGCAGCTGTGAAACAGTGGATCACCTCTGGTGGTGTAGATTTTTATAAGCACAGCATATTGGCTCTTGTTCATTGCTGGTGAAAGTGCATAGCTAATGGTGATGATGGCTGTTGAAAAACAGTTTTTTGTACATAAGAATTTGCTCTATCAAATAGTGTTAGTCTGCTTTTTTTTCTGTTGTAGTTTCCATGGAAACAAACAGGAGGCATTACTTTTGGACCGAGCTATATGTGTTTAGGGATAAAAATGACGTCCTTATGACAAGTGAATTTTAGACAAATATAAAAGAAGAGTCCCTTCATTGGTTTCAGTGTTCACATTAAGTAATGCTCGCGTTACTTGCAAGATACTGGTTAAGGAAAGGAAAGCGCTCCTTTGATATATGATTAAGATATATGAACAAACGGATGGCTGGTCATAATGACAAGTAATTGCGTTTAATGGAATGAGTCTGTCCTATGTGTAAAGGCTGAAAGAGCTGGAGATGTTCAGCCTGGAGAAGAGAAGGCTTAGGGAAAATTCTGTCACTGTCAGTGAATACCTGGAGGGATTCAGGCTTTGTTCCGTGGTACTCAGTGCCAGGACCAAGAGACACTGAGCATGAACTGGAGCACAGGAGAACACAAGGTGCACTTCTGTGCTTTGTGGGTGATAGAGCACTGGCACAGGCTGCCCAGAAACTGTTGAGCCTCTTCCTTGGAGATCTTCAGCAGTTGCCTGGGCCCCTGGCTCTGGGTGGACCTCCTAGAGCGAAGATTAGGCTCGATGGATCCAGAGGTGCCTTCCAATCTCAGCCGGTCTATGATTCTGTGAACCTGCTGCCAAGATCTGATACTGAGGAAAGTAACTCAGTGGAAAGAGGTGTTATCTAACTGCTAGTTCATGTTTGACTTTTCAGGTTGTTGTTGAGCCAAAAAGATGGAGATAAACAGATTTTTGTTTCAGACTATATAATCAGAGTGTGATCCCAGATCAGTGGTAAAGCAGATTATTGTTCATTCTCGATGGCTTTTGTGAAAATGTTGAGCAAGGTACAGCTTTTTTGATAGTCTGAAAATTGAATAGGAAACTTAGGCATGATGCAAAAACACCTGTTAATTTTGAGGAGACTGACTTTCTGTAGTTAGTAAATAAAGGAACATGTCTGTAGGTACTTAAGTGTTTATATATCAATATTAAAAAAAAAAAAAAGTCCTTGAAAAATAAAAAATAATGGGAATGTTTCTATTAACCATAGATATTTTTAATACAGCTGTATTCATAGGACCTATTTAGTGATGCTATTTTGAGACATTTCAGAATCTGCAAGTTTCTGAAACTTGCACTGAAACCAGTGTTTTGTTTTTTTTTACCTTCTGCCTGATTGTGAATGATGTTTTAACCAGTAATACCTGCACCAAAGTAGAAATGGCAGGTTGGTAGGGAATGCTCATTTCAGAAAAACATCAAATACTGCTCCAAAGAATTAGAATGAAGACTATTGCACTCCTGAGAAGCTACTAGCTTTTAATTCAACACAGGCTCATTTTTTGTTTTGTCTGATAGCAACAACCAGACACTGAGTCATAGAACTTTACTGGTTCTCAGTTAACTATAATTTACGTTTAGAAAGTAAATTGATCTCAGGTGTATAGTTACTGGACACACCTGATCAGTCCTCAGGTGGCTTAGCACTGTTGTAAAAGGTTGATCCAGATTATTATCCACAAATCGCAGTTCTGTAGTTTGTATGTTATAACCTTAAAAATTGCAGTCACGTTGTGTGGTTGCTGTTTAAGAACAGCTGTTTGCGACCAATTCAATTTCTGTTAAGTGAGATAGATTACAGAAACAGCTGGTTATCACATTATTAGAGATTAAGTCTTAAAGACACTGCAATTAAAGTAATTATGTTATTGTTATTTTCTGGTTACTGAAATGCTACTGGGGCTGTGAAGATGAGTCTTGTCCAAAATAACTCCATATTCAGAAATGACTAACCTGTTTAAATGATAAAAGACAAATACATGACTGCAGTATAGCTTTCTAATAGAGTTATTTCTTTTTTTTTTTTTTTTTTTCATCTTTGTCTGTCATTCCACTGAAGTGGCTTGCCACCATTGGGTGCACCTTTAAAGGTCTGTGATGTTGGCAGGCATAGAGCCATAGAGAGCTGCTGTTTGGTAGGCTTCAGCTGTGCACTCCTGTGTCACTAAAATGAGTGGATTGCAGTATAGAATTTGGCTTGTACCAAGCCAAAGAGTTTTATATTCTTATCTCTGCCATCAAATTGATTGTTGTCAGACCTCAGGCACTTTCACTGAGATGACTGTGTAGTGCAGAAACTTATCTTTACATTTACATAATAATCATGCAAGCACCATCCTTTTGTGCTACTCCTAGGGGTTGAGTCATCCCCCAGAAATAACTGTGAAAAGATCATGTATCTTGCTTCCACCCTATTCTTTGGGACAGTTGTGCTGCTTGTTTTTGTAATCTGACCGAGCATATTAGGCACATACCTCTCAGCATGAGTTGAGCCTACTTTTTTCATGGGCCAGAATATTTTTGTTTCCCCTAAGAGCCTTGTCTTCAGCGTTCTCTCTCGTTTTATTTTTGGTAAAGCTCTGACCAGCCAGCAGAGAGGTTAGGAAAAAGAGAATGTGCAGGAAGAGCATTTTCTCCCTGTTTCCAGATAATGAATAAATGATTCGATTGCTCCCTGGAGACCAAAGCAGTGTGGTCTGCCAGTAAGCTCAACATTGCCCGCAGGACCTCAGGAGCACCACCAGATGGGCTGGGAGCCTGCCCAAGCCCTGGCTCCTGTGCACCTGCTGCTACCCACCAGCCTGCCTGCTTCATATTTTGCTCTATGAAGGGAGTATGAGGAATGTATTCTGAGGCAGGTCTCTGCAGCAGTGTGTGAGCATATTTCTAACAGGCTAACTATGCCCTTGGGTCTTGTGGCTGTACTTGGCGCTTTCTGGAACAACGAGAAAGGGATAAACTATCTGTAGAGGTGAAAACTGCTCTTCTTCAGGTTGTTAGGGGAGGCTATTAGTGAATTCAGTGTAGCAGACCCTCTTCAGTCACAAATAATGCTGAAAAGTGATAAAATGTCATTAATTCCCACTATTATGAATTCTGTTGTAGGGATCTTACTAGCTAGAACAGAGGACGGGGAGTAGTAAAAAGGACACAAAAATTAATCTTGCCTGCAAAAGAGATTGCAGAGGAATTCTGAATCACCGTTCTATGATTTTTCAGAAACAAAATGCCAGCCTTCATTGTGGCTATATTACCAGAAATACTTTAGCAGTGTTCCAGCTTTACTGTCTACACTGCAGAATGTTTGTTTATAACTCTGAACCAAGGGAGAAATATGTGATCAGTATGTAGTTAGTGGAAACTAAATTCCTCATATGGTGAAAGTAAAATGACAGGTTATGGAAGATATTTTAGTACCTGAAACTATTTCTCCTTGACACGTTTAAAATGAACCTTCTCTGAAGGCCTTTCTGACAGGTCTCCTTGACGTGAACTCCAGCTGTACCTGGGTTATCAAGCTGCTTTTGCAAAGATGGTGATATTGGCATATACAGTGATGAATATGTAGAGAAGAGTGAGGCATACCTCTCCTAGAACAGAGCAACAGAGCCATGGGCAGTGATGATGGAGTCAAAATGCATATCATGACTTGCCACGCTACGTGTCTCACTGTCCAAATATTTCATTCCCACAGCAAACAAACATTTGAGGACTGTGTGTGTAAAATAGGCAAAATAACAATTACAATAGCAGTGGCAAGCCTAATGATAAACAAGCCAAAACTTGAAAAAGTTCATTTAAAAAGACTGGAGACCGTATTTAATGATGCAGTACAAAGAATAGAAATGTATGTTCCAAGAGTTCCCGCAAAGTTGTATGGGAATGTAGCCATTGTGTTATTTCTAAAATTCTGCTGCTATTTTTGCAGATAGGGAACACTTTTGTTTCATTTAGACCTAAATGAGGTAGATGCCAAAGACTGTGTGGTGTAAATTGTGGCTGTGCACTGTAATTATTCAAGGATTTTCATGTTTAATAGTAATTGAAATAAACTATGTGAAATATTTGGAGTACTCTTGTGCAGGAAGCCACACAACATATGGCAGTCATCACCAAAGCGCACTTAAATGACTGTAGGAGGAATGTGAAGGACACATTTTGTATTTGTCTAAGATTTTATATTTTTTTATTTATAGTCAGTCTCTTTTTTTATTTTTATTTTTATAAAGGGAGCCTGATGATCAAATATGGAGCGAGCAGTCGAATGTCTTTGAGGGGAAAGGATACAATCACATCATTTGTCGTGAGATTGGTAGCCCTAACACTGCTAAGTGATGTATATAATACATTTGTGCTACACAGTGTCTCATAGTAGAGAAACTTTGGAGTTAGTATAGCCTGCAGCTGATATAGCTGCATGGTACAGCACTGAAGAAAATTGCCTGAATGTACCACTGCGCTACTGTGACTAAGCACATCATAAATGCACTTTAGTGTCTTTTCCATTGTAGTGCCTTGCATGGCGGCATGGAGAAGTGTTCTGTAGGCTTACTTACTTTCTGTAATAAGTTAGATCTACCTCAAAGGAGTGAGGGAATCTGTCTAATAAACTAGATTGTCCTAGGTGTTTATTGCTTCAATATTACTACATTTATTTTGTTGAGTTGTCTGCTTGCTGCCATGTTTTGTTTTTAAGCTAATAAGTGGTGCAATATTTACCTGAGCACAGAAGTGACTTTGCAAATAAACAGATAATTGACGGTATTTGTATCAAGATGGATCTTAAATATAATAGGGCTTTATGACTTCTTTCTTCTTGCCAGTCTACCTCCTTCTCCCGTACTCCTGTGGATTTAGAGTTGTTCACAATTTACCAAATGCAACCACCCTTTTTCTTCTGCAATCTCGTTTCAAATCCTGATCTTCTGTGCCTGGCACCTTTGAGGTGCTGCGTGTGCTGAACTTTGCATGCTGGTCCTTGTGGAGAGCACAGTGATAACGCCTTGTCTCTATAAAATTATCTCAATCTGGTTTTCTGTTTTTGAGTAAGAAGGTCAGGTATGAACCTGGACACATTTTTAAGACAAAACTAACATCTTAATACAAAATTTCCACCTTACTTTATGTAGGTATGTTTGTTTAAAAGAGATTATTTCACTGATGTTTAACTCACCTTTCTGAAGAGAATATGATTGTAAGGGTCTTACAAAAGAGCTTGTTTTACTTATTTGGTGACTCTTGGAGAACCCTATTTGAAAATGGAAACCGTATCATTGCATGGAAAGAAATGTTAAGATACTGGAGCAAGAGACCCAGCATTACAGTCAACCTAGAAATGTGGATATGTCCTTTCTTATTGCTGTCACCTGGTTAACAGACTTTCATTTGTATCAGTTACTTTGGAAACATACTTTTTTTTCTAATATCTTGCTTTTAGTAGTATGTCTTTACCATTTAAAGCTTGCATTCTCTTTTTATGCAATTGGCAAGATTGGAAGCATTGCATACTTGGTATTTCTTTGTGGTCTGCTTGTCTGTATCTGTGTCTTTACGGTGTTCTTGCAAAGCTGAAATTTTTTTTTTTTTTTTTTTTTTTGAGAACAAGTTGCTTTTAATTGAAGGATTGCCAGAAATGTTGCTGAAAATACCTGTTATCTCTGGCAAGCCTCACTAAAAAGGAAAGCTGTGAATGCCTTTTGTTATGCAGACTCTCTTCTTTCAAACAAATGTATTAATTGCTTGGTACTGCAAGACATGATACTGTTCATTTTTAAACAGCACTATCATTAGATAGTCCTGGGATTTAGAGGTTGTTTTAGAATAGTTTTACTTTAGATTGTCAGATTTTATGTTAGAAGAGGTCATGCAAAATTTTCTGGTCATGAATAATACTAAACAAGAAATTACTAATTCCTGGGATATTAGGCAGGTAATAACAGATAGTCAAACTCTCAAAATATAGTACAGCTAAAATGCCTTTTTCAGTTCTGTGTGGGAGGTTTTACTCCTTACAACTGCTTGCAACAAGAGAAGATATCAGGTAAAAGGAGGAAAAAAAAATTGACCTGGAAAAAAAAATAAAAATCTTCCAGTTGTTATCACTCAGCACTCTCTGAACCACTACAGATAATTTAGCAAAATGAGCACAGTAGTAAACTCTATCAAAATCTTTTCACTGTAGCATTTAGTAACCATAGTAATGATCAGATTATAAATCCTCTCAGCATCACAATACTCTTTGCTGGCAGATCCTTGGTGGTAAATGTTGACAGATAATGTTCAAACACACTGAAGGCAAACAGGGAGCTCTTGAAGGTCAGTTGTTGCATAACTAATAAAATTGCCAAGTCATCGAGTTCTGCGGTATGACTCAACATACGACAGTGATTTCAGAGAACTTTTTACAGTCTTCTCAAGACATATCTCTGGAATGACAGCATAAGCCGTGTAGATACAGAAGTGGCGTATGTCCAAGAGGGAGGCAGCAGGTTGCTATAGTGAATGTGAATGTTAAACTGCTTATGTACTGCTAAGCTGCTTTGATGCTTTTATTCACTATGGTAGCACCAAACATCATTCCATAAACAATTCTAGCATGGTTGTTCTTTGTCTTCTTACTAAATCAGATTTAAGGGTTCTATATTCTGTGTTTTTCCAACCATTCTTTACTTTTATATCAGAATGAACTATCAGCGTATCTTTTCTTTCAGTGATTTCCAGCATAGTTAATGATGCAGATCTTTAGTCCTGACAGAAGAGAACATGAACAGCTCTCTGCACATAGCTGCATCTGCACTCCCTGAGTCCTGGCAACAAGAGAAGAACAAAACTGCTGAACTCATGTCTGTTTCTTATGACCCAAAAGAGATTAAAAGTACCAGCAGTTTTTGTGCTAGTAGGAGGGAGCCTGGGTGATACAGAGGTTGTCATAGAAACATCATGTCAGAAAGAACATTTGAAGAGATTTTTTTTTTTTCCACACTGAAATTTAAATTTGTTAATTGTGTTCTTGTTTTGACTTGGCCTTTGGAAAAATGTCTCTCTCTGCATTTTGCTGTGGAGGTGAGTGCTGTAGCTTATTCACCATCTGTAAGCATGTTTCACCTTTGAATTTGGGTAGCCTGATGTATGCTGGTTTCCAAGTTGCTTGGTATCTTCCCAAACAAAAGAAAGAAGAAAGTCATTACTAATAACTCATGTCTGCACATTCTGTCTTCTCACCTTTTCTTCATCTTTATTTGTCTGAATAATTGGGCTTTCTTAAAATCTTAACCCGAGAATCCAAATATTAACTACAACTAGACTTTGCCTATTTGTTCAGGTGGTGTCATGAAGGTTATCTGCCTTTGAGAGCTTCATCAGGTTACAGATGGGGGCTTTTTCAGGCATCACACTGCACTACTTCCATCCATGTAGTAATGGATGTTTTTGTTTGTCAGTTTCATAACTGTTTTTGAAATTTTTCTTTGTCAGTCTTGAGCATCTGCAATACCACATTTAGATGAGATCTTGGAGTGAGAGAATATTGGAAGTAAGAATGAATTTAAGGAAATATCTCGCTGTCTTTTGGGAGTGGCTGAGACCACTTTTTTTTTTTTTTTTAAGCCAAGTGGAGAAGAGATTAGGGGAGGCCTGATGACGGCTGCAGTTTCTCACAGGGAGCTGAGGGGCAGTGCTGAGCTCTGCTGCCTGTGACAGTGATGGGGCCCGAGCGGCATGGAGCTGTATCAGGAGAGGGGCAGCTGGGGGTTAGGGACCAGAGGGTGGTGGGCATGGAGCAGGCTGCCCAGGGCAGTGCAAATGGTCCCAAGCGTCTGGAGTTCAAGGAACGTTTAGACAATACCCTCAGATGTGTGGTCTGATTTCTGGGTGGTCCTGTGTGGACTCTGTCATACTTGTGGACCCCATCCAACTCAGGATATTCTATGAAATACTTTAGCGAATTAAGAGTAGCTAAAATTGTTCTGTAGATTGCACTGCATAGGGGAAACATGGAAAGCCGCCTCAGTTTAGTCTCAGCCAATTGTGAAATCTCCTATATTAATCCACAGCATCAAAACATTCTGTGTTAGTCAACCTCTGCTGAATGTCTTGTTATAGCAACCTGTCTCACAGGGTTTTTGTTCTTTCTTGGTCCTGACAAAGCTGAAAATGGAATGAGAACAGCTGTTGCTTCTCATTCATAGTGTTTAAGTACCAAGGAAGATATGAATTAGAAAGAGATTGAGGATTCCCAAGGGATTTATTTGGGCTTTGAGATTGGCTCATCCATAGATACAGATGTAGCTGAATTTGTCAGTTGCGACAACAGATATATTTAATAACTGTTTTGAGACTTCTAAATTAACACTTCACATTTTTCATGTGAGCAGCTTTGTACATAAGTATTTCTGACAGTATTTATAGTCCAGTTTCTTGTGGAGTTATTTGAGCCTCACAGCCTGAAAAATTTGGGAGTTTTCTTTTCTCCTATGTTGAATGGTTATTTTCCAACATTCTGCAGTTAGATGAGTCTATGGTACTTTTTTTGTTCTACAGAAGGAACTTATTTCACTATTTCTCTTTTGCATTTCTTTTGAGAGCAAAGACATTGAAATCTGTTCAAGTACTGAACAAGTTTTTTACGTTTGACAAACCTGCATTTCTCTGAAAACTGTACTAGCATGGGTAAAACTTAAGATGATATTGAAACATGTTTTTGTATTTCTCCCGCTCTTTAGGAATTCCCTCGTGGACTAGCTTTGCTGTGACTACATATTTTTATTTAGCTGCAAATTCAGGATTTGTGGAACCTTTTTTCCTTTCCTATTCTAAGAGGAAAACAAGTCTGTTCTGTCCTTTTCAGTGTTTAAAACAACAGCAATGAAGTTGGAACTCAGAAGTAGTGGAAGTGCAAAGTATTTCAATTTTGTCAAAAGCTGGTAAATGTGAAATATTTAACTTGACTTTCAGTGCTTTTAGAAGATTTTATGTCATGAATTTCTTTCATCCTCAGAATTGTTCCTTGAGTTTTTTTTCATTGAAACTAGCTTACTTTTCTGTCCAACACTGAAAAAATAAATGAGTCAGATGAGTGTGTGCTGATGAATCAAGTGAAGGCTCGTGTCTGTAACACTGACTTAAGAGTACAAGGAGGATAGCAGTGATGAGCAAAATGAGTGTTGATGTGTTAGTGAGTGAGCAAAACTTGCATCTCATTTCTTTTAAGCCAAGAGGAGCTGTCAGATGCTAGTATATTTTTGTTTTTATGTGACGTGGGCTGAACTTAGTTGAACATGTTAGTAGCGGTGTTCTCTTTATGCCTCCACCTTAATGATATTTCATTCTTTATGTACAAGTAAAAATTGAAACAAAAAACATCACATGTTGCTGTAAATGATAGATCCCTCTGTCTTGACAACCCGTAAGTGATCATTTGTCAAATGCTGCAACTTAAAGTGCAAACACAGTTGAATTTGCAAGATATATTTTAATATAGCTGTCATTTTGTGTGGAGAATCATAGAATCACAGAGTGGTCTGGGTTGAAAGAGACCAGAATGATCATCTAGTTTGAACCCCTCTGCCACAGGCAAGGTTGCCAACCACTAGAACAGGCTACCCAGAGCCACATCCAGACTGGCCTTGTGTGCCCACAGCAGTGGGGCATCCACAACCTCCTTGGGCAGCCTGTTCTGGAGAAACAGCTCGTGCTTCTTTGGATAATACCTTTTCTTTTGATATTGATTACAATACTCTAATAAATTCTTAATGAAAAGTAATGTACCTGATTAGATACACATGAACATACAAGTGCATTTAATTACAAATAATCTCCACTTACATACACTGTAGGTCCCAGCTAATATGTTTAATTGGTCTAATAATCAAATAAAAACACAGATTTGTTAATTTTATCAATCTAGTAAAATAAATGATTTCTAAAATCTGTGATTTTAATGAGATAGCTTATCTCCTACATACATTGAAGCCTTGCAGTTAATCCACATAGATTGAGGTTTATCTCATACTTTTTTTTTTTTTCACTAAAGACTTATTCATGTAAATATAATTGTTTTCCTTTTTCTGAAGATACTATAAGGAAAGCAGACAGTGTAAATTGTTTCTACAAAAGTAATTAAAAGAGCTTTATCTTTTTAAGTGTTTAAAAATTTGTTATGAAAATATTTTGTAATGCCTTTGTATATTTTGATATATATTTAGAAACGCTTTAGCCTGTACTTATTTAAGAGACGCGTGGAACCCCCGTGTTTGGAGATAGTCAAAACTTGCCTGGTTTAAGGCTGGAGTTGGATCTGACACTGTAGTCGTCCCTGGTTTGACTGAGGTTTATATCACATTGTCAGAATCTCTCTCCCAAGTTGCATCTTCTTATGATTGTATTTAAAAAAAAAAAAAAGTTTCAAAAAAAGCCAGAAGGATTTCCATATGTTTATAAACAAAAGAATTTTGCTTCTTGGGTAATTTTTTGACAAGTAAACAAATCTCTTTTTTGCACATGTATTGCAGAGAAAACTGAATGTCACATTCAGAGTCAGCTGCTTTGTGATTTCTACAAAAATAGATTTTACCATTTACACTGGGTAAGCAGGGAAGTATCTTGATAGGGTAAGCTTAAAGAAAATGGGGGGATGGTTGTCTGTAGGAAAAAAAAACCTTGTTGAAACATTTTGTGAAGAAAGCATACTGTAGGAAAATTCTATCTGAGTCTATAGTTGTGTAGATACTTATATGTTTATATATACTTGTATTTTGAATCTGGATCCTGGAGAACTAGGCAGACTTATTTACTTCAAATGACACAGAGGTAGAGAAATAAGTGCCTGATATGAGGATGTAAGTCTTTGTGAGAGATGAGAGTCAGAGGTTATGGAGGAAGTGATATTCAGTTGACCCTGCTGGAGGCTGCTGTGATGACAAAGGAAAATGGCAGATGTATTGGAGGTATTCCGGTAAGGTGGACAACTGAGTCACTAAATGCAGAAAGTCTTTTTTGTGTGACTTGAGTTGGGGACATGAACTTACAAATAATGTCACAATTTCCGAGCTCGCTTTAACTGTCAGGAAAGGTCAGCAGAGCTACATATACTTTCAACAATGATTTTGTTAGCAGTGCCTTTGTAAGACTGATCCCAGCTGGTAGAAGGAGGTAGACTGAAGAGTTAAAGGTTTGATTATAAAATATCAGTGCAATAAGAAATATGAACTGACTTGGATACTGTGTGCCTGTAATGCTTGCTAGAATTAAAAAAAAAAAAAAAAAAAAAAAAAGAAATTCCAATCAAGAGGGCAAAAGAACAGTAATGACAAAAGTTTTATTTAAGTAGATCCTGCAAAAAGACAAACCTCAATCCGAGTGTGCAGAAACCTATATTGAAATGACAGACTACACATGGTATAGAACAGTTCAACTATGTGTTTGAAGCAAGAAAACGTGGCACCAGATGTGTCCATTACAGATGGCTAACTACATCAGCACATACTATTGGATCACTGTGAGTGAAGTTCCTGGCTTTAGGAGGAAGGATTGAATATCATCATAAAGGAAAAGTACTTCAGAGCCTACCAGGGTTGTTGCAGGAACTGACAAACAACCTTACAGACAACAAACTAGTAATATTATTTAATTGCCCCTATATAAATGGAGTGATTGCCATGATGTGGAATAAGTTTAAATGGTATTTTGTAAATGACTGAAGGAACTATTCAGGGAGCTCACAAAAGAATACTCTTGCTTTAAGACTGAACAGCTAAATATAAATTCAAGATGTAACAACTGAAGAATCACTTTGAAGCGGTGACTATAAGAAGAAGTTGTTATATCTCAGTATGAAATTGCTTTTGACAAATTCCGTTGACTAATGCTTATAATTAAACAAAACTAAATTGGAATTTGCAGGAAAAGCTTTTTACAGAGTAATAACTAGTTAAAAGATAACAACTGAAGGTGAGAAACTATGGCTATTTTGCTGAAGTGGAAAGAAGAAACAGTTCTCCAAGCCATTTGTTTTGGGATGCGGCGGTGATTTTGTACTCTCTAATGGAACCGGGAAGCTTAATAGGACAGTACTGTATGTTATTTCTGGTTAGGTGGAAGATAGAGGACATGTAGCAGTTGAAGTATTTCTTCACTGACTGCCTAACACCATTTGAGATGATATTATTATTTAACAAGTTCAAAAAATGGTAAGGCAGAAGAAAATTCCACATTGCAGTATTAAGCATAAATACCCTTATAGACATGGATGATTCTGGCCAAGTTCTGAATTAAGTGCCAAATTGCAGGTAGCCAAGACAATAAATAAATAAAATCCTATATTTTATATGCTCCTGTGTATGTTCTACAGGTTGTTCAATAAGATTTACCATTATGGAATTGTATTTCCCATTAGTAATGCTGACAGTGCTTGTAACAAAACAACACACGCAGAAATCCAGTGTTAGTTCTGTTATTGATGTCGGTTACCTACGGTAATTTTGAGATTTTTGCTGATGATGCAAAGCTGATAGGATTGACTGACACACCTGAAGGCTGTGCTACCTTTCAACAAGTCCTGGACAGACTGGAGGGTTGGACAGGGAGGAACTTGATGAGGTTCAACAAGAGCAAGAGTAGAGTGTTGTGTCTGGGAAGAAACAACCACATATATGTACAGGTTAGGGGATGACCTGCTGGAGAGGAGCTCTATGAAGAAAAACCTGGATGTTCTTGCAGACTGCAGGTTGGCCATGAGCCAGCAATGTGCCTTTGTGGCCAAGATGGCCAATAGTGTCTTGGGATGCCTTAAAAAGAGCATGGCCAGCAGGTCCAGGGGGGTGATCTCCCTCTGTTCTGCCCTGGTTGAGGCCACATTTAGACTATTGCGTCCAGTTCTGGGCTTCCCAGTTCAAAAAATACAGGAATCTCCTAGGAGTCCACTGGAGGGCCCCAAAGATGAGAGAGGGCCTGGAGCATTTCCCTTATGAGGAAAGGCTGAGTAATCTGGGTCTGTTCAGCCTGGGGAAAAGATGAATGAGAGAGGATCTGATAAATGTTTACAAATATCTAAAGGGAGGTGGGAGGCAAATGGATGAGGCTGGGCTCTTCTCAGTAGGGCATATTGATAGGACAAGGAATATTGGCCTGAAATGTGAATGTAAGAAGTTCTGTACTAACATGTGGAAGTACTTCTTTACAGTTAAGGATGATGGAGCACTGGAAGAGGCTGCTCAGAGAGGTTTGGAGTCTACTTCTATGGAGGTAGTCAAGATCCATTTGGGCACCTATCTTTGCAGCCTATTGTAGGGTACCTGCTTTAGCAGGGGGGTTAAACTCAATGATCTCTTGAGGTCCCTTCCAACCCGTGTGATTCTTTGATTCTGTGAGATAACATTAAGCTCAAGTAAATTATGATGCAAGATATGGTATTCTTTCTTATGAGTCAATTGTTTCTGAACCAAAACAGGCAAACTCTGTGTTCTTCAGGAGGTTCGCTCTTCTTTGAGTGAGGTAAAGAACCATAATTGTAATCATTTGGGGTTATTAAATGGCTATTATTGAGGACACAAACTTAGATTCAAAGCAAAACTGAAAACAAATCTTTACTGAAACCACCCTAAGGTAACCAGACTCTTTTTTTCTAAAGAGGGAGTTCTTGAACCAAAGCAGTCAATTTTTATTGCTGTTGTTGACAAGAGGGAATGGTTTTAAATCAAAAGAGAGGATACTTAAATTAGACATTAGGAGGAATTTTTTTACTTAGAGAATGATGAATTCTCTGGCACAGGCTGCTTAGAGAAGCCATGGATGCCCTGGAGGCATTCAAAGCCAGATTGAATGGGGCCCTGAACAAAATGTTCTTAGTGGGAGGTATCCCTGCCCATGGCAGGGGGTTCAAACTGGATGGGCTTTTAATATCCCTTCCAACACAAGCCATCCTGTGACTCCATGAATTGCATGCTGAATTTAAGCAAAATATATAGTCAGCACTATATCTGACTGGTTTTAAGCCATTTGCCTCATCAGTGCCCACGTATCAATCATCAGCATAAGGTAGTTTACTGTGCAGATCCCTCTGTGATCTGACTTTTAAAGAGATTTTCTGTTGATGAAAACTTCTGATTCAGCATTTTGCTTTCACCTTAAAATGGTGGTTTTATTCATAGGTTAATATTTTCATATATTTAATATATGTAGATAGATGAATATATATGAATATACAAGGATAAAAATGCAAGGGAAGCAGTGAAGCAATACAAATGAATATAGGGAGATTAAGTAGTGAATATATGTAACTAAAATGCTAAAACTATATTTAGGAGATGATGTCCTTAATATAAATCCCTATTAATTCAGTTAATAAATATACTGGATTGGATTTGCTTCATTGAGCAGGAGGCAAAATTACAGGAAAAAGTCAGTATGAAACGAGGTCAGTGGAGCTTTATGAAGCTTAAAAATGAACAATAGAACTGAATTAAAAGGAGCCTTAGTACTTTCAGATTCTGGTATTTGAATCAGTTCCAAATATAGGTCCCCATTTCTGCCTAACTGATATCAGGAATGAAAAGATGTAAAGCTGCGTCAAAGAGAAAGATTTCTGAAATAATATAGAGGTCCCTGGAAACCAGGGTGGGAATGATTTAAAAAAAAAAAAAATACTGTCTTGAGACACCTGAGATTTTATGGTGTTTTTAACTTAAGAAGCCACTAATAGCAGACTACATACTGAAATGGGAATAGTAATAATCATAGAGGATGTTTTTGTCATCTGTCTGTGCTCTGCAGAAGTCTGAGTCAGAGGTACCCATGTGGAGATAGATGTTGAAGGTCAGGCAGATCTGCCCACTTTTACCCATCAACAGCCAAGCACTGCTCAGGGCCTGAGCTGTAGATAAGTTCTCTGAACTTTTTTTTAATGATATCTCTGTCAGTTACAGGTCTGAGGGTAGTGTGGGTACCTGCTCAGGTCTCTATGTTCTTACAGGAGAGTAGATGTGTCAGGAGATGCTTACTGGATTTGCTGTGCTGTGATTGAGTAGAATCTCTCTTTAAAAATATATCAGGTAACTCAAGGGAAGCAGGGTTTGAGTGAAATGATTTTGGCAAAAAAAAAACAAACGAAAACGGTTACAAATACAGGGGAAAAAAAAAAAAATTGGCCTGGGAATTAAGTGGAAGAGTGATGCTCTGGAACAATGTTTTAATGAGGAATGGAACAAAAGCTCCTGCTTTTGAGGTGACATCTCATATAATAAGAAGCTGGATTTGATTTTTCCAGTGGTTTCCTTCCAGTTCTGTGACCTTAACTACCTATGTGTAACTGTATGCTGCACACAATGGATCCTGGAGTGACCAGGCTGATGAGTCGCCAATATTTTACTGCCCCTGCAGTGGTGTAGGGTAGAGGACAGCTGAGTGGAGGGAATGCAGTGGTGCTTCTCATGATGCTACCCACTGTTGGCCCCGGAGGCACATAGAGGTGCTCAGTGAGAATATCAGTGGTTTTAGCTTCAGCACGTCTCTGCAGTAATGATAACTCAGGCCTCAAAAGTGAGAAGTCTTTTAAAAATCATCCTCACTTAAAAGTGCTCCTGATTAAAATAATAGAATATAATATTGTAAAACAGTAATATTTTGTTTGCCTAAATGCTAACTATATTTACCTACTGGCTGTCTCTTGAACCTAGCTTCCAGGCAAGATAATTGGTGGGTTGTGGATTTAGTGTTACTTTTTCCTCCTCCCAAAAATGGTAGAATGCTGGTTTATAGGGAGGTACACGCTGGAGCAATCAGAACTGCTGTCTGTGGAAGTTGTTGTAACAGTACTGAAGCTGAATACACGTGAAATAAATAGCTGCTTCTGGGATATTTTTCTGCCTTGAGAAAAATATTGTAGGGTATGCCTGGTTTGTTTTCTATTAACAAAGGCAATGCTTTAGCTTCTCATATTTTGCTGTGCGCATTGTCCTGAACAACGATACCCATTTTTCACTTTAATGAGCACTAAAGCTCCTGCCAGTTTTGTTTAAATGAAAGAAAATCTTGAAAATAGCATTTCATGCAAGAAGTGAAGATGCAGTATGAGTCATTTTATGGTTACCTACTTCTCTCTTTCTCTGTGAATACGTAAATGTTTGATGCATTTAACTCTCCTGTAGTTTAATGTAAGTTTTCATCTTCAGTTTTAATTTCCTTTTTTTTGCTCTCTTTTTATAGTATTTGAAAGATGTGTTCAATAGCTTTTTCAACTAATCGTTTGGACTTTCTGCTTATGGTTCCACTATATGCTTCCAGACACATAGATAGACTGCTTTCTAGTTTTCAAGAGAAGAAGCGATTATACTGAGGAGGTAATTATGTTGATTGGGTACTAAGTAGGTAGTTCTCCTCAACCTGTTTATATAATGCTGTCATGATAATCTGATCATCAGGCTGTCAAGGGAAAATAATCTTACAGAACTATGTTATGTGACAACTAGCAAGTGATTAACTTTAGGGCATTGGGTTGATTTTACAATTACAAATAATTACTGTGAATTAATTACTTAAATTTAATTAGCTATATGATCAGGGTTCATGGACATGACAGCAATAAATCTATCTGTAAAACAGTGACACAAAACAATCTGTTTTCCATTTTGGATTCTGGAAAGGATATAATCAGTTTGATCGCCCCTACATCCAGGTTTGATTTCTAATTCTAATCTGCAGTGTCCTTAGCAATTCAGAGGCATGGTGATACAATGTGAGCCGTCAACGTGTAAGATTAGAAAAATTATGCTCATTCACTGTCTACGTAAGTCCACAGATGCTCATGGTAGGTGATAATCTCAGAAAATCAGCTACAGTATCAACACAGTTTAACGCTTTCTGCTTTGGTATGGCTGTATACTAGTAATTATAATTAAATACCAAATAAGAGTTTCAAAATTCTGAATGTATCTATGGATCATTTTGCAATGTTGGCTAAATAGCTTTTAAAGCAATTTCTATCTTATGTTGTTAATGAATATCCAATCATCTTTCATTAGTAGACTACTGGATAATTAACTAGAGTTTTCTTTACTAAATGTATTCTAGTGATAGGACTAGAGGGAATGGCCTCAAGTTGTGCCAGAGGAGATTCAGGCTGGACATTAAGAAATATTTCTCTGAAAGAGTGTTCAGGCACTGCAGCAGGCTGCACAGGAGGGTGGTGAAGTCACTGACCCTGGAGGGGTTCAAGAGACAATATGTTGTACTCAGGGACGTGGTTTAGTGGGAACTATTGGTGATGGGTGGATGGTTGGACTTGGATGATCTTGGAGGTCTTTTCCAACCTTTGTGATTCTCTGATTCTATGGTAGGAAGTTATTAAGATCCAGCTAAAAAAGTATAACTTCAAAAGTTAGCAATAATATGACATTGTCATTAATAATAACTAATACCTGGAGGTGTATTCCTACACTTTTTCTGCTTTTACTTAAGCCAGGTGCTTTACAAAGAAAGACAAGTTTTCCTCTCTCTCCCTCTCTTTCTCTTTTCAGATTAATCAAGCAAAATATTAATTGTTAACTGCACGTTATTCTCATTTATTTATAAGAAGAAAAATAAAAACTCTGTCTGCGGCCAAGGAAAAATGACTGTGAATAATAGCATCTTTTCTTAATGAAGCAGATCAGATATATTTTTGTTTTTATATGGCTTCCTTTGCTATAAACAATGAGCCATATCTAGAGGGAAATAATTCTATTTAGTAAATTCTGTTATTATGATTTTAATGGAATTCAGTATTTATGTCTTTAGTATAGTAAGAACACAATAATAAATGGTTAAATAACCAGTTTCTCAAGAGTATGTAGTTGCAAATTCAAATATAATGCTTTTTTTTATGTCAACTGATGGTCTCTAATCTTTGTATACATAAGAATGCATTTTCTCTTGTTTATATTATGAAGTTTCTTTCCATTTAAACAATCTCCCCAGGCTGAAATGAAAGGTGCTAAACACTACAGGGTGAATGAAGATTATACATCTGTACTAAGCATACAGTACCTGGAAAAAAATAATTTTCTGCCTTTATCTTCACAGTACTCTATGATATGGCAACTAAGCAGCCCCAAGAAACTCATTTCAATACCTAGTTATTTTATCTTGCCTCTGGGAGCTTGGACTGTGGTCCACTGTTGCTCATTAATTTCTGATATTTCCACAGTTCCTTCAGTACAGTGGAGTTTAGTGGTCCAAAAGTGCATTATGAAATACTGCTTTTGTTGTTTAAAAGCCCAACTTCGAAGTGCATATTAAAAAATAATGAAGCAGAAGAGTAGTAAAAGAGGCAGGATATGAAAACAAAGACTGTATCTTGAGCTATGATATTGTTGATAGTATACAAGTATTTTTATTGTTTATACTCAATGCTCTGATAAAAAAAACAATATTTAGAAGTATAAGGAGATTTATCACAACTGAAATTATAACATCAATTGTGCACACATTTCTATTTCAAATTATGAAATTTATTTCCTGTTGTTTAGATTTGTCCATACGGAGAAAATTGCTGCAAGTTAATCCAGATGTTATTTCCTAAAAGGACAGAGAGTTTTTCCAAAGCAGCTATCAAATTTACACAGATCTTGGCTTTTTTTTTTTAAAAAAAAGTATATGAGGTGAACTGTTTTGATTTCTGCTATCTGAGAAATCTTTTCTGTTCTTCTAAACAGAACTCTTCTGTTCATGTAGCAATATCTTGTCAATCCCATTTTTAACATCTATCTTAAGTTCTAGTTCAGAGGTGTTTTCCTGTTGGGATTTGTTGAAGATCACATAGGAAGTTCGTGATGCAGCAAGAACTTAAAGACAGATTTTCTGGAGTTAGTCCCCGAATCGTAGGATAATCCCTTCTGCATAAGGGATAGCAGAAAGGTTTTAGTATCTTTAGGAAAAAAAACTGGCTTATTAAATAAAGCACTGGTCCTAGAAACAATGAGATGATAGTTTTCTCTGCTGAGGTTATCTCGGGTACTTTTTTCTCCATTGCTGAGATTCTCAGTTACACGCTTGCCATCCAGTAATATCTACTGAATATTTTACACCAAGACTTAGGTAATTTTAAAGATTACCCAACTCAAATCCGTAAGTACAGTAGGCTTGTAAAATTTGTTGAGTCCTGTGAAATTACCAAGTTTTGCTTCAGGTGTTTCTTCAAATAATTTTGTCAGAAATGTGGGAAGCTACTCATTTTTCTTTCAAAGAAAGACCATTTTCTTACCCTATAATTCTTAGCTTATGTTTCATGAATAGGGTTGCTTTAAAAAAAAAAATAAAAGGAAAAGTAATTTCACATCAAGCAGGATATATGTGGAATTCTTTGTTCATTTGTATTATCAAGTTTGTCTTAGCCCCTTCACTACTATAAAAGTTTCTAATCTTACTGTGGTAATGGGACATGTGCCTTTGAATCTGTAGAGTCAGGGGTTTAAAGTCTGAACGTGTAACTTGGGTGAGTCTGAGGAACTTGAAGAGCCATGATTTTACAGTAAATGTTAGACTGATACTTCAGTCTTCCTAGGCAAGGTGCTCACCCTGGTGTGGGCTGTAAACGTGTGCTTAAAGCTGGCTGCGCTGCACTCAGGTTTTTGCAAAGCTATGGGTGGCTTCACAGCCCCTTGCTCATCAGGTAATGCTGAATAGACCTTCTGTCAAGATACGGCTTCTGTGAGAGCAAAGCCTCTTGCTTTGGCCAAGCTCAAGCTCAGCAGGAGCTGCTGAGTTCAAGGATATAGCTGGGAGTGAAACACTTCACTTATTCAATGATAGGTGTGTTTTTTGTATGTAAGAAGCAGCAGTTAGATCCTAATGAGCTGGGAGCTCAGCAAGAGACTGTGTGAATCAAGAGCTCTTGTTTGTCATTGTGGCAGATGTTGCTTCTGCAAGCAGCAGCCGTGATTGCTGTCTGGATGGGCTTAAGATGTGACAAGCATTATCTGGCTGGAAATTTGTCATGCTTGACCCCAAGCAAAGGCAGAAGAAAGCTTGTCAACATGTGTATAGCCTACAGATATGTCTGCCTGCTTTCCATCAAAAATCTCTAGGAGTTTTTTATTAAAAATAGAGAAGAATGAGAAATGTTTGAACTGGTTTGAATTTGGAATACTAACTGGGGCTTAATTTAGTTGTGATAACTCTGGAAGAAAGTTTTAGTATATTACTAAAATTTGTAAGTGAGAGCTTTTTATTAGTCAGTTTGTCAAATGGAAAACGTTTACAAATCCATCAAAGCTCATCTGACTGTTCAGTCAAGGTTTACATTCTTCAACACTTTTCCTTCCTCCTTTTTTTAGTTCCATTAGAACTATATATATATATAAACTGGGGAAAATATTATTAGCTCAAAATGCAGTTAGTTTCATATGGAAAATTCCATATCATTCAAGTGGTTGAGGAGATGCTGGGGGTACCTTTTATTTCTAGCTACGTATCCACAGACATAAGACAAAAATAGTGGAAACAGAAAGTGCAGCAAAGGGATTGCACTAGTTCTACTACTACTTCTGATTCTTACTGATGACGTACTGATAGAAGTTCAGGAGTGCGACACTATTTTGTCAACTGCTCCAAGACCTGGTGAGCTTTTATGGACAGCTGGCTGTACGATCCTGAGCTCCTTGTAGCTGTATGGAAGACGAGATCAATTAAACTCTTTTGGTTTTAAAAACAGTGGAAAAAAAGAGGAAACTGGATGCCTTAAATAATTGATGTGAGAATGCTAAAAATCATTTTTTTTCTTGTATGGACTATTTATTATCACTTTACGTATTGATCTTGATGTGTGTGTATATATGTGACTTTAAGATGATTAAAATCAAGATGATGGGAGATGATGGAAGAATATATCTAGCTCTCTATTGCACAGACTAGCAGTAAGCCCTGTACACTACATGAAAAGTCTCCTAATATTAATCTCAAGGTTCCTATTTATAGGCAGATTTTTAAAAATTAACACTCTACTGGAAAATGTATGAAAAATGTGAATCATTAGAGATGAAACTGCAGTACATATTGAAGATGAAATCTTACACGGTTACTGTCTTTTATATGTGAAGGAAAGAAAATGTGTTTTCTTTTATGTCACAGTAAGAATAACTAAACCAGCTGTCCAGTGATGTTGCTGGAAGAAGAAATAAGTTAATTATTTTGTGATGCTTGTCATAGGTAACACTGACTGGATTACAGTGCACAAAAGCTAAAAATAATGTGCTCAGGTGTCATGAAGATGAAAGAATTGTCAGAGTAACTGGTTCTAAGTGGCAGTTGAATCTCAGAGGGCTGGCTTTTGAGGTTTTTATTTTTTAATGCTGCTGTTTTCTGGCTGATCTGTCCAGAATTTATTTGAATATTTAAACTAATTTGTATTTCACACGCAAATATATATATTAGATTGATGATAAAAAGTGCAGCTGAAGAAACAATGACAAAAAATAATAATGATAAAAAAACCCAGCTCTTCACAGTGTTGGAGAAAAGATTTGGGAAGGGAAGAAATGGCTTCTGTCTGAATGTAAGTCCACCCATAACTGCCACTTGTGGTGGCTTCACACTGATGAACAGCTAAACACCATGTTGCTTTCCTTTTCCTCAGAAGAAAGGGGAGAAAATAAGATTTAACAAAAAAAAAAAAAAAGGAAATGTTAATGGATTGGGATTAGAAGAAGAGAAAGACAAGCAGTGGCCATATGAAAGCAAAGAGAACAATGATTCTCTACTTTCTATTAGCAAACAATGTTTGGCCACATCTGAGGAAGCAGGGTTTCAATACACATAGTGGTTGTTGGTAGGACAGACATTCCTATAGCAAGAATTCCCCTCCTCCTTCTCTAGCTTTTATATCTGAGTATGACATTGTATGGTACGGAATATACCTTTGATTTGCTTGGGCCTGCTTCTCTGGTGATATCCCCTCTCAACCTCGTGTCCATTTCCAACCTCCTGGCTGTATGTGGTTAAAGGGATCTTTGATGAGAACTGCTCAGCAACTGTCAAAACACTGGTGTGACATCAACGCTGTTTTGGGTGCAAGTGCAGAGCACAGCACTGAATGGGCTGCTGTGGGGAAAATTAGTTAACTTCATCCCAACCGACCTTGTACACCATCAATATAATTACATGCTCTGTAGCAGCAGTAACAACAAATTGCTGTGTTGCATATTAGAAGGCAAGATGACAGGTCTGTATGGAAGAACCATCTAGGACTAGAACAGAATTCATTCTCTTTTCTTACTTCTGGTTTGAAAGTCTTGGAGTGGTGAGATTTGGAATTTCCTGTGAGTTCAGCACGTCTTGTTTTATGCAACAAAAAAGGTAATTTGTTCAATAAGACAATAAAGTCTCACAGCGATATAGATACTCCTATGCTGCATTCATCATTACATAGTATTGTGAAGGTAAATCGTCCTTCTGTGTTAAATGACGTACTGTTATGATTTTGAATAATTTCTGGATGTATCTACTGGTTATGAGAGTGGAACTTCCAATTAGGAAACTTCAAAATTGCCTTTTTTTTTTTTTTTTTTTAATTATTGTAAAGTCTACTTTAATGGAGCATTTAAATACATTATTCCTTGCCTTTGACATAAAATACAACAACAAAAGAATGCTAAGCTGATAAAAAAATAAAACAGTAACACAGTATGTCAAGACCTGACTGTAGTCCTAGACTTTCAAATGTTCTTCAGCACGTCCACAGATTTCAGTATGGCACATGCGCTTAGACCAATGTGATTTTTTTTTCTGCAAGCCTGACTAGAGATGCTGCAGTTGTTCAAAAAGACATTACTAACCAAAAAGAAGAGAGGTCTCCAGGACAGATGTCTTAGAAGAACAGCATTTCGGAGCAAATTGGAACTTCTTGACAAAAGCCTTAGGCTTTCTACTTCAGAGATACACAAAGTCTGTAAACAACTTACATATGCCACTTGGTTGGTGCCAGATGCTTGCAGCCAGGTTAGTTGAGTTTTCAGAAGCTGTAGAGAAGAAAATATATACTGTATTTTTTTTATGCTCTTGAATTTTTTTTTTGTTTTGCTTTCTGTTAGTGAAATGTTTATTTGTTTGCTTGTTTTTCCAGTGCTGTTGGAAGCTTGAAAAATGATTTATCCAAGTGAAGGTTATGAAAGAGCACCAGAATGATCTATTATATCTTATTTCCTTTAGTAGTTTTCCATACTAAGGAAGCAAATTCTGAAAAATGTCTTGCTCTGCCTTAAAAAACAGGAAAACTGGGCATAGTAGAGAGTGTGGTAGGCTTTGAGAAGTATAAACATATATAAACTTGTAGCTTGTTCATATAGAATTAATTTCTCTGCATAGCTTAGTGACAGTGCACATTCTAATATGATACACTTGTTTTTCAGAAGATCATGATCTATACTGTTAACCTTTTGGAAAACCTTGCTTCTTTTCCTGAAGTGGTTTAACCCTTGTATCTCATGACTGTTCAGTGCTGCTTCCATGTATTCTCTTGTCCTAACAAAATATGCACAACTGTAACAGCAGAGTGCATTATAGATTATACTTAAAAATTCTTAGGACATGCTTTTTGTAAGGCAATACTTAACATTCCATCAATAATTATTTCTTTACAGCCCTTTCATATGAAATTTTAATACTTCTATTTAAGAGATATTAGTTACCAGAAGAAAGTATTCAAAGAGTTATTGTTAAATAAACATGTTCTAGGATTAAACCCAGACTGTACTTCTTGCTTGTAAAGATAAACTGCCTTCCCTCTGTGCCTTGTGACAGCCTTGTGTGCCATCTGTGAAATCTGTTGGAAGATAACGTGGACATGTCTTCCCTTGCATCATTCTCGAAGACGGTCACTTCTAGAAAGTGATTGTCTTTAATGATCATTTATATAATACAATTCAGCTTACTAAAATGCATTTAAAATATTAACTGGTCTGGAACATCATAATTTTATGATACTAAGCCTCGCACACACTAGTTTTATGTAGGAAGACAATATGTTTGACAATTTATAAAATTATGAACAAATGCCATTTTTTTACAAAGTAAAAAATGTAAAAGAAACTT
The DNA here is from genome assembly GCF_951394365.1 of Tetrao urogallus. Classification (NCBI taxonomy): domain Eukaryota; kingdom Metazoa; phylum Chordata; class Aves; order Galliformes; family Phasianidae; genus Tetrao; species Tetrao urogallus. The sequence goes on along the minus strand of NC_136815.1, from coordinate 39,609,987 downwards.
ATTTTCTTTTTCCTAGGAGAGCAGGATTCCCTGAGTTGTTTTAAGTCTTTTATGTCATTAACTTTTTCAAGTTCAGTTTCTTATTTTTTTTGTCCTAATATGGAATTGATCTGCCATCTCTGTAAATAGCTATGACTAATGGCAAGAGATCTGCTCTGTACGGTTCTGATGTATGGTGCACATTGGATCTGAGTCATGGTATTATGCATTTATGGGAGAAAGGGCAGGACTCTGATTTTCCTGTTCGTGAACCGTATCATACTTGGAACATCTCTGTCCTGTTTGTTTTTTTTTTCTGAAAAGATTTATTTTACTGCTAGACAGTGCAAAATAATATACTCATCTTATCTGAAAGGTGATATGAATGAGAGTGCTGATGTCAGTATGACCTGGGGGAATCGCATCTTACTGTCACCTCCGTCTTCCGTTCTGTTGACTGAATGAATGATCTATTTGTTTGCTTGTGCTTTGATAAGAAACTCTGAAGCAGTTGGGAATCCAACCTTAGAAGGCAAAAATTTTAAGTAGCAAAATGTGTAGTTAACTTTTTTTTTTCTGGTTAATGTTTTATATTTTTGACTTCCATGAGTTTGACACATTCTTAAGTGACTATGAAATTCACGAAATACATGTGATTATTTATTTTATTTTTTTTGGGGGGGGGGGCTTGATTGTTCAATCCTGTTAGAGGGGGATTAGTGATCCCTCTTCCAGTAAACCTCTGCACTGCATGAGTAGACATGTCATGGTCTGCACTCCAAGTTCATCTTGGCTTTTTTTTTTTTTTTTTTTTTTTTTTTACCAGATCACCTTAATGTGATTGTGTTGTTATGTTACTGAAACTTCTTCCTAGGTCTTACTGTACAAAAAGGTTTGAGGAAGTATTTTCTGGTTTATGATGTGCTAGTGGAAATGGTGTCATGCCATTAGGTAATTAATCACAAAGTGTTACACAGGGTAAGAATAATTAATATAAGATATTGGCAGCGCTCTCTTTTAAAATTCAAAATCAAAAGCCTCAAACTTCTTAAGTTATAAACTGTATTCACTACTTTCAAAAGCACTAAGTTATCCATTCCAAATTACAAATATTCTTGATTAAGTTATGTTTTATAGCTTAATGTCCATTCGGTTTTTAGCAGAAATGCTAAGTCATGGCTTGAAGCAGTGATGGAACACCTGGTCGGAAGGCAGGGCCAACCCAAGGGAGCTCAGGTACATACAATGAACCTGAGTGACTGGAAGGGGTGGAGTGAGGATCCACCCCTTCCCAAACTTCATTTAAGGGTTGGCAGTGGAGGCAAGGGTATCTTGTTGGAGATCTCTGCCTACCTGAGGCCTTCCAAGGGTATAAAGCTTCTTTCCTTTGTTTCTATAGCTGCCGCGTTCAAGCGGAACTTCATTTGCTGCAGCCTAGGACTTTGCTACCACCCTGCTATTGCCACATTTTTATCACATTACAGCGTTATAGTTTTAATATTAGAGAAATACATGATAAGATTCAATTTTTTGTCATTGTTTTTGTTTGAAAATGACAGATCAGAACTTTCAAAGAAGTCACATCAATAGAAGCACTGAAAACAGGAATTAATTGATTAGATTATGATAAAAAATAAAAAAGAATATGATAAAACTTGATAAATTTACAAGCATGATTACATGATGAGGAGGATTGCAGTTGTTGGAATTTATACTTGTTAGCTTGGTAAGCTCTTTCGGCCTTACATCCTACAATGCAGTGAGGCAAGTAGATATTTTCAGATACCACACTGCTGGAAAGAATACTGTTCATGGGATAAATCATAACATTGATTTGGGGAGAATTTGATATTTGGTTAGTTTTAGTCCTTTCTAAAAAGTTCAGAGCCCTTGAAGATGTGTGGTGGGCTATAGTGAAATTCTATTGATGATTAAGTCAGTCCAGCACCCAGCTTCAGTGCTTTGCTCACCACTGTAGGCCCTTCATATGGTTCAGCAAAATTTCCTATGCAGGCTTAGTTTGTCAGCTATCATTGCCTTGTCTTTTAGTTTTCTGTATTGTGTAGGCTGCTGGGAAGAGTGCCTCTTTGAAAATAAATGAAAAAAAAAAAACACCACGTGTATTGATCTTGAAGGGAACTAGCTGTGATTCTCTTCAAGTTTTCCCTTGGATACCTTAGGACGCAGTGGGCTGTGGAGTGTGGGAAAATGTTATGTGGTGTGTGAAGATACTTTTCATACACAGCCCTTTTGGACTAGATGACTTCTTCAAAATGGGTTGAGATTGCAAGAGACTTGAATTATCAGGACTGCCCACATCAGTCCTCTGTTCCTAAATTTAGGATTTGAAAAACTGCAGTGTTGATGTAATATCTAGTGTCCATATGGAATAGTGTGTTATTTTCAATAGAATGCTCTCAGTAAGTGTTTTAACCACCCTACATTGGACTGTATTGTCAATTAAAGAGGAAATTAGGAACATCAAAGATTTTCTTACTTTTATGGTTACTGGATTCAAGTGGTCATTAATACATCGTGTTCCTACACATACAAACCTAAAGGAGAGCCTAATTTAAGGTTGTCACTGCATTCTGAGATGCTGTGCTTTGTAAAAGAATTATTGCTGCATGAAACTTTTTTTTTTTTTTGAGAAACAGAGAAAATACCCTCCATTAGATTTCATCAGATGCTTAGAGTAATAAGAAATGAACTAAGTTGAACAAAGCTTTTATGGCATTTTTATAAGAGGTTTTAACTCAAATTTTCAAAACATTCCTGAATGTGTATAATGTATCATTATTTTTAATCTTTCTAATCACTCTGTCAAATACCTGAAAAAGTTAAAAGGCAGTCCTTATAAGCTATTCCTGTCAGTAGTGGTAAACCAACAGGAACACAAAATAGTTCACAATATATGTAAATGATTGTTTATAAAAGCATATCATTTCTATGAGGAAAATATGGAATAAAAATCTGGCTAACATTCAGAACTTTGCTTGCAATATATTTATTTTTTAATATTTTTAATATTCATGTGCAGTTTCAGCTTGCTTTGTTTTCACTTACCTAGACTTGGGCCTCCGTAATCTCCAAGGACTGTATTTAATTTCAATGAAGTCAAAAGAGAGGTTTTCCTAACATGCAAGAGTTGACATACTCTGCCTATGCAAATTTATTGTTTCCCATCCCTGAAGTGTTCAGTCAAGGCTTACTATATTTCTAGTCTTTTCAAGGTATACACTGGTAGGTGATTAGGAAAGGAGAGCTGTTATATCTGTTGTACTTGAATGCCCTCCACCATATCAAGCTCAGTGGAAGCTTGAACTTGTATTTTAAACTGGAAATCAAAATGTAACAAAGCTACATCTGTAATATACATTCTTGCATCCAAATTTTAGTCTTATGTGAAGAAATCCGTATTCTAATGCAAACTAATCAAGTATATTTAAAGCGTATTTTTGTTACATGCTAGCTTTTCATGTGTGTAGTACACATTTTTTTTCTCTTTGTAAGATTTAACTGCCTGCTATTTTGCAGATATCATGAAACAGACGGTAGCAATAAATGTCAGAAAATAATAGTTTGTTTTTTTTTTCTCTGACATTTTTTGGATGCAAATTTCACTTAATGCTTACATGCTTTTTGACCTTGGTCTCACATGTTTTCTTCCAATAGAAGGTTAGTCTGTACATTTTGGTATTCTGCTGTAGGTCCTTGCTCTAGGCTTGTTGGCTGTGCTGCAGTCCATAGAGGTGTATAAAACAACTGTATACTATCCTGGATCCATCAGCTGTTGTCTCGTTGCCCACACCTTATCCTAACATGTGTAGTCTTTACTGTCATGTATTCCTACTCTAACAACCTCTTTACTTGATCTTTCTCCTTTATGCTTAGGCTTTGGAGTAGACCTTTTTTTTTCTTTGGTGTATTTTAACATGACTCATGAATGCAGAATCTGACTATACTGCATTTTAAAAGGATTTAATTGTGACAGAAGAAGGGACATTGTAGATGTAAAATTAGTCTGTAGGCTTTAACCTATAATTTTTTTTGTACGAAGATTCAAGCTAATTTATCAAAGTGGTGGATCGTAAAGCAGTCTCTTCAATTTTTTGTAGCATTACTTTTAATTTATTTTATAATTACTTTTTAATTAATTAATTACTTTTTAATTTATATTATAAATATAATAATTTATTGCAGAATGAGGTTGTTGTAGCTGAAAATCTGCTTCAGATAGTTAAAAAGGTAAAATTGTGTTTCAAGAGTGGACATTGTTTTCTAAAGTAGTAACAATCTCATAGAATATTTATATTGAACTGTTCTTAGCAGTTTTATGGAGATTGTGTTACCTGTCCTATGCTTCTACAGTGTCCTGTCACCACAGGCAAAATCTCCTTTCCTAGATCTTCAAGTCATTATATGCTTATTGCTAGAAAAAATTATCTGTTGGAATCCAGCATTCATATGAAGCTAGGATAAAAAAGCTCACTTCACTGAAGGAATGAATGAAAGAATTAGTGACTTGCTGTCTTTATTTGACAGAAATCAGTCTGTGAGATTTGATATGTGTTCAGTTTGTAATTACTTTAAGTGCCAGGAGTTAGAATTAGTATGTCAGTTACAACACTGGAATGAGCCTTCCAATACTGGAAGCTGAAATAAAGAATGGAATTTCATTGTGTAAAAATTGTATATGATGACTGTAATGTGGAAATACGTAAGTGCTGCAGGAGCTATATCTTGCCAGAGATAATAATGACAATAATGAAAATTTGTGAGCTAAATGCTTAGTGAAACATTGTGAATTTTTTCAATTCTGCAATCTGAAGAGTTCAGTTCACTTTGTATATTAATGTAAATGAAGTATTTAGTAGACCCATTGGCACTGCTGGAAAAAAAACCAGCGTGCCTTGAGAAACATGGTCTGTCTCTCTAAGAAGCGTGTAGCAAATTCCTAGCAAAAACATGTTAGAAAACATGGTTTCTTATTTCAGTCTAACTAGATTAACAGTTGGATAGCTTACAAGAAATAGCATAGTTACTGTCTGGAGATATGTTAGCTAGAGATAGAGGTAATCATGGCTTTAACTCACTGGAAAATAAACAGAAAACAATACTCAGTAGGGTCAGTTGGGCTATAAGATATGAAAAATAAATTTTACCATGAATCCATGTCAAGGTTTTTGTCAACAGAAATAATAGCACTCTACAAGCCCTAGTGGAGACCTAAACAGTACTACCATATCCTTCCATCCAATATTATAATCTAACTACTAGAAGAATTATTTGCAAATCTATTGAAAAGATAATCACATGCTAAATTTCCTAGCTTCACTTACCGTATATATTTCATGTAAACATGAAATGTTCAGTATTTTTCTTTATGAAGTTGTGATTTTTTTTTTAAATTGTCTTTACTTAGCTGACATAGAAGTTTCTCCATGTAAAACTGGGTTGTATTTAACTTTAAGAGAATGTAGAATAAGATAGACTAACCAACTAACCAGTGATGTACTTTACTGAGTAAGCATATTAAGTCCTTTTTCTTCATTGCCTCTGATTTATAACACACCACACAACTGTATATATATAGAGAGAGAGCGCTCAGGGCTAGGTAGTACCTGAAGTACACATAAAATATCTGTAGCCATTGTTTCCCATTGTTCTTAGATAATTTGGTACCATGATAATCTGTAATACGTGACTCTGTGGTAACAGAATTAGTGCTCTCATGCATACATCATTAAAACAAACAAACAAAAAACTCTTTGCCGACTGCTCCTGTGTTATCTGTATTACTACAGTATGATTGCAAGTACGCCTGCAATTCATGCCTCCAGCATATCATTAGGCTACCGGTTATTTCCAAATGCTGACTCCTGCATTTTATTATTAATAGCATGTTCAAAAATGATTTATTCCTTTGGTTTCAGTGAACTCCATGATACATAAATGAAGGACAAGTAAAAGGGAGAAAATAACTGTATCAGTGATGAAATTAGGTTCTCAGAAGTGCTGAGAGAAGATCTTTATAAATGTGGTGTGTTGGCTTAATTTACCATTATGGTTGCGTTCGTTGTTAAATATTTCTGTTTCGTACTTCGTTTAAAATAATTGTAATACCTTCAAATGCAGAGATTTTCTTTGCTAAAAGGTCATAGCACTGCTTGTAGTTCCCAAGCACAGAAGCTTTTTTAAATTTCCAACTTACACTTGAGGCTTTGTAATCATGAATTATAACGTATTATTGTATCCTGATGTTTCTAAGTGTTCATTGCTGTATTCTTCAGAAGTTGCTGGACTTACAAGCCCTCTGTGTTAGCAAACAGCTGTTTAGTTGTTGCCAGGCTTCCAAAAACGCTTTGGCTTTTGTAGTTAACACTTTCTCAAGCTATAATTACGGACAATTTAGGGTTATAGATCAAGTACTATTCCTTAAGCTTGTATAGATAAGTCTCCTCTGTTCTGGAATGGGGATTCTTACATTTCTTTCATGTAAGCCATGCCACTTGTTCTAAGTGCCACAGGGCAGACTTTGATGCATCTAATTTTCTAGAATATGTATATACACATTCCTAAATTGGTGTGTTTCCTGTATTATTTGTGTCGCATTAGACAGGTCAAAAATAGCAGGGAATACAGAACTCTACATTTAACTTAAATAAATTGTATCAAGCTGTTTAGAAGTAAGAAAATTCAAATTACAATTACAAAGACTCTGTGTTCTTCTGCTATAATCATAATCTTTTGGTCAAGAAAGGCTTAGGTGTTGTACTATGGGGCATGGTTTAGATGGGAAATAGTATAGTAGGTGATGTAGAAGTAGATGGTCTTGGAGGTTTTTTCCAGTTTAAATGAATATAAAAGTTAGGAGGAAGAAAGAATAATAAAGAACAAAGCAGTGAACCTCTGAAAGTGAGAAGAAAAAATAAATCAAGCAACACTGCCTGAGAATGTTGTCTGTTGCTTTTCTTCTTCTGTGCTTTTAGTAATTGTAAATGAAATTATGTTTTTTGTATGCATAATCACTGGAAAAAAATGTGCAATTTGTGAAGCAGCTCTCTTTCATTTTCCTTGGACTTTATGACTTTGAATTTGGACAATTGTTTAACTCTTTCTACCCAATAAATCTAGTTTATAAAGTTCTTTCTTAGACTGACTGAAATTTTCTGTAAATTGGAATACACTTCTTAAATGTGATCTAAGCTCTGAAACTGTAATAGTTCAGTTTCAAGTATTCAAGCAATATCTTTAGGTTATGGAGGTTATGGACTGATAATATTTCATAATTCCGCTTATTGTTCTGGAATAAACTAGCATTCCTATTTAAGTAAGTGCTGAAGTTGCAACAGGAGCAGATAAAAACCTGTGAATGTAAATAAACCGTAATTTATTTTTCCACCTTTTGTTGTTCCTTGGTAGAGTTAAAATCCACACTAATAAGAGTTCAGAATTCACACCATAGGATTCATTAGAGTTGGAATTATTACAGAGGAAGAATTCTCACTGGCTTTTGTGTGTGATAGCTGGCATTGTAAGATGAACAGAAAAACGAGTTACGTGGTTTGATTTCAAACTGGGGTTTAACCTGACGTGTCTGATCAAACCTATTCAGGAAATAATTAGAAGAAATGAATTTCTTTTTCTCTACAAATCTTCTTTAAATAATATGTTAATCGCAAACTGACTGGTTAGGTATGGAGACATAGAATAAAGAACACACAGAACTAAATTAATGCTTTGTGGAAGAACAGTCTTAACTGTTAAATACACTTACGTTGAATTAGACTGAACATAAGCTGTGAATAACGATTAAAGCTGTTTAATGAACTAATGATTTATTATGAAGGTGAGTAAATTAATCATTTAAGTATTCAAGCTCTGTTCTAACCAGGAGCGTCAAAGTGAAATTTTTGGAAACCATTCTTAATCTGTGTTAAATTTCTCACTTCTGTGAAATCATCTGAAATTGATCTGAAAAACAAATGAAAACAACTAACTGAAAATATAAGAATGGTATCAATTCTAGGACAGGGAACTTCAGTGCGTAGGTTTATGTAGTGTGTGAATTGAAACTGAGGTATGCACATCTACGCTACTTATGTTCTCTTTATGAAGCCTGATTATTTATTTTTTTATATTATTTTTTTAGTAATCATAACCAAGTACATTAGGCTTCACAGAGAAAAATCACTTAAAGACAAAGTTAAACAGATTATATCAGTGCCAAAAGACAAAGTTGCAGTAGAACTCTTGAACATTATTTTTCATCTATTCTACGTAATAATTCTGCAATGGAAAATCTTTTTGCCTTTCACTGTTCATGCAAACCAAGCACGAACATAATGTATAGATTTGAGTGGGAATATTACAGAAGGCATTCCTGAATTTCTTGTTTCCACATCTTGATCTGCAAGGTAAGAGTTCAACCCAGTTTCATTCAGGGGAAAAAAAAAATGATAAAAGGAAGAAGGCTTCATATATGGAAATGAGAAACTCGGCTGGTCAAGTCAGAATGATATTTTTAAAGGGAAATGGGCTACCTACTGCTGAAGTGTAGTTTTGATCAGCTCAGAAGTAACATTTATACAATGGGAATGTATGTCTTTAACAATTTGTTAGACCCTATTATCATAGAATCACAGAGATGCTGAAATTGGATGGGACTTCTGGAGATCATCTTGTCCAGCTCGCTGCTCTGAAGTAATACCACCTGCAACAGGCTGCCCCAGATCGAGATTTATCTACTACGTTTGTTCTTATGCCTTTATGTTTTAGAATATGAGATTAAGCTCTCAGCCGTTACTTCATTCTGCCTCTTGGTTCATAGCTATGATTAGTTAATATAGACAGGTGGGCACAAATTAGCATGAGGAATGAACAACAGTAATTTTTCCTTGTCACTCCAAACATATAGTGGCAAAGGAAGGATTAGACTTTTTTTAGATTTTTGCTGCTGCTTCATATATCTTCAATATTAAGCTTTAAAAATATGCTTTTGGAATCCAGCACTAGAAAACAAGTTGAGAGTACTGCAAAATGCATAAACATAATGCAAGTCTGATGTGAAGCACTATCTGCTAGCTTTGTTTATTATGAACTGAATTTGTTGTTTATGTATTTTAGCTGTGTTTGTATCTTTAAAAATACTTAAATGTCTTCCTGTCATGTTATAGAATCTTATTATGCATGTGCTTAATATGATTAGCACCCTCTCCACAGTAGGAATCTATAGTCTGAGATATCAAGTAGAGAGTTTGGCCACTGAGGGTATCTTTTCCCACAGAAGCATTATTCCTGGTACACTTAAAATGAATTGCGTTCTGAACAATTCACATCATGAAAATTCAGAATCAAAAGGCCTCTGTTTCAGGGCTTGACCATTATTAGGATATTTCATCATATGTCAGCCATTAGATAGCATGTAAAAAGACAAGATCTTATAAATCCAAATGTGATTAAAACAAAGTGTTTGAGGAATTCTCTTGAGCTTCATGAAACTACACCATTCATAAAGCTAAATGTGCAAGCAGTGGAAAATGGGCAAATAATTTTAAAAGAACAAATAGAGTAAATACAACAAAGTAGCTTTCCGAAAAGTATTGGATTTAAATTATGAAATTGCTTTATATTTCCACAAAACTTGATTGACTGATTCATGATGTTTCCTAAATATTTTCTTGTTATTGTGAACATTTAAGAAAACTGACTCTATGCTCTAAATCAAAATGCAGTAAGTGGTTTGGCCTTTCCATTTGCGATTTAGAAATGTCTGGTTTGCCTTTATGTGAGAATCATAGATTATAACCCGGGGTATAAAAGAATTGATAAAATGAAATTTTGGTTCTAGGACACAGGTTCACATACTTGACTCGTATCAGTACTTTGTTTTGTTTGGGACTGTGAGAAGCACTGACTTGAGTGCCTTGTCTATGATCACATCCTTGACAGTTCTCTTTTTTACTGATCAACTGTTTGTACTGCAGTGAGAATTTATTCTGCTAAGCTTTCTGCTATTTATAAAATTGCAGTCCCTCTGGATATCCTATGATGCGTACATTTATCTGTGGAGAATTCTCTCCTGATTTTACAATTTGTGCTGGACAGTTATGTTTTTGAAGTTGAGTCAAAATATGCATGCCACATTGGCTCATCTTAATCTTAGATTGAGATTCATTTAGCTCCAGGTTATGTGTCTTTCAGGGGAAAAAATGAAACAGCGATGTTGTTATACAATATGGAAAGTTCTTGGAATGTGGAACATTTTGAGAAGTACATTTTTAATGCCGTCTCTGTTACTAATTTGTGATGATTTTGAACATAATTATCTTGATTTTACTATTAAATGACATTCTTTAGGAATTTTGAGTCTAAGTCTTAGGAGTTGAGTGTATATATATATATTTTTTTTTACAGTTTAGATAATGAGAATAATTTAAAAACTGACCTCAAAGTAAAAAAGGTTGCTTGTCAAATATGTTTAAAAGATATAAAAACTTATTGACTCCACCACTGTACTACTACTACTACACTGTAATACTTGTAACTCAGCTTTGTTGTTTCAGTTGAACAGAGTTTGGGTAAATGCCTGAAAACTGAAAGAATGTGAAACTGAAAGTATTATAAATGAAAGCTACTGTTTGAACGTGAAAAAGTATTTGTTTAGATTGTTTAGTCTGGAGGAGAACTCATTGCACTCTACAACTTCCTGAAGGGAGGTTGTGGTGAAGATGGATTTGGCCTCTTCTCCCAGACAACTAACAAGACTTGAGAAATGGCCACAAGTTGTACCAGAGGAGGTTTAGGTTAGACATAAGGAAAAACCTTTTCTCCCAGAGAGTGGTCAGGCACTGGAATGGCTGCCCAGGGAGGTGGTGGAGTTGCTGTCCCTGGCAGCGTTCAAGAGGCATCTGGATGAGGAGTTGCAAGATATGGTTTAGTAGCTTGTGGTAAAAATAGTGTTGGGTGGATGGTTAGACAAGATGATCTTGCAGGTCCTTTCCAACCTTGTGATTCTGTGATTTTATGATATTGTTTTCTGAAATAGCAGCATCTGTATGCGTTTGGTTATTTAGCTGTAGAAATTTTGGTTATTCTGAAGTGAACATCTAAGTGATGTTTAAGACAGTTTAATCACTTACTGAATGTATTGTTGCCCTTTCAAGTATAGAAATTAAGTTGGCAAAAGGATATGAAATTCATGTGGAAATTTCTCTGGAAATTCTGGGTATATGGAATTCAATTTAGTAAGAAAATGAGATTTCATTTTACAATTAAATAAGTGATCTGTGTGCATGTATTTTATTCTATGTTTTCTGCATTTGGAACTGGTAGGAAATGCAATATGTATCCCTATGTGTACCTCTAAGAGGTATTTTTTTTGTTTGCTGTATATCCCTTTGTTTCTTGTGCTAGTTAACCTTATTCCCTTTACCAGTGATCTCACTTAAAACATCTTCCTCCCTGTCGTTGCAAAAAGACCACTTTGTAGGAATACGTCTGCTGTTTTTTCGTGGCATCGTTTGAAATGCTCATGGATGCTTGCTGTAATAAGAATGTGAAGTGCGTCTCTCAGAACCTGGTACCTGGTCTTCAAAATTGTGACTTGAAATAAGGGTTGTATAAAAGTCCGTGTTCATTTTTGAACACTTATTCCTTGAAGGAAACAAAGAATGATACATATAAAAACTGGGGCAGAGGTTTATTTGTGACAGATGGAGGTGAAAATAATGTGTTTAATTCGAAACCTAAATAAATAGGGAAGCAACTTAGGCTGGATTAATCATTTGGTTCTGTGCTACTGGGAGCTTCCTAGCAATTTTACTTTTTCCTATTCTTTTACCTATTTATGCCACAACTATGCATTTATAAATTTTCTGCTAAGAAACATCTTTTTATAGGTTTAGAAAGTACATGTTATGTGTTAGATACTGTCATAATCTAGATGATACGTTTTGGTTATGTCTTCTCTAAATGCAATTAAGATAGACAAATGAAGTTTGAATGTCTATACAGCTTTTAAGTAGATTAATTTAATAATCTGAAAAATATTTTTGTCTTTGATGAATCATAAGTCAAATTGAGGTATAAAAAAGTATAAATTACATCATAGATCAGAAGAGTATATAATACAATGAACAAAATGCTTTGATTTTATTTGAGGAAAAAAAGTCGTATAAGAAGGTTGAAGGAAGCTGAATCATAAGTGCTAGAGTTCTGTTCAAGAATGTTCTCCACTTGCTTCTTTTTGGCATAAACTACTGTTTTGTAATTGGTTTTTGATTTTCCTTTTATGCTGTGCTTATTTGCCTGGGTACTTCATTCACCTTATTCTGTTTGCTTTTCATTCTTCTCTATGAAGCAAACAGTATGGAATATAGAAAATTTTCTAACCCTAACCCTAAATACTTTGAGCATTTCCATTGAATTTTTGAGGAGCGGAGCGTGAAATTGCGTTGTTATTAATTTGCCTGTTAAGAGCTGAACAGAAAAGTCTTGCATGTCCTTGTGTTTCCGATGAGCAACAGGCCCAGACTGTCCACCAGTGCTGCAGGTTATGAAGAATAGGAAATAATTTGCAACTTCCATGCACAGATGATTCTCCTGTTACCTTGTTTTAGTGCTTTGAACTTTTCTCTTAGGCTCATATTTGAAAATATGGCAGCACTTTCCACCAGGGGCATGAATGGTAATGTTGCTGATAAGGTTGTGTTAAAGGATGTAATTCTCTCTGGTGGCTGTTTAGATCAGATACAGCAAAGAGCTTTCATTAGGGTACTGAATGTGTCAGTTTTGAAGGATTCTTTGTATGGTTTGAAAATGAGAAAAACAAGATCTACTTAGTCAAGATAGGAAATGTCATGTTGTGTCTCCGTTGCTGTTTGTATATGAAATAATCAGTGGAAGTAGGAACTTCAAAAATGTGAGGGTTATGATTGTCTTGATTATATTATGCCACTAGATTAGAACTTGGATTCTTTTTTTTGGTGTATTTTAGTAATTCAAACAACAATAATAAAACAAAACTGAAATGAAAAAGTAGATTTTTTTTTTTCTGTTCCCAAAATATGTCACTTATATAAATCTTATAGAAATATTCACAGAACAAATGAATGCAAAATACTTTTATAGGTATAAAAATAGATAGACAACACAGATTTAAAGAACACATATCTAAAGAACAGTATATACATAAAACCACACACAGTTTGAAAGAGCAATTTTCTGCATAGCAAACTGTAATTAAATCCATTCCTGCATGAATAATTTGCATTTAGTTCTATGGCATGCTGAGTTATAGTACAACATTGCGTACTTTGTGCCTTAAAAGTAATTGATCTCAGACAAGCCCAAAATATATTGTAAAGAGGATTCGTTTCCTTATAATGTAGGCAGCTAAACTGGATGGAGTATTTGAACTTTGGAGAAATCAAAATTTTTCTGTCAACTAAAGGGGAAGGTAACACTACCTTTTAAGTGGTTGAATTATGCTCCGTAAATTCCACCATAAAAGTTCTGTATCAATTTCCTTTGTATCATTCTGCTGACTGATGGTGTATTCATGTGATTGATTATTGAATTATAAAATTAACTCTCTGTCTTCCAAAATGGAGGTGTGACTTGTTTGTTAATCTCAGGGGACAGAATTGTCACAGCAGAGATGAGAATCTCCAGAAGTAATTCTGCTGGTAAAATGAAACAGTTGAGGTGGCAATTGAGTATATTCTTCTGACTGAAGGGAATGATTGGAATGTCATAGGAATGACAGACTGCTACCAGTGGTAAATTTATCTGAAAGAGCTGAAGAGATGTAGTCTCACTCCTTTATAGTCTAGAAAGATTGTCATGAAAAAAGATCTTTAGAAATATCAGCATTTCTCCATTCTTTGATTTTTTTTTTTTTTTTTTAAGTGTGTTATATAATTATGATATTATAGTAACGAAGACTTGCAGTAGAAACAGATTTTTCTTTATTTGAGAAATAAACTTTGGCTTTAAGTCTGCATTTTTCTTTTTCAGGTGGTTACTGAAGAATCATTCTGTCTGGTGTATTCTTACTTTCCTATATGATAGGTAGAATTTGATATGTTATTTCATATATTTTTGCATGAGTAAAGACTCCTTTTCATTCCTTTTTAGAAGTCATTCACTAGTTAATATCATTGCTTGATGTGTGTGATAGAAAGTGTGTATAATTGTTTGTTCTTTGAAAAGACTCTGAAATCTTTTACTTATAATTTAGCAGTTTTATTAACTTCTTTGGGAAGAAAAATTGCTCCCGTAAGTCTTAGCTTAGCTGAGCAAATCTCCTAACACTGCCATTGACTATTCTTATTCTAATATTCTGCAAATGCTTAGAGTACTTGATTTATTTTGCAGTAGTCTTACTAATCTGCAGAAAGTCATCGAGTGTCCTCTTGCCTCTGAAGTACGATTATGATAGAAATCTGCTTTTCTTGCTGCAAATCCAATAACAAAACCACTGTTGATTGTTCTGTTTGTATTTATGCCTTCTGGGAACCATCTATATTATACTACCTATCAAGTAATACATATGGTTGTACTTTTGTCTGAGTTATTAATTCATTCCAAACTACATGTTTTTCCTTTCAGCGTTAATAGTCTAGTTATCTATATTTTACAGCCACAGTCAAGATAATTACTTTGAGTCTCTGCCATGAAGAGAAATAGTCCTATGCAATGAGGTGACCATGCATAAAGAGAGGGCGTAGACTCCTCTGACATATTTGCTAATGATGTGACATTTAAAGACATCTCAATGTACTGCTGTTACAAGAAGAGTTTTTCCCAACTCTTATTGGGATATACCTGTTGAGAGATGAAATCATTCAGCTCCCAGTTTCTTTTTCTTCAAGCATTATGCATAAAGTTGTAGAACCTTTTCTTGGGCAGATCTAAAAACAGGAATGGATTAGTCCTCTTTAATGATAGACATTTGATTGTACTGTGTCCACAGTGCAGCCAGCTGTTCTAGTGCCCCTGCAGCTGGTGGGGAAAGAGCATCCTTCAGGGCAGCAAAGGCTTGGATGAACTTTGACTGTGCAATAGAGGTTCCTGTCTCTGCACTTAACATGAAGGGAACAGAAGGTGAAATTCCTGTAGTTCTGTGAGACCATGTGTCCACAGGGTTTTACTTCTGCATCCCTTTCAGTCGGAATTCTTATCAAAACAGTGTTAGTGCTTTCTTCTGAGTCCATGCTCAGAACATGTGCTATTCCTTTCCCATAGCTAATACCTGTGTGACTGGGTTCTTAAGTAAAGATAGCATTAATCATCAGTTGCTTTACCATAGGCAGTGTCAGTGTCATCAGTTAGCGCTATACAGAACGTGAAACAAATCTGTCTTATGTGAGTCAACCTCTTTACAAAGACCAGCAGTACAATGTTTGTGGACATCAGCTATCAGTGGAATAGGCTGCATTCCCAACAGTCACAAAAGAAATTCTTTAAATCAAAAGGAGTAAGTGACAACTAGAATATAATCTGCTTGAGCATCCATATGACACACTTAGGATAGAGAGTCAGTTATGGGTCTTTCCTTAGTAGATAAGGAAATCTAAAATCCCCCAGAAGGGTTTGCACTGCGCTCAACCAATTAGCAATGCACAGTTATCATCATTGTTAACCTTTATTTACTATAGATGTTTATTAACTTGTTTTTGTTACTAGCTGCTGTAATGGCTGTAAAGACATCACTACTGGCCTCAAAAAATTATAGAAAGCAGTGTAAAATAAACCTTGAAGGTAATGGAAAATATTTTTTTCTCTTTCGTTGAACAAACATCTTACTGAATGAGCAAATTCTTGGTCTCTGGAGTAAATGAAATGTTATAAATCTCTGTACATCAAGAAGAATTCATTAGTTTTGTGACCAGTTTGTGACAGAAGCTAGTTTGTGACTAGACCAGATTTATCCTGGAGGAAAATGCAACATATGGGAAGACAGAGGAAAATGTGTGTTGTGGGAGATTCTTTTTATGAAACATGGAGTCACTGTGAGCACTCCAGAAAATTGGAATTGATCCAAACACAGTGCATTAATAGATAAACTTTATCTAGCCAGAGATAAGACAGACACTGTTGCTACAGTAAGGGATACAGGAAGCAAATCTCATTCTGTACATTGTACCTGGCATAAAATTCTTTGAAAAACTGCTTCATAAAATTAAATTGGATTGTCTTGTATATAGTTAAATTAATTTTAAGAGCCACATGGACCTGGGCAGAAAGTCAGTTTATGCTTCTTTCCCTTTTCTGCTTAAACCTTAGAAATTATTACTGTTTCTGTGGTGTCTTCCTCTAATTGTAGAATTATTCCCTAGGTATTAATCTGTTATCCTATGTATACTATAGCTAGATAGCTTCTAATTTCAGTTTTAAATAAATGTGAATTAGTAACAGGATTTAGAATTCTGTACAGATTAGCTAGCAATCTCTTCTGAAATGCACAGGTGAAATCTTATTTCTCTTCTATTATTGATAGACTTCCACCACAAAAGATGAATGAATGTGTGGAAGTAGATTTCTGTTATATTTATGTTATGCTGGGTGCAGGGTGCTAGTAAACTGTTTCTCTTCTGCATAATGATAAATCAAAGATGAGATTAGTCCCATCTTATAAAAAAAACCCACCTTCTTCTCCACAAAATATAATTAAAAAAAAAAAAAAAGCAGAAAAAAAACAGCAACAAAACCAACCCAAAACATCCCTTCCCCATGTGTTGAATTTTAGAATAAAGTAGTAGATGTGTATGAGTTGGTAGCATAACATTTACATAGAAGTAGTGCAAGTGAGTAGTCAAAGTACAAATTAGAAACGAAATAATATTTAAATTTCTAAATAAGTGGCAAGCTAAACTATAGGGAAGTAGTCCAAGATTACCTTATTGTGAGACAAAGAATTAATTTCAGGATTGCTAGGATTACTTAAAATGCTGAATACAAGAAACTGGGGAGAAGAACGGTCAAATATTTCAGAGCATCTTCATTAACAGCTACAATAGTAGCTGGAAAAATAATAAACACTTTCACTTCAGCTTTTAAATAATTAAACGTCAAGTTTTAAAAATTACTGAATCTGAGGATTTCAGTATTTAGACTTAGTAATGTTGTCGTTCAAGACAGATTTACTGGAACTACAGAAAAATGCAAAGAATAGTTTGAAATGTCTTTTTTTTTTTTTTTTTTTTTTTTTAAGTGCTAACAGTAGCTGTTTTAGGATCACAGTTAAAATGAGTGCTTAAATATTTGATTTTGTGTTGTGGCTGAGGAGGTTTTTGGGTCAGAGCACCAGTGTGGCTGAAGGTTTCTCACTCTGATTTAGACAAAGTAAAGTACCTTCTGAGCAAATCAGATTTGGAGTTCAGATCTAGCACTAGAAGACCAATAGAGTTATACGGAAAGTCATGTCTTTTTTATGAAACTTGTATATAATTTAAAATGTATCACCAATCAAACTGAGAAATTTGAAGTGTTACTAGTAAGTGAAAACTTCTGTTTATACATGAGGAATTTTTTGTGCTGTGAATTCAATTGTAGAGTGATGGGTACAGGCATGGAAGACACTTTCTCCATTCACCTCCGGGTATATTTGTTTTCAGAAATCCTAAGAGAAACTCTTGCTTGTCTAATTATTTGCTTTCTTTTCCCTTATCTTACATGGTATTAACAGCAAGGAACTCAACAGTTTGAAACTACTATATAATGTGTATATTATTCGTTGCAAGCTGGAAAAATGTTTATTATTCCTTACTCAGATTATGCTTTGTGTTAGCTTTTTTTTTTTTTTTTTTTTTTTTTTTTTAAGGTAACTTTGCAGGTTATTATTCAGTGATACTGATAATATATATATAAATACTATTTGAATTGGTAGGCATTGAGGCATTGTTTGTATTGACAGTGATGAAGGCTGCAAGTTCTCTGTACAGCATTCTATTTCATAGGGAAATTACAATGCATCAGTATATGTTCTGCTTGTTGGTTTCTTTGTTAGAGAAACTCATTTTGCTTAGTGCTGAGAGTGTGCACTGAATTACTAGTTCACACTATTGGAGCAGTATGAGTGCTAAAGTCTCTGTTGCCATGAACTTACCATCAGCAGCTACCTACTGCGGGACCTGAAAGAGATCAGGTTGCTTAGATCAACTGGTAATCCTTGGAGAAAAGCCTAGGAGATTTGATTAACTTCAGGATCCGATCATGATAAGATCAGGAAAGGCCTGGGAAAATGTCTGATAAAGTCAGAAGAGTGTCTTGTAAAACACTACTCACACATGGATATTGACAGCACATTACGTATAGAACAACTAACAGTGTCTAATCCAGAGGAGGTCAGGTAAACTGGTAAGAGCTTACAATAGTTGCCTCTCTATTGACATTTCAGGTAATACATCTCGACAAGAAAAAGCTTTGTACCATTTCCTCTTGGAACCTGACATTTATAGTTAAGATTAGAAACTGACTTGTATTCCTATTTTAAGAGAATAGTAGCCAAATAGTAGATATTACTGTGCAATAGCATGAAGTAAAGCTAAGCTTTTGTGTGCAGGTGTGTTGTCATTTTTTATTTTCCAGGAAAATAAAAAGCTAATGTACTCAGTTAAAGCTCTTGGTTTTGAAAGCATTTGTTTTTCCATTTACATGGAATTTTCCATTCCATGCACACAAGCATTTATGATCAAGCCTCACTTCTGTGCACTTTGCAGGCCCATGCAGAAGCTCTCTAGATTTTCACTGTTTAATGCTTCTGCTTGTTGCATACTGTAGTGCAGGTGGAAAGATGTTGGGCCCCTTTTTATTTTTTTTTTTTTACTTTGACCACCTCAAATAGGCTTTTGGGTGCCATCTCTCTGTATTGTTTCTTTGAGTCCAGGTTTTGGTTGCTAACTTTGATTCGATTTCCCGTGTGTCTTAGGATAATTAATTGCATATTCTCTAAGAAGTCTAAATGTATTTTTTCAAAATCTCACCTTATCTCAGTTTCTCTCCATGTTACCATCTAAGTGTGTAATTATTTTGCTTATTTTGAAATATTCAAGCGTCTTACATGTGCACAGAGACCACTTTGGTGATATGTTTTACTGTTTCAGAAACAAGAAATAGTTGGCATATTCTCACATCAGTTTACAGTACCAAAGAAAAATAATTTGCTGTATCTTGAACTAACTGTAGATGTTTCCTTACTAATAATGTAAGTTGTCCATAGAAGTTTTCATAAGGTGGTGTTTAGATTTGTCAGACGCTTCGTTGTGTTTTGTGACAAAGAAATGTTCCTTTAAAAGAAACAATTAATTTTATAATATATTTAATCAGTTTATTTTTCTTTTTATTAGGTTTCCTATTAATCTGTTCTTAATCTGTTCTAAGATGCTCATATAATAGTTCTGTTAAAAGCAGATGTATTGATGAAATTAACTTTGGGCTAATCTCTAAATATGATCATAGTTTTATGCACTGAAAGCTGCTATCTTCATTTACTAAATATATTTTTCCTTTTCTACATATTCCTCTGTTATACTGACAGATAGTTTATGTGACTTCACCATGCTATGAATTAGTGATGAACTGTTTTTATGACTATAGAAACATCAAAGATTACTCTGGTTGAAAACAGGCTATGAGTTAATATTAGGGTTTCCTGAGATCTTTGAAATTACAACAACTATTTTCTTTTTTAGTACGATGAAGACCATGGAGTTTACATTGTGGGTGGGCATTTGGCTTGTATGATGTGAGCAATGCATATGATAGTTGCTTTATGTTCTGCCTTGATTTGTTCAGTATGCTATTGCCACTCTGCTTGTTTATCCTGCTCATGAAATAGTCATTTATTCTCCCAAAATCCAGACAGGATTCAGTTCAAGTGGATTGATATACACATAAATGGCAGGAGGGAAGAAAAAAAAGAAAGCTTTGAAGATGGAGTTTGGAAATCCTATTTGGTGTGAGACAGATATGAGTTGTGCACCAGTCCCTCTTTCAGCTTGTTTGCTTTTTGTATACAAAAAGCAAATACTTAGTTATCTCAGAGGTCCAAAGCAGAAAACAGCATACTTAGGATAAATAAAATTGGATTTGGTGAGAAAATCAATAACGTGAGACATGCAGTTGAGCTTATTAAACTAGAAGCTTAGCCAGCTGAATTCTGGATTTACAGTAAAAGGATACAAATTATATAAAACTCAAGTGATTTATTTTAAAATAAGTAATGCTTCAGTCCTCAAATGTCATCACATCAGGAGCTCTCTCAAAGCTTGATTTTCATTTATTAAAAATGAGAAGTTTGAGCCAAAGTGTAACTTCCTTGCACCATTT
The DNA here is from genome assembly GCF_951394365.1 of Tetrao urogallus. Lineage (NCBI taxonomy): Eukaryota > Metazoa > Chordata > Aves > Galliformes > Phasianidae > Tetrao > Tetrao urogallus. Next base: position 39,589,671 of record NC_136815.1, on the reverse strand, counting down.
ATTGCTTACTTTCAGACCCCTGATTTGTGGAACATCCTTCTGGAGAGATGGATTTTAGTTTTCTAGAAAGATCTAGGGAGTGATTTTAATGAGAAACATAAATTTGCTGAACAAAGGTTTGATGTAAATCTAACTTGTTCATCTAATTTTGTAGATTTATTCCAAGTATTTATTTAAAATATGTTAATGTACATTAGAGTATTTGAAGTACAGGTTGTTCTCTGGTAGAGATATTTAATAGCTGCTAACTGTATTTGGTTCCCAATCAGGAAAGCTGTATTCCAGCAATTATTTAAAAAGATCTAAGTAATTAATTTCCTAGGTAATACTTCAGCAAAACTGTGGATTTGAGAACTTCCAGAATTCCTTTGCAACAGGCACAGATAACATCTTCTTGTGGGTTTGTTTTTTTTTTTCCTATGTGAACCAACAATGGTTTCTAAAAGTCTGTTCCCTCCCACTGATTGTAAAGGTTTTCACAGAATCACAGAATCACAGAATCACCCGGGTTGGAAGGGACCTCAAGGATCATGTAGTTCCAACCCCCCTGCCTAGCAGGGCCACCAAACATACACATTTAGATCAGGTTGCCCAGGACCCCGTCCAACCTGGCCTTGAACACGTCCAAGGACGGGGCATCCACAACCTCCCTGGGCAGCCCGTTCCAGGGCCTAACCACTCTCCTCGTAAAGAACTTCCCCCTAACATCCAACCTAAATCTTCCCTCCTTCAACTTGGATCCATTTCCCCTAGTCCTGCTATTGTCAGCCCTTATGAAGAGTTTACTCCCCTCCTGGGTGTAGGTTCCCTTCAGGTATTGATAGGCTGCAGTGAGGTCGCCCCGCAGCCTTCTCTTCTCCAGGCTGAACAAGCCCAACTCCCTCAGCCTGTCCTCATAGGGGAGGTGCTCTAGCCCCCTGATCATCTTAGTCGCCCTCCTCTGGACCCTTTCCAAAATCTCCATGTCTTTCTTGTACTGAGGGCTCCACACCTGGACACAGTACTCCAGATGGGGCCTCACAAGAGCCGAGTAGAGAGGGACAATCACTTCCCTGTCCCTGCTGACCACCCCTCTCCTGATGGAGCCCAGGATCCCATTTGCCTTTCGTTTTTCGTTTCGTTTCGTTTTTGCCTTTCGTTTTGTTTATTTGTATTGTATCTTTCTCCATGGCATTGTATCTTATTAGCCACTTTCCAATGCTGTTTTTAGGAGGGCACCAAGTATAGTAAATTGAAGTAAATTTTGTCTGGATAGTAAAGTATAGCAAATCATGAAGTATGCAAGCCATTGATGTGACAGTGGGAAGAACACCATTTTCAGTCATGTAAACAAGCTCGTCAAACATTTCTCCTTCTTCCTATAGTATTTATACCTTTTCCTAGCAATAGAGGTGGCTTCTTTATTCTACAACTGTGATATTATAAAGCTTACATTCCTCCTCCGTTTTATTGAGGAAGTTCTGTCTGTTCTGATTCACCATGATTCCTATCAAACTGACGTTGCAATTTTTTTGAAATTGTGTGCTGTGTTTAGATACCTGAGGTTGTTACATGAGGATTAGATACACAGCTTGTTCTGAAGAATTCAGAAGGCTAGAGAACAGCATTTTAATCTGCTGAAGAATGTCTTAATGTCTACTATAATCTCAATATCTGCCATTTGTACTGAGTTCATGTAGTTCACTTTTCTCAAACATATGATTCAGCATTATAGGTCTTAATTATTTTCTCTAAAGGTCTGTGCACCACTTTCTTTTACTGTTCTATTAGTGCTCTTTCCTACTATTACATCTTCACTCTCCCATTAAATTAATGCTTGGCTCTTGTTCAACAATGTAGCAATTGTAGCAATGATAGATCAGGTTTGTTAGCAGTAGTTTAGGAGTATAAATGTGGTTTCTTCATGTGACTAATCTTTTAAAATTTTGCAGAGGTATAAATCTAATACCCAGAAAGATTCTTTCCTCCTCCTCCTCTTTTTATTACCTGCCTTAGCCTTTAATTCCATATGCTTTTTGTCAATCCATTCTTTATATCTTCACAATCCTTCAGTCAATACAATTACTCCTTTTTATTTCTTTTCTTATTTTTTCCTTCATTTTATCATTTCATATTTCTTTTATTTGCATTCAAAAATATTTTAAGAGTTTATATTCTATATAATATTATCCTTTTTCATAAATTGCCTGTGGTCTTCACCTAAATAACAACAATAAGCTTTTTTTCTTTTATTCACTTGCTAACTTTGTCTTCTATCTTTGCCTTTGAATTCTTTTAGTGTAAATAAAAGGTGCCTGTGCTGTTCCTCCACTGGCACTGGTTCTAGAATGTCTGCAACGTGTCCTCCATCTACTTTGCACTATAGTAACATATTTACTTCTTAATGTAGATTTCTCTGTTATCTTATGCTGTTTCTGCTTTCCCTGACTACAAGAATGACATTGAGGCCCTGGAGCATGTCCAAAAAAGAGCAATGAAGCCGGTGATGGGTCTGGAGCACAGAAGTCTTATGTGGAGCAGCTGAGGGGGAACAGGACTTCTAACAGAACTTCTTCAGTCTGGAGAAGAGAAAGCTCAAGGGAGATGGTTTTTGGAGTCTGTAGGTTGTAGTTGTTAAAGGAAGTTGTAGTGATGTGGGAGTCATCCTCTTCTCTCATGTCAGTAGTGGTAGGACAAGAGGCTTAAGGACAAGAGGACCTTAAGCTGCTCCAGGGGAGGTTCACACCAGTGTGTACAGCATGAACACCAAACAAGAGGAACTTTCAAGCCACTGTGTAACAGGCAAACTATGACTTAGTTGCCATTACAGGAACAAGGTGGGATTGTTCCCGCAACTGGAGTTTTGCAGTGGATGGCTATAAGGTCTTCAGAAGGGATAGGTGAGGAAGGAGGGGAGTGGTGGCATGGCTCTTTAGGTTAGAGTGGGTTTTAATGTTGTTGAGCTTGTGGCTGGGAATGATAAGATTGAGTCTCTGTGGGTAAGAATCAGGGGAGGGCCAACAAGGTGGACATCCTGTTGGTGTCTATTATAGGCCGCCTAGCCAGGATAAAGAGATGGATAAGGCGTTCTGTAGGCAGTTGGCCGAAGTTGCGTGATTACCAGCTCTTGTTCTCATGTGGGACTTTGGCTTCCCTGATATATGTTGGAAATACAGTACAGCACAGAAGAAGCGGTGTAAGAAGTTTGTGGAGTGTATGAAAGATAGCTGGTAAGAGAGTCTACCAGGAAAGGTGCTAAACCTGCTGTTCACAAACAGAGCAGGATTGGTGGGAGATGTGGAGATTGGGATCTGTCTTGGATGGAGTGACCATGAAACAGTAGAATTCTTGATGAAGTCAAGAGAGGGGGCAGCGAAACTGCTACCTTGGACTTCCAGAGGGTAGACTTTGAACTTTTCAGGACCCTGACAGGGAGAGTCCCTTTGAATTCAGTCCTGAACAGTAAAAGGGTCCAGGAAGATTTGGTCACTCCTCAAGAAGGAAGTCTTAAAGGTGCAGGAGCAGGCTATCCCCCTGTTCTGTAAGAGGAGCCGGTGGAGAAGAAGATTGGTGTGGATGACCAGGGAGTTTTTCCTGAGGCTTCATGAGAAAAAGAGAATCTACCTCCTGTGGAAGAAGGGTTGGAGAACTTGAGGACAGTACAAAGAAGTTCTTAGGATGTACAGGGAGAAAATTAGAAAAGCAAAAGCCTAGCTTGAACTCAACTTGGATGTAGGGGTAAAAGAGAATAATAAATATATAAATATATAAATATATATTTTTACAAATACATGAAAAGTAAGAGGAGGACTAAGGAGAATCTCCATCCTTTACTGGATGCAGTGAGAAATGTGATCTCTGAGGATAAGTAAAAGACTGATGTTCTCAATGCCTTATTTATATCTGTCTTTCAAAACCAGACCAGATGTCCTCAGGGTACTCTACCTCCTGACCTGGAAGTCCAGGATGGGGAGCAGAATAAACCACCCACAATTCAGGTAGAAACAGTTAGAGATCTGCTCCTCCACCTGGACTGTCACAGTCCATTGGACCCGATGGAATATACCCATGGATGATGAAAGAGGTGGTGGAGGTGATTGCCAAGCCACTTTCCATCATCTATCAGCATTCCTGGTCGACTGGAGAGGTCCCAGAGGGTTGGAGGCTTGCCAGTTGCCCATGAAAAAGAAAGATCATAAGGAAGTTCTGGGGAACTTACAGGCCTGTCAGCTTGACCTCTGTGCCAGGAAGGGCTATGGAGCAGATCATCTTGAGGGAGATCACATGGCATGTGCAGGGAAACAGTGGGGTTGGGCTCAGCCAGCATGGGTTTGTGAAAGGTGGGTTCTGTTTGACCAACCTGATCTCTTTTTATGTTTGAGAGATCTGCCTGGTGGATGAGGGAAAGGTTATTAAGTCTATCTAGACTTCACCAAAGCCTTTGCCTTTGTCTCCCACAGTATTCTTCTGGAGAAGCTGTCTGCCTGTGGCTTGGATAGGTACACTTTGCTGGGTAAAGAACTGGCTGGATGGCAGGGCCCAGAGAGTGGTGGAGGTCAGGAGAGGTCATGTTCCCCAGCAGTTGGTGTTTGTCCCTGTCCAGTATTTTTTTTGATGATCTGGATGAAGGCATTGAGTACACCCTCAGTAAGTCTGCACATGATACCAATTTTGGAGGAAGTGTCACTCTGTGGATCTACAGAATGATCTGAACAAGTTGGATAGCTGGGCTGAGGCCAGTGGGATGAAGTTCAGCAAGACTAATGCTGGATCCTACACTTTGGCCTCAACAACCTCAGACAGCGCCATAGGCTTGGGGCATAGTGGCAGGAAGACTGTGTAGAGGAAATAGACCTGGGGGTATTGGTCAATGCTTGGCTGAACATGAGCCCAGCAGTCTGCCCAGATAACCAGGAAGGCCAATGGCCTCCTGTCTTATATTAGAAATAGTGTTGCCAGCAGGAGCAGGGAAGTGATGGTCTTAGCTCTGGTGAGGTTGCACCTTGAGTACTGTGTTCAGTTTTGGGATTCTCACCACAAGAAAGACATTGAGGCCCCAGAGCGTGTTCAGAGAAGGGCAGTGAAGCTGATGTGGAGTCTGGAGCATGAGCCTTATGAGGAGCAGCTGAGGGACCTGGGATTATTTAGAGTGAAGAAGGCTCAGGTTGACCTTATTGGTCTCAACAACTACCTGAAGGGAAGTTGTGGTGAGGTGAGGTACACTCTTCCTGTGTAACTAGTGATAGGACTAGAGGGAATGGCATCAAGTTGTGCCAGAGGAGATTCAGGTTGTATGTTTGGAAATACTTGTCCAAAGGAGTGGTGAGGTGCTGGAACAGACAGCCCAGGGAGGTGATGGAGTCACCACCCTTGGAGGTGCTCAGAAGCATGTAGATGTGGCTCTGAGGGATATGGTAAATGGACATGGTGGGGATGGGCTGATGTTTGGACTAGGTGATCTCAGAGGCCTTTTCCAACCTCAGTGATTCTATACTGTCTCAAGTGTCTTTGACATAGCGCACCTTTCTCATTCCTCGATCAGTCTCTCTTTTCTTCCATTTGTCAACTCTCCATTTCTTTCCTGTTTCAGTATTTTTCATTTTAATTAATTTATTTTTGTTTTTTGTTTTACTTATTTCCTACTACTTTTTCAATTTCTCCCTTTGTACTGATGCCTGTTGTCTTCCTTCTATACTCATATATCCACTCAGAGAGTTTCAGTTCTCTAGTCTAACAAAAATGCTACTTTTGAAAGTCATTTTCCTCCAACCACATAACTCTCTCTTTAAATACTTTTGTGTTCTTTCTTTTACTATCTGAGGCAACTCTGTGCTCTTTCCATTCCAAACTGTTTTATACTTTCGTATCTGCTGACCTCTTCTTCACACTAAATATCTTCTAATTATTTATTGCTTCTCTGTTGTTTTAACTCCCTCTGTTAGATTAAGATTTTTCTCTACCTATTCTGCCTTTCAGAACAGTCACATTTCTTCTCAGCTACAGGCTTTCCTGTTTTACTGAGTGCCTTTTCACCCTAGGGAAAAAACTCCCTAAATCCCAATACATCATGGAATACTTTCTAATTTGCTCATCTTGCCAGTGATACCTGTGTACCTTTTTCATTGAAGCTTTATGTCACATCTTATTTTATGAAAGATGCTCTGAAGAGATTATTTTGAAGTATGATGTAAATACGCAGTGTTAGAGAAAGAATGAATAATATTATGACAAATTCATATTATTTCAGACAAATTTAGAAGTCTTTCCAATATAGTTATACTTTGTGCTTTTCATCTCATCATTTTTGGCTCTCACCTTGTAATGTACTTTTCACTTCACTAAAAGTATGATAATGAAGCATGCATAATTGAAATGAAAATCGCTTCAGAACCACTTCTGATTGAATATGTTGAGAATCATAATCAAGCACTCCTGAAGTCACAGAAACTATGCATATTGATGCGCAGCGGAAAGTCTGCGCTCTGCGTGAGTCGCTTACTTGGATGATACACTGTCCTTTGAACTATTTTAATTACAAAAAAGGTATCAAGGATACACTAATGGGCAGTAAAACAAATCAATAAACTTACATAGGCACAAAAGAACAGCTCTATCAAGCTAAGTGATTAAATGATAGTGGTAGTTATTTGATGCATTTTATGTTCAGAAATGGTCTCCAAAGGAGCAGAAAATCCTCAAGAACAAGAAATACTTGTCTTTGATACACCCACAATTCTCTCTACAGATGCATTTTTTCCTTTTGATGAGCATATTTATGTGCTTAGTTTGCAAACTGAAGCTATTCTCTCCTGACTGTTTAAATAGTGAAGTATGACTTCAAATAGTTCAGTTCTGATCACGCGTTAGTTCTGTAATATGCTTTCTCCTTAGAAGCTTCTTTTTCTGAGTGGGTTCTTTTGAACAGCTGATTTCTCTCTCTGAATTACAGATATTGCTAAATTGTGTAATACATGGCATGCTACTGATGAATAGTTGCAGTTAATTTGACATAGAAATCTGTTTAAAATATTAAAGTAAGAAAGTCCGGGGCTGAAAAATTAGAAATGCTGTGCAACTTGTATGCAATTTACAATTCATATTAGGACATACAGAATCTATAACTGCACAATTAACTGTCAAAAAGCAAAATGCCCTGCTGATTGCATAAGGTGGATAGCACAGAGGAAAGGTAGATTAATTCAGTATTTCCTGTTCTTGCCGTGTCACTGTGCTGTATTTATTTCAAACCAACAAATTCCTTGTGGATAAATATTGTGATTGGCTGTTCTCTTACTTTCCCGTGATAGTTTTAGGATGCTTTATTATATTTAAAAAGAAAACAAACTTTTAGAACATACCTGTTAGGTATTTCCCACTTTACCTAGCTGTAAATGTAAGATGGGACAAAAGTAAGGCTAAATTTATTAAATTTGTCAGCTTATTCTTTTACACTATTCTGCACGCTATAACTCATTCTTTGTTTGAATCTATACTGCAGTACTGGTTAAGCAAGCAAAGCACTTACGAGATCCCAGAGGTTGTGTTGTATTACAATAGTGTTATGATAAAATGAGGAAGTTATTGAAGCTGCAAGTGATACCTATGATTTATGTTTCTTGTCCTTCATTGTTCAGGGATGATGTGGTTGTTTCAGGGAAAGAATTTGGTATTCTGTGAGGTGTGCAGGTGATATAACTTGCAGCACTCCCCATGGCTGCCTTGCCATGCTCAGCTATGACTGAGACACTTGTCTTGCAGGCACTGTCTGGCCTGGGCAGTTGATGGAGCACATATTCTGTGGGGAGAACAGTATATGCAAACACCATTAAACACATGGCTATGTATGCTTGCCAGAAACTTGAAGCAGTGTGATCTGGATGACTTGCTACTGTGCACTGATTCTCAAATACTTGACTGCATCTGTAATTCACGTGCTTTTTATGTGTTTGTGTGCATTTAATGTTCTATTTTTTATGTTTTATATACTTTTTTTTTCTCTCTGGAAGCTGAAATATTATAAACTGGACCATGCATTCCTACTGTCAGTTTGGCTTAAGTATTTTCAGTCACACGCTCAAAATATTTCACAGCATGGCCCTCAGTAACTGAAGGTAGTAATGTTAGTGAATCAGGTGAAAGCCTTTTTTTTTCTCTCATTAGAAACGTAACTCTAGTCAATAACAGAGGCATACTTTTCCAATTTATTATTAAATTCCAATTGATTTTACAGCTTTTTGCTAGTAACAGGTCCATAAAAGCTCAACACAGGTTGATGTTTTGCCTACTGAGGCACATCCTCAACTGGTTACAGAATTCTGTGTGCTCTTCACTGTTACTTTGTTCCATTTGTTCTAATCACCGCTGCCCAGATCACATCCTCTTTTTCATCCAAGCATTTTGAATAGCAGTAAGTATAAATGTAAAAAAGAAAAGCATTTAATCAAAAGTAATACTACAAGAGATCACAAAGCTGTAAGGAATAATTTCTGAAACAAATCTAGCAACTTCTGTAGCCATAGGGTGCCGTTCTCTCATACATAAAGAAAGATAAACAGGATTAAAAAGCTGTACTGAATTTACCACACCCCATAAAGCTTTAAAGATTTTAGAAGTCGTAGAGTATGTGTAGAACATATGTCTTCCAAAGAAAGCTGGTATGCTGCCTGGTGAGGTCAGTTTCCTGTGGAAAAACCTGAATAAGTTTTTGTATAGTAAAAGCCATATTTCTTTTTAACTCCTGGATGTAGTGACCTCAGTTTCTAAGAAATTATGTTAAATGGATGGGAAATTTCTTCTTTTTTTTTTTTTTTCCCCGAATTTCACTCTGAGAAAGAATAAAACTTCATAGCTGATGTTTTCCAAAAGAAAAAATAAGAGAACCAATAAAACAAATAAAGATATCTTGTTCAGTAAATGATAGTCTAAGCAGCATTAGCAAGAATAGAAGCATATGAAAACTGTCTTTTCTTTGGTGAACTAACTGTATGTATTCTGTGAAAATTGGTGCAGAATGCTCTGTGTGATGTTGGTATTGTAGATTAACTCTAGAAACCTCTAAGCCCTTAGCCTTTTTAAGATAAAGACTGCAGCTCTGGACATCATCCAACTTTTGCAGTTAAATATGACTGTCGACAGGCTTCTAAATTTTGAATCTCAGTCGTATCTGTGATAGTTCTTCCTCTGTGTCTAAAAGAGGTTTGACTATTAATGGAAGCTTGTTGATGAGATTCTATCCAGAAAAGCTGTCATTATCTTTTTATCCAAGCTTTTTTTTAATGTAAGTGGCATAACACTGTGCGGTGTTTAGTACTATGCTAAAACACTTGCTAATGTTGATAGTTTTATATAAAGGAATATTCATTATGAAGGAATAATTAACAATCATAAAATCAGATGTGAAAAAATCAAAAAAGTACTACAAAATAGTTGTATCAGAAAACACTCAATACTATTAATGTGGCTTTTTAAGTCTTTTCATATAGAAAATGGTGAGTTCATAAGCATGTGTTTTTAAAATAAGTCTTAGAAACTTTTGACCACTAAACCACTGTAAAATATTTTATATATTATGTATCTATTACATGGTAGTTACAACATTCTACTTAATAATTGTTAACTTGTAATAAAGAATTTTGCTACACTCAGTACTTGTTACTAGTGCATGGTTACCCATGTAGTTCATTTCTTCTGGCAAATGACTGTTTCCATGAGGCAAAGAATCTAACCATTCTGGTTCAATTCCCACTCCAGCCTTAGAACTTTTCACCTACAGAGTCTGCAGGGCTGTTCTCAATGAGTTCTCCCAGTCTGTACGTGTGAGATTCCCTGTACTTTAGGAATCAGTTTGGAAAGGTTCTGGTAGTTATGCTTATTTGCATGATATCTATCTTTAGTCCTATTGAAGACTAACAAAATAAATCAAAATTGTACCTTAAAAACATAGGTGGTATCTTCATTGCAGCCTCACTTGAGCTTAGATGGAAAAAAAGAAAAAAAAAAAGAAAAAAAAAAGAAAAAAAAGGCTAGTCTACACTGTGACAGCCTGTGGGGCATAGATTAGTTGCACTGTGCATATGCAGTGTTTTGTTCATGTTGTTGTTGAAGGTTTTGTTGTTGTTTGTTATTATTTTGTCTTCAGTAGTTCAGTACTTGGACTTTCCATTTCTTTTATATCAATAAAATAATTGCTTATATAAAAGCAGAGATTTACTGTGTAGGTTTGTGGGATGCAGGGAAAGAGGAAAATAAAAGATGACCTTTTGAGGGGTACAAGGATAGAAAAAAAAATTGAAAGGCTGGTTTTATCATTTGATGATGGCAAACCAAGTAAACATCGGCTATCTTGAGGTAAACAATAATTTCTGCTGTTAGAAAAGAGTACTTCCTATGGCTAGCAATTGATTCTATCCACATACTTTGTAGCAGATAGTGCCCAATGATAGAGAAAACTGCAAGCTAAACATCATATTACAAAGTAATACAGTTTACTTTGAATCAATAAGATAATTGAAACCAGCAGGGTTAATGTTTTCTGAAGCAAAGTTCAAAGAATCCATTCTCTGCTATTTATGCAGAAAATCATTCTACTGGCAACTTGGTCCTTTTGTGTTCCTCTGGAGTCCTATGTTTTGTTCTGCTTTGTTGTCTTAATGCTGCTGTCTTTGTCCACGTTTCCCACTAAGTTCATTCCTTTTGATCTGCCCCTTATGTCTTTAGCAAAACTCTCTAATGTGCTATGTTTCACCTAGAATATCCATTATAACTCAGAGCTTTTGCACTTATGTTAAACTGAGTGGACTGGACTGTACAAAAGAACCTCTAATGCCTGAAATGACTCGGTGGGCAATGTCAGCAACTATCCAAATATAAAACTGAATATTAAATATTCATTAAATATATTTATATTTATAAACATAAATATACTTAATATTTATATTAAATATAAAAATTCATTAAATAAAACTGAAATTCAGATTGCAATGTGGGAGCCAAGTAAAGAGATAGCACTGTAGAAAGATGGTGAGTTGGATCAAAATGATTCCCATGATTAACAAGATGCAGAACATATGCTTACTGAATGGTTAGAAACCAGTAAAGGAGAAAAATGAGAACTATGAGCATTTCCAGAGCATAAGAAGTGTGGAAAAATGGGAGGTGTAGGCAAAGGAGATGACTAGAACAATGGCTTTTTGGAATGACGTACTAGAAACAGTCGTCTTTGTTTTTCTGTTAGACAAACTGATTTGAAAATTATAACCACCAAGAAAACCCATGAAAGTGTGATTTCTTATTGAAGCTTAATTAAAGACTTTTGTATATAATATACAGAAATAATAGAGGTGAGACACTGAAATTTGTTGAATGGATTACTAGTGTTAACAGTGATACGTCTCAGGGCAACCTGTTTGACACAAAAAGAGGCTGGGCAGATCTGTTGTAGGCCAACCAAAATTGCCTTCAAATAATAATAATTAAAAAGTAAAGAAGCTTTCTGATTGAAAATGAACTACATTAACGAGTGTACTTTAGTGGGTTTTCTATATCTTATCAAGGAGTATTTTCGTACTTGCAATAACTTAGAGGGACGGCAATGAAACAATGACATGTTTGCAGTCTTTGGTACTTTCGGGCTATATATAAGTAGATGGAGCAAGGGATTGTGGATGTGCTGGTGAATACTTTGTATTTTGATTGTTTTTTTTATATTCAAGTAGTTTAGCAAGGAAAGAAAAAAAGTCTCATGAAATATAATGCTTCTTGCTGTGTTGATTAAAATAGTATGAATCATTGTCTTAATGTATTCCAGTTATTTTTTTTCTCTATCTTTAAAAATTGAAAACTGCTACAAAAGCACAGTACTTATCTCATTTTACAGAAGTTAATTTTGATACTGAAAAAATAATGAAATATTTTTATGACGATACTGCTTATTTTTCTCAGAGTTGATTTACCAGATTACTAACAAAGATTGCTGGACAGAAATTTGTGTGCTACACATTCAGTATGTTTTGATTCATTTTGAAAATGTTTTTTTCTATACACATGTATTGTACAGAAATGTTTGAGATTCTGAATTTGCTCAAGTAAATTATTCAGTTCCTAGGACAATGCATGCTTGCATTTGAAGGTGAGACACTGCTGCTATTTGATATAACTTTCCAGAAAAATAGCCCATGTTTTTCAGCTTCAAGGGGGAAGAAAAAAAAAATTTTTTTTTTTAATTGCTTTAATGGAAATAGTGCTAAAGAGAATTAGTGACCTGAAAGGAAAATCAAGAAGCTGTGCATTTCAAAAGCTTAACAAAACTTTGTAGGTGGAACATGATGGGTAAAAGACAGTAGTAGCAAACTAAGAGTGAGTGAATGAGTGCCATCTCTCATGCAGAGCAATACAAATCTCTTAGCCTTCCTAACAATATATTTTCTATCTTTAAGTGGCATAAATAGCAATGCATAGCTGCTAATGCATTATGTACATTTGTCAGGAACCATGGCCAAAATGTAGAGGGCAGTCTGTTCTGCAGTCCATTGAGTCCTAAGGTTTCAGGTGGTTAAAATGAACGTGAAGGAGATATTTACTGCAAATATTTTAATTCTGTTGCTGTGTAGGAAGACATTTAAAATGTACTATCTAGCCATTAGTGTTATGGTTTAACCTGGCACATAGCTCAGCACTAAACAGCCCTCTCATTTTCCCGTAACAATTGAATAGGGTAGAGAAATGGAAACAAATGAAAACTCATAGGTTGAGGTAAAAACTAAGACTGAAAAGGAAAATAGAAACAAAACCACAGTTGTAACTGTATGCATGTATATATCCACAGTGTGCTTACTTGCCACCTGAAGTCCAGCCATCAGTACGCCTACCCACCGATCAATGTCCCACTGGCAATGCAGTGTCTCGCTGACAGACACCCAGCAATCTCAGAGCAGTAGCCCCACCACAGTCAACTCCCTACAGGTTTATTACGCCATATCACACGGCGTGGGATAACTTGTTGCCTAAATCAGGCTAGCTGTCCTGGTTTGTCCCCATTCCCTGCTGCTGTGCTGTCATGGTAGTTGCTCTTCCCACTGAGTGGCCTGGCCTGCTGTATGTGAACTCACTATTCCTGAACAACCAAAACATTGTTGTGCTGTTAACACTGTCTCAGTTTAAATCAGGAAAGTCAGTTATGCAGTTATTGGTACATTTTGTACAGTAGTCCCTCTAAATCTTTTACAATGTAGAAAAGCTGAGATTGTGTCTGGGATCTGATTTGAGTATCTTCTATGAGCTTTATATTTTTTAGTTCTGCAAGATTAAATAATCAAGATTCAAGATCATTATGACAAAGCAAAGAGTAAAGGCAGAAATTATGTTGAAGCATGAAGAAAAATTAGAACGTAAGAAAGATAAAAATAGGAATAGATCTAAGACTGATTTTAGGAGAACGATTGCAATTTAAATTGTAAACACCTTGTGTGGCACTTTCTGCTTATTATAGTCTTTGCAAAGCATAATTGTATTGTCTAAATTAAAGTCATTCATCAAAAATTAATTATATATTGTCAGATAGTCTGCTGCTAGATGTGTATGAATATTGTTCACTCTGGGTTCTTACCAAAACATCTTTTTCATCTTATGCTATAACAAGACATAAGGAAGAATTTTTTCTCTCAGAGAGTGGTCAGGCACTGGAATGGCTGCCTAGGGAGGTGGTGGAGTCGCCGTCCCTGGCAGTGTTCAAGAGGTGTCTGGATGAGGAGCTATGACATATGGTTTAGTAACCTGTGGTAGCAATGGTAATGGATGGACAGTTGGACTGGATGATCTTGTAGAGGTCCTTTCCAACCTTGTGATTCTACGATTCTGTAGCTGAGAAGTTCTGATTTACTGGTGGAGAATTTCTGCAATTAGAATGTATTTCATTTTGCCTCTTATGCAGCCACTTTTTTCACTGTTGAACCACATCACATAAATGAGTGAGAATTAGAATATATTTTATTATTTCTTAAACATTTAAGTTTTTGCTTGGTTTTGATTTCTATATGTGGAGAAGCTTGTTGAAACAAGGACACAAGAAGTGGTTAAATGTTTAGGTATTATTTTTGATATGTATTTGTTATGATTCATTCAGTATAACTTTAATTTTCCTTTGATTTTTCCATGTAGTCATCTTGAGTGGTTGCAAATGAGTAGAGAAAAGCATACATTAAATTTCTCTGGTAGACTACTCATTTCTTTATATGTTCTGCTGAATTTTAATCTTCTTTTCTTTATTAGCAAGAGTAGAAACTTCAAAGTGCTGAAGAAAACTGACTTTTCCTATGTTAAGACTTTGTCTCCTATTCCTTAAAAACTCTTTGCAAAAAAAATAAAAATGTAACTATGTAATAAAAAGCTGGATCACAAAGCTTTTGCAAAAGGCTATGTTGTGATAATACAAGCAGTCACATCTCTAGCACTTCTGCTTTTTTGAAAAATGGTCTTTAAGCCTTAACATCATTTTTCTTTTTCTTTTGTTAAGCTGCTTAACTATGAAATGTACATTGGCCATCACTATTAACGTAGCCTAAATGCTTCAAGTTGGCGTCCTATCCATCATTTAAAAAAGAACAAAAATGAATATCAGTCACAGAAAGAATGAACAAGTGTTCTCTCATGCACCGACATTTAATCTCACACATACCTATTACTTCATAAAATAAAAAAATAACCATGCAGGGATGCATATGCATCTTTCTATGCATTCACCTTTAAAACTAAAGATATATTAAGAGGACTTGTTTCCTTACCCTTTTAAAATAATCATTTCTGTAAAAATCAAACTGGACCATTTGTGCCATGAAATCAATTATTTAATACTTAAGAAGTTACCAATCAAGATCTATGCAAACATGCTTGATGACTGGAAGAAAAAAAAAAAAAAAAAGAAAGACCCCAAACCTTTCACATTCATCATATTGCCTCCTGTTAGTATTATTCTAACCAGCTGAACTGGTCGGGCAATACTTCCATCAAATCATTGATTTGGGATTAAGATCTGAACATTCCTTAGAAGTATAGGAGTCTGAAGTAAACTCCAGTGAGATGGCTGCTCAGCAACTCACTATCTTTGAAGAATTTGGTGAAATTGCTAATTTTGCATTATAAAGTCTTAACTCTTGAAGATAACAAATCTTAGTAAATCAGAGTTATTTTTGTTATACTTTAGTTACGTAAAAAAAAGATGGGAGGAGGAAGTTGCTAAGATCCTCTTCATTGAGGGTGAAGTAGGATTAGTGATGAGGACTGACATTTGGTGTTTGTTCTTCTACAGGTTTCCTCTATGACAAAAGATGTGTTGCAGTGCTTATCTAGCCATACTTTATATGTCTGCATTTTTATATTTTATAATGTGCTTATGTTATATTTTAAATTTAGGCATTAGTCCGTGTTAAGTCTCATTCTGTATGCTTTGTGTAAAGCACTAAATGTGGTGGAAAACCTGCAGAGAAAGTTCACATTTAAAGCAAGATCCCATATTATTTCTCAGTGCAGGCTGAAGGAAGTGTAGCACTGACTGCACTGTAGAGGGGCTAAGCTATGAATGTTAACAAGGATGAAAAGTACACATTCTTTGGATGTCACCCTACAGTTGCACCGTTAGCCTTTGTCCTTTATTGTGCTTTTCACTACTGTTTTTCAGTACTCCCTTACTTTGAATATGTCTTGTAAATTGCAAAATACTTGCATATGGAGAGACATAAGTAATGGCTGTATGAGGCAAGAACTTGTTTCTTGCTGCAGTATTTAGGGTGCATATTCTGTTGTTCTGAAATGTTTTACAACTGTCACTGTTGGAAACATTGTAATGCTCAACTATGGCAAATTCTGCTTCTAGCCTACTAATTGTTTCTTAACTATCCAACAGCAGTGTTGTGTGAAATGGAAGAGAAAATAAAGGATCTGGGGAAGAGAAAATAAGGGATCTGGTGGATGGCAAGCTGGACATGAGCCAGCAGTGTGCCCTTGCAGCTCAGAAAGCCAACTGTATCTTGGGACGCATTGAAAGAAGAGGGGTCAGCAAGGCAAGGGAGGTGATCCTGCCCCTCTGCTCTGTGCTGGTGAGGCCTCATCTGGAGTACTGTGTCCAGATGTGGAGTCCTCAGTACAGAAGAGACATAGACCTGTTGGAGAGCGTCCAGAGGAGGGCCACAGAAATTATGCAAGGGATGGAACACCTTCCATATGAGGACAGGCTGAGAGAGCTGGGGCTGTTCAGCCTGGAGGACTTGTAGAGGGCTCTGAGGTGCCTGAAAGTATCTAAAGGGGGACTACAAGAAAGGGGACAGACTCTTTAGCAGGGTCTGCGGTAATAGGACAAGGGAAAGTGCTCTCAAATTTAAAGAGGAGAGATTTAGATTAGGTATGAGGAAGAAGTCTTCTACAGTGAGGGCGGTAAGGCACTGAAACAGGTTGCAAAGGCTGACACCCTGCCCTTGGAGGCGCTCAAGGCAAGACTGGACCTGGCCCTGAGCAACCTGATGTAGCTGTGCATGTGTTCGTTGCAGGGGAGTTGGACTAGTTTAGCCTTTAAAGGTTCTTTCCAACTCTAAGGATTCTATGATTGTATGAAAGGAGTTCAAAAAAAGCTCTTGAAACCTTTGGTGTGATCTTCATGCATTCTAAATAGCTGATTTTTTGAGTCATTTCACAATGGTTGTGAATGCTTCTGACTGTGCTGTTGGGTTAAAAGAATGCATCAGACAGCTTTCTTTTGTAATATGTGAAAAGATAACATCCAAACAAAAATTCTTCCTGACAAAAGCTGTGGCTTGTGTCAGAAATGGAAATTAAATACAAGATTGATGACTTGATCCAAAATGACACTTTAGCCTTGAGGATGCATCACAACTTTTTATTGTGTAATCTGTAATTAAAAACCAGAAAACATCTAAGAAAACTAGAAAATATTTTGAAAAACAAAAATACAAAGTGTGTGTTTTACTAGAAAGCTAATTCACAGATTTTTTATAAGATCAGGAAAAGAGAAAGGGGGCAATCACAATATCAGACTAACTGGCTATAATGTTCTTTTTCCAATTAAATGAATGAATTAAGAAAAGAGGGAAGTAGAGAAAACAGATATGTACCATCTGTGAAATGAAGACATAAAAAGAGAGTTCAAAATTTTCTGTTATTTTTATATATAAACAGGTGTGGTTACAGGAAAAAAAAAGTGACTGGGTAGAACTTTTTTAAAAAAATCTTGTTTTATAGATATACATATATATCTAAAGTATATTTTTTCTGAAAGTGTCCATTATAAAAATATAACCATATATGTGTTTAAAAGTAAGTTCTATGTGTTTTATGAGTATATTGCAAGCAAAATAGATAAATAGACACAATATCTTCATTCATTTCTACTACTTATTTTCTTTATGTAAAGTAAGATTGATTTTTATGGTTATTCTGGTTTAAATGGATAAAACTGAAAAAAAAAGAGGAGGGGGAGTTGCTCTCAGGTATTTTCAACTCACTGTTGTAAAATACAGGGTTGAGCCAAAGTCCTTTGTTACTAGAGGTGTCTTAATGCAAATAAATTTATTTCATGGAAAAAAACAATGTTTTATTGTTCTCTTAAATAAGTGGGACTGTATTCTTTTTCAGAGGAGTTAGTGAAAGAATGAGAGAGAAAAGATGTCAGGCAAACAGAGCTAGTTCATGGTGAAAAATACAGATGCACATAGACCAGATTTTATGAAGAAGCAGCATTTTTAAAATCACCAACTTGAACATTTACAGTAACTAATACTATATTTATGTATCTATATATTTACATAAACTGTATATAATTTTTATTAACATAACAGGCTACTCATTTCTAATTTTCTTTTTCTTTCCACTATAAACCATCCTTTTGGGCAGCTGCTCTAACAATTCTTAACAGAGGCAATATCTTCCCATGAGCAAATTCATTCTATAAACCCCTACCAAAAAATCTCAAAGTAAATTTATTAAGAAATCGTCCGAGTCTTATGTAAGATAAAAAAAAAAAAATGGTCTCATATTTGAAGTTGATGTTAGTGTAGTACACTTAGCTTAGCACATGCACTAAGTTTACTAGGTACAAGAGATATGAAATAAGTTGCACTTCTAGTTCATCATGCAATAATATACTCAATTCTCATCATATAGAATAAGGCATGTAAAATATGACTTACAAAAATAATGCTAAACATACTATTCTACAGGACACAGGCATTTTTTTCTTGTACTGGAAAGTTAGGAGAGCAAGAGATGTCAAAATGGGATGACTTCAACATAGCTGAGAAAACAGCTCTCTCATCTCTGTAGAGAGTGGAACTGTCCTAGCATCCTAGCATAATATTATTTTCTATGTTTTCCACACTTTTTCTTTAAAATATCATATACATATACACATAATCTGTATGTGAACATTAACTGTTGAAGAATTTAATGGAAATTATAGAATCATGTAATGAATTGTGTTGGAAGGGACCTCAAAGGTCATCTTGTTCTGGCCCACCTGCTGTGGGCAGGGTTGCCAAAATCCCTTCTCAGTTATTTATTTTACTCTTCTATGGATGTGCATGTAAGTAATGAAGTAAATTATGTTTTATCCAAAACAACACATGCTTAGTTCTGTTCTTTTTATGGCTACTCAGTAACTTTTCATTTTCTGAGCACAAATCCATGAAGTATTAATTATCTGAATTTAATGTTTAAATACTAAATACTGAATTGTGCAAGCCATGCAGGTTTGTTTTGCATATGTTGACAGTAGAATCCAAAGCTCAAACAGAAAGCTGACTTCAGGCCATATTCTCTGCTGTAGTATCATTGAAACTGAAGACTTTTTTTTTTCTACTTATTTCTCCTCATACTATTTGAAAATCTTCAGCAGCCTCCTACCAAATAGAGTAGAGTCTAGTGAATTTAGGACATAAAAATAAATGCAACTTCATTAGTCTAAGACTTGTCAAATTTAGTATTTAGTTTATTTGTTGTATTTAGTATCATTAGCTTGATTTCTAATATCAGAAAGAATGAGATTTTGCCAGAGGAGGCTTAGATTTGGATATCAGGGAAAAACTTTACAAAAAGGGTGGTAAAGCCCTGGAATAGGCTACCCAGGAGGGTGGTTGAGTCACCATCCCTGAATGTGTTTAAAAACCGTTTGGATGTGGTGCTCAGGGACATGGTTTAGCGGAGGGTTGTTAGGGTAGTATGGTTAGGTTGTGGTTGGACTTGATGATCTTGAAGATCTTTTCCAACCTGGGTAATTCTATAATTTCCAGTTAGTAAGATGTGTATGCAACATTATAGGATATTTGGCTTAAGTTTCTCTGGTGCTGGCCTTCTTGTTGTGACAAACCATCATTGTATGGGGCAAACAATTTCCTAAATTCTCAGCTACATTGTGAAGATGATGAACAGACATCAGAAGATCACACAAATTGTAAAATATGTACATATAAAACTTTCTCATCCTAAATTTTCTTTGTTATGACTTTCAATGTCTATCAGTCATAAAACAGAAGAGTAGTCAGTTTTACACAAAGAGTCTGGGACTGGTTATAGATGAATGCCAAGGGATTTTCAGTAGTATCATCTATGAGGATTGTATGAGTATCTGGAAAAAAAAAATCCCCATCAAAAAACAGCAAGTAAAATTCTATGGGAATTCTCTTTTTTCAAAGACAAGATTTCATTTGTTTGTTTCTTTTAGTTGTCATATTCTTGAAAAAACTATAATTTATTTTGAAGCGACAAGGAAATGGTTATTTATTCCGTTTTGTCTAAAGTGCAGTGAGTCCATGGCAAAGGGATGAATAATGTCCTGCTGGAGCTGTGTTTGATGTTTAGTTTGTGGTTTCATTTTTATACTTAGGATTCATATTTCCAGAAATTAGGACTTTAGTGATGGTATTTGCTAATGTTGTTCTTAAAACTTATGATCAGTGCAGCAGAGCTACATTGTGGAATTCTTTACACGGATTAGACAGACCAATGCATTCTAATTTTGGAAGATTTTATGTATTTAAAGATCAGAAAAAGGGATTTGTAAAGGTTCTCATTTTGTTTATAGCTATTTGTCTTATTTTTGCTGTTATACAAGATATCTTCTACACTTGCCAGCATTTGTAGATTTGTGCATAAACATCTCAGGGATGAAAGCATGAGAAAGACAACACATTATCTTTCATAGTCTCTTTATTTTTTTTTTTTCTGGTTTGTTTTACAAATTACAATTTATTATAGCTAGTTGTTTCATTTTATCTATCCAGTTGTATTCTAGGCTTTAAATACACAGGAGACAATTGAATCATAGAATCATACAGTGGTTTGGGTTGGAAGGGACCTTCAAGATCATCTAGTTCCAAACACCCTATTATAGGCAGGGATATCTCCCTCTGGACCAGGTTGGTCAATGTTCCATTCAACCTGGCCTTGAATACTTCCAGGAAGATACCAATAATGCATGGGTACATAAGTTGCTCCAAAAGTAATGCTTTCTATTTATTTCCCTAGAAACGACAAGAGATACAAAGTGCATAATAGTGCTATTTGATGGAGCACATTCTCAGCTAAAAAACAAAGCAACAACAACAAAAAACAAAACAAAACAAACAAACAACAACAACAACAACAACCAAGCTGTTTTTCAGTGTAGTCACTCCCACTGGCAAAGCATTTTCACCAGCAATGAACAAGAGCCTGCATGCCATGCTTGTAGAAATCTGCACCAGCATAGAAGACCTACTGCTTCACCATTGCTGTAACTTTTGTTGCTGAAATGCACCACCTGCTACTTAATTGTGCTCGTATCTACTGTTTGGTCTCTGTAAACATTCAGAAAACATTAAAAAAAAAAAAAAAAAAAAAAAAAAAAAAAAAAAAAAGCCAGTGGGTTCCATTCTTTCTGCTTGGAGGCATTCAGTGACATACCTTTACTTCATAAGTGCTTCCGTGTCAGATGCCATTTTGTCAGACTGCCCCACTGCTGCCATCTGTCACATGGCAACAAAATGTAAAGGAATATTGGTGGATTGGTTCAATCACTACTGCATACTACCAGCAGGCTCTTATGTTGTGAGCTGACATAATAAAATAGGAGGCATTACGTTCAGGGCAGTCCTCATATCCATGCCTTATTTTCTTGTGCTATGTTTGGAGTTTAGATGTATCTTGTACATCAAAAGCAATTTGGGAATTGTAAAAATTCTAATTGGCTTTTACTGCAGTTTTCCACCTTCTTAAAATAGTGTTGTTTAAAAAAAAATTGTTAAAAAAAAAAAAGTGTAAGAAAATACAGTAGTCTATCCACCTTCTATTTGTATGCTCTGAATCTTGGATTTTTGTATAACTTCAGCCGCTCTGACGTAAAAATCAGATTTTCTAGCTCTCAGTTGTAGCAAATGGGAAACCACTTGCATTTCACAGATCTGCTTCGTAAGTTGCATTAAGAATTTTCATGTCATGATACGTAGTGCCATGATGCTTGATGATTAGGCGCCCAGCTAGAACAGTGAGTTTCAGGATGCTTAAGGCATCCCCAGGGTTGTTAACCTGAGGTACTGTCATGCATCAGAAAGCTGTTTTAACTGCGTAAGTCCCTTTTATGCCTGAGCAGTTAGAAAGGAGTTGGATGCCTGAGAAAATCTTTACAAGCATAGCCAGAACTGCCAGCATCTAGGTCATGCCTGTAAAGACTACTTTTCATTAGGGAACATCTGAGTGAGTTTCTATTGCACTGTTTCCTTTTGTTTCTCTTACTGAAACAAAGTACATTAAAATCTTTATCTAGGAATAGACTATGTACCCTTAATCAGTGGAACTATTCATGCATGAAGCTACTGGTGAATGAAAATCTCTCTCATGGTGATTTGCTTTAGGAAAGATGGTTAAAATAGGCCCAATGGAAATAGGAATAGTAGATTCAAGACAAAGGATCTGAGAGAATTCAGGCCATCTCAATGAGCATGTGTGAAGGTACAACCCATGTTAGAGTTGCACGTTTTCAGTATTACTGGGTCACGTATTGTGAGGAAACTGATTGCTCTGCTGTTATTTAATGTAGTCTTTGGTGTTATTGCTTAAACCAAGGGGATTTCAAAAAACCAATTTTCTTCTCAGTGTTTAGTAGTTTTTTTCCTCTCTATTTTGTTTTAATAGATGAAAGTCTCTGTAGTTGGTTTCGCAGTTTGATTGAGATTATTAAATGACATTGTAGAATGTAATGAGAGTACAGGGTGTATATCTCTCGTAACCTGTAAGAAAATGTTTCATGAATGCAATACTATAGATGAATGTTTGAATTTTCAGTAATGCAGGATAATGTTTATTTAAGAACAATTTTAACTAGATAAAAAAAAAAAAAAAGACAATTACATTGTGATTTATTTAAAAATTCTACTTTGAGGCCAATTCAAAAATTGTGGAGTTTCTTCAGTGTAATCACTTCTATTCTTAGAAAATTGAGTTTTTATCACTCTGAATACCTCTTGGTCCTGATTATCTACATTTCAAACTAACAAAGCCCAGATAGTACTCGAGTAAAAAGAATCTCATTCAGCTTATGGGAAAGTGCACTTATGAGTCACACGTTGTTTTACTGTTTGCAATGAAATGGCTATAGCCACTAGTCATTCTTTATAATTACCTTTCAGTTACACATTTTGTTATTGTCTGATAAATGGGAAAATCTTAGCAAGTTTTGGAATTTCATTGCAAATGAATGCAAAATACATTTAAACGCTTTTGGCAGTTAAAGGTATGTTACTTTATATTATGAGAGGCTTTACTCTGTAGTCTCTCAGCAGGAGCCAGAAATTTCCCTGAAAGTTCACTTTATTTGCTGTGAGGAAAGCTTACTGAAGAAAACTGAACGTTTTGCTCAAGACTTTCAGAAATGTGCATGTGAAATTGTTATCCCATATATTGCAGTTTTACTGTGCGTTGAAGTAGTCCACATATACTGTAGATGAAAGAATGTGCAGAATTATGTTTGTATTGTACGGGCAGAGCAGCTAGTAGCTGTTGACTTAGCAGTGAATGCTGTTTGGTAATTCCTCAAACTGTTTACCTGAAATACATCAGAGTTTAAATCTACATTTGCTGACTCTGATTGCTGTGCCTGGAGAGCTATGCTACAAACAAGCATAACTTCTGATACGTCTTCTGTAATTTGTTCAGTTCTCTACTGTGCTTGCACTGATAGTGGACAAAATATCAGTAAACAAGCAAAAGGATTTTATAATATTCATGCTCAATAACAGAGGAAGCTGCTCAGATACAAAAGGGAAATGAAAGACTTCCCTGAACATGTTGCCTTCTCACTCTCTGTTCAGAGAGTGTTTGTTTCTGAATTCTTTCTGATTCCCAAGGCTATATGCTGTTGCCACTCTGTGCTGCTCTCATTCTGTTGTATCTCAAGATAAATAAACTAAAACCTGTATTTCCTATTTCTACTCGCAGGTACAGCAATCTATTTTTCTCTTCCTACTTTAAATCTCTAAGGGAAGTTTCACTTTGATTTTTGTATTAGTGGTTTTTGTATTAGTGGTTTGTCATGACCACAGCTGACCTCCTTCCTCCTCATTTGGGAACATTTCAAGCCCATACACTGGACCAGGCAACTTTGGGCCCAGATAGGTTTCAGCAGCTGACTCTGATCTCTCTGATGAAACTCAGGACACTGAGCAATATGAAAATGGAAATCTTACTGGGAAAGGAAAATTTCACTCAAAATCAGAGTCTAGAACTTAAACAAAAGAATAACTTTGCAGCGCTTTATGTGCTGTGGTGTATATAAGCCAAGGTAATGTGTCTGAGAGCCAAAGCATTTGGAAAGAGAAGTGGGAACCTCGGTGGATTAGGTAGCTTTATGCACAGTGTAGGCAGGTGGGAAGATTAATTTGGAAGGGTTAGTCTCTGATGAAATGAAAAATTTTGCAGGAGATAATGAGTGCTTATAAGCAACTTGGGAGGGTTATTCTGACAGAGATGTGTAAAGCAACATGGTCAGCTGTGGTGACGTTGCTGTCAGCAAATAAATAGAAGTGAAATTAAACTTGATAACAACAGTGTTTAGGTAAAGACAGGACTTTAAGGGGATTGTATTCCTGCTGACTAGTCAGATAAGCGTGCTGGCTAGATATCCATTCCTACTGCACCAATAGAAAGGTGCTTTGTGCTGTAGAGAGGGAGAATATCTATTGTTAGATGAAAAGGAATCACTTTATATTTTTCCCCTGCTAAGGAAAAGTAATCATTATAATGATTCGGAGTGACCACAAAATAGTATTTGAAATGCCACTCTTTAGAGGGTGGGAAATATCTCAAGAACAGTGAACAGAAATTTGAAAGTTCTTTAAGGATCTGCATCTTTGAAAAGCTCCTTAGCCCTAAGATGCCAACAAATATACTTGCTGTTCTGGGAAATATGGAGAGACAAGAACAACTCTTCTCTTAGCGTTCAAAAATAATTAAATGACAGTGTACAGGAGCTTGTCTCCTATTTATGGGGGGTGGAAAAGTTCTGAGAAACAGCAGGTGATATTTTTCTATACTTAGTAAGAAGGATTCTGGCAGCTGGTCATAGAAAACCAGGACATAGGTTTATGATCACTAATTACTCCTTGTGGGAGTGATACTTGGGCTGTGTTTTTCATCCTACAAGCTTCCCTGAGAAAAAGCAGGAGGTAGAAGAGTTCATCTAGATGATATTTTGATCTGGGGAGAAATAACAGAAGAATAGAACTGGTGACCCAAACCAGCCTCTACCCCAAAACAAACCTTCCAAAGAATGTCTTGTTGAGGAAATGAGATTTTTAATACTTTCATATAAAAATCAGGCTTGTTCTTTTTCTCTTTTTATGTTTTTTTTTTTTTTTTTTTTTCTTCTTTTTTCCAAAGTACACACAAAAGAGCTGGAAGTGAAAATAAAGCTGGGTTAAATTGCACTGATGAGTTTTTGAACAGCGTCTCCATACTGTATACTGTATAGTTTTGCATTATCTCAGTCAGAGATGCATATTCAACTGCCCGTATATTCTGCATTCAGCCTTTTTGGCTGACCAGAATCTTCTGCAATGCCAACTTCATGTATAAATAGACAACCTAAAGCATCCGTGGATCTGGACAGAATGGCCTAAAGTTTTAATTATTTAATGCATTATGGCTAGGATACTATTCCTCAGCATCTAACTTTGAGATTCTAAATTACTTTTTCATAATGCCACTGTCCAAATGTTCTGTAAGGTCTTTCTGATTCCATACTCAAGTAAGAGTCAAACAGGAGACTGTTCAAACTTCTACTCGGTAGATCTTTATTTCCCTATCTTTCAACTGAAGAGACATTAGAATCTGAAATATGTAATCATGTCATATCATAGAATGGCTTGGGTTGAAAAGGACCACAATGATCATCTAGTTTCAACCCCCCTGCTATGCGCAGGTTCACCAACTACCAGACCAGGCTGCCCAGAGCCACATCCAGCCTGGCCTTGAATGCCTCCAGGGCTGGGGCATTCACAACCTCACCTGTTCCAGTGTGTCACCACCCTCTGAGCGAAGAACTTCCTCCTAATATCTAACCTAAACCTCCCCGTCTCAGTTTAAAGCCATTCCCCCTTGACCTTTCACTATCCACCCCTGTAAACAACTGTTCCCCCTCCTATTTATATGCTCCCTTCAAGTACTGGAAGGCCACCATGAGGTCTATCTGGTGCCTTCTCTTCTCCAACCTAAACAAGCCCAGTTCCTCAACCTTTCCTCACAAGAGGTGCTCCAGCCCTCTGATCATCTTAGTGGTCATACAATTTTGTATAAATAGCCCTGTGTGTTACCTGGTTCTGTATAACTTTTCTTATGACTCTTCCCCTTCCATCATATGTTGAAGTACATGAGAGTCAGAGAGTAAGTGTCAGCAAGATACTTAAGTGCAGAATGTGGCAAATGAGACTTAATTGTTTATCAGTATCTTGTATCTTTGCAGTGACTGACATTTGACATCTCTGGTGTTCTTACTGCAGGCTCGTCACACAGCTTTCCCTACCTCCTAGTAGAGCTACACTTTGTCTCTGCAGAAGTTATTTAGCCAGAGATCATTCTCTTTTATAGCTTTTTTTTTTTTTTTTTTTTTTTAATTTAAGCTTTAATCCATACCTGCTTTTCATATCACTGTCCTGCTAATAACCTTTTCTTGCATTTTCATCTGCAGTTCACTTGACCTTTGTTTTTCAGCATAGACACAGATGCTTTTTCAGCATTGAAAGAGATTGTTTTTCAGCATAGACGGAAAGAGATTGTTTTTCAGCATAGACAGAAAGGCTCTTGTGTTTGCTAATACATAATCGCAGGCTAATAGTGGTAGTTCATCTGAACGCTTCTTCTGAACAATACTTGGGGAAAGCAGATCTGTTGAAAACAGTTATATTTTTCATGGAATTAGATTATTGTGATCCCATCATATTATGTTGTTTCAACTTGTTTCCGTAGCTGCAAACTTTGTGATTGGATTTCATAGAAATTTGATGACATTTTTTACTAAGAAAAAAAAGCAAACTTCCAAATTGAGATAGGTAAATTACTTTTTTGAAGCAAGATTTGCAAATTATAGAAATGAGATATAATTTCATACCTTGCCTTCTACTGGCTGTAGGCATATAGCTTTCTTATTTTCCCTTTTGTTTATTCTTCAACTTCTAGAGAGGCCATCACTGTTGGTTCAGTCATTTCTATGATTGCAATTTGAACAGGAAAAATTTTTGTTATGAATATCTAAGAATACGTACAGGACAAGGGTGGCAGGTAATATGAATCATTAAATCATTAACTAGTTGTACAATCCTCTTTTTCTTTTAAACTGAAAAAGTAAAAATATTGCCAAATGCAAAAGTTATTTTCAGCCACAGCAAAAGCCATAAAGTACATGCATCAGATGTGGGATTTTGAGGAACTGGTTTTTCTTTTCTGTAATCTTTTGAATGCATCAGGATAGCATCAGAGGAACATTCTGTAGTGTTTAAATATATGTTAAGTTATAATATGTATTGTTTATTATCCTGTCTTCTCTCCAGGAGGAAAAATGTCAGCAGTGGAGAGGGAATTTTATGCTTTTTAATGTATGCATGTTGCTGTATACTTATGTGGTGGTTTTACCCCGCTGGGCAGCTAAACTCCACCACAGCATTCTCACTGTCCTTCCACGAAGGAAGATAGGGAAGAAAGTATGATGGAAAGAAAGATAGTTAATGACTTGATACAAAGCTAATTTAATTAATGGAGAAAGAAACAGAAAAAAAATAAGTCACGTGGTAGCAAAGAGAGAAAAGAGTTGTTCTCTACTTCCATCAACAAGCAATATTTGTCCATGTCTCAGGAAGCAGGGCCACAATACATGTACCAGTTGTTTGAGAGAACAGATGTTTTCATAAAAAGAACTCCCTTTTTTCTTGCCCCTCCTCAACTTTTATTGTTGCATGTGTTACTATATGATACAGAATATATATTATATATATATATAGCCTCTATATATATATATATCTATAGCCTCTGGTCAGCTTAGGCCAGCTGCTCTGGTCATCTCCTCTCCTCACCTCTTGCCTATGATCTTCTGGGCTTTGGAGGTCATTTGAAAGTTTTGTTTCTGTGCTAGTTGTGCTCAGAAATAGTTATAATATCACATCAACATTTTGTCTGTTCTAGCTGCAAGTACAGTGCACAGCACCATGCGTGCTGCTAGTTCTATTGAGTAAGTAGGGGAGTTCTATTTATACGTTATTAGCACTTAAGATTGTGCTGTTAAGCACTTTTTCTGGAAGCTGCCTTTAATTTTTGAAAAGGATGGAAAATTTCTGGTGCATGAAGGAGGTCATAAATAAGTGGCCTTTAAAGCAGTTCCCTTAGGAACCTGCCTGTAACCCATCACATAGCGCAACCTTGTCTCATAGTCAACTTCACTGAAGCTTGCAGAGAAGAACGGAATAAGAGGATGGCCATTTGCCCTTTATTTGCTGAAAAAAAATGTCCCTGAAGAATGTGAAATTCCTTTTTAGCTACGTTTGATCAAAAGTATCATCACTATCATATAAAGCTTTCTGCCATCCCCAGATATGTGTTCTTGTCTCAAAATGCTTCTTCATCAGTTGTGCACACAAACATGCACAGCCTTTCTAAAATCTTAGATTTTCATTGAGTGTAAAAATATATCTTGCTATTAGAAGTTTTGGATTTTAAACTGTGCCTGCCACGAGCACTTGAATGCCTGAGTTTCGAAGACTGTAATTTGGAAGTTTAAATGAAACTGTTCCTATTTACAGTAACTCTAAAGCAAGTTGAGCTTTCCTTTTAAAATCCTTACAAAACAGCAGTGGATTTGTAGCATAAGTTGCTATTTTCCAAAGGTTTCACTTAATAATGTCATTCAAACTCAGCTAAAGAGAAGCTATTTACTGTATATTGCTCTGCCCATGGTGAGAAGAGATGTCAAGAGATGTTTGGCACTTTTTTCCAGTTTTATTTTTTTCTACCATGTGAACTTTTTTTCACTCTTCAATTCTTCCTTACAAA
The DNA here is from genome assembly GCF_951394365.1 of Tetrao urogallus. NCBI lineage: Eukaryota > Metazoa > Chordata > Aves > Galliformes > Phasianidae > Tetrao > Tetrao urogallus. The sequence goes on along the minus strand of NC_136815.1, from coordinate 39,561,126 downwards.
AATAAATAAATAAAGAATGGTGATGTAGTATAAAGGCAATAAATTAAACAGTGGCAAATAATGTTCTGCAGTAAATTGAAGAGTGGGTCTGACTGTGATCTCTGTATCACGGATTGGAGTTCTTGCTGAGTGCAGTGATGCAATCTAGAGAGATGTTGACTTACTTTCACTGGAAATTTATGAAGAATCTATGTTTAAATGGATTTCATTTAGAATTGTGTTACAGAGGTTCGTACTGTATTTATGTGATCCTCAGCTTTACCAGAGCTTCTTGAAACTGTTCAGTTAGTAAATCTACCGTGAGCCTCTTACGTCCCTCAAGAACAGCTGGGTCAAAAGTGCTTAGCTGCATGCCTAGTAAAATCAATTTCTTATAGCTCTTGTGTAAGCTCTGTGGTTATTGTCTTAGAGGGAAGACACCCGTTCTCTTCCACAGAATGTAAGAAAGGCTGCTAAATCAGCAGAGAGTGGTCGTAAGGTTTGAAATTACAGGTGTGTTTGTTTTTTTTTTTTCCTGGGAATTAGTATTTTCTTGACTGAGATACTTCTGTTGCCAAAGTTTTTTCATCCTGCTAGATCCAGCAATTTTAACTTCTCATAGGAGAGGTGGACATAGCTGTTGCTATCAGGGCACCTTGGGTAAAGCAAACAGTTTCTCTTGCAGCTGGAGGGCCTGTACGTTTGAGCCATGCATGGCAGTGTGGATCTGCTCTGTCTTCACCCCAGGAGTAAGGGACAGCAGCAGAGGGGTAACCTCAATATGAGGAAGGCAGCTTGTTGCTAGGATGAAGACGATAGGATAGAGCTAACAGACAAAAAGAAGTCTGAAGTTGTGTGATAAAAATGATGAGGATTATTTTATGTTTTATAACCTACCTAGAAATAGGTTTCTGGTGAGTGACTTAGATTTTCATGACTGCAGTTGTAAGGTGGACTAGATACTTTTGTAGGCACTTCCATTATGTGTGCGCTATTAATGCTGGGAGGTTCCTGTGCATGATTTCACTGATGATCCTTCTATTTAATGACACAGATATATGCTATTGAGGAGGAAAAATATCTGAATTTACAAATAGGGATATACTTTTGTTTATTCTTGTCAGATATGTCAAAGGTTTGATTGTATCCTGATCTCTAATTGTGTTCATTCTTTGACACTAGGTAAACTGTAAATATTTTTAACATGACAAGAAAAATGCATTCCATTTGAGGAACCCATATTTTATTGCACTGTTGTGAGAATGTGTATGTAAGCAGACATAACGTGCCAGAAGAAATAGCAGCCCATTTTGTTTTATACGCTGCTGTATATGTTTATGTTGCTATTTAATTGCTTGAATGGGAAGATAATAAATCCTGGTGCACACACAGTATGCCTGTTGTAATCATTTGTAATTTACATTAGAATAAGCTAGTACAGAGGCACATAAGAAGCTCTGAAAATATTTACATATCCTTCACTTCAAAAGTTTAAAATCATGGAGAGTGTTTGCAGTTAATTACCAGCCCAAATAACAAGAGCAGTCAATAACTCCAGAGAGATTTTAGAATTAATGCCTTCCTGAATCCATCATGATCATCTGGCTTTTATTTTGTGACTATTCCCTCTTTCATGAACTCAATTATGCTTAAGAACAAATACTTATGAAGGCAAAGTAACAAATGTAAGAGAATAATTTACCCATAATGATAACTAATTATCATCTCTGTTGACCAAAAGAGTTTATTTCTGTCCAGTGACAGCAAAGGTACTCTAAAGAAGTCCAGGTTAAAGTTAACTCTTTCGTAGAAATGCTTGAGAGCTGACTCTGGGATGAATTGAATATATTAGAAGTAAAAGAAGAATCAAAAGGATGACATGAGGAATGGGACTCCTGCAGTCAACTTTTAGGACCGCACAGTAGTTTGAGATGTTTTCAATTAATTTTCTCTGTCTAGAACTCTAAAATATTTTTCTGCTTTCAGTATCAATTCTGAAGGGACTAGGGACTGTGTTGTGGTTTGCTTAGAACAAGTAGAGCTAAGGCAATGGTGAAAAAATGTGTAACTCTTGCTATTTTCCAGGATTTGGGAGACAATTACTTCATCTTTATTTCCCAGTTTTTAAAAAGACATAAGCATAAGGGAAATGAGCCATTAGACCAAATACAGCTTTTCTGTAATAAAACAGACTTATTATAATAGGTTTGTACTTGATCACTTTTTTGTGTGTTTCAATGTGGTTTGTTTGATTTGATTTGCTTTTTTCAGCTTGAATATTTGAACATTCTTATAGGGAAAACTTGGTATGGTCACCAAGTTTTCATGTAAGAGTCTGCCTGTACTTAAATTCTTCTGTAACTGAGCTTAAGATAGGGATGTGCCCACTTTGCTAACAGTTCATTAACTGTATGATGGGGGTGATGGCATAGCTTGATATGTGCCTTAGACTCAAGCAAGGAGGCGCATTTACGTGTGTAAATACAGTTACCAATACAGATACGGAAATCTGTATAAATTTTGGCTAGGCATATGGCTTGGATCATTATTTTGTGAACTGCCATCACAAATGCAAGGCTGCTAAACAGTGGAAGTCATGTTTTTACAAATATTAAATGTAAAGTTCAGCTACAACATTTATGTAGAAAATGAGAATCAATATTTATGCAGCAACAGGCCTGTAAAATGAAATTATAAGTTGAGTATCTCTTTCATCTGCCTATAGTTTCACCTGCATGAAAACTTATAATTTACATCATAAATAAAGAACAAGTAGTATTTGCATTCAATCTGGATATTGAGAAGTTCATGGAAGCAATATGAGAAATGAACACTACAGTATTTCAGGTCATTATTACCCATTTCAATTGCTTTAATTCTGACTAATTTCAGTACTTCATTTTCTTTTGTATCATCTGATTTCCATGTATTCTGATTTTTTCCTTCTTCATAGAGGAGAATAAGAGTGTAGAAAAGAATCATCTAACATCGCCAAGCCTAGAGATCTTGACATAAAACTTTTGCTTTTCTTCTGGTTCACTATATGTAACTGTCTAGAAAATTCGTATTGATTGTGCACGAGCAAAGTGTGGGGATGAATTTTTATTGGTAGTGTAACTCTGTTAGCTAACTGATGGCAAAATCCTTTGTTTTTTAATAAAAGAGCTTGTGAATACTCTTCCAGAGAAGTTTCTGTGTGTTCCACAATATTGCTGCAATTACAAGGCGTAAAACCAGGGCCTTTTCTGCTCGAAGGGGGAAAATGGAAAAATAGCTAATGCTGATGAGGTAAAGCATTTTACTTTTTTTTTTTTTTCTCCTTCTGGAGTGCATCTATGTTTACTAATCTGCTATTTCCATTTACTTATTATCTGCAGGGCATAATGACTGTACTTGCGTGGTTTATTTGAGGATATTTTCAGTTGTCCTCTCCAGAGTATTTGGCATATTCTATTGAATTAGCAGGTAAAAATAAAGGAACAGTAGACCACTGTGAAAGTCATTTCATTTTTGATCAACCTCATTTATTCAAAATAATAATCAGAACATTGCTAAAGAGGAGACAGAGCTTCCATCTTGTAACTGTCTACATAATGTGGGTGCCCTGTGGAGCTGAGATAGGTATCAAATGGCAGAGAACAGCCAAGCAGAAGTGGTTAGGCCTACCCCATTTGCAGATTAATTATATTCTTTGTAGGGGTGCTTTGAGTTCTTTTCAGATGACTAAGCTCACAGTTCAGTATTATTATAGTAATCTTATATATATTTTCAGAAGAAATAAGAATTAGATTCTTCTTACCTGCAAAGTGGATTATCGCTTTTGTTACTGATATTCTCCGTATATTACTGATGCTGATGCTGTAGTCCAACTGTGGACTACATCATTCAGAAATTCATTTGCATCTAGGCCATACTCAGTATTCTAATGTGTAAGGTCTGATCTCATGAGAATAAATATGACCTGGTGTTTTGCTTCTGCTGGATTTTTAAGACTTCTTTTAACTTTTTCAATATAGCATAATAAATACAGGAGTTAACTATCCAATTTAAAATATAGATAGCAGATTTTGAAAACAGGGAAGCAGCCTGTGTCCTGCCTTAGTTCTGTCTGAAGCTCCATTTAAACTTATCTGATGATGTGTTCTCTGCCCATCTTGTTCCTGAACAGCAACACTCCTTTTGAGTCAGATGTCCTTCGCATGTAAATAGGGGTGGAAGAAGAAAGAAGGAAGGACAGGAGCATTTTGCTCTATTGAGGAACTGACACTAGTCAGGATGCAGGTCTTTTCTGGAAACTCGGAAGCCCTCTCAGGCATTGCAGTACTGAGCTGTTGTGGGCTCAGTGTGGATCACTGTGTCTCCTCTGCAGCTTTACTGACATGGTTTTGGGACAGTCTGTCAGCTCTAGCAGCATTCATTGGCTGTGCAGCCTCAAGAATCCATGTTTTGTCTGATGTTGTTGAGCACCATTGGGTTTAAAGAGATTGGCATGTGTCTATAGAGGGTAAAGTGTTTCAGAATCCAGGGGAAGAACCTATTAGACTATATTAATGTGTAGTAAGTTTTTGCTTTCCTCCTAGTGTTCTGAAGAGGTGACAATTCAAGTTGCAATGAAATCTAAACAGTACTTCAGTACTTTTTGTGTTTTGGAAGCAACTGACTACTCAAACCATCTGAGAATTAGCTTTTTTTTTTTTTTTTTTTTTAACTTCTTTTAATATATTTCTTCATTCAGCTCTAACATTTTGTTTTGAGTATTTTTTTTTTTTGGTTGAAGACAAAACTTTTCATGGTCTGAATAATGTAAGCAAACATTTATGTTAACTGAATAGGTGCGTGAGATATTTCAAACCAGGTGATTGAATATACGGGTTGATTTTGCTTTAAAATTGTAAGTGCTTATGATCTTCAGTTTTGACTGTATTAGTGCAAGAGAGCTGGGACAGTATTTCCTAGAAAGCATGTGTGAGTCGTACAAGGCTATCATCATACTTTGAGGCAGAAATATTTTAAATTAGCTCTCTGAATTTGCAGAATATTTATTATTTAGAACATAGAATATATCCAAGAAATGCTATACTTCAGCAAAACTGTTTTGGCTCAGCAATGATTCCAAATAGTTTTCTAAGGTTGGCTCCCTGAAAGTAAAGAAGTCTGTCAGTCTGTCAGCTTTTCCTTGTAAGGGAAATTACAAAAATTGTGTGGTATTTCAGAGCAACCTGGGTAATCTTTTATCAAGTGTGAGAATAACGATCTCTGAGACAGAATATGCTTAGAATTTCAACAGAATGGTTGTCTTTCACTACAGTTCCACTTAAAATTGTACTCATAACCAGCTTGAGGTGGTTTTTCTTTTTCTTTTTCTTTTTTTCTGTTCACTACTTTAGCAATATATAAAGGCTGAGAGTTTATTACATTTGAAAGAATATTACACTTAGGGTAGATGCATGTAATACATTGCTCCACATTATACTCCTGTCTGTCTTGTGAGTTCGTATCTACTGATGTTTATTAATAAGTAAATTTTATTACTTGATGCGTTAAGATGTTTATACACAAAAGGGTTATTTATTTTCCATTACATTGTTGCTAACTTCAAAGGGAGCAAAAAGTGCTCGCTCATCGTAGACGTATTTAACCCCCACAAAGTCACCCATATTTACACAGATATGCACCACTTCCTACACATTTTTTTTTTCCCCAGACCCTCAGCTATTCTATTTAGCATGTTTTATTTGCCTAGTGTACCTTTCCATTAATGGACTGTTTTCTTACTGATTGGGTAAAGAGACATCTCTGCAAGATATTTCTGAGGGTCTAAACCTCAGTGGCTTTCTGCCACCGTGTTTTGTTTTGTTTTGTTTTGTTTTTCTGTTAATGGCATGTGGAGCAGATCATGGCATTATTAAGAATCTGATCTGTGTATTCATCATTAGGAATAATGAAACCAAGTATTTTAGCAAAAAAATTATATTGAAAATACATAAATTGATTCATGATCTTCTGTTTTCCATCAGAATCATATGCCTACATGAAAATGGGTAGTTTGAACATATTTTCTAAGGTTATTGAGCTGTAGTTTAGCTTTTATAGTTGATAATTATCAAGTTATTATAATTCTCCATCATTTATATTTCTTTCACGTGTTCCTGTCAAAATCTCTTAGTTTCTTTTTCAGTATAGCAGTGAAGTCTTTGTCCTGCTTTCTTCTTCCTGATCATTCTGAACTACCTGTTCCCTACGTTATTCAGATCTCATTCTGCCCTTTCCTTTGTTTGAATGCAGCTGTCATGATACTTAAAAATTGTATTAATTTTCACAGTCAGACTCTTTACCTTGAAAATAATTTTTGTTTTCAAGACTTTGATCTTTACTTCCAGTACGTTGTTCCTCAGTTGATTACATCACAAAATATTTTCCCCAGCTCGTTGGCTCTTAGACATTGTCACTAGCACCATATCTATTTGTGTTTTACCATTTGTGAATGCCGATAATCGTATTAAATTCATCAAGAAAGTTCCCTGTGGTGCATAGAAAACTATGATTTTCTTAATTGCAATCTTTTGGATCTATCCTAAAACTTTATTCTTTTCATATAAGACAAGTTTAAGTGTCGCTCCCAGGCTTAGCTTGAAATCTTCCCAGTTATTTGTTCTTCCAAGAAAACAGGTTACGGTTTCAAAGTAGGAGTAGTTTAATGTGTATAATAAAGGTTTTATGACTAAAAAAGAAGAAAAAAAAATGTTCTCACAATACAGGATAGATTTTACAACTGAGTTATAAAAAGATTGTCATGTGGAAAGTATGACCAAAATAACAGATTCTGCATGGGTAACTTGTCAGAGTACTAATCTCTGACTAAATCATGCAAGCAGACCTAAATGCGAAAGGATCATGGGTTTGAGCTTGGAGAGTGTTTGCTCATCATGGTAAAAATATGGCTACTGGTGCACAGAACTCAAGCAAATATTGGAAGATGGGGCATTGAATCATAAAATGCATTGGGTTGAAAGGGAACTTAAGAATTACGTAGTTTCAACCCCCTCGCCATGGGCAAGGCTGCCACTCACCAGCTCAGGGTGCCGAGGCCTAAAATGCCTCCAAAGACAAGACATCCACAGTTTCTCTGGGAAACCTGTTCCAGTGCATCACCACTCTCTGAGTTAAAAAAAAAAAAAAAAAAAAAAAAAAAAAAAATTCCTCCTAATATCTAATCTCCCCTCTTTTAGTTTAAAGCCTCTTGTATTTCACTATTAGACCATGTAAAAAGTTGGTCGCCCTTTATAAGCTCCTTTTAAGTATTGAAGCACTGTTCATTGCATTGTTCAGCAGAGCACAGCTCTGGTTTGTAGCTGGTCACATCTTTCTGTCTCACATTATAGTCTCAGTGCTGTCCTGTCCAGACTACATGCATACACAATCTGCCAGGCAGGCAGACCCTAAAACACAATTTCCTTCCCAGATATTTTATTTATGCTCATCAGTAGCTGTTGCGCTGGCCTGGTGTTTGTCCTTATGTATTTTCAATGTATTTATGAAAATGTACTCACACTTTTCATCTCCCTTATGTAATATTCCTGAAATAAAATGTCAGGGAAGAACCGTATAGAGTCTCTCAGTGCAAGAATCACTTGGTCTCTTATCAAAATCCATGGTCCATAGGCTTGCACTGAAGCTGATCTGTCACTGAATGCTTGAACTGCCTCACCAATGTCTTCTAAACTGAAAGTTATGAAGAGAGGGAAGATAGAAGGAAAAGCAGCCCCTGGCACCTGCTGGAACCCAAGTAAACAAAAGGCAGTTATTCGTTCCACTATGGAATATTTATCCACAATTTACCTAGAGACATGCTTGATTCTTTGGAGATTAATGGAGCTTCACTGTCAACAACTCAGTCCCTCCTCACGGCTATTTCTTTTTCCATCTCCACTTTACAGGAAATAGTTATTTTCATTTTATCCAGATTACTGTAACAGCAGAAGAATAAATGACTTTTTTTAACATCCAACCAAAACGCTGCAGTGCCATTCCTCTCCCTTCAAAGAGGCAGCATAGTACAGCCATTATCTTTTTGAGTGATTTTGTTTGTTTTTTTTTCCTGTGAGAACTTAGAGGAGTGGTGTGTTGTTTGATTTTTGTTTGTTCGTTTTGTTCGATTGATAATTTTGGAGAAGTATGACTAAATGAACAAATAGAAAAGAAGATGGCCTGTGTCTTGTTTAATGATGTCATTATGCAGTAGCTGTGAATCAGCAAGCTTCATTACCTGAAGGCCTTTTCTAGTAGGTACATCCTATCTGGTATGTGAAAGAAGACCATTTTCAAGCTTACTTGCTCTTTGTTAGTCTGCTTTTAAAGGAGGTCTGCTTCATTTTGGATCTCGTGTAATGTAGCTGGGAAAGTAAGACTTGGAGGTGCTAAGAGGTTCCCCTGTTTCCCTTCTCATTTCAAAGAGGATCAAAGCAGCAGGGTTATTTGCCTGGCTAGAGGTGTCCTCTAGCACACTTGCACTCTTTTTGGTACCAAACATTTTGAATGTTTTTTATATGCCTGTGAATGCTTACCTACAAGATTATCTATCAAAAACAGATATGCTGCTGCTCTGAAAAAAAGTGTTTGTCTCATAAATCAGACGCGACTTAAGTACTTGCAGAAGTATTTCTCCTCTGCTGCAGATCTGAAATACCTGTAATATTCACTGTCAGAGAGAGAGGATTCCTCTTTACTATTTTCTTACCTATGATGTTTTCTCACTTTTTAAATAAGTGGAAATTTCTAGTTGTAGAAACAGAGCTTCTGACTGCTTGAAGGCAGTGGGAAATAAAAAAGCAGCTATCTCTCTAAATGTACACAAAATGATCTACGCTGTGTTTGTTAGACTTACAATTCCATAAGTTCCATGAAGTAGATAGGAATGGAGACTGGGAAGCTTTAGGTAAGTTAGATTGTATCCACGGAGTTTTTCTGGTCAGATAGGCAATAGGATTCAGACCTATCTGTACCCTGTCACAATTCCTGAGGGTCAACCACAGAGTAGCTCCACAAGAACCAAAAATCATTTGATGAGGAAGCTATATTGAGTAAAGCAGATTAAAATTAAAATGTCTGCAATTCAATTTGCTTTTAGGCTAATGTTTTCCCTGAGGATATTTTCAACTTCAGGGGCAATAAAATCATAAGATTATATTTGACAGCTTGAAAATTACATAGAGGATAAGGTGTTTCCTTTTAGAAGAGTCTGTTCTTCAACTAACAAATTACAGGTTTGCCTCTGGGTTGCTGTATAGATCTAGAAGCTCAGAATTTGCTGTTTATTTTACCAGGAGTATTTCAGTCTTTATCTTATGGGTCTGAAGTCACCCCATCCCCTGATGGCATGCTTAACATTTTGTCTCATCTGCATTGCCTGCAAAACACCTGTTTACCCTCCCACTTCTGAGCACAGAATCCCAGATAAAGAGAGCAGCACAAGAGCATAATTGTGAAATAATGCCAAATTCCTTTCTTCATTTCGTTTTTTGAATCCTGCTTTTGATTCTTTGCGCTTTACTTTAGGAAAGAATGAAATTTGTGTTTGAATGATAAATAGCAAAATAAATTGGCAATCACCCATTGGGATCTTAGCAGATCCCAATTCCAGGATCTTAAACTACTACCTGAAAACAAACTAATGAGCTGTAATTATTCACAAAGATTTATAACTTTAGATGTCCCTGATAATTTTTTGTATGATGAGGGTATTCATATGCTTTGATTCCTAAATATGGTTCAAGCTGAACTGATAATCCTAGATGTTAGGACCAATTACATGTAGGGGAGCTTTTTTCCTGTTTGTTTGAAAAATGTAGTGAAAACTACAAGTTATTCCCTGTTATAACACAAATCCAGTACAGTCACTTTTCCTGTTGGACTTTGTAAGCTCTCAGACAGGAACATAAACCTCTATTTCTTTCTCTGTCAGAAAATTTCTGCACTGGGTTTCTCAGTGCACGTTATTGAAAATGGTGAATAGAGACATGCTATAGATTTTTATACACTCCCCTATTTTTTCCATTTCATTGAATTTGTGAAACATATCCGCTTCAAAATGCTTTCCTAATTCTTTTTTTTTTTTCTTTCTTGTTTTGCATCAATCTTTGCAGTTCAGAACAGCTTCAGATCAAACAACTTACTTCCAAACCAATTCATTTAGATACATCTATGTCTGAAGAAAATATCCCAAACTTTTTACTCTTATGGAGAGGCAAGTAACAGCTTTCTGCTTGAACAACTACTCATGCATATTTATTGAATAGCTTTGAGGATGTTATGATGAGCTTGCTTATCAGTGAAAATGACTTGATGTAGTCTCAGATCTCAGTATCTGTGATTCCAATTAGGAGTTTAATAAATGTTGAAACCTTTTAAATCTTTCATTTATTGATAATGTAACATGACAATAAGCAGTTGATGATGGTGGAGAAATTCAACAAGCATCTACTGTCTAGATTAATTTCTTTTTCTTTTTTCTTTTCTTTTTTTTCTTTTTGGTAGCTTGCAGAGCCTGCATCTGTGCCCCACTGCATGTTTAACTTCAGAGAACTCATTATTAGTTCCTTTGTGCTCTAGCAATTTTCATCCTTCATAGTCAGAATTGGGCAACCAATTTTAAAGAATTTCCATGCACAAAGGAGTAATAAACATACTTTCATTTCTTCATACTCCAATAAGAAAGCCAATTCTGCTTAAAAACATAAAAGATGAAAACATTGGAGGTACGCATTTAGCATTGCTTTATTTTACATTCCTATAGAAAGCAAAAATAAGTACTTTGTTAATCTGAAGACAAAATATATGTCTGGCTAACATTGGAAACTTCTGTTATTAGGAAGTTTGATAGTGAATTGTAAGAGACACAGACTTCAGTTTTACACCTGCACTTCTCAAAATGTGTTGGAACCTGGATTCTTTCTCTTTTCTCTATGGCTTTGCTGGCTGATGTTACTGACTGGTGTTAGTCCATGGGGAGCACGAATAGATATCTGGTATCTGAGGGACATCTGATAGATATTTTCATAGCTTATTCTTGAGAAGTATCTATGATATACCATGCTACTTCTGTAGTATATGTAGTGTAGTTCCTGGTGCTACAATAAAAAGGTACATTAAGAGTGAACCAACTTATCACAGTGAATAAATAACTGAGCTTACTTGTGGAGAAGCTGTCCTTTTCATCATATAGGTCTCCTATGGATTCACATCTGATGCAGTCTGCTAAGTCATTTGTTCACACAGCTGCCAATCTTGTGAGTTTTCTCATGTATCCTTTCACTACAGAAATATTTTCTCTGGATGAGTCTTGCAAATCTCTGAAAACTCCTCAGTGTTAAAGTAGTGTAAGAAGCGCTGCTGAATATCAGAAAATGCACTTCATGCCTCCTGGTTTTGCAACATCCTGTTAGTAGCTTTGAAGGTAGCAGTCTGAACATTTCAAGGAGATACAGATTTACACAAAGGTGCAAAAAGCTTACATGCTGCTGGTCTCATTGCTTCCAGATCATCCAATTCTTGGGTGTTTTTAAGATATATACCTGTGATACTGTATTTACCATAAATGAACAGACTGTTTTTGCAGAAAAAGTCGAATTTATTTAATACAGCTGTTAAACAATGCATTTCTGTGTAATTCTGTCTGAAGATGTCAACTGTTGAAATTCAAGTCAGCTAAAACTGTTTAGATAACTATATGCCATCTCCAGCAATTCTCTCTTAAATAAAATTATTTATTTTTGTTTTCCAGACTGTTTTGCCATATGAAACCAACAGGAAATTGTAACCCAAAGTAAGTGGAAACTGATACCAAAATAGGTCATTATCAGAATTCCATACAATTATATTTACCGGGCTTTGTTGGTTTTTGTTTTTTGTGGGAGTGAGGGAATAAGTGGAAGTTACCTTGATTTGAAACCTTCAAAAAATGTCCGATTTTGCTCCTAGTTATACAGGATTTACATTTCTAGCTATGACAGAACTTTGGCAGTGATACATGATGACTGGGATTAATTTAGAAATACAGGTAAGCTTTTGGACCATGGCTACTTCGTTTCCAGGGTGGTTAATCGCAATCAGTCACTTTTTCTTGTCTTGAGAGCTGCTTGCTGAAAAAAAACAAATCTGTAGACTTGCAGTCTTCTGAAATTTTGGAATATTCTGTTTATCATGTAGGCCAAAAATAAAATTGGCTCAATGCAATTAAAAATCTTATTGATGGTTAGAGCGTTAATTGTTTTCTCTACTCCAGTTTACTTAATTTAAATATTGTCTTCAGAGTATAGAATATAATGCAGAATTAATTAGTGTAGAATTTAATAATAGTTTGGCTGATGATCGTAGTCTCTTCCTTTCTGGACTTGTACCATTCATTTTAAAAAAAGGATTACATTTAATGAAGTAAATGTGTTGTTTTTTATGACCATTTTCTGTAGATGCTATTTTCCAAGAAGAGATCATGACTGAAAATAATCTAAGCATGCTGGTTTTGGAGGTTAAATGTTTTCAGGGAATATCATAATTAGAAATTTTGAAGTCACAATTTTATGGTTTTGATTTATTTTCCATTTAAGCATTTCTGTCTTTTTAAGGCTATGGGAGCTTTCTGTCTATATCAGCAAATTAAGAGCCATTTATGTTTCTGAATGTGAATTAAGGATCCTATAGATTAGAGCAAAAATCTGCTGCGTAATCATCACTGATGAAAAAGAGATGATGAAATATTTTGTACTTGTAGATATCTTTAAGATTGTTTTTTCTTTTTTCTAACATAATACACATTTTCACTTCAGTGCTTATTTTTAACCAGTGAGTGATTACCAGCTCCCCAGCAGAGCTTCTGCAGCCCCAGTAATGGCATTTTTTTTCTGAGTCACATTAAGAATTACCTCTTCGAGCTCAGCTTTCATATGTTCTCCAGGCATAAGGCCTCTGCCCAAAGAAAAGGTGGATTTGGCTGTTTCAGTAGTGAATTTCACTCTTTTGATTAGTATTTACATCCTGCAGCTAGCAAAGTATTTGTATGTGTGTACATTCGTGTACTGGAATCATGACAATAAGTTTATGGTGGAAACCTATCAGTTTTATGAAGAATATGAATTTTGCAAAATTACATTTTATAATTCCACTTAAGATGCAGAGATTTTAAAAAAATAGTTTATCACTGTGGTAATAATAATAAAAAGAATTTCCTGCAAGACAGAGCTTACATATAAATAATGAGTGCAAATGCAAATAGGACTTAATAGATCTGAATTGTCTAATAGTCACTAGTTACTGCTCAGTGCTTTCAGTTTTTCTGTCAAAACAATCTCAACCAAAAATGGACAAAGCCATCATATTAAAAAAAAAAAAAAACAAAAAAACCACGTAGTACGCATATTGAGTGTCTGATGCTTGATACGAAGTTTTAGGTTTTCTTTAATGTGGGTATTTTTTAAAGTCTAGTTTTGTCTTGTTAAGGCATTGCTGATTGTACTTAAATTGAAGTGTTTTGAAGTCGTTATCTGTGCTACACCCTGTTTTGACAAGTTTAATGAGCAGGTTATAAATATTTTCAAATAGCTCTTCAGAATGCTCTGTAACTCCCTTGTTCATTTTCTTATTCATTTTACTTATGAAAGAGTCTCTCAGGAGTAGCACTTTTAAAATGTAATACATGCCATATTTTGTTGGAGTGCAATGCTGGATTTAGTTCTTATTAATGCAAAATAAAAAAAGAAGAAAAAAAAGGAAGCTGAAATTTAATTTACATGAAAATTAGTATTCAAAAAAGGTGATATATTAGGGGAAAAAAAAAAAAAAGGTTGAAATGAGACCAATCTGTCCAGTCGTTCCCTACAGCATGAGATCAGCTGTTCTTGAACCATTCCTTGAATATTTTTATTTAATTAATTCTTGGAAAAAAAAGAAAAATTAGGGTAGAATACATCTAGCAACAGAAGTTCACAGTTCTCATAGGCAATTGATTTCTGTGAACTGATGAATGGTTTCTGCTACTGGAAAATTCCTATGTCATCTTCGTTGTGATTTAATCTCGTACTTCTTATCTTACATTAAACATGGACAGCAGCTTGTTTCCATTCTCTTTGTTCTTTTTTTATGTACGTATATGCGTAAGTTTATGTGCGTATACAAAATATCTAGATACACAATTTTTAATATATGTGCATATATTATTTACATATATGAGAAAATTGAGATTCAGTCTTCTTCGTTCATGACTAGGAAGACTTGAATTCTCAGAGTCTATGGGCCATATTTTTGTATGTGTCGCTATTCATACTGCTGTCCTCTGAGCTGTCTCCATCTGCTTTATGTTTGTTTTTTAATGTTTTGTACCTAAAGCTGTAAAGAGCAGATAACAGGGGGATATAGTAGTGTTTGAGCAGATTGGTGGAAATGATGCTCCTATATTGTAGTTGTCTCTGGCAATGTATACTAGGGAAACTTTGATTCAGCTGTGCCAGCATGGCCTTCTGTTTCTGGAGTTAAAATGATAACTGCTAATAACTAATGTTGAAGGAGAATAGAATCACAGGTCAGTCTTTAGAGTAAGGAACTGTACGTAGGAACTAACATTATTATTGAAGTTATTTCAGATGTTGCACGGGTCTTACGATATCAAGCAGAAAAAGAAAAAAGAGTTCAGTGCAGCACAATGGGATACCTGTTCTCCCTTTGGCTTTGCCTTACGTTTTTGTTTCTTTGGTAGATCCTTTCATTTGGGTAAACAGTCTTGCTGTAAGGTGAAACTTTTTTTTTTTTTTTCTGTACCCTGTGTATATTATGCAAAGACAAATTATGTCTTTGTGGAATATACAACCTCAGTAACATTTTCAGTAAGGATAAGTCTGTCGTTAAAATAGTGATTTTGAATCTGCGTTTGTTGCTCTATTTTTGCAGCTTAGAAGGCTGATGAATTAAGCTAAACTGCACAAATCCTATTTCACATTTTGTCCTTATTGAAAGATCTAAATTGCTTTTCTCTGTCAGATAAATTCCAAAGTAGGCACATATAATCAAGGTAATGAACATAATGTATTTTCAGTTGTGGATATTTTTCAGCAGGTCTCTCATACCTTAAAAGTCTGCCGCTGAAAAACATAATTGCAATTCTCTATTTTAATTCTAGCATATTATCTCACCTTCTTTGTCTGTTTTTAGGTACTCATTTAGTGATTTCTTACATGTTGCTGGATTGATATTGTTGTTTGATACCCCACTGATTTCAGTGGGACACCATGCAAAGCACAGCAGCCTACCAAATGTTGATTGGTGCCCTTGGGAGCTCTAGTTCCCCTAGGCAATGACTACCTTGAAAGTGCATTACAGAAAGAAGATGCAGAGATACTTTTGAAGTTCAGCATGTTAGAAGTGCCACAATAGAAACTTTACCATATGTATTTAAAGACTAATGCAGTCCTTTAAAATATAATTGCTCATGTATCAAAACAGCTACATACTTCTATTGTATATTTTTTTTAATTACGGCAAAATCACCCTCTTCTTAGTAGTGATGTCACTAATATACACTGTATGCAGTAAAAGATACCTGCGTTAAAAAACTGGAATATATAGAAAAACTGACGCAAAATGAAAAAAAAAAGAGGACACCTTCATTTCACTCTTAGTTCAGAGCTTAAAAAATGACAAGGAATTGTATGAAAGTGCAAATTGCTACCAGGCTAATACTAGAGTTTCGTAAGTCCTCTGAAAACCTGCCCAGGTTGTCAGAGGCTTTTATATGATGTGAATCAGGTTTGAAGCATTTTGAAGAAACAAAAAGGCTGACAGGAAATTAATTTCTAAGTACAAAATAAATTAAACATTGAGACTACTATTCTGGTTTCTTTATTCATAGAGGAAAATCTCAATGAATGCTGCAGATATTAATAACAGTTGAATGTAATGAAGAATAACGCCCATATTTTGTGATTACTCATCTCTTGTCTATTTTCTTATCTGCTAAAAGATAAATACGCTGTCCTAGAGTTCACAAGTTTTTCATATTTAAATTATTCATATTTCATATTTAGTGCTGTAATTTACAGATTTTTTTCATTTTTTACTTTTTTAATTTACATTTGTGGAAATTTTATTTCTTTGATTGGTTCATTTTAGAATTTTTCCTTGGTTAAAGCTTTCTCCATCAAAACTGGTTACAGAACTGCAGCGTGTAGAGATCTCAAGTATTGCTTCCATACTAAGATTTTTTAGAAGGAAAAAAATGCTTCTAGATATTAAACCATGTCCTGGTAAGTGCAACTTGGAAAAAAATATGTCCATTAGAGAGCTCGGAAGAAAGTCTGTAACCACCTTACTTGTACATGGGACACTGTAGTCGATGGTATCGTTGCTAATAACACCCCTGGAAATACAAACAAACACAACACACACCTGACAGCAGGATCCTTTCCTTACTGAAATAGGAAAAAAAAAAAGCCTGAGGGAGCATTCAAACATGGAAATTCTCAGTGCATCTGAGAGAACTGAGAGACTTCCTTGTAAATTTAGAAATATTTCAGTTCCACATAACAAGAGCGTTTCTGTAAGCGGGAGAGCATGAGATTGCTTAGGGGGCTGGAGCTAGCATGCATGCTAGTATGTATGCATGAAATCATTAGGCAGCTCCTATAACAAAAGTTCCTGTTATGTGTAATCATTTTCTGTGCTGTGTGGGAGGAGCCCTTGTACAACCAGAAAATGCAAAAAAATGGCCCATATGAAAACATTCTAACTGATGCTTTTTTATTATAATAAGTTGAATGTATTTTCATATAATGGTAGTGTGACTGATAGAATTTGAGAATATTTTAAGAAAATTACAGTTTTTCTTATTAAGGCTTTTAGCATATTTTCTATCCCCCTCCATTTCAGCTGTTGTCCACTCTGACTGAATCAGATTGACCATCTATGTTACTTTGCTCCTGCTGTGTTTATTGCTTGCCTATTGCTGAAGTAAAGAGAGTGACTAGGATGCAAACATTACAAAGAGAGATGGTTCTAAAACACTGATTGCTGATCAAAAGCTTCTGTGAACGATCATAAATATTTATTTTCCCAAACTGAAATGGAGTGACAGAAAACTGCAAATAGTTTTGTATGTGTGAGACACTTATCTGAGTTTAGTCCCAGGAGGAGCCTTATAGTGCAGGTGACAAAACGTAGATTATAAAAGTTTTAAACTTTTTAAATTCACATTTATTTTAAAAAATGGGAATGATCTCCATTTTATTAACTTTAATTTCTGAAAAGAAGCATATGTGAGGTTTAAATATAAAATCTAAAACCAACATTGTTATGAAGTTGAGTCAACATTAGTGGATATAACAGTGCAAAATATTGTTTTCTTTACATTTGATAACCTGCTCATTTTTACTATTTCTCCTTTTCGTTACTTCTTATCAGTACATGAGGCATAATGAATGATGTGTTCTTTTGAAAGTCTGAACTGAATTTATTTCTGTCCAAGTATTTTGAGAAGCAAGACAGATTATGACAGAAGTCCATTTGATTACAATAGAAAAATGTGATATTATGATACAAGAAGTGAAAGAATTATTTATTTTTATTTGCTTTGTGTGAAGATAGATTGTGTGGCTAATGGCATATAGGCTGTTCTGCAAAGGACAAATTCAGAAGATCCTCTCACAACAGCAGTCCCTATAATATACTCTTGCAACCGTTGGCATAAGTGAAATCATGGAGTTTTAGTATCTTAACTGTACTGCTGCATAGAATGCCACTCTACTTGTTGTAAAATCAGAGGTTTGGGGATGGTTGCTTAGTTCTCTCAGTTGCTATATCTTTATGGAGTGCAACGAGAGTGTGAAAATATGAGATTCAGTACATTTTTGTTAATCGAAAATAACCATTGAGAAATGTGAAGTCTTTGGTGTTTTTGAAGGTAATTGAGAGGTTTCCACTGCGATCAGAAGAGAGAAAATTTCATCTGCAAAATTCTGAACAAGGAAGTAATTACTTTTAAATTAAAAATAGTCTGTGTCCGGTAGATTTCCGCAGGGTTTATCAAAGGAAACATTTAGGAAAAAATAAAATATAGTATAAACTATTAAGCATGTGACTGATACTGTCCTGTACAACATCCTTGTTTCTAAATTAGAGAAACATGGATTTGATGGATATATCACTGAGTGGATTAAGGAATTGGCTGTATGGTCACACTCAAAGAGTTGCAGTCAACAGCTCAGTGTCCAGAAGGAGACCAAATGAGGTGACTTTCCTCAGTAGTCTGTATTAGGATCAGTATTACTTAACATCTTTGTTAGTGATGTGGTCATTGAGATTGAGTACAGCTTCAGCAAGTTTTCCAGCAATACAAAACCGTGCTGTCAACATGCTGTGGACATGTCAACACATCCAGAGGGACCTTGTCAGGCTTCAGGGGTGGGCCTGTACAAAACTCAAGAAGTTCAACAATGCCAAATATGAAGTCCTGCACCTGAGTTGGGGCAGTCCCAAGCACAAATACAGGTTGGGCAGGGAATGGATTGAGAGCAGCTTTGAGGAGAAGGACTTGGGGCTTTTGTTTCATGAAAGGCTTTGCATGAAGTGGCAGTGTGCACTTGCAACCCAAAAAGCTAATTTTATTCTGGGCTGAATCACAAGAAGTGTAGCTGCTGGTCAAGGGAGGTGATTGCATCCCTCTAATCTGCTTTCGTGAGATCTGACCTGGAGTACTCTGTTCAGGTCTGGTGCCTGCAGCACAAGAAAGACATGAAGCTCTTGGCGCAGATGTCGAGGAGGCCATGAGGATGACCAGAGGGTTGAAACACCTTTCCTATGAAGAAAGGTTGAGGGAGCTGGGCTTGCTCAGCCTGGAGACAAGAAAAAGAATGTTCTGGGGAGACTTTCTAGTAGCATACCAGCTCTTAAAAGAGATCTACAGGAAAATTAGGAAGAGACTCTTTAGTAATGAACGTAGTGATAAGGGACAAGATAATGACTTTAAAGGAGAGGACATTGAGATATTACACATCATTCTTCACTATGAGGATAATGAGGCACTGGAACAGACTGCCTGGAGTGTTGTGGATGCTGGATGTTGAAGGTCAAGTATGATGGGGTTTTGGGCAAACTGATCTGATGGAAGATGTTCCTGCTTGTGACATGGGGTTTGGAAGTAGTTTTCTCCAAGGCATCTGATACTCGGCTCAAACTTTCGCCTTCATTACAGAATCACAAAATTGTAGGGGTTGGAAAGAACCTTCTGGAGATCATCTAGCCCAAACTCCCTGCTAAAGCAGGTTCTCCGCAGTAGGTTACACAGGAAAGCATCCAGGTAGGTTTCAGATATCTCCAGAGAAAGTGACTTCACCACCCCTGTAACTATACTCATCTAAGTGCTTTGTAACCCTCAAAGTAAAAAAGTTTTTTCTCATGTTCATATGGAACTTCCTGTATTCTGGTTTGTGTCTGCCATCCCTTGTCCTGTCACTGGGCGCCATTGAAGAGAGCCTGGCCCCATCCCCTTGACGCACACCCCTTAGATATTTCTATGTGTTGAAAAGATCCCCTCTCAGCCTTCTCTTTTCCAGGCTGAATAATCCCTGGTTTCTCAGCCTTTCCTTATAAGGGAGATGCTTCAGGGCCCCACCAAGATGATTAACTTTGTAGCCCTCCACTGGGTTCTCTCCCATAGTTGCCTGTTTAACTTCAAAATTATGAACAGTAGTGGTATCGTAAGTAATACTATAAATCGTTATATTTCCAATTATAGATAAGGTGTAGCTAATTAATTCCATATTCAGAGTAAATCTTATTGATTATGGAGTTTTAAATACACAAAATAAATGCTTTTACAATCTTTAGAAAATTAGTGTTAGACATCACTACATAAAAAATAAAGACACGTTGTGCTTTCAGTTGCACTGCTATAAAGTTACTTTCTTCTCACTGAATGCTATATTTTATACTACAGCTTAATATACAGCATATATTTAAAAAGTAATAATAGCACTTAGGTTTGGCTTTACTGCTCTCAGTCATTTTCCCTTTCCCAGTGAAACTTGTCAGTATTATTGTAATTATCTTGCATAGGTTTTTATTCATGTAAATGTTTTTCTTTGTGTTGTTGATGCAAAGTTCCTTTAACTGTTGTCATAGAAGTCAACTTTTTCGTAGAAACAACTTTTTATATAGTCACTTGTGCAGCGGTTGGCTGTACAGTCATTGCATTTCCATGAGAACGTCTCACCCCATTCAGCTGAGCAACACTGAGTCTAAAGAGTGATTATCTTTCACTCCAGGGCGTTTCTGTGGCATGTGAGGAAACGGGCAATGTACTTGTGTAAATTAATCTGAATGAGCATTTGGAGGGTGAATGAAATTATTATGGAGCATTTATATTATGTCATTGCTGAAGGCACTGAGCAATCCTCCATAATTGTAGCCATAATTCCAGACATAGCAATATTTTAAATTTTATGGCATATATCGTTCCTTCAGTGAAAAAGAGAACTATTAAAAATCCTTTTTGGAATAAGCTGTATAACGTATAACAAAGTAAAAAAAGTAAATAAATACATTTTCTAATATTAAATACAACTTTTAGTTTTATATTTCAGACCATAGATGCATTCAACCTCATATCAAAAGACAAGTATCTCATTTATTTTTAGTAAATTGACTTACTATTTGCAAAATCATTGAGAGTTGCACAGCTGTATAAGGGTAAGGTTTAGATGCATGCTCCTTTTTCTTTTACTCCCATTTTCTCTTATCTTGAAGTGGCTTTGTTCACATGCTCCTTAGAATTCTCCGGTTTCTCTGTGTGTATGTCTGCCTGCTGTCCACTGCCACACTCAGAGAATAGTGAAGCTGGCTGAAGGGACAGTTTATCTGGTCTTTGGTAGCTAAAGACCACAGCCATGTGGTAGCCATAAAGACCAGTTCCATATGAACATGTTTAAAGGCTCTGCCATCGTTTTCCACTTATTGGAGTGTTTCTGAGTGCTGTGTCTGCAGAGATTCTTCAGATGTGGTATCCCCTCCCATTTGTGCTACAAAATCAAAAAGCATCACAAATGAAAATCTCAGACATAGCCAATGCTCCTTTTGCCTCCTCACTCATTCCAGTTTGATTTTCCCATATAGCTCTTGATCTGCAGCCCAGTCTGCAGTTTCTTACAGGCAGCAAGAAGAAAAAATCATTCCTTAAGAAAACTGTATACGAACACTGTCACAGTCTGCTTCGGTCCCAGTACCAGGAGTAAAGTGGATCCATCTGTCAAGTCTTTACACCTTTTGCTTCCTCTATTCTCACCCATTTGTGTAGTATGAGTATGTCCTGTACAGCCAAGGGCAGTGGTGTGGTTTCAGTGGGACAGTGTAAACACCATTCCTGCCTTGTGTCTTTATGTTGTCCTGTTATTTATCTTTAAATTCTTTCTTCTGTCCCTTTGCTTTAAATGTCATTCATAGGAATTTAGGAGCATGGAAGGGAGTGATTTCTGAGGTGTTGTGCAGCTTGGTATTTATCTCTGGATGCCCAGCTATCTGTGTCTGTGTGCCAAGGAGTTAGGCACAATGAGAGACAAACCTGAGCTGCCAAGCTCATAGTTCTTACCTCATGGTGAGAACTCAGCTGAATTAATGAATTTTCATGCACTAAATGGTATTCTGAACCTGAACCAAATCCTGCTGTGCTTAATTTCCTTTACTGATCCCCTTTTTCCTATAGCAGATAAAAGTTAATAGCTTGTTGTTAATCTTAAATGAGCTTCTTAACTGATATTTCTTAGTTGCAGAACTGGTGACCTTTCAGTTTTGGGTAGGCAATTGTGAGTTAACATGAAGACACTGAAACCAACAGTAAATTATTTGTGTTATCTGTTTCTGGTAGGCATTAAAATGTCTTCTGATTTACTTCTGCACCTGCTTTTCATGACTTCTGGCATTTGGATTTTGAAGCCAAATGTGACATGCAGATAGGAGTTTCTATTTATTTACTTGGAATTTATTTGGTGAAAATAATGAAAAAAGGAAGATATTCTTCTGCAGTGTAATAACTGACATTAGAGTTCTTCATTCTCTGAACCCTGTGTTTCAACAGTTTATGGGCTGGTTCACCCCAGTTCCATGACTAGCAGAGTGGGGGACCCACAACCCGGTAAAGGGAAAAGGGGAAAAAAGGGAAAAGGTAGGGAGATGGGCCTGAAAACAAAGCAGCAGCAATGATCTAAGGAGAAACAAACTAATTTACTAAATAAGGTATTGGAATGCAAGATAACACACCGTAATACAATAAAATACAATATAATTAGAATCAAAGCTGGTAAATTAAAAAAAAAAAAAGAGACCGTCCAAAAGCCGAAGGCCTTACTTTAATTCTGAGATGAGATGTGCAATTGGGGTGAGCAGAAGGGGAGAGAGAGGTCTCATGACTTTGCCAGATGTTTTATCTCCTCTCTGAACACAAAGTCCTCTGGGAATGTAGTTCTTCTCTTCTGGGACAGGTGCCCAGAACTGGAACATTAACTCTTTAACTCCCAGTGCATGATGTTATGATGTGAAATACTGATAACCAAAAAATCATAAAAGATCACATTCATGGCAGAGACTGTAGAAACGTTTTAAACAATGCATTAATTTTATGTAAAATGTTTATACTGACTTTTTAAATAAGATTTCTTTCCATAATTGGCATTATTGTCCAGACAGTTCTTATGAGAACTTTCTGATGTTTCTTACTGGCTTTCGAAAGATGCTTTTTAGCATTCAAGAATTGTATGTATTTGGTCCAATTTGTATACCATACCTTCCTTGACATGTGGTTCCAGGCTCTCTGTGTGGTCTTCCAGTGCTTAATTTCAGCCTGGATTGCCAGGGCAGCACGTAGTAAGTATGTGCTGAATGTGACTGACATTGATTGCTATTTTCACTGAGCATCAGTAAAGAGCAGCTAGGCTCTGTGCTACTTAGTGCTGTGGAACAGAAGTGTGGATCTTGATCACCATGATGTGTTTAACATCTAAGCAGTTCAAATCTTCTGAATTGAATTCTAATTCTGCTGCAGCAAGCTAGTCCCGACAGTTTCATGAAATGTGAAAAGAGAGGTGGTTGAGGAAAAGAAAGGAGTATTAGTCAGTGCTCTAATTTAAGGGCCCTCTGAATTTTGATCTCAAAGTAGCACATTTTCAAGATGCTTTTATCCATGTTTTAGAACACTATCTCTGCAGATTTCTAGCTGAGAGATTTCAGAGCAAGAGTATAGAGAGGTAAAAATTCACTTTGTTCCTGACTTAACAAGAAGCACGGGAGCAATTTCTCAAATCTCTTTCATTGTTTAAAGAACAATCATCATATTATTTCTCACTGTAATAGTTTAAGGACAGTTAAGCTGCTAAGCGTTGCCAGGTTTACTATGTATCTTTTTCAGAAGTTATAGAAAATGAAGAATTTGCCAAATTGGCTGGATTGAAATAGAACCAATATAAGCTTGTTGCACATTTATTTAAGTAATGATATCATATGTAAAAACATACAAACCCTACAAACATAAAACTGTAAGCGATAAGTTTCATCCTGGCACAACTCATCTGTCAAATGAGCTGCTTATTGAGAAACAATTTATTTTAATGACCTTACACAGCAGTCTACAGTGTCTCACTTCTTTCAGTGTTTCTTCCTTTTCTGAAGCAGGAACTTTTTTGGCGTTTTGTAGGTCAGTTTGTAAATGTTCTCTGACTGATGTCTTGTCAAGTTTATGTTACATCACTATGTAAGTACCTAAAATTGTGTATACTTGAGCAGTTTTTGTTTGGCTTTGTTTACGATGTGGAAAAGGCAGTCTGCTCTATTATTCTAGTGTCATTTTGTTTTCTGTTTTTGAACTACTCTCGGACTTTGGTAGATGATTCTTGTATCCAGATTTAAAAGGAAGAAGGAGAAAAAAAGTTTATATAGATTTCCTGAGTATATTAGATTAAACGACCTAGATTTGCCGAAAAGTTGATAAACATGATACCTCATCTTCAGAATTTGGAAATGAGAAAAGCTATAGTGCTTGAAATACTTGGAGCAAGAGAATTTGCAGCACGGTCATTCAGTTGAAGCTTTTGAGTATTTGTGTAGTATTCTAATAGTGTCTTCTTATTAAATATACAGCATTCAGCTTTTTTTTTTTTTTTGCATAAGTTTCAGACATAAGTAATGGCGATTTGAATTTTGGAAGAACAGTGGCAGAAAATGAAAGCAAGATCTAATATAACTTGTGAAATGTTAGAGTGAGCGAGAAAAATTTAAAAAGAATAATAGAGAAAATATGGACAGGTTGTGGAGGTGGTGAGATAACACTCCTGGAAAAGATTGGAAAATATGAGAATTGAGAGGGATAAATTAGTAAATATTTTATCTTTTTATTATTTTCCAGCTTGTTGGTATTTTTACCTCTATGCAAAACAGTGCAAATCATGACTATTTCCAAGGAACTTAAGATGAAACTTAATACAGAGAAAAATAGTTCATTCACACATAACATATAGATTAGAATTTAAGCTTTGTCATGATCCAAATATCTTGTATGAAAAAATAATCAGTTAAAATACTATGTTGATTTTATGTTTGTTTTGTTGTTTATTCTCCTAAATCACCTCTGCTGAAACTGAAAGTCAAGGAGAGAACATCATAAAATATATTCCACATGATTAAATTCAATAAAGTGCAAAGGAATTACAGTTTTGAAGTATGTGCTCTGTTAATGAAATCCTGAAAATTACTGTGGTGAAGAGAGACGTTTTAAAGTCTTGTGGCTGAAATCACATCATAATTTTACTGAAAGATTTTAGGTTAGATATTGGGAAGAAATTCTTTACTCAGAGAGTGGTGAGGCACAGGTTTGGGCTGCTCAGGGAGGTTGTGGATTCCTTACGTTCAAGGCCAGGTTTGATAGGTTCCTGAGCAGACTGATATAGAAGCTGGCAACTCTGCCCATGGCAGGGGGCTTTGAACAAGATGACATTTGGGGTCTCTTCCATCCCAAGTGATTGTATGATCTATCATCTCTGATGATCAGGGGACTCTCACGCTTATCTGTAGAGGGTTGTAAAGTATATTATAGCCTGGAATTAATCTTTGTTTTGTTGTTTTCTTTTTTTTAAATTTTTATATATATATCCCTTAAAACAAACGATACAAGAAGAAATCTAGAAGGAAAGCATGTAATACAGTTGCTAGATACATCAATATAACAAAGCTCTTTAATGTTAGATTTTGAAAAATAACTTCGGTGTTCTTTGAAGTGACAGCTTGAATGATACCTCAAGCAGTTAGACTAATTTATATTGGTTTTTAAGTACATTTTGCCATATTGAAGGACTGTATGCTCTACTATGCAGCCTTGTAAATAGGAAATTTCCCTCCCTGAAACTTTCAAGTAATTGTTGTAATAGCGTATGTCAGAGTTTGTACTTTATGTTGCTCATGTGGGCTGTTTGAGATTCCTTGAGTTCTAAGGGTTGGTTGTCGTTCTACAAAATGTCATCTCATATCTTTATAACAAGGACCAGTACTATTTATTTTTTATGATATGCTCAACTGTGAAATTCAAATATTACCACCAAATTAGAAAGTCTCATTAAATCTATTACTTCTGGAAGTTAGCTAATCCCAAAATAATTTTGTCTTCATAATTTTTTTATACATAGGGAGAAGAAAACCCACCATAAGACTTCATTGTTGTAAAAGCTGAGTTCAGTAAGGTATTTAAAATATATTTCTAACTTTAAATACTTGAGTACTTCTAATGCTATTTTCACAAAACTGTTCCTTCGGAAGGAGGGAGGAAGAGAAAAATAGAAAGAAAGGTCCTTGAAAAGACCAAAGTCTGCTCTCCTGATGTCCATAGTAGTGAATTTACTTTGCTTATCCCTTTCTGCACTAAGGAATGTGAACTTCAGCATTTCAGGGTCACTACAGCCAAGGCCACTATTGAGCTTTGCATTCCCCACCAGTCTCTCCATGCTGGTAAGAATGAGGTCAAGCATAACATCTCTTCTTACTAGCTCCTTTGTCACTTGGATAAGGAAGTTATCATCAACGTAATCCAGGAACCTTCTGGATTCAATGAAGGCTAGGGCTGCTTCTATCTATCTATACTCTGTCTGACATCCAGGTCATATGCCCTGTACAGACCCTCATTGCAATGTCATCTATCCCTGTCTTCCATTTTATCTTGTCTCATAAGCTCTCAGATGGAGCTCCATACATTCTAGCTGCTCACTGACATCAAGGATGATACCTCCCTCCTTATCTACCCTGCCCATCTTTCCTAAAAAGCCTGTATCCTTCCATTTCAGTGCTCCAGTCATGGAAGGCACCTCACTGTGTCTCTGTAGTGTTACTGACATCAAAGCCCTGCAAGCATGTGCGCAGCTCCACTTCCTCTTGTTTATTCCCCATGCTGCAAACATTTTCATAGAGGCATTTGAGTCCCTGATGAAGCTGACTTACTGTCTATTGTCATTGAAGAGTTACTGTCTTGAGGGCTGACAAGTAACTGGCCCAGGGAAAGACAAATTGCTAAGCAGCTGAGTGTTATCAAATATACTGAAAAGGAATAAAACCAATGCAGTCTAGCGAAGTGTAATTTGGCAACTTGAGAGCATATATACCTCACTTTTCTGTGGGATAAATTCTGAAGATACAAGCTATGGCATCCTGCCCTGTTCCATGAGGAACAAAACGATTCATTGTACTGGCAATTCTTAAATAATTTTTGAGGGGTTCACTGCAGCTGAAAGGTCCTCATAAAAATCCTGTACAGAACACTGCTCTCAAGATTGGGGCAGGGCTAGTCTGTTCACCGCTGGATAGGAAGAGCTAAATGTTTTTTGTTTGTTTACTGAGTAGAAAGGCTTAGTGGCTGAATGTAATGATTGACAAACAGTACTCTAAATCCTTTGATAAACTCCTCTGTACATAAGAATATGTGTTCTCATATGGCCTCGTGTCACAATAATCTGTCAGGTGTATTAGAAATGGAGGGAGAATTCAGTAAGGGAATATGCTCAGTGAAAGGCATCAACAGAGGAAGCATATGCTTTTGATCCCAGATGGTGAAAGGTGGGATAACAAGGTTTACTCCTTAAATGGAAATCTGTTGAGGAATAAATTGAAAGATTATTTTGTTGGTTTTTTTTGCAATACTGAACAGAACTGAAGTTTGCTTAAGACAGATTTGGAGTTTGTTTTCCTTTCTACTTGGTTTTCTTAGGCTCTAGAAAATATGAACTATAAAGAGAAACTTGGATATTTGCTTTTTCAGTCTTTGTGAGTGCCATTATGTCATTCCCTGCAAGGACTGACGTGATAACTCACATGACATCGTGCCATCTCTTTCACCACTGATTGCAAGAATCAAAAACACTGTGGGTGAAAACTTGGATAGATATTTACTAATTGTCAGTCTTGTGAATCTTTCACAACTAATGTTCTTCTTTAATAGATAGGTTACAAAATCTCATAACAGCACAGTATATTTTATAGACTGACTATTAGTGATTGTTAGTAGTGCTGTATGAAAAACCACTGCTATAAAACACTAGCCAAAGCAGCAAGAAATGTAAATATTTCTCACTGAGGGAACCAATTTTTTAGGCAGTCTGATGGCTGCTAAAATAGTGGAGGAATACAAGAAGCTGGAAACAGTGCTGTTGCTAGGAGAGGTAATATAAGCAGATCACAGAAGAAATCTCAATTTTCAATGGTGAAGCATTTTCTGTCTCTAATACCTTCTTTAGCATTCTAGTTTTCACCTCACTTTAAATTGAGTGAGCTCGATCTGTTATGCTCTGTGAAGAGTTCTTTGAAAATATGATGAAGTATCACAGACACAGCATGCATAGAATAGTATTTCTGAAGCTGGAGCCTTCCCAAAGGATTTCCACTCAATGTCAGTATTTATACTTCACAAATTGTTTTGTTTGTGTTTTTTTTTTTTCCTACATGCATTCAAGCTGAGGTAAAGCTATTTGATACCAGGGTGTCCTAAACTGACTTATTCTCTAATATGTTCATTAATTGGCAAAAGGATTTATACTTTTGTGACTCTGGGTAACAGAGAGCCCTTGACATTTATTTTGCAGAACTCCTCCTAAGCCATCATTTTGCACTGTCTTCTATCAGTCTCATTTAACTTCTCTAGCATTTACTCTTGGTATGTCCTTGTAACTTACTCTGATGCCATTTCTGTCACACTGAAAGTAAGAGGCCAGTCTTTTCCCTGGGCTATGCGGATGCCAACATTTTCTAAAAATAGTCATGTATTTTGTTCTGCTGCATGGTCCTAATTTAGCTGAGCTTCCTGCTTTAATCATTCCTCTGCGACAGGTTTGCCAAATCCCAGATCCTCAAACATACTGTACAGCCCCACAACACCCATATTCATTTCCTGCATCGCTGTGTTCTGGTAACATCTGCTCATTCACTGTAATTCAGTGTGTCACCGGACATCTTTGTTCGCCTTGTATCTCCCTCTTTCACTTGAATATTTCTACACTGATAAGGAAGCAATAGTGAGTCAGGTAGTACCCAAAGCTGCACTTAAGTAATTTGTTCTCAGTAGGCACGTCACAAGTAATGAACTTTGGTAGTTCTGGTAATTTTATGAAAACATTTTGAACTGTGGCACATTTTGTAACCATGTAACCGAAGATGTAAAGAAAGCATCTCTTAATGCATCTCTGACCTGATTGCTCTTCTCAGCTTTATTTCCTATAGCCAGCTCAACTCTGAGATTTGTGTTGTTTCCGTTTCTGCAAGATTAATCTTTGTTTTCTAGGGCTGAGAATGTGTGTGTTGGGGGGAGGTAGTGGGGGTGGGAAGGAGGAGGGAAAGAAAACCAATTGGGATCCTTCATATACCTGAAAAAATATCCTTTCACTATACCAATTAGAATATGGAATAGCACTGATGAAGAAAATAGTAAGATTAAACTTTGTAAATGTGAGCCTGATCAAGCTGACATTTATATAAAACCAGTTTTGAAAAAGAGTGTGTAATTTGGAATTCCAAATGATTTTATAAAACATACATTTATTTTCTCATCTCTCTGCAAGGTAAAGGTTTCTTTAATATTCATTTTCTAAAATTCATAACTTGTACCACTCTTCCCTTATTATTTCATTTCCTGTTCTCCATTTTCTTCTCTTTCAGATCTTTTTCTTTCCATGTCCTTTTTCTTATCAGCAATCTCTTAACTCTTCTTTCACATTTTTCTTTTCCTTTTTAAAAATTATTTTCCTTTTGCCTAGATTTTCTCAGACTGGCACTATGTTGTATCTCTTAACATAGTCACATTCTGGACAGTTCATAGAAGTTTCTTTCTTGCTCCCATTGTGGGAAGATGTGCTGAAAAAGTACTTATACCTCATCCAGTTCCAGATGGAGTCTTTAAACCATGGCCTTTCTATTCCCTGAAATAGATTTTAAACTTAATAAAGGAACTGTGACCTGAACTCTGTCCTCTCCTCTCCTCTCTTGACTGAGAGTCTTGGAAAGTAAAACAAAGGGCAAAACTCCTGCTTAGCTTCGGTGACTGTGTCTGAAATGCACAAGTTGTTCAGTACTATTTTAATGTACCAATATAAATGCACACCTATTATAGCTGTGCAATTTAGTGACATCTTTTTTTTTTTTTTTTTTAATCTGGAGATTGATTTACTTTCATTACTTATGTTTAAAATCTTTCAGTAAAGTATAAGCTGGAAAATACTTGAATTAAGCACAGCTATCCTCTTGGTACTGTCACTGGTAGGCTTGGAACCTGCAAGGCTGCTATTACAGCTACTATAGCAGTCGCTGTGATATTCTGCTGCTTTTTGTGAATTTCCACAAAATTAATCTCCTAGTTCATGTTATCAATGCAACTGGTTTTTGGCATGGAGAGTAGTTGCATAATGTAGCCTATATCGGTAGTATTTAACAGCCTTATCCTCCAATTAGGAAGGCTGCAAGAAAATTGCCTATTGAGAATGATTACATACTAATTACTCAACCATGTTGCCTCTTGTTTTGAAGAGTACTAACTGAAATGGATCAAGCCCATAATACATAACAGCATGTATAATAAAATACTAGCACTGCTTAATTTTAGTATTCTCTACTATAAAACAGGTGTAATACTGTCATGAGTATAGAATTTTCAGTGTTGATTTTTGGCTATTTCCTCTCTGGAAGCAAGTGCTTTATGGTGGTTACAGACTTTCATTTTCTCTCTCCTGTCTGTTTTGTCGCTCACCTTGCCCATTGCCCAAAAGGTCCCCAATTGGTCTATCCAGGTAGCTCCTCTGTTTTGGCCTACAGAGTTTCCCCTTTCACTGATTTCTATTTTTGTTTAAATTATTTCATTTTGTTTTATTTTTTGCAGAAGTGCAATTTAATCTGTCAAAATTCCAGGGTCTTTTGCAGACGTGGGAACTGTAAGGCTTTTCATAGCAAGACCAATTCCTCTGTTTATTAAGTAAATTAATATGCCAGTCCTTACCTTTGTCTTCAGAGACAGCTTTTCTTTTTTGTCTATATTACTGGAAAAAAAAAAAAAAAAAAAAAAAAAAAAAAAAAAAAAAAAAAAAAGATGTATACTAAGAAGCATGTAATAAAAAACAATTAAAACGTGTCTAAGTTACGTCTGAATAAAAAGATGGAGTTTTTGTGACAACAATAGTTAGGAGTTACTAATATTAATCTCACATTAGTCTACATCATAATCAGTATTGTAAATATGTCCAAGACTTTATAGCCAAAGAAAAATATCTTACAGCTTTCAGTTTTTGCCATCCTGGCTCTCAGTGAGTTTAATAACACATTAAGTTAAAATCAAAGCAGAGCAGTAGTCAGTGAGGTAGAAAATTAGATAAACAAAATGACTAATTCCCATGAGGCGGGTAACTGATTAAACAGGGGGGGTTCCTGTAGTTGTCCACCCACATCTGCTGGCACTGGCGTCATTGTCTGGTGGCTTTGTGTTCCTAAACCAGAGGTTTTTACCACTAATCAGTGTTAATCTGAATCAACCTCTATTTTCAAGAGAGGACCAGGCTGTATTTGGTATTTTTTTTCTCCTTATTTCTATACCTCTATGGCTGGCATTGTAGCCTCCAGAAGAGAACTGTGTGAACAGCTGGGATGACCACTTTTTCATCCCAATCCAATCCAGTGCCATACAGAACGATTTTCAGTGATGAATGCTACTGTTACAGAGAAAGAAAGAGTTGTTTTCTGATTAGTTTTAAATTTTCTCATAGGCTCCTTAAATTTGTTTATTTTAATTTTGCAGTGCTTAAAGTGCTGTGTTTTCCTCTGTGGCATATTTTGCATATTTCAAGTTTTCTTATATATTTTGACAATGTATCACTGCAGGAGCATTCTGGCAATAAACGAATGTATGACAGTACTGCTATAAGTTCCTGCTTTCTGGAGTTCAGAGGAGTTAAAGAGGCTTTCATTGCAATTATATAAAAACTCAACTGAAAGTTCTAATTATGCTGATTGAGTCAAGTTGTTGATGTTTGTTTTCAGAAAGTGTTGAATGTGCTATATCTGCTATATGTAGAAGTAACTGCTCTGAAAAAAGATATATATGATGAGAACTGCAAACCATGACTGTGGTATCTCTAATGGCTAGAAATACCTATATTGTGAACAGTATATTTGAAATAGGTTACTGTCTGTTTCTCTTAACCTGAAGAAAATTAATGTTCTAATGGTAGATACTGTCTTTATAAGTGACTTTGCAGATATGATACTGGAGTAGCAATGTCAGTAATCCTTGGGAGTTCTCTGTAATGCATCTATGGTTTCATCAGAGATGGCAAACAAATGGTGATTTTAATGATTTTAGTGGTGAGTATTCACTGTGTGTGAATACTTGTCATAGGAATTCTTGGATAGGAAAGCCACTGTTGAATATGGGGTCTGGTAACAGAAGCTGAGTTGCAGTTCTGACTTCAACCTGAAGCTGTGTAATGGTGCTTTAATTGTATTACTTTAAGTCGACCTTTGTTATTGTTTTTATTTTTTCCAAATTATTCATGTGATTATCTTGATTATTTATGGAAAACCTCTGAAGTTCAAATGTTAGAAGAACAAAAAAAACACAACTATAAAAAAAGTTATTGACATTAAAGATCAATGACCCAACAGAATAAGTGACAGAAAATTTCTCTGGGCTGAGTCACAATCTCAAGTTTTCTTAGCCCACGTCAATAAGAAGCCTGAGCTTTTGGCTCTTATAATCTTCCATGAAGATGGACTTCTCTACTTTTTTTTTTTTTTTTTTTAATTAAAGTTGCTTTTGATATTTGAGTTCAGTCATTTAAGATGAGTATGCCAGCAAAGAATATTGATTTGACAAAAGCAAGAATAACTGGTTTCTTCTATTCCACCACAATGTTCTGATCTAATGTACTCTCATGCGATCCGCCCATCTCCCTCTTTAGCTTCCAGGCTTATTCCCCTAATTTTTCTACTCCTGAATACCTGAATTCCATTTCCAAATTATAGTAAAACTATCAATTGCAAAAATAGAGATGACAGTAAATGCCAACTCAAAAGAAAGCTCCAAATATCAAACAATCACTGAAAGTTAATTGATGCCAGGCTTTTTACTGGATTGTCTTGTTTATTGCTACCATCTCTAAGGAAAAGACTAGTAAAGCCCAGTGCCTTTCAGTGCTGCATTTGACATACCTTCTCAACAGGTATGAGGTATCCTCTTTTGTTTGGGCCAGGTAGACGCTTATGACATAAATTTGGTACAAAATTTTTATTCACACTTACAGATGTGACAAGAAAAGATTTTAAAACCCTACTACCACTCTGTCTCAAAAAAATTGCGTGTTGATTGCATTGTGTGATCTATAGTCTGGTAATTTAAAATATGTCAGACTGTGTTTTGACCTCGTGAATTTTGAATAGGAATGTTCTTTCTTGGACTCTGAATTATTTCATAAAAAGAGATGGTAAAGTAACGTGAAAAAGTTTTGGTGATTAGTTGAGTTGTGAGTCAAACAATGTGTACTCCTTCAAAAACGAAGAAAGGTAAATGCTGTTTAGGTTATGAAGTTTCAAATGAAACTTGGATTTTTATTTCTATTTATTTATTTATTTATTTTCCTGGGGAAGTTTAAAATGGCTGGTCATTTCAGTGGACTTTATCTTTTGAATTTTTTTAAATTAAATTTCTTTCAATCGTGCTTACCTTGTTAGTTCAATCTCTATCAATGTATACCAGAGACTGTGATTCAAACAGTTGCATATAAAGAGAAAGAATGCCATACCTGTTGAGAAATCTTGTTTTGCACTTTTGTTTTTATGTGGAAATCTTATCAGTCAATTAACAAAATGCAAATATGTGCAGCTTTCTACAAATGTTTAGTGGAATCAAAACATTCAGCTGATGCTTTAATCGATAAAATGAATAACTTCTGTACTACTTCTGGCATTGTGTCCCTCCTTCACATAGTCTGATTTTGCTTACCGTTATTAATTATATATTATTATTTTGATTTTTAAGCATGATTTTTGCAATGCATTATGTGGAGGAAATGCAGATTTCACAGGTTTCACTGTGAAATATTTTTTTCCCATTCAAGAGCTTCTGAAATAAACTTGAATCTTTTTATCTGTTATATAGAGGTATAAATATATATGTCAGATATTTATACAGAATCTGAAAAATCCCAAATAAATGTGGTATTATTTTATTTCCATTTAATGAAAGTCAAAGCATAAGAGAATAAAATTACCATGTTGACTAAATGTATTAAATATAGGCTAAGACACAGGCAAAACTTATATTAAATTGTGAGTTTTCTATTAAGCATTTTCTTACCTTCTCCTGAATTTGAAAAAACATGCTAAATTTCAGAAGTGCAAACATTCCTTTCTTAAACTTAGTTCTTCAAGCAATTCCCAAGAATCCTGCCAAACAAAACCTCCTAAGTCTTTACAATTGATAATTGATTTCCTTACCTCTCCTAGGAGATTGGCACAATGCGTTTTTGATTTTTTAACTTAAATGAAATGAAAAGATGCAACGCGATATTGAATGTCTCACTCCAAACTATTTGCATTAGGCATAATGCCAGAGACATGAAATTTATATTTGACTGGGAATCAATTGCCATGGCAAAGGAATTGCCAGTATCTCTTTTGTTAGGAAGCTCTGTGTTGAGAGGTAACACAGGGAAAAAGCAGACTGCAATAGCAGATAGTCAGAGAACTTCTGTTTGTCTTGAATAGGAAGCACAGTTATTTTGGTAAAACTGGGAAATTGACCTAAATTATGTAACAGTTTGTACTGCCTTCAGAGAAGCTTAGAATATGTGGATATTTATCCTCATTTGGGCCTCTGGTATCTGTGCTACATCTGTTCAAAATTAAATACATTATTGTATTCAGATAATTATGGAGAATCATCAAAAGATAACACTGGAAAAGTGAAGGAACATTTAGTTTTTTTCTGAGCAACATTCCAGGCTTTAATACAGAGCCAAAGTTTCCTGTCCAAGCTTGTTGTAGAGCATTCCTCCCAAAAAAACATGCAGTAGCAGTCCATTGACATTTAATCTTGTCATTTTCAAATGATTCTCCCATATTACTGCTTTTTTACCGGTGAAAGATCATGTGTTGCATTGTTCTTTTTATTTTTGCCATTTCCATCAGTTTGCATTTGCCAAGCCATAACTGCCTGCGTTACACGTAGATGTGGGACACCAGATAACTTTTGATGCAAATAATACTGGAATGTATAACCGTGAGTCCAGTATAACTTCATTCAGTTAATACCGGCATGAGGCCCACTTAATTTTGAATCCTCCGTAACTGTGCTTGTGGATTACGAATGCTTGCAATTAAAACAATAAATTATGACTAGGAAGTAAATATAATTCTTAACTATGGTAATGGGAATTAAACATTTAGAAACCTTGTTAGCTACTAATTGCCAGCTTCAATTCTTTTGAAGCATGTGCTTTGCTGAGAGCTGGACATTTTGTCAAAAAGCTTTGTCAGATGTTTGTGCTGCTCACTGACAAAAAAAAAAGAAAAAAGAAAAAGAAAAAAGTGCATGTCTTTGCTCAGTTGAAACTTTGCCTTGTTCTTTGAACTACTGGGTAGATGAAGTATATGTAATGTATTCCAGATCTGCAGGTTTCTGACTATCTTTCAGTATGAATTAATTCATGGAAGCTAAAATTCTGAATGATTTCTCCTTGTGTATTGCATTCTGTGAGAGAAGTAAGGATGTGTTTGGGTATGGGGAATACATTCCCAGCTTATGGACAAATTTTTCAACAGATGGGTCCAATATGCTACTACAGTAAATGACTAAATACATTATGTTAACTGAATGTAAGTAACTCTGTTTTCAAATGAAATATAATGGAAGTAGCCTGGAAAAAAATAACAGAATATGTTGTCAACCTGTGGTTACTAAATGGTTCCTTTGGATTCCTGTGCTGTGTGCATGGCTCAGAAAACTGTTCCAGCCCAGAACACTTTGTGGCAAGCTGTCCAGAATAGAGAAGAGTTCGTGAAATTTGCATTTAAACTAATGCCTCTGTTTCCCCATGTGTTTTGTTTTGTTTTGTTTCCCTTAAAACAGAAAGGACCAGCTATGCTGTGGAGAAGAGATAATTAATAATAAATTTTAATAAATTTCTCTAAAAACACCCTGCACAGTTACATAGAAATGTACTTCATTTCTCAGCGCACAAAGAAATGAGATTTGATTCTCCAGATATCTCCAGAAAGTGGAGCACAGACAATTTTGGTAGCAATGAAGGCAGGAGAAGGACTTTAAAAGGTGAACATGTAGTTTATTAGTTAATAGCTGTCACAATTGGTTGCAAGATAAGATGTTTATGCCTTTGAAACATGGTTTTAGTCTGCTTGCCAGTAAGCAATTCAGACAGTGAACATTCTTGTGACTGTAGACTGTCTCTGTATAAGTAAGCTTCTTCCGAGTTCAAGACTCTGTGAAGATGCAGACAGACAGCTCTCAGAGTCAAACCACCAGACAGATCTCCCCAGTTGAGGAAGGTAAGTATTAAGAGGAGTAAAAAATTGTTTACTCAGTTTTCCAAGAAAAAAATAATGTGATTTATCCCAAGTGAGTAAGAACTATGCAAGCTGCAGTGGTATCATGATAAATTCAGTTGTGTTTGATAATACATCTTTCTCCTAGAATTTGTTATTTTTGGATACAATATTCTGTTCTTTGCAACAGTAACCTTGAGAATTGTTTTGTACTGCTGCTCCAGTTGTACTCTGTTTAGCTTGTGTCTTTATGAAGACTTTACAAAGTGTTTGTTATCATTGTCATGCATCCATGAAGTTTTCTTTTGGTTTGCTATCTTATTTTATTAAAAATAGTGGAATGTTCTGTCATGGTGAAATTGCATCTATCACACTACAGGAGTATAACCTGATTTATTATAGGAAGACCTGAGCATAACTCAAGTGCTCAATGCATTATCCTAAATGAAGCTTTGTCTCTGAGGGCTGCCTTAGTCTTCAACTTTGCCATTATGTTTTAGCCATTGATTTCCCATTAGAACAAAAATGCCATAATATTACAGCTCAGTAAATGCTTTCTTTGGTATTGAATAACTGCTTGTTCTGTCAAGAGGGTGTCAAATTCTGTTCCCAACCTGTCATTCATGTGCTGCTTCCTAGACATCTATCAGTAGAGATGAGCTAAATAAGTTTGGTAACTCAGTTTTAGAGGAAGTATGGATTGCAAATCAAGTAGAAAGGAAGAAAACTAACTTTTTAAAGCATGCTTGTTTAGATAACTTTGATTACATGTCCCAAAGCTTTTCAGAGGAAGTGTCATTTTCTCTTTTAGCCGTTACTCCTCTTTGAATGATATACACTGCTCATGCTTCACACTACACTTGTGCACCAGACCCTGTCGCAACACTGCTACTTTTCCTCTGCATGTCAACCTTTCATAGCCACAGACAGGTGTTTTTTTCCTCACCTTATAGAGCACAGTTTGTGCCAAAGCAATTTGTGTATGGGGAGGCAAAAAGAAAAATGAAATACTGATGCTGAAGGTATCTCTGGGCGCTGATATGTTTGTGTGAGACTGAAGGAAGCTCTTTAGAGAGTTGGAAAGATACTCAGGTAAGTGTGGCTATGATTTCAAGATAAGGAGATTGCCGAGGTTAGCCAGAGGCAGGCCAAGAGACATCAGTCAGTGGTGGATTTCACAGTTTATTGTTTTTAAAATGCTTTGGTTTTAGAATTTCTTGGATTTCTTGGTTTTATATGTATCTATACATATATATATATTGTGTATAACAGAAGGAGAAAATTACTAATCATTAAAATATTTTACCAGCATAGCATCATAAAATGTCTGTGTGATGCATTATATGTATTCTTGTAATTTAATAACGTAGAGAGTTCTTCCATGGAAACAGGAAACAATGAAGTTTCTGAGCTGATGTATGAGATAATGAACTGTGTAATCTTAGATGCTGTGTGCTGTTTCCAAAATATCGAATGTTAAAAAATTGCTTGATGGACTGCAAAAAACCCCCTTTGAGAATGGGCTTGATTTCCGCTCTGTACCACAGCGAAGAAACAGTTGGAAACAGTGCTATACAGAAACAGTGCAAGCCATTCTGCAGAGATCAGTGACTGAGTTTGTGATGTGTGAAAAAGGTACGCTAACTGCGGGAAATGTGGTTTTGTGCTGAGAATTCTGTAGTTCCAGATACACATCTTAGACGTCATTTTAATATTAGAAGATCTTATCATCAATCATGAAAAACTGCCTCCAGACATCTTTCCCAGAGGAAGTCTCAGAATCCAAAGGCAGAGAACCAGGAAAATGAAGAACTGCCCACTGTAGGAGATGAGGTTCAAGACCATGTATAAGGATCTTGAAGGTGCACAGATCCATGCATCTAGTGATCCTGAGGGAACTGGCAGATGAAGTTGCTAAACCACTCTCCATTGTATTTGAAAGCTCTTGGCAGGCCAGTGAAGTTCCCAGTGACAAGAAGAAGAGAAACATAACCCCCATTTTTAAAATGGGAAAAAAGAAAACCCAAGGAATTGCAGTTATTCTCACCTCCATGTCAGGTAAGATCATGGAACAAGAGATCCTACCGTAAGCTATGCTAAGGCACACAGAAAAAAAATGATATGACTGGGGACAGTCAACATGGCTTTACTAAGGGCAAGAAGTGCCTGAAAAATGTGTTGGTGTTCTGCAGCAGAGAGGAGTTACTGTTGCCATCTACCTGGACTTATGCAAAGCACATGATACTGAACCAACACTACATCCTTATCTCTAGATTACAGATACATGATTCTGATGGATAGACCAAGTGGAGATTGGTGACAAACAGTTTTCCTTGGTGGGTCTATATTGGGGCTGGTACAGTTTACTTTTGTTGTTAGTGATGTGCATAGTGGGATTGAGTGCATATTCTTCAAACTTGTTGACAACATCAAGCTGCATGGTGCATTTGCCATACAGTATGTAAAGGATGCCATCCAAAGGGACACTGTCAGACTTGGCAGGTGGTCCCAAGAGAAACTCATCAAGGTCAACAAGAACCATAAGTCCGGTCCTGCACCTGGGTTGGGGCAGTCACAAGCCAAATACAGACTGGGCAGAGAACTTGTTCAAAGCAACCCTGAGAAGAATTTGAGGGTCCTGATGGATGAAAAGCTTTTCATGATGTGGAAATGTATGTGCACTTGCAAGTCAGAGAGCCAACCATGTCCTGGACTGAATTAAAAGAAGCATGATCAGCACATTGAAAGAGTTGATTCTTCCTGTCTACTCTACTCTCATGAGACTCTATCTGGAGTACTGCGTTCAATTCTTCAGCTTCCAGTTTGAGAAGAATACGGGCCTGTTGAAGTGGGTCCATAGGAGGGCCATGAAGATGATCAGATGATCTAGAGCACCTCTTCTGTGAAAAAAGACTGATAAGTGAGGTTATTCAGTCTAGCAAAGAAAAGACTTCAGGGAGACCTTACAGCAGCATTCTGGAGCCTCAAGGAGGAATCTAGAAAACCCGGGGAGGGACTCTTTATCAGAGAGTATAGTGACAGAACAAAGGATAATGATTTTAAACTAGATGAGTGTAGATAGTGTAGATTTAAATTAGCTATTAGGAAGGAATTTTTCACTATGAAGATAGTGAGGCACTGGACCAGGTTGCTCTGAAAAACTGTGGATATTTCATGCCTGTAAGTATTCAAGACCAGGCTGAACGAGGCTTTGGGTAACCTGGTCAAGTGGAAGGTGTACCTGTCTGTGGTAGGGGATTGGAATTAGATGATATTTAAGATTCCTTCCAGCCCATAGCGTTCTGTAATTCAGTGAAACATTGTGTGTAACCTTCCTTGAGAACTGAAGTAATTACTTCAATATGAAATGGATGTCAGAAGGGTATTTGTTGTATTATCAATTTTTGTGTGTGTAATATATCACGTAAGGGAAAAGAATTGTCAGCAGGTAGACTTGCCAAAATATTAGCAGATAGAGAGAGGCAGTATTTATAATTTGTGATCTGTCCTCAAAAATGACAAAACAGAGCACTGAAAGTCAGTGCTTGTTTGCCATGACATCTCTCAAGCCATAGGATAGAGAATTTATTTTCATAAATAACATTATCCAGCATATTAGATTTGCTGGAATAACTGTAGTGATTGAGATGTTTAAAAGATTTTTATTTTTTTTTTTATTTTTTTTTTTTTCTTCAGTAAAGCTGATATTCATATGAAAATTCATACTATATTTACTAATTATCTGAGCAAA
This sequence comes from Tetrao urogallus, assembly GCF_951394365.1. Lineage (NCBI taxonomy): Eukaryota > Metazoa > Chordata > Aves > Galliformes > Phasianidae > Tetrao > Tetrao urogallus. The sequence goes on along the minus strand of NC_136815.1, from coordinate 39,521,306 downwards.
TTAAAATTTATTTAGGGTCACCAGCTGTACGTAGAATCATCTTAGTTCCTGACTTTGGTTCTATATGGTAATATAGTAATATTTATTAAATGAATACATAATTACATCAATAATACATGAAAACAACAAAAGAGATGAAGATAGAATATCACTTAGTTGTGGAAAATGCCTGGGTTTAACAGGATTTGCATTCAAGTGTAACTAAAAAGTAACTGCAGAGCAGTCATCAGTTATTGTGGAACCAGTGTTACCTGAGTATTGCAGGACGTTTAGGAATTAATAGAGTGTAACTGGAGACACTTTTTTTCTGTAGCAGAAGTTACTGACTTGATATAGTCAGGGTCTAAAAAAGGATAACACTGTGCAGCACTCCAATTTTTATTTTAAAGATACAAAAGTTTCTGGTTCTAGAAAGCTAAGAAGTTCACAAAATATTTGAAGTAAAGCCTCCTTCCCATTTCAGCTTACTCAGCTGTGAGAGGGAGAGTTTATAAAAAAAAATACAAAATACAAACTCATTTCATAATAACTGTCCCTCAAGAATGAAAAGCCTTTGAAATTGTAATAGTGACCTTGTCTTTCATGAGCATTTTGAGAGCAGAATTAAAAATATAGATGTTTGTTCATTCTTGGTGCACTTGTAAGGCTGACAAGGAAGCAATGATGTGCTGTAACCTAGCCAAAATAGGCTAGCTCTGTTAGAAGTAAGCTTGGTGCACAGGCTGCAAAACAGACAAATCTCAGTAAATACAGAATATTGCCATGTGTGTGCGCTTGGATTTAATAAAACTAAGTACAAGACAGTAAAACAAATTAAGATGCTTAAGAGATTAAGATATTTTTAATTAAGATTTGCATTTTTGTATTATGTTTTTTTTTTTCATTTCATTTTAGCTTGTGCTCTTAGGTTGAAGCTTTTGAGTAGAAAATTTATACAAAAAATCATAAGCACATGATTCATTCAGAATAATAACAAACTACTTGATGGGTAGGATTTTGTTACAGGTTTTGCATCTCAGGGCATTGAATGAAGTGTCTGTTTTGCTCAGGAGGTGTTGCCTGGAAATGTTTTATGCAGAAGGATGAGAATTTGTATTGTAGAATGAGGAGCAGGACACTGTTCTGGTCCTCTGATAAAAGCCAGCTGTGGTAGCTTTATCTCATAAATAAATGAATGAATAAGTGTGCACTGGGATGAGTATACTTCAGGTAAAGTTCTTGCAAAGTAATAATAATAGGATTTGGTATGACATTTTGCCAGCCCTCACTCATATCCCCAACTTTTCTAACATTTGTTTTTTTTTTTCAACTCATAAATATTTCTGCAGCCGATACACTGTTAAATGATACTGGATTCCACTGAGAGGTTACGTATGTTAATAAAATGGGTGACAAAGGTATTGATTCCTGATGTTTCTTTTGCTATGAGAGAAAAGAAAAACAAAAAATCTTTCATGAGAGCAAGAACATTCTGAAAAGCAACTCTTAACTGTGTCCTTCTGAAGTGTTACTTTCCAGTACACCCTTACTTTTGAAAAGAAATGAAAAATAAACTCGTTTTTGCAATATGAAAAATAAATTTGAATACCCCCACAAGATAGTGGGAACAGAAAAATATCTCTGATCATACCCTGTGAAACCAAGTTGTGTACTTTATAAGGAGCAGAAATTACTTACAACATCTTATGCTTCCTAATCCTTTTGCAATGTTGGTCATTTCTCTTTTTAAGGAATGACTATATCTGGACCTGACAAAGGCTAGTTCAGTTGTTCAGCTTAGACAGATAACTTATGTTTTGCAATATCTTTTTCATTCTAATGAGCTCTTTCTCTCTATTTTAGACAAATATCACTTGCTGTGTCATAGCACATGGATTTCAGGACCGCCTGCGAAGAGGTAGGATCAGATATTTTTCTTTTCAAACAATAGTAGATTCAAAATCAATGCACTTTTAATCCTTTTTATATGCTAACACACCCTGCCCCTCCTTTACCCCCTTTTTCTGCAATGTGAGGAATTATATAATCAGATGTAAGTTATTCAGTTGATTGCTTCATGGTGGCAGGCAGACTCTGTAATAGAACATGAAAGCATTTTCACAGGTGTTTTCATCACTGCCCCTCACCTTTGTCCCTTCCAATTTACCTCTTTGGGCACAATGTGGGTGCAGGTATCTTTGTTTTGTGTGAGCTTTGCCCTTAGTCTTTACCATTTATATTTGAAAGCCTGTACATGAAATAAAACATCAGTGGAGTCCCAAATCTATCTCTGTTCAACAAAATCAAAGGCAAAATGTAGGAGTATGGGAAAAGGGTAGGGAAAGATTGGAAGGTATGAAAGTGACCCAAACAAAAAGTACTTCAATTTTAATTTGATGAGACAAGAGAGTAACTTTCACATAGTATAGGTATATAGTTTCAAAATATCAATATAAAGTAATTCAATTTCCCCTCCACTAACGATGGAGGAAGTGTTTTTGTTTTTTTCCTGTATTTTTACTAACTTTGAAGGTAAATAAGATATATTTGAATATGTTATTAAGTGCAGCAAATCTTCTCAATGGTTTCCCGTGGACAATTTTTCTTCAATATGCTTACACAACTTTAGTTACACCACATTATGTTGTAATGTGAAGTCATTTTTAAGATTAAAAAAACCATTCAGTTGCCTTCATACTGAGAATAGCAAACAGTGATCAGGAAGGTGGTCATGTCTTTATAAGTGACCATAATTCCATGAAAAATAGAAGTGGAAGGAGGAGAATAACAATAGGTCAGAGAACTACATGTAGCCAAAACAATTTTGACTTGAGAATAAATTGATGTAAATTACTTGGGGGAAGAGAATATGAGCAGGCTGAAGATTATGAAATCATGATAGCCTTCTGAAAAGTGCACTGAGATTAGAAAATAATATTAAAGTGAATTTGGTCTTTGGGAAAGGATACCATGATGGTTGCCCACAATACTGTATGAGAGACTTTATATGCAATCTAAATTCTGTAATACAGTATATCCCAGATTATTTGCCTGGGGTAAAAGAGACATTTCTAATTTTTTTTCTTGCTTTTTTCTTTTTAATTGATTTATGGAGCAGATATGCGTTATCTTTACAGGATTTTTGTGTTGTTACTTTAACTGCAGCCTAGTAGAGATTGCTTAGCAGCAATTAACTTAGCTCACTGCCCAGCAGCAATAATGACAACAGCAGCCCAGAGATGACCTGGAATATGAGTCATGTCTTAGCCTTTAAAGTGCAAGTATACTGTCAGATCTGTTTCATTCAGTATTTGGTTTCTAATTGGGCATTCATTTCAAACTTAGGTCTTTAAAAATCTTTTTTTTTTGAGCTTCCATGATAGACATTGGAAAGACAGGGTTACTCCTCCCACCATAAAAGATGCTTGATCTAAGCAAGCATTTCTAACTTTTAAATTAATTAAATTAAATGAAGTAGATTCAACTCCATTTTATCTGCTTTGCGTGAAATTAGGTCTGTGCCACAGAATCAGTGGTGCCACTTCTGAGAAATTCTTAAAGCTGCAATGAACTAACTACATCTTGTGTCCCAAGCCAATCAAAGTTAATAAAATATAGACTTTTAACCTACTTTCACCAAATAAAACATCAGTAGCCTTATGCTTACAGGTTTAGCTAAATTTTTAACTAAAACCTCAGCACTAACATTGTAAGATATCCTCTACTTTCGTTGTTGTTCATGGAAAATATATCAAGCTGTATTCTCCTGGCCCAAGAGACATGTAGCCATCATAGTTCTGCAGCCCCAGATCCAAACAGTAGTGGGGGTGAAGATATATATATGAATATATAATATATATATTCATATTCATGAATATATATGAATATATATATGAATATATATATGAATATATATGAAGATATATATATATCTATATATAGGGAATCTATATATATATATATAGATATAGATAGATAGATTATATATATATATATATATATGCCACTAGGCATATGCACACAGAGCACACATAAACACTTCATATATGAATAGAGATGTACATATGCATGTATGTGGCCAGCCATTTGAATTATGTGAGGACACGCAAAGCACTCGCACAAACACAGATGGCATCAGCAGCCTCATCTAAGCTTCTTCTCTGGCTGAGCAAAATAGATTTTCATTAGAGATTATACTTATGTATGCATACATAGAATGTAGGTGCTCCAGCAGCTGAGCTTACCACACAGCCTGCCCAGTAGCTTCTCCTGGGGCCCAGTCTCCTCAGTTGCTGGCACCTGTAAATACACACACAAGTCTCTCATCCAGGAAAAAAGTTACAAAGGAATTCAGTAAGTTACCTCAGAATATGACCAGATAGATGTGCTGACCAGTGGCCTATTTAGATGCAGCCAACCTCTCTTTATGTCCTTGCCCATCTACCTTCTCCCCAGATCACTTAGATACCTCTCTTTCTCTGCCCGTGGCTCCTTCTTAAAATTTCCATAGTAAGTCCTGTGCAATTTAGAGCTGCATCCCTTTCTTTCAGGATCTGAAGAAGGGCAATAACAAGGAAGGGAACAGACTCTTTAGCAGGATCTGTTGTGATAGGACAAAGGAAAATGTTTTCAAACTAAAAAAGTGGAGATTTAGATTGGATATAAGAAGGAAGTTTTTTATAATAAAGGTGGTGAGGTACTGAAACAGCTTGCCTAGTGAGATGGTAGATGCCCCATCTCTGGAGACATCCAAGGTCAGGCTGGATGGGGCTCTGAGCACCCTGATGTAGCTGCAGATGTCTCTGTTCATTGCAGGGAGGTTGGACTAGTTGACCTTTAAAAGTCCCTTCCAACTCAAACAATTCTATGATTTTATGATAATACATTTCACACCCCTAGACAGTGAAGCTTCTAAGTCCCAAAGATAGTCTGGTATTGTATCATCACGAGGAACCTGTCCCAGTGGGTTCATCACATTCATTACATCTAGATACTGGGGCTGGGACTCTCCCAGGACAGCACTGGGAGTGGATCAGATAGAGTGTGCCTTCCTCTGAGTCCTTATTTTGGGTTTCCACCTTCCTGTCTGTGTGCTTCCCTAGCTTGTGGAAGTGGAACTTTGATAGGCTGATGGCCTCTGTGATGGGCCTGGATTAGCCAGGCAGGGTGTTACTCAGGCTCCCACCATCTGTTGTCTGTATAACTTTGTGCACACAGACAAGGTTTTATCACATTACCTAACAGTTGTATTTTTCATTTACTTGGTTTCCAGAAGGGTTTGGGGTTTTTGCTCCGCTATGTGGACAGTTTCCTTTGACTTGTGCCATCCAGTTCTATTAATCAGTTAATATAGATTTTAATTTGAGTTCAGTATGAGATGCAATATTCCATTCTGTCAAGTATTTCAATTCCAAAATATCTTTCAGCCAAGATTTTATCTTTGAGTTTCTTGTGAAAGTGATGATAGAGACTAAAGTACCATTGTGGCACTGCCTCCTTAATGAACTTATAGTTTTGTTCCACTGGTACATCTTCAGCAGCAGTTTAATCTCTCCAAGCTGTATTTTGTGTGCAATCACAAAAGCTTTGTTATTATTTTATTTCAACTACTGACAAGAAACATAAAATAGCTCTAGTCTTTGTTTCACAGTACTTTTATTTGATTGGTTATCTAGTCAGTACATTTACGACTTTCAGCCTTCCTTTCTGTACTTCCCCAGTTGCATCAGTTTCTCAATTAATCTATGTATCTGAGAAAAGTAGTCACTGATCTTGTATGCCACTATACTTACGAGGCAGTTTTTGAGAATGAAGGTAAAGGTTATCACGAAGCCTTCCTCTTCTTCCCCTCTTTGTTTCCTTTCTACTGAATATCTTATTGCTCTTTTTTCCCAATTCTCCAGAGACATGTAATCACCACCACCACTTCAGAAGAACTGAGATAGCTCTCCCAAAATGCTGAGTGAAACTCAGACACTTCACTGGTACTTTCATCCCCATCCTTACTAATGGCAGTAAGTGATTTGAACTGAGTTTCAACTAGCATAAAAACAAAATATTCCTCATAGATGCACTACAGACAAGGCATACTAATCATAATATCCATGGCAAGCTCTATTTTTCCTAATACTGATGTGAGTTAAATTCAGTAAACAGCCAAATACCACACAGCTACTTGTTCACTTCTCCCACAGTGGAACACAGAAGAAAATTAGAAAGTTTGAGAACTTGTGTATTAAGACAGTTTAATAGGTAAAGCAAAAGCTGTGTGCACAAGCAAAACAAGACAAGGAATTCGTTTACTGCTTCCCATTCCCAGTCAGATGTTCAACCTTTTCCAAGAAAGCAGGGTTCCATCACACCTAATGGTTACTTGTTAAGACAGACTCTGCAACTGTGGATGTCCATCCAGATGTTCACCCTTCCTCCTTCTTCCCACAGCTTTTATTACTGTGTACTGTGTCACATGGTATAGAATAGCACTATGGTTCATTTGAGTAAACTGCCCTGGCTTTGTCTCCTCCCACTGTTATGTGAGACAGTCTCAAAGGTCTTGCTGAAGTCCAGGTAGACAGTATTCACAGTTCTTTCCACATCTGCCAGGTCAATCATTTCATGGTAGAAGTTCATCAAGGTGGTCAAGAATGACTCCCCCATGGTGCGTCCACAGTGAGTACCTCCTGTTGACTTTATTTCATGTTTCTGGAAATGGTTCCCAGGATTAGTTGTTCTGTTACCTTTCCAGGGATCAAGGTGAGGCTGACCAGCCTGTAGTTCCTTTGATGCTACTTCTTGCCTTTCGTGAAGATAGGAGTGATATTTGCTTTCCTATAGTCTTCAAGCTGTTCTTCCAGTCACCGTGATCAAAGATTATCACTAGTGGCCTCACAATGAATCCTATTCCATGGATCTTTTCCAAGAAGATCCTTGAAAAGATCAAAGTCTACTTGTTCAGGTGCATGATGTTCAGGGTTGTGAGCTTGCTTTTCATCTTCCTCCCTGTCCTTAGGATCCTGAATTCTGTCATTTCATGACTTCTTCAGGTAAGACTGTCTCTGACCTTCATGTTCCCAACAAATTCTTCATTGTTGGTATGAGGTCCAGCAGAATCCCTCTCTTTTGTGGATTCCCTATCACTTGGAGGAGGAAGTTATCAACAGTGCACCTCAAGAACTACCTGGATTGTTTATATCCTCTTGTCTGGTCCTTTGCAGCAGTTGCCAGCTTGGTTAAAGTTGCTCGTGAGGAGCAGAGCCTGCGAACATGAGGCTGCTCCTATCTGTCAGTAGAAAGCCTCATTTGCTTGTTCTGCTTTTGCTTGTAGCAGACACTCACTGTAACACCACCTTCAGCATCTAACAGGATTTTGATTTGAGATTAGAGTGCTGAAATTGTCTTTCCTATTTACAGTTTGAGGCTAAGTTCCTAATGCAGATCTTACAGTCAGTGGAGCTTAGTGACCAATTCATCCCAAACCTGATAATCAGCTCAATTGCTCTCTGAGCTTTAGTGACCACAATGAGCTCTTCACTGATTATAGTAAGAGCTTAGAAGAAAGATGCAGTTGGGTGTCAATCTCAATATGATTCTGATGATTACTTTCTGCTGAATAATCTCGTCTGTAGACTGTGCTTCTTTTCAAGGCATCCTGAAATGAGTTTTTTCTTCAAGAAAATTATTCTATGTTGAACAATTCAAAAAAGGAGATTTTGCACATACACATAATTTTTTTTTTTTTTCTAAAGGGCTATTCTGGATTTCATACTCTTTTCCTTCACTGATCATCAAATGTATGAGTTGTACTGATTCTTGTAAAACGTTTTTTTAATCAACTTATTCAACAATTTCCAAGCCATAAGACTATCTATCTCCACTTTTATCCTTTATCCAGAGCTTGCTGAAATTCTCAAGAGTGTAAGTCATAGAGTCACTGAGTTCTTTAAACTCTGACCTCAATTCACTTGACCTTTTTCTACATTCTGAAAATTGTTGCTTAGAAGAAAAATTCAATCTCTGACTAATACTACAGTTTTTGTATTTATATTTTTTAAATCCAGCTTCAAATCATAATTTTATCCCAAAATCACAAGATGGAAAATGATGGACATTTTTTGATGCCTATAGAAATGTTAATGAACATAGTAAATTTGAAGAAACATGCAGAGTAGCCTTTGTTTTACATGGTGCTATCTCTTGACCTGAATTGTAATTACCTAATCTACTCCTAGTAAGTCCATTAGCAATCCAGGTATTAAAAAGCATTCATTTATAGTGTCAGAAAATGAAAGGTTTTTTTCTACAATTTTGCCTTAGTTCAGAAAGAAACTCATATGTACATTTGTATAATTGTATATGCATATATATACATTTTCCAAATGTTTAATTTACATATAGAATTAATCAGATTATGTGAAACAAAGAAAATTCTCTGTAAGACTTCATTCTTTTGAGAAAACACTTATTGAGAATGCCATAGCTAAATACTCAGACCTGACAAATCAAAGAAAAAGAAGATGGAGCCCAAATTCTCTGTTTTCTTCAGTTATCTTGGGTTGAAGTATAGAATTCATGTGCAGGAAAGTACTTGTTATCCTCTGGATTGAAAAATGTTGGTACCTGGTAGAACAGACTCTGAATGACAGGCTGAACACATTCCTGTATATCTGGGCTATGTTCCAGTTTTTGACAGTGTGTTTTTCACCTACGCTAGCAACACTCCTCCTACAGAATGAGTAGCTGGACCATTTAAAAAATGCCTTTTATGTGGTTCTGGCACATATTTCTACTTCTTGTATTCATTGCCATCACTCCCTTACGCCTCTGATTCACTTTCCTTTTTGATTATTATACTTGCCATTGTAAAGCAGTGACAGGAATGTCTCCATATGCCTTGAGGTCAGCTTCTGTTCAAATAAACATCCCAATGTGTAGGTATTCCTCTGAAGTTAACTGCATACATTTTTAAGGCAGTTTCTGCAACCCATTATCCTTACTGGTATCGGATTCTTTATGGCTTTAAACTAAATTGCAGAGTTTTGTTACACTTTGGAAGACAGGAACCAAAGGAGAAAATTAAAGTCCAGGTCATCCTGTATAGAAAAATCACTGAGAGATTTTTTTTTTCCTCTTCCTTTCTTCCATTGCTTCACAGACTGAATTCTTGGATATTTGCTGAGGTGCTGAGGTCTTTTAAAAAGGATCTGAAACTGGAGGAATTAAAGTAAACTAAATTGCTTTATTACCAAAGGGCAAAAGCAATAGATAAAGTAGCCTAACCAAAAGATATATTAGTCTCTTGAAAACTAATGAAGATTAACTAAGATGGATTGGAATACTGATTAAATTTCCTCTGGAACAAAACCCTGGAAAAGCTTTGGACTATAGAAAAAAGATTAAAATTCTTAATAATAATAATAATAAATTAAAATTGAAATTATTTAACAGTAAATCTGTCAGTAGCCTTATTTAGGCCAGGTAAATTAAAAGGTATTGATGTTTTATGTCCTGCAGGGAAATGACTCTGAAACCAATGTGTAACCTTATTTATTTTGGTATACCTTTAGTAGAGACCATTCTGCTAGCCAAAATGTACAAACCATAGTTTTAACAGAATCACAGAATGGCTGAGTCTGGCAGTGCCCTCTGGGTCCATTGGGTCTAATCCCACTCTATCAGGGGCCCCGGCCCATATCCAGGCAGTTGATGAAGGTCTTTGAGGAGCAGAGAGTCCACACACAGCCTGTGGGCAGCCTGTGCCAGCGCTCCGTCACCTGCACAGCACAGAGGTGCTCCTGGTGCTCTGAGGGAACATCCTGTGTTCCAGGTTGTGCCCACTGCTTCTTATCCTGGCATCCTCTTCTCCAGGCCGAACTGGAGCTCTCTTTTGTATATATTTCTTCTGAAATTTATTTCTAAATATTTGTGAAGGCCATATATATTACAGCAAAAATTTTATAATCTCTAAGAATTTATAAATTCTTTTTAGGAAAGATATCAGGACTTGATTTTATGCACAACCAATATGGCTATGTGGAATAAATCAGAGTATAATGGAAAAAGATTTTTGAAACACCTTTTTCACTGCCTTGTTGCTGGTAATCATTTGAGTGTGGCCATATTCTTTGTAGAAGTATCCTGCTTTGAGGGCTCTGCTATGTCATGCCATTCTCCAGCAGTGTTCTGAAACAGAAAGTTCAACACACAGTGGTATTGCAAAGCATGTATGGATCAGTTTTCAGCTCCTCTCATAATTACGTTAGTTCAGAAACAGCAGGCAGTTTCTAAACTCATACCAACGACATCATCTCTTACCAAAGCAGTGATCCTTTGTAATTGAGCTAAAAAGCAGGTGGCATCCAATGGCAGAGACAATACAGTGGAGGTGCAGAATTCACTGCATCTGTCACTTAGGAAGGAAGACACCTTTATCTTCTTCATTGCTTTTGCTTGAAGTCACTAACTGCTCTCTCATACAAAACCTCATTCTTTCATCACTGTTTATTACTTCCCTATCCCTTCCATATCCTGCCTTGTAGACTTCATAAACACATGCAGCTTGTAACACTCAGTTTTCTTGCCCTCTTTATAACAGGTGCCTAATTCTACAAATAGGATGAAGAAAATAGGAAGAAATACAAGCATTTTGAGTGAGCAGTTTGGGCTCACTCACATGGGCAGTCAAGGTGTACTGGCATAACAAAATGTTAGCAGCTGAACTACACTCCTTTTTCCATGTCTGCTTCAATGCAGTGCAGTTTATCATACATTTGAGCAGGAGAGGATGCTTTGCCTGACCTCACATTGACAGTTACAGTAGCTCAGCTGACATGACATATGCTATTTTATTGCTGTAAGTCAGGGCAGGGCAGGACCCTCTGGCAGTGAAATATAAAAGCCTTGAAGGGAAAATTTTTGGCGCACCCTCTTGTGGAATCTCATAAAAGTTAGTCAAGGGAACAGAAGCTGACATCAGCCACAGCCTTGGCACATGCAAGAGATTGTGGGGGTATAGACAAGACAGCCCTCCTGATCTTCCAGCCGGGTTAATTTTTCTGCATGCTGTGTGGATAAAAGGTGCTGATGTGCACTGTGATTTTACATGAAAACATATGTGCAGAAAAACTTCCCTAAGTTGCAGCTCAGTATAAAGATGCAGGAATTTGCCTCCTTATTTGATTCAGTTTAGTGGATGCTTTAAGGTGGGAGGGAAAAAAAAAAAAAAAGGAAGAAAAAAGAAATGTCAAGAGATATAAGTAGAACAATGAAAAAAATAAATGTAGGTCTTTGTTCTTACGGAATTGTCTTGAGCTTATCTAATGAAACTGAATTGGATTTTTAGCATCATCTCCTAGGATCTTATCCTTTATATAGTTGTTTATGCTGCTCTCAGATAACATAGGGAAGGACGTAGCATAATTGAAGCTTTAATTTTGAGCTGTATCATAAACCGGCTTTCATAAAGCCCAACAACAGTGAAGTGGTTCATTGCATTTTAGAGTGTCTGATGTAAGTAAGATGCCTGAATGTGCAAATCAATCTTTCCAAGAGCCAAAATGTTTTGCTGTTCCCAAGCTTGGTTTCCTTTGTTCAGACTGAATAAACTCAGCCCACACGCATTTGGAAACTGACTTGAATTTTAAATTTTTTTCTAATGCCTAATTGTGCCTGCTATGATTATGTGCCTCTTAGTTCCCACAAAGAAGCCCCTTAGCTTTGTGCAGAAAGATTCTTTTGAGACTTTATAGGGTAATAGACCAAATCAGAAATGTGCAGTCAAGTAAGGCAGTGCTACTAAAACCAGTATATTAAAGTCAGAATTTATTCCATTGCCATTTATCCAGGGGATGAAGGAGAGCATGTTTGCTAACATTTACTATGGGAGAAAGGTGTTTTATAAACGGTGTGTGTTTGTGGGCTTATCTATTTTGTTTGACCATAGTTGTTTACTGCTTACTTCACAACTCCATACAAGGAAGATCCCTCTGAGTCTATAAAGCAGTTATGAAGAGAAGGAATTGTGCAATTTAACTATATTACCATCTCTTTATTTTTATTTTCTAATATTTTATATGTGTTCTATGAGGGAGTTTTTCATTGGTACTGAAAACTTAACTCTTTTTGCTGATCCAGTTATTTAATTTGTCTGTCCATGTCAAGCCTTTTCTATCCCATCCTGTTACAAAAATGACACATAAATACTAAAACAAGTCTGTATAATCAGAGCACTCACTACCTTTAGTGTGAGTTTAGTGTTCAAAACCCTTTTGTTTTTGTTACTTGAATAAAATATTTCAAAGATTTGAGTAAATTATACACTTTTGCTGCCTGTCCCTCAGAGAAAACATTTTTTTGAGTATTGAGCATGGAGCCAAAGTAAAAGAGCAGTTCATCAGGGGAGATTATATAAAACTATTTAAAGATTGCTCTTGACCTTCCTACCTCTTTTAGCGCCTTGTAGGAATAATTTAAGCTTTCCTTCTTACAGTTGCCTACTGTCAGTTCTGTATTTCTGTTTTTTCTCTTCATGCTATAGATCTAGGGTATCAGAGCTTATGGGGAGATCTTCGAAACACTCTTTTAAACTCTTGTCTGAGAAAGAGCCCTTAGATTCAGCCAGGTCAACCTTGGCAGAGAAAGTTCACCGCAAGACTTTTGTGTCCTTGATCTTCTCACAAGTCAACTTTCTACAGACCGTGGATTAAAATCTGACCTGAATGAAGAAAACATAAGTTCTGTTACTGGCATTGATGAGCCTAAGATTTAAAACCATTTTCAACTAAAAATTGTTTTCTGAGATATATACATAATTACATATATACTTGTGTCTATGCAAGTACTTGTATTTTATAGATAAAGGCAAATTCTGTGTTAAATTGCTAATTTTTACATAATATGTAAATAAATTTCTCATACAAAAATGTCCTAGCAACTTGTCTATTTATGCTAATTTCAATACAGCCTTCAAGGACATACTGCTAATACTGTGTGTGCTTCCACCTGCAGATTTTTTCACTGCTCTTATCTCTTATAGATAGAATCCCAAAAGTTGCACCAATATGTGCTGACAAGGATTCTGTTAAGTTGCTCAAAAGCCATATATTTTATACAGGAGAATCCTATGGAATTCCTGACCTGTAGCTGTAAATACAGAATACAGAAGTGAAGTGGGAATTAAGTTACTGGAGGGAGTTATATTCCTTGATCCTGTTGTCTCTTAACTTCAGTATTGTCATTGAGAAGTACTGTAAGTCGATGTGCTTGTGCTTTGATAAAAGCCCAGAACAGGTTCACATAGGCTGTTAGTGCTTAGTGGTTAGTTTGGAGATGTTATACAGTTGTATGTCTTTTTGTGCCAAAAAAGGTGCAGCACGCAGAAACAGCAGTTTTGATTTTGTATCCAAGTGAGCTGTCATCATTTAATCCAGAGATGGAGAGTATAACCAGAGCTACCCCAAAGCTAACCAAAGATGTGTTATAAATTCATCATGGACAGAATTAGGCTTTGTAATTGAAAAATGTACCTCTGCTCATTACGACCACAGCCATTTGTTCTTTTCAGTCTAAGCACAGTAAATGCATAGCAGTAACTGGTAATAGCTTTGGATACTTATTGAAGTATGAACACAAACTGTATCAAACTCTCAACTAAGACTTATCATCTGTCTTTTTTGAAATTTGGAGCATGCTGAGAAAACTTTTTTCTTTATTCCTTTCAAGACAAAGACAGGGATTTGTTTGCTGCAGGATGGTAACCAGGAGCCTTTCAAAGTGCGACTGCACTTAGCCAAAGATATATTGATGATCCAGGAGCAGGATGTGATCTGTGTGTCTGGTGAGCCTTTCTATTCTGGTGTAAGTAGTTCTTATTTCCTCTTTTAAGATGTACTTTACAAAAAGTAAAAATACTCATTGTGTGTGTACATGTGTGTGCATATGTGTGCATTTACTCTATTTGATATTTCATGTTACATTGTTAATACTGAGTATAGTTTAATCAAACACTAAATATATTCTAATATATCATCTCCAAGAGTAAATTTTAATAATACTCATCTAGGAAGCATCAGTAGGAACAAATATGTTATATGCACAACTTATTGTATTGTTTCTCCACACCTTAAATCTTGGAGCCACATAATACAGTTAAGAATACACATAAGAATGACAAAAGCATTGACTTTTGCTGCAAATGCAGATGTACTTCAATATCTGATTATCGTCTGTGGAGCTTATGAGACAGTTGATGGTTAACTGTTCTGGTAGAGCTTTACTGGATGAAAGTGTAGCAATTACATGTTATCCTCTATTGCTTGATTTGCCTCATAGGATAGCATAATATCAAACTTGATGTATGTTGCCAGTCAATAATTTGAGGACCACCAGCTAAACTAGCATTTTACATTAATAGAAATGGACTTCTGTTGAAACACTGTAATAGTGAAATTTATGTATTACTATTTTACGTGATGTAATGTAAAGATGCAGGATTTCTTACTTAGCACGTCATTGAATTTTGTGGATAATAAATTGAGTTTTGGAGGCAATTTTTTGAAAGATCTGTGAAACGTTATGCAGGATAATATTGTAGTTACTATTGTAATGCTATGCTTTTATTTTATTTACAAGATAGCAGAAAAAAAGGAACAGTTACTATTCATTTCTATAGATGTACTGCAGAGAGATTTCTTTTATATTTGTTCGGCACTATTCTGATTATTTAGTTTGCTCATTTAAGTGGAATTTTCATAGGATTTCATGTTAAATCCTGTGAGGCATAGCAGTGTAATACCTATATTATGTCTATGTTATTAATTACTGCTGTTGCCACATCTCTATATCTCTAAATACAAATATTATATATATATAGTATAATAATATAATATATTATATATATTTATATAATATATTTATATTATATATATATAGTATAGTATAATATAATATATATAGTATAATAAAAAGATAGAAATGAAAATCTAAAAATAAATTGGTAGCTTGGGTTTATTTGCATGTCTTTTGACCATTTCATGTTGTACAGTTTGTTAATACTGGTCCATGTGCTGTATATGTAATAGAGATGTTCCTTTTAATGTTTCTCTACAGACATGACATCTAGCAGCCCAGGCAGAAAGAAATGATGAGTTCAAACTCTGGCTATAGCTATAGCTGTTCAATTAGCAAGACGCACTGCAGCACTGTTTCTCCACCAGCACCATTCTGGCTTTATTTATTGCAAGATTTTATCACTCAAATATATGACTTTAATTATTATGCTGTAACGTGTATTACTTCTGCTGAACTTGGTATTTGAATGTCTTCATGAAATGCATATTTAGTTTTTTCCCATTTCACAGCAAGACTCTCTTAGAGCTTTTCCCTCTTTAGGTTTGTCACATCCCGTCTGTCAAAAGAGGGAGGGGTGAGGAGGGGTGACCAGATTCTCAAATTCCCTCCGGGTAGATTAAGGTGAAGCTGGCACTCAAGTTCTGAACACAATCATCAATTTTAATGAGAATCTCTGTACTACTATTATCTTAAAAGTATTGGTATTCTTACAATTGTATTTCTCTAAGCCATGCAGATAAACTTTGCAACTTTATAAGAAATCGAAGTAAGGCTTGCATTACTTAACTTTTTGATGGAAAAAGAAAGAAAAGAAAGTGAAGAATTGGCAAGAGACAGAAAGAGAAATGGACAGAGAAAGAGAGCATTGGTTTAGCCTACAGGGTAACCTTGGTCTGAGAGAGCACCTGTCCTGAAGTTTCAACATACTGAAGTTTCAAAGCCACCCTGAGCTTTTCTCTGGCATTCTTTTAAGCCTGTTAGATTTCAGCAGGTTTGTCGTAAACAAGTTTGCTTGTCAACAAGTTAATCAACAAACTGAGGAGCTTTGGACAGAGCAAGGCTGTCCCTTCTCAACAGGGCCCCACTGCTCTGATGGTGACTATGTCATTAGCCTTTCGCCTGTTGTCATGGTGATGATCTTATTTTGTATATGTTTGAGACAATTCCAGACATAGCACAGATAAAGTGTTTTTCATTGGCCTGCTACAAGGTTGGCACTGTCACTGTTGAAAATAGTGTGTATTGCTTCACTGATTACAGTCTCCCTACTGTATTAGCATATTGAATCTATAACTCACTAACTAATGGATATTAATGTGGTGCTGAGGAGTTTATTTTCACTTGACAGTGTCATTGGTAGGCTAGTAATTTTTGACCCCTTTACTCTTGTTTATTCTGAGATTAAGACTAGATCTTGAATCAGTAGGCTCATTCTAGCTAAGGATGATTGGCATTTCTCAGATAGTTAACTGTCCTTTTGTCACAGGCTATTTAAATAATGTGGAATTATTAGCTGTGACTGTGTAGCATGATCAGATGTACCACAAACTTAGTTTTTGCTTTTTTTTTTCTTTTCCATTTTTATTGCTGCTGTTTTTAAGCTTCTCTTTTAATTGTTTGCTTGTTGCTTTTTTATATTTTACTTTGTTTGGCTGATTTTGCTTTGTTCTTGGTGTCATTCTAGATGACTGACCACATCTATTTTTCTTTTACATGCTTTTGAAAGAGCAAGTTCTTTCATTAGAAACTAACATTGAATGCCTCGTTGAATGAACTCTAAAGAACAAAAATAAAATTTGTAACTGAGGAACAGTAGCATTGTTAAATTGTACAGACAAGAAGCTACAGCGAAAATCCTTTTTAATCTGTTTTAATCTTCAAATAATTTGATTATAGGATGTTGAACTTACCACTTCACTATTTAGAAATGAAAGATTATTACTACGCTTCTAGTTCAGAACAGTGTCTCTTCTGTTTGTTGAATTGGAATCAATTTGCATGCTCCTCTGTGTAGGACAGACTTTAAACAGTCACTGAACGTTCCTGCAGTATCCTGATTTGCATCCTGCAGAATAATTTAAATGAAAGCAATGAACCCTTAGGAGTGAGGTGCTGCTTAATGTGAGTACATGAAATAAAGACCTAGTTCTTAGTATGGAATTCTTCCTTTTTACTGGAAAACAATTTTAATTTTCTAAACCTGAATAGATGCAAAGGAACTTTGTTTCTGCCATCATCACATGCAGTTTGGAGTAAGAAACTAAAATGTGTAAAAGATTATAAGCAGCATAGCATAAAAATAGTGTCAAAATCTAAAAAAAAAAGAAAGCATCTGTTTCTTCAGTAGTTTGAATGAAGTGATGGTGTTCGTGAGGATCATGCATTAGTCATACCTGAAGCAGTTCCATGGAGCAGTAGAGATAGTTCTAGTCACAGGTTACATAGATCTAAATTTCAGTATCACTTGTATCAACGAGTATTACAGAGATTTGCTTATGTATTTCCAAGAGATAGAAATGTTGTGGATTCACCATTAATCCTACTAGCGGGCATCTGATGTAGATTTGGATTCCAATGCAAATGAACAAGTTAGATGTGACGTTTTGTGAATCTTGAAGTCTAGAAGGCAATGTCTGTGTTATTCCAAATGAAATCCTTGCCTGGAGGAAGAGTTGATAGTGTGCTGAGTGTATGTCTGAGTTTTGACTAGTGCATGTGATGAAGATACCCATGGGTCCATATGAAAAAATTGGAAGATGGGTAACTGTTAGGTCAGCTACATTTTTCTTTCCCTCAATGTAGTAGACTCTTAGAAAAGATCTGTTCATATTTGTGGTATTGCCAACAGAGAGCTTTATTTTAATCATCACAAATCTCTACAACAGTTACTTGTGCTGCAGAACAGTCAGGATTTTTTCCTCTTTTCATCTCAAAAATAAATTCCCTGAAAGCAGATGGATTATATACCACATGGGCACTTGCCCTCGTTATTGATGCAAGGAAAAATTTTATTTTATGTCTCCTTTCAAAATGCTTTGAATGGCATGAAATTTTATTTGCAGAATTTTACTCTATGATGTTCAAGTTGACGTGCAATAAGGCAAACTCCAGACTTTTCAGATGCATAGGTCAACTGACACGACTAACAAGGATGGCCTGATACTCCTTGCTGCAAACTAGGTGGGGAGGTACCCCTAAGATATAGTATGTCTCCTTTGAAAGAAAAATCTTCAGTAGGCTAATTCCTAGGAAACTTATTAATCTTTACAATTCCAAATCATAATTTTTATTTTGTAGTTAATCCTCGTAATTTCTATCACCTTTTCTGTCTGCCTGAAAATCAAATAACTGAGTGTCTGTCTTTTATCAGGAAAAGTAGCTACGTGTTGAGGAGGATTCTGTTTGTTTGCTAATTGTACTCAGGCAAGCATTTTTTCTAATAGAGTGTATCTGCCTGTTAGATCCAGAAACCAGTGATGACAGTGTACCATCTGACAAAATGGGTGGTTTGAATCAGCTTCTGTTTTCCTAGAAGACTGAAAATAAACAGCGAGCAGCTGGCAAAATGCTAATTTTTGTTACGCCAGCAGTTTGTTTTCTTCAATAATTTTCTTAAAGGTTCTGTTGAAGAGTAACAGATTTTTGAAATACAGCTAACTTGCTATTGAAAAGACAGAGATAGCTCTGATTCATGTTGAGTAATCTAATTCCTTACAGCTATGCAGTAATGCTTTATTTAATTAAACATTTAATAACTTCTTTTTAGCTTTTTTAAAGGATGTTTTCAGGAGGTAGATATGAAGATCGTCTATACTTTCAATGCTAATAAAAACTGAATATACATTTTTATAAATTTTGGAACATCAGTTCTCCAGGTAGTGCAGAATTTCTCTAAGAATTTAACTGAGTTTGATACAAATGTATTGAAATTTAACGTAGGGCCTGTAATTGCTTTTGGATAGGTGAGAAGCTTTCATCAGTAAGCATCTTTTCCAAGGTCAGAGAGTAACACCGAGTTAAATTGTTGAACTGAAGCCAGATCTGATTTCTGGCATTACTAATCAACAGCCATTCTTCTTTTTCTTGTAAAGATAAGAACCTATTATGGCTCACTTTTAAATGTGTCCATTTGCTATTGTGAAATCAACTACACTGAAAGATTTATAACTCTATAATGTCAGTGTGGATTACAAAAAAATTAGTTGCACAAAAGAGAGCCTTTCACCTTATAAAATTGTACAATACATTGCTTTTTGTGATGTTATTGATTTAAATAATGAAGATATTATGTCAGAATGTCACTTAACCCTGACTTGCCTGAGAAGTCAGATGCAGTTATTGCATTTCCTTTGTTTACATATTTGGATTTTCAGTTATACTGAAAGTGTTTTTTAAATGTGTTACTTTAGATCTTTCATTTTGAGAGGATTGTGGGTTTTTCTTCATATATCTTGGTGTAGGTAATACAAATTTAATTTACATTATCAAAGCTAATGACTACAAAAACGAGTGGAAAAAAGGGAAAAGCTTAAAACATTTTTGATTCACATGAAGCTTTGATTTACTTTCTGCTTTCTGTTTATTCCGTATTTATTTACTGTTTTGATTCAGATGTGAGACTGAATTGTGGGAATGTTTCCAAAGTGAATCTTTCTCTCCAGAAGAGAACTGCAACTGCAAGAATGGATGGGTCACCTTTCCAGCACTGTCTATTTTATTACCTTCACAAAATCTATCTAGAATGTGTTTGGTTTGTTGGTTTTTTTTGTTTGTTTATTTGTTTGTTTTTTAATTAATGCCGGTATCTGTCTGATATTCAGTGGACTGGATGAAATTTTCTCACAGAAGTTATCAAATATCTATCAGAGGATGGTAACTTTTTTTTTTCCTGCCAATCTGGACTATTTATAAATTACAATATAGACCTGACAAATGTAAATTAAAAAATGAAAAAGGTTATTTTGGGACAATCCAAGACAGCTTATTTTTCTGCCTCTATCTAAAAAAATAGTAAGTGTAGCAATCTATGGAGGTTAAAATACAAGGCTGCCATTTGTAAGACCAAATTTGAAAGAATAGAATAATTTCTTGTCTTTGCTTTTGCTGTTTCTTTTTGTTTTGTTTTTTGTTTGTTTGTTTCCTCACAAAAGAGGCAATACAAGCATTGAAAAAGATGAAACAGTTGGAAAACCCAAAGCATTGATCAAGGTATGATGGGAGGTGGCAGCTGGAAACTACACCTATGATGAAACTACAAAGGGCATTCTTTACTTAACCATGTGAGAAATCAGATCAATGCTGACCTTGGATTTCCTTTCTTCTTCTTTGTTTTCATTTTCTTCCTTATATGCTGAAAAATTCAATACTTTGAAGGCAATACATCCTAGAAGTATAATTTTTACAAGTAGAATTTTAGATGAGTGTTTCTGGTTTGGGGCATATGCTGTATTAACAGTAACACACTGGAGTGAAAAAAAGCAGAGTCAGGTGCTCTTGTTTATTAGAGTCAGTTTTAGCAGTTTGTATCACATCTGCATTTATCATGCACAGCTGCAGAGGAGCCAGGATTCCCAGTTGACCAGGTGTTCTGTTGCCCTTCCATACTGCCAGTGTTCTTCAGTTGTACAAGGAACTGAAATAAGGAGATTTCAGCAGTTGAGCAAGGCCTTTGGCATTTAGACTTTTAATTCAAATCAGTGATGTGAGTGACCTGTGTATTTTTAGAATGAGTGTGAAGTTTGACTGCTCACATCAATTAATCCAAAGAAAAAACAGTAAAAAAAGAATAAAGCATTAGCAAAAAGAAGATATAAAATCTCTCTACTGAAAATGGATGAAATTATTCAGTGGATAAAAAAAGTGTTTTTTGTTTGTTGTTAATATGTATCACAGAATCACAGAATTGCAGAGATTGGAAGAGACCTTAAGAGAACACTGAGTCCAACTCCTCTGCTATAGCAGGTGCCCTGCAATAGGTCATAGGGGTAGGTGTCCAGACAGGTCTTGAATATCTCCATAGAAGGAGACTCCACAGTCTCTCTGGGGTGCCTGTTCCAGTGCTTCTTATGTTCAAATTTTAGGCATTTTGTCCTATCACTACAGAGCACTGAGAAGAGCCTGGCCTCATCCATTTTCCTCCCGCCTCTCTTTAGATATTTATAAGCATTAATCAGATGCCCTCTCAGTCTTCTTTTCCTTAGGCTGAACAGTCCCAGGTTCCTCAGCCTTTCCTCATACAGGAGATGCTCCAGGCCCTTTATCATCTCTGTGGCCCTCTGCTGGATTATTTCTAGGAGATCCCTGTCTTTTTTGAACCAAGTAGCCCAGAACTGGACACAGTATTTTAAGTGTGGCCTCATCAGGGCAGAGTAGAGGGGGAGGATCACTTCCCTCAACCTGCCAGCCATGCTCTTTTTAGTGTGCTCTCTTTTTAATACTATATATATGTATATGTACACAGACATATGCTCAGTATCACTGCAACAGTTCCATCCACAGTGAAAACGGAGTTCTTGTTTTCTGCCTGTAAATAGTTAATTGCATAGACTTGTATGCTTTTTCTGATTATTTATTGTCACCGCATGCTCACAGGATCCTTCTTCATTTCTAATCTTTAAGATGATATCTGTAATCTCAAGTTCATACTGGCGTTTAAGGGAAAATTTTAATACATCTTCAGTAGAAAACTAAAAACTACTGCCTTTCTGTTTCAGTGCGTAGCTCTCGGATGAATAAATTTTTGGCAAAACTCTTAGCTCTCCTTTCCAGTCAATGAACATATGCGTGGATGAGGAATTTTCTGAGTTACAAGCATAGAAAATGCTGACAGCTTGGCAGCAGCTTTGAGTTTTTCAATAAAATGATAACTGCTTTTTTTTTCTGTTCCAGGAAGCAGGTTGTAAAACACTCTTTGAATACTGTATCTAAAAATCCTAGGAGCTCTAACTTTCCTTTTGTTTAGTATAAAGTAGCTAATAAATGTGATAAAGGAATTATAAGCTCACAGGGTGTGTTGTTAGTCTTATATCAAACTGGATGGGTTCTTATTAGACTCAAATCAATCAAAACTCAGAGACGGCATAGTTTGGGGAAGCTGAAAAAAAAACAGTGCAAGCTCAGTGATATCTGTGTAAATAAAGAGGGGGATGTATTGTACTCAATGGAAGATATAAAGGGTGAAATAGATTTTCACCTGATGTGTGCACCTACTTAGAATCATCTGAGTGAAATGTTTTTTTGTTGTTTTTTTTTTCTTTGCTGATTATAGAGAAAGCTACCTTTGACCATTGTCCAAGTTTTAGATGACTTAACATTGATCAGATTGAATCTCATTATTTTTCTTCCAATGTTTTGGTTAAAAAAAGGAAAATTGATGAGATCTGGGGTGTGATCTTGTGCCAAGATTCTGGCGTCTGACAGTTTGGGAAAAGCTGTTTCATTCTACTGTTTATGTGAGGCTTGTAGTAGCACAGTAGTGGATTATTGGTGGTGTAGTAATGAGATACTTAACTCTTACGTAATTCTGGTTTATATTTTTGGAGGTTGTTAGTTTGCATGTTTATGAGAGTTAGATGTTTTGTTGTGAAGAATATGTAAGCCCTCACATTTAAGGTACACTAAAGTAACAAAATTCTTTTTTCTAGGAATGCGAAGTGTGTAGAGTTTGCCTCAGCTGACTACAATGCAATACTTTGCACATAACACATAACTAGAGCGCATCTAACATACAGTATGCTCTTGAATTTCAATTCTGTTCAATAACAGCCCAGACCTGAAATATTTAATATCTGCTCTCAACAGAGATAGAAACGAACCTAGAAAAAGTACCATATGAAACCCTCTGATAAACTGTGTTGTGCTGTGAAGTTACAATTGCTTGAATTATTTCTGGATGTTCTATTTGCTTACTCTTCCACAATTTTTCCACTTTGTAATCTGCTATATTGGTAAAGTATTTTTGAAGTATATTCATTTTTAGCTCTTACAAAGTAATGCCAGGCTACAGTGTAAAATATTTATAGTTTTATGTCAGATGGGCTATCAAACTCAGGGAAAACAAAAAATAAAAAACAAATGAACCAAACATTTTTATGGCTTGCTTAACTCTGAAGTTGAGTGAAAACCAGAATGCTGACTCTGCTGACTTTTTTACATAGGTACGTATATGTGTGTGTTTCGATAAGAAAGAGAACAAAAAGGCAGTTTTTATTAGGCTTTTTTAAAAGCATAGCTCTAATGTAGATTCCACTCTTTGTACTTAATGGAGATGATGAACTTTAAAGAAGATTTATGTCCTTTAATGAGCGTACTGCTTCATTTGAAATGTATGAAGTATAATATGCTTTGTTCCATGCATAGACAATGTAATACTGTTATGCTAGTTCTCTTTAATTAAAAAGATTGTTATTTTTCAGTGTATTCTTATATAATGTAAGTATTTTCTGTGTGATCTGAACATATATAACAAAAATATTAGAATGTATGGACTAGAATGTAGTAGTCAGTCTATTGTTCTTAACTACTTATCCAACAGGAGACAGAGCTGAAAATGGGAGGTATCTATCAGAAAAAATTACTACTATCAGCAGAGCCACAGCTAAGTGTTTCATGTTCTTATGTGTAAACTCAGCTTAGACCAAACATCAAGCTGTGTTCTATATTAGTTTATCCTGACTTTATTGTTGTCAGCATTATCTGACTGAAACCTCCTGGTGGATGAAAGATTTTCTGAGTTGGTTTGTGGCCTGGCATAGCTCTGTGGTTTGAACTCTCTTTCTGGGCACTTTGTTATTAAAGTTCCTAGAAGGTGTCAGCGAAGAGCTGAGAATGCTCTTCTGGACTCTGTGCACAGCATAGATGCACACTGATGGAACAGGTTAGGCATATGTTCTTCTACTGCCATGCTGTACATTCGTTAAGTTTTTAATGCATTTCAATACATCTCTTTCTCAGAATTAAACATTTACAAAGGTTAGTGTAAATAAATAAATGTGACGTCTCATTTTAGGCAGCTATCTTTTCTTGGCTCTCGAAGCACTGTACAGGTGGTTTGTGCTTGCTTTTTCTGGAGTTTCACAATTCATATTTGTCACAAATGTGAGAGACAACTGTGTTTTCCCTCAAATTCAGCATTATCCATTTCCCAAACCTCTTACCTCCCTACCTCTTTTATTTTCTTTTTAAATATAAAGGAGGGGAAAATAGATCTGTAAATCTTTCAAGCTCATTCATGCTTGACAAGTTTCTCATAGGAGACAGGAGAACACTTTATGCTTCCGTATGCTTCTTGCACTCCTCAATAGCAATATGGACTGAATTATGATCCATTCCTTAATGTAATAAATAACATTGATAGTATATATATTTTACTTGTGCATGCAAATCTGAATAGCACTGGCAATCTTTGCCAATTGGACTGGAAAGTATGAATGTATATATTCAGATTTAAGAAATTATATGTATTGAAAGGAATATAAAATCTAAACCATGTATACAAGACATGAGCATTCTAGCTATTTCTTCTATTTGTGACTGGACGTATCTGCTGCTAAGATTTTCACTGCAAACCAGATTGACTTATATTAAATGATTTTTGGGAATAAAATCAACATGAATGACAAAAAAAACCAACATGATTTTGCTTTTTAAATGTTCATATCTAAGGCAGACACTAGCCTACAATTAATCCAGAACAAATTTTAAGGATAAGTAATAGAAGAGAAAACATGGGGTGCTTTTAATAATTGCATCTATAACAATAGCCAATAGTTTTAATTTTTAAACCAGAACCTCTGTGAGGTCAAACAGTGACTGTGTTTACGTTAGTCTCTTAATTTGGATCTGGAATGAGCCTTGAAATGAGTTTCTGGATCATCTTAACCATTCTTGCTTTTGTTCATGTCACTGAGTGCTGTTGGAGTACCCAAGCTGTATTCCTTTTTAGATGAAACTAAATTGGAGAATGTGCCTCTGAAGTGCAATTTATGTGCTTCAGCGTCTAGTGTTTAGTCTGTCTACAGGACCAATTCAGGGACAGTTGAATTGACGTCTGAAATGCATGTGTTGTGGATGAAGTGCCCTGCACTAATAGCTTAACGCTACAGATCTGCTCTTGTTTCACTGCAGTATTTGCCAGGGCACACATTGCTACTATCGTATGAACAGAACAAATAAATTTTTGTCTGAGTCAAGCTGTGCTATACTTTGTTGTTTACTCCTGCAGCATAGATTTCATAGGAGTTTCACATTCAGGAATTTACAAGTTTGTCATTAAAGGTAAAATCAGTGTAGGAGGGTAGCACAGAAAGAACTTAATGAAATGTGATTCTAGATGTTGTGGCAGAAAATACTAAATCTAACCAGACTTGATTGGACTTTTATTTTTTTCTTTTTTTTTCTTTTTTTTCTTTTTTTACAGGAAAGGACAGTCACAATTAGAAGACAAACTGTAGGAGGATTTGGATTAAGTATAAAGGTAGGATGATTTTTTGGTATATTATTCCATATCACATAAGAAAGTGTCTTTGTATATAGTTAATTTTAGTTTTAATGAGTACAAACTATATTTCACATTAGATAGAATATATTCTAAAAAGTTTGATGCTATCACAATAGGGTAGCCAGCAGCTACACCACCCTATGGAACAGAAGGCAATGGAAAGATCATTCCATTAAGATTCAAACTAAACAGATCTGTAATATGATTTCATGTGAGAGTTGAACAGTATTTGCAACTGCACAGACTGTACTTTTGTTCAGTAGCACTCTATTTAAGTGGTTGTTAATGTTAATTTACAGTGGCAGGCACAGAGAAGAGCCAGTAAGTTCATAATCAATTCTCCTAGAAATAATACCATATTACTTCACTGCAATTCATTAGTTGGGCAGAAAGTGTTACTACTTTCTTATATTGTTTTCTGTAGATCAAGCAATTGCAGTAATTTATCATAATAGTTACCTTACTTTTGCTTTCCTCAGTAAGAGTTAAGAACATATGGAAGTGAAAGTGATCCTTTTTGAGGGACAGGGGGGTTAATCATTTTTGTCCTCATAAGCTCTATGTAAATCTATATTGCCATTATTTTGAAAACCTTACCTTAGCTTAGAATCTCATTGTGGAGATTCAACATTATTTTATCTTCTTAGCACAGCAGTCCTTAGACTCAAGATGGCAATAGAAAAAAATCAAGTGTACTTCACATGAATGCAAAGAGCCTTAAATGATGCATATAAAGTTGAAGTACAGGCTTTTCTGTGAACAGCTGCTAGAACTGACCTTATAAAAACTGACTCAGAAGAGGGATTAATGTCCATTTGTGTTGTCATTGATAAGAATATTGCTGAATAGAAATACAAACTCTTAAAATATATCTTGGCACACTTCCTTTTATCTATTTGATCCACTAATGACCTCTTTTCAAGGAAAACTGATTGCTATTTTGTAGCCAAAATTTCTCATGAGTTTAGTCAACAGGGTGCAGTGTCTTTATAGGTTACAGTTCACTGAATAATTTTTCAGTAATGTGTGTCAGTTTACGATAAAGTATACAGGGGAATGAGGTTTTACTCATTAGTAGTAAGAAATAGCTGCTAAGAGTAAATTTTGTTGTGGTTTGGAAAGCAAGTTTCATGAAGTTGAATAAAAGTGACTGAAATTGTGTTTGTTTTTTTTTTTTTTTGTTATACTTTACAATAGGCTATCTTCTAAAATTAAAACTGTGAAAAGAAATCAAAATCACTTTGTGTTTAAGTATCAGGTAAATAGGAGAAACACAATCACTGGCAAATAGAAATTATAAAGTGAATGGGTGGATGGTCTGTCCTAAAGTAGTGGTATTTTTTTAGAGCAAAATATCCACTGTTCTGAATAAATTCCTTGGAAGATGCAAAAGGATTTAGAAATGCCAGTGTGACTATGGATTTTTCAGATTATTATTATCAGCCTTGGAAGATATCTTTATGCATTCATGAAAGACCATATAAACTGAATAAGGTCCTATTTCTGCAAAATAATCTATATTAAAAGCTGCAACAGAATTTACGAATCATAGCATTAAATTATTAAACATAGCTTCTAGTTTTACTGCCAACTTGTTTTGATCATGATTAATAAGGTAGTGGACCTACATACATTCAGGCTTGAATAGATATTTTCTTTTCAACTTTTAGAATGACTAATGACCAGATGAAGATTGTTAGTTACTTTAACAGATATTGCTTCAACAGATCTCATCAAATAGACAGATCTTTCTCAATAAAATGCATTCAAACTCAATCAGATAATATAGATTAGATAATGAAAACGGTGAGAACAATTCCGTGGTCTGCAATATTCTATAAGTGTGTTTGAAGCAAGATGATTCTGCTTGTTCTAAGAGTCAATGAACTCATTTCGTATCTTGCTAGATTCTTCTTTTTTTTTTTTTTTTAATCCCGTATTCTTAATAAATAAATAAATAAATAGATGAGCAATTGGATATTAAATTCTACCTAAAACAAAGTATTCTGCATAGGCTTATATTACCATATTTAACTTGTAGTAGGAAATAGAAATGGAACTTAAATGATGCTTTTTGTAGTTTTCTAGGCAAGCTGTGTGAATGCTCATTGACAATGACTTTTTGGGTATGCAGTATAAGTTCCAAAAAGTGCCAGCTTTCTCTTTTAAAAGGTACCAGTCAATCTTCTTGAAGATGAGTAATAGTTTGCTACTTTGTTTTGGTTTGTTTGGGAAAAATACTTAAAAAAAACCCCATATATATATAGATATATATAACCCATATATATATAGATAGATAGATAGATATAGATATATATAACCCAGATATATATATATATATCACAGGAAAAAAAAATTGTTTTGTGAAAATGATTTAAAGTAGGGATCTACAAGTTACTCTTAAGGAAAGGCTGCTATGAGAGCCAAACCTGCTTCATATGTTTCATGAAGTTTATCTCATAGCGTGTAAGGAATTCTTAACATACCCTAGCTTTATCTTTTCAGGATCTAGGAGATATGATATAGATGTCTGAAAACAGAACCTGTAACTATTGAATTTGAGACCTAGGCAAAATGCTAGTGGTGGAGGAAAAATAAGGAAATTCCACACCTTATCCTGACTGATCATTTTCCCGTGCCTGGTGTTTGTTCTCATTTTTGGCACTCACATGTACACACTTACACAGAACTCATGACTCTGTATGTAAGTATAGTTGCTGAGATATCACATTTCAAGTTTCCAAAGTCCCTATGCCTTCCAGAGAAGAGAAATACTGCCATAAGGATATACCGGGAGCCAAATTTCTGTATACGTCTGGAAACCAAAGCAGCTTAGTTTTGGATGGCCAACTAATTTTGTTTTTTTTTTCCCTGTTCTTGTGCCTGTGAACCAGCTCCTGTACTTCTGTTGTTTCTTCTTTTATGAAAAAAACATCACTGATCACTTTGTTTTAAGACTTGGTCCCGAGTGCTGCAGTGCTTCACTTTCTGCAGTGGATGTGAAGTGAGCAGCTGTAGCTGATCAGCCATCATAAATTAACCATCCGTACTTGTTAGTCAGCTTGCTGAACCTTTGTATCTGTGTTAGGGCTTTTGGAAAGGTGCTTAAACCAACGAGCCATGCAGGCGAGGTGGGATAACTCACCTGATCTCCATTACTCAGCTGCCAGTTCTTGATGCCAACAACTTATGCCTTAAGCACGATTCTTATTTGAGTCACTGCATGTTTTAGAGACTCAGTCTGGATTTAAAAGTTTTGAATAAATGTGAATGTAATGCATCCCCTGCTACTGCTATAAATGGGGCAGAGAACAGTAGCAAACCCTTTCTAACTCAGCAGCAGTGCAGATTATGTGACAAAGTCTTAGGGCTTTTGTGTTTGTTTTGGTAAATTTGCCTCCCATAACTTCCTGTATTACAGCAGTTCTGTGTCTTAAGTTACTTAAGGATGAGTGTTATCTGAACTCTTTCTTTCTGTCTTATCTGAGATGTGAGTTATAAGTGTACAGTGATTAATGCCTCTCACTTTAAAGTATTTGCTTTGAGATGAATTTGTCTAGTTTTAGCATTCAGCTGAAGAGTATTATCATCTGTTTTTTCGTGTTAATTTGATCGTCTGTTTGCTACCAGAAATCTTACATGAACAAATCACTTTCTCTTAAATGTCTTACCCTACCTTAAATATTCTTGGTTTTCTTCAATTGATTGCTTTCTTTCTCTCTCTCTACCCCCTACCCCCCTCCTTTTTTCTTTTTTTTTTTTCCCCTTTTCTTTCTTAAGAGCAGACAGATAAGAAGTTAGTAAATTCAAAATGAAACTCCCTTGTAGTTTTTTGGTGATTTCTTTGTGGGGAGAAAACTCTTTCGTGTTCTTAGATGCTCCAACTAAGTTGTAAAAATCAGATTCATCTTAAAAAACTGCTTACAAAATTGATTTTTACACAAGATCTGAAACTAAGCCCTTTTAAAAATTGATTACAATCCACTCTTTGTAGGTTTGATAGCAGAAATACTGTGTTCTGCTGTACTTCATTTTACTGAAGTTAATGGCAAAAGTTTAATTAAATTTGGAGCAAACCTGATCTGTCCACACTGCTCAGAAGGAATTATTTTCTCATTTTTGAAGCCCCTTTAAAACCCTCATTAATAAACCTCTGTGAGAAGAAACAGTCGTGGAGTAAGATTTAGAAATTGATGACTGCATTGTAGTATTTCAGTCATTCATCACATCTCTGACAAGTTTGAGATGCGGAGATTTGACACAAGAAGCAGCAAAGTATGACTTATGAAAGAACATCATGTTTCTTAATAATTGTAGAGTGTAGTGTTCTTGGGGAAATAGTCAGTAGAAGTAATAGTTCATTAAATTAATTAAAGTTTGCAGGCTGACTTCTAGATACCAGAACTCTGAACTGAGCCATTTTCATGCTTCTCTTTTGATCATTCTTTATATGATGAACTTTATCACAGATTTACAGATTTTCTAAGATTGTTTGACTTCTGAATGTGTGTCTACATAAAATATCTATAAAGGTACTGTTCTGAATAACCTTTGAATATATTCAGATAATTTTCTTCATATCCATTCATTCTGTGGTAATCTTTGTTATGAGAACATTTTCTCTGCATTTCAAGTAGAAACAATAGAAGTTAGAAAGCATTGTTTAATGTTGGAAATATGCAAATAATTTTTTTCAGGATGGTAT
Organism: Tetrao urogallus; assembly: GCF_951394365.1. Classification (NCBI taxonomy): domain Eukaryota; kingdom Metazoa; phylum Chordata; class Aves; order Galliformes; family Phasianidae; genus Tetrao; species Tetrao urogallus. Next base: position 39,491,280 of record NC_136815.1, on the reverse strand, counting down.
CTCTGACAAAAGCAGATTTTATTCGCAATTGCAATGGTGGATGACCTGCAAGCAGGAGCACCCTTAAGGACACAATGACGGCTTTTTGTACCTTGTTTCCCCTTTTGCCTATGCTTCTCCCCTGTTTCCCCATTGGCTGGGTACTCCAGGTTCACAATCTTGTCAAAGTTTACATTTGTTAATTGGTGTGTTATCTGGTGTTAGCCAGTAGCCATCCTGTTGTTTCCAAGATGTCTCAGTGTTCTTCTTGTCATATTGATATGGTGATTTTCTTCAAAGTCTTCGTTAGACAAAGAGCACTGTGGGGTGGGGTGATGCCAGGCCTTCCCAATGTCTCTTCAGGCATTTCCTTGTGCATGCCATGACTTGTTCTCTGGTTTGATCAATCTCATGCAGGATATTCTCGCAATGTGTATGATAAAATATATATAGATACACTTATATACTGCACGTGCATTCCTAGGGAAGGTTCATCTAGAGGATAAGTAATGCAAACTATCAGAGACCACCCACCCTCCCCCCAGGTAAAGTAGAAAGACTCCCAAAAAGAACTATGACAGTGGAGACCATGAAATAAAAAAAATATTACCCAATTCTAATGCAGAAACAACATTTGATTACCACATTTAATAGGTGAATTATCTAGCTTTTAGTTTACAAATCTATCCAGGTAAACTATTATATCAAACAGTGAAGTTGCAAAAGGATAATTAACACTAGCATGTTGTTGTCCATATTGTTTAATTGTTAGCATGTTACCTGCCATGATATTGGCTTATGCCAACTGGCATTTTGAGATAAGACTGTTCATGATCACAGATGAGAACAAAATGCATCACGTCATTCTATTTCAGTCTTGAAGAGTTTGTCCACATGGACATGAGCCATACTGTTAAGACAAAAGCAAAAAGGGCAAGAGAAGTGATTGTCTCTCTCTGCTTTGTGCTGGTGCAGCATTAGCTGATCTACCATGTGTAGTTTTGGGCCCTCAAATGCCATTGATTAAAGCTTCCTTTATTTCTTTTAATAGGACCATCTCTGGAGCTGGGCAGCCAGCTTTATTCCAGGCTAATACTTGCACAACTTTTCTGCTTGAGGAACAGTGGCAAAGAAAATTTCAGTTACAAAGAGCAGTGGTAGAATCTGAAGACTGAGTCATTAACCTTCAGTAATGTTAACTGACATGTATTTGTCCCATCCACTGGTCTGGGATTGTAGGTGGAGAATAGATTGATAGAGTTTAATTTAAGAGTTGAAAAGTAGCCATTGTTTCCAGAGCTTTCAGAAGCAGTGTATCTCTTGAGTCTGTAAAGCCAGAATTCATGCGCTTTTACAGAGAATCAGACATGTAGGAGTTAACGAGTCCTAAGACTAATTCAAAAGGGATCGTTTATAATGACTGGGTGTGGTTGCAGAAAGGGGGTCATTTTTTTTCAGAAGTATTAAGAGATGCTTCTTCAAAACTGCAGTGAAACGGAGTTAGATATAGAAAGTGAGAGGACAAGGTGGTGCTCATTACTGTTTGGTTGAGGAATAACAGGAATTCCCCTCTTTACTGGAGAGCTGAGTTGAATCAGGGAGAGCACAGTTTACGGAGAGAAAAAGACCTTAGTTATGTTGAACTTTAATCACTGAACTCCTTGGCTGAACTTCAAATACCTTGCATAGTGCAATATTTTTGTAGTATATTGAAGGCTTAGAGAGGGTACTGATATTTGTTTATTTGAAAAATATAGAAGAAATTAAATGTGCATGTACCTGAGAAAAACTCTTAAAGTCTTATTAATTTAGTGATCTGGAACTGGTTATCTAAAGTGAAGCCATTGTTTGCGACTGCTGTTTCTATGGTGAAAACCATCAAAATATATTTAACAAGTTACAATGCTGCAAACTGTTTAGTTTCAATATGTGTGTAAACCTGACTGAAATGAAAGTAACATCATGGTATTCGTGGAGACCATGGCCATCTGGAACATGTGCAGTGGCAGATATGAAAGGCTCTTTCTTTGTATAGATAGAATTTAAATACTTTATGAGACTGCCCATAGAGAAGGGAGACACAGAAGCATGTTTTCTATGGTTTTCTTTTCCTCTATTCCATAACAGATAAAGCTGTTGAGTGCAGGTCTCTGTTCAGTTTCAAACAATTGGTTCCTGCATGAAGAAGGGATCTGTACTAATCCTTAGAACATCAAAATATCCGGGTCAGACCACTCAGTTCATTGACACAGAGTGCCTGGACCTAAGGAGTCAGTAGTTTTCAAACAAAAGAAAAATAAGCAAACATCGAACCAGGATTCTTAGGCAAAATGACAGTGTGGCATATTGTCATTTCTGATTATCTGAATTTGTATAGGTTATGTTCAGGCTGGCACTTTGGTGCTGACTTCAGAGGAAGAAACATATTTGTGATTCTGTTACATACTTGTCTTTTTCTTTCTTTGAGAGTGCTTTTCATTTAAGGTTTCTTTTTAATACCTTAAGCACCATAAACGTTTCCAGCTTCACTAGGATAAATTGAATGAAACAACAGCATTGAATGCTGTCAACCTGTTGAATTATCATTCAACTTTCCTTTATTATTCCCGCATTTATTGAACACCTACTGTTCCACTTAATGTTTTCTTTTTGTGTTCCTTGTTACTTACCCACTGCTTTGCTCACTCTTTGTTCATGTGTGACAGAGATGGAAACAAATAAAGGCTGCTTTTGAGATGAAAGTCCAAACTTGCTTTTCTTGGGTTTTTGTTTACATGTTTCTTACCAGCATGAAAACTGAGTGTTCACAGCATGATTGCTATTGTGGTGTGATGGCCATTCTGCCTTTGTAGGACACAGTTTCATACATTAAACTGTCCAAAAATTGTAGAAACGGATGTTCTTCAAGTCTTGTTCACTTCCTTGGCTAATTATGGAACCTGGGAGCTTCTTCATGAGAGGCAGTAAGAAGTAAGAAATTAATCCAAATCAATTCTATATTAGAATTAGGCATAGACAAAAAGAAGAAAATTTGGATTCAGAATTATTTTCTCAGTCTCTTTGAAACCAAGTTACAGAAAGGGTAAAATATAATTTCAAACAAAAAGATATCTACAGTGACTCATGAGATTACTGTTTATTTTATTTTCAGGGTGGAGCAGAACATAATATTCCAGTGGTCATTTCTAAGATTTCCAAAGAACAACGAGGTGAGTGTTAGATTAGTACACTATGTCTTGACATGCTCTTTATAGCAGGGTGTTCTAAATCTTATTCTCTATAAATATACAAAACTCATATTTGGAGAAGTTTCTGAACATTGTCTTCAAACAATCTTTTAAATGTTCTTGTAAAGCATAATTTTTAAGGGAAAAAAAATAGGCATGAAAATATTTAATAACTTTAAGCAGTGCAAAAATAATACTTCTGTCTTTTATTTCTGAATGCTTATTGCCAGAAAGAAGTAGCATATTGAAAGTTTGGTCATTAAAATATGTGAATGCAAGAGGAGAAGCATGTCTTTTTATACTGGATAGTAGGATAGTACTCGGGTGGGTAGTGGCAGAATCTTGATAATACCCTTTGCTATTTCAACTAGAATCATTGAATCACAGAATGGCCTGGGTTGAAAAGGACCACAATGATCATCTAGTTTCAACCCCCCTTCTATGTCCATGGTCACCAAGCACTAGACCAGGCTTCCCGGAGCTACATCCAGCCTGGCCTTGAATGCCTTCAGGCACATGGCACCCTCAAACTCTCTGGGCAACCTGTTCCAGTGTGTCACCACCCTTGGAGCGAAAAACTTCCTCCTAATATCTAACCTAAACCTCCCATCTCAGTTTAAAACCGTTCTCCCTTGTCCTGTCACTGTCCATCCTTGTAAACAGCCATTCCCCCTCTTGTTTATATGCTCCCTTCAAGTACTGGAAGGCCACAATGATGCCTCCCCAGAGCTTTCTCTTCTCCAAGCTAAACAAGCCCAGATCACTCAATCTTTTCTCATAGGAGAGGTGCTCCAACCCTCTGATCATCTTAGTGGCCCTCCTCTGGACCCAATCGAAGAGCTCCATATTTTTCTTGTACTGACGGCCTCAGGCCTGGGCACAGTAGTCCAGATGGGGCTTTGCAAGAGCCGAGTAGAGGGGGACAATCACCTCCCTCTCCCTGCTGGCCACCCCTTTTTAATGCAGCCTAGAATATAGTTTGCCTTCCAGGCTGCAAGCACACACTGCTGGCTCATGTCCAGCTTTTCGTCCACCAGGACCCCCCAGATCCTTCTCCGCAGGGCTGCTCTTAAGGAGTTCGTACACCTGGGATTGCCCTGGCCCAAGTGCAGCACTTTGCACTTGGCTTTGTTGAACCTCATTAGGTTCACATGGGCCCATTTCTCCAGTCTGTCTAGGTCCCTCTGGATGGCTTCCTTTCCCTCCGATATATCGACCACACCAGTCAGTTTGGTGTCATCTGCAGACTTGCTCAATTCCATTTTCTGTGTCACTGATGGAGGTGTTGGAGAGCACTGGTCCCAAGGCTGAACCCTGAGGGACGCTACTTGCGACTGGCCTCCACTCAGACATAGAACCATTGATCACAACCCTTTGACTGCGACCAGCTAACCAGTTCTTAATCCATCTAATAGTCCATCTTTTGAATCCATACCACTCCAATTTAGAGAGAAAAACATTTAATGCTGCGGTCAGTAAACTTTTGCAGCAACTGATATTTAGCAAAATCAGTACTGTATGAAGGCTTTAATCATGCATATTTTTAACTGTCAATGTTTTGAAGTTGTGGGAATTATATAGCATGTGCTATGAAGACGGGTTCTTGTTAGATGACTCGTGATGCACTCGATGAAGGATCAAGGTTGTGAATAAGTACTTCTAGGGTGTATTTATGATCCTTGTTATGTTTATGTGTATTTGTGTATATAAGCATAAGCAAACTTGGAAGCATTTTCCTCCATCTGCTTACAGTAATTTTGGAATGCTGCTTCTGCACAACTAAAAAGCTCAACTAGAGAAAAAAGCTCCTATTCATCCACACACTGTAGATAAAGAAATGTACAGGGGAATCTTGAAATACTGAGATCTGAAAGCTGACCCTGAAATGTAGATGTGATGGTCGTGTGTAGAGATGCTGCAGTGTAGCAGAGAATGAGCCCCTAAGGAAAACTAAAAGGTTAGCCTTAAGAAGTGACTCCATTATTTTCAGTATAAATATAAGTGTGTAATATATAATAATGTGACATATATTGCCTACACAAGCTATTAAAAAGCTATTAAGCACTGCAGGAAAAATAAGAAACATAGACAAAGTTTAATTGAGCACACCAAAGTGCATGCTGTTTCCTTTTGTTATTTTTTTTGTTTTGTTTTGTTTTGTTTTGTTAGAGTGATGCATTATTTCTAACTTCAGTACATACTTAAGGTATAAACTCTATTACTGCTTTCAATAAAAGTGTTTAGAGAGCTAGTTGCAAGGGACATCTCTTCTGTAGAACAAGGCTATGCAAGTGTCATCTCTGCTTAGTATCTTGGAAAATGCTGTTTAACCTAGAACCTGTACCTCAGAACGTTGGAGGCTTAGTTCTGCCCTTTTACCAATTGGATTCTGGTTCATTTTTTAGGCCTCTAAACAAGAATGTGATAGTTCATGCAATTCATACCAACCGTGTTGTATGTAGGTAATTAAGTCATCTGTAATTTGATAATAACATGTAAGCCCCATGTCTAAAGAGGAATATTGAGATACACATTTCTTAAACATAAAATATATTAGAAATCCTCTCATAATTCAAGAATCCATTGTTGTGTCTTGCCTAATAAGGACAGACCTTCAAATATATTATCATAATTTATCTGAATATTATTGCCAGTCTCTCATGTAAAGAAGTAAAAATTAGTTGGACCAAGTCAAGTTTCAGATTTTTCTAAACAGCATCTTCTGTGATGTTTTAAAATGCTATAGACAAATAATTCCATGTATTCTGTTAGTATTCCTTAGTTTTCATGTTAGAGATTATATATTTTTTATAGACACTTATCCTTTATTATATTAATTTTGTGTTTATGAAGTGCATTTGATAGCTCTGTAATATAACTCAATATTTTAAAATGTTAATTTTTGAATCAGTTTTGGTTAATTCCCTTATGACTTGGAGGGTATCTATTTTAAAAATCAAGTCCAGTTTTTATGATGATTTTGTACAACACCCTGATTGCTTAGCTCTTGAACAGAGAAGGTGTTATCCAGCATAAATACACCACTGAGTTAATAAAAAACATAGGATCTACAGATTCTTTGATAAAATCTTACAAGTTAAAGGTTGTCTTTCATAAGTAGCTCTAGAGTTCTTTTCCCTCAGAGCTTTTAAGAAATCATGTCTCACAGGTAGATAGGACCTAGTTCTGTAGTCATTCTGTTTTCAGAAAAGCCTGCCATACTTCACCATTATGGCCCAAAAGATACTATACATTGATGGAAGATGTTTTGGAGTTTTGTTACTTCAGATGAAAGAACTCTTTCACTGAAACAATGAAAGCTGGTGTTTTAGGATTAATAAGATTCCAAATATCTACTTAGAAGCTACGTATTGCCTTTTCTTCTTTTTTTTTTTTTTTTTTTTTTGCTTATTTTTTAAAAAAAATTATGTAAAAACATAAATGAAATATAAATGTAAGTACAAGAAATATGGGATATTTTGTGCAAATTGAGTGAAAAATATGCTTTCTATTTTCAGCTGAACTTTCAGGTTTGCTCTTTATAGGAGATGCAATTCTGCAGGTGAGTGAACTTGGAAGTACTTTTATGTATAATTTTCTAGAAAAGTGAAATAAAATCTATACTTATGAAATGTAGAGTAAGTCTTCTCTTTATCTTTTTAATAACAGATTAATGGAATTAATGTGAGAAAATGCAGGCATGAAGAAGTGGTGAGCTTTTCTGTTTTTCAGTCTACATTTCGTCTATTATAGTTATTGAAATGATAGCAGTACACTGGTGTCAGTTGTATTATTGTTATTCCTAAAAAAAAAATAGACTGTACATTCTTGTTTAGAAAATCTTTGATCTTCTTTGTAGACTTGTTATAATTACTGTTCTCAGATTGTTTACTAAAGGTGGTTATTTTATTATGAGGATTTTAGCTGTATGTTTTCCTAACCATTCTTCTTCTGGCTTATAGCTATCAAATTTAAGTACTGCTAAACCTTTCTGGTTGTGCGAGGTCATTTTAATTTCAAAAGTCATAATTTGCACTATGTTGGGATTTATTTGTTGTTTTAAAACCTATTTAAAATCAAAACAAAGCATTAGTCTGGCTTCCATTCTCTGGCTTTAATTTATGAGGATGCTCTCCTCGTTCATAAGGGTAGAAATAAACAGAGTATTAAGGAGATTCCTCATAGAGGAGGCATGTGTATTTGAGATGTAAAAGTATTATATGTGTTATATTTGACTGTTTGATTGTCCTTAAGGACTTTCAGAAGTAGGAAACACTAATCTTGAGAAATAATGCCATGAATGGAAGATTACCAAAGATTACTAAAGAAATTATCCTTTATTCCTGTTTAGGTCCACAGCAACTATAATTGTACAGCTCATTTTATCAATTCATAAATGCTCTGCATTTAATACTGTATTCTGCATTATGACAGATTGATAAATGTATGCCATTCAGGTATAGAAAGCACGGGTTGATGAAATTCTGACAAACAAATAAGTGCAGGCTGAAAGACAAAATGAGTGCACTCTTCCACCTCTCAGAATGCATTTATGCAGTGGTTTTGTGCTGGAAATTTGTGTTGCAAATCATTCATCATTCCTTAGAACTGTCAACTGTTTATTGGCTGGTTCGGCCCAGTTCTGTGACTAGTGGAGCGGAGGGTTTTCACACAATCCGTGCCATCAGAAAAGGGAGACAGGGGACCCCAAAATAATTAAAAACAGTGGCAGTGATCTGAGGAGAAACAAACTAATATACTAAATGTGGTATCAGAATGCAAGGTAACATGCTATAATACAATATAATTAGAAATGAAGCTATTAAATCAAATATAATGAGAGTGTCCGAAAGGTTGGAAAGGCCTCACCGTAACACTGAGGTGAGATGCGCAGTTCAGTTGAGCAGCAGGGAAGAGAGCCTGGTGAAGAAGAGGACATCAGGTGACTTTGCTAGGGTTGTATCTCCTCCCTGACCACAAGGGCCCCTGGAGTATGTAGTTCTTCTCTTCTGGACAGGTGCCCAGAACTGGAGCATTAACAGTTTAACTCCCAATACACTACATGGTGTTATGATATGAAATACTGATAACCAAAAATCATAAAACCATGACAAGAAACCTTAATCCATCCTCTGTATAAACAGAATAACATTCATATTTGCCTTAGTTTTAAGCTTTGGCTGTGCAGTAGTGGCCAGATTTTAATCTTTTATGGGATTACCATAGTTTCGTTTTAATGCTTTAATATGGTAAATATCTCAATGGGATTTCAATGTGATGTTGAAATTTCAAGACATGAGAAAAAGATGTTAATAAAAGTGCAGACCTGCACACAAAAAAGCAAATTAAAACTGTTAAGTTTATTGAAATCTGCCCAAAAGGACAGATTCGCATAGAGTAGCCAATATCATTTTACTTCATACCTTTTTAGTCCCACGTAATGTTCTTCTCAAACTCCTTATAAATAATGTTATTTAAATAAGAATAATAACAAAGCAAAGGTGTTACCTTACTAGCTATGAATGTGCCATTGTGTATACACAAGTATTTGTACAAATAATAGTACTTGGACAAATAATTTCTAAGAATGAAGAATTGATATTGGCCAATATTTAAGTAGTCTATGTAACATTTTTTAAACTAAGATCTGCAGAGGAAGAGATGTAAAACAAACATAAATGCCATATTTTGATTTTTTTTTTTTTTTCTAGAAACATTGAATTTAGTATGATCATAGCATCACAGAATCACAATGGTTAGAAAAGACCTCAAATATCATCCACTCCAACTGTCCACCAATCATCAGTATTTCCCACTAAACCATGTCCCTCAGTACAACATCTCAGTGTTTCTTGAACATCTCCAGGGATGGTGACCACCACCTCCCTGGGCAGTTTGTTTCAATGACTGACCACTCTCTCGCAGAAGAAATATTTCCTAATGTCCAAAATGAATCTCCCCTGGCACAACTTGAGACCATTCTCTCTAATCCTATTGCTAACAGACCCCCACCAGGATGTCCACCTTATTAACCCTCCCCCTGACCGTTATCCACAAAGACTCATTCCCAGCACCAAGCTCAACATCAAAGCACTCTCTAACACAGAGAGCCACACGACCTCTCCTTCTTCCTTGTCTGTCCCTTCTGAAGAGCTTATCACCATCCACTGCAGCACTTCAGTTGTGGGAGCAATCCTACCTTGTTTCTGTAAGGGCAACTAAGTCATTGTTTGCCTGCTGCACAGTGATGTACATGTATGTGTAGTGAATTTGCTGAAAGTCTGATTATAATAAGTGCTGGTTTATTAATGATAGATCAGGTAGTTCATTGTACATTTATGTAGGATTTTAGGCACAGACCTGACTAAGGAGCAGATACAGAAACTAGTTTGCCAGCAGGAGTTACAGGTAGATTTTGTCTGCAACATGTTCCATGAAGCTGTTATAGCACTTCTATGCTAATCTTTATCAAATATGGGATCCATAGTTCTAATGTCAAAGTAACAGGGAGAATGCAAAGTATGTAGAACACAGTTGCTCTCAGCATGGATTAGAACTGCAATGAATACTTAATGTCCAATCCTTACCACATCTAGGTACTTTTGAAATGGCTGTGCAGGGTCCATAATGTTAGAGCTTTGTTTCGTTCTGATCATAATTCCTTTTTTTCTGAATCTAGTTAAGACTTAGCAGGTATCATATGATGAGAGAGTATATTAACATTTTGAGTTGCCCTGATATCTTAGAAAATATTTACTGTGAAGCAGTAGGAAAGATTTTCCAGTGTGTAAAGCTGAAGCTTCCCATAGGAAATTCAGACGCGTATACATTATCTGCACTTGGAATGCAATGTGTGTTCGTTCTTTTTCTTTTCTAGATCCAACGCTTATTGCTGTTTGCAAAAACAAAAGTACATTACAATCTGAAGCCTGAATATGAAAAATCAATAGGTAGATAAGACTTATAAGGCTGAATATGTAGGCTTACTTGTTTTTTGGTTTAACTTACAGGAGATGTCTGCCCACTTCCCATTGGAATTTTCTTAGCTTTAGGTGAATTTTGAGCTTAGTTTTCCATTTGTAGAAGGTGAGGATATTATTCATTATCATGAAAGGATATTATGAGTTTGTATCAAAGACTGAATGTCAATTTGTTGTTCTACTGGGGTTGTAAAGAATCCCATCTAAACACAGCAGAGCATTCCTTCCCTCTTAGTACTCTCCTATGGTAAAATAAATATGTTCTGTCTGGTAAAATATCAGCATTGGAGGAGGTTGGAAAAAAAAGTTAAAAAATCATCTCTCAACATCATAGAGATAATTTGTCTCTAGAAGCGCAGTCTCAAGTTGAATTTGGAAGTAGGGGATGTCTTGTTATATTTCTTAATTTAGATGAGTTGGAACTCTTTCTACTCTGGATATTTTTTTTTATTTTTTTATTTTTTGCCATCTTTTTTTCTCTCTTTAGCATTTTGCAAGACTTTTTATAATCTGAAATTAGGAATAGCATGCATAGACAGGCATACACATTTAGGCTTCTGCCTGAGGAATTCGGTGCAACAGTGCATAAATCCAGTCACCAACAACGTCAATCCAAACAGTAAACACCTAGTCTTTTAAGTGCTCATAACAAAAATGGTTTCTCACCAAGTAAGTTACTTGAAATGCGAGGTTATTGTCCAGGGAGAAGCTGATATTGGTAGATATAGTATCTGTGTAGGTATTTAAACTTTGGTGGTTTTTTTGATACAGCGAGGTACTCTGTGTAGCACCATATTACAATTCAAATATCAGCTACATTTTGAACAAGGCATCTTTTCTGTGAGTTTGACATGAAATGAGATGCCCATGTGCATTGCATTGTAGCTTTCACCCTTTTCCCTGTATTCTAGCAGAATTTCAATTATGATATATATTTCGTAAAGCCGATGGCATAGAAGCTGTAGTTACTTAACTGGAATTATGTGCAGGAATTATATGCAGTTGACAAATCTTTTTTTTTTTTTTTTTTTAATCAGTTTTCATCCAAGCTGATTTTTTAAACTTATGATGAATATCTTCAGTAATTTTTTTTCATATTTTAAACAGAATAATAATCATATTGCATTTATAAGGCAAGAGATGAAACCGAATAGATATTTAGACATTGAAGCTGCATAGTCAGCACTTGTAAGAGGAGAGCTTGATCATTCCTCAATAGTTTTCTTCATATGAAGAGGCCAAGATGTTAGTTATTCCATACTGCCATTCTGTTCGAGAACTGTGGTTGTAAGAAAAGTGTTAACCTCACCTGTTTTACCATGGTATAATTAATGAAAATATCTGTAACAACGTATTTATAATTTCCTTATTGTTCACGAAACTTGGAGCTAATAATGATCTGTCAAGTATTTCGACATTAGTTTGAAGTGAGTGTACATCAGGTAGAAAAGAACCTAGCTGGTATAAATAATCCCTAGAGGTACCTGTTTGGCTGGTTTTGTCTTGTTTTTGTGTTTTGCGGGAGCTCTCGTTTCTTTTTCCTATGTAGTAGAAATTCTTTTTATTAGGATGCATCCTAGAGAAGTAGTATAATATGTATTCAGCCGTATTTTTGTTGTTTAAATAAACCGTGTTTGTGCAGAACACAGAAAAGGCTAGGGTTTATTCAACAGCCATGATATTAAACTTTATAAATACACTGATCTGCATTGCATATCTTCCTAACTTACTTTTCATATCTTTTTCTCAAGTTAGCTATACTTGTATTACTTGTTTTAAGACTCCATCTCTTAAAATTATTCAACACTTCTAGTAATTTTAATAAGTGGGTAGAATGTTAGCATGGGGAATATTGAGTCAATATGATTAATATAATTATTTTCTTTTTACACTGCTGTAATTCTCAAAGTCAAAATCCTGTAAGGTTTAGTAAGGGTAGAGTGAAAGTATGAGTCGCATAGAAAACATGAAGTGCCACCAAGAATCAAAGGAAACAAGAATGCATATAGCATTCTGTGAGTTCAGGACATTTTAGTGTACAGAAAAGGGAATCTTCTATTGACAAATATTATTTTTCCTGGGTTACTATTAAAAAATTTTCTCTAACTCATATGTACTAGAAAATATTATCTGAGAGGCAACATCAGTATTTTCTTTAAAAGGGAAATGGCCATGTGACATAGACTAGTAGGAAATGTTCAACTCTGAAAGACAACATTTTTATTTCTTATGGCTTGATACGGATCAGAGAGATTACATTGGTTGAAGGAAAGCATGTACACTACTTTAGCTAGCCAGAAAGAATCACAAGTAAAGAGTTGTGCTCAAAAAAGTGCCAGTATTTATCCAGGGCTTATCTAACACCTGTACTTCTAGGTCCCCCCCTTTTTTTTCTCTCTCTCTCTTTTTTTTTTTTCTTTTTTTTTTTTTTTTTCTTTTTTTTTTTTTTTTTTTCTCCCTCTTTATATTGGGTCTTTGTATTCTAACTGTTTGGTGGACGAAGAAGAGGAAAGGAAAATGGAGTCTATATTTTTTCATTCCTATTCAATGTTGGACTGATCAGCCAGATATAGGAAAGCTTCCAAATGGCCCACTCCATATTTCTTACCCATTAGTATGGAATAGTATAATACTGGTGCTTTGCTACCTGTTTGTCAGTACCGTGCCTGTTTTTATAGTTCAGCAATTTCTTTCTTGACATTACCGTGTTAATAGTGGACTCTTTCTACAAGTTCAATTTCGTATGTCTTGTTTCCCATTAGTTATTCTACTAATGTAGAAGATAGTGCCTACTAAAACACTGGGTTAGATCACAAGAAAAAATTGAGTGCAGGTGTCATGTCAAAAGGAAGAAGTTCTACATTAGAATTTACAAAGGTTATCCTTTCTTCAGACTGTAGTGCAAAGACCTGCAGATGTTGTTGCCTGCTTGTGCCATTAGTACTTTTCTGAACAAAATGGGAAGTAGTCAGTGCTCAAGCTGAAATGGCATTACTATGGTAATGACATGTATCTTTAAATTAGGTCTTGTAAGTGTAGGTAGATATGCTCTACTTCACATGCCCTTGTCAAACCAGTCCTGATTCAGAATATTTCCAAGGTTCTAATTATGCTGACCCACTAAAAGAAAAGTTCAAAAGAACAGTCTGCATTAAAAAGTCTCCCATATTTTAGCATGTCAGTGTGCAAGTACTAAGTACTGAGAGTATCTCTGTTTTCCCTGAAATACTGAAATTTCTTCTTATGATATTTTGAGTATAATGCATTTTACATACTAAATGGGTAAACAGACATCCTTTACAAAACCTTCATATTTCAGTCATGTTAAGGCTTTTTTGGAATCTTATATATAGTCATATTTACATAAAGTTCTAATGCAAAACACATTCAAAGTCTCCTGTACATGTTAGGTCATAATGTATTATTTTTGAATTTCTGGTTATCCAGAAAAGTTTGGTGAGATCTTGCATCTGCTGCAAGGAATTCTAATAGATAAAACATTGCATTTAAACATTTGTACTGGAAGATTATAAGATTTTACAAGTTATATAAATTATCCTTCTGTCAATCAGTAAGTGAGCTTTGAGAGTAAAATTAATCACCTGCACAATGGTGATCACAAAAACAGTACAAAGACATTTAAAATTTTACTAGTACAGCTACACTTCTCAATGTCCAAGAAGTTATGAAGGCCAAAATCTTTTCATCTTATTGGAAGACTTCTGTTTAAATGAAAAAGTGTGCCTCCCTCCTGATGATACTTTTTCAGTAGGCTTTTCAGTAGGTTTTTCAGTAGATCTTCTTGGAGCCTTCTCTTCTCCAGGCTGAACAAGCCCAACTCCATCAGTCTTTTTCATAGGAGAGGTGCTCTAGCCCTCTGGTCATTTTCATGGCCCTCCTCTGCATCTTTCTTGTATTAGGGGCCCCAGGCTTGGACGCAGTAAGTTCTCCTGATGGGATCTCATGACGGCTGAGTAGAGAGGGATAATCAGTACCCTTGCCCTGCTGGCACTCCTCTTTTAATGCAGCCCAGGATGCAGTTGGCCTTCCAGGGTGCGTGCTCACACTGCTGACTAAGATCTGACTGTACAGATCTTTATCCATTAGCACCCCCAAGTCCTTCTCCACAAGGGTGCTGTCAGTGAGTTCTTCTCCAGATCTGTGCATGCATCTGGGATTGCTCTGACAAAAGTGTGGCATCTTGCAATTGGCCTTATTGATGAAATTCATTATGTTCGTGTGGGCTCAATTTTCAAGCTTGTCCAGGTCGATCTGGATAGCATTCCTTCCTTTTGTTGTATCAGCTTGGTATCATCCACAAAGTTGCTCAGAGTTCATTCAATCCCATTATCTCTGTTGATAATAAAGATGCTCAAGAGCACTGGTCCCAAGATGGACCCCTGGAGGACGCGACTCATGACCCTTCTCCACATGAACATAGAGCTGATGACCACAGTTTTCTTGTTGCGACTGTCCAACCAATTCTTTATTCACTGGATAGTCCACCCTTTAAATCCGCATTTCTCCAATTTAGAGATAAAGATGTAGTATGGGATCAACTTAAAGGCCTTGCAGAAGACCAGATAGATGACTTACCTTTGTCCACTGATGCCATTGCTTCATCTCAGAAGGTCACCAGATTGGTGAGGCAAAATATTCCTTTGGTGAAGCTCTGCTGGCTCTCTCAGATCATCTCCTTGTCTCACATATGTCTTCATGTATTTTCCAGAGGGATCTGCTCCATGATTTTCACAGGCATGGAGGTAAAACTCGCTGGCCTGTAGTTCCCCAGATCTTTCTTTCTCCCTTTTTTAAAACTAGGAGTGATATTCCTCTTTATCTGATCACCACGGACTTAACCTGATGATGATGTTGATAGTTTTCAAATATGATGGAGAGTAGCTTGTCAACAACATCAGCTAGTAAAATATCTGCAAGTGTCCTCCAGTTAATTAATACCCAATGTGAGTACCTCCAAATTCAGTTCTCCCAAAATTTAGATTTAGATGCTATTGAAAAAAAATGTAAAAATGTTTAGACAGTGTTGTTTATTGATATTTCATATTTTTGGATAACTGTGTTGGATCCCAGCTAAGCAAAATATGTATGCCTTTGCCTAAAAGTAACAACTAAAATGTTTTGATGAGTTAAGGACTCTTTTTTTCTCAGTTTTATATAATATTTATGAAGTACCAAGTCAGTTTCTCAGTTTTAGTTAGATGCAGTAGAATTATTTCTCCACAGTGAAAAGGACACCATTACATTAAATGTCACTAAAGACTCTTATTGTGCATTTTCTCAGTGAAAACTTCTGCCACTGAGTACGTTTCCAGAACTACTAAAATATCTTTCTTTGAGATTAGAGCCTCACTGCCAAGAAGCTTAACAGAGTTAACTGCATACATTGATCTAAAACATTACTTAATATACAAATTTGTCCAAGAATTATGCTTTATGTCATTGTGAAGTTGATAACATTTAGTGTTGAACAAATACCACTAGGCTTACACATTAATATTTATTCAAATTCAGAATTAAAATTTGATTTCAAAGTCTTTAAGACTACTTTGTATTAATTTTTCATGAGGACTTATATGCTGGTGCTTGATTAGTGTGACTGTTCATGAAAAGTAAATGTTAAGGTCATATTTGCCATTAGCAAATTTTACATTGAATATGTAAATGTGAAATTTGCCACTGGCTGTGTGTTTGACCCCAGTCTTGCAATGAGATTAGTGTAAGCACACTTATTCTGTTACTGATTCCATCATCACCCCCTCACTTAAACTGGGGTTCTGCTTTCTCAGAAAAGCATTCTAACAATGTTTTGAACAATCTCAGACATATTTCTATTCAGAAAACATTTGAAATTTAAGAATGTATTTCAAATTGCTGTGCCAACTGGGCAACTTTCACTATTGAAATATTAGGAACAGAAGCAGGAGCCAACGTGATATTTGGTGTAGTAACATGCCTGAATTTTGTGTATTACTTATGATATTTTCACAAACAGTATGCAGAAATAAGAAACTTGTTTAGTAAATGCCTTATAAATGTCACATATATTAATCAACTGTGAAAATGCTTTTTCTGGTAAATTTGAAGTGTCTAAAAAGTTTTAGTAAAGAAGCAGTGAATTCTTGTCTGTTTAATAGATAAAGAAGCAGCTTCTGTGTTAATAATCAAGCCTAGAAAGCTCAGACCCTTTAAAGGTTCATTACTCTAACAAAAAAATAATAATATTAATAAAGTGCAGTATGACCAAACTGTGAGGGTAAAAATAAGCTCTAAATCCTTAACGTGGAAAATTAGATTGGAATTATTTCCTCCTATAAGTTATTTTCTCCAATAAGTAATTATTTCCTTCTCTCACTTTTGTGGTGGGAAGCAGACTTTACTTGGAAGATCTCAAGTCCTTAATTCCAAGTCACATTCAGTTCCTCTTTCAGCTTGCTAGGAAAAAGAATTTCCATTTTCAACTTCACTTCGATTTTTTATTTACAGTTACTTAGAAGAGAAAAAAATATTGGAAGTGCTAAATCTTTTATATGAAGCCTTTTGGCTTTAGCATAATGTCTTCTATCATTAGAAAATACATTTCAATTAATAAAAGGATTTCTAATGGTCTTCATTCAAACTGTATCTACATAGTCTAGAACTCATGCACGTAAGTGTGAATATAGCTGATGTTACTTATTTTTCCAAATATGACATGGATAATGTCTTTATATTATATGGGACTAGTGCCCATTAAATATACTACTTGTGTGACTAGTAAAGGATTTTATGCTTAAGGATTAAGTAGGAGGCATTTCTACATCTGATCTCGGTGTTAAAATGCCCTAGATTGTTTTTTAAGAAAAAGTAGAAAAAAAAGTTTTTGAAGTTTTGCATCAGGTTTCCTTGAAGGTAAAAAGCAATTGCCATTTGTTACAGAGAAGCCACGTGCAAAGCTTTTGCAGGCTGCTTAAACATTCTGCAGGTGTTGATAGTTTTCTTTGAAAATTCTCCGTCACATGTAGTCAAGAAGACCTAAAAAAGAACAACCATCTCATTAAAGCATGCTGTCACAGTTGGTTTCTGACTAATAGTCAAAAACATCTTGTGTCTTAAAGGAGAAATCCACTGCAGGCTGATGGGGGGTGATTGTTGGTAATCTGACTGCACACAAAAGTTAACACAGGTATGATGGTGTTGTGTTGAGAAAGCTTTGGACAAGTCTGTAGATTTTGTAACAGTACTGTAAATACCTGATTCCAGCAGGAGTTATATTTTGCTTATAAATAGATCACATATTAATTCTGAAGTAAATTTGATTAATTTTTATTTGGAAAGCGGCAGTAAGATTGATCCAAACCAAATTCTGGTTCGTGTATATATTTCTGAGCTCTGATACCAATGAGAGACTTACACAAATAAATTCTATTGTAATTAAGGCATGTAAGTCAATAGGAGATGAAGTATGCATTTTACTACAACTAGTTGAGATCATAAGTAGGCTTCTTGACTTAAAATATTTGACAGACGATGGGGTTAAGTAGTTTATCTAAATGATGTTGGCTTTATCAGCCTCATACAGTTGTGATATCCAAAGCCAAAAAAAAAAAAATTTTTTTTTCTTTTGTCCAAAACTTTTCAAGCTACTAATTTCATACCTTTAAAAAAAAATGTAGAATAAACATAATTTAGTTTCAACCATACTAGCAACAGTTCTACTTCATTTTTAACATTTTCTGTACTATAAGGCCTTTGTTCACTTTTCTCAGTCAGCTCTTTAAATATATAATTTAAAAATGTGTTTATAAATTCATGTAGAAAGATTGTGGGTTCCCAGCAGTTGAGTATATGTTAAGTTTCAAAAAAAAAAATTGAATAGCTATGGGAGTTTAAATAAGAGTTTTTGCAACTGTATAGCTGCATAGATAATTCAGTGTAGTTGAGTAATCTAGAGGAAAACTATATGGGGGTTGATAATGAGAAAAAAAGGGTTGGCACTTCTGTGATTCAGCTCTGGCATTCACTCTCTACATATAGGCGTATTGAAAAAACTCGTGAAACATGGACGGAGTTTGGATTAGTCTTCTGGTTCTTTGAAATTTGTTTACTTGCACAGATTATTTTTGCCATATATGAGATATAAGTAACTGTGTAAATACTCAAGTAAGCTCTATAACAAATCAAGTCAAATTTCAATTGACTCATTACTTAAACTCTAGTCAGAACATGAAAATAAATTTTGTCCATGTTGTGTATATTGTAATATATGCTGTAGGATACAAGAAGCATTTAAACGTAACGTGCAATGAAGTGTAAATTTTCAACACTTAAAATATTAATCTTAGCACTATACGGTATCCTTTTACAGTACTGATATATTATTTTCTACTCATTTTCTTGTTGGAATGAATGATTGTTCAGTGACTAATTGGTGTATCTGTGTACTTGTTTCTTTTGCAGACTATGGTCCCAGACTAATAGAAATCCATGGAATAAAGTTTAGGGAGCATTAAGAGAACTCACTGTTTTAAAGTGACTTTTGCATTATTATAATCACAGAATCATAGAATCCTTAGAGTTGGAAGGAACCTCTGAAGGCCATCTTGTCCAACTCTCCTGCAATGAGAAGGGACATCCACAGCTAGATCAGGTTGCTGAGGGCCTCATCCAGCCTCATCTTGAAAGTCTCCAGGGACACATCAACCGTGTCACTGGGCAGCTTGTTCTGGTGCCTCACCACCCTCACTGTAAATAATTTTTTCTTTATATTCTAACCTAAATCTACCCTCTCTGAGCTTGAAACCATTTCCCCTTGTGTTCTGTCAACTCAGAATTGACAGTCTGAAGGTTAGCCGGTATGATTCAAAGAAAATACAGATAGATCATTGTAAGCAACATAGTCAGATTTTATAATGAAATCATTTTTTATTTTTCTGATGGTGATATGGAGGTTTGAGTTTAGGACTACCACTGGCATTTCCATTCTTCAAACACTAAAATTTTAGCAAGTTCTAATTCCTTGTTTTAGTTTCTGTATTGGCCTGCTAATAATTTGATTGAATATGAGCTGTGATGACCAGTAATAGGCTATTTTTAGTAAATATAATATTTTTATTTTTAGTAAAACAGAATTCCAAATTAGAGTACGTGACCTAAGGAATGCAAATTAAGCACTTCTAGCAATATTTTTTGGGGTTTATGTTTATTAATGATGCTAAATTAAATGAATGAAGAACAGGAAAATGCTGCCAGAGCATCTTTCCTGGCAGTCTTTTACTTTTGTGATTCTGTTAGTTTTTCATTTCTCCTCCTCCATTTTTTGCATGATTATCTTTTGCTGAGGCTCTCCTATGTTATTTTTGAAAAGAAAACATCTAACTCAGCAGTAATTGCTGTCTGTTGCTATTTTAATATTCCTAAGCATTTTAGTGCTGATTATGGAGCATAATAATAAGAGTTAAAAAATACCATTTTACAAGTTCAAAAACTAATCTTTTCTTCCAGCTTGGTTGTCAGTGTATCACTGAAGTGATAGAATTTTCTTTTTACCGTGGCACTACATTGAAGAAAAATCTGACAGAAGTCAGAGTACTCTGTAGCTCATATTTGAACCTCGGAACATGATTATATTTTTTATCTCTTTTTAAAGGCAGATCACTTAGTGCTCTACTTTGTACTTGAATCTTCAGGTTACTGGAACTTTTATGTCTACATTGGTTCATAAGCCAATAAGAGCAGGTGTGACAAAGATCAATGAGTGAAGACAGAAGATAGTTACAACAGACTGGTGTGACATTGCCCATCTGAGAAATCACCTGATGGTCTAGCTCAAATGAGCACTGACACTTGGAATTGAGAATAATTTTGCTTCTGAGTGCTAAGTCTGATGGGACTTGTCAAAAAGCATCAAATCCCAAGAGACTGTGTATATTGCTTTGAAATGATTTTTTATATAGCGTCTTTGTAGCTGGATCATTCTCTGTGTTAGTGCTACCTTGGTTCAATTCCCGTGCCATCTTGAGAAACACTAAACCTTTTTCTGCCACTTTTCAGAATAATTGCTTAGTGATAAACTGAATATGATCTTTCTGCTGTAACTACGAGTATTACTGCATCCACCTTCCCTTTTATAAAACAGTACTGGTAGCAAGTTAGGTGCAAAAGTTGTGTCCGAATAGAAGTTAATGTCTTCATACACCCTCAGCACATGCATTTCTTCTTCCTTTGCTTGAGGAAGTTTTCCATTCCAGTGTGCAACTCATTTGATTTTGTATCTAAATATCTAAATCAAGTTCTCTGACCAGACAGCAATCAACTTCTCTGGTAATGTCAAGCTATGATCTGACGTATGCTTTCAGTTGAGCAGCGTGAGTTGGAACTGCTGTCACAAAATGATGTTCTACTTTGTACTGTACATCAGTAAGAAAGATTTTGTGAAGGAAGAAAATTTTTGATGATTTTAACTATTATACTAATTGATTTGTTGTGGGCAAACATTTGATAAATATTAGAGCATGGGAATTTAAATCTCCCCACACTGGCATATTTTTACTGTGAATATCTGTACTATTCTATATCACATACATGGGTTTTACTGAAAGAAACAATTGCCTTTTTACATAATTAAACATAATTTGAGGCAGTTGTATGCATGTGTCGAGCCTTCTAGCCTTGGGCCCTTAAGTCATTGTACCAGAATACGTATTGTGGGATCTGCAGATGAACCAGTACATTGAATAACAGTGCACAGTATCCTTCTTTTGTTTTTTCAAATGATAATAATTTAAGATATTCATTAATGAGCTAATTTTTGCTTTCAATTACAGTGAAGAATGGTGTTTGCTGTGGTTCAGAAAATCATAAATCTTAAGGAATATATGCTTTTTGTTGTCTTCTGTTTAAGTCTGTGCCAATTCATTTATGTTTAAATTTCATTTGTAATTTAAGAGTGAATTTAGTGTCTCATTCAAGAAAAATACTTGCTGAAGTCAGAGGGACTTCATACATCAGTGCTTTTGTGAATATATTGAGACAGACATCAGCATATGCTCTAATGTTGTCTTTAACTGGCACTTTAAAAGGTTTTATAAAATTAAAGGGCAACATTACTATAAGCATTACTGAATGCTCAGATTACTGTTATTGTTATGTAGAGACTTTATCTTCTAATCAAACTGTTTGACTCCCTGTTTTCAACATCTGTTTTTTTTTCCAGAGACACAACTCTCCATAACAACTAGCCACATTTATTTTGGCTGTTACCCTTTTATAAAAGTTACCAATTTTTCCATTTCACATTAGCTGTTCCAGTATATTCCTAAAAACATTCCCCAGCAATTCTCAGTAAGAATAGATTTCCTCTCATATCTCATTCTCTTTATGCATGAAGGAAAGATGCTAAGGGAAAGTGCCTGTTGAATGAAGACATCAAGTAAACCAGTCCTATAAAGCACACTTGATTTAATACAGTTCAACAATTGTTCATTATATATATAAAAGAAAGGCAAAAATCTAAAGTTGCAGTAAAGATTTCAAATGAAAGCTTCAAAAAAGAATGTTAATTCAATTAAGAATCAAAGTTTCTTCAATTAACTTTATTTTCAAGAATGGATTTGATAATCACTGAAAAGTAAGTGGCATGGGATTGGTAGCTTATTTATTCTCTTTGTAGTAATCATTAACTAGTAGTTTTCTTTTTCAATATTTTATATCTCTGTTGTACATGTCAAGACCAAGCACTTTCTGGCTTACGTGTTTTATGTACTCCAGTATATGCTTTACTTGAATAGGTATTGCTGATTTCATCTAGATTTTGTACCACTTCTTCATCACAATTTTTCATTCTATAAGTTTGAGAGAGAAAGAGAGAAAGCTTGGAGTAAAAAGGTAATAGCAGACTACTTAGGACAACTTCTAGCATTTCTACAGCAATGTTATCAAACGTATAGTCATGTAGACTTGTGGCTTGTTTAAATTTTGGAAGAAAAAGTGTTCAGGGACAGAGTTTACTTCTCAGTTTTTTTCACAGGTGGTATCCACTTAGGTATCTTCAAAAGGTGACTGTAAGTTAGAGTTGTTAATTCTGTAACTTCTCCCTTTCTTTCCTGTTATTGAGTAAAAGCATTTTTTAAAAAAGGTAAAGGATAACTTTATTTTTCCTGCACTTCGTCTATCCACATCTGTGATTGCAGTTTAGAAAACATGCTCCTGTTTGCTTTGGCTATGACTGTTCTGAATCATGTGACTGGTACAGAAGAGAGAAGATGTGTTTTCTTTGAAGGCTGAGGTTACAAGATATCTCTGATGGAATTCAGGACTTCAGAGTCTTGATCTGACTAACTATTCCACTGACAGTGTCATTTTTATCCTATGAAATAAGTGTTATTTCTGAATTCTGAGGTCTAAAACATCAGAAATGGGAAGTATTCACTGAAGATCTCTGTGCTACAGCAGAAGTTTTGGGATGTGATTTAAGATGGTTGTTAACAAATTAAGAAATTTGTTGTGATACATGTTTGGTTATTGGCACACATACATACTACATTGCAAAGTATGCCTTGACAACCAGTATGCTACCTTACATAATAGACTAAAATTTCTGAGTGGATTTCAGATATTGGTACAAATAATGTGCCATAACATTGTTATTCCTCCATAGCAGCCACTATAGAATTGGAAATATTGTGTCTAAGTGAGAAGTTGACAATTTTTCTTGACGGATTGCTTTAAATTAGCCTGATGTAGTGCAGTGATTTTCACATGGAAGTATCCCTGAAAATAGCAATATATATGTATGCAGTTTAATGTGTAGGATAGGTTTTTCATTGGCATGGATTAAATGATTGCATCAACTAATTTACATGGTGTTTTGACACAGCAGCATTGCAGAAGGGTTACTTGTAAGTTACCTGGACACAGTGAGATCACAGCAGAAGAGAACAAATATATGCCAGATTAAAAAGGCAACTTAAATTAACTCTTATAAAATTAACAAGTTATAGAAGCAGAACAACCGGTAGTGTTCATTCTGATACCCAGAGTTATATCACCTCATGGCTCTCATGAAATAAAATGATTCTAATATAAATTATCACCTGTTAAGTATAGCATTTTGATTAGATGCTTGTGTGTTTCCTCTTTACCAGTCTGGGACTGGTAAAGGGACTGCCTGGACTTCTCTTTCTCTGCTGAGCAGCTTGGGGTGTCATCAGCCACATCGCAGAAAAGCTAAAAACATGAAAAGGAGCTACAGAAGCAGTTATGGGAGAGAGAAAATATGGCTGAGAGCATTCACAAATGGATAGGGGATTCACTTGTATTCCTATTCCTTCGTAGTCCTACCATGCCAGGACTCTGGCATAGCTGTGGAAACTACAGGTTTTGTTTTGTTGGAGATTTATTAGACAACCTCAGCAAAACTAAACTGAACCAAGAAGAATTTATACATGTGGTTTACTGTTCATGCCAGGTCTGGAAGGGAGAAGTACGCAGCTGAAAAACGTCAGAGAACAGCCAGTGCTGTTTCCAAACCGGTATTACCTGTTAGTGTGACTATGAGCAGAGCACATAGAAAGCTTTACATCTTCCTTTCTTTTTTGAAAGATGTCATTGCAATACACTGCAGGTATAAGGAGCTGCATGGCATTGCTTATACTTCTGCTGTGTTTTGGTCATACATACATTGTCCTGTTTGTGCTTCTCTTCCAGGTTCAGGTCCTTCGCAATGCGGGGGAAGAAGTGACCCTAACTGTGTCCTTTTTGAAAAGAGCACCTGCTTTTCTCAAACTGCCATTGAATGAAGATTGTGCATGTAAGCCTTTATTACTTGACCAAAATAAACCTTAATTCAATGCTTGTGAATACTTGCAGCTTCTGAATCTAGTGTGCATTGGGGGTGGTTAACAACAGCTTTCTCAGTCAGCATTGTTGCCCAAATATGAGCTTCTCATATTGCCAGATCTCATATTAGCAGTTACCTTAAACACAAGTGTGCAGTTGTTGCTTGAAAAACAATAACTTTTGAAAAACAAGATTGCCTTGTATTTGGCTGGTGCGAATCAGCAAAGTTGAGTCAGGGGAATTACATTAGGTTACAGTAGCTCACATTTTGGTGTAGAGTATTTAAAAGCATTTTTCCGTGGAGCACCAGATAAGAGTTTACTCCAGGAGTTTTGTGTTCTAGATGTGAAAATGAGATCGTGTGTATATATTATGAGAGCTTAACTTTCTCATTTAAAAATCAGGAGTTTTCATGTAGGTGTCTGTATACCTAAAAATAAATTTGTCTAAAATGTTTAATATTTTAAGTCCAAGTGAGTTTTAGTAAACTAGCCCCATCAGAAACAAAGGAGACAGCTGGCTTCCTTTAATTGCCTGAAATTGTGAGTGTGGGCACTTAATTATACAGTTGCAGCATACCCAAGCATATGTATAATCATCCTGTGCCTTTTGGCACCACTACTTTCTGCTTTTTTCTCCTAAAGGGAGCAACAAAACAAAAAAGTGTTTGATTTCAATACTTCTAGGCCTTGATGTTACATCAGTAGCAATTAAATAAACTAAGTTTTGATATATCTTATATAAAATCAGTTGTAGAAGTACCATCTTTATCTTGTATCCAGGTATTGAACTTTAATCAGGCAAGAAAAAAAAATACAACACCAGAAATCTTCTTAAATAAAAAAGAATCCCAGTAACTCATTGCTGCTTTTATGAAAGGATGTGGAGCATAGAGAATGCTGAGTAAAGGACAGTAGCATGCACTTGAATAGATCCTATCATATATGATTTATGAGATGTAGCTCTGTATCCTTGTAAACTGCTACAAGAACTGTTAAACCTGTGAACTTCATAGAGAATGACAAAAGCATTGTCTGACTGTTTCCTTTAAGTGAGAACCAAGTAAGTGCACTTTCCATTTATTATCAGATTAGCAAATACATTTGTGATTTTTTTCTTACTGAGTAGATTATTAACTTTTTTACAAATCACTAAGGAGTTGAGCTTTGACTTTTGGATGACAAAATCAATTGGAGAGGGAAACATGCAAGCACACAAACACATAAACTTTTATTATAGCATTATAGATAATGATACATTTTTGTATATTCGTATATCCGTGTTGGTGTTAGGTGCCCCCAGTGACCAGAGCAGTGGCACTTCCTCTCCCCTGTGTGACAGTGGTTTGCATCTCAACTACCATCCCAACAACACGGTAAGAGCTTATATTTCTTTCATGAAATTACATCAGAAAAAAAATTGCTAAGTGAAAGTAATAAAAAGCCAGCATCGTGGGAGGAGCTCAAATTAGCATTGGAGACAGTTCCATAGGGGGCTAGAATTTGTCAGCCAGATATTATAGCTAAGAGTAACACTGAGAAATTATAGCAGCTGAGATTATGCTCTGATAAATGTGATTACTATTTTTATCTGGACAATGGAAATTTTGGGAAAGTTTTGTGTTCTACATTTATTTGCAGAGCAGGGGGAATAAAATTATTAAAGTGACAATATAGCTATTTAAACAGGAGTTAGAAAACCTTTTCAGAATATATTACATATATTTTATTTATTATTTAGAACTTTTGACCAAGGCTTACGTAGGTGCATGTTTTTGCCTATTTTTAAGATGCTAACGTTTTTCTCCTATTAACTAGCTCTAACAATTGTATTGAAGAACAATAGCATTACACAGCAAAGTGCCTTTAACTTGAAGTGCTACAGATCTTTGTTCAGATTTGTCATAAAAGATTCCTTTGAAATGCAACACGGTGCTTTTATTGTATTTCTTAGTCATTAAATGCAGCATTTGTGATATTTTGTATAGTTCTAAAGATTTTTTTGTATGTATTTGGCTTTGTGATAGATATACTAGAATAGAAATCACAGACTAAATAAACCTGTATATGACATAACTATTATACTATATGAAAATGAACAGAAGTTTAAGCACTATTCAGTAGACTTCCTGTCTCTAATTTCTGTCTTCCTTTATTGTTCTTTCTCATTTCAATAATAAAAAGTTTAAAATGGGAGCCAGAAAGTTAAAAGTCAATAGCACAGATATAAGCCTGATTAGGGTCTAGGAATCCAAAAGATTAAACTAATTAGGTTATACATGTGCATAGGAGAAGGAATTCATCAAAAAGAGTTAAAAGTAATAATATTGAGTCTTGCTGTAGGACAAAAAAAAAAAAATAATAAATATATATCTTCTAATAGTGGAACAACATCGGAAACAAACACCTGAGCTATTTGTATACGTATGTAAAAAGGTAATTGGAGGAGATTTTAAAGTTATTTTGTTAGCCACTTCAAGTCCATCTTTGCTTTGAGGGTTAAAGCCTTTCTTCCATTCAGGAATCCTATTGCTGCTGAAGGTGTCAAAATTATGTAAGTTACCTACAGTTTCTTTTTGAACTAATAATAATTTAATGAAAACAAGTTTTGGTTTTTTTTTCAGTTTTCTGTTTTTTTTTTCACTCAGTCTTCTTGCCTGGGATATCTCCTTGTAATGGAATGGAATGCTTCATAAAGTCAGATGAGAACTCTATATGAATTCTTAACATATGCACAAAACTTTCATTGTCATTCCATATTGTCAAATTATTTTCTAGAATGTATTGTGTCTTATGGCCATAGGGTATTTCGTAGATACAGCCTTGGTGATCCACATGACAAAGATTTCTTGCTCAAAAGGATTTGGAGTAGACAGGTCCGGTTTGGACCTAATTTAACAATAGAAAATGCTATGCAAAGTGAGGTTACCACTTCTGTTGCTCTTGAACATAGATCTACTGTCTCCATCTAAACTTCTTGCCACATTTCAACTTTTTCCTAAAGTTTCGTCACAGCTGGAAAAAGTTCCTGAATATAGACAGAACTTGAAAACTTCAAGACGTTGTTCAAAACAGTATGCTAGCTTAGTATTTCTACTCAGTCATTTATTTATGTGAATTTATTTTGTCTGAATCTATGGAATGTTTCACCAGAGCACCAGTGTTTTACGTTCATGAACATACTTTTGAAAATCCTGCTATTCAGGATTCAATTTTACTGATATATAAAAAGCACTTCACGTATTTCAGTGCAAATGTTCTTTAACACATGGCATGACGACTACCCTATTTTGAAAAGCAAGTGTTTTGTAAAGAAAGAAAGAGGTGCTGGATTTTTTAAAAATAATTTTGATTTTTTACTCAAAAACTGTATCTCATTCTCATCTATATTGTCTTAAAATATACTAAAATTAAGATGTATATGTATAAATACCCCTTCTTTGTAGATATAATCATAGACATGATCTAGTTGAATTTTCATATAAATAATATCATGTGTAAATAGGTAAAATTAATATATTGAGTGAACAATTTTCATAATTTATTATTTCATGTGAATTAATATAAAATATTATATAGTATTATAATATATAATATAATTATGTATAATATAATGTTATATACCAGTGAAGTGAAATTAGAATAGATGTATATGTAATCGAGTGTGGAACCATAGAAAACACCTGAATTATGATTGAGTGACATAGAAATCTCCCTTACTCAGGGTACAGATATGAAGCCTGTAACCAATAACATAATATACAGGAAATACTTTTATTTATGACTAATCACCCCCAAGAATGATGCAGTCTTTTTTTGCTGGGTTTCTAAAATAATGTTACTCATAGTTTCTCTAAACATGTTGATGTTGAGCTTTACATAGGTTAGTTTTGTTTCTGACAAAAAGTTGAGAATCTGTCGAGTGCTAGCTAGAATTTGTGCCGATGATCTGAGAAAAGTGGATGATTATGCTAAACATAAGGTCTTTGAAGTAGCTATCTTTCTTTCCAAATTTGCTGACTATTTATAATGAAGCCCAAAACTGAGAAGGGCCTTCTAATGTTTTTCAGGATACATTATCATGTTCCTCATGGCCAACATCCCCAGGACTTAGATGGGAAAAAAGGTGGTGTGATCTCCGATTAATTCCACTTCTTCATTCACGATTTTCCCAGTACCTTCCAGGATCAGATTTGTGCAGGTAAATAAGTTCAGAAAGCTGAAACTATTGACTTCTTGATTTAGAGATTCAATCCCCAGGGATTTGCAATATTAAGAGAAGTGGCATTATTAATTCCAATGCAGCTCTGAGAGATAGGGGACAGAAGACCTGGGGCACTCACAATCAGGCTTAAATTTATTGCATCGTCTGATGACCTGACTAGTGATCAAGCATTAATATCTTGAACTTTTTCTGTTCCTACATTCAAAAACACATGAAGTTTCTTAATTAATATGTAAAATCTTCATTAATATTTCTGTTATAAGGGTTTTGCAGAAGGTTTCAATTATCAATTCTTTGTTGTTATACTCACACTTTTGCCTGGAAAGGGATCTTGCAGTCTAGTGTTACCACTTCCCTCCAGGTGTGGGTTTACGATCCCAATGAAAACTGAAAGATCATAAATCAATTTTGGGTTTCTTTGGGGTCAATTTTGTTGTTTCTCATCACAACCTTCTTCTCTTTGGTTCTTACCAAATGTTTGAAAGTTATGTAAAAGCCTCCCACAGCCTCAATTAATTCAAAGGGCTATTGTTTCTTTAAAGTTTACCATGTAGGTTTGCAGTCTTGTTTCCTATTCAACAGAGCTGATATTAAAGCAGCTTAGTAGTCACTAGATGACTGTTAAACTAAAAACAGCTTATGGTCTCTGAATAGTGACAGCAAAATCATGCTTACTTGTCTACATGATTCTTGATCTCTTGACAATTACTGGCCCAGAGAGCTAACTTGTGATGCAAAAGCTACATTGGTTCATTGGCTGAAATGAGCAGGATATGGATACCAGAGATGTAAGATTTCTTGTACGTGATTCTCTGAAAACCTTCAGCTCAATGTTTTACAGTGGTTGAAATATATATAATTAACAACACCTGTCGTAAAGGACCCAGAATTATAAAAGTCAAATCTGAGATCTGTTCTGCTGTACACTCCAGATAAGATACTAGAACTACTCATGGGGAAAATTAGGATATATTCGACTATTCACAGGTTTAAGACTTTCACATTCAGTCTTCTGTAGCAATAAAACACAAGCTTAATATGCTCATTATAGAAGTTGTACATTACAGAGAAAGATTATGTGTAGGCAGCAATATTCCTAAGATTTCAATTGCAAAATAAATTTACAGATGTATACCTGAAGTCATGCTCACACCTTGAGTGATTACTAATTATCTCCCTGTATTTTCCTGTGCTATCTATCATGAGGAAAATTACTTAAAAGTTTTAAAAAAAATAAAAATCAAGTTTGATAGAGAGAAGCAGTTGTTGGGTTTTTTCCTCAAAAAGCTCAGAGGCAATATTTTGTTGGTAACAAGCTAGTCTATGAGTGTTTTAAAATAGTTTGTAAATCACTGTATTTTAAAATATGACTTTAAATATATTTATTTATTTATATTTATTTATTTATTTAAATATATTATATTTAAATATAATATTAATTTAAATATTTAAAATTTGTTTTCAAAGAAAGATAGAAAAATTTTTAAAGGGACTGAAAATGAAAAGAATATAAAGAACAATGTTAAGAATATTGCTAATAATAATAAAGAAAACAACATAAAAAGTTACATGCTATATAAAGTTGTCTTATATCATTTTTAGAACCTGAGATGTGTAATTGAATAAGAATATGATCTTAATTTTTTCTTGTTGTTGTATTAAAAAACGGTCAATAAGAAGTTAGTTTTTAATAACATATCTTTTAGATTATGCCTGTAGGAGTTTATAGACAGATGACCACCTCTGTGAAAAGACAACTGAGCTGATGTGTTAGCTGATAGATATAGATAAACCATCGGTGTCTTCATGATCGTGTTAGGATACATAAGCTTTATCTTCCAGTCAGAACTTATTCTTCATGATGGAATTGCTCAAGGAAAAGGCATGGCTCTAATTCATTTTTATACTAGTCCTAAGTGAAAGAAAAGCGTGTACTTGACACAGACACAGAAGAACATTTATGGTTGAGGTAGATGCTAGCTCTGCATTCTATAAAATTAGTTGATAGTTTTGTGAAGTAAAAAACTGATAATTTTGCAGAATCAATATCAGTCTTAAGATGTCAGAAACTGCCACTAGTGACACTCAGTTTTATGTTGAAGATAACACTCGTTTTGCCTCAGCCTTCTAAAAAATCTAAACAATTTTAAACCATGAATGTATGAATTTGTAGGGGAATGCTAGCAGTGGAACTTTTTATGTTCTCTTTATGCTTAATAATATCCTATTCTGTGAAACTGATTCATAATGAGCTTTTGAGGTT
The DNA here is from genome assembly GCF_951394365.1 of Tetrao urogallus. NCBI lineage: Eukaryota > Metazoa > Chordata > Aves > Galliformes > Phasianidae > Tetrao > Tetrao urogallus. The sequence goes on along the minus strand of NC_136815.1, from coordinate 39,460,771 downwards.
CTGAAGCTAGAGACTTGTCAACCTTCCCAAAGGCCAAAAAGGCCTTTTACAGAAGTTGGATCTCCTATAGCTTTATAATTTGAAAGTTTCCGCTTGTTCTGTTGTTGTTTAGCACTCAGTTGTGGAAAGTCAAACTATAACGCATCGTAAATCATTGTGTAAGTTCCAAGAATGTTGGTGAGGTAGAGACACCCCAGTGGCTACTGCCTTTGTCAGTGGATGTCTCTTGGCATTCCAGTGTGATTTCCTAATGATTCTGCATTCAGAAATGCAACTGAAAAAATCATTAATGCTATCTCATAAATTTGAATTCACCAGCTATTCCATCGTCAGGTAAGAAGAGGATCATTTACAATGAAAATTCTATCACCAAAAGCAGCTAACTAGCTAGCAGTAACCTTAATGTGTTTTGAAAATGAATTTGGAGAATGAAACAAAATTTTTTGAGAAAAAGGTACGGTATTCCACTGAATTTCATGAAAGGCTACCTACAGTCTGCTACACTTTCCTTCTCTGTGATCTTCATATTCAATTATTAATGCTTTGATATGCATCAACTATTCCACTTGTTCAGCTTCTGAAATCACACAGGGTTGGACAAGATTCCATAGAGCTAGTCAATAGGATTTTCTTATAGCTTCTTGGAAACTTAATATAGGAATAGTTGACCTTTTTATATGACATTTAACATGTAGCTGATTGTTTTAATATGTCAGGTATTTATAAACAGGAAAACCAGCAATTTATCAGTGTTCACTGGCTGACCTTCATTGCAGTTGAAAGAAAAGCATTTCTACAAGTATTGTTAAGATGGTATGCTAGAACAGATGAAATTTTCTTCTGACCTGATCTGTTATGACATGTCTATAGGCAAAATGCGTTCCAAGTAATTGCTGTGGATGGGGTTTGCAGTGGAATAATTCAGTGTCTCTCTGCTGAAGACTGTATTGACTGGCTACAAGCAATAGCAAGTAACATTTCCAACCTCACAAAGCACAATGTAAGTATGGATCCAAGCAAGCCAGAAGGTTTCCCAATCATGTTTGATTATAACTGTCATAAAAGCCTAATGGGTTCAAGCACAGAATTATCTGCATATAAACAATGCTCGAGGCTGTCTGAGAGAAGTCAGCTCAAGTTTATCATCAAATCAGACTTTGTGAGAAATCACTGAATGGGAAAATATTCCCCCCTACAGTCATCTAGTTCACTTCATCGCTATCAGCATTGCATATTTAGCAATACCAGCTACCATGAGAAACAAGGACTAGATACAAGAGAAAGCCAGGTGTGATGGATAAGAACATATAAAAGCAAAAGGAAATTCTGCATTTTCCTGATGGATTGAAAAGGTATATCTATATTGAAATTTTTGTAATTGGATCTGAATGAGATATTAGGTCTGTTTAGGTGTCATTTAAGGCAAGGGCAATACAAGTCCTCACTATCGAGAAAGATTAAATGTGTTTATGCTTCATGCACTGTACTTTTATGGTCTGATCTTGTGGGATAGGTAACTTTTTATTGCAACAAGGATAACTGTTATGCGTAGGTTTTGCTATACTACTCCTAAGTTCAGTTGAAAGCTCTTAAGTTTGTTGGGGTTTTTTTGATCTATGTAGGATATATCTTGCATTTGATAAATAAAATGTAGTTTACAGCTTACAATTCTATATGATTCCTTTTCTGTTCTGTCTAGAAAAATACAGAACACATGGGTAACTCCATTATTTTGAAATAATTTAGAACAAGGAAGCCCTTGAGGATTTAATTTATATTCTTTCAGATTTCCTTAAATCTGTTTCAGCCTCCCAAATCTAACTAAATTTGCTTTTCTTTCAAATACAGGGAACATATTGAAGGAAGTTGTATTTCTTGCAGATTTATATTCAAGATGCAAAACTATGCTCCATCTGGCAGCAATATGTAAAAGTCATTGTATTATAAAAACGTGACAGACATGAATTCATCCACCATCTGCAAGCTTCCATGCAATGCAAGCCAACTTTATGGCTATTTATTCCTCCTTACATTGCTGTTGCTGCATAGAACTTCTTGTCTATGAGGCATCCTGACAAATGAGTGTGCTGGTTAATTTTTTTCTCACCATTGTTAGTTGAGACTATTGATTATTCTTACAATCTAAAGCAGTATGTTTGTTTACTTACAACAGTAGAATAGAAGACTTTAAAATGTATCTGATAATACATTATGTATCTCTTATGAGACTGTACCCGTGGTTACTTAGTTACTATTGTTACATAAAATACTTTCAGTGTTTTAAAAAGGAGTACAGTGTATTCCAGACTAGTTTCTATAAAGAAACACAAACACTGTAACTGCTGTTACAGTGATATATATAATAGCTGATTATATAACTATTATGCAAACATCTATATTTACCTTATCCCACAGACATCCTGTAGAGAAATTGTGATTTAGTTTGGGCTTACGACTATAGTAAATGATGTGTTTTACAACTGTCCCAATTGTTTATTGCTCATGTGAGTTCATGAAAACCAGTGAGACTCTCTTTTTCATGATATACTTTTCTTAAAAATGTCAGTTACCAGCAAAAATTGTTTGATAACATTTATGATAAGTGAATGTAAGCAATATTAGACAGTCAGAGGAAAAAAGAAAAAAAGCAAACTGTTATTCAGAACAATGATTAAATATGAGTAGAGGTCTTTTTTTAAAAAAAAGATTATTGACCTACACATACTGCTGATGCTAGCATTCTTCCTCTGTGAGAATCATTTACTCGCAATCATTCTCCCTTCCCATTGGTGTGCTGTACCAAAGAAACAATGTGAGTACAGGACTTCATTTAATTTTCAGACAAAATATATCGACTTTTTTTCTTTTTAGTTTCAGTTAATGTTTTATTTTTATCTAGGAGTTACGTAATTTTTCACTTAAATACTGTATAATAGTTTGTTGAAATGTAACCATACATGCTTTTTCTAACTTATGAAACAGAAAGAAGATAAAAACTAGTAAGATTATAAAAACTATGTTGTTTCTGAAAGCATGTCCTTTACTACTGTGTCAGGTTTGGACTCAGTAGGTTTGGGTGGGATTTATCTTGCCCAGTGCTAAATGTCTTAAAGCAGAACATCTGAATAGTTATCCCTCGGCTTTACTTCTGACATCTGTTTTCTGATTAGATGAATCCCCTCAGGACATGTCTTTGTTTCCTTTGACTGGTTATGGACCCTGAGGTGGTGAGTTCAAACTCAGATATCTAAGGATATGTGTAAATTCTGTCACAGGTCTCCTTATGGGGCAAAAGAGAGCTTCTCTAAAGAAATCTAGTGAAGAAATGTCTGGGTATTTTGACAGAAAACATTCTAGTTTCAACTAGCATTCTGAACTATATTACTTTTTTACACACAAACTGTCTGAAAACCGTCTGATGGTTCAAACCCCACAGATGAGTGTGGTAAAAAGCCAGCTTTCTTTCCCCGTATTTCTTTGCAGTTGTGAAATGTAAATCCCAGGCTCCAAAATCTTCTTTTTGAGTCTATGGTTAAGTTACATTTTTGTACGGATAAAGTCAGAATTTCTTCTATTGCAATGTAAAATGTTCATATCTGACACAACAGTGGTGTAGTTCAGTTGAAGAATCAGCAGTGTAGCCAGAGAGCAACAGGATAGCAAAAAGGCATGTGTGGAAGCAAAACCAAAATGTCTTGATGATCATCACCTCTGAAAGACAGTTTTGCTAATTGAATCTAAGTAATGGAGTCGAACATTTTGTCTATGGGCCAACACATATTACCTGCAGTAATTTGAAGACTGTCCATCCTTGTACAGTGTGAGATAAAACTTGTATTACTATGCAGCAAGATAGTTGCAGTTTTAATGCAAAGATTTAGAAATTTATATTATGACTATTCATAAAAATATTGGTATGCTGACTGATGTAGTTGACCTTATTAGTTCTCAATTTTTTGTCAAAAGACAGACTTCAAGCATGCAGTATTTTTCCTTCTATTTGTAGTTTAGGAGCATTGTCCTCCAGTGTTTCTGAAATCACAGAATCACATGATACTGACAATTTGCATTTCTTTAGTTCCCCAGGAACAATAAAACAATTACAAATAAGATGGAATGCATCCCGTTAAGATTAAAAAACGCAAATTGACTTGTATATGGGTATGCAGTTCACAGGATATTATAGAAATGCACTGCTTAAAGTGACATACTATCATAGTATAATTGATGATGTGATGAATCTATAAAGGTCATTCATTTTGGAAGTAGAATTCTTTTCCAGTGTGAGCCATTTAAGCTGCTTCTCTGTGAAAAAATTATCAGTTTAGAACTACTCAGGGGTTATATTAAGCTCAGAGTTTTGTTGAAGCAATCGTCAAACTAAAGTTTGTGTGCTGAAACCTGAATAGGTTAAATTGAACACACACTTGGGATTCTAATTCCCTTGTGAATTCATGACATACTTGCTGTTAGTATGGATGACAGGCCAAAGAAGATTTGAAAGGAAAAAAACTGCCACTTCTACCTTTTTTATCTGTGCTTTTCTGTTCTGCTGTGCCAATTCAGCTGTGAACTATTAGCCCTTCAATAAGCTACTTTTAGTCTGTATCAATTTCTTTGATAACTAATACTGATTTCTCATGTTTCACACAGTATCCAATGGATCATACAACTTTTAAAGAACTATGCTCTTGGAGCAGTCTAAGAAAAGACTCTAAAATCACATGCTATATAAAGATCTACTTGATGCCAATGCATCCCTAGTTTATGTGATACAGTTTTCAGGGGTCTCAGGGACAGTATTTGTAATGACTTTAGCAGGGATGAGGTTTTAACTAAGTCATTTTTCAAACCTAATTCAATTCAAAATCACTGGGTACCCCAATGTATTTTCCAAGTGCAACCAAAAATAAATAAATAAATAAATAAATAAATAGATGCGAAGGAAACATGAACAGAAGTTTTGGGTTTTGATAACAAAAGATATTATATACTTATTTTTCAGTTATCATCTTGTAGGATACAGCTTAGCTGATTCTTCGGGTATTTATCCTCCCGAATCGATATATGTCACTCTTGTCTATTGCTTTCAAATTTTTATATAGTGAGTGCTATGGTATTTCTTTACCACTTTCTTTTGCCATCATTTCCTTGGAAGACACTGCGCTGATTGCAGATTTATATTTCTTACCTTGACTTTTACACTTGACAGAGAAGTAACAACAAGAACTTCAATAGACAGAAATGACAGGTAGCTGAGTAAAGGTTGCCAAGCAGTAAGTGAAAAAAAAAGAGTTTTAAATTTATCTTGGGAATGCCCAGAAGATCTTGCAAGAACTATTACCCGATAACTTGACAACATTCCATCACTTTCTGTGTAAATCTTGCAAAATACCATGTGTCTGTGAAATTTATAAGGCACACATGTGCTACAGATTGAAATATGGTGATAACACAAAAGCAGTAGAATTAATAGGTCTACAAAATTAGTATCTGATTCTGGGCATGCCATGCTTTCCTGAACATAAGACTCTATTTTGAACAGTTTCAAAAGTTCAGTTGGACTATTCAATCATATGCTTAAAACATAATGCCTAATAAAAAGAAACTGCTGCTAAGTTCACAAACTAATTTGTCCTGATCTTCACCAGAGACAAGAGAACAGTAATAGCTTATTAAATATCTATATAATTCTGAAGTTTGGATTGTAAGTTCTGAAGTAAGGATTGTATAGGTTACTAGGGGGCAGAAAATAAACACAAAGTAGGAGAAAAAATGCAATTAGGTTAATATGATCTGTTCTGCTTGTGGGAATAGTTAAATATCATAGGACTACATTCAGTGTTTAGTAAGATTTTTAATGATGTTGATACTATGTGTGTCTTTTTTTGTTGTTGTTGTTGTTGAATTGTTAAGAGCATACTGTGGAATGCTATTTTTTGTGTATAAATCAGTGTCAATTATATGAAATGAACAGATTTCACATTTCAATTTTTTTGTTTGAAATACCATTGGTGACCATCAGGATGCTTTGATGTAAGTCATTTTGGAGTTTTCAGGAATTTTAATCTCTTAACTATCCTGTGTGTATTGCAGTAACAGTGAGCTTTTTGCTGATTACTAAGCTATGCATTTTAGGAGCAAATCAAGAAAGATGAGTATTAGTAGCAAACCTCATCAAGTGGTATATTCTGTAGTAGTGCAAAAGGTAAACACTGTCTTCTAGAGTTTAAGGCCTTTTGCAATGAAGAAAAAATAAATTGAAAAGTGTAAGAAGTCTTCAGAAGAGTCTTAATATATTTGCTTTTTGCTGAAATTGAATGAATTACACAAATTGGATGGTATCTGTTAAAATGTATAATGATCTGTTTCCTAAGCAATATTATGGATTCAGATGTTTATAGATTTCTGAAACTTTGTTTCATTGTTTTGCATTCCATTCCAGACTTTGTAAAAGAAATCACAAAGCTTTTTACTCCAGTGTTGATATGTAGGTCTCCATAGGAATGTTTAAAACTCTGAACTGGATGCTTTTGTATCATAACATTGTCATATATCTGTAGTTCTCATATGTAGGTCTCTTGAGGCACATTGGTATAAGTAAATAAATGTAGTCAGATCAAATTTACATAAACTGTTTTCTATTTTTTCTACCCTTTAAAAGATAAATGTTTCCACTTTGATATCTAGAAACACATAAGGTTCTATGTCATTTTTATGAAGTATTACATATGGCCTTGTATTCACAAAAAATTTGTGGTGTTTGCTGCATGTCTTATTTGAGTAACTGTTTGTTGTTTATGTGGTATATCCTCTTGGGTGTACTGACTTAGCTGCAAAGAAGGACAGGTTTTTCCAAACTTTCTTGCTGTTGCTCCTGTGTATTTCATCTGTATCTTAATAACGTAACTTGAATTTGAAGGTTATTGTCTAGAATATCATTAGTCAAGAGAAAAATGCGAGGAAAGAATGGTAGTTAAATGTGTTTTTATAACTTGTGCAAGCTTTAGCATTTTTCAGAATAGTCACCTTATCTGGGAAACCTGTAACACAGAACTTCTGCCTTCATGACTGGAACCTTTATTATGACACATTCTGATTATGGTGATATCACTCATCATTCAGATATGGAGTTTTTGCTTGAAATAAACATTGTAAACTGTAATTAGTCATGATAGCTTTGAAATGAAATTGTCTTTTTATACTAAATTTCTCCCAAGTATGCAAACCTTTTTAATAATATAATTCTGGTTTTACTGAACACATTATCACAAGTCTTGAAGCAGTCAATAAAAATGTAACCATCTCTGTCACAAATTGCCATCTATGTATCTCTAATTTAAGAGTAATAACATCCTTTAAAACAAACAAACAAAAAATCAAATAATCTGTGAACTGAACTATAATTTACTTCTTACATGTAAACCTTAAAAAAAAAAAAAAGCCACACAGTACTGATGCAGAGAGAATATTTTCTCAGCTTTATCTTCATAATGTTGTCACATAGCAAAGAATCCATACATTTTCTCCAATTCATTCAGTTTCATATGGATTCAAACTAAAAATGATAGTCTTGCATTGGTACTTAGATAAAAGCAAAACATCAGAATATATGATTTGCTCTTTATGTAGAATTTATTTGAAACTCTGAAGTTATCTCCCTCTTTTCTTTAGCATCATTATTATTGAAAGCTTAAGTTGGCACTCTATAATAAAGTCTGTGCTCTGGTTACAAGACAGTTTAGAGAGTTGTTTTGACATCCAACCGTGGTAAAGTATAGAAAGGAACATGTAATTAAGAAAAACTGAAATTTTCTTCGTTGGTTTAAAGGGACAAAGAAAGGATGACAAGAATAAAAGAAGTAGGGCTAGTCTGACTGGGAATGCAGGTAAGCCACTTGGGTTTTTACAGAGAGGCAGTATGTGGAAAAAGAAAGTACTCGCTAAAAGTTGCCCTTTCCTGCCAAAATGCCAAGCTGCCCTTTCAGTAACAGCTGGAGACCTCCATCTGTTTTACTTTTTTTTTTTTGTACTACATACTGTTCAATATTCCACAATTGGTTTATTGTAAGTGAGAGTGCATTGGAAGAGGCTACTGAATCACAAACTGCTGTTGATAAAACTGCAACTGGGAACTGGGAGGCTAAGCAGTAGTATAGAATAGTATACAATCCTCTTTGTATCTATTCTTTTTGCTATCTAAAACATAAATATCATTATTTTAAAGTGGTTAGCTTGTTTTCACACCTGTTTCCTCTTATCATTAGGTAATGTTTATTAAAATATCATTAGATAGTTTTAAAAGATGGTTACATCTACAGCTTTGCCTTTCTTCCACAAGAAATTAAAAAAGAAAAAAGAAAAAAAAAAAGAGAAAAAAAAAAGAAGAAGAATTAAAGGAAACTGAATGCATTCAAAGAGCCATAGCGCACACCTTAGGGTATATACGTTATTAGAAGATTAGTGTGTTGAAAATATTTTCTCCATTTGGTTGTCTTGCTTCATAAAGTGCCATAGACATCCAGCGCACTCTGGTAGCACATAGCTTATATTTGCCTGAGAAAGAGAAGGACTCAGGACACAGGGGAGTGTGGTAAGAAACAGGGATTTAGTCATTATAGCTTCAAGAGATTGGGGGGAAAAGGTCTAGCTGATGGGAAAATAAGCAAAACTACAGATGACCTATAAGCAGAAAGTCCTGCATAGGAAATGTGCCTGAGATTGCACTTGTGACTTATACATCAACATAATGAGTTACGAAAGTCTGTTTCAAGTTTTGTATCTCCTAATAATACTGTATGTAGTAGTTGTAGCAGTTGTCTGTGAGCAAAGTCTGAAACTATAGGCATGCTGATGGCTTGTGTAGGCAGTGATCCAATTGTAAGGTTTTGTTTTGTCCATTTGTTTATTTCAGAAAATGAGATAATTACTTATTTGAGAGAATGTCACTGAGACCATGAAATTAGGCATGACAAATTTAGGATGTAGTATCTTGGTTTCTTCTTACTGTGTAACGTGTGGCACTCCAACTTACCACACTGGAGAGTGAATTATTCATTTCCTTGTGGGATTTCTACCTTTTAAAACTTTTTTGGTAATGATCATATGCAACTTTTCTGTTGTTGTTGTTGTTTTGTTTTGTTTTTTTAATTGTTTCAATTTTTAAAAAACATTTTAAAGTTTTAGAATTGTGTTTTCTTCATTTTACCAATCACTATAACTTTGGACTGTACTAAGAAGTAAAACAGGGGTCCCAGAGATGCAGCACTCTTCATAGAAACCTGAATTATAATCAGTTATTTCATCTTGGGAGAGAGGAAAATAAAGAAGTAAACTGCTTTAATGTTACATATGTGTTACATATATATGTGTTTGTACATACAGAAATCCTAGAATCAGAGAATGGTTTGGGTTGAAAGATACCTTTGATATCCTCTAGCTGCAACTACCCAGCTATAGGCAGGGACACCTCCCTCTAGACCAAGTTGCTCAAGCCCCATACAGCCTGGCCTTGAATGCTTCCAGGGAGGGGGCATTCACAGCCTCCCTGGGCAACCTGTTCCAGTGTCTCACCACCATCACAGTAAAATATGTACATGGAGCTTAAGATTTTAAAATATTAAAAAAGAAAAAGGTAACAAATCTACAAAACATATTTTACTGCTTTATTTCTTAATGAAATCAAAACCTGTTATACTCTGCTACATAGAATAATGTCTCCCCTATATTTGATTAATATAAAAATGACTATGCATTTTTATATTCAATGCAGGTAATCAGTTCTTTATTCCCCAGTTTTGCTTTTTTAATGAGAAAATTGTAACTTATGCCTGAGTAGTCTGTCAAGAGAGTGCTTCATGACAGAAGTGTACATACGGGATCTCCAGTTTTAGATAGGAAAACTAGTCCCTAGTCTTTAGATATAGAGAATGAGGAAATAATAAAATACTTCTGGAAATATGACAACTGGGTAGTTAAACAATGCCTTAAACATTTCATCTGTCCCCTCTTACGGTTCACTTTCATGAAATATAACATAAAATGCATCTGAGGAAGCGCTTGATGCCCATTAAAAACCCTGCACTTAGTTTTAGCTGTATTAACAAGGAGATGATATGAAGTCAAAGCACATGTACAGTTTAATTCTTTAACAAGATATATTGCATTTTTTATCATAAGGCTACTTTTCAAATGCCAAAAGAGAAAATGTTTTTCTAATTGCTAATAGATAATTTACTACTCATCCAGCATGATGCATTGAAACCACATAAAGAATCAGTAGAAAGTATTTTTGTAGCCCATTGTGTCAACAATAGAGTGGCCAGTCAAGCAACGTGAGAGAACAATTATTTTTAGGTCAAACTGTTTAGAGATAGGTTTGAGTATGTTCAACTAAACTATGTAGAGGTGATTTATTTGCACATTTTATATGCTTTCAGTTTGTACAGAAAATGATTTTTTTGTAAGGTGAATTATCATGCAAACTTATGACAGTTTTCTCCACAGCAGAATCTGTTACTTCTGTCTAGCAGAAAATACTGTTTTAATTGTGTTTACATCCTGAGGTAATTTTGCAAGGTAATAAAGTAGATGAAATACTTCCAAGAGCATGTCATCATGCTGGAGGATCTCACATAATTCAGGATACTTAAAGGAATTTTATCAGGTCGTCTTTTCTGCTGTTGGAAATCCTAGAAAGTAATCTCATTTTTTACTAATCAGATAAAAATATAGGAATTCCATATAATTCAGATAAATTAAATGGTCTCAGAAACAGTATGCCTTTTTTCCAGTAAAGGCAAGATCCTCTCTACCTGAACTGGCTACATAGTCTATAGGTAGAAAAAAAAGTCATTAAGATGTAAAGAAAGTGAACCAGTCCTCTTGACTTAGGCACTTACTTCTTTCCCATTGACTATATAAAGAATGCAGATGTCTCCAGAGGATAATTCAATCTCCTTAAATTAAGTAGCTACCTCTTCCACTTCTAATAGGAAGTGACAAGAGGATACTTTAACGTAATAGCCTACAGGTTGGAAGAATCACCCTTACATGAGAGAAAGAAGCTTTCTGAGTTACTTGGCCTGCAGTGCTGATGCTGTCTCACCCTTGGCCAAAGTACTTCTAGATACAGTGCATGGCTAAGGCTCCAGTCCCCTTTCCATACAATGTTCTCTTGGCTATCCATTGAGCCACATGTAAAATTTGTACCTATGCCATTTAGCAAAAATCAAGGGTTGTCTTTCAGTCTCTCTTGAGTAGGAGTATTGCTTAAGTACAGCGCATGTGCTAATCTAAGCCTTCAACCTAAGAATGAAATGTCTGCTGTCATTGATGGGTACTCTAATCTTGCTTATCATGACCAAAATGATCAGACATGTGATTCCCTGTATTATAGCAGTGCTTTTGCTTTTGCAGATTTTTTTAGCCAAACTCATTTTGCAAATATCATTAATAGTGCAAAGTCTCAAAATGGCATACAGGCAGGACGAGAGAAGTAAGTGCAAACTTCTTCAGTCATGTTTGCTATGAAAGAGAAAGCAGAAAAGTCAGGCCTCAGATAGATGCCTTCAGTTGAGCAATTGAGGATTTTCTATGTTTGTGAATGCCATGTAAGCCTGCCATACTTTTTTCAGTACTGCTCTGTCTTAGGCTTTTCATTGCAATTCACAAAAGTTTTAAGAATAAGAAAAGTTTTGATCTCTTTCTGAGATCAAGTTAAAAATGCTTCCCTGACATGCATGGGAGATGTACCCCACTATTTTGGAGTACTAAGGCTTCCTAATTTATAGCATACTCATTACTGCAGAACTGCACACTGCTTTGGGAAAGCCAAATTTTTGCAAAAGTTTGCCTTTCCTTATAAGCAAGACTCAGTCATTGCTGAATAGAGCATAACTGAAAATATTAATTTTGTTTTTCCTGATTTACTTTCCATTCATTGCGGTTGCTGCTTGCCCCACCCCTGTACAGGTGCAGAGACTGGGGAAAATACAAGTTTCACTGGGAATTTTCAGATATGTGTGCTTAATTATATAGCAATTTACAGCTACTGTGCAGAACTCCTAATATCTATTTTAATGATTTAGTAATTCTACTCGAAAAGAAGAAAATACTTCTTTTCTCATATGTGGTACATATTCATTTCACTAATGTTAATCTTGTTCTGTTCATAAAAAAAAAAAAAAGAAAAGAAATACAAAGGCTCATAATGTCTTAGTTAAGATGTTCTCATAGTAAAATAATCATAAATCAAAGAAATTAAAAAAAAAAAAAGGGAACAGGTAGATGTGGGATTGGGAAGAGATTTAGAGAAAGGAGTATGACTGTGATCACACATTTGTTAAGATATCACAACTTTGGCTGCACATTGTAGCTCTGGGGCTCAGCTAGTTTTATGTTGGACAATGTCTGTTCTCCAGATGATACCCAACATATAAACTCTTACTAGTTTATATAGGCTATCTGTAAGGGACCATGAGGATATGAATGAATTCCTCCTTGCTCAGTTACTCATAAACAGTAAACATTTTTTAGAGTATAGGTGGGTAGGTAGATAGGTAGATATAAGTAGACAGAAATAGATACATGGATGGGTTTTTTTGTTGTTTGTTTGTTTGTTTGTTTCTTTGTTTTTGTTTTTTCAAATTTTCAGTAAAGAATCACCACTACCCAAAGGTCAGCCATATCTGAAAACTAAGATGGCATAATTCAGAAATATTGAAATGCTGGAGCCTGACAAGGGTAGTGCTGCTTGCCTCCCTGCCCACTGGCTAGGCTGCCTCAGGCTTAAGAATTTCTATCAAGTGAGTCTGTGGCAGTACTGCACTCCGGGAAAGATAAATGGAAGATCCTGGCATGTGGAATAGATGATTAAAACATCAAGGACTCAAAATGGCAAAATAATCCATATTCTCTTTAGAATGAAGAATTAATGAAAAGTTTAATCCTCCCAACTTTTAGTAAGTTGATTTTATTGGAAAATGTCTGCTGACAGGTGTCTACCTGTTTTACTCTTTACTTTTTTTTACTGTACTAATTTTATTAGTAATCTGTGCTGAGTATTCTGAAATGCCACAAAGGTTTTTCTCCTCATGAGTTTTTCTGAGATACTTCAGATGTCTGCAGAGGTACTCCTGAAGTTTCTTATTATGAGGAGAAATGCAAATGCAAATAAGAAATAAATCTTCAAAGAAATTAGCATAATAATTAATAGATTTTATAAAACCGAGCAATTCCTACATAGATGTTTGAACTTTTAGCAGTGAGATTTGTCATTCAGTTCTACATACTTGTATATGCTACAGTCATCAAAAGGTGTGAATGTATTTTGTTTATTATTTGTTTTGTTCTTTGCAATGCTGAACCCTACTCATGAAAATATATTTTAATAGCATATGCATTCTTTTTAAATGTTGGTCTCGTAGCAATAGGAATATTTTGAAGTATTTTGATTTTGCCATCATATGTAGGTTGTTTCAGAGGAAAAAATATATCCTTAGGCTAGCACGTTCCATGTGGAGTTGTGGAGCTAAACTTTCTCTTTCAGCTCCCCTTTAAATAATTGGTAAATTGTAGTCTGTGTGCATGCTTCATATCAGAATTGTTTCGTTGTAGCATTAGATTAACATAAATGGATCTTAATATCACTGTATAAGTATAATCTATAAATTTTAAAGTACTATTTCAAAATTCTAAAAGTTGTTTTTTAGAAGCTGTTTCAAACTGATTGTTTTTTAAGTTATGTGCCTAAAGAGATAGTATAACTTTGTTGTCATCTCCATCAATCTCACTGAAAGCAATAAAATATTTGTGAAATATACCTGCACCCTAATTAAAATAGCTACTCTTGCTGCAGCATGAGGGGGATTAGTACATTCATTTGCCAAACAGTAACCATAAATAGCATTTTCATTGAAAAAACGTAATGAGCAAAAGTCAGAAAATTATAGTATGCAATTTGCATAAAAAGGGAATAGTCCGTGGACTCAGCAAATAGAACTCCCTAGGGCTTGCAGATGGTTCTACCGGTAAATTAAGTTGCTATTCCCTTAGTTGGTTAGGTTGTAGGTCAAACCTAGCTTGAAGCAATTATAGCTGACAGACCTCTCTTTAGTCTTTTGATGCAAAACTCATTTCTCATTACCTTTGTAAATTCATAGAACAAATCACAGTTTCCACGTTATTCTTAAAACTTCTTTCAACCCTAAAATGAATCTCACAGAAACCTCCCACTCACTCTTGGTTATAATACCATTCCTTCTTTATACTGGAATGATTTAAAAGGCAGACTACTTCATGGCCTAGTCATCAGCAAATATTAGAAAAGAGTTGACTTGCAGCATTACTGATCTTTTTATCTCAAATGGCAATGTCATTTTTATCTGTTTAGAACAATTGCAAATCCAAGGTGTGTTTTTTAATTCTTTATTTGAATAGATGACAAACCATTAGCTCTGAAACAAAAAGCTTTCAGCTTGAAATTTATGTGTCTTCTTCTCTAGTCACTAAAAGACAAGAAAAGTTGATAGTAATAGTGGAATTATTTTCAATACAAAACTCTTCTATCAGTCTGTCTGCAGTTGAAGAGTTCTTTCTATCAGTTATCCCTGTTGTCTTGTTTGCTGCTACCAATGGAGTGTTATCACTGATAAATATTTGGTTTTTTTACATTTTCACATGAATATTTGTATTATCCGAAATCAGTAAATAGTCTTATTTTTTGTAAGTGGAATCCATACCTCACTAGTCTACTGGGAGAAAATGCAAGAAGGAATGTCTTGGCTAAATGATGAATATCTTCATTAACCTAGTACACAAGAAAGAAAGAGTAGAGAATTAACTTGTTAATAAGCTTAGGCTCAGGAAGTATAGCAGAAGAATGTGGAATCAAAGAGGTGGTAGCACTACATGAGATTTCCTCTAAAGGAAAGCAGCAAGTGTGAAAAGAAATAGTTTTGGCATACACTAGCATTAAAAGAGAGGACAAGGAAAGGGCTGGTTCACAACATACTGAAAATAAGATTATTGCTGGATAATGTAAAGACAGTCAAAGTATTTAATGCTCTTTTGTATCAGAAGTTACTCAAGATGTAAATTGTCCATTTTGTACATGGTACATATTACATTGTATGTGTAAATTGTTGTAATCAGACGACTGTGACCATTCATAAGTGTGACAGTCTAGGATAAAATTGGGATGGGTTAGAGATCAAACAGCAAAGAAATTATATGTTAATGAGAAGAGTTCTAGGTAAACATATTCTTTATGATTCAAGCTAGAACAAATATAAAAATATTTTAGGAATTAAAACCTTTTTGTCCTGTTTACATTACACTAAAGCTGCAAAGGATTGAAATTATATTCAAAATCAATTTCTGAGTACAGAAATTTTCTAGATCAAATAAATATCAAAGTAGATACAGTAGATCCTGTATGTCTTAGAACACACAATGAAGACAGATTCTGGGATAAAGGCTGTCTTTATGTAGTGCTGACTTCATTAATATGTTTTCAGTTATGTATAGCTTGAGAGAAAATCTTTTGCAATTTGTATTGTGAGTATTAATACCCACATAATGACTCCTAAGTATATTTAGCAGTCATAATAAAAGAGTAATTCTGTATTTTATATATGAATTTTTGCCTTCATTCAGCTCTGGGATTATTTTTTTCATTCTGGGTTTTATGATTTTGCTCTCACAATCAGCTTATTCTTTATGAATGGGGATGAATGATATTAGTTAGATATTCACTTTGTTTGCTCTAAACTTTCCAAATAATGTGCCATTGTGGTATATATTAAGTGTTGTTATAATAATGTGAAATTTCTGCAGCCACATCTCACACTATTTACTATGGCAGTAAATAACAATGTAACCACACAATTTTACTCATGGAACATTAGCCATTTTCCTTGCAGCTTGGCATACGCATTTCATGTACTGTAATTTGTAGCTTTGTCATTATCATCATGGACTGTTACATTATACCTTCGCTGAATAATTTTTTTCCTGTATTTTGTAACGCGGTAGTAAACTTGTGTGTCACATTTTCTTTTCTCTCAGCAAAGTTAATGTCCATAGTTGTTGACTAAAACTTCAGTACAGTAACAAGAGAAAATGTGTTCTAAAAAAAATATTTAATTTATTCCAGTAACTTGTTTTCAGTGTCATAAGGATGATTCCTCCTTTAATAGTACATTTTATTGTTGGTCCACTGATATCTTGAAAAGGTGAAATGGTGCTTACATTTATTAACTTATGAAATCAGCTTTTCATTTGGACTACAAGAAGTATTGATATTGCAAAAAAAAATCTATACTTTCAACTACACAATCTCTTTTACAGCAGAAATGTAATTAGTGAGATGCTGTTCTGAAATCTGTGGAGACAGATGCACTTTGAATGAAAGATTTTAAAAATGTATCTTGAACTTTATGGATCATGTGACAATTCTCACTCCTGCACAAATATGTCATTTTTAAATGGATTAGAAAATTGTCTTGCTTTTTTTCACTTTTCTGTTCTCTGCTGGGGGGAAAAAAAAAAGAAAAGAAAAAAAAAGTGATTTTAAAAGATCACAATTATCTTAATATAATGCATTGAAATCCAATAAACGTTCATAGTATTTGCATAGGTAAGCCTGAAATCAACATTAAGGTAAAACTTACCTTTAAATTTTATTGTGTTATCTTCTGAAGTGCTCATAGTTGTTCTTAATTGCAAGAAGCTGATAATTCTCAAGAGGACGAGGATAATTCTTTTGACTTTTAATTATTCAAAATTCTTCCTATCTAAGGATTATAAGGTCATATCCAAGAAAGAAAATATATACCATCAATTCCTAGTATGATAATTTAACATTACTTTGTCAAAACTCAAATAGTCTTCAAATGTAGTTAAGTTTCTAACAGGCTTCTTAAAAATAAATAAATAAATAAATAATAGTCTGAACTCAAATTGTGTCATTGTGAGAAATATGGGTTTCCCCCATATTTCGAGTACTGCATCCTTTTTGGTACTTCGACAAATTCTACCCATTGGCCTGCCTTTCAGTTATAATCTGACAGATTGAAAATGACCATATTGCTCGGTATTTGAACATAACTCTTCAGAAACACCAGAAAATGCTTCAGTCCCAATATTGCATCATATTTTATGATAACATTTGAATTCTTGAATTCTAATGGGGAGAAATTGGAGGTAAGTAGGAGCAACTGCATAATTTAGAAGTGAACTGAATTCAGGATCTCTCAAGCAAATGGCTCTGTAACTTTTTGAGAGAAAGAGGTCTGATTTTTCCTAAAAAAAAAATTAAATTAAAACAATGCAGTGATTTTATTGCAAAAGTTTCTCGTTGAAAAACAGCTCAGAGTATAGTTTAACACAATATAGATTTAGTGAATAAAGCAAATGTGGAGTACAGTGGGTTTTCATGTGAGTAAAAATGATTGTTTACATGGGTTGATAGTAATAGGACAAGGGAAATGGTTTTAAACTAAGACAGGGGAGGTTTAGGTTAGATATTAGGTGGAAGTTTTTCACTCAGAGGGTGGTGACGCACTGGAACAGGCTGCCCAAGGAGGTTGTGGATGCCCCATCCCTGGAGGCATTCAAGGCCAGGCTGGATGTGGCTTTGGGCAGCCTGGTCTGGTGGTTGGTGACCCTGCACATAGTAGGGGGGTTGGAGCTAGAAGATGCACTGTGGTCCTTTTCAACCCAGGCCATTTTATGACCCTATGATAAAGGAGTGACTAACTAGAAGCATTTTACAAAATGTTTTTAAAATAAAAATAAGTATTTATGCAGTTTCAAGTGAAATTTCAAATGATTATTTGAGATGAATTGTGAGTTTTCAGAACAAATGAAGCACTGTAAATACAAGGCTTTTATAGCTATCTTACAGTCACATAGTAAAACATTTCATTATTTATTTCCTATCAAACTTAGAATTTATATTAATATCTAGTTCATTATCACTTGAACCTAATGTCTCAACAACTCTTTCGTATTATGTCAAACAAATTATTTAAATAGCATAATGGCAAATAATCTGACTTTAGCTGACTTGCAAACAGATTATTAGCTGGTGCTGTCAGCCAAATTGTTTCTGAAATATTGCTTTTCTTCCTGAAAGTTCCTAGAGAATATAAGTGTGTAATTCCTTTAGACAAAAAAGTCCAATAAAGATCTTCTTTTGTATATGAATATATTTTTTAATCCAGTCAAACTACAGTAATCTGAACCTTGGGATGGTAATGGGGTGATGGAAGATATAGTAACTATAAAGACTACAGAAAACTTCTTCAGCTTCCTTACTTCTGGTAATGGTATTTGTTCATTGGCAGCTGAGAAATTTATTTAAGTTAGCCTGCAATTTTATCATGTTATATATAGTCGTATAAAATTCCCCATTTCTTCTGCTGTTCTACTGTCTACTTTGTTGTATAAAAAGACAGATTGGGAACTGTGAATGTTATCTCTGCAAAAGTGAGAAATAAAGCAAATCTTGGCAAACTCTAAACTCTTTAGGGTCAAGGTCAGAAGCCTGCTGATAGATCTCAGTCTCAAGAGTGAGAACAAACCAGATTTAGCTGCAGAATTCAACAAACTGCCCCTCATTCACTTTTAATCAAGTCATATTACTTGTCAGGAGGAATTTAAAGGCATGCAGCCATGTGACTAAATAAATGAGCAACTCAAAAGATATGAATAAGGACTCTGGGGGGAAAGGACAGGAGGAAATTAATGAGATTCAGTGTGCTGTATACAGAGCAAACTGTTAGAAGATAAATCCAGTTATCCAGTATTTTTCCTTGTACCATCTACTAGTAGTGGATGTAGAAACTGGACATAGGAACCAAAGCTACAGTTGTCTCAGTCCAAATGTTTACAGTGGGTTTCTAGAAGTTATGGTTTGCATTTCTCATTACGAAGAAGTCTGAGGAGAGCAAGATGTCTCAACTGGAGCATACATTCTACTGAAATGTCTACTTGCAGGTCTTCTTGAGGGGGAAACTGTTCCTTCTAGGCAGTGATTTAATACATTGCTGCCTCATAGTAACTAAAGATACAAGCCTAATGACAGAGACAATAAAAAATTAAGTGAAAACGGGGCAGGCTGAAGAGATTGTGAGATCAATGATTTCCCTTCCCACAAAGAAGTGATGTATTAATCATTGGTGATGAAAAATTCTGTCTAGTGACTGAACCAAACCTTGTAGGAAGCCTTTTGTCTACCAAGGGCTTAAATCTCAGAGATGTCAATAAAGCCATCTAGCCAAAAGGATATTAACTGAGGCAACTCATTCATGACATGCATGACCTAATTTCAGTGTGACTATAAGAAGATCATATAAGAAGATCACTATAAGAAGTGACTGAGACTTTTGGTGGTTGGCGGACAGAGATCAGAAGCTGTTGTAATGTGCTAGCAAATTCTCCTGATCATGCGGGAAAAAATGTGTCATGGCAACCAAAGAGGACGATAGCATGAACTTGCAAGTAAGGGGTGAGGTGGAACTGTTTGGCCTGAAGAAATGAATAATGTTTCAACTTGAAAAAAAGCTACACAAAGAGAACACAGTTTCTTTGTTTCTGTGATGGATTACATGAGAAGTAGTGAATGTGATTCTCATGCAGTGCAACCAGAAATAGTCTGTTCAGGTATTAAAAAAACTTTCCACGCTCAGTGGAGCAGTATTTAATAATAGATTGACTCATAAGGCATTGAGAGTACCATCATTACAGGGCTTTATAAGCTGCTCAACAGTTTGATCTATTGAGTTCAGTCATGTTTCTATTATTTTGTATCACCAGCAGCATTAACTTATTCATTGTCAGTGCTTGTAACTGCATTCAGAAATATTAGGATAAGACAAATTATTTAACTTATTTTTATCCTCATTTGTTTGGAATTCTGTGAAAACTGGAAGTAAATACCGTATCTTGTTTATTGTTATATCTAACTGTTATTTCGTAATAAAATTGTAAGTGAAAAGTAAAATTGAAATGGGAGTTATACATTTTATTTAACTTCCAAAAAAAATCAGAAAGTATGAAATCTGGTGTTTTATATCAGAAGATATATGTAAGATTATTTCCTGACAGTATAACAGTCTGGTTTCTGCTGGGTGAATAATACACTGTTGGTTATAGAAGCAGTTTCACAGAATGGTTTGTGATGGAAGAGATCTTTATCCAGTTGTAAACCCCTACCATGGGCAAAGATACCTCCCATTAGATCAGGTTGCTCAAATCTCCATCCAGTCCAGCCTTGAACATCTCCAAGGATGGGGCATTCACAGCTTCTCTGGGAAACATGTTCTAGTCCCTCATGTTGAACTTCTTCCTTATAACCAGTCTAAATCTACTCTTTTGTTTAAACCTCTATCCCTTCTGCCATCATTACATGCCCTGTAAAAACTCTCTTTTCATCTTTCTTATAGGCCCCTATTAAATAATGAAAAGCTGTAATAAGGTCTCCGTGAAGCCTTGTCTTCTCCAGGGTGAACAATCCCAATAATAACTGAAGTAACAACTGGTGGACAGAGGGGCCAAGAGATGCAGTTCTGATAATCAGCTGTCTAAACCCATCACTGTTAAATGAGAGTTTCTTCACCTCAAGATCTGTTACACTATATGCCATATGCTTTCCTTTTTATATTTGATGTTATCCTTCATGACTTCACTCCATTATTAGCTGACATGAATTACTGAATTTATAACATAAATACTTTACAAATGCCAAAAAATGATCCTTGTTACTTCCTATATGTATATTGCTTGTTGTTTATCATCCCAGTTTCACAACAAGCACAAATAATTTTATGTATTAAATATACAGTGATCTGATTTACTACATTTACTCTTGAAAACCATATATTCTTTTTGAAAAAAATTATTCCAAGTCCAGAAACCTTTCTGACTGAATCAATGACATATCTTAATCATATCTAGCACACTTACTAAATAATATTTTCTTCAACAGTATGCATATTCAAGTATTTTTCATGTCTTTTTGTATAGGTACCTGTACTGTCTTGGTTTTGTGAAGAAGAATGATCCAATGTTTGCTTCACTGTGCTCTTATTTCAAGACCTAATTCTTTTCATTGCCTTAACCTCGTTCTTTTGACACGTGTATGTATATTGAAGCTCCAAGGTGTTGGCATTTTGAGGTCATAAAGAGTTCAGGATGTAACAGCTTCCTTTACATTTTGTCATCTACTGAACCAGTCATTATGACCTGTTACTCCTACCATATTCTGAAGTTTAAATGTTATTTCGTGGTCTCTGTCAATGTAAATGTAAATAAAGTATAATTTGGAGATGCCCAACAGAAATATATTTAACTATTTTGTGAGTAGTTATTTTACTCCATTTTTAAATATTTTTTTTTACTTTTCACATAGTTGATAATTCAGTAATTGTACTGCAATGAGCAGTCAGTATTATGAAATAAGTGACAGTTATCCAGTTGTATTTCATTATCAAAGTAGTGTTTCCTGTATCTCCTTCTGGGTCATTTGTTTTAATAATTTTTTTGTTTTTATATTGTTCAAAATGCTTCTAATAAATCTTCAATAGGGAGACAGATGTTTTTTGCTTTCTCTTGGAACCATTATAGCCTTTTTCCAGCATTGGCTTTTGATTGTTAGCAGTGTTGCTTTAACAGCACGCTGTGCTGCTAGAGTTCAGTGCATCACTGAGCCTGTCTTGATGTGGAAGCACATTAAACAGATGTGGTAATATGCATGTTGGAATCATAGTTCAGATGGCCATTTTTCCTTTGATAGTGTTCTTATACACCATAAATTGATTATATGCTTAACATATTCTAGTTTTTTAATATGTAAGTGTACTACCTAAATATGCATCAGTGTAAGACCTCTATTAGAAATTATAATCAACTGGTCTGTATGTTTTTATGTTTTTGTTTTTGGGTTTTGTTTTTTTTTTGTCTGTTTGTTTGTTTTTTGAGGGGGGCATCCCCACATCATACTAATCATCCTGTGTGTGTAGCAATATTTAGCAAAGATCTGCATGTGTCAGCAGCTCATGAAATGTGCAGGTTTTTAGTTTATTTTATCCCACTGGCTAATGCAGGATAGTCAGTACAAGAATTTAACAAAGAAGCTCATACAACTACAGAGCTACTTTCCAGATGAGACCTCAGCACCATCTGAGGTATTTTCTTCCTCTTATATATAGAATTCAAAGGAAACTTACAGTTTCCATAATGAAAGTTAATCCAGGGTTATTTACATACTAATACTGACCCAGAATAAAAATCCGTCAAGTATCATGTATAATGATAGCAAGAATTCAGTTGTAATCTTTTTAGCCAACTGCTACTTCAGGACTTTTGCCAGTCTGCTCATATGGGGCCTCCTGAATCATGCTTACTGTCACTTAATTGCCCATTTACTCTTTTGTCCTCTTCCATTAATACAGGATCATCACAGAATGGATTCATGCTTTTTTTCCAACTTGCTCCAATTTGTAATGATCTTGCTGCCTGTTTGCAACCACTTAACATCCTACTGGCATGCACTTTCTTGTTGCATTAATGCATGAGAAAGTTATTGCATTTAATTAGCCATTAATGAATGCAAATCAGCAGTTATGAAATGCAAAAAAATTAAAGAAGGCTCCAAAGATTAAATTGTTTGGGGAAATCTCTATATATGGCCAGCATAAATTAAAATAATAGAGGGTAATTTTTTAATGGAAAATTTGTGATGACGGAGGAAACCTACAAAGCTACATGACTTCTGTTGATTGCAAGGAAAAGATAGATCATATGTGAAAGTATGGGAAAATATTATTTACTATCTAAGTCAACAAAATACTGAGCAGGAGCTGGTTCACCCTTATTCTAGATGTTGTACAACAGTCATAGTGGTTCCTATATGTAATAAAGCGGTCTCTGTCAGTTGCTCTGTCCTGACAGTAAACACTTACTGTACTGTTGCTTCTTCCAGAGGCCCATTTATGGTACCTGAGACCCACACTATCATTGCACATTTTTCCTCCTATCTCATTAGACCTATGAGTCCCTCATTTACAATTTTTTTTTTTTTCAGGAAATAATAAGATAAAAGGAAGCATTAAGACATAGAAACTTTAAAAAAAAAAAATTTTTTTTTTTTTTGTAAATTTAAATTGTTGAGAATTGGAAAAACCTGGAATCTGTGTCCTTAACTTAGAGTTTAGATAATACTACTCTTAAGAGTCCTTAACGACTGCATATGCTCATTGAAAGGCACATTTCCTCATCATCTCATGAGGATCCTATGATTACATTGGAATGGCAAATTTCGTTAAAATAAATGGGTAAAAAAGGTCAAACTCCCTAATAAATAGTGCTTTTTAGATTGTACTTTAAAATTCTCTTATGGGAACCAAAAATAGTTATTGTAGTACTATTTGCTTAAAGAAAGTCTGAAATAGTAGCTCTCAGTGGAGTGAACAATTTAGTTCAGTTTCAACTGAATTTTAAAGCTTAAAATCCAGGTTTTGTCAGTTTCATCAGCTGCATTCCAGCAGAGGGCAATGAGAATAGAACAAAAAAATCTATAGTATGTAGGGGACATTCTGCTAACTTCCTCCTTATCTGGGATGAAGGCAGTTAAAAAATAAAAATAAAATACAAAATAAAATAATCATGTACACCTAAAACCTCCTCACCCTTTTGAGGAGTGATATCTCCCACATAATTTCTTTGTTTCTTCTGCAGAGAGGAAGCTTTTGAACATTATCCATATGTGTTGATACCCAATGCACAAATTAACTGAATATGGCCATAATTAATTATTCTCTATATCTCACTTCATATAAACTGTCTGTCCAGTACTTTTTATGGCTATGATATCCTGAAACATTTGCCTGCTTGAGTTTTTGAAACGTATCTAGTCATAATTTTTGTATTTTTACCCCAATGAATTATACTTCGAATCATTATTTTAAGATAGCTTCTGCTATTATCTCTTCTCCATTTTTCATCTCTTATCAACATCACTTGCCTGCTTAGCAGTCTGAGGCAGATACTTGTTTTTGACCTCATCTCCTCTTCCCAGGTTTTGGTGATCACCAAATCCCAAACTACTTTTGTTGCAGCTTTCTTAGAATTTTCTTCCTAATCCACATTCCAGAGAGTTGAAGTTGAATAGAATTAAGCCCTTAGCACCTGTTTTGCTGAATATGAAGTAGACATAGGTATTTCTCATTCACCTAAATACATCTTTCATAATGATTTCTGCAGTTTTCTTCAGAACAGAATGTTTAGTGCTTTCTACTCTTGTACCTCAGCTGATTTTGTATTGCTCTAGTTAAACAGATCTTTCTAATGGATATTCTCAGATTACCTGCCTACAAGGTTTTATTTAAAATATCTGCATATATCTCTGCAGTTTATCATACTGGTATGCTTTGTCAGTCCTCTGGAGAAAACAAGTGTTATTCATTCAGCATTAGTTACGTAGTGCATGTCCTGTTATTGTGCTTAGTAATTTTACAATGAGTCAAGTAACATTATGGAAAACTGAAGAAGCATTTCTCTTTTAGATAATCTATCTCAAGTAACAAGAAAAAATTATTTTCTTATTTAATTTTTTTAAAATGGAGATTCTTTTCTAAAATGATTCTTATTCTAAAAAGATGTTCTACCTTTATCTGAAGCAGTGTAAATGTTGCACTGCTCTGTTAGGGCTCAGTGGGCAACAGAATTCATTCCTTGATGATAATATCTTTAATCTTAATATGTATTTGACTCATTTACCCATAGCTACCAAAACAATTGTGAAAAGTTGGCATAAAAGATCATAAAATTAAATATAGGAACGAAATATCTATAATGAATGCAGATGGTAAGTATTCTAGGTTTGCTCAAAAAAATTTCAGGGCTTATTCTGAAAATAAAAGAACATTTTTATTCTTCTGCTAATGTCAAGAATGGGTATGTTCCACACTTAATTCTCCTATTGGACGCTTTTTAGTGAGATGGCTGGCAATGTTTATTTAGAGTGAATCAATCATCAAAACTGTAAATGCAAACTCCTTATGAGTCTTCAGTCTCAGATTAGGTTAGTAATAACATTTTAACTAGTGTATTTCTTATTGTTCTAAAGATAAAAATTACTTGATTATCAAATTATAATTGTCAAAACTAAATTTGTACACTTGATTCTGCACCTGGTTTAGGAGTATAGAGTAAGTTAATCTCATTTCAAATGCTCTTCCTGATCAATTTTCCATCTTTCTCTAAGGAAAAATATTTTCCTAAAGCCCAGCGACTTTGTGGAAGGTGATAAATAGACCTAAATAGCTATTACTTAAATACTTCAGTTTAAATCACAGCTTCTGCTCAGAAAGTAGGGAAAGTATGTGATGTTGTAGAATTTAGACAATAATTCAACATATATTCTCCTTTCATATTTTCTGAAAAAGAGGAATAAGCCATGGAGTTACTACAGAAATGTCCCTTTATTCATATGATTTTCATCATTATCCTACAGTAGATTTTCTTTTCTTTTTTTCCTCCCACACATAATTTGGAAGGAAGTGTCTCACACGTCTCCAAATCTTAATGTGTTTTTTTTCTTCAACTGACTGAGATATTAATCTATTTTTTCATTCATTTTTATAGATTAAAAAAATCAACAGGAATTTCCCCGTAAACCAGCAGGTAAGAAAACTAAAATTGGGGTATTTTCAGTCATAATTCTAATTTCATCTGTATTTAATTCTGTTGTAGCTGTGCATTGTGTTAGGTTAAAAAGTTCTTGGTAAGTTTTCTTTAGAGAGCACCTTGCTGCTTTTTTGTTTGTTTGTTTGTTTTCCTGACGTCAGTGTGATCAGTTTGGTATGTTCACATTAAATAAGATCATGCTTAATCTTTTCAAATTAAATGAAGTTTAATGCATATGTTCAAACTTAGTTTCTTCAGATTGCATGCCATCCATTTTCTTATAAAAGCAGGAAGGGAATTGCTATGCTTAACAGAATTATCCATTATTAATCGATGTTTGTCTAATATTTTTAGAATGTGAAAAGTCTCTTGTCTAAATGAAAGCATAAAAATGGATATAAATGGTTATGGGGCAGATCAGTAGGAAAATTTGGAACAAACTGCATTATCTGATTGTCTCCAAGTTCACCCTTTGACAGTATCATGATAGTGGAAGGCATGGCAATGCCTTGAAATGCCAATAGAATTCCTTGAACAGAGGTGTTTTCTTGCTAGCAGAATGACTGCTCTTCTCTAAAGCTGAGTATCGGGTATTTGGATCCTTGAGTCAAAGGGAAATGTTTAGATGGCTTGAAACTGAGAGACTGGATTTCTGTTCTGATCTTGTAGTTGCTAGAGATCAAATGAGAATGGAGAATAATCACATCTCTGCATTAGGATCAACACATATTTAAGAAAACCATAAAAACAAAGCATGAACAAAAAAAATTCAGAGTAAAGATGAGTACACTGTAAAGTGATCAGAGGGTCATTTGGAGCATAATCCCATACCATAGTAATGCCTTTAGGCTATGATATACATATGAGCAGTTGAAAATGTGCCTGTTTGGTAGTGGGCTACTTATCTCAGAGTACAAGTCTAGTAAATAAGATGAGGTAATTAAGTTTGCTTTTTCGTTGTGTGTCATAAATGTTACATAATGGGGATTTCTTTTTAAGTAATGGAGTAGTGGGAAACAGAAAAATTAGGTTCATCAGGAGGAATAAATTGCCTTCATGTTGACCAAGAGAATTATGTACAGCACTGAGCTGCAAACTTGACTTCATGAAGATATATTTGAAGAATGAAAGTACTTTCACCTCACATTTCAGTCAAGATTATTTCTGAGTTACATGTCTCTGGTCCAACTTCATTAGTATGGAATTGTACTAAGTGTAATTCACATAGCAGGAATGGGCATTATTAGTTTCTTTGCTTCTTTCTTCTTCAGAAGGTCCGCAAATCATAATAAAATAATAACAAGTATTTATACGCCTTGTATAAATAAAGTTAGAACAGATGAAACATAGTAAACAGACACATTTTTATTTGCACATGTTTTTTAATTCTTTACAGTACAATTTTATATTACAATATTTAGATAATATAGATATGTTTATTTCACTGTTGCTTCCTGATGTTACCAAGAAGTCATTTGCTACATTTAGCAATCTAAGTTAATTTTATTTAAGCATTTTCAGAACAATTTCTGTAATATCATCTGCTGGCAGTGACTAAGAAGTGCTCCTGTCTCAAAGGAGGGACAAAATACCTATTTAAGAAAACAACAACAAACACTTAATATTTTACTGTTACGATTTACTCTGAATTTGTGTCCATGTTTTTATTAACTTAAAAAAAGTAAGGACAGTAAAATTATAAACAACAGTTATAATGTCCCACCAGACTATTATTCATTCAGAGTTATTTGCTGGTTTTGAACTCCTGACATATAGAGCATTTTATTTCTCTTCATTGGAATTCCAGTGTAAAGCAAAACTAACTTGCTTGGCTTGAGTAGCTTGCTATCCGCTGGATTGGCCTACAATTAATGTGTTCCCTTATCAGCATCAATCACTGTCTTTGAAAAGAATTACTGTGAGCCATTTCAAGGAAGTCAGCCAAAATGTCAAACTGAAAAGTAGGAGGCGGATCAGGAGATAAGGTCTCACTGTCCATCAAATACTGGAAAACATTTATTGATCCACAGATATCTTGAAACTTTAGGGAATATTTATTTTAATATAAACCCAAACAGACTCCTGTTTGGGTTTATTTTACGTAGTTTCCTTTTGTTTTTAAATTGTAAGTGGTGGTAGGAAATAATACCCTATTTAACTTAAATTAGGAGAACTTACTGAGAAGAGTCACAAAAGAGTACGTAGACATACCATTAATTTCTGTCTTCTGATATGCAGCGGACATAAAAAATGTGCAGGGAAGCAACAGGCCTTTTTCTTTGATAAATCATTATATGTTTACTAGAATATTAATTATCATCTTGAATATCTTTATCATTGTCGCATTTATTTTAATAAAAAAACAATTTTGTCTATGATTTTGAATAGCAATTTTTAACTTCTTTTAGGCAAGCACATAATGAACTCAAGTTTCACTCTGAAACTGATCTGATTTGGATTTTATTTCATATTATTTCTTACAATATATTTTATCTAAATTAGTCCAAACTACAAGTACATTATCTTTCTTACTGTCCATCCTATGTATCTTCTTAGTAGGAAAGCAGTACCAGGACAAACTGCTGGATAAGATAGACATGGGAAAACCAGGGAACTGATTTTCCATTTACTGCGTTAAAGCTGTGTTCACAAATGCAATAAATTGCCTCTTGCTTCTGTACTACAAAGACAAAAGCCACGCCTGAAGGCTTAAATACAATCAAAGAATCTACACAAAATGATCTTATTCTGTAATAAGTACATGACCTTAGGAAATACCTACAATTAGTATAAATTGAACTGCTGTGTTCTTTTAGTTCTCAGATCTTTCTCATTACACCAACAAAAGTTTCAATATGTTCTCTCTTTCAAGATCTGAGCATTAACTCAACAAAGTATCCAAGTATCTTGGTTTAAATAGGCTATTTTCCATGGTTGCTGGAAATTCTATCTGCAGTCTCAGCGTAATGCTTGACTGTCATCATTAACTACCAAAAATTTACCAGCTTCAGAGGGAAATAAAATAATTTTGTTTTAATAAATTGATCTTTCATAACATTGTTTTTAAAATTAATCTACTTTTGCTCTGTTAAACAAAGAAAGCAAAAATATTGTAGCACTTAAAGTGTCATACAAATAAGGCAGATATGCATATCTTCATATAACCCTTAGTTTTATTTTCTCAAGGTTACCAAACACTGTAGGCATCACTTTCAAAAGCAAAGAGCAAAAAGCAGTTTAATCCCATCTAAAAAGTATGTTTTATTTTCTAAGGAAGGATAAGTATCCTAATACTAGAAGTGCATTGGTATTGGATGTATGATGTGTGTGATGTATTGGATTGGATGTGTACGATGATTTTTCCACATATATAACATACCAAAAGAGGGAGAATTCCTGCTCATCTCTCACAGAGATTTTAAAAGATTTGCAGAATCATAGAATGGCCTGGGTTGAAAACGACCACAATGATCATCTAGTTTCAACCCCCCTGCTATATGCAGGGTCGCCAACCACTAGACCAGGCTTCCCAGAGCCAGAAAGAAGAGATTTCCCCTGAGAACAGCCAGCACTGTTGTTGGCTTTGGATTCCAGCTAATTGAAAAATCAGTGGCCATTTGGCTGGCCAGTTCAGATGGTTGCCTTTAAGACTGATAGCCGTTCAGAACTGCTTGATATCAGAAAAGGGAATGGTAGATGGGATAGTGTGACTTTGGCTTTACGTTCAAATATTTCATTTTATTCTCTTTTTTAAAGCTTAGTTTGACTTACATGCTGTGTCTTCACCAGTGGTATTCATAAGGCTTCATACTTGGAAGAATAGTTGAGTATTTGTTTCTAGGAGGCAATATTCATGTTAAATTAACAGGAATGGCTTTCAGATTTGGAACACTGTCTGAGTTCCTTGTGGACTGCAAAGACAAATTATTTCACATAGGGTGCTACCCCTAGATGTCTTGTATTCTCTGGGAGGCTCACAACACTAGCTGAGAACAGAAAGATATCTCAGTGAACTGATGAAACTGAACTTAGAAACAAACATTAAAAGAACAATTTTAGACAAACAATTAAAAAGAAATTTATGTTTCTTTTTCTAATGCAGCCCTTAGTGTACTCCAATTCAGAATACTGCCACTGTTTTTCTTAGCCATGAAGATCGTTCTCACATGTCCCTCTTGGTTCTGTAATGTTAGTTCTTTTTTACTGCTTCAACAGGGACTTCAGCCCAATACATCTAAATTTTCCCTTACAAGGAGAGCATCCCAATGTTTCTGTAAGAAAGAAGGCAGTGCTTCCTCTCACCAATGCAGCCTTGATGGAACGCTTTTTATATGGAACAGTGATTGGAATGTCTGGGCACAGCAGTGTATTTAAAACTCTCTTTACCCATGCTGTATCTCTATTACAATGAATTAAAAATTATTTCCCTCCATCTTTCATCAAGTACAACTTAAAAAAAAAAAAAAAAGTATAATAGAGAAGAAAGTCCTTTAGTTGTACACTATTTCTCTTCTATCTACAGGTAGCATGAGTATTTTTGAAACATTTTTCTTGTCTGCACAGAAGATATTCTCATTGAGTAGTTTTGACTATCATTTTTAAGAGGAATCTTTCCCTCTAGAGTTTTCCTAAAATTAGATAAGAATTGGTAGCTGTCCTGGGCAAAGTTAACAACTTATAATGAGATTCATGCAGCTCTAATATTTCATGATATTACTTTGGAACTTATAACAGCCTATTTCTTACTTAGATTCCTATGTCTCTCTTTATTGAGTACTGTTTCCAGTTCCACAACTGTGTTTCATTCAGTCTTAAAATAACATAGTGGCATAAGTAACTGATGTCCTATTAACAGACAGAACTGGAGTATAACTGTGCATATCACATTCTGCAGTATTCAGTTTTCATGAGCTGTATTGCATTGCAGGCATATCGTGGAATCATAGAATGGCCTGGGTTGAAAAGGACCACAGTGATCATCTAGTTTCAACCTCCCTTCTATGTCCATGGTCACCAAGCACTAGACCAGGCTGCCCAGAGCCACATCCAGCCTGGCCTTGGATGCCTGCAGGGATGGGGCATCCACAACCTCCTTGGGCAGCCTGTTCCAGTTTGTCACCACCCTCTGTGTGAAAAACTTCCTCCTAATATCTAACTTAAACCTCCCCTGTCTTAGTTTAAAACCATTTCCCCTTGTCCTATTACTGTCCACCCTTGTAAACAGCCATTCCCCCTCTTGTTTATGCTCCCTTCAAGTATTGGAAGGCCACAATTAAATATTTACTTTCTCACTGAGATTCAGTTGAGTGTACCAGTTTTTCTTGTTTTAATATAATTTAATATATGCAGCTACATGTGGCAATGTCATATCATAACAGCTATATGTCACCTTATATTCTGGCTTAATAGGCTGCTGTTCCACTTGATTAAAGTAAGACTCTTAGAACAGTCTCTTTTAAAATTGCTTCTAAAAATTATACTCAGTGAGTTTGTTTAATAAAACCTCTTATGAAAGCTGTGTAAAGGTGAATGCATACAAATGGCATGGTAGCTGGCATGCCTGTCACCCAAGCCAATGTCCCTTGCTGAAGATGTGTTGCATCTTTATTACACTTAGAAAGGTGAAAGGCATTGCGTAGATGGGCTCATAGGACATCTGTTCTAGTGGTAACATCTGGTGGTAACACACTCCATATATTTTATTTATTTTAATAGTATCATAATAACATTTCAGATTGTATTGTATTCATATTTTTAAACTGGAATGATTAAATGCTGGAATTCTTTTGGAAGGTGACATTCCTTCAAAGAAACCATGTCATTATTCTAGTAGTTCCTTAAAGACAATGTGTATGTTCACTCTTTTTGGTGTTTTGATATTTTTTTTTTCCTGATTTGGCTTAATTTTTGAATTAGCTGTTTTACAATACACCACTACTATAATTCCTCAGAGTCACCATTCTGCATCTCTTGATTGACAGTTGCTGAACTTTTGGGTCTTTTGGTACATCTGCTGTAACACCATCTGTTGTCACTGTACAGTTTATTTTGAAGGGAAATCTCTGGAAAGAAAATTCTGTTGTTAAATGTTTATAGACACACACAGGGGAAGCTGAGTTCTTGCTGTTAAATTAAGCAGAAGAACACGATAGGGTGTAAATTATGCTCTGCTAATTCACCACATTGTATTGTCAGTCATCTATGGCACTTGGCATGGATTATTACTCCATGGCTTAAACCTACGACAGGCTTTTATTGATTATTAATATTGTATGGGACTTTCTGTAAAATAAAGTGAATACATTTATATTTATATATTTATATAAAGGTATACTCTCTTTAGTTGACAGGAAGTAGTAACAGGGTAGTTTCTGTGTTGTTCCAGTTGCTTCTGAGACACTTTCTGTTATTAAAACTGTGCTTCATTTGGCCAGTAAGGAATTTTTCTTTACATAGTAGTTCTAAATAGTGTTGAGCTTCAGGATATAGGCAAGCTTTAAAAAGGACATGAGCACCGTTGCAAGAGAGTTTTTAGATTTAGGAAACCTATATGTTGACCTTTGAGAGGAAAGCCAGATGGCTTCCCAGAGAAAGTGGATTACCTGATGAGCTAGACAATATTCATGTTTTGAGTCCCTTGATTAAGTTATTGGATAGCAGTGCTGGTATCGTGGGGCTGTGTCACCTATTGCTTAAGAGACAATGGAATTAATTTGGATGCCTGCTGGAAATTTAGATGACAGAAAGGAGTGATGAGATGAAGTTCTTATTTAAATCTCAAACTATAAGTCTCAAGCTGTGTATCAAATAATTTCTGCATATCCAGCAAATTCAATTTTGCTTCAAGTATAGATTTCTCCCTAATTTATTCCTACTTACTGCTTTTTTTCTTGCGTTTTTTTCTCCTTTTTTTCCTTGTATCAACTTATTAGCTCTTTTTTTTCTCTGCAATATTAATGTCACACCCTGGAAATACTTTCCAGTAAGGGTTATTTTTTCCTGATTGGATTTATAGACTATGTCCACATTAGATCTGAGTTCAAATTTTAGTTAATACAGGAAAGAAAGTACTGTGTTCTCAACTAATGGCCTACATAAAGCAGATGAATGAAGGAAGTCTTACTGCCTTGCTCTGTTGTAAACACTTGAAATCTTCTAACATAGACACACCCCACAACTGCAAGTTGTTAAGTAGAATCCTAAATTGTAAAAATAAAGAGGTATCATTTATTTACTAATTGTAAAAGAAAGATGATTAGTTATTGTACATATACTAATGGCATTTCAATGGCAGGTTGACAGAGGACTGTGTGGAAATGGTGGATTAGCTACCCGTTTGCCTTTTGGGTTCTGGAGAATGGAGAACCATTCAGGAAGCTAAATGCTTGCAGAGCCTGGTCTAGCCTGACCTTGAATGTCCCCGAGGATGGGGCATCCATCACCTCTCTTGGCAACCTGTTCCAGTACCTCACCACCCATGCTGTAAAAAACTTCTTCCTTACATCCAATCTAAATCTCCAAACTTTTAGTTTGAAATTACTTCTCCTGGTTCTATCACATCAGACCTTGCTCAAGAGTCAGTCCTATTTTTTTCTTTCTGCTCCTCTTTTTAGAACCTGAAAGTTTGCTCTCAGGTCACCTCAGAGCCTTCTCTTCTCCAGGCTGAAGAGCCCCAGCTCTCTCAGCCTGTCCTTGTAGGAGAGGTGTTCCATCCCTTGCATCATTTGTGTGGCCCTTCTCTGGATGTTCTCTAACAATCACACAGAATCACACAGAATCACCCGGGTTGGAAGGGACCTCAAGGATCATGTAGTTCCAACCCCCCTGCCTAGCAGGGCCACCAAACATACACATTTAGATCAGGTTGCCCAGGACCCCGTCCAACCTGGCCTTGAACACGTCCAAGGACGGGGCATCCACAACCTCCCTGGGCAGCCTGTTCCAGGGCCTAACCACTCTCCTCATAAAGAACTTCCCCCTAACATCCAACCTAAATCTTCCCTCCTTCAACAAGTATGTTTCTTCTGTACTGAAGACACCACATCTGGATCTAGTAATCCAAGTGAGGTCTCACAAGTGCAGAGTAGGGGGGCAGGATCACCTCCCTCTCCATACTGGCCACACTTCTTTTGATGCAGCCCAGGATATGGTTGGCTTTCTGAGCTATGAGAGTATACTGCTGGTTCATATCCAGCTTACATCCACCAGTACAACTAAGTCCTTTTTGGCAGAGCAGTGCTCCATCCTTACATACCCCAGCTTGTATTGATAGTGGGGGTTCCCATGACCCAGGAGAAAGACCTTGCACTTCGATTTGTTGAACTTCATGAGGTTTACCTTGGCCCACTGCTCAAGCCTGTCTAGATCCCCCGTAAGGCATCTTGTCTCTCGGGTGTGTTGACCACACCCCACAGCTTGGCATCATTCACAGACTTGCTGAGGGTGCACCCCTTGATCCCACTGTTCAAGTCATTGACAAGATATTAAAGAGCAGTGGTCCCAATACTGACCTCTGAGGGGCACCACTTGTCACAGATCTCCGTTTGAACTTTGGGCCACTGATAAGCACTCTCTGAGTATGATCTCATAACCAGTTCCTCATCCATCAAACAGTCAATCCATCATATCCATATCTTTCAAATTTGGAGAAGAGAATGCTATGCACAACCATGTCATAGGCCTTAGTGATGTCCAGATAGATGTTATCAGTGGCTCTCTTCCCTTGTTCACTGATGCAGTCATGCCAACAAGATCGGTCAGGCATAACTTGATCTTGGTGAAGCCATGCTGGTTATCCATAATCACCTCCCTGTCTTCCTTAGCAGAGCTTCCAGGAGGATCTGCTTCTGTTCTCTGGCACTGAAGTAAGACTAACAGGTCAGTAGTTTCCTGAGCCATCCTTTCTACCCTTCTTAAAAATGGGTGCTACATTTTCTTTTTTTCCAGTCACCAAGGACTTCATCTGACCACCAGGACTTCTCAAATGTCATCAAGAGTAGCTTGGCAACTACATCAGCCAATTCCCTCAGGACTCTGGGAGGCATCACATCAGGACTCATAGACTTACGTGTTACTTATTAGGGAGGGTATGCCTTCCTGGACTTTCCTTTTCCAGGTGATGTACTATAGAAGCCTTTCATATCCTTCTTTGTGCCCTTTGCCAAGTCCAGTTCCAATTGGATCTTGGCTTTCCTGACACTATCCCTACACAGCCTTGCAGCATTCTTATACTCCTCCCAGGTTACCTGTCCCTGCTTCCACTGCTTGTGTATTTTCTTCTTGAACTCCAGTTTGACCAGCAGGTCTCAGTTCAGCCATAATACCTTGCTCAGGAATTTATCCTCAGTACACTACAGGAATCTCTTGGATTGCCTACAAATCACTGTTCTACTTTTTCAACAGATATCAGGGTGGTTGAAGACCTTCAACAGGATATGAGACTGCAGTCACGATGCCTCCCGTAGCTGGAGGAAGAAGGCTTCATGAACAGGTTTAACTTGATATGTGGCCTGTAGTAGACCCCAACCACAAGGATTCCTTTGTTGTCCTGGTCTCTGACTCTCACCCGTAGGCTTTTGACTCCCCCATGGTCACTCTTCAGGGATAGATCTTCACACCGTATTCCTTTCTTGATGTAGAGGGCAAAGCTTCCTAACCTCCTTCCTCACATATCCCTTCTGAAAGGCTTGTAGCCATCAGTAGCCACATTCCAGTCATGCGAATCATCCCAGCAGGTATTGTTCATGGCAGCTACACAGTGGCTTCCAACTGCTCCTGTAAATCTTCAAGGAACTGGCTGATGTGATTGGCAAGCTGCTCTCCATCGTATTTGAGAAGTCATTGCTGTCTGGTGAAGTCCCTTGTGACTGGAAAAAGGAGAACGTCACTTCCATTTTTAAGAAAGTGAGAAAGGAAGACCTGGGAAACTATAGGCTGGTGAACCTCACATCTATGCCTGAACGCATTCAAGGCCAGCTTGGATGAGGCCTTGAGTAGTGTCATCTAGTGAGTTGCAACTGACCACAGTCACGGGTTGGAACTAGGTGATCTTCAAGGTCCCTTCCAATGTAAGCTATTGTATAAATTTATGATTCTGTAAGATCCAACCAGCTGGGGTGTAGAGTTGCTTCAGGCTGTTCCCAGGGAGAAGCCTGAAAGATTCTTTGAGTGTTTGGGGTCTGAGTCAAAGCTTCATTCATGTGAGTTTTCATAAATTTGTTCAATCTTATAAGACTCTTACAAGAGAAGAACTGAATTGGAATTCCCACTTTGACTAAATAGATAGATAAATAAATAATTGCATATACTTTGTAAAATATGTTTATGCCCATTTTTTTTTGTGATGGTCATAGCTTAAAAGTATTTTGCCAAGTAGACAGCTTGATTTACTACTTTCCAGATTAAGGACTTTTTGCCAGATCATTTGCCTTACCTCATATGCTCCTTTCAGATTTAGTTTTGACCTCTTTCTGATCTCACAGTTCCTGCGTGTCTTTCTGCATAATGTCATAGCTTCAGCAGGAGCAGTGTACCTCAGTTAGGTGATGAAAGATACGTTTGATGCATTCACTTTCTGAGTGCTATAATTAGTAGGTTGCCATAAAAGGGGCATGCCCTTTAGCTGCTACTTTTTGCAAGAATATGATTTTAGCAATTTTTTTTTTTTTTAATAAACATGTTCCTGTCTGTATGTATCTAGGACTCTTCTGAATCAGACATCCCCCTAGCAGATTTATGCAAGGGAATTGTTACTTCCTTATTTGTCATAAAGCTTTAACGTTGGATGAATTTTTGCAGTTAAGTTATACTTAGAAGCATAACAGTGTACATAGGGTGAAGTCAGACAGTGAGAAAGCACTCAATTTAAAAAGCAGCTTGAAGGGATTTGATTGAT
The DNA here is from genome assembly GCF_951394365.1 of Tetrao urogallus. Lineage (NCBI taxonomy): Eukaryota > Metazoa > Chordata > Aves > Galliformes > Phasianidae > Tetrao > Tetrao urogallus. The sequence continues at coordinate 39,424,185 of NC_136815.1, read as the reverse complement.
ATTATTGCATCAGTTTATCTCTGTATTATGTTTATATGCATTACAGATATCTATAAATCCTGCTTGAAGCCTCTAAAAATATTTAGATTTATATTTGACCACTGAAGGCATTGGTTTTGTAAAATAAACAAGTTGGTGAAAGGGATTCCTTAAATTTATAAAATTAATTGAAGACTGCTTTCTTTTTTTTTTTTTTTTTTTTTTGTGTGTGTGTGATTGAGAATTTATGACTGGCAACATAAGTAGCAATTACTAAATCTAGAAAGGATCATTTTTAATTCTAGAATAGATTTTTATCTAGAATAGATAGAATATATAAATAAATAGAATATTTGCATCATTTTCTTGCATTTTGAACCAGACTTCTAGCCACTATGCAAATGGTTCATGAAAGCAGGAAGACAAAAAGTATCTTCCAACTACTTTGTTTAGAAACAGATGCCTTCAATAATCAGTACGTTCTGTACCTCTCTACTGTCTTAAAATGTCCTGAAAAGTGGTAGCAAATACAGAAACAGTGAAAGAAGTCAAATCATTGTATTGACAAAAGACACCTTTCCTTTAAAGTTGTAGTTAGAAATACTAGGTATGGGAAAAACAGTTTTCTTTAACCCTAACTTGGGACTTAATATGGACTTAATACCTCTGGTTATCAGATACAAATTTGTTCTATCTGGCCATTTTGGAATTTTTGTTGAAAGCTTAGGGTTTGAATTAAAAACACTGCAATAATTTATTGAAATATTTTTTCCTATTGCCTGAAGTCAATTTACATTTTCCGAAGAATTACATTCATTTTGTAGATTAGAATGGAGGTGTTCAGTAAACCAATACAGACATTACTACTTAGGGAATCGTATGATCTGAATAAATTAATTGGAATCAATGAAGCATATGCTTCAACTGTTGATCTCATGTTGAAGAAGCACATGGAACTCAAAAAGCTTAAAGAAAATATTTCTAATTAAAGTGTATATCAAGAGGAGAGGTGAATACACATTTCGTTGTTTTTCACTCACCTATTTTATATCTATAATAATGATATGCTTTTCCTCTCATATAATACCCTGTGAAAGTAAAATTTCCTGAACTTCTAAGAATAGTGGACAATAGAATTCTGAGGAGCATAGACAGTTATTGATCTTTCCCTTTCACTACAATAATGTTTCATGTTACCAGCTATAAGGTTGCCACTTGAATTTTATAAAAGAGTTGATGCGTAGAATTGTGCAAAATAATCAACCATTTATGGATTACATGCAAATGAAATAAAAGAACTGAGAAGGATTAATCACTGAAGATGTGGGAAAGACAACTGGCAAGAAAGCTGAATAGACAATGTAAAAAAAATTGTTAATTTGGAATGAAGAAGCATCCATTATAAAATCATGATTTAAGAACGCTTTTTGTGTTCTTTTAAACAATTGCATTACCTGGTAAGAAGACAATATTTGATGAGAATGCATAGCAGTTACGTGTTTAGCCTGTAAAAGAACTTTTGATTTCAATTTTAAAATTTTCAGAAACAAAACTTCTTAAGTCCATCTTATCTTATGACACAGCGAACAGCAACTTAATAGCAGTAAATATGCTCTTCTCAGAAGCTAATGACAAAAACATTTATTTATTTATTTGTTATAAATAATTTTTCTTGTTGGAATTTCTCTAAGAGATGCAAAGTTTAGAACCAAAAATGTGCATCTTTACTTACATAGAATCATAAGGAAAATTGTGCATGTCTGAAGCAGCAGATAGGTAATGTTGAGTCTGGGAACTTTCAGACAAATTCCAGACAGGCATCTAGCTTCTCTCAAGTCTCTGGCTGATGGCTCTGGTGGCATATAAGTGGCTGAGTGTCCATATGCACTTTATCCAACTGATATTCCCAGAGTACTTCTGAAGTCCAGCAGAATCAGAATAGTGTGATACTCAATTTCTAGCTGCTTTATTTCAAGTATACATTGAGAAGTCATGCTGCTTTCCATAACTTTTTAACAACCCAGTGTTTGTGGTACTTGCTTCATAGCCGCACTAGTCACTCATTATTCCAACTTATTATTCCTACAAGCCTGCCCTAATGCCAATAGATTAGATAATATGGCAGCCTCTCTTATGTCTCCTGCTCAAGCTGGTCTGCAATTCAAAAACTATCCAAGACAATGGGAGAGGACATCATGCAAAAAAGGGTCTGAACCCCTGAAAATATGCAGAAAGATCCTGAAATAGAAGTGAGCTCTGTGAGAGGAAAAACCTTTGGCTAAGTGTTATTTACAAGTCTACATCTATAAATTGTTTGATAGTTCCTGTCGATAACTTTACACTTTTCACAGGGCTTGAAATTTTTCATAAAGATCTCTTCTGCAGCCCCAAAAAGGCTGATTTTTTACATTGTCCTCCTAAGAGACTGTCTGTCATACTGAAGAGCTCTCTGTGGATACAGAGCCTCTGAGTCTGTTACTGACGTTGGAGCTTCATGTAGGATCAACACAGCTATCTTAATTTTGGAAAAGATAAAACCTTTACGGGATTTATTCTTCCATGTTATTCATAATGGTGGAATGCTTCTCATTGACAGAATGGAATTAAGAGAGTAGTGATATTGCAAAATGATTGTTAGTCAACACTCTTTAAAGGACTGACTTTTTCAAAACTCAACATTCATGGAAATACTGAAATATGTCAGAGATAAAGTAACATATTGACAGGTATCAATCTTTCGTAGAAAAATAATTAAGTGCAATGGGAGTTCAATAAGTGTTGTGAACTTTATTACTAATTCCCTGCCAGAGGCCACAGGCCTGTGAATGATTCTTCAGGTTCACTTTAAAAGTAAGGCAAATGAAAATAAGCTTTATTCTAACACAGCAAAACCAGGTTTAAGAACCAAATCAATGATAAAAATTAAGGTATAGATAGAAGCATGAAAACAGTAGCATGCAGAATCTATTGAATATCATGTTCTTCATCTAATCATCTCTAAGGTTTTCTCAACTCCAGGAGAAGGGATTTTAAAAGTAGTTTCCCTCTACCTTGCTGTCTCAGAATGATGCTGTGTTGTGGTTCTCTTTGTCAATCTAGCCATACTTGGATTCATTGTTTGCAAGTTAATATTTGAAGTAGTTGCACATTGTTCTCAGTTCTCTTACTTTCTGAGTAATTAATTTAGGAAGACTTTTATATAAGAGAGTATAAGAATGTAGGTTATATATATTAGTACGCAGTATCCTGTTTACCATGGAAGTACCATGGCACTGTTAAAAAAAGTCACGCTGAAGTTGGATGCTAAGAGTAGTAAACTGTGACTGCTCTGAAACAGATCCCAAGACACATATGACTGCTTTGATACTAAGGATACTGAATCATAGACAGATTTGTTGGATGACTTATTGTAGGTTACTTGGTCAAAACCCTGTTCCAGGAAGGGTCAGCATAAGTCATGTTGGTCAGGACTTTGCCCAGTCAAGTTCTGGATATTCTTACAGATGAAGAGTTCATAACATCACACACAGGGGGAAATAATTCAAACTTTTCTATATTTTTTAACTACTAAAAGACATCCAGGATGCTTTGATACACATTTTCTTTGCTATAATGCTACAAGGTAGACATATTTAATAAATGCATAGACTTAGCAAGATGTATACTGTGCCTTTCATTTGCAGAATATTTATTTATCTTTATAAAAAAAAAAAAAATGGACTTTTTTTAAACTAATAACAATTTCCTATAAGGAATTTTGAAATTACCATACAGGAAAAAGTATACTAAAACAGCTGTATGAGTATAAATATGAGACTTCCATGATAGGAAGCTGTCAGTGCATCTGTTCTAATCTTTGAATGGCCTCACATTAAAAATAGCATAAATTTTACACTTTGTTTCTAAGAAATTTTATTTTATCTTATTTATACTATTTTTATTTTACCATCCTTCCTAAAATATGGTAAAGACTATGTTAAAACTCTGGAGAAGTAGCTAATTAAGAAATTTAAGCAGTATTTTGAATAGATAAGAAATACAGTAATTAGCAGTTTACTTTCTTCTTGCCTGGAATATCTATGTGAAGTAAAGAATGACTAGGAGATTATGAATTTTTGATTGAAGAGAGCATGCTGGTTCATTTTTCATAGAAATACAGCTTCTTTCAACTGAACATGATTCAGCTCACAAACAGTAATAACTTACTGAATCTTTATTAGTAAGCCAGCAGCCACTAAATTAACTGGTTTGTGTCACCATTTGATTTTGAAGAATGAGCTGCTGCAGTTAAGTTAGAAACTGCTAGGACTGGGGAAATAAATAAATAAATAAACTGGAATGTTATCACAAATAAAATGTATTGTTTTCTTACTATTTTCTTACTATTTTTATTTTCTTACTATTGTTGATAGTGGTCAGCGTTTATACAGAAACATTTCTGTGATTAAAAAAATTACCCTCATTTTTAAATGTGTAAAATGGGCATTCTGTGCACTATTTCTGGTTCCATATACATCCTGTATCCACAGTAATAAGCATTTCTTTTTAGATAGAATCTTACTAAATTCAGCTTTTCAAGTCAAATTTCATATTCATCCAAAATGTTAGTGTGTGTGTGTATATATATATATATATATATATATATATATGAGCCATTAGTTTGAAATGTTCTGATCCCTTTCCAAATGAATAGTTTTTTTGAAGTTATTAATAGTCAAAACTTTTTTAGAAGTCAGAATGTTTATTGGTAACATAAATGCTTTAAGCAAGTGGCCTCAATTTTATTCCACAAGGGAAAACATTTCAACAGCTTCTCACCTCAATTATGTAAAAACTGCCACACTTTAGCATCACGTGTTCAGTTTATTTAGATAAACTGATTTTAGGAGGATGCAGTTAAAATAGTAATCAAGTCTTTGTACTTTTTTTCCATTTTCCAGAATCTGTCCAATGTTATTTTAATCCACACATGTGAATACACTTGTGCATTTAAACAACTATGTAACTGTTGCTAATTACAGTCATACAGCTTTTGTTTAAGAGTTCTGCTGGGTGTCTAAGAGTACTCATCTAGCCTGAAAGAGAAATGTGTTTTGTTAATAAAACCTTAGTGTATCAGGTTCTCTGAAAAATCAATCAAATTTCTCCTTGTGATCTACGGAGGGAAGGGAGCAATGCCAACAGGAGCAATTGCTTTAAATTTCATGGCTGCTTTAGTATTAAGGCAATCAAATGTGAAATATCAGTGCATCTGCACATCATGCATGATTATGCCCCGTTATTTTGATGTAGGAGAAATAGAAACTTAGATTAAGTGAGGAATGTGAAAAAGAAAACAACCTAAATAAACATAGATCACACACTGTGAAAAAGTGATATGAAATCTCATCAGACAAGATTACATCTTACTATATCCAATTCTAATGAAGCAAATCAAAGATGGCACAGAATTAATTAATTAAAAAGTAAAGTTGTCTTAATGCCTAGAAATCAGAAATCATTCATTCTCTTTTCATTACAGAGGAAAAATATATCATACTTCTCTAAGTAATAGTACACTTATATTAATTTCACTCCCATGTGTAGCTTCTGTCAGTCAATAAGCTGCACAGATTCCTATCAAGTCAGAGGAATGGAGCTACCTATCTTCATTGCACTGAATAACATACAAAACAGGAGAAATTAGGAGAATATGAGTAACCGTTGAACTGAAATCATTTAAAGCTTCTCTCACTGTACCTATTGGACTGTATTCTTGAGTATTTTTCATTCAGGAATGAAAGGAATTTTAGAGAGCATGGTTATTCAATTATTGCATGACAATATAGTGTTGAGTACTGCTTAATTCTTGAGTATTGAGGTATGGCTATATCTTTTCTTCGAACATTATAAACTTCTTTGATCACCAAATCAGAGGTAGTTGAACAAATATTTATAAACGTGCCATGTGATCTGAAGTAAAAAAAAAAAAGCAACTAACCTTTAAAAACTTTGCAGCATTCCTTTCTAAATCCTTACTCTGAGATTGAAATGAGATTGAAATGTTATTTGAATTAAATAGTATAGGGTTTTTTTTCAGTTATGCAGGTATCTGGAAATGTTTATAACTAATTTCTGAATATATGCAAGTACAAAATATGCTCCAGAATGTCTTTATTTTTTCCATATTGCATTAAGTTCCCATGTATTCATCTATCTGTTGGTCTTGTATCTGAATACTTCTTGATTTTGTATTTCTGCCTACTGGCTCTCTATACTTCACTTGCATCATATTTTTTTGATGTGATTTGTCTGCAAATATTTAGAATTCCTTTAGAGAACTTTTAATGAGATAATAAAAAAAAAAAAATAGACATCTGTTAGGTATGTGGCTTAACTCTTTTGTTGTTGCTAGGGCAATAAAGGAATTTTCTCTTATATTTTGATTGTTGTAACAGGCTTGCTTTACGCATTCATGTGATTATAAGTAAACTGCCAGTGTATCACGTTGTGTCAGTGGTTCAAGGTTTGTAGTTCTGTAAGATTTGACAGACATCAGCTTTCTTGCATGAAGTATTTGCAATTGATTTGAAGAAATTGCCTGAGGAATTTGTCAACACTATTGATTTTTTTTTGTCAGATAGTCTACATGGGCTGGACGGAAGAACGGGAACAAGACTCCCTTCAGGATCGAATGTATACACCAAAGTTTCTAGCACTGAGGGGATCTTCTCTGTATAAATTTATGGCACCTCCAGTAAGTATATTTCTCATGCTGTGTGGACATAAATGTTATTAAATAAAATGATTTCATGTAATATGTACCAGGCTTTTACACTGAGCGCTCATTTTGTTAACGGCATTGTAACTCACAGCACTGAAAAGTTCCAGAGAAATGTATTATAAAAGTAACAGAAAATAACTGTTCATTAGATTACTGTGCAGCTAACAAATACTTCTTTCCCCTCGGTCACCTGAACACTTAGAACAATACAGGAGAGAGCTATTTGTACTAAAAGGGGGCTTTTCATTTCCCTTTGTCAAGCAAAACAAGCCAGAAGCAAGTTGGTTACATTTAAACTGAACTGTCATTCTGAATGCAAACTGCTGAGATTTTGGGTAATACAAAAGCTTTTTGCAGGCTGTGGAAATGGCACAGCTTGTAGAGCAATATCTCTGTCTTTAATTTTTACCCTGAATATAACTTCTGTGTAGTTTGAGAGCACCAAAGGGAAAGTAGGGAAGCAAATGAGGCAGTTCAGGTTGAATATTAATTGGAATCTGACTGACAAGAAAGGGCAAAATTTCAGCTACTGTCTCCAAATCAGCAGTTTAATTTCATGGCTTTATGGTACATCTAAGCTGCAGGAAACACACATATCATCTAGCTAAGTTTTAAGCCAGTAGCTAAGGAGTTGGCAGCAGACCCATACAGGCAGTACTAAGAGTTTAGCAGTTATCCTGATTTGGGCTGTAGATCCTTCCTGTTGGAGGTAGTTCAAATTTAGATGGCAAGTGCCCACGCCATTCTTCATTCACAATTCTATCTTCCTCCTAGATACAATGCTGAATGCTCCTGTTCTGTTCAAAAGAAAAAGATTATTCTTTTGTAAGCAGCGTGGAAGAAACTACAAATTTCTTTACTGAGAGTTTGTTGTTATATTATTTCTATTTATATACAATATCATTTTTACTATTAGTTTCCAGAAGTAATATGTTGCTTGTGGGTAAATGACTATGGGAAGAACCTATTTATAGTAGGAATGTGAACCACAGTGCTGTGAGTTAGGACAGTTCTGTCAAGCTGCTGCTTTATGAGACAAGGCTGATTTCAAAGTCTTTATTAGGGCCTTGTTTCAGATAAGCTGTGGGCAAAACAGAATTTAATTATTAAAAATATAACAGATTCTCGTTCTTATTCTAAAATAGGAGGACAGTTGAAACAAAAAGAAAACAATTTCCATTGAGTAGGAGGGAAGAATAATGATAAACAAACTCTTTAAAAGACAAACTGGGGAAGAGTTTCTGTAGAGGTGCTTAAAACCATTTGTATAATACTCGTACACTTAAATGCCCAGAAAAATTTCTTCTTCTTCAAAGACTGCAGAAGGCTTTTTAGAAGGACATTCTCTATGCAAACTTTTACACGTACAATTGTTTGCTGTTCTGTGGGCATGTATATTCATCTCTTCCAGGAATTAAAAAAGATTAAGAATAAACTTTCAAGGCTACAATTTTGGAGCTTCTAATTATGTAACATGTAAATGTTGTTATAGGAAGAAAAACAATTTTAATTATATTTGTATTATAAGCTTCTTGGATTAAGCTGTTTCTGAACAGATCTGCCAACATTTTAACCAGAAAATTAAAAGAAACTATTGTCCTGTTAACTCCTGAGGGAGGCATGTGTTTAAATAGTGTACCTCAGCTGCCTCCCCCTGCTATATTTTTTTATCTATTTGATCAATAGCACTTCGCCTCTCCGTGCTCAGGTGCATGATCAGTTCTAACATATCTTATTTGCATCTTAAAACTTAATTACCTTTCAAAGATTTCTTGGCACACTGGTGATCAGGACAGGCAATTTCTAAAGATGCTGTGAGAAATTTTATGAAGAAGGGGGAGCTCTCATGTGTTTTCCCCAAAGCATGGAGCCTGTAATGAACTTCTAAATGAAACTTCAAGTAGCTGTGGCCTTCAGCAGGAGTAGAGGTTACTTTTCCTGATGGGACAGGGCAAAATGATACTTCTCTGGCTGGTGCTTTGTGTTCAGTGGAACTGTAGCAAAACTCAACTCCCCATTCCTCTGTTCCTTGTGAGAGATCATTTCATTTTCTGTCTGAATTAGAAACAGATTAGTTGTTTGGTGTGGGGTTTTTTTGTTTGTTTGTTTTTGTGTGTTACGTTTGTTTTTTTGTTGGTGGTGGTTTGTTTTTGACAAAAACGTTTTGCATTTTTTTGTCACATCTCAGAATAGTTTCTCAAAATTCATTGACAAAGATTGTATATTTCCAATATTTCTTCACTTCCTCATTTTATATGAAGCATTATTTATTGATCCATAGTATTTAGTCTCTTTCTTCCTTCTAAATCTGATTTAATACCCATACTTCAATAAGATGGTAAAAAACTGAGTTTGAGGATGACAGCAAATAAATAAAATTCCATTTTGAAATTTTAATTCTTGAAGATATGAACTATGAACTATATATATATGCATATGAGTATATGAACTATGAAGATTTTTCTTGAAAGAGTTTCAGTTCTAATAGTCTGTATCCCTAAAAATTAGTTAAGTATAGAATTTTATCATATGGTACCAAAATCACTTTGAAAAAGAAAGTAATATGTCACAGCATCCAAGCCCATACGTGCTTCTTAGCAATATGGGGTCTATTCATAGTTTTCTCTTTATATAAAAAATAAGTTGGTCTTATGTATTATCTTCCTTTTATGCTGTGGCTATAATTTGATGATATTTTTCAAAGAGTTTTATATTCTGAAGTTTTGAAAAGCGGACTATACTACTTCTTTGACTCTTTTGTCTTGCCTAGCTGTGTAATAACCATGATCCTTTGAAGCTGAGGCACTGCAGTAATTCTTGTAGGCCTCAGTTTTTCTTTTCTCTTTTTTTTTTTTTTTTTGATTGTTTGTTTTGTATTCCGTCTTTTGAGACTGTGACTAATTCTCCTCTTTCCTTCTTGCAGCTTCCTAAAAAAGTTATTTATAGGCTTTTTTAAAAATAATTGCTTAAAATAAATACTGTTAAAAGCAATTGCAAAAATTGTGAGATAATGTGAAGAAACAGACTGTTATTCAAATCTCACTCTGTTCGAATTTAAGAGCAGATTCACACTGGTAAGAAAAAAAGTGTGTATTTACCTTTGTTTTCTCTTGTTAGTTTTTTCACCTAGATTGCAAGTCACATGTGATAAGTGTCTAGGACACTACAAGGTTGGAAACTTCAGTTTTAGGACCTCTGCAAACAATGTATGTATAACAAGAAATTCTGTTATAAGAACAGAAACAAGGAGAAACATGTTAGGGTTCTGTGAGAACATTTAAAGGGCTGTATCATTTTGCAATCTCAAAGCAACCCCCACCAGCATGGATAGGAGACTCCCAGGGGAAACCTGTTCATTCAACGTAGATTAGCCTGCATGAAAAGCTATTGAAAGTGCAAGGAGACAGATGCCTTTTCAGAGCTGATCCATGGTAGTTTGTGCTCTGAGGTAGTGCTTGCCCTTTCTGTGTACATTATACTGGATGTAAAAGGTAGAAAGTTTTAGGAATTGATTTTTATTTTATTTTTTTAATAAACTGAACTACTGAAATGAAGAATAATAACTTGGTTTCTTTTCCTGTTTTTTCTTTTTTCTATTTTTTTCTTCCAAGGTCACAACCTGGGATTGGACACGAGCTGAGAAAACATTTTCAGTCTATGAGATAATGTGCAAAATTTTCAAGGTATGATAAAAAAGTATAAAAGAAATTACCATTTTGTCAGAGCAGTCGAGAAGCCAGAGGATTACACTGGAACTAGAAATTCCTTGTGACTGCGTTGCAGAAAGACATCAGATCTTGTCCCTATGAATCAATATTATAAGTCCTGAAATCATTATATACTGATTAATTAGATAAATTTAGAAGAATTGATTGAGCTGATTTTTAACTTGGAAACTGTTTTATTTCTCCATCATGTAGTATGTGTTTTTTACTAAAAAAGAGTTTTATGGCTTTGCTTTACTTGCACATTCAATCATTAGAACATTTCTTTTTCTAATTGAGGATTTAAAAGAAATACAGATCAGTTCTATTAGTTTCTAATGTGTTGAAGCACCTCACAGTTGCAATGTAAGATCACAGAATCATCGAATCACTCAGGTTGGAAAAGACCTTAAAAATCCATCGAGTCCAACCACAACATAACCATACTACCCTAACTCTAACAGCCCTCTGCTAAATCTAAGATTGCACTAAGGCAGACAGCAAAGTCATTAAAATATGTAATACCATTCTAAAAATGTTTGTCCTTTTTCTAATTGTTTCAGTTTACTTTAACTATAGGAAATGGGAGAGCTAATTAAATGTTCTGAAAGCTAAATCGATAAGTAGCAAATTGAATAGATCCATTTCAGTGCATTGTATTTATTTATTTTTTCTGATTTTGTTCAGAATTAAAACATACTCTCTCTTTTTAAAACATTGAAACACAATCTTCCAGATATTCAGTATTTCTAAATCTAAAACATGAGGGAGAGAGAAGGAAAAAAGAGACGAAAAATTCTCTTTCCATTCAGCTGAAGTGCTTTGCCATGTTGTTTTTACTAGGTTAAATTTTGGGGGTTTTTTGTGTGAGGATTTGGATTTTACTTTTCATCCAGGCAGAGTCTAATATCAAGAGGTATGAAAAAAATATTTTAAAGAAGTGTGTCCCTTTGGGAAGACCTTGTACTGACATACATGTACATTTTCTAGTTTTTGTAGGTCATGTAGGTGAACTCTATTCCTTTAGGAGGTAGATTACAGATGGAACAACTCAGTAAAATATGGAAGCTTTTTACATCAGAGACTTCAAAAATAAGAAACCACATTTTTAATCTGAGTAAAAAAACACTGTTAGCAAACAGAAATAGAAAAGGCAAAGGTGTTCTTATACAACTAGTTTGGACAGAGGATGACTGTGGTTAACTACCAAGTGTGTGCAAACATTGACTCAAGTAGGAATAAAATTAACAGAAGGAGCTGTTCACTCTATGAAAGCATTGCACTCAGGAGTAATATGAACCACTGTGCTTACAACACAATTACTTTTAGTGACTAATGAAATATGGTGCTAGTGGCATATGCTTTTTTTATTTTAATGGTAGTCTGTTTACTTCAGGACTTCAGTATGGAAAACAATAAGCCCCTAGCACCTTCTCTTAAGATTTAAGCCTGTAGGAGCAAGGACAACTCCTTGTAACTTTATCCAAAGATTTTACTATTCTCTTTGCACCTATGATGTGTACTTTTTTCTAATTCAGAAGTCTTTCTTCTGTTCCTTCTTTCTACTGTCTTACTTTGTTGATACTCTTCTAATTCACTTGTTTTTAGCCATTTTTTCTTTTTTCCTCTTGTTCTTTATCCCATTTGTGTGTACTAATGTAAGGATTTATTTATTTATTTATTTTCACCTGTGTAGCAGAAGTTTGTTACATGAAAGTAGGGCTTGCCCAGTCAGCCAGAATGCAGGCCATCAAACTAAAAACTGAACCAGGACCTTCCTGGTGCAGGAAAGATTGCAAAGATGCTGTGCTTTCTTATCATTTAGTTCTTCAGACTGTCTGTAGATCCTCCATTCTCAGTCTGTTTTAATACAGGATTATCCAGCATAGGGATAATTGCTGGTTAAGTGATCTAAAAATATTACTGATGTGTTTACCTTGTTATTTATATTCAGTTATTATTTTATGGTCTGTAAGCATGATCACATTCATAAAATAATGAAGTGTTTTAAACAGGTTTTTTAAATTTTTTTACTGTTGAAAACATCACTGCAATGAAATTACAGCTTCCAACATCAGCATGTTAACATTAATCATCTTCTAGCTTTCTGCAGCAGATTATATCGGACTTATCCATTGTTTCACTAAATATTCAAGCAAGTAAAACCAGGAAAAACAGCTTCCCATTACTATTACTACACTGAACCTCTGTAATGACTTAAGTCTTAGTTCAGCTTTTCTGCCAGCATCAAAAAGTGTCCAGGTGTATTTGTACAAGACAGATTTTCTGCATGGATATTACCCAAGCAGAAGCAACTTTAAAAAATTTAGATTGTTACTTTGTGATCACTTCCAAACTTCTTCCCTTCTATCATACCTCACATTCTACTTTTATTATAAATTCATTTCCTTGGAGAATAATTTGGATGCTAAAATTGAAGCCTAAATTCACAGATATTGATATATAGCATGATAACTTCAGAAGCCCGATTAAAAATGTGGAGAAAAGAAACCTGGACTCTTCTAGTGCAGTTTTCCCTTTTTTACATTTACTGTTCTTCCATAAGAGCTACTGAGTTCATGTTATTCTTTTCGGAAATATTGGGAAGATAGCATTGTTCTGTGCTTCTCCTTCGATAGAGATAATCATATGTCACTGGGCAGAGATAAATCCAGGAAGATACTCATTCAATTTGCAGTGGAATGTTATCACTCAGTGTATCTTGAATGGGTTTAGTTCCATCTTCTTTGTTTAAGTTCAAATTGTTCAGGCTACTCATTTACTTGGAATAAATATCACAGAACATTCCCAATTTGAGGGATACAATCAAAAGACTTTTAAGAATATTATTCTTAACTATTCTTGCGTGATCACCATGGATTTTGTACCAAATACCCCACCTAGCACTCACCCATGCAGTTCCTAGTCTACTAGTTTAGACTTCTCATGGGTGAAGGAATGTTTTCTAATGAGCAGTTTTCATATGAATGTCCTTGTTGTGGTTTAACCTGGCAGAGAGCTTAGCACCATACAGCCTTTCACTCATTGCTCACCCCTCCCAGTGGAAAGTGGGGAGAGAATCTGAAAAAAGTAGATGAGATAAAAACTATTTGCTAAGATGGAAGAGGAGAGAAATAGGAGTAATGATAATTATACGTGTATATATATATAGTACATATATTTATACATACATTTACAAATTAATTGATTTACAATGTAATTTCTCACCACCTGCCAACTGATACCTAGCCAGTGCTCAAGATTTTCAACATATGAATATGGTGTGGCCCTTGTCAGTTCGCTATAGTGTCAACAAGCAGTCCCATATGTACTTAATATATTAGTACAGATACAGCTTCTGTAGCTAGTATTCAGTTTAAATAGAAGGACTTGAAAATGGTCTTTGCTAACCTTCATATGAATTTGCCATGGAATGAGAGGTAATGTTTTAGAATTAATGTTTCCACTGCATATTTCCTTCTGTATTGATCAGGCTGCTGAGCTTACTTAGAAGGTAAAAGATATATTGTTTGCATGAAAGACTGAGTGTGTTGGCTTGGCCAGAACTGCTGCAATGTCTTTATATAGCCAGAAGGTAAGCAAGTCTTGGGTTATGTCTTCTTTGTGAAAGTGAATTAGTAACTGTCACTGTAGCGCTTACTAATCAAAATGTATATGCATTACCTGGTTTGTTTAGATTGGAATGAGACTTTCAGAAACTTTTTCCATTTTTAGATTTATGAACATTATAAACTAGCATGCAACTTTCACCAAGCATGCTAGTATTGTCTGTTGCTGTACTCTGGAAACTTTAGGAAGTATCTTTTGTGAAACAAGGACAGGATTTACTACTAAATCTCTCAGTAAAAATTTTGTTCCTTCTTCCAGTCCCTAATTCTGTCAAAAATTCTGATGAATGCCACTAGAAGAATTTTGATTAAAGAAACCTTCTATCCTAAGTTTATCCTTTTAAATGGTATTGTCGTTTTCATCAGTTAGAGAGATTTGAAGTTTCTCTCCATGACAGAAGCACTGAAGTGAAGAATGTGAACTGCAGGATCTTACTGAATGCACATTAATATTTCATTTTTTTAATATGAGAGAATACTACTTCTAGTGACAGTAAAATATTAAAACACTAAATAAGTATTAATGTCTACCAGCCAGCAAAGGACTTCACTTATTTAGTCATCAGGAAGGCAATGTGTTAAATAAAACTCAGAATCATGGCAAACGTTTTCTTCATACTTGACTGTATGCATACAGTGTGTTCTCCTTTGCATTAATTCCAAAGGCTTCTCATGAACTATGTATGAAACTGAGATGCCATTTTCAATTTCTGTAATTCTCTCAACCTCAAGGCAGGATCTCCTGCGCCTCAGAGATTAAAGTATTATGTGGTTCAAAACTTGTGGATTCATATTTATTAAAGTCCTCATGATAAATCTCTGTTTTGTTGTCACTGTAATGTTTTTTTTTCTTTGTTTGTTTGTGTGTTTTGTCACATTACCAGGAAAAGAAAGAGGAGGAGACTTAACCTAAGCAAAGCAATAAGTCATTATTGTTAATCTGATTAGAACTTTCTAAATAATAAAAACAAAAAGAAGAAAGATTTTAAAAAACACTATTTTGACTTTCCAAAACAGTTTTACTGACATAAATTCAGAAAATGATCTCTGATAACATAATTCAATATTTAAAATCTAGATAGATAGTGAAAAAGTAAAATAAAATAAAATACAGTAAAATAAATCACATTCAATTACTGGAATAGTAATATGATACAATCCACACCAGTGGATAATAAGGAAGTTTCTATGAAAAGACTTCAAAGTATCTATTAAAAATATATATAAGTGTAAAAATTTTCACAGTCACTATTTTGAGGGTGAAATTTTAATTTGACAAGCCAATTATTAAAACAGGCTGAGTACAATAATCACATTTTAATTATATTACATTAAATTATTTATTATGCTTCAGTAGTGGTAACATAGCAGTGGGCTGCACTTGACAGGAAAGGAACATTATTGAAGATACAAATAATTTAGATCTGATGGAAAGATACATAAATTGATAGGCATAAGAATTAATTTATTAAAAATACAATATGTTTTTTATATGGGTTCAAGTACCTTAAGAGGGAGAATAGAGAGCTCTGAAAAACTCTTTAATCCTAAAAAGAAAAAGATAAAATGGAAGAAAAAGCAGGAATTAAAGTTAGGGAAGTTCAAATTAGGAAGAAGTTAGAAATTTTAACATTTCTTATAATTAATCAATGGAATAAATTGCTATGAGAAATTGGTACTTTTAAACTATTTTTTGTTCCACCAGTTGTATTCAAACTGATACTACTGGAATATCAACTGCATACAGATATGATCTATATTAAATAAGCCTTCATGCAATATAATCTGATATCACTTCTGACATTAAAATGTGTCAGCGAGTCATTTTCAGCACAATTGGTGGTGGAGTTTGCCATGAATATATATTGTTAATTTATTCCGGAAGCAGCTTGTTTCACCCAGAGCTTTATGGTAACAGGTAAAGCCCCATTAGTAGTCAAATAATTCCAATGTTAGCATTGAACAAGACTTCTAAAATTGAAACCAGAAGGTACTCATATATCATTTGCTTTAGAAATAGGCAAATGGCATTGGCTCATTCTGTAATTCAAAGCTTGTTGAATTGAATCTATCTTTTGGTAACTCCTACATTTTTGATATGCAGTCGAATTGTGTGCATCTTTTGAGTATGCTTTTGTGTGTGCTTGTGTGTGTAAATGCAAATATATGTAGGTGGTTCCAAAAGTAACGCCTCCTTGCAAACTGTATGAGTTTCAGTAGTGCTAAGTGTCGAGTCCTGCATTTTGGTCACAACAACCCGAGGCAACCCTACAGGATTGGGGAGGAGTGGCTGGAAAGCTGTCTGACGGAAATATACCTTGGTGTACTGATGGACAGTCTGCTTAATATGAAAGCTGTGTGCCTAGGTGGCCAAGGCCAATAGCATCCTGGATAGTATCAGGAATGGTGTGGTGAGCAGGACTAAGGAAGTAATTCTGCCCCTGTACTCGGCACTGATGAGGCTTCACCTCCAGTACAGTGTTCAGTTTTGGGCACCTCAGTACAGAAAGGACATTGAGATGCTGGAGCAAGTCCAAAGAAGGGCAACAAGGCTTGTGAAGGGCTTGGAGAATATGCCCTATGAGGGGTGACTGAAGGAACTGGGGCTGTTTAGTATGGAGAAAAGGAGACTGAGGGGAGACTTACTGCTCTCTTCAAATACCTGAAAAGTGCTTACAGCGAGAGAGAGCAGGGTTGGTCTTTTCTCACTGGTGATGGGTGACAGGATGAGGGGAAATGGCCTCAGGTTGCAACAGGGTAAGGTTAGGGTGGATATCAGGAAAAGCTTCTTTACTGAAAGAGTTAAGTACTGGAATAGCCTCCCCAGGGAGGTGGTTGAATCACCACCCCTAGATGTGTTAAAAAACAGTTTGGATGTGGTGCTCAGGGACATTATTTAATGTTGGGTTGTGAGAGTTAGGGTAGTGTGGTTAGGTTGTAGTTGGACTTGATGGTCTTGAGGTTCTTTTCCTACCTGAGTAATACAAAGGGCACAATAACACTATTTGACATGAAAAAATTCTCAGCTACAAAACATTACTTTTCAACTTAGTCACCATCATCAGCTGTGCATTTTTGCCAGCATGCCGTGTTTGTAAAAATCTGCACCACTGGAGATGACCGTTGTTACCACTGCTGAGGCATACCACCAACCCCTTACTCCGCTCACACTCACTTTTGGTTTGCATACATGTTCAGCAACAGTTGATGAATGTGAGTGGGTGCCATTTTCTCTGCATGGAGGAATTCAGTAAGACACGTTTGCTTCATCCTCACTTCCATGTCAGATGCCATTCAATCAGACTGCCCCTCTGCTGCAATCTGTCACAGGGCAACAGCATATTACAGAATATTGGTGTGAAGATTTTGCCTCTACTGCCATACTACCAATATTTGCCTTTGACATACATAACAAAATATAAAGAGATCCAACATAACAAAATAAAAATAAGCATTACTTTTGGAGCAAGCCATATATAAAAAAAAAAATTAAGTATCTTTGAAAAATTGGTAAATATTATTTATGTAATTTCTTCCACACAGCAGATAGAATTAGTGAACATTTTTAGGTAAATTGTAAAGAATAGTAGAAAATGCTACATTTACATAAAGTGAGTTTGCTTTGTGTACTTGAGTTACTGATATTCTTCAGCATAATTCAAGCATCTCCTTGTAATTGTGAGAAAATGCTTTCTATCATTCAGTCACTCCCCTCTCTCTTAAGTGTGTCATGCAAAAACATTCAGAGGTTTACGATAAACAGCATATTTTATTTAGCACTAAACAGGAACCATATTCAGACATCAGGTCAGATCTGAAATGAAATGTGAGAGTAATTATGAATGGCAGTCTATGTTGACAGTGTGTCAGGATGGTGAATTATTCATTCCCATCACTGTAGCTATACTTTTCTCTCTACAGTATTAATCTGGACCAGACATGTGGTTTGTTCCTCATTTTTAGCAGTTACTGTGTAAATTACTTAAATACAATTATGTTAATTTTCTCATTTAAAAGTCCTCTAATGTTATTCATCATCCCCAAAAAGACACATAATAGCCAGCCTTCATCTTCACAAAATACAAGTTGTGTTTTGCAGAGAAAAATAATTTACACTATTGCTTCAATTATTGTTTCTAGGAAAAGGATGCAAAAAACATAAGAGACTATGGAGAATGCTAGATAAATTTTAAAATCATAGAATCATAGAATTATTCAGGTTGGAAAAGATCATCAAGTCCAACCACAACCTAACTATAGTTCTCTTACTAGCAACCCTCCGCTAAATCATGTCCCTCAGCAACACATCCAGCAACCCTCCGCTAAATCATGTCCCTCAGCAACACATCCAAACAGTTTTTAAACATATCCAGGGATTGTGACTCAACCCTGGGGAGCCTGTTCCAGTGTGAATGCCAATATACTCAAGTGAATGCCATACTCAAATATTTAAAGTATCAATATATAAATACAATTTGCTCAGTGGCTGAGGCTTACATGCTGATATGATTCCAATAAAGCACTTTACACAAACTCATGCTTAGGTGGCATAAGTCATGAGTGCATTTTACTAATACTAAATCTAGGGAAAAATGCATTTTTAGCCAGAGCTCAGCAAGGTGTCAGCTCTTGGAAAAAAGTACTAAACTGCTGAGTATTTCAGTTCTAAGTAATTGAAATGATTTTCAGTCCTGCGACTCTAAAAGTAGATGTATTTAATGTCTCCAGAGAAAAGAGGTTCTGTTCCCACTCTAACTTATTTTGGTATAAGATAACAGTGGAAATAATAAATGTTCCCCTTGTCCACTGGCATTAAGGCCATCATAAACTTGTCTCTAGTTATACAATAAAGAAAAATGTGTCAGGTGCTAGTATCATTCAGTACTGAAATAGAACTACTACAGCTGCTGAATTCCTATCACTGAGTCTTTTTAAGCTTTCAGGGGTGTGTAGCTGCTCCTTCCTTGAACTGAGATGTGCTCCAGATAAACACGTTTCTTACATGATCTTCCATATTTTCTGTGATTCTTCTTTGGTGTGAATGTATGTAGTGATAGAATCCTTAATTCTGTTATGTTGTTAAATTAGAGAAATTTAATTTCTGCTTCTTTTGAAAGCAGAAAGTTTTGTTAGTTGCATGACAACTGCTGCCATATCAGGTCTTGTTAACTTTTTGTTTGATTCAGAAGGAAAAAAAAAAAAGATATTTTAAATATAAAACTTTCAAGTAAGGCTTTTTCTGTTTCCCTCTAACTTTAGAAAGTTAAATTTTGTTTTGTTTTTAAAAGAGGTGTTTTTAAAGGAGCTGTTTATTGTTTTTTTTTTTTATATAATGTTAAGATAGTGTAAACTGTCTCTCTGTCAGAAAATGTAGTCAGCTGAGATGGGCTGGGGCTTCCATTGTTAGAGTGATCCTGCTTCGTAGGAGGAATAATAAGATGAGCACACAGACTAAAAGGAAAATAACAAATACAGAACAGATACTTAAATGATTCTTAGAAATTTTCTGCTGGTTAAAGGCATCAACTTTTCTTTCTAAGAAATTGCTTCTTACTACCTGTCTATGAAACGCTGTGGGGCGTTACAACATCCGTGTGATGTAAAACCAACTTTTAACTCCTAACATAAGGTGAAAGGAATGATGAAAGAGAATGGAAATTAAGCATGAAAGAAAAATGATGAATGAGCATACCCTACAAAAGCAAGTGTATGTTTTACATCCTAGTTGCCGTTCAAGATTTATCAAAAGTTTGAGCACTGATTTAGTCTGAGCAGGACTCTTTTCAGAATCTGTGATGCATTTCAGTGTTTTCTTCACTAATATGTTCTTATTCATCAGTTTTTGCAGGCTTTTTTCTTTTTTTGGTGTAGCATTTTTCTTCAGTTTGTTATTTTCCTCTTGTTTTCTGGTCACAATCCTTAATTATTTGAGTTGATTCCAGAAACACTTTATGGTTAATCCTGCCTTTCTGACTATCGCAATAATTAAATTTATTGTATGACATTGGAGTTTTATTATGTAAAGAACTTAGCACTGTAGGCCTTCACACAACAGTGATTCTGTTATATTTTTCACTAGATATGTGCTCTGTTCATCATGTGAAATATATTTTTCCTGTCTCAGAGACAACTTATTGATATTTGCTTCTGTGCAGAGAAGTCTGCACAGTACTTACTCTCAATAGGCAGAACCAACACTGAAAATAGAATTATTAATTGCGTAACTACTTTTTATTTGTAGTCTTATTATAGAATCTGCTTTTTCATAGGCTCTTTTGACTTTTTCTTATACTATTAGAAAGAAAATATAACATTTCTTAAGAAACACATATAATTATGGCACTAACTCAAGGGGAGCCTATATTCAGATTCATGTTCTGATTCAAGAGAGTCTTTAAGACTGCATTACCTTTTAATCAGGAAGAATAGGAAATTAATTTTACATTTGTGCTTACTACTGTACCTAGTAGGTTACAGGGAATTAACTTTTTACTTCTGTTAAGGAATCAGACAGACCTTCATAACAGAAATTTAATTGAAACTAAAACTTATCCTGTCCTCATAACTATTTTTCCCTTTCAGAATGTGTATTTTCATAAAATTTGAACATTGAAAAATGCTGTGCCCTGTTTTAGTTTAGCTGTTATTCTGTAGCTATTTAAATAATCACATGTATGCAATTGCAACTTTTTTTTTTGTATGTTTTTGATATTAAAATTCAAAAAAAAAGGTTTCATGTGTTTGTTCGTGCTTGCATGCAAGTGACATGGGGTGTTTTTTTTCTTTATTATTTGATTAATGAGTATTTTTTGGAGAAGAAGTATCTCTTCTTTTTCACTTTGGAGTGAATCAGTTTCCTGCTGCCTGTAAATGCTATTAGAACTATCACCATAGCAACTAATGGTGATGGCTGAAAGGAGCGTTCCCAAAGTTTCAGAAAAAAAAAAAAAAAAAGATCATTAGAATCCCTTAGAAAGGAGTTTTGTTTATGTAGATGGAGATAATAAGTGTAAAATAATCAGTTCTCTAATGCTAGTGCCAGCAGGTGTAAAGGCATGATGTGATCATTTTTTACAGTCATCTTAATATTATTGCACTCTTGAATTGATGGGAGAGAGTTTTGTAAGACAGATTTCTTTTTATTTCAGAACTGTCTAAAGTAGTTCAAAAAGGAAGCAGGTTTTGTTGTTGTTGTTGGGTTTTTTTCAGCTCTGTGTTATTAAGAATTATAATCACTATCACAAACATTGAGTTTTACCTCACTTTAAAAGAGAAAATAAAATATATCAAGGTCTGTTTTGTCTGTGTATATAGCTCTGATTTGAATGGCTTTGAACATCTTACATAGTTGATTGCACATGTCAAGAACTGCTCACGGTGTCACTGGTATATACAGTTCCACCTCCTAATTACTTTGTCCATTATATATATATATATATATATATGATCTATATTTAACAAGAGAACCAGTATGTAAGACTGTTCTCAAATAAGTCCTTCTGGGTGAATGTCATAAATGGAACACATGGACATAGTTTTGTTTAATCCTTCACAAACCATTGTAGAATAGAACAATTGGTCTTCATTGCAGTCAGAGTTCAGAGTCTCTAACATCTTAGTGGATTTAACAAATAGCCCAAATATGAGTATTTATTGCATCCATCTTACAGAAAATGAAAAAAATACATGTAATCAAAAAGGAGCACTATTATTTCTGGAGAGGCCAGGATTTCAAAGAGAAAAAATTCTCTTGCTGTAGAGAAAGTGATGTAATTGCTTAGTGATAAAGAGGTATTCTGCCTTAATTTGAAAGGACCTGCCTAATGAGCCATGCTTAGTTCCCTTAGACAAATTTATTACTCTCACTTAACATGGACATCATTATTAATTAGACAAGCAGGAGTCATACCATCCTGTCAGCAGAGATGTTGGATTACCCTGAAGCTGGGTATAAGCCAAAGACTTTTCTCACCACTCATCCTTCAGCAGGGCTACTTTCCTTCCAGTAGGAAATTAGCATACTGCTACAAGCTTTCTGACTGTTCATCTTCAGAAAGTCTGTATTAATTCACGTTGAGAACATCAGGGGTAAATGGTACAGTTGATCATTACCAGTATGAAAAATGGCTCAAAAATAAGATGAAATTAGCTATTGACTATAATTGACTTGTGAGTAATAATAAAAATGCAGGGTCAAAATACAAAGTTGTAACCACATTTAAACAGAGTAGAACATTATTTTATATTTTAAATGAAGTAAGTATTCTGTAAAAGTCAATTAGTAATGATTTCTTCTTAATCCAAGCCTATTTTTAAGATTCCTGACAGGTTCATCTTAAACTTCCAGGGAGATTTGGGTAATTCTCAGTTGGATTCCTGAGACAAAATTTCACTTTGATTTCCAACTTTTTCTAGGATTTTTGAATAGCTGTCTTTTAAGTTTGTGTACTTATTTTTTCCTACATTTATCTATAATATAAGTAAAAACAGGGTTAAATCTGTGAATTGGTATGTAGGCTTCACTTTTTACATGCCTGAGCACAAATAAAAACCTGAAGAAAAGTCTTGTAGCAAAAAGGAGCAGAAGCACTAAAGAGAGCCTTGCAGGGATATCAAATTCTTTTTACAAATAGGAGAAAATTCTACTAACGAGGAAGCTACTATCTCATACGTATGGAGGCGTCATTGTAAGTGAAAATATACCATTCACATATATTTGACTGGATTTTGTTTTTACTGTTACCATTTTTACCACATCATTACCATGTCCATGGCATGGATATCAAAATCACAAGTACATACTGATCATAAGAACTAATTAAAAATATATATTTTTTTGGTTTGATAAATTGTAATTTATTTTTGTTTGTTTGTTTGCTTTTCAATCCAAATAAGAAAAGATAAATTCCCATAAAATTTATTATTATTTTTCTATGTTATTTTCTGGTATGAGGAAATGCTCTTTTTTATTGTATTTTTCTTTTTTTAAATATCTTTGCTTTTCTCTGTTTTGTTAGTATGTACATTGTGCATGTAATTTGTCACAGTCTGTAGTGATTGAAATACTTTAATATTTTTTGTAAACCACTGAGAAGAAGTGCTACCTTGTACTGATTAGATCTTCTCTAAGTGCAATATTGGACTCGATGATCTCTGGAGGTCCCTTCCAACCCCTACAATTCTGTGATTCTGTGTGATTCTGTGAATATGTTCTCATGTTAATGTGTAAATAGCAAAAGCATGGGTTAATATTCCAGATCCATTTTATCTCCTTTCTCCCTCCAATCACTAGGATTAATGAAATACTCAGCAGGATCTACTACAAGTATTGCTAAAAAATATTGGTAATAAAATGCATAGGCTTTTATGTAATCACTTCAAAAGACTGTTCCAAGATTCTTGCACTTTCAAACACATTTTAACAGAGGTCAGTCTCAATACAACTTTTAACACTTTCATTTTCACAATTCATAGAAGAGCACAACCCTTTTACATAGCCAGCATGTTCTTAGTAGGAAGAAAACACACACACACACACACACACACACACAAAACAAAAACAAAAACAAAAACAAAAACAAAAACAAAAAAAAACGTAAAAATCTGAAAGTCTAACAGTATAATTTAAAAGAGTCAAACCTTAACTGTTCCCAGCAAAGCAGAGACATAGAAATATGCATTCTGGAACCAGGCACTGTAATTCCTCCCATTTAAAATCAGGGTTTGTTGCTTCAGTTGCTTGAAGTGACTGCAAATCTTGTAATCCCACATAATGCTGTAGCATTGTTTTAAAAAATGAACAATTGTGCTATTATTCATATTTTTTTCTGTATTGCCTCCTGTCAAGTATAAGTGGAGATGAATTCAAAATATTTCTAGTTTTGTCTGAAATTGCAAGTATGAAGAATTAAATTATTCCCTGGAAACAACATGTGCCTACACACTACTTTTGTGAAACTACATCCTGAATAGGTCTATTTGATTATGAACCAGTAAGTGTATCAGTCAGGTGTAGTTCTGGGACCCTGATGAATTTAAGACTCCACTAAAGACCTATTAGCTGAGAAGTGCTGCTACACTGTATAAAGTAGCTGTTCTTCCTTGGAAGAAGGAAGCTGGACTGGCCATCACCTTTATTCAGCCAGTTCCTGGTTGGTAGAGTTTATACTGCCAGATACTGGATGGTATGTTTTATGTTGATACACATATTCACAAGATTAAACATTTGTCATAGTAATACTGTTCTGTGTACTTCAAGGATCAGCATCCAGTATAACAGAGTTGTCATTGATAGCAACCCAGACATTATGACCAGTATTTTGAATGCTGGCCAAATCCTACTGTAATCAGAATTGACAGAGAAGTATTTTCCATAGGAGACAGACTTATTTAGCTACATCTAACTAGTTCATCTAGTTCATCTGAACACAAATGATTAGTCTGTATTTATTTTTGAGTATGCTGTTTTTAAAATCAAAACGCCTATGTTCATTCTGGTTTTTCTATCCTTCTGTCCATTACTGTGCTAAGGTGCTAAGCTTAGAAACTGTTGGAAGGTTCATAACAAAGGAGTTCATTGCTTCACAACAGTTGATCATTTTAAATTCTGAACAATTCAATTTCATCAAAGTGATTGGAAAAGAGAGGCTGTATTGCCTTCATAGCTGTTTTTTTCTGAACTATTTTGAGCCATGAGCACCCAGGAATGGATTCTGTCCTACTTTCTGAGTAAGTCTATCACTTGAATGAAAAGGAGGAAGGTAGTGTTCATTCCACTATTGCCTTCATCCCTTCTCAAGATTAATAGTTTATCATAGAGATTCCTGTTCTGTACATTTCCATTCTCTGCCAGCTTGAGGTTCCTGGTAGTCTGCCCCAGGTTGGCTTGAACAATATAAGGCTTGTATTACTAGTTATGGTCCCCCTTTGGTCTGTTCAGGTTGTGATAACCAGATGGCGATACTATCCTGGGAATCTTTTGCTGATCGCAGTTATGACCTCTGAAACAGGATAACATGTAGAAATTTCACCTAAGCTACATGTACCCAAATTTTCCAAACTGTTTTCAAGGACAGCTGGTGAGCCTGTGCTTTGTGGCAGCTGCTTTGCTGTAATAGGAACAATATTAATTAAAACATTTTCTGCAAGGACATTTTTCACAAGGACATGCTAGAATTTTAGCATATAAAGTATCCTCTACTCTTTCAGAAAGAAAAAAAAAAATCTTTGAAAAACATTTAAGTGATAGATTTCCTGATTAACTTGATTATTCTTTGATTTGCTAGCAATCATTAAATGTTATATATTTCTGCAGTCGTTCCCTGTATGTTGTCGCATTGAAAGTAAAGCCAAAAGCATCTTCCTTCTCCAGATCCAAAGCCAGCAAACTAATCACTGGTCCCCAACATAGTCTTTGCTATTAATATATAGCTGTACACAGATTTTACGATGGATATTTAAGCCGTCAGAAATATGGGCTTATTTTATCTAGCTTCCATAGGCAAAGAAGAACAGATGGGCTTTTTAGATACTTAAATAAATCTGTTGCTTCCTTTGGCCAGCCTTTCAAACTAGGATGGGAGAGTCACACAGACCAGAGAAACTTAGCTTTTTGTTCTCACATGAATAGAAAAAAAAAGTAATGATGTATGCCAGATTATATAACTTCAGGTTTTCATCAGGACAGTGATCTACTGGACCGGCGGAAACATTGTTTTGGTGTCCAATCTGAATCTGGAGAAGATCTTTACTTTTCCGTGGAATTAGAGACTGACCTAGCACTATGGGAAAAAGCATTCCAGACAGCAACTTTTTTAGAAGTTGAACGGATACAGGTGAGAACAACTGCCTTGATGATTGCCTTTTGGTACATTAACGGATTATGACAAATTAAAGACTTAAATGAAGATATTCTCTGTCCTTATGGAACTCTGAAATCATTATTATTGGAGAAAGATATGAAAAAAAAAAAGGGAGAAAAAAACCATAAAAATTATTATTAAAAAGTTATCATCCTAATGGATGTTTTAATGTTCCAAGCTTTAAAAATAATGTGGATGGAACAGTTTTAATTGAAGTTGCCGTGAAACACACTCCTACAAAATTACTAGTGTATAACCCTGTTAAAATATTGGCTAGTACTTTGCATGCCATCATTTTCTGCATCCTCATATTAACACAAGCTCTGATGGTTGTTTGTTTTTTTAACTTATCTTTATTTACACAAATTGTTAGCTACATATATATATATACGTTTATATATATATGGCCTTCTTCTGACCTATAAACCAGTATTGAAGATTGACTGAGCACTAGCTAATACACTAATGGTGGTCCATTTTGTAAATGATGCATTACTCTCAGTTTTAATGCTTACTATCTTTGTTGGAGGAGGAGTTTGAGAAGGTTCCATTTGTATCTTTTAAGTTGATGCGCTCTGCTAGCATTTACAGGAGCTACTCTTACCTTTTGAGCTCTGGGTATTGTGCTAAAGAATACTAATGTAGTTTTTCTAAATAAAATTTTCAATAGCATATGCCTCTGCTACTAAATATTTAAGATGCTTTGTGTTTCCTGTACAACTATCTGTAATGTTGTTCACAGAAAGCCTACTGCAGCATCCATAAAAGAAGATATGGCAATTTTATAAAATAACCTTTAACCCTGAATTCACTTCATATTTGTTTGTCTCTGATACTGAATCGTTCTGTAGCATTCCTAGCTCAGTTTTTCTTTCGAGTATGAGAACTTCATTTATTCAAAATTACTCCTGTCTCCAAAAAAAAGAGATTCTCTAAAAAAAATATCCTCAGATTTTTAACTTGTTGCACTGTTGATGTTCAGAATAGCAGTGAAGAGGTCAAGGTATTTATTTCCTGAGTCTAAATGATTACAGCACATTTGGAAAAGTGGACAAGCAACCATTTTGTGATAGATTATTACTGTGGAACATGCACTTATAATTTCACCTCTCTTTCTTGCCTCTCTTTCTGTTACTTTGTTTCAGTTTGGAAATGAAACAAAACAAAATGTTCATTTTTTTTTATAATATAACTGGCCTTGGTTCCCCAATTTTCTTTCAGCAATCTGTTGCTGCTTTTGTCCATCAATTTCCAGATGAGTATGAAGCCTGGTTCGAATAGATAGTGATGTAATTTGTCTCTAAAAAACTCTTTCATTGCTCTGAGAGAAAAAAAGGGAGCAAGTTCAAAATCACGGCATCAACTGTAAATGTTCCCTAAAATTCTGTTTTATGCAGTTATATTCATATAAATATTCATATTTCATGTGAATGATAGTCCAGCTGTATGCAGGTTTGTTATATTATGAAATCATGTAATTTTGAGAATGTAACCACTGTTTAAAACAACCATTTAAAATTATCCAGATGTTTTGCATATTGTGCCATAATCATGGAAATAATAACATTGTTTCTCAACTAATATAAGTTAGCATTAACCTCTACTGAGTTTAAATGAGACACAAATTTTATATATGTCTAAAGAACATATAACAAATGCAAATATTTTAAAAATGCCTCACTACAAATATGTGTAAGTTCTATTTAAGCCTAATTGATAGCTTTTGCCAAATATCTATGTAAAACAAAAATTAGGCAGACAGATGCATTGTCTTTTTTTTTTTGCAAAAAGAATCAAGCTGAAAATAATTTGGCCATAGTAAATGATATGATACTGTACTGTGTGTTATCATAATATGTTATGGTCACTCTTTAGTTAGTTTTATTTAGAATAGCAAAAGTAACTGATGGTGTTTTATAATTAACTATTAAAACAATTAAGAAAGAACTTAAAATGGAGATCCTTTTTCCTCACTATCTCACAGCTTTGTGAAGAATCATGAAACTGAAATATATAAATAATGAAGTGCAATTATATGATTGCCAAGTTCATGTAAAGTTCCTACTATTTATGCAATTTTTTTCTCCATTTTCATCTTTTTTTTTTTTCTCTTGCTGTTTTTATTTGTATTGTATTTGCTTGTGGCCTGATGTAAAGATTATTATGTAAGCTGCTTCGTAGTGCCTCGCTTTAGAACTTCGTCTCCTCTGAAATTGAATCTGAGTTTGAGTCTGAGTTGTACCTTGGACTTATAGTCTGGTTTCCCTTTGCTTCAGATATAGCTTATAGTAGGCTTACAATTTATCATTCTTCGTAAGTTAGACTGGATGTTCTTGAGGAAGTAGACTCAAAAGAAAACAATGCTCTGAGTCGTCTCCTTCAGCCCCTGATCCACTGAATTATTCAGAAACTCAATTTAAGATTCTGTATTTTGTGGAAGAACAAGAAATGAATGCTGGATTATTTTCTTCTATCTTTTGAGAGGGGGATGCTTCTGTTTTGATAAGTTTTTTATGACCTACATGTGAAAAAACAATTATCAAAGCCAAACTTCCTCAGGACTAAAATACATGATAAATGTATACAAACTTCTTAATTATCAAGTCCTAGGAATTCTCCTAGGAAGAATTATTTCATACAATCAGCCACTCCACTGGTGGCCTGCATATTATAATGCGCTTTCCTACCACTGATGCCCGTGTTGTGCTGAACGAGGCCTTTTTCCACAAGCCTTGCAGAAAGAGCCTACAGCCTGGGAATTGGGCAGCTTTTTCAGTGCAGCACTGAGTCTAGGCTGAGATGTCCTGCTTCTCATAAATCTTATCTTCTCAGTGAAGCTTATTGGCTCAGGCACAGAGCTATGTTTAAGCAATGTTGTTCTAGAAGTAGCTGTGCCAGCTCGGTGTGCATTGTAGACTGCTGCTGCTGAAGGGGAGGTCAGATGAATTACACAGGGATACATATTTTGAATCTGAGATACTCTCTTCTTGCCAAATTTCTATTCTAAGTAAAGGCTGTGTGTCTGTTCTAGATAACTTGGAGGTCTGCGAATAAAAATGTAGTTGTTTTACATGTACTGTAAGAAGTTAGCAAAATAATTCTGCAAAATTGTTTTGCTTTGCATGCAAAACTATCCATTTTGCATTTGAGAACGTATTAAGTAATAAATCACTCTGAAATACATAACTTTCTACTGATTAATGCTTTTTTCTTCTACTGATGAGGTATTGCCAAAGGCAATATCACCTCCTTTTCAAACAGCAAAGATTTAGATTCAAATTTTACATTTTTGTAGCAAAACAACAACCCAAAACAAATAAACCCCACAATTTTATTTGCTATCGTAAATACAAATACCATATGACTATGACAAAACAGAGTTAAATCATTGATTTTATGATTAAAAATTGTCATTTTTTCATGCATTTATAATTATAATGACCAAGTGCATCCCTGTATTGTCTGAATTCAGATTTTATACATCTAGTGAAATACTTGGAATTTTTTCAGTGTTGTAAGAAAATAAACCAGACACTTTTCCACCTCCACTTTAACAGTAAGAAATCTTCAATTTCCTGAGGGACATTTATAGCTTTCACACCTTTGGTGGTTTGCATAATAGCATATGATTTATTGTTACTCAGCGGTAAATTGGCCTATTTACACACAAATTGCTTGCCATTTTTCTTTTTTCTTTTCCAGATGCTAATTTTGAGATATATGTACAATAAAACAAAGAAATTCTGGTCCTGGAAAGAAGTTGAAGAAATGTTTTCTATATGTGCTGTGGTAACTGCCTTCTCTCATTTTTGATTTACAGTGCAAGACATATGCCTGCGTTTTGGAGAGCCATCTCATGGGGCTTACCATTGACTTTAGCACAGGCTTTGTCTGTTTCGACGCTGCAACAAAGGTAAAGATCTAAGACTTCTTTCCATCATGGTACTATTATTTCTTCTAATTTCGTACACTTTAAGATAAACAGTGCATCCTTAAAATGTACCATTTTTTTCTTTATGCTCTTGCAACAGATCATCTCGTGTCAACTCTTAACTCTCATGCTTTAGTTTAATCTTGGAGGTGATTTCTAAATGATAAGAGAATCTGTATTTTGTAATGTGCGTGTTACTGAAAACTCAATGCCAACTTGAAACAGTATCTTCATTTTTTAATATCATATGAAACACAGACTTATTCAGTGTGATGTTTCCTTACTGATGCATTCTATTTTTTGAAAGGAAATAATCTTAAATTCAATCTGATGTATAAGCTTTAAAAGGAACATATCTTTCTTTTCTCCTGATTGGGCGTGTGTTTTATTATGGAAACTCCCAAAATATTTTCTTAGATATCTTTGCTCAGAGGTCTTCAAAAAGAGAAATATGATCATACAAGTATTTTTGGTACTTCTGCTGCCTAACTCATGCATCAGAATTGTGCAGGATCCAAAAGGGGCAGTCAGTTCATAGAATCATAGAATCACCAAGGTAGGAAAAAACCTTCAAGATCATCCAGTCCAACAATCCACCTCCCACCAGTATTTTCCCACTAAACCATGTCCCTCGGTGCCACACCTATACATTTCTTTCAGGGATCTCATCTCATTGGGCAGCTCATTCCAGTTTCTGACCACTCTTTTGCAGAAGTTTTTCCTAGTATATAACCTGAACCTCCCTTGATGCAATTTGAGGCCATTCCTTCTTGTCCAAAGGCTAGATATTTGGGAGAAGAGGCCAACTCCCACCTTGCTGCAAACTTCTTTTAGGGAGTAATAGAGAATGGTAAGGTCTCCCCTGCACCTATTTTTCTACAAACTAAATAATCCCGGTTCCCTCAGCTGCTCCTCATAAGGCTTGTGGTCCAGATTCTTCACTGGCTTCATTGCCCTCATCTGAACACACTCTAGGATCTCAATGTCTTTTTTGTAGTGGGATGCCCAAAACTGAACACAGTTCTTGAGATGTGGTGTCACCAGTGCTCAGTACAGGGGGGCAATCACCTCCCTGCTTCTTCTGGTTACACTATTTCTGATACAAGCTGGGATGTTATTGGCCTTCTTGACCACTTGGGCACCCTTCTGGCTTGTGTTCAGCTGAGCATCAGCCAACATCCCTAGGTTCTTTCCCTACACACAGTCTTCCAACTACTCTGTCCCAAGCCTGTCATGGTGCTTGGAGTTGTTGTGGCCCAGCACTTGATCTCATTGGACTTCATCCCATTGGCCTCAGCCTAGAAGTCCAGCCTGTCCAGATTTCTCTAATGGGCCTTCCTAGTCCCAGGTTGACACTTTCTCCCAGCTTGGTGTCATCTGCAGACTTACTGAGCCCTTCATCCATGTCATCAATAAAGATATTAAACAGAAGAGGCCCCAGTACTGACTGCTGGGAAGCGCTACTTTTCAGCAGGACACCAGCTGGATTTAATTCCATTCATCACCAATTCAATTCAGTTCAATTGAACTATTTGTCACTCTATCTCCTGCTTTTCCAGTTAATATTAAAAATACTCAGTACAACTGGTGACAGGTAAATAATATGCCATCACTTTCTGCATTGTATTAAAATGTGTCTGAATCTCAATAAAGTCTCAATAAAGGTGAGAGTGGTCTCTACTAACTGTTGAAAATGCCCTTTTCTCCAAAGAATGTGCTTCTACCCTATATCTCTAGTCAGCCCTTCTGACTACGTTACCTCCATTACCTGATCAAACTCCTTTTTCTTCCCACTTCAATCTACTTTTTGCACAAGTTGAGATGAATTGAAACCCAAATTCTTGTGTAGACTCTCTTGTTGTTGTTGTTAAGCAGATTATCTTTTAAGATCCATCAATACATGATTTTCAATTTAGGAGATATTACATAAAATGTCAGTGCAATAGAATTACATAGTGGAAAAAGATTGTGTAGGTTTTCCCCCATTCACTAATAATGCTGTAGTAGTTTGCATCTCCTTCAAAGTTCTTGTACAGGTCTTGTTCTTGTAAGACTTTTGAAACTATTATCTGCAGTTCATGCACACCACAAATTTAAGGTTGCAAAGTACAAGCAAAATTACATTTATGAGTACACTTTCAGGAAATGTACTGCAGATTTGCAGATACAGATAAAAAGCTTTATTAGAGATATAACTTCACTGTACTGTTTTCTCAAGCAGGTCACTGTACCTTTCCAGTTTTTCAAAGTTTCTGGAGACTTCATTGTCAAGAACAATATTACTTATAAAACAGATTCTCTTTTGTCTAATGCTTTTAAATTTTCTTTGATAGGAAAGAGCAGAAAAATATTTCAAATATTGAAATTGACTACTAAAACAATAAGGCAGCAATTAGCTTTGCCAATTAGTCCCCCACCAAAATACACTGTAATCACCAACACTAGAAGAAGTTCAGAAAAAAAATTTAATCTACCTTCCACTTCAAGCTAGAAGATACTTGATTGGGTAGGCTGGCAACTTTGCCTTGTGGAAGCACTGCTTTCTTCCCTACTCAAACTAAAGCCACACTGCACAACCAAGTAGCAGAAGATCCATACAAGATGGCTGAAATTAAGCTTTGATGATTTGATAACAGCATAAGAAAACTAAAAAGGAATGACCTCAAGTTGTATCAGGGGAGGTTCAGGTTGGATGTTAGGAAGAATTTATTCTCTGAAAGAGTGGTGAGGTATTATAAAGGGCTGCCCAGGGATATGGAGGAGTCACTTTTCCTGAAGATGTTTAAGGAAAGGGTAGATGTTTTATTAGGGACAAGGTTTAGTGGGCAGTATTGCTGGTAGGTAAACAGTTGTACTAGATCTTAGAGGTCTTTTCCAAACATTCATGATTCTACAGTTCTATGTCATGCAAATTTCCATCTTCCAGGTCGCCAAACTTGAGAAGACTCATGACTCACAAAGCCTTATAAAATCATCTGTCAATTTTACTCATTTTCCTCTCACCTTCATCTTTAAAGCCATGAAACCACATGGCGAAGCTGATGCTTCTACGGTGGCTTCCAGGCTCAGCATCCAAAAAGTTGTAAAATTTTAAGCCATGCACAGTTTTAGTGGACTGTTGGGGAAGAATCTTGAGGATCTAAACAGTGATGAAAGAAGTACACTTAAAGAACCAGCAGAACGTGTCACCAAAGCGTGTCTGAAGTTAGGTGAGAAAGGGTAATATGTTATGCATCATCTGACAAATTGTGGAGGTCCTCCTCCTTCTCTCCTGCTAGCCCTGTAGTGAATATCAGTCCACAAAGCATTTGTTGATCCTAGACCAGACCAGCAATCTCTGTTGCATTCTCTGTGCATTCACTGCACTTCCATATGGGCTGCAAGAAGCAGTGGTCTTCTGCTGATCTGTCAAATCCATCATTAACCACCTCTTATCTCATTCTAATCTCCAAAGCTCCCAACAGCACTGTAAGAAAGACTGCATGGCAGGAGTGATTTCCCCTGAAAAAAATATTTTCTGTTTTTTGAAAGTTACTCTTATCTCCTCGTTTTTCCATCTTTCACTGTCCATGTATTTCTTTGTATTTCTTGTGCTTTTGCCTGGTAAAAACATTTTGGCCTTCACGCTTGCTAGATTTCTTTTAAAAACAGGTTGCCTTCAAGAATGGAGGGAAAAACCAGTGATTGTAAAGCTCAGACACCAATACACAAAGAATTCTAATGTTTTCAGGGTTGATTTTGTTTACCTTTGATATAGAAAAACAGGCAACCAGAATGCACAGTTTAAGATAAAGACACTGTGTTAAACATACATGTTCTGTTAGCATGCATACCAGAGAGCTGACAAATGCTAATCCATTTTCATGAGCTCCTAAATAGGAAAAGCATTACCTCCACTATTATGATTGTGGCAGGTGTAGGTTGTGACTCATAATATTCTTCAACAGTACTGCTATATGCACATAAAATGAAACATAAACTTGAAGTGTTCGGTCACATGAACTAGAAGTATTATTCTCTACCTAATGTTCAAAATCTCTTTGCAAGTAAAGAACAGTGAAAATGAAAACAAACAAACAAAAAAAAAAAAAAGGAAAGAAAAATGGAAATCAGTCTGTAGAACAAGGAAAATGAATAAAATTTAAACTAAGTTATCAATATTTTATGAATATATCAATATAAGTTTGTAAGTTAAGATTGTATGAGTGTCCTAGGAACTACCACATGAAGTAACATACTCAGGATTAAAGACAAAAATGCTTCTTGGAATGCTGTGCTATCCATGAACAATTGCATCTAGTTGTGTATAGACTGCATACATTTTTACAATTAGTATTTCAAGAAACAGTACGAACTATTATCTTTCATAAGTCACTGTAGTAGAAAAATTGTTTTCAGTCACAGATTTCATCCTTTCTAAAATAAATAGAAATTCCCCAAATAGATAGAAAATATGAATAAACTGGCTGCCAGTAGCAGTTATGATTCTTTTGCTACCTGCTCACTTCTATTATTTTTCCATTAATTCAACTTCTCCTTTTTTCGTTAGCACTGAACTTTAAGGCATATTCTATAGACTCTGGAGTTCAATGTCAAATAACTCATTCAGTCTAGCTTTTACTCATTGCAGAATAGTACTACAAATAGAAAATATTCTAAAGAAGTAGAAGGGATCTTGAACAAGTACTTGGAGGATCTAATGAATACCATTAAATAAAAAAGCAACATCAGTTTTACAAAGTCTTTTAAGCTGCAAAACTTTGGATGCTATAATTGCATTAGGAGATTCTGTATAGGCATTTTTACTCTTCCACGCATCTTGGTTTTGATCATTTTTGAGAACAAGATCCTGGGATAGATAGATAGACCTTTGCTATAAACCACTATGCCAGTTGTTAACTCTCTCAAGAATAACTATCCCCAGGTTACCTCTAAATCGACGATTCCACTGTTAAATGACAACTGACATAACAGTGCTTGAAGAAATTGGATCGATAAAATTAGTAAAAATTCTTAATATTCTGAAAAAAAAATTATGTGAATAATTGCAAAAACAGTCTGGCATTGGCCGGGAAAAGGAATTTTAGAACCCCCTGTGCACTGCATGTTGTCATGATGTGGAATACCAATGGAAAACCATGAAGCCATGATGCTAATATGAAGAGAAAGTCTCCATGGGAGACTTACCAGTTGCAATGATAGTACACAAAAATTCATTTTTCTGGTTCTTTTTATTTATCTTTTATTATCTTTTTCCTTTGATAACTAGAGAAAAGTTTTGAAAACAAAACTTGCTATAATCTTTCTCTTGTGATGCGATTCTTCAGGGAAAATGATATTTTAAGATAAATTCTCTGTCCTCTACGGGTCACATAATATTTCTTAGACAAACTCATAGTTTTTAAACGGTTTCATTTTAAAATATTCCCTTACTCTCTTTTACATTCGACTTCTAATTTTTACTTATCTATTTATTTATTTATTTGTGATGTTTTGATATTTCCCAGAACACAGAGCTCAAGTACTAGCTTCTGGACATGTCTGAGAAATCCTTTTTAGTACTGTGGTGTAGTATAAGTTTCCAGGTAATTTCTGTTTTTTTCTAAAGTATGTGCTCATGGTTTTGTAAGTATTCTCTTTTATTCACTACTGAACTGAGAGTGAACTATTTTTTAATAGTGAATAATCACTACTAAACTAAAGCCAAGTTCTTCATTTTATGATATGAACCATTCGCCAGCTTTTCCAATATTCATGTTATTGAAGCAATTAAGCAATATTTGATTTATTTTCCCTTCTTATACTTCCATTTACATTTTTCCAACATACCTGACAAAACTTCACAGATGTTCTAAAATCCAAACTCACTACTAACATTCATATGGACCAAGCAGTTATTATCAGATATTTGTGAGACAGTGGAGATCAGAATCTTACATGGAAAAAAAACAAAGAGATAAGTAGAATTGCAATCTTGGACTTTTAAAGAGAGAGTTTTAACCTCTTCAAGGATCTACTTGGAGGTATCCCATAGTTAAGCACTGGGCTCAGGTAAGAGGGCCCAAGAGAGTTGGTTGGTACTCAAATCCATTGGCCCCAATGGGAGTGTTTAGGGAGCTGGCGGAAGTGATTGCCAAGCCACTCTCTATCAATTTTGAAAAGTCATGAAGAATGAGAGAGATGCCTAAGGACTAGAGGGTAGCAGTATCACTCCAGTCTTCAGAAAGAGGAAGAAGAAGGATCAGTCAGCTTCACTTCCATTCCTGGGAAGGTGATGGAACAGATTATTCTGCATGTCACCTCCAAGCAGACAGTAGAAGATTATCAGGTCTTACCTGATATAAGGTTTTATCAAGGGGTAACCTTGCTTGACCAATCTGGTAGCTGGGTAAATGGAGGCAGAGCAATAGATGTTGTGTACTTTAACTTGAGCAAGGTGTTTGATGCTGTCTTCCATAGTAACTGAAGCTTTGGAAGTGTGAGATAAATGAGTGAAAGGTAGGGTAAACTGGGAACTGGCTTACTGGCAGAGCTCTGAGTGTTGTGATCAGTGATGTAGATTCTAGTTGGAGGCCTGTAGCTAGTGGTGTACCTTAGGAGTCCCTACTTACCAGTTCTTGTTCAACATCTTCATCAGTGGTCTGGATGAAGGAATAGAAGGCACCTTCAGCAAGTTTGCTGATCATATGAAGCTTGGAGGAGTGCTTGACAAACGAGAAATTTCCATTCAGCAAGACCTGTACAGGATGGAGAGTTGGGTGGAGAGAAACCTGATGAGGTTCAACAAGGGCAAGTGCAGAATCCTACACATGGGTAGGAATAACCACATGCACCAGTACAGACTAGGGGTTGACCTGCTGGAAGGGAGCTCTTTGGAGAGAGAACAGGGTGTCCTGGTGGGCAACAGGTTGGTCATGAGCCTTCAGTATTCTCTTGTGGCCAAGAAGAGACCAGTGGTATCCTGGGATTCATTAAAAGAGTATGGCCAGAAGGATGTGGGAGCTGATCCTCCCCTCTCTGCTCTGCTTTGGTGAGGCCACATCTGGAATATTGTGTCCAGTTCTGGCCTCCTCAGTACAAAAAAGACAGGAATCTCCTAGAAGGAATCCAGCAGAGGGACACAAAGTTGATTAGGGGCCTTATCCCATCTCGTGCCCAAAAGAGCATCTCACTTATGGCTGAGAGACCTAGGGTGAAACCTGGGACTGTTTTAGCTGGAGAAGACAAGACTGAGAGCTGATCTCACCAATGTTTATAAATATCTGTCTAATGGGCAAGACTAAAGTGGATGTAGCCAGATTCTTTTCAAAAGTGCCCAGCAACTGGACAAGGAACCATGATTAATTTCTATGATGCGGTCCGTCATTTACAGTAGTAATATACCTGGTATGGAAAGGTCATCTGCCTAATGATCACGTGGAAGCTTCAAGGTAAAATTTGAAATGTCAACTGGAAGTATATATTAGGTTTTATATATAATCAAAAAATGTTTATGATACCATCAGCATATGTAAAAGTTTAAATGTGATCTCTGGTTAAGTGTTCTCACAGCATCTAATCCATTATGGACTTCTTCAAAAAATGTCCACCATCTTTGAAGTAATTGGTACTATTTGAAATCTGCACTATTTGAAATACTGGAAGAACAAAATCCCATCTTTCTTCCTCTCATATTACAGTTGTATTCTGCTAAAAGTGAATTCAACAGCCTTTGTGAACACTGATTGGATATTTTCCTTTCTGTTGTGCGCTTAATCAAGTTTTCTGGACTCTGTTCAGCTACATCTTGCTTAACAGAGAGTCACAAGATATGCAACATCTACTGCAGACACAGTTTTTCTTTTGAGATGTTTTAGGCCCTAAATGTTATTTTTTAAAAAATATATAAATTCTAAACATATACAAAATATCTGTTGCAAATGTTGAAAGTTACAAAGTTATTGCTTAGGTAATTTTCGCAGCACTAAATATCAGTGTCTACTGTAGAGAATGTTTTTCCCAAGAACTATGATTGCAGGTGGCCACTTCAAACCGTACATTTCTCTAACATTGTCTACTTGTGTTGCTAATTGGCCTACCAGTAATTCAGAAGGACCATAGATGAGATGAAAGCCTCATTGAACATGATCCAGTGCAAACACCTAGGTTGCTGTTAAGTAAGCTTTAATCTCTTTTCAGTGAGTGTAATCTTTGCAGAATTTTCTAACAGGTGAAATAAACAGATGCACTCAATGATACTAAAGGAACTCATTTTATTATTGCTTATCAAAAATTCATGTCAGCTTTTGTTAATCTAAATATGCAGGTACTTTCCCACAATTCCCTTTTCCGATGTTAGTTTTCCTGTTTCCAAAATCTAATCTGTGAGGTTCTGAACTTCTGCCACATCTTCACTCCATTTCTCCCTAAGCGTATTCTGTGTGTATTAAAAAAGGAAATAAGCTTGCACTTTTGTGTGTGTCTAATCCAATAACTTTCTCTTATTTTATTCACTATGAATAGCAAAATATATATTCCATTTTTCTATTGTCTCTCAACACAGCCCCAAAAGAATACAGCAGACCTTTTTATCAGGATATGTACTACCAGTGTCAGAGAATTCTACAATTTAGCCATTTTCAATTACCCTTAATGCACTCTGTCTGCAATATGTGTGCATCTATATATGCTTTTTGCCAGTATTTAAATATGGTGAAGCTGGTTTATGCCCATTTGGGTTCATTGCTCTATATCTTAGAGCACTACTGAAGTGCATTAATCATCACGAAGAAAACACCACAACAGTATTTGAGGCATGTTTTTTATTTCTATTTTTCCAGTTTATTTCCAGTTTTTGGTTTCAATAACTATTCAGTTATTTCTTCTGAGGTCAGAGGGAGACCAATGTAGCATCAAATCATAATCAGTGAATCATAGAATAGCTTGGATTGGAGGAATATCAAGGATTGTCAACTTCCAATCCCTGGACACACTGCACACTTAAAGAAAAGGAATACATTGCAAACAATAAATAGCATTGCATTTTTAATATCACTGTTTTTAATATCAGATGTCTACTCTGTAATGCAGAGCAGAATTTGTCTGAATTTCTTTAGGAAGAAACTTCTAAGTAAGTATACATATCTGAAGATCTGTGCAAAAAAAAAAAAAAAAAAGAAAAAAAAAAGAAAAGAGATCCAGACTTCAGTTATGGAGAAGGCAGAAGGCAACTAGACTCACTTCAGGGTAAAGAATTTAACTCATGTAAGCAAATATTTATTCTATACTTAGAGACACTGAATAAACAGCTACTGTACCTTTGAAATAAATGCAGGATGGTTCTTACAATCCTGCTTTGTACCGAAGGAACAAATTTTTGATAGGTTATCCATCAGTACTAAGCAAATAAAGTATACTTTTTTAGTATTCTGTGTATCTTCAGTAATTGACAAGGCCAATTTTATTTTATTAGGGATGACTTCCTTTCTTTTTTCCTACATCTTACTTTCACTCTTCATCTTCCATATCCTCTCCTGTCTTTCCCTTTGCAGTTATAAAGCTACAGAAGTTGACAAAGAAAATTGCCTTGTAGCATAATTATTTTGTAGTAAGACACTCTCCAGAGATCAGTGACACAGTAGAACTGAACATGAACAATATCTTAATCTTTTTCCTACTGCTATCATTATGGACAGAATGCCTCTTTACAAGAATGCCATCTTCCTCAGTTACAACTGAGACAGACAAATTAAGGAATATACAAGATGTCCGAAGACCCAATTACTTTTATTCTTGAAAATAGAGATCCACTGGACATTTTTACATGATTTAGTTTGACTTATAGAAGTATCATTAATTTTAGTCAGATGAGAAACAACAGTAGTTTGAAATGTGTATGCTGAAATTTAGAATGATTGAGTAATATATATAGAAAATAAAGATTTGCCTTAAAAAGCTAAAGAGAAGCATAATTCAGTCAGATTATAAGAATAAAAGAAGATATTAATGGAAAATAGGTCTACAGCTTTTTTAAGATGTCAAAGAAAAGACAACAGAAGACAGTTCAGTAATGAAACTAATAGGCCATAAATTAATTCTATTCTGGTTAAAGGCTCTCACGTTGAGAAAATATAGCTGTTGTTTTTTATGTAATGCCAATGCAAAATGCCCTTGCTAAATCATATAATTATCACAGAGCCGTGAAATAGGCAAATACAAAGAGTATGTATATTCCTCATAGTTAGGTAAATAAAAATACAAAGATAAACTGCTTATTCATTGTCGGTTTGGTAGTCTAGTCTTTAATTAGTGTGAATCAAGCTTCTTGATCAAATAGAGGACCAAAACTAACACTCCAGTCATACCCTAAACTAAGATAACAGTGATTTAGCACTATACTGGTACAATTGTTTAGAGGATAACTGATTTGGTTTTCATAGCACTATCAGAAAAAGGGATAACTCATCAAAATTGCATGTCATTTAGTCAGCACTTTGCAATGACAGCAATTGGTACCTAACTGTCATAGGATGCAGTCATGACAGTATTTTCTGAGGTTCCTTTTAGCATATATTCTCTAGATTTATCACCAGTGCATAGAAAAGGAACAATATAATTTTCTTTCATCTGTGTGACTGTGGGGAACCATAGCAGAGTATTATGGGAACTGAAGTCAATAACTTTTCATCTATGTACCATTTTTTTACTTCATTGTTGTTGTTTTCACAAAACAAAAAAACGTAGGTAGAGAGCATCCACAGGTAATTGCAAGAAAATAACATTAGCAGGAGATAATATATGCTAATTTTACTAAAAAGACTAAATAATTCCTAATTAATTACTTATAAATAATACATTTATAATACTGATATTCTCAGACAAAACTTTATAAGAATAATACTTCTCTTATAAAGTTTTGTCTGAGAATCTCAGTCCCAGATATCAAGTGAAAAATATCCTGTTGCTTTCAGTCAATATATGATTTCAGTTTTTTTGATTATATTTTTATTCATCTCGGGAGATGTCTTATATGTAATTTGTCAGCTATTCTGTTCATATGTTAGCATTGTATTTTTCTATTCTTTGAGATTAATTTTATCAAATAGTACAAAATGTAAAATGCAACCTAAGAAATCTATGAGTAACAGCTAGGGAAAGGATGTAGTTCTTTTCATTAGCATGCTACATACCATATTCAGTGCTTTTATTAACTAAAAGAAATCCTGCCAGGATGTATTATAAAGTGTTAAGTTCAATGAAAATGAACATTCAAGCCCGTAAGCACTTCTATTACAAATGATGCATAAAAAACGATTTAAAGATAGTTTATATGACACACATTGGTTCTTTGGTATTATTTGACAGCTGTTTTACAAATGTACTTATTGTTCAGTTTATACATAAAAATAAATTAATTTATTTATACAAAATTATTTCAACCTAAGTTTAACTCTCTGTGGCAAGCACTTACTGTACAGTTCTGAAGAACTATGATGCTCAAAACAATGAAAAAATCATTGAACTGTCTTTGCTGATGATATAGATTTCAGTTCCCAAGGATTCTTATTCCTATTGCAGAAGAATAGCTATCCAAGCAGTCACTGAACTGAACACTTTGAAGCTAAAATAAGTCCGTAGGACATGTGAAAGATAACCACATGTGAAACTCTGTTTCTTGTGTGTTTAAGTCAGAGCTGTAGCTATAAGTCTCTGTGAAACTGTGCACGTAAGTCTTGCTTCTTTGTTCTTTGGCTCTATGAAGTAGTTGCTGAATAAAGACAGGCCAGTCTCTGTTCTCTGCTTAAATATTTTGCACTAACTAAAAAAAAAACAAATAGTCCTTAAAAAAGATGAACACATGGACTGGCAAGAAGAAGTAAAGCAGATCTTTCATTTTAAAATTATTCCATGCATAGTCAATGGTCCTTTTAATCTTTATGCTTTAGATGACGAGGATTCAATAGCCTCTGCAAAGTTTTCTCTTAAAATGTCAGTTCTGGGAACCTGTTTTGATATTCTGAAGAAACAAGTGCAGTCTTGATGGGATTAGTCTCTACAAGGATTTTGGCACGTCTACACTACAGACCTGATTTTGTAATGTAACTCAGCCATTGCTAAGTAGAACTCTCAATACTTGTGATATGCTTAAATTGAAGTGTGTTCTTGAATTATGCCTGTGGTTTGGTATGACCATTATTCACTGTCCTCTGAGCGGGAATGAAGCAACTGTCAAAGTTGCATGGGAAATGCCAAAGAATTAAAGTTTTATGCATTCTTCATCTTCATTCAGATTTAATCTGAATTTGGAAGAAAGTAATGCCTCATATATAATTCCATGAAAACTACAAAAAATACAGAGAGCACAATAACACTATTTGATAGAGCAAATTCTCTGCTTCAAAACAGTATTTTTCAACATACCATGTGTACCTCTAGTACACAACCACTAGTTATGTATTTTTGTCAACGATGAACAAGAGTCTGCATGCCATGTTCATAGAAATCCGCACCAGTGGAGGTAACCCACTGTTGCTGTCACCACTGCTGAAATACACCACCCACTGCCCACTGCCTCACTGTGCTCACATCCACTGTTTGGTCTCCACAAACATTCAGAAAGCATCCATGAACATCAATGGACACCATTTTTTCTTTGCTTCATATGCACTTCCATCATTTTGTCACACCTTCCGGCTGCTGCCATCTATCACGCTGCATCAAAATGTAATGGAATACTGGTGGGAAGGTTCAACCTCTACTGCCATACCACAAACATCTGCTTCTGACATCATGGGCCAATATCATAAAATAGGAGGCTTTTGGAGCATCCTTCATATAATTACAAGCTTCAATTTCAGTACTGGAAAATAAATCTTGTAACTTGGATTGTTAATATTGTCATTTTTTCACCCTCTTCCAGTTACTTAGACAATTATGATGTAACTAACTTTACTTAGGTGAAGGTGAAAGATGTATTTCAGCTTAAAGCATAAAGAAATTAACACACTTGTAGAGGGAGCTTGATTTTATTTTGGAAAGTTGAGAATTTCACCTCTCACATTCTGTTTTAATATCAGCTAGATACAAAAAAAGAAAAAACATTACGCCAAGACAAATAAAAACAAGGATGATCATACAATTACATGAAAAAGTACGGAAATCACAATGAAAATACTACTTCTTCAAAACACCTGCAGGGAAAAATACCTTTTAATTAGGTTGAAACTACTTACAGTTAAAAAATGATTCTTCTAGGCAAAATGAAGTTTCTAATGCTGTTTGACTATTTAAATCTACATTAGATACAATAAATGTAGAAGATTTTTTTCGAGCCAACTATATTTTTTTTAATTATTATTCTATGCTTATTTTGTCAAGCAATCTGTCTTTTTTCAACATGGTATGATGCAATTCATAATATAAAGACTTGAATGACAGTGTAATATGTGTGGAATATGTAATATGCAATTCTTTGAGAATATGTGTGGAATCCATAATCTGCTTAAATTCCCAGTTAGAGCTTTAATAGGTAAACTCAAAATTAATTTTTAATTACTGTATTTTCTTTTGTTATGTTATAAATTTAAGTATGATATGCCCTTTATGTAAATACAACTAGATTTTTTTTTTTTTATTCCCGTGTAAGTGAAAAGAGAGGAATTTTATGAAACATAATCACTTTGTATGGATTGGACAATGACCAAATATTCGGTGTAAAAATCTTTGGGTTTAGACATGATAAATCAGAATAAAGTATAGTTAAAGAGATTTCAGAGTACATTTCACAGATATGGTCTGTCAAATCTCAGTCAAATACTGTCAAAGTATACTACATCCCAAAGAGGCATCAGAATACATAAGACTCAGCTGGTTTTATGATGTACCATTGAGAGGTTAAAAATTCTGCTAGAAGGAAATCAGCTGTTTGTCATACAGTTTACCACAACAACTGCACTGACTTGCTTGTGCATATGTATTTTTTTTCCTCTAGGCTGTACTTTGGAGGTACAAATTTTCCCAGCTCAAAGGTTCTTCAGATGATGG
Organism: Tetrao urogallus; assembly: GCF_951394365.1. NCBI lineage: Eukaryota > Metazoa > Chordata > Aves > Galliformes > Phasianidae > Tetrao > Tetrao urogallus. Next base: position 39,380,296 of record NC_136815.1, on the reverse strand, counting down.
GAAGAGCAAAATCAAATTCCTTTTCCAAAACCCAGATAATAAACAAATTGAAGCAAAGGTAAAAACAACTTTTTTTCTTTTATAATTCTACCTTAAAACATCTATTAAAGCAGCAGCTGGGAGACAAGATGAGTAAATCAAACTAAATTATTTAAAAGTCATTCAATGTTTGAAGTGAAAATAAAACCAAAGAAATCTGAATAAACTGAATTTTTGGTAAGTTAAAGTCTTTTATAGAGTGCCATTACATTAAAGAAAAAAAAGAAAAAAAAAGACTTGCTGCGTTTAGGAGTATTTGCCAAGTCTGTTAATAAAAGAGAATGGCTGAGAAATTCAGTGACCTATCTTTTTCTCTACACTTGGTATCATGAAGAAGCAGTGCAAAACATGCTTGAGTCAATTTGGGCAGAAAATACAGCAAAGATTTAACATTTGTTACTACAGCTCAATAAAAAATATTACAGATTAAACATATATCCTCTTACAAGAAGATGGCATTGAAGCTTTGTGTCTTGGTCTATTTTAACATTCTGTTTTGAGTTATGCTCTTGATTCAGGATGTTTTTTTTAAAAGCAGTTACCCTGGAAGATTTATGCCTAATTTTATGAATATATTTTCAGAATTTATTGTCCCAGTATGCATAAGGAAGTGATCTTCTGGGAACATTGAAACTGCCTGAGAGTCTGAATCAAAGGTCTTTTTCATTAGAATCCCAACATTTTTGTAATCCTGATTATGTTTGCTTGGATGTGCTTTAAAGCTGGCTTTTGAAGCCCTTACTATACTGTTTTCCCAGCTATTTATTTGATTTTAAATGATATATTCAATATAACGAAGGTATACAAAAACTCCTATTAAATCAGTAGAAATGAAGTGTGGTAGACTTTCAGTACATTCATATTTTTCTTCATTCTTATATAAGAATGTAATAAGAATATAATAAGAATATAAATATTCTTATTTCCTTTAGCAAATATTTCAGTAGTACCGAATTTCTTTTCTTCACTAATAAAAGCCATAACTTAACACCCTAAAGTTGTGAGGATGATTTTCTTTTAAGCAAATAATGGGAAACTTTTATTATGCTTCTAAGTATAGCTGGAAATTGAAACTCAGCATTTCTTTTCTTACATTTATCTCATATTGCTATTACATGGATACAAGATTTTAGAACTAATTTAATGATGCAATATTTCTTAGAATTTTCTTTGGAATCCAAGAGTCGAATAGTGATGCTTTATTTCATCAATTTAAAAACAATGCAGTTACAAATCTAGATGTTGAATAAGAAACATGGTTTCATCATTTTATTCTTTTTTTTTTTTTTTAATTAAATCTGTCATGCTAATCACTTTTTAAGTCTCAGAGATATTCTAGTATTTTATGGTACTGTTGTTCCCAGTTAAACTGAACTGAGCTTTATTTCTAGGAAAGTTTACCTTTCCACCTTTTATCAAAGTAGAAGTTATACCTCTAAATTATGAAGGCATAATATTGTACAAACTTACTAGTATCCTAATTAATATACTGACATGTTCTCTAGCTGCTTTTATTGATTATAAATTTAATCTTTCAGGTTTATCAATTTAGAAATATATATATACATAATTTTCTTGATACTCAAAGCAAGTCAGTTACATTATGATGAAAAATGTCAGATTGTATTGTGTTTGGACAGTGTTATAACATTTATCAACTTTCTATTTGTTTAAGTACATTGTTTAGTCTAAAAACTATAAGATACACTTGTCTGAAGAAAGAATGAAAACATTTTTATGTCATATTTTTTAACTTTGGTTAGCTTAAAATTCTGTGAATAGGCCTCTCTGCATCCACTGAACCTTTCAAGTATTTAAAGCACTATTCAGCAAGAAAAGATGCAGAACATTTATTTTTTGGACTTTATTAGCATTACAGAACTGGAGACATATCTATTTGGGAAACTCTCTAGTCATTAAAAAATGTTAATCAGATTTTAAGAAATGCTTGTAATGCCAGGTTTCATGCATGCTGTATGCAGGCTTCATTTGGAATCAGATGATGGGAATTTTCTCAAACAGCTGTTAAAGGTTGTGATGAATATTCATAGCAAAAGCTATCACCACCTGTTAAATGAAATTCTGAGCTGCAGAGCCTGGAGACCTGCTGTTGTAAGGAGGACATACAGGGTAATGTTTTATTGAAATAAGTACAATTGTCTGCCTATTATATTATGTGGGGAATATAGTGGGATGAGGACTTACAGCTGAGACAAAAAATTCTAAGGAGTCATTACCTCAAGTTGTTAGGGCTTTTCATTTTTGCATTCTCAAACAGTAGTGAGAAACCAGTGTGGCAAGTAACTGTGGTACAGCTCAATAAGGTACTAGAAATGAGAATTGGTTTTTCCTCTTCATTATCAACATTATCGTGCTGTATGCACAACCTGCTATGGTGTGCGCATGCTTGATTTGAGACTCCTGCTCTTCTTGTTCTGCAGTACTTTTCCTCCATCTCTGAGTTTCAACTGTGCTGCTGACAAGATACATTTAAAGTTTCTAATGTGCTATAATTCATTTTCACCTTGCAAATGTAAAATGGTTCAGTTACAGATTGATTGATTGATTTCCAGTAATACTGATTTAATCCTAGAATTCCTTCATGTAAAAATGTGAGTTATCAAAATCCAAATGCTTCCTATCTTCACTTTATGTAATGCTGCACATTTGTGTGCAGCCTGTATGTGTACAGTTATGGCTTGTTGTGTCTGTGTGATAATATTCTTTATATCTCAAATATTTACTCATGACCTAAAGGATTAAGAGTAGTAGAGTGTTGAGGTAGTTAATGTTGATTAACATTTAAAAAGAAAAATAATTATGCAGCAGTGTTAGCCGTTGTGACTTTATAGTTTCCTCTTTGTTCTGATTGAATATAAAGAACAATCGTTTCTAGTGTTACGAAATCTGAGATTTTTTTTGAAAAAGAAATGCAGAACTACATCCTTTCATCAGTCAACTTTAGTTTCTGAAAAACACACTTGCCACCAGAGTTTACATTCCTAAGTGAAAGTCCTTCACTGGCACAGAAAACCTAATATTTTTATAACACTGTCAAAATATTTCAGTGTTTTTCATGCCTGACTTAACAAAATTAAAAATGGCATGTTTTGAGATGAACAACATATGCTTTATATTTGGTTACTGTTTAATTAGAAATACTTCTTTCAGGCTCAAAAATGGTTTAACATTTAAACTAACTTAGAGACTTTGTACTGGTGTTTTTGTTTGGCCTCTCTGAAACAACAACATGCTACTGTAAAGATGCATAGTATAGAATAAGGGAAGTGTTTCCTTGTAGACATGAACAATTGCAGTCTGAAAAACCTGAACAGTAATTACCATAGGTCACACTGGTGGTCAGTGGCAGTGCCTGCCAATCAAACACCTGACTTTGAAGGTCTCAAAGTTAAGGTCTAAGTAGTTTCTGAGATGTAAACCATTTAGAGGCAACATTAATCACCAATACCTCTTAGACGTTCCAATCTGTAGGTTATTTCCCAGCTGTCACTCAGCAGGAGATATTGCACAGGTTTGCAAAGTCAGACAGAATTTTTCTGACTGAGAGCTACAAAATAGAGCAGTTGGCATGGAAAAGAACATGGAGCCTATGTGTCCCTCTGCTTCATCCCTGTTGTGCTGCTCTGGTTGCATTGAAAAACATAAACGGCAGATCTTTCTTTTGAATTATATAACATAGAGGGGATACATTATGCATCCTGCTATCTAATTACCTATTTCTTTAGCTATAACTTCATGATCTGTTAATGGCTTTTCAGCATTAGAGCAGCCTCCAGAGGCTAATGGAATTTCAGCACTGTAATAAACTCAGAGCACTATAATCTTCTGTTGTACCTGACTGAGTAGTGGATCACTTCAATGGAAACAGTTTTATGTTTTTCTGAGAAAAATGTCTTAAACCTATGAAAGATTCTGTTTCTGTACATATAGACTCCCAAACATTGCCGTATCCAGTATCTATATATCTAAAGCAGAATTGTTGCTAGGTTTTTTTTGTTTGTTTCTTTTTGTCATCTTTTTTTGCTACATACCATTTCTATTTGAATTTTGTAAGTAAATATAATAACCAGGAATTTCTGTAAACTGAAAGGTTGTGTGCCCCATTGCAATGGCAAGGATTTGATGCCTGATAAAGTAGCAACTACACAGTTGGACTGAGAAAATGAATGTCCTTCTTACATTTCAGCTCTGTAACATAAAGCATGATGTATATCTCAAAAACTATTCTCTCTGTCCTTTTACCTTTCTGAACTTGCAAGGATTTTTCACAGCTTAACAGCTTTCTCAGCAAAACTCGGCCAAGGTCACATAGCTGTGCTGTTAGCTTTTGTTCACAGACTAGCTAATGCCCTAAACTAAGTGTCATGGAACAGTGGTGAGCAGCACATGAAGATGAAGATCTGGTCAATTGGGAAAAACTGTGGTGTCAGCAAAAGAAGGTGCATAACTTTAAAGATCTGGCATTAATATGGAGTAATGAATAATGCACTAATAACAATTAATGGTAATTAATTTGAACTTGAAACTATTCCATATAGAAATCGAATATAAAATAAAACAGCCTGCATTAGAGATGTAATGTGAACAAAATGCTTGCCTTCTGGTGTGTTGTAAGGTGTCTTGATGAATGCTTGCACTATTTTTCAGGCTGATATATCTGCTCATTTCAAGTATATTCTCCAAAGTATAATTTTAATTTAATCCTTGTTCTTAGCCTTGAGGGCTTTTCTGTGAGCATCACAGTTCTCTTCAAATTTAGAATTTCAGCTTTAAATGGGTTTCAAGTATCTATCCTTAGTATTTTTATGGAGTGATTGCTCAATTGCAGTGACTGCCTTCTGAGTTCAGATTTTTGAACTGTGTGGGTTTGCATGACTCAGTTTTTAGTTTTCCCATGTCTTGCTCAAAGACTGTATTTTTTTGTATCTGTTTAAAATCACATTCTACCTTAGTATATAGACATTTGATGAAGCAACAAATATATTCACATATCAGCAGTTTATATGTGACAATACAATGGTTTTTTTCTGAATCACAAACTAACAGTTTCTTGAGTTTGCATACATAGAGTTTAGGTAGCCGTGTCATTAATATAATGAAAAGTAGCTGATTTTTTTTTTTCTTTTATCTGACAACATTATCTGTATTCGTTTTTTCCATATTTGTCTTCTTCATCTTTTGTTGGCCTACATTGTCCTATGCAGAAACAGTGAATCTTCAGATTAATAACCTGAAAATATCTGGTATAATGACAGCAATGTTGAGTGAAAGTAGTTTGGTCAAGAAGGTGGGAGGATGATTTGAAGATCAAGATCAAGAGGATACACTAATATTTCAATCTGGAAAGTGGAATAAGAGTAAATTGTGTTTTTGTGCATGGATAAGTAGTTGTGGCTTAAATTTGGATTTCTTTGCTTTTTTGTGATTCAGAGCATCGGCTTTTCCCTACAGCTTGCAGACGTAATAGCTTGACAGAATATTTCTTCAGGTTTCTTAGGATTTATTTGTTTGTTTACTTGAAGCTGTGTGTGCAATGTGCACTACTTTGCTAGATAAAAGTGTGTTCAGACAAGCGTATGACTGATAGCAGAGTATTCTAAATACGAAAACAACTAGGGACAGTTAGATGTGCAGAAAAGTCTGTGGGTTCTCCTCCGTTTTATGGCAGTCCTGCAGACCTATGGCGATTTGAATGTGCAAGTTCTCAACAGAAGTTGAGGGAATGTTTTGTCTGTCAGCAGTTCTCTGTGAGCCTTTATCTGTTCATTAAATTTGATTGTGACAAGGCTAATCTGCCTGGAAACTGTTGTTCCTGATGAATCCCTTTGCATCAATCTTACTCCCTTAAATTCAGCTGCAGCTATTAATCAGACATTTATAAACTCATCACATACCAATATCAGCCCACTGTGTTTCACACTGCTTCAAATTCCACTTTTAATGTGAACTCTGCTTGTAACAGTCAGCATGTGACTTTTTTAGCCTCTGATCCACATCCGCTGCTGGGGAAATAGGTGTGATCACAAGAGTGTGACTTCTGCCCTGCACAGTTACAACACAAGCCATCAGTGTCTTTAAGTAGCTTCATAGAATTTGGTTATATGCATGTATTTATGTCTTCTAAATAAGCTGCATTACTTGGATCCTCTACTTAAGTCACCTTAAATGCATGTAATTTTTTAAATTGTGTGATCAGAGAGATATCATTAATTCGCTGCATGATGTACCCATTGACACTGAAAGAATTATGTTTCATGGCAAGTAGTATCTAGCATTCGTTGACTTGTTAGTGCTCATCTTTACTATCAAATTAATTTATGTAATGTTTCATTGCTAACGGCAGTAGCAAACCATTGGGACCTTCAGCAGTTGTGCCATTGAAGGTCCATTGAGCAGTGGATCTTCCCAATGTGTTACTGTTGCAGAAACAGCTGTGTCAACTAGTGAAAATAACTGTATTAATGCACTGTGAAAATTCAGTGTCCAGCAGCCATAATTATGATGTACATAAGAACTTTCAGCAATAGGATTACCTAATTGACTCGAACAATTCTCAAACTGCAATATTTGTTTTAATAGACTTGCTCTGTGGACACATAGGTGGAAAGACAGTCTTTCCAAATATAACACAGAGCTGACATCACAAATATTTGTAAGATCCACTAAATATTTATATTTTCATCTTAAGCCTTAGTATTATTTTATAGTACCAAAGGATAGATGTTATTAATAGATTGCAAATGAAAAGTAACAATTTGAGCGACTGATGCTTCTTATTCAGACATAGTTTCCTTAATTCCTTGTTTCCTCATCTGTGACTTTCTCCTATTTTTCCCATCTATGATAAATTTTCTTATTTTGAAATTTGGATAGAAGGGGAAGAAATCTCTGGCACTGTAACAAACTACACTTTTCCTAATGTTTAAAAATGAAAGTATCTCTAAAAAGAATTTTTTTAATGAATACAGATGGCAGGTATGCGAAACTTGGCTCAAACTTCATCATCTTTATTGTGAATTGCTACTTAAGGGAGTTTAAAGAAGCTTGTAAGCAATTAAAAAATCATTCTGAACATTTCCAAAGGACATCTGCTCAGGTTGTAAGAGAGTTGAGCAGAACTCCACCCGTTTCATACATTGCTGGGATACTCTGTGTATGTAGCCTTCTGCTTTCAGGCAGTTGTTCCATCTCACACATAAGGGATTTCTGAATGTCTCCACAAAGCTTTTAAAGCAATATCTTCCAGAAAAACTCAAGAGGAAGGCTCATGTAATTTTTAGAATTTTACCTTTTTTTGTTCTTGTTAAATTCACAATACTATCAATATTTCTTTATACAAAAGCAAAGCTGTCAGCACTAAATAACCTGGAAATATCAGTACTAGACAAAAACACAAATAGGATATACCACAGTTCTGTGTTCCTGGTTTCAGTGCAGAAATCTACATAGGCAGTGAATCAAAGCAAAAAGATCATAAATCTGCATCACCATCCCTGCGTGCACAACATCAGTGTCAGCTTTCAAACACAGCACGTTCTTATTGATTAAATGCTAACATCAAAAAACCATACTGAAGAATTCCTAGAAAAAATCCATCATCATTATGATCCCATTGATAAGATAAAATCAATGAGACACAAAGGAAAACATTTATATGTGTATATATATATATATATATATATATATATATATATATATATATAAAAATTTGTTTTGTTTTGTTTTCATCTTGTTTCTAAGAAAATCTCATCTGAGGAGCTGTAAAAAAAAAAAAAAAAAAAAAAAAAAAAAAGGCAAATTAAAGTAGAACAAAAAGAGTTTTCTCTAATATTTTTAATAAGATCAAAATTCCAAGTATGTTCCTTACTTTTGGTACAGTAAAAATAATTGCCTCAGTGAAAACAGCCAGAATATCTCTGTAGTAGCACTTTATGAAGTTTTTTGTTTTGTTTTCTTTTTTAACTAAAGATTAGCGTAGGTGAGATAGTAGTTACCACTATGTGGTGACATGACAGATAAACATGACATATGTAGAACTCAGCATTACTGATCTTTGTGGGTACATTCAGCAGTAACCCAGAGGTATGTAGACACAATGCACTCATTCCATTGATTGATTTATTAAAAGAAATCAATCTGCAAAATGCACCAGATTTGCATATTTGTATATGGCTGTCACATTCCTTCCTCTTTAGCAGGCAGAACCTCATACTTCTGTGCAGCCACTTTACTCAGAAATTTGTTCATATTAGCTTCCAAAAAAATATTTATGGAATAAATAACGCTGTCCCTTAAGTGCCTGTAATCTAGAACTATCAGATACATCAGCAGTATTACATCAGACTATTTCCATTTAAAACTCAGTTCATTCCTAGGTGCATGTTTGTGATGTCTTCTTTTGCTTCATGATTAATCTTTCTTTTTTCACTTCCAGGAGCTGGAGTTTTCCAACCTGTTTGCAGTCCTTCATTGTATCCATTCGTTCTTTGCAGCCAAAGTGGCTTGTTTGGACCCTTTGTACGTAGGCAGTCAAGCAACAGCTTCTGCTGCTCCCACAACTTCTGGTACTGGCAAATTAAAGTATACAACTTGATATCTCACATTACAGCACTGCCATTTATCAAAAAGACTTAATGTATAGATATTCATAAGATGTGAAACTGGTGAACCTGTACATGGAAACCAATTCTGGAGACAAGACATCTTGCAGCTTCAGCAGATAGATGGTCACGTGGGATCAAAAACTCATTTCTGTTCTGCAAGACACCAGTAAATAATCCTCGCAGAATCCCCAGAATAGGATGGATATGCTTTTAGTATGATCTATTTGTACTTATTTAGTGCTTTAACCAACACTGGAAGCAAAGGAATAAATGATGCAATGAGGCATTTCGGTATTTAATAAAATTTTCAAATTGCTGTAATAACACACAAAAAGAATTGTCATTTTCCTGTTTTCAAATGTTTTTATGACAATATGCTAAACTCTGAGTATGAACCTAGTACCCAATGATTATATTATAAATGACATAAGAGAAAGCGACAAGCATTTAGTACATAATGATGAGGAGATGAGCATGGAAAGACATTTGTGTAAGTATTTCTTCAAATAAGAAAGCACTTTAAGCACCGTTGTAATCCATAATTATTTCCATACATGGAGTCATGGTACTTTTTCTATTTTGTTCTTTTAGCATTAGCAACAAATATATAGCCATGTTGACTGACACAGTTCAAAACAAAAGCCCTACAACCCCACTTCGATGAGTAAGTTCCTCTTCTTCAATTAAAAATATTATAATATTACTTTAAATGTAATGGCAAGTGAAAGTTTGTAAAATATCATTTCTACTATTTACTTCCTCAATTTTTTGGAGAACTAAGAATCTGATTTTTGCTCACATGATACAGATGTTGTATTTGCTTCAGAAACAATCCACATAATGCATTGTTTCCATTATTAACCTTGATTTCACATCATAAGGTCTCAAGAAAATAGACATTCAATATTATTTGAAAAATGAGTCAAACCATTGAATTGGTAGTGATTTCTTTTTTTATATTATTAGTAAAAGGCAGGAATAAAATAAATAGCCTTTAATGATGGAAGCAATGACAGAACGCATACTGTCTTTGTATATTAAAAAAATACTACATCACCCATGACCATATAACAGAAATAGTAGTTTCAGGGTCTCATTTAATGATCAAATCTGAAAGAATTTTACATTTATAACTAATAACTTATAAAAATAATTTAATGTTGTGCTACTACATATCAATGAAAATGGCAAAATGATGGAGTTATAGCTGAAAGATCAAAAAAAGGTGAGGTTTGTTTGTTTGTTTGTTTTTTGCAGACAAAAAAAACCTAAAAGACTGCAAAAAAAGCATTTGTTGCACATTCAGAATGTGTAGAATATTTTAAATGATGCTTTCTGGGATTTCTACTTATATTATTGAAATCTGTATTTCCTTTTTTTCCCTCTTCTTATAAAAGCACATGGAAGGTAAGAGTTAAGGATACAATCTCTCTTGTGTAACTGGAAGACAAACTATTTCCCATCCATTTTTACATATTAAAAGAAGAAAAAAATCAGCATTGAATCCAGAGGAAAGCTTTTTCCAAATGGGAGCAATTCAAATGTTAAGTGGGGACAAAAGATGAATGAACTGTTGGGGTAAATCATGCATCTGTCTTTTTGCTTTGCAGTAGAGGTATTTGGATTTATGTGTGTTAGAAAGCGTCCTTGCAAAATGGAGACTGAAGGTAAAGTTGATTCTAGTTCAAAACAATCTGAAAATGCATTTTCTGGGAATTCTTTGTCATTCTCACAGGACTACCAGTATGTTCTTACTCCTTAGTAGAACTCCAAGTGTTACAGGATTTCATAATTGTGTTCCACATTTATTTTCCATGTTACATACAGTGGAATCATGTCATAATCCAATGATTAAATGTTTTAAGTGTCATAAAAATCCAACATTTTCATAGACGTTATCCTGTTTACACGAATCTTTCCTAAATAAGGGGGTTAGATCTTAGTCTCTGCATGACTTGTGAAACTGCTGTGGCTATTGAGTTTATTCCTGAGAGATTACAGGCCCCAAATGTTTTGAATCCAAAACTGCAACTTTCTGAGAAGTTTGCTGATGACAACTCAGATGTTCTTCTCGTCAAAAAGGCATGTTCTGGAAAGACAGTTTTGACAGACCACTGTCAATGAGGAAGCTTTGTATTCTGTGCTCCCAAATCATCTCATTCTGGTGAGCATTGCATTCAGACATCCAGTACAGGCATGTGAGTGTCTCTCTAAGTGCTCTGGTGGTAGTAGAGGAATCTAAAATTAATCAGTTGAATGTTTTCCCTTCAATTAGCTCAGATGATGTGCACAATGGCACCATTAAAACCAAGGGTTATTTAAGGGAGATTGTTTAATATGGTTAAGCGAGCTTAGCATTTATCTGGAAGAGCAGAAACTATACTGTTGCAAATTGATGTAGATTAAGGTTTTCCATAATTTGACAGAAAAATAAATAAATAAATAAAAGTTGCTACTTGTGCAGAAATGTCTTTATGCTGTGCACTTTTGGGGCCTGGACACTACCAGGGTGTTCTACAGAACTGTCATGTATTTTGTTTGTAGAAATGCTGTATTCATCAATGAGAATTTTTTTTTTAGTTGGGCATTGAATACACAATATTTGAGAGGCAAATAGACACACAAAAAAAGAACCTGCAATTTTTATATTTGTTTGTGTTTTGAAACCCCATATTTCAAAGACCTGAACTTGTGAAGCATAATATTTTTAGTTTCAAGAAAATAAAGGTGACCTTGGGAGAATATAAAATGCCGTGGCATTGACTACAGGTCAGTACTGGCTTGTAAGTGTGTGATTCTGAGGGCCTTTGCACTGACCTCCGATTATTCAGAGGTGGCTGCATCAGGCTTGCCCTCTCATAGCAAGTAGCAGAGAAATTCAGCCTTGAACCAATGGGAAAATTTTAAAGTCTGTGTCATAAAACAGGAAAATGTAATTTTAGTGACTATGTTTTTTATTTAAATACAAGAAGACTCCAAATTAAAGCATAGTTAACTTCATATGCATATGTCAAAACCAACCTCTATGTTGCAAGCTATCATTTAACATATCAAATATAATGAATACAAGTATTTTGTAAGTCAGCATGGCCCACTGATTACAAAGAAAAACAGAAAATTATAATAAACTGTCAGCTCTTGCTGAAAATCTGTATGCAAATAAAACCAAATATTGGAAAAAAAAAAAAAAAACAAAAAAAAAACAAAAAACACAACAAACCTTATTTCCCACAAAGTAAAATATAGTTTTTCTTTATGACATCATAAATAAGTTAAATTTAAAAGTATATGTTTTTATACTTAGTACTGTGCCTATTGAAATGATGTTATATAACATACCGTAAATATACATTCCTCAGTACACAAAATGTATTTGATTTAATTTGCTTTGCTTTATGATGGAAATTTTAGATAAGCTGACCTCCACAGAATTAACCATATGTTAGGTTATAGTGTTATCATAATTTTGTTATGAACATGTTGCAGACCTGTAGACAAGTTATTCTAGATTTCATAGGTGAATGAATATATTTCATTTCCTATATCTGTTTAAAAACACAGTTCCAGAAGGCACTTTTGAAATAAAGATCAGGATATTATAAAATATTGGTCATTTTATTTTCTTAATAAAGTGCAGCAAGAAGTTTGTAAATTGTAAGCCAGTTATTTTTTAAAAGAAATAATTTGACATTTTGGCTGTTTAAACTAGAATTCATAAAAATGTAATATAATAATATACAGTATCAATATACTTTGAGATGAGATTCCTGAAACATATTGTTTTCCAGCTTAGTTCTTGATCCCACAGAAACTTTGCTTTATATTTATTTTATATGCTCTGACTTTATCAGAATATCTCACAGTGCACAGACCATGAGCAAGTCATTGTGGTTACTACTGCTTTTTCCTTTAAATATGATTTCCTTTATGCAATGCCTTAAGATGTTTCTTACATCAAGAGAAATATTAAAAAGGCTAAAAATCTCATGAATGTATAGTTGCTGCCCTTAAAAATTCAGCAGCTTTGCTATATATTGTTGTCTAAGTACCCCCGGTATTCTCGATGCCAAAAAGAAAGTACAATTTTCATCCTGATATAGCAATGCCAAGTCAAATGTAAATGTATTAATATTAAACACTCACCTATGTACTGCACTTTTAGTTCCCTTATAGAATCTAGTCCCTGAGAAAGTGTTTTGTCTCAAAAAAAAAAAAAAAAAAAAAAAAAAAAAAAAAAAAAAAAAGCTGATTTTAATATGTTCATCTTTGGGGCAACTTAAAATGTTCAAATTTGGGCACTCACCCAAGTTACTTAAATTTAAATACCTATCATAGACACCTAGGATAGGACTTGAAGACCTCAAAATGGCAGGGCAGGGCCGTTTCAAGGTAGGACCATGACTTAGCAGCTCTTAAGGTGTGTGTCTCCCTGGTGTGATGAAAGAGATGCAGCCACTTTTGTGTGTTCACTTGTTTTAGGAATGTGCTTTTGAAGCCAGGTTCCTGCCCTTTGCCTGTTACTATGTTGTTCTTCATTTGCCAGAACAGTCTTTAAGCACATGAACTGGAATTTTAGGCTAAAACTAAATCAGCGTAACACCAATAGTTCCAACTCCTAAGGGGCATTCAGCTCATACAACCTAACTAAAGCAAGACCAAAGCCAGAATTCCTTTAAATTGCTACAGCTGCTGGATTAAGGTGAGTGTCCGTTCTGCACAGTGGGTGATGCCCATGTAGGGTGGAAGGACCTCCTTCATTTACAGAAGGTGACTGGCAGATGTCCAAGCTAGGTTCATCTGCATTGCCCTCTTCCGTCACTCCAAAGGGAAATAATTAAGGTTACATTATGCTGCTCAGCCCTCTCCCTGCTGCGTCTCTCTTCCTGTCTATCAGAAATGCATACTTTAAAATTCACTCAGAGTGCTCCAAGAACACTGCCCCATTCTCTTTGCTCTATGCAGATAGCAGAGCTGCACTCACTCAGCTATGTAAGGGAGCCTCTAAATCTGTAACATAGTCAGGGGACAGTATTCAGGTGTTATGGCAAGGGCATCTGTGTACCAGAAGAGTGTTGTGGTCTGTGATCAACATTCAGAGTAAATTGAGTAAAGTCATCTTCAAGCTTAAGTGCTTTCTTGGCTAGGAGGGCTCTTAAGTGCAATTTTAGTATTCCTGGAATAAGGTCCATAAGGTCAATAAATTTTTATTTATTTGGCTCCATTTTCCCATTTTCAGGAAGTTTAGTGAGAATAGCAATTCATATTCTGTCAGAATCAGATGGAAAATCAGGGATACTGAAATAAAAAAGAAATTTCTATTCAGATTCTGTAAATTGTTACAGTACATTACATACTCTGTTAAAATATATTGAACAATGTAAAACTAAATGCATTCATTTAGCTAACCTAGTCAGTTTTCATTGCAATGGTATGCACACCTCCCACTTTCAACAACTCACTACGAGAATTTCAATCATATGTTACAGAAATGGCTTTATTATTGAGTATATACTAATATATAATGCATAGTGTGTGTGTATTTGTGTGTGTGTATATTAGTATATACTAATGGAAAATATTCAGTATATATTAAAGAAAGTTCCATATTAGGCACAATTATAAAACAGAAGCATAAATCCATGAAGCTTTACATTTAAAATCTTAATCTTATATTACTATAAAGAAAAATGTGTATATTAGTTGAAGAAATGGCTATTTTTGCAGAACATGCACAATCTGGATATATGATAATAAATTGATGAACATTAACTGATTTACTATTTCATACCTCCAGGAATTTTGATTTTTTTAATTATTCTTATCCTTAAGAATATTTGCAATATATGTCATAAGTTTTAATTTGTTATGGATAAAAATGACTGAAAAATGTAATAGAAAGTGCTATATATTTTATAAATATTAAAAATTGAAGATAAGTATTCAATTTATTTATTTCATTTTCAGTTACTTTTTTTTTGTGCTTGTTTGTAATATGTATTTGTGACAAACATAAGTCGCCTAGTTGTTAAAGCTCATTAATGTACCACTAATAAAATGCTATCTTGTGTTTTGTTTTTGTTATGTTTTATTTTGTTTCTTTTTGTAATGGAACGTAACAGAAAAAATATAGAAAATAAATACTTTTTTAACTAATCTTTTGCATTCAGTCATACAGTGTATGAGTTTTATATCATTGAAAGTCAAATCTGTGAGATCAAAAAAATACTTGAAGAACTTGGGCTGCTATTGTCATCTCCCACCACCATGTTCAACTGCATAGTCATTTCTCACAACCCTCTTACAGATGTCCAATATGTTCCTTTGCAGCAGTTTTACCCCAATGCCAACTTCACCCAGTTTTATAGTCCACTGTGACATTATATAGTATGGGATATATCTATTTGTCCAGTTTGGGTCAGCTGTCCTGGTTCTGTCCCTCCCCAGCTCCTTTTACACCCTCAACTCCTCACTAGCAGAGCCACAAAGTCTTTGATGTTGTGTAAGCATTGCTCCACCACAATGAAAACATCAAGGTGTTATCAACATTATTTTTCTCTTAAATTCAAAGCAAAGCATCATGCCAGCCACTGTGAAGAAAACTAATTTTATCCCAGCCAAAACCAGAACATTTGTGTACAGATATATCCCAACAATCAATCAATATAAAACTGCAAGACAGATAAACGCAGAGAATGCCTTACTGCCCAGGGGGCTCAGGAAAACAGTTTTGAGAATGAAAACTGAGTGCCTCTGATGTAGGAAAGAGCTGAGGGCACAGAGGCTATGGAAGAATAGGTGCACTTTGGTATTCTTGGGTAACATGCTGTAAATCAAAAGATAAATTTATCTCTAGAAGAAGAATGAGGAAAAAAATATGATTTTGGAGACAGTTTATGAAATTCAAAGCATTTATTCTTGTGTCACTGCTACAGTGAATAGGACACATTGCACGGTTCATGTGATTATGGTAATAGTTATATATGACTTGTCTGGAGATTAGTTAAAAATCAAGAGGATATAAAGTGAAATCTATTCATTTTCCTAAAAGACACAACATAGAAGACATAGAAACAACAGCATCTGGCTAAGGGTGTCTAAGAGCCCTGCCACCCCATACCCCTGGATTTTGCGCTGTAAAATAGTAGTGGTTGAAGACAGTAGTGATAACAGTCACTTTCTTATTTTTCTGGGATTCTTAAAGTGAATCTGGAACCTCCTTCAGACTTTTTTGCTGAAGAGCTGAAGGCTAGGAAGACTTTTATCCAGATACTGAGCCATCAAGTGAGCATATGTCCAGAAACAGGTGTTTCAGCAAACACAAAGAAGCTCAACAAAATATCAAAAGCCTGAGTGAAAAGAGAAGAAACTTCCTACGTTGCTAGATCTAAACTCTCACCTTTCTTTTTTGAACAGATATATGATAGAATCCTTTAAGCTGGAAGTCTTTTTTTCCCTTTTCCAGAGTCTAGTGAGGGAAGAGACAGCATCTCAGATACGTCAAGTCCCTCAGCTTGAGAGAGGAAGAGAAATCAAAATGTAGTTTGCTGTAGCTAATGCTGTGCTACCAACTACAGCAAAGGCTCCTGAGCTGAAGGCAGTGCTTTGGTCAATTTACATTCTGTTCACACTCAAAGCCAAATATTTGCAAATACCATGAACCTAAGGCTTTCCATCAGTTTCTGTGGGGAAAAAAAAGAGCTTGTACTATGATAAAAATGGAAATTCAAAGGCAAGGGGAACTCAGATCTGTGTGATCTGTGCTTTCAGTTGCACAGAAATATGCATGGAGCAGTTCCCCGATAGAAAGGTACAGGCCCAGTCGGTTGAGTGGTATATAAGAGATCTGAGCTGTCAGGGTGGCTTAGGGGAACCTTGTGTCCAACTGTGAAGGACTGAGGGGATTGTAAGATGGAGGGAAACTCTTCAGAGGAATGTAAATTTAGGAAGAGCAGCCTAAGTCACTGAATCTTATCCAGCTTTCTCAGGCAGTCGTGTCATATAGACCCTCTCACAAATGTTTAAATTTTATCTTAAAAGTAATTAGGCTTTTTGGCCCTCCTCCTCTTGTTGGAAAACCTTCCAGAATTTCACTGCTCTGATGACTTGAAACTGTCTTCAAATTTCCAGTCTAAACCTATTTGTAGCTAGTTTATATCTATTTGGTTTTGTGCCAACATTATCCCCTAATTTAAGTAATTTTTGCAGTCCTGGTATCAGTTTCCACTTTCCCTTCCCTTCCTTGATATATTTATAGCAAGTAATCATATACCCTAACAGTTTCATTTTGCCTGAATGCATAGCACAAGCTCATGCAGAGGATGTCTGTGCAGTGCAGTGAAATTCAGTGCAGACTCCTGAGCTATTGCTGGCCCCAACCAATATGCCTACCTGTTGTGTTGTAGCTATACAAGCTCAGGGCCAGAAGCAGCTCATCCACTTCAATGCAGCTAAAGATAATAAGTACCACTCATCTGCACCATGACATACTGCTTCCAGAGCAGATAAAGTCCACGTAAAGTCTTTCTGCACCACTCTGCAGTGCTCAGTGCAGGCATTCACTAATTGGGTTCCCTGGCTTTTTTCCATTCCATTCTCTAATGGATGCAGACTTACTCTGAATCTGCCCTAATGTGACTTTTTCTTCTAACCATAACTAAACTACCTCTGCATCACGTACCATGCTCCAGATATGATTTCCCTTATGTCCTGCCCAATGGCCTTACTATTTGTCGATCAGCTGCACAGACTGTGAGTAGTTGCATGAGTTACTCCCATGGCTTCATCACACTGGTGACTCACAGAAAGCCTGTGAAAAGCCAGTATATCATGGACCTACTTGTTCTTCTGGTTGTGTGATCAGCTCTCAGCTCATCAGTAACAGGGATGGGTTATACGAACAGGTCAGTTTATCACTAAGAAGATAAACTAGGAGCCTGTCTTTTTTTTTTTCCTCTTCACTTCACAGGGGAAGGGTATGAGAGTCAGTGAGAAATGAGTCATCATTTTAAGAGTTCATTTTCAATGAGAGAACTCCAACGGGTGTCAGGGAAATGATGCAGATTTGGATGCAAATCTTTTTTTTTTCTGGGAAGCAGGTTAGAGGATTTATATTCTAGCCCTTCCTTTTCCACATCTTTTGGCTTCTAGCCATGACTGAACAGGCGAAAATAAAAAGCCCTGTAAAGGGCAAAGGAGAAAGAGTGAAAAGCTCATAGGAAACCTTTTCTTTATGGATTTCCAGAGGTAAAATATTTCCAGCATTTATCAAGTCTTGTTCCATCTTTGCAATCAGACAGTTTAATTCTAAGTGATTAATCTTTTCATTTTTTTTCTTCTGCAGTTGGATTATTCAGGTAGCTTTGGTTAGGACAGAGCTCCAATGACAAAATCGGTACTATATTCTATATGCTTCTTTCTGTTTGGGCCAAGTAAATCACATTTCTCAAATCTTGTTCTCCTTTTATACGAGTAGAAGTTTTGGAATACAAATCACAATATACTGAATTTTAAAACTTTCAATGAGTAGGGTTTCTCGATTTTTTCCTTTTTTTAAAATTTATTTTATTTTAAATAAGAACAGGTGAAGCAAATAATAAACAATATTATCAGTAATTCCATTTGTTTTAATTGCTGAGCAACCAGTCTCAAGGACTTTTACAAACAGAATTGAAAATTAGTACAAAATCAACAAAAACTTGATATGCAAGGATTAGCACCAGTGATGAGCATAGATAATTATTTGAAGAAAAGTATTGTTTAAATGAACATGAACATAAAGTTATTAAACATAAATTCAGCATTAGCTTTAAAGTAGGAGTTATGAGACATTCCTCCAGAAAGAAATATAACTTCCAGTACATACTACTCCCAATTGTCTCATAGTAAATAAAGTTTTGACAAAACTTAGATCAAATACAAGTCTTAGATCAAATGCAGTATACTACCTCTATTGTAATAAGATGACTTTTTAAAGCAGTGTCAGCATTTTGGCCTCCTGGAGATAAAGCAGCTGTGCCCTTGAAAAGACGCCCTGGAAGTTTATGGAGTCCATCAGTACAAGCTAGTGCTAGCTTCTCGGAGTAAGGCTGTCCTGTTTCTGTGTCAATCACAGAAGGCTCTGTGGCACTCTGGTACATTCCTGAAGTCTCAGTAATGGAGACTTATGTTTTATCCTTCCATTATTATATGGGAAAATACACTGACATAAAAAAAAAAAAGAGAGACAAAGGCAAGAGACAATTTTAGAGTAGGCTGGATCAGGAGGGCATCTACTTCAGCTTTTCATGTCCCTGGATGAGGAAAGGTCAGAGAATTACATCCAATTATTTTTCTAATCCTAAATTCTCTAATTATATTATGGAATCATAGAATCATAGTATCACCAAGGTTGGAAAAGACATCCAATACCATCTAGTCTGACTGTTCACCTACCACTATTTCCTCACTAAACCACATCCCTTAGTACAGCATCTGAATATTTCTTAAACACGAGATTATGGTTGTTGCAGAAAACTATGTAAAGCTTTTGTAATTATAATATTAATTTTCTTACTTCTAAACAGCTCAGTACAACTTAAATCTCTTAAATCCAGATAACTCTAGACTGTTATGGTACAGTAAAATTCTATATTCATTGCTGTTTTCAGCCCATCTAAGACCTCAAAAGTAATTCAGGAAACACATCATGTGATACATAATACCTGCATAACCTTAGTTTTAGGAATAGTAGAAGGCTTTGGCGGGAAAGAAGTAGAAATGAAAGAGTTATTCTATAATTTTTTTACTATTGAATTTCAGACTAGTATGACTTCTATCTATCATCTAGTATAAATAAGAAACAATGTTTTTTTTATGCTAATATTTTAATTGCAACAATTTCATTTATTTCATTTTTATTGTGATTCCTGTGTATTTTACCATCATACATCTAACCATTCTTCTTTGTAAAACACTGCGTTTATGGGGATATTTTCCTAAAGTAACTGTCTTCCTAACATTCAGATGATTCAGGCTTCTATTCTGGTCCATTCTTGCTGAATTCTAGTACTTTATGGATTTTTGTGATTTCCATTCAGTTTTGTGAAAGGCATTTACATTCAGTTTAAATTAGCTTGAGTATACATTTTATTTTTCTGAATAACATTAAGAAAAGTGTATGGGAACTGCTGAGTTATGGCCTGAACCTCTGATTGATCACCTGAGGCGAGCCATAAGCCAGCCAGAGGAGCACAGGTGAAGGCAATTCACCTGTGCTGCTGGAAGGGGTGGAGCCTGGCTCCACCCCTGCTAGACCTATTTAAGAGCTGGCTACCAGAGGGGAGGGATCTTGGGTCTTGTCTGGAGATCTCCTCTTCTGGTGTTTGTTTTTTTTTTTGTGGGTTTTTTTTTTTTTTTTTTTTTTTTTTTTTTTTTTTTGTGTGTGTGTGGGTGAGCCTAGTATACAGGTAAGCCCTCCATTTATTCCCTCTTGTTATCTTAGTATCCATTGATTATACAAAAAGTATGGGTAGATAAGGTATGTATTCCTAGCAGTAGTTAAAATAGTTGTTTCTGTCTGAAAAAATTAATAATCTCATTTATTGGCGTTTACGTTAGGATAACAAGAAAAAATATATATATATGTGTGTGTGTGTGTGTGTATATTTATATATATATATATATAAAACTCTTATGAGCTCTGATTTTTTTTTTTTAATATATATACTAAGATACTAAATGTGGGCTAAAAAAATGAATTTAAATAATTAATTAATATCTTTTGAGGCTGAAGTGTTATGCTGAGCTTCTGTGACAGCCTGGGGGGAAAAAAAAGCTGAAAATTATAGTTATAAGAGTAGTAGAAATAAAGTGAATATGTTTTACTTTTTTTTTTTAATTGTTTTACTTATTGCTGTATGTAAAAGAAAATTGAAGATGATCTATTCTAGAAGTTTCATGCCATGCTCTCTTTTCCATTTTCTTGAATTCCACTACTACAATGCCAGCTGTAATTCTTGAGTTCAAGAAAAAAAATGACTACTAATTTCTCAGCTTTCAGAACCTGCTCAAGCAATCTCTACAGCTTGGATTGTACTTCCTGGAATAATTCCTGGGTCTTGGCAGTTATGTCATTCTTATTAATTCATTTTCCTACAGTTCAACAGCTTTTGACACTACTCTCTATCGTGGCTTGGTTTTGGGTTTTTGTTTTGTTTATTTTATTGGTGGTGTTTTTTCTCACCATTGTGTGTTTGGTACTGTCTCCTCTATCCCCAGCAATATCTTTACCTGGAATATGATCTCATGATCTTGGCGGTTTTCTAGTATGTTCTTTTTTTTTTTTTTTTCCCTAGTGCCTTGGGCTAACATTTCTTGTCTAGGGTTTTCAGGATAGACAAACATTTCCACTGGAAAGAGACTGCTGTTAAATATGTGTGTATATATCTGTTGTCAAGATATTAGTGGAGTGCCATAAGTTTATACTGTAAAATCCTATACATAATCCTTCTCACGTCTTTAGAATTGATCTGTAAAATGTCTTTGGATAGTGAAGAAAAAAGAGATTTCCAGAGTTATGTAATGAGAACGTAATTCAGAAATCAAGAGACGAAAGTATTCTTTTCTTCTCTTTTAGATTGTTTTAAACCTGAGGGGGGTCGGGGGACGTAAAAATGGTTTTGAAATGTTTCTTTGCTTACAGTTTGCAACAGAAACTGTTGTCCCCTCTCTATTTTTTTCCTCACTTTTATGAAGGTCAATATTACAAATGTCTTTCTATCAAATTTCCCAAAATATTTTAAAAAGATTTTTTTAGCCCCTAGATGTATAGTATGTATTGACAATCATCAACTTTCTCATTAATGAGCATTTCTATGAACACTGACATTCACAAAGCACTTCCTTCCAATATGGATAATAGAGCACTGAAATAGCCCAGGTGATGTCTCCCTCTTCAGAAGTCATCTGGACATATTCTGGATAATCTGATCAAGGTTGCCTTGGTTGAATGGGTGGCTGGACCAGAGGACTTCCATAATTTCCCTTCCAAGTTTAAACATTTTATGATTCTGAATGAGTTTAAGGTGCTGTCTCCTTCGATTTCATCAGGGAGTGGTGGGCTTTGGGGTTGTGCTCTGTGCAAGATCTGTCTGAAGTTCCTTATTTTTCCGTTTTTACTTTCACACTTCTTCATTCACTGTTCCCTGTGACATTTGCTGATTACTTTTCCCTCTCTCCTCACCACTTCACAAGGAGGACTATGAGATTATTATCAGTCAGACACTCAGGTGGTCCTAGGGGAATATCTGTAAGGACAGGAAATAAGAGGTGATATTTAGAGCTATTCCATGCTTCCACACCATCAGAATTTCTGTATGAGTGATAAAGGAAGACATAACCATGCCTCATCCATTTAGTGCTCTTTTCAGATCTGTTGTCCATAAAGTTACCAGACCCATTTTAAATTAGCCAGTGTTGTCTGCTCCAACAAGCTCTTTAACATTAAGGTCTAGAAACTTACTACATAAATAATTACCCTATTTTGTATATCTTTAAACAACCTAATATTAGTTTGATCAAAAGCCTTAACTTAGTTGAATAGTTCAGCTGCAGTGATCTTGTCCATCATCTCCATGATTTTATAAACCCCAGTCATGTTCCTCCCCCATTCTCCTCTCCAAATTAAAGAGTTGCAGCCTGTTTAGTTTCTCCTCACATAGAAGTTACTCCATCCTCCTTACTGTCTTACATGTTTTTCTCTGTATGTTGTCTACATTGATTACGCTATTCCCGAAGTGTAGAGGCTGGAACCATATGCAATGCATAAAGCTGAGGGCAGCAGGATTTTATTTACCAGCAAAAATGACATCCTCTGTGGCTTTTTTTCAGTGTCTATCATGAACAAAATCCATTCTGGTAACTTTCATCATTTCTACTGCTGCAGATGGAGCCAATTATTAGAAAACCTTCTAGCCTTGGCTCATTCTTAAATATCAATTCCAAATTCAGTCTCATGGAGCCACTTTATGGAAAAGTTTCTTCATATGTATCTTCTAGAATGATCATTTGTTTGGAAAATCTTTCTCCAACACTGTGACAGTGATATGGCATTTAACTACTTGCAAAAGGCTAGTATGATTTATAAACTTTTGTACGTACTGCTTAGCTCCTTCTCTGTGTCCTAAAAAGCCAAATAAGGCTGGTCAGCAGGAATCCACTGCTGATTCTTGTCTGGACTGGAAAATAATTAAGTTCTAACCTTTCCTTCCAATTTTTAAAACATCCTTTCCTCCAACCTGTTGACAGCTCAGTTCCTTTAAAAGACTTGGGTGAGAAAGACCATCAGAAGCCTTTGAAAATCTAATTATATTGTTTCCATGGTGCTGCCTTTATCTGTGGGCTAGTTGACCCCAGCCCATGGACAGAAGTCCAGCAGGTTACTGAGGCGGTTTTTTTATCTCAGAAAATATGGACTTAAGCTCCACATACTACTTCATGCATGTACTCAGTACTCTGTGCTTTATTGTAGGCTCATCTGCCTTTGCGGTGAGTGGGAGTCTCCATCCTGCAGCTCCCAGAATCACCTCCTGAGCACTTTTTCAGAGATATGAGTCTGGGCAACTAGAGCAAAGAACTGATTTATGTCTCAATAGCACAATGTAATATTTTCCACAGTGCTTTAATTTTGTAGCTGAGCTCCTTGGATGACTTGCCATATTATCCCAGTGACATCTTCTTCATTTAATACTTTCATGTATCTCTCATGGTAGTGTCTATTATACAACATAAATACACAATCCTACAACATACCCCACAACCACACTGGTTGTGGGAATCTTCTCAGAATCCCTAGATTCATATAATTGATTGAGCTTCTTTCTTATAGTATTTTTTATACCACTGTCCTTAACCATTTCATTAAATAATTAATTAAAATGCAAACAAATTCTGAACTTATTTTGAATGCATGCCACCGCGTTTGTCCACAGCCTGAAATGTTTCCTGAAATAGTAAACATAAGTACAGAAATACAAACTTGCTAGTTACCTAGTCTTAATCTACTTGAAGTTGATGCAGAGATACAAGGTAATGTGGTGTACCACAAATAGCTTCTATACGCTGAAAGTCCGAAATTACAGAAATTCAAAAAAGAAAAGAAAGAGAGTAGGAAATAAATATATATTTTATATGGTTTTGCTTGTCATATTTGAACTCCCCACTACAGGAGATCAAAGTCCCCCCCTATGGTGCCAAGCTCACAGTTTGAGAACTGCTACTTTGCACTTAGAAAGCTGTGAGGTGCAAAGTAAAAACAAGATCGAATTCTTGGAAGAGGTCAGTAGTTTATTGTACTCTTGTTCTACCAAAAGTATCTTATATGGTATGTAATTTTTTATCTGTAGGATTAAATTAAAGCTGACAAATACCAGGGAATTTGATTACTTTTGAAAAAAAAAATATATATATATTTATTCCATTTCAAGAACATCAAATACAGGGTCAGTTAAAATTGTGGTCTTAGAAAAACAAGTTTTTCTGAATCTTTTAACTTGCATACTATTGGCAAGCCATGTACCTGGCTCATAGCTTACTTTTCTCACCTCAAAAATTAGTATAACACCTTAAATATTTTGAGATTAACAGAAGAGAGCTTACTGAAGAGAATGAACATACCAGTTCAAACAAGTATATCACACCAAAGTTATGTAAGTCAGAATTATATATTCATAGAAAAATTCAAAAAGTGCTTAAAAGGTAGAAAGATTTCAAATAAAAGTATAGATTTTATAATGATGCTTTTGATCTATAATGTATAAGATCTATCTATGTATTAGTTTTTAACATCCCACAGCAATTTGGCAAGTTGATCTCTCAGTTATACCACTGAAAATTTCATATATAAACCCAGTATTTCAGTAATTATATCAGTACTACTGGAATATGGTTAAGTATTAAAAAGATTAACATTCTATATGTTAATTATTCAGAACAAGAAAGTGTAGCTTCTTATCTGCCAATATAAAAAAAAAATAGCATGTATGCAAACTATGATTTTTTCAGCAAGTTACTGCAGATTTCCATGTTAAAAGCCACTTTTGGTTGTCGTTCCATTACATATTATAAAATGCACGTGGCTAAGCTGCTCAGTTAATTAAATTGGTAACTAAATTAATGAGCTGAACTAAGATTTAGGAGCATCAGTAACTGGATTGTCTGGAATTTATTTAAGGAAAAATTATGCAATAAAGAAGTTTGTAACCCTGATCCTCCTACGTTTAGACATGTGGTATTTGGTGTTTGGAGGACAGGAAAAGAAAGAAGAAGCTTCAAAGGTAAGTTAAATGGATATTCCTCCCTTACGCTATCTCTTAGAAGAACACATGTAGACATTGTAATTCCCTACAAATTTCTGCCAGCTATGCTTACCTGGCTCTGTGATCTAATAGTAAAAGACGTGTCATGTGCCAATGTTGTTTGTTTGTTTTTATAGGTTTTCTTTTTCAGGTCATTCTTTTCAATAGCGGCCACATGCAAAGTAGCAAAAATGCTGCTGATCACAATGATTTTGTAGATAAGATGCTGTAAATTATCTGGAAGTTTATCTAGATAATGATAACAAAAAGCAAGTTATGTTACAAATATTCCTATGGTCTTGCTGTCATGATCCTGTATGATTTTTCTACATGCATTTTTGTCCTTCTCAGATAGCTAGATTCTCCTTTTGACTGTAGTTTAAGAGTAGAATTAAGCAAGAAAATAGAAGTCATATCAAGAAAAGAAACATAAAGGAACACAAAGGAATCAAACTAAAGCCAGTTGGGAAACTGCCTACTCTTTCTGTGGAAATATATTTCTTTCATGTATCTGAGCAAATGAGTGAACAGGAACACTGAAAAAAAAAAAAAAAAAAAGTCTGTAAATTTCATGACTAGAATGTAGAAGTGGAGGTGACTGGAAAATTACATTTAAGGGGACTTGAGGACTGTGTCTTTTCATTCTGTCTTTGAACTTGTCAACATTTAAAAAAAAAAAAAAAAAAAAAAAAAAGCCCTTCCATTCTCCAGTGCTTCAATAGAATTTTATGGAGCTAAATGTCATATGTACTACAAATATGCAAGGACTGCTCTGAATGTAATGCTTCCTATATTATTATGCTGGCCCACAAAATCAGAGGCGATGGTATCCAGAGGAGGATTAATCTTTCCACCAATATTCTGTTACATTTTGTTGCCATGTGGCAGATGGCAGCAGAGGGGCAGCCTGACAAAATGGCATCCAACATGGAAGTGCGTATGAAAAAATGTGTCATTGAACTTCTTCTTGCTGACAAAATTCCACCCACTGACCTTCATCAACAATTGCTGAATGTTTATTGAGACCAAACAGTGGAGCTGAGCACAGTGACGTGGTGGTGATGTATTTCAGCAGTCGCAGCGGCAACACTGGGTCACCTTCATTGGTGCAGATTCTTATAATTATGGCATGCAGGCTCTTGTTCATCACTGGTGAAACTGCATAGCTAATGGTTATGGTGACTACTGTAGCTGAGAATTTGCTTTATCTAATAGTGTTATTTTGCTCTTTGTATCTTTTGTAGTTTCCATGGAAATAAATATGAGGCATTACTTCTGGAGTGACTCTCATAAAACCTATTCTTTTCTGTGGATAACCTAATACAAATTTATTACTTATGTGGTTATTTGTGGCTATTTTTTTCCCTAGTGTTGTAGAATAGCTGATCTCAGAATTAGGGCCTCTCGCTAGTCCTTTCTGATGTATTTTGTGTAGGAACATATTTGCCTGAATTTTATAACTTCTGCTTTTCTTCTTTTGTGATCTTGTATTTTCTTAGATAATCCAGCATCATACTTAAAATAGCATGCTTTCATTCTGACATCATCAAAAAAAAGCACAGCGATTATAAAGTACCAAATAATGTGTTAGTACTTTTTCCTAATTCAAGCCTTTCCAAAAAGGTGTGTGTGTGTGTGTGTGTGTGTGTGTGTGTGTGTATGTGTGTATCTGGATGGATTCTCCACTCTGGATGTTAAGTAGTAGCCCTAAACTCTGTCCCTCTGTATAACAGAAAAGTTTCTTCATTCCTTTATTTGTGCTAGTGGGCTCTTTCCCCCTTCAGGTTCCAAAAGATGTTGTAGGCCAGAGCCACCAAATAATGAGGTTTTTTTCTTAATGATTCTTACACAGGACATATTCAGTCATCTATTTTCTACTTTTTTGACTCATCTCAAACAATTCCAAGTAGGAGACACTTAAGCCAAAAAATACAGAAACCACTAGGTAAGACTGCTGCATTATCAAATAATTTAAGAGCAGCTCTAAATGAGTCACAACAGAAAAACTGCATTGATGAATCCTGCAGGAATCAATAGCTCTCTATGTCTGCTCAGCAATCTATATTAATTGTTATTGAAGAGTCTAGAACTATGGCCAAAATTCAGCATGCTAATGAAATTATATGTCAAGAATTACATTAATATTACATCTGATCTTCAAAGTCCAATGGCTGATATATCACTTAGAGGTCAGTAAGAGTCAAATAAGGACAGCAGCTGTTGCACAAAGTCCTACAGGATTGTTTAACACATACTCATTATCTTCATCAACAGATAAGCTGGTTTTTCATGTAAGATAAAGTGACCTTAGGAAGACTAGTCAAAAGGAGGATTTAAATCCTTTTTTTTCTCTTTACGAAGCTTTAACTGGAAGTTTTGAAACAAAGTAGAACTCTAAAAATACATTTCACTTGCCATTTCTCACCTTAAAGGAAAGAAAAAGTCATTGAGTCATGAAGAAAAGGCTCCAATGCTGTGAAAAATAGATGTTTACTTCTGCCTAGAGTTCTTTTCCATTATGTATATTGCCTAAAAAGTAGTACTGCAAGGTAATCACCAATTATAAGAGAGCCCTTGCTGGACCATTGTGGTAAGTGGTAATGTACCGAGAATCAGATCTTTTCATAGTTTTCATAACATAGAAAAACCATACATTTAATAACAATGTTGGCTGACCAGAAATGTTCAGTTTCAATACTGTCTATCTACATGTGTGTATGAATGGCAAATAAAGATGAAAATATCTGTAACCTCATGGCAGTTTAACTTAGAAGGCAGGTTCCCAAAAAAGGATCTCTAGTTCCAGTTGAAAATAGATCCACAAGGGATTACAAACTCAAATTAATTGGGTTTCATTTTGTGAGAAATGCAATTCAATTAACAAGTTATGTCATGGGATCACATAGTGATAGAACAGAATATAACTGTAGTATTAATCTGTTAGTGAGTTCAGTATCAGAAAATGCTTATAGACTACATTGTTAAAAATAAAATAGATTTTGCCAATATGCAAAGATACTACTGCAAGAATACTACCTCCCTCCACAGATATCACCTGATTTATATACAACATAATTTCATGGTGACGCTTTTGCCATATTGATGTCATACCACATTTGTAAGAAAACCAGGCATTTGGTATGACTTATACAACTTTATATATATAAGAAACTTCTACTCCTGAAATGTAGCACTACCTTCTCTTCCCTGTCTGTATGAATTTTCAATTGTATTTAAAAAAATCTGTTAATATAATATCTATAATATTATTTTTGTGGACTGTTCTTAACTGCACCTCCAGTAAAATACCTGATTCTGTACCTAGTGATTATTGTCCCTTGGATTAAATCAAATAAGCAGAAGTGTAATGTCACAGACTTTGCTCAGTTAGGTTTCCTCTGTTCTAGTAAGTAAAGTGATGCTGCATAGCAATCCTGGGCACTGAAACTGTACTGCTTTTACTGTGAAATTATTATGGCTTTATACTCCTAGGGCTCTGGTTAAATGAGTGATTAAAGCGATCTCTGGCACAGAGTCTTTCTCGGCTGTCTCTAAAACAATTCCAGGTGTGATTAAGGAATGAGCACAGAGAAGGGCTGTTCGCAGTGAGTGTCATCACCCTGTGAATTGTGCAGATGTACATATGAGGACTACTCCATGCCAGCTTGTCTCAGTGCCAGAACACAATATTGGGTATGTTTAATTTAGTAAGACAGATGTAGCCTTGGAGGCCTTTTCCTGTGTATTAACAGAAAATCATGTAAGAAATCACAGTCCTAAGTAGAAGAAAGGCATTAATATGATTTATACCTGTTTACTGATACTTTAATGTGTTTGTGGAACTAACTAGTGGCTGTGTGGTCACTGACTGTTGCTTTCAAGGCATATAATATATTCCCTGTTCTCAAAATGCTGCATTAGAACTTTCTTATGGGAAACCATGTACATTTTGAGTTCTGCCTTTCATGCTGCTCAAAGAATATAAAAAAAAAAAAAAAAAAAAAAAAAAAATTTGGATGTAAAACAATATCATTTGGATACATGAAATTTTATTGAAATATAGAAGGATGGGAGCCAGAACTTTGCATCAGAATGGTCTGTTACAGCCTTCTGAAAGATGCACCTGTGTAGTCCATCTGGGAACAGAGCTTCGAAGAAAATCTGCTCTGTCACTGGACTTGAAATCAATAAAAATAAAGATGTCTCTGATTACAGTGCTATTTTATCAGACTTGAGATATGACATAGCAATAATATAAACACAGTAGATTTTATATACGAAGTGTTTCCTGATCCCATTAGATTATTATCAAAATATTTTAGCAAGTCTGCTGAGGAGAAAAGTTCAAATACTGGTATATAGCAAAACTCAGTTATAAAGCACTTCTTCAGAGTGTAATATTGCCTTAATGCGCTTTTAACAGGATTATAATTGTTATCACCAACTAATCTGTAAATCTTCAGTAGTTGTTATAAAATGCAATAACTTTAAAGCTTTCTGCAAGGTAACTAATGATTACAACCAGCACAAGAAAAGTGATAGATGGTCAAATGTTGCAGCATGTTTCCAGCAAATAAACTCTCTATGCCTAAAAAGAAAGTGATTTCTCAGGGAAACTCTCTTAATATGGTGTAGTGATCAATATCACTGGGCAGGTATTTGTAGCATATTCACCTGAAATATGTGCTGAAGACATTATAGGCAAAAACATGTTTAACTACAGTCATGGTCATACAAGATGAGCAAATATATCTTAGGAAAATCTGTCCTTGTTTGAATATCTTTAATGGAGACATTAAAAATGTGACAGTTGTTGGTAATTAGAACTCTCTTGTCTGTAATAAACTTCAATAAACTAGCATCTATAGCAATCTTTTTTTTTTCTTTTTCTTTTTTTTTTTTTTTTTTTCATTTAGATAACATAATGAAGCATATGAAGCATTCTGGAAGCTTAGTTTTAGATGTCATATTCATGTCGTTGTCTTACAATGTACTAGAGATCATTTTCATTTAAGAACTCCTGACTCCACAGTAGGCATATGGCTGTGCTAAGTAAGTCAAGTTTCCTGATATCTGATCAGTAAGTTATAAACTCCAAGCTTCTACCTATTTTGCCCTATCTTGACTACTTGTAATGTAGTTGTAATGTGTTGGAATCAAACCTAAAGGAGAACTACTATTCAAGTAAATAACAATGTTTTAATGATTAGAATTAAATGATTAGAACAACAAACAAGAATGTGTTATGAATGGATTGTGTGCTAGTAGTTCTGAGTTAGCATCAAATATTTTGTTCAAAGCTTATGATCTCAGTTACCTTCAAGTGCTACTTTGTCTTTTAATTTCTTCTTGTGTTTTGAGACAGAGATACACAATGCTTTGCAAAAAAAAAAAAAAAACATAAACAAGAAAAATAAAAATAAAATCAGTGGTCTAGGGAAATTAGTCTTTTACACAGTAGACAGTTTTTAAATGTTTATGGTGCTCAATATTGACTTGAGCTCTCATCAACTCTTCTAGGGCGCTTCTGACACCATTCCCCAGTAGCAACAAGAGTGGAAGCAGTAAGGTGGAATGGCTTAAGCAGTTGCAGCCTGCTGAGGCTTGCCATTCCCACAGAAAAGCCAAGCTGCCCCAAGTTTTGCAACAGTTGAACATTATTAATGTCACAGCATATGCTCATGGAAATATCACCTTCTATAAATGACACATTCTTTTCAGCCTTCAGAAGTATAAAGAAACCGAGTCTACAGAAATCAGAAAACTAGCAGCACAATTGTACAGAATCAAGACTAAAGATATGGCTCAGGCTCAAAATGAAGTTCCTAATGAAAAATTAAAGGATTTTCAGTTCTAATGTTTCACTGTCTTAAATAAATTAACCACATGGAAAATACCATCACATAACTTTCTTAGACTTTATCAGTATTGAAATAGCATTGCAGAAAAGATAATAAACAGAAAATATATACTGTGAATACATCTGACATCTTTGGCCTCAATCTTACATGCTCCAGTTCATCCTGTTGTGCAGTCATTACTTACTCAGACCTTTTAAAAAGGTGAAATTGGTGCGTCTGAATATTGCTGATTGTTCCTTTCTGTTTAAAGTGTAAGACTGAGTTGACATTCCTGATTTATTTTGCTCTACTATATTTGCTGGATCTATTTTCAACTTTCTTCTTCTTACATTCATGGCTTGGCAATCACAATTTCCACAGCTCAAACTGAAAGAAAAGAATCTCCCTACACTAATAAAAAGCACTTTTTCAGAGAGCAGTTTTGACTCTGTAGTCAAAATTAAGTAAACTAGTATTAGGAAATACTATTATTAGCCCTGACTGCAAAAACTTAATTGCTTTTTTCCATTCATGTGTCAGGTCAAATTCTGACCACTCTGATTACATTATCATCTACTGACTGTTTGTCTGGTTGATTTTTACAGATGCTTTCTGTCTTACTCAGTGCATAAAATGGACAGAGCTTCATACTTTGGTTTTCACTTATCATTCAAATTCAGTTTCTGCTGCACACCATTAAAGTCCACTCTGAATAGAGAATTAGTAAACCTCCTGGGTTTTGCTGTCATTCTCATCAGTATGATGTCTGAACATCTCTGAAATAGCAATAAATTTGCTTTTTCAAAAAGTGCTGAAAAATGACTAGGTATTGTACTTGCTTATTGAGAGGGAACAGAACACAGAAGAAAAATCAAAAGCAGCAAAAACTGTCCACTCACATTTGGTATCAAGTCAGAACTGCTAATGGTTTTCAAATCTGCAAATGTTCAAGGTCTGGTCCCTCTGGCACCAGTCAAGAGTGGGCGTGGTGGGGAAATTGCAGACAAATACCCTACACAGGATAAAAGTTGCCCATAAAACAAATATAGTTCACACTGGTTTAAGTACACTCAAAGGAATGAACGAAATCTGTTCTTCAGTCATAACTCATCTTCTTCAAAGACAAAGACTATCCTTTCTTCACCAGCAAGGGTAGGTCATTTGTACCACAACATTGCATGCCTACAACGAAACATACATTAACTTTGCAGACAGCTTCATTTTCTAATCAACACTGTTTATCATCATGGTGTGAAGCCTACCTGAAAGCACTGCTCAATAAGTGAGATGTTGGTGTTTAGCTCAGCTCTAACTCAACAGATGGCTTGGGTAAGCGATGGAAAACCAAAGTAAGCAGAGATAATTGTCATAGGAGAGGTTTCCCCCCCCAAAAAAGCATTATATCTGTTCAGATTTACAGGACTGTTTTCCATGGAAAAGAAACAAACAAACTGTTAGGTAAAATTCATTTAACAGGTGTTTAGGGCAGGAAATTAGAATCAGCAAATCAGGTAATGGCAGCTCGTTTTCTTTCAACACAGACAAAATCAAAGAGAATGGCTTGGGATGGCAAGATGAACAAATATTGTGAAAATAAACATTTTTTTTCCTGAAAATACAAATTGTTCTGAATGCACTTCTAAATAAGATATCTTTCTCTGAATCTTGCCTCACATGAAATCTTACCATAGTGTCATTCAGATGCAATACATTTTTGTCTTTATTTTTTCTGACCTCTTCATGTTGTTTCCTTTTTTTTCCCCCTCAATTTAACTGCACACTGCATTTTTCACTTATCTGTCTATTGCAATATCCAAGACTGGTCTTTAAAACTTATCTTAGGAACATCTTTTAAAACAGGATATTCTCTTTCCCCTTTTCTGAAATCGCTTGCTGCCACGTTTTCTGCCCAGAAGTCATTTGTTTCTTCTCCGCTAATGCATGCAAAGGCTCTGACCATGAATCCCCAAGTCTCCAAGATTTCCCTTATAGCTGTATAACCTGCGTTCCTGTGTCCTGCTCATTCTCCTACCTTGTCCCAAGGTTTTTATCTCTTACTAAGTAACAGAGAAATTCCCATCCTGTGCAATATAGAAATGAGGTCTCCATCAGCTTTTTTTTTTTCTTTTTTTTCTTTTTTTTTTAAATACATATAACAAGCTGTTATATGAAGGAATCCTAAAATTAATGTCAATTTTGTAACTTTTAATCCATTAGCAGCCACTTCATGAGCAATCGAAATCAATCTCACAGGTGCTGAAATGTAAACCTATGACTGGGCACCAAGGAAAAGAACTGAGGCAGAAGCTGCTATAGTTAAACTAAGATAAGTCATTCCCAACACTAATATTTCTCTATTTTAATTTTCCTATCATTATAATCTTTCGATATTAAGAATAGAGTATACAGAAAAGAAATAAAGGTTTGAATATTCTCAGGTTTAAAGCCTTAAACATTGAAAGTCTTCATCTTCTTGTATCTTGGAATAGTAAAAACGGCAGAATACCCTTGCTTCTATGAATCTCATTGTCAAAAAAAATGTCTAATTCAGTACTATTGAAAACCAATTTTGTCTAAGTATTTGGTGTGAAACCATATCTCTCTCTCCCAGGAAACGATCACAATCCTGGCATTTTTAGTACACATTCAAGATATGAAACTCACCAGGGCTTTCTAGCTTTCAGAAAAGAATGACAGACTTCAGATGCTCCTTAAATAAACATGGATTGTGTAATGGGACTAGTGAAGATGTACCATCTCTCATCGTTTGTTCCATGCTTTTGTTTCCTGATGCTCTACCTTCAAGTGGAAGTAAATCAGGGAGAAAAGCATTCTCCAGCAGGTCCCCGGCAGGGTAATAATAGAACAGATACTGACCATCAGCATTATGTATATTGAGGTGGAAAAATTAGGCTGCTGAATCTAGATTTTGCATTCCACTTGGCAGTTTGGATGAACTTAACCTGGAGAGTTACAGCAATGAGTAACCTACTGCTCAGCTTTCATTTGCCATGGCACCTCATTGAAGCCCATATGGCTCTTCTCTTATGATTAGGAGCACATAAATAAGGTTGAACGGTAAAGATTTTCATGTAATTTATACTTACATGTCATTGATTACTTAGATTACAATTCTATAGAGTTGTAAGTGTCATGTCAATGTCTGTATGAATGTAAGAATGGAAAAAGAAGACCTCTTAGGACTTCACAGAAAAAAGATATTTTGTAATGAGTTTCAAGGTGGGAATTCTTAAACAAGACTAGAATATCTCAAGATGTCTGTCTTGAGGAATGACTTTGTGATGACCTGTATTTCTTTCTACCTCCTTTAAAACATCCTTGCTTCCATGGAAACAAAAATAAAGCCGAATCTGAAAGTGAATTTTATAGATGGATAGAAAGCTGCTTGTTTAGTAGCTGCATAAGTACAGCATAAGGAAAACTCAAGCATACAAGCATGTAAGAAAGGATTTGCATAATGGCAGACAATTCTCATTATGAACTCAAAACATATTTCCATGAGCATATATTTTTACTAATACAGGAACCCTAGCAGCTTGCTTTCTCTGTAAGTTACTCAAGTAGAGGGGAGAGCAAGAAGTTTGTGCACATCCTTAATCATTTTTTTTAGTCGTATAAAGAAAGGTCTACAAGAGTGTGATGTTTTTTTGTAGGTCAGAGGGTGGTGGAAAGTAAATATGATTCTAGAGAATCCAAACCTTTCAATCAGGAAACTGTGAACAGCTAAGAGAATCGTACAGTGAAGAGTGAAATGGGATAATGTCCAGAAGATAATGCTGCCTAGGGAGAGATAGAAAAAATGTCATTTTGAGATTGTGAGTATAATCTGTATGTGAACTGTGGGTGCTAGTTCCAGATACAGATGCACCATTGTGCATCACTGAACAGTAATCATCTAAAATATCACTTTCTATTTTGCATTTGGATTAGCTGCTGTGTAAATGTCTTGCACAGTCATATCTTAGAAACTGCACTACTTATTTGGACAGATTGCTGTTATATGACATTTAATTACTTTCAGTTCCTCTGCATTCCTGATCCAAGAGGCAAATGTAATTGCACAGGAAATATGGACTACAATTTTTAGACAGATACTCAATGAATAGAACTCAGTTGCCAATCAGTTTTGGATCTGAACTACCAAGACCAAAAATATTGTTCTGAGTTTCTTATCACCACTGACTACTCTACATATATACACATTCACAAATATCTTTGCAGTCTGCCAGGAAGCCATTAGATATTGCAGATGTCCATAGAAGCTGAATTTGAACATAAGAAGCACAACAGCGCTGATCAAAGCTGGAGAGGTTAATGCAAGGAAAATCCAACACAGTAGCATTCCTGGCGTGCTTGAGCATCTTCTTTGATGGTGGCAGTTCTCTGATATTTTCCTGCAGCACAGAGAGTCCCAGTGTGTGTCACTAGAGAGCAGAAACAAGTGTTGAATTCAGTAGATCCCCCTTAGAAGCCTGTTGATAATATGATAAGGGCTAAGGTGTAACTGACCACACTTGATCCTTAAAATGTTTCCCTCAGAGGAAGAATTTTTTATTCCTAAAATTTGAATAAAATTATGCAGTGTAATACTTCTGGATGTTAAAAACTTTCACACTTTGACAGGCAGAGCCTAGCTTCTCTCTTTTGTTAGTCTGATGATTTCCAATCTGAGACATGGAAAATTCCATGCACTTGATGTATATGGATTAGGCTTGTGAAATTAGTTCATTTTCTTCTCAATCTCTAATCTAACATTACAAAAAGTTACGGACAAGCTGCTGCGGTATTAAACAAGTGGATAAGAACCTTTCATACTCCTCTTGAGAAATCTAGCAAGTAAGTGATCACCTATCTTTAATTAGTTTGTTTTACTAATTCAGAAAAAGGGCACATTCAAATGAAGACACTACTTAAATCTCTGTTTCCACAGTTTTGTTGGTGTTTTTGAAGAAAAAGTACAATTTTCTTTTAGAAGGAATAGTATTTTCTAGTATTGCCTCATTGTTTTTTTTTTCTCAGCCAAAATAAGTTGAATTGTGCTACAAAACTGTTTTTTTTTTTTTACATACTGACACCCAGGTGGCATTCTCATTTTAGTCCATATATGAAAACATGCTCTTGCATGTTCTCTGGATACTAAAAATAGATTTTCATCCTGGATATTGAAACTGGCAGTTTTCAAGGGTAAAAATTGTATAACTTGTAAGAAATTGCCTTTTCTTTGAAAATGAAATGCAATTCTCAGTCAGTGAAGCTGTAACAGAAAATCATATTTTACAACATTTTTTTCATTGTTGCATTCTTCAATAAAAATAGTTATCAGAATAACATCTCACATCTATACAATTTGTTCTCCTTGACAAGTATTTTCCACACTCTTGGGTGCATTTAGCAATAATTGCATTGCTTATTGTCAGAGCATTTTTCATTGTCAAATATACCAAAAAGAGTAAACAACGGTTTCTGGGATTAGCAGATTAGTGCTATCTCATCATTTTAAGTGAATTAGTTTATGAACACCCTGCTACATGTGATTTTGTCAAAAATACAGCCTTTGTACAGGAGTTTAGAATACAGTTAATAAAATATTTTCTACGCCATCTCTCCTATTATCCTATCTTAAAAAAAGGAACAAAAGAATTAGTTATGTTAATAACTAATAATTAGTTAGTTAAAAATCAAATTTAGTGAAGAAGTGAAAACTTATCTAACTCTGGCCTTTCAGCTATTCTGGACATATCTTTCCATGCTGAAAGATGTGGTCAGATGTAGAATAAAGTCGTGGGGATAGAGGAAGGAAAATGAAGAAGGTAGGGAGAAAGAAAAAATTGAACTGGTTTGCCAAATTTTACAGCAGGCAGTAAACAAAAAATTCTGGAAACAGATCTGAAGCTGTAACCATATTCCTCATCCCTTTCTTCTGGTTCTATCACTATTGCTTGATTAACACAATGACAACCTTGATAACAAATTTCCTTCTTTCTTTCAAGAGAAGATTTAAAGACATTAGAGAAATAAAATCAAAACTTTCTGAGTGGACACAGTTTTATTCAGGCCATTGATTTACTGGACAAACATATGTTCTTGGCCAGCAGGAAATTATACAAAGAGTGGATGGTTTTCCTTAGCATTGTTTTCAGCTCAGGCATTCCAGATTTACGGATCAGGCCTATCATTCTGTGACTAAGACTGAGGCTAATCTGTGAGATCAGTTAATCTGGGCAGCACAACACTGATTGTATGTGAGGCCAACTAATTGTGAGTTCAGCATTTGTAGGTATTGAAAATTAAGAAACACTGAAATACACAAAGCATTTTTATATAGACTGCAAACAGATACCTAAAAGGATTTTTTTGTGTTTAGTGTCCTTAAAATAAAACAAACAAATGCCAGATGAAGAGCACTTCAAATAGCTAATTGCTCCTTTGAATCACAACTGCATGAGATTTCTAATTCTTGGAATGTTATGCAGCGCATTGTTTTTTTACTGCACTGATGAAGAGTATGAAAATGAATAGCAATCAAAGTTGTTTAGTTAGCTACATGCATTTATTGTAGATTTACTAAAACTGCATATAATGCATGGTTTTCTCTATGTTAGCTGGGAGAACTATGCATTACTGAAAGGAAATTACCATGGATTAAATAAAGTGCCACGTTAGTCAGGAAAGGTGGAAGATGGTACCTCTGGAATCTGTTTTATTTTGAACTTAGTCCTGCAGAGAATGTATACTCTTTTATGCACAGCATATTTGCAGTTCATGACCCCTTCTGTGCTTAGGTAGTTACCCATCATTCTTTTCAGACATATGACAAACCTGATTAAATTGTCCTCTAAAGAAGATTACAGTTAAATGTTTTTAAGTAGTGAGTACTGGAGCACTAATCATTAGAGCCCTTTATTATAATATTTATAATAAGAAGACAGTAAGAATTATATTTTAACAAACATCATCACCCTCTTCATGAATGTTGAAGTGGAGGATTAATTACAATGACAGCTCTTATTAAAAATCCTTTGTGAGTGATCTTGGAAGTTTCTTCTTAAAAGAGAACTTAACTGACTTCAGTAAAATAGATTTCAATTCCTCTTGAATTTATACTATAAAAGTTTTGGGAGTGATGCTTAAAATTTTTTTTAAGATAGCTATTACCTCTAAATCTGGTAGAATATTTTAACAACTTCCATTGGTATTTCACATCATTTATTTCATGTATTTTTTTCCACTTTCACTGTGGACAATATTTTTGAATTCATATTGCTTTGTGGAGAATAGTCTTGCTGTTCTTAGATAACATGTAAAAAAAAGAAGAGGATAAAGGGAATTGAAAGATTCAAAAAAAAAAAAAAAAAAAAAAAAGAAGCTAATTTCTGATTCATATGCAGCAGTGTCATAGCACTATTAACATCACACTTCCATCAATGAATACAGAAGAATTGAGCTGCTCTCTTATACTCCATTTTCTCACATTTTCCTGTCCTAGACTTAATGTCTATGTAGAAAACAGAGGGAAAACCTGTATCACAAATACCCGATTTGACCACAGTTTGACCAAAATCTTTTTCATGTTTGCCAAAAATCTGACTTACTGTTTTGCAAATGAATGGATAAAGATGAAAATATACATAGAATCATAGAATCATAGAATCACAAGGTTGAAAACGACCTATAAGATCATCTAGTCTAACTGTCTCCTCATCACTATTGCCATCACAAGCACTAACCCATATCATGTAGCACATCATCCAGACACCTCTTGAACACTGCCAGGGACGGCGACTCCACCACCTCCCTGGGCAGCCATTCCAGTGCCTGACCACTCTCTGAGAGAAAAAGTTCTTCCTTATGTCCAACCTGAACCTCCTCTGATACAACTTGCGGCCATTGCCCCGTGTCCTGTTTGTTGCCTGGGAGAAGAGGCCAAATCCCTCTTCACCACAACCTCCCTTCTGGAGGTAGTAGAGTGCAATGAGGTCTCCCCTGAGCCTTCTCCAGACTAAACAATCCCAGCTCCCTCAGCCACTCCTCATAAGACTTGTGCTCCAGACCCCTCACCAGTTTCATTGCCCTTCTCTGGACATGCTCCAGAACCTCAACATCTTTCCTGTAGTGAGGGGCCCAAACTGAACACAGTACTTGAGGTGCGGCAAATATATATATATATTTCCCTCTCCTAGACATTCTTCGGAGACAGTGATTAGATTAGCATGTTGTTTTTCACTGTTCATGAATGAATGAGCTGGCACAAGTATTACCAAATGGCTCAACAATATATATATATTTTTCTTCCTTTTTTTTTCTTAGTCTGGAAGTGGGCATTTCTTGGGAACAGCTGAAAATGGTATAATTGTGCTTATTATCTATTAACTAACTTTAATCACATTCTGACAATATTTAATGCAGCAATGAAATACAATGTCATAAATGTTCCCGTTAAGTGTTTTGAATAATACCATCCCTTTGTCATTTTGGACAGGGTATACGAATGGTCTTCTATAGATAATGTATGTCGTACTGTTGCAACTCTAGTTAATTGTAGGCAAAAGCTACTTAGTTCCTAGCTAAGCAGGTCTTTATGCAGCTTTCTGGTGTGGATTATTGCATGAGTCAAATTAGATATACAATTGAAACTTTAGTGAGACATTGTCTTCCTGTAATATTCAGATGTGAGAATCATGCTGATAAGAGGGAAATCAGAAATGAATTGCATAAACCATTGCTCAGGTGTGCACATTTTACAATGTTTTTGAAATAAATCTCTCTCATGTAAGTACATTGTCCTATTATGACAAAATTTTGTTGATTGCATGTGTATACTTCACTATATGTATTATACTTCTCTGTAAAATTTGAGATTATCTTTGCACAAGAAAATGCACACATGTTCAGAATATAGTTAATACTGTTAAGTACTTCCACTGTATTTCCAACAAAAAAGAACCAGATAAACACTTGAAGTAAGCTTGAGTAAAAGTGGTTATGAAATAGTAGAGGTGATGATCCTTAAGACAAGAAGAAATTATAATGTTAAAAAAGAAAAAAAAAAAAAAAGAAAGGCCAGTAGATTACGGGCAGGCAGACTTCGATAGTCTCA
The DNA here is from genome assembly GCF_951394365.1 of Tetrao urogallus. Taxonomy (NCBI): domain Eukaryota; kingdom Metazoa; phylum Chordata; class Aves; order Galliformes; family Phasianidae; genus Tetrao; species Tetrao urogallus. Next base: position 39,340,344 of record NC_136815.1, on the reverse strand, counting down.
GAAAATTGGCAGCACTCAATTGGAAGCTTAGAAAAGAACTGGCAGGTTCTACGAATATATACAGAAATGATATTAAGGTCATAAGTTCACTCTATCTCAACACAGAAAAATAAAATTTTGAGAGATGAACTGGACTACATCATGAGTTCTTCTTTGACTTCAGAATAGGAACATATTTAAAAAATAAGATACAAGAAATGGAAAGTAGGTTAAAGCAAATGTGAATGTGAAGCATGAGAATACAAAGACATAGTGAAGTATTAGTATATTTAGTATATATATATATTATATATATTTATATTATAATAATATATTATAATTATATATTATAATATAATATATAATATATTTATATATTTAGTATATATATATATAATAGTATATATTATATTATATATATATACTATATTATAATATAGTATATTAGTATTAGTATATTTGCTGAGGATAAGTTAATGGAGGCAGTTAATGGGGAAGGTGTATTATCTAAAAATGATGCCAGGGATATGTTAAATGACAAATTTTTATTTTTATTTTTATTTGTCCTTAAGAAAATGGTCACTTTTGATCAATTGACTTCTACAGTGAATTCCCGCAATAAACATATAATAGTCTTCAGTAAATATGATGTTATATATATGTTGCTTAGGTAAGAGATTTCAGATCAAGAAGGCTAGATGAATTTAAACCTAGGATATGTAAGAAAATGCTTGTGAATGATCAGGAGCCTTATAGGCTATCTTTGAGATCTCACAGGCATCAGCAGAATAGAAGAGTTTTTTCTTTTTCCTTATTTATTTATTTATTTGTTTATTTTGAAAAGAGGAAAGGAAGAAATTATAGGTCAGCCAATTTTCAGTACTATAAATGATCAGAGAACTATTTGTGAGTCCCTGAAAGTGAACAAGGAAATGAGTAGCAGCCAAAATTAATTTGTCAATAACAGGTGTCAGGCCAATTTAATTTTCTTCTGTGACAGGGCAGCAGACCTTCCAGATAGAGAATGCCTCATGGATGTCATATATCTTAAATCTAGTGGAGCTCTTGACAGAGATTCCCGACATCTTCATAAGTAACCCAATTGATCTAAAGAAAAAAATAACTGGAAATCTATTTGCATAGATTCAGAGAATCACAGACTCAGAGAACCATTGAGTTTTGAAGGGACTTCTTGAGATCATTTAGTCAGCTTCTCATGCTCAAGCAGGGTCAACAAGTACAGATCGCTCAGTATCATGTTAAGTCAAGTTTTGAGTTTTTCCACATATGAAGACTACACAATCACAAATTGTGTAAAAATCAAGTTGGTGGAAACTAAGAATCAGTGGCCATCAATTGCTCTGGCAGTACCACTTACATGTGTTTCATAAGTTTTATCTTACATGTGAATATATCATGAAAAATGCAATGTTTAGAGATTGTAGGGATTTCTGTCAGTTATACATTAGGGACCTGAACAGACTTAAAATGTGGGCCTGGGAGAACCTAATGAGGTTCAACGCAGCAAAGTGCAAGGTTTTGCACTTGGGTCAGAGTAGTCCCAGGGATACATACAGACTGGAAGGAGAAGTCCTTCATAGCAGCCCTACAGAGATGGAGCTTGGGGATCTTGATGGATGAAAAACTGAACATGAGCCAGCAGTGTGCTCTCGCAGCTTAGAAAGCAAATGGTACCCTGGGCTCCATCAGAAAAGGGGTGGCCAGCAGGGACAGGGAAGTGATTTTTCCTCTCTACTCTGCCCTTATGAGCACCCATCTGGAGTACTGCATCCAGGTCTGGGGCCCCAATGAAAGAAAGACAGGGAGCTGTTGGAGAGGGTCCAGAAGAGGGCCACAAAGATGATTAGAAGGCTGGAGCACCTCCCCTAGAAAGACAGGCTGAAGGAGATGAGCTTGTTCAGCCTGGAGAAGATAAGGCTGTGGGGTGACCTCATTGAAGCATTTCAGTACCTTAAGGGAACCTATAAATGGTAGGGGAGTCAACTCTTTGACAGGATAGATAATGGCATGACAAGGGGAAATGGTTTTCAGTTGAAGGAGAGAAGATTTAGGTTGGATGTCAGGGGGAAGTTCTTTACTATGAGAGCGGTAAGGTCCTGGAACAGGCTGCTAAGAGAGGTTGTGGATGCCCCGCCCCTGGAGGTGTTCAAGGCCAGGTTGCATGGAGCCCTCGGCAGCCTGGTCTAGTATTAGATATGGAGATTGGTGGCCCTGTGGCAGGTGGTCTGGAGCATGATGATACTTGACGTCCCTTCCAACCCAAGTCATTCTGTGATTCTGTGATTCTGTGATCAGAGATGAGCACAGTAAAACTGTATTCTGAAATGAAATCTTTCAAAATAACTGCTTTTCCCTCTCTGTTTAAGTACAACAATGTAGTCAGTATTTAATAAGCATTAAGTACTAAAAAAATGATTTTAATCCCATTTACTATCTGATCTGGACAAAACATCAACTGTCTAATTTCTAAGTAATTCTATTACTTCCATATTTATTCTTTTTTTTTTTTCTTTTTATTTCTTAGGTTTATAGAAAATGTCTTCTGATAAGAGGTACTTTTGAGGTTGATATTGATGCTATCAGCATCACTTACTTGGAGTGAACAATGATTCATATTTACGAACTCAAGAACATTATGTCTCATGAATTACTTTTTTTCCATTGTATAAGTGGAAAATGAGATTTGGGAAAAAGTTTACGTACGCTTACATTGTAGAATCATAGAATCACAAAGTTGGAAAGGGCCTGCACAATCATCTAGTCCAACTGTCGATATTATATTTACTTTTCTTTAAAATAATGGATGTTTTCAAATAGAAATCATTAAAGAAGTAATGCAAATATTTCATGAAAATCAATCACATCTAGGAGAAGTGTAAGTGTTCTGGAGAAGTCACAACTGAATAAAGTGTTCACATTAAATGCTAGTCATGTTAATTCTAGGATGCTAATAACTTCCCAGTCAACTCACCCAATCAATCAAATCACTCAGATCACTCACACCAGAGGTAGCGTATATGACACAAATAAGACCCATTGAATAACTTGTTTCTCAGGCACTTTTTATGCAAAGATGTGTTTTTTGAAAGAAGGCTTTTGAAAGTGTGCCAGAGAAATGAACCTTCTTTGCCTGCTAGTTTAAAAACTAGCCAGCTGCTCCCAAAAGACACACATACTCATTCATATTCATTCCTATCTTCAGGACAGATGACGTTAGAGATTTTATTCATTTCAGTGGACAATTTAAGTAGAAGTGTCTTAAGTACTTCTATGCATTTAAGAGTAGCCTAGCTATTTCCATCAGATGCTAAGTGCTTTCTATTGCAAAGAACTGTAGCACTGTGGAGCATACTCAACATTAATTACTGTTTACACTGAGATAAATCTGTGCAACTTGGTGATTGCCCATTATATGGGAACTGCTGAGTCACAGCCTGATTGAGACCTGGGAAAAGGATCCAGTCAGCCCTGAGAGCCCAGGAGAAGGAAATTCATCTGTGTGACAGGTAGGGTTGGAGCCTGCTCCACCTCTCTTAGACCTCATTTAAGGGCTGACTGCCACTGGGAAAGTATCTCTTTCTGGAGCTTCTTTCTTGGTGAAGCTTTCCTCTGCAAATCTAGGATCTTCTGATACAAGTAAGCAATCTTCTTCCTTTTCTTTATGGCAACTCTCTATTGTGCTGGTTCTTCTGTTAATCACAACTTTTGTGTAATGCCTTTCCCACTGTATTAATCTGTCCAGTTCAACACCCATAAAAATATTGTATTTGGCTTTAAAAAATTATTGACAATTTCAGGTACCAGTGTAGTGTAGTAGATACAGTAGTTATCTGTTTAGAAAAAAGACTAGATGGTAGGGTGAGTACTATGTACCTGCACCTCTAATGCTTATAAGTTTTCAAAGCGTGTATTTCTGACATATATTTCCACAGTTGGAAATGCATTTTCCTTTTCTAAAGGAAATCATTGCAACTGAATCCAAAGTTAACAAGTTCATGAATGTCATAGGGAACCTCCTACCAGCTTCTAGTAATTGTCTGAAAATGATTTTTCAGAAGACAAGAAAATACAACTTGACTAGATTCTCATTAAAAGTAGGCAAGTCTGTGAGCATGTACAAAACAACTGTAACTAAATGCATAAATACAACTGAACTCCATAAGTCTATCAGATATTGTTGCACATTCACCAAACAAATTGCTATTGACTAATTGAATGTCTGCTGTGGTCAGACAGATTGATTGGATTTGTAGAGATTTTGGCAATTGTTTTACTATAACTCAATAAGTTGGAAAATATATGCACGTAAAATAAAACAAGACGTTTTCATGCTACTTTAAATCTCTGATTGAAACCTTCTGTTGCTTTTATCTAGGGTCCTATGTCACCCTTCCACAGGTATTGTCAAATGTTATCTTCATCTCAGTATTGTACATTATACTTTACTGCCTAACATTACCATTCAGTGCTTGAATCTTAAAAAAAAAAAAAAAAAAAAAAAGACAAAAACCAAACAAAAACACCCCCACAAAACAAGCCATTCTTTTAAAGTAGAGGTGTATTTAAAATAAAAATATGCATAGTTCTTTGCATTTATTAGCACACTAGCCCTAGAGGTGTGTCTGCTATTTAATAAAGAACTTCAGATGATTTTCCCAAAGAATCAAAGGGGGAAGAAGATCAATCTGTTGCAGATGGATGCAAAATATTAGTGCATCCTTAACTGTTTTCCATTCACAACTAGCAAATGTACTTACAGGACAGATTACTGCTATTTTTTGTCATATCAAAAAAAGAATAAATAAAATTGTAAGTAAATACTTCAAGTATACTTGTGGACACCATCTTCTCTTCATTATGTGCATGTAAGTAATGAAACTAAATTTGAATTTGTATTTCACTGAGAAATTTCCATGTCATCTCTTCTTTATTGATGACAATGTCCTTTTTTATGTTTTCCTTATAGAGGGGACAAGAAGGAAATAGGAAATTTCTAGAAATGCTTGTGATATTTTTGTGCTTTCTCTCTTGGATATAAGAAATTTAAAGTTTGGTCAGATTGATCCAAATTTCTAAAATAAATATAGACTTATAACACTATACATATGTCACTTTAAATAGTATGTCTCCTGGAAAATAACATTGCTTGAATTTTGAAATGGATATATAATTGATACCTGACGAAATAGGTCTTGATAATCTATAATGATAGTGAGAAAGCCTGTTCATAATTTGCTGTTACTCTGGAAGGAGCTGAAGCTGGAGACTGAACTGAAAATGCTGATAAGGATTGTTAGTGCCTGGGGATAATTGTGGAGTCTATAATTTTTAATCTCTAAATTAACCATTTAGCTACAGGTAGCATCGGAAGGACTGAAGTCTGCTTAATGAGAGTTGCTGATGATTATCTTCATGGTATTTCTAATTTTTCAGGTGTCTGCTACCACGGCTATTGATAACCCATTCTGATCACCTCAGCTAAGGAACAACATCAAAAAAGGAAACATATAAGTATATTAGAAACTTATTGGTGAACAAACAATCATGTGAAAATTAAATATTACATCATATCAGGTATCTAAATAAAGATCAGCACATAATCACCCTTTAGAACTGGGACTTCGTCTTGATAACTCACTGATAATTAGAAGATTTTGTTCAAAAAAAAGTCTTCACCTAGGTAGCCACAAGGTATATACGCTGCAAACAAAACCTAGCCACTAGTATACTTCTGATCAGCAGATTCAAAAGTCAAGGCTTATATCACTAAAAAGCAGTAAATAAGTGATGAACAAGATGGTAAATTATTCATTGGTCTAAATCATCTACCTATTCATCCTAATATAAACACAAATTACTGTGCCATAAGGGAAAACAACCCTCTACTTTTAATAAACTCAGGCTCTCATGGCAAAGAAAAGCTAAAATTATATGGGAAGAAGATAATTAACTGATGTCAGGTGATTGGAAGTTATTTTCTTTCTTTCATTAGATTTTTTTCATTAATTACATGACATCCATACAAAGAATCTTGATTTCTCAAATGCTTAACTGAACTTCGAATACAATAACATCCACAGTGAAATTAGCAGAGATGAAAATGATTTCTACCAATAGAAATGTTTAAATGCAAATTTACAGGAGGAATGCTTAGTAGATAGCACACGGCAGACACATTCTCAGAAGTCAGAAGGAAAAAATGAATAAAGAAGACCAAATCAATATGGTGGAAAAGTTGCAGAGAACACTGAGAATGTGTCTGACAGAGAAGGAAATAAAAACAGTGATATAAAACAGGATAGAACAGTGGAGAATTTTTAAAGATTAGTGTGTCCTAGAGCCCTAAATACATTACATTGAGAGAGTAACCAACCAGAATGAGGCATTAAGGGTGAATAATGAAGCTGAAAGGAAGGAAACATTACATGGCAGCACTTTGGGTACAAAGGTGACATATTTAAAGTCAAAGAGAAAACAATTCCAATCAAACTATGGAGAAGACATGATATGTATTTTATAATGCATAACTAGAGAGAAATGAATAAGTGACAGCAAATACGAAGACTAGAACTGGCAGTGAAGATAGCAAATAAGTATCTCCTCAGTTACATTTACTGGGAAATTACTTCTGTGCATCTGACGTTCAGTCTTGCAGGCTTTCTCATATGGTGTATGAGAAGTCTGTGGATTATATATGTAAATTTATTTCAATATGTTCTAGGAAAAAAACAAATCAGTTCTGAATTGTACAGCCAAATCAAATTTAAAATCTGGATCTAGTTCCTAAGAAATACTAGAGAACAATTGCAAAATAAGAATTCACCAGAAATACATACTGATTGAGTGTTAATACACTGTGAAATTAATTTGGTAATTTGGAGAAGTCTAGTGAGCAGAAAAACTGTGGGAGGGAAAGTTTATTAATTTTGAAATAAATGAGAGAATAGCAAGAAGGATTAGAGTTCTTAAGTTTTCTGAATGTTCTTAAGTTTGTGATCCTTTTAAAACCCTAAATATTTCTCAAGGATCTTTCACATATAGCTGTGAAAGAGTCCAAGTGCCTGGCCATACACCTACACACAGACTTTGCTGCTGATGAGAGAGAGTGTGTCAGGGATCACCGTTCAGGACAATACTTAGAATTCCTTGAGGACAATGAAATCTGGATGTACTGAAGATGAACATATAGGGGAACACAGTGAGCCACAGGGCTTCCTCTTAAAGTTTGTTTTTTATTCCAGCCTTAACACAAAAGATGTGAAATTTTATAGGAATGTCTTTCCTGTAAGTTCCATAAAATTGTATTGAGAAGAAGATAAATTATATTGACTCAGCCCTAATGTATTTTAATGCATTCCACAATAGGTTTCCAGATCTAAATCTTTAAACCACGTTCATCTGAAGTTTGTTAAGGTCAACTTACTGTAACTTATACACTATTTCACCATGTGGAAGAATATTCTATCAGAATTAATGAGTGAGCTCTTGTCTCTTTCCTTTGGCTATTTTATTCAGAAGTCTCAGCAATTATGAAATATGAAGAAGAAGCTATGAGAAAACCTACATGTTACTGAACATCTTCTAATGTCCTGACTTTCTGTTTTGCTCTGCACTGTGCAGAATTAAAATTACTTGTGACCTCAAGTGCACCCTTGATATTTGTCAGTGCTGGAGAAGAGAACTGTGGCTCTTGGAATGTGCTCTGGATCCTCTGTGTAGAGCTGTGCTGCATTAAATCATTCAAGAACAGCATGGTGATAGGTTTTGTGACATTTCATCTGCCTACATTATGAGAATCCTCCATGCAGCAATCCTCAAGGATTCTTTCATCAACTGAATTACATTGCCACATCATGTCTACACTATTTTGACCATCACAGTTGTTCTATTTATATTTTTCTTGTAGTGTGATTGATGCAGATTCCCCAAATCATATTGCAAATAGGTGTCATAATTTATGTTTCTGATAATAGCGATCAGTAGTGCAGCAACAATTACGCTAAAAAGTATCCAGCTAATAAATTGTCCTGTGTCAACGGTTTATGGGCTGGTCCGGCCCAGTTCCGTGACCAGCAGGGCGGAGGGATCTGCGGATCCGCGCCTCTGGGAAAGGGGAAGCAGGGGACCCCAAAATACTTGAAAACAACAGCACTAATCTGAGGTGGAACAAATGATTTTACTAAATATAGTATTAGTAAAATACAATGAGAGAGAGAGAGAGAATCTGTTTGAATTGTATAGACCTCACCACAATGCTGGGGTGAGAAGTGCAGTCCAGTTGAGTGACTGAAGTACAGACGGCAAAGTGCAGATGGCGAAGCGCAGGCAGCGAAGCGCAGATAGCGAAGCGCAGGCAGCGAAGCGCAGATAGCGAAGCGCAGACAGCGAAGCACAGGCGAAGAAGAAGAATCAGGTGACCTTGCATGGAGTTATATCCCCTTGCTGACCGCAAAGCCTCCTGGGGAAATGCAGTTCTTCTCCGTCGGACGAACATTCGGCAGATATCAAACCCCACCCCCAGTGCATTACATGATGTTATGGTGTGGAATACTGATGACCAAAAATCATAAAACCATGACATTCCACCCCTTATTCTACATCACTACATCATGCTTAACACATGGGATTACAGACTGCACTCCCCCAACATCAAATTCCCTTGTGGTACACACTGAACATCCCCGTTTTTCTGCATCACCCACCAGGTGGACCCAGGTCCCTGGGCAAAGACAGTTCCGCGAAGAGGTTTGCCCTTCCCAGAAGCAGGAAAAACCCAAACTGCTTTTCCTAACATGTTCTTTACATGTACTACAGGGACCTTATCTCCCTCTACAATATGTAGGGAGCTGGATTGGGTAGGACCATCTCGACTGATTGATCCTCTGGTGTTAACCAGCCAGGTGGCTTCTGCCAAATGCTTCTCCCAGTGTTTAAATGTTCCGCCACCCATTGCTTTCAACATGGTTTTTAACAACCCGTTGTAGCGTTCGATCTTACCAGAGGCTGGTGCATGATAGGGGATATGATAAATCCACTCGATGCCATGTTCTCTGGCCCAAGTATCCACAAGTGAATTTTTAAAATGAGTCCCATTATCTGACTCAATTCTTTCCGGGGTGCCATGTCGCCACAGGATTTGCCTCTCCAGACCTAATATGGTGTTTCGGGCGGTAGCATGGGGTACTGCATATGTTTCGAGCCACCCGGTTGTTGCCTCCACCATGGTGAGCACATAATGCTTACCATTGCGAGATCGTGGCAAAGTGATATAATCAACCTGCCATGCCTCCCCATATTTGTACTTTTGCCATCGCCCTTCCTCCCAGAGAGGTTTCATCCTCTTAGCTTGTTTAATTGTGGCGCATGTATCACAGTCATGAATGATTTGTACAATGGCATCCATAGTTAAGTCCACCCCTCGGTCTCTGGCCCATTTGTATGTTGCGTCTCTCCCTTGATGACCTGAGGTCTCATGGGCCCACCGAGCTAAAAATAACTCACCCTTGTTCTGCCAGTCCAGGTCTATTTGAGCCACCTCAATTCTGGCAGCTTGGTCTACCTGATGGTTATTTCGCTGATCTTCTGTAGCTCTACTCTTGGGCACATGAGCATCTACATGACGCACCTTTATAACCATATTTTTTGTTCGGGTAGCAATATCTTTCCATAGGTCAGCAGCCCAAATAGGCTTGCCCTTTCTTTGCCAATTATTTTGCTCCCACTGCTGTAACCACCCCCATAAGGCATTTGCTACCATCCATGAATCAGTGTAGAGATAGAGCATTGGCCACCTCTCCCGTTCAGCGACATCTAAGGCCAGTTGGACAGCCTTTACCTCTGCAAATTGGCTTGATTCTCCTTTCCCTTCGGTGGCCTCTGCAACTTGTCGTGTGGGGCTCCACACAGCAGCTTTCCATCTGCGATGCTTTCCCACAATACGACACGATCCATCTGTGAACAGGGCATATTTCTTTTCATTCTCTGGTAATTCATTGTATGGTGGGGCTTCTTTAGCACGAGATACATCTTCTGCTGGTGGTGTTCCAAACTTTTTACCTTCAGGCCAGTCCATGATGACTTCTAGGATTCCTGGACGGCTGAGGTTCCCCATCCGTGCTCGTTGTGTAATCAGTGCAACCCACTTACTCCAAGTGGCATCAGTAGCATGATGGGTGGAAGGAACCTTTCCCTTGAACATCCAGTTCAGCACTGGCAGTCGAGGTGCCAGAAGGAGCTGTGTTTCAGTACCGACTACTTCGGAAGCAGCCCGAACCCCTTCATACGCAGCTAAGATCTCCTTTTCAGTTGGAGTGTAGCCCTCCTCCGACCCCCTGTAGGCTCGACTCCAGAATCCCAAGGGTCGGCCTCGGGTCTCTCCTAAGGCTCTTTGCCACAAACTCCAAGTGGGGCCTTTCTCTCCAGCAGCAGTGTAGAGGATGTTCTTCACATCCTGTTCCATCCGTACTGGCCCCAGGGCCACAGCACGGGCTATCTCTTGTTTAATCTGCTCAAAAGCCTGCTGCTGCTCAGGACCCCACACAAAATCATTCTTCTTCCGTGTCACCTGATAAAGTGGGCTTACAATGAGGCTGTAGTTTGGAACATGCATTCTCCAAAAACCCACTACACCCAGAAACGATTGTGTCTCTTTCTTATTAGTGGGGGGAGACATGGCAGTGATTTTGTTGATCACATCTGTCGGGATGTGACGACGGCCATCTTGCCACTTTATGCCTAGGAACTGAATCTCCTGGGCAGGTCCTTTCACTTTGCTTCGCTTAATAGCAAAACCAGCACGGAGAAGGATCTGGATTATTTGCTCTCCTTTCTCAAAAACTTCCTTTGCTGTGTTGCCCCACACAATGATGTCATCAATGTACTGTAAGTGCTCAGGAGCACCTCCCTGTTCCAGTGCAGCTTGGATCAACCCATGGCAAATGGTTGGACTATGTTTCCACCCCTGGGGCAAACGGTTCCAGGTATACTGAATGCCCCTCCATGTGAAAGCAAACTGTGGCCTACATTCTTTGGCCAAAGGAATGGAGAAAAAGGCGTTAGCAATGTCAATGGTGGCATACCACTTAGCTGCTTTTGACTCCAGTTCGTATTGGAGTTCTAACATATCTGGCACAGCAGCACTCAATGAGGGTGTAACTTCATTCAGGCCACGGTAGTCCACCGTCAGCCTCCATTCTCCACTAGCTTTACGCACTGGCCATATGGGGCTGTTAAAAGGCGAGTGAGTTTTGCTGATCACTCCCTGATTCTCTAATTGATGAATTAACTTCTGAATGGGGAGCAAGGAATCCCTGTTGGTGCGATACTGCCGTCTGTGCACCGTTTTTGTAGCTATCGGTACCTGTTGCTCTTCCACTTGTAGCAACCCCACAACAGATGGATCTTCTGATAGGCCAGGCAAAACAGATAACTGCTTAACACCTGTGTCTACAGCAGCTATTCCAAAGGCCCATTGATACCCTTTGGGATCCTTAAAATATCCCCTTCTGAGGTAATCAATACCAAGTATACATGGAGCCTCTGGGCCAGTCACAATAGGGTGCTTTTGCCAGTCTCTACCAGTGAGGCTGATTTCGGCCTCCAACATAGTCAGTTCTTGGGAACCTCCTGTCACCCCATGAATATAAATTGATTCTGTCCCTTGGTGACTCGAGGGCATTAGAGTGCACTGTGCACCAGTATCCACCAGGGCCCTATATTTTAGTGATTCTGATGTGCCAGGCCATCTAATCCACACAGTCCAATAAACTCTATTATCCCTTTCCCCCCCCTGGCTGGGGGCAGGGCCCCTCTATTTGTTACCTCCGTTGTCTGCAGCAACTGGAGCAATCACCTTTCTGGAGAAGTTCACCTTGGTGGTTGATTTGTCTTGTAATTCTTTTACCCGTGCTTGAAGTGCTGGAGTAGGTTGCTTATGCCACTTCTTCATATCTTCTCCATGGTTGCGTAGGTAATGCCACAAGGCAAAACGTGACGTGGTCTTACTGTTGTCACTTGTTCGAGCAGGAGGACGTCTTCTTTTGATAGCTGAGACGTTGGATGACACTGACTGGGAGGAAATCAAGTTGATTAGCCCCTCAAGTAGGCTGTTTTGGGAATTCTGTTCCTCATTGGATGTATCTGTTACCACCATGTATTCATCGGCATCAGGCACGATTGATAGTTTACCTATTATATCTTCTTGTTTGTTCTCCATTCTGTCCAGCTTTTCAGCTACTTTTTCAATGGCTGAAACACAAGCTCGTAGAGGGCTTAAATGTAACTCAAAGTCTTGAAGTTTATTAAGCAACTCATTTATAAGGGGTCTTCTTTCCCCTCTGCCATACATAGCTGCAAATGTACTGGCGTACCTTTCTGGTGCAGTCTTTGTGAATGTACGCCACATGTTTGGTGTACACCTGGCTCTCTCGGGATCATGCTCTTGGTCTGGCTCATCAGGAATGAAATCGGGGCTATGTAGTGTTTCCACCACAGCACATTCTCTCAAATAACGGATGCCTTCTTCCATATCAGCCCATTTCTTCTTCTCAGGCATCAGATCGTCTTTGAAGGGGTATCTTTCTTTTACAGCTAACAACATCCGCTTCCAGAGGGTGAAGGCCTGGTTCTGGCATGTACTAATACCTCTGTCAATGGCTGAGTCCCTAGCAATGCCACCCAGTTGGCGAGCTTCTCTACTATCTAGCCACACACTGTTGGCCCCATTGTCCCAGCATCGAAGTAACCAAGTAGCAATAGGCTCATTTGGGTGGCGTGAGAAGTCTTTTCTCAGACTTCGAATTTCATTCATTTTCAGAGATCGATCAACAAAGGTAACAATATCTTGCTCACCTCTTGCTCTTCCAGGACTTCTTGCCCTTGTAGGTGTTGGTGACCGTGGTCTTACTGAGGGCCCCTCCCCTGGACTCAGAGGTGCTTCTCTTGGCCCTCGGAGCCACTCCTCTGGACCTCTTTCCTCCTCTTTTTTCTCTTCTAACTGAGTCGAGATTCGCTTTGTTTTCCGTCCTCTTACAGGGGCAACTGACATCGATTGTGGTGCCTCCTGTGGTTGATCAGGTTGGTCAGTTCCAATGCTCTCATCCTCCAGTTCAGCTTGGAGCTTGTTTCGTTCGATTATGACAGTATCTAGCTCAGATTGGAGGGTGTGTTGTTGAGATTGAAGATTGTCGAGCTTGGATTGCAGGGAGTCTCTCTCAATTTGGAGGGCATCTCTCTCAGATCGGAGGTTTTTCCTCTGGAGCAGGAGACTCTCTCGCTCATTTTGAACTTTTTCCCTGAGACTCTTCCTTTCAATTTCAGAAGCTCTCTCTCTCTCCAGGATAGTATTGAATAAGGCCCGATAAGCATTAGCCAGGCCCCAAATCATATGTGCCTCCTCAGAACTGCCCAAGCCGCAACATTCCTGCCTTAAATAGCTGTTTAGACTCTCGGGGTCTTTCAGGTGTTCTGGAGTAAAGTTCCATGAGACTGAAGATTTCCATCTGTCTAAAGTCTTTCCCAGACCTCTCCACACTCCCTGCCACTCAGTATTCTCTGGTTTTGGGGAGGACATCCTCAAAATATAATAAATACTAATACTGAGCGAAATGATGAGCAATACATTCAGGGAGATTAGTAATGCGACTAGGTGTTCATTCAAAAACTGCATTACAGGCTGAAAGGTGAGACTGGAAACCTTAAAAAATCCCAGTCCTGTAAAATTGACAGCTGTCTCCGGAATTGTAAGCCACATTGTACGAACGTGCCAGGTCCATATTTCCACCCATGTTTTCAATTGATTGTATATGCCGATTGCTCCATAGAGCAAGGTGGCCAGCTTAATTAATGCCCAGTATGTTTTGAGCATTAGGAAAGAAGAGGCAGCAGCGTGCAGCCCTTTAAGAGTCAGTTTCACTACAGAAAGCATTTTTTTTTTTTTTTTTTTTTTTTTTTCTTTTTTTTACAGAGGCAAGATAGTAAAGCTCAGAGTTTACAAATATCCTACGATACTGGCAGTCCGCCTGGAGTTCTCAAGGTCACGTTTTCAGAGAGTAGTGGTAAAACAGATAAGCTTTCCCAACGGAACTCTCCGAGAGCAGAGAGTCTAAACAGCTAGAAAGCAACTGTTGCCCGCATTCTCCACCAAAAATGTCAACGGTTTATGGGCTGGTCCGGCCCAGTTCCGTGACCAGCAGGGCGGAGGGATCTGCGGATCCGCGCCTCTGGGAAAGGGGAAGCAGGGGACCCCAAAATACTTGAAAACAACAGCACTAATCTGAGGTGGAACAAATGATTTTACTAAATATAGTATTAGTAAAATACAATGAGAGAGAGAGAGAGAATCTGTTTGAATTGTATAGACCTCACCACAATGCTGGGGTGAGAAGTGCAGTCCAGTTGAGTGACTGAAGTACAGACGGCAAAGTGCAGATGGCGAAGCGCAGGCAGCGAAGCGCAGATAGCGAAGCGCAGACAGCGAAGCACAGGCGAAGAAGAAGAATCAGGTGACCTTGCATGGAGTTATATCCCCTTGCTGACCGCAAAGCCTCCTGGGGAAATGCAGTTCTTCTCCGTCGGACGAACATTCGGCAGATATCAAACCCCACCCCCAGTGCATTACATGATGTTATGGTGTGGAATACTGATGACCAAAAATCATAAAACCATGACAGTCCTGTTCATGTATTATACATGTTCTCAGTCAGGCATGCTTGTACGTTTTAGATTTGAAGATGTTGGTGACTTTTCAGGCAGCTAAATTTACATAAGATTATAAAAATTTATGTAAGATCATTAAACTTACTTGAAATTATTATCACTCATGGGCCATCTACTTCCATGAAGTCAATGCTTCCTTGAACCAAAAAATGTGATTCTGCTCATGGCATTTTTCTTAGATTTGTTATTCAACAAATTTTATACCATACGTACTCTACATAGAAGAAAAGTCTGACTGATGTTTTTGCTTAGTCCCTTTTTCTTCATCAGTCAAAGAGATCAGAATAACTGGCACGTACCTTCCCAAGCAGTCCTCAGAGAAGGAATGCCTTGATGTCTATCATGCAATAACCGATTTCATTCCCTTGCTCACAGGTGCAAGCTGCTAACTAACATCTTTGAAATCCTTCTCCCTGGCTCAAGTAGAATGTTCTGTGTTTTCTGACCAACTTGTATAAAATATCTACTTTGCCACTTCTGATTTATTTGTTAGCTTTCACAACTGCATATTCAGTGATACTGGAAAATAATGTTTGTCACAGGTTGTAATCAACTTAACTTTACTGTATACCAGTTATATGCTTTAACATGTATTTATTTCAAGCATTAAAAATAATATTCTTTGTAATGTAGTTGATATATTTTTCTCATTTTAAAACTTTTTTAATCAGCAACATGTTAAAGACACGCAGGCTTTGATCTTACACAATATTGAGCTCTCTGAACTTAAGTTGCTGAGAATTAAAAATACTCTTCACTTTACAAATTTAATCCTAAAAAATATTTATAGCATTGCCATAATTCTGCTCTGGTGAATTACCATGATTTCACAGCTAGTAATTTAAAAAGTCATTTTCATGGAGCTGTGAAAATGAGTTGTTTTGCCTGAGTTTATCATATAAAGATCAATATCACAAGGACCCTAATTGTTGGAAATCTTGAAAATTACATGATGATCTGAAGCATTTAGACCAGCTTCCACTTGAAAGTCAGCTTCTCATTCTCATAATAGTTAATGCATCAACATTTTCTTCCCTAAATAATGCTTACTTTGATACTTTTTCTCCTGTACTCTGTGGAATTGTTACTGCCAATATATTGTACCAGATAATAAATATTCCATGTTTTTTGTTGCTGCTGTTTGTTTTTTATAATTTAAAAATATCACTCTGTGAATAAAAGTTAGGCTTTACTTCTTTTCTCTTCCTCTTCTATTTCTTTTTTCACGCCTTCTTCCAGGCAGGGAATGCACAATTAACATTTCCAAGTATTGCATTCCGTATAAACATGTAAAATCCTTAGACAGCATTTTGGTATTAGAGCTACCAATTTGAAGATATTTTCTAAGCCATATTTTCAATTTGTTAGATCTTGCTGCTCTACTGTAAAACAAGGAAAGCAAATAGCAAGTCAATAATTTAACAAATTTATTGCTGTTTCAAATGGCAAGCTGAAAAATAGAAGCATCTTTTTAACAAACAAGCTCATACAGTTGTGGACAGCTTTCAACAGATCAAATAAGATGTGTGTGTAAGTTGAGAACGATAACTGTATCTTTGGGGAAGGAAAGTGTTCAGACTCTGCACAACAGAGGCAGAGACAGGGGTTGCCATTTTCTTGACAACAAGCTGTCATATGTCAGAGATGGAGAGTACTTCTGTGAAAAATTTTCACTAGTAACTTTGACTAACTTCTACACCTTGAATGTTAGAATTTATTGTGGCACAGAACAGTTTGCTAGCTTTACTGGTACTTCTACCATGTGAATGGCTTAATTCACTTCACTGAAAAAAAAAGTTAGGTAAGTCGCATGAAAATTGGTGGGGAGTTCCTGTCATACATAAATGTCTCCAGCCACTGTCATAAATGGATCCACACAAGCAATTTGTAAAGAACAAGACTACATAAGAAGAAATAAAAATTGTTTTTCATTCTCTCAAAACTAGAATCCTTGAGGGATATCTGCAGAACACCTTCAAAATTGGAAATGGGAAATAAAATTTTCAACTTCTATGATATTTCGAGAGCTATGGATTAATTATAGCTGATGTTAAGACTGGAGATATCAAAAGACCGTGGCAGTTGATCTATCTGTTCTTCACTCTCGGCTAACAGTTCATTCTCTCATAAATGCAGAGAACTTTATTTCACCTTTTGGCTTTTCTGAATCCCAGCATACTGTATTACCGCAAACTCATTTTCCAACTCAAATTGATAAATGGATCAACGTGATTCAACCTTGTTCTCAACCTGGTCTTGGATAGACTTAATTATTGTCTTTGTCTGTCAGAAGCATCATGAAAATTAGTCTATTTTCTCAATTACATCAGTTTCTCAACTAAAGATTATATATGTATTATTTCTTAATACAAATTTTGCTTTTACTGTGTTCTTAGATATACACAAGCACATGTTCAGTTAAGATAAACAACTGAGTTAAAATTGTGAAAACATAGATAAAATTTGAGAGATTTTATCTTCACCATGTGATGCAAATTTCCAAGAAAACAAAAAATTTGGATTCTGGTTCCTGCGAGAAAGCTGTGGAAAACTAGCCAGAATGAAGATTCCATTAAAATGAAGAAGTAAGCAAATTAGAAACAGTGTGTGGTGATGTATTTTTAAAAATTAATTTAAATCTTCTCAGAATGTTAATATTTATAATTAATTTTTTTTCTGAGGTTTATAACAACAGCAGTCAATGCCTATGAAGAATTTTATCTGTGGAGGGCAAATTTGAATCTAGATCTGAATATAAATGAAATCATATAAAATAACAGCTAAAATGAAATATGATTAACTCATCTGTTTGGCAAACAAACCTTTTAAAGATAATTCTGTCTGTCTGCCATATTGAGGAGTACTGCTTTTCTTCATACAATGGCATCATAGTTATATTTTAAGAAGCATTCTCTTCATACTGTAGTTACAAGAATTTAGGTTTCATTAATATTGTATGTTTTACAGTACTGTAGGACTTGTTAATAGATGTAAAGTGCTTGGAAAATCTGCAATTGAAATATCTAAAGATTTCTGGAATTTCCAGGAAACCCTCTGAGTGGCAGAGCAGTAAAAGTTCAATTTGTAAAGGAAACTGAATTGATGATAAAAACCTTGTTTATGTTAGATGCATGCACTGAAAATGATGAAGTATAAATGAGAAAATCTGAAAAATCCTGTGAATAGCTTGGTGATAAAAATTCAGACTCAGTCAAAAGGTAGTCAAGGTAGCCAAGAAAGCCAATGGCATCCTGGCCTGTTTCAGAAATTGTGTATCCAGCAGGAGCACGGAAGTAATTGTCTCTCTGTACTCAGCACTGAATAAGACAAATAAGATCAAAAAAGATTGGATAAATTATTGGCAAAAATAAATTTTAAAAAAGAAACAAAACCCCTAAGAAGTACTATTAAACACAGACCCTCCAATTGAGGGTCTGCAGCTGCAAATTGCCTGTTTTTCTCCTTTAAGATGTTTTCCCTAAGCAAAGCTGATACTTTATGTAGGCAGGTTTTTGGAAAATAGCTCTTTAACCTAAGGCACCTGTACACATGTACTTATGCTGTCCTGAAAAACTCTAGTTCATTTTGAATCCATGATTCCAGCTAGTACCTTGATGTGCTGCCAAGCTCAAAACATTTTGCTATATCTTTGCTTTCCATAATATTTCATATGTTGTGCGGCACAGTGTAGTCTCTTTTTTCCAGCTCTATTTTTTATTCAGTGACTGTTTAAAGCAAAGGTTGCAGCTCCACAGCTCCATTAGTGCACAGGTCAGTTTCATTTAAATGGCTACAAGAAGTCAGGACAGGCAAATGCTGTTTTGTAACTGGATCCTTCTGCTCAGGATCCAGGATATACATTTCTACTGAAACCTATCAGTAAATGTCACTGTATCAAACAAAAAAGCATGGCATCTAGCAGCTGTCCTCATTAAATGAAAAAAAGAGATATCAAAAGTAAGTGGATAGCTTCTTCACTGCAGGATTTAATAAGTGAGTACCACAATTAATGAGAGGAAAAAAAAAGAAAAAGGAAAAAAAAAAAAAGAGAAGCTGTCATTAAATGTCTTTAGCACGTAATATTTTTTGGAAACTATACGAATTACAAATTAAACACTCCTTGTTAGGTGACAGTATTCCACCACATCCTAGCACGAGGTGACTGAAAGAGATGTCCCGAAGTTTATCTGGATCTTTATAGTTGATGGCTGAAGACATCTACCTTCATCTACCTCAGAGCTGTGTTGCCACATGGTCTCTGTTTTCTTTGCCTGCTTTTAAACTGTTCCATCCTGAGCAAAGAGATAACATGCAGTTCTGGATTTTTTTCCTCTTCTATGTACAATTTCTACCCTTGTTTCAATCCATAAATCTCAACTTTTTTTTTTTTTTACTTTTTTTTTTTTCTCCCAGTTGCAGCTCAAGATTCTTGAAATGCCAGTGGAAGTATTACAACAGAAATTGTTCTGTACAGTCCAAAGGCTGCCAGCAGAGACTGGAGGCAAAGAAACAAGGCCTTTTTACCTCACTCTTTGGACATCAATAATGAATGTAATAATCTATATCTGTTATAGTATTTAATATGCTTATTTCCAGATCAACTGCATCAGAATGTGCCATTGGATAGGTATATTTCACTTTTATAGAATAGAAGGCATTTTGGTAAGTGTCTGGTTGGACATTATGAAGAATTTCTTCTCAGAAAGAGTGGAGTGTTGGAACAAGCTGCTCAGGGAAGTGGTGCAGTCACTGTCCCTGGAGGTGTTAAAGGAAAGGGTAGATGTACTTCAGGACAAAGGTTAGTGGGCAATGGTGGTGGTAGGTAGACAGTTGGACTAGATGATTTTAGAGGTCTTTCCCAACCTTAGTGATTCTAAGATTCTGTGATCTGGCTGAGGCTAATATTGTTCACCAGATAATTGTTTATGCTCAGATCAATCACCACAGGCTGTGTCATGCAAGTAAAAATAAATAACTGAAGAGCCAAAAGCAGTAAAGTGCCAAAACTTAGCTGACAATCAGAATTCAAAGAGCCCTGAGCTTGTCACTTTTGAAATAGCACAGAAAGCCCTTTGGAGACATGGGTAGTATTCATTGTTTGTCCAGTGCATGAATTATCTGAGAAGTCTGGCCTAAGATTTCACTGGAGACCTTTACAAATACAGGTACATTATTTAGGATTTATTTATTTTTATGTAGAAAAAGAAAAACTGTCATAAAAAAATCACAATGCCAAAAAGTCCAATTATCAAAGAGAGAAAATGTAGCTTTCTACCTTTCATTCAGTGGATTTTTTCTAAATCCTATGTAAACAAATAGGAAAGATACAAAGTCACTTAGCATTGCTGCAGTTAGAATTAAGTCACTAAAGCAGCCAGTCAATAATTTGCTGTTGTCTGTACACAGACTCAAATAATTTCTGAGAATCCAGATAATTTCTGGATTTTTTTTTTATTTTTTTAATTGCTGATTGCAAAGATAATGTATGAAGTTAAACAGATGAACAATGACCCCTGATTTTTATAAAGAAATTTGGCAAGATCAAAAGGTAAGTTCGCCAGAAGTACTTGGAAGGACTGAGGAAGTACATGCACAGAAGAGTCTGTGGTAAGAGGTATGAAGACCTTCCTTTGGCACGTCATAATTTCTTTTTAATTGTTGACAACCAAGTTGAGGCTGTGGCAATTCTTTGAGTCCAAATGGTTCAAAAGGTCCTATTCAAATGGTGCCTTTTTGCTTGCAAAACTGTGGCACATTTTTTTGGAGGAGAAAGAGAAGACACTCTCTGTTCTTTTCTCATGTGAATAAATTCTGGGAAGAAGTTTTATGAGTGTTTTTGTTAATAATTTTAAATGATGAAAAAACAATCCCCAAATTCAGTATTCATGTATTAGGGAGAATATTCTGGTCCTTAAAGAAGGAGAAATACAGGAATAAAATTTCAAGAAATTGGTGCTTTTGGAAAGCACAAATACACACTATGTATTTCGGAATAAAAAGCAGGACTGTTAATACTACCTTCTGCTGTGAGCAGGAGCTCTGTCACGCAGCAACAAACCCAGTCAAAGAGCTGCAAGTAACTAATATGTTTTACCGGTGCATGAAGGTGAAGGAGCAATGCGTTAGCTACCTGCTGTTCTTTAAAATGAAACTCCTTTCCTAAGGACAAACTGCCACTCCTACTGCCATCTGGTGGTTCATGTTTAATGCAACTGCCTTGTATTGAACTTCG
This sequence comes from Tetrao urogallus, assembly GCF_951394365.1. Classification (NCBI taxonomy): domain Eukaryota; kingdom Metazoa; phylum Chordata; class Aves; order Galliformes; family Phasianidae; genus Tetrao; species Tetrao urogallus. Next base: position 39,319,397 of record NC_136815.1, on the reverse strand, counting down.
TTTTCTTAGGGTGGCTTTAATTCAGAACCAAGCATCTCTCTTCGAGCAAACTGAATTGCAAACTGATTCAAGCAACGAATTCACGCAATGGATGCTAATGAACAGATTCCTCTGCAAGTAACAGTTGACTGATTTCTTGATGGTTCATTTGGGCATCCATACAGAGGACAAGCTGTGATCTCATTTTGCTAATTATATGAATACATAATTGCAAGTGAAAGCTGAAGTGAAGTGCTGAAGAATTCTAACACTTTATTGAGATAACTGTGTTGGTAACACTAATCTAATTGATTCTAAGTTGCTTAAGGTAAAGCAGAAAGAGAAGATTAAGCTAACCATAGATAAAACAGTATATAAATTATCGATAAGTACATTAGATGAAAATAGAGACATAAAACACAAAACAATGTATTGAATAGGCTCCTTTAATCATGTACAACATAAGTCTGTAAGGTTATATAGCACAGTATGGTTTGTACTGTGGGGATTTATCATCTGAGTCTGCAGTTAGTCTTCTATAAAATGAGTTTGTAAGTATTATGCAATTAATCTGCAAGCCGAACACAGCCTAAGGACTACTGAGCAAGAATAATGTAATTAAAAAAGAAAGAATATTTTACTTAGATTGCACATGTTTATTACTCCAGTGATAGTTCTACGATATTATTTGAACATTTTTGCTAACTAAAAATGTGTGAATTAGAAATTGAAATCAAAATAGAAAATCAATAGCATTTATAATCTGCTGGTTTGACTTTGTTAAGACTTCTTCTCATGATTTTTATAGGCATTTATGCAAGGTTTAATTTAGCTCTGAATAGCAATAATTGGGTAAAAATGTAGGAGTAAAAGAACATTATATAAATCAAGCTACCCTTGTTTCATCTTGAACAAGCAAGTTCAAAAGAAAATATCAGTTTGATATGAAATTTTCCAGGTGAAGATTACTGATGTGTATGCATACTGGTCAAGCAGTTTGATTACACAATACAAAGCTCTTATATTTCAAATGTTATTGTAAAATCAAAATCAGTTCCTCACTTTGCAGTTAATAAACATCATTCTTTAAGTTTATCAGAATGGCTTCTATCAAAAGTGAAACATCATATTACTATTGCTGCATCAGTAATAAAGGTAGACTTTAACAGGGTGGTTTATGATTGTCATAATATTGAAGTCTGTTAGTGAGAAGTTTAAATAGCACTATTTCAAAACCTAAATTACTTTTTTCTATTTGTTTTTTTGTTGTTGTTTTTGTTTGTTTGTTTGTTTTTTAAGCTGTGAATGTCAGTATCTTTGTATCTACTAGCTTAATTCCACAAGCAAATATAGTAGAAATACATTTTCTGTGTAAAGTCAGGACAAATTAATGAAAAAGGTTTTCATTCCACCTTGTATATTGTTTTGACTAGCATATATTTTTTTGTTTATATTAGCATTAAGTTTACGTGTCTTTCTAATTATTTCTTGTTGACACAGAATGGTAATCTCTACAAATTGCAGGTACAAATACATTTTCAGTTGACTGGTTGCAAAGTAATTATCAATAAACAAAATCTATAGCTACTGAAATAGCACAGTTCCAACAGCATGAAAAACAATATATTCTTCCTGTTGTTTTTAAAAACAAATATTTTTACCTGGAAACACATGCAAGCAAGTTGCAGAGGATTAGAGGGATGTTTCTAATTTTTTTTTATAAAATATTATCATTTTCTGCAGGAAACACTGATGTTTTGAATAAAATTTTCAGAAAAGTTTCTATTAAGCTGAATACAGTACTAATCAAGAGATAACAAAGATCTCCATACAGTTACATCAATGGAAACTGAGAATAACCTTACAGAAATACCTATATAAATGGTGGAGCATAAATTAAATCTTTTGAACGATATATTTGACTTCAAAGTAAATAATATCAGAGCTTAATTTGTATTTTTAGTTTACTCTGAACTTAGATGTTTATTTTGATTGACTGCACATCTAACACGTAATAGCCTATCAAGAAACTTTTTTTTTGATTTCTTTCTTGCTTTAAAAATATTTATTTATCTGCTCTTCTCTAAGGTCATTGTCTTTCTCCTCTTCTTTCACGTATTCCTCTTCCTCTCTTAAATTCAACCAACAATCACATATATGTAGATAGAAAAAATTAGAAGTGTTTATTCAGGAAGAATTAATTCAGTGTAGTATGCAGTTCTAGAAAGAAGGGATCTTTTGCTGTTAGTCATGGTCAAGAGTCCTGTTATGAAAGAGAACAGTTGAAGTCAGTGAATAAATCTTTAAAACATAAAGAGTGACATTTCAGATTAGAGGTTGTCATTCAGTGCATGTCACTGGGACCAATAGCATCTTTGTTATTGCAGAAGGCATTGCTCTCATGGATGTCCCCTATTCTGCCAACTTAGAGTGTAGTTCTTGCTCAAATTCTGCTTTGATTTGGAGTTACCTAATGTAATTGGTGCAAGGCACCAGGCTGATTTTCCAGAACATTGGACCTTTAGGAAGACGATAATCATTTAATTAGTATCCCCACTGCTCACCAATAAAGCAGTTATTTAAGAGTTTCTATCATGAGTTTGGCTTTAGACTGGAAGCACAGAATTAAACAGAAGCTTCTCATCATGAATGTTTTATTTCTGCAGGTAACAAGGAAGCTCAGGTAAGAAATTTACAGGAAATATCTTGCAAAAAATTTTGCAGTTCATGGGGATAGAGAAAATGTATATTGTACCCCATGTATATTAATAACTTAAATAGCTAAAATGTATATTAATAGCTTAAAACAGGGACATGGTCTAGAACAGAACTGTTCATGATGTGATTGGTTGTTGGCTGCTTCTAGTCTAGAATCCATGTGTTCTTCCTCCATTTTTCTGTGAGCTCCTATTGTGTTCAACAGCAATAGGTTACAGGCAGTTGTTGGCAGTGCAGCTTCAAAGTGACTGTGTAACACAAATCAAAATCTGAGATCCATAAATAGCACATTGCAGTAGAGATAAGAAACCAGTTAGTATCTTTCTTTATAGTGGTTTACATGACTTCCAGATATATGGAGATAAACCATATACTGTTATTCATAGTATGACTATTGAAAAAACAGCAGATCTACGAGTTACAGAATCACAGGATCATAGGATTGCAGGAGTTGGCAGGAACCTCAAGAGATCAATCATGTCCTGTCCAGCCCTTCTGCTAAAGCAGGTACCCTACAATAGGTGGCACAGGTAGGCATCCAGATGGATCTTGATTATCTCTACTGAAGGAAACTCCACAACATCTCTGGGCAACTTGTTCCAGCGTTCCATCACCCTCACTATAAAGTAGTTCTTCAGCATGTTGATATGGAACTTCCTGTGTTCAACTTCTAGGCCGTTACTCCTTGTCCTGTTGCTATACACCACTGAAAATAATCTGGCCTCATCCGTTTGTTTCCTACTCCCTTTAGATATTTATGAACATTTATCAGATCCCCCCTCCACCTTCTTTTCCCCAGGCTAAACAAACCCAGGTCACTCAGCCTTACCTCAAATGGGCTCTTTATCCTCTTAGGTGCCCTCTACTGGACTTCTAGGAGAATCACGTCTTTTTTGAACTGAAGAGCCCAGAATTAGACACACTTGGCCACAAATGTGGCCTCAACTAGAGGAGAATAGAGGGGGAGGATCACTTCATTCGACCTGCTGGCCAACCTCTTTTTAATGCACCCCAGGATACCATTGGGCTTATTGGCAACAAAAGCACACTGCTGGCTCATGTCAATCCAGGTCCTTCTCTGCAGAGCTCATCTCCAGCAGGTCATCCCCTAACCTGTACTGATGCATGCAGTTATTCTTCCCCAGGTGCAAGACTTTACATTTGATTTTGTTGATTTTGTTAAACCCATCAGGTTCCTTCCTGAATTATTCAGTCAAGCTCTGGCATTCAGCTGTAGATCCTTTCAGCTTGACCATGACATTGTCTATCTCCAACAATGAGAAAAAGGCTGTTAGAAAGACATCTAAAATTCTCAGCATATTCTTTTTTGTTGCTGTATTCATAAAATGAAGCAAACAGTTATCATTATGACCAAAGACTCTATTTTCTATTCCTCAGAGTTGAAACCATAGAATCATAGAATCATATCTTTTTTCTAGGTGTTGTTCAGTCTGAGGAAGTCTAGAGCATCCCTTCCCATCCCCAGAAAATCCAATAAATATTTATTGTTGGCATTCTGCTGTTAAAATTATGTCACAGTTCTTCTGACTAGTTTTTGGTAATAACGAGGTATTATAGTGAAAGTAGAAATTGGAAGACAAGTGCCTTCAAATATGGCTAACTACATTTTTAAATTTACTTTTTTGTTGTCGTTAAAGAAAGCTTCTTGTGCAGCATTTAGTTCACTAACACACTTTTTCATATATGTCCTCTGGACATCAGTTACTTATAACTAAAACATATTGCCTTTAAAATCTTGTCTCAGTAGTAATCTTTAGGCATTCCCTCTGTGTAAGCTTCTTAATCCACCTGCTTACAACTCTTCGTAAGAATTGCTAAGCAGTAATGGTGATTTGCTGACTACTTCCTGTCCTGAAAATTAAAGAAAGTACTATACACAAGACACATGTGATTGGGGTCACTACTGTAACTGTTTTATTAACATAATTAAATCTCAGTCAATTACAGTCACTAAGCCCTGTAGGACAACTAACTGTGGTTGTATTGCAGTACAACTAACTCTTCTGAAAGTAATTTAGATAAAGATTCTTGTTAAATTCTATTTTCATCTGCTACTGCTCTAATAAAAAGATGTTTTCCTGAGAGGAATTGCTTTGAAAATTCTCCTATTGTTTCCATCCCTCAAGTAGAGTAATACTGCACCTATGGTTAGTCAAGTCTCTAAAGAGCATTTAATGCAGTTACTGTTTATGTTCACAATGAAAATCAGCAAAATGAAAGGCATATTTAGAACACAAAAATAACTATCTTCTTCAGCCTACATCTTTTCAAGTATTTGTTTATGAGGCTAGCTGTGAAACTTCTCTATTCAATCCTTCTCTTTATGCCTGCAAGGTACTGATCAGAAGGTTGAAATTCAGCCATCAAGAATGTCTTGCAGCAGGAAGAATCTGCCATTTGATCTTTTCTTTTATTCCATGCTGTGAGGGAATTGTTTCATTTTAACAAAGTAAAAAAGTATTTAGTTGGCAGGTATTTAGTTAATTTCAGAAGGAAAAAAATAAACAACTAACCAATAAATCTTTGAAATGTAACCAGGAAAGAAGAAGGATATTTAAATAACTAAATAAATGTATGTATAAAATAAAAAAAATAAAAATATTATTTTCTCTACTTGCTGTTTTCATATTATTATTTTCATTAAATGAACAATCATATCAGACTTGACAAACAGATAGAAGGTACTTGTATCTATGGAAACAATAATTTTCACCTTCAACATTTCATTTTTAAAGCTTTGCATGCATGCATACCTAAATTCAAGATATTTTTATATCCACACGAAGGTGAAAAATCATTGATAAATTGCATTATACCTTTCAGTATTTTTACACTGTTCATTACACATTATAGTCTTCGTATCTAATATGAAGAAAGGTGTTCTGTTTTGCTTTTCAAAAAAATTAGTTCATGCCTCCATTTTATCCAATGTCAGCCAAGCACAGGAAAAAGGGAATACCTGCTCTAGCAATAATATCATGATGACTTATAGAGCTAATGTTTTCTTTCCAAAATTACTTTTCATTTGGCTGGAAAAAGCAAAACATTTTTTACATGGTAGTATTCTCTTTACGCTTTTGCATCATGACTATCCATTTGAAAGCAAAAATGTATTTTTATATATTAGTGAGCCAATATTACCACACATTATAATGTTTAAACGGTTAAATTGAATATGACTGCAGATGGACCCAAACAAAATAAATGCAATAGAATAGTATTCTTAACAATATAGACACAATGTTCACAGCTGGGATTGAAGAACACGTCTGGGTTCAAGAGTCTTGTTTTCTTTTTGCACCTTTGACTTCTTACTGCAGCTGAATTTCTTCTACATCAGAACCAAAAATGTGTTGAAGGAAGTAAAAAGTGTATTTTTCATCTGAAAACCAAAAATTCTTTATGTTATAGAAGAATATGAAGCTGCTCACTCATAGCAGATAACAGATCTTTTGCCACTTGCAAGAAACTGAACATTTTTTTATTAACTCAGACTCTTTGAAAAGTAACATGAGCAGAAGTGTATTTAAGAAGAAACTCTCCATTGAGGAGAACAACTGACAGAAAAGCAATCTGCTCCTTCAGAATTCTGTCTTGCTGTATTTGATTGTTTAGAAGAACTCTCTACCTTAACTTTTCCCAAAATTTCTTTAGGAGAAAAACAATGTTGATAGCACACCAATGTTTTAGATGTTGCTGAGCGGTGCTTTACAGAGCCAAGAATGTTTCAGCTTCTTGTACTGCCATGCCAGTGAGGGTCTGGGAGGACACAAGGATTTGAAGGGGACAGAACCAGGATAGCTAAGCATCAGTCAGGGGATGGTGATACACTGCACACTGCACTGAGCATCACTTGTTCTGTAAAAATATATTTACTAAATTTACTGTTATTATTTTCCTTTTTTTCTTCCTTTTCTGTCTCAGTATATAGTTTTCATCTCAACCCACACATTCTACATTGCTTTTTTTTCCTATTCTCTCCCTCATCCCACTGGGAGCAGGAAGCGAGCTCAGCATGGTGCTGAGCCTCCTGCCTGGTTAAACCACAACAGCTACTTTATTACTTCATACTCTAAATAATGTCCTCCTTAGTGCTAATTGTACAGAAACCTCCACCTACTCTAAGAAGAAAATCAGGTCAGTTAAACTGAGAACAACATATCTGCTCCAGGGAAAATATATGAATATGGCTGTATGGATAGTTACAGGCTGATGCACAGATAAATATTTACCTCCATATCTTTAGGGATATACAGACACAAATACATAGCTATATATACGTACATGCATAAATATTAAATTTTTATGTACTTATTTCCATGCAGATATAAAGTCCTTATTTTTCACTTAATGCATCAGTGGTGGCCTTTAAATGATGGAAAAATTTTATTTCAGTTAATAATGGATGATCTTGTTGAATTTGCTGTTCCATTTGACTTTGCCAAAAGGCAAATGAAATGATCTAGCATGCCAGCTTTCTCACTATTCACACAATATGAACATATATAAAAGCTGTTCACAACACTAGCATTTTTAAAGTATAGAGAAATGAATAACTAGTGTTGTTGTAGAGATATGAATAGCTTATTTACATTTATCCAATAGCAAAAAAAATCATTTTCATGTGCAAAACCAGTTCACACCATGTAGCCTCTTTGCAATCATTTCTTTATTTTTAATTTTGAATAACTATTTTAAATAGGACTCAAAGTAATAGGCCAAATAAAATAATTCACCACTGGTTCAAGTCTAGATCATCAGAAATGACAACAATAAGACAGATGGAATATTTTTGATCATTGTTTCAGATAACTGAATCTTTAGAATTTTTAATGCTTGCTACTCATGTTTTTTAACAAATAGCAACTTACCTCATCACTCCCTCCCCTATGTATTTATTATTAATATACTTCTCTTAATAACTTCTTATTATATTTTGGGTGAATATGGTTGAATTAGTGTCCTAACTAGTTCAGGGAAAGTTTACTTTATAAAGATCAACTTCCTATCTTACAATTATTGTGTACCAAGATATAGATTTGGAAGGAAGGACATTAAATTGTATCAAGTATTATACTGTGCAGAAAATACACTGAATATTGTGAGAAGGATGTAGTACAAAGTGCTGCAGCATAGCAGTCGAGCAGAACTATGGAAACATTCTTAGAGATTATTTCTTCATTGTCAAACTTGATTCTATGAAGAAGCATCATGTCCGTGTACAAACAGAATAACAAAGACAGTGATTTTCTATCCTGAAATTGCAGGGAAGCAAAGCAATCCTTTGAATTTGCACTGAAAAGAAAGAAATATGTTTTTTTAAAAAAGCAAAACAAAAATACTTTTCACTTATCCTTCAATCCTTACTAAGAATCATATAACCAACAATCCTTACTTCTTAACTCCATTTACAATGATTTTAACAATTTTAACAATTTTAATTGTTACCAATATGCAGAACTGAATAAATAAAATAAATAGGCATTTTAACTAATTACTTTATAAAAATCACCTCCCTTAACCTGCTGGCAATGCTTTGCCTAATGCAGCCCAGTACACCATTAGCTTTATTTGTGGCAAGAGCACATTGCTGGCTCTTGTTCAACTTGGTGTCCACAATGACTCCCAGGGCCTTATTCGTAGAACTGTTTTCCAACTTGCAGATAACCCCAAAGTGTCCGATGTTGTTACTCCCTACATTCAGGACTTTGCACTTCTCCTTGCTCTACTATCAGAGCATTTATCCAGCCTGTTTCATTTCACTTACAAAGTGTCTTCTGTGAGTTGCTGAAGCGTGTTACAAAGAACAAAATCATATGCTCACAGGAAAAAAATGTAAAAAATGATTTTTTTATTCAACTGTATGTGCACAGTGAAGGATTTCAAGGTTTCTGTCTCTAAATTCTGCCTCAGTAATTGTGATAAGGAGTTTTATAATCTCTTCTAGACAGTATGTCTAATCATTGTCATCTGCTATTTACAAGATTCATTCCATGAATCCTTGAATCTCACCACATATTTCCCTTCCCTTCCTTTTCCTATTATAAACTAAGTCTTATTGCTTTAAATGAATTAGAAAAGGTAGAGGAACCTGATATGGCATGTCAGATGCTAATCTTTGACATTCAGCTGAAAGTATTAAAATGTTCTGCTGGCACACATGAAGGAACAGAGAGTTTTGTTTAGATAAGCAAATATTTTAAAGGATCTGATAAATTATTGCTTGCTTGCCATGATTTTGAAAACAGAAGCAGTCTGTGCAACAAACAATCTTTCTGGCACCTCAGGGAACATTTGTTGGTCATCTGCTTTAAACGCATGAAGTAAGACAGCAAATAGCTGTACACAAAATAGGTCTTTCCATATCAGAGATGAATGAATTGAAATGTTGGGAAGTACTTTTTAATTCATTCTTATTTACTCATGGCTATGAGAGGTTATTTATTTATTTGCTTGTTTATTTATTTGTAAAAAGTAACAATTAAAAGAGCTGTATTGGTTATTTAGACTAAAACTGGTGTAATCTTAAACATTGAAATCGGTCAGCAAAAGGACACGAAAATGGGTAGAGAATAATGCAGAAGAAAAATAAACCAGATCATGAGTGCAGTAATAGAAGGTAAAATATAAATGTCAGTGTTTCCTACATTGACAGTACATGAAAAATACAAGGATATAAGGAATGCATATATGAGAAGGCAAAAACTACAACAGCAAAATAAAAAATCCCACTGATCCAAACAAACAAACAAAACCAAAAACAAGTGTCAGTAGTTACTTAAAGGTTACAATTACACTTTGAGAGATTACATAGTATTTTTTTTCCATAATTTTGATATTCAGAGTAGAAAAATTTTTTAAAAAATCAGCTTACATGCTAATAGAAATTGAAGACAGGCTTATGAGTAGTTTCATAACATTCTATCATGATCAAGTTTGTTAATGCCTCGCAAATATATCAACTCTTCTCTGTTTTTACATAAATATAAGACTTTGAGTGTCTCAGATATATTGCAGGAACAACTAGTCTGCATATGGGACACATGCCCCATGCTCTGGTTGGGAGAAGAACCATAGCAGCATCCCTTTACTTTTTTTTAAATTAAATTTCAATCTCTCTCAGGCAGAATTAAAAAAAAATTAAGGACAGCATGTTCTACATATAGTATTTTAGTCCCTGCAGGTCTGGTGACCATTTTTTTTGGCCTTTAATGAACAAAGTCATGAAATCATATATATAGGAATGAAATCATTTCTGTGAATCTACTTTGCTCACAAGACTTCAGGAGAAATTTATATAAATGCTTCCATGCATGTGAACACATCTATCTACGGAGGTTGTAAACTTTCCCCTCTTTTGTTTAAAATACATAAGCATTTTTAGTGGACTTCAGCACTACTAGGGAAGAAGTCTGCATGAACAAACAGTATCTCCTGCATAATCTTTTTCCTACACAGCTTTCAGCACAGCTGCTGATATGACATTTCATAATGCCATAGGAGTCAACTGTTCTTTTTAAAAAATGATAATCAAGATGACTTCTAACGTCAGCTACTTGTGTAAATTCATCCATTTACATTATTTCCATCTGCCGTTATTATCCTTCTCCATTTTAAGGCAATACGGTGATATTTCTCCATCACATTGCAAAAGCGGGTACTAAAGTGATTGCCATGTAGTTTAATTTTGGCTTGCCACTGCTCATCTTGCATTCTTTACACAATCAAAGCTTCTGCTAGACTCAGGAGAAGTTTGAATGCATGAAGAATGAAAATTAGATCTTTTTTCTGTGTGCAGTGAGTCAAGCTTGACCACAGAATAACAGGTCTAGAATACTGGATGTGCTCTCCTCATTAGGAACTTGTTTGCAGGTTGCAGGGGAGCTGTTAGGTCACAGCTTGATCTGGTGATTGAGTGCCTGGTGAAGGGCTGTGGCTGGCTCTTGTGCTCCCCATGTGACCAGAAGGGATGGACCCAGGGTGGAGCCACCCTGGGCTTATATAAGGGCCAGCCACTGAATCAAGGCCTAGACTGTTTCCTGAGGAGGGATGCTGTAGGGCTGGAAAGTCCCTTTGCTAGTTGGGTGAGTTTGTGTCTTCTTTTTGTATATGGTTACTCGTCTACTTGTGGATACTTTGCCTGGTACTGCTAAGGGCCTGTCAGAAATGATTTTGCTTCTATATGAACAGAGCACAGGTTTACAGTAATTTTGTGTGGCTGTCTGAATTTTATATATTAAGGCACAACGTACATCATGTAACTGTAGAATAGCTTGTGTTGGAAGGGAAATTTAGGATCAGGTAGTTCTAATCCCCTTTCTGTGGATATGATTGCTCTCCATCAAATCAAGCTACTTAGAATCTCATCTAACCTGGTCTTGAATGCTTCTAGGGGTGGGGCACCTGAAACTTGTTTAGGAAACTGTTCATCCAAACGAATAAAGAAAAAAAAAATTATCTTGGGTGTTATAGAGAAACATATACATAATTAAAAACTCTCTGACATCAGGGAATGTCCTGTAATACTTTTAGTTAGCCTATATCTTCCAGTACTAACATAGAGTGAAAAAAATAAGAACAAAAAATATAGGATTGTAATTGGAATATATGATTGGAGTAACTGTAGGAAAATAAAGGAACGAGGCATACTATCAAATTATCAGTTCAGACTATTTGGTAGGGTGAATACTTGACAACAAAAAGGGATTCTTATTATTGGGAGGAAAGTTAAGAAAACTATGTGGGAAAGACAAAAAGGACAAGAAAAGGTAGAAATAGAGCAATTCATAGAATCAGAACATTGATTGAATAGAGCCTTAAAATAATCCAGTTCCAACTCTGTGCTGTGGGTAGGGTTGTCAATAAATCAGGCACTATATCAGCCTGCCTAAGAGCCTATCCAATCTGGTCTTGAATATCTCCAGGGATGGGGCATCCACAACTTCTCTGGGCAATCTGTTCTAGTGCCTTACCTCCCTCTGAGTAAGGAATTTCTTCCAAACATTTAGCTTAAATCTCCTTTCTTCTAGTATAAAGCCATCCCCCCCATTGTCCTATTAACATTGGACCATGTAAAAAGTTGGTCCCCCTCCTGCTTGTAAGCTCCCTTGAAGTGCTGTATAGCAGCAATAACATCTCCCTGGAGCCTTCTCTGCTCCAAGCTGGACTCTCTACTTTTCATTATAAGATCAGTGATTGCTTTTGGGGCCTTTCTCTGGATGTGCACCAACAGCTGTGTCTTTACTGTATTAAGGGCCCTAGGATTGGACTACTCCCGGTGGTGCCTTGCAAAGGCAAAGCAGAGGGAGACAGTTGCCTCCCTTTCCCTGCTGGCCACTGCTGTTTGATGCAGCCTTTGCTTACTGTTGGCCTTCCAAGCTAAGAGACTACACTGCTGGCTCATGTCCAGTTCTTCATCCATCAGGATCACCAGTCCTTATCTGCAATGCTGCTCTCAAGGAGTTCTCCCAGTCTGTGGCCATATTTTGGATTGCCTGATACAAGTGCAACACCTTTCACTTCACCTTGTTGAACCTCATTAGATTTACATGGGTCCAACTTCTCAAGCCTCTCCAGATCCTTTTGGATGGCATACTTTCCTTCTGTTGTGAAAGCTGCACAACTCATTTTGGTGTTGTCTGCAAACTTACTGAGGATATACATGATCCCACTGTCTGTGTTATTGATGTTTAAGAATATCATTCACACAACTAATTCCTGCAGTGGAAATTGCACCTTGAAAAAGAACTCTAGTATTCATTCATGTAAATTGGTTTTACTTCTTCATGTGTCACAATCCTTCAATATTTTAATACAACCATGTCACTATCAAACATTCTGGAGATGGAGAAAACTACTTCGTGATTAAATGTATGGTCCATTTTCATGAAGACAGTGTCCCTGTAGATTTTTGCCCCCAGGAGTAATCCATTTCAGAAAGAACTAGTCAACAGTATTTGTTCTTGGAGTTAATTCTTTCTTAAGGGAAAAGTCTGAGAGTTGTTTAGCCTGGAGAATGGCAGGCTCAGGGAGATCTCATCCATGTTTATATATACGTGATTGATGGATGCAAGCAAGATGGAGCTAGGCTCTTCTAAGCGGTGCCCAGGACAAGAGGCAATAGGCACAAACAGAAATACAGACATCTCATTGTAAGCATCAGGAAGTACCTCTTTACTCTGGTGACATAACACTGGAACAGATTGCCTGGAGAGATTGTGAAGTCTCCTGGGAGATCTTCAAAAGCTACCTTGATGTGGTCCTAGGCAACCTGCTCCAGGTGACCCCATCTGAGCAACTGTTGGACAAGGTAAGTCCAGAGGTGTCTTTGAACCTTAACCATTAAATGACTGATTCTGTGACTCAGCAAGTTGAATATTTTTGACAACTAACAGAAGAGCACAGGTTTCATAGGTAATGTGATAAGAAACCCTTACAATTTTCACATGTTTTTGAAGAGGTTTTGGAAGAAAGGAAAGTCTATGAAAGAAGATTCCATTTCAGATTCCAACAAGAGGCACAGGAGAACATGTTGAATTTGTTATATAGTTCTGTATGACACTACTAGATCGTGTTATTCAGCCATAAGTCCTTTTACTAATTTTTGTATTAAAACTGAAAATGCCTTGATGAAGGCATGAATATCCCCTAAATCAATACATTTTCTGTAGGGAATGTGCTTATATTTCATTAAACCAAGTTCCATAGTTTTGCTTTTAAAATGAAAATACAGTCACATCTTTTGGAATTATGGAAACTGTAAAGAGTAACTGGGAAGGGGAAAATTCCTTTTTTGGAAATGTAGATATAAATATTTACAGTACAGTATGCTAGCCTAATCAAAATCTCTTAAATACTCAGGCCTGCAGGAGTTACAATATTGAATTTGCAATTTTTATCAATATATTATCACCTGACAGACTTCAGTATATGAAAAGAGGGACTCATCTATCTCTGCAAAATGCAAATTTTTTTTTTTAAATGAGAATATGAATATCTTGGTGCCCTTTGGCTCTGTGAGGTGCCAAAATCCGAACTTCAGATGCTCAGATCTACTTTAAGCTCTTGCACAGTTTTTTTCACTTATTTCTTACAGTATGCTATTGGTAGTCAGCCATTGTTCCTCCACATTTTCTTGTGTAAGAGAGAGAGAGAGGGCAGGAGGGAGAGGGAGAGTATAAAATGCATTGTGCACATGGGCAGCAACAGCAAGAGTGTATTGAGAGAGGGGTTCTCAAATTATTTCTCTGTATTTCCGAACATGGAATACTACTGAGAATGTGTTAGAGAATCAGTAAATAATATCAAACACAATAATGGCTAAGATAACATGACGCAACGACAAGTGGTGAAGGACAAGAACATCCAGCCAAAATATTTTTAATTTAGATATCTAAGAAAAATACAAGAAAGATACCATTGCTGGGGAGCAGACAGATTTGTATTACTCGAGAAGTATCAGGACACAGAAAGAAAAGCTGTACTGTAAATACAACAAACAGATGAATAGAGTACATAGATACAGTGCAAAAGCCAAAGTAAGAGCTGATCTCACAGTTCAAATTTCAGGAAGATTTAGGAGAGAGTTCAGTATGCAATTGCTGCCTATAAATAAAGGAGGAAGGAAAGGACTTGCTGAAGAACTAATGTGGGATGAAAAAGCAGTAGGCATTAACTGGCCACAGATAAAGATTATGTAGAAATCTGGAAAATGATAAACATATGAGAATATTTTTTTACAAACTGTTCAGATTTCATATAAAATTCCTATTTGTAATAGTGAAAATACTTGATTCAGAAATAACTTTTAAAGTGAATCTTCCACAATTTGACTCTCAAAAATGGGTTGAAATGTCACAAACTGGCTTGTTATGCTCAGGTTATGTGTTTCCTGTTATCTTAAGTATTATAGCAGCATTAGTCTCAAAGGTCTAAAGCTCTAAAAAAAGTCACTTTTAATCAAAAAGACTGCCTGGAGAGGCAGGAAAAAGGTTGTAAGGAGGTGCTGTCAAGTTAGTCCAAGTACAAAATAACTAAGATGTTAGGCATATTTGTGTTACAGGCATACTCTTAATAATAAATATCTTTTCTCAGAGAAGCACCCTTTCATCTTAAAATCCAGAATGTTATATATAACAAAGAATGAAATTTTCACAACTCCATGCTATCGATTAACTGAACTATTATACAAGCAGGATGATTAATAGAATGATTATTACTCCAGTCTAAGTCAAAAAACCTTGGAGTTTAATGGAAAGTTAAAGGAGTTAACAAGAAAACGTTGAGATATGTATAAATGAATGTATATGTAAAGCTAGATTGTAACAGATGCTATTTTTTCTTTGATATGTCTAGAAGATGAACCAAAAACCAAAATTTGATTAGATTTATTGCCCCAACATAGAGACTTACTTGGTTAGTGGAGAACTTGACTATGTGAGCCTAAGCTAAGGCCTATGTGCTGTGGTGTGTTATACTGACAATGGTCAGTCACAGTCCTTGACAGAGTCAGTTAGAAAAGGGAGAAGCAAAAGCACAAAAAGAGCTGCATTACCAAAAGAGCAAAAAGTTACACTTTTGGTGAGGTAAGAAGTTGCTTATTGCCAATGAAGCAGAGTAGAATCTTAGGCGTGTGATTGCCTCATGCCATCCATGTACTAACCAGTCGATTATGGAGGTGTTACTTGTGATTCACGCCTGCATCCAATCAGAACTATGCTTTGTATTATTTAAAGTTGCGTTTTTCCAATAAACTCTGTTATCACTTTCATAAAGTGCCAGAGTCTGTTCTTTTTCTCCCAGCACCCCTAATTCCCGTAACTTCTGCTGAAGAACAGTTTTGTTTATCTCAAAGCAGTAAATTGATAAAGAAAGACGTTGTACTAAATTATGAAAGAATCAGGGCTTAATTTGATTTTACCCACAACCGTTATTTTCCCACTGTAATTCTAAGACAATACTAGAATTTTGAGATTGTCTGAATGTCTGAAATTCTTCTTTGGATCTGCTAGCAGAAGAACTTGAAGGTGGATTTTCTGTTTCCCTTCCATATGCAATCACTGCACTGGCTCATGTGAGAAGAGCTATGGTAGCATAGGAAGAATTTCTTCAATTTTTTTTTTTTTAACAGATATTTCAAATGTCATGCCTCACTGAAGAGATATTAAGCAAAGGAAAATATTTTGTTCAAACTGAAACAGTTGTATGGGAACTGCTGAGTCACAGCCTGAACCTCTGATTGATCACCTGAGGCAAGCCATGAGTCAGCCAGAAGAGCACAGGTGAAGGCTGGTGGAGCCTGGCTCCACCCTCCTAGACCTATTTAAGAGCTGGCTACCAGTGGGGAAGGATCTGGAGATCCCCTCTTCTGGTGTTGTGGTTTTTTTTGTTTTTTTTTGTTTTTTTTTGTTTTTTTTTGTTTTTTTTGTTTTTTTTGTTTTTTTTGTTTTTTTTGTTTTTTTTGTTTTTTTTGTTTTTTTTGTTTTTTTTGTTTTTTTTGTTTTTTTTGGTTTTTTTGGTTTTTTTTGGTTTTTTTTGGTTTTTTTTGTTTTTTTTTGTTTTTTTTTGTTTTTTTTTGTTTTTTTTTGTTTTTTTTTGTTTTTTTTTGTTTTTTTTTGTTTTTTTTTGTTTTTTTTTGTTTTTTTTTTTTTTTTTTTGTTTTGTGAGCCTAGCATATGGGTAAGCCCTCCATTTATTCTCTCTTGTTATCTTAGTCTACTTTACCTAACTCTCTTGTTCTTTCTTTTTTTGTGATTATAACATCTTAATATCCATTGATCATACAAACAGTAGTTTACTTTTTTTTTGCTTTAATAAAAATATTTTAAATGCTTTTTAAAATCACTTAGTAAACAATTTTGTGAAAAGAAACAAAGAGAAATTAAAAAAAGATTCTTCAAAATATCTGTTTCAAGATTAATTTTTAAGGATTGTGTGACTATACCATGTAAATATCACTGGTCAGGCAATTTAAGGTTTTCTTCGTCTGAGTTATCACTAGTAAAGGAAGTTAACTGTTGAGTTAATAATCAAGGAAGAAAAGACAAGTAGTGAGGGATAATGAAATATCTTCTGATCGTATTTTAAATTTTATGCAGTAGTTAGAAATTGAGAATTTTTCTTTTTTTTTTTTTTTCTTTTTAAAAACTAAAAATATGCCAAATACTTTCTTGGAGACTGCTTTGTCTCACGCTATTACTCAATTCTGTGCGCAGTGCTAGGTTTCTCCTACTGTGCTACTGATTGCCCAAGGTGTAGGCAGCCTTTTACAGAAATAAATTAGTTTGACTCATTTTTCCACTCAATTTTGTTTCTCTTCTTTGCTGCTATAAGGTCGGGTTAGAAAGATCATTTTATTTTCTAAAAGTTCATTTCCAAAGATAAGTTGTTAGTCATATTTCATGCTTATGCTACGCAGGAAATTAAATTTCAGGAGGATATATTAGTGGATAGTACAGATATTTAAGATAAATTTGTGAGCAGTTGATAGTCAATAAGATTGCATAATGCTTAGAAACAGTTCATAAAGATGTGATACTTAAGCAGAACTCTTTCACTCTATTTTAATTTTTTTCTTAAAAATTAAAAGACTGGTTTAGATTATTTTGGACACTGATACATTTTTAAGAATGTCTGCCTTTTCTATTTATTGGGTTTGATCTCCTCACAACTTAAATTTTCTTAACTTTCTAAATTTTTTTAATATCTTAAGTACAGTGTAAAAATGCATATGCACTTACTCTGTATTATTATGATTATACCTCTATGGAGGTTAGTGACCATAGTGACACTGTTCTCTGAATCACAACAGCATCACTCAAATTACTGCTAAAGTAATTTGGTCTACGTGAAAATGTGCAAAAATAGTTTTTCCTTGTTGAATTGTCTTCACAATGACTTCACAATGACCACTATTCATTCATTTCTAAAAAGTAAAAATAAAAAACTCTGTACTCGATACTTAACACCAGGATCTAATATAAATCAAAATGCTGTAATTCAAATATAATTTAAATGATATCAATAGACTAGTATTGCTGTAAATAGCATAAGATTGAAGTTTTTCAAGAAACACATCCATTTCAAATGCACTTAAAAGAAAATTTGTAAGACCAAATCATAGGATTGTGGCCTTCACTTTAGAACTTCAGATAGTGTGTTCTCCGTAAATCAGACCAGCATATGCAATGACTATCACAGTACATGAAGAACCACAAGGAATCTTGAGTTGATTCTCAGAACCCTAAGTATGAGCCTATTTTCAGGTGACTCTCTACTTAATGTATTTGTATTTAGTGCCAGTCTTTGAAAAGTTAAAAAGTTATGATATCATAATTGTACTTCTCTCTCTCTCTCAAAAAAAAGCATGATTGGTCTCAAAATCATGAAATAAGTCTTTTGTGAACCTCTGCTTTTTCACAAATCGGGATTATATTCAAAGCTTTCATAGCTAAGAGTTTGCTGCTTTAATAATAAAATCTATCTTTGCCATCATATGACTCCTAGGCTTCAATTTTAAGACAAACAGTAAACATAATGAGGTCACTGGTAACTACCACACCTGCACATAACTAATTCTTTCTTGCTTTGCTGATCATGGTGGAGTAACAGCCTACTGCTAGGTAGGGAGTTATAACTGAGTTCAGTTTTTAGCCTGTTGTGAACAACTCTAGGTAAAGCAGGTACAGGAAGACAGTGATAAGAAGCAACATGTTCTTAGTTGATTGTGCGACAAAAACATTGGTTATTTTTTCTCCCTTCAAGAAATTTTAAGTCTTGATTTTTTTTTCCTTAAGTGATGGATTCAAGTCAAGTTTAGAACTGAACTCCTCTGCCCTTACACCATTTTAGCCTTCACTGTCCTCAAACCCAAAACTTTGTCACAGAATGTGAAAACATCAATTTTATGATTTTCATTTGTTTGTTTTTAGTAAAGCTGTTCTAAGTAATACGTACTTTTCTGAAAGTAATTCAAGGAGTTTTGTCCTGGAGAAAAGTGCACATACTCAGAGGTTTTCCAGCAGCTTGACTCTACAGATGCAGTGCTCTATTAGTTATGGGAAGGCAGCACAAACATCTATGGGGCTGATCCAAAAAATAATGCCTTGTATTTTGTTATCTGGGCAACGCAACATCAGGAGATGTTGGTTGTATGGTAGTAGAGATTGAATCTTCTCACCAGTATTCCATTACATTCTGTTGCTGTATGACAGATGGCAGCAGAGGGGCAGTCTGACAAAATGTCATGGAAGTGTATGTGAAGCAAAGGTGTAGAACTGAAATTCTCCATGAGGAAAAAAACTGCATCCACTGACATCCTGCAGTGCTTGCTGTATGTTTATGAGACCAAACAGTGGATGTGAGTGCAGTGAGATAGTGGATGACGCATTTCAGCAGTGGTGGTGTAAAAGACAAGCCATGTTCTGAAAGGCCATGTGCAGCTGTAATACTGTGAAATGAAAAAATGTCTTTATCAGCTCATCCTCATGAATTGGTGGATTACAACCAGGGATCTGCATAGAAAGCTGAATATCAGCTTCAATGCATTAGAAATGATGGTGGCAAGGCTTGACTATCACAAAGTTTTTTCCAGGTGGGTCCTGTGAACATGAGAACAGGACACCTTGTGCAAGTTGGTCAGGACCTGTGCATGTGGTGTTACCACTATGAGCTGGGGTTAAAATGGTGGTCCAAGGGGTTGCAACATGTGAATTCCTCATTGAAGACAAAGCTTAAGATACAGCCTGCAGTGGGAGAAGTGATGTGCACTCTTTTTGGCATAAGAAAGGCGTGAACCTTCTTAGCTTAGTGTCATGATGTAGCAATTAGAGGTGACAATTTGTCCAGGTTCCAGCAGTATGGGTCTGGGGAAGAGTAGCTTGACAGCTACATGGCAGAAGAAGACTTGGGGTGCTGGTCGACAGCCAGATGAAAATGAGGCAGCAGTGTACTCAGATGGCCAAGAAAGTGAACGTCTTCTAGCCTACATCAGAAATAGTATGGCCTGAAAGACTAGGGCGGGGATTGTCCCTTGTACCTGGCAAGATTGCACTTTGAGTACTGTGGTCAGACCTGGGTTACTCACTACAAGAAAGATGTTGAGTTTTTTCAAGTAGATGCCAAGAAGAGCAACAAAGCTGGTTGAAGAGACTAGTAAACAAGACTTATGAGGAGTGGCTGAGTGAACTGGGGGTGTTAGCCTGAAGGAGATTGAGGGGAGATCTGCTCAATTCCTACAAAGTTGCAGTGGGGAGGGTATTAGTGTCTTTTTCCCAGGTGACAAGTGACAGGATGTGAAGAAACATACTGATATTGCTCCAGGAAAGGGTTAGTCTGGATACCAGGAAGAATTTCTTCACAGAGAAAGTACTTAAGCGTTAGAACAGACTGCTTAGGGAAATTGTGAGGTCCCGGCCCCTGGAGATCTTTAGGAGACATGAAGATGCAGCACTAAGGGACAGGATGTAGTGATGGGTCTTGGTGGGTCTGGGTGATGGTCAGACCTGATGATTTTGAAGGTCTTTTCCAGTCTAGATGATTCCGTGATTCTCAGGTTTTTCCTGGTCATGTTCTGTTTATCCAGAAATGAGTTTACTAGGTTGCAGATTAACGGTGATACAAGCCCTGGTACTCTAGGACTGTTTTCCATTCAAGCCTATTTATCTTCACAGAGGTTTAATATTGAAAATGTAGTGCTGTGCTGGTTTTGTGGAGAGGAAGAAGGTCTGGCAATGAGCACCAGAGAGGCATTAACAATCTGCTATCTAGACTGGATCCAAGTAGAAACATGTACCGAAACATGCCTTAATAATTGTACTAGCAGGCTTATACTTTTTATCCTTCCTTATCTAGTGTAACAGGACTTTGTTGTATCTTATAATGTATGAATTATAATTTCTTTTTTGTTTTTTTTGGGGGGGAGGGGAGAATCATCTAGTTTATCTTCTCTGTATTGCCTGCAATATTATAGCCATCTGAGAACCCATCAGTACAAATTGGCACAACATGTTGTCAGACCATACCTTAGGGAGCTGTTAATTATCATTATGAAATAACACTGTCCTTTGTCTCAGTTCTTCTGTTTTGTTTTATCTACAGATTCAAAGATGTTTGTTTCTGTTCTGCAGAGGTGACTTCTTGGAACTTAACTATCAGTTCCAGATCATGGTAAGGAAACATGAAGTATTTTTGGTTGAAGAGCTCATTGTGTAAATAAATTCCTTCTTAGGATAAATGCAATCAATGTAATCTGAAGTGAAGGTTCCTCTGTGTATATAATAAACCATAATTTGGAATCTTACCTTTTCTAAAACTAAGAATCAAACTTTATCCTGTTGCTATGCCATTATGTATTCGTTAGAACAGGTCCTTTGTGGTAAGCATACCTGAGTTATGTATGACACATCCAGTTTCATAGAGGGGAAAAAAAGAAAGTTACAATTTTTCAGGCCTCTGTTTTTGAGAACTGTTACTCAGTTCTGTTTCCTTCAGCTTCATCCTTCATCCAAAAGTCTCAGGTCTGCAACATGACAACACAGAAATAGCAGTACGTTTAATCTTCACTATTCACTGATGATATATAGGAAAAGAGATGTCAGTTAATTCATTTTTTTTCTGAGTATTTTAAAGGAATGATGGAGATGCTGTACATATTTTTTTCAGTTGGATGACAGCTTGAACTCATCAAGGATTTTTAGACAAGGGGAAGGTGCAGTTTCTTTTCAGCTCAATTATTTGTTAATTTTTTAAAGACTAATAAATTTTTCTTATTCTTGAGAATAAAGTAAGATTAAAAAAGGATGTAGTGAAAAATAAAATGAAGAATGTGAAGGTCTGAACCCCTTTGATTCCTCTGTTACTCTTGCCTCTCCTAGCATGCTAGGAAACTACTCAAATTTAATTGAGAAATTTAATTTGTGAATTTAAGCATTCACAGTGTTACTTAACTACCATAAAAGGAGGTAATAAGATGAAAATTATGAGATCACAATTCAGGCAAACTAAGAAAAAAAAAATCAGATTTCACAGGAAGGTTTTTAAAATTTCTAAAGATTTTCATCCTGTTTAGTGAAGAGAATCAGTGTTGTTTTTTTTTTTTTTTTCTTTTAGACTCTGCTTATGCACTTAGAGACTACATACACTCCACGTAGCCTTGTGGAAGAGGGTTGGCTTCCTGTCATTCTGCCTCACCCTAGAGCACTCTCGAGCAACAAAGAAATATTCCATGTTGTCTCTCCCTCCTTTGCCTTCAGCCTCCCAAGGTCCAAGCCATCATTTCGAGCCATTCCAAGCTATCATTTCTCTTTCTTTCATCAAAAAACTCCATCACACTCTTAAAACAAAAGAATGAAAGAAAAAAAAAAATCATTGCTAGTGAATGTCTTATTCAAATGAACACATTTTCACTGTTTGCATTTTGTTAAATTATGTATGAACATATTTATATTAAACTACAAATAAACTACTGCTTATTTGAAAGCTTCAAATTAGTGTTAGTACTTTCTAAACCAATAATTTAACTAATAGCAAGATAACTTTTTATCTCCTATCTCTATAAACATAAGTCATGCTGTGTAGCCTTGTGAAAATAAGATGTGCCTCAGCCACTCTAATATCTGTGCTTGAATTTCATAGCTGGTCTGATTAGGTGCTCCTAGTCCTCTCTTATGACCTTCTAATACAGAAAGGAATCACCTTGAGCTATAGTTTGTATCTCTACTCGAGTCCTGTCATACGAAAACTGTAAAAAATGGTTTCTGTGAACATACAGCGAGGAAGTACAGAACATCTCATCTGTCCCTTTACTTGTACTGCTGGATATGACTTTCATGGCATAAGAGTAAGTCAGATGTAATTGGAATGGAGCCCAAAGCTTTCCCTTTGCATTTTGACTTCACCAAGGTAGAAAAGCATTTTTCCCATTATGCCTTAATTCTTTCTGCAAGCTTGAACAAGTTAAATTCATTACAGAGGATGACTGATTAGATTCATCTGAGATTTCTAAAGTGCGTTTGTTTGTTTGTTGTTGAATACACATTCTATATTGAAAATGGGATACTACCAGAATTCCAAATTACCTCTTAGTAATTAAAGTACTATTATTATTTATGAGATTAAGTAATTACATGAACAAGAACAAAATTCACCACTAAAACTCGGGTAGTTTCTTGTGTCTTTAATTATCAAGCACCTACCAGCTATATCCCTGTTAATTTGGACAGACGGGTGTTTCCAGCAGGAGAGAAGAAAAGCAAAAAATGATCTCACAATTAATGTTATTACTTTTCTTATCTATTTGTCAGAACACAGTAAAAAAAAAAAAAAAAAAAAAAAAAAAAAAAAAAAAAAAATTTCCAAAGTGGAACATTTGAGTATTTCCTTTTTCTTTTTTCCCCACTTTCCTCTAGGAAGTGAAATTTACTGAATTAAAACAGATAATGTTATTAGTGTGTAATTATGGCATTTTAGAAGGAAGTTCCTTTTTGTCTACCGTTTAATGAAGTAAGAATGGCTCAAAAAATTCCATCTGAACAACTCTTTCTCTCAGCTTTTATTTCTCTTTTTTAAAGAGGTAGAAAATTCCTCCAAGCTGGTTGGATTTGCTGTCCTTGCAATATTTATTCTACTTTATAAAGTGTTCATTTCATAGTTTCAAATTATCTTATTTGCTTGTATCCAAACATGGACTCTTATTCTTCAATAGAATGAATGTTAGAAGTTGTTCCTATCTCCAAATAGTAAACAAAGCCAGAGAAAATTAATAGATACACTGTGTAGTATTTGAAGGAGAGGATCAACTTCATCTAGGCCAGGCAATAAGAAACTAATTCTACAGACTGAGTTCCTGTTCCAATAAAGACTAGAAAGAATTTCAAATTTAATATCATCCAATGTACCTGTTGAAATCATACTACTAAAAAGAAATTTCTGCATTTAGGGTCAAAGTGAAGATCCTTTCTGCTCTGCTCCTTAGAGTAATCACATAGAAGGGGAAATCCAAACACTTGCTCTCTACTGAAAGGACTGGTAATACAATAGACATAGAAGGTAAGATTCATAGGATAATGAACAAAGTAAACAAGTCTAAACAAAACTACGAAGTCCTGTATTAATTGATACACTAATAATAATGGTAATAATAATCATAATATTAATAATAACTATCTCATTTAGTCTCTTTTTTATTTCTTTTTCCTTTCTCATTCAGATTCACGAATGCAGATTTAGGTATCAAACTCGTATTTTTTGCTTTCGAGACTATGTAATATCAGGTATAAAATAACAATCTGATTTATTTTATTTCATTTTAGTTTTGTCCTAAAATGCAAGTAAGTCAACATTTTTAATGCAACTAAATTTGATATTCATTCTGTCCAAGGCTCATGCCTGAATCACAGATATTTTCTTTGAAGAGAAGGGGAAAATTTAGTTTAGTATTTTTAAGCTAGTGATATTATACAAGAATTTCAAAGCCCACCTTCTGGCCAAGCGCTAACCAGTATTTGAAAAGAGTGGGACAATATCCTGATGTACAGTACTAGGATAAGATTTTTGGTGATATGGACATATGAAGCCATAGTGTTCTCAGAATAAGAGAGAATGTTATGATAGCGTGGTGTCTTTGTCCTATAGACCTGCCTATTAAAAAAACTGTTTGACTGCCATCCTTATACTTGGTTTTGGCTACGTAACTGCCTACTAGGATACACATATTTTCTTTACTAGAGAGAAGGAATAGAAAATACTCCATGAAGAGAAAAGTTTGATTATAAGACAATATAGATTTTCTAGACTATTTTTCTCTCAAGACAGAATTTTGTCCTCATTCAAATCCCACAGAAAATTAGTTTTCCTATTCATTTCAATAAGATTTGCATCAGGTTTTAAACAGTTGCTATGTCGCAATATTTTCAACAGGATCCATCCTTCACTTTTTTTTTTTTTGGTCTCATCTTTCACAGGTCTACTAAAATTTAAGAATTTGAAGGGAAACTTTATCAGAAATTTACAAATAACACTCATTAAAAGTTGTCTACAAAGCATTTCCCCTTTTTTGCATTCAGCTTTACTTGATGAGTTCATCTCTATCAAACTGGGAGATTTCCTTCTTTTTCTGGTACTTGAAATTTTAATGCTTATCAGTTGCAACAAAAGTTAACAGTGTTTACTAAATTTGAAAAATAAGTTATTCAAATGCAGATAAGTGTTAAGGAGAGTAAATATCAAAAGAGTGAATAAAGACAAATTAAATCATAGCTAGGGGCATGCATAGTGTTTTGCAAATCTGTTTGAAAATCTATATACTGAGACATGAAGTATTTTAAATACCGTATGTATTGTGCAAATCCCTTGAAAACCAGGCATATTTAGCCATTATTAAGTGATCTTCATGTTGCTCTAGTTTGTTTTTTTGTTTTTCTTTATTATTTTTATTTTCTTCTCCTAGCTTTACTGAAAAGCTCTTCATCACTTGATTTTTTTTTTTTCAATTGCGATAGTAATTCTGACATCATGTTAGCTGCTGTAGAAAGACTGCAATGTAAATAAAACATTAAGACTTGAAGAGGAGACAGAGTAATATAAGCTCCTTATCTAACTGTCTGGTGATTGTGTAAAAGTCTTCAAGCAAGCTCTTAATACCTTCCTATAAAATAACTGTATTAGAGCATTCAGTGAGCTTTCTTTTACTCAAGGGATTTAATTATATGTCAGGTGAGCTATTTGAAAGTGTTTTAGTTCAAGTTACTCTTTCAACAGTAGTACAATAACTGCAGTTTAATGTCTATGAATTTTAAAAGTAAAACTCTTTCTGCTTTACCTTCTAATGTAGAAAATGCTTCTGTTGAAGGCAGAGCATACCTCTGCCAGAAAAGAGGCTATTGCTTTGAAAGAAGATCATCTGGTGCAGAGCTTCTGGGAATGTTTTAATTGAAAATATCTGGTAAGTGAAAACCTAATGCATGAAATTTGCTTTGAGTTAGAATTAGGTAGGAAAAAAAATCATACTTGTGAAACAAAGTCATCTCATACACCAATGTTTACTTGTCCATAGAAAGCCTGAAATAGTAATTCTGAAAGAAAGCTTCTAGGAAGTGTGCGCAAACAACATTATGGGCATGTGTTTTTTAGCCAATATCAGCTGACCAGCCCTTATCTAGTCTGCTCTGCTTCTCTCAAAGGCAGGTTCACAAATGCCCAGATAATAGATATAGGAAAAAATTATTACTGGTTTGACTATAACTTGTTCTAATTCTTCTATTTGTCGAAGGCTGTCCAAACACTTACACGCACTGTGCACAGGGGAAAATTTCAATTTATTCAAACTGGTAAGTGTCAGTATGCATATATATGCATACATATAATTGTCAATTGAAGAAAGTGGGCAAAGAGCCCACATGACCTAAGGAACATGCTTATCCTGCCTGAATATCACCTGAAATTCAGCCAACCATGAATTTAAATTCTAACAAAAGAAAAAGTCTCTGAGAGGCACAACAGAATACACTCCATCAAAATTTTTCATTTTATAGCATTTTCCATAGATATTTTCTATCTCAAAAGTGGGGAACTTGGCTGATTAAGCTTGATCTTATGAAGTTTCATTTTTGTTCCATCTCACTATATACCTCAGGTTGTTATGCTTTACTAATTACTGTGTTGTGATTGAAAGTTAGACAAGCTCTGAGGACTATGTTCTCAAACACTGGGCTATAAAATGGCAGCAAAATGAAATCATAGCTGTAGAAATAGTCTTGAAAGAGAAAGAGGGTGATACACTATCTGTACGTGTTTGAAGAGGATGATGCTAGCTGCGTATATTTCTGGGGAAAGCATTTATGAAAACAGGGCCATTGTATCAGTTCTATTATTTTCTGTATGCCAACTTTCTCTTTTATAAAAACAAAAGTCAATTCTTTGGAAAACTAATGAGCACTGATTTCCTCCCACTCTTTCTCTTCCTTTCATCTATAAAAATGATTTATTTATTTATTTTTTTCTCAGCTCTTAAAGATACTTAATGACTGTACTTGTGGTAATTCTCTCTCTATGACCATGAGCATGAGTGGCATGAAGACTTAAATCCATGCACTAAAATAAAATGACAGCTGTGCATTACTGGGAGTTGATGTAGTCATCACTCTATCAGAATAAAGTATTTGACAACCAGTGTTTCCAGTTAGAGCCACAGAAATTACTCTCTGTTAGTCCAGACCAATTCCAGGGCTTGCTTGAAGGCGCAGAAGATTCCTCAATTATCAAGAAATTTGACATAGCAAGGACTTAACATTGAGATAGTGAAGACTTTCTCAGTCAAAAGCTGAGCAACTGCTGTATGATTGAGTCCCTCTAATAAACTGCCTCTGGTTAGGGTAGTATTTCAGTTAACTCCTCTCAAGGCTCTCCATGACACCACTATTGTAATAACCACTGCAAATAGATATTGACCTTCCCTCATACCTTTAAGATCATTAGACCAAACCTTGTATCTGAAACTCCCACTGATTATAATCAAAGTCAGGGTGTTTGGGAAATTTTTCCTCTTGAAGAGTGACTCCAGTTTTGGGCATGCTGCTTTTTTATGAAGCAAGATATTAAGAGAGTCTGAACATTGATTCACTTACTGTTTTCTTGTATCTATCATATAAACAAAAATTAATCAGGCCTCCATATTAAAAGATACAGAATATAGGCTTTGTTCTTTACCTTTCAAAATCAATACAGTCTGTGATCAAGCATTCTTCTGCTAGTACAACTATTATAAAAACAGAAGATAATGCTGATCTCTAGTAACATTCAGATTTAAGAGTGCTTCCTCTGATGTATAATTGACAGAGTAAGTATCACAGCTCTAGCACTCCCTTGTTTTGTTATAAGAACCAATGCAGAAAATCCAAAATGCAATATTTATTTCCTGTTTGCTGTTATTGAATTGCTTCCTCTAAGCTAAGATGTATATTTGAGGATTGTTTGTTTGTTGTCATGTACTGAGCATAAAAATTCCCTGTGCAAAAAAAAAAAAAAAAAACCTGATTTGTTTTCAGTTATACCACAACTCTTCTCCAGTCTCAGATCATTGCATCCTCAGTTACAGTAATCATGAGAAACAATAATTTTAGCTGGAAAATATGAAGGCAATAGTATTTTCTTGCATTACTACCTTTACATCTCAGCCATAGTGATGGAGTTTGCAATAGTCTTCCTAATTTACATGAAAGCAAAGAATTACATTATTTCATGTGAAATGAAATTTTGGTTAGTAATATTTAAAAAGTAAAATGATGCAAAGACTTCCTTTACTTTAACACACACCTTTTTACCATAAATATTTTGGTTGCAGGAGGGAAAAACACAATCTGTTTTCTCAAAGTGATATCTGACATGGAACCCTTTCATTTTAAATGCAAATATCAAATTGTCACTTGATGTAAAAATTCAGACTAGAATGATTACTGTGTCTGATTGCTATTAAGTTAATTTTCTTGATAACAGATCGCACAGTGCTGTGTTTTAGATTTTTAACAAGTGATGACAGCACGCTGATATTTTATCTGGTGCTGAGCAGTGCTCACAGTCTCAGTACAGTTTCTAAATCTGCCTCACAGTGAACAGACTGGGTGATATGCAAGAGAGTGGGAGAGGACACAGCCAGGCAGGTGACCCAAACTGACCAAAGAGATACTTCATGCAATACAATGACACGTACAGCAACAAAAAATGGAAAAGAAACAGATTAGGGATTAGACTTTTTTTTTTCTTGGGAACTGTTTGGGGATTGGTCTATGCATAGGAGGTGGTGAGTGATTACATTTGCATCAATTG
Source organism: Tetrao urogallus (assembly GCF_951394365.1). Lineage (NCBI taxonomy): Eukaryota > Metazoa > Chordata > Aves > Galliformes > Phasianidae > Tetrao > Tetrao urogallus. The sequence continues at coordinate 39,290,861 of NC_136815.1, read as the reverse complement.
TTTTGTCTTGTTTTGTTTCTCTCTTCTTTCACTTCTTATTCACTTATTAGATGTTTTTTATCTCAACCAACTATTTTCTTGTTCTTGATTTTACTCTTTCATATCTCTTCCCCTCTCCCTCTGGGGTTTGGAGGTAAGTGGCCAAGTGACTTCATGGTCCTGATTTGACTACTAGGGTTAACCCACAACACTACTGGACATGTCTGGCAGGAGAAACTTTTATCCTTCTTCACCACATCCAGTCTTCGTAAATTGAAAAGGTTGTATTATGTGGTTTTTTAAATAAATAAAGGAGGAAATTAATAGTAGTATTTCTTTATAGAATAAATAATAGTGAATAATGAATAATAATTAACTCTCTGCTTCTAGACTTTCAGAGAATGGCCAGAGCTGGAATCTGCTTTGGCAGCTGATCTTCTCTATTTTCATCAGGAAACAAATGTGCAAACTTCACAGCTTCTCAGCACTGTAAATTTGCAGTCTTTTTCTCCTTTGCTTGAAAGTTGCAGTCTGCCAAATTTCCATGTCTATGCTATCACTCCATTCACTGTCCTGAACATTTCCGTGCATTGTGGTTTTGCCCAGGAAGAAGAGTAGTGTTGCTTGCAGGGATGACTGTATGAGCTAATTACCCAATTGCCAGAGAGAAATTGTGTGCCTGGATGTGGACATCAAGTGGCTCATGTGGAACTGACCTGGTAGTCTCTCTGTTCTCACAGATGTGTGTTCACTATCACTGTTTCTTCAGATTCAAAGGTACTGGCTTCAGACAGAATTACTACTAGGAAATGTGGAGAAAATCTACTGGTTTATATGAATAGAAGCTTGGACTCTAGAAAGCCTAGATTTTTGAAAATAGTTGCAAATAACTGAATGAAGATATCAATGGAGACAGACGGGAATAAGGTCACAGCACTGTTCCTTTAGTTCCCTACCACCAGGATACTCAATAGCCAAAAGCATTTTCTCTGTCCCAGAAATTTATGACAGATAATGTAATAATCCAAGACAAATTAGACTTTCCCTGCACAGGAATACTGGCATTTGAGAAGAAAGTAAAAATTGTGTCATCAATTGAAATCAACTGCAGTGTCTGGCACTACTTCTCCCTGTGTAACTTAATCCATTGGCTGTCTCATATAATAAATCAGATAAAAAATTGGGGCCGTGCCCTTGGAGTAAGGCAGCACAGCTCCACTGACTAGGCCAATTTAGACCATCTGAGGTTAGTATTCTTTGATGCTGAAATTGTTCACTTGATTAATGGACCAACTGTATAGCTCTTGTCTAACTTGGACTGCAACCAGAGTCTCTTCTGTTGTCAAATGCCTGTATGAAGACTACAACCATAAACCTCTGCAATTTAACATGTAATGAGCTGAGAGACAGCACCATAATTTTTGCTACCTTGATATATTATTTAACTATATAATTCAATGCAAGGCTTTTTTTTCCTGAGTTTTAAATAATATAGGAACATTAGCTCAAGGAGGAGGAAATGAAAGGATCACGTAATCTGTTAGCAGCATCTTCATTTGGACTGCTGATAGCAAATACAGGAGCAAAACACTGTTGCTGTTTCAATACTAAGTGTACCACTCTGCTTGAAAGGGAAAGTCAGGGAAATGGAAAGTAATCTTCAATGGTGTACACTTCTAAATTACTACATGTTCTACTATAATGTATAAAGGGATTTATTTGCACTCATATAACTGCTTGTAATAACAGATTCCTAGATTGCTACTTTTTATTTGTTTGGTTATGGCCTTCTGGTGCTGACTAGTGCTAATAGCTACACAGTAGTTTAAATACATTACAGCTGTTTTCACTTTCCATTAAGGTAGTTACTGACAATTTAAATGCATGTCTGATGGTTTCCCCTTATGAATAGCTACCTTCAACAAGGAGTCTATATCTGAGCAGCACAATGTTTCCCAAGCATTGCATAACACTGTTTGTTTGACTTCTTAATTATTCTGTAAGCACCCATGGAATTTCTCATGAGGTTCAGACAGTATTACCAAATAAAAATTCAAACCTGATAGTCACCAGGACTACAAGTGAGAATTATGTTACTTTTCAACAGCTTTATTATTTTGAGAACATATAATTTGTTCTAGGTCCCTGTTTGCAAAATATGTGAGCCACTTCAATCCTCAGGTAGTAACCTGGTATCATTTTTTTTTTAATCACCTTCTCTTACAAAGAGCTAAAGTATCTTTTAGAAAGAGGTTTCCACTGGCAAAATTAATTTGGCAGATGTGCATTACCTATGTGTGCTAATATTAGTGGTCTAATGCTTCTAGAAGCACAGGTAATAGGTGCTGCGTAGGGGTAGATCATCCTGTTAATCGGCTTAACCATAAGTGGTTCTCTTGTTCTATGACTGAGACAGGTTTTGAGTTTATTATATTAAGAAATAGATTTCAATGTAAAAGCTCTTGATTTGAGGATCTTTATGAGAAAATTTTGCATTAAGTCTGGGGCAGTCACACTGACCGAGTATGTAGCTGATCAGATGTTAATCCAAATCAGCATGCAAAGTGAATGAAAAATCAGCTTCCTCCTCCTACTACTTTCCATTTCTTTCCTTTCAGCTTTCTAGTCAGAAAAATTCTCTAGTATTACTTGTACTTGTATTCTGACTGAATAGTGGCAGTTTGTCTGAAGCCTGCTACAAGTGTGCACATCAGAGGTAAATTGCCTGAAAACCACAGGAATGTTTGTAAGCTACTGATGTAGATGCTACCAGTTTCCAGAAGTTTTGCAAAGCTCCTTTGCAAAGGAATTTCTCCTACCTTTTCAATACTGTTTGTTTCTGGAATTAAAATAGGATCAAATCAAACAGCACAAATAGGGTTATTTTTCAAAGACAAAGAGTGGGTACTGCAAGTCGCTTCTAATATGGTGGTGAAGCTTCTGCATCTGCACATCCCAAGATCCAAAATGTAGTGAGGTTGAGGGTGTATGCCTAACACATGCAACAGGCACACAAAAACACACATAATACAGTGCATATATACTTGCACACATGGCCAGCCACGTAGCTCACATCATTCACACATTCTGTTTCCTTTCTGGCTCACCAGAGGGTGAGGTGAAGATTCTTTTTTGGGAGATGTACTTACAGAGATATACCGTGTGGACGCCTCCAGCAGTGAGACTCAGGCATTCAGTCTGCTGAGCAGCTGCCCCTGGATCCCAATCTTTCCAGTTGCTGGCACATGGGCATACAAGCCCCTGAGGCCACAGCTCAAGTCCAGCTGCTGCTGCACACACATACACACGTGCACAAGCACACAGTCAATTTCCAAGCCCCATGGTCTCACTGGAAGTTGTCCTGGACCACCTGGTACAAGGTTCCCATGTACAATCCCAGTCCCCAGAACACTCTGCATACCCCTGGGCTGATCCAGTTTGGTGTGCCTCGTGGTCACACCCTGACCTGTAGATGCTCATCCCCTCCTTTGCTAGTAGCAGGGACGTGCTGTGACCTGCTGCCAAATATGCCTCAGTTGCAGCTGCTGAGACTTTTATGCTTTCAGTATAGATCCCCATACCCAGGAAAAAGATTTAGAAAAGAAATTTAGTAGAAAGACAGGTCAGGCAGCAGTGCCTGGACAGCTAGACATGCATATTGACCAGCAACCTGCTCACACATGGCCCATCCATCTTCTCACTCATGCTTGCTCGTCCCCAACCATCATGATCCCTCCCTTTTTTTACCTTTGGTTTCTCCCCTAAACATTCCATAGTAGGTGTAGTGCAATCCCCAGATGCTGTTCTCCTGCCTCCTACTATAAATGTGGCAGCCCTGTGAGCAGCACAACCTCTCTATTTTTATGGTACCCTGGAGAGGCTGAGTGGTGGCTGAGGTGGGGAAGAGCTAATGGCTCTTCCATGGAACCCTGGGTGGAACTGCAGTAGGCTGGTTGTTTGGGCTCCCCCACCTTCTCACACACAACTTTTTTTTTAAAAAGCTTAATATTTCTACCAGGGACAGGATATAACATCACCGTGTTTTAAGTTATGGTCTAAAATTTATTAAGATTTCTGAAGCTTTAATACACTTAATATAATTGAATAGAATTCAGTCTTGAACCATCGCATGAGGTCACCATGCATCTTTAATTTATTGTACTTTCTCTTCTATTTTAATCAAATCAAGATAACTTCTCTGTTTTTTTTTTTTGAAGTCCAATTTAAAATTTTCAATTTATTTTCCTCCTTGTCCCTTTGATAAGCACAAATAAACCCACTGTCTCAAAGTTTGTATTTTTTTTTTTTTATGTTTTTGAGATATAAGGAATAAGTAGTTAGATTATTTTTATTTTCCCAGAGGTGGTGATTACCTAGCATTAGTCAAGCTGCTTCACAAATCAAGCAGTTGTTGAACAGGATCTATATTAAAAAAAATAAAAAACCAAAACAACAGCAACAAGAAGAACAGCTTACCTTCTCAGATAATAATCCAGTTTCAGTAGCTGGGGCAGATAGAGGAGTGTACATCTCAGCAAAATCATAATAGTTGGAAACTCTATTTTAACTTGATAATCAAAATCTTCCATGTGCAGATTTCTTAGAACAAAAATTTTCAAGCTAGTTTTGGTGAAGAAAAAGACATTCCATTTTTGCTTCCATTCAAGACAGTTCTACTGTATCTTCCAGATATCCCAAAATAAGAAATCTCACTACACTGTTAAAGAACTAGCAATATTTAAGGTGTTCATTGGTCAGTAAACCAGGATCCCCTCAGTGCAACTAGGATAATGTCTGACCTGAAAGATGAGTCTTTTCCCTCTGCTGGTAACTCTGAGGGATGAGAGAATGACTTTCTTGACATCAAAATAATAAAAAACGATGAACTCTGACAGAAATTCCTTCTGTAACAAATGAGTCAAATGAAATTAAATTTCTGTCATAGTATTCTTATTGGATTCACAAATAATTAAATAGTATTAGAGAACCTTGCTAAACTTCAAACAAAAGGTAGTCAAGAATCTTACCTCTCAAAGTGTGTACCTTCCTTTATGTATCTTGTGTGGACCAGCAGCAGAGAAAAATTGAATTAAGAAAAATTCTAACTGAAGTGCCTGCTTGTTGCTTGGAAAAATGTATGTGAACATCAAGTACAGTTTTACTGTTTAATGTTAGCTGCATGCAAAATACTTTTCTGTTGCTCAGACATTCAGTATAAATAAAAGAGAGTTGGCCTTGGATCACACAAGCTTCATTACCTTTTCAAATTAACCACATTTTTCATTCTTTCCTCACAATAGTAATTCTACTATATAGTGGCATTATGAATGATAAAAATGACACTTGCAAAATGGGGATAGGAAAATATTCCAATTTGTTTATGAGATTATTCTTTCCTCTTAGTTTATGTGATGATCTCATTTAATCTCAGTTAATATGGATAAATTTTACCTACTAGAAAAGTGGCAGAATTCTATTTGCAAACATAGAAAAATTCATTCTTACAGAATGACAAAAAAAAAATATTCATAGACTTAGGCTTTTATTGAGACTAGAAGGGAACCGTTTGATTAAAAGCATGAAGTCAATATTTTTGAAAGCTTAAAAAAAAAGGGAAGCCCAAGCAATTTGAGGGCTTTGGAATTTTTAAGATTACTTACTATTTCTTTGGAAAAGCTACAGTTACTCATCCAAACTCCTATCACCCACAAAGCTTGAAAGCTTTTCATCCAAAAACCTCATATTTAAAACCATCAGGCAGTAAGTACAGTTCAGACAAGGTATTTGAGAGGAATCTATGAGGCTTATCAAGCAAAAGAATGGCTGATGAATTTCAAAGATGATAAATGGGAGGTGATACATGTAGGAGAAACAGAGTTGTACAAACAAAATGCTGCGCTCTTATCAGACAATTGAAATTCATCCTGGTATCTTGGATTATCCCTGAGATTTTTGTGGACACCAGAACAGCAGCAGTCCCAAAGGGGCTTATACAGATAGCAATGGAGAACAAAGTAGGCAGTGATATTATGTTGTTGTATGAAAATGTAGGCAGTTTGTGCAGTTTTGCTCCTCTTATCTCAAGATGGTTTTTAGAGAGGTAGTATTGCTAGGAGAGGCGCTGGGAAGGGCAAAAAAAAGTAATGAAACAACCTCAAAAAGTGCAGTACAATTTGATAACATTGTAAGGACTGGAAAAGGAAAACAATTATTCAGTGCCTGTCACAGTTTCTTCTTAATAGATCATCTAATGAAATATTCAACTGAAAAGGAGTTGAATCTTCCCACACATTAGAACTGAGCTTCCTGAAGCAAGGAAACAAAAATAAAACATATCAACACAGATTGTTTAGTGCAAAAATTAAGAAAATTATGTGCTACAATGATTTGGAGGAGTGGGAAACATTCTGAGGAAATTTTACTGTAGGCTGTTCCTAAGTCCTTTTCTGAATGTGTTATTAAGGTTATGTCCCAGAAAAAATATAGGGTGGTAATGGAGATTTGTTCTCATCTCAAAACAGTGTTTTCCGTATTTCATTGAAAGCATGGTGAGGAGATGAGGTGGTAGAGCCATGCTTTTTACTCGCATATGCAGCAAAAGAATGAGAAATAAGCAGCAATTGTTCTGCACTGAAACGGGAAAGTTCTGACTGGATATAAGAAAGAATTGCCACCAAGAGAATAATTAAGCACTAGAACAGGATGCCAGAGAATCTGGGAAATCTCTGTGCAAGAACATTTTCTGCACCTGGAGGGATAAAGCAGTAAGTAGCCTAGTGTGAATCCAACCAGTGTTGCATTCAAACTCAATGATCTGTGATTTTAAGAAACATTTTAAGAAAAAAAAACAGGTACCCATGCTAACATCTTTGTTTACTGAGCGCAGAAGATGAAACTTTTCATGAAAATTGAGTTTACTTTTTTTTTTTTTTTTTTTTCTTTGCTTTTAGTTTCATCGTGTCTGAAAAGTTCAGAATGCAAGGCAAAAAGTAGAACTGGGATACAGAAAAGGAGGCATTGGGTCATCTAGTCAGGATCTGAGGCCTATGAGAGTAAAGCAGACATGGCAGACAAGGTGTACAAGATGAATTTTACGTGTGGTAGGGGAAGCATTTATGACATTTACATCCAATATGATAGAACCAATTGAGCTACCTCCAGCACAGTAACTGCCAAAAGCAACTAAATTTAAGTGCAGATTAAATAAAAAGTATGTTATTATTTTTTTAAATGCAGCACAACTGAGAACAGGGGCAGAGCCATGATTTCCTCTGCATTTCATTTCAGTACTGCCAGTTTTCAAATAGATGATCTTGGTCAACACATCAAAATTAAATCACTCACAGTGTGCAAACTCACTTTAAATTGTCAAAACTAAACAACTCTGCCTTTTTGTACAAAATTATTTTTCAGTGTGCACCATCTGTTCATTGGAAATGTATCTCACAAGCACTATTTCAGTAAAAGAAGAAATAAATCTGTTTCCTCAAATTTTATTATTCAGTTGAAAATCATTACAGTGATGTCCATGTACAGTTAACCAGGCTTTATGAATGAAATTAGAATTCTAAGTCACATATCAGCAGAACTGTTTTCATCATTCTTCCTTCTGTGGCACTTCAAAAGATAAAAGTATGTATTCCTTCAATATATGTATAGTTATAAGCTTGTAAAGATATATTTGGTTGAAGGTCAGGAGCAAGTTTTGTTACATGAAGTATATTATATCACTCAGAAGTTTATTTTGTAAGGCAAATAAATAGAACCTTGATAAACTTACCCATCATTCAAATTTTGATACTGTACAGTGCAAAATTATTGCTTTTCAGTAATTGATGTTTATATACTGTTAATATATTGTTATGACTGAAGCTTTTACAAACAGCACTGATGAGTTATTGGAAGTGCATCACCAAATCAACAGTGATGAATGTGTAAAATTCCTTATCATGCTGAATTTTTTAATGGAGAATTAGATTTCCCTGTCATTTTTCAGAACTGCTCACATTTAAATTCATGTGACTTCTTTATTAAAACTGTGTAGCTTTCAAAAAGTACAAATGTGTAGGTTTCAGATACATTGCTCAAGGTATCCAGACCATATGTATGCAATGATCTACTCACAAGTAGACGTCATAAAGACTTCCTATTTTGTCTTCCTGGCAACATATCCCCTACTTTGCCCTTGCCAGTGCCAGTTTTGCTTGTTTTTCTTCTCACTCAGTTGATTTCCACTTAAGACAATATATAGCAGCAGTGATGAGGTTTGGATTGTTAAGTAAAACATAGAAAATAATGCCCTAAATGAATTAGATTTTCATGTGAAGAATTTCTATAAAATAGAAATAGGAGTTTAAGAAATGGAACTTCACTACTTTTTCTTTTTCTTTTTTTTTTTTTTCCTGCTTTCAAGTGCAGACTGTTTATTTTTTCTCAATTAATCTTTTTAAAAAGCAAAAAAAACTACACTATTCCAGCTCTTATAAAACCTACTCAATGTACAGCATATTACAAATCTCATGTGCCCAGGCTTTAAGTTTGCAGATATTAATCTGGTATACTAAGAGCTTACTGTTACTTCATTTTGTCATTTGATAATAATTTTAGATGTTTTTTTTTACTGACTTTTTCAAAAATCAGTTGGAGATGATCCGTTTCTTGTAGCTATCATGAAAACATACATGACCTCTTAGTACATAATTCAGAAAGCTTTGTTTCCAAACCTAACACTTTCACTTTCCTTCAAGTTAACAGTGACAGAAAACCCTTAATTTAAATACATTTATGTATTAAAACTAACATTAAGGAGGCATTTTATAGGAACTGCTGTCAAATGACTTCTCAGGACACCTCCTTAATAAAGCAGGTAAACTATAATGTTACAACTCATTAACATGAATGCTTTCTTAAGAAAAGATGTTTATTCTTTCTCAGTCCTCTGACAAACTATGTTTGTCATCAATGTACTGTTCAATCAAATTCCCCCAGTATTCCACATGAACCTTCAGGGATGTGCATTCCAGATAATGTAGTACTTGTTAATGTATCCTGTTGTGGTCTTAACAGCAATACTTCCAGCTGATGAATAAAATTTCTGTACAAGATAAAATTTTTACAGTTTTTTCAGGCACACAAACTTAAGAATGTTTAAATTTTTTAATTGATGGAAATATTGATATCATTTTTACTTTCCTTTCCTTTCCTTTTTTTTTTTTTTTTTCCTAGTAAGCCAGGCAAGTGGAATTCTAGTCTTGTCGAAGTTATCTCACTACACCTGCTAGAACATGACTTTTATGAATGAATTTGGAAGAGGAAATATGCTCTCCTCTGGGGAGCTGACAACTTACTTTCTCGTTAGTCCAAAGGTGGTTGAACAGGGCACAAAACATAATCGCTCAGATCAATAATCTTGAAGAGTCAGTGAATGTACAGATAAAATCAAACAGGAGAACCAAGAGTAACATTCAGCTTCATATGCAGTTCTTTTTAGTATTTTGTACTCTAACCTATTTTAGCACTTACATTACACGTATCTTTAGGGTCATTTTTGAAAAAAAAAAAAATAATGTAGGTGATCAGACTGGGCTTTTGAGATTCTGGGATGTCAAGCAAATGCCATAGGCATACAATGATGTGATGAGTAAAGTGTTAGTGGCAGGGCCTTATTTAATATAAAATGCTCTCTTTGGTCAATTCTGAGTAATCACCAATTATTGCTACACTGATTAATTTTTTGAAAACTGGAGTAGAAGAATATTGTCCTAAGTCCTTCCACTCTTACCTTTGCATATTGTTAGCATGAATAAAAGGAACATAGATCTCTTAGAATGGGAATAATTTTTACTTCTGTTTGGGCATGTACAAAAGCATAGCAGAACAGTGCTCTCCTACACTATCCAATATATATTATCATTTGTAAATAACAAGTGAAAGCAAGGCAGAAAGTGTTTAGAAAGGGAAGAGAAAAAAGTCACTTCCTGCTGTTCCTGCTAGAAGGACATATTGAATCAGAACTGTGAATAATTTTTTAAGCTGCTTGAAGGCTACTCTATGTGATTTTCCCAGCTATTTTTTCTGGAGAGCTTGAGTCACATATGTATAAAATCTAAATGATGTGGATGAGTGCAAAGTTTTATCATCATGCACATTCTAGGATATATTAGTGAAGCAGTAGTACTTTTATTACATTTTATGCAATTTCTAACCTTTAAAGGGTAACAGAAGAGATTTATGTGATGTAACAGTAGGTATTTTGGTCCTATAGTTCATTATGTCTTGAGGCTCTCACAAAAAGGTAAGCTAAAATTTAAAGTTTAATATTAGTTCTCAAAAAATTATTTTTTCAGGCACAAGAAGTAGGAGTGGTATATAATATTAGTAGCTACAGTGACTTTTTTGTTCTGGACTGAACTGTATACTGATTTGAAGTGACCTGAATAATTCCCAGTTTGGAAATATTTGAGAGCCAAAGGACACAACTGCAATCAGCATTTGAAGGGCTCTTTTACAGAGTGAGAGATTTTATGGTCATAAAACTGAGTAAACAACAAGGTCATTTTTGATGGAGTCAAGGGAAGCAGATGTGACCTTAATGAAGGTTTTTAGTAGAAAGCCAGACATGCTGAACTCATGTCGACAAATTGGCTGAGTCCAAAAACAGGTTTAATCAAAATAATAATTGTTCTATGCAGACTTAATTAAATATTGCAATGTTCTATTAAACTCTGGATAACAATGTGGATGAAAATAGGCATTAAGAACTGCAGGCAAGTTATCTAGTGGGCTGATTTAAATCTGTACTTGTTATTAAAAGAAGAGTGCTGGCAAAGCTGATGGCATAACAACAAAAATTAAAAACTGAACTTACTGTGGAATGAAAAAAAGGCCGTATTTTCATAGCTTCAACACAATCTGTTCTGAGTTCACAGATCATACGAGGCATTTACATTCATAATTAATTTATTTTACAGTGAAATGTCTGCAAGTAGAATCATATATGCAGGGAGAACTAAGCAACATCTAAATTAAGTATTGACTCATCTGGAAGCTTACCTTCAGGGGATAATAAATAATCTTAACAAATATAGTCAGGTACAGAAACAAATTATCTCTAAAACCTCTGGAAATTCCTAAAATGAACACACAAATAATTTTTTAGTAAAAGACTGTAATGTGTCTTAAAGCACTTAAGTCAGTGATTCATAACCAGAGGGGCTGATTTTACTTGTGAGGCACTAGCATAGTGTTATTTTCAGACTTCCAAATTCTTTGATTTACAACACATGAGGAATTCTAGGAAGACATGCAGTAAATGAGAACTGCTGACTGATGAAATTAAGGGTTTTTTTCAGATGGATTTTGTATGCAACAGAGAACTTTGGTCTTCTATTTCCAGCAAAAGTCAGGAATTAAGGCAAAGTCATTCCCTGAAAGATGGAAAAACCCCATGTTTGTAACAGGCCTTGACACACACTTGTGTTATCTTCTCCTCCTACATATAACATTAAAAAAAATCAAGCAAAAAAAAAAAAAAAAAAAAACAAAAACATAAGACCAAAAGAGTCTGCATCTGGGAACTGTCATCTAATAGACTCAGAGAATCAAGTTAGTTATTCTGGATGTAAGAACACATACTGATAATGTGGAATCAAAGGTCAGAGATGAACTGCAGCATTATACTGTGTGAAAAAGACATAAAATACTTATAATATGGTATCCTCCTGGGTAATGACACAATGCTGAAAAGACTGATTTGTATTTTGTTCTCGTGAAACAGATGCATGAGGTCCTATATATTCCCTGTCACTCCGCAGAATTTCAACTGAGTGAAAATATCATACTTAGGTCTCATACATTTGCTGAATTCCTATGGACTGTGCTAATTTTAATTTCCTCATGTAGAGCACTCTGCAATTATACTATATTTCCTTGGGTATGCTTTTTATTTGTTTACTTTTTACATTTTAAAAAGTATACTTCTTATTTATTTAAGCTTTCATGATTGCTCTAACATAGAAAAAATGCCTAAATAGAATGTATCTATATTTCTGCAGTTAGAATAATTCTAATCAATGAAGAATTGATTTTTTTTCTTTTAATTAACTCATTAGAATCTACGGTGTTAGAGTGGAAAACATTTTGTGTCTTTCCCTTCACTGATGACTGGAGAGCTGCAGTCTTTCATGTGCTATAGATGTCTCAGTTTGATCTTTACTCATCTAAAACCACAGATACTTTTCTTTTTTATTTTTTTTTCTGGCATACATAGGTGTGAAATGTTGTACCTATCATGTGGCAACCTTTTCTGGATGAAGCATGGTAGCATAGCATGCCTTTGTTTAGAAATCAAATACCTAATCCACCTCAAATGCTTATTGTTTCCTCAGCAAGAACACAATGTTCCTATGTAAATAAGAATGATCTCATAAAATTCAGCAAAATTTTCATATTGTTGTATATTCTTGATGGTGAACTGCCACTAGATCAGAAGTAAAACCAAGTAACATTATTTCTTTTCTCTGTATTGGCACAACAATTGAGCAGTTTACTACCATCCACAACCTTTGCTCATATTTCTACACAGGCAGGAAGACAATAAAGATTAGCTGATAACAAGATGACTGTCAGTCCAAAATAAAAATATTTTTTTCTAATTCACAAGCAAAGCAACAGCATCTGTTACAAAATTCACTTAAAAGGTGGTCCGCTATTGGGAACTTTGATATTGTAATTTTGGTATTTTGTGAAGTTATTTCTCTTCTTTGAAGTATGATTTAAAAGTTGCACATTCACGTCTATAATACTCATGTCTGGCATTTAAGTAATAGCTGCTGTTATCCTAGCATCTGTGTTCTAAGTTTTGGACTTTGAGCTGTATGCATTTATGGATCTCTACTGTGCAAGTATGCACAGGAGGTGTGAAGATAGTTCCTTCTTAGTGCCTCATATATTAACATACACCAAGAATTTTGCAGCTATGTAAGCCAGATCAAATTAGTCAGAAAAAAACTTAGATTTTTTTAAAGATACCAAAAATACTGCAATGAACAATATCTTTGCAACTGTGCTAACCAGTCAACTAAACTGCATCTATTTACTTAGTGATGACTTAGAAGAAGAATTAATCATGCAGACATATCAAAAAGTGGTAACAACTGTTACTTGCTCTTCTCAGTCTGTTTAAATAGCTTTTTACATGAATTCATTTTTATATTTCTGTTTCTGTTCAAATAGTGTGTAAACACCAGCTTTACTCACAGTATGGTAAAGTGTGAGACCATTTGAAATGTGATGCTTGAAAAAAATGGCTTTTATAACTATAGAATATAATTTAAGTACTGCAATATCCTCCACTGTCTTATTAGGATATGAACTATTGTTTTAGGTGCATAGGCTGCTGGAAGGAGAAATTGGCAGGAAGGAAAAGATGCCATCTATTTGCAATGCTGATTATTCTTAAAATAATTTTCTCTCATGACTTTTGTGCACAGGTGAGCAATTTCTGAAGGGATGTTTCCGAACTTTTGTTTGACCTCATATAACATTTGTGTCATACTGCTTAAGTTATTCCTCCTCAGAAAAGCTCATCTGTGAGACTTTTAAGAAAAAATATAAATTCATTTAATTTGACAACTTTTATACTAATTTTATATTTCTATTACTCTTATTTTACAATGAGATGAAATAATTTTGTTTATTTGGTGAAGTGAGATATAACTCTGTTACCGAACCTTCTTCTGAATGGCTATGGAAATTCTGACAGTTCAGTATGTTCATAGGTTTTCTGAGCATAAGGGCAGAAAAGATCCTCAGGTTAGATTAAGTCTGAATAGCAATAGTCATTACAGTCTATCAAATTAGTTATCTGATTTCTAACTGTATTTTATCACAAGTACCTTAGAATAAATTTCTTCAAAAATAATCAGTCACAACAATACTAAAATCTACACATTTTGCACATGAGTAATGACTGTGATTATGGTAGCGTTGACACCTTGGGGCAGCAAATGTTACATACTGTGGTTCTGCAGGATAGACTACTGGTCTCAAGAAAAAGCCATCACTAGGCTATTAGCAGCTTTTTTTTTTTTTGTGATTAACATTAATAGGGTGCTGGGGGCCTCACTGTTCATATATACACATGTATCCACATGGAATTTCAATCAAGAAAAAAAAAGAAATAAGATTCAGACAACAACAGTGCTGCACAATATGCGAGAGTTGATATACATTACATTAATTATCTGATTTCTTCACTGATTGCTTTTCAGATGTCAGGGTGAATCTAAATAAACTTGCATTATGTTTATGAAGTTATGTTTTCTTTACTGGAATAGAAATTTTCATATCATATAAAAGAGAAAGCCAAGGAAACACTGACTGAGATGTACACCAGAAGATGTCAATTTGGGATCATTATGTAGGAGTAAATTTAAAACTCTACTAAGGTTTTAATGAGGGCTTTGCCAACAGCACATGAGGGAACCTCATTTACTAGATCACCCTTTAAAAAACAGTTCAAACTGGAAGACCAACTAAGAACATTGGTCCCATGATTTATATGCAACAACACATGCTAATTTCTTATTTCTTACCATATGGTACATATGTAAGAGATTATTTAGCCTTAATTACGTGAAAATAATTTCTCTGTTGACTTTTTGTTTTTTAATTTAAAGATGATGAATGACGTATCTTATCCCAGTACAATCTTTCAATATTTTTCAAAAAGAAAGTTTGCACTTGACTTTTACTCCTATAATGTATTCTCATAGAATTGAAGAGTCATAGAATCGTATAATAACAAGATTGAAAAGGACTTACAAGATCATCTGGTCTAACCATCCTCCCATCACCATTGCTACCGCAAGCACTAAACCATACCTCGTAGCTCCTCATCCAGACACCTCTCGAACACTGCCAGGGATGGCAACTCTACCACTTCCCTTGGCAGGCCATTCCAGTGCCTGACCACTCTCTGAGAGAAAAGGGTATTCCTTATGTCCTTATGTCCTTATGTCCTCATTGCTGTCTATTTGTGGCCAATAAAAAAAATGTTTTATTTTTTTCTCATTTAGAAATTCTAAATCTTAAGTAATTTAAAGATGAAGACAGCAAGGAAATACTCTCATCAGGGCACTTCTCTTCCTTTCAGTCAGAGAGAATAATGAAAACTGTCATTCCAATAAAAAAAATTACAGTGACTTTCAGGAAGATGTAATTTTACAATTCAAATCATAATTGGCTTCTCTACACCAAATAAAATACTGAATCAGTACTATGGGTGATTAGGTGCAATTTCAGAAAATAAATTGATCAGCTGACAGCGACAAGGTTTAAGTCACTATAAAAAACAAAAACAAAAAACAACAAAAAGAAAACATATTGTAAGGCGAGAAATACAGAACTCATCTCTAATGATGAATGTTTCTATAAAAAGCGCTTCATATACAGGAACAGAACCATTTCTGTATCAGTCAACTGAACCACTCCAAAAAATATCCTCATTTGAGGTCAGCTCACTAAACGTGTGTTAAGCAAGTGCTATCTAGTTTATTTATTAATCGTTCTTGTTAGGAAAGCTACACAGGGACAAGAGAGGAGTATCTATTACAGCTTTTTGCATGTGCTCAAGGAATTTATTCACTTTCCATTTTGATTATAAAGTACTTTGTGAGGTCCCTCAAGCTCTGTATCTTTAACAAGACAAGATGTCTATTAAAAGAAAGCATGTAAGGGCAAATAGAAAAACGGTGTCAGCTGTTATCTTCTTTAACTTTCATTTAATTACAAGGGCAAGATTGCAGCCAAGCAGATTTTGCATCGAAGTGAGTAAATATTTGGCACATTTAGTATTCTACCTCTTTTTCTCCCAGATGTGATTCCTCTGAATCTTTCCCCAAAAGACTCACTACTATAGTGCTCTGTATATAGTTTTTTATTTACATACTTTGATTTTTCCAGATATTTCACTGGTTCAAATAGTTAGCAAAAGTCTTTAAAATAAAAAATACTTGTTCTTACACAAATACTACTGTATCCATCATGCCTCACAGAAACAGGAAAGAATTAAATCAACAACCAGAAGATAGTGGGAAGCATAAACAAGATAAATAAATTGCATTAGAAACCATTCTGTATGTTTTAGAACTATATTTCATGGAAAGAGCAGATCTCACTCACTACATAAAATATTTCAGTTAATATATATTTTACTGCCAAGCTGCATTATATAACCACCCATTTGGAGCTGTCTATTGAAATTTCTATTTTTGTCTAGAAGAAAGACAGCCAGTCTCAAAGACATTCATATGGTAATTTTTGGATCTTTCTCTGACCTCTGCAATTTTATGTATACCTAAGAATACCGCCACAAGGATTCTGTAAGAAGGCAAGGACAGAAGAACCTGCTCAACCCAAGATGTTTAAGATTAATCCACAATGTATTTGAAGTCAACATTTCAAATTAAGCATTTTTATGATGTTATTTTTAATTTGTTTTAAATCCAGAGATTTAAAACAGACTCCAGTGATTTCTATGTTCAGATCTGCTTACAACATTCTAATTTTCGTGTCCCATCTTTTTCTTTGAACTACCATGACCCTGTCTTTATTCCATTCACAACAAAAGGAAATACGAGCAAACTAATGGTAAAAATTGGTCCCAAGGAGGCGGAATAAAATCAACCTTGTTTAAAGAAGACTAATGCAGAGAATGCCTGGGCTACAGGGCAATTTTTGAGTCCCATAGGATAATAATCTGTTTCCCCTTAGTTGCAATCCCATACCAGTTTTGAAAGCAATATTTTTTGGATGCATTGTCAAGGAATAAATTAGTCATGAGAATAAATAGGAAAAACCCAAGAAGTTTAATATGGAATTCAGAGCTGAGTCAATTCTGGTACTTGACATATCCCAGACTCATCCTTCAAGAGCAGGCATAATTATTTGTTCTTGTAGTAAACCTTCTAGACAATAAAGATAGTATTGGTGCTTAGTTCCAGTTAAATCAGTAGGGCTTCTTCTACAGTCTTCTATAGAAATTGAGCAAGTGATATGCTAGGTTCATTTCAGCACTGCTGAACTTTAAGATGCTGTACTGCATCTTAAAGATCATGTCAATCAAAGTTACTACACCTCTGCCATGAGCAGGGACACCTTCCACTAGATAAGGTTGCTTTAAACCTGGCCCTGTGGCTTGTGGACACACCCTGAAAGCTCCACATCTTTCCTGTTCTATGAGCCTCAGATCTGGATGCAGTACTGCAGGTGGGGACAGAGCAGAGGGGGACAGTCACCTCCCTTGCCCTGGCCATTGCTCAGTGCAGCAGAGGGTACAGAGACCTTTTGGGCTGCAGATGCACACTACTGGCTTATGTCAAGCAACTCATCCTCCAGAACTCCAAAGTCCTTCTCCTCAGGACTGCTCTCTTCTCCTTGATGCATAGCGATAGGACAAGCAGTAATGGCCTAAAATGTGAATGTAGGAAGTTCCATACAAACATGAGGAAGAACTGCTTTCTGGTAAGGGTGACAGAGCACTGGAAGAGGCTGCCCAGAGAGATTGTGGAGCCTCCTTCTATGGAGAGAGACCCACCTGGATGTCTACCTGTGCAACCTAATCTAGAGTACTTGCTTTAGCAGAAGTGTTGGACTCTACGATCTCTTGAGATCCCTTCGAACTCCTGCATTCTGTCATTATGTTATTTCTGTTCCATCCCTACTGCTATACGTGTAAGTTTCTACTGCAAACAAGGTGTTTTATTCATTGATTCTTTATATACATCTTCTCTATTTTACTAATTCCTCAAGCACTTCTTCTGAAATGTCTCAGCTAATCACATTCTAATAATCACTTTAAGATACGCAATTTAAGGAACTTAATCATTTAAAATGAATGTCATTTAATAGAACATTTATTCTGTCATTAGTGGAGATAAATATGCATAATCCTAAGTGTTTTGTATTCAGGTTCAAAATTTGTTCCTAATTGCTGTCCTTAATGAAAAGTTTTTTTGGATCAGTTGTGTTTTTAAAAAAATTTAAAAAAAGATGAAAGGTTGATTTTCATACTTTTTTTGTCTTACCATTCTACACCAATAATGTGCAAAAGCTTTTTTTTTTTTTTTTTTTTTTTAGATTTCAGCAAGGCTTTGCAGAAACCAGTTCAAGTTTGTTAAGTAAAAACTGAATAAAGTCAGGTCTTTAGGTCCATTTGTTCACTTTACCGATATGCTTTTTATGCTTTTTTTGAATTTAATTTGGGCATTTGAAAACTTGTGGTTTTTATATGTAGTGTGGTTCTGTTCATCGTTTATTCTGAATAAAGATGATAGTTATTAGCTGTCCTGGATACTATGGAACTAGGGGAAATATTATAGTGAAGTAATCACATAGTTGCATGTAAAGGCTTGAGATAGAGAACTGAGAAAGAGCTTTTTATCTAGTCAGTTATGCCTTCTCCGGTATAGATAGGATGAACCAATGAGAAGAGGACAACGTCCTCGTCAGTTTGTCATTTCTTAGGTGCTTAGCTCTGGCACCCTCCACTGCCTGTTGTTCACACGTCTGTACAGAGAGATGAGTAGAATTGTTATTTTCTTCTTCTGCACTTATACATACTGACCTATGTGTAGGAAATAGTATTGCAGAGTTTCCAAGGCAAGATGCTTACAGGTTCACGGTAATCAAAGATATAGGAAGATCTATTCTATCTTCTTAAAAGTGTCACAAACTTTAAATGTCTTTTCTGGTACTGTATAATGCCTCTTCCTCCTTTCTTTCTTTCAGAGATGTTTCTTCTTTGGTGCTTATCTCAAAGATATGGTAACTTGATTTTAGATTTGGAATTAATGGGAAACTGCATAACACTGGCTGCTGTCAATTTTGAATAAAAAGCAGAAAAAGATGAAATTACATTCCTAGAAAAATATATGTCTAGAATAAAGTCTAATTTCCAGTCAGCAATACAGAAGGGTAAGAAAGGGGATAGAGCTACAAAGCTCTTTTAAGAATAGAGCTAACTTTGTCACTCTTCTGCTGAACGTACCACTTTGTGTTGCCATTCAACCATCATCACTACATTAATCCTCTTATACTGCAACTTAAATATTCATTTGGAAAAGTAAGTATATATATATTTAAGTGGCATGAGTTGATGATACCTCTTGTTTATTTCATCTTTCTTATCCACTTGCTTTTTTTGTTATTTGAACAATAAAAAAAGGAAAGCTGTCAATGGCTGGCGGTGCAGGTGGGATCCTGCAGGCACTCTATGCCCCTTCCTGGGCATTCATTTGTTTATAATTCTATGTGTTTTGTTGCTGTGATGTATTTTGCTTTGTTATCTGTGAGTACCTGGGGGCGGGGAGGGGGAATTGGAAAAGGTCAGATAAAATTCCAGAATATTAAATTTTAAAAATTTGTTATTCTTAAAGTCAAGATCATAAAAAATAAAATCGAAATATCTTTTGAATTATGGCACCATGAAATTTCACATTGTTTTCACCTCTTGCACTGTGGAGAATCTTGGCAAGTTTTAAACCTTTATGAAATGGTTATTTAGAAGGATTGCTGTATCTGTCCTTGGCAGTCAGTCAAGATTTGCTTCTACTTTTGCATTTGTCCTCCTGCTAAAGATAGAATTTAGGCTAGAATTCATTTTTCTTTTGGTAAAAAAGAATGATCCATTCCAAGTGCCCTTTTCTTAAGTATGTCTAGATGATTTTGTTGTTTTTATTTAATATTTATTTATTATTATCTGTTGTGAAGGAGAAAGAAGGAGGCAGATGCAATGACTTTTCAAGGATAATGACTTGCTGAGTGAAATAGTGCATGTTGTAGGGCAGAAAAAAAAACTTTAGTACACATAGGTAAGAGTTGAACTAGAAACAGTTATATTCTGCAATTAAAAAAAAAAAAACTGAACTGACTCATACTGAACCTCATGCTTAATCCATGCACACACATTCTTACTTATGAAAGGAGTAGATGTAACAATATAAGCGAATACTTCTTATAGAGCATAATATTGCAGAAAACTGTCTTTTGCATCCAAGATCTTATTTGTTCTGTGTTTTGACAAACATTGCTCATTGTTCGCAAGTACTTTAAACATCAGACTCTTCCTTTGTGAGACAAAAGGCAACAGTAGAAGTTTGGAGCATGCTTATGTATCTTGATCTTGTCAAGAGATCTATGTTGAATGAGATCTAGTAACATTACTATTTTTTACAGTTTGGCACATGTAAATGCCAATGTCAGAAAAAGACATTTATGGTGTTTTATGAAGCTGCTGGATTTGTAAGTTTCTATCTTAAGAAATTTTTATAATATTAATATAAGTGCTTGTGTTGTTACTAACATAACAAGGAGGAGAACAGGAACACGAGAAGGAATTTTATCT
The DNA here is from genome assembly GCF_951394365.1 of Tetrao urogallus. Lineage (NCBI taxonomy): Eukaryota > Metazoa > Chordata > Aves > Galliformes > Phasianidae > Tetrao > Tetrao urogallus. The sequence continues at coordinate 39,270,478 of NC_136815.1, read as the reverse complement.
TTCTTTTTAGCATCATTAAGCTGCACATGCAGCTTTAAAAACTCAGTTTTAATCACTCTATATTCTTCACAAGTCAACCAATTGCAAAATTCAGCAAGCAGCTTGATACTCGTCAGACTCTCTGGAATTAACCTGGATTCACCAAGCTATTGGAACATTAAAAACATGATCAGATATATTTACAAAAGTGTGCACAGGTGAAAAAAAGAGGTACAGATGCATATTGCCTCAAGGCTGTGTTTACTGACTCTGTTCTTGATTTGTGTGGTATTTCTGAACAAAATAAGACAAGTAGATTTTAAATAAAGATCCCCACAGCTAACTTGCTTCAATTAAAGATGCTTCAGAAGATAGAGGAATTGGGGATAAAGAAATGTGCTATGTGAATTATAAGGCAGTGGCATCAAAGGCAAACTTGAAATTTTTCAAAGTAGCTTGACTAAAGCAGAATAAAAAACATTCATTGGATTTTGTTTGATTTAAATTTTTATTAATCCTACAGGCCTGATTTAGCAACACGTTTTATTTGTTCTAGATGGTTACTTTTAATCACATTCATTTGAAATAAGGCACATACAAAAGAATGGTGAAGATCACAATTTAATGTTTTTCTGCTGAAACCACAATCCAATTCACACAACATCATGAAATAAAAGAGATTTTAAAATTAGTATAGTTAGCCTTTTTTCATCTGCCTGTAATATGTTTGTGGAGTAGATTAAAAAAAAAATTGGAAAATTAAGAAATATGTTGATGTTTAGGACATAATTCTAGAAACAGTTGCATGGCTGCAATGAAATGCCAATTCCAAAATACTGAAGAGCTTCAGAGAAGAGCACATTTACACAGGGCCTGTTGGTACTCTAGCTGTAGCAGTTTAAGACACAGCTGCTCTAAAGCGTGTGCCCATTCCTCTACTGGAGGTTATTGCCTGTGGCAGTATAGAAAAAGAGGAATATATGTCCTTGCCATCGATGTTCCTGGAATTGTAATCATTAATTTTTTATTCTCTGGAACAGCAGAAGGAAAAATACTGAAATAGTCAGTGTTTTTTGTGATTTGTAGGAGATTTGTAGGTTAACCACTGCTCTGAATTTAAGATTTTACAAGGGTTAATAAACTAGGGTGGGGAAGGAAAGAGTAAAATTTTTCTGTCCTTGAAGAATGGGTAAGAGTGTAAATACAGACTGCCCTAATGCCACAGTAAGCAAAAGAATTACATGAAATACAAACTCTATGCCAGACACAAGAGATTGAAAATGAAGTATTTGAAATGAAATTTTTTTTCGCAGAAGATGAAGAAAGGTCAAGACAATCAGGAGAGTATGCAAGTGTACAAGCATCTTTAGATTCAACAGTAAGAAAATCTGAGACATAAGATGGAGCACAACAGAGAAAAGATAGAAAATATAATGAAAATTTAAATACATTTAAAGAATAACCAGGCAGATGGTATGTCCTCTGACTTCTTGGTAGTGACAGAAAACTGACAGCATGCTTAAGATCTTTTTGTTCACATCATTTCTCTGTAGTGGAGTATCAGATGGCAGACAATAACTCCAGCAACAATTAGAAATGTACTTTAAGTTAGATTAAGTTTTCAAGAAACATTCCCCTAAGTAGTCTAGACTAAATGACTGAAACAATCACCTAGCACCTTTTATTAAAAACAGTTCAGATATCATAGACTGATTAGATTAACTTCTGTTCTTAAAAAATTGTGAAGCTATTATTAAGTACTTCCCACGAAATAACAGTCAAAAAGATTTTCCCAAGTCCTCTTAAATTATAAATGAAGGACATTTTATATTTGATAGACTTCAGTATATTTCAACTCTCTGTCATGATCTTTCTTCAGTTAAGAATATGTGACCTTACTACAAATTGATTTGCCCAGGAGATAAAGAATGTCATACACAGGGAGTAATTAACAATGGTTTATTACCGAAGTGAAACTATATATCAAATATATCAAGGCTTTCTGCAGGAAAAGCAGACAAACAAAGAAAACTCCTTGCACATTTGTTAGGATCCAGAAGAAGTGCCAGATATGCCAGAGTTCCTTGATGTCTTTCAGTCTGCCTAGATCTGGTGTCTTAATTATTGTTGATTTCCAAGATGAAAATAGAAACAGAGAATTTGCAAGCTCACCGAGGAGCATAATAATAATAATATAATTAAATAAAGGATTTCACCAGGATTCTGACAGATAGACACAATAACCAGATATGTAATACATGAACAATTGTGTCTGTATTTAAAGTTGCATGAGTGGAAGCACATTTTCACGCATTCTGCTGCTAAAGATTCATTTAGAATTTAATGTTTTGCGTTGAAAAACATTGCAGTTAAAAGATTGTTTATATTAAAACATCTTTGAATATTATTTTAAATTTAAAATACTTTACAGAAGTGTCAAGCAATTCATACAACTCTTTATCTAGAAAATCTGCTACAGGTTTGTATGGGAAATGCTGAGTCACAGCCTGAACCTCTGATTGATTACTTGAGGCGAGCAATGAGTCAGCCAGAGGAGCACAGGTGAAGGCAATTCACCTGTGCTACCCGAAGGGGTGGAGCCTGGCTGCACCCCTCCTAGACCTATTTTAGAGCTGGCTACCAGTGGGGAAGGATCTTGTCTGGAGAGCTGCTCTGCTGTGGTTTTGTAAGTGAGCCCAGGTTGCAGGTAAGCTTTCTATCTTTTTCTCTTTTTGTTACCATGATCTGCTTTGCTGAATTCTCTTGTTTATTTTGTTGTTATAACATCTTAATATTCATTGTTTATTACTGAAAAAAAAAAGTTTAAGAGCTCTCCACGTATTTCTGTTCATTTTTGAATTCTTGCATTGTCACTATGGTTTCTTATTAAATATCTGCAGAATGCTTCAAATCAGAGTTCTGTAAAATGTTTTTCCTGTTAATACAGACTCAGCTGTACACTGTAAATAAAGATCAAATGTTAAAATTGTATTTATGTAGGTTGCTCCAAAAGTAATGCCTCCTATATTTTTTTTTCTGGTGAAACTACAACAGAGTCAAATAGCGTAACAACACTATTTGATAGAGCAAATCCTCAGCTAAAAAACCCTATTTTTCAATGTAGTCACCACAATTAGCTATGCATTTTGCCAGCAATGAATAAGAGCCTGCATACCATCTTCATAAAAAATCTTTATGGTCATCCAGAACTTGACTTGTCTTCAACATCACTGTTTCAACTGCTGAAACACATCAGTCACCACCTCACTATGCTCTGATCCACTGTTTGTTCTCTGTAAATGTTCAGCCAGCATTAATGACTGTCAGTGGGTGCCATTTTCTCCATACAGAGGAATTCAGTGACACACTTTTGCTTCATATGCACTTCTATGTCATAGACCTATCTGTCAGACTTCTCCTCAGCTGCCATCTGTCACATGGCAACAAAATGTAATGGAATATTGGTGGGAAGGTTCAACGTGTACTGTCATACCACCAATATTCGCTGTTGAAGTTGCAGGTCAACAGAATAAAACGTGGGATATAAATTTCTGAGCCTTCCTTGTACATATTTACAAATAATACGTTCATCCTGCTTGTATTATTTGACAAATTATGTTTATTAGAGATTCAAGGTTTTAAAGTTGTTGAATGAAGTCATTACAGCAATTTATATTAGCTCATACTATGAGTTTCTGTGATCATGAAATCATCAAATAATATTTATAAGTCCCTGTGGTTTGCTTTATTAAGACTGACAGGAATATCTGTAGTAATATTAATTAGGTTGTATGGCTTTCTCTTCACTAAATTCAGAGCTGTTCTGTACTGTAAAATATAATGGACTATGACTCATGGTATTACTTTTAGGAAATCATATTTGCTGCTTAAACTTGTCATCTCCATGTAATTCATTTGAAGACCTACTCTGTAGTAAAATCTTTCCAGTTCAGACCAGTGATTGAAAAGTAGTTTCATAAATGTTTCTGTGGGTATATTCTTGGTATAAGATACATTAGATATAATTTTCTAAACATAATGAGCGATGATCACTGCTGTCATTTGTAACATATGCAGACCGTGAATATCACACTTACACACCACTGAACTCAAGTGGATTGCATTATTCACCATGTGTCAAGTGAAAATAATTTTGCAGACAACTTCTTTATACCCTGCAACATGCCTTACATGCCAATTTTCAAGGTGCCCAGTTAACTGTAGAAAACAACTGTCAGTGAACTAAAGTTTTGGTGTAGCCAGTGTATCATTTCAACTGTCACTGCATCTAACTGCTTCATTTTTCCCTTCTCATTTGATCAGAAGGACTATGCTATACTGTTAGCTGAGTATTTTCAAAGCCTTTCAGTAAAACAAAAAAAGATATTGTTCATTGGTGGTATTTTTAACTTCCTACAAGATCCCCAGATAATATTAATGTGTATGTACATAACCGGTGTAAAAGTACTGAAGAAAAGCAATGGATAAATTAGGAAACAAAATAATAGAAAATGCACAAACTGATAATCAACACAGTTTTCTAATCTTAACTGTTAACAGTTCTGATCAATCTCAACCACGAAGTATTCAGTATGTTGCAATCTCTGCAACAGTGCCCATACCACTTTCTCTCCCTCCTGGTTTTCTTTTCTTTTTTTTTTTTTTTTTTTTTAGTTTTTTTTTTTTTTACTACTTCTTTTTTTTTCTTTTTTTCCATTTTTCTGCGTGTCCAAGTTTTTCAGCATAGGCTCAGATGTCCTGTGGTGGGTGTGTTGTAACATGCAAGTGGCATCCTCCATCTCTTCTAACAGAAGCTGCCTTTTCAGACCCTCATCTCTCAATACAAGAGTATCAGCTCCCAGTATATCCAGAAAAACTTTTATGAACCCCTACCTCTAAAAAAGTGCTTGTGGAGTGGGTTTGCTTACAGATAATGGGGTTAAAGTTCAGCATATCCTCTGAGGAAACGGACCTAGGGGTATTGGTCAATACTTGGCTGAATGTGAGCCAGCAGTGTACTTAAGTGGACAAGAAGGCCAATGGCATCCTGGCTTGCATCAGAAAGTATTGCTAGCAAGAGCAGGGAAGTCATCGTCCATCTGTACTCAATACTGGTGAGGCCACAGCTTGAGTACTGTGTTCAGTTTTGGACTCCTCACTTCAAAAAAGACATTGAGGCCCTGAACGCGTCCAGAGAAAGACAGTGAGGCTGGTGAGGGGTCTGGAGCACAAATCGTAGAGGAGTGGCTGAGGGAGGTAGTTCAAGTTTGGAGTCTTTGTTCAGTCTGGAGAAGAGGAGGCTCAGGGACTTTATCATTTTCTATAAGTACCTGAAGGGAGGTTGTAGTAAGCTGGAGGTCAGCCTCTTCTCTCATGTAACTAGTGTTAGAACTAGAGGGAATGGCCTCAAGTTGCACCAGGAGTGATTCAGGCTGGACATTAGGAAGTACTACTTCTCTGAAAGAGTGGTCAGGTACTGGAATGGGCTGCCTGGGGAGGTGGTGGAGTCATCGTTCCTGAAGGTATTCAAGGAATGTTTAGACATTGTGTTGAGAGACATGGTTTAAAGAGAACTATTGGTGATTTGTGGACAGTTGGACTGGATGACTTTGTAGGTCTTTTCCAACCTTGATGATTCTGTGAGCAGAGGTTTATGCTGTACAATTTATGTCTCATATCCTTCAAGAAAATAAATTTTAGGCTGATAAAAGAATCAATAATCCTTTTTCTATTTACTGCTATGAAGTATCACACTGGTATTTCTTATTTTATATCCAAAGCATAATGATGTTAATCTTTTGAAATAAACACATAATTTAACCACCTTTCCTATCTGCAACAAAAAACTAATTATTTTTTATTTCACAGTAATTTCTTTCCATGAAGAATAGTAGCCTTTTGGCCTGGTGATACTCTTAATCTCCATTTTTCATGACAGAAAATGGTGAGAGTCTTCTGAAAAGTAGATGATGCAATTAAGGCTACATTTCTTCACTACAGTTCATGGTTTTGTTCACAGTTGACATACACACTTTGTGTCACTGAAGATTAAGTATTATAGTCTTTTCCAATGACATTTGTAGCTAAGCACATTAATATTAAAGGTCAGTGTTCTTTTAAGTGGATCAATAGAAAGCTTGACAGTATAATATATTGTTGTAGTTTCTTAGCATACTCAATTTCATATGATTTGATTATACATTTTCTCATTCTTATACTGTATAGTAAAGAGAGAAGAAAGCAAGAGGAGCACTTTCCTCACAAAATATGCAGAGAATTATGGTCCTTGTGCACTATGTAGTAAAATAACTGGTCTTTACTACATTCCAGAGGATTGTGGATATCTGGAAGTGTTGAGACAAAATTAATTCTTAGAGAAATCAAAACTTAGCCAGGATTATAAATAATAAATGAGAAATAACCAAGAGAACCTTGAACCAAGAAGCTTTAGTTAGATATTTTGACTTTATTCTAACCATGAGGATACTTAGATTATCAAATTTTCATCCTTGGAGATACTCAAAGCACATTTCAAAAAGGTCTTGAGGAATCCGATCTAATTTTAAAGTTGGATCTAAGTTAAAAACTGACCTTGTTTTGAGGTATGTGTTATGTCAGATGGCCTCCATAAATCCCTGCTATCTCAATAAGTTTGTGAGTCTATGATTGTAACAGATTATATTCTCCAGACTGTTATGTTAGTCTGTGTTATTGTCTTGCAGTAGAAGAAGAACATTGCCTTCTACTGAAAACATTTAAACAGTTTTATGAGCAAAATCAAACAGGAAGCTAAGTCAATACAGAGACTAAAACCTATATCTGAAAGATTTACAGTACATTTTCAACATGTTGGTCTGATATTTGAGCATAGGAAATTCCATACAAACATGTGGAAGAACTTCTTTATATGATAAGGGTGACAAAGCACTAGAACAGGTTGCCCAGAAAGGTTGTAGAGTCTCCTTCTATGGAGATATTCAAGATCCATCTGTATGACTAATTGTGCCAGCTAGTGTAGGGAATCTGCTTTAGCATAGAAGTTGGAGTCAAATGTTCTCGTGAGATCCTTTCCAGTGCCTGCAATTCTGTGATTCTGTGATATTAGAATCATAGAATTTTTAATGTTGGAAAAGACCTTAAAGATCAAGTCCAACCACGACTTAACCATACTAACCTAACAACCCTTCACTAAATCATGTCCCTGAGCACCACATCCAAACAGTTTTTAAACACATCCAGGGATGGTGACTCAACCACCTCTCTGGGGAGCCTATTCCAGTGCTTAACAACTCTTTCTGGAAAGAAGTTTTTCCTGATATCCAATCTAAACATACCCTGGCACAACTTAAGGCCATTTCCCCTTGTTCTGTCACAAGTCTCAAGTGAGAAGAGACTGACCCTGCTCTTGCTATAAGCACCTTACAGGTATTGGAAGAGAGCAGTAAGGTCTTCCCTCAACCTCCTTTTCCCCAGACTGAACAGCCCCAAAGTAGCAACATGTAGTATTTTTTTAAATTTATTCTTCCTCCTCCTGCAACTAAGGATTAAGGGGTGCTTCACAATATAGAGTTGTTCTGCCAACCTGAAAATGTTTTGCCCTCAGACTAAAAGCTAAAGTTCTTAAATGACTAGAGAGCAGCTTTTATTTGAATGGCTTGAAAATTTCATGTATTTCCTTGTAATTCATTACCAACAGCTCGTGCCTCTGTGTAGAGGAAAGGGTACCATCTAAACATAATCAGTGAGACCCTAAGATCTGAACTACTTAGTAAAAACGTTTTCTCCAACAAATTTGTAAATAACAAACAACAAATTTGTCTTAGTTCTTCAAGAAATCAAATAAGTCATTTGCAACGGAGTTGTTGAGAACTGTGACTGGAAGCCGAAATATACAGGATCTGGATGTCATGGTCAAGATCTCAGATCTCATCATAATAGCTAGGGCTGATCAGAGACAACCACTCACGGCCAATGCCTGTAAGTGTCATAGGAGGGAGGGAAGCAGTATCCATTACCTTGCAGAGTCAAGGCTTTGGCTCTGCTGTGTCCCTGTCTGTCAGAGCAGATAGTAGGCAGGATTGGAGATGTGTATCTATTTGGAGAGAAAATGATCTGCTCTGGAAACAACAGTCCTGATGGTTCAAAGGGAAACTGGTGGTTTGAATTTGCTGACACAGGGCCTCTTTTACAGCAAATATGTAGGAGGCAGCATTCAACCCAAGATCTTTCGCCTGAAAAGCATTGATAATAGAAAGATGAATATATTCCAAAAATTTCACTCGAACAGAAAGAAACTGCACTTTTACAATGATGAAAATCACAACTGATCAAGTACTATCATTAAGCCATCTCATAAAATGTTTTTTTTGCGATGGATAAATTTGATGACTAATTCTGATAATACTTTCATCAAGATTTTCACTGACTCTTAGGAATTGTTTGCAACGAGTCCAAGGGTAAAAGATACAAATGTAGATTTTATAATAGTAGGAGATCTCTTGTTTTTATTGAACTTGTATGGTCTCTGAGAGAGAAATAAAATATTTCTTATTAAAAAAAAAAAAAGAAACTCAGATCTCTGGACTACATTAAGCAAAATGAAGTTTGTTTCTTAACAGGTAAGATTACTTAACTCCATCATTTTCATTCAAGAAATGTGGCAATTCAAAACACTGTTTTGATTCTGAGTGCATAATTACTTCTAATAAATTTGTGGTTAAAATTTCAAGTTCATTTAAGTTGTCCCTTTGCTGACTGCGGAGAGCCAACAAAAAGAATTGCAGGAGCGTGACCCAAACATCTGGATCAGAAAAAAAACATAAGCACTGAGAAAGCAGTACATTTCTATCTGTAATTAAAGCAATTTTCAACCATCATGTACAATTAAGACAATCTTTGCAGTGATTGTATTCTTGGCAGCTACCTGCTGATGTTGTAATTCTTTTATTGAGTCTCTAAGTTAATTCTCAGAAACTGCTTAAATAAGAGTTATAAGCTTTGCACTGATAATTGACTTCACGGAACAAGTAGTGGTGTTGTTGAGTGATATGGACATATCAATGATTGTTATATGTGTTATCAATTACATTGAAGCATAAAATAACAGGAAGATACCACAACAATGTAGTCATTATTGGCTAAAATTCAGAAAGGTGACTCCTTGCTTTGTGATTCCTGATGTATAAATAAATAAAGTATTTGTCAACAGAAGAATTAATTTGGCATCAAAAATAATAACTTCTGCATTAGCAAAGTATTTTTCCAGACATTATTATGTGCTACTTTTCATCCACTTTTTATTTGAGATTTATTTATTTATTTTTAAATGTTCTCATGCTTGCATCCAATAATAATCTATATACATTTTTTTTTTTTATCCGAAGACTTAGATCAGCTCCTGGTTGCCTCTTCGCATTTTCTATTCCTTTTTGTATTTCAATACTTCTGCAGCATACTTTCCTTTAAAAATAAGATTGTAAGATTAAATCACAACTTCTTTGGTGGCAGCATCTTTTTTATTTTATGACAGTATCAATAGTATTATCATCTCTGAGGAAGTGATCAAGATTTTTTTTCTATCTTTCATTTGCAAGTAACTTCTGCCTTCCTAGAGATTCTTCAGTTTTGGAAGAAGTATGTCTTTCCATCATTGGTAGTTCAAGTGGATTAATGATTTCATAGATTCCAATTTGAATTTCCTTGTCTTGAAAAGAGATCTATCGTTACCCCAGATCCTTTTAATTTAGAGTGATTCAAAAATAAAAATCAAGCAGCAGTTATGTAAGAAGATTTCAATTATCCCTTTGATTTCATAATATTTAGAATGAAACATACTAGTATTCTTAATAACACTATTGAACCTGTATTGATCTTTCAAAGCTTTCAGCTGAGTGAAGAAAAACATATTACATTAGAAATTTCCTGTCAGATAAATGTGCCACTTCTCAAAAGATACACTAATAAGAGAGTGTAATTTACAGTAAAAACAGGGATGTGTATCATATTGTCTAACAGATGGCTCACACAAAAAAATGGTAGCAGAATAGCATGAGCTTTTAAATACCTGGTCTCCAGAGGCACTGGAGCATTATATGAACAACAATACAAAATGCCACAAATCTAAAATAGTAAAAATCACTGTGGAAACTGTGTCCCTCCCTTCCCACCCAAAACAAAAACAAAAAAAAAAAAAAAAGAAAATCACATATTGTGATACAGGCAAAGGAAAAGATAGACATCCTCACAATTTAACCCACTGTAAATATGAACTACCCATCCTTCTGAAGGAAGAAGGAAGTTGAGAAAATTTGTGAGTTGTGGTTTAACAAATTTGAGGTTCTCTATCTTAATACTTGTCCCACTAAGCCATGCTTCTGGCAGTAAGTATTTAATCCATTTAGAAAATCTGTTCCTGAATCCAAATTTATCTAATGTATGAAACTGATGATCCTTCCTTAGTCTGTCAAATTATTTTCTGGCACTAAATGAAATAGCATGTGAGGGTATGCATTTGCAAGTTAATATTCATGAAGCTTTCATAGAATCTACATGTGTTATGTTTTTTGTTTGTTTATTTGTTTTAATCTTTTCCACTAAATCATATTTTATTTGGGTTTACAGGATCAAGAGTAATACTTCTAATTTTTATCATGTGCATTAAATGAGGAATTAAGAGCTAATTCTAGTATAACGCTGTTAATAATCTTTTATTAATAATCTCTTTATTTAAGTAAGGACACTTGGAAATATGGATAATAACTGTATTATATTATTTTTATGTGAAATATTGATATGAACAGGAAGAATATTTCTCTATTAGAGAAAAGAATATTTTTCTTCCTGATTTGAAGTTTTATTTTTGCAACAACAAACGTTTGGGATTTTTAAGTGGTTCTTAGTTTTATTTTATATCTGATTTATGAAGTGTAGAATGCAATACTGAAGCATAAGGAAATTCAGGAAGGTGATTTCACAAAGGTGATTTAAAAGAAATGCCATATATTAGAAAGAACAAGAGAAGAAAAAACAAAAAGACAACAGAGAAATAAGGATATTACATGAATAAAGATCAATGGGATACAATGTAAGTTTTCTCTTGTCTTTTAAAGCTGGGAGATAATAAAATTCATGGAAATCACTCTTCATTCTAGATTCACGCCTTGGATTTGACATGAAATCATACAAATTAAATTATATACGTGAAATCTGTATGCACATAAATTCTAATTTGTTTGTAAATTTGCATGGATACACAGGCATGTCTTATAGATGCATTCATTTCCATTTTCCACATGGAAAGATAAGTGCACAAGCTAATCTGGTTTTGTGACATAACATCTGAAAGAATCCCCTAAAATTTCTCAAGGTGTGTAAAGTAAAAATGCTTAATACCTAATTTCTAATCTTTAATATTATATGATGTTCACATGAAGCTCTCAGTGAATGTTGTGGTTTAATTAGTGATTAAAATCAATGATTATTTCAGGGCATAAATTATTAATTTTATCTTAGGAAGATAAGCAGGCAAGAAAGGAAAGATAAAGGAATTGTTAATTGAAAAATTTTAAGGAAATGAGAGAGGAAGGAATGATCTACTCATATTACCGAATCTCCTAGATCATGGGATATAGTTCAGTATATCTTTGCTGAGGACACTCAAGATCCACAGAGGTGTACTCTGGTCTTGACCACTATCTTGTTTGAGACAGGGGCATCAGTTTTAAGAAGGAGAAATAAGGTCAAAAGACTTGTCAAAGTAAGCTGTGGTAGGGGAGCTAAAGAGCTGGGATCCTAAGCTTGTTGTCATAACGTCCTTATAAGCTAAGAGGAAAAAAAAAAAGAAAAATTACAGTTGTATTCAGTATAAGAATTTTTCCTTTTTAATTCTTGGTAACGGAATACAAGGCAAGATTCTGCTTGATCTGAAAGGTCTGATTTGTTAACCATTAGATGTAAGAATTCTCTGTGGAAATCATTCACTGGTCTAGAGGAGTCTCGCTGTTGAAGTAACACTGATTGCCAAAATCTGAGACGAATCTTCTCAGGAAATATCAGGAAATTAGATCAGAAATATAGTGAGATTTAGGAACCACAAAACACCAAGAAAACAGCAAGAAGCAATTGACACGAATCAGCTTTCTGATTTCTTTAGCTTTCTGTGCTGGGAAATATCTTCATCTCAATAAGTAAATAATTTTCCTCCGCATCCTATATCTCGTGTGCTTTTAAAGTATAATTGACTTCATATATTAGTAAAGATTTCGGGTTCTTTATTGTTTTGTTGCTTTTGGCTTTTGAGTTTATTTATTTATAGCTCAGTTCAATTGCCACTTAGAAAATAGAGTACTAGCAGTTTCAAGAGTCAGAAAAACTAAGGAAAATAAGAATACTTTTATCTAAAAGATACAGATTGTATGACATAGTTAAGAAAAAATATATGTTGTACTGTAAAATGAGACTCAGAACAATATTTCAAGCACAAAGTCACACACAGACAAAATAATGTCAAGGGAAAAAGAGAATAAAAAATAAATTTAAATAGAGATTAATTTTAAGAGAGATGTGGATACAAGAAGGGGTCAGTGTCACAGTTTGCTATCTAAATGTGCTGACACACTATGGGTAGGAAAGAATGAAAACAACCTAGGAGTGAATGCTGGTCCATTGAGTAGTTGTCCAGAGAGTTTCTCCAACCTTAAAGATACATGAGCAAACAATTATTCAAATGAAATATCAGGCACAAGGAAAGAGTCCAAATATCCAACCAGCATTGGATAGAACTGGATTGAATAGAATTGGATTGAATAGAACTAGCATTTCTATTTCTCCTTGCTAGATCTACTTAGACTTTATACAAAAATACTTTCAATGATACTTTCAATTAATCAAAAAAGTAAAGAGGTTGCTTTAACCAGAACTTGAATTCTTAAAACTCCATTTTAAATTGAGGTCTGGAGATGACTAATTTTAGGTACAATGGAGAGGCTAGCAGCCAATGAAAGATATTTTTGTGATTATTGTGCTATACTTTCTAATACTGACTAGCTAAGATTAAGCTGGGATTCAGGCTGTAATAGCTGACTTGGCATACAAGTGTTAAGTCTTATATCAGGTGTTTGTGCTTGTATTGACTCTACAATTGAGGTTAACACTGACAAATTTGGTAGGTGAAAGCACTCTACCACCGAATAAACTTTAAGCTGTCCCGTTTATGACCTTCTGGACATTCTTAAATCAGTTTAACATGCATAAGAAAGTAAGTCACTATCAGCAGCTTACCCTAGTTTACCCTACTGAGTAGGGTAACTAGTTTACCCTTTACTGAGTTTACCCTAGCAAGGAGAAATTCTTCATGGACTCTGGAAAAGTAGAGGAACACTAACTCATTTCCACAGTTATAATTTGAGGGAAAGAGTGAGGTAAAATGGGAGGCCCACCACCTGGAGAAATTCAATTGGTGGGAGTTTTCCTTTTGCATCGATATTGAGATATGGTAAAAAAAAGTTTGAAACATTAAAGGTGTTAATCCAATTTCTTATACTGGGTACCCTTCATTATGAATCATTTTTTAAAACGTTGAACTTGACTGTTTAACAATTCTAATTGTCCTCAAGAATTTAAAAACCAGTAATAATGATAAATAGAGGTGATTGATTATTTTTTTTTTTAATAATCAAAATTAAGACAGTAAGAGTTGGAACAAAATGAGAATGGAAAAAAAAGAGCAGGAAAAAATAGGATAAACTAAATAAGTAAAAATTAAAGAAAAGGAAACAAAACAAAACAAAAGCCTTTATGCATGTGCTCTAGTTTTTCTAGATTTTTTCCCCACAGAAAAGTATGGCTTATTTACCACTGAAATGAATTTAAACACATGTATTAATAAAAGGGTGTGTAAAAAAAAAAAAAAAAAAAAAAAAAAAAAAAAAAGTTTCATATCAACCATAGTCATTGGATCCTAGAAGAAAAGAACTAAAATTTCAGTTATTTTGTAGCATACAGGGAAAAAAGTGTGTGGTGATTTCTAATAAGATATCTTTTCATCAGGCTAATACTTTGAAAAGTGACTGTTGGTTCATTTTTTTTCCTATGGCTTATCTAAGTACAAACCAGAGTTGTTAGCTATATTTTAAATAATTCCCTCAAACTTTGAAAGAAGTTTTATAAACTAGACCATTACTTTTCACTCTTTTAGGCTATTTATTGGTGCAAACACAAAAAGCAGTATACGAAAATTTTAAACATAAATAATTTTATCACAAAATTCAATTTGGGATAAAATATGTCATTTGTTTTAGTAAGAAAAAAAGATTTTCTAGAAATTGTGCTCTCTTCTATTGAACAGAGCCCTTACAGCAGTCTGGTTATGAAGAAATAAAGAGTTCCTTGAATGTTTATTTTATCAGTGCTCTGAGTTGTAGCTTGTCCAGAGCAGAAAAATGAGAGTTTTAATGAAGCAACCTCTGTTTATGATATGTGGGGAGGGAAAAAAAAAAAAAGAAAGAAAAAAGTAACACAATGTACCTTTAACTGTAAATGTGCAACAAGCAATACAAATCAAGAATATTTTATACACAAAGTTCACGAAGTATAAATTGTAGTTTATTGTTTTTGTGATTGGTCTACCTGGCCTATAGACAAATGCCCATGCAGCCACTCATTCTCTTCCCCTGTCCCATAAAACTGCAAGAAAATGGAAGATGAAAGGACTCGTGGGTGAGGTGATGGCAGTTTCATAGGTAAAGAAAAGCTGCTCGTGTAAACAAAGCTGAAGGTGAAATTTATTTGCTACTTCCTAGAAAGTGCAGCCTCAGCAAACCTAATGGTTGTGAAGACAAATGCCATATTGATGAAGTCACTCCTTCCTCCTTTCTCTGAGCTTTTAGTACTATGACACTGTTTTCCCTTCAATCAGTTCTGGTCAATTGTCCATGCCCAGCTAATGTTGGGTAATAACTTGAAGAAAGTGGTAAGGGGCAAGGCAGAGAGGGAAAGAGAAAAAAGGTTATCGAGCTGGTCAAGCCTGATTTCCCTTTGGTAAATCCATGCTGACTACTCCTGATCATTTTCTTCTTATTTATGTGCCTGGAAATGGTTTCCAGGAAGTTGTTCCATCACCTTCCAAGGGACCAAGGTGAAGATGACTAGCCAGTATTTCCCTGGATCCATCTTCTTGCCCTTCCAGAAGATTTGCTTCCCTCCAATCTTTAAGAACTTCTCCCGTTTGCCACAGTTGAGCAAAAATCGTAGAGAATTACCTCACAATCACATTTGCCTTTTTTATTTTTCCATCATTTTTGTGTGCATTCCGTCAGGGTATAAGGGCTTATGAATATCCAGTTTGCTCAAATGTTCCCTGTCCTGATCCTCTTTCACCAAAGGTACATCATTCTTGCTCTAGCCTTTCAGTCTGGCCTCTGGGATTCCTGCAGGCCAGCCTTACTAACAAAGATTGAGTCAAAATGGCTTTAGTACCTTGATCTTTTCACTCTTCTGTGTAACCAGGTCTCCTGTTTCTCTCAGGAGAAGGGCCTATATGTTTGCTATTTTTCTGATCCTCCAAAAGCCAGAATTTTGAATAGGATATATTAATAACCTGCTGAGCTATACCAGGTGAAGATACCATGTAGAACTTCACCAGAAAGGTTATATCATACTCTGGATTATATCGCATGCAGCTCAGTTCAGAACAACATTTCCTATCCTGTAATACAATGATTTCCACTATCAAACCACAAGATTCCAACTGATACTGTTTCATAAGTACATAGAATTGTAGAATCACAAGGTTGGAAATGACCTGTAGGTGGAAAAGATCATCTAGTCCAACCGTCTTCTCATTACCATTGCTACCACAAGCTACTAAACCGTATCTCACAGCTCCTCATCCAGATGCCTCTTGAACACTGCCAGGGATGAGGACTACACCACATCCTGGGCACCCATTCCAGTGCCTGACCATTCTCTAAGAGAAAAAGTTTTTCCTCATGTCCAACCTAAACCTACTCTAGTACAACTTGTGACCATTTCCCCAGGTCCTGCTCGTTGCCTGGGAGAAGAGGCCAAATCCATCTTCACCACAACCTCCCTTTAGGAAGTTGTAGAGTGCAATGAGGTCTCCCCTGAGCCTCCTCTTCTTCAGACTGAACAATCCCAGCTCCCTCAGCCACTCCTCATAAGACTTGTGCTCCAGACTCCTTACCAGTTTTGTTGCCCTTCTCTGGACACATCCCAGGGCCTCAATGTCTTTCCTGTAGTGAGGAGCCCAAAACTGAACACAGTACTCAAAGTGCAGCCTCATCAGAGCTGAGTACGGGGGGGATGATCACCTCCCTGCTCCTGCTGGCCACACTATTTCTAATGCAGGCCAGGATGCCATTGGCCTCTTGGCCAGCTGGGCACACTGTCGGCTCATGTTCAGCCAAGCATCATCCAACACTTCCGGGTTCCTTTCCTCTTCACAATCATCCAGCCACTAATCTCCAAGCCTATAACGCTGCATGGGGTTGTTGTGGCCAAAATGCAGGACCCGACACTTGGCCTTGTTGAACCTCAGCCCAGAGAAGGCAACCAATCAGTCTCTCAAAAATAAAATAACGCTTTGTAAAGTATATTGGAATTTTTTAATTGTGCTTGGCAACCCTGCACATAGCAGAGGGGTTGAAACTCAATGGTCATTGTGGTCCTTTTCAGCCCAGCCCATTCCCCATTCTATGATTCGGTGATTCTATGATTCATTCCCTCTCTTTTTTTTTTTCATTCTATGTCAAGGCATCCAGTTATGAGTAAAAATGATGCAGTTGCATGAAAACGCCTGCTGAGCAAATACGGATTTGCTGAACTGAGCTGTTTAAGCATTGTGAAAGCTCAACTTTGTCAAGAAATGGTTCAATGCAATCAACTCTTTTCCAGGAGGACATTGAGTAATTGTCTCAGTCACTCTTATTGCAGCAATGATTTGTGGCTTTAATGGTGATATTAAACAAGAGTGGCACACTTCACATTTTAATGTAGCCATAAAACTTGAAATGATCAGACAGCACTTACTTTTTATCCCACTGGCAGCTTATAAAGAATTTCTGTTCTACTTCATAAGGCCAGAAATGTAAAACTCAGAATTGAAATGGTATATTTTAACTACCATAACTCCTTCATAATGGTTACGAAGACCACCTTTCTGAATAATATCTCAGGAATTCCTACTTTTAATTCTGTTTTATACTCTCTGGTGGAATATAAAATTATGCAGAAGCAATACTGAAGTTTAAGATAAAAGGAAAATGAAGCAGATCAGTAGTGAGATAATACTTACTTAGAGGTTACAATGATCCATGATGAAACCTTTTTATCCATTGTTTAAAAAGATACCATGAAAAACAAAGAATTTGAACAAGGAAATATCAACAAGGGGCAAAATTGCAGGGTCAGGAATGGTGAGCAGTAAAGTAAGTGGAAAAAACAGGGATGTAAGCAATCCAGAAAAACAGTATAGAATAAAAATAAAATAGAGGAAAAATATAATGGAGGAAAAATATAGAAGGGGGAATCTGTGAAAGAACAGAAAGGAGTATTTAAATAAAAAAACTTGGAAGATTGAAAGAAGCTTATTTTCAAATAGCAGTTCAGATTTTCTTATCAAAAAGATAATTAAATGTAATCATGTAGAGGTCCAAGATTATTTTTTTTTTAAGCAGCATATCTGACTTATGAAGATCTTGGCCTACACACTGATCTACTCTTTAATCAGGTTAGCTATGCTCTGTTCTCAATGACCATACCATGTCTAAAAATTTTATTAAAAGCAATGATCAAATAAAGTCTCTGAAGATTGTTATGTTTACTTTCTTGAACTGAGAATATTTACATTAGATTACTTTAAGGCTATCATATGAAAGGAACAGAATTTTTCAAAATTTTGGCTAAATTAGACACAAAAAAATTTTGGATTTCTGGACCAGTAAATCAAAGCAGATATAAAACTATTGTATTTGCTTAGCCAGAATCCACTGCATCTTCAGTATTCAGGCTGCTGCTTCAGAGGCATTCAAGTGTAGCTTTCTGAGAACATACTCATTTATAGTGTGTCTTTCTTAACCTTAAAATTTAAGTAAGAAAAAGCAAAAGAAAGAAAAAAAATACTTAATCTTACAAAGTTAGAATCTGTGTGTTTGTAGCGTTCTTACTTTCAGTTTAATTAGACTTATAGCACTTTGTCAACCAATGTCAGAAGCCAATCTCTACTCACCAGAACAAGAGGTTATCAGTTTATAGATAAGACAGGAAGTCCGTACTACTATCAAGAATAAGTATCTTACTCTACACTTAATATGGGTTGCACCTGCCAGTTATCTCTTATCCAGTTAAATTTGTATTGCTGCAGTACAGGGTGAGAGTCTCTGATAAGTGGTCCAAAAAATCTCACAAAATCCTGTGCTTAGCCAAGAGATTCTACTGGAAAATTAACAAATCGTTGAAGCTATTTTGGAAATTATATTTGCTGTGATTTAGTCCAGCAAGCAGCTAAACACTACACAGCCTTTCACCCATTACTGCCTTCTCCCATTAGGGTGGAGGAGAGAATCAGAAAAAAAAGTAAGACTTAAGAGTTAAGAAAAAAAATCTGTTTACCAAGACAGAAAAGGAAGAGAGAAATAAAATCAATGTTTCTATCTATCTATCTATTTATCTATCTATCTATCTATCTATCTATCTATCTATCTAACACATGATGCACAAAGCCGTAGTTCACCATCGACTGATCAATGCCCAGCCTGTCCCCGAGCAGGGGCCCCTCCTCTGGCCAACTTCCTTCCATTTTTTAGTTATTTTTCAGATGATGTTATATGGTATGGAATAGCCATTTGACCAGCTTAGGTCAGCTGTCCTTCTCTCCCAACTCTTTGTGGCCCCCATCCCACTCTCTGGTACTATGATAAGCTGAGAAAACTGAAACACCCTTGGTTCTGTTCAGCAGTGCTCAGCAACACCTAGAAACATTGATGTCTTATCAAAATTGTTTTTCTCCTGAAAGAGAATCATAGCATCACGCCAGGCACCACAAAGAAAAGCAACTCCATCCCAGCTGAAATATTTTCACTATAAACAGAATTATAAGCAATAATCTAATCCTAGGAAAAATTAAAATGAAACTCATGTTTTGAAGTCATGGACTGAATGATGTACTCATTTTATTGTAGTGATAAACATAATTTGAGAAGAAACTACTTAAGGATAATTAATGTCAATATTTTGGTACAGGCAGCCTATATGAAGAAGTATCTAAGCAACTAAAAGGACTCCACATTATTGCATCAGATACTACAATGATAAGGAAAATGGAGAAACAAAAAATGGGTGAGAGCTACATTTCCTGTCTTGCCCATCTTTGGTTTTCCAACTGTAATACATAATGACCAATTTTCACACGTCACAGAATGTAGAATCATCAAATCTCTTGAGTTGAAAGGTCCTCAAAAAGATTATAGAGTCCAATAATTCTGTGAACACTTTCTACCACATTTGCTAGCAGGAGTATAAAAGTGTTTAAGAGACCCTACTGTAACTCCAAACAATCATACAGTCTTGGCTTGTTGGATTTGCACTTCAAAATACCAGAAATCAGAAGATTTACGCTGGTTATCATGGGAACCATAAAGTAATAGATAATTGGATGGAATTCTAAATTATATGTATGATAGGGCTGAGCTATCTTTCTATGCTATTTATACCAATATCATATTTTTTTTTAATTAAAATTGAAAATTAAAAATGATGTCATTTTTAAAGGATCAGTATAAACATAAATGGAAACAAGCCAAGCTGCACTTCTTCAGTCACACATTATTAAGGAAAATAATTAAATATTAATTAAAGGATATATGTATTTTATACATATATAACTTGCAGTAGGATAAGTAGCTAAATGTTCCATGCAAAAAAATGTGGATATAATAATATTGTCAAAACATTATTTGTTATGATTCAGTACAATTGCATTAGGGTTTGTTGAATCAGCATTACTGGTAAATATATTCAGCCAGATTTTTTTTTTTTTTCCAGGAAACACAGAGTTCAACATCTAATAATCATATTACTGTCAATTTTAATTCATCACTTTCTGTGGATTCAGTGAATTTCCAAATCATTAAAAAAAAAGTCAACAATATATGTTCAAGGTGATGAACATTTATAGTATATTTAATCTTTGTAAATCAATTTAAAGGAAAACAGTGATCACATTATTATTTAAAGACTAAAAATACTGTTCTACTCAGTTTTAGTTTGTTATTCAAAAAATTCCAGATATTAAAGTCAACCTAAAGTTCTATCTTTTTTTGGATAACGATAAATTTCCAATCTAGTGTAACAACAGACTATAAAACTGCCTAAGCAAAACTGGCAGTAACAGCTTCTCACTATAAAATACAGTGTAGTTAATCAAGCAAATAAAGGTCATGTTTAAGGAAGCAGGGTAAGCTAGTGGTAATTAGTATTTTAGCCAACATAAACTTAACAATTAGGAAATTAAGACAATCAAGGAGCTTGACATTTCTCTTCAGTCCCTTTTATTTGAAGGAGCATTCATTTACTGCACTTTGTGGTTTATTAAAATAGAAAATATTGAATCATGAAATCATAGGATTAGAACTTCGGAACCTAGAGATGCTGAAATAGGACAACATTTACTTAAGAAAACAAATTCACTCTCATACATTCCCTTGTCACCTGACATTTGCATACTAATGAAAAATAGCAGAAATTTCAAAATTCTCAAAAATCTTAAAACAAAAATAGAGTTATGGAACTATCATGAAAACTATGGTAATATACCGCAGTACCTCAGCACAGACTGTTACTGGACTTGGTATAATAAATAGTGGATTACATTTTGAAATTTTCAGTGTATTTATAGACAAAGATAAATATGTTGTGGCAAATACGCAAAAATGAGAGTGATCATCAAAATGACAGATGCTAGCCCTGGTCATGCTATCCTGACTCATATTATACAGATTAGTCAGTCATACTGAGTCTGATGCTCCTGGAGTTAGATGTCATTTCACAGAAGTAGAAGCGTCACGAAACAGATAATCCTGCAGTGGCAAACTGCCAAGCTTCAGGCTGTACTTCAGGCACTAATTAATGCCAGCACCACAGCCAGGAAATGACCTTATCACCCCAGCTGGGACTGAACAAGTATTAGATATGTCAATCTCTGAGGTCACAATTAGTGTGATTATTAGCCAGATAACACCTCAGGGAATTGAAGCAGATGATTTAGCACTACTGGAGAGGAACATGAGATTTCCTACTGTGGAATCACACTGTCCTGGACAGTGCTAAGTAACATTTTTGAATTAGGTTATGTAATGTCAATTTGCACTTCAGACTAATTTTCAAATTTCCCTACTCTAAAGCCACAGTAGCCTTATAAATCTATCTCCCAATAGCGATTACTGTGATTCACATTTCCAATGGCAAGTCAACATCATATGGAGTCAGTAGCTCATGACTAGATGCTGCAGAAAAACACAGATAGACACTAAATTTTAATATTGTCATATATGTTTTCAAAATTCATTAAATATTCCCATCTCTGTGTATTTTCTTATAGTAAAAGATATATTTTAGTGTTTAAATATTATGTTCTTGAAGGTTTAAATGAGTCATCAATCATCTGTCTCAAAGTCTAAATAAACTCTAGTTTCTCTGAACTTCCAAACATTTTTGTAAATGGTTTAGCAGCTAAAGAAAATGTTATTCTGACTACTTTTGCAATTTAATAATGAAGGAAAATTAGTGTTTCAAGTTTATCATTGAAATGCAGTCTGAGAAAGTGGGTTGAATAGAGTAAAACGTATTATTTTTCCTTACAAGGCTACAATTTGAGCAACAATAGTAGAGTTGTGACCACTAAATGAAGAGAAGGTAACTGTCAATAATTTCATATACAAAACATAGTTTTCACACAATTGTCAAGAGCTAATCCAGAGCTTTACACAAAGAATCATGGAATGGTTTGGGTTAGAAGGGGCCATAAAGATAATCTGGTTCCAGCCCCTCTGCCATGGATGGGGACACTTCCCACTAGATCACACTGCCCAGGGCCCCATCCAACCTGGCCTTGAACATTTTCAGTCATGCAGAAGTTGATCCACAATTTTTCTGGACAATCTATTCCAGTTCCTCACCATCGTCATAGTGAAGACTTTTTTCTTTACATCTAATCTAAACCAACCCTCTTTCAATTCACATTTATTACCGTTGTCCTATCATTACATGTTCTTGTACGAATGCCCATCTCCAGCTTTCTTGTGGGCTACCTTTAGGTAATGGAAGGCTGGAAGTTCTCCTAAAGCCTTCTCTTCTTAAGACTAAATAACTCCAACTCCCTCAGCCTTTATAGAAGATAATCATCCTTGTAATCCTAGTAATCACTTAGACCTATTTGGCCTCAATGACACTGCAAGAAATGATGATGAGTTTGAAGGTATTTTTCTTTGGTTGTTTTTTTTCCCATTCTATTAATACTGTCTTATTAGCTATTAGTTCGGACACAAAGAATTTAACTGGAAAATTCTTCTGTCTCCGTTCTCCGTGCTACACACAAAGATCAAAGTATAACACTTAAATTATTTATCTATTTATTTAAGTTAACTTCTGCTATTGCCAAATCAAAGCACTAAAAACTGAATGCTAAGTGGTTAAAAGTCAAACTTCTGTTACGTAATTCTAATGAAGAAAGGTAGTATGCTTGGGTTCCTGCTAATATCTAGTGCTTGTAAATTAACAAAAATATTCTTGATTTAACATGGTGTTTTCCAAAGTGTATTTCACCTTATCTAGCTCTTCATGATGAATGTCATATCGTCATGGGATTTACTTTGCCTTGGCTTTTGGCCACTATCTCACTTATTTCTGATCTATTTTTAAGAGAACTAAATATTTCCTTCCACAGATACACTGAATTAAAACTGATAATGAAATATTAGTATTACACAACAAAATAAAGTGATGCGTTACTTAAAATAAGATGCTACTTCTTAACAGAATTATTTTACTATTCATAGTACAGTAGGAGGTTTCTATTTTTACTGAACATGCAGTATTTACATTTGATTATCAGATAAGAAATCTGATAGCATTACTCACTTATTTAAAAAAAAGAAAAAACAAAAAAACTAAACACGAAGTCATAACAACAAAATCCACAATCTGTACTACATCACTGAGCATTAAAACAGATATTCCAAAATGCTACCAAATTTTCAACCAGTAGTCTTATAATATATACATGATTCAAAGTAGAGTGTCCATTTTTCATAACTTTGCTTTTGCAAAGTTAATATATATTTATTTTCAATTCCAAAAACTAAATTCACTTTAAAAATTTGGAATATTAATTTTGCAGAGAACAGTAGAAGTTAAGGAGATAATGTGAACCGTCAAAAATTAAATTCCTCTAATTGCCGTACCAGCAAATTTTTTGAAAAGAGCATTAATTATAATGTCTGGTCTATTTTTCTTGACAACCTGAGTTAAAAAGGCAAATCAGTTTCTCATTTATCTTCATCTTCTAAAGAGCTGAAGTGACAATAAGTATTTATCTCTCCATTTAATTGATGAAATTCTAACAAAGGCTGGAATTTTCTCCTAGGCATGACTAACATATACCAGCTGTCTCCCGAGAAAATTATATGTTTGCATATATGTAATGTGTGTTTCGTATCTTAGTAGTACTATAACTGCTTGACTGTTATTGTTCATTGGCTGGATCAGTGGTTCATAAGACAGGCTATAGTGGCATTTAAATATGTATTTTAATAAAGATACAAATAATTTAACTTTTATCTCTGAAATCTGGTATAAATATTTGGATCATGATGAATGCAGTGAAATACAAACTCATATGTGGGTCATGTGGCATGAGCTTCTGGAATACATAAAAGATGAATTCTAAGCCTAACTGTATAACAGAATGGTACTTCAAGTGTATTCAGTAACAGAACTTGAATATTTTTGATTTTTTTAATAAATGTAATTATAACTACATAGAATATATCATAGTTATCGTTTGTGTTCTTATAAAAATAAATTATTTAATCATCTGAAATTTCCCTGCTTCAGGAGCAGTAACTGATGGCAAAGCTGGCCTCGCTTCCAATATTATTTAGTTAATGGAACTTTCATGAACAAAAGAAAAAGTTTGCTGAAACATTTTGAGAATTTTGTTGTTACCTTCAGCATTACCATTTCTTTTTTCTGTGTTCCAGCCATCTGTCCTACCTATAAAGATCCACCTTTATAAAGATGGTAGTCAATCTAATGAAGCGTTTGTTGATAGAAATGTTGAGGAGAGCACTACTACCTTCTTAACCTTGATGATATTTTCATTCATGTATTTTAAGTGAAATCTGAAAATTATATAATGTAATAATTACTGCAGGCTGAAAAGTATTACAGTTATTGTCTGTGTTTCTGTAACTATGACTATATATACAAATAGCTACTTCTAAATGGTACTTTTTCATTCTGTGAACTTCCTTGTCAGAATTTAATTAATGCTGCACTGCAAAAGATGTTTCAGTATCCTTGTGATTATACAAGAAAAACTACCTATGCTTATTGTTGT
This sequence comes from Tetrao urogallus, assembly GCF_951394365.1. NCBI lineage: Eukaryota > Metazoa > Chordata > Aves > Galliformes > Phasianidae > Tetrao > Tetrao urogallus. The sequence continues at coordinate 39,245,868 of NC_136815.1, read as the reverse complement.
TGACACATATTTAGGCATACATTTGTTTTAATTTTATTTTGTTACAACACATATTTATATGTTTATTTTTTAATAAATAGTACTGTTGAACTAACCTGCTGTTCTCTTCTCCTCTGCCACAATTAACCAATATCCCAGAGAGTGATATAACCTTCCACTCTGTATTAGATTTGTTTCATCACACATGATAAACTACAGCCAGGAGAGCTCAGTCAAGGTCACTGCACTCTCTCCAAAATCAGAACAAAAAAGGACAAAAAGACACAGAGTATCTTAGTAATGTAGAATACTTCTCAGTCAGTGAGTGCTGACCATGATTTCTGCTTTTTTTTTTCCTTATAAGGCACAGCAGTAATTTTATTTTACATTTTTAGAAGAATATTTATTGCAAATCTTTTTTAATTTTTATTTTTTATTTATTTTATTTATTTATTTGTTTATTTGTTTGTTTGTTTGTTTGTTTATTTTCAGTCAGGAAAGGAACACAGGAAAGAGATCTATTTTTAGGATCTTCAGAAAACTCATTACCCACAGGAACTACCTTCTTCATAGCAACTGCTGACACAAATAGATTCAAACAGTACTACAAACACTATTTTCAGTCAGGCACACTGCATTAAATGTCCTAGGCTGTAACAGCTTTCTCATATCCTGCCATCCCAGCAGACATCAGGTGAGATATACTGATGACTAACAGTTAATGTGTGGAGCCAACAGCAGGTCATTTTTCCAAGTATTCTCAGTCCTGAAATCTATCAATATGAATAAAACTATGTTTGGATATTGCAGATCTTAAACAATATTACTCCCTATATTACATATAGTATAATATACAGCTTATGGGTTCTCAGTGCTCATCCTTTTAAATCTTCTGTTGGATTTTCTAGCAACTGTAAATGTTCCCAATGCATCCAGTAGCTTTCTCTAGGTCTGGATTCAAAGTGGGATACTTGAAGGCATTCCGTGCTCCACCATCTTCTTTAGCCTGGAAAGACTGTACGTCCCTGTTTCCAGATCCTTGGAGATCCCCAAACAGATGAGTCACAGATACCTAGAACTACTACTTTGGATTCCCCAGCATGAACTTCCTCACTCTCTGTCTCTGCTAAAGAAAAATATAGACCACCACGACATTCCTCTCCAGCCTTTTCTCTAGCTCTTGCAAATTGTTGAGCCTGAGTCTGCATTACAGAGCATCTGAGTGGTCTAATATTAGCCCTGTTCCAACAGTGTAATCCTCTCCTACCAGCTTGCAGCTAGTTTAGCAAGAAGGACTACCTGGTCCTTCACAAGTGTCCCTATTCTCCAAATCTGCTTTATTTTTCTTAGAACTTACTATATTTTAACTCTCTGGATTTAAGGAATTGATCAATTTTAGCAAATAGTCTAGACTTCAAATACTTATTACAATATATATATAAGTGAAAAACAGCAGGTTCTTAATTGCAAAACCAAAATTTTATGTGATAAACTGGTGCAGTTCCACAGAATCATGGGAAACTGCTGTTCAGCTTGATTTGCAGTCATTGTACTAAGGGCCAAGCCCAGCACCATCTAAAATCTTTGGATATATAGAAATAAAGAAAGTTATAGGAAAAGTGCTACAGTTATGGCATATGAGAATAGTGACGCCTATTAAATGGCTGTGAATTGATCAACATAAGCATTATTTTATGTTGTTTACATTAACAATATTTAGTTAAATTCAGCCACTACTCTCTTGATCTACTTCTGTATTTTTTCATGATATTCTACTAAATCATACATCTCTAATGTTAATACCATTTCACTGATCACTACTTTTCCAAAATTATTTTTTTTTGTATATCAGAAGTCCAGAATACTTCATTTAGAATTCACATCAAATTCATCAAACTAGTTCAGTTGTGCAATCTTTCAATATATTTCTCAGTGCAGGAAATTTATGGAGAAGTGTGATTTATCTAATAGAAATTAGGTACTTGGGAATACATATTCAAATGGTGAATCTTACATAAGAGTAAAAGGAAACCCAAGAGTTTTTATTTTACAATATTTGCACTTCATTTTACAACATTTTAAGTTGTAAAAGCTATAACAAGAAAGCAATCAAGTAATTAATTTTTAATGTAGCATAGTATTTTATACTCATATTTTTTATATATAAAGTAGTTTAGAAAAGAAAAAAAGGATAATATTTTTCAAAAGAAAACTTAGTACTGATATTTCAGATAGTCTAGATGATACTAATAAGTCAACATGAAATTATTACCTTAGTTAACTGATGTATACTTTGCCATTAATGTATGTAGAACAGAGGTTTCACCTATAGAATACATAAAAGCCACAAAGAGGCTTTTTGGCTTTTTTCCTTGAAAAGATGAGTAATGTTATAGCAATGATTAGATACAGAGAACATAAAACAATCCAAATAAATCATACCTTAAAGATTTGTGTGAGATTTTAATCATTGGTGGCAAGAACACCAAAAGAATTCTTTTAATTAAGCCCCCAAATACTGTCAAATTGCTGCAATTCCCATGCTAGGAGTGAATCTGTTCACAAAGATGTTCAAGAAACAAAATTAGGGCTTGAATTAAATCTGGAATATGATGACATGCAATGGAATTGTGTAGTAACATACAAGTACACTAATAGCATAAGAGGAGAACTCTCAAATGGCAAGTAGAATATGGCAGAAAAAAGAGTATATAATTTTAATTGCTTCATAAGAAATACAGATTGAAATAGACCTTTCTCCTATGTATTTTCTGGATCAGGACAATGTGGAAGGCTTCTGTTTTTCTAAGCACATCATTACTGGATCTCCCCTGCTCTCTCAAAGAGGAGGATATCATTATCAGTTCCCATTAGCAGAATATAACTAGTTTCGACATAACAACAATAGTTATTACTGATATACCTCCACAGAATTCAGTAGAGTATTTCTGGAGGTGTATCAATAAATAATAATTCCATGTAAGATTGCTTAGACAATCCTACTTCTAAATCACTGAAGCACAGACATGTTTGAAATTAGAATAATTGTTTCTTGTTCCTTGTGAAATAAGATCTAGTTATTAGAAAATCTGAAAACACTATGTAGCTACGTTTTCACAACCAATTCTTAATGCCTAATAGTTACACAAATAATCATATTCTCTCCTCATTCTACTCTCTTTAACCTCCTTACTCGATAAAGGAGATCCTATCCATGCAGAGGTTCAGCCTAACTCCCACTCCATGCTGCTCTTCATCTTGTGTTAAAAAAAAAAAAAAAAAAATTAAAAAAAAAATCCATGTATCTTCTTTTGGAAGTCTGGAGTGTTATCTGTGCTGTAACATCTACAAGCACATAGTGAAACCTGAGCACTCCAGAACATTGCTTTGTAGCAACTAAACACTCCAAGAGATGAGTTTTTCAAGCTTAACAAAGTAGTCCAAAATTACTAACTCCTTTAATACAATGTTTTCTGCAAGGAGAATTAAAACATTGTGTTTTCTGGAAAAGCCATTGCAAGTACAGAGCTTGAACTAATCTATATAGTCCATGGAATGTTGGAACACTAAGGATAAGGTGAGAAAAACAAAAAACTGTAACAAAACAAAAAACTGTAACTAACTAACTATATAAAAATAAATAAATAAATAAATAAATAAATTGATGTTCCCTTAATGTAAAAGAATATTTTCAATATAAAGCAAAAACACAGTATTTGTTCAGGCCACAGATTAAAAATAAAAAAATAAAAGAAGTGCAGAAGTGCAGAAAAATTCTGAAAAATGAATGTTATGTTAAAGTGTATGAAAATTAATAACATTTATGCATAAAGAATTAAAATACAAACACTCTTAGCTGATCACAACTTCAGCAATGACTGAAACAATTTCAGATAAAATTTCATTCAGCAGTACAACAGCTTGAGACCTTACTGCAAAATTTAGGCGATTAGAAATCTTTTTCTTTCTTTTTTTTTTTTTCCTTCCCTGCATATTTATTGAAGCTGTGTGAGTATAAAGTTATTGAAAAGTGCATTCTTCTTTATATGAACATATTTCATATAAACAGACATTTTCTCATCCTCTGATTATGCTGCAGTTGTACAATCAGGAATCAACAACAAAATATTTCTAGATTTGTGTAATAGACATTGTGTGTACACTGCATCATTTTACAGAAATTTGAAAACCTTCAGAGTGATTTTTGAAGGCTTTTGGAGAAATAAGAGCTACTACAATGAAATATGTATATCCTACAAAAAGAATATAATTTTCCTATCTGTATAGGAAGTAAAATAAACTTTCACCGTTTTGGAATTTGAAAGTTTCTTTAGTGTTTGGAATAATTTTCCCTTGTATTCTATCACTGACAGCATAAACAAGACAAAATTGTTCAGAACAGTTGACTGCTTTTTTTCATTTTAGCTTCATGTGATATCCCAGCACTGAACTGTCTACACTAAGAAAAAAAATGGAAAAAAAAATAAAAATCATATTTCACTTTATATTAGGTTTTTGGCAAAAGAAAACAAGGTCTGATTTGTAATTTTGGAACATTATTGTTTTTTAGTGTATATTCAATAAATCATTAATAAATGAATGTTCATGAGCATTTCCTGGGTTGTTAAAATGATATGTTTATTCTTGACAGTTCATGAATTAAAAGTTCACGAATTAAAAGTTCATAGAGGTTTCATTAAGGTTTCATGAACATTCTTATATTTCAAATGTCTCATTCCATTTTCATATTCTTATTATGAAATATGTATGAATAGATTACATGAGGATATAATGCTGATTTAGCAGACAATAAGAGAAAGATTATTAATGACATTGATCACGTGGCTAACAAAGTTAAAACATAATTGCCCTTTAACATTACATATCCTTTAGGGAGGCTTTTATAAAACATAGAACTTGTCCTTCAGGGAGGAAAAAAACCAGTACAGGTTGGGGGATGACCTGCTGGAGGGGAGCTCTGCTGAGAGGGACCTGGGTGTCCTGGTGGACAACAGGTTGGCCAGGAGCCAGCAATGTGCCCTTGTGGCCAAAAAGGATTATGGCATTCTGAGGTGCATTAAAAAGAGAGTGGCCAGCAGGTCAAGGGAGGTGATCTCCCCTTCTACTCTGCCCTGGTAAGGCCTCATCTGGAGTACTGCGTCCAGTTCTGGGCTCCCCAGTACAAAAAAGACAGGGATCTCTTGGAAAGAGTCCAGCGGAGGGCCACGAAGATGGTAAAGGGCCTGGAGCATCTCTCCTATGAGGAAAGGCTGAGTGAACTGGGTCTGTTCAGCCTTGAGAAAAGAAGACTGAGAGGGGACCTGATCCAGTTCTATAAATATCCAAGGTGTGGGGGGCAGAGTTGCAAGGCCAGTTTCTTTTCAGCAATGTGTGGAGGCAGGACAAGGGGAAACGGCTGGAAACTGCAGCATAGGAAGTTCTGCACAAATGTGCACAATAACTTCTTTACCGTGAGGTGACGGAGCACTGGAACAGGCTGCCCAGGGAGGCTGTGGAGTCTCCTTCTGTGGAGATGTTCAAGACCTGCCTGGATGCCTACCTGTGTGACCTGCTGTAGGGAACCTGCTTTGGCAGGGGGGTCGGATTCGATAATCTCTGGAGGTCCCTTCCAAACCCTACAATTCTGTGATTCTGTGAACATATCACTGATTTACTTATGCTTCTTGGTCTTGACCTTCAATTACTGACATTACTTAAGATTTTTAGAATAATTTATTGTACTGAATTTTGATTTTTCGTTGTATTGTAGCCAATTATAATATGTAACTATACCATTTGATGATGCCAAATATTAAATATCATTTTAAATTTGCACGTAATACTATAGTTTGCATATAACAAAGATGAGACTAAAAATGAAATTAGTTATATTTATTATCTTCAGTCATTTTAGAATTAGCAAGATTTTACAAGTAGCTGAGGTTAACACACCTTCCTAATGTATTCCTAATCTATTATACTTGGTAATGAACATAAATTAGTCCCTTAGAGCTGATCCATTTTGGCTTGACACTTACTTAGATTAAAGGCTGAAAAGTCAAAAAAGGTTTTCTCAGCATAGTGCTAGATTTAAGGAGACTTAACTACATTCCCATGTCCTTTCTGCTCTTCCATTTCCAAATTTAAATTAATTCTGTGGCACAAAATCCCTAACCTGATAGCTACCAGAAATGGCTTTCCATATTTTCTTATACTTTCGTCCTATACAGAAACAGAATACCTAGTTCAACATGGTTAACCATTTGTTTCTTGCAGATTATGAGGCACTTAATTCTGAAATATTTGTAACTCCATATTGACATCACTAGAAATATACTAAAAGAGAAAGTGTCTGTTTGGCACCTCCATCTGAGAACACCTCCATAAGTCAATCACCCTCATTTGAGAAGTCACAGTTTAAACAACTTTTTTGGCCAGGATACACTTATCCAGATAGATCTCTTGATTCAAGATTCTTTCTCCTGGAAGATGTAAGGAATGTCTAATTGTGAGAAATACTTTAAAAATCCACAGTCACGAACAAGCAAACTTTACACAGACTTTGGAAACGCTGTCACTTTTGGCAAGTAACATAAAGAAACAGAGAAACTTAGCTATATGGCAGTAATTTCTACATGTGTTTCCTGGCTTCCATTTTCTCCTTACCTACAGGGCATTAAAAGTAAGATCAGACCTTTGGTCCAGAAGCCTTCTTCTACTGATAAATAGAATCACAAGTTTTACAAGCACTATCTGTATTCTTTGACTTTCCCCTGACAATCTTTTTCCACACTTTCCAAATCCAAGATTTTGAACATCTCTTTTAATTTTCTAACCTTTACCACCTCTGTCCTTTTCTTTTTTCATATATGAGGAATTTTCATTTCCCAACTAGATCTCTGCAGTTTGATTCTCTCATCTGTGAAGATCATATCACTTAAGATTAAAAGCCTCTCTCTGAACATTTTCTGAATTGAACATTTTTTAAAAAAATGAGCTAAAATGTACTTCACAAATCGGCAGTGTTGACAAATTAGCTTCATCTTGTGTTAATCAAGAACAGGAAAAAGATTCTCTCAATGATGGAGTTTATTGGCAAGTTAACAGTTTCCTTAACAATAGACAAAATTGCATATTTTGTGTTGTATCATATATACTTACATGATATTTTAGGAGATTATTTTTTCTTTTTATTGCTTATCTCAGGCAGGCAGGCAGGAAGGAAGGAAGGAAAGAAGGAAGGAAAGAAAGACAAGAAGTTGTTTTAAATTAAATTAACTTAAATTAAATTAATTTAAAACAATTACAGTATTAGATATTTCTCTTTTTAGGTTATGCAATAACTTCTCTCCTGTACTGTGGTTTAGGAAAAAAATATTCCCATAGAAAACTTCTGATAGTATTCTGATTATGATAATATTCAATATACACAACTCTAGTAATTTAGAACTGAATGTCCAAACAGAGAAATACAATTATAGCTTCATTACTGACTAACATTAAAATATTCTTATGATTGTCTTCTTAAGGGAATACAAGTAACATTCCTTTCTATTCTCTATGCAAACATGACAATATTGTGATATTTTATGAGATTTTAAAATCAGATTTACATTCTAGAAGGGGAACAGATAATTCCCAGGAGAAACAAGTCCATCCTCCTTTCAAGCCTAATAATCTAGCCAGCTTTCTTTAGTAAGCATCTCATATATACTGAGAGATAGAAAAAGTTAAGTATTGTCAGAGAGAAGTGCTTCAGTGAAGCTCAGATTCTACCTAATATATCAGAGTATTCGGATGAAACAGCTTCAGCTCTGCTGCTGGAGCTTACTTTTTGCTTTTTCTTTGATCGTGGTGACAGAAGGGAAAGCTTGAAAACTTGCCCAGAATGACCTGAAATACAGTGAAGTTTGGTGTCAGGAAGGCTGAACAGTGAAACTCTGAAAATGCTTAAGTGGGAGACTCTTCAAACATACTACAGAGATTAAGCAGGAGGTCAGGGAGATATCAAGAACAAGGTCTGAAATGGAAGCAGGAGATCCTCTTCAAGTATCAGTGGCAGTCTCCAACAGCACAGCACTGACTACTGATGCTATGCAAAATTACAATTAAGCTGTAAGGATTTGCACCAGCACAGTTTCAAAGAAAAGCTATTAGCAGGATTTATGAATAAAAGATAAAAGCATAAAGCACTGATTATCATCTCCTCTGCACCAACCATAAAGTTCAAGCATGTGGTATATTAATGCACGTTGGGAAACTTACTATTGCCACCAGTGGTTTCTGGCAGATGCCCTTTTCCCCACCCTTTCATTTTTCTTTTCTATAGCCTGAGCAAGTTCTTAAATGGGAATACATTTTGTTTAGTACTTTCAGTGGAAAAGTTCCTCAAAGGCATTCAAGGAGGTTCAAAAGCCTTGTGTAAGTCTTATGTGTAAGTGAGACACAGTTGCTTTTACATTCTTGTCTTGGTTGTATGAATATTTCATATACGACATCATGCAACAGGCTGTTGGGTGCAGAGATACAAGTGCACTGTGGAGCTGTACTTCCTAGAATCTTTTTCTTTAGCAGTCTCACGTGAGTTCTGATTCTCCAAGAGGAAGATACCGTGAGATGTACTACAATTCCCAAAGGCCTCCACATGATCTATGATTCTGGGTGATGGGGATGAAACTTCTGGGTTCCAGCAGCACAGTGAGCAGCAATACATTTGTAGCCTTCCTTTCTCTCCTATTTGAGTTATTAATTGTAACTCTCTTTCTTATTTTTGTCTTACATTCTCATTCATAGTAAATCTGTAATCTCACCTTAAGTGAGTCATCTTTCTTTCCTTCTTCTCAAAAGGGGAAAAAGGGGCCCCCTTGCCATGTCATGCTTGAAACCTCAACAGTTCTAAATCTCTTGAAGCTTTTTTAAGGGATTTTGATTGGTTCCATATTCTGTGACAAATTCTTCTATATTTTCTTCTAAATAGGAAGCCACTGTCACCATCAGAATTGAAGGGATTTCTCTTCTTCTATAGAACCTATAATAAACAATTTGGATTGTTCTGAGTCAATGCCTCAGATACTGCACTTTGGTATACTAGGGACCATTTGTTTCATCTGGTTGAAATCTCTTCTTCCATTTGGTGACTTCTTAGCATTATTTAATTAAGCTTTGACTGAATGTTGTACAATCTCTATTTTTTATGTATTGTTACACATACATTTTCATCAAAAGAGGGATGGCCAGCAGAGTGAGGGAGGTGGTTGTCACCTTCTATTCCATTCTCGTGAGGTCCCAGCTGGAGTACTATGACCAGTTCTGGGGCCCTCAGCATAGGAAGGATGTGGTGCTTTTGGAGACTGTCCAGAAGAGGACCACAAAGATGATCCAAAGTCTGCAGCACCTCTCCTATGAAGACAGGCTGAAGGAACAGGGTTTCTTCAGCCTGGGAAAGAGTAGGATGTGGGGAAATCTTATTGCAATAATCTTGCAATAAAAATAAATATTGCCTTCCAATATTTAAAGAGTTTATGAGCATGAGATAAATCAATTTTTTACATGGGTAGATAGTGATAAGACAAGGGAAAATGGTTTAAAACTAAAGGAGGCAAGATTTAGATTAGATGTCAGGGGGAAGACCTTTACAGAGAGAGTGATGAGGAGCTGGAACAGGTTGCCCAGAGGTTGTGGATGCCTGTACCTGGAGGTGTTCAAGGACAGCTTGCATGTGGCTCTGGGCAATCTGATCTAGCAGCATTGCCTGTGGCAGGGGAGTTGGAACTTGATGATCGCTGGAGTACCTTCCAACCCAAGCTGTTCTATGATTCTATGATTCTATGATATATGGTAGGGATTCTGTAGTTTGGAGCGTGACTCTAACTTTCAGAAAAGGAAATTTAAAGGCAAATAATACGAACAATGTCATTACCTATTAAAGGTATCAGTTCATAAGTCATTAAGAAATTTTGTTATAATATGTATCAGATACCATTTCAGCTCTACCAGCAATTTTGCATCTTTGCAGTTTTGTAGTTTCAATAGGATAACTTATAATTGATGTTCAGCTTAACAGAGATAAATCAAGTTCTTTGTCTCCTTAAAATCTTTGAGTGTTGTCAATGCAGTTGTATTGATACAGTATTTAGGAAGGTGAAAAATTGCATCTAACTGTAATAAATGTGTTACAATATTGATGAATATTGTTGAATTTTTTTTTTTTTTTTAATAATGAATACTTCTTTCATTCTGACTTCTCTAAAGTTTCCTCTGCTAATAGCCTCCTTTAATTACTTTGTATTACAGATTTCATTTTCTGAATTGGTCTGGAAAATTACTTTTGTTTGTTTTATTCATTATATTGACAACAATACTTTCATGCACATTATCTTCCCAGAGCTGAATGTCTTCATGTGCATCTGTTCATAATTTGTATTTCAATGCAAATGTCTGCATTCAAAGCAACTCACTTATTTCTATAGTGTATTAATTTTTACTGTACTACTGCGTTCTACCTTAAAAATATATCTTTATGTTTTAACATAAATTTTAGATTCCTTATGGCAAGCTGAGATAGCACAAATTCAAATCCTTCAGTTTGCACGAAATGTGAACTCCATTAAAAATATTATAACATTTAATGTAATATTAATACACAGAAGAGACAAAAGAGATCTATATAATGGTAAAAGACATACAGCTTAGAACAAAATAGTTTGGAAAGGAAATATGTTTTTCCATTTCAGAGCAATATATTTTCTGAAGGCTGAATCTAATTGTTCTGGGTTCACAGCTCACATCCTTCTGAAATTCTCTTCAAGAAGTATGAGAGTGTTCTGAAGCTTGTCTGATTTTATGAAGTGATTGGTGCAATGTGATCGGGTGGAATCCCTCCTGATTATGTGAGAACACAACCTCATCATTTTGAATAACTGATCTGGAAAATGATAAGTCAACTTGCACCTTCAATTTCTTTGTGCAGTAAGAGTGTTATGATAACACCTGATGCTTTTTCAATACTTACAGATTTCAACTCTAATAAACAACTATGAAGAGAAGTAAAAAGGAGACAAGTAACAAATCAATTAGAATATGATGACTAGAAGGAGAAGTTATGCGTGAATATTTTTGGGAAATCGGAGGATAATTTTATTTCTCCTCTGTAACCCACTGAAAAATATTTTCAAGAAGGATTGTTTTGCTCATACAAATGCTTATACATGAATTTCAACAGCAGAGACCGAATATTCTGAGTAAATATAATTTGCATATGCAAGGCATTATTGTGTTACTTTTGTTTGTTTGCCTGTTTTGTTTTGCTCTGATGTGTATGAAGATATTTCTGTATAGCTGCAGATCACAAGGGTATACTATGAAATGTGTAAGAAAATGAAGCAGAGATAGGCAGCCAGTTATTAAAACTGTCAACTGTTGACTTTCAAAGTCTTTCTCACTGACACTACCTCTGTTCATTCAGTGCACCATGTGAAGTCAATTTGGAAAGAAAAAAAAAGTGAGCTAGAAGCGAAAAGCTGTTTAGTTACACTGCATTACTGTGCATATGATATGGATGACAGTATGTACAAATAGACATATATGAACTTGGTGACCTATGGTAACTAAATGACTGTTGTGAATTTACAAGCCTGCAAAAAAATATTCTTTATTATATAAACACAATAGTGAGATAGGTAACGTTTTCATAACTAGATGAAGTTTTTGTTTCATACACCTTTACCTGTTTCCAGTAGGGACATGCATGTTCTGCTGAAAGTAGTAATTATATTCCTTACTGCCAGTCTGATACGTTTAATAGATTTTTTCTAATATTCTACTAAGTACAAGATTAAAAAATAACAATTGTCACCTTTTCCCACTCTCCATACTTGCTTCTCTCTCTCACACCAGCATTTGAAATCTCTTGGTTAGCGGGGCTTCAGGAGCAAGGGGAAGCATTGTCCTTTTGACCCAAGCTGAGACAAAGGTCCAGTCTCCCTCACCCTGCGTATTTGCCCTCTGTGCAGTGGGAACCTTCTTATCTTCCTCTTCTGGCTGGGCCTGAAGACAAGGCTGCCTGTCCATTTATGCCACTACGATACCAGGCATCAATCTCCCTCTCAGGCTTCTGAATACATCTCAACCTGGTGACTTCTTCTCTGTTCACATTACTAAAAAGCTCATCAAATTGGGCACACCTGAACCCATGACTCCCCTCACCTACCTCAGTTCCTTGACTGACCTCCAGATTCCAGAGCTCCCTCAGCTGAAGATCTGAGCAGCTCTCTCACTTTATGGAATGTCTGGCTGAGTACACATGACAGCCCAGAAAGGCTGTGGGCCTTCTGTCTGCATTTCTGCCTCAACCTGTCTGCCACACTGGTGGTCGCTATGTTGGTATTGATATAAAGCTATCCACTCGCAGTCCTGTATGAGAAGAGCAGAGCACCCTTCTCTTCCCCTTCTCACTCCCCCTGCCTGAACTGCCTGTACAAGGTGCCCACACCATGCCCTGTTTGCCTGTCCTATTCACCACATTCCTTGGTTACTGAGCTCCCTGTTGACTGCCACTGTATGGACAGAGTATGACCCCACTGCTTCCTGCCCTGCCCCCAATGGACCAGAGTGCTGCTGCCATGAGAAGGTCTAATGTGTCTGGCAGCTGCCCTCTGATGTGGGCTACCCTCACTCCCTGAGAGGATTCCTTGCTTTGTCATGGAAAGTGTTCACCCAGAGCTGAGTGCCTTGCAGAAAACACTACCAAGACTATCTAGAATAAATGCTCACAGAGACAAACGATGTCAAAGGCACAAAACTTCATCTCAACCTCTTATTCTCCCATTGGCATTCATGAAATCATCATCTTCTGGTTCTCTTCTCAACTTTTGACAAATTATTTCTTTTCTGGAAAGTTTTCCTTCAATACGTTGTCTTAACAGCAATTATATATCTTGTGTTCACAAAGAAGACAAAGAATCTACATGTAATTCAATCAAATGATATTGAACGGTAATGCGGAACATTTCAAGCTACAGCTGACATTAAGTAGATGCCTATAATGCAGCACAGCACTGGGGAATGTGCCAGATCACACTGGGAAACAGTATAGCTTATGGGATTCTGTGTCCAGGACAATAAGCTTTGGATGCTAGAGCTTTATTATGTTTTCCTGCAATTCCATTTCTCAAAATAACTAAAATGGAGCCAGCTATTCTGCTGGTATAGACAAGCACTAAATTATCTTGTAATAATTCAAATGATGGATTAATTTGAGAGAACAACCTTTTTTTTTTTTTTTAACCTTTTTTTTTTTTTTTCAGATAATTTGTAGAGTTCTTGAAAAAGCTAGCTGTCATAAAACATATGGTCAAATTTTGTTGTAAAAGTACAGAGTCCCATAATATTATGCTAACTGTGGCTCACTTTTCTAAGCATCTCATTTCTTTCACTATGAATAAAAGCAAAAGGTTAAATATGGCACCTTATCTGGAATCTTTCTCTTGCATTTTTAAAGAAGCAGCTGTACTTTTTGAACTTTGGATATTAGTTGTACAGTAATTATGGTTAACATGAATGTCAGCTACAGTCAGAAAAAGAAATGCCATCAGAGACAAGCTCTGACTTAATCAACCTTTTTTTTTTGTGATAACTGCAAATTCCCACTGTTGACAGTAAAGTTGAAGTAGATTAGCAATTGGTTTGCTGGGGTGCATTAAAAAGAGTGTGGCCAGCAGGACAGCAGAACAAGGAATATTCTTCTCCCCCTCTACTCTGCCCTGGTGAGGCAACATCTCGAATACTGTGTCCAGTGCTTGGCTCCTCAGTTCAAGAAAGACAGGAAACTTCTGGAGGGAGTACAACAGAGGGACACATAGATGAGGAGGGGCCTGGAGCATCTCCCTTATGAGGAGAGGCTGAGAGTTCTGGAACTGTTCAGCCTGGAGAAGAGAAAGATGAGACGTGATCTCATCACTGTTTACAAATACCGAAAGTACAGGAGTCGAGTCGATGAGAGTGAACTATTTTCAGTGCATCAGAGATAGAACAAGGGGCAACAGGCAAGGAAGTTCCGTACTAATGCAAGGAAGAAATTCCTTGTGAGAGAGTGACAGAGGTTGCGGAGTCTTCTTCTCTGGAGATTAATTCATCTGAATACTTTCTTGTGTGCCTTAGCAGGGGGCTTGGACTCAATCTCTAGAGGTTCCCTCCAACTGCTACAATTCTGTGATTCTGTAAAATAATAAAATTTAATCTTTATTCTTTTATTTCATTCTTTTTTTTTTTGCATCTCAGACTGTGCTGAGTTTAAAAATCAATGTTTTTACACAGTGATGTAAGATTATATGTCTATGACCTAGGAATGTTTTAACATGGTAGCCTATTTTGTATATAACCTTCTAACCAAGAAGATCCTTCAGTTGCTACAACTTAGTTGATTTTACAGATACAAGTATCACATTAAATGTATTTTTCTCTTGTTACATGTATTTCCACAGAAGAAATACAGAAATGGTGGTAGTGAGAGAAAGCATTTTTGATGCAAATACTGGGGAAATAAGTTATTATAAATAAATAAATAAATAAATAAATAAAAAGGGAGAGACAAAGGAATTTTCAGTTTTTCTCACAGCATGGTATTTAAATAAGCACTCTTTATTTTGCATCTGAGAGAATTACACTATAACAAGTTACTGTCAGCAAGGCAGACAGGCCCAAGAAAGGATAATGAGATAGAAAGGAAATAGATACAGTTGAAAACATTTCTTATATTGAACTCGGTAACTCTAAGAAATTTCTATCAAGGATTTTGATACATTTCTGTAGTTTACCTCCTTTTCCAAGGCAATTTAATTTTCAGAAGTTACATGGAATTTTTTTTTTTTTTTCCAGAAAGAAATGGGAAGAGAAATATATAAAGAAATATTTTACCTTAAAATGATCACGAACCAACTGGTTTCTTCTTTGTAGAATCTTAGACATGTTGTGTGTAGCTGTAAATGTCCTGGCATACACTTGGGAAGTTCCTCAAGATGGAACCAGAATGAGGCTGAGGCACTGTCTGAACCTGTGAAACCTGTGAACTCCTGATCTCCCACTTTAGGGAAATGACAGCCAGCACCACAATGCTCAACTTTCCTTTCAAAATATGATTTGATTGCCCATTAAAAGTGTTTTTTTTGTTGTTGTTTATTTGTTTTCATGTTTTTGTTTGTTTGTGATGTTGTTTGTTTTGATATTTTACTTCATTTTCAGTAGGGATTTCAACACATTATTAACAGGACTGAGTAAAATTCAAGCACAAGGCATTAATCCTTTTCTGTTTACAGAATTTTCAGGCACATTGTTTAGAATTCCTAGAATGTATTTAATGAAGGTGCAAGATAGTGGGATAGTGATAACTTATTGAGTTGTTTTTGTTTGTTTGTTTGTTTGTTTGTTTGTTTCTATGTTACTATTCAGTGTGCTCTGGGCAATATCTGATCATCAGCAGTGAAAAAACAATAGCTTTATCAAAAGGTTGCAGATATCTAGAGCAGCAGATTATAACATAACAGGAAATAGCCAAATATCTCCTTTTTGGGGACAGAAGTCTGATGCTGAGAAACAAAAAGAAATCCATTACAAGACTACTCGTAAAACACTGTTCCTTAAAATTTCACAGCATCAACTCTTTTACCGATAGGAATTTGACTTTGTGCCTTCAGTTTTATTCACAAGATGTCTTCTGTGTAGATGTTCTTCCATTATGAACCCTGTCTACAAGTAAATGATTTTACTAAATTTTGTCACTCTTACTGTCATATGCAGCTTACATCAAGATGGTCGTATTTCACATCTCATTTACATTTTCCCCCATGATCATCCCTAAAAATGCTTCTCTAAGTGGAAACATGAGTACCACATACAAAGACTGAGGTTCTCACAGCTCTATCTACCTAGGCTGACCAGTTGCTCTTTCTTCTCCTCTGCTTACTGTAAATGATAGGAAGCTTTAGTTTCACAACTTTCAAGAAGGACTTTCTGAGACTCAATTCCTGTCTATAAGCTACAGTCAGCCAGGTGAACTTGGCAATGTTGCAATCAAAAAATGAAATCTTGGCAGCTACCTCCTGAAGCAGATGAAACATATTAACTTGCAGACTAACAATCTGCAGACTAGAATCTGCCTGTGGAACAAAAGGCACTAAAAAGGGTGCCATGTACCTAGATTTACTTGTGATATGAATTAAAAGTCATGACCAGATAGTGCAGTCAGACCTAGGAGGTGAAGATGCTCTCTGATACTTTAGTAAAGCTATAGCCTCATGAAATTGCTGATGTTTGCATGCTGTGTGAATTTTGGAGAAAAGTGAACTAATATGATGGGAAAGATTATTTTATTGCTATGAATCCTGACAAGATGCATCCCACAGTCCTGAGGGAATTGTTGTTTGAATAGTTGCCAAACCATTCTTGATGATATTTGAAAAGTCACGGCAGTCAGGTGAAGTCCCTGGTGACTGAAAAATAAGGCAACATCACACACATTTTTAAGAGAGGTAAAAAGGGATCACCCTGGGAACTAACAACCTGTCAGGTCTCACCTCTGTGCTGGGGATGATCATGGAACAAATCCTCCTGAAAGCTATGGTAATGCAGATGGAAGGCAGGGATGTGATACAGAGAACAGCATGGCTTTACCAGAGGCAAATCCTATTTGGCCAACCTGGTAGCATTCTGTTATAGTGTCACTGCATCAGTGCACAAGGCAAGAGCCATCTATCTGGATTACAGTAAGACCTTTGACCCAACATCCTTCTCTCCAAATTGGGAAGATATGGATTTGATGGATGGAGAGTTTGATAGACAAAGAACTGGCTGCAGGATCGAATCCAGAGTGAAGGTCAATGGCTCCATGTTTGGATGGAGGTAAGTAATGAGTGATATCCCCCAGGGGTCAGTGCTTGGACCGATACTCTTTAATATCTTCATCAATGACATTGGCAACAGTGAAAGCAAAAAAGTCAAGAAATTAACTTGACATACCAATGAGTTATGTCAAGCAGGCATTCCCTTTATTACAGTGCTGGGTGCATGGGGGATTGCTCCACCATGCATGCACACTTAGAGAAACAGTGACTACATATTTAAAGATGTAGTACATACATATTCATTAATGGGCAGAAATTCCAAAAAATAATTAACATGCTATCCCTCTCTTTCAGGCATGTGCTCTAAGAGCATGGTAGGGGTCTCTGGTGATCACTGGATAAAGGCTAGTAGTCACCCTCTCTGTGAACTTCCAACATTCTAAGGGGGGGCTAGCCCAAACCAATTCCCACTTGTGTTTCATTGAGCTGAGGCATCTGTTTTTTGCTGTCTTATTTTCAACAACGGAAATGTATTCTACTTTCTTATCTTTACTTAACAACATGGCCTCTACATTCTGTTCTTGAACTTACATTTACATAAACATTCTGTTTTTCAGCTTGTATCTGCACAAGTTATGTGAAAGGCTGTTCTCAGAATATGGAAAGACTGTTCTCACAGTATGGAAAGACTGTCCTCATGATTCAGTGGGATCAAGAGCACCTTCAGCAAGTTTTGAGGATGGCACTAAGATGTGGTGTGCAGTTGACATGCCCAAGGGACAGGATGCCATCCAGAGGGATCTAGACAGGCTTGAAAAGTGGGCCTTATGAGTGAAACTCATAAGGTTCAACAAATCCAAATGCAAAGTCTTGCACTTGGGTTGAGGCAACCCCCTCTACCAATACAAGCTGGAGGATGAAATAGTTGAGCACAACCCTGCCAAAAAGATCCTGGGGTTCTGGCCAGCAATGTGTGCTCACAGACCAGAAAGCCAACTGTATCCTGACCTGCATCAGAGGAATAATGGCCAGCAGGGTGAGGGAGGTTATCCTGCCCCTCTGCTCTGCACTGATGAGACCTCACCAGGAGTACTGCATCCAGATGTGAGTCCGCAGTATAGAGGAGACATGGGCCTGCTGAAGTGGGAAAGGTGGAGGCTGTTGAGCCTGGAGAAGAGAAGGCTCCAAGGTGACCTTTAGCAGGATGTGTTGTGATAGGACAAGGGGAACTAATTCAAAATGCTACAAGGGTAGATTAAGGTGGATATAAGAAAAAAGTCTTTTACACTGAGGGTGGTGAGGCACTGGAACAGGTTACACAGAGCTTTAGCAGATGCCCTGTCCCTGGAGACTTTCAAGCAAAGCTGGAACAGGCTCTGAGCAACCTGATCTAGCTGTAGGTGTCCCTGTTCATTGCAGGGGAGTTGGACTAGATGACCTTGAAAGGTCCCTTCCAACTCTAAGGATTCTATGATTTTATGATTGCATCTGGTGACATAAAGAAGTATGGAAAATGTCTGCAAGGTACTCTGCCATAGGGATAAAGAACAGTAAAAGAAATTTTAACACTGAATCCCAAGTTCAGAAATTCTGAGATTTTTAAGTACTTTTGAAAGTATGTTTGATTCTTCTTCAAATGTTAAGGCATAGAAAGAAGAAAAAAGGATTTTTTTTTCCAAAGCTATTAGCAAATATTGTGAAGGTTAGGGAGCATTATGAAAAAATGCTATTTTTATTGGAGTCATTTCCTGCAGAGTACTGAATCAGCTCAAAACAATTTTTTTTTTTTTTTTTTTTTTTGACCGAGCTGTCATTATTTTGGATGAGGTAGGAAGGCATTATCTTGGCAACTTATTCTGAAAGATCTCATAACACTTCATTGCTATTGGCACTAAGGAACAGTGAAAGTCTCTCATCATCACATGTCTAGAGAAGAAGAACTTTTTGTCCACCATGGATGGTGTTGCATTCTGATATTTTCTTGAAGTTGTAAACATGAATCTGCAGACCTTCTGGAACAGCTACTTATGGTGCAGCTCCACACTCCTGGATGCCAGGGAGGCATCTGATGTCAAGAACCTATTATTGTTCACTTAGAAGGACAAGTAGAAGATAAAGTGTGATGCTTTTGTATATATTTTGGAGTCAAATGAGAGCTTCATAGTCCCAAAAGCAGTAAAAAAATCATAGTTCCTTGTTTGTATATTAAAAGCTAAATAAAACACTAAATAAAAATCTATATAAACTACCCTTTAAACACAATATGTGTTATTCTTCTATAGTTTACTTGGAATATCAGTGCCTACACAGATGAAAAACAGACCATTATCATCACTGCTAACATCCAACATGAACATCTGCATCTTATTTCTGCCAGCAGTAAAAAGCTGCCAGCCCTCATAACTATAATAGCCAACTCCAGAACACAAACAGGACTCTTGCCTGTAGTTAGTTGATACACAAAAATATCTTCTAACCTCTGGGCTTCTTCACCATGAAACTGTAGGAAACCAACTTGATCGAGAGATGCCCTATTGCTGTCGTGTGCTTTGAAATTGTTCCAGTTTGGCAAAATAGAAGCTACACTCACCCTCTTTTGTCTCCACAGAAAGTAGGCCATCTCTTTGTTCCCTTTCTATTAAAGGTCTGGAAGATTACTGGCCACTCCGTTTGCATTCTTTAAGTAGAGGAACAAAACTGACAGAATTATTATTGACAGAGTACTAGAATTTTTACCTAATTTTTCACTGCCTAAAAAATAATAAAAATACATTTTGGAGGTGAAAATAGACAAGTGATATCTATGCTTTGTGTGATAAGCAAAAAAAACGAAGATGTGTATTTGGTACTGAAAGTTATGATATAATGATTCCATAGCCTTTGTATCTGAAAGCAACCCATATATAAGCATGTACATAAGTATTTACATAAATGCATACATGCATATTCATGTATGGGTACATATATCTGTAGATCAAGCTATTTTACATTTGTTTCTCCATAAAAATATTCTTCAGTTTTCAGCGTTAGAAAACTTATCTACACAAAGCACCTTATTTGCTCGACAAAACTATTTGCAATGCTTTCTCAGACTTCCCCCTTCTTCTCTGCTTTCTGCTTCATATCTATTTTCAGAATATGAAGAGTATTCTAAAAAAGAATACTTTCAAGATAAGTAGTAAGTGAATATTTTTGAAAGCAGAAAAGATTCTTAAAATAAAATGCACAAGCGTAGCATTGACACACACCAAAAAAAAATTGCAGTATCCAAAACTAAACAGAGAAGTGACACAGTAATAAACCACAGAAAATAAAATTTCCAATCACACTGAAATTAAAATACCATCCATGCATTACATGTAAACATAAAAAATAAAGTGAATCCAGTAGATAAGTTAATGTCATTTAGAAGTACACTAAAGGGAAAAAGAAAAAGAAATATAATAGTAACCTTTTGAACCCAAGATGTATTGAAATAATTAATGATGCTGAAAAAAAATTATGATAACCACATGAGGTTTAAACAAATATAATTGAAAATGACCTGAGCTGTCAACACCAGTGGCTTTTTGCAAATAATCCACTAGTTCATTTTTCTCTGTATTTCCAAGAAGAAACAAATCAATGGAATACACGAGTAAACACACAATGTTTTCACCAATTAAAAAAACAGTAAATCAGCTAAATGTGCTCTGAGTTACTCTGTGCTTATTCCACTCTAGTTCTTTTCCTTTCTCTTACACTTTGTTTTTAACTGTTTTGTTTTTCATATTTAAATTAAAAACATTTTCTCTTCAGGAGCCCAAATCTCTGTGTAGATCTAGATTGGAACATGCTGATATATTAAATAAATAAGATATAGAATATATATATATAATAGAATAGTTCAGTTGGAAATATCCAACAGAGATCATCTAGTCCTGTCTGACAACTCTTAACAAAAGTCAAAGCAAATTACTAAGGGCCTTATCCAAATGATTTTTGAATTCTGATAAGCATGGAGCATCAACAACCTCTCTAAGAAACCTGTTCCAGTGTTTGAATACCTTCAGGGTAAATAAATTTTTCTTAATGCCCCAATTCCTCTGGTACAGCTTCATGGTTTGCCCTCTGTCACTGGTTTTGAAGAAGAACCTGACATCTCCACCTCCTTTTCTCCCAGGAAGTTATAGAGTGCAGTGAGGTTGCCTTCTTTTCTCCTAACTAGGCAAACCAGATGTCCTCAGCTATCCACACATCACATGCCTTTCCATTCTTCAATCATCTGTGTTGCACTCATCTGGGTGCACGTAGGTATCTTAAAATTCTTTTTATGTTGTGGAGACTAGAATCACACACAGTATTTGGGTGAGCCAACAACAAAATTAAACACAGGGAGTGAATCATCTCTTTCGGCTGACTGGCTATGCTGTGTTTAATGAAACCCAAAATGTAGTTTGCCCTCTAGTATGCCAGGGCACACTGCTGGCTAATGTTAATTTTGTGTTGGCCAGCATCTCCAAGCTCCTTTCTGCTGAGCTGCTCTCCAGACACTTGTCTCCCAGTCTGTACCTGTGTTTGATATTAGTCCATCCAGGTAATGCCAAGATAATAACTTTTGCTAATAAATCCTCCTCCTGAAAATCAAAGTGAATTCAAGCAAGTATTCAAGATTTAGCTGTTTTTCTTTGCTGTCCTTTTTTGCCCAAACTGGTCTCTATAATTTTCATCTTTCAAGCTTCCTAATAGAAACTTTTCATTCTCCCATGTTCTCTTTCCTTCCCTCAGCTCATTAATGCATTTCATATTTGTCTACTGATACAATAATAATAATGATAATGACATTGTTGCATGGATATTTTAGTGCATATGGAAGAGCTGAAAAATAAAGAAGAAAACACTAGGAAAAATAAATTTTTTCTAATGGCATACTGCATATTGCATATGTTTCTTTCAGTTACTTAGGAAATAGCTGTAAAGTGGAATTTGTCAGATTAATTCCCAGGGCTACAAACAGAATTGAGTTTATTTGATGTAGACATATAATACACTAAAAATGAATGATTAGCAATCTGCTTTTCTTAAAAATTATTTTAAAATGAAAGAATACCAATAAAACTAACAGTTACAATACATTTTACTAAGGTTTGTTGGGAAATGAATTCTGAATTATCAAGCTTACTTTGTTAGAATAGCAAAAATCAATTCAGTTGCTGTAACAGCAGATTTATGAAGTGGTTCAGATGGCAATCAGCAAGGTTTTGAAAATCACAGCATAACAATATCACGACAAGCAACGTAAGAATGGAAAGGATTTGCTAAGTCACCAACTCCAAACTCTTGCTATAAAACTATCTTGCTTAAAAGAAACTGTCATACAATACATCTCATAAACGCATCAAACTCCACTTTAAAAAATGTATTTCTATCTATCTTCACTACTGTTTTTAGAAAACTGTTGCAGAAGCTTACTACTATGTAGGATTGGTATTCTCTCATAAATTAATATCTGATCAGCTTACACTGATCTGTTCTGATGACAGTGTGACCTTTAACTTAGATGATAATTCTCCAGGATTCACTTATCTTAATATTCAGTCATTCTATTTCTTCTAACCCTTTCTTAGGTTTACTATTCCTAAAGCTGTCAGATTTCTTTTCTAGAGCACACTTTCTATCATGCTCATTCTCTAGGAGGCCTGTTCTTCATCTGTTCTGTTTGAACACTATGCATCATTATAGAATTGTAAAATGGAATAGGGTGGAAGTGACCTTAATGATCATGTAGTTACTACCCACTAGATCAGGCTGCCAAGAGCTCTCAAATGCGTTGAATGGAAAGGGGCATCCAAAACTTATGTGAGAAATCTGTTCCAGCACCCCACCACTCACCCTCTAAATAAAGAATTTCCTCCTGTCATCTAACATAAATCTCTCCTATTGTGATTTAAAGACATTCTCCCTTGTCCTACCACTACCAGATTGTGTAAAAAGTTAGCCTCCCTCCTGTTTATAAGATCACCTCAAGTATTGGAATATTGCAATGAGTTCTGTCTGGAGTCTTATCTTCTCCAAGGTGGATAAGCCCAATCCCCCTCAGTCTTTCTTCATTGGAGAGGTGCTCCAGCTTCTGATCATCTATGTGGCCCTCCTCTGGACTGAGTCCAACAGCTCCACATGATACAAATTAAATATTTTAGATATTTTGATATATAGACTTATATTAGCCCTATGAATATATTTTGTATTTAGATATTTTATTTTTAATATAAAAGAGAATATACATACAAAAAAATAAGAACAAAGATATTAAATGATGAGATCTTTTACTCATTGTTTATGCCTTTGCCATCACATTATAAATTTCCACATGTTGTAGAACTGAATGATTAGTATGCGCTGGACATATTTGCTCATAAGTACACTGATTCTGACTGCATTCATTCACACATGCATGCCTTTTTCCTTGTACATGCCGTTGTACTACTGCACACACCGTTCCATACAATTAAATTAATTTAATAATAGAGCACAAAACAGACCTTCTAAAACATCTGCTAGCTTTTTTGACTATGTTGTAACTTATTTCTGGGATAAATCACAAGGAAACAATTATCACTGATTTACATGTGATTGTATATGCTCACCTGACTGTTAAAGGAAATTAACTGCTGCTAAAACACTAGATACAGTCATTATTATTAAAACTGTTTTGCTTCAGAGAAATCTTGTGAAAGGCTTTGTCTGATATTTGGGGGAAAATAATTATAAATATGTTGCTGGGAGATTGTATTTTAATATTTCCTAAATGCAGTTACCACCTACCAAATAGGTCATCAGAGATGAATAATTCATATACAGTGAAAAAAAATAAATACTCTACACAAGAAGATCTCAGAAAACTTACTCAGTTCTCCCTTTATTAATGTGTATGAAGGCTTTCATTCAATTACAGAATGCAAATGACATTTAAACATAGCAAACTGCAAGCGTAAACCATGTAAACTGAAAGAGTCTTGATGGCTGATGTATGGCAATCAGATTTTGCTTTGCTTTTCCTTTTAAAAATAGACAGACTGACTGTGTTTAGAGTTTTAAAAAGGAACAAAGCATCACAGTGCTATGGAATCAATGGCATTAGATATTCTTACTCATTTGCAAGGTAAGGAAGACCTGTTGAAACAATTCATCCCAAAGGTAGAGATTGGATGACTCGTTGGAATTCCTCATAACTAGCTGAGTAAGTGTAGTTATTTCCTTATCCTTCAAAATATCAATTGGTCAGAGGTTAAGGCAAAAATGCTAATGATGTCTATATCTTCCCTCACAAAAACCTGTAAAATTCATTTTGCTGCTTTGTATCTTCAGGTGTTTTTTTAATGTCCAATGAATAGGCAAATTCCAGAGAAGACAGCAAAGAGGAATGAACAAATTGACAGCACAAAACTCTTTCGTCTTTTAAATCAGCTTAATAACAATAAAAAAAATAAAATTAAAAACAAACAAACAAACAAAAAAAGAAAACAGAAAGTGGAAATACTGTTAGACTGGAAAGAGTCAATGAGAGTGAAATCATCTCAACTGCTAGAATAAAATTGCTGGCCCTATGTACAAGTGCCAGAAGTTGATCTTGATCTCTAATCTCTCATACGCAAGTAGACACATATCACAGAACCATTAAAAGAGTTTCCATCTTCTGGTTTACTATATTCTTATTCTGTTTACTTCTGTCATGGAAATCCCATGTTCTTCCAGGTTGAACTGGGAGTTTTCAGTGTACAGTGATTACATCCTGAAAGTAAGAGGGCAGAGACAGATAGGCAACAGAACAAACAAACATGAAAAAAAATAAAGAAAAACAGAAGTGACTATGACACTAAAGGAAGCTTTGACCCTTGTGTCTGGAGGAAAATCCCCGTAGAACAAAGGTGAAGAAACCATCTGCTAAGGATTATTACATGTTTTAGCAATCTTCCATGTTTCAGCTGATTTGACATGGTAGTCATTTTTGATTCTTGATGTATCAAACAACTGAAACTAAATATTTGTGCAATTTGAATACATTTGCTGTGTTTGGGATGAATTTGGCAAGACACACTGAGACTGCTATTCCACCGATACAGAAAGCCACATGGAAATAACATTTCCATGCCATCGTGTGCTTTCATGGTTATAAAGAAATAAAAGCTCTAAAAGATCTAAGATGAACAAAAAATTGCTTCATTTGAGTAACATTCTTTCTTCAACAATTCATTCTTCGGGTTTTTATAGTGAAATCTGATAATACTATTCTGATTCCCTATTCTTAATGCCTTTTAGAATCTTAGATTACCCTTCTCTCATTTGTTAGTCAAGCAGCACAGTAGTAAATAAGATGCAACAAGATGGGGAGTCCATTTGTTAAAGCGGACTAATAGTATTCAGCCTTTCATTCAAATGAATATTGTATTTATTTTCTTTTTGTTATTTTAGAAAAAAAAGAAGCAAAAGATTTTGGTGTCTATCATTTCACTTTAATTTTTTTTCATCCTGCTCTTTTTTATTATAGTACACAGAAAAGTCCCAATCTGAAGGACAGTTCCCAATTTAACTGAATAAACCAACATGCAAGTACTCATTTCTGTTACATGTGGCATCTATCAACTCATACATATTTAAATATCTTGAGGTAGTGTTAATTAGTTTAGCCCACCTATTATTTCTTCCTCTTTTGTTCTTTGGAATATTAGCCAAGTGCTTTTCTTAACTATAAATAAGGAAAAAACAAAGCTTAATATTAAAAATTTTAGTGATTTTGTGCTCTTGGAACAAAACCTGTTCCATGGAGGCATAATGACTTCTAACATGCAAAGACTTTTCGGTATATTACACATATATATGTAATATAATATATACATATATTATATATGTCTATAATAATATATATGGTATGTGGTATAATACATATATCATGTATATTATAAAAATATATATTAAAAAAGAGAAGCCTCTCAGGTGCTAAATTAGCTGCTTAAGAGAGTCCATTGTTCCAGGAATAAAATAGTAAAGAAGTTTGGCAGTCTTTAATATACTGAAGAGAGTGACAACGGATGGCTGTTCTTTGAGGCAAATGTAATGGTAGACAACTTCATAAAACAACTTACAGCAGGTTAGACTGGCAGGAATTAGGATCCTAGCAGGGTGCTGGTGCTTGGAAACTCCATCTTTAAGGATGCCTGGTAGAAATGAAAGATGAAGGTTTTTCTTCTCTAAAGATAGGGTTTGGTCAAGCAGCCAGATGCCTGTCTACTCTCATGCCATTCCAGTTTGAAACATTATTAGATTAATAAAAATAGAGTAGATTCAGCTTCCTTCATAGTTCAAGCTTGTTCTTCAAGCTCCCACCGCATTCCTGTGCTCGTTTGAAAAGATCCAAGTGTTAGGTTTCTGAATTAAACCCTAAATTAAAACCACTTTTCTTCAGAGACCAGGAACATCTCAGTGGCTACTAAAATTTTTAAATGGTAAAAAGCATTTAAGAAAAAGGTACTGTCACATACTTACAGTCAGAGGAACTTCATAAAACTGAAAGCACTATATTTCCTATTGATATGATACTAGAAGGAGAAAAAAATCAAAATCAAAATTCTGTTTTTCTCCACTAGCTAAACAATTCATAAACTCCCTTCAAGTTAAGATTCTTTCACTGCATCTTGTCTTATTTAGGTTTTCCCTAAGCTTGTTAAAGAAGCCTACAGACCATTTGTCAAGAGATATTTTTACATTTCAGTCCATATAGGTTAAGGCAGAATGTGAGTGTAAAACATATTGGCTACTCAAATGTAACTTTGGGTGTGGTGTGAAATTAACTACCCAAGAAGAGAATTAAAATTTGGTTGGACTTGTTGGTGTTAAGGATCTTCTTCAACTTAAATCATGTAATCATAGAATGGTTTGTGCTGGAAGGGATCTTTAAGATCAGCTAGTTACAAGCCCCTTCTATAGACAGGAACACCTCCCTCTAGAACAGGTTGCTCAAAGCCCTATCCTACCTGGTCTTAAGTGCCTCCAGAGAGGGAGCATTCACAACCTATCTGGGCAACATTTTCTGTGTCTCATCACCCTCATAATAGAATTTCTTCCTAATATCTAGTCTAAATCTACTCCCTTCCAGTTTAAAACCATTTCCCCTTGTCCTGCCCTTGTAAAAATTTCCTCCCCAGCTTTCATGTAGGCCCCCTTCAGGTACTGGAAGGCCACTATAACATCTCAGAGCCTTCTCTTAACTAAGCTGAAAAGCCCCAGCTCTATCAGCCTATTCTCATGGAGGAGGAGCTCCAGTCCTCTGATATCTTCATGGCCCTCCTTTGGACCTATTCCAACATCTCCAGGTCCTTGTGCTGGGGGCTTAAGAGCTGGATGCAGTACTCCAGATGGGGTCTCACAAAAGCAGAGCAGAGGTGCAGAATCACCTCCTTTGACCTGCTGTTCACGCTTCTCTTGATGCAACCCAGGGTATGGTTGGCCTGCTGGGCTGTAAGACTACATTTATGATGTATATGATGGAAGGAAAACAAAAAATATGGTTTTATTTCTACAAGAGAAAAAAGAACATATTTCAGAAAGGCAACAAGACACAAGTGGCAGCAAGTCTCAAGGGACTGCAGAGTATCATTGTTTTATAATGTTACTGTGAACAAAAATAGACACAGAGAGGGGTCTTAGGAATTGAGAACGCAGAATTTTTTAACAGAGAAGTCAATCCTGCTGTATGAGATAAATTTTTTATAAAATTGCTCTTTCCTTTGTGACAGAAATGTTTGAATCAAGACTTTCTTCAAATTTTCTGGGTTATCATTCTCTTCCATCGCTTCATCTCTGTGTAGAAGATATGCTTCTCCTCTCTGTCTTTCTGACTCCTCCATAAAAAATTCAAAACAGGATTGTCTGCATTTTGGATCTCTTAACTCTTTATTATACTATCTAAATTCTGTCAGCATTTTTAGTAGAAATATAGTGAACAAACCAGATTTTTATCTGAATGTTTTTCTTAGTGTCTACAATTTTATGCTAAAAAATAAATTTTAGAAAAGCTAAATCTCAATGTTTCCTTTTTTAAAAAAGGAAGTATTTCTACTGACAAGATAGTGGATTCAGATAACATGTTAACTTTCATTGTAATCTTTATAAGACCTGACAATCTTTAAAAGAAGCAGTTATCACAACATTCCCTTGGACATCTTTTGAAGTCTCCAGACAAAGGATAAATTAAGCATTAATCTTAGGTTTTCTTGCATTTCTCTGATGAAAAATATGCCAGTAAAAAACACAAATTGCCAAATCTTCAATATTATCTATTGTTATTTACTATGTTGATTAATGCCTATTACAGTTGTACAGAATTCAATATACAGTGTAAAAGTAATATTTGATCTTTAAGAAGATACTGTTGGATGCAATACCTCAGAAAGAAGTACACAGAACAATCACTGCAGAAACTCTGTTAACATGAGACATATACTGAGGTACTGTTCTTGTTGTGAATAATAATAACAGTACTAATGCTGCCAGGCACACTGACAAATTAGACTAAACTTGCAGCTATAATTGATCATATGCATATTCTGAACTTGATTTCCCACAAAGTATATTTTCATGAACAATTCTACACTCCTGTATCACAATGATTACTGTGTATACTCATGAAATATGTTCCTAAAAACTGTAGCTGGTTAATAAATGTGCAATGAACTCTGTGAATGCAAGTTGAATATAAGAGCAGTGTTGGCTGAACATACAATTTCAAGCTTTTAAAAAGGTAGGATCCACTATTTTTTTGTTTGTTTGTTTGTTTGTTTGTTTGCCAGCTGTTGGAAGAGCTGCTTTGCTACTTTTCAAACCATATGGAAAACAAAACAAAACAACAAACAAACGAACAAAAAAACCATGTAGCACTACTGCTACCAAGGTGAGTCACAGCTAGAGAGATCAACAACCAGTGGCTGATAGGAGCAATGAACCTGGAAGAAAAACCAGGATATGAGTGTTGTGATGTGGACTGTGCAGTGATGTGGGATGCCTGGAATTCCTCCTTTTGCAGCTTTCTTTCCCTGGTAAGAAATGAAGGTCATGAGGGAGTATGAGTAAATATACCATAAAAATAAGGAATTGTGTTGAGAACAATAATTCTCTGGAGAAATGCTAACTAAAGGACCTCCTCAAGAGCTCCTTATCAATGTAAGACTTAATGGGTAGAAAAAAAAAAATCACAATCTAATGGTATCTGTTAGAACTAAGAGGAGAAAAAAAAAACTAATAGTTTTCTTGTTCCTGTGGTTGATTTTAGAAAAGAGAACAGGATGGAACAAGGAAAAACAATGTATAAAGTGAGTTTCATTCCTAAATGAAACATTTTTAATAATAGATGGAAATATCAGAGAAGAATACAAAAAAAGAAGATCAAAGCAAATCCCGTTCAGACAATTTAAGTATATACACTCAAATGTATATATGTATTCCAATATATAAATACATATTTGAATCAGAAAAGGATAAAAAAAAGACAACCACAGCTTCAGTATGCCTTGAAGAGACAACAAAAGTGGAAGCACTTAAAAGATTATAAAGATATTCAATTCCTGCTCATGTTCAGTCATCATTAGCAGAGTACCCAAACTAAGAAGGGCAGCTCACTGTAACTATCACCATAGTGTGGATAGAGAATAATATCTTACTAAGTAATAATGAGGAGGAAGTCAGATAAAATAGGAAGTTCTGTGTGTCCATAGGTGAGCTATGGAAGCTTTTAAGTGTAGGTAATAGAAAAATCTGCAAAGCATCCAAGACAGACTTGGTCATACTTTGATAAGGAGAAAGTCAGTAGAAACACTGGAAACTTTGTAGCATTTTTATACTCATTAAGTAGAAAAGACTGCAATTTAATGGGAACAGTTAAAAATTTAACACTGTACAGTTATAGGCAAAGACAATACTGCACAATATGAATGTAAAAACGTGCATTACTATAGATAAAAATTGCTGCTCTGGCGTTAAAACACAAGACTACAGAAATCTGACAGTATTTTCAAATTCCGAAAGTGGTTCATTGCCATTTAAAATCTTTTAGACTATTTGATTAGAAACCAGCCTTTTTTCGAACACCAAAGCCAATTAGACTGGATTAGTAGATTAGTGACAATGAAGTGTTAGAGTCTAAGGAAAACCTAATGTAAACTGGAAAGGCAAGGAGGTAAAATTAAACAGAGAAATAACAGCAATTACAAAAACAGTATACATGAGATTATTTCATGGAAGGAAGTTAGATGCAAGTATAACCACAACTTTGCATTAGTGCCTGCACTGTGTAAGAAAAATACGTGTTTTTTAACTTGCAACCTACATTCACATTGGCTAGATTGTTCATGAAATTTCACTCTAAGGTAGGAAAAATGAGTTCACATTTTGGAAGGATCATGTGCTAGTAATTAGTTTAAAATACCTGCCTTTTTCTAAGAACACAAGGGTGTCTTTTTTCCAACATCCCTCCTCAGACTTGGTAAGAAAGTGACCAAGAAAAGTGTCAGGTAAGCAACTAAGCCTACTTCACTGACACTATGCTGCAGGGAAAAACTAAAGGTAAGGGAGACTAGTGTAAGATTATTCCTGTGTAGCAGCTTTTAAATTGAAACAGAATGAAATACTGTATGATCGCCTCATTATTTCCAAGGAGCAATAAAGTGCAGCACAAAATAAAAAAAGACTTCAGTAATGTACAAAAAGTTTAAAGTCTGTATATTTATTCTATTTGTTACTGTAAGTTCTCAACCTGGGGCCAGAGTACATGCAAAACATATTTACTAAATTCAAGGCAAGAGAATAGAGATGCAGTACTAAACTAAGAGCTGAATCCACACATCAAAATCAACGTTTCTTTTATGCAGTCAGTGTTGTCTGCACATATATATGTATACTCTATTCATATACCTAGGTCATTCCAAACATGATGCCTCCTATTTATTTCCATGGAATCTACAACAGATACAAAAGAGCACCATGATGCTATTTGACAGAGCAAATTTTCTGCTACAAAACACTATTTTTCAATACAGTCACCGTCATTAGCTAAACATTTTTGCCAGCAATGAATGAGAGCCTGCACACCATGTTCATAAAAATTGTCATGGTCATCCAGAATGTTATTTGTCTTTTACATCTCTGCTTCCACTGCTGAAACACATCAGTCACTGCCTCACTGTGCTGACATCCACTGCTTGGCCTCCATAAACATTCATCAAGCATCAGTGAATGTCAATGGGTGCATTTTTTTCCGTATGGAGGAATTTAGCAACACATCTTTGCTTCATACGCACTGCTATGTCAGACGCCACTGTGTCAGACTGCCGCTCTGCTACATTATAACAAAATGTAATAGAATACTGGTGAGAAAGTTCCACCTCTACTGCCATAACACCAACATCCACCTCTGATGTTGTCAGTCAACATAATAATATAGGAGGCATTACTTTCAGGCCAGTCCCCATATATATCCAGAAGTGGCTACTGGTTATTGAATGAGAGAAATCTGTTCCACAAGAACCTCATAAAAACTACCAACATCTAAAAACCCCAGTAAAATATTTGTCAGTATTTGTCTTAATAATGATCTATAGCTCTGACAAAGTTCAAAATTTTTAAAGAATAATAGAATAGGAGAGATAAAATACATTAAAAGATTGAAGGACTTTAAGACAACAGAGACTGAGAAAACAGAAATGACTTCAGCTATTTATTTCAGATGAGATCCACCCGAGAGTGCTGAGGGAACTGGCGGAGGTGATAGCCGAGCCGCTTTCCACCATCTGTCAGCGCTCCTTGTTGACTGGTGAGGTCCCAGAAGACTGGAGGCTTGCCAACGTGACTCCCATTTACAAGAAAGGTCGTAAGGAGGATCCGGGGAACTACAGGCCTGTCAGCCTGACCTCGGTGCCAGGGAAGGTTATGGAGCAGATTGTCTTGAGGGAGATCATGCGGCATGTGCGGGATGAGCGGGGGATCAGGCCTAGCCAGCATGGGTTCATGAAGGGCAGGTCCTGCTTGACCAACCTGATCTCCTTCTATGATCTAGTGACCCATCTGGTGGATGGGGGAAAGGCTGTTGATGTGGTCTACCTAGACTTCAGCAAAGCCTTTGACACTGTCTCCCACAGCATTCTCCTGCAGAAGCTGGCAGCCCGAGGCTTGGATGGGTACACTCTTGGCTGGGTGAAGAGCTGGCTGGAGGGCCGGGCACAGAGAGTGGTGGTGAATGGAGTCAAATCCAGCTGGCGACTGGTCGTGAGTGGTGTTCCCCAGGGGTCGGTGCTGGGGCCTGTCCTCTTCAATATCTTTATTGATGACCTCGATGAGGGCATCGAGTGCACCCTCAGTAAATTCGCAGATGACACCAAATTGGCTGGAAGCGTGGATCTGCCTGGGGGTAGCGAGGCCCTACAGAGGGATCTGGACAGGCTGGAGAGCTGGGCTGAAGCCAATAGGATGAGTTTCAACAAGGCCAAATGCCGGGTCCTGCACTTCAGCTACAACAACCCCAGGCGACGCTACAGGCT
Source organism: Tetrao urogallus (assembly GCF_951394365.1). Taxonomy (NCBI): domain Eukaryota; kingdom Metazoa; phylum Chordata; class Aves; order Galliformes; family Phasianidae; genus Tetrao; species Tetrao urogallus. Next base: position 39,213,491 of record NC_136815.1, on the reverse strand, counting down.
TGGGGCGGTGTGGCTGGAGGACTGCGTAGAGGAAACGGACCTGGGGTTATTGATTGATGCTCGGCTGAACATGAGCCGACAGTGTGCCCAGGTGGCCAAGAAGGCCAATGGCATCCTGGCTTGCATCAAAAACAGTGTTGCAAGCAGGAGCAGAGAGGTGATTGTTCCCCTATATTCAGCACTAGTGAGGCCGCACCTCGAGTACTGTGTCCAGTTTTGGGCCCCTCACTGCAAGAAAGATATTGAGGCCCTGGAACGTGTTCAGAGGAGGGCAACAAAGCTGGTGAGGGGTCTGGAGCACAGGCCATATGAGGAGAGGCTGAAGGAGCTGGGAATGTTCAGCCTGGAGAAGAGGAGGCTCAGGGGAGACCTCATTGCTCTCTATAACTTCCTGAAGGGAGGTTGTAGTGAGCTGGGGGTCGGCCTCTTCTCTCGTGTCATTAGTGATAGGACCAGAGGGAATGGCTTCAAGCTACGGCAGGGGAGATTCAGGCTGGACATTAGGAAGTATTACTTTTCAGAAAGGGTGGTCAGGCACTGGAATGGACTGCCCAGGGAGGTGGTGGAGTCACCGAGCCTGGGGGTGTTCAAGGAAAGACTGGATGTTGTGTTGAGGGACATGGTTTAGTGGGAGCTATTGGGAATAGGTGAATGGTTGGACTGGATGATCTCTTAGGTCTTTTCCAACCTTGGTGATTCTATGATTCTATGATTCTATTTGGGAATATACTGTAGGAAAAATTCTTGATGTCTTTGTTGAAAATGCAAAGAAGAAAAGCCTGTAAAGGATATTCACTTGAAGAAAATAATTCAGGTATTTCTATTAAATGAAAGGCAAGCAGAATCAAGTTCCTGAACAACTAGACCCTAGCAGTTGTATTATCAGTATGCTAAGATTTAGCTGCTTGTTATAAACCTGAGCAAATGAAATCCAAGTGTCACTTCTGATATCTAGTAGAATTCCCTGGTGGAATGAATCTTGGGTAGTGGAAAGGCAGACTTTGGAAGAAAAGTCAGAAAATGAATGGACTTGCCTTTAAAAAGGCACCGAAGAACAAGATTTCCCACTGGGCATTTGTTGAGAGTTGCAAACAGCATAAATAATAAGCACTTGGATGAATAAAATGAACTTGCTTCACAATTTCAGCTGCCACACCAGATCAGAATCACAGAATCACAGAATCACCTGGGTTGGAAGGGACCTCAAGGATCATGTAGTTCCAACCCCCCTGCCTAGCAGGGCCACCAAACATACACATTTAGATCAGGTTGCCCAGGACCCCGTCCAACCTGGCCTTGAACACATCCAAGGACGGGGCATCCACGACCTCCCTGGGCAGCCCGTTCCAGGGCCTAACCACTCTCCTCATAAAGAACTTCCCCCTAACATCCAACCTAAATCTTCCCTCCTTCATGACTATATAAACCTAGTGGTTTTGTTCCTTTTTTTAAAATGAGACTTCTAGGGTTTTTTGTTTATTTGTTTGTTGCTTTTTTTTTTTTTTTCCTATGCTTATTTGTTTTTAATAAGGTCTGATATTGATCTAGTCAATAGTTCAGTTGTGAAGTACAACACTCAGGAATTTCACATGCAACCCACAGGTATTCCCTTCTAATGTTTTTGGAGTAAATAATTTCCAAAGTGTGGAATCAAAAATGAGGCAAAATGTATATTTTTAGGCATGTAGAAAATGAAGTTGACTTGAAATTGTATGAATTTACATGACTCACTACAGTGTTAAATTACGTTCAGTTAAGAAGTCCCTATACTCAGCTGCAAGGAGGACACACTGTGAGCCCTTCTGTACATGCTGTGGCCAGGTAAGCTAAGTGACGCATGCTCTATGGAAATAGAGGATGATTCTTTTTGAAGCAGAAGGAATTAGACAGAATAAGATGATAAACCAAAAAGGAAGGAAAAATCCATCCTTCCTTAATGTTTTTTTTTCTTTTCTTTTCTTTTTTTTTAAGGTATTGTTCATACTTTGGATATGCAGTACATCTGTTTGGGATGCTTGTGTAACCATGGTGCTGGCCATACAGCATGCTGAGAGACTCTTGGATGAAGAAAAGAAGAATTGATCTGGCAGAATATGAATAGAACCTCTTGGGATAACGTGAAGGTACTTTTAAGGCCTAAGAACCCTCCTCAGCAATCTGTCATTGACCTGCAAAACAGACAGTTGGAAACTTCTTATACAACAAAAAATCCTTTCATAAATGGCTCATTTCTCATTTCAAGATAATATTTCTGTTTCAGAAAGAAAATAGCTTATTTTAAATGAAGCATACTGTAAAATATTTTTCTGTGTTCTGTATCTTTAGCTTAGGAACAACCTTGAGCTAGCAATTTTTATACAGAACATGATTAAAAACTTGAAGTTGTACTTTATGCTACTAAAAATATGCTATATGAGAACTGCTGAGTCACAGCCTGAACCTCTGATTGATCACCTGAGGCAAGCCATGAGTCAGCCAGAGGAGCACTGGTGAAGGCAATTCACCTGTGCTGCTGGAAGGGGTGGAGTCTGGCTCCACCTCTCCTGGACCTATTTTAGAGCTGGCTACCAGTAGGGAAGGTTCTCTTCTGGAGGTCTGGTCTGCTGTGGTTTAGTAAGTGAGCTCAGGATATGGGTAAGCTTTCTATCTATTCTCTTTTTGTTATCATAGTTTGCTTTGCCAAACTCTCTTGTTTATTTTGTAATTACAACATCTTAATATTTATTGATTGTATGTGTGCTAAATGTAGTAAGAAGACTGCTACTGAGATGAGAAAATGTAGGTCACAGTATGGTTCAGACAAGCTTCTTGAAGAGTGAATTGCAGATAAATGACTATGATAGGAAAAGAATATTTTTTATGTTTGCAATTTCTTAGTCTAACTCCTGTTCTGAGTACACAGATGTTAACTAGATTATAGTTTATCTGTAGTTCAAAGAACACAATACGATCTCAAGCAAACCTCTGACTGTATAAAGGCTCCGAGATATACACTATACTAGTATACTAGTATATACTAGTATATACTCTAGTATACTAGTATATGATATACACTAATAAAGCAAGGCTTGTTTTGACAACAAAGTCATACATACAAAAAGCAATAGTCTTAGGCTTTACATTACTAATTAATTTTGATTTCCATCACTTATGCACATTCAATTTGCAATTGTCCTGTTCAAGAAGAAAGCCCAAATTAACAAAAAAACCTTTGTCCTTTTCATCTCTCTCTTATGTGTACTTCATACACACAAAACAACAGGAATTGCCTTCTGAATCTGATAACGAAGATAGAAGACATGAGAGGTGAACCTTTTGATGGTGCTGTTATTCACTGACAGAACGGTTTACATGGGAAGGTACCTTAAAGATCAAATGATCCCAGCTCTTCTGCCTAGGCAAGGTTATCACCCACTAGGTCAGGATGCTGAGGGTCCCATCAAATCTGGCCTTTAATGCCTCTAAGAATCCACAGCTTCTCTAAGCAGTCTATTTCTGTGCCTCATCTTCTTCATAGTAAATAATTTAATTCTACTATCTAATCTAAATATATCCATTGACTGCAATAATTTGAGTGTGATCATACAGGCAATTCCTTAACACCTGAGTGTTTTATTCAATAAATCCATGTCCCTCCAAGTAAGAATGTTATGAAAACATTAAAGAGGACTGTAGGGCTCCTGGCAGTAGTTCCTGGTGCCTGTTCCACAACATTACCAGTGTTTCCCTGGTCCTGCCTGTCCCAGGAAGCTGGGGCTGCACAGGGACTTTTGCTGCAACAGAAGTGAGTAGTGTGAGGACTGGACCCCAGGGGAGCCAGTGGGAAGCAAGAGTCAGGAGGATTTAGTGATGAGGGACCAGGGAATTGCTGCTGCTAGCCCTAGGAACACACAATGATCATGATGCTATGCTTTCTGTGTCTTCTGCAGTTTGTAACACTTGCCTGCTGCAGCACCAGTAAGATGAGCAGCTTCCCAACCTCAGCTCCCCCTGCCAACTATACAGCCTGGGGTTATGGATGTGGCATCAGATTGAACCTTCCACATCTGTTGGCAAAGTTAGGATGATATCACCTGTGTGACTCTGTTTCCACCAGTTTTGCTATGGCTGAGTGGATGCCATGCCACTGCATACTCACAGTTGAGATAAATTTGCTAAAATTAACTGTTCTGAATATGTAGTCATAGGTATTGATTGTGTATGAACTATTAACACAGTGTGTGTTGCTTTCAAATGTCAGCCCAGTAAAGTTTTGTTTTGAAGTTTAAAATTTTAAATTGGCCTTTTTTATCAGTCTTCATAATGTTCTCAGCACATTATCTATAATCAAACTGATATGTTCATAGGATATACTTATTTGCAATGCTTATTCATGAGAATAATTATATCACCAGATCAGGTTCCCAAAGCATATAAAAAACAATTCACATTCTAAAAATACTTCACTCTAAAAATTACAAAACTGAAAACTGAAAATATCTATGGATTAAAGTTTTTACTTTCAAGAGACTTTATTTTATATTTTGAAAGCTATATAAAGCTTCTATGATTTCTTGGAATTATTTTCTTAGTCTTCTCATCTGGGATTATTCTACATCTTCTATACCTTTTTCTTTTCTTTTAACTTGAAAAGATTGCATATTGTAGAAATAACTTGAGCAATGTCTTCTGAAAGATAAACTTCCTTGAAATCCTTAGTTATTCGTCCTATGTTGATTTAGAAGGGACACAATACTGTTGTCCTTTATATGACCTCATAAATTTTTAAAAATTAATTTCTTTTGAAAGCTGTCCAATAAGACATTGTTTATTAACTGCCTTTGTTCATTCTGGCTTTAATAATAAAAGAGGCATGATTAATAAATCTGGCTGTTCAGCTTTAGGCATTGTGTCCACCTCTAGAGCACAGAAAGTACACTATGCAATTAAAGCAGTAGTGTTACATCAATTAACATTTACAAGGTATATTTGGATATGACCTAGTGTGTGTTTCTGTTGCACATACATTTTTAGGAAATAAAGAATAAAATTGAGTTCTTTACAGAGAGAGTGGTGAGGTTCTGGAACAGGCTGCCCATAGAGGTTGTGGATGTCCCATTCCTAAGAGGTGTTCAAGGCCGGGTTGGTTGGGGCCCTGAGCAGCCTGGTCCAGTATTAAATGTGGAGGCTGGTGGTCCTGCATGTAGGATTGGGTTGGAAATTCATGATCCTTGAGGTCCCTTCCAACCCTGGCCATTCTGTGATTCATTCTGTGATTCTATTTGACACTGAATGAGATATCTTTGACTAGATCTCTTTGTATAACGTGTTACCTGTTTTATGCGAGATAGATAAGGATCATCTCTTGCTAGACTGAGAAATACACTGTATGCACCTTAACTTCTTTGAATAACCTTATTAGTGAAGCCTGCCAATACAGAATGAAATGCAATTAATATATTACGACAGGCAAATTTATTAATAGAATGGAGGATTTTTCTCTGATTGAAGTCTTAAAATGATGATATACAGAGCAGTCAAAAATCCTCATTAATTTATAATCAATGTTACAGATGAGCAAAAGAAAAAAAAATTAAAACAAATATCATACACCAAATAGCATATATATGCTTTTTGTATTTTCTAAGTCTCAAAAAAAAAAGTTTTAAATTGCATACTAAAGATAAAATAAACAGACATACTTGTCAGATAATAAGAATCTGTCTCTAATTAGGTTTTAGAGGAAATCATTTCCTGTTGAGACTATTCTGTTGGACAAGGTCAAAATAACTGGCATTAGGAGTATGCTAAAAAACATTAACATTCATAATTTTCCTGTGGTCAGTTTTACTGTTGTATATTGTAGAATTTTAATAGAGGCCATACTAGGTAGGCTAAGGTTTGATATTGATATGACAGCTAGCAACATTTAGGTTTATGGAGTGCATCTGAGCCTTAGAGATAACTTGCATTACACTAATTATTTAAAGATTTGTCTCAGCGTAGTGTATTCCTACAAAACTGACAATACCTTCTGTTAAAATAATTGCTTCAGTGATGACTACTCAAAAAAGAATGGCTTAAGAAAAGGATCTTCAAGGTAAGAGACTGCATTTAGCTGCTTTGATGTACCTCTGTGTAAATGTACAATAGCTCAGGGAAAATGTTATCCTTGTATGTGCCAGGATTCGTTTCAGGATTAAGAGCAGTTTTACCTTGATTTGAAGATGATATTTAGAACACACTTTCTCCCCATCCCCCTGAGGTTTTCTGTTATTGAGAAAATTTACATAACCATGGTCTTTTTTTTTTTTTTTTTTTAACCCAGATTTAGAATATTGAGGTTAGAGCTAATGGCAATCAATGATCAAAGGAGGGAAGAGAAAGACCTTCAGAAAATTCCAGCCAGGATTTCAAATACAGTATCAATTATGGTTCAATTCCTTCATAATTGGCCCACCCCAAGAAAAACATAATTCATCAGTCCTAGCAGAATTTTCATACAGAAAATAATAATGTTTCTTAAGCATAATAGACATAGCCCCTTTTGACTTTGTTTACCCAAGGGGTAGTGGTATAAAATCTCTACACAGAAAGAAAGTAGAAGGTATTTTGTTCTTTCCATGATATGTAGAAGATATACATTTGATCATTCAAATTAATACATAAGCTTGATTTCTAACTTTAGGTAAAGACTGACGGTAACTTTGTTATTAAATTGTTACTGTATGTAAATAAGTCAATAGACAATGAACATGGATATGCTCAAATTAAATACCAATGATTAAAGATCTAAACATAAACCTTTTTTTAATTTATCATACTGACTTCCTATCTGTAGATACTGCACGATATTTCCCGTTAATACTTTTCAAAAGATTTGCTTTGAATGAGGGAAGCAAGAACATCTTATTCTAAGTATATCCCAAATACGAACCCTTATCCACTGAATTGAGACTAATAGAGGATTCAATACTTGTGAATCTTGTGATTACGACAATATTCATTATCTGTGTGAATGAAGAAAAGTTATTCCTCCCTTTCCCTATGTAGCTATATAGCAAATTACTGTGGTAATGGAGGTTTCAGGAAACGCATAACAGACTATCAAGTTAAAATATATTGTTAGTCTCAGAAGGTTTGTCAAGTGTGATTTGGAGTACTATACTACATTGCCACCTACATTAACAACTGAAATACTGAAGCAAAGGTCATTCTTTAAATAGTACAATAAAAAGTTTAGCCATTTTTCCCTTGTTATACAAATGCTTTGACATTCACTTTATATTAAATGTAATTTTCTTTTCCCTTGTTATTCAGACAAGAAAAAGAGGTGTTTTGTTTCTTTTCACGTAGCTCACATTTTGTATACCGCAGTCCCCATTTATTTTTATTAATAGACAGTATGCAAGTATGCATAATGTAGTACTTTCCAGGCTCTGCTCAAATTCATTTGTATTAGCCGTCTTTACATTTCTTCCTAGCAAAAACTTTGGTTAATAAGGTACATATAACGCCAATATTTAAAAACTTGCCTGTAGCAGAACCCCCAAGTAGAACTTCCAAACGTAAAGGTAACATATGCTAAGTTGTATTTGTAAAGTATGGATCATATTTTTAACATAAGTTTGGTTCTGGAAGAGGGAGAACACCTTCAAAATTAGAACTGTCCCAGATGTGTATGAAAAATTGAGGCTTTGGAATGTGTGAGAATCCTTTGGTTTTTGGCTCAAAGCTTGCTTCCTGAGGTTTTTCTTGTGATAAGATGATTTGTTGAGGAGGCAAGTGATGGGTGCTAACCATGTGACAATCGATATCGCTTTGGGAACATTTGAAAGCCCCTTCCTCCAGAGCTGCTTGCTCTGTGGAAGAGCGAAAGAGAGTGCTCAGGAGTGTTCACTGGCAGAAGATCTGGCCTGTGACTAAAACGCTCCAGCTTGGTATGGGAGGCTGGGGGATGATGCCATTGTATCCTGCGAAGGCAAGATACAAGTGGGCACCTCCCTGCTCCCTCTTATATGCTGGCAAGGTCAGGAAGATAACAAAGGAATTTCCTGCTGAGGTACCAGAGCTAGAAGCTGCCACTCCAAGGAGAGCTGACTCAACCACCTTGGGTTTGAGCTGTCACTCAAAAGAGAGCTGACTTGACCACTTTGAAACCATTGAAAAGGGGCCATTATTGCCCCGGTCGTTGTCCTCGTTCTTGTCATCAACAGAACAACTCTGCCTGACGACCCACCACTACTGAAGATCAAAGACTGAACTACAAACCTCGCTGGATCCATGGTGGTGACTATTTCACTGTTGCTTCCTATAAAGACTCCTTGCTGCTTCTTTTCTATTGCCCTCCTTCCCCATTACCCTAATTCATAATAGTGTCCGTCCTCCCCTTCCCCATTTCCCTGATTAAGATTTGTAATAAACTGGTCGGACCAACATTTGAACCGTTGTTTCTTAATCTCATGCTGGGTATATAGATAATAAAAGAACCTCCTCTCCCTCCTATAAATTGGAGTGAGACAACGTGTCCAGACTAGGACAGTGAAACTGGTGAAGGGTCTGGAGCACAAGTCCTATGAGGAGAGGCTGAGGGAGCTGGGATTGTTTATTCTGGAGAAGAGGAGGCTCAAAGGAGACCTTATTGCTCTCTACAACTTCCTGAAAGGAGGTTGTGATGAGGAGTTTGGCCTCTTCTCCCAGGAAACAAACAGGACCTGGCTGCAAGAGGAGATTTAGGTTAAACATAAGGAAGAATTTTTTCTCTCAGAGAGTTGTCAGGCACTGGAATGGTCTGCCCATGGTGGTGGTGGAGTCGCCTTACCTGGCAGTGTTCAAGAGGCATCTGGATGAGGAGCTACTGATATGGTTTATTAGCTTGTGGTAGCAATGTTAATGGGAAGTCTAGATAGACTAGATAATCTTGAAGATTGTTTCCAACCTTGTGATTCTGAGATTTTTATTGTGTGAATGAAATACTGAGATTGAGATGCAACTGTAAAACAACAGATGAAAAGAATTCTAGATTTATCATTTATCATAAGCATTCTAGATTTATCACAGAAAAAAACACAATTTTTTTTGTAATATTATGTGGACAAAATCACTTCATTCTTGAAAAAGCATTACTGCAAAATTCTGTCAATCTCATTAAAGTATGATTACTTCTTCAAGTAAGCATTAGTTTCAGTAGAGTTCATTAATATAAGTTGGCATAATTCTTCATTTTTCTTTCTTTCTGTTTTTTATGTGGCCTTTCTACAGCATACTAACATTTCAAATATGATCACAGATGAAGGTTTTTACAAAGTTAAGAAAGAAATAAAAACAAAACTGATGAATTTGATATGCCTAATCAGGCTTAATTTATGTTTCAGCCCTGCAGATATCTAACTAAGGCCAAATAAATTGGATGGAAGCTATTATGAAAGGCATGTACTGTTTTGATGGAATTCTGTCAAAAAACAAAAAATGTATCCTGAGCAACTCAGTATTACTAGCACTTCTTGAAACTGAGTAGTCCTAGGGAAAAAAGGATAATTATAAGAAGAATGGAATAACAAACAAATGAAACCCCAAGCAAAATTAAGCTGAATGTATGTATGATGACTTGATTAAATTTAGCAAAGTGTTTCCTTTGGAATCCATAAATGAAAAGACAATCATTAGAAATTCGTATTTCATACTATAACAATTCTTAATGTATTGGTTGTCCAAACTGATTACAAAAGATAATTTATTCACTTCAGTAATGAACCTACTCTTCCCAGCCTCCATCAGTAATCAGTGGATGAGCACTTCCATAAATTAATTGAGATAATATTTGGGATGAATTACCGTATCCCTACTGATAATGCAGTGACCAATATGCAAATATTTTTCCTAACTCATGGTATTATTTAAGAAACTATTAACTGTTGGAATAGACGTGGGCTGCTGTACTTAATATCTCCTGGTCATCTTTGGCAGTAAGAATGATGTGGTATTTCAAAAAAAGAAAATGATTAAAGCATTATAAAGTATGTGAAGGGAATTAAGAGATATAAAAATAAATTATATGAAAATATGTGACTGATGGAGCAGAGGATGTAACCTTATAATCCAGTAAAGTGGCCTGCCTCCCAGATAACAGAATATCTTGTAGATGAAATTGGTACAGAACAACTCCCAAACCAATAGAGATTCAAAATTAACCTGGAAAAAGATAAGAAATTTGTCAAGAATATAGGGAGACATGAGAAAATGGAAAGAGCTATTGTCATGTGGGAGAGACTGAGAACCTACTGAGTACTCCAAGAAGGGATTCATGACACATTTTTGGCTAAAGAATTTGGAACACCTGGCTAAAATATATTACTTTTTTTTTAAATTAAGAATTGCTATTTTTATTTTGACTCCAAAAGCAATTTTGGCATTAGAAATATTGTCTTTTACTTACACAGTTCCTGGGAAGATGAGAATAAAATATTTTGTTGTTCAGAAACTTCTGAAAATGTCAACAAATAATGAGAGTCTTTGTATAATGCCTGAGATCTGAAACAAAATCTGAAGAAAATAAGATTTTAGAGTTTTAAGAGCTTGCTTTCTTTTGCCTTCCTTTCACTTTCTTTCTTTTTTTTTTTTTATTTATTTTTGTTATTACTTGTTTTTCTTTGCTTTTTTAATTCAATATACACCTAACACATTCTTTGTACCAAGAACTTTATAGGGAGAATTGTATAATTGTGTTCTACATAGTCTAATGTGCTTAGCATGTCATCTATTGGCTGTAGATATTATACATATGTATATGTGTACACTTACTGCTGCGAATGAGTGAAAGCAAAGGTGTGACAAGAGTGGCTCTAAGTGTGAAGACTCAGTCGTACTCCAATGTGCAATCATAGTCCAAGCTTGCTTTCTGTTTGTATTGTACAGCAATTATTTTCCAGTGAAACTTTTCTGAGTGACCTCAGTAGGAAGTACTTCCTGCTGTCTCCTTTTGTTATTAGACAAATCTACTGACTAGAAATCTCAGATGTTATGCCTTTACATCTGAGGAAGCATATTTGGTAGCGACCATGTTCTGTAAGTCCATACATGTTGACTTTGTTTAATTAAATGCATCAGATTCAATTCAAGTGTTACCTAAGAATAAGTAAATGAAGAAAAAAGCAAGCAATTAAACAAATATAAACCTTAGTGAAACAAATATGAACATACATTAAATCATATTTTTTTTCCAACTAAAACACTGCCTTCATGAAAATTAAAGCCATTCCCTTTTCGATTGATCCAAAATGATTCTTACTTTCATATTTTATTTTCAGTAGCACCCATTTTCATGGCTATAAATGAAATATCTTCAACGTCCAATCTGAAACAAAACAAAATGACAAAAAGAACCCATATCTTTTCTATAAGGTTTTTTCTTTCTTTGTCATAAAAGGCTATCTTGCTTTCATTTTACTAAAAGTTCCTCCAATCTGAAAATGAAAGAAAAATACCAAAATACCAAATTCTTTACTAACTGTAAAAGTTCCTCAGTGAGGTAGCTTTCAGTACATTTGGAACCTCTGCCTTCTGTAGGAATAGTAAGTCATGAAGAGATTTTTTTATTTAAATCTCTACTGATGGGAAAGCTATTCATCAGCTTTACTCTACCTAGTCACATAGCACTGCACCATTTTCAAAGCTAAACCTGAAGCTAAAGAAACAAAAGATAATAACAAAAATATTTGAAAATATTATTCTCTTCTTTCTGTTTTTATCTTCTGCCTCTTCTTCCCTTTTCTATCTTTTTAAGTTAAAAAAAAAAAAAAAAAAAGAAATGCTAATTTGGAATAGGCTAGTTTTCAGTTCATGAAAAACTCTATGTATTTAAACATATTTGTTCTTTGCCATTAATTTTCAAATTTCTTTTCACAATTATTGTTTTCTTTTTCCTTTCTTTCTACTTCAAATAATCAATTTACAGATGTACCGTGCTGATTTTCTCTCATAATTATCTTATTATGCTTCAATTTCATCTATTTTGTCATAGGTCTTAATGTTATTTATAGCTCTTTTCACTTCAAAAAAGCTTTGTTAATGTGTAAAGGCACTTTCTTAGTGTTTCTTTTATACTGAAAAGCCATCTTATTTTTAATCTTTTGCATAACTATCAGATCACTTAGTCTAAGCAAAAGTGTTTTTTTGTTCCTCACCAGCATTATTTATTTTAAATCTTCCTATCTAGTTCTACCACTTTTGAGCCGTAAGCTAGAATCTCTGCAAGATGGTAAGTGACTTTCTAACCTTCCAGACAAGATCTATTCAAATCTAATTCGCTGCTGAAGGTTATGGGCATTAGGAGGTCTCCAATATGACTCACCTGTTTCTCTCTAGGTTTTGTTAAGTATGAGATTTTCATGACCTGCTGCACTGACTCAGATTGAGTTTCCTTTCCTAAACTATTCTATACACATTTACTCTGTCAAATTCTAAAGCTGATCTTTTTTGATTGTTAGTTTTCATTTCTGTTTCTGTTTAAAATCACATGGGACTAAATTTTCAGATATTGTTCAGGCTAAGGTCTTGCCTTCTGCAAGAGAGACTTTTCTTGAGCAGAATATCTCCTGTGCTCACAAATGGATTGCAGCAAACTGCCCTGCAGTTTCCATCAGCCAAGCTTATTTACCTGTGCTTAATGAAGACAGAGAGGACTGAACTTCAATACTGAGTCTTGTCCTGATCTGTCCACTCGAAAAAGTCAAGGTTGTCTTTAACAATCAGCTTCAAACTCTGACAGTTAGACCATCTCAGGTGTTGACATTGTGCCTTCAAGCAAAGTGTCAGAGTACTAATTTACAAGTAATATTTGGCTCCCATATGCCAAACAGAGTTGGAAAGGTCTCCTGATTTGCAACTTCAAACATTTTTGAAACTTGCAGACCTCTGTCATATAACAGTCTCTTTATTAATCCCTACTTAATATTACCCTTGCGGCACAGAAACCACCAAGTGACCTCACAAAGAGGATTTGTCCTACTTGAGTAGATCTCCATGCAGTAATTGTACACATGGTATCTGTTGCTATCACTTAAAACTGAGCAATGCTCATCTATGCAAGAAAATGTTGCAGAATGCAAGCTTCTAAATGCTTGCAAAATCTTTTCACAGATCATTTCTTATTATTTACGGAGGTTACATCTTAAATCACGTATGCTCACTCTTCACAGATTGTGTGAGTATTGTCCATCAACTATGTATGCTTCTCTCCACTTGATGAGTGAGCACAGCAGAACAGAAGAGTGTTAGCTTATCTAGCAGCCCTGTCAGTAATGAGAAATCAGCACAGGATTAAAAGAATTACAGTTGGCTGTGGCAATTCTTGTAAGGGTTCAGTTATAAGGAAAATATAGCAGTTCCTGAACTGTGCACTCTCTTTTACTGGCTCTTTACTGCTGTGAACATTCAAAGCAGTTCTCAGCAACAGAGAAACTTTCTGTTCTTCTCTTTGTTCTGCTCTTTGGACACTACTTTGGACTCTGCTTTGAACTACTCCCAACTTTTCATAGTTTTGTGACACTATCGTGGCTTTTACCTTCTTCATATAGATTCCCACAAGCCAGGCATTAGGAAATGGTCCATGATTAGGGTTAATGCCAGTATGTCTCTTCAACCCAGTGGAGATTAAAGCAGACTGAGTACATGAAATCAGAGCGTTCCTTTGCCACCAGTTAAGTGTCTAAAAGAGAAACGACAGATAATGTCTATCATAGTGGTTAGATTTAAACATACAGTTAACCACTTTCAACTAAACAAAAGCAGAGTAAGAATACAGAGGAATGTAGTGGTGCTATTGCATGACTTTAATAAAATTTCCTAACGTAATCTTTAGTTCTAATAATGCACACACCAAGTTGAACATGAGCTACTCAGCACTGGAACCTGGAGTACTAGGTTCGGTTCTAGGCCTTTGGGGTTTACTGATATTTCTGCTAGATGGTAAGTTGCCAATATCCTACAGACTGATTTTGAACAAGATAAATAGGATGAAATGCATTTTTTTTCTTTTTCCTTTTTTTTTTTTTTTTGTCAGAGTATGCAAAATGAAAAGTCTGAACTGCTTAAAGATTTTCCATCAAAATAATATTGAAAGCATAATAATTTAAATTGCACAATGTTGTAAAGTGTGTTCTGTCTCTGCAGAAAATGGTAAAATTGCATCTAAAAACTGAATTCTCACCTTTTGATTTTCACATGTTAATTCTGTGGGACACTTATTGTGCCATGTCATGAAAAGAGGTAACACATTAATACAAAACACACATTACTGAGAAAAATAGGTGACCTGAAACATAGAATAAAATTACCTATTCTTGTTCTGATTCTCTATTTGTGATTAAGGTGTGCTAAGACAGACTGGCTGCATTCTCTGGCAGGTGTAATTGTAGGAAAAGAATCAGTTAGTAACGATTATTACCTTTGCCACACAATTCACACAAATTCCCTCCGAATGCTACTAGTGAATCAGCTGTATGTCCTCATCACTTCATGAAAGACATACTGTGCTTCACAAAGTATCAATCTTTTGCTATGCAAAATAAGAGATAAAGAGACAGTTTACTGCTGCTTAAAATGTTTCTGAACCCCAGGTGAACCACTGCAGCAGTGTGCTTGCTCTTAGGTGCTATCAGTGAGGTGATCATTTTAGAATTCCCGAATACCATGAACACTCATATCACAAGCTTGTATATTAAAGGAGTGCATATATGTATTTACTCCAAAGTACTGGACATGACAAGCTGACATGTAATTGTGACAGCCTTCGCCAAGAGACTGGAGAGTGCAGGTTGTAGATGCTGGTACCTGTAGGCTGCAGTTGAGAACAAACTCATCATTTCAGTTAGCACCACAAATATAGCTCAGATCCTACTTGATATCAAGTGTCTGAATTCTGTTGCATATTTTATATGCGTATTCATATGCATATACACAAAAAAAGAAAGGAGAAAGGTGGGGAGGTAGAATGAGAAAGGCACTGGAATACAAGGAGTATAGCATATTCTTATGGGCATACTATCTCTTTCTCAGTAAAAATGATGACTTTAATGTTGTCTTTTTAATATCTGCCGCTGGCATGAGTCACGTAAATAACAGCGACCAGACATTCCCTCTCCCAGGAGAAATATTATCTTTAAGTGATACAAGTCTTGATCCATGTATGGCTACAATCTGAACACAGCTAAACAATTTGCACGGCAATCAGAAATAACTCTTCCATGTAAGCTAATGAAGAGAAACAATTAAGATAGTCGGGGACTTTTGAATCTCCTAAAAAAAAAATTCTCACCTGTATCTTTAAATCAGTAGGATGCATTAAATGAATTTCAAGTGAGACAAGGACAGATATTTGAAATATTTTGCTTTATTTGAGAAGCTGGGGCATGACTCCTCTCCTCTCCCCTCCCCTCCCTCACAGTTTCTTGTACTTTTCCTTCCTCTCCTCCATCCCACTGAGGCAGCTTTTATGTAACATTTAGCTGTCAGCTGTGTTAAACAATTATTCTGGAGATTTTTATTTGTTTGATTGGTGAAGTTTGTGATACAAAAATTATTTTATTTCGCTTTCTATTATATAAAAGCATACAACAATATACATTGCATTACAGAAGACAAAACAAAAAAGTTTGAATGTTACTAATGCATATCCTATATTTTCAACAATAATATATTAAATTATACTGATGATGATGTTTCTGCATGAGCAGAGGACAAATTGGAGATTGCATGAAAAAGTTAGTTTTGAGCTGTCAGCATGAACAGGAGTTAGCAGGCATTTCATTTCTTTTATTACATTTGTAAACACTGAAATATTTAAAGCAAGTTATCACAATATTAGATGTATTTTAGCAGTTTATAAGCAATCTTACTGATGTTTCATTATCTCTTTCTGCTGTTACTCTGCTATTCAGCTTTTTCAGTGGAAAATAGATGCAGTTTTCGAGAAGTGACAAGATTTCTATTAAAAATCAATTTATAAAAAAAAGAAGTAAATATTACTCTTCTCCAGTGTCACTTCCTCTCAAAAAGTATTTAACCGGTCTTTTAATTTCCCTAGTGCTTTAGTCACAGTAATACTAAATTGATGAGGACATCATCTCAGTGGGAGCACTCCATTCAGCTGAAAAATGCTTATTTTGGTGGTTTTTTAAAATGGTATTACTTTGGATACACTACACAAATAAGTAAACACAAGCATGTAAGTTATGTTTCACCCTTTCTTGTTTTCCACGTTTTTGTTATCAGAGAATAAATTAAAGGTAATTTGAGAATGTTTGCATTTCTGTCATGGAGGCACTATGCATTTCTGACAGAGCTGGATCATGCTATAGGGCAGTTATTGCGGAGCAGATGACACTCATGAAATTCAAACCCATGCTTATGTGGTGGTAATTTTTAATATTGCATTTCTGTGACCTTCTATTTGCTTCCATTAGAAGAACAGTAATATTTCCATTTTTGTGTTTTACTTCAGGAATATAAAATCCAGAAACAGTTGTCCACAGTCAAGTACTGATAGAGGAAATGGTAGAAAGTATTAATATTGTCTTCATGTGCATGTATTTGATCAGAACTGCTAGACTGATTTTAATTTCCAAAATAAAATAAATATCCATTCATCTTTACTGCATCTGCAGTTATGAAATAGAAATAGTATTTTAAATAAAATCTTTAAGTGACCCAGTAGAGAAAGTGTGCAATAAATGTGGAAGCACAGATGTATAGCAAACCAGCCCTGAAACAACTCCTTCCTCCCACCCTGCCCTTTGAAACTAACCAGAAAGTTAAATGAATATAACAAAAGTTAAAAGTGACAGAAGTTGTTGACATAGAAGCTTTAAAAGTTTCTTGCCATTATCTCTTCTTAGACTGTCTAAGCATAGAAATTTGTCTTACAATGGAGCTATAGAAACATGTTTACTACTGTGGTGTATGTTACAGGATTATTTTTTTTTCTAAGTGGATTCTGTGTCCCAATGGGATATGACTGCTTGTCTTATTGAAAAAAAAAATTATAACCCCTCTGATGGTAATCGTCAAGATGACTTTTAACAGCTTATATAGTATTGCAAAGTAATTTTCTGACAGCTATTTAAAAAAAGATTAACAAATTGTATTTGATCAGACATTGTAATGGCAATTGTGGATGTATAATGAATATCCACTACTGAATTTGTATTTTTGGGATGCACACTTCCAAGCTTGCAAACTTTGCCTTTTGAATAGAATGGTAGAACTTGTATAAACTAGATTCTCATGTGACATTTTCCTGGTATGTTTTATACTCAATAAATGATGATATTTATTACATGTGTCAGACAGAAAAGCAGCCATAAGGTATAAGCATTACTTTGTATGCAGAGCATCCAATTTACAATATCAAATACTTGTCATAAGTATTTATGGTTACTACTCCCTAAAGTATCAAATAATCCTCACATTATTGCCCTCAATTAACAGCAATGGTAAAAAAAAAACCCTAGCTAGAGTAATATGCTAGGAATACTAGGAATATGAACTTATTTGTCAATAGAATGGACTCCTTCCACCTTCTCTTTCTCATGTGGAGGCCCTGCATGTGGAAATTCATGATCCTTGAAGTCCCTTCCAACTCTGGCCATCCTGTGATTCTGTATCATGTATAGTCACGTGCCATGTTAGTATCAAGTAACATCATCTCCACAGCTTACTAACTAAACTGGGCACACATACAGAGCCAGAAATATTTTTGAAACAGTTAATTGCTATGAAGATTATCCCGGTAGATCAAAGTTGAACAGAATGAGTTTGAAAGTCATAACACAATTTGTAGCAAGCCATGAATGTTCATTATCCATTAACAGTCTCCAGATTTTGTTGTGTTTTTTCACAACAAAATCTCCTCATAACCACCTCCCACTCTAAAATCTATACAGAAAAGTCTTACCTTACTAGAATCTGCAGTGCAGATGGGCTGCAGGCCATGCTATCATTCATAGGTTATTTTATTTCACAGTAGAAGACAAAAAGATTTAAAAATTTTTGGTTTTTAATAACAATGAGATACCATAACCTTTCTACACTCTTTTTATGCCACCATAATTCTGACTGATTTGTCCACCATTGGACAATGCCTAAAAAAATCCTTCCTACAAAGTAGCTGCATGAGAGACTAAAGGGAAAAGAATTACGAGTGATTGAAAACATTAAATATTGAAAAAAAGAGTTAAATCTCTTTTAATAATATTAACATTGAAATGTACATATTAATTATTCTAATAATACTTACATTAATTAATATTGAATTTTAACATTTCTACTGAAAAATGATGACATTTAAAATTATCCTCTTGCAAAAAGGAAAAAAAGGTAGCTGAATGCCTAAGAAACAGGTCTAAAATTATTTAGTTCACTGAACAAGTAATTAATTTATAAATAAAATAAAGATAAGAAATCCCTCTAACTTCTCCTTACTCTTGAGAAAAAACATGTAAGCATGAGTAAGAGGGAGATTAGGACCTCCAATCAAAATTAGTCATGCTTTGTAATCAGGCACATGGACTGTACAATTGACAAAATGATTGTCAGCATCTAAAATAATTTTCTGAGTACAAATATAAAACTGCGGTGCATTCTTTGGTTGTATGTTTGTGACAATTTGAACTTAGAAACATAATAGTAGTAGAAGTAATCTATGAAAACAGGTCTTTCATCTGTACAATCGTCAGTGTTCATCCAACCAGCAAACAGTTCAGAGAACGTATTTTTCCATCCCTTGAATGTAGATTGCAATTTTAAATTGGCAAAGTACGTCACTAGAGAATGTCCCTTGTCCCAGCATGCATCCAGCCTACGGACAGAACATAAAGGAAGATTTCTTGTAATCCGTTCCTTCTAATTCACAGTGAGATAGCACAGTAAGTTAAAAACAAAACAAAACAAAAACAAAACAACAACAACAAAAAAAACCCAATAGGTAGAATGTTTTTTAAGAAAAGGAAGGGCGAAGTAGAGCGAAGTTCAGGGATAGTGGACATTATTAAGGGATTGTTTAAAAACTTTTCATATTTTCAGCCAACATTGGTTACTTAATAGTTAGTTAGCGTTTTAAAGTTGGTCAATTTGATACTGTGTTGAATCTGCAAATCAGAGACAGGGCACCACTTGAAGCAGCTTGACGCAGGAAGATGTGAAACTCTGGTCTTCATAAAAAAGAACATTTGTGAATGTCTGTCTCGAAAGGAACAGAGGTATAGATGCATAACACACTTGACAACAGGAATGGATGCTGCAGAACAATTACTCAAGCCAGTAGGGAAGGAATTGTAACTGAAATGCCATCAGATTGCAAGTCATAAATATATTCAGTCATAAATATATTTATGGCTTAGCTATTACAGTAGTAATGCAAGCACAGTAGTGGCAAGGCAAGACAGACTTTGAAACGTACATAGATTTGACTCCATACACATAAATGTAGAAGGTCAGTGGAAGCTACAAAATTTGCAGTGTGAGTTAGAAAAAGAAAATAAAAATCACAGAATCATAGAAACATAGAGTGGGTTCCTGGGTTGAAAAAGACCTCAAAGATCAACTAGTTTCAATGCCCCTGCTGTAGACAAAGTCATCAACCACTAGACCAGGCTGCCCAGAGCCACATCCAGCCTGGCCTTGAATGTGTCCAGGGATGGGGCATCCACAACCTACTTGGGCAACCTGTTCCAGTGTGTCAGCACCCTCTGAATGAAAAACTTCCTCCTAATATCTAACCTAAACCTCCCCTGTCTCAGTTTAAAAGCATTCCCTCTTGTCCTATCACTATCTACCCATGCAACCCTTCTGGGCTGCAAGCACACACTGCTGGCTCATATCCTGTTTCTCCCACGTCCTTCTCTCCAGGGCTGCTCTCAAGGAATTCTTCCCCCAGTCTGTATACATACCTGGGATTGTCTCAGCCCAAACGCAACACCCTGCACTTGGCCCTGTTGAACCTCATTAGGTTTGCATGGGTCCACTTCAGCCTGTCCAGGTCCCCCCGGATGGCTTCCCTTCCTTCCCACGTATTGAATACTTTATGTCCTGCATTTGAGTCTGCTGCTTCTACAAAGCCATCATTAAGTTCAGTGCAAGTCAGAGTTGCATCTTAATAGCTGATGTTCAGTGAGCAGCTAAGGTACGTATAAGAAGGAGACATCACAGATTGGATGTCATGAATATTCAGAGTAGCACTGGGATGTGCAGGAATTTAATTTGGAAGTCAGAGCCTTTCTCCTAGCTGCTCCAATTTGTAGACACAACTACAGCATATCTTCTCTGGGTGAAAATTGCTGTTAGTTTGCTGGGAAATATTTTCAAAGCAGCATGCTGAAGTATAGCACAACTGGTCAAAGGCCATCATGCAAACTTTCTTGATATTTGTCTGGTGTGAGAACTCAGTGCACGTCTACTGAGACTTTGCAATATCAGGATGTGTCTCTATGACATACTGATACCTCAATGTTAACATAGAGGTCAAAGCAGGGTTTTAATTGTTGCCAAAAAGTGTCCGAGTGTTTCAGTCCGAAGTAATTTTTCCCTCTGAATTTTGGGGCAGAAGCACCTCAAAAAACACCTATTGCTTAGGGTTTGACAGTAGTTTCTGACTTTAAGAATAAATCCCTATTTATCACAGGGAACCCAACATTAGCAATACAGGAAAATATGGTAATTTTTAATTCTGTGGTATGTCAAATTTTTTGTTGCTATAGAAAGCAAATCCCCAGCCAACTTAGAAGGATCTCACACAGATTATACAAAATGGTTGTGGGAACCATTCTGAGAAAGGAAATAGAGAGATATAAAGGAATATATATATATATATATATATATACACACACACACACACGTGTAACCATATGTGTGCATGAGTGTCTGTGTGTGACACTCACTAGCTTATGTCAAAACGACTTGTTTTACCTTTGTTACACATTGTAATGTTTGTAGTGCCTTTTTGGAAATGATGCTTTTCCCTGAGAGCAATAGCTATGTGTGGCTTATTGGAACAGCCAAATTGTGCAACCATCTACAACATTACAATTTCTTGCTCGGTAATAATGACTATTATGACAGAAAATACTAAGCATGAAAATCCCCAGCTGTTTAAGAGCAGTAGAGTTAGGGAACTTGCTCCAGAGAATAAATGTATTCATGTCAAAAATCTTTTTTCTTTTTTAATGATGTTCTGTAAAAAAATATTTGATCCAAATCCAAGAGAGAGCAGCTATCTCAGCTGCAATTTTCTTTTGCATACTAGCTCATCAGCAGATCACAGTAAGCATCAGACTAGTTGAATTAATTTTATTTTCCTTTCTGAGCTAGAGCACTCTTCTGCAGATAAAGTTACTGATTATCAATCACTGCAGCACTCTCAAGTTCTTCAGAGTCTACTGAATTGCTTATTATGGTTTGCTTCTTCATGAGAGTGGAATACAGGCAAAATCTGAATTTTATAGAAATATATCTATGTAGCAATTTTATGTTTTGTTTCTTTTTTTCTTGACAACAGCTACTTGAAGGTACATGTATGGAAGAAAAGCAGGTAATTCTGAATTTAAACACATTAATAAAGAAAAGCTATAATTTCATGATACCCTTTTTCATTATTTCTTTTAATTCTTTGTGCATTCAATGGCAGTCCCTTTTCAGAAGAAAGAAATTATGGATGGAGAGGTGCCTGCAAACAATACAAATGAAACCCTAGTCTGAGGAGCAGCAGGGAAACACAACTGACAGTCAGTGGACCACAGACTGAATGAGTAACTGCACTTTTGTCAAACACCATCCTCTTCTAAGTGGTATTTAAAATCTATACAAAAGAAAGAAAATTAAAGTTATAAAGGGAAATGTCTGGTGAGAACATTTCTACAAAAGAGTATAAGATCCCACAAGAAAGAATTGTGCAAAAAATCCCAGGACATTAAATTCTTGACTTTGAGTCCTTAAGTCAACACTACTGGGAAGACAACCATATATAGTTTCTTTTTTCATAGGAAATCATTTCAGCCTTTTTGGCAGTGAATAAGAAACAAGAACCACCTGCATAAAAGAAAACCATGATCAAAAGATGTTACCCCCCTCCGCACCCCCAAAAAGCCAAAACCAACCTCTAGGAAAAAAACAGTATGTCTTTGTCTTAGTCATATTACCAGGGATATCTGTGTGTCTATTTTCAGAAAATGAAATGCAAATTCCTTGAATGCTTTTGGTTTTTTGGTTTTATAAGGCTCATGTTGGACTCGTGTTTGGCAGTACGGTCAATTTTTTTTTTCTCATTATTTTTTCCATAAATACTGTGCAATGTATTACATATAAATCACATGCCACACATACTCATTTTTGTTAATCCTCTCTAGTTGGTGGAGGACAATAAGAACTTTATATTCCCTTTGAAAAAAAATCTGCCTCTGATTTAATAAGAACATATCTTAAAGCCAATGTTCCTTATCCTTTACTGCAGCTTGTGTGACAGCTTTATCAGCCCATTAAGAGTGTACCTACCTAAGACATTACTCTCAAACTGGAACAAATCATAAGGTATTTTTACCCTTAAAAACTAGCTTAGATCTGCAGACAAAGGGGCAGAGGGGAGGGGAAGTACCTAATGTTATTTTGCTACATAATACATGCATGTGAGTTCTAGGCAAGACTTTAGAAAGATGGTATTGCCATCTGCCTATCCTGCCATTTATCTCCCTTACCCAATGACACTCTCCTACATTCAGACAACAGCAGCATTGTGGTGCCAGTTACTACAGGTTTTAAGCCTGAGGAATGAAACTGTGTTGCTGTGAAACCTCTGATTCAGTACGTATTTAAGCTAGGCTGCACCAGGCTGGGCCTTGAGTTTGCAGCTGGTTCACACTAAACACAAGTGCTGCAGTGCAGTTTCCAATTCAATAGAGAGAGAGAGAGAGAGAGAGAGGAAAAAAAAAAAACAAAACAAAAAAAAACAGTGACTCAGTTCCTATTTTAAAGCAAGAACACAACAATTTCCTCAAGGTTCCATTTTGGGGTGAAAAAATTAAGACATGGTTCTAGAGGGACATATATCTGTCACTTTTGTTTTCTTTACCATTTTCACCTGGGAGTTATTTAATCAGTTTATAATATTATTAGTCCCAGAATATCAGAAATGACTAAATGCGACTGTCAGCCACTGAACATCAAACAAAGCAGAGCAAGCATGGAGTTTTTAATAGTATATTGACAAGAGTAATATTCAGAAACACTGACATCTCGTGGCATGCTTTAGAAGTAACAACCTTGAGAGAAACAAGGTACTTTTCTTAAGGAAGGTCAAGCAGAACAGATGATGTGAAAAAACTTAAAATACTTGAATATGGTCGTTGTCATTTAAAAAAAGAAAATTGATAGATTTGATTTCTAGTTATATAATTAAAATAATAAAATAGAGTTAGTTTCACAAAATGCTAGGATAAATGATAGAGTGAGCAATGCTAAGATAAAATAGTTCAGTCTGTTTTGTAATTACTTAGGAACCATTCTTCTGTTAAAAGTATTAATAAGCTGGGTAGCCATTTATGTAAACACTATTGGATATGTAATATCAAAAATTATGTTAGTAACAAGTCACATAATTAAAGTGAAATAACCCTCATAGAAACATTTACAATGCTCTTGAAATGTATATATTTTTGTCATTAGGCTAAAACAATGGTGTATATAGGAACAAGAGGAAAATAATCTCCCTAGCACCTGTAGTGAGAAAGGTGGCACTGCTTCTAAACCAGCTCCAGAAGAAAATCCACCTATGAAAACCTTGCTTAATCTCACAAAAGACATAAGCATGATTTCTGAAACTTGAAGAATTTTAAGCTCTTTTTTTCCCACTGCTCTATTATTCAGGCTATTCCTGGCATTCAGGCAACTACTCTCTCCTACCATTTAGTCAATATTCAATACCTTTATTTTCTGTGATTGCTATCACTGGTATATCTCTTAAAGGCATTTGTTCTTAACCCTCAAAATACATTACAGTTTATATTGACCATAAAGAATGAACAAATTCCTTACAGACCCTTACAATCAATTTTTATTAGGTTTTAAAACCCGACTACCTGCACTTTCATTAACCATGATTATCTCTCTAATGGTGATATTTAGAAAATCCTGTTGAAAGAGCACAAAGAATTCATTTTAGACAATCTAATATTTCCCCTTCCTCTCCATTTTGCCAGTCTTGTCTTTTACCAACAGGCACGAGGAAAAGATTTCTCATTTAGCTCACTTAATTCTGGTTGTGATGCTACTGTTAAGTCATCAACCTTGCCTATTGTCAGAAATTGGTTTGAGACAGGAACCAGAAAGATATTGAGTATGGATTGCACTCAGAGTAAGTGTTCGGCATCATTCACTGTGTATAACTCAAGCTCAATGTTAAAGGGAAAACATAAAGACAGATTACAAAGCAGAACCAGAAGAATAGACAGATTCCGCTAGTTTCATCAGTTCTAGCGCACTTTATGAGCCTGATATTGCAACATTAGTTTTGCCAGCAGCAATCATTTCTGGTTTTCTGTATTCTGGAATTTTTTGTGCCATATGGAGAAATGAAATATCGGAGCAAGCATCTAAAGGCAAATTGTTTTAAGTAAAACTGAGTAGGATTCTTTAAATGCTGAAGTGAAGAAGGAATGACTTGAAGTGCAACCAATGCTATCAGCACTGGAGAAATCTAATTTTCTACAGTCACTTCATATTATAGACTAGGAGTGCCTCAGATTTGTCACTGTCACTAGAAAATGCAGAAGTTATAGTTATAAAAGTCACTTTCTTTTATTTGTCTATGATTGGCAGGAAGACTGGGAATCATGGAAGAACTTAATCCCTATGATCCTTACTTTCAAGATATCTAAGATACAACTCAGAAAAGTATTAAAGCTATACAAGTTGGTAAATACATCAATTATCTGCCAAAAGGAAATGTTGAGAACTACTGAGCTATAAAAAAAAAAACACTTTGCGTTCACACAGAGATCCTTGACATACACAAACATCCAGCTAATTTCAGGAAGTAAAACTTCTGCTTTAGAAGAGTCTCCATTTTCAGATATGGTGATATGGAAACATCTCTTGCTTTGTCTATTTTGCTCTTCAAGTAGGAAATGCTGTTCAAACTTGTTCAAAAAGAACAACAAACAAAACATTCTCAGAGACTAGAACTTTCTAGGTTGCATATCAGGATGGAAAATGCGAGAACTGAGTGTGCTAGATCAAAACTTAAGAATACAAGAGCACTTAACATATTTTTTTTCTTAAACATAGGCATATAATCATAAATAGACCAGTATTTTGAATCTGTTGTACACAGTCCTTCTCAGAATGATGCATGATCTTTAAAAACTGTAATTTAATTTTTTTTTTTTTTCAGATGCTTGTTACTGCTATATCTGGAAAAAAGAAGCTCCACTTTACAGTCTGTATTTCTTATTTCTTTGTATACATACTCTCAGAACTACGTCTTCTCTCAGAGGGAGAAAATGATTTCAAGATTTTTTTCCCCTCAACTGTTATTTCCACTTAGAAAGTGAACTTTGCATTCTGTGCAAAATGTCATGTGTTACAAATCCTAGCAGACCACATCAACACTTAACACTGACTGAGAAGAAACAAACATTAAGCATTCTGATGAGCCTTCTTTAAAGTTCAATGTATCCATCAGAGTTTAAGTGGATTAAACACCTACAGTGATTCTGTCCTTTGCATTACTGCTCCAGTTTTCAAGTATATTTGAAATTTTGACTTCATGTTTATAGAAAATGTAAAACTAGTAATGGGGAAGAAGCTCCAGTGACAGATAACATAAGATTTAGATTATGTGAGGCAAATGCACTTAGATCCCTGTGGTTGGATGCGATTCTGAGATTTGCACAATGTTTTGAGAAGACTATCTCAACCAGAACAGGCGATCTTGACAATTGGAAGTACTCAATTGTGGCCTTTTTCAAGAAAGGCAAGGAGAATTCAGCTCAGCACAATTTCAATCTCTGGGAAGATCAAAGTGCAAACTACTGACAAGAGAATCTTTTCCATGAATCGTCCCTTTGAACCTCAGAATTCCTGGCTACCATGGGTCCAGAGACTATACTGTCAAACTACCAGCCTAGAAAAATGCAAAGGGAGCATGTTTAGAAATCCTCTCAGTATGGAAGACATTCAGTGCATAGAGAAAAGCTGAGAAATATAGGGATTTTACTGAATCTGAAAAGAAAAATGGAGATGTGAAAATTAAACATAAATATATAGGAATACATTGAGAGTCTGGAGAAAAGTTTTTTTTTTTGTTTGTTTGTTTGTTTTTTTAAAGCTGAAAATGTAAGGAATGAGAAAAGAGAAAAAAAGATCTGAGATGATTGCAAACTGGACTACTTGGAAAATATTAGCAAAAATAATGACTTTCTTTAACAATGTACACAGCGCAAGCACTGAAAAAGGGAACACATCTGTTGCTTTGTTGGAACTCTTTCATATCCACAAATTTTCTTTATGTCTTGCAAATCTTCCAGGTGATTTGACTGGAAAGGTAGATGTTGTTTGAGGTACCCTTTAATCTGGATTTCAATAATGCAGAACTTCTATCATTCACAGTTGACTGCCAGCTGTTCAAGCTGAGAGAAAGTGCAGTAGCGTAATGAAAAATTCAATATAAATACATTTATCTCAATTTCTTCCCTCTACTTATTTTGAATCTATAGAAAAAGGCTATGTATGAATTGTTGAGAAAGAGGCTTGTAAATCTGTGCGTCCATAAATGGTACGTTGAGAACATTGCTTGAATAAACATACTGAAAAATCAAATGCACATTTCATTACAGTAAGTCCAGTATTACAAATTTCTTATTTATAGACTATGGCTTTTTGTTCTAACTCTATATTTTCTCTTTTTAAAGGCTGAAAATATGAAGTAAATATTGATGTTTGGACAACTAATAATAAAAGAAAAGAAAAATATATGTAAAAAAAAAAAAAAAAAAAAAGATGAAGGAATAAAAGGCCTGCCTTTACTCTGAGAAAAAGATGAGGAAAAAAAAACCTTAATGATGAAATGAAAAATGCCTCAATTATTCAATTCAATTCAATTCAACTATTCAATTATTGCTATAGTTGCTCCTGCTAAATAGTCTTTATCAGTAAAGCAAGTTAATTATGCTATAAGGAAATTATCTCAACTACCTCCATGTGAGTTCAGAGTTTTACATGTTTAACAGTTTTCTGATGTGAACTCTGTAGAGTGAGATCAGCTGGAAGGACTGAACTTCTCTTCATAGGAAACCAGAAGAATGACTGTCTTAGTTAGACATATTCATTAGCAAATAGTTTACATAAATATCACTATGATCCAGTCCTCACGATACTCCAAGACTTAGAATCAGAGCCTGAGCATATGAATTGCTATTGAGTATTGAGAAGACTTGGGTCTTGTGGATGCCTAGATACTTACCTTCTATTGAAGAGATTTAAACAGAAGGCATCAGGAAATGCTGAAACTCCTTCAGGCTTGATTAAAGTAAGTGCTGAGCTTCATTTCAAGTTAGCAATAAATTTGGTCCTTGTCACGTCTTCTCATAAGTTTTTTAAGTTTTAAAAGTCACTCTTTCTCCAATATAACAGTTCATCATGAAATGACTTTGCATAATCTGTTCATTCTGATTTGTTTTCTGGTGCAAGATAATTGGCAAAAGTTCTGTAATGTTTATGAAATATATTCATTGCTTCTTTTCTTTTAAAGCTATTTAATGTAATTATGTCCTAAAAGAAATAAAGTATACTTCCAATATCAAACACTGAAAAATTATTAAAAGGTGAAAAAAAAAAATTAAATTTCACTATAAAAATTAAAAAGGACATACATACAGACATAACTGTATGGTTTCTCACTATATTTGGACTGGTTTGTTTTTTTTTTCTGTTGACTTTACTAAAATCACTTACAGAAGTGTTTATGAGTACATTAAATGTTCCACTCAGTTTAATTACAGCAGTACTATTTCTTTCCTTTCTTCTCCTCCCCCTCCTTCCAAACTCTAATTGTAAAATACTTTGAGTGTTATTACTGCATGATATTCAGAAATTTCACAGTGCTCCACCTGTGCACAGCTGTTTTCCTCCTTGATTTGTCTTTCAGATGGAGCATCTATGGCAGGAAGCATCTCATCACCTTAAAGAATGCGGGCTTTAACCAGGAACTGTTTGGAATAAACTCTTCAAAGTGTCTAAGTACACAAAACATTCAAATAATTTCTATGATAGCATATTTGGACAATCTCTAATTATGGATTTGGTTAAAATATCTCTTACCAAAGCATCTGTTGAATATCAGGTAGATGCTTAATTATGAAGTTGTTTAAGATACAAAGATTTGGTAAGTACATAATTAGTGACTTATCATTCCCAATGCAGGAGGGGGAAAAAAGGTTCAGAAATCCATTAAGTAATTAACGATTGATTACATTCTTCTAGCATGTTTCTTAGCCTATAAAGAGCATTGTTACAGAATTTTTTTAGAGATTCACGTCTCTGCTGTACAACTGGTTCTAGTGAAAATTGAGAGTTCACCAGAGAAGCAGAATGAACACAAAATTTCTAATTCAAAATCTTAAGATTTATTCTCAACAGCTGTAATGAATGATTGATAATGTTAGTTGCAGGCTTTAAAGAACCATAATATTTGATTCTGAAAAGCAAGTTTAAGAAGAATAAATAACATTCATGGGTTTGAACGGGTAGTTTCAAAATAAAGTTGAAAATCAGATAGGAAATTTAACACTGGATAATTTCATTTGAGTAATGAAACAATTCAGAAATATCTCCAGAGGAGATTCCACAGCCTCCCTGGGCAGCCCATTCCAGTGCTCCATCACCCTTTACTGTGAAGAAGTTCCTTCACATATTGGTGCAGAACTTCCTATGCTTCAGTTTGTGGCTGTTCCCCCTTGTCCTGTCACCACTGAACCACAAACCACTGAAAAGAGTCTGGCCTCATCCCTTTGTCTCCTGCACCTTAGAAATTTATAGACATCAATCAGATCCCAGAATGATCATGGAAATATTTTTTTTTCTACAGTATGATTTCAATTATTTGTACGGTTGGTTATATTTCCTAACACAATAACAGTGAAACTCTCAAATAATAGTTTTATTTTAAACTCAAGTTGATGTTTTAAAAACTTTCACGCTCAGAATAATTCAGCTATTTAGAATAATTTGCACTACTGTTTCTGTTTACCTTTCTGTTTTACAAGGTATCTCATTATGATTGACCTTTATTTACTAATAGTTCCAACATCTAAAGTTAACTGTTTAATAATAAGAACAAATTTAGTATCTCCTGGACTACTTTAAAAAAATAACTTAGAGATAAGAGGATAATTCCAACAAGTTTTTAAACTAAAAACCTTTTTCTTCTGAAGAGGAATAGAAACAAAAAAGGATGCTTTGTTGAGGGCTTGGAGGTTTTTTTGTTGCTGTTATTTGTGGGAGCCTTTTCTGTTTGTTTTCTAATTCTTCATAGGAGAAAAATATTTTCAGACTTAAGCACTAATTATTGCTCCTTGACCCAAATCTGACAATCAGTAGACCCAGATCTTGAGAGCAAAATGCCCCATGCGGAATTGAATGGTGTCTGATGAGCAGGGGTGTTTCAGTCTGCAGCTGCTGACAAGGTTACTTTCCCTCCTGCTCCCTCAACCCTCCACACTTGGATGCCTGACCTGTTTGTCAATCAGCTTTTAAACTGTTGTTAAAAGCACAACTTTTACAGCTTACCAAAACTAGGGATGATTTATCTTAAAATGCTGTGTAGTAATTGATACTCATAGATCTGTCCACTGGGGATAGGTCAGACAGCTAGGACTGTAACTGTCAGCATCTCAGATAGGAACTAAGACAGTTATTCTCCTTTGTTTGTCAGAAAGAGGATCCTTCGTACAGTTTTCATATTTAGAAGAAGGAAAGTCAAAATTAAAGAAAAGTAGGACAGCATGAAGAGGAAAAAGTGCTGCCTGGTCTTTTGCGTATGACCGGTTCTAGAACATTGCATAACAAGTATTACAAGGGCAGTACAGAAGCTTTTATTTTAAATGAAGGGAATTATTAGGATTATTCACTAAAGATGATTTCAGGATAAATATGTTTTTTTCTATTTTGTGGAATTTTACTTCTCTCTTTATTTTCAAGTATAACCACTATAACCACACTCAAGAGAATGGTTATAGAGATTAAAAGAAAAGAAAAGAAAACAAAACAAAACAAAAACAACTAAATTAGCTATTTCAGTATTGTGGAGCCAAGACTATGGATCAAGATTAACGCAAAGTAATTATCCAGAACTTCTAACCTCCACAACAGTTACAGAAAATACAGAATTCCTCATAAAAGCTAAGTTCACTTTCAGTTAAAAAAAAAAAAAAAAAAAAGAAAAAAAAAAAATCAGATTACTCTTAGAGACTGCAGTGAAGAAACATCCACTATTCACATTTCCTACACTGGTGTAGTATTTAACTACCTTCATCACCAGGGCATTGTATCCTTGTTCCAGACTACATCTGCCTAATTTTTATTTATAGCACTTGGATTAAAAGCTGGGATGTAATTCCCTGCAGTAAGTGACTGTAAGAAATGATCCATCCATACTGACTTCCTGTTAATGAGCAGAACCAGCTGAGCTCCATAAACCTTAATTATAAAAATTGTTTTCCAGTACCTGCATTATAGTTGAATGCAAAACTTCTTTGAATTGCAGCTAACAAAGTTGGACTCCATGTTCTGGCAACAGTTTTACCTTGATAGAGGTAAAACAAGTGAAAAACAATCAGATCTTTGTATCAAGTATCTTTGCAAGATCACTGAATGATTTGCAATTCGAAGAGAAGCAGTTCCACAAAGCAAACAGAAAATTTGTGTGTACAGATCACAGCATGAGAACAACTTAGAACGTGATGCTTCCTTAGCTGAACTACTCTGAAGTGGATCTAGGAAAAGTAGGAAAGAAGTTTCTACTACGCAGAAATATTTTCAGCAGATCACAGCTTACACCAAGTAAAGCTTCTTTATCAATGCTATGAAAAATGTTGCTAATCCTCAACTGTTTTCCAGTAGATTAATGTCTATTTTCTACATAGTCTATACAGTTTTCCAGTAGATTAACCCTTATACAACTAGTGACTGTTTTAATATAATCCTTTAGAATAAAAATTACAAAGCAAGAACAATCACAACTGTCCTGGAATAGGGAATACCAATGATAAAAAGAAATGCATGCATTTCAGTGGAATACATTCAATTGTAATTGTTTTTAACATAAATTTTATTATTACTGTTTTTCCTAAAGAAAGTAAAATAGATCCCATGCACCCACTCAAAAGCAATCAGTGAATTCTGATAAGAACAACCAGAAGAAAAAAAAAAAAAGTTTCAACTCAGTGTTGATCAGAATCATCTTTGTTCATAACAGACAGAAATAAAAGAAATGATGAGTCACTATTTGCTGTTCCTTGACTATGTGACAGGGAATATTTCTTATTTGGAATTTGTGAAGAAATCTCAATTATACAAAAAATACTAGATGACTCCTAAGCATAAGACTGGATTCTACTTATTCTAGGGAACAATGCAAAATTAGCATGGATTAAAAACAGATACTACTTGACATGAGGAAAAAAAATCACAGTTATCAATGTAGCAGCTTGATAGTGCAAAACAAATCCCTAGATGAAAAAGTAGGGGGGTGAGGGGGAAATAAAATAATAAATATATTAATTTGGAAAACAAGTATCACTAGTTCATATTACTTCAGCTTGCATCCACAGTAATCTCAGATCACTCCTTGTTATTACTCAAACAGCAAACTGACCAAATCCCATCTTTACCTTCAGTTCTTTTGTTCTGAGGCCTTTTGCCAAAAAGCACCTTTGTTCTTGATATGGATAATCAGTTCATATCCTCTCATTTTATGTAAGTAAAATTTGTAAGTAGTTACTGGTCAGACTGTACCTATAATATCCACTCTGGAGATGGCTCTTCTCTGTCTCTGTCAACAGCTAAGGGCCCAACAAGTCACTTCCGCAAATGCTTAGATCCGTCCACTACCAACTTTCTAGTTCAGCAGTATTAGGAAATACATATCACTTTGTTTTCTAAAGAAATAGAAGATTGCAGCTGTACTCTTTTTGTGTTTCTGTAGCACTGGTTTACATCCTAGAAAGTATATATCCAATCTCTTCCACTCCTTTTCCCTATTTACAGTGTGAACTGGCTTCCTAGTATGTAGCTCTTATTTCAGTTTTTACAATCTTTAGCTGTTTTTGCTGTTCTGATCCATCAGATACTAACAATCAAAGAAAAAAATCCTAAAATTATCTTTTCAGTCATGCTTATGACCATTTATCTGTTTGAGTACATAGCCATTATTTCATTTTTCCTTGCGTATTACATTTAAACTTCTTCGCTTTTAGATCCCTGTAGCACTCTACTAGTCTTTGACTCTTGATTTATGCAGCAGTACAGGACTAGGAGCCCACTTTCCCCCTTCACAAACATCTGTTTCTCTATTATTCATCAGAGTCCAATGAGTAACAAATTAATGCCTTTCTCAAGCAATCTCATAATTATCCTCTACCATTTTCTTTTAAATATGATTCTTGAAATAATTTCCCAGAAGATTTCCATTCATCAACTGGAGGTGACAAATTATAGAAGTGCAGTAAATATGCAAATAAATATGACCTCAGGTGAAAACATAGGTGGATATACGTGCATATACATATTTCCTTATGTGCGAATGTATATACATACACAAATACTTATTCAAATACATATATGTATACATACATTAAAAATGATGTTCTGAATTTTTTTTTTTTTAAATTTTGTCCCATGTTCTTAACAGCGCAACTTTCCTTGTTGCCAGAAAAAAAAAAAAAAAAGAAAGTTAATAACATCACCATCCACGTTTATCATCTGTCTGCAACTTCCCCTGATCTTTCTGTACTTCAGAACAATGGTCGTGTGCTATTTTTGCACACCGTCAAACACAATATGGCATCGATCTCTGGGTGTTACAGCAGTATAATAGAAATGCCAAAAGTAACTATGAGACCATTTCAAATTTCTGATCCAAGCAGTTAACAATACAACTGATGCAGAAGGGGTTATGAGCATCAAAATTTGCAAAGCAAACACATTATTTTTGGCCTACAGTGAAGATGATTATAGTTTGATTTACATTAAAAGAATTGAGTAGAAAGCACTTAAGTCCCTCATCAATCAAAGTGATATTTCAGAATCAAACTATAATTTTGCTTTAACAAATATAGACATGGACATATCTGTATTTCACAGAATCTCAGAATCACAAAATTGTAGGGGTTGGAAGGGACCTCCAGAGATCATTGAGTCCAACCCCCCTGCCAGAGCAGGTTCCCTACAGCAGGTCGCACAGGTAGGCATCCAGGCAGGTCTTGAACATCTCCACAGAAGGAGACTCCACCGCCTCCCTGGGCAGCCTGTTCCAGTGCTCCGTCACCTCACGGTAAAGAAGTTATTGTGCACATTTGTGCAGAACTTCCTATGCTGCAGTTTCCAGCCGTTTCCTCTTGTCCTGCCTCCACACATTGCTGAAAAGAAACTGGCCTTGCAACTCTGCCCCCCACACCTTGGATATTTATAGAACTGGATCAGGTCCCCTCTCAGTCTTCTTTTCTCAAGGCTGAACAGACCCAGTTCACTCAGACTTTCTTCATAGGAGAGATGCTCCAGGCCCTTCACCA
Source organism: Tetrao urogallus (assembly GCF_951394365.1). NCBI lineage: Eukaryota > Metazoa > Chordata > Aves > Galliformes > Phasianidae > Tetrao > Tetrao urogallus. The sequence continues at coordinate 39,179,685 of NC_136815.1, read as the reverse complement.
TTTCTGTGGCCCTCCGCTGGACGCCTTCCAAGAGATCCCTGTCTTTTTTGTACTGGGGAGCCCAGAACTGGACGCAGTACTCCAGATGAGGCCTTACCAGGGCAGAGTAGAAGGGGAGAATCACCTCCCTTGACCTGCTGGCCACTCTCTTTTTAATGCACCTCAGAATGCCATAATCCTTTTTGGCCACAAGGGCACATTGCTGGCTCCTGGCCAACCTGTCGTCCACCAGGACACCCAGGTCCCTCTCTGCAGAGCTCCCCTCCAGCAGGTCATCCCCCAACCTGTACTGGTGCATGCAATTATTCCTCCCCAGATGCAAGACTCTACACTTGCTTTTGTTAAACCTCACCCGTTTTTTTTCTGCCCAGCTCTCCAGCCTGTCCAGGTCTTGCTGAATGGCAGCACAGCCTTCAGGCGTGTCAGCCAATCCTCCCAACTTCGTATCATCAGCAAAAACAAAAAATTTGAAAAAAAAATTTAAACCCTTACTTAGAGAACTGTCTGCCACATTTGGCATTTTGCAATTGTACTGATTTAATGTCAAAACACGCATGCACACTAATATGTAGTATAATAACAATTGTTCTTAAGAGCACCCTGTACTCTTACACATGGAAGGCACAGTGCTGACAGTTTCTTGTTATTAAAGAGGTTAAAGAAAACTTGAGCCTTGATACCAGGCACTTATGGATATGTTGTGTCCAAAAGTTTCTTAGGACATGAACAGAAAAGAAACTATTCACACAAAAGATTTTTACCAATTAAAAATGATATTTGTACACACAAGAGTGAAAATCAGTTCCCTGACCATCAGCTGTCCTTTTAAATAAGTCCACCACAAGAGAACATCAAATATCACTGAAAATAATTTTGGCAAAAGATAGCATCATATACCATTGATAGGATCATTTGTTTACTGCATTAAAAAAAAAAAAAAAAAAATCTTAAAAAGGTTCCCATTCTCATTTACTTTCTGGTTCTCTCTGAATTCACGTAATGGCTCGTGACCAAGACTCATTTCTGCCTTCTGTAACCTCTTTCATACTATCAGAGTGGCAGGCACTGTCTGACACTGAAGTTTAAAAAGTATTTCCTCTCCTGTTATTTTGCTCTTTTAAGTGTAACTAGAATACTTTTAAGTGAGACTAGAATAAAAGCAATAAATAATTATACGTTTGTGTTTTACATGCATATATTGTTCTTTTTATTTACACAGAGAAAGAGAAGCAAAAGCAAATGAGAGATGTGCTAGACAAACATATATACAGAAAATAAGAACAAGTCTTTATGAAGGGTGGATATCAAATGATGCAAATTATTTCCCTTTCTAAAGAGAGAGGCTAAACTGTTGTGTAACTTGTCTGTTAAGCTTGGCTATCTAAACAGCAAGCTGAAAGGACCATTACAGCACCAACAGTATGCATCCACATTTATGGTTCAGACCAAAATGGAAGCATTAGTGAGTGTAAAATGACAGATAAGGAGATATATTTAAGCATGACAGATGGCTGAAAATCTTATTTTTAAGAAAAAGTGAAGAGTAGAAGACATGTAGATGCATTTGCTACATAGATAGATGCAGTTTCTCACACAGTATATAAAACATCTCATCCCAAAGTAAATAATACTAAAAAGATGAGAGGGAAAGAAAGAAGATTAATCTTGCTTTTGTTATAATGCAATAAATTATACAAACTTATCATAAGTCAACTAACTTCACTCAGGAAATACCAGGCAGGAGTGAAAAATTTCAAGTGATTATCCCAAAAGGAAAGCTTTCTTGAGCATTTTTTCTGAAAGATTTTTGAGAACGTTCTCCTGTGAGGTACCAAACTTGACAGTATATCCATGTCAGTCAGTACTCTCAGCCAACTTGCACATTCTCACATCATTAAGCCGCCACGGTTCTTTCAGTAACATCAGTTTTTCAGCTTTATGGCACTAAAAAGAAACATTTGATTTAAGATATTTCTTGTTAAAAGAAGGTGAGCAAAATATCTCTGAACCATGTACCAAGGGGTGGACTGACAGAACTGCAATCTACTTCAAATACATTTTAAAGCTGTAAGCAAAATATTGTAGTGTTCTGCATCAGTATGTACAGATCATTTTTTCATTCCCCAAAGGACTGCTTCTGGAGCTATCCTTTCACGGTAAAACTGTTCAGCAAAACTCTGGCATGGATATGGCTTACAAGCATTCTTTATAGATTTTCCTGAATCTGATGGAAAAATGAAGAGCTACTAACATTCAGCAGATATTATAGTTTCCTCTTTATATTTCTCACAAGAAGGTACTGGAATATGAGAGTAAGGATGAATATGAATATCTAAAGAGTCAGTAACCTGAGGAATAGAGAGTACGATTTTAACCAGCAACAAGAACAGTGCAGTTAAAGTTTTTGCAGAGATTACAGTGTCCAACTTCTTAAACTAAAATTAGGCTGAAGAGTCTTCTCCTAATTTTATCTCCCATTCCAGAGATTTGATTGACAATCTTAAGTAAACCATAATTAATATTCACTTTGGCAAAAATTATATGTCAGAATATTTAAATTCCATTTTTTAAGTAGTAGGAGATTTTAACAAAGCTATTTACATTTAATGAATAAAATGCACTTGTTCTGGGAATTCTACTTCCACCTTGCATCTTGAGCTTCATCAGGAGGCCCATTTTTATCCATCTTGGCCTTCTACCACAATTGATTTCCAGTGCCTAGTAAAAAACTGCCCCTGCGCTTTGAGGAGGATATCCTTGGAGATCAAGCCCTTTACACTCAAGGGAGGGGAAGGGAGAGAAGTGGAAAGAAAAAGAATTTTTTGGAAATGAAAATCTAGTCTAAATGATGTTGTGGAGATGATCACAAATAGCTGTCTCCAGCCCTAAATCTCATAGTAAAATTGTATTGGAAAAGCTTTTGTTCTTAAGTAAATTAAAGACTGAACTTCTGACAAAAACTGTGAAAAATCACTGTACTTGACTTAAGTGGAGGACAATTATTTGTAGTTCCAGATTTTAATTTAATTCTAAGTTTATACAGAAGTTAAACCTTTACAAGGATTTCAGTCACTTAATAACCTTTTCTGGCTTTGAAACAAAGATAAGTTGTTTTCTCATTATTCAAAGAAAATATTCCATTGTTAATAAAAATGTCAAGCCCTTGTTGAAGCTTTCTTGAAAGCTTTAATTTGGTGGACTTTAAAAGAGTACACATTTAAAATGTAAAGCATATCAATTTTATATTAATCTGTCTGATCTCAAGAACAGTGAGATAAAGATCTTCATATAAATATTTATTTTGTGTCGAGACAATAAAAAAATAATTACTTTTATGTTGAGAAACTCAAGCTGAATAGTTTGGGTTTTGAGAGACCAAAATGGTTATGGTTTAGGAAAAGTCATACTACCTTTTTAACTCTGGCCTAGGTAAAGATGCACTTCAGATCATTTCCAATTATATGACTTCCAACTTCGCCAATAAATTTCAAGGTTTATAATCAATCTATTTATCAACACCATAGATGTTCAAATAAGATAATGTGAAATTAGAATTACAAGTTTGCCCTGATCGTCCAATCATTTGAGCCAACAATGTGTTATGACAGCCCAGAAATCCAACCATATCACTGACCGTATTGCATTCAAAGAAGTGAGGCCAGCAGGTCAAAGAAAGTGATCCTGTCCCTCTACTCTGTGCTCGAGACCTCATCTGGAGTACTGTGTCCAGATGTGGAGTCCTCTGTACAGAAGAGGCACAGACCTGTTGGGGTGTTTCCAGAGAAGGGTCACACAAACGGTCCAAGGGATGGAACACTACCCCTAAGAGGACAGGTTCTCTCAGCTGGGGCTGATTGGCCTAGAGGAAAGGCAGTTCCAGAGGGACCTAACAGAGGCCTTTCAGTATCTAAAGGAGAGTGATAAGAAAGAAGGGGACAGATAGGGGACAGTTCAGGAGACAGAAAGTCTCTTGTGATAGGACAAGGGGAAATAGTTTCAAAATATAAGAGGGAGATTTAGATTAGATAATATTTATTTATTTATTTTTGCAGTAAGTGTGGTGATAAGGTAAGTGTAATAGGTGGTAGGTGTAATACGTCACCCAGGGATAAGGAACGCCCCTTACCTGGAGACATTCAAGGTTAGGCTGGATGAGGCTCTGAGCAATCTGATCTAGCTACAGATGTTCCTGTTCATTGCATGGCAGCTAGGCTAGATGATATTTAAAGGCATCTTCTAACTCAAACAATTCTTTGGTTCTATGATTTCTTAATCTGTTACAATATTCCTCCTGGCTAGAGAATTGATCTGTCATTTCTCATTCAAATCTTCTGTCTGTGTATAAAGAACAAAAAAAATAGTGTAGTATCAATTCTTTTTTCGTGATGTGAAACATCAATAATTCCTCTCATTCCCTCATGTCCTTAGAAATAAAACTTCTTGTGATGGGAGACTGAAGTTTCTTTTGTCTTATAATGTATTTGAGCCACCTGCTTTTTTAGATAACAATTCAGCCTGAAATTAGGAAAATGGTAAGTGATGGATACCCTTTAATAGTTGGCAAAATTAATATTAAAATAGGTATTAAAAAAATCAAAAAACAATTCTGTAGCTGATGTGTCAAAATGTTATATTCTATCACCTGCAATCCAGCATTTGTCCTAACAAATTCACCAGCTTCTGGTCTGAAATATGATAGTGAAAGAAGGAAAATGTTTTTAAAACTGAAAATGGGAAGAGTTAGGTTAAATGTTAAGAAGAAATTCTTTACTCAGAGGGTGGTTCTGGGACAGGCTGCCCAGAAAATCTGTTTTATCAAAGTTTCATGAAATTAAAAGAACAGTGGTCTTTTTAATAATTTCTTGTTGTATCTATGGAGATCTGTAGCTGACTGTTAATGCGCATATGAATCTCAGGATAAAGCTTAACAAAATCTTGCAAAGATTAAGTAATCCAGTACTATAATACTGTAAGAACAAAATTTTACAGACTTAAAAAATAATATTCCAGAGAATTCAGTAGTGGGATAAAACAAAACTTATTTGGCTGCTTTAAAAAAGCCTAAGAAGGCAGTAACATTCTTTTTTCTATAAATGTGTGACAATGTTCCTATATCTCTCTCACCCTCCCTCCAAATCCTTGACCCAAAGATGCACTGTAGTCCACTACCAAAGAAAAAATAATACTGTAAGATCCTCCTTAAATACACTTTAAACCATCTTTGTGCTTTGTTTAAAAGACTAGATCTATACAGTTCTGCCTAAGAAGTCCTTCAGAAAATAAAGCTGATGCCACATAAAACATGGTTATACTTTGTGTTTGATATTGCTATGATCTGGAAGGAAATGGCCTCCATATTTCAGATGCTCCTTCAAGAATATACTACAAACAAAAGATAAGATGTACTGAGATTGTATAATCCACATGAGAAAGTGCCTCCATCATATCCTGATGGCAGAGCAAAGTGAAATCTAGGTATGCATACATCCTTGCTGATGGCTGTTTGTGGAAACAAAGGAAAAGGTGGTGTTCATCTTAAACAGTGGCCCTTTTAGGTGAAGGAACTGAAACCCCAGCACACACAATAGGATACAGCATGGACCTGGCACAGCAGCACAGCAGTTGCTGGGCACCATACTGTGACTGAATGAGGTGACGCTGACCTTCATCATACCAGCCTGTACAGTGGTGAGTTTTGGATATGTGACTAAAACAATGCTGATAACACACAAATGTCTGGAATTTGCTAAACAGTGCTTGTATAACACCAAGGCTTTTTCTTTTTTCATTCTGTACCTATACTTCTGTGAGTATGCTGGGATGAGAGTAAAAGTAGGGAGTGAAACAGCAAGAAAATGTAGCATGAATTAGCCAAAGGGACATTCCATATTTCATGACCTTGTGCTCTACCATAAAAGCTCAGGGAAAGGAGGAGGAAATGGGGATACCTATGGTTCTTATCTTCCCAAGTAACTGGTAACACGTGCCGAGGTTCTGCTTTCTAGAAAGTGGCTAAATTTCCATCTGCCTGTAAGAAGTACATTTCTGCTTCAGCTGTGTGCACAGTTTTTGCTTTCACTATTATCACTACTACTAAAAATCACTATTATCTTGATCTACAGTTTTTCACATGTTCTTAACTTTTTCTTCCCCTTCAGATGGGGAAGAGTCCCTAAAAAAGGCCAAGGAGTTACCGTTAAAAACAGAAAATGAAAAAAGACCACAAAGTAGAAATTCAGAGACATAAACTACTTAGTTCAAAACAAAACAGTCCTCAAGAGGAACATTTTTTTTTTTTTTTTTTTCCTGAAATTACCAATACTAAGTGCTTCCTGGTAATTATAGTAGTATGCTGCAGGGTAATTATGCTCTCTCAAAGTTTCAACAGTAAGAGTGAGATTGACTAAAGGCTGTAGCTCCAGAATTTGTCTCACAGCATTAATTAGGGGAAGAAGAAATTGCAGGTACGTATGTTTATGCTTCAAGGGCTGCCAGTCAAATTCTTTTTCAGAAACTTATAGCCATGGAGACATAAAAAAAAAGTTATAATAATAAGTTTCCTGTAGGTCACTATATTTACATTGCTACACTGCACTAAATCCAGTAGATTATAACAGACAGTTCTATAATGGCAAATTACATCTTGTCTTAAAAATGTAAGCAGAATATTCAGCAGCTACAATGTGATTCACTGGATTTATGTGAGCCATAAAGAAGATAAAAACTCGTTACTAAATATTTCTACTTACACGTATTATCCTGCTTTATAAAAAAGGAAAAATGAAAAAAAAAAACCCCACATTTCTCTCAAAGGCATAAGTTTCTGATGCTATTAAGGCTTTGCTTGGAGAACAGAAGACACCAAAATTCAAGCTTTTCACTTCTCTAGGTCTACTAGGAAATACGTGACTCCTGAGTAGAAAATATAAAACTCAAGCAAGCAGTCAGAGAATTAGCATATCAAATCAAAGGGACATTCAAAACAATGTGCTATATCAAACATGCAGACAGAAGAGAGTTGCAGGACTACTACAAGTCAGTGCTCCATAGAATGCTACAGAGAAACAGTGTGCTCACTGCTAAGTATTTGTACTTACTAAAAATTAAATAGAGCAGCTTCTACGTTGCTTAAGCAGGTTCAAAATAAAATAATCTGAAGTATTATCTCATGGCTCAAGTACAATGAATTAAATAATAATTCATAATGCACAGTTAGATATTTTATTGTTTGCATCATTTAATCAATAATAGATCCTCATGATGGAGCAGTCAGCTGTATATAAAAACAATGACATAGATGTTGTCTGCCATGAAGAACTTGTATTCTAAGTTTATCTAGTTTTTCCTCTATGAATTACACTAATGACCAAAAACAGAGTTAACTGTAATAATTCCTTATACTTTTTCACTCATCCCATATAATTTAAATATATGTAGCCTTTATTTTAAAGGCAAATAAGCAGGCAGTTATGTAAAAAACAAAGAACCCCGTAACATTACTTGAGAGCATAAACTTCACATAAAAGCATGTGAGAAGTATTTGAAAGTTATTATTGTGCTGTTTTACAGTTAAAGGTATGTTTCATTCTATGAAATGTGCATTTAAATTGGTCAGAGAATGCATTAGTAGATAGTGTTTATAAAAAGACTTTCTTCAGAGAAAACTAAGGAGCAGATGTATAACATTAAGCAGAAGTCTTGGAAAGGGTGTATGCAGCAGGATGTTAAATGAAGTAAGTGACTGAAAAAAAATCAGGCAGCCATCTCAATGCTAATGGTATGCTTGGTGATTTTGAATAATTAACTTTATTAGCTCTGTGGAAATGAGAACATTACATGCAGAGCTGACTGCAGTTACCATATGTCAGACTGCCACTTGATGTGGTGATACTTCACAGTATTCATATGTTAAAGAGCATACTGCAGGGAAACAGTTTTATGGAATAATTCCACAAACAGCAGAGGATTATATCTGAGCACCCAAGGATGTAATTACAAGTAATAGAGGGTGTATCTGGAACAGATATGCAATACACAGAGTTTGAATAGACCACCTCATGTGTTCCCTGCTCGGAGTGTGGTAAGGGGGTAACTGAACACTTCTGTACTACAGTGCACTATGAGAACATAGGCAACAGATAGAACATCAGGTAACTTCAATGAAAAAAAATCAGTTTCAGGGGTGATGAGAAGAAAAGATAAAGACTGAAAGTTCAGTTAAATATTTAAAGTTCAAGAAAGAATGGGAAGATAATGGAGAAATCTGAGTCTGGATCAATTTAGTAACATGCTTTAAAAAGGCAGAGCATGAGATACAAACAATTAACTAAAAGGTAAGAAGCTTTCATTTTTACTTTTTTTTTAATAAAGATTTTCAAGTTTTAATTGCCCATTGTTCAGGAAAATAGCATTAATCTTCACTTTCCATCCATTATGTTATTTTCTCAAATGTTTTGTAGCACCTGTACTATGTTGATAAGAGATCATTGCATCTAACATGTAATCAAAATATTGTAGACACCTCCACTCAGAATATCTGAACAAGTAAGATACTATGTGATTATGATGATTACATATCTGATTGATTATATGTTTATAAATATGTACACGGAGATGAACAGTACTTCCCAAGTAGACACAAGCCAATATTAGTATAATGACTTCAGTAAGTAAAATAAGATAAAATTTAATGTGTTCTGTAGAATTCCTGCTGTCTTCAAACAGAGAAATACCAGGAGTAAAAATCAGAGAGAAAAGAATCTCTTAAGAATGGCACTGAAGGAAATAGGGGAAAATATGCTATTTGCTCCCATGTATCAATATCTAATATTCTAATATGGGTGCTTATTACCTCTAAAGAAGAGACCTTCACTGAATTACAATAGAAAGGGGCACAAAATAGCTCCTTCCTCCAAAAACACAAACATGTAAAGCTAGCAGCTGTTTCATCTGAAGCAAAATGTGAACAGAATGGCACAGAGATGAAAAGACAATCATGATCATCAGGGCACTTTAACATTAGTTCTATGGGAATAAAGTATATTTCCCCAAAACAATGCTAAACAGATCTGCTTAGAAAACATACACAAAAAAAAAGTAAAAATAAATGCAGCATCTATATAATGAATTTTAAATAGTAATTTAGGAAGCCAAGCATTAAAGTAAGTCTTAAATGAGGATTAAAAAAAAAAAAAGAAAACAACAACAAGAACAAAGACTATCTATGGCCAGGCTTGGATCTCTGCAGTGGGAATCCTAGGAACCTCCCTGCAGTAACCTAATGCCATTAATGGTCAGGGAACAGCTGTTCCCACTGACATAATTGGTAGGTATCTTTGATGTGACCAGACCAGATCATCAAGATCTTTTACTCTTAGATTACACTGAACAAGCAAATAACTGAAAAAAGTCATTCAGGTTGTTGCTTAAATAAAATTTAATGTACATCTAAACCACAGAAAGCTCAGAAAGGAACTAAAAGGGGATTACCACCCTCAGTCCAATATATCATAGGACCTTTTCCTCAAGATTTATCTATTTATTTTTAACTCTACCAACATTTCTGTGGTATTAAGGCATCCATTAACTCATAACAGTACCTTCAATATTTTATTTTTTTTTTAATTTTTATTTTTTCCCCTTCCTACAGGCTTTTTTCTCATTTATCTGCTTACTACCTTCTACTGTTCTTGTGTATGAGTCTCAGCCACTGGCTGTCCTGGTCAAGAAAACTTATTCTCCAGTCATGATGATGCCAGTCCCAGCCTAAACTGAACTTCCCTCATGCTCCAAAGTTTCAGGTAGTCAAGGTAGAAAAGACAAATTTAACATTGCACTGCCCAGACTTAAAGGAATGTAACCTTGTTAAAATAAATGAAATAAAATCTTAGTTAACTTTCATAAGATAATTTCCCACACACATCACCTTATTCAGTTAATGCACCTCCTCAATGCAATACTATATAACAGCTGCAGAATAAACTGCAAAGTGATCTCTTGGAACTTTTAGATTGCTTTTCCATCTTTCTCCAAAGATTTCCTTGTACATGTTATGAAACAAAACAGAACAAACTTATCATCCTTAAGTAACAGGAAAAGGTTAGGGTAATGCCTTACAACTCTACGTAGTGTGACTCTGTAAGTTTAACAAGTCTAACTAAAACGAAAAGAGAATTAATTTTGGCACTTCTTGGAACTTAATCTAATCTAGAGGGCTTGCCTGGAGTTTATTCTTTGCTGTCTGCTCTAGAGGGTAATTCCACTATAGGAATGTGACTAAACTGGAGAAAAAGCTGTTGGATTGCCTTGTCCTGGCTGCAGTACTCCACAATCAAGGAGCAGAAACACATGTGCCTATTCAAGACTACTGGAGCAGAGATCCTCCAGTCAGACTGCGGAAAGAAACTGTGTAACATGGAATCAGTTTTGGAGAGCTCTAACAGAGAGAGAGCCAGCAGCAGACACCAAGCTGAGAGCTTTCAGTAGAACCTCTATGGCAGTGAGAAAGATTTTACTGAGAGCCTAGGGGAGTCTACAGTATACTGAAACCTGAAAGCTGTGGAAGCTGTAAGGTAAAATGGGAGACCAATAGAACAAGACTCATACCTCCAGACTCTAAGTGGCAAAATTGTTTTCATGTACACTCCCTTTTGTTTGGTGCTTCACAATGCATCTGAGAGCAAGTAAAAACTAATGAAAAAAAATAATAATTTGATTCTTTATACTATCTAGAAAGTAAAGTCTTCTTTGTGTTTTTTAGATACTAGCATTTTATGAGTTTGTCATGATTCGGAAGGACAAAACATCAGTCAGATCCAGTCCTGAAAACATAATCCTGTCTGTAAGACAATATAGAAGGTGTATCCTACCGATCCCATCCTATGCCAGTAGAAATTCTCATTGCAAAAAGGCATTCAGGCCATTGGTTTAGTCCATTCTTACACTTATTATTTACTCTCAAAGGCTTTCTAATTTCATAGATTATGAAGCAGATGAACTACAAAATGATCAAACCTATTGTAACACAATAGAAAGTGCAGCAATAATAGATAGCATAGTAGCGAAGTCCTAGGCTGCAGCAAATGAAGATAAGCTCAAATGCAGCATCCACAGAAACAAAGGGAAGAATCTGCTTACCTTCAGAAGACCTCAGGTATGCAAGGATCTCCAGCAAGATACTCTTGCCACCCCTACCAACTCCATTATCAACCCCACATCTTACAGTCACTGAAGTGCACTGCATGCACCTGAGCTCCCTTGGGTACGCCCTGCCTTCCCAGCAGGTGCTCAATCATTAGTTCAAGCCATGACTTTGCATTTCTGCTATACCTATATCCTTTTTAAAAATAATACTATATATAAATCATTAAACTGAACTGACTTTTTTTTTTTTTTTTTTTTTTTTTAAATTTTTGATGCAATAATAATGCTGGTGAAAAATATCCCCTATCATTTATAAAATTCATGACATATCTTTCTTGAGAAGCTGATTTCAAATGAGGCACTACTTCCACTAATCAGATGGACAATTACATGAGTTAAGCTATACAGAGACATCTAGTTAATATTACATTTATCTTTTATTAATAAGCAGAGAAAGACCCAGTCATAGACAGTCAGACTGTGCAAAGACACGTCATTATCATCAGTTAATACCAACCATTATTAGTCATTTTAAGTTAGTTGGCTTTTGAGTGGTCACCATTTTAGGAAATTCTAGATGAGTTCCCTTTACTGCTTCTTTGGACAAATAGGGAAGAATTATTAAAAATCAAGATTTACAGCTATTACCTAACCTTTCAATTTTGTGTCCTGTTGAACAGCATGTTTCCTACGCACTTCATGATAGAGATAACCATTTCTGACCTCTGAAATAATTTGCATAATAAGCAAAATTTAACACACTGTTACATTTGTTAATGGTCCATGTTTTAAGCCATCGTTACAAATGCCTGAAGCTTGCTAATTAAAGAGTATGCAATTAAAGTCTAAAATAATGAGCACAATAATTAAGAAAGAATCTTTATATAACTTGTCTGAGTTCAATGAGATTTCCACTGTTTGCAATGAGTGTAACAGACAGTCCAGACAGAACTTCATTACTTTATTACAATCCTTAAAGATATTCCAGGATAACAGTATGTTTAAAGTTGATAAAAGTCATACAAACTTGAGGATTTCTCTTTAAGGGCTTATATTTTAATTGACAAAAAAAAAAAAAAAAGGAGAAAAATATATCTAAAGGATTTGCTTATCAGCATAATGTTCTTGCTCACTGATAACAATTTACGATTAAAAAAAAAATTCCATGCATTTTTTAAAAACTTACAGCTGTTTTTCATTTTTATTTAGATCACAAAAGGAGAGCTGGGAAATACTTGCTTCTGAGGTAAGAGATGTCAACAATGATGGGACTTATCCTTTCTTCTGAAATAAGATATTCAGAAATATAACATAATGGTACTAGAATATAAAAGCTAGTATTAGTGTCTCAGGGTTACACTCACTTTAGCAAATACATGGACACTTCTTCATGTAGAAAGTGCAGTGTTTCCTCAGGAATAAAGTACTGTGCCATAGTTCTAAGGGAAAAAGTTGACAAAAGTAAGAATAATTTCCAGCTTGAATGCCAGTCTCTTCTAACAACTGCTATGAGAGAATTTTGAGGTGGAGTTAATATTCAGATTTAGCTAGAGTTGACAAGTCTTGGAAACAGCTACCTAGACATAAATTCTCCAACCATTACACAAACAACTTCTATTTGCAGTCCTGAGCCTCCAAAGTAATTGTATCATAGTGGCACAATGAGTGGATTAAACTTCGTCCAAAAGATCCTTCATTATGTTCCCATTTTGGGTAAGGAAACCCTTTCTGTAAGAAGACAATGCATGCATTCTCAATTAATTCAAAATATGCTTTTCTCAGGAAGAATATTGGTTTCAAAAAAGGATCTCTTCAAGCCTTTCACGGAATACTTGATGATTCTACTCAGGAGCTCTGGATAATGCACATTACACTGTGCAACTTGGGAGCTGTTTAGAAACAGATTGCATATATGAAATATGTGGCTTTTATACCACCTGCATTGATATAATTGCCTCTGGGCCATTGATTTCATTTTAAAAATCCATTACAAATGATTTTATAGTTATAAAGCCATATATAAGCCATGAATACAGAGGAATATCTAGCTGAATGTGTTTGTCTGTGAAAAGTAATGCTATGAAAATTTTCAGGCTGTAAGAATGATGAAGTATCAGAATCAATACCTTCACTTAAACTTTCAGCAACTTCTCTGAATGATTTCTTTTAGAAGAAAATGACATGTAGACTTGAATTAAAATTTTTATTTGCTTCATTTGCCTGGAGAAACACCTTTGCCTGTTTACTGTATATGACCTATTTCCACATGTAATTAAATGATTTCCATAAAGTCAGTGACAATATTAGCATAAAAATATATCATTGAATAAATTTAGCTAACCCAAAGGAATATGGAGTAATAGCTGAACTGCTGAGTCTTATTCTCTGTTGTAATATACAACTATGCAATGGAGAGTTTGAGGGGACACACAGAACATCTACTTAATAAACTACTATTTGACATAAGCCACAAAATATTTTCAATCTTCTATAACATATTTCAAAATTGCAGTGAAAATCTATAGAGCATTATGGTCTGAAGGGGAGATCAGGGTCATCCTCATTGTCCCATATTTCTTCAGAAACAGGAAACCTACATAATAAATACTATTTGTTCTATTAATAATTGGTTGTGTACTCAGGGGAATCAGACTGGTCACCATGCAAGCGTACATCCTCTCTTTTTTTGCACACTTTAACAAGACAACCCAAACTAAACAACTGTATTGAGAAATAACTTGAAGGTCTCTTGACAAGAGCTAATGATAAATGGCAATGCATTCAGTTGTGAAAAGTGGAAATGAGGTGTATTTCCAATATTCATGTTAAATTTAATTTTTACATCTTCTGATTCTGCTAGAGGGAATTGAAAACACATTAATGAAACTGACATTTAAATTTGGAAATACTGCAACAAAAGCAGAGAAAAGTGTGATAGGAATTTGAAACAGAAGCTAAAATATATTCAGAAATTTGCAGACCAAAACAATTGAAAATTTAATATAATCCTCCAACTCATACAAAAAAAAATTGCAACACAAGAAACCAAAGAACATTAATGTCAAGAGAGTTTTAGACACTGACTTATCTGAGTAATGCTGATTGATTTTTTTCCTGCTTGAATTGCAGAAACATCCACCAATATGCAACCATTCATTACTGTGCCTTTGGAAGAGTTTACCTAACCTCATAGAAAAGGAAAATAGTATTTTCGTCATATTATGGATAAAATCATAATTAAATACAAGTCAGTTCTTATGCTTACACTGACTTATTTGAGAAAGGCATTGAATTGAGAGATTATGAGGACTGACTGATGAGCAAAACTAAAATAATGAAATGTGTGTGTTCTAGGCAAGTTCTATAAGAGGTCATCAAAACAGTCTAAAAATGATAGCAAGGAGTGAAATAAAGTTTCTACAAGTATATATGTAGATCAGGGAGGAAACCAGATAAAATTGTGAAATTGAAAATTCAGGACCAAGTAAATATTTTCCAACAATGAAGTGTGTTAAACTTTGGGAATTGTTTCTCAATAAGAAGTAATGAGATTTCCATTACCCTGGCCAACTCGCATTAGATGATCCAGTCCAATTTTACAACAGGGAATAATTGGAATGACAAGGATGAGATGACTTTAAAAACTTTTTTCCCATCCCTTGCTTTTACAACACAAAGGAAATCATCTGGAAATACAGATTGCAACAATAAATGCCTTTTTCCTAAGGGTCTGGATAAAGGTACTTTTCGGATAACGTCCTCACCTTTTATTTCACTGCACATTGTTGCATGTTTTTTTTAAGAGAAACTAATAGCATATAATTTAAAAAGAAAAAAACTACACAGCAGAAAGAGAAGTGGAAAAAAAAAATCATGCTGAACTGAATTGCACAGATATATGTTTAGTGTTACAATCTAAAAGCTCTATTAATTAGATTATATTTTTCTTCAGTAGAAAATATTAGACAGTGCTGTCAGGAAATGAATATATTTGCATTGGAAGGGATTACGGATGCTTATTCCACAAGGTTGTTTCTTTCTTTCAAATTCACAACAAACTCTCTGTTACAGTGGGCATCAAGAATGGTATCTCCTTTTGAATTGTGTGAACTCCACACCATCAGTAATGGTACAAAGAAATTGAAATATGGAGAAGTTTGTTATATTATTATCATTTATACTAGTTGCAAGTGAAGGTAGAAAGTAGGTATCTACTCTGGAAATGTTTTTTTCTCTTTCACATGGTTAGATTAATTTGTGCTATTTAGAGCAAAATGATTTTATATAGCTTCCCTTAACAAGTCTTGAAGATATCGATGGCATATTTTGGTAGTGTGACCATGTGTATTCTTTCAGTAGGACAAAGTAGGCATCCAAAATATTGTTCAGTAACACATTTACTAAAAGTGGTATTGAGATCATATTAAATGAAAAACAATCTGAAGTGATATCTATAGTGGTCACAAGTGGTGTTCCCCAGGGGTCGGTGCTGCGGCCTGCCCTCTTCAATATCTTTATTGATGACCTGGATGAGGGCACTGAGTGTACCCTCAGTAAGTTTGCAGATGACACCAAGATGGTTGGAAGTGTTGATCTGCCTGGGGGTAGAAAGGCCGTACAGAGAGATCTGGACAGGCTGAAGCCAATGGGATGAAGTTCAACAAGACCAAATGCCGGGTCCTGCACTTTGGCCACAACAGCCACAGGCAATGCTACAGGCTTGGGACAGAGTGGCTGGAGGACTGTGTAGAGGAAATGGACCTGGGGGTATTGATTGGTGCTCAGCTGAACAGCAGTGTGCTCAGGTAGCCAAGGAGGCCAATGGCATCCTGGCTTGTATCAGGAATATTTGTACATATTTGTACAAAGAGCACAAAGGTATGCATAAAAATCATGTAATAATAATATTTAATTGTAAATAAATAAAACAATGTGTTTTAATTATATCCAGTATATATATATATATATGGCTTAAATATGTTACTAGTTTTACACCAGTCCAACTACCTGAGTAAGGGTTTGAGAATGCTGTGGTGTGTTACAGACAAATTTATTGTTTTGTGAGCTTGTGAAAAAGTGGGTTTCATCTGCAAATATAGAGATATATGCTGATTTTATATTTAAGCAGTGCAGTTACAGTATAACATTTGGCATAACTTTAAGCAGTAATAGTCAATAAGCACTTAAACATATCATTAGGTGCCTCCGTGTTCAGGACCAATATTAGATAAACATGTATTTATTCGCTTTCTCTTTGCTGAATAAAGTGGAAAAGAAAAGCAAAAAATGTATAAGTGACTTGGCTTACAAAAATGAAAATGAGCCTTATTTTCTCATAGGCTAGATTTTACCTGAAGAAGTCAAAAGAATATTAGATTTTTGGAGGAATGAAAAAGAAGAAAGCAATTAATCCACCTTAGTGCAAAAGATTTTACTTACATCCATTCCAAGTTTCTTCATCTTTTAAACTTTTCAAAAACTTTATTAGATATTCCATCTGTGTAAGGTTATGATACAGATTAATGTTCTTAACATCAGTTTCTTATTTCCTATTGGGTTAATCTTTGGAAGATGCCTACTGACATTATCAAATAAAGCATGAGACACTGAGGAGATTAAAAAAACAGAAAAGAAATGCAGAGCAAAACAGCATTAAGAAAGTTCATGAAGGAATGAGAGAGCCACAGACAAGCTGCATGATGTCATTGTTATTTCTAAACTGCTTGAGTTACTAAAATTTCTAATAGCAATCCTTTACAACAATAGTAAAACACTATTCACTATAAACTTTCAATACATCTGGATTACTAAAAAATCAGTCTTCTCACAGATTTAAGTATCACACTCTAATGGTCAGTCCTAAAAAGGCTAAATAAATATATAAACATACACAAAGAAGTGATCTGGGAAACACTGCCTTAAAATTGCTTCAGATTGGTTTTAGTAAAATATGGCTTGTTTCAAGATTAACTTTCAAATTGATCACTCAGTAAGCACAGAGGAATATGACTTAATTCTAACCTGTATAGTATATAAGTATACTATACAGTATATAAATTCAACCTGCATTTACAATGATATTAAAAGCAATCTGTGATATTATATTAAATCAGTTCATTATTTTATGGAAAAATAGCTCATGAGGATAATTTTGTATTATCAAAAGCAACCTGAAGTAACATTTCGAAACTTTCTTGGTCATTGAAATCACTGAAGAACATGCTTCTCTTCATTTATTTATTTATTTATTTTAATTGGAAAGTCTGTCCAGATTCTGTGCATTGCATTAAACGTGAACATAGACGGAAAATATTTTCTTAATGTTCATGAATGTGGGAAGCTATAAGTCTGTTTGCATTATGTTTAATTAAGAAAAAAGCTAACCTAGAAGAAAGCTATCTTGGGTAGCAGTAGCTATGAAATCAAATTCTCAACTTCATCTCAGTTTAGTCAAAGTCAATTGTAACTTCACAGTTCAACATTTCAGGTAAATAAAGGTACCTTGGAAATACTACAGCTCATTTGTATTTGTAGTACAAACAGAGCCTCAAATCTTATTGTAGCCCTAATGGATTTGTACTGCAGAATAGAGGAACACTGTCCAGTTACACTTGGACTGCAAGAGGAGCTCTTTCCCACCTAAGCATCTCTTGCATTAGGATTTTCATCAACTTCACAGAATGAGAAAGGAATGAGGATGTTTTCTTCCACATCCTTGACCTGAGTGATTGATCAACTGCAGGACTTAATGAATAAACTCATTAAACTCAACTTTCATCGACCAAGTTTAGATAAACCAGTATGAAACAGCAGCCCTGAGGAGCAAAGCTGTAATGCACAACAAGGATTATGCTCCATTTTAGTGGCACTAGTTCATTGTCAAAAGCACATAGGCTCCTACCAATTTGTCTTTTAATTCAACTGTGATGTATGTAAATAAGACACAGAAGCAAAAATAAATCTGTTGCAGTTAGTATTTTAGCTACTATATTTTCATATAACAAACTTTCTACAGTTTAACACAATGCCTCTCTATGGAAAAATTTAGTGAAAGTCTAGTGGAAACTCTTAGTTATAGGTAAGGAATATTATCAGTAATTGAAGTACTGTCCCTTAGCAGTAAAATGGCTGTCTCATCTCCTGTAGATACATTTTTATTTGTATAACTGCTTTCTACAGCTGTCTTGAATTATACTTTTCCATTTCTTTTTTTTCTCTGATTTTGGTTATATTTTAATGAAACAAGTAGAAAAATACAAATTTTAAAAAAATCCTAAAACATACTAATCAGAGAATGATGAATGTCAGTAGAAGCAGTTCATTTTCAATGGAGAACATTTGACTTTTCAATTGTTTAAAGATGCAAACATGAGATATCACTCAATTTCAAAATAATTTTGAAGTGCAAATATTTCTTTCCATTTTAAAAATGTGGGTTATTTTTCTTATTTTTTTCAGATTTTTTAAATTGATATAACTCCATAAAAGATATAATTTCAGAGAATCGGTGTTTTATTTAGGAGTAAGCTCCACTATGAATGTTTCAGTCACCTCTTCTCTTGAATGCTTTCTTCAGCAACCAACCCAAATAAAATTGTGTTTTCTCTGCCAATTCTGATTCAAGCCAATATAAGAGAAAACTATGTATTTGTTCTATTTTACTACTGCATATACTACTGTGATAAAAGCAGGTCTGACATTGTATTGCCTGGTAAAATCTTCTTGACTGAGTTTCTTTTCCCATCAAACATTCATTAAACATCTTCTTTACAGTGGCATAACTCATCCTTCAAACAGTCCTAATCAGAAAATCTCTTAGAATGTCATAGTAGATTAGGATGCTTACTTGCTATTTATCACAGATCCCTACTGATTACTTCTGTGATTAACATTCTGTAGAGTCTTAGTGAAGTTTAAGGATGGGGTTTTGAAATAATTCTACTGCTGAAATATCCTTATTTTTTCACTACAAAAACAATCATAAAAATATAAAGTTGTCTATATTTTTTAGGAGAACAAAGTAATCTTTTGTTTTCATACAGTAATCTGACAGAATTTGACAGCAAGGCAGTCTTCTTGCAATAATAGACGTTATTGTAAGTCCAGCTAGAAAAAAGCCACACAACTGACAACCTGTGGCATTTTTCTCAGCCTGCAGTCTGAAGCATATCCTTAGATTTGATAGGAAAAAAGAACTATTCGATTTTACAGCACATTGATTATTGTTTTTTACTGTGAGTTATTTAGAAGAACATTGCACTGCATTATTTCAGATTGCTGTAGCGATCAACCAAAGGCAATACAATCTCAAAGTACAGATAACAGGCAAATAATTCTTTAAGCTTAAACTAAATGAAAGACTTGAGATTGGCTGACATAACACTTGAGCCAGGTATTCTCCAAAATATTTTGGCTTTTCACTAAATAAAGTGTACAGTTAGTAGTCCTGCTGAAGCAGAAAAATGATCTCCAGAATGGTGCGAATTAAAATGGTGTGAAAGTAAAGACGGAAATACCTGTGCAGAAATCCAGTCTATTAAGAAATAAATACAATGTGTCTGTAGGGCTCATGCTATTGCTTGATTTTCACAAGGTTAGTAGTATGTTAATTTCCAGATAAGTATTATTAAGTAATATGCTTAATCTCAAATCAGATGGGTAGTTTATTTAATGTTACTACTCATCAGACTTCAAATGGAACTTAATTACATTGCTGTGATGTTTGAACATCCAGATTGTCCAATAATCAATCATAAAGTAGAAAAAGAACAAAAAAAAGGCAATGTTACTGTTCTCATCGTCTCCTATTAAATGGGATAGCTGATGAAATAAATATCATAGTGTATACGTTTCCCATATCTGGCACAAGAATGGTGTCTAAAGGATTGGAATCCAAAGACCTGAGAATACACAAGTATACTGATACTTACTTTAAAGTTTTTTTATGCATCTCAAGTGCACCAACAAGCATTTCAAAATATATACATCTAATTGCACAGCTTTTGTGCCATAGAAAGTAATTCACCTAAGAAAACTGTTGATTAGTTCTGCCCAGAGAGAATCAAAATATCATTTCTCAGTAATGGTTTAAGGAGTTAGAAACTCTTATAACTTTGTGTATTGATTTAATTTGCACAGCTACCATAGTGTTGTGTTGGGAACTTCTTATGAAGTCTTTAGTACTTTAATATTAGCTCTGCTTTATATTTTCATTACAAATAAGGAGCTCAGAATCTCAAATAATTTTTCAAAAGTTGCCCAGATGATCTAATAAGAGTTGAAGACCAGTCAGATAGGCTAGAAACTCTATAGACATAATCAAGGAAGGAAAATAACACAGAATAAAATCTGTATAAAATTGACACTGAATTATCCTAGTTCATGTCAAGCTTTGAGAAAACAAGTACATTTTGTAGATTTTTGTAGCTTTTGTTATGCTAAAATGTCAACACAGTTGCCCCTCTACTGTAAATAATGCATTTTTGTTTGCTAGTTATTTTCAATAGATCTCACCAAGTCATTGTTTCACAATTAGGATATATAAATATCTTCCACTATAAATAACATAAATAAAAAAGAGCTGAATTATAGTAATCCATTTTAATACAAAAGTCAATGAATATTTCTGGGCACACATTTGAATCTCCACACTGATTAAGATGCCTGTTTTATGGTTTGAACATTATCTTCTATTTTACATGAGAAACATGTTTTGTAGTACATTTTTCATGAGTGTGGAATCTTATTACGTGTATGAATAACTTGATGCTGCAGTTTTAAGGCAACATAATACTAAAAGGTTCAATAATAACAGTAATTAATGAATGGCTTTCCTATTACAAATGTAATCTGGTTAGTTGATTGTAAAATTATATCTCATTCTGTTTACTATGGTTGGTTTGTTGTGCAGCCACAGCAATCTCCTACTGTACTAGAGACAGTCAGTGTAGAAAATTAGTATTATTCCTCAAATCTCTTACTAGATGCAGTGCTTAAAAGTGATCTAATGACTATAATAGATTCAACAAGTATTCAGCAGACTTCCATTTCCCTCTTCATTTTTTTAATTTTCCACTTGTTTCCACAGATAGATCATTTTACTTCTCTGTTCCCTGGCTTTAACCATACAGACTTCTAGCTTTTTGGCTTGGGGACTGTTTCCAGGTATGTGTATAGCCATTGAACACAATGAGGCACTGATCTCATTTATTGCTTTGGACATTAAAATCATGCAAATACTAATATTTACCAACTAATAATCTTGACTTCAGTAATGTAAAATGTTCAAACATGGCTGTTCTTTATGTCTCTTCTTGCAAGCAAGCACAAAAATCATAGATAAGGTTTTCTTTCCTACTATTAACTACATAAGAAAATAGAACTTGAACATGACTCCTTAATGAAATTCAAAAAACAAGAACAAAGAACAAGAACACAAAAGCACAGAATCACATGATTGCACCAAATCCATCTTTTAAGTAATCAATTGCATAGTAACATAGACATGATGCGGTCATTCCAGGCAGGCTAGGAAAAGGAGTCATTCAGTGAATTACTGGGCTTAATTTTAATATCTTAAGAGCTATTGAAAAAAAAAAAAGAGAAAAGAAAAAAAACAGAAGAATTGTGATGACAAAAAAACCTCTCCTCATCACAACCTTCCTTCAGGAAGTTGTAGAGCGCAATGAGGTCTCCCCTGAGCCTCCTCTTCTCCAGACTAAACAATCCCAGCTCCCTCAGCCGCTCCTCAAAAGACTTGTGCTCCAGATCCCTCACCAGTTTCATTGCCTTTCTCTGGACACGCTCCAGAGTTAGTTATAGTTAAAAAAAAGAGAGAGAGAAACTACATCAGTAGTGCATACATACATTTTTTAAGAGTTTAAACTTTTCATCAGTTCAGGAAGGTCACAACAATCAAACACTAGTCACTCTGCAGTATATTCACACAGCACTTAAAATGGTTACCTAAGCCCCAGATATACTACAAGAAACGCCTCAAAGCCAGACTTGCAGTTTAGTTCTCTGATGAGACCTTTTTAGAAATTTCCATGACTTCCCGACCTTTAATACTTCTTCTACATAGATAAAACCCTTAAGAAGAGGTAAGGACATATTCTTGCTGACCTTGTTCTATGCGTTCTTGAAATCAGGATCTCAGAGACTCAAAACTCAGTAATAGCCTATTTACTTACTTACTACTTACTACTTACTTACTACTTGTCTATCCAAAGCCAGGTTTGGCATATCCTGCTGATCTCACAAGCCTTTCTAGACATAATGCTGGTGCCTGTATGAAAGATACAGCTCTGCTGTTTTTTGTCCATCATCCAGCATATTGTAGAAATGGTCTATTTGTTCAAGTTAACAAAGAGGAAGGTCCTAAATTTCCTTTGCTTGTGTAATCTAAAGATTGTTAAACTTCATCCTTGAGTGTTTATACTTGTGGGGAAGTCTCTGGGTTCTCAGAATGCACTAGAGACATAACAGCAAACCAGTGTGGTTAAAAGCTATTAGTCTGCTTTATTGTTAAGCACTATTCTATTTATATATGTTAACAGAGCATTCTGCAAAACACTCTTCAACCGTTCACACAGGCGCTTAGCCAATCAGAGCCGTGAGATGTTCTTTCTTCTTTTAAAGGTGTCCTTGGTTTTCATGCCGCTTATCTTGCTCCACAGCTGCTGTTCTGAACAGTTTTTTTTTTGCTCCACAGCTGTTGCTCTGAACAGATTATTTTTATGTTCTCACATATACTGATCTATGTATTATGAATAGAAATGACTTTTGAAGCAGATATGCGTTGGCCTCAGAACTAACATACAGTCTTAGAAGATTCTCACATCCAGGGTTATCTGCAGAGCCCACTGATGTGAGGGCTGGTAATGCTGACATATTTTCCCAAAACTTCAGTCTTTATTCACTGGGACCATTGGTCATACCAGGTGAAAACTAAGCAATGGTTATCCCAAGACAATCTGCTTATCAAAAAGACATGAAAATGTTTTTCTATGTTTGGCCACTTCATTATAGATAATGAGCATGGTTATACCTCATCGCTTTCAGAAAATTTTAGGGAACCGTCCTGGAAACTGAAATGTAGAATTACTGCGATCATAAATGTCTTGTAACACCACTCACTTCTTATAGAAACAAGCAGTCTTAGGGTCCAAATCTGAAAGTGCGTCAAACAATTCTGTCTTCACAGAAATGACCTCCAATAGGTCACAAAGTGTGAAGTAGTCCGTCTATTTAATGATTAGATTAGAGACATTCTTCTCCCAAAAATACCCACAACACTTAAAACTGGTTTTTTGTTTTTTGTTTTTTCACATCAGTTAAGTGACTTTTGGAAGAAGGGATATTGGCCTTAACAGAAACTTCTATATTTGACTCCCCTCAAATTATTAGTTTAAACCAATTATAAGCTGAACACCTGTAAAGTGGACTTGTGTGAAGAGCTGAGTGAACAATTTTAACCTACACAAAAAAACTGAAAATAGTCAAAAAAGATATGCGATCATACGTTCACATGGCAGAAGGGTCTGCTGGTCATTTTCTGTCAGTTAAGAGCCACAACGTATCAAACAAAAAAAGGCAGGTCATCAATTTGAACTGACAGGACAAAGTGCACAATTAAACCCAAGGCAAACACATCAAGACAAAGCATTCCATTTCCCAAGTCTGAGTAAGAAAGATCACTAATGGACAGAATTCCAAAACATTATACTGTTTTCTGATATCTCAGAGTAAAATTAAAATGTAGATTGAAGTGAATTGAAAAAAATGCTCTTTGGAATAAAGTATTATTTTATGAGTACAAAGAACAGCACAATAAAAGTCAGTGCAACTGTGCACTCTGCTTGTAAACACTGCTCATAATTGAAAGAGCAACAGTAGATTTGCCCTAATGACAGTTGGTTTCCCGATGGAACTTGTAATTTCATAAAGCACTGTGTCTTAGAGACAAGCCACACAATTTTTTTTCCTAAATAGATGACTGAAATTGGAATTTCCACTCTTAAATGTAGATTAGAAAATATACATTATTAAAAGATTGAATGTTACTGGACATATACACTTAGCTCTAACACTCTGAGAAAATTCTTAAAATATTTTTTCCTTTAGCATATCCCTGTATGAAAATATGCTGGAACATTATAAATACTGACAAATGAGTAAGCATTACAATGTAATACTCATTTATTGAATTATATGGTATGCAGGATTATCTTTTAAACTTTAGTGCTCTTAACAGTAAAATCAAATCAAATCAAAAATAAAATCAAATGTTCTATGATTCGTCATCTTCCAACACAGTGTTACTTTGAATTAGAGGTGGTATACAGTTTATGACAGCTATGTTAGTAATTCTAACATGACAATAAATGTTTTCAGGGATCTACTGTAGAATGTATATAATAAAGAAGTTAGCAACTTCGCTGCATATTCCCATTTCTCTTCTCTTCTTGAAAGGGAAAAAAGCTACTCAGAATATATAGCTTTTGTGATTTCACTGTTATGTCCTGCTAAGAAAAAGGGTTGTGTTCTGTTACACAGCAAAGTCAGTGAAGATACTGAATTGTCTCTCATTACTCCATTTGTCTGTCTACCCAAGCATCATCTAGGAATTCAGATTTCAAAATACAGGCAACAGCCATTGAACGGTAGTTTGTGTTTGCTTTAACTGACAAGACATCTTTCATATGAAACGTTAGAAGAGTTATTCAAAGGCTGACAGAGCAGGACACAGGACAGGAGCAGTGACTACAGGTCACATTGTCACTGTGTGACAATGAGAAGGTAGATAAAACATTGGAATCACAGAATCACAGGATAACCAAAGTTGGAAAAGACCTACAAGATCATCCAGACCAACCATCTGCTGATCACCGATAGTTCTCCTAAACCATGTCCCTCAACACAAAATCCAAACGTTCCTTGGAACACTTCCAGGGTTGGTGAATCTACCACCTCCCTGGGCAGCCCATTCCACTGCCTGACCACTCTTTCAGAGAAGTAGTATTTCCTAACATCCAGCCTAAATCTCCCCTGGCACAGTTTGAAGCCATTCCCTCTAGTCCTATCACTAGTTACACAAGAGAAGACGCCGACCCCCAGCTCACTACAACCTCCCTTCAGGTAGTTATAGAGAGCAGTAAGGTCTCCCCTGAGCCTCCTCTTCTCCAGACTGAACAATCCCAGCTCCTTCAGCCACTTCTCGTAAGGCCTGTGCTCCAGACCCCTCACGAGTTTCGCTGCCCTTCTTTGAACCTGCTCCAGGGCCTCAATGTCTTTCTTGCAGCGAGGGCGTAAAACTAGACACAGTACTCGAGGTACGGCCTCCCCAGAGCTGAGTACAGGGGGACAATCACTGCCCTGTTCCTGCTGACAAGACCGCTTCTGATCAGCTGAAAGAAAACATCATTCTCAGTCATTCAAAAATGATGCGAAAAGGATGATTATAGAGATGACAAGGAACATACTGTAAATTAACGCTATTTAGAAATTTTCTAAATTATATTCTCAATATTCAAATTAAAGACTGTATTCTGGTTTAACCTGGCAAGCCGCTCAGCACCGCATATGTATTCGCTCAACCCCCTTTCTGAGTGTGAAGAGAAAGAGAATTGGGGAAAAAAAAATAGAAATCACTGAGATAAAAACTGTTTACTGAGACAGAAAAGGAAGAGAAAGGGAAAAAATAATAGAAATGATATTAATATAGTATGTATTTAGAAAACAAGTGGTATACAATCCAAGGCTCAGCACTCAATGTCTGATGCCCAGCCAGCACCAGAGCAGTGGCTACCCCCTGGCCATCTCCCC
Organism: Tetrao urogallus; assembly: GCF_951394365.1. Taxonomy (NCBI): domain Eukaryota; kingdom Metazoa; phylum Chordata; class Aves; order Galliformes; family Phasianidae; genus Tetrao; species Tetrao urogallus. Next base: position 39,153,717 of record NC_136815.1, on the reverse strand, counting down.
ACTGTTTTACAATTTTTTTTCACATGATATCACATGATAAGAAGTATCCCAATGGTTAGTTATGGTAAGCTATCCTGGTTCTGTCCCATCACAGATACTTGTGCCCCCCTAACCTCCTTGCTGGCAGGACAGTACAAGAAATTGAAACTTCTATGCAGCACTACTCAGCAACAAGAAAAACATTGGTGTATCATTAACAGTTGGGTTTTTTTTTGTTTGTTTGTTTGTTTTCCCCAAAGTCAAAATAGAGCATCATATCAGATATTACAAAGAAAATCAGTTCTGTTGCAGCTGAAATCAGGATGGATTGATATGATACAATGCTTATACAACTCTCTTTCAGTTTACCAAAGACTGAATTTTTGCATTTCCTTTCTTCCAAGTCAATAATTATTAAGAAGATTTTAAAAATACTTCTCACATTAATAGCCAGATTCAAAATTCGCTGAATGCATTGAAAAATATTAAAAAAAAAATAATTTGGGAAAATGATGATGTGTGGCGTTACAAAATTTGAGAGGAAAGACTTTCATGCTTTCATGAAAGGATGGCTTTCAAGCAAGCAAGTTTATCATTCAAGCAGTTTGACATTCTGTTCTGTTCACTTAGCCAGTTCTCAGGCACTGGGTTATTGACTCCTAAAAAAGAATTTCCAATGTGTGGCTTAATTACAAAAATAGCACAATAAGCAGTTTATTGTGTCTAAATAGCAAACCTAACATGATGTCTGTAGAGCACAGCACTAGCACATTTGTTCTCTATCAGTTGTTTATCAACTGATAAGTTAAAAACAGAAAGTGAGATATATCCACCCATGTTAAATATATTGCATTAATATTCAGACATAAGCCACAGTTCATTAGAAACATATGTTTATATTTCACTGAAAATGAATTTCACTTCCTGCATTGAAAATAATGAATGTTACAGAAGCAAGAAAATAATTTTCTGAGTGAAAAGATTCTCAAATCTTACTGTAATGGTGTAGTTGATATGATTCCAATTGCTCTTGAAATAGATATATTTTCTTCACATTCATCCAAAGAATCTCAACCAGGCAGAAGTCAAACACATTTTCTTATGTGCTAGCAACCTATTTACAGTGTTCTTATCTGAGGAGATTCAATTTACTCATCTCAGTAATGACAACTGCACAGCACCTAAGAGCACATATGAGACAAAGCCTAGCTGGAAGATCAAAGTCCAAAAAAACAATTTACCTTCTTTATTCACTTTCACAAACTCAGCTCTATGAATATACATGATTTTAGCTCCTTCTTCACACACATCTAATGCAATTTCTTTATCATACAGTCTTTTATTAAGGTTTGATTAGTCAAATCTACTCTCAGATTACAGATGACACTCAAATTGATTTCAAATTTGGCAAAATTTAAAAATGGAACTTTTCCTTATGTTACTGCTACAAAACTAAACTAAATAAAATTAAATAAGCTACACATGTACACCAAATAGTTTGGGAGGACTTAACAAGAGCATATGACAAAGGGCAACTAGAGGATTCCAGTAAAAATTGCCACCTCTTGAAATGCTCTGAAACCAACACTTCCTAAGGGACTGTCTGAGTTCCACTGGCATTAAAATAAATTGAAACACTACAAAGGTATTTAAAAAAATTAAAACAGATCTCTGGAGAATTACAATCCACAAACATTTATTGCCTACATACAAAGCAGTAAAAATGCAAAATCCTTCTCAATGAACCAAAGAGGAAGGCTTTCAAATGAAGTTGATCCTTTATGTCTAATTAAATGCCTACTGTGCATTATTGCACTATTTCAGGTAAGTGGTTTCATTATTATTTCTTACAGATGACAAAATTGTGCAATACCTCATAAACACTAGAACATAATTTCCATTTTTCTTAATTACAGCAGACTAGATATCATTTCTGCTAACATTTTAATTTCATTAAATTTATACTAATCTGTTTATGCTTCCTTTAGCTAAAAGCCGACCGCTAGAAAGAAAAAAACAAATACAATATTTTCAACAAGCTTAAAGCTATCTTGTAAAAAGAAAATACAATTCTGTAAAAAATGTTGTTTAGAGAAGTCTTTTACTTTGTAGCAGTAGCATTAACAACAAATGAGCAGATCAAATAAAAATAATTAAAATTATTATTAAATTAATTAAAATAATCAGATATAATGTACTTGTTTTCATCAAGTTGAAGCTCTGAGCTTATAGCAGAACAAATTTTGACAAGCTGACAAATTCCTTCTATCAGCTATATATTTATATGTGCTTTTCTTTGGTTTTGGTTTGTTTTGGTTTCTGAAATAAAAACTTAGTACTGGAAGAAAAAGTAGCTCCTAAATGACAAGTTCCACCAAAAAAAAAAAAAAAAAAAAAAAGTTTTATGATGTCAAGAATACAAAAATTCAAAATGACATTCGCATCTTATGTTATTTTTATTTAAGATGAAAACTTTTCAGAACTTAAAAGGAATACCATGCAATTCTGTTACATTTGAAGTTATCGTTAATGTGTTATTGGGGTAATACAAGCAATTTTCCTTAAAAAGCTTTTCTTTTTCTTTGAACATCAAGTCACTGTGCCTTGACAAATCAAATGTTACACTTTATGCAATATGTAGGTAGGAAATTTTCTATCATTCAGAAAAAAATAATGGTATTGCAGTATTTAATTGAAAAAAAAAAAAATCTCATGAGTAAAGCAAAGTAAGCACAATTGAAAAGAAGTATTTAACAAAGCAAAGAAATGAAAACAAAACCCAGCTAAGTTGAAATAGAGCTATAGTCCAATTAACATTTCAGGAGATATAAAGTGAATCAATATTTCTTATTGCTAAAAATCTTGGCTACTTTGTACTATATTTATTTTGATACAGTCTCACAGGTCCTATACAGAATTAAAATTCTTTCAAAATTATCCATATTCATTATAGATAACTGTCTAACATGGAAGTACACATATCACTGAATAGCATCTCAATGGTGAACACAGCACATTGAGATTCACAACAAAATTGTATGCACAGGATTGCTACACATCCAGCAAAATGTATTATTTGACTTTTGTTTTCCTTTAGCTTTCTTTTTGTGATTTTCCCAGTGTTGCTGTATGGCTAGTAGGAACAGTCTTTTAACAGCACTACACAATTTTTGAGCTATCAGAATGGTGGAGCGGCAGCTATCTCTTCACAGATATAAGTCCAGGTACTCCCTATTGTGCTTTGCAAAACTTCTTCTATCATCTAGAAGGAGAATTCCTTACAGACAGCATAAATTAGAGATATGATACAATAAAAGCAATGTTTTGCAAATGCAATGCAGAATACGCCCATCATACTTAAAAATGCGTTATGAAAGTGTTACGAAAGTTGGCTGCTACTGATTAAGCCTACCACTGTCCCTGTAGACTGGGAATGCCAAATTATTAAAGTCATGGGCAATATGTAGCTGTAGAGAAAGAAACACTGGTTACTTATTAATAAATGTTGGTGATCATTATGGATTGAGATTTAAGTTCTGACCACTGCTCAGCTCAGAAAAGAGTTGTGTTAGTATCTTACTTTGCTTGTTTGTAAAAGACAGCCTTGCAGTCTTTTACCATGACTTACATTTGATTGTTAACGAAAAATGAGTGAGCTTGAGCAACACTGATGCTACATCTTGCTGTACAGATGCAAACTGTTCCTCCGTCTCACTTGCAGAAATCAAGGCGTTAACATGAAGCACAAGGCTTACTATAAAATGAATAAGAGCTAGAGTTTTCTAAAACTTAGGAAAACCACTAAAACAATTATCTTGAAAAAGTTAATGCAGATTTATGCCAGTTGTGGATAAGGCCCACAGATCTCCTTTAAAATATGAGGCTGCTCTGAAAACAGTGCTTTCTTTTTTTATTATGTTGTCCCATGATGTCAGATGCAGGTGGTGGTGCTATGGCAGTAGCGGTTGAACCTTCCCAAAAAACATTTCATTTTGTTGCCATGAGACCGGAGGCAGCAGAGGGGCAGTCTGACATAATGGTGTATGACATGGAAGTGCATATGAAGCAAAGGTGTGTCACTGAATGTCCCTGTGCAGAAAAAATGACACCTATTGAAATTCATTGATACTTGCAGAATATTTCTAGAGACCAAACTGTGAACACAAGTACAATGAGGTGGTGGTGCATTTCAGCAGTACCAACAGCAGTGTGAAAGATAAAACACGTTCTGGATAGCCATACAGATTTTATTTATTTATTTTATGAGCACAACATACAGGCTCTTTTTCATCACTGGCAAAAATATATAGCTAATAGTTGTTACTATGTTGGAAAATAGTGCTTTGTAGCTGAGAATTTGCTCTCTTAAATACTGTTACTCTGCTCTTTATATCTGTTGTAGTTTCCATGGAGATAAAGAAAAGGAATTACTTTCACATCAACTTACCTATTTATATTTCCAGCAACACGTGGCATTGTAGAGGAATGGTTGACTAAATCAACAGTCACATGAGCTACAACAGTATCTAGAGTTTTTTTCTGTAAACAGAAACTCCTTAGCAGGAAAATAAGCTCATAAAAAATACAACATATAACTTATATAAGGCTTGTTATTAGTCATTTTTCACAAACTGTTGAAGTTCAAAGGTGTTTGGAAATTATGACAAAGTATCTTGTCACAAGAAGACACTATAAGATCTGCAGTGTCCACAGAAGGCAGCATGTATAATAGTTGTACCAATTCAATCATCATATTCAGTCTTCATTCACAATGCTCATTAATAAAAACAAAAATTTAAATTAAAAAGTATCTAGTTAGATATTTGTGCATTTAATAGTTGCACACAGTATAATAAAAGCATCTGTTTAGAATCTTCACATAGTTGCATAAAAGCTCTTATTACAGATGCTAAATATATCTTTTTAAGCAAAGTGAATGGGTAAATGGATAACTCTGTCCCACAGGAACCTTCTATTTAAAAAGCTGATGCTACGAGACCAGACATAGGGGTATGCATCCCATCCTTCAGGGTGAGGAATCAGAATGGATTTACTTTCATTTTCCTCTAGAAGTGCAAAAGCAGAGATGTCAAAGAGAGTTTATCATTGAAGTGCATTCTTCATCTGTCCCATGTCAGAGGTAGAAGGCTGAGCCAGAGAGCCAATATCCGCAGACAGCCCCTCAGAGCCCAGGGTGGGGTGTTCACATCCCCACATTTCCTCCTCTGCAATTTGCTTATCACAACAACAATGAATGTGCAGAAACTCAGACAGGCAGTAGTCACCAGAAGGTGATAAACATTTCCCCACCATTCCCGCAGTCAGCCATTAGAAGCTGGCATTGTTTTCTTTGATTAATCAGCAAACTAAGCAGTCAGTAACACTGTTCTTAGTGAAGTATTTTAGAGGAGCGCACTGTGTCCAGCAGTGCTTTGGAGATTGTCCCAAAGGGCTGTGTGATCTCGGGGTAAATGCAGAAGGCCTATCTAGTCACATCCCTGTGTGACTGACTGTAGGAAACCTGCTTTAGCAGGGAAGTTGGTCTTAATGATTTCTAGACATCTCTTCCAACCTCTATGGTTCTGTGGTCATTCTTCCCTTTTTCAAGGTTACACAGCAGAAATTAGCATAATGTGTCCAGTCCAGCTAGCATATGGTAAAGCAAATAACAGCAAAGTATAAGACAAAGAATGGGTGACCTCTATTTGAGACAGCAACTTGGAGTTGATACTACAAAGAAATCAGAGAAAAAAAGCATCAGTCCTGGGCAACTTCTGACGTTTTAGACTACCTAGAAAGATGAAGGGAATGAAGCTCATACTTCTATAAGTAATCAAAGTCACAAGATGTTTTAGAATTAAAGAGAGCATATGGAACTCTGGTGAGATTTTTTTTAACAGCAGTGAAAAAGTTTGTGGCAATTTTTAATGGAGCTGCAGGGGGCGCAACAAGAAGAGTGCTGTTAAATACGCTTCTGAAATGGCGTTCAGTATTTGAAAGCAGGAATACTACAGGGAGGAAAAAAAAAGAAAGGACAAAAAACTGCTGTGAACTGTCTCCTCTAACAAACTCAAAATCTGTGTTCTGTCACTCATAGTATTTAAGACCCCATGACAGAGGATGGATAGTGCCTGTGTTCTGAATACCACTAAAGCTAGAATCCCTCAAAGGAATCTTGCTTCAAAATCATCACCAGTTGTTTATTTTAGTCTGTTACAGACTACAAAAAATGAATCTGACAAATGTTGAAAGATGATACAGTTCAAACTTTATATATTCAGGCCAGGACTACTGTCAGGTTGCTAAATTTTACCAGCACTGAAACAGAAGCATTTCAATCACCTCAAAATAGTTTCAGGGTACTCTCATACTAGCTTTCCACCCCAGTGTTGACAAAACTCATAAAGCAATACATTTTAAAGATGAATAATGTGAGACAATTATTTTCATGATCATTAAACAGTGCAATAGGGAAGCATATACACAGCAAAGGGGAGAGTATTCTGTTCCTCTAAGGTATTAAATGTTTTGTCAGAGTAATCCTCTCTGCAGTGTTAAAATTGGTATTGCCACACAGCTAGAGGAAGAAATACCAGCTGGTACGTTTTTGAACTCCTCCTAGATGCTGAAAATGATTAAAATAACAACATTTAGCAAAGGACAGAAGTAAAGTTAACTGCTAAGTAACAAAAGTAGCAGTTCTGAGATCCAATTCAATTCTCACTTAGCCTGAAGCACTACGTATCTTGTTTGATTTGGCAAAATAAAGCTGAGGGCCACGTTCATTTTTCCCTCGACCTTTTAGACCCATACGCTTGGGTTTTGGAGTTCGTGTTTACTTCTTACTGAAAATGAAAACCAACTGTGGTCATAGTTAGTATATAGAACACAAAAGAAATAGGGAATGATCTGTGCTGTATAATTATATGTAGCACATATTATATATAATTGAATTAGAAAATCCCAAGTCCCTTAAGAAATTACCCCACATAACCTGATTTTCCTTCTTTTAAACACTACAGAATTGTATGCCTAGTACTCATCTGAAGAAATGTACACTATAGATTCATTCTAGCTCTAGGTGCAATAGTATAACTGTTTTTACAATAAATACCATTGAATATTCACAGTCAATATTGCTTCCTTTGTTCAAGCCAACAACACTGAGAGCAATGAAAGAATCGTTTTTGAAGGATCAAACATACAGGATAGACATTTAGAAAGAATCTGCTAACTGTGATAGAATAGTCTTGGATTTAAATCTTTCTGCTTTGTTATTGTAAAGGTGAACGAATGCCTGCAGAGGAGGTGGATGCCCCATCCCTGGAGACATTCAAGGTCAGGCTGGGCAGAGCTCTGAGCAACTTGATCTACTTATAGGTATCCCTGCTCATTACAGGGCATTTGGGCTAGATGACATTTAAAGGTCCCTTCCAACTCACATGATTCTATGACTTTATGAACAGTCTTGAATATCAAATATTAAAAACTTAAGAGATAATTCCTAGTATAGCTAAAAATTCATGACTGCTTGACTCAGAATTTTCTAATAGTTTTTGCTATCAGATTTCTCTTCTCTGTTCCTCAAAACATTTCAATTTTATGTAGCAAATATAAATTTTAGAGAAAACTGATACACTCTTAAGGATATTTAATTAAAACAATGGAGGGAAGGACAAATTAGTTTAAGACTAAGGTATGACATTTCAGTTCCTCTTGACCTTTTTTCTAAACAAAATCTGACTAATTCTTGTGTAATTACTTTGCCCATTGGAGGTGTTAATGTACCTACAAACAATGCTAAATGATTTTAATGCCTGTTTAAGAATCTCTGGAAATAATATCTGGTATATCTTGAAATGTCTGCATTCACATTCTATTCCTGAAATTATTTTTCTCTGTTTATTCAAGAAGGATCAGTTTTAAATTTCAATGTCTTCAAAATTATTAAGACACTAATCAGTTTTGTAAAACATCTAGAAGTTATTGTGACAGTAATTTCAGTGCACAAAATATTAAGAATATGCAGATTTTGAAGACATAGAAAAAAATTAATGTTCATGCCTCTTTCTATAGGTAAATTAGTTTGAAGATAAATAAAAAGGATCGTGTAGCCCCTCTAATAAATAAAAAGGGAAAGCTGGCAACAACAGACATGGAGAGATAATCAGCAAGTTTGTTTGCCTAGTTCTACACTGAAAGTTAGGCTTTCCATGTCTCTCACATCCCTGAACTTCAAAGGCAGGGACTGGGGGGAAAAAATTTCCCTGTCTCTGTTGAGACAACCTACTCTGAGACTAAATCTGCAGAGCCTGATGACATTCAATCCAGGATCCTGAAGGAACAGGCTGATGTAGTTGCCAAGCCACATCATGTTCAAAACGTCACAGCTATCAGATGAGGTGCCTGGCAACAGGGAAAGGAAAACATTCCTTGCATTTTAAGAGTAGAAAAGAGGACTTGAACTACAGATCAGTGAATCTCATGTCTGTGCCTGAAAAGATCATGGAAGATCCTCCTGGGAAGATCCTCCAGAATGCTGCGTTAAGGCACATTCAGGACAAGAATGTGATCTTAGACAGCCAGAACAGCTTCAACAAAGGACAGATCAGAACACAGTAGGTACAATGGACAGAATGACAACCTAATGGAGCTGTGAACATTTGATTATGCAGGTTATTCAACATGTGTACAAACTCATTTCTCTGATACTCTTAGGCGTTGGTTTTTGTTTTTTTGCTGGTTATTTTGCTAATAATAATTAAGCTTGCTTACAGTTTTTTGGAGAACATGATTTTACATTGGGTTGATAATATCTTAGACTCTTGTTCTGAGTACAAAATATACATCATGAAAATACAATGGGGGAAATGGCAGGTACAATGTTTAAACTATTATGAAAACTGAAGTAATTATAGACTGCTGAGTAAAAAGTTATAAACATGTAAATAAAATACACTACTTTTAAGTAAAGTCAATCTGGTGTAGAAATGTAACTTATTTTTTATGTACATTATGGTGGTCTCACTATATGGAGATGCAAGATTTCCTTGTAAACAAAAACAGATGCAAAGCGTTAACTGTAATAAGTAAAGAAATGAAGGTAAAAAAAATTAAGCATAAAAACATTTAAACTGTCATAATTTTCAGAAGAGCATCTGCTTCTCTGCAAACTGAATTAAAAAAAAAAAAAGAGTTACTGTAGGAAAGAAAAAAAGCAGAGTGAAAGTGGATGAAAATATAGATGAATATGCTGCAAAGAAATAAGGTGATTTTGATACCTCTAAAAGAACAAGAGGAACTATTGCTCACTCCTCAGTGTGCTTTTTTTGGTACGAATGCAAGCTAAGGTAGATTTTTTCCATCAAACTGGAAGAACAGTTTGAAGCCTTTGACCTATATGAATAACTCCTCAAATCTTTTAACTACAGTTGAAAATAATGATCACCCTTCCTAATCCAGACAGATCAGTCTTCTTACACTAGCTCCTGTACTAACTTGATTACTGGAACTCTTTCATTTATTATTTACATCTTCACATTAACTTTTTATTTGTACATTCAATTCTAACTGATTTCATGGAAATAAAAGATTTGGTTTAAATTCTGTAATTCCATACTCATCCCGTTTACTCAGGTTAGCACAACATATTCAGAACTGATTTCTTTCATTGTCACTACATGAGACTAGTTAAAAAAAGTACAAAGATAATTTGAAAGGTTTGGCTCTGCTTGCAGGTAAAATCTTGAATCATTAAAATAACTACTTTGTATGGTATTAAATGAAGGAGTTTTAGCTTTATCAAATCATTTAAAGGTAGCTATTTTACTCTCTTGATGAGTAGAGTCTGAAGACTGAAATTTGACAATTTGTGCTAATTAATTTTACATTTGAGATATATTTGTACAAATAAACTAGGCAACTTACATATACATGGTATAATTTACTCTTGTTAAATGAAGAACATTACATACTGTTGGATCATAGCAATCAGTGCCTTCAAAAAAAAAAAAAAAAAAAAATCAAGCCACTGATCTCTCCAAATATTCCTTGGAAATGGTTGGGTACATCTAATGCAATTAAATGTACAACGATCTTGATGATGGGAGAGAATTTCAATAAATATTGTCACATAATCCTGGTGACATACAGATTATGGATCAGAAGAAAACACGATCATTGATTTTTAAAAAATGGTGTATTCAATCTGTACGGATTTTAGTCTTCTATTTCTTCTAAATTAATCCTTACAATTCTACTGCATATTGCTAATTTTAATTCTTTAATAAATACTGAAAATAAAGCCTTAACTTTAAAATCAGGAAAAATTTGTGTATTGGGACCTTGTTATGTGACATTGTCACCTTTGCTGATGAAAATTTTTTTTTTCTTTTTTTAAATGAGAGATCAGCAGTGTGTGCCATACTCATTACACATTATTTAAGTTTTGGGAGAAAATCAAAACTACTATATCTTTCCTGAAAAATTATCGGCATGAGTATATTTTTTTAATAAGGTACATAGATATTTTCCATCCCAATGAAGCACTGCTGTAAAAGCAATTTTTAAACGCTAGATTTATACCTACAATAGCAAATAATATGCCCCATGAGAAGGAGATACATTAAAAAAAAAAAAAAAATCAGCTTGTATTGAGGAAGGGATTACATTAATATAAAGTTCAGAGATAAATGGATAATTTTGAGTTAGCTCTAGTCTTGTCCCATTATAACTCGAACTCATTTAGTGTAGTCCTGGTTTGCCTTGTTAGGTTTTATTTCATTTAAAAATTCAAATCCTGCTCCAAATTCTGTGATGTGAACCAAAACAAGGTAATCAGGGACAACTAGGAGATACCTTCAAACATGCTGATTCAAACTAAAAGAGTAATATAAAAATATCTAAAAGAAAGTTGGTCATGTATATCACCATAATATAAATCTCTTGTAAGTGCAGCATCATTTCTTATGTTTTCTCAGGAAGGGACCACACTAGATGATTGTGTGTTCTAGTGAACTGAAAAGTAATAAGCAAGTTCATCAGACAAAAAAAAGTCTGTAGGGAAGAAATATGCCACATTTGGTGGATAGTAATTTTACACCCAAGCACAGTTTTTAAAAGAAAGTTGCAGATTGCAAGTAAGTGCGTAAAACTTTAAGTTGATTTATACAGGTGTGATACACATGTGTGCAATGTTTAGACTGCACATATATCTAAGGTATATATTATGCAAGTATAAACGAGAATAAACACAAAATATCCACAGTCTGCATGTTCAGCCATCTCATGATCTTTTGTTCTAACATTTTTGTACATCTTCACATCCTGTTCTGAAGTCCAGGATTACAGGTATTTTAAGAAGACGGTGAAATTGGTTATTTCCACAAGTTCAAATTTCAATAGACTTCCTATTCAAAAGTCTATTTTTTTTCTTGTGGCTTTACAGAATAAGGTAGAAGTGTGATGCATTCTTCATAAAGTGAACTTGTTTATTTCCATTATCTTGCGAAAGCATTTTTCTAGGTAACCTCTTTATGTTGTAGAAAGAAAAAGTATGACAGGTAAGTTCATAATGTAAGTAGATTTGAGTTTGATAGCAAGAACTTTTACCAATAAATTTTACTTGATTATATTCATCTGCTGTTCTTCATAACTCTTTTCTTATAAAAGAACTTAAATTCAGTCATCCTACATCCAGTTAGAGAAATGAAGATTTCCACTGCATTCTACAAATGACAGAGAACATAGTACTAAGAGAACTACAGGCTGCACTCTGATAGCAATGACACTAAATGATATGCTATGCTGGTTAAATAAATCATTCTTCAATTAGAACCGGTTAGACAAAAAAAAAAGGACAGATGCATATTTTCTGCTGCAATTTATACAACCATCTGGCCTTGTAATTTCCAGACAGAAGTTTCACATTAAGTTCTCATACTGAGATTCTAAGGTATTTTAAAGATTTATTTGTTTGTTTTTTCCATGTACCTGTGAGATAGACAAAGTACCCTCAGCACTTAAGTTTGTTGATGACTAAGGAAAACTGAAATTTTACATATCATGACACTGCCAAATAAACCCTTAATAAATTTGTTCCTTTAAAGGCTGTGTTACAGTTAATGAAAATACCTGAAAAGCCATTTTCAGAAAGTCAGAATTCCACAACTCAGCAAACTTTAATGATACAGTTAAGCCATAACATATTTTTTTTTTTTAAGTCTTCCTTTGCAGTTAGAAGCTATCTTTAACTTCAATCCATAAGACAGTTTCTCACACTTATCTTTTTACTATTGCAGGACAGCTTGCGAGAAACCAATATTGTGAAGCAGAACAAGAATAAATATACTAAGATTAAAGGCACTGAAAATTCAAGTAGGGATCACAGTAGCACAAATGGAGATGGACAACATCAAGCAAAACAGTAACACATGGGTATGTTAATAAAAGAAAGTTTTAAAAATCTGGAAGGCATATATAGACTGAACTGAAGCACATCACAAGATTTATTTTAGCTGAATAATCCTGCACATGTGTAAGTAGTGGGTGACAACACAAAGTTTCTAAGAAATCTACAGAAAAATATTGCTCCTTTTATGAAAACTTACAGCATGACTTCAGAGATGGACAGAATGTTTCCAATATCATTTTGGTAATTTCTTATCAAGAAATATGTTAATTTCTGATAATAGATCTTAGATCTTGCTATTTCAGTCTTTAAATATCTGATTTACAGATCTGAAAGTTGTGGTGTGAGAAAAAGAGAAAGTTATCACAATAGGAGATGAAATACTTTTTTTTTTTCCCCACTTTTATACAACTCCCCAGTGCAATTGTTTTTATTTTCATATTAACCACATAAGAATCTCCTTCCATTAGCTCATTAGTGCACAACCTGCCTCATTGGCTCAAAAATCTGTTAGGTTTTCCCTCTTATATTTTTATCTCTTCAAACTCTCTTGAAATCTTTGTCTGTCTTCCTTCATGCAATTCCAATTTCTCACTGGTTTACCTCTGGGACATTCTGAAGACTTCTTTCATATAATAAGCCTACTGCTTATATAAGCCTGGATGGTTGCAAAGTTACTAGGCCGCACACTTGTGTGCAATAAATCCCATGAAATCAGCTGCACCAGATTACATGCAGGATAGAGGGGGCTAAAATTTGAGAATGGGGCTAAACTAACTCAGGACCCCAAATCATACACTGGAGAGGTGGATATTTACTGGAATATAATCTGGGATAGCCTATAGTTTATGTCTTCTTTTCAGACAAACTCTCATAATGCAAGATAGATATGTCTACTTCCCAAAAGCTGCCGCTTCCAAGAACAGGTCCTACTGAAATCAGGAAAACATTTATCTACTTGAGTTTTCTGCTTCCTTGTTATGACTCCAGTTGCTGACTTGCTGTCAAAGAGTACACAGTTACAGAGTAGCTTCAAATTTATGGTAATGACCTGTAACTCAAAAACAGCTTGACTAATTTTCTTCTCACTTAGCAAAATAAAATAAAATAAAATAAACCAGGCAAACAAAAACAAACCAACCATTCATCCAAGCCATCAATTTAAAAGAAGAACAACACAAAAAAATGATGATGTTAGGAGTTATCTTGCAAACTAGGTAGCTAAACAGTATTAAAACAGTGAGAATCCAGCCTAAGTCAAATAGCTCCAAACTGGCCTTGAGTAAGGAGAAAGCTCATTTGTAATCCTAAAGTATATGCAGATATTAAATTATCTCTAAATTGCCACCAGAGGACAAACTGCTCATTCAGTATTATACATATTATAAACATCACAGTTGCAAACAACAATTATTATTAACTCTGGTAAACGATAAGCAATCTTCTTCATCTGTAGTTAACGTTCAGTGAAATTTAGCTAGGATAGTTTAAGGCTACTAATAGGAAGTAAACACTGAAAGGAAATTCATAGCAGGATATTTACCTTAGCAGAGAACCTTTAGCCATTTTCTCTGTTAAAGAAATTATATTTTCCGAAGTTTTTGCATGGAGGATTTTTCTTACTATTACTAGACAAAACATGTGGGTTCAGCACAAGCCTTTTTAACAGAGTGCTTGACAAAAATCCTGCAGTATTTTGAAGATAAAATTACTTAGACAATGCTTTGTTCACCCTCTTTTTAACTTACACACCTTACAACATTATGTAATATTTATTAATATGGTAAAATAGGTAAAGCAGCAATTCTACCTAACAATAAAAAAACACATACTTACTTCGGAATTAGATATTCCATCTTCTACTTCCATTCCAGACTATGCAGCATATCTTTGTAGAAATTGTTCTTTGGAAGGCTGCTATAGATGTAATATTCCTGGCGGAAGTTCATTTTTAAGAAGACATCAGATTGGACTTGTTGGATGTTATCACTGTTATTTTCAGAGCATCTAATCCAAAGACAGCAAATTGCAGGGCTCTAGGATTACCAAAATTCAGTCAAATGGCTATATATAAAAAATTAAAGGTATGGGCTGAACACTCAACATAATTAAAATAAAACATGATTAAAATGAAAACAGAGAATGCAGAGATATGAAAGGGTATAATTTGTTTTCATGCTAAATATATTTTGATTAATTTCACCTTTCTTTTAAAATACACTTTAGTTTTACGACCTTAGATACTGGTTTTGGATAGAATTGGTCTTGCCTAATGATGAAATATGTTTTCAAACTGTAATTTCCAAATCTTAATTATCACTGTTTCATATAGTTTTCTTTGTTTTATTTATTTATTTTTACAAATATAGCCATTGGCGTGAAAAAATATAGAGTTAATTGTTCTACTATGACTATAACACACTGAGCACTGGGAAAAGCTGCCCGGAGGGGATGCGAAGCCTCCTTCTCTGGAAGTAGTAAAAATCTGCCTGGATGTGATCTTGGGCAACATGCTTGAAATAAGGAGCTTGGAGTAGATGATCCCAGTGGTCACTTCCATGCTCAACCATTCTGTGACACCTTTCCTCTACTAGCCTTTTGCTTTACATTTTAAGAAATACAAATTAAGTTGTGGAAGGAAGAGTCCTTTTTTTTTTTTTTTTTTTTTTTTTCCTCCCCCCCAATTATTATATTTGAATTGTAAAAGGCTTTTAAATTTCTTTCTTCCTGAATTCTGTTCATACGGTCTGCGTATTGTGAAAGTGGCAAATAGCATCTTCAAGACCCATTAGCATATAAATTCTTCCTGACAGTGACAGCACGTTCTCACTAAAAATGCTCATATTTTTTCTCCTTTACATCACATTTTATAACATAATAATCAAAAGATAAAAGGATACATTCCAAATTTAAACTGCAGCCTACCACTAAAATCTTCACATCTCTTACACAAGGTATTATTGTTACACACTGTTTATTTCCATTTCAGAGAATTTAAGAGATTGAATTTGAGTAGATCAGCAGAAAAATGGCTAATCGTAGGCTCTAAAGCGATGCACTGCTATGAACACATATGTAAACACTTATATTCAGCTATAGTGTTTTTTCCCTCTCTGCAGCTACAATATTTGCTTTAATCTATAGAATTGTTAATCCTGCTTAATCAGCAGAATGAATAATTTCTTCATCTACTCACAGTGAATATGCCAGAAAACTTAAAAAAAGAAATGAAGCTTTTACTTTACCTTTTTTTTTCTTGCCGAGTCTTACTGAGAAAAATTGTGGCTTTTTAAAATTAAAATGCATTGCTTGACTAAGAGTGATCCATTCTTCTCTCAATAGAACCAGTATTTCCAATCTCACAAAGAAAGAAGGAAAAAAAATGCAAATTCTTAAAATATTCATGTACTCTTTAAAATTGCACTGAATTATTTGCAATGTATCTTAGATATCGAATGTGCCCTTCAGAATCTTCAGCTGACCTGGAACAACACTTTTATTACTTTTTTTTCTTTTTTTTTTAAGCAACAAATTCAAATATTAAGATACAATTTTATCAGCTTACATTCAGCAACTATGGTTCACTTTGTACAGCCCTGAAAATGTTTCAGCTTGATTCTGTTCTCTCAAAGGTACCATTCTGAATGCTCCCTGAAGTCCTTCAGCACAATGGAAAGCTCTCAAAACTTCAGTTTTACTGTCATTATGAAACCAGCCTTTCATAGACATTGTAACCTTCTAAGCATGAAATAGTCCATGCGAAAGCCCCACGGCCCTGTTAAGAGCTAAGACTTTCATGAGCAATCTTATTTGCTATCTCAAGGTCTTCCACAGCTAGAAACAAAACAAAAAAATATTAGCCCACTTAATTCATCTATAAAGAATGTTTTTAAGATCACAAAAATTAGGATATCACACTTTGAAGGTAAATCTTTTAGCTTATAAATTGTTACACATTAAAAAAACTCATGCATTTTAATTGTATAGATGAAGATACACTCAATTAGAAAATATACATTCTATATTTTAAAATATAAAAGGTAAGAGGCAATAGCATAATGAAAGCTAGGCTTCTAAAGTTCTGAATGCATAAGTAAACTTCATTTCATCTGTTCTTTATAGTACTTTTCTGCTTCTGCTCAGGAGCCTGGAAAACCTTCCACCAGTAATTTTTCTTGTCAACACATTTTATATGTAAACAGATGAAAAGAAGTTCCAGAAACTTATTCTGTGCCTATAGTATACCACATAAAAAAAATTAACTAAATGCAATTTAATAGGAGGAAGTGCTGTTTTGCTAGGATGAACGTATAATAGATAGTAACATCCATAGGCTCCCATTCTCAAAGCTGTTATATAAGAATATGAACTACCCCAACATTTTGCATTTGCCACTGAGCCTTTATTGCCAGTAAAAGCAGCCATGGTTAACATTTCCTTGCCTTGAGACCATGCCATCAGTACATAGCCTTGCTCAGTAGCCAAAACAAAGACCTGCTTTCACCTTTTATATGGATCAGAGAATGTGCTGAGGAGGTAGCACTTCTCAGAGTGTTTATAGGGCTCTCATTTATCAGCTCACTACCCTTTGGGTAACAGATACAGTACTGTAGCATACTTGCCACAATCTACCTTTAGTTCAAACCAGATTAAGAAAGTGTACATACAATCATCATCTATAACATCTGAAAGAGATAGAAACAATTACACATTTATGAAAAAACCTCACTAAAGTGAAAGAAAAATCAACAGTTAACTGGTTATGCTAACATTACATACGAAAGGCCTCTCAGGCTGATCAGCAGCTTAACAGACTGATCCCACTCACATAAAAGTTTATTGAAAGGCTACAGACAATGTTGTTTTTCTGGATGTGAATCAAGCTTTAGTAAATTTGCTAATCCACAACACTATCTTTTCTACAAATATTCCAACAAAGCACTTCTCCCATATGTACATCTAATAACAACTTACAGGACGGACTTGCTAGTCAACCATTTTACAATTACATGGAACTTCATAAAAGTATATTTTCCTATTCTCTTTGCTATTTTTTCCTGAAATAAAGAAATGGTTTGTCTACATATTTCTGTAGCACTCTGAGTTGTCAACTTGATTTTATTTCCATTTCTGGCAACAGCAAGCTACATTCAGCTGATTTTATTCTGATATAAAAGTCTTCAATTTTTAGTACAATCACAGATTGCATTTTAAGAATTATTATACAGTCAAAGCAGTTTTCTTTGTCACTAAAAAAATCCCATAAAACTGAAAATGATCTGTGTGTATTTTGAAGGATATTAACCAGAAGAG
Source organism: Tetrao urogallus (assembly GCF_951394365.1). NCBI lineage: Eukaryota > Metazoa > Chordata > Aves > Galliformes > Phasianidae > Tetrao > Tetrao urogallus. Next base: position 39,136,016 of record NC_136815.1, on the reverse strand, counting down.
GACAGCAAATTAAATAGAAAATCTAGAGTAATCACAAAAGAGATTAAAAGATTATTCAGAGCAAGAGAAAAGAAGTTGAATATTTAGAGAAAAAAAGCAAACAAGATGTGTAAATGTCAGACAGAGAGAAGAATAAAAAGGGTTTTGGAAGCTGAAGAAAGAAGGGGAAGAAGGAATTCATAATTCATGTGGAATAAAATAAAATTTCTGTTGTTCATGCTTTACCAAGAACTCCTAAGAAAATTCATGTAAAGAAAAGAATTATGTGACTAATATTTTGGAGGAATTTTTCAGTCATACAGCTGTAAAATCAGAAGCTGCATTCAATCAAGAGAGAAAGGGACTGATCCACATCTAAGCAAATGTAAAAAGATTATATAATTTGGCAATAGTTGCTACCATTTGGGTTCTAGAATTACTAGACCTTTGAATTACGCATCAATTACATGCCATGCTCAGCAAAGATCTTGAGCAAGTGTGATAAGTTGCATCACAGAGTTGTGGACTTCCTTATCAACAATTACTCCATCCCAGTGGGAACTGATTCCCAGCGATTTCTTTGTGAAGCCAGTCTGTGCAAAGCAGTTAGTCTCAAATGCTTGTTTCCTTTACAGGCTGCTGCAAGAAAGCAAGGTAATGCAACACCACTTTTTTCTTTTTTTTTTTTTTTTTCCCCTAATTGTCTCTTCCTTATTTAGGTGATAGACCTGTAGCAAATGACAGTAAGTACTTTCTGGATTGAAGGGGAAGCCCTTCTTTGAGAACTGTAGTTGGTACTTATACCTCTTAGATCTTCCAATTTTTTTCTTAGAGCTTCCACATACTTTAGGAGCATCAATATGCAATTTCAGAAGGTTAATTTTTCCACCACACATGAACTGAGTTCATTATGACAGAGGGAATACCACTCCTGATAAGTGACTCAAGTGAGCAAAAAATGCTTTCTGAATTTGTTGCTTGGGGACCATCATGAAGAGTAAAAATTCAAAAAGACAGATAATTAGTATTGCATGGATCACTGAGCTACATGACTGATTCCGATTATTACAAAATGGCTACTGCTCAAAAAGGGCAAAGTCTGATCCAATACATGTTTTTATCTTAATTATTTGATGAGATAACCCTTAGTTGTGGAAAGACAAGACCACTAAACTAAGATGTGCTATTGACTCTATTTTCAGACGCAGGTTTAAGAAACTGTTCAAAAGCAGTCAAAGTCTCCCATGCTGAATGTTGTGGGTGGTTTGACATTAGATATCCCACACTTTTCACAGATGCAGTTTGATAACTGTGAGGTGCTCCCAGACAGATGGGCAATTAGAGTGAGGGGAAAACAGGTCACTGTAGGCAAAATTCTGAAATACAACAGAATTAGTTGTACTTACACTAATTAATTTCTTATTAGGGATGTCAAACAATTATTTATTTTTCTTAATCAACATCAGCGTTACTATATTTCTTTTTAACAATCCTAGCCACAAGTTTTAGGAAGTTTAGAAATTCCATCTCAAATTTTCATGACTGTGCAATATTTCTGTCCAGGAAACTGGATGTTCTTCCACTATGCAGCATTAGCGTCACAGGCTGAACTCTAAGATGTATATACACTGAATGGGGATTTAGAGTAAATGTCTATAGCACACTAGCAAAAAAAATACAGTTCTCAATTTGTTACTAGACAAACATTAATTCAGAAATAGCGAACACCCATAAAAGATTAAGACAACACCACAGGCAAGCTACCCACAATAAAAATACATATACCATCATTAGCTTTATGTCCTGCTTAGAAATATCTAAAATCACTGAACTAGTAGCTCATATTACATCAACACAAGTTTTTTCTGGCTCTCTTGATTCTTTTAAATGAATAGATAAATAACATTACTAAAAATTTAAGGAAAAAAAAGATCATTTTTGAGGAATATATTTGTTACTTGATTTTGACAAAACTCGATTGGGAGCTTTTAAATGTGGAAGGAAAACGTTCTTCCAAGTGTAAGTGAAGAACAATAAAATCAAACAAAGTGAAACAGAATAAAATCTTCCAGTAACAGTAAATCTTAATATTTTTTATTAGCTTTCTTAGAATGTCATACAATAAATCCTATAGTGACATGTACTTTAGAAAGGACACATTTATAGGAAAATGATTTCATAACATATAATATAATCCATCTACGGAAACTAAAGAAGTGTCAATGACAGTACAGATCTCCTCTGCTCTGGGCTGAACAAAGCAATAGATTGCCGCACACTGTGCCATCAGACCCTTTCCCATCTCTGCAGCCCTCCTCTGGACTCTCTAATAGCTTTATGACCTTCTTATGCAGTGGCAGCCAAACCTGCTCCCAGTGCTGGAGGTGCGGTCGCACAGCACAGAGCAGAGCTGAACAACCGCTTCCCTCACCGGCAGTGCTGGGCCTGGTGCTCCCCAGTGTACAGTTGGCCCTTATAGCTACCAGACCATGTTGCCAGCTCAGATTCAAGACCAAGAACGCCCAGATCTCTTTTTGTGGGGCTGCTCTCCACACCCTCACCTGCTACTCTGTACATACCGCCAGGGCTGGCCCACCCCAGGCGCAAATCCCAGCACTTGCTCTTCTTCATGCAGATTGGAACCATCCTCAAATTTGTCCAGATCTTGGTGCAAGGCCTCTCTGCTCTCAATGGAGTCAACGTTCCTCCCAGCTAAGCATCACCCACATATTTACTTCATATAACTTCCAGATCTTTATTGGAATCAACAGTGAAAATATTAAAAAGAATTGGCCTGAAAAGTTTATTGGCAGACTCCCACAGGTGACAAATAAGGCAACTCTCAGGCCATAGCCTCTACTCACCCAACACAGCCATGTATTTGTTGTCTAGGATATTCTTAGGGTAATAATGCCACAGCAGTATGATGTCATGAGCTAACTCCTAGTGAACTACTATAAATACAGGGATCCTGACATCAGAACACCAATTCTGACACAACCCAACCAGCCAACAAAGCGGGCAGGTGGGGGCCATGACTCCAGCCAGCCAGTCAGCCAAGGGCCACAATTGCAGCCAGCCAGGCAAGGGCCACGAATCTAGCCAATCAGTCAAAGCAGCCAGGCAGCCAAAGCAGGCAGGTAAGTGCCAGAACTCCAGGCAGGCAGGGGCCATGACACTAGCCAGCCAGACAGCCAAGGCAGGATGGTTTTGGAAGACCAAAATTATAAAAACAAGTATGCTTCCCTGCACTACTGATTTTTGTACTCATTTGTTTATATCTATTTCAGTTTGGTTGGAATGCTTATGTATCGTCAACAGTTTTTGAGCTGGTTCGGCTCAGTTCCATGACTAGCGGCCTTAGGTACCCATAGCTGGAGCATTAATTCTTTAACTCTCAGTACACCACATGATGTTATGATGTGGAATACTGATAACCAAAAATCATAAAACCGTAACTGTCATGTAAATTACTTGAAGGAGCCTCCTAAAAAGGGTCATAAAGGCAATTACTTCTAACAGTGACAGAAACTGTGGGATCCTGATGAGTAACTGTCAAATAGCAGTGGAACATAGGCGGAACTACCAATCAAGGAGATGTTGTCAATACTGATGAGCTGGAAAGATACTGAGATACCCAAATATTATATTAGTGCAGAAAAATCTGCTTACATACTGGTACTCAAGGCTGAAGAGATCCAATTCAATCAGCCTTTTCTGATGCTCCAGGCCTTTTATCATCTTTGTGGCCCACCGCTGGACTCTCTCCAAGAGATCCCTGTCTTTTTTGCACTGGGGAGCCCAGAACTAGACACAGTACTCCAGATGAGGCCTGACCAGCGCAGAGTAAAGGGGGAGGATCACCTCCCTTGACCCACTGGCCACACTCCTCTTAATACATCCCAGGATCCCCTTTGCATTCTTGGACTCCAGGGCACACTGCTGGCTCATCACCAACCTATCGCCCACCACAGCTCTATTGCTGCTGAAAAAGATTGGCAACTGGGAAATGCTGCTGGTTTACAAGAACTAGCAATCAAGTCTTCTCTAGTCCTAATTCAGCAAGCTTATTTGACCGTTTCTCTGTTGGGTAAGAAATGCCACACTTTCGTGTGTTGTCGCTGTTACTTCTTTTGGCGAGTGGGGAGGAAACGCACTTTAGTACTGCACACAGCATTGGGCAGGATGAAGGACTATATTAATGAAGTGCTTGAGCGATCAACACCATATGCAATAATGAGGTTCAACAGGTCAAGTGCAAGGCATTGCATTTGGGTCAGGGGAATCACAGGTATTTTTACAAACTGGGGAAAGAATTCCTTGAGAGCAGGCCTGCAGAGAAGGACTTGGGGGATCCTGGTGGATGAGGAGCTGGACATGAGCCAACAGTGTGCTTCTGCAGCCCAGAAGGCCAAGTATGTTCTGGGGTGCATTAAAAAAGGGGTCAGCAGGGAGAGGGAGGTGATTGTCTTCCTCTACTCAACTCTTGTGAGGCCCCATCTGGAGTACTGCATCCAAGCTTGGGGACCCCAGCATAGGAAAGATGTGGACCTCTTGGAGAGGGTCCAGAGCAGGGCCACTAAGATTATCAGAGGACTGGAACACCTTTGATTCTATGATCTACGGGTTAAACAGTAATAAATAAACAAATGTACTTTGTTTGCTCATTAGGCAATTCAAGCAATTTAAAGCACCTTTCCATTTTTAATAGTAAATTTTGTTTTTCAAATATTTTCATAGTAAAAATCCCTTGAAAATTTTGGATCAGAGTTATCCAACAAATTTACATCTTGAGATTTCTAGATTTTTCAGTAGAAATGTGAAACTGTTTCAAAGATGCTAGAAACGTATGTGTCATATCTTGACTTCACAAAATCACAGAAGTCACAGAAACACCAAGGTCGGAAAAGACCTTAAGATCATCCAGTCCAACCATCCATCTATCACCAATAGTTCTCACTTAATCATGTCCCTCAACACAATGTCCAAACGTTCCATGAACACCTCCAGGGTCAGTGGATCCACCATCTCCCTGGTGTAGTTAACAAAATACGCAAGTTAGAGATGTAGTCAACGAAATACGTAAAGTGGGGGCTGTCAAGGTCATCAGGCGTAACCAGGCGTAATCTGTGTGGGCCCCCTTGCGTGGTTAGCGAATACGTGAAAGGGGGGCTGTAACAATCATCAGGCTCTGCGGGGGCTCCTTGACTCATGAGAAACCATGATGAGACATGGCAAGACAAGACATGCCACACGTCTATTGGGCACAGATAACCGTAGCAAGGGTGATTGGTAGCACAGTGATATAAGGGACAACTATAAGAAGAGTGTGTTGCTTGCAGTAAGTGCCATTTTACCATACACCACATTGGTGTGCACCGAGGTAGATGGACAGACCGTTGAGTCCCTAACGATTGCGAACACCTGTATGAGGTCTTCCGCAGGCGGAAGGCTTCATTTGGTGACCCCGACGTGATCGTTAGGGAATAGTGGTCGGCCACAGGCGGCGTGGCGATCCTACTCTCATCCGTCTCCCTTGGGGAAGGAGACGATGACCCTAGAAGAGGGGGCTGCGGCTTAGGAGAGTGGAAGCTGGGTAGCGTCGGAGGGGGCTCTGCGCGCGAGTCCGTTTGACCTGCCGAGGACCCAGGAGACCATCGGAAGAGGAGCCCGGTGGTTGTGCGATCCGCGGGAAAAGAAACGTCCGGCGGAGTGAATATGGAAGCCGTCATAAAGGTGATTTCGTCCGCGTGTAAGACCTATTGCGGGAAAACTTCTCCTTCTAAGAAGGAAATAGGGGCAATGTTGTCCCTTTTACAAAAGGAGGGACTGCTTACATCTCCCTCAGATTTATATACCCCGGGGTCCTGGGATCCCATCACCGCAGCGCTTTCCCAGCGGGCGATGGTACTCGGGAAGTCAGGAGAGTTGAAAATCTGGGGGTTGGTCCTCGGCGCTCTCCGAGCCGCGAGAGAAGAAGATAGAATTCCTGAAGCTGCGCGCGTTATGATGGGTTTGGAATTTAATAACACCGTGAGAAACGGCGCGGGAAGCGTACTTTCTTGCAAGTCCCCTGAGGAAGAGAACACCGCAAATATGCTCTCAGCTATGGCGACTAACATCTCGTCCGCACCATCGGCACCCCCTTCTGCCCCCCCCTCGGCTCGAGCTTCGCATAAACAAGTAGAAGAAGACTGCGCTGAACTGTCTGCACTTTTATCTTGCAAAACGGCTCAAGTGCAGGAATCCAAGGTCGCCGAAACTCCCCAGCCGTATCCAGGACAACCGCTGTATCCTTCTCTGTGTAACCTAACACCACCTGTGGGGGCAGGGGGAATAGTGAGCTGGGATGGGACACTTGCTGTCTCCTCTCAGGAGGTGGAATGCAGTAACACCCAGGGGGGTGGGGACTGCTGGCAAGGCTCGGGTACGGATTGGTCAAAAGTTAGGGAGGTGGTAGAAGAAAAAACAGCAGAGAGAAAGGGAAGCGATGTAAGTTACAGGCGCTGGGATGATAGTGTCCGGCCAGCACTGTCCACCCTGACTGCGTCTGAAGGAGTAGGTGGCGTCCGGCCGGCGCCCTCTGCTCAGGTTGCACCCGACGGAGAAAGAAATAACGATAGTCTCCGGACCCACTCTCTGCCACAGTGTTCAGACCCATTGACTCGACCCACACATCCTTTTACAAGATTGAGTGCACATGCAACCAATCAGAAGCCTCTACAACAGTCAGTGCATGATCAAAGGGAGATGGGCACAGTGGGAGCGGTGCGGAGCCCGCAGCTTCCAGCTGTGACTGAAAAGGATAGCAAAAGGAGAGAGGTGAATTTGCATTTGGGATTTAAGAGAGACACACTAACAGATTGTGGGAAGTTTAGATCTAGCCTGATAAAGGAAGGAAGAGTACTAGAGACCTTCCTGATAGTAGGGAATGATAACAGAGGCCCGGAAGAGGTATCCCTTGATCTGAAAGGCATCACACGCCTGATAGATTGTGCAGAGAAATGGGGATTGAAATCACCCCTCACTTTAAATGCATTAGAAGTCCTGACAGCATCAGGCCTTCTCTTTCAGCATGTAACAAATCTGATGTGCATGGTGCTTAAGCCAGTGCAGTATGCACTGTGGGCATCAGAATGGGTTCCCTTCATGGACAGGTGGCCAGATTGAGGCCTGGAGAACAAGCAATTTCATACGGTTGGTTTGTGAGAGCAATGCTCTCAAAGCCTGAGACATCTGCCTTGTTATTGAACAAATGTTTTTCATTTTGAGGTACACTCCAACAGGTACCTGAGACAATGTTGGTATATACTGGGAAAGGTTATGTTTGTATAAGGATCTTTGTAATTTCACACTCATAGATAGTGCCACTGAAGCTATCAGCAATCACTCTAATCTCTAATCTCTCTGTCTATAACTTTATTAGTATTGTAGGATGTGGCTTTAATTATTAAGTGTCAGTGACATCACATCAGTTCTTGCAGGATAATTACACGGTGATTAAAGACCTATCACCTGTTCCAAGTGGGATGAATCTCGTTTTGGCTTACCAAGGAAGGAACTTGGTAAGGAAGCTTTTGCAACATGACGACCTGCACCAGTTGCTGAAACATGTAAGAGATAATGGACAGAAAACCTTGATCACCGTTCACCATGACACAGAAGAGATACATCGTGTCCTAGAGAGAGTAAAGAAGGACGGAGAACATCACTGATGGCAAGTGCTCATGGGATGGTCCACCAAAGCGACGGGAATGTTTAACTCTGTTTAACTCTATTCTGTATTCAGTTATAGTTGTATTAGGTCTAATATTAATATGCTTTACGCTTATAGTCATATTATAGATAGGCATATAGGTATATTACATTTATAAGTATGGTTTAAGACATTAGGGTAGGATTATTTGGCAAATCGCGATGTAACGGGGCAAGGCTTAACCGAGAGGACAATGGCATGTATAGGCGCAATGCGGGGATTTCGGGTTGTACGCGGTTAGGGTCCTCTCGAGTTGTAGTAGATTTGCTTGAGCTTAGGGAGGGGGAGATGTAGTTAACAAAATACGCAAGTTAGAGATGTAGTCAACGAAATACGTAAAGTGGGGGCTGTCAAGGTCATCAGGCGTAACCAGGCGTAATCTGTGTGGGCCCCCTTGCGTGGTTAGCGAATACGTGAAAGGGGGGCTGTAACAATCATCAGGCTCTGCGGGGGCTCCTTGACTCATGAGAAACCATGATGAGACATGGCAAGACAAGACATGCCACACGTCTATTGGGCACAGATAACCGTAGCAAGGGTGATTGGTAGCACAGTGATATAAGGGACAACTATAAGAAGAGTGTGTTGCTTGCAGTAAGTGCCATTTTACCATACACCACATTGGTGTGCACCGAGGTAGATGGACAGACCGTTGAGTCCCTAACGATTGCGAACACCTGTATGAGGTCTTCCGCAGGCGGAAGGCTTCACCCTGGGCAGCCCATTCCACTGCCTGACCACTCTTTCAGAGAAGTAGTATTTCCTAACATCCAGCCTAAATCTCCCCTGGCACAGTTTGAAACCATTCCCTCTAGTCCTATCACCAATTACACGAGAGAAGAGGCCAACCCCCAGCTCACTACAGCCTCCCTTCAGGTAGTTATAGAGAGCAATGAGGTCTCCCCTGAGCCTCCTCTTCTCCAGACTGAACAATCCCAGCTCCTTCAGCCGCTCCTCATAAGGCCTATGCTTCAGACCCCTCACGAGTTTCGCTGCCCTTCTTTGAACCTGCTCCAGGGCCTCAATGTCTTTCTTGCAGCGAGGGCCCAATACTGGACACAGTACTCAAGGTGCAGCCTCACGAAGCTGCATACAGGGGACAATCACTTCCCTGCTCCTGCTGGCAACACCATTCCTGATGCAAGCGAGGATGCTGTTGGCCTTCTTGGCCACCCAGGCACACTGCTGGCTCATGTTCAGCTGAGCATCAATCAATACCCCCAGGTCCATTTCCTCTACACAGTCTTCCAGTCACTCCACCCCAAGCCTACAGCATTGCCTGGGGTAGTTGTGGCCAAAGCACAGGACCTGGCATCTGGTACTGTTCTCATAGTTGCCATAGAATCATAGAATGGCCTGAATTGAAAAGGACCACAATGATCATCTAATTGTTGAACCTCAACCCATTGGCTTCAGCCTAGCTATCCAGATCCCTCCCTAGGGCCTTGCATGCAGATCGACACTTTCATCCAACTTGGTGTCATCTGCAAACTTACTGAGGGTGCATTCAATGCCCTCATCCAAGTAATCAATAAAGATATTGAAGATATTGACTTAGCCTCAGGGAACAGGTAGGTGACCATGTTAACATTTGAAATTTAGTTTAAATGTTCTTTACTTAAAAAAAATTAAATTTTTTTTTTTAAAAAAAAAAACACTTAAAAATACATGTCTGACTATGTGGTACAATAGAGACATAAGTTAGGAAATTATCACATATAAAACTCAGAGTTTCTTCATTTGTTAAAATACATCCCAAGTTTTTCCTCAACAAATATCCTGTACAATGATAAGTGTACCAGCAAAATTGTTCTAATCAGCAATTTTTGTAGCAATGATCATGTAATGTCATGACAAGTGTAGTTGTGTAAATACAGCAAGAGAAAAATGAGGCATTTGTACATGTGTATAGACACCATCTCAGGAATCTTTGACACATTTATAAGCTTAAAAGCATACCTTAAATCAAAAACCAGAACATGTTTACCTACCAGGTGTGAAATCCTAATGAGTCAGAAACAGCTCAAGACCTAGATGAACCTATTTGTGCAGTGGATTATAACATCGACAGTTCCCATCCACTCTAAAATATTGGATTGGTTAATCTTCTAAACAAATTCTATTAGATTTTTTTTTTTATCATGACCCTGACTAGTCAGCTTGGAGTTGATGGCCAAGCTGCCTTCATTCCTTGAATATAATACTCTCCCTTTACACTGAAATACATTATCTTCAGTCAGAGAAGTCAGATAAACTGCTTCTCGTGGTACTTCAGCATTGCTATTGAATAGAGCATCAGTAGTCAAGAGAGAGTAAGAGTTTCTCCCTGCAGTATGTGGAGACAGATTTTGGAAAAGAATTGAGTTTTAGTCCTAATCTGCGCAATTTTATGTGCTTGAGAAATCTGAGTAACTTCTTGGTACTTCATTCAAGTTAAAGCTTGAAGATGAAACCTATCCTTCCCTCCTCTCCTCAGCCAAGATAAAATGAGTAGATAATCTCTACAAAATGAATTCATGCTACTCGAAATTTCACAATAAAATAACAGTTTTAAAAATCCATCTAAAGGAAAAGAAGGTCATCTGTTATCTTTGGATTGCATGTTCATCTGCAAGAGAACCTTCATCTTTCCTTCTTTCTGCTGACTGGTTAAATCATGCTGCCAGGATCCTACTGGTACCATGATCAATGTCCAAGGTTTTATTAGGCAGCAGTATCCATTGTGTGGCAGTCAGATTCTAACACTGTGTTAAACACAATAGATTATACTCATAGATCATTCTGCATTTAATCATTTGGAATGCTACACTTAAAAAGCCCTCTTCCTCAAAATTATTTGATGCTCTGTAAGTTTTTGATTTCACCACTTCTAAAACATTTTATTTCTGACACATAGCAGATTGGTTTCGACAAATTGTTAAGGAAAAAGCACAAGCCTTAAGGAATTTTTGATTTCTTCTTTTAATAGCAGGATCAAAATGGCTTGCATTCATAATCAGTTCTTACTATTTAAAAAGATCAACTATAGTAAAGAAGAATTTGAAAGGCAGTTCTATCCAGTGAATTGTTAAATCAGTTCTCATCTCTAGAAAAAATTAAACAGCTTAATTTTAGAGACCACATTCTGTAGCAAGTGATGGGTTTTTAAGCACTGTGCACTGCACACTTCTGTATCTGTGATAAAAAGAGCTGTCACTTGTTTATGCTGAGGGGTTTCAATGCTGAGTGACATCTTGGAGAGATCACCACCTGTGGTGAAGGAGAACAGTAAAAGAATCTAGATATGGAATCACAGAATCAAAATACTTGGTTTTATTTAGGGCTTTCCAAGTTACAGACAAAGAAGGAACAATCTATAGGGTAGAGGAAGAAAGAAGTGAACAGGTCATTAACAGTTTACAGTCTACCACGTAAAGTACTCAAATTTGGATGCTATGCACAGACAAGTGGTCTCCCTATTAAAATAAACTGTTTTTCAGTCATCCTGAAAGGGTAGTAGCGATTCAATTTTTTTTTTTTTTTTCCCAGTTGTGATACTTTTATGTTTTTATTTATGCACTAACATTGCTCTTCTACATAAAAATAAGTTGCCTCCTTTCTTCCCTGGTGATTTGTAGCGAAGCAGAAAGTAAAGGAATGTTTGGTTGGGAAAGAAAAGCCCTTCTACAAAGCCAAAGAAAATATTCCAGGTAAAAAAAAAAAAAAAAAAAAAAAAAAGTAGCTGTTGGTGAAGACAGCACATCTTTATGCATTTTGAGGATAAAAGATGAGAAACCCAGAATGCATTATTTCTGTTAAAGACTCAACTACATAAATTAAGCAATAGCGCTTTGACAGTGTTAAAAAAAAAAAATGTGAAAGCGTATTTATTTTTGTAACATAATATTTTGATTTTTTTTATTGTTTACATTTTATGCAATCAACAATTGTGAAATTTTTTGGTCCAAGCAATCTTAGCCATGTCCTTAGGCTACACTATAAATGAAAATACGCACACAATATACACTGAAATGAAAGTGTTCAAACTTAGTTCCTCTGCCTTCCTTTCAAGTGATCCTCGCATTAGTATTTATGATATTTATAGCAGCTATAATGAAAAGTACATATGCATATGTTAACAATGAAACTCATTAAATCCAATACAAGGTTTTATAGTATTTCTAAGGGCTTGTCACAAAGATAAAAACCTGAAAGAACATGATCAGGAGAGTGATACTTTATTGGTGCTTTACTGAGGCAAGTCAGCTCGGGCTCCCTTGTCAGGATATAATAGCCATTTATTTGCACAAGTCATTAAAAGAAAATTGTTCCCTCACCACAACTTAAAAATAATTCCAATCCTTGCATTTTCCTATTCAAAATTCAAAGAACTATTCTGAAATCAAGATTTCTATTTGAGATGGTGGGGAACAAGAATATGGAAAACACCAGCAGTTCTTCAGATGCCAAAAAAAAAAAAAAAAAAAAAAAAAAAAAAAAAAAAAAAAGGCAAAAGACATTCCTAATCAAAGTCAGTATTTTAACTTCGACCTCTATTTGCCTAAGGCCAATGACTTGTTCTGATTTTCTAAACAGAAAATACAGGAAAAATAAGGATCAGGGCAGCATAGCATCCAGGATTGCTAGTCTGCAAGCTATAAGATTTGAAAATCCTTTTCTACTTTGCAGTAGACCAAGTTTGCTACATTATTAAAAATGTCATTCTGCAACGAGGTTTTAAGAGTGCAAGAAGAATAAACAGATTAAACAAGGAATAAATCATTATAGCGCAAGATGGGAAAAGGGAAGGAAACCAAGCCTCTCCCTTGCCATATTCTCTGTCCTCATGGATGCAAGCTCCCTTCTCCCAGACAACTAAATAGAAGTTCTCATTCAGTATAATATATACTCTCATCTAAATTAAGCAGTAAATGTCATAGAATCATGGAGTCCTTAGAGTTGGAAGGTACCTCTGAAGGCCATCTAGCCAGCTCCCCTGCAATGAACAGGGACACCACAGCTAGATCAGGTTCCCAAAGGCCTTATGCAGCCTCACCTTGGAGATTTCCTTGGCAACAAATATAACCATGAATTGAATTTAAAAGAACTCTGTAACTACTTCCCCAGACTTAGTGACAAAATGGAGTGGTCATGATTCATAGTGCTGAGAAAGTTACAACCTTGTCCCTTAATTTTCATATGAGAGAAAAGAGGACTGAGACAGCACCTGTATTAGCTTTTTTCCCTATCATGAGAACTATATATTCCTTAGTCTCTACATTACAATTTACTACTGATTTGATTTTTTCCTTGATCCATTTAATTACCATGGGTGTTGATTTGGGGTAGATATGCTGATAATGTAATGTATGCTTATGTCTTATTTAACTGCAACAGGAAATGAATAGACCACAGTGAACGAGAAATTAATCACAGGACAGAAGGCTTTCAGAATTCAAGGCAATTCTGAGTAGGTTCAGTTCAAAGCACTGAGACAAGTTTAATAAGGAGATATAAAATTAAGTAATTCTTTCAGCTGACAGTTTTAATGTGTCAATGTTAGCAAAATTGTTTCCATAAGATGGGGCAACCCATGACTCTGGCATCTGTGAAGTAAAAATCTCTGAAACTTTTTTTTACCCCCCACCATTTCAGTGTTTTAAATCCAGGGTATCAATAAACCTGCTCACCTGATTTTCATAACGATTCTTTCTCTGCCAAAAGGTATCATCTCTAAAGCACATTTAATTGCCTTAGAAATCCGTAGTAAATCTTTACAAAGTTAATGGCAACAAGGGAGGATTTATACCTTAAATACACCTCCTGTTTCGTATGCTTGTGAGCAAAAAAAAAAAAAAAAAAGGAACGTTCACTACCAAAGCATTCCAATAACCTGTAAAGACTTAACTCCCTGAAGATTAATAACTAATTATAATTCTTCCCCCTAAGAGGCAACCTTTAAAATGAATTACTGTTAATTTTGATATCACAAACAAAAGATACTCAATTTGTGCCAGAGTGTTCCAGCAATAACAATATAAGATTAAATTTAATGAGACTTTTCACTAAGGACCTAAGAAACAATCTTTTTAGTGGATGTTACGGCAGAAGATGTTCTAGTGATTTAATTTAAATTACATAAAGTATGTATAAAGTCTAATAATACCGAGATGGAAAAGCAGAGACTAAAAGGCAAATTGACTTACCATTGGCATCTGTCTGTTCTTAGAGTTAAATAGTATTCTTTGGAAATCATTCTACAAAACCAGTATTTTCCTTTGAAAAGGAAATTGAAATGATCTTTAAATTAATGAGATTTTGATGTTTATTACCTAGTGATAACATCCTTTTTTGTACTTGTATCAATTTTAATTGCATAAGTACATCACTGATTCTGAAAACGAGTAACATTAAATGACAGAAAGCACTTCCACTGGCAATTCCTGTTAAAATTTTTCATTACTTTTATGTTTATCATATAAGCAAAGATTCCTTTTCTGATTTAAATCAGCAAAGGCAATATCATCCTCAACATTCTTTGAAAAGATGCATAGAGAAAATGGTCTGATTTATAATATTAATTATTCTATGTCATAAAAAGTAGTGCATCTTCCTCACATTTCAATAAGAAATATCTTCTATTTTTATTCATCATTTCTCAGCCCATCAGCAATGGGGATTTTTATTATTTACTTCAATTACTGAAGCAAAATAGAGAGATACCGTAGAATCTAGACACAAAGATGAAGCATCTGCTAAAATGACAAAGCATAACTTCTTTAAATATATATATATATAAATATATATATTTTTATATAATATTTTATATATATATATATATATATATAAAGTCAGTTCAAAGCACTGAGACAAGTTTAATAAGGAGATATAAAATTAAGTAATTCTTTCAGCTGACAGTTTTAATGTGTCAATGTTAGCAATGTTAGCAAAATTGTTTTGTGTTTGGAGTACCCAAACACAAAAACATTTCTGAGAATGTTTTACAAATGCTTGTTGAGCTCTGAAAAGCCTAGTGCTGTGACCACTACCCTAGAAAGCCTTGTTCCATTGCCCAACCACCAACTTCTTCATGAAGAACTTTTTCATGAATTCCAACCTTACTCTACCTTGACAGAGCATTATGCTGGGACCTATTGCTGTCACTTCAGAGATCAGCACCTGCACCTCTGCTACAGAAAGCAGTGACAAAGCTATAAGCCACCATGAGGATCAGTCTCCTCTTCGCTACAGTAACAAACCAAATGACCTCAGCTGTTTCTTAAACATCTTACTCTCCAGACCCTTCACCATCTTTATAGCACTCCTTTGGATGCTGTCAAGTGTTTTACATCCTTTGTATAATCAACAGAGAAGTTAGGCTAGTCTTCAGAGAGTGTATACCTGAAAAGATTATTATGTTAAAAAGGGATAACTGGAAATGAATAGAAAAGCTTACCCGTATCCTGGGCTTGCAGAAAAAGACTCCAAGAGGAGCAACCTCCAAAGAGAGATCCTTCCTTAGTAGCAGTCAGCCCTTAAGTGGGGTATAGGAGAGGTAGAGCCAGACTACACTCCTTCTGGTCATACAGGTGAATTGTGAATTGCCTTCGCCTGTGCTCCCACAGCTGACCCATTGTTTGCCTCAGGTGATCAATCAGAGGTTCAGGCCGTGATGCAATAGTTCCCATACAGTCCTTCTTACATTTCAGGATGTAAAATTGCACATAGTACTCAAAGTGAAGGCTGCACTAGAGCAGAGTAGAGCTGGACAGTTTCTTTCCTCAAACAGCCAGCAAGGTTATATTTGATGGTCTTTGTAATATTTCAAGTTTAAAAGGAATATAAGACAGAAATTGCCAAAATATTTTTAATTAATTAAAAGCAATTGTTTGATTGACTGAGCAGAATTATTATTTGTTTTATCTCAGAGAACTCCTCTAAATAGCAAGAGTAGTAATAATATTATTGGATGATGTTATCTTTTCACTACCTATACTGATTCATTAGAAAATGCAAACACAGAAGCAATGTGAATTGCTTACGACACTGATTGTTCCAATTGCAGGGAAGTTATTCAAGGTCTGTGTATAATATAATATATAATATATAATTATGCGCAAGAGCTTCTTTACAGTGAGGGTGACGGAGCACTGGAACAGGCTGCCCAGGGAGGTGGTGGAGTCTCCTTCTCTGGAGATGTTCAAGACCTGCCTGGATGCCTACCTGTGCTACCTGGTGTAGGGAACCTGCTTTGGCAGGGGGGTTGGACTCGATGATCTCAGGAGGTCCCTTCCAACCCCTACAGTTCTGTGATTCTGTGATTCTGTGATAATCACCAACTCACTTAACAGTGCTAATATTTAAGATACTTTTCTCTTTTTCATTTTTGGTTATTTATCACATCGTTTTCTTTTCCTTCTCTTTATTTTCTTATGATTTAGTTTTGAAATGAAAATTAAAAATGAAATGTTCATTTAAGTTTCTTAACCAAATCAATCTCTGAACACGGTATAACAAATCTGTACATTATACAGTTAAATCAGGTCTCATCAGATACAGTGATTCTCATATTTTCCATCCTGAAATTGAAATGCCATCTATGATGATTTCTAGCACATATTCTTTTTCCCCCAGAAGCAGCAATGTCTATCAAAATGCACAAAATACACCAATTCATACTCTTTCTCATTGACCATTTTCAAAACAAGTGTTTCTTTTTCAATTCTCATTATTCTTCCTTAAAACTAAGTTTCTGTACCTCAGTGGAGGGTAAAGTGGTTTAGGCAAGTATGTCTGGAAATGTGGATGAAGATACTGAACATAGCACCTCTGCATTTATTCGGTTCTCCATGAAAACTAATTAATTCTACAGAGAACAAGCTTCATGGCCCCATTAGAGCACCTTGATTCTCATCCTAAATACTCCTACTGAATACATTTCAGAATAATATCATGAAACTGTATTTGTCCCTGTGTGCACTGCATTCCTCTGGACCATCTCATAGTGGTCAAACTTGCTGCTTTTTCATTAGTATATTTGTGTTTTTTATGACAAGATCACCAACAGAAACAGAAATCAGGATTACATAAGCATACTCCTATTACCTGAAAATATTTTTATACAATCTATATTATGGTTTATTTAGAAAGATACAAAACACAGAGGTACAAAATAGCAGTTTTGTTCTACCTACAACTCCACTTGTTGTCAAGTCAGAATATTTATTTTATCCTGTACCTATATAGATCCATATATACGTCCATTTTCAGGACATTTTCAATTTAAATAAAAGTATGAATAGATAGAGTTGCTCAAGAAAGAAGCTCCCAAAGCAGAACTTTTAATTAACATTTTAATGCCATAATAAACTATTAAATGAGAAAGTACTTTAAAAATCCCTTGGTAAAACTGAAAATTTGTTTCATTTTAATTTGTTGTAAAAGTTCAAAAAATAGGGTGACATTAAATATAATCACATTTCACCTGAAGCTAAATTAATTTGAACATAATTGAATTTATGATTAAAGGCTTCAGAAACCTTCATTTTTCAATTAAAATTTAGAACATTCGGATAATTTTCAGTAGATGTGAAAGTAAGTTGTACTTTACCTGTACTATTTAATGCGGAAAATAAATAAAAATATTAAAAATATTACCATCTCTTATTAAATTTATTACAAGCACACTTTTTTTCAGACAGATTCCCAAAATCATTCCAATAGCATAAAATATCATAAAAGACTCTTAGTTGAGTGGGTCATAGTAAATCTAAACCCAGGTAATCTGGATAACTTGGAAGCTACAAGCTGAAATTCTGCTTTTATTGCTTAAAGTCCTGGTTGAATCACCTCAAGGACTGAAAGGTGTTGTTCATATCCAGTTTCATAATGTCTAAGTCACCTCATCTGATCACAGCAAGTTTCTCAGTCCCCCATCCTTTTCAAAGCAAAAGCTGATGTAAGATGTTTGAAAGGAGAAAGTCTGTAATGAGCAGCTGCGAAGTAAATTCTTCAAAAGCGAAGCAGTTTCCTAATCTAAATCACAGCTGCTAGTTTACATTTTCTGAGCATTGACTGTACTATTCATTTATTTTTTTTCCTATCAATTGAAAATGCAATAGCATTTCAATCACACTAGCACACTGCTAACTACAGCTACATGGCTTCTTGTTGGTTTAGAGAACAAAAAGTGACTATTTTTGGATAGAAAATGCCATGGAAACACACACTGAGTTATGCTGATGTTGGGATGCAAAATAAATGTATTCAGCTAAAGAGATTGCCCTTACTCATATTAAATCCAAAGCTCTTTTCATATCTTTGGATATTTTCTTCTTTTTTTTTTTTAAAGTAGGAACTAGTTAAATAGGCAAAATCTTATATCTTGCTCATGTTTGTTTGCAGCACAGTGGCTGCACAGTTAATACCCTGTATAAATTGCACTTTGCACAGAAAGCAGTCTGAGATTCTGCTGTAATGATGGAGCAACTGATAGGAAGACAAAATTGATGCACTTAGAGGCCGTGGAACACTCAGGCCAGTTTACTATCAAACACTAAAGCTATTTCTAAAGGACATGCATATTGGAGAGAAAATTAAATCATTATATTTATAATAAACCCTTTGGCCTATATGGAGAGAAATAAGTTAATTTATCTGTATAGAAGTATCTGCATATATGAAGTGAGGTGAAATCACAAAATAAAATTAAAATTCATTATTCACAATATTCTTTGAGTGAAAAACAGAATGTATTATGTATGTTCTTGTGGTTACATCATATAAAATTACTACTAAGCAGCTAATTTAAAGAAAAAGCAAAAGGAAAGGAAGGAAAGGGAAAGAGAAAGGGGAAGGGGAAGGGGAAGGGGAAGGGGAAGGGGAAGGGGAAGGGGAAGGGGAAGGGGAAGGGGAAGGGGAAGGGGAAGGGGAAGGGGAAGGGGAAGGGGAAGGGGAAGGGGAAGGGGAAGGGGAAGGGAAGGGAAGGGAAGGGAAGGGAAGGGAAAAGGAGGAAGGAAAGGAAGAAAGGAGGAAGGAAAGGAAGAAAGGAAGAGGAAAGGAAAAGAGGGAGGGAGGGACAATACCACAAAGGAATAAGCATCATTTCCATTCATGTTTCTTCCAGTTAAGAGGAAGAAGTTTTTACTCCAGTTCACTGGAAGAAATTAGCTGAAATATTGGGAATAACTTCAGCTGTTCATTTATGCAACTTAAATTATGATCATCTCTTACACTTAGGACAGATGCTGGGAATATTTTCCCCCCATAGCGACAGAGATGCAGATACAGGCTGTCTTCTTGCCTTCTGGAGTCATAAAGAACACCACATATATTGGAGGCCTTGGCAATTTCCTTCTGAAAGCAGCATTTTTCTTAAGGAACTCAAAATAGATCTTCCTGTATCTTCTTGCTCATTGCCACCTATGGATTTCCACTGATGAAATGCCGAAAATCTCAAATGTGCATAATGCTCTGATGAAAGGCAGCTGTTGCCAGAGGCCACCTTCCCTTTATGGGACAGACCAATTTACAGCGAAGATTGGCTGAACTCTCTCTTCATACATTCATTTCACTAAGAATTACCATTTGACTTTTTTTCTCTTTATGACAATTTCACTCGTACGATAAATATTTTCTTGTAAATGTTAGATAAGAACAAGTTTTTTTCCTGAAAGTTAAGATAAATTATGCTTTGAGTAATTTAACAGTCACAAGCTTGGCCTGAAGACTGAAGGCTATGTACTTAAGGTCTACCAACATCAAAAACTGGAGTAAAAGTCTTGGATTTTATAGTTATTTTTACCACGTTTTTCATCAAATCCTGCTGTGATGAGTTTCAGAGTGTCCATCTGCAAAAAATGTGGGTAGAAAGTAGCTAATCTCATTTTCACTGTTCTCAGTTAGGAGTCCCAAAAGCACACATTTTAGGAATTAAAAGATGTTAATAGTTATTCTGTAGAGTTTGAAGTACTACAACCTCCTCTAACAGCAAGGAACTTAAGGCACTGAGGGAAAAGATGCATGAACATATCATTTCTGCTTTACAGATTTCCTTGTATCAGTTCTAATGTAACTGCCTATTTTTATGTTCTTAGCTAATGTCAAAGTAGTGGTACTTAATTTGTCATGCAGTGAAACAGATTTATTTTGCATCGAAGTTCTGAATTTATGCTTATCGAAAAAGGCATGGGAGTAGTATCTTGATATGATGCCATGGTACATTATATTAACGTGATAAATTAATTTGCCAACTGAGCCTTGACTTTCCTGATATATTAAATTAATCTGCAGCAGAACAGTAACGGACTCCTAGCCTCCTCAAACCTAAGTGCATCTAGCCTCTTCAGCTTCTGCTTTAAGGATTATTAAGAGGTTAAAATATTTTTTGTCAGTTCTTCAGTAAGCCCATTCTCACTGGAAATAAAGGTCTATCTTTAGGAATTGCTTTTACCTTACTGCTTTAAAAGGAAAAGGCTAAATCCTTTTCTTAAAGAAGTTGTCCACCACAGGGTATTCTCTGGAATCTTATCCTTTCCTTTGCAACCTATTACTGACCTGGACAGTAATAGAGAGAGCTTGGCAGTAACAAGCCAGATGAGGTTTAACAAAAGCAAGTGTAGAGTTTTGCGTCTAGGGAGGAATAATTGCATGCACCAGTACAAGTTGAGAGATAACCTGCTGGCGAGAAGCTCTGCGGAGAGGGACCTGGGTGTCCTGGTGGACAACAGGTTGGCCATGAGCCAGCAGTGTGCCCCTGTGGCTAATAGGGCCAATGGCATCCTGGGATGCATTAAAAAGAGCATGGCCAGCAGGTCGAGGGAGGTGATCCTCCCCCTCTACTCTGCCCTGGTGAGGCCTCATCTGGAGTACTGCGTCCAGTTCTGGGCTCCCCAGTACAAAAAAGACAAGGATCTCTTGGAAAGAGTCCAGCGGAGGGCCACGAAGATGGTAAAGGGCCTGGAGCATCTCTCCTATGAAGAAAGGCTGAGTGAGCTGGGTCTGTTCAGCCTTGAGAAAAGAAGACTGAGAAGGGACCTGATCCAGGTCTATAAATATCTAAGGTGTGGGGGGCAGAGTGGCAAGGCTAGTTTCTTTTCAGCAGTGTGTGGAGACAGGACAAGAGGAAACGGCCGGAAACTGGAGCATAGGAAGTTCTGCACAAATCCAGATGTGTGCAAGAACTTCTTTACAGTGAGGGTGACAGAGCACAGGAACAGGCTGCCCAGGGAGGTTGTGGAGTCTCCTTCTCTGGAGATGTTCAAGACCTGCCTATATGCCTACCTGTGCGACCTGCTGTAGGGAACCTGCTTCGGCAGGGGTGTTGGATTCGATGATCTCTGGAGGTCCCTTCCTCCAGAGGATTCTGTGGTTCTATTATAATAATGCTTCCTGCAGTTACAGAGACTTGACTTTGAATTTTGGAACATTAGAACGAAATAAATCAGTAAAAATTAGTAAAAAGCAAGGGTTGGGAACAAATACATAGTTTTGCACTTGAAACTTTCGCTTTCATTCTTTCAATAATACAAGATTTCAGTGCAGTTAAAACAGTACAGTTTTTCTAATGTCTAGTCTCATCTCCCTGTATTTTCTTGTTTTCCATTATCAGGAATAACATGTACATACTGACAGGACAACAGAACCTGGAGGATATATTAATAGTTCCAAACTGTCTGAATACTTAATGTCCCTCTTTGTGTGATAAAAGCATTGCTCATTCTGTACACTTTGATGGACCATATGGTGATGCTCTTTGTTCTCCAGCGTTCACCTGTGATCCTCACATTTTGTAAGGATCAAGATGAAATTGTAGGTATTGTCTTTGTGGTTTTTCTTTAATTGCGGTAAAGTTTGTAAGTTTCAAACAGCTAGCAGTAATACAACTTGATTTAAATTATTGATATGTTTTCTATATTTGTTTATCCACCAACTTGTTTAAGAACTGAGAATTATAGCTCTCTAATATTAATTTTCAGTATAACTTTTTCCAGATTTGTATTCAACTTATTTAACACCTATAACAGGATTATCTTTTTATCCAGAAAAGCATTCATGATGGTAAATATCATCTTGAGAATCTTTTAGCAGATCTAGGTGGTCACAAAGGAGGCAAATCCCTGAATTACTGAACCACTGAGCAATACAAGGACAAAACAACATGGTGAGGAGGGAAAGAAAACCCATCTTAGAGAAACATAGAATCCTGGAATGGCTTGAGTTGGAGGGACCTCAGAGATGACGTAGATCCAAATTGCATGGGTTGCATGGGTTGCCAACCACTAAATCAGGCACTAGACTAGCTGTCCAGGGCCTTATTCTGATCTTCTTTGTCATTGTCTCAATTGGCCAACTGGAATATTAATTTCCAAAAACTTTCAAATTATTTAAGATATATACATTAAAAATAATAATAATAATGGCATAGTGACATAAAATATCGTATAATTTCTAAAACTTCAGTCAGAACAACAGTAAGATTTAGGGAGAAATAATGAAAGCTCAGTGTCCTGCCTTCTGACTTCCATTTTCCGAACAGATCATACCTAAGAGAGGTAATAGACCTTTCAGGCAGGATTTTAGTGGCATGGAATGGCCATGAAGCAACTCACTGATGCCCTCCTCCCTTCCTAACCCCATGGAGCCACACTGAGCCTGATTACGCATCATTTCCAGCACTTTCTACTGCAGGGAAACAGGAATGGGAAGAACACCATCCATCAGTTTCATTCATCAGCTGGATCTGCTCCAACTCAGTCTGAGCAGATCAAAGATATTTGCCAGCATGTCACTATTTTACAACTTTCCAAGAATGCTCTCACTGATGGGTTTTGGTGTTTTGACCCACAAAGCATTGTCATCATATCCCTAAGAAGATCCCGAAAAAGAACTGCATGTTCTCCTTCTGAGGAATAAGTGCTCCATGCTGGAATAACAAACAGAGCGCTATGCAATGATCACTTTATGCTTCAGCCGGGTTCCATCATCATAATGCACCAAAATTTTCACTTAGATAAAATGGGAATCTTAATCTTAGCATTGCTCTGCAGCATATCAGGAAGTTGTTCGTATGCATAAATATAGCTACAGCTGTCAGACTGTGTCATTCTAAACTGCAATGGTTAGGCAGACATTGCTACAAATTTGGGACACTGAGAGTCTTAATTTCTTGTACACAGCAAAAAGAATTAGTTTCTTTTTATCAGAAAGACGATTCAACCATTTTTTTATTCGGCCTACAGTTACCCTTCTCAAAACTAACAGTGATCTTGTGCCACATTTGTTTTTGATATTAAGCAAATACACTCTGAAGTGCTTAATCTCCAAACCAATTGCAAAACTATGAAATTGAAGAAAAGAGTCCATGGCCAGACAAATATGTAACCCCATTCTAATATCTTGCATGAAAAAATATATTATGCTTGAATAGATTTTACATATAATTTTTTTTTTTTTTATTGAGGAGGAAAGGGCTAGGTTTTCTGAGGAAGGAGATGTTTAAAATTAGTCTGCAAAAGCCTTAATGTATTATGTTCTCAATCAAGAGAGCATTCTGCTTATAGTAGTTTTTTTTGTTTTTTTTTTTTTCCCCACATTGGCTGGAGACCATTATGCATTCAGCCTGTAAATTCCTATCCATGAAATCTTTGATTGCCACCTAGGGATTTCTACCTCTGAGAGAACCTACAGACAGATTTGATCACAGCTGTCAATGCACTAACATTGTTTTTTCTCTGAGCTCGTAACTGTGATCTTACATTGTAATTCACTACTGGATTTAAGCCACAGGCTGATTCAATAAAGACTGTCAGCAGCTAATAGGCTGGCTCACAGAAACCAAAGGAGAAAATAGCCTTGCCTCCCCTCACTCAGTAAACATTCCCGCTTTTAAAATTCCCAGCAACCCAAGTCATGATTTGAAACAAGCTCAGAAAACAGATAAGATTGTAGGTACACTAACTAAGATATAAAGACAGGGATAATATTAGAAAAGTGTCCTTCTAGAACTAATCATAGTAAAACTTGAAAATGTGAAAATGATAGTATATAAGGCAGATATTTTATTTTCCTCTAGATATCAGAAATTATCCAACAATTTTGCTTCTGATTTCTATAAAAATTCAATGTATTTTTTCTCCAATAGAGGAGCACTAAGCTGCAGTTAATACAATGCATTCTGTTTGTTCTAGCAGTAGCTAGCAAAATAAAAGACATTAGTGTAGTAAGTACTGTGTAAAAGACAATATGACCCTCAAAAATCAATGACAGAAATAGATTATACAGGCAATTGAGTAATATACATGAATAGTGTAAAAGATACACACATAGAACTTTCCTTTGCTTCCTCTACATTGGTTGTTTGCCTATTTTCAGGAGAAAAGTGTAAAGAAGTTTAAACTAGAACTAAAAGTAATACCTTCTATTTTATTATTTTGGCCCAGAGTGTCAAAGTGAGCTGTTGGTGTTATGGCAGTAGAGGTTGAACCTTCCATTACATTTTGTTTGCTGCACAACAGATGCAGCACAAGAGCAGTCTGACAAAGTGACACCCGACATGGAAGTGCATCTTAATCAAAACGTGTCATTGAGTTCCTCCATGCAGAAAAAGAACGGCATTCATTGACACTCATTGATGCTTGTTGAGCATTATGGAAATCAAACAGTGGATGTGAGCACAGTGAGGTGGTGTGTCTCAGCAGTCGTGACAGCAATGCGAAAGACAAATAATGTTCCAGATTTTTACTAGCAAGGCAAGCAGGCCCTTATTCATCTCTAGAGAAAATGCATAGCTAATGATGGTGACTATGTTGAAAAAATAGTGTTTTGCAGCTGAGAATTTGCTTTATCAAATGATGTTATTGTACTCTTTTGTAGCTGTTCTAGTTTCCATGGAAATATATAGGAGGCATTACTTTTGTAGTCACCCATGTAAAAGGGGAAGGAAATGACTTGTTATAGAAGTGATGAGAAAAACAGCTTGGAGGCAAAAGAAAAAGCATCTGAAAGGAGCTAAAGTACAGTTTATGAAAATTTTTACGGAGGTATTTATTTCAGTAACGTTCTGCTTACAGCACAATAATAGCTTTGTGAAACATAACAGAAATCTTACTTTTTGTTTCATCTTTTTCCTCTGGAAACCTGGGTATATGGTTATATGAAACTCTGCAAAGCTTCAATCTTGACAAGACAAGGAGGATGGTGCTGTGGTAGGAGGAGGGAGAGAACATTGAAGATTTGTGAGTATCCTTCAGTGGTTCAGGCGTTAAGAGTTTATTGAGCTCTGTCCCTAAGCATGAACTCTGCTGTGTATGATTCACCATGTAGAGAAGAGAGTTAATTGTATCCTGTATTTGTTTGAATTCATTATTTCCCATCAATAACGACAAACCTCACACCTCTGAATTAATATCTTAAGATTAAATACAACAGGCACTTCCAGACTCCACAGACAAAATCTTGCTAGTCAGACTATGAGTATTTCTGTCATCTCTTTAGAAGATAAGATCAGAAAATGTTGTGAGTTGGTTCACTGCGTATACTATCATTATTTTGTTCTTTCTCTCAGCCTTGAAGCTGAGCACAGCTGGATAAAATTCAGAGGAAACTTAAGATTTCTTTTGATTCATGTTGCCTCCAAATTGTTCCTTGGTACTCTGCTTGCTTTCTTAATTTATCTCTGCATAATGAGGAGCAGATATTCTTGATCAAGGAACTGCTGATAGCTACTAAATTGTTTCCCTGTGGATTTCTTTTATTTTTACTGTTCTATCTGTTCAGTGGGGGGAAGGGGGAATCATAATTATTACATAAGCCTTATTATGTTGGATATGAAAAGCAGAATTATGAAAATGCTATATTTAATCTTGAACCACAAACTCTAAAATTCATGGCATCCATTTTTTAGCCTCCTGCTTTGATCATGTGAAAAATAATCCCACTCCCCTTCTAATTTTACTGATATCCTAGTTTTAGGTAAGAAAAATACTTCCTTAAAATTCCTGCTTTTCAGTGCCATCTTTTCAGAGCAGAGCTTCTAATACTAGGGTAGCATCTATGGATTTTAGCCTGGAATACAGTTAAATCATATATACGCCCTTTCGGATTAAATTAGTAATAATCAGGAAGTTCCAATAGGAAGAGTGGTCCCACAGGGAAATGAATAGGGATGAAAGGTGTTTTTACTCCAGATAACATGAAAATAACGTTTACCTTGAAATACTTACTTTTAAGCACTATTTTGCTGTAAAGTTATTGCTGCAGCAGAATCAAAATGTATTCACAGTTCACTGCTAATGTTCTGTACTATTAGAATTTCCAGTAAAGTCATTTTTTTCTAGCAATATAACCAAGATGCCCTTGTTAAAATATTTCTAGTTTGTTTATCCTGAGATTACTAATCACAGAATCACAGAATCACAGAATCACAGAATCACGGAGTCACAGAATCATAGAATCATAGAATAGCCTGGGTTGAAAAGGACCACAGTGATCACCTATTGTTACCTCACTCTGTGCAGGGCTGCCAACCACCAGACCAGGCTGCCCAGAGCCACATCCAGCCTGACTTTGAATGCCTCCAGCAACCGGGCATCCACAGTCTCTCTGCACTGATTTTTAGCTTGGTGGACCAAGTAAACCTAATACCATTTTCTCAACACAATCACTTGAATTATACTTCTACAATGTACTTTTCATGTGCTCATTCATTCAAAAAGATAAGGCTTGGCCAAGGAATTTATGATAGACAGTAATGAGCTATGTGAAGAGATTTATTTCCCTTTCATTAGAGCTGCATGAGGAAAGGTAAGCGTTAATTATTTTCTGGTTTGCTTACAGTATTTTTACATAAATTTTTTATTAAATATTCTACATTTCAGATGGTTTCAGTATATAAACAAATTCGGAAAGCATAGAAATGTTTCCATATCAGTTTTGAAAAAAGCTATACTTGTCATGGCTAACTACCATATTTTAATAGCCATATTTTTGATAGCATGCTTCTTTTTGTTCATTTGCTACTCCTATCAAACAAGAGAATGATAGAATAGACGTGAGATAGTGCTTGTGACAGTAACGATAGGTTGCTACAGCTGGGATCATCTTGAGGAGAAAATCTGTCCCAAGTTAATCACAAATGCAGCTCATTTCCAAATGAAACCATTACTGGAGACTTCTGTTTAATCTTCCCTACTTTTCTAGATTGAAAAAAAGACATTTGCTTTCTAAATTAACAATATATATATTCTTAAATTCTCTAGATAAAATGGAACATATGAATTAAAATAACTTTTTTCTCCAAGTGTCATCTGAAATCTTAATCCTCAAAATTTATTTAAATCCAGTCTTACTTCTTATTCTTTAACTTCAGTTAAGCATCCATGCTCACTGTCTGTTACCAATGCTTTTGGCAATGATGGAGGGAAGAAAAGCCCACATAATTCCTAATTATATAAAATTCACTGCAAATATTTGAAGTACCTTTGTCTTCCAAAGTCTTTGAGCTCTGCTGTCCAAATTCACTTCACATCCTCAGACAGATGCTCCTGCAGAAATAGTGCTCCCTGTGTTGCTCTGGGACCTGGGCTACCTTAGCAGAAGCATGTTCAGGAAAATGCAGAAGCAATGACAGTATTCTTGTTGTTTGACATCTCCTTCTAAAAAAGGTCAACAGATAAATTGCTTTCAATTTTTACACTTCCCAGTTGGTCCTAAATTTTATGTAAAGGCTACATTTTACCTGGTGAAAACATGTAAGTTTAAAGGACCAGAACAGTGTCGATAGAAGGAACAGTCCCCTGTGATAACAACTTGCAGAAGCTGGATTCAGGAGTTGGAGTGATTAAATATAATAAATGAGATAGGATGTACAAAAAAAAATTCATCTGTTATCCTGTTATTCATGCTCTTAGCACAGTTCAGATGACTGTAAATGAGAAATGCTGTGCATAGGTATGTAATGCAATGCATAAATACGTACACAACCCTCCCATGCCTACTGCTATTTACTGATATACAAATTTCAACAGAAACTTCTCAATCATGCATATGAAGTTGTTGAGAATATTTTTCATTTAAAAAAAAAAAAATGAAGAATATTCAAGATGCCTCACAAATGATTCAAAATAATTCCTGTTCTGACCTTATCAGAATGTACAAACTAGCTACTTGCTATAAGGGAAAAACAATATTTTTTTTTTACCTTGATAACTAAAGATTCTGAACTCACTACAAATGAAGATGTTTTGATTTGGAAATTTCAGCTGCCAATTCAGAAATTCAACTGTATATATCCAAGCTTGAATGTTTGGAAATTTGAAACTAATGCAACTTTTGAATTACATAAAACAGGTCAATGAGATTCATTTTAGTGTGTTGCAATGAAGGAATAGCCTCTTGTGAGGAAGATACGTGAAAGTATGAAACAGCATGATCCAAAATTTCTGTGAAGTTCTGATAAAAATATATGATGATGATAAAAATGTATGGTTCTGAAGACCGAAGCCTAATTAGCTAGAAAACCAGCAAGAGCTTGAAACAAATAAATAAATGATGTCTTCCATACTGAAATAAGCTTTTCCCTGTTTTTAAGGTGGAGGCCTTCCAAAATACACCTGAATGTCCTAACATCACGAAAAATTTAAAAGGCTTGGTCAAAACTTTACTTTCAAAACCCATTTACACAGATAAATCAAAGCTCTCTACCCACTGTGCTTTCATCATCTGCATGGCTATTCCAGTACATTATTGTATGAACACATCAGCAACAGATCTCCTGCTTCTCTTTTTCACTAAGACACTGTAATATTGTAAAGTTTTGAGTAGTTGTCAGTAATCTCAGCTTTAGCACTAAAAGTGATATAAACACACAGGGAAAAATCCCAAGCAGTCTAAGCAATCATAATATACTGGAAGAATATGGAAAATATGCATAATAGAGGAAGCGTAAAACAATAATGACCTGAGAATGTAAAAATATATTATGTGTATAATCTCTAGGATTCAAACTGTATTATTAATATTTCGAGTGTTTTAAAAGTATAACACGCCATGTCAGTGATGTCTGCTATCCATTCATAATGCTGCATGGCAGTTTACTGAAACACTGCAATAAATGTGTATTTTTCAAGAGAAGACTGGAAGGATAACATGACTCATTACTGCTTAGTTCAACACTGTTTCACAATCCTGGAATGGTTCAGATGGGGAAAAAAAAAATGAAAAAAGAAAAGGAAAGCTTGTAAGAAAATACTAGTGGAATAGGGTGGGCAGGGTTAAAGTTTGGTGGTGGTGCTGCATTTCCAAATGCATTCTGTGACCCAGAGGGGGAGGTGAGGGATATGAAAACTTACACAAGAAGGAGCAGGTTCTACTGAGAGTTGGAAATTAATCATTTATTATTAAGTGGATATTATTTATGATTATTAAGTGGATATTATTATTTATTATTTATTATTTATTATTTATTATTTATTATTTATTATTTATTATTTATTATTTATTATTTATTATTAAGTGGATTCTGCTTATGAGCAGAAGGATGAGAAAATGTCTTTAGGGGAGCACCGAGACAATGAGTCAGCCTGAAAGATACAGATTGCAATTATCATGATTACGACTTTTTTACTGGGAAGAAGTTTCCAATTTTCAGAGCTAACCACTTCTGAGTAGCTCTGCCTCTTCCTAGAAGGGGCACAACTGAAGTGAAAATCAGCCTTGCTCTCTGCCTACACAGGCCTGGCTGTAGTCAGGGAGTTATATTCTCCTAAGCACTGAAGTCACTCAGAGTTCTCAGAATTAAAAATGTTATTTATGACTTACTGTGTGACTGGCGAAGGAAGGAAACAAGTGGGATGACTTGCAGTAAGAGTTTCAAGATTCAAAATCTAAACAGACATTTTCTAGGACAAATGCGCATCAGGTAGAAGAAAGAAAAAAAAAACTAGAATCACAATGACTTGGATAAAAGTCTGTTTAAATCAAGAGCTAAAATATTAGAGTACTTTCTGGAGGAAAAAAAAAAAGGTAAAAAACATTTCAGCAAGGGCATCATCTGGATGCAGTGGAATGCTGCAGTTGAAATAAAAGAAAAGAAAAGGAGTGGTTTTTAATTGTGACTTCAACAGTTTAATGAAAATAAGGACCAGACTTCGTGGCACATTAAATTCATATTTCCATTTCTTCCCCAACAAAAGACTATGCCATTTTTTCTTTCTTCCCTTTCCTTACTTAATATCCCTTGCTACTGTAATTTTTCTCTCAGAGAAGAGATGCTATATATTTAATTCAGGTCTAGGACACTGTTCTCTGTGTGTTTACCTTTGAAATATATATATATAATAAAAAAAAAAAAAAAAAAAAAAAAAAAAACAACAAGAACACCTGACACCTAAGCCACTAATTCTACAAGTTATCTAAAAATAAAAATCAAAAACTCTCTACATATTAAACTTTATTACTTTTTTTTTTTTTTTTTCCTGAAGCATGATGGTATCTGGAAGGAATAGGGCCAAACAGGAAAGATGACCTCCTGTGATGAGATTTCTATTAAGTACCCATAACTTTCTCTTGTTAATCCTAATTTTAATTGAATTTCTCCCCGGCCAAGAATAAGTGTCCGTGACCAAGAAGTGCATCATGATATGTCTGGGGATATTTCAATATCAACAACATGAAATAGTTCATCATTTTAAATTTGAGAACTATATCTTATTTAAAAATTAATATTACTCTTTATTACATATGATAAAAAAACTTGAAATAGTTAAAGCTGAAAGAAATATAATTGGTAAGTGCAAACAATTCAAGAGATAGAAACATTTATTATTTCTTTTCTTTCTCTTTGTAGATGAATAGAACATTTCTCTCTTCAGTGAAATGAAAACAAGCTTCTAAATCCTCTGCAAAACCTATTTTTCCTCCTCATCCCACATTTAATATCTATGTTACGATGTCGCATGGACCATACAAAGAATTACTGCTACACAAAGCCTTTTTTCTATGCAAAGCTTAGCTCTCTTGAATTTGCTTGCCAGCCTTCTTGTTGTGAACTCTTTATGCAGTTTCTCCCTTGCAATGTAGGGATAATACTTCTGACTGTTTGTAGTTCTTGAAAAATTTATGACAAACATATCCAAAATCTCTTTCAAATACAGAGCAGAATATCTTACAACTGGCTAATGAAAGTAAAACAAATTAGGAGCCTTGAAGTAGCTTACAAGTACTATTTTAAGATTATGAATGTTTGCATCTGCATTTCAGATAGGTGCTCAGATATTCAAGCTAAGTAAAAATGACTGTACTGTATCTACTCAAAGTGGTAGTGAATAAGAATTCTAAGAATGATACAGTAAGATATGGTAACTGCTCTGTAGCATTACTAACTTTTTTGCAAGGAGTTTTGTAGCAGAATTACTAATTAATGACACATAATCATTCCTGAAAGAACTATCCTTTTGGTAATTATGTGACCTTAAAATACTACTCTCAGCAGCTCAACTACATTTTGCTAATTTGAACATCTGCTTACAATGGGAAATAATGCTAGTTTTACTTTTAGTTTTACAACTGAAAAGTGATATCTATATGTCGTCTAGACAACCCCAAACTCATTATTAGCTCTAAAAAAGTTTTTCAAAGGCTCCTAAGTAAATTTTCAAAGATAAACAGCTGCAAATTTAGAATGTCATATTGAATGTTATTTCAGTGGCACATGTTCTACTGTATGCAATTTTCTTTATTTGGTGTAACATTATGTTTCCATTTTTTTTTTTATTACTTGGCTCTGTATCTCATAAACCTTTATTCATACTACAATACACAGGGTTGTAGTATGTGGGATTTCCTTGGCAGGGGGATGGACAGATGCATGTTTATTTGAACATTATGTACTCAAATCGAGAATCAAGCAACCCAATGTCCCTTTCATAAATAAGAAATGTCTTCCAAGAAGCAATTCAACACATACAAGGTTGGTGTCTTCCTCTATGTGCATTGGTCTTTTTGCATCAGCAAAGAATATTGGGCAATATTCTTTCTTCCTACTTTAAGGGCCATAATTAAAATAGTGTTACTCTTAAATGAGAAAACATTGGCAGAATGGATTTACAGAATACAAATTTGCATATTTCAAGAAAATAAATAAATGAATAATTATTTTAGAAACTCTTTGCAGATGTTTTTAGTAAATAGATCTGGGTCACTTACATCTGGAGATTTAAGTCTCTTAAATGCCTGTATTGATAGCTACAAAATAAATAAATAAATAAATAAATTGTTTCAATGGGGAATAGAAGATATAATAAAAACCCCAGTACTTAGTATTTTGAACAACAAAGTAAAAACTGTGCATATTAGATATATTTATATTTTATTCAAATGGTTAGCTTTCCTACAATCAAATAAATGTGCATCTAAGGAAAATAAATTCAGATTATACTCTTCCACTGATGAAACATAGATGTGCAATTAATACTTTATCCTATTTACTTAAATATTTGTAATGTTGATGTTTTCTTTTTTGTTTTGTTTGTTGTGTTTTTTGTTTGTTTGTTTGTTTGTTTTTCAAAACAAAATGATCTTTTTGTATATTAGTCAAAATAGTTTCTGGGAGGGAAACCAAAAAGCATGCCTCTAATCTTATTGTTAATTTCTTCTACACTATTTGTATTCATTTGCAAAGACATCCCTATGGTGAAAAATAATGGTAGTTCTGGATACAATTTTCTAAAGAGTTATTTCTAAAGAGTTTCTAGCATAACCAGTCCAGATATCAATGGCTAATTTGTTGCTGTACCTGGAAGATGATCATGAGGCTAGGAATTGGACCTGTAGGAGATGCTTTTCTGTAAGTCTTCCAAATTTGGTTTGCAACAGAGGGATATCTTCCTAAATCTCTTGTAGAAACAACTGCTGCTAGCAGGAGTTAAATGCAACAAATTTTGCATAACTAATGTATCCAGATGGTTTCTTTGTAGCATGCCAGCTCCATTCTGGTAGTATCCAATATTCTAAGCATTTCTTGAACAAAAAAAAACTTAATCCAAAATAATCCAGAGAGAACATACCTTTCATTTCTTGGGATAGATTACCTGTTTCAATTCTGTATTCACCATCTCCTTTCATCACCATTTATATTTAAAAATAAAATACTAACATGATGTAACTCAATAATAAATCCCTAAATCCCTATAAACAGAATTGTTGATATTTTCTACACCTGTCAACTGACAGCAGCCAGGCTCTTGTTTGGTCCAGTCAACTCTGTATACAACCAGTTCCATAGTTACATCATCTCAACTAACATTTTATTCTCAAGATTCCATATGGTTTATCCTGCTTCAGAATAGGCATGAAATATTATTGTTGGTGGGTGTTTTTTTTTTTTTTTTTTTTCCCAAGTTTCTTTTGATATATATATATAAATAAAATTAAAAAAAAAAAAGCATTAAAAAAGTAACTATTTTCCACTTACTAAGTCAGTTAAAAGACTAACTGAAGTCCAAGATCTATAGTACACTGGCTTGTGAGTTTCAGTTCTACATATTAATACATGAAGGCCAAGATGAGCCTGTCAAGAATAAATCTTGGTAAGTGGTCAGAATAACAGACCATGTGGAGAGGATAAAAGTAAAAAGACTACATTACAGCTTTACTACAGCTTTTGACACAAGCTTCAGATAACATAGTTTTCTGAAGCTATCAAGAGACATAAATGTCATTTCAGAAAGTCTGGTTGATTATCAGCAGCTACAAAGAGCACTGTAAGGCATGGCATCCATATGTTCAGACATTCTGGATTCTTATATTATCCACACACCAGGTCTAAGTACACGCTCTGATTTCCACGTTCAGAGTTAGATGGTTACATACCTTCTGATGTATCAGTGGTGTATACCAATGTCGAAAAATATGTCTGCAAAACTGGCTTTTATCTAGTCGTGTGCATTAACACTGTAGCTGTGATGACCTTCAGTCAGGTAAATACAAAGCAACACCCCTGCACTCCCAGTAGTGTACATCCAATTGTAGAGCACTGTACCTCTTTCAGTCAAACAGGCAGCAGCCCTACCTTGAGAATAGTCCTAGCAGGAAGAATAGCTCCACCTTCCTATAAGCTTTAAGGGATAGTCTCAGCTCCTGCAAAGGAAGGACAATTTACAAAGCACTATGACAGGCAGCTTTGAATTTAATTGAAAGAACTATGGCCTGAGTTATTGTACACCTGGCTACTTTACAAAATCTCCTCAATCATTCCCTTAGTAAACAAAACATTTTCCTACATACATCATCATACAATCTTCTAGGCTCTCTCTGTGAGTGTGTGATAATGCATGCACAGGCATCTGGAGCTTTCTGAAAATTAAGAAAATACTTCAGCTTCTGAAATGAGACCTCCCCTTTCCCCCCAAGCAGATCAAACAAATCAATTTGAACAACATATAGAAAGAAGGGAACACAGTGGCTGATATAAAGGGATGTGGACTCATTTTTAACTTTAATACTCCCAAGGAAAAAAGGAGGGAAGTGAGAAAAAAAAGACCAAATAAAAAAGAAATTTTCAAGCAAGTGTATCTTAGAAAAAGCTTTAGATTCTTCTAATTGAGACATATGTTTTCTACGTGTTTATAGATGTTACTAAAATCTACAGAATTAAGTCACAACTTAACCCACCCCATTTAAAATTCCTCCAGTTAAACTGTGAGTTAAACTCTTCATTCTGTAAAAGCTGTATTTATGAGAACAAGTACAGATTTTATTGAATTAACCATCTATATTAAAAATATTGAGCATAAAATAAATTGTTACACATATAACTTGGAGGCAAATTTGAATTAAACAGTGGTCCATCAAGCTCTTACCTTAGAGAAAACAGCCCAATGATCACAGATACTGAACACTTTCACTGTTTAAATGAACAAAACTACAACTCACAAGAAAAAAGTAGATTGTACAGCATTAAAAAGCTCAAGAGTTATTTGTTGCAATTTGTAGAAAATGCAGTGACAGCTGCAAGAAGTTTAATATATAATAGTTAAGTCTGCTCAGCACAGTGATTAGAACCTGGATGAATTAAGCCAGTTTCTAACCCTTCTGGTAGAGATGAAGTGCATCAAATGAACAAGATTACACAGGGAGAAAGTGCCAGCATCAATGTTAGTTTTTGAAATTATAGCACTTTATGTAGCAACTGGTTGGTGGGCAGTTTTGTGAGTTTTCTCAGAGCCTTGAGAAGAAACAAATTAACCATAAGTTTTCTATCTAGCTAATGCTATGATGGGAATATATAGAATGAAAGATATAGGTCTCTGTTCTGCCAGACTCACACTGCAGATATGCAAAAATTGAAATAACTTTATGAGTTACCGAAACAGCTGAGCATCTTCATGCTACGTTATTCCTCTGCCTGGATTAGTTCAGCCTCCAGACACCATCTAACAGAAGATTTGCATGTTCTTTGCTGTACCAAGCGAAAAGGGATATAATTTTACCTGCATTAAACTGCTGTATTTGTATACTATCAGGAGCAAGCAGAGATGAAGTAAAACATATTCAAATCACAGTGAAGCTGAGCTGAAACAAAATGTATCTGCATTGTTGAATAGTGTCTACATATGAGGGGTTGGGAAATCTTTTACTTTCGTAGTGCTGTGATTATAAAACAGGTTAACGCAGTGAATTACATTCACAACCCACCTTTTCTTTACGCACGACATTTTTATTCCAAAAACACATTGGCTTGTGGGTTGTTTTTACTGCTGAATTGTGACTGACATCAGAGGACAAACTTCACTCACATTACCCTTCCAAGAGTCAACCACAGGGAGCTACCAACTTTTCCACTGAGTTGATCATATATCAGTTATTTCATTTAACTCATATTTCCATATCTTTTTTTGCAAAAGCAACAGATGAAAGTGTGCAAAAGATTTTACTAAAATTCAAGTGTCATCACTTACATCTGCCCTAGCCAGGACTGGCAGAAATACATCAAATAAAGGCACTATCAGTACTAGAAAAATCTGTTCTTATCTCCCAAGTGCTTGCAGATCAACTGTTAAAGTATTTGCTTCAGTAAATCTGCTTTCTTAAATGCTGAAATCAGCCCAATTAGCATACAGCTCTGAGAATCCTCTTTGTTCATAACTGAGGCGTATCTATATTGTATATCTATACTGTATAAAACTTTGTATCTTTTAAGTTCACCACAATTTCTTGGATAGTCACTATTAATAACATCTGCACTGAATTGTAGCTGGAAGGCACATTTTATTGGGTTCCTGTTTTGCAGAACAAATTTGTCTCATTTTTTATCTTTAATCAGTTATTTTCCCAACCTGGTCTATATATACCTGTTGGTAATAGAAAGTATATTAACTTTCTTGTTGTAAAAAGATGAACCTAAATCACTTATCATTTTTATAGGTTCACATTTTTCATATTTGAAAATATAATTTTCATATTTGAAAATATATGTTAATTAAACTACAGTTAAAGCAGTCACTGGCAGACAGTTCCTGAATTGCTCCAGACTTCCATGTTTAACATGTTAACAAAAAAACATGGTCTTTGCTCAGGAACTGTTAAAGGTTACATTGAACTATATTTTGACATTTTCCCATGATACTGAAGAAAGTATCACATTTTCCCCAAAATATAAGAATGAGCAAGAGTAAGTGATTAAAATTTTAAGGGAAAACAATTAAAGTGGCAGCAATAGAAACGATCACTTTATGTAATCCATTTTCAAAGCTAAGCATCTTGGCATGAAACACACAATCACATAATTTCTCATTGGCTCATTAGTCTGATTGCATTTTTCCAAAACTACACAGTTTTCAGTTTAGTTTATAAACTAAACATGGCAGGCTGTGAATGAACTGTTTTGCACCTGGAACTATATATTTTTTATTATTATTTTGTACTTTTTAAGAACAAAATATCACAGTTCAGCTACTAAGGTACATCAGAACAATGTTACCATTTTAAGTTACTGGCTTTGCAGATTTCAAAATGATTTAGAAGCATTATATGAAATCTTTCAAATTCAAAAGCCTGTAACAACAGGAAAAAAGTACGTTTTTCAGCTTAAATAAAATAACATAATGTTGATTTTCTAATAATACATTTTAGGGCCTGTCTTGGTTTTGACTGGGATGGAATTAATTTTCTTCACAGAGGTTTTCATGATGCTATGTATTGAATTTTTGGTGAAAATACTGGCGACAGCACAACAATGACATAGTTGTTGCGGAGCAGTGCTTGCACAAAGCCAAGGACTTTGCAACTTCTCATGCTCCTCTGTCAGTAAGGAGCAGGGTGTGCACAAGGAGCTGGGAGGGACAAAAACAAGACAGCTGACCCAGACCAGCCAAAGCGATATCCCATAACATATGGCGTTACGCTGAACAGTATGAGAAGAAAAAAAAGGGAAAGGAGGAGACATTCAGAGTGATGGAGTTGATCTTTCCAAGAAACCATTATGTGTGAAGAACCTTGCTCTTCAGGGAATGGCTGAGATGATAAGCAGTGAATGAATTCCTTGTTTTGCTTTGCTTGGCCATGCAGATTTTGCTTTACTATTCAACTGTATTTACCTTCACCCATGATCTCTAACACCTTTACTTTTCATATTCTCTCTTCTATTCAACTGTGGGGGAGAGTGTGAGAGAGCCCATGTGCTACTGAACTGCCTGCCATACAGAGAGTTGCAAAACAATAACACTTTTATGCATCAGTCCAGTTAATGTAATTTTTGCTTTTAAAGCCACTAAATGTTTTAAAAACATGTTTTAGTTGAGAGTTTTTAACTGTCTTTTGTTGTTATTGTTGGTTTTTTTTGTTTTTCACACCTAATGAAGCCTCTTTCCTAACCCCTACACTAAAATAATCACAGTTTACATCATCCAGTAAAATTGATTCTGGAAGAAATATATGTCCGTTTGAATAACAAACATTTAATTTTGAAAATATTAATCCTGTACCAAAAGCATTCAGCACAGTTCTGTTTGGCAAGTGAAAACAATGATATTTCCATAGTGGAAGGTTATTATTTTATTTTTTTTTTCTGTGTTTAAAATGCACTCTGCTTCTCATCTACTGAAGTTGGGATCAATATTTATTTGGATCAGAATTTCATCTAAGGCATTTGCAAACAAACAAGGAGACTCCTGAAGAGAGTTGTCTTCATCATTTTTCATTCTTGAATTGCTCTGAGGCGACACATGATAGAGGCCTTTTAGTGTCCAAAGGAGCTATCAGAAAGGATACAAACTCTTCAGCAGGGTCTGCTGTGATAGGACAAGTGGAAATGGTTTCAAACTAAAAAAGGGGAGATTTAGATTGGATATAAGAAAAATGTTTTTTTACAATAAAGGTGGTGAGGTGAAGAACTGGAACAGGTTGCCCAGAGAGGTGGTGGAAGCCCCATCCCTGGGAAACTCAATGTCAGGCTGGACTCTGAGCAACCTGAACTAGCCATACATGTCCTTATTCACTGCAAGGCAGTTGAAGTAGAAGATATTTTACGGTCTCTTTCAACTCAAATGATTCTAGGATTCTACGTTTATCTCCTTAATAAAAGCTTGATTTTGAAGGAGTCTTGGCTTCGATAAAGTTTTTCTCTCATGTCTTAATTTGAAACTGTTAAGTTGTCCTAATTTCTAACTAGTAAGCTATTTACTGTGACTTAAGTAAAGAGTAAATCACTGCTACTGCCAATTCTTCATCCTTCATGCCAGGGAAAAACGGTAGGAAATCAGGAAAAGGAGCAGAGCACACATCTGTTTTACTTAGATCTCCCAAGAAGCCAAGATATCAGTTTCATATCAAAGACGACAGATCATTACACTAGAAAGATGAAACTATCATTTCATTTTAAAGGAAACAAAAATAAAAAATATCACAAAGTAAAAAAGAGTTGTAATACAGGCGTTAATTAGTTTTATATAGAGATATTATATAATGTAACACTTTTGCAGGTCTGGTTTTCACCTGTCTACCTGAACACATTCGGGACACATCAGAGGTGAGTAGTTGGATTATTTTTCTTCTTGAAGAAACAGTTATTCAAGAAAAATAATAATAATGAAATCAGTGTACTTGTGTGCCTTTGCATATGTATGCATACACAACCATTGTGTACACAGTATTTTCTTCCCAATCCCACTTTCAACGTGTATTTATTCACTTACAGAACTGCGTTTGACAGCCTTCTCTCTCTAACTTCTTCTGGAGCCTGTTAAGATCAGAAGACACCTTACTACACCAGATGCCATAAATTTACAAAAAAGGAAAAAAAAGAAGAGATAGTGCTCCAATTTTTTACAAAACACTCTCTCCTTTTAAACCACTTGTTCTCTTTTTTTAACTACTCGTGCTCTCCATCAAGTTGTATCTTCAGCTTTGAGATAACTGAGATTCAGAGATTGGATTATCTTGTTATACTTACCAATAGATCTGGAGGCATTATGTGTCTCACAAGTTTTAACTAGGACTCCAAAAACACTTAATGCTCAAAATAGCACAGTTATATTTCAAAGTGCAAAGCTCTGCTGTGCTGTCTTGCCAATGCTAAGTTTACTCCCTGCAGAAGCCATTCAGGCCTCTGCACTGCTTTCCTGACCCTGATCATGCGTGAAACCTTGCCAGTACACAGCAGACTATAAAGGCAGACAAAAGTCAAACAAGCACTTCTCAAAGGGCATATAAATGTCTCCACCCTCCACTGATGAATTAGGTGAGATGCATCACAGCACACTTATTTCTGCATAATGCTTTCATATTCTCCCTAATGAAAACTCTGAGCATTTGCTTAAAAATATTTTTACCTTCACAAAATCATACAACAAAGCAGCAACCCTAAAATTATTGGATAAAATCAAAGACATTTGAAAGCATAATGTGATGTGTGAAGGGCATCACTGTTTGCTATGGCTCAACCACCCCTGAAGACCAACACAGTAAGTAATTAAATAAACAAACAATAAAATTGAGCAATTATACATGAAATATTTCTGTAGAGTTTATACTTCAGGGAAGAAAAACTGGGCAAACACACTACAAACCAGTAGCTGAATACATGAAATAAACTACATGCAAAAATTAGCTGCGGTAAAGCTGTTGCTCCCCCTCCATTCTACAAAGCAATGCTGATAAAAAAAATGCATGCAGTCCCAGGATAATTCCCTTTTCATGGTTGTTTGATCACGTCTTCCACATGAATTAATTTGTTTTTTAAGAAGCAGTGCCTAGTGGTGTCAATAAAGAAGAATAATATTCAGATGTAACCCACTTTCCATTGGCAGAGTATTGTGTTCTCGTCTTTTCAGAGCACTCGCATTCTTTTTTCATTTCAGAGCAAAGTAATTTCTTCCATTGTACCTGACTATCTCCCATCCTCCTCACTTCCTCCTTTGCCCTTCATTTTATCGAGCAGTGCTCTGTATCTTTCTGTTTAACTGTTGTAACAAAAGCCCTGTTGTCTCCTTTAATACATTTGCCTGTGGTGAGAGCTGGACATTGCAGACTGGCTCCCTGTGAGACACCTGCAGCACCAGAAATTGAGCAGGAGGAGGTCAAGCTTTAAACCACACAAAGACTCTGAGCAAAACAATCCCTTGCAGCTTTAACATGCTGCAGAAGCACAATGGGTCTACTTTAAATTTGGCAGTAAAAACAAGTGGAAGGTCAGTGCACTCCTGCTACGCAGCCATCCTCTGCATTTTCCTCCTAAAGAAACCACTTGTGTTGTTCTTCAAAGCAACTGATGTCACTGCAGTCCAGCTGATGTGCACTGTTCACGTAGCAAAGAGGTTTATCACATACAGTATAACCCGATTATTTAGGGCATACAGGAGGGAAAATGGTTTACCACATCAGGGTCTGGAATCTTGAGAGAAATTCTACTTCAGGTTCAAAATGAATCCAAATGAAATCCAAATAGAGATACCTTGGAGTCAACAGCCATTGGTGATGTATCTGAATACATTTGAGTGGAAATAGAACAATGTAATTCTGTTCCTTAACAACTGCAATAAGTATTTTTTCTTCCCCGTATGGGGAAGAAAACTCACAGACTGAGGAGTTCAGAAAAAATAACAGCTAGAAGACTGTAAAAAGCTGTGAAAAAAAAAAATAATATTAGATCATGTCTTTGTAATTATATTCATAATGCACAAAAATAGCTAAATTGACTTTTCAGTAAGAACAATTAAAGTAGATCTTAGATTAGATTAGATTGATTAGATTAATCAATTCCAACTGAAAAACAAAAATTGTTCTCTGGCTTATGCATCAACAGATATTGCAAAAAGAAAATCAATGGCATATTCCCTACTAATAGTAATAGAAGACAGTGGAAAAACAGCCCTGAAATCATAATACCTAGGCCAACGAAAAAAAGATCACAGAAATACTGAACATATACTGATTAAAAAATTTTATTTAATTTTTTAATACTGATTAAATTTATTTATTACTGATTAAATTAATTTATTACTGATTAATACTGATTAAAAAAAAAAGAAAAATAAATAATGTTTTGCTTGGAAACTTTAATGTTTCAAGCAGGCTAAACATGAAAGTACAATAATTTTGCAAATACTATAAACAATGGTTCCTTGTTCTTTTTGACAGCCATATTTATTTTAACTCTTCAAACTTCAGCAAAGTAATTTTAAGTACAAGAGTACACAGAGAAGTAGAAAAGCAAAATATGAATTGTGAACATCTGAAAAAAATATTCCATCTATTGTGTGTTATGAAGTTA
The DNA here is from genome assembly GCF_951394365.1 of Tetrao urogallus. Lineage (NCBI taxonomy): Eukaryota > Metazoa > Chordata > Aves > Galliformes > Phasianidae > Tetrao > Tetrao urogallus. Next base: position 39,094,539 of record NC_136815.1, on the reverse strand, counting down.
TAGGGAGACTGTAAAATCTTCAAGATAATTCAGTTGTTTTTTTTCTCCAGTGAATACAAAGCATTAGAAATACTTATGAACAGACAACGTTGGTATTTTTTGGCACCAGCTCTGCTACTTCAGTAACTAGATTCAACTGGGATTGTAATTCAGTAACTGTGGTGATTTTTTTTTATTAAGTGATTGAATTAGATATTTACATTTTTATATTTCTATGTATTCAAATAACTGTGTCTCACTTCAATTCTTTTTTTTTTTTAATGCTCTTTATTATAATATAAAAAATACAAGTGCAGACATAAAACACTCAATAGTTGCAACAAGGAACAAATAAGTAGAATTCCCAAATAAAACTACAGGGGTCAGCATTAGCTGGAATGAGCATGTGTAAACAAGCTATGTAGCACATCAACATTTTCCTGTTGGCTATATATAGTTTTTATGATATTCGTGTGCTTATCAATAAGAAAATGTTAAACTGAGATTTGGATTAATGGCTGCTTAAATTAAATTGATCACTTTAGAATTATAGAATCATTTTGAGATCACCAAGTACAACCATCCAACCAACACTACAAGTCCACTGCTAAACCATGCCCCTTCATATTTGAATTAATGACTATTGAAACTCACTAAATCTGCTCATCTTTAACATATCCTTCCTGCTCCATCCCACTTGGGGATCATTATTCTATTTCACCATGAGAACATACTTTAGAAAGGATAGAAGAAGGGGTGCAGCAATGGTAGGAGAGAGCCAAAGAGCCCAATTTCATACAGCACCAAATGCCTCCTATGAACCTCTGACTACTTATGGATGGACCCAGTGATACTTTGGTATTGATGTAGTATCATATAGGCTGGAACTGAGACACAAGAGGGAAATCAGGACTTTGAACATGGTTTAGAGCTTGGTCTGAGCTCTGAACTCCGAGCCACAGACCCATGTTTTTCAAAAAAAGCAAAACTACTAGGAATCTAAACTCTTGTATGCTCAGTTTCATAACATCTTCTTGGTATAAAATTACTAAAAGTAGAAAAATGGGTAGAGGTAGAAAGGGAAATTAAAGAGATGCAGGAATTACTCATTTTTGTGCACACTTCTCTCATGAAAACTGTGACATGCCATAAAATGGTATCCAACATTTACCCTGGATGTGTAGTGCTGATGTAGAAACAAACAATTTTTCTCTTCACATCCAATGGTAAACCTAGTCTTAGAATCAAGAGCAAGCACTTACACATTGACAGTTCATGTAGAACTATGCCATGCCTCAGAGTAAAACAGTTAACTAGTAATTCGATCCTTATTTATTCTCAAGGGTCTAGCTTTTAAGAAGAAAAAGCTGGTTTTTTTGTTTGCCGACATCAGTTGCTCCTAAAACTGATGAGAGAAATCAGTAATCCTACTGTCTCTCCAAAAACACATCCAACCACAATTTCAGGTACACAATGGGAACTCAAGTACCACGTGATGCTGCTTCAACACTCAGATGAACAAAAGAGCTGTATGACTGAGCATATGTTATCCCTGGGATTAGTGATCATGCTAATACAAAGTATTACAAGAGTACAAGAAATTTTCCTGATCTAGTTGAATTAAAAAAAGAGAAGCCAGGAAACTTCTATGATAATTAGAGTTTAAAGATCTTGGAATTAATGTTGCGTTAACTACATGCTAGTCTAGCCTAGACCTGGGCATTCCCAGGAGAAGCTCCATCATACCCCTGCTGCTTTTTATTGCTGCCCCCAAGTACCTCCAAGTGCAGCTCCTGGTTAGCTCTGGGAGCAGCTGAGCCCTCTCCCCTTGTCAAACAAGCAAGAATGTAGGAAGAAATTTTTGTGTCTAATTACCTTTTTCCTGCCACAAGATAGGTGGATTCCAGGTCAACTTAAAGTGCAATCTTGTTTTTAATCCATACACTTATCCACATGTGGACAAGGCTAGCTAAGTGTCTCCCAGATCCCCTCAGCAAGTGTAGGTTGAGGTTCAGAGGAGTCGGAGTCTCTAGAGAGCACATCTTGGGCCTGTGAACTTCTCACTCTTTGTCCTCTGGCTAAGACATTTGCTTTGTGATGTTTATTCTTTCCAGATTCAGGAAATAAAGTATCATTTGCCTTCAGTTTTCTTCCTCAGTTTAACATGCTTTTACGGAGAGACACTTTCTTTCAACTGCTAACGAAGCAAGGAAGCGTTTGTCTTGCTTCTTCAGTCAGTGCTGTAATAATTGAAATAAGAGGGATAGAAAATACAAAAGAAAGCTCCAAAAAGAAAATGAATGTCCTGGCATGTTCCCAGCCCTGTGGCTTTATAAACAAGCCAGTCATGTTAAAACTAAGATGGTTTGCTCAGCATACAATTATTCACAGAGTTAACTGTGAGAGTCTTTTTACTAAGAAAAGTTGTGTTTTGCTTAATGTTCAATCCATAATAAATTCTAAGGCAATTTCTCTCAATGGAAATTCTAAAAATTGGATGCTATGACATTGAGATTATAACAACTTTCTGTAGTACAAAATGTTCTGATCTATGAAATCATCAAACTCTAAAAACAAATTTAGCACAGAAGCCAAACCTGGTACACAGACCAGTTAACCACAGTGACCAAACCAAGTACTGAGTGGTCAGATTAAATCTGATATAAATCAGACTTTCCCCAGCTGCAGATAGGAAGACATGGAAAAAGAAAAGTACTTCCAGACCAAAGTAAATTTCAGAGTATACTCAAAAGAGGAAAAAATGACACATAATTACAGAATTATGCAAGATTTTTAAAAATAAAAGATCGGAGGTATGCTTGTTTTGCTAGCTGAAGAAGCAGATGTAGTCAGAAAAGGAAGCCAGAAAAATGGGAAGACCAGAAATTTACACACTTCTCATCACTTTTACATAAACAACACCAAAGCAAAATTCAAAGGTTGAGCAAGAAATATCTATTGCTAATTATGAGTGATTACTGGTATTATAGTTTTAATCTAAAAATTATTTTCTGTGAAGCATTGGTTTTCACAGCAAATATTTATTGAGTTATTTTAAAAGATAAAATAAGCTTTCATCCAGAGTATCTGCATTAGATTCAGTTTAGCACTACTTTGAATGGTCTGCTAGTTTTAAGTTATCTCAGTTTCCACAACATTAAGAGAAGTGAGATTATGGGGACCACAATCACTGAGGTAAACAGTGTTTTATATGTAGTGGAAAAAGACAGAGAGAAATGTAAGATTATTTAAAATGTATTCCTAAAGGTGCGATTCTTCTTACAGTTTTTAGTTTTATTAACAACATCAGTTTGCAAATGCAAGAACTTCCATCAGATGAAAAGCTTAAATTAAAAGGCGTTATATAAAGTGGAGCATTTTCAAAATCCAGGAAGACAGATCAACTAGTAGTACCTCAAGAAGACTCCAGCCTATTCCACTATGTGTCCAAATTAAATTCATATCCCTCTAAAATGTCTGCCACCCTTCAAGGTCATTTGAAATCGCCAGTCTTGAATGAGTGATACCATTCAGTTCTTACCAGCATTTCAGAGAACACAGGCACACCTTTACCTTTGTATCTGTGCATAACGTTTCTGTCCTTTAGAGGTAAACCAGTTTGGAAAGAATTGTCCTTTCCTTGTCTAACTACTGTTTTGCACTAGGAAAGCAAAAATACACAAGGCTAACCAACAAAACCTTATGCTTTTTCCATGGATTTTCTGATGAGTAGATACATAGAAGTGGGGATATTACTTCTGTAGAATTCACCATTCCATTCTTTTCTTCTAAAATGTGTCAGACAGGAAGTTTTCTATCACCTCAGACAACTATAGTATGTTTTCTGATGCCAGTTAGAAAATAACTCCACATGCTAAATCCCTATGTTAGTAGATTTTTGTTTTGGTTTCCATTCAGACATACTAAAAATGTTTACACTTCAAAACTACAGGTTATTATATGCAATACCAATAACACTTCCGCTATGAAATAAATTGGAAATAACTTGCAGACACGTCAATGTGATTACAGAATAAAATACTCATTTGTTTTGAGTCACAAATAGCTATTGCTAAAAGGTCATTATATGACTTTTCTTTGCTCAGTATTCTCCAGGTATTAGAGTCTATAATAATAATATACTTAATTTGTGCTTATTATAATTTCTGTTCATGTATTTGACAGCTCATTTAGAATTTAATTTGAATCAGCCTTTAGTTTTCACACACACACACACACACAAAGCACTGGACAACTTCCAGGCAACGTCAAGATACGTTGTATTCCTGAACCACCTCTATAATTCTATTGTCAATCAGGTTGCTGACTGGGATACTTAGACTCTTCTCATACCAAAAGATCAAAAAAGGAAAAAAGAAAATCTTATTTTCATATCTTTATCTGTGAATCTTGCCTCCAGTTCATAAGTTTCTTCTGGAAATAAATATTTCAAGTAAATGAAAGCATTAAACTCAAAAGGCTGTCTGAAGATAAGCACATTAGTTTCTAGAAGTTGTGCAAATTGTTTACATTGTGCTCAATAGGTACCAAAAAAAAAAAAAAAAAAAAAAAAAAAAAAAAAAAAAATCTCTGCTCCAAAGTGATAAAGGTCTAAAATCTACTGAAAATCATGGAGGAAAAAAAATGCCAGTGAAGCGGTAGACAGTAGAACAAGCTTCTATCATCAAAAAAGAATGCAAAACCAAGTAAATTATGTAATGTATTAAAAGCATCTGAATTTTACACTACATCTTGAATCTTACTGGCTACAAATATTTTCCTGTTATATTTTAGTACTTACTGTGAAAATAAGAGGAGGGAAAGGCAAAGTAATACAAAAACAATACATTATAAAAGGAGATAAGAGACAGGGAACAGACTGAGTTAAAATAATGTAAAACTTGATGGTAGATACAAAAAAAAAAAAACAACATTTTTTTTACAATCCTCAAATTTAAAAAAATAATAATGAATTGACTGTCAGGTTATAGAGACTTAAAAGGCTTGAAATGAACCCTTACTAAGCAGAGTTCTGAGCAACAAAACTAACATAAAAGCAACTTATAAATGTCAAGGTGCTGAAAGACATGCATTGCTTCTGAAGATGAGAACAAAAATGCCAGTGACACAATAGCAAACCTAACGTCAAGAAATATATCAAACTTTATTACAAAAATTGCAAATTACATTGCACCAAGCAGCAATGGGACACACTACAGCAAAGCTTGGCTAGCCTGCCAGGTTATGTAATACACCACAGAGCCACAGAAGTAACGGCTGGAAGCCAGAAACTAACGACAGCATTATAATGTGGTCCACGGTACAGCTTAGTTCCAGACTACTGACAAAGGAAAGAGACAAGAAAAAGCATCAGCGGTCATTCCTCTGCTCATTCAGAAGGAACAAGTGATGATATTGTGTGCTGCTTCAATAAATGCTAATTACCAGATAAATATAAATATTTTGAAAATTTGCAGCAAATATTAATTTTTGTAACTGATCGGAATGACAGGGAAAGGTGAACTGCTATAGCTGAGTACAATTATCAGCACTTTGAATTTGTACATTACACAGCTAACATATTCTTCTATATAAGAGCCTAGCAATTCAGACAAGAAATATTTTGTTCTGAATCCTCTCTAGGTGTGTAAGAGACTGATTTTCCCTTTACATTAATATTTATGCAGTCACAAACAGCAGAGATGAAGACTGAGGGGCTCAGTCAGGCCATATTCTACTTCAGGTAATGGTAATTAGTGTATCTTGATTTCTATTAATGTATTCCTGTTATTATCACAGGTGTCGTAGCATAAGCCAGTGTAGTTTATGAGTATGCTGGAATAATGTTGAAATAACCAAAAAAGTTCATAGCTTCATTAGCATTTGTTATCATTATTAGAAACAATGCATGAGAATTTTTATAGGATCCTTGCTGAAAAGGTCTTATGTACAGTACAGGATTTGTACAGAAAACAAATATCTTCAAGACATATCCTATGAAATTAATACTAATTCGGGCTCTCATAATTTCCTACATTTGTCTTCCTAATTTGTTCCATGTTTTTCAAAGTCCTGGAAGAATCACTGGAAAAAATATGAAACCCCAAAACGTATCAGTTCACTGAGACAGCTGAAATATGGGGAATAGCACTTACCTGAGATGGCCTGTGACCTTTGAAAGCATCCCCTTTCATTAGCAGATTCCCTGTAAAGCAATTAAAAAATTTGCTGTACCAGCATGTGTAATAATACCCTGCAAGCCATCACAAACTAAAATTCTCAAATCTGCAAAACAGACATGAGATGTATCAACACTAAGTTATATAAATATTCAACAGGCACTCTCCTTTTATGGATGTTCTATGAGTTGCACCTAAGCTGGCAGAATAGTAGCTCTGCGCAAGCTGGGATAAAAAGGAAATCAAACTTCCTCTTTTACCACTCCTTAAAAATCTCATCTCTCAAATCTTAAAGGAAATAAACAAATAAATAGACAGATAATGGCACTTCTATTGCTAATCTGCTTTCCTGTTCAAGGCACAAGGAGTAAAGTTGATAACTGAAGTGTGTATCTGGCTTTGAAATAGCAGAATTATCCCAGGCCACCTGGCACCTATCCTAGCCTCTACATCCTCAGGGCACTTAAACAATAGCAGCTGAGCAGAGAATGGGCAGAAACATGGAAATTTCATGAAAGCAACAAACCAGATGAGATTTAGAACACAGTAAATTATTAGTTGTAAATTAATTTTATCTGGTGGTCAATGCAATCTGTTTTTAGATCAAGTGAAAAGTGATTCCGTTTTCTGCCAATGTTATTCTAAGTGTTTGATGAATTAGGCAAATAATTTATTTTCTCTTCATGTAGTTTTGTCTTTATGACTTCTCATTACATGTAGGGTATGATCTGGACAGAACTGCCCAGGGACAGATTGACTTTTGGTAGAAGCAGTCTCACTTTGTCCATAGCTACTTCTATTGTAGAAATGTTAGTCAGAAACCTGTGCCAAATGGTTGCACATGGTTTGTACTATGATTCCAAATGGCAAAGTCAAATCAGTATGAATCAAAAAGTTGTTCATAATTCAAAGAAATGTTTTGCAATGGTATCTTTTCAATATAGCAATAACCTGCTGTACTAATGAAAAAAGTGGAAAATATTAGGCCAGAAGAAATCTTAAATGCATATATATGTAAATATGCATATATTTTATGCATGCATTATGAGGAAATTATTTAAGTCTCAGAAATGATCAAGTCACTCAGATAAAAACAAAACCTTCACTTGAGTTTGACAACATCATTTTTTCCGTTTGTATAAATTATAAATAGAAATGAATATATTTTCTTTCAGCACTGTTTGAAAATAATGATAAAGAGAAGAATATCTGTATTTTTCTGAAGTGCTTTCTTCATCCTGACAGGGGAGAGTTAGTGGAATAAATACATTTTTTAAGATTTTCCTCCTTTAATTGCGAGGTACTCAGAATAAGCCTCAAAAAAATTTTATTAGAGGGTTGAAGGAGTGAAAAGTTCCATAACATTTTGTCTTAATTTGAATTATAGGAATTTTAAAAATATAACTGTTTCACATATATTAAAAACACTGCTGAATCTTTACTACTACATTACAGATACTGTCTGCCTCATGGAGCTCCCCCCTTCATTTAATGTAGGAGTCCGAGACTTCTACAGAGACTAGAGGAAGGAGGAGAGAAGGCATGAATGCTTGGGAAAGGAACTGGAATAGGACTCTGGGGAGCTGATTTCTACTCTTGTCACCTGAACAGGCTTTTTTTTTTTTTTTTTTTTTTTTTTTTTTTTTTTTTTAATGTGTAATTGAGATAAAAAAAAAAAAAAACACCTAACTGAATCTACATGGACAGACTTGGCTGCACTTCATTTGCTTTTCGGCATGATAATTTATTAGATTTGGCCCTTTAACGAACATGAGGGGTATAGAGATTGCATATATGACATTAACAGTCAAACCTGAGCACTTTTTAGGGTTCATAAACCACATATAATTATGCAGTAAGCATATGCATCAGAGAACATTTCCACACGCTTTCAGTATTTTCCCATGTAAAGCACAGGAAGAATGATAAATCAAAGGACCATATCTGCAGATACCACCTGAAGTGTGACTTCTTGTATTTGCAGAAAATGCTTCAGGATATGAAACTGATTTTATCAGATAACTAGCCTTTGCAGCACAAGACTGGAAAAACAAAGCTTGCTGACAGTAAAATCAGAAAAGTAGGCCAAATGATCCAGAAATCCCTGCTGTTTAGATTTTTAATTTGCTAGTTTAAGAGATGGGATCTTCTTGACAAGATGGTGCAGTCCTACACGTTTGTACAAGAGCCTGGGAATAGAAATACTCCTGCAGCATATAGATAGCAGTTATTTTTCTTTCATATAAATTTTTATCTTTTAAACGCACTGTGAAAGAAATCCCCAAAGTCAAATAAACAAAAACCTATTTACCATTTAGACTTATCAGTGTTTACCTGTAGCATCACATTCTTTAGTTTGTTTCCCATTTCGCAGAGCACTACTGCATAGTGGCAGCACAGACTGCCAGCGCAGTTTTTCTGCATTCAGAAACATCACATTTAATTCTTATTACAAACACTTCCGTCTTATTGGAAATTGCCTACTACAAGAAGGAAACAAGGCCTACACCGGATCAAAATGAAAGAAAGAAAACTGATTTTCTTAAGAGTATCTTATTACCTTGAAAGTAGTATCGTTAGACATAGCCTTGTATGGGATATTATCTTCCTTAAGACACAGTCTTAAGATTGCCATGTGAAACAGAGAAACATTACATTTAATAAATAGCTATATTCTGGAGTTCAGTTACCAATAGACACCTGAGATCTGAAATGCTGAGTACATTCCTGTTATTCTGTGAAAAAAAGTACACTCATAATTCTCTCAATATTTTCAATTTACACTTTCTATAAACCTATCTGACTGTACTTCTGAGCTTGTATGAAATGCATTTGCAATCAGAATTGATGAATGATGTAGTCCAAAATGCCTACATTTTTTTAAAAATCAACTATCATGCCTTTATCTGCATTAGTTCTGTGGATACTCTGTGGATTATGAGCAGAACATGTTAAGTATTTGCTCATGTGAGGATATAGCTGCTCCCATTATCCCCCGCAGTATATATCATTTTTTTTATAATCACTTCACAAAGCAGACTGGAAACATAAAATATGCCACTCCAGTAATCTTTATAATCTATTTCCATCTCAAGAAAATACATTTGTAATCTGCAACTTTCTTCTTTCACTACTGAAGGTGAGACATATAAGAAAGATAATTTATGTTTGCAAGCTGCAACAGTATGTCAAACAGAAGATATTACCTCCCTTAATTACCTCTGTTTTAGCTTTAGACCATCATGATCAGGACATCCTATTTTACAAGTACATCCAGATTGTAAAAATAACTGTCATTTTATATAACAACAGATATACAAATAACTGAAATTTACTCTTATTCTATAATGATACCTGGAAAATTAGAGTTAGTTCTGAAGTTTTCTGAAGAAAGTTCTTTTTGGAGAAAGAGGCCAAATAAAAATATTCTGCTTAGGACTTAAAAAAAAAAAAAAAAAAAGAAAGCCTAGACACTGGGCTACATTAAGTCTCACAGCATCAGCATTACCTAAAGTTAAGGTAAGGTGGCCTGCTCCCCAGTATTTTGACAATAGTAATTTATTAACAAAATATTCAGCTGGATATTTGTTTCACATTTTAGACTAAAAAGATTTTTTAAGGAGTCATGCTTCATCCAAGGCATCAGCCCTGTATAAGGTTACATCACACAAGCTGAAATTATTGCTTTTAAAAACTTTTGAAAATCTTTGCTGTGACAGAAGTGTTTAGAAAATAGTTAATACTTCACACCACAAGTCTTTTCCACAGTTTCCTAGGAGCATGGACCCTGTCTCCACTTCTGTAGACTCTCTCTGTTCATTCCTTTAGGTGTCACGATGAGCAAGGGCTGTGGCACAGACTTGTAACCAAGGTTCTTACAGAACGCATATCAGTTCTGGCACACTTTTCACTGAGATTTGACTACTTCTTGTGTCACCAAAAGACCAAACACTAACCAAAAAGACTGTTTCTATAGAGTTAATCACAGAAACAGCTTAGCTGTATGGCTCCTAGATGAGCAGTTGATGACAAAGGCTGGAGGATTGCTGCTTGCTGAAACACATCAGTGGTTCACGATCAAAACTGGTTAGGAGAAGATGCATTTCAAGTTGTGGATCATTCATTTTTTTCTTATTGGTGTACAAACATAGGTTCAGAGATTATAAAGCAAATTTCAAGTACAGATAAAATCAGAAATCATTTTTTAGGATGAAAAGGGAGGCAAAAAAGCCATCCAACTGGTATACTGGGCTCTATCTCTATCTCTGTCTTAGCTGCAAATTATATCATTTAATTTAGATCTCCACTTTTAAAACTAATTTGATGAGATGATTTAGACTCCTATCAAAATATTTTGGTGTTAGAAGTATCTGTTTCCTTCTTAAAAACAAATCAAACAATATGGGGGGGGGGGGGGGGGGGGGGGGAGAAGGGAGGAGGGGAAGGAAAAAGAAAAAAAAAAACAAACCAGAAACAAAAACAACCACCCAAAAAATCCACAGATCAACAGACCAATACATTCAATGTCTCAAGCAAAAGACTGAAGAGGAAATCTAAGGGATTACAGATGCAAACTGAGTCCAGTATGTAAAGGTCATTCAGATGTTAATCAGGAAACATTAGAAACAGCCTCGACAACAAACTATAAATCTGCTGCCAAACATGATTTGAAAAGCCTCAGCTCTACATTTCAAGTTTTCAAACAAGCTCACAAAAAATATTTCCATAGTTCTGGATGAATGGCATTGAGGACTAAAATCTTATCAGTCCTAAATGAAGAAGACTGCTAAAAGAGCAATTCTAGATGACTATAATCTTAGCAGAATATTGGATCTTGGAGTTAACAACAGCAAGAAAATACATACATAATATTGCATAAATTGCTTTGAGCTTTTCCATATCATCACCATATGGTAAGTAGGAGTTCCCAGCTCCCACACACAGGGATTTTGAGATTCTCTGAAGAGCACCACAAGAAAAGATAAAAACCAAAGTTGTTTCAACATGAACTCGTTATAGGATAATTCAGTCTTCTTGCTCTTTTCTTTCCTTAACAACTTTTTTTTTTTTTTTTTTTTTTTTGCATGTTCGCTGATCACTCTTTTGAAAGAGAAGTTGAAAATATAGAGAGGAGAAATGTGGTAGAAGATCTGAAGAACATCAAATGGTCTTTGTTATCAGAAATGTGATTACATAATCACTGAGTCACTTCAGTTAGAAGAGATCATCTTGTCCAACTGCTCTGCAATGAACAGGGACGTTTTCAGTCAGATCTGATTGTTCAGGGTCCTACCCAGCCTGACCCTGAATGTCTCCAAGAATAGGGCACCACCCCTCCGGGCAACCTATTCCAAAGCCTTCCCACTCATATTGGGCACAGGCACATTGCTGATTCATGTCCAGCTTCCCATCCACCAGTATCACCCGCCCCCTAGGTCCTTTTTGGCAGGACTGTATATCAATCCTTTTAACTCTCACCTTGTACACTAGTGGCTGTTGCCACAATCCAGGTGCAAGACCTTGCATTTGGATTTGTTGAAACTCGCAAGGCTTGCTCGGGCCCACTGCTCAAGCTTGTCTAGATCTCTCTAGACGGCATTCTGTCCCTCAGGCACGTTGACCACACCACACAGCTTGGCGTCATTCACAAACTTGCTGAGGGTGCACTCAATCCCACTGTCCATAACACTGATGAAGACATTAAAGAGCACCAGACCCAGCATTGATCCCTGAGGAATCCACTTGTCACTGATCTCCATCCAGAGATTGAGCCACTGAGCACCATCATCAATGGGCTGACATACAGTGCAACAGAATAATACATTTTTCTTCGATTAGCCTATTTAATAAGAAAATTCTGGTAAAATGTGTGTCGTGGTTTTTACCAGTATTCCATATCATGGCATGGGGTGGCAAGCTGGTGAGTGCCGAAACAGTGCTGGGGAGCTGCACTTTCCTGGGTCAGATCCTAGCAGTCTTAGCTATTTGCACATCCTGGGTCCCAGCAGCATCAGTTATTCTTATGTGAGTTTGGGCTCCCTAAGAGGAAGATACACCCTACAGTTCCCAGAAGTCTCCAATACTCCCCACACTATGTCCAATTCCAGGTAAAAGAGGTAGAATAACACAGTGATGGGGGAGAAGGCTCTCTTCTGTTCCCAGCAGCTCAGTGAGCAACACGGTCAGAACTCCTCTCTCTCTTTCATTTGCTTGATTTATTACATGTAACTCTTTTATTTCTTGTATCATATCATCTTACATTCTTTTGTCATTTGTAGTAAATTAGTTCTCTCTCCTTATCTTGTTCATGTTCTTCATACTTCTTCCTCCCTGGGAAACACAAAAAAAGAGGGAGGAAACCCTCTCACCTGTGATAGAATCAACTAAACTGTGACAATGTGGAAAGTAGTACAAATGAGAAATGTAAAGATTTTTTTATTCATATTGCATTTATAAAAAAATCTGTACAACAGAAGACTTGCAAAACTAATTTGTGTGCAATTCAAAAGAGATTTTCATGGAACATTTCTAAAAAGTAGTTGATTTGTAGAGTGCAATGAACTAAAAGCTTCTTCAGAGATCAATAAAGACTTCCGGTATGCTCTTTCTCAAGTAATTAAACTTTGAATGACTTCTTTGAGAATATTATGTGGTGTTTTACTCTGTTTTCTAGTTGTTTTCTCACTATATCAATTTCCACAGAAGTTGTTCTATGGTATTGGTTCTTTACACCAGCCATGTCGAGAAATTAGTTTTCAACCTAAGGTTTATTAATAATTAATATTTCCCTGTAATTCAGAAACTATTATTGCTGTCATTTGACTGCATGAAAGACTTTTGTTCTGGAGAATAATTATTGTCAAATTTCTAATGGAAAATAGTAAAAAAACAAAACCAAAACAAAACAAAAACCCAAAAGTTGTTTTCTACCTAATAAAATCAATATTTGAACTTATATTTGAAATTCTTTCCGAAATATAAATATTTTAAAAATAGCTCGCAATTACCAATAAGGACTAATAAATGATCTAACAAATAACAGTAAAGAAATTCTGCAGACTTTTGCAAACATATTTCCATTTCTATTGCTTTGTTTCCTGTGAAATCAGAAGTTTACATGTTCTTGTTATCTTGCAATATAGAAAAAAACTATGCTATATAACAAATTACTCACTAGGTTACACCTGCTCCACTGTCTGCTAAATTGCTGAAGCAGGCCTTCTGAGTCCAGGTGAAAATTTCAGAAAGAAATACCTGTTTGCCCTACCATTGTGGACAGTAGCTTACCTGTATTTAACATTAAAATGCTACACTGTGTTCTTAATATGCCCAACAAGTATTACTTATTCTACATGATCTGTCATATACTTCCATTAAACACAAAATGTCTGATGCATACAAGCCAGTTCAATGGTGCACACATACTACATACAGTACAGAAAACACCAGGCCTCTCTTTTTGGTCCTACCAAAGTGGAGAAAGTTGATTTAGAACATCTTAGAATGTAAGCAGTCTTATCTGCTTGGCATGCTATTCTCAGCTTTCTTCTTGTGGTTTAACCAGGCAGCAGCTCAGCACCACATGGCCACTTGCTCACTTTACCAAATAGGATGAAGGAGAGAACCAGAAAAGTTTGAAGTGTGAGAACTCATAGGTTGAGACAAAGATAGTTTACTAAGTGAAATGAAAGCTATGCATGCAAGCAAAGCAAAACAAGGAATTCATTCACTACTTCCATCAGCTGGCAGATGTTCAGCCACTTCCAGGGAAGCAAGGCCCATCACACCTAAGAGTTACTTGGGAAGACAAATATACCATCAATGCCAACAGTTCATCCCTTCCTCTTTCTTCGCCCCAGATTTTATTGCTGAGCGCATTGCCATTTGGTATTGGATATCTCTTTGGCTAGTTTGGTCCAGCTGTCCTGGTAAAATCCCCTCCTAGCTCCTTGTACAGCTGCAAGAATTTCAGAAGAGAACACTTTCTCAGATCCCACACACAGAAAACGGGCAGGTTTTCTACTAGAGCTGAAACAAGCTACACACTTGGCAACTAATAGATTATAACATATATAACATATATATATATATATATAAAAACATATATAACATATATATAGGCAGATTTTTTTTCTATTATTAAATAATACTTCCCAAAAATTGAAATGCTTTTAACCATTTAATCACAGATTTATTGGAATATGTCTCATATGTGCAAAACTGTTACGATATTTCTTCGTGTAGAAACACAGATTATGGTATATAAGTATAAGAGCGTACATGAACTGTGAAAGGCCAAGTTCAAGGCATTATTTGATACTAGCTAGAATCCACCATTTTCTTTCAGGAAGGAAAAGACACCAAAACAGATCACTTTTATCTAGTCCTCTGGGTTTCTTTCCTATTCCCTTCTTATTCTCAGAGTCCAGAAATAATGAACTGGTTATTTCTACTGACATTTTTCTGGAAGATTGATCTTTTCAGTCACAGACATTTTGCAAATATAATACCAGCTTGCATTTATATAGCTCATTTCATCTCAAAGAATCTCAAAATCTTTTACAAATTTAATGTAGTGGAATATATACTCATCTCATGCTGAACACAGCCATCTCCAGGACTGAATGACTATGTGACCAGCCAATATAACAGTTTAAGGCAGAAGGTAATAAATATTCTGTACCATCTTGAGAATTCAAGACAAATTTTAACATGGCTGCATTTTATCAGTAAATTAATACACTACCTCTCTTTCTTTTCTAATCAATGAAAGCTAAAGATAGTTCACAGCCTCCTGAACTCTATCAAACACCAGCATTAAAACTACAAACACACCCACGCTGGAGAGACCAAGAGCATGCAGTAGTTTGTTCCTAATACCAATAGGTGCCCACAGGAGATTATAAGAACTGTTTCCCAAGTTTTTTTCAGCCTGAGAGATTTTGCAAGTTGGGGAATTTCTGAGCCAAACTAATGTTTCGTTATTTATTTGTCCAGTTCCTCTTTTCAGTTCTTGTCTCTGACTCCATCGAGAAAGATATTTCAAGTTTCTTTTTAAGCAAACATTTTTTACACAGTGAAAACTTAAAATTCATTTGTTGCGAAGCCCAAAGCAAGTGGAAGGTACTATTTTTCATCTTATTTGATCTCTCCCCTCTTTTTGAAATAAATAAATAAAAATAGTTCAGAGGCTAACTTGTTTCTTGACAGCCCTTAAGATTTTAGACATCTCAGTTATTAGTCTCCTCTGTCTACCTCTTATTTGAGCAGGAAAATCATAGTCTCATTTTTCATTTACCTGTTATCATTCCATAATTTGAGCCATGGCTGCTTCCTTTTTCTGCTGTCTTCTCCAGCTCTATCCATCGCTTTTAGATGGGAAGAACTCAAATTACATTCACAAAGGACACTGGGGTTTATGCAAATAATTTTTTCATTTTCATCTCTGCGCCTTATTTGGCACGTTTTGAAGGAATGTGAACTGTGAGAAACCTAACCCAGGTTTTGAAAAGCCAGTTTTGTTCACCATGGCACTGCCTATCTCCGGTCAAGCAGCTGTCAAGACATGCAGATGCCCACTCTACAGAAGAGAAGACGTGCAGAAGGAACAATGCTGGACAACATGGGATGGTAATCCCTGAAACTGCGAGTCCTGAAGACTGTCAAGAGATCAAGGATTGGAAATCAAACCTAAGAAAAGATTGAGTTTCTAATCATACTATCAAGTTCTTGTAAGGTCTTTCATCCGTTTTTTCGTTGTTGTTGGTTGATTGATTGTTTTTTTTAACCATTACCACAATTCTCACAGATATTTAATCACTATTAGTAAGAGTATTTATCATTTGTCATTTGCCAGAATGAAGCAATGACAGAGTACCTCAGGCGTGTTTTCACCAAAGTAGTGAAGACAGGCACCATCATTTGTCTGGTGACATGTTATTTCCCTATATGCTTAAAATTGGTCACACTACCTCACTTCTTATCAGAAACCTGCCTCTATTTTTTCCCTCATCCTTACTGTGTTTTATACTTAAATACATTTTTATGTTTACTTCTGAAAACCCAGATATTTAAACATACATTTTTGAAGTAACATCATAGCAGCTGAATTGCGAGGTCATAGCCTGAACGTATGGTTGAGCATCAGGTGAGAAGGTGTAGCTAACTCAGGAATTCAGGTGGAAGCAATGTTACCCTTTGTTACCTGCTATTGCTCCATGGTGCTTGCATCATACTAGAAAGTACTGTCATCACCTTCTTTCACCATACAATCGTCCAACCTAATCCCTGTCCTTCATGTTATTTTTTTTCCAAAATAGACTGTCTTGCTTTTTATCCCTATCTAAACTGCATTATCTTTCCACCTTCCAGTTTAGAGTGATACAAAACTCCCCTCTATTCTCACATTTGTATACTTCCTTTATCATTAATGGAGCAATCAAAAGAGTATGAGACAATCAATACCAGCTCCAGCCAATTTCTATCTTGCCTACAATCCTTGTGTCTTTATGTACTGCCATTTAACTTAATTATCCTTTTGTTTACTTTTCCCTAGTAGTTTTCAGTCTCTGTTACAGAATTCAACATAGCCAATTTGGATATAATTTTTTAATGGGATTTATGTGTATTTTGACAACTGCAAGTGATGCTGTGCTAAGAACAGTTATCTCTAGCATTCCTCATCCTCCAGAATTATGCATGTGCCTCATGCTTAATTTCATGCAGCACTTCTTCAGTAACATAGCACCATAGTCTTTGTTGAAAGGATTGAAGCAGTCCAGCCAGGGGCAAATGCTCAGAGTAGAGCACACAAAAAATTCAGAGTTGTCTATGTACTGCAACAAATATTTATAGAAGTGCTTGAGATTTTGCCTCTATATGACCAAAGAAAAGAAAACTATAAACTCTATAAAGTGTTTCTAATATTGTCTGCTGGTAAAGTATATGTGCATATTCACAAAAATGCCAACTATTTGGAAAAATATAAATAGATGATTTTTTTTATTTTAATAATCAAGGTTCACTTGAAGATCAATACTAGAAATCATTTTTTATGTAATATTCTTTGCAATGATTCTTAGAGAGACCTATAACTACAGTACTAGTCCAAGCTTAATACAACTTTGTTCACAATAGATGGTAAAACCTGATGAAAATCAAAGAAAATAATAAACAGCTTTACACAGTCTTTTACCTTTCTGAGCTCAGTCTGGTGGTCTGAATGAAATTAGCAGCGATATTCACCAAGGGTCCCTGACTACAGAAGACAGAGCCCAGAACATTGCCAAAAAAATGCATGTTGTATTCTGTTCTGTAAAAAGTTCACCACAAACCAACAGTGCAAATCTATCACCCTTATAAGACACCTGCTGATGAGACTGCTAAAGGATCTATGATGATGCTATAGGACACATTAGCATGATAGCACACCCTGGGCACATTCACAGTGGTGCAATGCCTGGCTGACCATACACTGAATGTATTTAATTTCTAGTTTTCTCTTACTCAGGACATTATACCAACAGAAACAGAAGCATATTCAGATTTACTAGGACAAAATATATTTTCATGCAGAAGTACGAATATTAAAGCAAAACATTTATAAGAAAAGTTGCAGGCATTATTTATCTATTTCTACACATACTGCAAACAAAGAAAAAGTAATATGAGCATTCCAATATAATCCATATGTTTTATGAGGGCAAAGAGAATAACTACCATAGTTTATATATCTATTTTGGGAAACTAAAATAATGATTGCTTTAGAAACTGTAGCTACGAATGGAAAATAGCAGACAGAGAGTTTGAATCCTTGTTTGTTAAGGTTGCCTGATTTCTCATATCCTGTTAAACAGCAGATCTGTCGAAGAGAATAAACAAGAAACTGAATCATTCTTATCTTCCTGCCATAGACAGGTGCAGGGAAAAGGAGGGAGACAGCTGTTTTTGTTTTAGTAAGTAGGGTGCTTATACTTCATGTCTCTTAAAATGGAGGACATGGTAACGATGATAAGAAAAGAGGAAAGAGAAACAGCTGCACCTGATAGAAATTTCACATTCTGGTAATTGGATCCATAGTGGTGTTTACCAGAAATTTCTTTTCTTCATTCCATAAAATCTCTGTCTTTCACAGGTGCTCAAATACAGCACATATACAGCTTCTGTGGCACCATCTGCACAAGTAAGTGACTTTGAAATGTAATTTTTCAGGAACATAGTAGCTAAACTAAGATAGGATAATTCTTATCAGGAAAATATTAAGATTACGACACGCAGCCTCATTGTACATCTTTTAGGTAGGGCCACCACACAGAGCACCTGATGCTTATCACAGCAAATGAATTCATCCCAACCTCTGAAGATAGCTGCATACAAATTAGAGCAGCAAACTGAGAGACTGAAATACTTTACAAGCTGTTTTTAGTAGAAACTAGAATTAAAACTAATCACAACACCAAAATAAAGAGGAAGATAAACAAAATAATAGGGTTTGTAGGTTCTGTTTGCCTAGACTACTTTCAAAGAGTATTATTCATTACTTTATCCCCTAGCTGCCATTTAGAAAAAGATTGACACTTCTACATAAACTATTTTAGACTAAAAAAGTAACTATTATATTTGCTTATGTGACTTGCTATGTCATGGAAAAAGCTTGAATAAAGGTCTCCTTTCCACAGTTTCAGCTAGTATGTAGTTTGAAGGAGAAAATAATTTATCCAAATCTTAAAATACTAAGATCTGTAACAGAATTGAATTGAAGTTTTAAAATGGCTTTTAGTTTGCTCCACAAAATATTAGCAGTATACAGAACTGGAGAAAAACCTAATCTTAATCATTAATGCAGGAATGACCCACTTTATTAAGGGAAGATATATTTCACTTTGATGGTCTTCTGTAATTTTTACCTGGGTAGACTTTCTATTCCTGTTTGACTGATGCTGGGTAAAGTGCTAACTCTTCAATAGATGTTTCTCAAGCACCAGCAAAATGAATTCCAACAACTCATAAAAACAACTTAATTCTCAATCATTAGATGCATTATAGAAATTCATTTTTTAAGGGAAAAGAGAAAAATAGAACACTAAACCAAAAACAAAAAAACAAAACAACCATGATTATTTTTACTTTGGAGTCATTCAGATCCTCCTGTGAAATGTTCTTGTCCATTTAAGGTATTACACCTATTCACAAGATATCTCCCTAACTCTAGATGTGATTTTCCTTACTGAAGAAAATAGACACCTATAGGAAAATGTGTATAATAAACATTCAGAATTCCTTCTTGGTTACAGGAATTTTTTAATGTATTATGTACTGTAATGTATTTAAAATTAAATGCTCCCTTTTGTGGATGAATCAATTTATTTACTAAAATTCTAACCTATTCTAGCTCCTTTTTGAGTTTCAGAATACTATAGCAAACTAGTCAAATCATTAAAAAAAAAAAGTAAAAATTACTTTCATGTTATGATGTATAAAAGGTTATACCCTATTGTACAGTAAAATTGCACAAATTCAACTTGGTTTCTGTCTCTTCTTCAAAAATTATCCCCCAAACACTCATTACCAGTCATAAGAACACCGGTATAGCTAGTACTGGTTTTATAGGCATTTTGGGACTAAAATCACAACATAAAAAGCAGTATATATTATCCTTACTAAATTGCTCAAGTATATGCTATGAAAGAATAATTGAAACATTTTTCTTTACTTGAATAGACACTGTCTTTGACATAAAATTAGTAAACAGAGGCACTTTTACTATATTTCTAATGCTTCACTCAAAGCTTAACTGTCTTTGAGTTTCAATTATCTATCACCAGCTTGTGCTAATGTGCTCACCATGTTTAAATATAGCCTTAGTTGATTCTAAAATCCTATTCATTTAAAATCATATCATTTGGAATTTCCTGCATTTATTTGTTCTCAGAGAATATTAATTAATGCTATTCAATTTCTCAGTTACCAGTTGAGCATTTGATATTTTATTTGCAACCATCTGTGCCTTTGACATTCTTCACAGGCAAGTGGAAAGAAGCTTTCAGGTAATTTATCACAACATTGAGAAGTGAAGATGGATTAATTTTTTAAAATTCTCTTATCAGCTGAATTAAAATATGCTTTCAAGCTCTAACTACTTTTGAATTAGTTAAAAAAGTAAATGTATTTTTGAAATATCAGAATCACATAAATTTTTAAGAACTGTAGACTAGCAAGTAGCAGCACTTTAGGTACTAGAATTCATGAATTCTATAAAATATCTGTGTTTCTAAATTACCTAAGACAGCATTCTGTTTCTAATAATTTGTTGGATAGAAAATGTATACAGTATATACACAAGTAGCCGAAGATCAGAGTAATATATAATATTTCCTTTAAAGTGGATTCTCAGAAAAGAAAACTTTAAGTAGATGATTCTCTTCCAATGAACTCACATGGCTACTGTTCCCTTGATTTTGTGTATGCTAGCCAGTTTTTCCCAACAGATGGCGCTGCAGATCACGTATATTTTTTAAAGCGATATTGCGTGTAACTTAGGAAGTCAAATTGAGATTGCCTATCACTCCCAACCCTCTGCCTCCTATCGTGTTCAGGAGATGGACACCAGAGAGCTATTTATTATTGACTGTTAAATTCGAATACAAATCCATCTCCTTGTAAGTCTGGATATTATACTCCATTTAATAAAAAGTTTCTTCACGTTAAGTCCAAATTCCTTTGTCAGAAATTTGTCAGCAATGTAGAAAAGTAGTTATTTGGACAAATGAAGAGCTCAACAAATGATATAAGTAAACAAAGCTTCCTAGTTTTTGAACATTTTATTAATCTACTATCAAAGAATTTCTTAACTTGATAGTAGTCAGGTGAAGTGAAAGGGTTTTTTATTTTTTATTTTTTAAACTGACTACTGAAAGGTAATTTAGGCTTATAAAACATTTTCACTCAGGATATCAACTTCCATCAAAATGTCATACATAGCTGCAGGACAAATAGTTCTTTGTTACATCTACTTAAGAAACCTGTAGTCTCCTCCATCCATGAGATACTATTATTTCCTTTTTATTATTGTTTGAAAGGCAAGAACTTACAGCAGTCTTATTAGAATATTCTTAAACTAGGAAGTCAGCTTACTCATATTTTCCTTAGAACATATTTGCTTAACTTGAAGTCATGAGCCAGTATAGACTCAAAGCATTCAAGAGAGAAGAGTTTGATGTCTAGTTAGAAGAATGAGAAACATAAAACTTCTTCAGGGCAATCAGAAATCCAAAAGAGCCTAATGAGGATGCTGTATGGGTTAGAAGGAAGGCACTGGTCAATTGGAATTTTACAGGAGGGAAGAACAAGGCAGTGCTGATGCGTAACACCATGACAAAGCCTATTCAAAATAATATCCACATACACAGACCCATGTGTCTTGAATGTGATTAATGAATATTTGACAGTAATTAAAAAAGTAGGACTTGTTCACAGTAGAAAAGGTTTTCAATTTTATTTTACAGGGTTTTTTTGTTTTTCTGTAAGGAAAAAAAAAAATCTACCACACATACCCCAGACTATACTCCACATCTTTCCTGACTGTTTTCTCTGTATAGTACCCCTAATGAGTTTTGTCTTCTGATGATAATCTCGGCAATTGTCAAAACATAGTTTGGTCTTTTCTGTAGTTAAAAAAGTGTGTATTAATGCAAAGTCAAAAACATTCAAAAGATCTGTGAGTCTGAACATTAACTCTATCTTATACCACCTCTAACTAGAGTTGCAAGAAACTACTTGAATCACAAAACAGCTGCACAGAAGCGATGATGTCAACAACATAAAAGAGATTCACAAAAGCTTTTGTCACATCTATATTTCACAAGTCAAACAGTCAGACCTATATTAATTTTTAAGCAGTCTGTATTTGCCCTTCCACAGCATTTAGAGTAATGAATGTAAGTAGCAAATCAAGAGGTAACTCATAATAGCTTTTGACAATACTAATTTTCAAACACCCAATTCAGTCATATACGATAAGTACTGTGAATAGAGCTGCAAGGTCACAGAGCCCAGATGCTGCCAGCCTGACAACTTCATTGTCCTTTCTTGTCCCATCATGTTTTATATTTCTTTTTGGTTAGATTGTGCTATTTGTTTTTTGTTTTTTTAATTTTATTATTATTATTATTATTGACTTTTTAATTGATAATTCAAAGCAAAAGCAGTGAAAAATACCAGAATTATGAAAGGCAATTACTCTACATATAATATACAGTATATTTAAACATTTTACATGTGTTATATAAGAGTGATATATATTCATTTTTATAAAAATATTTTTATTTATAGATAGAAATTCCTAAAGTTGCTTTAAGCAGTCTTCTGAACATAGTGGAAAATAAAAATTTGATGTCTAGTATGAATCTCTGAATAAGCAGTGCATAAATTTTAGGCAGCTGTGTACTTCTAAACCACATAACCATACAAGTACCCCATAATTTCCCAAGTATTTTAAAACTGAATTTGCCTGGAGTACTTAAATACTTGCATTTCTACTACACAAATGTTCAAGAATTGGTTTGGGAATATCACCTTCTTAGACTAAAATTTCTGCTATGCTCAGCTTTATGACATGACTACAAGCATATTTTTTCCATGCTTCATATTTGTGTTAGAGTGAGTGGTGCAGTGAGGCAAAATATATTCAAGCTTGAAGAGCATAAATATGGAGGCGTATTGAACACCTGTGGGGTACGTTTACAAGCAATGTTGAAACTTGAACAATCTGTAATTTTTCTCTACTAGAAACTAATCTTTTAAACTGCGAAAATTATACAGTGACTGGAATTAAAAAGACACTGACATCTCATCATCAATCAATCTGGAGAGGACCACTGTGGTAGCATATTTATGCACCCAAAAGCAAGAATACTTTAGATTTCAAATCTTTGGCATATTGGAGTGACAACAGGAAAAAGCAAAGAAGGAAAAGTGTTTTCTATGAAGACTTTAAAGTTATTTCATTACATACATTGAAAAATGAGTGTTCTAGTAATTCATTCTTAAACAATCAAAATGCTGTGTTGACAAGGCAGGACCACAGACCCTCTGTGATTCATCATGGCAAGCAGAGCATATGAGGGATTCTTTACATGAGCACCTGCCACAGATCTGTCGATCACTGATATAGATTAGGACAATTTATTTTCAAGATGGGTGATGGCTATATCAGGTGCAAAACGGAGCATTTTAGGCTACCATCAGACATGCAACAGAGATCAGATGAGGTAAATATTGCTCTATCATCTATCTGGGAGGACTGCTTGGTGGAAAAACATGCTGGCTTTAAGTTCAATGCATGAAGAAAGTCACACGATGAAATTAAAAATGTATTTATAAGATGAATATCATCCTTCTGTTTTAAAAAAAAAATTTGAAAAAAACTGCTAAAGCTGTATACTTCCTTTGACTACATTAACATAATTGCTAGATTTTATGCAAAAAATTATACAAGATAAACATTGGTAGTGACGAGACCAAGTAACAGATATTTCAGGGTCATACGACTCTTTCAGACCTACAAAGATCAAGTCCAATTGCCTAACCATTTCAGAGCTAAATAAAAGATAAAGCACATTCTTGGGGGCATTGTTCTAATGGTTCCTTTACACTGACAGGCATGAGGCACCAAGAACCTCTCTAAGAAACCTGTTTGACAACCCTTAGCTAAGATCACAAGAATCACAAGAATCACTAGGTTGGAAACGACCTATAAGATCATCCAGTCCAACCGTCTCCTCATCACCATTGCCACCACTAGTACTAAACCATATCACACAGCATGTCATCCAGACGCGTCTTGAACACTGCCAGGGATGGTGACTCCACCACCTCCCTGGGCCGCCATTCCAGTGCCTGACCACTCTCTGACAGAAAAAGTTCTTCCTTATGTCCAACCTGAACCTCCTCTGATACAACTTGCGGCCATTGCCCCATGTCCTGCTCATTGCCTGGGAGAAGAGGCCAAATCCCTCTTCACCACAACCTCCCTTCAGGAGGTTGTACAGTGCAATGAGGTCTCCCCTGAGCCTCCTCTTCTCCAGACTAAACAATCCCAGCTCCCTCAGCCGCTCCTCATAAGGTTTGTGCTCCAGACCCCTCACCAGTTTTGTTGCCCTTCTCTGAACACGCTCCAGGATCTCAACATCTTTCCTGTAGTGAGGGGCCCAAAACTGAACACAATACTCGAGATGCGGCCTCACCAGTGCTGAGTACAGGGGGATGATCACCTCCCTGCTTCTGCTGGCCACACTATTTCTGATGCAGGCCAGGATGCCGTTGGCCCTCTTGGCCACCTGAGCACACTGTCAGCTCATGTTCAGCCGAGCATCAACCAACACCCCCAGGTCCTTCTCTTCTTCACACTCATCCAGCCACTCATCCCCAAGCCTGTAACGCTGCATGGGGTTGTTATGGACAAAATGGAGGACCCGACACTTGGCCTTGTTGAACCTCATCCCGTTCACCTCAGCCCAGCGGTTCAGCCTGTATAAATCCCTCTGAAGGGCCTCCCTACCCTCAGGCAGATCAACACCACCTCCCAGCTTGGTATCATCTGCAAACTTGCTGAGGGTACACTCAATCCCCTCATCTAGGTCATCAATAAAGATATTAAACAAGGTCAGCCCCAGTACCGACACCTGGGGGACACCACTTGAAACGGGTCGCCAGCTGGACTTCACTCCATTCACCACGACCCTCTGGGCGCGGCCCTCTAACCAGTTCCTTACCCAAAGAAGTGTATATCTGTTCAGACCACGGGCAGCCAGTTTCCCCAGAAGAAGCATGTGAGGGACCGTGTCAAAGGCTTTGCTGAAGTCTAGAAAGACTACATCAACAGCCCTTCCCTTATCTATCAGACTAGTCACCCAGTCGTAGAAAGAGATGAGGTTGGTCAAGCACGACCTGCCTTTCACAAACCCGTGCTGGCTGGGTCTGATCCCCTGGACACTGCGTACATGCTGTGCAATCTCATCCAAGATGATTTGCTCCATAACCTTCCCTGGTACTGAGGTAAGGCTGACAGGCCTATAGTTCCCCGGATCCTCCCTGCGGCCCTTCTTGAAGTTGGGAGTCACATCAGCAAGCCTCCAATCCTCTGGGACCTCACCAGTTAACCAGGAGAGTTGATAGATGGCTGAGAGGGGCTTGGCAATCACCCCCGCCAGCTCCCTCAGCACCCAAGGGTGCAGCCCGTCCGGTCCCATGGACTTGTGACAGTCCAGACAGAGGAAGAGCTCTC
Source organism: Tetrao urogallus (assembly GCF_951394365.1). Taxonomy (NCBI): domain Eukaryota; kingdom Metazoa; phylum Chordata; class Aves; order Galliformes; family Phasianidae; genus Tetrao; species Tetrao urogallus. Next base: position 39,069,099 of record NC_136815.1, on the reverse strand, counting down.
TGACTGTCTCCACTGGAATTGCTGGGGGCATATTCTGTGCTGTGTCCCAGACTTCCAGATCGGAGCATAAAAAGCCCAAAGGATAACTGATCTGGCTATTAAAGGCAGATGTAAAGAAGGCATTGAGGATCTCAGCCTTCTCCTTGTCCTGAGCGACCACGTTCCCTGCTGCATCAAGTATAGGATGAGAATTATCTTTGATTCTTCTTTTCCCATTGATATATTTATAAAAGGATTTTTTGTTGTCTTTTACTGCAGAGGCCAACCTGAGCTCAAGTTGGGCTTTCGCCCTCCTAACTTCTTCCCTGCATACCTTAGCTACTTCTTTGTAATCTCCCCGAGCAGCCTGTCCCTTCTTCCAGAGGATGTAGGCTCTCTTTTTCTCCTTGAGTCTCAACAGTAATTCCCGGCTCATCCACACCGGATGCCTTCCTCTGCGGCTCACCTTACAGCACTCAGGGACAGCCTGTTCTTGTGCCTTCAAGATTTCGGTCTTGAGGAGCGTCCAGGCTTCCTGTGCCCCTTTACCCTTGAGGAGCAACTCCCAAGGGACCCGCGCTACAAGCTCCCTGAACAGATCAAAGTCTGCCCTCTGGAAGTTCAAGAAGGTAGTTCTGCTGACCACTCTTTTGACATCCCCGAGAATGGAGAATTCTACAATTCTGTGGTCACTCTGTCCAAGACAGTCCCCAACCTTCACTTCTCCCACCAGTCCTTCTCTGTTAGCGAAGACTAGATCCAGCAGGGCACTGCCCCTGGTAGGCTCTCCTACCAGTTGCATAAGGAAGCAATCTTCCACGCAGTCTAGAAACCTTCTGGACTGCTTCCTCTGCGCTATATTATATTTCCAACATATGTCAGGGAAGTTGAAGTCTCCCATCAGAACAAGTGCTGGCGATCGCGTGACTTCTGCGAGCTGCTCATAGAATGCCTCATCCAACTCTTCGTCCTGACTAGGGGGTCTATAACAGACCCCAACTACGATGTCTCCCCTACAGGCCTTCCCCCTGATCCTTACCCACAGACACTCCACTCCATCATTCCCAACCCCAAGCTCTTCTGCGTCAAAACAATCTTTAATATAAAGGGCCACACCACCACCCTTCTTTCCTCGTCTATCCCTTCTGAAGAGCTTGTAACCATCTATCTCAGCACTCCAGTCGTGGGAGTGGTCCCACCATGTTTCGGAAATAGCAACAAGGTCATAATTAGCCTGACTCACAATCATTTCCAACTCTTCCTGCTTGTTGCTCATGCTGCGCGCATTGGTATAGATACATTTCAGACTAGTCGTCTGCCTCATCCCCAGCTCAAGCATCTTTCCCCTAGGCTCATCTCTTGAAAGGTCTGTTTTGTCCCCTTCCCCCTTCATAGCTAGTTTAAAGCTCTATCAATAAGCCCCGCTAGTTCCTGTGCCAGTATTCGCTGCCCCCTTCGAGATAGGTGGGTTCCACAGGCAGACAGCAGGCCAGGGGCCGAGTAAACTGCCCCATGATCAAAGAACCCAAAGTTTCTGGCTCGACACCAGCCTCCTAGCCAATTATTCATCGCTTGTGCCTTTCTATCCCGCTCAGAATCCCTCATTGGCCCTGAAGGTATAGAGCAGAAGATCACTTGAGCTCCCGCTCCATGGACTAAACGCCCTAAATCCCTGAAATCTTTTTTCATCGTGCGTAGGCTTGTCTGAGTGATTTCATCACTACCCACCTGAACTACGAGTAGCGGGAAATAGTCAGTTGGCCTGACCAGCTTTGGGAGTTGCCTGGTTACATCCCTGACCCGAGCTCCAGGAAGGCAGCACACTTCCCGATGGACCGGGTCAGGCCTGCATACGGGGCCCTCCGTTCCTCTGAGGAGGGAGTCACCCACCACGACCACCTTTCTGTCTTTACTATTAGAGGCAGTCTCAAGGCATGGGGGTGACCTCCTTGCCCTGGGCTCTCTCCTAGGCTGATCCTGCAGTGCCTCTCCAGTCACTTCCTCTTCAACTTCCAGCATCTGGAACCTGTTACTTAGAGGGAATTGTGGAGGCGGGCTGGGCAGGCGGGGGTGGCTCCTGTGACACCGAGTTGGGACTCTTTTCCAGCCTTCTTCACCAGTGAGGTCTGTCTGACTATGAGAGGGCAGGGGGACCACTACCTGTCTGGGGTTTTTCTCCCGGAGCCCTTCCCTCTGGTAAGCCAGTGAGTTGCTCCACCAGTCGATCTCCTGCTCACACTCCCTGATGGTCCTTAGCCTCTGCACCTCATCCTTGAGCTCCACCACCAGGTGGAGCAGCTCGTCTACCTGCTCACACCTCGCACAGGTGAAGTCCCTGCCACACTCCCCGGGCAGAAGTAGGTTCAGGCACTCCCTACAGCCAGAGGCCTGAACAGCAACATTTCTTACCAAGGTTTCAGTCTGAGTTGCAACTGTCTTCTTGGAACGAGCCCGCTGTCTGGTGAAAACCATGTTTCAGCCTGTGGTCTCAAAGGCTGTCAAGGAAATCTGATCTCCTGAGCAAGAAGGAACCTCCCCTTTCCCAATGAACAGGGATGACGGTTTCTCCCCTGATGTGACTCGTGGGGGGACTCCCAAGAGCTATTTAAAGCTTGTTATCAGGTGCGAGGGCGTGGGCAGGTGTTTAAACCGTGCCGCGAATGTGCCAGCTCCACCCCTGGTGACTCAGGAGCCCACCCACAAGCTGCCAGCTCCCAGCTCAAGCCCAGGGCAGATGCTAGCCTCAAAAAAAAACTCCTAAAAAAGCCTTTAAAAAGCCTTAAAAAGAGCTTTTTCGTTGGCCATTTCTTACTCCAATCCCTTGTCCGCACAGACCTACCTGCTTAGAAGCAAGTCTCCGCAGCAAATGGATAAGATAAGGCACATGGAAGGCAGGGAGGTGATACTAAGACAAGTATGGCTTCACTAGTGGCAGATCCTGCCTGACCATAGTTGCCTTCTATTACATAGGGATGGCCTCGGATGTCATCTTCAAGAAGTCCGTTGATACAGACCTCTAGAAGATCCTTCTCTCTGAATTGGAAAGATACAGATTTGATGAGCTGTTCAATGACAAGGAACTTGTTGAAAGATGGTATCCAGAGACTAGTGGTCAATGGTTCCATGACCAGATGGAGATCAGTGACAGATTGTGTCCCTCAGAGGTCAGTACTGTGACTGACATATTTAATGCCTTCATCAAATGACTTCAACAGTGGGATCAAGTACACCCTCAGCAAGTTTGCAGATGACATCAAGCTACATAGTCCATTTGAACAAAACAGAGGGATAGAATGCCATCCAGAAAGATCTAGATAGGCTCAAGCAGTGGGCCCAAGTGAAACTCATGAATTTCAACAAATCCAAGCATAAGGTCTTGCACCTGGGTTGTGGCAACCTCAGCTACCAGTACAAGATGGGGGATAAAAGGAGGGAGCACAGCCCCTCTGAAAAGGACGTGGGGGGTACTGATGGATGGCAAAATGGACACAAGCCAGAAGTGTGCCTTCACAGCCTAGAAGGCCAACAGCCCAGAAAGCCAAACATATCCTATGCTGCATCAAAACAAGCATGGCAGCAGGACAAGGGAGATAATTCTGCCCCTCCACTCTGTGCTGCTGAGAACTCATCTTGAGTACTGTGTCCAAAAATAAAGTACTCAGTAGAGGAGAGACATAGACCTGTTGGAGCCAATCCAGAGGAGGGCCACAAAAATGATTTGAGGGATGAAATACCTCTCCTGCAAGGACAGGCTAAAAGAGCAGGAGCTGTTCAGCCTGAAGAAGGGAAGGTTTCACGGTGACCTGATAGCACCCTTCCAGTATTTAAAGGGGGGGCTATAACGAAGAAGGGGATAGACACTTTAGCAGGGTCTGTTGTGACAGGACAAGGTTTTCAAACTTAAGGAGGGTAGATTTAGATTGGATATAAGGAATAAGTGGTGTTTTTTTTTTTGTTTTTTTTTTTACAGTGAGGGTAGTGAGGCACTGGAACAGGCTGCCGAGAGCTGCAGTTCATGCCCTGTCCCTGCAGACTTTCAAGACCAGGCTGTGAGCACCCTCACGTAGCTGTATGCATCACTGTTTATTGCAGGAGAGTTGGACTAGCTGACCTTTGAAGGTCCCTTCCAAGTGAAACAGTTCTGTGATTCTATGACCTAACAGGACAGTATATCTGACACATGATACTTACTGTATATATGGATCAATAGAAGCTAGAAAGAAAGCATTGATTTCCTAAACTACTTCATATGCAAAACCATTGTTCAATAAAAGCGAACCTGGTGAACTACTAATCCTGTTGATATCACTTCACCAAGTATCACTGCACCAAATATCTTCAGTGCAAGCAATTTTACATAGATAAATTTGTAAACAGAATTAATTTGCTCCAGCAGAGAGGATGTATGGCCCACCTGCAAGGAAGTGTTTACTACAATCAGGAGGATCTTTAGTTTCATTCCTAGGTTCAGCAATTTTCAATCCTGAGAAAAAAATAAAGATTTTGGTATGAAAATAAAATCTTCCTATGAAAACTTCTCATTTTGCTTACTACCTGGAAATACTTGTTTAAAATTAAATAATTTTTATTTTAAAAGCAACGAAAGCTTACCTGTTATTTCTTAAGGGAAATTAATCTGGAACGCATTAATTCATTTGTTATTGTTTATGTCCTCTTTCTGCTTACATATCTTGATGCTTAAAAACTTAGAGGGTATGCAGAGACTGAGAAAGTATAGAAGATAGATGTGTTTCAATATTTTTTATAATGAGTGAAACCTCATATTTTAGACAAAAATTAAGTTAAATAAAATTAAACCATTCCTGCAAATAAATCATCTGTTATAAGGAAACTGATGTGTACTGGTTTAATGAACTAAATACATATGTACACATATGTACCAGAAATTTTATTGCTCTCCATACTGAATGGATTATAAGACTCATAGAGGTGTTATACAGTTTGTCTTCTAGCTAATGACAATGCATCTGAATACCTAACAAAGTATCATAGTGTTGCAAGAACAACTCACCAGACCATGTAATTAATTGGAGTTGAACCTTTTTGAAAGGAGTGATGTACAGTGAAAAGAAAGGATTCCTTAATTCTAGCCTCACTATTATTGTATGAAGTCTTCATAAACAACAGGGCCAACACAATTTGTTGTAATCAAACTACATCTCATCTGTAGTATCTTGACCTCCTCCTATTACCACTTTCTCCTAGCTTTTCCATCTCAAGTATCCACTGAAGGAAACGCTATTTCACTCTGCAGCTTTTTAGACGTGTAAGTATCCAGCAAATGTAGCTTCAAGTATTGTTTCTTTCCCTTTAATTAAACTTGGAAAAAAAAAAAAAAAAGAAGAAGAAGAAGAGAAAATAATTGTGTTGTTTGCTCAAAAGGAATAAGGAAAAGCTTTTTCTGTCTCAAACTAGCAGAAAACAGGGAATTTGGGTATAAATACTATGATCATGACGCCAGCATTTCCAATGATGGGCACATACAGCTTCTTTTTGGCTGACAGCATCTCATAGCTATTGCTATCCTAGAGTTTGAAGCCAAGAACAAAACATCAGCTTCCACAAATGTGGAAGGAATAAGAACATCACAGAGGATAAAATTCTTATGAAATAGCCTATTTAGAAAACAATACGTAGAGACACAAAGGAGTATTCTTAGCCATTTACAAGTTTGAGTTCTGATACATCTCATCTGTAGTATTTTGACCTCCTCCTATTACCACTTTCTCCTAGCTTTTCCATCTCAAGTATCCACTGAAGGAAACGCTATTTCACTCTGCAGCTTTTTAGACATGTAAGTATTTGTTTATTTAGAAATATGTTGACTAGAGTACAATTAAAACGCACTCAACTGTCAAGAATGCAGGTGTAATAGCAAACACTATGTCCCACCCCAGGAAGGTCAGCCCTAAATAGAGAAATATTATCTCTTCAGTTCTATTCTTTAAATTCTTTACATCAGAGATGCCTCATGAAAGAGAGGCCTGGATAAAGTACATCCAGGCAGTATAAAAATATCATTACTATGCAGTAGTAACTTATTTCAATACAGTCTGAGAGATCTCCTCAAAAAAGATGTATTGATAAGCTTTATTTTTTTTCCCCCCAGGTATTTGCAGCAATTGTTCTTCCTATGACTGTTTCATGTGAAAAAGTAAGGGAATGCATACCTGTTTCCAGGAGGAGGTGAAGACTGGTTGAGGTTGGAAGTGACCTCTGGATCCATCTGGTCCAATCTGCTGCTCAAGCAGGGACAGAGAGCAGGGTGCACAGGCCTGTGTCTGGATTCCATGTCTGTCTTTTGAAGATCTCCAAAGAAGGAGACTCATGTTTTGTCTGGCTAACCTGTGCCGGTGCTCTGTCCCCCACGCAGCAAAAGAATGTTTTCTGAGATGAAAAGGAAATCGGATGACAGCACTGACTTGTCCTCAAAAGTATGAGAATCATACTATATCTAAAAGAGGCTTTTGACTGTTGCAGTATTTTAGAATTTTACAGTTTTATCAAACAAGGTTTTTTTTGTCCCCCCTATATCCATCCAGTTACATGGTAGATTATCTTCTGTTCATGGAGCAGAATAAGGGCCAAGGGAGATTTCACAGTGATTAAGTGCACAGCAGGTATTCTGCCAAAAATACGGTGCATACCATGTGGCTTGTGAGAAACATACTTATTCCCAAATGTATTTTGCAACCGCTGAAAGGAGAGAGGAGGTAAAAAGCAAAGGGCCTGAGCAGATCAAGTAATAAACGTGCATTCTCCACAAGCAAGTGTGCTCCTTGAGAACACGTACTGCTTATGCCAAGCCAAAGAACTGGCTTATAATATTCCAAGCAATACACTGAGAGAATTTTAATATTTTGTAAGTCATAAAGTCACAAAGAATAAGTATGGTCACAATGAGTTTTCCATTTTTTCTTGCTATCATGAAATCGAAGGTTCTGAATGCATTTCTTTCTTCATTTGAAGATCTGGAAATTAAAACAAAACAAATGTTCTTCTTCAGGCTCTGTGAGACAATAACAAGGCATCAGTGAAAGTAGAAAAGCCTCCTGTTGATAATTCTTACTATTCCATATATTGTCCATATATAAATTCCTATATCAATTGCTTTACAGAAAAGCCAAATGCAATCAAAAGAAAAGGTTTACTGAGTTGGTTTAAAACATGTATTTTCTTAATATATATATTTATATTTTATATATATGTAATATATATTATATATATAAAATAAATATATCATATATTTTTTATTATATATATATATATATATATATATATATATATATGCCTCAACTTTTACACAATCCTCTCTGTAACAAAACAAAGCTCATAACTCACTACCTAAAAGATTTCTTCCTTTCTCATGCGGGCATTTCAGTCAAGGCAACAACTTAATTTTAAAGGATGTCAAAGACTATAACAGAATGTTTTCCCATAGGTGACAGAAAGAAAAGACAAGAGCTTCTTTCTGCACATAAAATGCATTTTCGGATGTGCTTTGTCTTGTTGACAAATACAACTTGTCAAAGAAGATGTATTTTTTCTAATTGCAAAACTGATGGTCTGTAAATTATTCCGTATTTTCTTTCAGCTTCACTTCTTAATTATTAGAAGGCAAAGCTCAGAAAACAGCAATTCTTCAGAAAAAAAAGTAGTTTCTTTCATACAAACTTGTAATGAATTAGAAAAAATCCTGTTGAGAACAGCTATCATCTCCAGATCAGTCAGGGTCATGAGCTTTGCAAATGTACAAAACAAGTAACATTCACAGGAGAATACAGAAGAGTTCTCATTAGCAAATCAATACAGCAAATGGATTAAGTTTTCTGACATTCATTTTAATGATGGAAATCCACATCATTAACTTGGAATGGGATTTTCTGTGGTCTGTAGTCTCAATCTAGTTTTCAAGGGTGAATCAATAGCTGTGAAGAAAAGCTGAAGGCCAGTATACAAATTTCACCTGATTATAGGTACATTCAGCAGTATCACCAATAACAAATACCTTTTTCTTCACTTTGAAGTAGAGAATGTGATGTTAATTCAGGTTTAAGGTTGAGTGTCCTCCAGCTTTCTCCTAAATCTTGGAGTTAAAAACAAGGTCAACTCTTGAGATACAGACATTACCTACAGGAAATGGATGTTGCAAAATTGCAAATCGTCTCACTTAACCTATAAAGTATTCTTGCTCTTGACATCATTTAAAACATAAAATGCATCTTTCACCATCAATTCCCAGAGCTATACAATACCCTAGTTAAAATAATAATTATTATAATGCCATACAATGTAAAAGTGAGCGCTAAAAAATTACTTCAGCATTAATTGATGGGGCACTGATGCTGCAGCTTAGAGAAGAACAACATGGTCAACAGAAATCTTTTTATTTGCATTACGTAATTGTTTTGCTGGTTCGCTTAGCCTAAAAAATAGTCTTTTGTTCTTATAGTTTAAATACTGAATAAATGGATGAATTCCTTTGTAAAGAAACTGAGATAAAGAAATACAACTAGCTATAGGAAGGGAAAGCGCTTTTACTGAAGAAGTAAGAAATCAAACAATTTTGCCAAATATTATACCTTTACTTACATCCAGTGCTTGCAGTGAAGCATGAATAATAATAAGTATTGAATTTAAATAAATTGTGACTACTCTCACAGGAACAGAGGAACTTCCTGATGTATTACCTGAAAGGTGCACAAATTTGTTTTAAAAGTATTAGGAATTCTCCTAGGCTGGCTTAGAAAGGAACTACACAGATCCTGGGGGCAGTCATTTACTTCTCTCTTCTAGAGCTGAGATTTCACATACCTGCCATGGATTCTATGCTCTCTGGTGCCCACACATGATCTCTTAGCCTTGCAGTAGCATTGCGCATCTTCCTGGGATCTTAATCTCACTAAAGCAACTGGCACCCCAAGCAAAGGCAACACACGGTGCACATTACAGCAGCAATCAAATCAAATGAATCAGGCTGTAACTGCAAAGTTAAACAGAAGAGGTAAGGGGCATGGTGAATAAAAGCCACTCTTATTTCAGGTAAGAGGAATACACTAATAAGACCTGATTATAAAAACGTTAGCCCCTTTCTTCACGAGATGAGTTTAACACTGTTATTAATTAAAACTGTTATCACTTGGAGCAGAATTTGCACTCATCCTTTATCCTGTATGTTACATTGAGAAACAGAAATATTTTGATCAAATGTTGTAACAGTGTTTATTTTCACACATCACCATCCATAAAGTCAGTCCATGCAATCTGTTCAACTATAAAGCTTTTCAAACAGCAGAGGGGCAGGAGGGAATTAAAAAAAAAAGAGACAGGCAGAACTGTCCTTGCATGTATAAGCAATTATCAAAGTCAGAAGCAATTGTTATTGTTGAAATCACACTCAAACTCCATTCCTGTATCCTGAAGAAACTGCTTTGAAGTTAAGATGTATTAGACCATGAGGACTCAAAGTAGGCACTAGGAAATGAAATTGCTAGCTCCAAGTTATTAATATGTCACTTTAATGCCATTCATTTAATGTGTGAGGGTTTTTTAATACAAAAGTTGAAATAATCCCATCCTTCTGTTGAAAGAATAAAAACTACAGTACTTACTGTAACTGTTTCTTTCCTTTTTTTTTATCCAGCTACAAAGGAAAGGAATTACAGACATAGCAGAATTTTAAAAGTTCAGCAGCTTCATTACATTTTTGAAGCTGTACAAAGTATATTTTTACGCAACCAACAATAATTATTTCGGTAGTCATTCCAGGTCTTTGAACAGTTTCCACTACAATCTCAACTTTACACAATACCTTGCAGTGCTTATATGAGCCGATGACAAAGGAAAGACCTCATTTCCAATTCTAAATCAGAAAGAGAGCCAATATGTCAAACAGCTTTTATGTCTAGTAAAGCCGAGATTAGGATCTGGATATCCTTCTTGGCTACTTTTCATCCTATAGCCATTAGAAAATTCCGTATGGTATATAATAAACTGTTATGAAATTACACTGTACCCTTATGTAATTCATCAGTGGTGCTTAGAGATATGCATGAATGCTTGTGATGAATGCAGATGAATGCAGTAGTGGGAATTGCACTCTCTCTGTGCCTCCTGACAGGGAAAAGAAACAGTAAATTTCCTGCAGCAATCAAGAAAGAAGGAAAGGAACTGAAGTGCCCATTTCTTGTCAGATATCAATGCTATAAATTTTAAACAAAAGCAACTTCATCTGAGCTAGCTATCTGTGGAATATCAAGGGATAAAATACTGTAAATATCTAACACAGTAAATAGCAGGAGAAGCTAGTGGAGCCCCTAGTCTTAGTTCCCATTTCATGCGGGAAACGCGAGTCTTCTCAGTCAGTGCCTTCCCTCTGAAAGCAATGATTTTGCAGCATGAGCATAATTGGAAACTAGGATAGGATCAAGAACATATTTATCATTTCAAAGTTAAACCCATCCTTTCCCTTAAACATAACTACTGTGCTACAGCCTCCCCAGGAGCAGAACAGGAGAAGATCCAGACAAGATTTCAGGGAGGCAGCCAGTTCCAGATGATGCCATGACCTTTGGGACCTGCCCCAAGACCACTGGGAGAACACTCCACGCAGAACAGACCCGGCTGCACACAATTCTGTGGTAAGATAATTGAAACTATACATGTGTGGACTCTCCTCAAAAACTGCATGATCTTCACTGTTACTTCTTTACACTATGCAGTCACCTCACTGTACTAAGAGATTATCTATTAATATTTTAACAATATTTGCTTAATGCTACAATAGTATTACGTAATTATTAGCATTATAATACTACATAACAATACTAACTTGGAAAACTACACTAAATTAGTTCAGAAAAATACATAAGTTAAATCCAACTAGACTCTGAGACCAGATTGGATATGCTATATACTTAACATTTGCACTTACAAGAATTCCATGTTGCTTCATGAAACACATGTTCTATTTATTTCAACAAGAATATTAATGCTATTGTTGACTCATTTCCCAAAGGTGCTGGGAAATTGCACTAACATTTTAGAGGTACTTTGCAATAATAAAAAAATTGATGAATTATTCTCAGTTAACATGATTAGTTCTCACTCTGATCTACTTATTATATAGAAATAAACTCACATAAACATACAAACTTGTCTCTTTTTTTTTTATTTATACCTTTTGTATACTGCTAAAATACGTATAGTATGTAGTCTGCAAACCAAATACACACTTCTTAATAGCATTAATCATCATCATGACATTTGATTGATGTGAAAAGATGAATCTAAAAAAAAATCTCAAATTTATCCTTATTATCTAAATGAGTTTAGCTCAAGGTTCTAAGTCAAGTCAAATGGTTCAGGCTGGTATTTGTGTATTCACAGTTCAGATAAAGAGATGCAACTAAAAAACAAAATACACAACTACAACAGAAAACAACTTACTAATCTAGTGAACTTCTTATCAAAGTTAAAATAGTTCAGAACACAACGCACCAGGTAGCATCAAGAAGTTCTGGAATGTTTTGTTTTGTTTTGTTTTGTTTTTTCAGTGTATCCTATGCCACACATAAGAAGAGAACACAAACAGACATTTACTTTACTGAGATGACATGTGGTAAGTCAATATTTGCTATATCTTATTTGCTTTCACCGAAGCCTGAGACTGAATAGGCCAACTTATCTTGCTAACAGCTGACAACTTCAGAAAAGAGTCTACCTGGAAAGTTACTCTAAATTTCTTCCAAACGCAGCTGAAAAAGCAAAGCCTCACCTGTGCAAGCTTGCTAATCACAACCTGAATAACAGAACAACAAACCCAAACCATTCTCATAAACTCACTTCTTGATTATACATCATGAAAAAGGACTTGAAATTCGTCAAAAATTTCTAAGCAAACTAGTAAGGAGAAAAAATATGAAAATGAAAATACCCGGTGTACAAAGAATAGAAAACAGCTATTGCCTCTTGCTTTCTGAAGACTTCATAACTCAACTTATTCTGTATATAACCAGAAACACATATAGATTCTTGAATGACTAGAAATGAACAAGATGAGACTTATTCCCTTCTCTTGGCACATCAGCTGCTCTGCTCACAAAGAAGCAAAATTCCTTCTGATAGGTTCTTAGCAATACCAGGCAAAGTATTCACAGGTAGGTCAATAGTCATATACAGAAAGAACAGCTGAACTCACTGAGCCGATGAAGGAGCTCTCTAGCTATGCAGCAATTCCTCTCAGGAAGTAGCATAAGTCCAAGAGATGCTTTCCCTTCAGTGGCTGGCCTTTATGTGAGCCCAGTGTAGTTTCACCCTGGGTCTATTCCTTTGTGGTCACATGAGGAGCACAGGTGCAAACAATCTGCCTGTGCTCCCTGGGCCAACCACAGCCAGGTGCTCAGTCACCAGTTCAAGCCATGTCCTAACAACGCCCCTATGACAGCACATTAACTTTCAACTCAGGCAGAACAGACTCTCCAAACAGAGACCAAAAGAGTAGGGATTGCATCTGTTCTAGAACTTTCTTCTCCAAAGAGTAACAGTGAGACAGGACTCTAGTTTAGAACTGCTGGAAGCACAACAACATCAGCAGCTAAGCTAAGAAAGTCAGAGAAAGAAAATACTTGGATGGCATCTGTTAAGGATGACCACAGAGTACCAACGTTGTTATAACTGCTCTGTTACTTTGATAACTATGATCAGAAGTAAAGTGCCAAACAGATTCTGGACATTGATTGGTAAAACTATACTAGAACATATGGATATCTAGATTATTACTTTTTAATTTTTATTTATTGGTCTGAATTCACACATATGCTGTTTGATTCTTTCCATCAGGACAAATCTTTAGTAATAGAGAGTCAAAGACAGTCACTGCACAGGACAATCAGTTGTTCAGTTCTTGGGACACCTCAGAGTACCAACTATATTTGCCTTGTGTTTACAACCCACTTATACAAAGGAGCTATGCTACCTGTAGAGACCTATTTCACAACAGCCCACAGATCAGTGATAAGCATGTTCATTTGACGTTTCTGGAAGAGAATATGGAAAAGTGCACGCTAGACAAATTCTGTAAGCATTAATTTAAAGAAAACAAAAGAAAATAGGCACATCCCTGAAGTGTCGCCTTCCAGGACTGAGCAGTATCCACCTGCTGATGGAGACCAAACCATGGTAGCTAGTTCAGTCTCCCTCGACTAGGCCACTGAGACTTGTACTATTTCATATTCTACAGAAAGGGCAACCCTTCATTTCAAAAGTTGCAGTTGTTTCCAATGAAAAGTAGTGAAAATGCATTACAGCATAGATCTGATCAGAGCAATATGATTCATGCAGACCAGAAAATCTCACTATCATGTATTGCTCTAGGTGTTGCATCATTTCTCATTTGCCCTTACACACACTTTAATAAAATCACTTCTGCTTGAATAAGAGTTCCCTGAGGACTGGATTTCATTATCAAGTTTGATGGCTGAATGCTTTCAACCTTCACCTTAGATCCGGACACAGCACACAGTGAAGACATAATAACATAATAACTGTCCTGTTATCACTTACTGAAGAAGCGCAAGGATATATTCATTGTATGCTTTTTCATTTTTACAGAATACTTGATTATGTTATGAATCATATTCTTTATTTTTCATATTCCTTATCTTCAGCATTAAAAAAACAAACAAACAAAAAAAAACATTAGCCAAATCCTCAAACTCCTGAAGCCACTTTAAAACAATTATTTTGAAAATAAATGAACTCTGTATTTATTCTATGTGCTTGTGATCTATCATGCCTTTCAAGTTCAAAAGTCTTAGGTTTTTCACATATGTAAACAAGGTACTCTTAAAAAAAAAAACAAAACATGAAAGTCTGGATTTTAATAGTAACCTCAAATACCATAACTATCCTCTTCAAGATCTGGTGACAACTGCCTCTTGTTTCTTTGCACAAAGAATTCCAGTCTTGTGTCATTTAAGCTTCAAAATTCAAAACTGGAGTTCTACAAATTTGTAGAATATAAATGCATATCAGGAGACACAATCTATCAAAATACATATCCAAAGTAAAACTGAGCCACTCTGATTTGAAGCTATAGCTATTCATCCAAAGAACAAAGGTGTTTAATGTTTTGAGTATAAATTTTTATCTTCTTCCAGTAAGAGAAGCATTCAAAGACAAGGACAGTGGAGAGAAAGGAATTTTTTTCCTCTCTAAACTTCTGCATGTATTTGAAAATGAAAATATTAAAACATCTCCCTTGAGCAAGTATTTGAAAGATATTACATATAAGCTAACCCAAAATACTTTTGGCCCTTACATTTTGAAAATCAGATACTCATCAGGTTACAAATAATTATTTAGAAATAGAGGCTTGTGCTTCAATTTATCCTCCAGTTTGGCCATTCTAGGATGTGAAATGTCCCTCCCTGACTCTCCTTTCCCTCTCACCAAAAAAAAAAAAAAAAAAAAAAAAAAAAAAAAGTGTTGGAAAACCTTTTTTTCTTTCCACCACAGTATTAAAACTAAGAAAACATGAATCCCAAGTAAGTCAAGTAAGTTGAACACAATTGAATACTTGTCTTTGAGTATTAGACATTTAAAAAGTGCTTATCTACACTTATTTTTTCCCCAGTAAGTAATCTGTCAAGTGGTTTTTCACCACAAAACTCTCTGAAAAGAAACCAGAAAGCTTCAGTGAAAACAGAATATATGTTGTTACTTCTAAGAGCATTTCTTCAATGGCAGTCATAACATTCATACTTGCAAATTAAGTGATCCTGGAAACATTCCCAAACACTTCAACAAAATGTTCTGGAGCATCGTGTGTCTATAGTTATGAGCTTCCTTAGCATTCAAAAGTGAGTGGCTTAATGCTCACTCCATTCCCACTGGAATTGTTCCTGGGCCATTTTGATTGCTGAAATATACACTAAAGAATTATTTGTGAGAAAACTATTTTACAGAGTACAGTCAGGAAAGATCTTAGTTACTGTTCTCCTTCCTATCGCGAAAAAACACACTGAAGAAAGGCCTTCTGTGGATGGTTCTTAGGTTAAAACTCCCTGGAGTACTACTGTATTAAGGCACAGTTCTTAATAAGCTGGTAAGTAGAGCAAGATCTCAAAGAGGCAATAAGAATCACAGAATGGCCAGGGTTGGAAGGGACCTCAAGGATCATGAATCTCCAACCCCTACTCCCACATGCAGGACCACCAACCTCCACATTTAATACTAGACCAGGCTGCCCAGGGCCCCATCCAATCTGGACACCAAGAGAGGTCATAATAAGAAGGGTCAGATTTCAAGAACACAATCCATGAGCAGGCATTTCAAGTGTCTAGGCTGAAAGGAGACACTAACTTTGAAAAACACGGAGCTGAAACAAGAAAATTAAGTTGCACTTCTGCCATGGGTGCATCAGTAGGTAACAGGTATAATTTCTGACAGAAGCATTTTTAGCTAGACATTAATCAATAAAAAAAACTAAAAAATAACATTCTGAAAGGTAATTAATAGAAGAAAATTCATCACTGGAGGTTTTTAAATAAAGACATTTGGCATATATTTGCTTGGAATGGTTTAGTTAAAGCCAGTATTACCTGCAGACAGGAGGATGGGAGCCACAATATTTCAGTTTTTATTTGATCTCTATTTGTTATGATCTACTTTAAGTTTTCTTTCCCTAGGTTCTTAGAGATAACAGTACATAAAAGATGTGGTTTAAGTCACTGCAAAGCAAAGCAAAGCAAACAAATCTGTACTCGTATATAATTTTTTCTGTCTGAAGGTAGAACTCCAAAGCATGTGGCAAGAAAAGACAAATGCAGGGTTTGTTTTTAGCTTTTTTTTTTTTTTTTTTAAGAAAGTTAACTTCATTTAAGTTTTCAGATTCTCCTGTATGGCTTAGGGACACAGACCTCCCAGGAGACAGACCATCTGTCCAACATTGGCAGTGCAGATCACCTTTCCAGCATTGTCCTATTTCAACACACTTGAATAAACAGAATAAGTTACTGCTTTAATTTTACTCCCAGCTCTGAGCGTGGAGACCAAGTTTGTGTTAACAAGGGTTAAGTTAACAGAAAAGTACATTTGGGAAACTTTTCCCAAGTACACTTGAAGTTTAACCAAGGATATAAAAGAAAAAATATGCCAAGGGATACATTTTGCAGACTTACTTCTATTATTTCTAAATACACATATGGTCTGCCAAGTGACTTTCTTAAGATTTGCAACTTCTATTAGAGTAGCTCTAGACTAATTTCTTACAACTGAGGAATTCCATACTTGCATAACAACCTCCACAAATAAGTTTCTATAACCATCTCAGAGGCATCATGCATCATGTTAATCAAATTCCCATACAATTTTACTCTCTTCCATACTTGAAAATCAGCTGAATTCCCTGATAAATATGAGTTTTCAGCATTTCCCAGCCCTACACTTGTTACACTTATAGCAGAGAAAAGAGATTAATGAAGAACACCTAGATGAAGGTAAACATTTCTCAGCTCATAGCATGGGGGATGGGGTATCCCATCCATCCATAGTAAGGAGTTGGTGGGCCAGTGAGAACAATTAAGAAAAACCAGTCACCCACAGGTATGGAAGCTTAGGGGATTGCTGTTACCCTAGATACTCTTCATTTATGTGAGAGCAGCAGTCTGATCATAGAGTAGAGATTTCTTAAACCAGCATCCAAAGGATGTGGGGAAGTTGGACATACACAAAATCTGCCTCCTCACATCTCCTCACCCCAGAGACAAATGGCAGTAAAAGCAAAAGCAAACTTGAATACAGTATTATTCTTTGCAAGACTTTGGGTCTTTTGACCATAGCTTTGAAAATTCTCATTAATTATGCTCCTTCCCCAAGATAAGATACAGATTATAAATTCTCATCATGTAGAAAAGTCAACATAAATCAGGTGGTGTAAGGCCTCCAGCACGTTTTCTGTATACATTTCAGACATAAAAAGTCACTTAAAAAAATATTCTTTGTCATTTCCCTTTTTAAAAATGAACATACTGACATTGGTAGAATTAGAATCAAGCATCAACTAAATGTCTGACCTTGAAAATGTTACAGAAGTAGCACCATGAATATATTAAACGTTTTTCACTCATCTGAGCAGGCATGATACTATGAATTATGTAAAAACAAGCATCAATTTTTCAAAGAAATAGATATGACACCACAATATGCTGAAAACAAAGTACTTACATCGAATGAGACATGCAGTTGGTTTGCTCTAATGTGATGTAAACAGTATGTCTTTAAAATATTTAACAGATAGAAAAGATTTGATAGCTATACTTTGCAGTTTATATTTTATAAGAAATCTTTTTAATGGCATTTAGTGTGACTATTCATGCCAATATTTTAGCATCTTGACAGCCAGGACAGATTTCCCCATTACTGGAGTCAGGCCACTACAGGACTTGTGGATTGTGTGCACTTCCCAATTTAATTCCATTTTGAGGAGATCAGAAGAATAACGAGAAAATAACAGAACTTATCTTTTCATCCCCTTAAGAAATGTTACGTAAAAAAAATTAATTTTAAAAGGCTTCTTTGACACTAAAAATTTACTAGAATATTAGTAGCAAGTTTACATCAGCATTTTAAGCAGTAAACCTTACATAATCACCATGTTTTCTCCTTTTTGTCAGGAGCACCACCATGTTGCATCACAGTGAATACGGTCATAACTGCCCAGTGAAAACAACAAACTGAAAAGTAAGTCCTTTAGATAATATTCTGTTTCTTTCACAGATAATTTTTTGTTTGAAAATGAAAGAGTGTGGTAATACTGGCATCATCTTCAAAATGGCCATCACCAGTATTTAATTTCTCAGTAACCACTTGTAGTTTAACATATTTTTAGATAGAACTTAAGGCTGTACACCTAATTAAGAATGCACAGAAAAGCGTGGTAATAAAGATATTTAATGGCACATATTTGTGTAATTAACGAGAGCGTTGATTTTTCCATTCAGCTTTTGAGCATTAGGATGTTGAGTTACTGCTATGCACAGTTTTAGCATAAGGGTAGAAGTATTTATCACAAACAAGCAAAATAATTAGTTTTGAGGCAGAGGAACTGGGGTTGTAAATATCAAAGTAACAACAACAAGGATTTAAGAAAATGCCTGAGGGATATGTAACACAAATCAACTTTGTGGAAATATTCATCCTTGACTGTGTTCTGTTTCTTGTAGCATAGTAAGTGCTCTCACAGAGACTCAGATGAGGAGGAAACCTTCCAGAACACATCAGGACAGCTTCTCACTCAGCTTCTAGAAAGAAACATATTGTTTCTTTCTGTAAATATCTATATGTAAATGTAAATTGTAAATGTCTGCACATTTAAGAATACTTTTTATCACTCTGTTCCCTAAATCCGTGGACGCAGGTAGCAGGATCACTGCCACACTACTGAGGACTGCCTTATCTTATCATCCAGCAGTACTGATCTGAATGGAACACAGCAGGACAGGAGGACACAATCTAATTTTAACATGCTAGCTGTAGCACATAAAATGTTTATAAAGATTTCTTCTTGCTTGTCACATTTTATATTACTACAGGAAGGTGGACAGCACAGGGCTTCACAACTCGAGAACTGATCTGAGTCATAGTACGAGGTACAAGGGTCAGAATCACCAGCCAGTGTGATTTTGGGTAACAGATACTTGTGCTCATATTCTTCAGGAGATGTCATGAAAATAGGAATTGTTTGCCACCAGAAAACAGCTCGTGTAATTTTGGCCCACAGTTGGTATCTTTGGAACCCTAACCCACCTGATCTAATTAGAAAGGAGACATCCTGCTTGTATTAATTTATAGTTACAGCAAAACTTTCTCTAACTTTAACATTAGAGAGGAAAGTTATTAGCTCTCCTAGGAAAGGCAGATACAATACATAACCTCATTAATGCTCTCTACCAACCTACATGAATTCTCAAAGTTAGTGAAAAATGTTTAAAAGAGATTTGTATTTTCCATACATTTTAGTTTTTTTGGCAGTAAAAAGGTTCTTCCCATCAAGTCAGTACTATCAGAATGTGAGAGAAACAGCCCTGATTCATATCCTGCCAGCATCAAGCCCATACGTATTTTCCTTTTCATGCTCTATGATATTTGTTGATTGATTCTTAGAAGTGCTGAAGGAAGACTGAAGAAATGCAGTGAAGTAGTGGCCTGGATAAAATCAAAGGTAACATTCCTACAGGCTTTGACAGAGGCAGAATTTCAGTACCAGCCCTCTGCTCTGCCTTTGGTGCACTTCTTTTCCCGTATTTTTTTTTACTGGATTACATGCACACAGACTCACACTCTTCTATTATATCATATTTGAAGGCATAGTTGGAAATCAATTAATTTAATTTATTTTGTATTCTGTTTGCTAGTTGTAAACTACAATGAAGATGTTGTCTGTGCTTGTACCAGTTATTTTTTCCAATTATTAGTTTAGTTTATTCTAAGCATCTACACTGAGCCATTTGTGGGCTTGCACAGTTTTGGAAAGTATCATTTACTTTTCATGCTTGTATTCTTGAACTAAAAGCACTCACATAAAGTTAAATAGGGGCTATGGCTAAATTCTAGATGTGTTTATAGCATGGAAGAATAATGAGCCTTTGGAGTCCAGACTGACACGTTTAGGACCTCAGAAGCAGCAATAAGGTTAGAGAAGGTAAAGTAGAATGAAGGCAGGGATCAATAAAGCATAAAATAGGATAGAGAAATTACTCATGTGTCAGAACAAAGCATTCCCATATAGAAAAAAAGAAGTACACACTTTACTGTCTGTAGCTAATAAGTATGTGAAAAGGAAAATGAAAAAGAAATATGGTGACAGCAAAAAAAAAAAAGTGTGTGCAATTATTTAGTGAAACATTTAAATACCTTTAATGGTCTTATCACAAAACTGGATTTTTTTCCCCAGTGGAAAAATAAAATTGTCGTTTGGTTTGTTAGGTTGTTTTTTCTTGTTGTTGTTGTTTCAATGTTTTTTTTCTTTGTTTTGTTTTGTTTTTGCTATCCTTGCAAAGAGTCTACTTTCACTGAAAATGTTTACAGTTTCACGAGGAAGTTGAAAAGCAAGAGTACGTGAGTGAATTTCTGAGTACTATTTTGACATCTTGTGTTTCTAATTATTTTTTATTTTATTTTTCAAATAAAAAGATTAACAATCTACAGCAGGCTGTTATCACAAGAACAACTCCTGGGACTTTTCTTTTCCAATGCAGGCAAGAACCTGGAAACTTCTGGAGAGATTCCTAGCAGTACTACACCCTAATATCGCCCTTCTTCTGTTATAAAACTTGTTACATACATCCACTGAAAGTATGATCTTTCTCACACAGGCAACATGTGATTTGCAAGCCTAACCATTTTGAGTGCAATAGTGAGCATACTAGCATACTACTGAGCATTCCTACCACAGATCGGACCAAAGTCATAATGCAGACCTGCACCCCCCACCACCACCCCCAGGCAGTTTGGAGGTCAAGTGAGGCTTCACAACCTAGCATTCCCCCAGTATCTCAACAACTTCTCTGGTTGCAACTTCTAAAGGCATTAGATTTATAATTACTGAAAAAATGCTACACATTGAGAAAGGTCTTAAGCAACGAACTGTGAAGGGCAGTTCTTGGCTGCTATGGTTATGCACTGTAAACAAAGCAATACACAATACTCTGTAAGTAGAAATAATTAATGAAGACAATTGTGGTAAATAATAAATTTGAACACGTTTTTATGAAAATTACAAGTGTCTAATCCAATTAGTACTCTGTAACAGATAGCTGAAACAACCTTATTCACTTCTGTAGCTAGAAAACTCAATGGCTTTATTTTTTTATAAACAGCTTCTCTATAAATAAATAAATACAAATTAAATATTAATGAACCGCTTTGCAATAGGTCTAATTTATACTAAAAACTAGTTGATAATCTTCATAGAGACTTACATTCCT
The DNA here is from genome assembly GCF_951394365.1 of Tetrao urogallus. Classification (NCBI taxonomy): domain Eukaryota; kingdom Metazoa; phylum Chordata; class Aves; order Galliformes; family Phasianidae; genus Tetrao; species Tetrao urogallus. The sequence continues at coordinate 39,048,112 of NC_136815.1, read as the reverse complement.
AGAGAATTACAAAATTGTTTGAATGGATTTTGATAGATTGAATGCTATTCTGAACAGGTTAAAATTACCTATTAATTTTAGGCACATTGCCCTCTCTCCATTTTTACATTTTTTCTTAAGCTTTGGTTGTCCTGCTGTGCTCTGGCTGTGTATTTCTTCTCTAAAGTACTTTCTTAAAAACCAAAGCTTCATTGTCATAGTGGGATTTTGGTATTAGGTAAGGCGCAGTTGACAGCATACAAGACAGTTATATAACACTCTTATAAAATTATACTGTACTATAATGCACCAACATAGCCTTAGCCACAATTACCAAAAGTCAAGAAGTCCTTCAGCTTAAAAAATACTGCTTATCATAAGCACTGTCTGCTTTTGACTACTGGTATGAAATACCCACCTAATTTTAAGATTACTTCAGAAGAGATCAAGCAGGAAAGTTAGGTGTTAAAATCTTAACAACATAACAAAATTTAAATACTTTGTCTAATTTTTTATTTTAAATATCAAAGTAAATATTATTTCCTATGAGATAACAGTTAGCTGCACCAGTTTCTATATATTCAACATGTGATTTTTTTTTGTTAAATCTTACACAATCTATGAGTAAAATCTTAATTAAAAGTTTTTTTGTTTTTTGTTTTTTATTCAAAACTCATCAGAGGGATTCTTGTATGTCTCATTAGAGAAGTGATTCATCTCTATTTATGGAAGATCTATGCAGCACAAATTAGCTAGCTCACTACACAGCACGCCATTATTCCAAGTTTATGAGTGGCAGGTATTAGACTGCATGGACCCATTTTGCCAGAACACATTTCCACCCTATTTCATCCCAACCTTGGGAAAGGATTCAACAAAAGATGTGCCTGACAGGCTGATAGCAAAGACTAGACCTTCACCAGCACCACTTCCATGAAATGATAAGTCTCTTTCCCATACATCTCCAGTAACACCATCTAATATCTTCACAACTAGCCAATTCCTCAGTTTAGTGATAATTAGAAACTTGTTTTTTCAGATTCTGAAAATACAAGTTTGCTGAAAATACATACTTGTGCATTATTTAATTACTTAAAATTCTCTAACACAGTAAGAACAAAAAAGGAATTTCATGCAAGATGTAGTTAACAAAGTAACATACAGAAAAAAAGACTGAGTTAAAACACACTGCTGAATACTGTGAAGTAACTATTTTCTTATGGCAAGTGATTTAGAGTGACTCCACCAAGAATTAACATGTGCTGTAAAACTTTATTTGCACCATCTTGATTTTCATCCTCAGAGATAATTTACTTTTAAAATATCTCAATAAGAAATAAACACACAATAAACAAAAAGTTACCTTACCTGGAACTGTAAAAAAAGCCAATACTGTGGAAAGCTGCCAACCCTGATGAATCAGTTCAGACAAATTGTTTTGATTAATGTTTCTGCTGGAACAGACCATCCAAGGGTTTACTTTGTGATCCAGCAGAGATCAGAAAGCACTATATGGTCTTTTAAAATACATCACAATCAGTTGAAACATGGGTAATTTTTCAAAGAAAAATAAAGGAGCCACTAGAGATTAAAGCATCTACTCTGAATGCCATATTGTCCTTAGCATAAACAAAATTATGCACATGGTCTGGAGAAAATATAGTACATAATTAACATAGTTTTCAAATTGACAAAAAATATATTAAGTTCACTTAGTAAGTGTTAATGGTGTTAAACTAAAATGGCATTAACACTAGAAGTAGCAGCTTTTAGTTCCATTAAGTTCATTAAGTTTCGTTCATTAAGTTCCTCTGAAATACAATAATCACACGATTCAAAATCTAGAGAATGGAGTAGCAGATGTACTAAACTAGAATAATGACCATTGTAAATGTACCTTGCACTCCTCACATCTTCATTTTTAATTTCAGAAAAAAAAAATACTGTAAAAAAATAAGGCATTGGAAATATTTCTCAGTGCAATTTATTTTCTTTTGCAGCTCACTGTTTTGTTAATACATTTTAACTGGTATTCTAATGCTTTAGAGCTTTTTTTATTTTTTTGCTTAAGGACTAAATCTCTTACATAGGGTAGAAAGTTGCACAGATGACCTTCAGTAGCCTCCTATTTCACAAAATTGTGATTATGTTTCTATTTATACCCACATCATCTACCTAGCCCAGATGCTTGAATTTTCTTCACAGATACTCAAATGGTGCTGCACTTTGGATTTGTGATCAAAATAGCGTTGACAATACACCAATATTTCAGTTGTTTCAGAGAAGTGGCTGCACAGAACCAAGGGCTTTTCAGCTTCTCACACTGCTCTGCCAGTGAGGAGCAGGGGGTACATGTGAGAATCCTTCATTTTTGGCTCGAAGCTTGCTTCCTGAAGTATTTCTTGTGATAACACTGACTTGTCTAGGAGATGAGTGATGGGTATTGCCGTGTAGCAATCAACATCACCACTCTCCTTAAGTTCTTTACAAGGAGAGTGGTTAGGCCCTGGAACAGGCTGCCCAGGGAGGTTGTGGATGCCCCGTCCTTGGACGTGTTCAAGGCCAGGTTGGACGGGGTCCTGGGCAACCTGATCTAAATGTGTATGTTTGGTGGCCCTGCTAGGCAGGGGGGTTGGAACTACATGATCCTTGAGGTCCCTTCCAACCCGGGTGATTCTGTGATTCTGTGATCACTGCGGACAATTTTAGCTGTTTACCTTCGGAAGATAGTGCTCAGGACTGCTTACTGGCAGATCTGGCCTGTGGCCAAATAATTCCAGCTTGCTATGGGAAACTGGGGGATGATGCCATTGTATCCTGTGAAGGCAAGATACAAGTGGGCACCTCCCTGCTCCCTCTTATCTGCTGGCAAGGCCGAGAAGATAGGAACAAAGGAGTTTCCACTGAGATCCCAAAGCCAGAAGCTGCCACTCCAAGGAGAGCTGACTCAACCACTTTGGATTTGAGCTGTCACTCCAAAGAGAACTGACTCGACCACTTTGGAGCCATTGAAAAGGGGTCATCATTGCTGTGGTTGTCATCATCGTCAACAGAACAACAATGCCTGACAACTCACCACTACTGAAGATCAATGGCTGAACTACGAATCACACTGGACCCACGGTGGTGACTATCTCCCTCTTGTTGCCTACAAAGACTCCTCGCTTCTTCTTTCCTATCTTTTCTATTGCCCTCTTTCCCTCTCCCATTACCCTAATTCATTATAATGTCCGTCCTCCCCTACCCTTCTCCCTATTTAAGATAAACTGGTGGGACCAACATTTGATCCGTTGTTTCTTAATCTCATGCTGGGCATATAGATATTAAAAGAACCTCCGCTTCCTCTTATAAATTCAAGCAGGACATTACACAAAGAACTGGGAGAGGACACAGCCAGGACAGCTGACCCAGACTACCCAAAGGATTCTCCTGTACCATCACGTGTCATGCTCAGTAATAAAATCTGAGAAAAAGAGGAAGGAGGGGAGTATGTTTAGAGTAATGGATTTTTTTTCCCAAGTAACCATTATGCATGATTGTCCCTGCTTTTTTGGAAATGGCTGAGAGAAATGAAGAAATGTGAGCTCTGCAGAGAAGGACCAATCTGTTATCTGGTGGATAACAGATCGGACATGAGCCAGTACTGTGCCCTTGTAGACAAGTAGGCCAGTGGCACCCTGGTCACATTAAAAAGTGCGTGGCCAGCATGTCTGGTGGGGCCACATCTGGAATAGTGAGGCTCCCCAGTTAAAAAAAAAAAAGAATCTCCTTGAAGGAGTCCAGCAGAGGGCCACAAAGATTATAAAGAGCCTGGAACGTCTCCTGCATGAGGAAAGACTGAGAAACCGAGGACTGTTCAGCCTGGGGAAAAGAAGACTGAGAAGGGATCCTATAACTACTTTAAAATGTCTAAAGGGAAGTGGAAGAAAAATGGATAAGGCCAGGCTCTTCTCAGCAATAGGACAAAGAACAATGGCCTAAAACTTGAACACAGGAAGTTCCATAAAACGCATGGAAGAACTTATTTACAGTAAGGGTGACAGAGCACTGGATAAGGCTGCCCAGAGAGGTTGAGGAGCCTGCTTCCATGGAGCTATTCAAGACTTTTCTGGACACCTACCCGTGCAACCTATTGTAGGGTACCTGCTTAGGTAGAGGGGTTGGACACTGTGAATCTCTTGAGGTCCTTTTCAATACCTGCAATTCTGTGACTGTATAATTCCTTGTTTTACTTCTTACGTGCAAGCAGCTTTTGCTTTACCTCACAAACTGTTTTTCTCCACCTATGTGTTTTCTCATTTTGATTCTCTCCCATCCTGCTGTGCAGGAGTGAGAGAGTGGCTATGTAGTGCTGAGCTGCCCGCTAGAGCTAAAACATAGTGCTTTATTAAAGTCAAATACACTTCACACCAGATGAAAGCAGATGAAGGAAGATGGAAAAAATAAAAGTGGATAAAACTGTCTTCCAGTTTTTATATCATTAAAATAAACAAAAAATAAATGCCACAATTTCTAAACTGGAATGTTTGATGTAAGATAGAGTTAATTCTTCACTCTATACCAACTAACTCTTTAATAAAACTAGACTTGTGGTCCAACAGAAAGTCAAGAGGAAAAAAAAACACCAGAAAAATGATGAGAAAGTTATGAGGATTATGATCTAGGAAATATGACTTAAAAGAAAATACTCGGAAAAATATGACTAGAAGTCTCAGGAAAATGATGATAGACATAGAAATATTTAAAATATTTTAAATATTTAAAATAATAAAAAATAGAATGAAATTCTGTCTCAAAAAAGAGAGACAACATGAAGAAAGAGATCTCCAAATGCAGCACGAAAATGAGAATAAGAAACCCCACCTAATCTTAATTTTTCATTCATTTATTTTCTTCTGGAACAGACTGCCTGAAGAGCTTGCAGAACATTCACTACTAAAAGTTAAAACACCCTCATGCACCAGTACATGCTTGTCACCAAGAAACTGGAAAGCAGCTCTGCAGAAATGGACCTAGGAGTCCTGATGGATTTCAGAGCCAGCAATTTGTCCTAAGCGTAAAAAAGGCTAATGGTATATTGGGATGCACTGTGCAAACCATTGCCAGCTAGTCAAGGTGGCTCTATCCCTCTGTTCAGAACTGATGAGCCTACACCTGAAGTTCTGGGTCCACTTCTGGGTTCCCCATTACAAGAAAGACCTGGTCATACTACAAATAGCCTAACAAAGGATGACCATGATGATTAAGGTATTGAAGCATCTCTGCTATGTGGAGATCCTGTAAGAGAAGGATCTGTTCATCCTGGAGGAAGCTCCAAGGGTTCTCATTAATGTCTATAGATATCTGAAGGGATAGCTCAATTGAAGACAGAGGCAGGTGCTCTCCTGGCACTGGGCACCACCAAACATGATGCAGTTTGCACAAGCTGGAGCTCAGGAGGTTTCCTCCAAGGAGCACTTCTGTACTGTGCGGGTGATGGAGTATTTTCTCAGGCTGCCCAGAGGCTGTGTGTGGGTTCTGCTCCCCCTTCAGCAGCTGCCTGGACATGGGCCTGGGTCCAGGATTAGGCCAGAGGACCTGTCAGCCTCAGCCATTCTGCAACTGTAATTCTAAGGAAATAAAAGTTTAAGTGAGCATCCAGTAGACAAGGTCTAGACCACAGAAAGTAGTTTTCAAAAGCATGGAAGTTGAACTTCAGAGACTTGGACTGGTTTCTAGGACAAAGAGGTACAACAAATAAGTATAGAGATATTAGATACCCAAAATATTTGCTATTATTTACCCTATTGTTTATCTTTTTAAGTTCCTTTAAAAAAATAAAATAATAGGATTGTTCTTTATTGTAAAGGACTAGTTTACATAAACACTATTCGGACTAAGTATATTGCTTTCGTATTTGAATTAATAATCCTTTTAGTGATCTGGGTGTATAGCCTAGGTTCAACACTTGTAATTATTTCAAAGTTGGTATTTCATAGAGAAATACAGTTTATAAACATTTTTTTCTGATGTAACTTTTGCTTGAGATAAATGAAATTTTTTTTTTTTATCCCCACTTATTTTTCTTTTGTTTTAAGTATAGCTAATAACTTTTTAAAGGCAAGAAAACCTATTTTTTCCTCCTTTTAACTGCTATCCCAGTTGAAATGATCTTTACAGCAACCTGACTTCCAGCTATATTAATTTTATTGTTTTTAACCTTGCAGCTCTAGAACTAAGACATGGCAGAAAGCCACAAGTTTATTATTATAAGCTATGTACTTTTCTCAAATACTGCATATTTGTCTGCCTCCTACTCATATGCTGCAGGTCTTTTTTACCATACTTTATGCATGAGAAGAAACCATCTGTACTTATCAAAATCTGTCTCAATTCACTTCTCTGCTGGCACTTTGTAGTTTCATAAGGGGGCTCACTACATGGACAACATTTTACTCTTTTTTATGAAGCGAACATACAGAGCCAAGTTCTGCCCATCATGAGATGAGCCCAAAGCTTTCAAAAATATTAATATGACTGAGGTAAAAAGGATTAATGGTTGTATGCACATAGGTGCAAGTTGTCATGAAATAGCCATATAACTACAATAAATTGATTTTATGGAAGAACACTTCTGCTACGCTCCTTTTGTAACCAAAAAGTTGTTTACTGTTCCCTTATCTCCAGGTCCAAGAATATTATGCAGCCATTAAAAAGCTACACATTGCTAATGGGCTGATATTTATGGACAGTGTAGAGCCAGTATTTTGTCACAGTAAATTATATATGAAAAAATCCAGCCCTGGGAGAAGTAAAGGCAAGTGTCACAAACTGCTAGTAAAACTGCCAGATCTCACAGCCTGCAATTTAACCAAAATGTACTTCCTCTCATAGTAAAAATTGATTAAAAACATTTAACTAAATGTTTAACAAAATTTTAAAGTGCTTTAAATGACTTTTGGCACGCAGAGGAAGGTAGGAAACAAAAAGAGCTTTCCTGCTTCACTTCCGCCAGAGACCATGCCTTAAATTTACAGTGCTCAGCTACCTTTTATCTAACTTGAGGGAAATGGCAGCCGAGAGCTACAAAATTGATATTGTATTTTAGATGAGGTTCCTCAACAAAGCAAATGAAACACTGAAATATTGATGTTCAACTTCTGTGCAAGATATTTTTGCTATACATGAGGGTCAGTTTTCAGATGTGCATAAATGCACTAAATACATTTTAAATAATTTCTGAAGAGAGAAATTCACAGTCCCAGGTTAAAAGCTTCTGGATTGTTGAGGTTTCCCATTCCTGTTTAGAAACTATCCTTTTACTGCTGAGCCCACACAGTAATCTTCATTAGAAAATGTGAGGAAATGCATAGTCATGCATAGACATCCACTGAAATTCACACACTTTCCACTAACGCATGGATTTTTTTTGTTAAATATTGGATTTACCCCCTTCCGCCTCAGTCTTGCAGTCAGGCTTCCACTGGTGCATTTTCAGCAAGATCCCATCCTTCAGTATACAGAATAATAAAGAATGCTAGTGGGAAAAAAATAAATAAATAAATAATGGACCTTATTGATACACCACAGCACTGCTTACCTGGAAACACAGATGTTCTTCATGCTTGTGGATGTCAGCTTGTGACTTCTACTGCCATAAATGGAAAACATACTGCAATCCATAAAGTTGCATAGCTGTAAGTGGTACTAGTAGTGAAGTTAAGTCCTGTCCTCCTGAGGAAGTGTCTAATCTGCACAGCACTGATTCTCTAGAGTTCACCACTAAGGCTGAAGAGTTGCCACCCTCCTGCTTTTGCTACATGCTACACCATCAACTGAGAATAATACTCCAAAGAGCATTGAAAGATGCATTTCCAGCACTTAGATACAAAACGCAGAAAAATTCATCAGTCAGCACCCATGCCAACTGCACTTGGCAATTATGCACAGTCCTTGTTTAGTGTTTGAAAAAATGAGGGAAGGAATTTTCAGTAAATAACAATTTTTAGTAGAATTATGTTCTACTAGGAGTTGTCCAACATGGCTCTTTTCTCAACTCCAAGGTAATACCTCCAATGCAAAAGAGGTAAATCTGTCTCAGTCAGGATACATAACAACCAATCATTTTTATTTTTAATTTATATACCAAGAAATTTGCTTTGAAACTTCAAGAAAGGCATAGAATATTATGAGCTACTTTAAAGCTTGAACCAGAGAAGAATTTTCATCATGTTTCATGGTCAAACTATTTTGACTTGGATCAAACCATTATTTTTTTATTTAACAGTTTCTAAATGTTTGCAACTACATAGCCATATCTGTAACCAATCATACACAAATGATCTGGTTGTAGTGGAAAAATTTTGTGGAACAGATTTAATCTCCAAATACTCTGTGGTTCCTAGATGTTTTAAATTTAAAACCTGGGTTCACCTTTAACCCATTAAGGAAAATGAAATCTTCATTTATTTATTAAGAAGAAAATAATTATTTTACTTCTTTATTTAATTCCAAGATCTTCAACAGAGATTCTGTTTTTTCTCTTTGGGCCTCAAAACCTGTTATTAAAAACCAAAAGAATCACAGTTTGATAAATAAAGTTTGAAGGGGAAAAAAAAAAAAAAAGAGAGAGAAGGAATTAGCTTCCATTTAGCAGATTAGATTTTTTCAGATTAGAATTTTAAAGCAAGGTTTTTTAGTGTAGGTTCTTTAAGGAAGATGGTGATGTCATTCAATTCCATTTTTCATAAATTGGCTTCAATTTTCTTCATATTGAGAGAGAAGATTTATCCTACTTTTTCCTAACCAGCCAATTGAAAAGCTCCAGAAAAAAAGAGCAGAGATGAGTACCTAAAGTCCTCTGCTGTCGAATGACACCACTGCTCAATCATGCAATAAAAGAGCAAGAAAGATTTTGGCACAGCCTCCTCCTCCACTTCTTTTATGAAGGCCAAGAAAGGACCTTAAAAATGTCAGTGTGCTGCTGCAGTTAATTAGGTACAGTATATTTCCCAAAATAAAGTTGACAATTGTGTCATATCTATGTTTATTGTGAAAAAGTTTGCCTCCTGCTACCAATGGTGACTCGCACACCTCAGGGTGAAGACTTGTTAGATGCATTTTCCTGTTGGAAGCAATAAGAATGTAGTTTACTAAGAATTCAGCAAAGAGAGCATTTGGTCAGGAAAATGATTGTTACTTACTTTAAAGGGAATTATTTTAACACACTTGATTGCTTTCTTTTTAATAATTTCCACTATGATTTACCAGTGAGGGTATACATGTGCAAATATACATTCACGTGTTTGTATACACACATTTCTCACAGATTTTCCTGTGCAATCTTTTAATTGAATACTGTGAAAGGGAAAAAAAAACAGAAAAAAAGAAGTCTTAAGTTAGCATTCAGGTTTTTAATCACATTTACTGCCTTAATATTGGCAATTTAACATCTTGCATTCAAATTCTGATACTACATGAAGTCACCATTACAATATCTCACAGATGGACAGTTCACATGATCCAGGGACATTTTGTTATATTTTGCTTATAAGGATTGGGAACAACAGAAAATAGAAACATTTCAGTGGGTTTTGGAATTTGTACCAGTGGGATTCTGTATATTGGTATCAATAGACAACATGCAGGACTTAGAATGAATCACATTTACAGCTGCTTCTGCAGGTGACAATACAGATATTTAACTGAGTTATTATTGCCACTCTCCTGGTTAAACTGACAATTAGTTTCCTAACAAACCATTAAATGTTTATCAGCTGACAGAAATACAATTATGAACAGCAGTTTATCTTATACTGAATGAGTTTGAACAATATTTTTGAATTGTAAGTAGTTTTTCAAGACTTGAAATAGTAGAATAAATTTAAAAACGTAGCAAAATCTTACGAGGGATATAATAATAGATCCTGCTATAGGAAAATTAGCTTCAAACTACGGAAAACTTTCAATCTCACTTATGTAGTCAGATAACCTGACCTTTTGTATTTCAACTATTCTTACACTGAATGTTGAAACTGTGCCCTGTAATGGCAGTCAGTTGAAATAAACAGCATAAAAGTCCCAACTGTGTGAGCAGATAATTGTTCATCAGTGTCATGAACAAAATACTTCATACAGGATTACTAACTTCAAAATACTGAATCCCCATCTGGTGGGACCTAATGAGCAACAGAGAGGTTTGAAGGTAATGAAGCAAGTCCATTTTTGGCAGATGTTACTTGACAGCTGCATCTTGGGATCCTAGCAGCACTACTGCTGCCTCATATTAATATATTCTTGAAGATATCATGATGAAACTTGTGGTAAACAGAGGATCATTTTCTCTTCATTGAGCTGTGTTTTATACAGCCATTCTTATACCTAATCCTATTTAGTAAGTTTTGATTTCAAAAGACTGTTCAAAGTTTATTGGGCTTTTTCAAGTGCTTTAATTCTTCCTTTAGTCCACATGCTGCAGACAAGCAGCTGAATCCCAGCAGCAAATAAAACTGAACTAACAAGGATGTCAAGGTATTTGATTTTGTTGGTATTCCCCTCCTCTCCTCCCCCAGAGGCAAAAGGGGAAGAGAGATTTGGGTCACAGCACACATTACACAAAAAAAGCATCTTGTGGAGTACACATTCTGCACACGGTCTTCACAAGGAGCTCCACAAGGCTCTCTTCTTGCTACATTCTGTTCAGCTTCTCAGCCTCCCGAGGGAAAAAATAAAATCCTGATACTTCTACCTGAATTGCTACCCCCGAGGTAGGCTGCTTTTATATATCAAGTGCATTACCGCAGACTCCTGCTCACGGAAGGGCAGAGGAAGAGAAGCTCCTGGACTGAGGAGGGATCTGAAGCTACAGGCAGGTGAGGTAGAGGTTTTTCTTCTAGCCACTATCTACATCAAAAACCTTTGTTGCCAATGCAAAGAGCCTACCACTGTATATCAAGCCCAGGACATCTTTGTTAATCTCTCCAGCAGTAAATAAAATACCAGAAGTTTAGGAGTGCATTCTCTTCTGTTAGGAAATGGACCACAATCTGTTTGTGATTTCTGGTCTAATTATTGCAGCACACTTAAGAATAAGAGAATCTCAACACATACAAAAACACATCTACAACACACACAGAAATCATCATGAAAACTTTTTCATTATATACTGAATACCACATGAATGCTAAATTCCTAACTTCATCCTGAAAACACTTTAGGGGCCTAAAATAGTATCTACAATAGGAGCAGACTAAAGAGAAGAGTTTTTCATGGACTCTATTCTTTGCGTCCATTTCCATAGTATCCTGTGGATTTACAATTATCTGTTTCTCTAAGAAATTTGGAAATTGTTTCATAGATTTTCTAAAGGAGTTTGTGATTTTAGCTTGAAACAAAAGAAAAAATGGCAACTCTGAAGTTCTTTGTAATCCAGGAAACACAGAATAATCAGAGTAAATGTAACCTTGTAAATTTTAGTAGTGGAGACGTAACAGGAATGTGACTTGCTAAACTGAAGTCTCTAAACAAGCTGTTTTGCATAACTACATTAAAATGAAACATTGTTTAATATTGTGGATGTTCTTAATTTTTCAAAAGTATCTAAATGATTGCATGTTTACACATTAACTTCAACCTTCTGTATAGATAAGTGATAACTGATAGGTTGGAACATAATGAAATACATAAAGAAAAAAGATATAAAGTTCATGGAATTTATTTCATATAAATTATTATACTTTGTATTTAAAAAAAAAGTTAAAAAATACACATGGGTTGTTCAGGTAAGTGCTGCTATACTACAGTTAATTAAGTATCATCCTCTTCATAGATAATCTCTCATATTTTTAATGCGTACCCATTCATACAGACACCTCAGAACACTTTTGACAACTCATTGATTACAGACATCTCTGTGCAGGTGCACAGGCAGGGCCAGGACACACTTGCTCATCTCTAAACCAGGACTCAGCCAACAGTGACAACCTCAAACACAGCCATAGAAACAGCACTTTGGAGCCCTGACAGAACCTGAGTAATGAAGTCTAAAGAACACCAGAAGAGTAACCATAACTTTTCCCAGAAGCTACCCAAGACCATGAGACTAATAGTCTGATTTTCCAAGGGTAGTATTCAATCCTGGCCTAGTGGCATGCAGGTGGCCAGAGACATCTCACTCTTACAGTAGTAGCAAGCAGCTTGGGGGATATGTCCTTTCTAAGCCCTCTTACTGCTCTGAGAGCAGCTATCACTAAGACAAAACACCAGTTGCTACTTTTGCACAAGAAAGAGCAGGACTCAGTAAGGAAACCTTAAATCCTTTATTCATGCAAACCTAAAAAATGAATTGCACCAGAACAATTAAGGTCCCAAGACAGTTAGTATCAGAAAGAAAAGGCCTCCACAAAATGAATGCCTCCTAATAACCACCAAAAGAGACGGGGGAAAAAAAAATAAAAATAAAAATATTAAAAAAAACAACTCACTTTTATACCTGCTAATATCTCTTGTAGAACAACGGGAGAAAAAAATGCATTTCTAATGTATGACCTCACTTCTTTCTGATAACTATCTACTAGATAAAATAATGGCTCAGCTGAAAAAGATCTGATGCTTTATTGCCTTTCTTTTCTGATACCATCCTTTACTCAGACAAACGTTTGCCTGTTCAAGGGAATTCAAATGAGAACATTCAGTGCCTCTATTTCACTCCAACACAACAATACATATGGATCATAGCCCAAATTACACTGCAGCGCTTCAACTCTGAGTACAGAGTTTTCACTTCCTTTTCATTGGAGGTCTACAAGGAAGTATTTTTCAAACATCAAGTGCTATCATCTCACAGACTAACACATAACAGGCAACTGCTTCATTTCACATTCTTTGACTTTTCAGACTTCAACTTTCTGAATCACCTTTTGAAGTATATTACCAGAAGAATCAATGTATAGCATTAGAAGTAAACATATCCAGATTACTTCTGAGTCAGGATCTATTCTGATCAGCACAAAAGCTTTTAATAACATGAATGTATTTGATGCCCAGCACTCATTATTTGCAGCAATTATGAGTTCTATGAGACAGCATAATCACAAATTCAATAAACTCACTGGTTTTGCATCTCGTTGATGTCCATCTCTCCCAAAGATAATTAATATTTTTTTTCTTTCAAACAATGCTCTTCACCAGCATAAAATTTTTATTCTTTCCTTAGCAGGTTTTATCATACATTTCTTTAGAGAGATTATTCTTCTTGGTTAAAAATAGAGAAGATAAAGAACTCTTTGCCCAAACCTTGCCCTTACCTACTGTTTTCTCATTTTGTTCCTCAAGATAAGCATCCAGCCACTAAAAAATAAACTACAAAATAAAAAACTTAGGCTCTGTTGGCACCCTCAGTGATAAAATTACTGTGACAGTACTTCAAAGCAGCTGCAGATGATAGCCTTTTATGGAACAGCTTCATTGCCTGCAGCCCTGGTGGCAGAACAAAACAAGCTCAGGTGCTTCAATCCAGTTAGATTCATCAGGTCAGGTGCAAGCACTACACTAACAGCCCTTGCCAGTGCAATCCCCAAACTACTGCTGCTGTCACTTAGCCCATATGTATACACACTAGCAGTCTGCAGACAACATCATACTTCTCTTAGCAGGACTACTAGGCCAGAGCACAGGTATCTCTGCACACACCAGCTCAGATCCAGCCTAGTAGGTGCAGGGACAGGCCCAATAAACTTGGTCAGACCATCAGTGTCTGCAAGCAGAATCACCTAGAGGTTTCTGTATCACACTACCTTGCATCTGCAAGATTGAGCAGTGCCCAAAGTTGGAATCAGCAGAACTGATTAATACTGAAGATGCACAAGTGCTGGCCCTTTTCTGCAATTTTGTCATGCAGAGGACACATCTCTTATGGGACTTTCCTTCTGACAGTAGAAAACATAACATGAATAGGTTCTGCACACTCCAGGGCTTCCACGCTCATCTATCATGTATTTTAAAATGTTTTTTGGGACAGAATCTGAAAAGATGACAAGCTCTATTACAGATCAAAGAAAGTCCATAGGTAAGTGGTTCCTAAAAAAGGATTATTTTCTTAGCTTTTCTTTCTGATGTATGCCAGTTGCACATAAACAGACCTTCTCAGTTCTCCTCCCATAATTAGTAAAAGGTAAGTCAGTCTCATATAGCATGTTACAAACCTGGATGTCAAACTACTCAACAAAAAGCTTATAGCATTGTTTCTGTCTCACTGCTGCCTAAATTAAAATAAAATATCTTGTCCAGTGCTGAAAAAAATAAAAAAAAAAAAAAATGAGTGGCAGAGAAAGGAGTTTTTTCTGACGCAGAATGAAATGCTCCATCCACCAAACCATGCCATATGCATCAGCTTGTTTTATTTCAGATACACTTGACCACTCAACTGTTTCTGATTTCCTTAGGAGGCAGAGAGAAACAGAAATGAAGGAAAAAGCAAACAACTGAGGAAAGAAACAGGCAATACAAAAATCAGGTTGAACAGTGCTCTGAGCAGAAGGGTTAATTCAGGAAGGAAAACAAAGATCTTATCTGCACAACACAAGCTGGAGCCCTGTAGAAGAAGATATTAGTCCTAGGTGAACCTGATGAATGTAATGGAAACAATTTAGCTGCAATAGCTCTACTTATTTGCAAAGAACATTAGTCTGGGCAAAGGACAGGGCTTGTGCTTATGCCATTTACTTGCTTTCAGGCCCAGAGAAAAAACTAAATCCTGTAGAAATTAAGAAAAAAAAATCATCTTGCATCCCAGTGTTAATTATTAACAAAGGCCATCATCTGTGACATCCTGATAAAAAGCAAATAAGATTGCCTACTATCTCGGTACTGCAGTGTCAATGAAGAAATCTGAAAAGTAAGCATTCCTGGGCTCCTAGAAGCATTCATTCAAGCATTCATAAGTGTATCTTTTGAGCAGAAACCCCTGCTTTTTCTATCTGAATAGATGAGATTAGGAACCACCCACAAAATTAACAGGAATACATGATCAACTCTGAATTTGCCAAATGTTTTTGCCATGGTAGGTAG
This sequence comes from Tetrao urogallus, assembly GCF_951394365.1. NCBI lineage: Eukaryota > Metazoa > Chordata > Aves > Galliformes > Phasianidae > Tetrao > Tetrao urogallus. The sequence continues at coordinate 39,033,088 of NC_136815.1, read as the reverse complement.
CTAAAGTATTCTAAGTTTCAGTAGTCTTAATCCTTCAATTAATCCATAATTCAATTACAAGATTAATTATGTGAAACAAGGTGAAAACATTTCTTTGAAAAAAACACAACTCAGACAGCAGCAATTAAAGACAGCCTTGGTAAATTTTTCATGTCCAGGTCTCATGATTTAATTATTAATAGAAGACCAAGTAGGCTTGTCAAGTCCACATAAGTCAAGAGGAATACTATAAAGGCTGTGAACATTTTGGTTGCCAGTGAATCAAGAAGAGAGAGAAGAAAAGAAAATTCTGCACCCTATAACTTTGCTCTAACTCTTCATACATAATAAAAAATATTACCCAAATGAAAATGAAGCACATTGCTCAAGTTATTCTACTGTTTTTGACAGCTTTGGATCTCCATAAAGCCTTCCTTTTCACAAAGACCTTTGAAATATTTTGTCCAGTTCAGAACTTCATATATACAAATTTTAAAGTGAAAAGTCTCAAGGAAGAGTGATAAATAGAAGCTAAAGAATATATCAGCAGGAAACAGAGAAATATATTATTAATAGAATGAATATAATTCCAGGCATTCTTAATGGGGCTTGTATATTTTTCTGTAGGCTCATGTTCAAGACACTTTACAGAGTTGTGATTGTTGTCAAGGAAAAATAAAAAAGAATAAAATTGATTAGAATTTTGGCAAAGTATAGCTTTTGACTTACCAGGAAGCAGCTTTGCACTTCTAATGCTTTCTACAAACCTGATATGCAAGAGCTGCACAGATTTCATCTACATTTACAAAACACTTATTTAACCTAAGAGACTACTTGTTCTAGGGATCATAGTAGCTACTAGACTTTACATTTTTCCTAGCAATATCAAGATACCAATTCTTATTTATGTATTTTTCTTATCTTCCCTATTATGTGATCATCTTAACGCATGAAAAGCTTGTAATTTCTTTAACAATACTTATAATGTTCTCTTGATAATACATTAAAACATGAAAACTTGTCAGCTCTACCATAATTTATATATACCTTTACCTCAAGAATTATAAAACCAGTAAATTCATCCAAGTATTGGCAGCCAGATAACTTTAATCATACAGTGTGATCTAAGTTCTTGGATGTCTAAAATTGGCAAATCCATTAAGAAGATAGAGTTAGAAACTAGAACTGATTCAGTGACAGAGACATATTTAAATGAAACACAGTAATTCATAAAATTCATTTAGTGTTCTATAACAGATAAACAATGTATTGAGCCACCTAAAAAACACAAAACAGAAAAAAAAAAGATATTAATCTTCTGAAATGGAAATAGAATATGTATCCCATTTGACTCTTCTAGGCTCACTCCTTTCATTTGGAGTAACATGTTTCTCTCTAGCTCCTGAGAAAGTGTTTATTCTCTACCAGCGTGCACATATGGCATTATATAACAGAGTTGCCTTAGCTCAGGAAAACAAGTTTCATAGTAGATACTCTGCCAAAGCATCTAAAAACTGAATTTCAGAGCAATTAGGCACATTACAGGTGGTACTTTTGGATCTGAAAAGGGAAAAATGACATTTGTTCAAAACTGCCTCATTCACAGACATCTTCTAAGTGAAAGCCTGAAAGGCATTTTTGTCCCCCTGGGGCTGCAGTGTTGGAAGATAGAATAAAACAGTATTTGAAATATTTTCAAAACTAAGGACCTTAGCCAAACCAGAGCAGGTACTGCTAGACACATGAACAGGGCATGGAGGATGAAAAATGACAGTAAAAAGACCATTGCTTAGCTGGATAGCCTCCTGTTCATTTCTCTTACTTCCTTTGAAAGAGGTCAGTCACAGAAATGACAATGCTGAGAATTTTCAAACAAGTTTGAAGTCTTGAGCTGACAGTCACCCCATGCAGGAACATGTGCTATTTGACAGCAACCTGTAGAAAAAAATCCACCAGCTTTCCCAACATTTCTGACACTGCTGAAGAAAAAGTGTAAACTTTAAAACTCGTGACTTAAAAAGCAACATGATTACCAGCAGGGAAAGTGACTGCATTCCTGTTAATAATAAGGCACAAACTACAGAATGAAAGGGAAACAAATGGGGGGCAATTTTATTAGAAAACATTGTTCACAATTTCTTTTTACATAAAGGCTGTACCTCTGGTTAATGACAGTTCTACCTATCAATTCCAATTGGCTTGGAAACAGGGAGTAATACTGGAAATCCAAATTGAGCATCATTATATTATGAGTGATCTAGCAAAGTAGAACGTGCAGTGATTTTAAGAAAAAAGAAAAAAAACACTAAACAGATGATTTATTCACAGTCTAACTCAGAGTCTAATACGGGAAAAAGCCATAAGCAATTTGTTGGAAAAAAGGGAGAAAAACCTTGATATTTATCAAAACACACAGTGTAAATCTAAGTAAACTTCATAAACTAAAAAAATTTTTTTTGGAGTTAATCCTAACTCAGATAATATCTGACATAGAAATAGATTAAGGGAGATGACAGTCTTTCAGAACAGTAAGCAAACAGTAATTAACATGTATTGCAAGCCACTGTATGTATTTTCATAAAAATTAATGTTTTTTTTTTTTTAAACTAATAACTCAAAAATTATTCTACTTATTACCTGATGCGGCTAATTGTAACGTAAAGAAAAGTTAAAAAATTACCTGCTACCCAAGAAGTGTCTCAACTCAAGTATCCAATAAATAAAAATCTCCTTACAAAACAAATGGACAAACAACAAATATTTGCCAATGAAACCATGAACATTTGGTTCATGATTTTCTCCATTGCGTACCAATGCGTCACCAATACATGGGTGGGAAATAAGTAACACAAACAATGACCTGGAGAATGCAAGAATAACATTGCAACAAGTACCACAGTTCTCTTAAGAGAACTTCTGATTAACATCTGAATTGGTTTTCAGGCTCAAATCCTTATGACCTCTCTCCTAGCAAGTTGCAGATGGCAGAAGGTCCAAGTCTCTCCTGCCCAGCATAGCAGAAGAGGCAGTAAGGACTGATTTAGTAGGGAGGCCTGGTTGTGGAAGCTAGAGATGACAACCAAAGGTAAAGCTTCTCTAGATACTGGAGGAAAGCAAGACAATAAAGAAGACAGAAAGCAAAGACACCCAAAATCCAAGTCTTAGGTAGAAAGTGGGTGAATGTGTTTGAATGGGATAACAATGTAGAAACAACTCCATACGACAAAGATCAGAAGGAAAAAAGGAAGAAAAAAGAGTCAAAATCCACATTAGAGAGAAAAAGCAGAAGTTTTCAAAAATTGCCTGCTAGTAAAAATTTACCTTGCTAGAATGTTGCCTAGAAAATTTCTAACAACCCTGGGATCCTAAATTCTATCCAACAATTCGTAATAATTAATTCTCTTAACTTTTTCCCCTGAAAATAGTTCAAAGGTAACTCCGTTAGTGCCCTCAGTTGTAGTGCATGTGCCTGCCTTACTGCCTACCATCTCCATAGGTTTTCAGTACATTTACTTTTTTTCCATGGTCACCATTCATGCCCCTTCTGCTACCTTGTGCTAGCAGTAAAGGCAGAAGAAACATTTTGAAGCAGTATATGAGAGATTTGAGCCTGCTGGGTTCACAGCTTCTTGAATTGCTAGGAATGAGGGCGATTTTAGCAGTTTCCATGCAAAATTTAAATTTTTCTTTCAAGAGGCATTTCAGTTGCCACTGAGCTACTTGCAGAGTGAGCGTACCAAATAAGAATGCTTAATGTCCCTGATTATTTTCTCAGTGGTCTTTGGGCAATTCCATGCAGTGTATCTGCACATTTCCAACCTATAGGCAAAAGTAAGTACATAATAAGAACATAATAGTAAGCAAACGTAGCAAAATCAGCTCTCACAAACATACTCACAAGGACAGGATGCTTCTCACAGAAGCAACAGGCTATACTGAAATTAAGGCAGTGCTGGAAAACAACCTCTAGCACCTGTTAGTTCACCACTCCTTTTCAGTTTTTCTCCTAAGCTTTAAGTTTATTGGCTACTTTGCCATGTTTTTCAGCTCCTCAACTTGATTTCAGGACTAGAATTAGAACATGCAGAATGCATTTCACCTTAGAGCACTGAGTCCTTTGTGATCATCTATCCTCTCCAAAAAGAGGAAACCCAGCACAATCTTAACAATCCTTTGTTATGACAGAACTCATATATATCAGATTATTTCCTGAGATTCTGTCTTAAACACAAAAGCATAAACAAGCAAGCAAGCAAACAAACAAACAAACAAACAAAAAAGTATATCCCAAAACATACTATATTTAATACACTATTTTTTCAGGTATTGGCAGCAGCAAATTAAATTCATGAAAATTGTGTAATCTCATAATTAATCCTATTAAAGAGTTTACCTTATTTTAATTTTGATAATAAATTCTAGTACTAGTAGTTATTAGGAAACAAAAAAAATAATGACCAAAGAGAACTATAGCGTGGGAGCACTGAAATTAGAAGGAACAGAAGTCCTTACTTAGCAGATAGTGTTATTGATAGAATACAGCATTAATGAACAAGTTTGTTTTACATTAGACAGCACCATTTTTTTTACTACAAACACAAATTAAAGTGTTTGGTTTTGTATAGAAATCCATCTTATCCATTTGTCCTCAGAGGATGTGCTTTCTCACTCCTCAGGGTGCCTGACTGTTGGAAAAGAAAAACCATTGATTTAAAACCCAATTCTGCAAGATCGTTAATTGTGGAACTGGATCTTACTCACAAGTCATCACTGTGAAAATCATGGACTTGCTTGTGTGTGTAAGAATTAGAGCTGGGTGGTTCTTTGTCTTTAACTTCCTTTCTTTCTCCCATGAAGCCTTTCTTTTTTTTGTTCTCCATAGATACTACAACTTATAGGCAATATATTAGTTTCTTAAACTGAACTTTCAATAGGTGATCTTTTTACTGGCAAGACTGGAAGAGAGCAAGGGGTTAAGAATTTGACTGTGCTCAGGAACAAGTGCTGCAGTACTTGTCCAATGCACATCCCTCCCAAGCTCTCAACTGAAGTGTTCAGCCTTTTGTAAACCATTCAGATGCTCATGGGGCCAGAAAGAGATGGAGCTGTCAGGATGCATCTCTAAGATGCCAAGGGCCCATACTCATGTACCCAGATAATACACAGCTCCATATGAGATTAAGCAGTTCCATAGGAAGGAAGGCCTGAGAGGAGCATCTTCTGTTCTGGTCAAATATCTGACCCAAAAATTAAAGAACTCAGCTGGAGGGTGGAAAAAATCTTCAGCAGAGGCCGAGTCTTTAATCTTGAATCTGCCAGATTAAGAGAAAATAATTAAAAGTGCATTCACAGCAGGGTGAAGTGTTTTAGTTAATGTCTATTTCTGTCACAGATCTAGAAGGGGATTTCTGAGATGTCTTTGCATTCATAAATATGACTGTGCACTGCTTTGTCTCTTATTTTCATGATCTTAGTCTTTGCTTAGAGGGATGGTGATATTTATCCCTTTCAGCCTAGATACCAAACACATCCTGGGTTCCATCAAATGAAGCATGCCAATAGGGCGAGAAAGGTGATCCTGCCCTTCTACTATGCACTTGTGAGAGCTCACTTGGAGTGCTGCATGCAGATGTGGAGTCTGCAGTACAGGAGAGACACAGAGCTGTTGGATTGCATAAAGAGGAGGGCCACAAAAATGATCAAGATTTGGAACACTTCCCCTGCGAAGACATCTGAGAGAGCTGATGCTGTGCAGACTGGAGAAGGCTTCAAAGTGATACCAGCCTTCTGGTATCTAAAGGTGGGCTACAAGAAAGAAGGGACAGACTCTTTAGCAGGGTATGTGGTAATAGGAGGACAAGAGGAAATGGTTTCAAAAAAAAAGAGGAAAGAATGACTGCATATGAAGAAGTTTTTACAATAAGAGTGGTGAGGAAATGGAACAGGTTGCCCAGAGATGTGAATGCCCCATCCCTGGAGACATTCAAGGTCAGGCTGAATGGGGCTCTGAGCAACCTGACCTAGCTGTAGATGTCTCTATTCATCGCAGAAGAGTTGGACTAGATGGCCTTTAAATGTCCCTTCCAACTCAAACAATGCTATGATTCTGTGATTTAGTATCTGACTAATCACATAAATAGGGTTTTGTTCTTTACTCTTTGACACAAAGCTGCTTGGGATTTAGCCTCCCATTTTCCTGCAAAAACAGCTCCCTGCATAAACAGCACAAAGAGATGTTGTGAGTCTGAAACTGTAACTCTGAACCAGAGGAAATATTCATTTTAATGCTGTATTACCTTGGGCTGTCAGACAAATAAGATAAATATATCAACTCTTATCATGCACCAGTCAGCCTCCTAAAACATTTTTATTGTGTCTGTAGCACAGCACTGACAAGCCTGATGTAAACTGACTTACCTGGATGCTTTTATATGGGCCATTGAACTGAGAGCACGTCCAAGTTCCAAAGCTTTATCAGATGCTCCAGCTGCTCTGGACCAAAGATAGCAAACTATCTGTGCCCAAGCCAGCTAATTCAAATCAGGAAAGCTCCAACATTGTTTCAAATCCTAAATGTTTTGTATATATATATATATTTATATAATATACATGTAGACTAATAACATGGCTTTGATTTTTTCTTGGAAACTTGCAGAAAGCTATCCTTTAGAAATTTTTGTGTTGGTTTGTTAATCGAGTAACTATACTTATCTTTTAGTTTATTAAAAATTTGAAGTATCTTTTCATGACCAGAGGAAACCAAGTTCTTCCATAAGAAGATTTTTTGTGCATCAAAAGAGAGGTGGCCAGCAGGGAGAGGAAGGTGACTGTCCCCCCTCTGCTCTGCTCTCGTGGGGCCCCAACAAGAGTACTACATCCAAGCCTGGATCCAAGCTGCCAGCACAAGAAAGATATGGAGCTGTTGGAGTGGGTCCAGAAAAAGGACTTGAAGATGATTAGAGGGCTGGAACACCTCTCCTATGAAGACAGGCTGAGGGAGTTGAGTTCAATCTGGAAAATAAAAGGCTTCAAGGAGACCTCATTGTGGCCTTTCTGTGTGTAAATGGGGCCTACAGGAAAGATGGAGAGGGATTCTCTAGGTCACACTTCACAGTTCAATCCCACACCAGATATCTGTCAGAAGGAACAGGATCTGCATTCATGCCAATCACATATTTGTACTTGATACAAATGAATTTTTCTATCAACAACCACTACAGAGAAAAAGCATTGGTTTAATTAAAGCATTAGGCAAGGACTTGTGAGAGAGAAATTCAAATCTCCTCAGCTGGGATTGACTTGCTGTGGGACCTGGACAACAGCAAAACTGTCTGTACTTAGGATTCCCATTTGTTCAAAGTGGTAAAGTAGCTTTTTAATTTCTTACACAGATTTTGTACAACTGTGTGGTACTTACAAGTGCCATGAAAGAATGTAAAATAGAATCTGAACAACAGCCTCAAGAACATCAGCATGATACTCATTCTTTTAAAGTAAGAATATTAAATCAGTCAAGCAGAAATATATCATTAAATTATTCCTCTTTCCAAGGTTGTAACTAAGATCATACCCCTGAAGGTGACTGAAGGAACACAGGCATTCTCAGCAAGTTTCTAATTCTATTTGCAGTTTGCTGACTATTACTGATAATAGAATCAAGGTATTTATGCCTCAAAACATGGTATTTTCAACAGCTGCCCTCAGCATCACATACCAATCAAATTTTCCCATCATGCACTAAGATGAAAAAGAGTAAGAGGAATGGGATTTCTCTTCCCCACTATTATTGTACAAACATTTAAATCTGAGCCAGTCACCCAAGGCTTCGTTTAGAATCTATGGTGTGACTGCATCCCTTTTAGCATGCAATTCATCACACCCTAAAGCAGACTACTAGAAATATGTCAGAACTACATCCTAGGAGGGTTTTTTCTTCTTCTTTCTTCAACTTGAAGTCATCCAGCATAAGAAGCTCATCTGAAATGGTTTATACATCTTCCTATCACATACTATTTTTGATTCGTTATTTGGGGTAGGACTTTTTAACCTCATTTTTCTGTTATGTGTTTAGAAAGTCCTTTAGTATCATTTAAAATAACAGTTTTCTAAAACATAACATGTTTAGAAAGAATATTAAACATAAATTACAGCAGTTGTGGTTTAACCTAGCAGGTGGCTCAGCACCACACAGCCATTCACTCATTCCACCACAGTGGGATGTGCCTGGTCAGTCCTCCAGCAGCAGCAGCAGCTCCCCCATCCAACTCTCCTCAGTTTTACTGTTCAGCATCATGCCATGTGGTATGAGATATCCCTTTGGCCACTGTGGATCAGCTGTCCTGGTTCCATCCCATCCAACCTCCTTGTGCACCCCCAGTTCCTCACTAGCAGGGCAGCAGGAGAAGCAGAGAAGTCTTTGACTTTGTGTAAGCACTGCTCAGTAACAGCTAAAGCATTCATCTGTTATCAAAATTATTCTCATCATAAATCTAAATATAGCACCATACCAACTACTAAGAAGATAATTAACTCTGTCCCAGCAAAAATCAGGACAACGCCTTTTCCCTTCTGTGAGATAGGTGTTTTTCATTGTTCTGAAATTTTCTGGAGATTGAGTTTGTCTTACAGATCAACACAGAAAACAAATGTTTCAAAGACTTAGTCTTTTCATTCCTTCTGAAGCAGTAAGTGTTCCTGTTTCTACAAAGATATAGTTTTCTGCAGCCATGCTAATACAACCTATTGGATAAGAAAAGAATATCTGGCATCCCAAAATTAAGTTCTTTTTGATAAACATTTCTTTTCAAGTTTTTCAAAAAAGTATGTACATACAGATTACATCTTCTTTTCACAGGGTTTATACAATATATATCTTTCTGTGTGATGAGAGGTTCCTCAGCCCTTCTGCAAGGAAAAGGTTGAAAGCACAGCTGAGTCAGAAACACAGTGCTGAGTATTCAGAGTCTCTCGGAAATTCATAAACAGCAAGTATCTATCTCAAAAGATTCTACGATTCTATGATCTACACAGGAATAAAGGCATGTCAAGAGTAAGGTGCACTGATAGCTTTAAAAAACTCACACACATTTTACTCTTAAATATTTGAATTTTAAAAAATATTTGTCTCTTACACAGAAAACAGTTTCCAGAAGACTTGATGAATTTTCCTAATTTAGCTTCAGTGATCGATAACATGTTTTCAGTAAAGGCACCTTGGGATGACCTATTTAATTAGCATTCACATTCACCAGAAATACTGTCTTATTAGTAATTACTTTATAAAGAATTATTTCTGAAATGAAAGACACGAGTAAAATTATGTTTACAACGTTGCTAATAATATACTAAAGAGAACCTTCAAATGAACAGAGAAGGAAAGATACTGGCGTGCTTTTATGTCTTTTTCACACTGTGCTACTGGAAGAAAACTGAATTGTAGTTACAGAGCAATAGCACAGACCTGGTTTTTGTTTTTATGGTTTTTTAAAGGATGGAAAGATCCTCAAAATGATGTTTTCAATCATTGTTAGAATAGGACAGAGAAAGGAGATCAGAATTTTGTTACTGTTAAATGTCCAATTTCTTCACAGATCTTTGTATGTCCAAGAAAACTTTAAAATTTGTCAGCACACCACTGAGGCCATTAGCAACATGAATGGCATGTATGGGAAAACATAAGAAAGGGCAGAATATTGCATAAGAGGAAAAACATGAGGAACAGCAGAGCAAGCACCAGAGAATAAGGATGGGGAAGAAGCTCTGGAACAGAGATTGTCCTGCAGCCCATGGAGAAGATCAAAATGGAGTGAACAGTGAAATACACGAGAAGGAGAGAGTACAGAGAGGAGCTGTTATGGAGTGGCCCAAGCCCCCATTACTTACCTGCTGCTGCCCCACTTGGTGTGGGAAGCTGGCAGTTTGGAGCAAAGGTGTAAAACTGAGCCTGTGAGAAAGCAAAGGAAAGGTTTTCTTTTAAAGGCTGTCTTTCTATTTACTACTACCTAATTAGTACTTATATTTTTAACTATAATAAAATAAGGTAATTTTTCTTACGTTAAGGTTAGTTAAGTTTGAGTTTGTTCTGTCCATGATAATAACCAGTGAACAATTTCCCCATCTTTAACTCAGCCCAAGAGGTTTCTCAGTCTGGTTCTTCCCATTTTCTCCCCTTGCTTTTTGTGAACCCAGCAATCAGGTCCAGTATTTCACAAGAATTTAGTCCCACAAGCATGCACACATGCACACACTTGTTTTCTAATTTCTTTCTCCTCTTGTCAGAGCTCTGTAATAAATCACAGAGGGTAACAGTCAGAATTACTACACAGAAGAGATGAACTGGAAAAATTATGATGCTCATAATTTACAGTCAATTTGCAACCTCATTCAGAATTCCAGCCCAATAACCAATTACATTCTGTTCAAGTGAGTTAGATAAAAGACTTTTATTATTTCTGCTGAGCAGCCTCTCAGCTTGCCTGTAAATACAATTATTTGTTTTGTTAAAAACTGTTGAGGTCTCAGCAGGTAACGAACCATTTGTGACACAAACTATCCACACTAATAAAGATATGCATTAACAAGAAACTTTTATATGAACTGGTAGAATAGAAGCATTGGTTCAGGCACTTCTCAAGCTTGCAATTACTGTAAAGAATCTACGCAGAAGAACAAATGTCATACTAAAAACTTCATAAAACTGGAAAGGGAGAAAAACAAAACAAATCAGAACAGAACTAGACAAAAGGATTTCTAGGCAATTTCAACTCGCTTTCAAAATGCACAGTTGTAATTTCTTACCAAGAAAATTGAAATGCTCCTAAGCATATAGAGTACAATGCCAAATACATTTTCTGACATTTTTTCAGGTAAGCTGGTGAACTGGCTTTTGAAAAGATGCATTATGTTATGTCAGATATTAAAATACCATTGTCATGAAACAATATGACAAGTTTTGATCTCATTTTTTTTCTGAAATGAAATGATGATTTTTTGGTGGAGGGGTTTGATTTGGTTAAGACTGGATTTTTGTTGTTGTGTTGGTTTTTTTTTAATCCAAAAAGGGTCAAGGGCAGCAACATTCAAGCCTTCATAACATACTGCAGACAGAATTTTTCAGGAACATCTGTTTTCCACAGGCAACACATGACTCAAAGTTCACCTTGAAAGATTTTTGTAATTTTCACTTTTTCGTTATCATTTTCCTGGGAAGTGAAACTGAAGTCTTTTGCCCCAAAGCCTCTGAGTAACTCTCATACTTCCTGCTTATCTCCCCAGGCAAGCCACAGAGGAGGCACAGAGTTAATGTATTCAGCACAGAGGAAGTACAAGACAGAAGAATCTTCGTTTCTATCCCCTTAGAGGAAAAATATTCAATATTTTCAAACAAAATTTCCATCTTAAGAAATATAGATTCCTACATATCATTCCAGCAGAAATTTCTAAATCAGTTCTTCTTTTCATTTCTCACGTATGGTAAATAAGTCCTATCTGACAGAGAGGCTCACAGGGACTGGCACATGGCTGTAACCCTCATCTTTTCAAAACGTTCCTGGTTTCTCAGGGTTTCCTGATCTTTAAAATATTCCCTGAATTTTCACTCCCAGATCACGACTTGGAGCTCTGGGAATACACTAAGCCCTTCATCACAATAAGCTGTTCAGTTGACTTGGTGTTTTCTGTCTGCAGATATCTCTTCCCTTCTTTCCCCTTAGCGATTGCTCCATGGCTGTATTTTTGTTCGTCTTGAACCACGTCTCAAGACATAACTAAAACTACTCTATTGAAAATCCATTTCCTAGAGAAATTATATAGGGAAAAAGTCCTACTTTTCTGCCACCTAGAATATAAGTAGTGACAGAATCTAAATGGCTCTTTGCCATTGATTCAACCCATACTTTGTTAAACATAACATTTTCTCTATATAGGAAAGTGGATTAGTTTGCTTCAGCTGTAATAGAGGAATTTGTGCAGTTCGATTTTTGAGTACAGTGCAAATGATTACAAATCTATATACCTCCCCAACTTCAGCATTCAGTAGATTATTCAGTAGTGATCCTTTCCTCCAGAGAGCCTGATGGCTGCTCAAAATTGTTCTGATTGAAGATAACCAAAAGTTGGAAGAAGGCCATAAGCAAAAAAGAAGAGAAGGTTAGAAGAGCTCAGCCTCTTCATTTACGAAGAATATATTCTTGCGAAGAATTTTCGCCAGCCTAAGCAGCAGGCTTAAAGCTAACTCTCAGCTCCCCTTTCATTGCTCACACGTGCATAAAGAAAAGCTCAGATACTCTGCATAACAGGACTGAGATAGCCTCCATTTTCCATCCCTCACAGAGCAGTGCAAAGCCTACTCCAAATGCTGGGTAAAATGCAGGAAACAGCCAATACACCTAAAGCAGTTCTGCTAAATGCACTCTTCAGTGACCAAAATCTTGCCCTAACATTCAGTCCCAAGAGACAACCACACCATACAGCCCAGCAAACTTATCTGGAGAAAACATATTGCATACTATACACTCCTGTCTCATGCTCTTATTAAAGGAATGCAAATAAAGTTGCAATCTTGCCCTAGAGACACACTTACTTACATTTTTCCTCATAGAATCATTTTGACTTATCAGCATTACTGTAATTTATCTGAAACATGAGGCAATGCTGTGATCTCTTCCTCAAAATTGCTTTTGGAAACTCATTACTAAGTACCTCGTATGCCAACCACAACTAACAATTCAGAGCAAAATTCCAGACCTGGGATGGTAAGTTATTTTTCCTGCATTTATCAGCACTTCAGCATACACTTTATTCCAGGTTGCAAATTGAGTGAATTTGTCAACTCAAAGCATGGAAACAAATGCTTTCTACATGCTAGTATGACCTCAAGGATTTATCTATAAAATGTTAAAGTTCATGTTACACTTCAAGGTCAAACAAGATATTAGAGAGGTATATTTTACATATATTTTACACCTTTCTCTCCTCGCTCATTATTCCCTATCTTCACAAACAAGATATTACAGACTGACTTCAAAATTGGACATAAAATAAGAGAATTTAAAAACAAATGATGCTGCAGTGCATTGGCAACTCTTGTGGTTTTTCATCTCATTATTAAAATTTTAATGTTGATCAAACTTGGAAAAAGTTGTTCAGTTTGGGACCAGCCAGAAATAGTGATAGTAAATACTGGAAGTTGAAAACAACGCATCCTTCAGACTAAAACGTAGACAGAATTGATTTCTAGTTAAGACATATACTTAGGAAGCACACTATTAAAGTAAGAACGTAGTCAAGGCACAGACATCTCTTTTCTACTTGTCTGAACTGAAATTAAGATTTAAGAGCCTGTTAAAGTATACAGTTCCTGTAGAAGCAAATGCAGCTTGCACATTAAGATAGAGAATAAAATGCAAACAGCCACAAAAAATTGTCTTATCTTCTCACTTCACCTTTATTTCTACCGGTATATGTGCCTGCAGCTTTTAACCTGTTCCAGTTCCAATTCTTCAGAGGACAACATTTCAATTGTGCTGGTAATTAGCCCAGGAAGTCAAGGACTAATGACCCCAATTACTTTGGGAAGCACCTCCAGAGATTTTTAGAAGCTGAAGTTTATCAAAGGGTGTATGTGTGGTGGGGTGCAGGGAACTGAAGTACAGCTTTCCCTGTGTTAAAGCACCTAGATAGGAACACAGTATTATTACCATGTATTGCAAAATTCTTTGGGAAAAATTGCCTTTTCACCCCCAAAATCCTTATACTGCATTTGCAAGGCTTCTGAACTGCTACATCTGTGGTTCTCTGGACCTTCTGGTAGATTTATTTTACTTGTGGAATGGAGGAGAGAATTGGGAAAAAAAAAAAATAGAAATCCTGGATTCAGATAAAAGTATTTACTAAGAGAAAAAGAGAAGGATAATGGTTATGAAATATACATATGTATATAATGAGTGATGCACAAGCAATTGCTCACCACCTCCCAACCGATGCCCAGCTAGACCTCAGAACAGTGGAAGAGAGAAAAATGCAAAAGCACACAGCAAACATACGAATGACCAGTGGACACCGGGAGAGAAAATCAGCAACATGAACTTCCTACTCCTTCTGGTAGAGGCACTCCAGATGCTGGCAACATACCCTAACAACCCCATACACCAAACACCAGACTGAAGACTGACTTTCAGAGCCCACAGAGCAGAGGAAGAGTGATTATAACTGCAGAAAAGGAGTGGAAATTAAGCATGTTTGCTACAGCTTTAATAACATTACTACTATTACTGTGATTTTTTTCTGTAACTACTCTGATGGTCTTCTTTGCTGTTCTGCAGTAATTAGATACAGACCAACAATGATGCTTAAATTAGACTAATAACAACTAATAAACTGACGTTAGACAGATATATATATATGTATGCACATATATTTATGAAAATCCATATATATGGGCCCATAAACAAAATACTGAACATAAAAGTGTACATTTTATTAAAATACTATTAATATATTCCTTACTCATAGATGTTTGCTCCACAGCATACCTCATAACAACTCAAATCAGTGAATTCATAGCAACATTAGGTATATTACAGTTGCATTACTGGACATCTTGACTTTCTAATCATCTAAAATGGGTACCTCCTGCAAAGTGATCCAGGAACACAAACTGTGAGTTCTGTTTTGTAGGAGAGGGCCTGCAGCAGCTATTTAAGGCCAGCTCTGTCTGTCTCTTATAACTTTGTGCTTAAAGATAGGAGAAGAGCTATAATAGAAGTATTAACACAAATCAGGCAAAAAAAATCTGCGCTGAAGAGTGAGATTGTATTCAATTTATGGGAGATTTTAGGAGACAGCAGAGTAGCATGCATGACTAACTCACACCACATTGTCTGTTCAGATTCTCCGAGATATCTACCAGCTTTCCTCCCCACAGTTCAGCCCAGCCAGACATCTCAGTGACAAGAGCAGAGCAAGCAGGTACAAGCATGGAGTAGGCACTGCAGTGATGCAGTTGATAACCTTTGCTCTGAAGAACAAAACCCTCTTTGTTTTACTCACTGCATATATCACGCCCAGCTGCAACCTCTGCATGTCCTAAGCCCATCCATGAGGATCTTTAGCGGTAGCATATAACTCTATTTTAAACTTCTATTAGGAAAGCTACAAATAAGAGATGGGCTCTTACTCCCCAGGTAAGGGCAAAAGCACACATAGAGAACTGCATCATCATTTGTCATCCATAGACCTCTTTGTTATTTGCTGCCAAAACAGAGCATTTCTCTGAAGCATGGCTCTAATTCCATTGTTTGTAATGAGACCCTTCACATATCAGACATGTGCATAGATTACGCGTAGGAGTAAGCCACCTCAGAGCTTTGTATTTCAAAGCTAAGAGAACCTGAAGTTATACTTGTGTAACATTTTGGTAATTCTTTGTATTTGGTGGAATAGTAATAATCTCTTTCAAAGCACTGGAAAAAAAAGAAAAAAAAAAGATAGTAACTTCACTGTATTTTGGAAACTGTATTTCTGAAAATGCTCCTATACTTTTTGACTCACTGAACTTGAAGTGTTTTATTTTGTTGTGTTTTGTTTTTTTTTTTTCCTGGAAACAAAAGGACTCCATTCATATTTAAAGGGAGATTATAAACATAAAGGAAATCAAATTTTTGCACAGGTATATAGTAACAAGACAAGGGGAAATATTTTTAAACTAAAATGGAAGGATTTTCTTCACTGAGAACATAGCAAGACACTGGCACAGGCTGCCCAGTGAAGTTGTGGCTGCTCCATCCCCAGGGGTGTTCAAGGCCAGGTTGGATGGGGTTCTGGGCAGTCTCATGTAATGTTTGAACCCTGCCCATGGAGCTGGATGATCTCTGAGGTCTCTTCCAATCCAAGCCATTCTTTCATACTTCTATGATACTTCTGATACACTAAATAATGTATGTCTGCAGAATCAACTTAAGAAAGGAACAAAAATGTCATATTTAATTTACTTTTCTGCATTGGATTGAATTCATATAGAAAATGAATAGCAAATACATTTGAATAACTTCATTACTGTGAGAATGATGGAGCACTGGAACAGGCTACCCAGAGATGTTGTGAAGTCTCCTTCTCTGAAGATATTCAGTACGCCTCTGGATGCTTTCTTGTGTGACCTCCTGTAGGGAACCAGCTCTAGCAGTAGGTTGGACTAGATAATCTCTAGAGGTCTCTTCCAACTCCTAGAATTCTGGGATTCTGGGATTCATGCCTGAGAATCTATGCATCTATGCAGAACTAAGAAAATTTGCTAATGCACTCACAGGAGTACATCTTCTTCCTAATCTCTCCAGTTTATCAGCCCCCTTGGACAATCCCATAAAAGCTTCATCACTACATGCAGCTGAACAGCTCATTAGTACCATGGTTGATAGCACTGCTAAGGCAGCTCACATACTGTGTCGAAGCAGAAGATAAGAAAATGAAAGTAGTAATTTTCTTTTGCTCAGGCTTTTCTCCTCCTTTGATGTGATTTGTTAGAATGCACTGAGTAATTTGCTTGTGTTTCTTTTTGCCCAGTCAAGTTCCAGCAGTACTTTAAAGCTGCCCCAGGGTGCCTGTCACTACCCGGCATCTGTTACTGTTGAAGGCCATCAGCCAGGTTTGCACGATGAGAACAAATTCTCAGTGGGTTCTGCAATTTCCCCCCACTGTTGCTGTGCAGCAAAGCCATATCTATTGATCACTGACGGGAACTGTGGCAGGTCAGCAATTACCACTGACAGGAGCTCTCCTGCACCTCCGTGCAGCAGTGTGCATTTATGGAGCTTGGAATGAACAGGTGGAGGGAACGGGTTATTTGGGGCAAGGAAAGGCTCAGCCCCTGAGAAGTGCTTTTGCAAATAAAGAAACTTCAAAGCGCTTCAATTTTTGAAAATAAAGCCATATTATATGAGACAAATTATCCATCTGGCATAGAATAGAAAAAAAAAAAAGGCTATGAAAATTGAGACTTACGTAAGATTAAATTAAGTGTATCTACATTGGAAAGTCAGGGATGATAATGAATCACTCCTAAACTCTCTCAATACTCCATTATACATCTGTTGCTTCAAATACAAACACAAATGCAACAAATTAAAGATGTACTGATGTCTTCTGAGTACTAAAATAATATCTGCTTGGAAGTGAAGCTGTTCTATACAGTATTGCTTCCCCTGTCTTTCATAACATCGTAAGAATTTGCAACTGCCATCAATTCAATCCCACACAATAGTAAAAAATTATCAAGCTAATTGTAGGTTGGAGAATTGTAAATGATGACACTCTTTTAAACAGTGCTGCACAAATTTAGACACTTATCTGAGAAATAGAGAGAAAGAGAAAAAAAGTGCATGCAATTCATGCCAGAAGTTAGGCAATTTTGTGAAGTAGCACATTTTGCTTCATATCAGAAGAGGCAATAGGTAAATGTCAGAGCAACCTCACTGACCAGAGTTTGGTACTAGAGCAAGTAAATATTCAAAACAGAAATCTGGTTTCAGCCTTGGGGCTGAAATGAGCCCAGAATGAATGCAGTGAGAGCAACTTACTGTCAGGTCTGCTGGGCAGTGAGCGGATCAGACATCAGTCTATCTCCCCCTCACTCTGGAAATAAACAAGCATTGTTTAAAGTGCACACTATACAAACCATGACTGATGGATGGCTGCCAGGGTCAGGACCAGAAAAACGTGTCCTCACATTCCCTGGGTCAGCTCAGTGCTGTGTTTCTGAGATGGACAAAGTCTTGGTTTTGCCCTGAGGCAGCTCCTCTCCTGCCAAGCTGCACCAGAGCTCCAGAGGGGCTCAAGCTCCTTCAGCTTCCTCCCAACCCCGTCCTCCCCCCCTCCCGGTCTCCCACTTTATAGAAAGAGAGTGGATTGAGTTGGAAAGAATATCAAAGATCATCTATTTCCAACCTCCTGCCACGGGCAGGGCTGCTACCCACCAAATCATGCTGCCCAGCGCTCCATGCAACATGGTCTTGAGTGCTTCCAGGTATAGGGCACCCACAGCATCTGGAACCCACAAAAAAAGTGCAAAGTCCTCCCCTCCCTAAGCAGAGGCTCTGCCTTCAAAGCAGCCCTAATGCTACTTGCACCACTTTATTTGCTTAAAGGGTGCAAATAAGCCCTGCTTCAACCTTACAAGCTACTTATGAAAAGAACAGTGATACTCCGTCTGCTGCATGTTTTCATGCTCTCAGCTTTGATGTGATAATGAAGCTAAAGAGGAAACACACGCAGACTTGAAAGACCTTCTACAAACAGAAAGCTCCCTTCATCTGCAGAACAGAGCCTGTGCTGCTCTTATGATGACACATAAAAGGTGCATTCTTTTCATGGCACCTCAACAGAGAGCAGGGGGATACATCATGTGCAGGAGTTTAGCACTACTTTTCCAATCAACAAGAAAAGTTATAGCCAGAAATGTAAAGAGAAATAGCAGAAAATAAAACAAACATCCTTATTTGTTTTAAGAAATAGCAGAAAGCTTTAAATTTGGAGACTTCACTAGAAATATCTGAAATCTTTAGAAAATAATAAAAAAACCTGATAAAATCAAATCTGAAATCTATGGAAGTGCAAGAGCCATTTATTTGAATTATCCACTTCAGCATGACTTAGGCAAAAGGGCTGAAGCATTTCTAATGGCACTTCTCATTAATTACAATGACACCACATGGAATTTAACAGCATTCTTAAAGAAGATGATTTCAAACTTGCAATGAAAAAGACTGAATTTCAGCTGGACGAGTGAAGTAGAATGAAGAGTTTTGTGGCTTCAGCCATACTTGAACAAATTGCCAATGATAACTATAATACTGAAGATGCTCTTTTGGAACAGTAAAAACCACAGCACTTCCTATGCTTGAAGATTTGAAAGCATAAAAATCACAGCAGGGACACAGACCTTTTCTCCGAGATAACATACCTGTTTGTTTCAAATTCAGCAGTTCTGATAGGTATTCATCATTGAATACCTGAAAGCGTATTTCCCACATCACAAAAAGCTGTTTTCCCTTCATGTGTCAGCAGAGTCCCAGTGGCTCAGGACATGACTGCAGTGCTGGCATACTGCAGCAAGTACAACTCTGTGAGTGCAAACCAAGTAAAGTGCAGACCTTAGTTCTATCAGAGTATATAGACCTCCTCAGGCTGTGTTTTCTCATTTTTAAAATTTAATTCAGAAATTACAGAAATAAACGTGCAACCACAAACATTATTTTTGTGGCCTTTTAACTTAGCATGCCTTTCTGCTATTAGGCATTTGTTTTTCTTATTCTCTGTCCTGTCTCCAGTACACAAATGATTCCATTCAGCCTACCCTGTTTTTCTCAAAGTTATATTTTTTAAACTTTCTCATAAATTTTCATTCCTTTCTTTATCACACTGGGTATCACAAGAACCCACCACTGTTGGCTTGTCATATTCCTGTTTAAGTTGCTGTCTTTTGAAACCATTACTATCTCTCCTACAAGTTCAGCACAGTCTCAAAATCTTTTTTCTACTTCTTCCTAAAGCTCTCTATAAATCTCATTTCCATACTGTTATTTATTTATCCTACCTTATTCAGCATATCAGACTCAAATTTCTCTTGACCTGACTTAAATAAAATGAAAGCAATAGAATAAGCCTGGATTCATTTATTTTTTTAAATCATTTTTTAATATTTTTGTTTTTCAGACAACTTTTTCTACATCTGATTCTTTTTGACACTCAGCAGCACAATGCAGCTGGGTTCCCAGGACACGTCTCACATTTAGACAGTGAGAATCTAGAACATTAGAAGAAAGCTCCTAATTCTCCTTCTTTTGCCATTATTGCTTAAAAGCACGTAATGTGATCAGTGATACTACATTCTAAAACATAATTAACCAAATATTATCAGCCTTTACTTGGAAGATTCTTACAATGGTATAAGACAAGTTTAGTCACTTCAAGAATTTTAAAATATGTACATAAAAGCCATGGTTTTGCATTATCACATAGTACTCACATGAAGTTGCACTTATTGTTATATAGATATTTCCAGACTACCTTTATTTTCTGTCTCCACCTTTTGGCTGATGAAGAGAACTCATGTAGGCCCCAAGTGTAGTGTCACAGACCACAAGATATCTCACATGGATAGTAATAGCTAAGTAGAGACAGGAAAAGAATAAACTAAGCAAATGTTAAAAGTGCTCTATTAAGATGTGTTGTGCATTAATACAGAGTTAAGTATCCCATTTAGTACCCTAATGAATAAAAAAGAATTGGAAAAAAAAAAAAAAAAAAAAATCAGATTCTTATCTGTTGGGTAATCTGCATAATATGCATTTTTAGGTCTCTGCAACACTGCAAAGCACCTTATAGACTAATGCTGCTAATCCTACTTGAGACCACAAATGTAATGAGACAATTTAAATAAGTCAGGGGATAAGCTGTGCTCTTCTGTATGATGTTGAATTTCATTAATAAAAAGGAGCAAGAATTACCATTAACAGCATTTGCAAGAGTTGCAGAAAGGAAATTATGAGAAGTACATGCCAGAGCATGTATTAAAGAACGTCTGGAGAGAAGCAAAAAATTATATCTAAATTAGATGAATGCACTCTACCTTGCTCTTCTGCACTGCAAATTGCAGTGCAGTCTCAAACTTGTCAAATAATTTAAAATAAAAAGAACAGTGGAGTCTGTTTCCATCTCACTGACTACATGCAGAGCAAATTTTGCTGAAGTAATCCAATTAGTCTTTCTACTATTTAATTTGATAGCATGCTGCCTCCAACTAATTATCAGAAAAGTTGGAAGGATGTAATTCCATAGGAATTATGCTGGTGCCAGCAGCTAACATCTGTACACTTCGCAGGAACCAGACAGCAAAACTCTTAGTTCCTGGATAATATTATCCGTTGACATAAAGCACCTGTTCAGTGTGCCACAGGCTCCAGCAGCTCCTCAGATGATTCTTATTGTAGTGATTTAAGACTTTATCTTCTCTAGATCCTTGGAAGACATCAGCCTCATTTCCAAAGGTGACCAGCAATATCTTCCCTTTCCTGACTGACATTCAGGGCAAGGGGGATCTTTAGTTTGCTCTGCAGTCTACTGCAGCTCAGTCAGCCAGGAGTTGTCCATGAGAGACCTTAACCTTTGATAGCCAAATGTGCTGGAGACACTGCCTGCTGTCACACACAGGGCTTTTCTCTTATGCACCGTACATGTTGGTAGGTTGTGAAGTAATAATCATGGCTGCTGTCAAAAAGTAAATAAAAAGAGAAAGATATAAGAGTCCCCCAGAAACTGCCAATATTTTTATAGCATCCTGTTAACTAGTAGGAAGCTACTTTTAAGAAAGTGAGAAAAAAACATAAGAAATTCTTATTTAGGATCCAGTGTGTCTCTGCGAGTCTCTGGCAAAGTTTCAATTTGAATCATCTGTATAGCCCTGCATCCTAAGT
The DNA here is from genome assembly GCF_951394365.1 of Tetrao urogallus. Classification (NCBI taxonomy): domain Eukaryota; kingdom Metazoa; phylum Chordata; class Aves; order Galliformes; family Phasianidae; genus Tetrao; species Tetrao urogallus. Next base: position 39,011,645 of record NC_136815.1, on the reverse strand, counting down.
GCCTTTTTTTCCCCTCCTCTTTCTCTTGGCAGTAAGTTTTAAGCACCATCAGGGAACTGTATATCTTGCATAGAGTTATTCAAGAAAATTGATTTCAAAACTAGCTACTGAGTCCTATCAATTTTATTTTTTTTTTAAAATTCAAGTTGAAAGAAAAAGCAATTCTTTCTTCTCCACTGAATGAAACATTTCCCCCCTAAAATGGACAAGAAATAGAACAATTTCTTGCATCGTAGAATCCAAATGTTCTGTCATAGTCACTGTCAAAAATGCAGAAGGTATTCTTTGCTAGGTGTGTGATGTTACTTTCTATCTCTTTCAAAATAAATGTACGAGGTTTCTCTAAATAATCTGAGAAGGCAGTACACACTGAAGCTTTGCAAATCTGCTTTTGAGTTCCTTGTCCATATTCATCCATTCAGTCCAGTAACTCAGCTTTTATTTTTATTTTTTTTTTTCTTTTTTCCACTTTCATATACCCATTTTAGGACACTGACATGAAATTTACTGTTCCAAAGTCTGCATTGGGCTCTAAAAAGATCATGAACATGTTACAAGGAATATGCAAAAAGAATAGAGTGCACTGCATTTTCACTAGCCAAATATTACTGGAACAGTAGTGGGGCCAGTAAGAAGAAAGTCCCCGTTTCAAATGTTATAAGAAAGTATATCTTGAAAAAAGCATTTTGAAATACAAGACATTTTTACACAGACCAGCACTGATTAAATGGGCCTTGGGGCATACTCTTTCAAGAAAAAGAGTCAAAGGAAGAAAACCACTGTGCGTTCTGAGTGATCTTCCTTTGCTTTTACTGTAACTTTAAGTCCAATTTGTCACAGTGTAAAATGCACTTAACCAAAAATTTAGTTCCATAGTACCCATGTAGTGTAAGACATGAATAAATAGAAAATAGTAAGCATTACAATCCTTAGAACTTCCAGGCTCTCCAGATAAACTGCATAAAATATCGATGTAATTTCTTGCGAGGAAAAAAAACAAAACAATGGAATTTAGAGGCAACTGCTACCTACAAACCCTACCAGAATTTGTCATTAAATATCCTTTAGGCTGTACTTTTACTTAGAGCTGGAATGAATTTATCAGGCATTAAAAAGACTACTGTAGCATGTTCTGATGAGATCTATGTTTACACTAAATCTGGTTTGGTCAACATTAAGTGAAAGGTGCATACCTAAGGAAACTTGCATTTTTTCTTCTAGTGGAAAAAGGAAGCATTACTCTGGAAATACTTAACAAACTAGAGACCAAATTGAAATTTGGAGGCATAACCTTCTGGTAATTGTTATATATATATATATATATATATATATATATATATATATATATAAAATACTATTAGCTGTCAACTTTTAACATTATCCCTTATAAACTGTTAAAAAAAAAAAAAAAAACACAACAAACCACTTTATTTCTTTTTTGCAGAGGAAGAGAGGTTCATAAACAGCATAATGCTATAAAGCAAAGGAAAGCACAGCAATAATAGCAGGGTAGCTAAGTCCTAAGCTGCAGTGAGGATAAGCACAAATACATGAACAAAGAAAAGAATCTGCTTACCCTTAGAAAGCCTCAAGTACACAAGGATCTCCAGCAAGATACCCTTACCTCCACTGCCAACCCTTAATTGAGGTCTTGGAACAGGTGAAGCCAGGATCCATTAGATTGCATGCACCTGAGCCCCTCTGGGCTGACCCTGCCTTCCCACCAGGTGCTCAATCACTGTTTCAAGCCATGACTTAGTATTTCCAATACAGATGGTCATTACCTATTTCTTTTAGTGGATGATCAGTCATTAGTGAAGGCTGGAAGGTACCTGAGAAATGAGAAATGGAAAGTTCTGTATGTTTATAGGATCATCTGTGTTGGGAAGGACCTCCAAAGTCCAACTGTCAACCTGATCTACTGAGTTCAATGTGTGTTGCAAAGGCTCAGACTCCAAGCACAATCAGTTTAGGATTCAGCCACAACCAAACCAGAAACATAAAAGAAAACAAATAGATGAGATAACCAAACTACCAATAATTAGAAACTGTGTAATAGCCTGATACACACAGTTTTCTCTTATTAGTAGTTCAGTTTCCTCAAAAGACTATACACGTAATTCAGAAAACATTTATGTCATTTAGATATTCAATGGACCTGTCTTCAAATTTGTAAAAATCTTTGCTTGATAACAAAGCAAAAGAATGATAAAGGAATTTACTTCCTAGTGAACTCATAGCCACATAAAATTGATATCTAGGGGCTGAGAAGTTTATAGCTGTATAGATTACTACCAGTGAGCATGGTAAATGACAATTTTTGAATAATGCTCTGAAATAATATTCTTTACCTAATTTCCAATGAAGTACATAAAAATGAAAATAAACTGCACTTCTCTCTATTCTGTACAATAAAATCTGTTCTCAGTTTAATTTTGTGGAACACAAACATACATAAAACAAGGAGAGTGTGAAAAGGTAATATATTGTCTCACAAGTGCAGTTAAATCAGAAAGTTTTGCTAAAATATTTTCCTTTCTGTACTGAACACATTATCTTGTGAAGTCCTGATATTCCCCTGCCATCCATCTCTCCTCACTTATTTTACTTGAGTCTTTTCTGTCTGAATATTGCAAAAGAAATGTGTCATTAAATTCTTTTCAAAGTGGCGTTTCTGAGTGTGCTGGGATTATATTCTGTGTTCCTCATGAATCACAGGCTGCACAACCCGAGTGTCAGCTGTGAGCAGTTCATTACTGCTACAACTGCAGTAAGTGAAATGACTGTTTTCAGGGCTCCTCAAAGGAAGCGATCGGCAGACAGCCCTCATTGGCTGCAGAAAGGATGAATCCTACAGCCATAATCTTTGGGGTTTTTTCCTTCTTTGTTTAAATAGAAAATAAATTGAGAGCCAAGGGAAAATAAATAAATAAATAAATGATATATTTCTTTGAGACACAGAGACCTTTGAAAGGAATTTGTCTAAACAAGGCTAACTGGAAAGCAGAAAATAGTTTACCAGAAATTATTCTGGAGCAATCCTCTATTTTTCCTTGATGGTTTGCTTTTATACCTTGTAGAGGTTTTCAAGCTCAAAAGCATTCAATATCTGGAAAGCATACATAGGGCCACTTTGCATGCTGGAGGTATATTTGAAATTTTCTGAAATGTTTTCATGTAGTTAGACCTCCTGTTTGACTTATAATTACTGATTCAGGCAGTCTTTCTATAAACTTAAATTTACATGTATGCAGTGGGTTCAGTACATTCCTAGTGGCTGAAATAGCATTAAATCTTTATGACTAGATTTTCGTGAGTGGAAATTTAGCTAGTATATTCATTTTGCATGCATCTCACTATCTTATAGGCATGGATGGGAAAGTGAAGAGCATGAGTCTCTTAGGAATTGCAATGTAGAATAATTCTGAATGATAACTATCTTTATGTTAAAGCCTAGGCTATTCCTCACCAAAAATATTATTTACAAAGACAAAATATTTTTAAAAAGAAGAGAAGAATGTTTTAAAACATGCTGTATTCATTCACTAAAAACATTTGTCAAGTTTAAGCCTGAACTCTAGTCCTGGGCTCCCAAGGGAAATTCTACGAAGGTGATGAGAGGCCTGGAGCATCTATCTCCCTTATGAGGAAGGCCTGTGACTGCTCAGCCTGGAGGAGGCTGATGGGGGATCTAATCAATGCTTATAAATATCTAAAGGGCAGGAGTCGAGTGGATGGGGACAGACACTTTTCAGTGGTGCCCAGTGACAGGACAAAGGCAACAGGCACAAACTGGAACACAGGAAGTTCCATACAAACATGAAGAAAAACGTACTTACTGTCAGAGTAAAGGAGCACTAGGAATGACAGCCCAGGTTGTGGAGTCTTCTTCTCTGAACACAAACATCCATCTGGATGTTTTCCTGACCTGCTGTAAGGCACCAGCTTTAGCAGGGAGTTGAACTCTATGTTCTCCAGAGGTGCCCTCCAACCTCTACTATTTTGTGATTCTGTGATACTTCCAGAATCTCTTGACATTGGGGTGAAGGGCTGGAGGGGGGACCAGACCTCATATCTGGCAAATTGTATCACTGAGGACTACAAAATAAGATGTAAACAGACATATACTTAAGTTTTAAACACAGGGGTGACTGGCTTCTGGGCACATTTGCCAAAAATGCCTGTTACTCCTGAGATATATTTGACAACCTCTCACACAATCCAGGACAACAAACATTATATCGAAGCAAATTTACATTTTCATGATACCACACTCCAAAACGCAGATTTAAAGTGTAGGAATGTTCCACTTTTTAGGCATGTCTTTCCAAAAAATTATTAGATACCAACTGTCACTTAATCTTTCTGAAGGATCTCAAATTTGAACATCTGGTATCCCTACTTGTCATTTCTTCTTTACTTCTTCCTTTCAATTTTGAAGACGTAAGACACCAGCAAAGTTCATGACAAACTCCAAACCTCAAAGATTTTAGGCTGGATAAACACCATCTACACTTCCTTTCTGAATCACAAAACCATAGAATATCCTGAGCTGGAAAGGATCAACAAAGATCACTGAGACCAACCCAGGGCTCCACATAGCACAACCCAAAAACCAAACTCTGTGTTTGAAAGCAGTGTCCAAATGCTCCTTGAATCCTGGCAGCTTTAGAGATTATAAAAGTTCTTGTCTGAAAGATGCTATTGCGGTGTCTAGAAACTGTCCAGCACAAAAGCAACTTGAATGTGGTCATGACTGTGTGTCAACTAAAGTCAGTTCAGATTGGCTCAGCTATTGTGAGGTCCATAATTAGACATGATTAATACACCAAAAACAATCCTTCCTTAGTGGCTATCAGTGAGTGGCAGTTTTCAACAACATATCTGATGGAGAGAGAGAGATAGATGAGGACTGCAGACCCTTCATTAATGAAACCAGGTGTTGGATCAGTTGCATGCCCATATTTCTACAACTGAGCGCTCCCAAACAACAAAAACCCTCTTTTTTCTCCAAACTGAAATGGAGTTTCCAGATCAAAGAGCAATAAAAACACAAACAAAGAAAAGAATAAACACAGTGGATAGCAGCTCTGGGCATATCATCCAAGACACGATAAACAAAGCTGCATGTGATCATTTTTTCCACTAAGGAGAAATGAAATTCTTTTGATCTGATAAAATGCACAGGTTAACAGCCAGAATGAGAGCTGCAAAATCACAGGTAAAATCCTATTTTGTTCTTGACAAAGCAGAAATTATTTCTTCAAAAGGGAAAAATACCTTTTGACTAACCTTATTCTTTTGTTTGTTTTGTTTGTTTGTTTGTTTATTTACATATTATTGCAAATAATATTTGCAATTTTTTTTTTTTACAGGAATAGATCTTTTTACAGGAACTCTTCATTTCTTCAACCTGCGGGGGGGGGGGGGGGGGGGGGGGAAGTAATAAATAGATCAAATATAGATTTGACACAATTCAAGTCAGAAAAATACATCATACAATACATAAAAGTAGAAAGCAGGAAAAAAAGTATTTAAAAATTTTGTCTGAGAAAGTATCACATATATTCAAAGGATAACTGAGTACTGCACCTATTTTTTCTTTGTCTTTCTGTAGTTTATATTTTATATACACACCGCTACAATTCACCAGAGAATTGCACAACATATCAGTATGCTCATAACACAGAGCATTCAGCTGAAACCACCAAGAAAATGTTAGACTCTTTGTTAGCCAGAAGTCTGTTTGCACGTGCAATAACTATATTTATTACCATGATTTTTTTAAATCTCTGATCTTCTGATCAATTTAAAGTAGTGAAAGATTTTGTATTTTTTACACTTCAAGTTGATAACGGAATGCATGCTCTTTGAAGGACTTTAATGCCATGTCATCCGTGGGTATAACCAGGTTATTACTGAAGATAAAGCACAAGAATTCCAACAGATGCAGCTTTGCATTTGCTTTATTTGGCTTATGTTTAAACAGCCCCACTTCTCTGCACTTTGACAGAATAAGGCTATAGATTGAATTAATAAATAAAGCAAACGGGACCAATTAAGTGCATACAGCCCTTTCCCTAGTGTGCTTGCAGGTACACTTGCAGCACTGGGCAATCTTTTTCTTATGTTAAGTAAGCAGATCTGTTACAGAGCAGAGCTCTTTTATCACTTCAATCCTTTTTCAGGTTTGAAAAATGGTACACAGCAGGAGAGCAAGATATTGCTTATAATATATTGCAAACCTTTGTTATCATTAAATTAATTTAAATACTTCAAAATAACCCAGAGATTTTAATTTATTTTCTAGGCGTATTCCAACTCGCATGCAGTGCATGGTCTTAATTCTCTTTTAATATCCCATATGAGTTCTGTGTAAAAAAATCATTATTTACTCAGCACCAGTGGCAAAGGAAACCACTGTGATGAAACCATGTGGATTCTCTATGGGCAGCAGCATGGAATAAACTGGTGTCCATTCAAATGATACAACTTCTGAAAATAAAATTCACATGTAAATTACCCAGGGCATAGAACTTGCAGTGGAACACTGATGGTCTTAAACAACATTTTGACAATAATAAAAAATAAATGAAGTAAACCAAAATAGCAAAATGCATTCATTGAGCAAAAAAGGAGCATTTCAGTGATTTTCTCTACAGGCTTTTCACTCTCTCTCTTCTATAGTAGCTTCTGATATTATAGCATAATATCATAATATCTTTCCATTGCTATTTCACCAGCTTTCTATACAGTTCCACATTTCTTCCACCTGCAGGCAGCACCTCACCTGATCTCTGACTACAACTGGAGAAGCCACACTGTTCAGGAAACAGGTAACCTGTAGGTAGAACCTTGCTGACTTTCAGAAGAGAAGCTCTTGCATGGAGTCACTGATGGGATCTGGCCTTCAGCTGTAAAATGGTGCATGGACTTTGCAATAGCTTTCACACCTGGGGTCCCCATGTATGTATGATTAGTGACGAAGTACAAACAGTGAAAGAAATGATTTTGATACCATCAAATAAATCATTGCATTTCAATATAATATAAAGATGCTTTCACTTTTTTACTAAAGCCTCCATTGTTCAGCTCTGGGTGGGTGCTGTGGCTGTAAATCGTTCTTTCTTCTCTAGGAGAAATAAACGGGTGATCTGAGGTGAAATTTTCATTGACCTGAGCTTCAAGAAAGAAAATCTGAAGGAACAACACACAGCATTGTGGCTATAAAACTGTCTGCTTAACAGCTTTAAGTAATAGGCTGTATTTCAGGAGATTAATTGAATTGTGGTCAAATTCAACTCAAAGCTCTTTCATTCCCATGTAATTTTCAGCCATCCATTGTTCACCCATTTAATCAACTGCTGCTTGCTTTGTAGGATCCAAAGGAAAAAAAAAAAAAAAAAAGTAGCAGCAGACAGATTGCCATTGAGGCTAAAAAGACAAAAGCAGTGATTATGAAGTTCTCAACACCTTCATAACTCTTTACTGAAGGTAACTTAGCACAGCATCCAACTCAGATCACCCAACCCACGTGCACAGAAATGGACAAGCAAACAGAGAGTGTGTGCCCACAGCAGTTTTAATCAGTTACAATCAAACTAATTTTGAGTTAAGCTGTTCTCAGGGAGGTGGCAGGATAATCACGTACAAACACATCCTCTGAAATAGCAGTAATTTGATAATCCCATGCTGCTGTAATCATTACATTCCTTGTTCATTTGCACTCCTACAAAGCAAGCATTTCCAAACATCCCCTTCTGATGTACAAACATAAGGAGAGCAAAAATTATATGTAGGAACCTTGACTAAATGACAGTAGAAGTAATCAAGCTGAAAAACATCTGCCATTACTGGCTGTGCAGTCGAGTTCGCTTTAAGAACTACAGTGTAGCAGTCTTATCTTGTGAACAGATAAATATCTGGTTAGCTGCCAGGAGAATCAGCACGGCCTAAACCTTCAGATACAAGTCAGGTTTCATAAGTTTGGAGATATTTTCTAATAAAGGTATTACCACAGTATCCAGCAGCCTTTTTATTCATTCAGGACACCTGAGCAGGATCTGATGTAATGGCAAGGATTGGGAAATCAGCACTTCTTATTTAAGCAGAAAATGTTCTGTCCTGCTGCTGACTTGTATTTTGCCTGAAGGTCCTGCAAGAACTAGGCTCACTGAAGCAGCTGCACTTTCACCTTTGATATTTCCTGAAATTGAAATATTTTGCTTATGCACTATGACAATTTTGCCTCTTTCCAGTGCCCCTCCAGATCTCTTTGCTACTCAGACTCTTGCAACCCAAGGCAGATACCTGTGGTCTGACCCTGAAGCTCAACTCGAACTGAAGAGGGTGAGGTAGATTTCAGGAGAAGCACAGGGAGAGCTTCTTCATCCCTGGAAAGGAATGAAAGCTAGGATTGGCAACCCGGTCACAAGCCTACAGGGCATCAGCACAAATGTTGCAGATGCCTAACAGCACTGCTTCATGCAAGAGACGTGTTTCCAAATATGGTCCACTCCCACAGCTTTGAGTGAGAACATCTACCTTAGGATGGATGCAAACAGAAATAAGCTATTCAGATGCACAGTATAAAACAATATCAAATTCCCCACAACCTGGGCAGGCAACCTCTCTTTTTCTCTCTTGCTTCTCCTTCTGTCTTTCATTGCCATCTTTTCAGCTTCTTTCCAACAGGATAAACTCAGCAGAAAACAGCTTCCTGACTTGGCTTGCCCTAACCAGAATTCAGATGCACATACGTGAGATGTCATTTTAAAAAACAAGGTTCTTCTTACAGAGAAGCAGTGCTTCTCATAGAAGTGTTTTCCAAAAAGGTTCAGTGACAAGAATCATGTTTTCCCAGTGGATAAACTGAGGCTTGGAGTAATGGCATGTGTGGTCATCTACAGACCACTGAAGGAGCATTGCATTCTCCCCAGCTTTCTCGTATCTCTATTACTAAGAAAGGTATTTCCTCAGGTCCAAATGGAAACTTATGGCTAGATCCACTAAAGAGCATATTCTAGCATTAGGCACACACAGCATTCACACAGCATGTAGTTTTTGAACACTGTCTATAAAGTGTAGGTTTTCCAATTGCCAGGCACTGCTCTAAAGCCTTAAGAATAAAAAACTGCAGACAAGCTCTTTATTTTCAGCTTTGCATTTTGCTGGAAGCAGAATAGCATCTTTAGAAGAAATTACTATTGCTCCCATACAGCGTAGAGGGTCTGTAATTATTCAGAGCCTCCTGTGGGGCCCTATACAACAGTGATATTCCCCGTCCTCATCAGCCTTTTGTTTAACTGCAAATATAAAGGTAAGTAAAATACTTGGCATTAATCTCTACCCTAAATCTGGGGCCAGGTGAGTGTGAAACTTTACAGTTTTAGGAATAGGTTATCTCATTCAGTCACTGAATTACAGAATGGCTGAGGCTGGTAGTGCCCTCTGGGTCCATCAGGCCCAACCCCTGCTGCAGCAGGGACACCAGAGCAGGGGCCCAGACCCACAGCCAGGCAGCTCCTGAAGAGGGAGACCTCATACACAGCCTCTGGGTAGCCTGTGCCAGTGCTCCATCACCTGCACAGCACAGAAGTGCTCTGAGGGAACCTCCTTTGTTCCACTTTGCACCCATTGCCTCTTGTCCTAGCACTGGGAACCACTGAAAAGAGCCTGGCTCTTTCTTCATTGAACTCTCCCTTCAGGTATCTATAGACACCAATGAGATCTCCCTGAACCTCCTCTTCTCCAGGCTGAAGAGCCCCAACTGTCTCAGCCCCTCCAGAAGCGTTTAGCCCTAACATTCATCTTTACTGAGACGGAAAGCCCAAAGCATGCACCCAGAAGATGCCTGTACTACGATTTTATCATTTAAAAATTGTGCAAACATCTGCTCATTCTTTCAGTCAGTTTCTCAGTCGCTGAAGTACTGAATTACCACAGCAGCAAGTTTTCCCTGCCCCGCTGGAGGAAACATGCTGTGCTGGTGTGAGAGGGAATGTTCATGGAGAGCTCTTGCTGGAGAAGGGCTGTGAGACCCCACAATGAGCAGGAATTGGAGGCTGTATCAGCACCCTGTGGCTGCCAGTGAGTTCACCCCAAATCACCCCAAATCACCCCAAATTAGGGGCAACTACTATCCTTTCCCCTCTACCCTCCCCTCTCCCCCATCTCTGCGCGTTTCCCATCTTTTACCTGTTTCCAGACAGAACTGTTTCTTATTCTGTGCCTTTGCCCCTGCTCTGTTCAGTTCCCATCACTTTTCCCTCCTGTCTCCTGTGTCTCCATGTGCCTTTGTTCCCACTGAACTACATTTAGAAATGTCTCAGCCTAACCTTTGTCTTTCCATTCCTCGTCTCCTTAGGCAGCTTAGACAACTGATTATGGCCTTAGTTTGTTCCTTTAAGGGTGTTAAAATAAAATATTTAATCACTGGAGGTTGAAAATCAACCTACCAGAACCAAAGGTAGGGCTTTAGAAACTTAAAAAACCCCAGAGTTTCCCAAGCAAAAATCAGCACCTTACTCTTCCTTGATACAATATTGGCAATATTATTTTGCATTTTCTCTTTCACTGCTGTTAGCCCTTTTTCCTCCCACCTTCTCCAACTCGCAGAACAAACCCAGTCTCTCCTTTGTGCTTGTTACACCGTTTCCTTTCCTCATTTTCTGCTTCATCTGCTCAGCTCATAGCCCTTATGAATGTCCCATGTCATAGACTTCAAACCAATTCAGAAAAGGCCTTGCTTTAAATTTGAACAAATTATTTCAAGGAAGAAATGTATAACAAGAAACTGGTTAGACAGTACTTTTACACTGTATTCCTTTCCTACACACTTCATTTTTTCTTTGTCTTATGTTATAAGCTGTTCAGAAACAGAAGGATTTTAACAGTAGTGAAAACCTTCATAAAAGGTAATAGGATAACTCCTATTGATTTCAATGAAATCAGGATTTCATCTTTTTCACAGTTGCTCCTCAGTAGACTGCTGCTCTTTTCAAGATGTATCAGTTTCATTTGCAACTGTTAGTGCATGGATACTATAAGGAAAATCCAAGACAGGAATTTCCATTCAATTTAAGGAGCTAACGTCTCTAGAACATCTGTTTCCAGAGAATAACACAGTAAGATGTTTACTGTTCAGATATTTTCTTCAATGATTTTATTGCCTGTTCTTTACTGTATCCCTAAGCATTAATTAGAAAATTGTTTTGACAACAAAAAATTGCCAAAGAAGCATAATTGTTATCCTTTCCATTACTGTTTGTGACCACTTTCAATAGCCTTTTCAATCACCCCTTTTTATATTGATTTTGAAATCGCCAAGGAATTTAGCAACAAAGCAAGGCTGCATCATTTAAGGCAAATGACTTACAAAAGCTATAATCTTTGGAGAAAAAAGAAAAAAAAAAGACATTAATCTAACATAAAGCATATGCAAACAAATACACATTTTGCTCCATGGTAGAAAATACCATGTTGTTAGTTTGCTTTCTTTGGTTGGTTGATTGTTTTTCAAAAGAGTCAAATACATAAAAGAGACCCGCTGTCCTGCTATTTTGCTAAAGCCATGCTTCTCAGATGACTTAAGTATCTCAGCATGAAATTCATAGCAGGCAGCATGATGATATATGAACTAACTCAATTAATTAGACACAAATATGGAAGCCAAAGAGAGGAAAAGATAGCTGTTATTCACTTCCACAAATTCTCTCTGCATAGATAACTGTCACAGGAGAACTTTCATTCAAAATCTTTGTCATCATGACTTTGAGAGAGAACTTGTATCAGTACCTCTTCCCTTCTGGAAATGCACCATTCACCATCTCTGTGGTCTGAGGCACCATGCAGAAGTGTTTGACCTTTCAGGACAAATTGAACTAAGAAGTATCTGCTCTGTGATTCTCGTTCAGTGGGAGGACATCAGTGAAAACGTTACGTTAAACAGCATTGCAAGCTGCAGGGGTCAGAAGCAGCAGTTGAGTAAAAGAGATATGAACATACAAACTTCTAGTTTAAGTGCCTAAAATAGCAGCTAGAAAATTGAACGCTTTTATGGGCCTTAGCCTATGTGATTTGCAAGTCCCCTTGGTTCTTTAATTTTAATTTGCCTGAAAAGAATCTCTTAAAAACAATGCTCACTGACATTCCATGTTTCATCTCTAACCATTTCCTAGAGCAGACATTCTCCCAGCATTTTAGGCAATCAGTGTTTTGCAATTAATGGCCATAGAAGTCCATGGACTAGATAGAAGTCAAAAGATCAATGGTAGATAAAACAGACAAGGCTACTGTGACAGAACTGAATCTGTCCAATGACAACTGCTACCAGCACTGCAGAGAAGAAGAAAAAAAAAAGAAAAAAAAAAGGAAAACATTAACACAATAGTTTGAATAGCAGTAAAATAAGATATTATACTTACAGAAAAAAAAATATATATAGCAGACTTTATTACTAATCTCAGATTAGGAACACATCACTATCACTCCCCAAAACGTCAGTTTCCTCTTCTTTCAGCACACATACGCACAAAAACAACCCTGAAAAACAAACAAGCAAATAAATAACAAATAGTGATCAATTTTGAAATCTAATTTCTGAAATAAGTTCACCTCCCTGGACTTGTGCGAAACACTTTACTACACTGTCCCACACGACATCATTGTCTCTAAATTGGAAAGGCGTGGGTTTGATGGATGCACCCCTTGGTGAATAAGGAATTGGCTGGGTGGTCACACTCAAAGAGTTGCGGCCAACAGCTCAACGTCCAGGTGGATACCAGTGATGAGTGATATTCCTCGGAAGGTCAGCACTGGGATTGGAAACATTTAACATCTTCGTTGGTGTGATATGGATGTAGCAGGTGTGCTGACAGCACCAAGCTCCCTAGTGCAGTCAACATGTAGGAGGGAAGGGCTGCCACCTAGAGAGACCTTGAGAGGCAGGCTTGGGTGAACATCATGTAGTTTAGCTAGGCCAAGTACAACGTCCTGCACCCGTGACAGGGCACTCCCATGCACAGATACAGGCTGGGCCGAGAGTGGATTGAGAGCAGCCCTGAGAAGAAGGACTTGGGATACTGATAGGTGAGAAGCTTGATGTCAGCCAGCAATGTGCTTGCAGCCTGGAAGGCCAGCTGTACCCTAGGCTGCATCAAAACAGGGGTGGCCAGCAGAGAGAGAACTGCATCCCTCTGCTCTGCCCTTATGAGGGCTTCATCTGGAGTACTGCATTCACGTCTCGGGCCCCCAGCACAAAAAAGACATGGATCTGTTAGATCAGGCCCAGAGGAGGACACAAAAATGATCAGAGAGCTTCTCCTATGAAGGGAGTTTGAGATAACCAAGCTTGCTCAGCTTGGAGAATTAAAGACATGGGAAAACTGTAGTCTTCCAGTACCTAAAGAGCTAAACTATAAGAGAGCTGAGGAGGGTCTTTTTACAAAACAGTGTAGTAATAGGGTAGCAGGGGATGTTGAAGGAGGAGAAAATTATTTTAAATATAAGTAATAATTTTTTTACTCAGAAGGGGCTGAGATACTGGAACATGTCACCCAGAGAAATTGTGCATCCCTGGAGGCCAGGTTGGATAGAGCCCTGCCTACAAGCAGGGGTTTGGAACTAGATGATCTTTAAGGTCCCTTCCAACAAAACTACTCTATGATTCTACAAAATAAAGTCATGGAGATCCGTGCCATATTATTAAAAAAAAAAATAAAAATAAAAAAGAGAGAGAGAGAGAGAGAGAGAGAGAGAGAGAGAGAGAGAAAGAGAGTTAAAGAAAATCTGAAAAGTTTCAATGCTTAGGTACAGAAGAAGTCACCAGCTACAGGTAATTATGATGCTGTTACTGCTTTCCAGAAGATACTCACACAATCATTATCTTAGAAGGAATGAAATAGAGGAGCTGTGGAACAAAGTAGTAGAGGATTTCCACGGGAGATGGATCTTGTCACCTTTCCCATGTCATACAACGTACAATCTTTGGCCAGAAAGCAGCTTAAATGTGTTCCCACATGGTCTAGCAATTAGAATTGATTATAGATATCTGTGAGGTTCTTTTCAACCCAGGCCATTCTATGATTCCATGATTTTGCTGCAGCCTAACTACAGGCTTTACTCCAACAAGAAAAAGTATTTGTATATTTGTATTTCTAAAGCTTTTCCAGTTCCTCTATTCAATAGTGTACTAAGTAAATACATACTGCCAAGCTTTGCATCTATGCAAAGTCTTAATCTGGCCTTGAAAGGTTCAGCATTCACCTCTTCCTGCTACTACTACTACAGCAGTTTAGGCACCTGTCATATTTTTCAAGACAATTTGAAACTGTGTCTGATTAAGATTGTTGCCAATGCTCATCTCAGCACTGGCTTCATTAGCAATGCTGAGATCACACTGTTGGAAACAGTATGACAGATCTGTTTGTCTCAAGCTTTAAATAATACACTTGCCTTTTCAACCAGTATTTTGTATTAATTCCAAATTTCAGAAGTAAATCAGCAATTGCCAGGACAGTGGTAGGACTCTCAGGACAGCAAAACTTGCATAATCCAGAGGCTCGACAACCACTGTGGCTGTTGATACAAACACTGAAGGTAGGACTGAGGTCTGCTTTTGGCATACCTCAAGGAAGCGGGATGGAAAAAGTTCTCGCTGCAAGCCTTTGGTAACACACTTTGGTGTCCACCCTTTCCTCCATCACTTACATTGTTGTCTCTGGAAAACGTACCACTGTGGCCAGGATTTAATGCCAAATGCTTCATAACATTTAATATGCATTCACTTCATGTCTGTTTGCCTCTCTTACAGTTCATAACAGTAGGTGCTGGGTTAATGCATCAGCACTTCACACTACTCTTCAAAGCAGATGAGCAGCAGTCCTAGTAGCAGCTAGGTACAGCATGCATAGATAATGCAGTAGGTGACTGTTGCTAAGTCAGGCACAGGGATGGATTGCAGCAGTTTTCTACAAAGCCATAGGTTCTTCATGTACAGTTCCGAAGTAAGCATGGGTATGAAACTCAAGATGACTTAGGCAAATGAAAACATCTAATACTTAAATTACATTGCTTCTACACTGTGATACCCTACATTTCTATGAATGAAAGGCTATAACTACATCAGAAAGTCTGGAAAGAGCTCAAACAACATTAAATTGCACCCCAAAAGAAATTTATTATACTAAGCTTCTGAAACAGTCATCTCAGACAAGTATTTAGAAAACCATAAATGCAATCACTTAGAATGATTACGCATCTCCCAGCTATATATCTAAGCAAGTTAGCTCAGAAACGTTGCATTATATAAGGTGGTTGTTTTTTTTAACTGCCTCTTCTAGTTGTCAGCACACCGCATCTGCTATAATGCAATACTGCCCTCTTCTGGTAGAATTTAATAAGCACAAATTCTTGATGCAATTCCACAGCAAGATGAGAAAGCATTTTTAATTTTAAGGGATATATTACACTCTACATTTTGTACGAAACAATTTGGGAGGGAGAAGACAACAAATTAAAACAACTATTATAAATATTGAATTTAGTTTTGTAGGATGTCATGCTAAAGGTCATTACTTCTATCACATTATTGAAGCTCAGTGTTATAAATTTAAGAGCAAAAAGTAAAAAATACTGCAAAGTTCGCTCTGACTGATTTCAACATGTAAATCCTGCCTAAATACTATCATTTAGTAGAGAGAAACAAACTGATGGCAAAGACAAAAGTAATTGAAAGTTTTAGCAAATACTTAAATTGATCAGAATAAGTGATGAGCAAAACTTGCTTTCTCACTAACAAAGATCTTTGACAGTACAGATGTGAGAATATGTGTAATTAATATGAATATACAAACTGATCTGCTGTTACTGTTCATCTACCAATTACTTCTCCTTATAAAAATTTTCCCTCCTTTAATCCTTAATCCCTGCTCCTGTCCCAGAATACAAAATAATGACAGACCAGAAGTCAGGGTCATAGTCAAGCTTGTTTTCACACTTCTGTGATGAGGTTTTTATGATCATAATGCAATGCTGCAGCACAGAAATACTGGCCTTCTATAGTAGCAGAACTCGGAGAAGCAGGTTTGGGATAGCGAGACGGGACCTACATATGGGATGTGGACCCCAAGTACGCACAGCTCCCCAGGCATCAGTTCATGAACTGGGCAAAACTGCTCAGGGTAA
Source organism: Tetrao urogallus (assembly GCF_951394365.1). NCBI lineage: Eukaryota > Metazoa > Chordata > Aves > Galliformes > Phasianidae > Tetrao > Tetrao urogallus. The sequence goes on along the minus strand of NC_136815.1, from coordinate 38,995,460 downwards.
CAGAAGTACAATCTGAAATGCAGGGTGCCACATACAGGTGAGTCTGGATACTAGTTACAGCTGCAGAACAATGAAGAAAGCTGCAAACGCACACAGCTCCATGCAGATCCTGGTAGAAGAAGACAACAGCAGTATCAACAAATTTCACCTCTCAATGACCACACACTTCAGATTCAGCGTTACCCTAATAGAGCAGTTTTAAACTGTGGATTTAAGATGGAAACAAATGACAGCTGAGCATCACTCCAAAAGAAGTGCTTTTATAAAACGCAAATAAAATTGTAACACGTGCACTTCTAACTGCTCATCTTCTTTCCATCTTCCAAAGATGGAAAACTACCTACTGCACTCTGCTAACAAGAGATTAGTGAGCCTCTAGATCTGGATAAGGAATCAAGTTGAAGCTTCAGTGAAAACAACTTCAGTCATGTTGGTTTACATTAGAATACAGAAGAAGTCCTTGTTATGGACATACAGATAGTACTGTACCTGAAAATCATTTAGTGCACAAGAGCTACATAGTTTTCTTTATAGATTTCAGAGAAACTTGTAGTAAAGATCTGAAACTTACTAATACAATTCCAGAAAGTAGGAGTCTAAAGTAAGGATCCTAAAATATTATTTATTGGGTTTTTTTCTTTTTTTTTTTTTTTTGTTTTTTTGTTTTGTTTTTTTTTTTAAACATGTCACGATTTTTAGAGATGCAACATGAATGGAAACTACTAGACTTCAAAAATCAAAGTATACAGAAGTCTGTTAAAACAGAATATACTATTGCAAGACCTCCAAAGGATGTCTGAAAGAAACAAAAGTCTGTTTATTTGCCTGCAAGGAATACTTCTAAGTGTGAGGCAAACATACACATGTAGCTAAACAATTGAGGCAGGCCACTCAAATAAGCAGCAGAGTAGTTCTGTATTGTCTTAGACCAGGAAACTCATGAATTCTTTTCCACTTAAGAACAAAAGGCCGGAAAAATGACAAGTAAACACTCAGGAGGGGAAAAAAGGAAATATTTAGCACACACTCATACAGCTGCTTTATTTCCTCTCTTTGTCGATATTCACCATGGTTGCTAGTGAATGCATGAAGGAAGAAGGAATATTTCAGTGCTTTATCTCCAGCACTGGCAAGGTGTAACAGATCCCTAGATTGCAGCAGCAGAGGGTCCCTTAATCTGTGAAAGTAATACACAGAATACAAAGGCTGGCAATCAGAAGACTGTAGAAAGAAAGTATTACCATCACATTACAAAGCACTGATAAATCAGTATTCTTGGTTACAAAACTGACTATAAGCATGGTGCAAACCTACTGCTAAACAAGCCAGCCTTGAATTCATGAAGATGATGGTACACTCCAAAGTTACAGAAACAAAGCAGGCATTCATCAAGCCATCAATCTAGATTTTACTGGAAGGTTATCAAGAATTGCTTAAATTGAAAGCTTTAGCAATCCATCAAAAAGTCCAAGAACCTTCTCAAAAAGAAGTTTATGGAAAGTGCCTTAACACTATTCAAGTATTGTCAAAATAATTACCAGGTCATTAAGGTGGAATTCTATGTACAACTTCAGGAAGAATGCAGCACACAAGTCCTCTACTTTTCATAATGATTAGAAAAGTCAAACAAATACAGAAGCATTTCAACCTATATCAACTATACGGATAACTGAAGGAGAGAGATTATTACTCAGTGAGTTAAAACTGCTTTAAATGAGAACTGAGCACATTCATTTAAAATTCCCTATTTGTTTTGAAACTGACCAGTACACATGCACTCCTAAAGCAGGTTAGAGGAAAGGTAGATGGGTATGTTAAACAAACAAAATACACATGCACACACACACACACACACACACACACAAAAAAAAGCAGACTGAGTTGTCAGTACCTAAACAAATAAAAGAGACAGTATCCAGTTGAACAAAGCTCTTCCGATTCATTTAAATGTAACAGATTCTCAAATTCTTGATATGGCTTTGTCGTCTTACCTACATATGGGATTAATAACTTCAGGTCTTCAAAAACATTGTGTTGGTCTCAATACCTCCTCCAGACCAAAGTGTTTAAAACCTTGCAATTTGTTCAACACCCTTGCTATTCTTACCTCAAAGTTGTTCCTATTTGTTTTGACCTATTAGCTCTGTTCAGGGTTAAACCAATCTCAATATTTAGAAATGAGAGTAAAACTATTCTTGAGTACATAGCTGAAGCATAGTTTCTGAGCTCTCTCAGAGAAAACATACTCTTTACGTAAGTGCTTTGGAAGTATCGTTGGGCCCCGAATAGTTCTTCTGTGTCAAGAATAATACCTCATCTTCCAACCTCTACAAAAATTCAAAATGTACCAAGTACTATTCTTCCAGTATTTCTGAGACTCAATTATTACCTTTATTACAAAATCAGTGTCCCAATTATGAATAAACTGACACCTGAAATTCCAAATAGCTTAATACTTCCACACAAACACAGGAATTCAGCAAGCAGAAACCACCAGAAAAACCATTTTATTGCAACAACGTCCCCATCAAGTGAGATGGCAAAAATTAAGTTTTATTACATTTTGCATTTCTACTTTTTTATGTAAATATAAATTCAAGAGTGTAAAATAAATCCACATATAAAAACACAGAAGAAACATTCTCTTTCAGTGAATGCAAAAAGACTTACATACTGAATAATCATGACAAATCATCCGTTGTCCATTTTTCCAAGTACACAGGAGTGAAAGAATGCAGAAGTTTATTCTCCAAAAGCATCCTGTATAGAGTCCTTAAAGTATATAAGTGATATTCAATAATCTCAATTTCTTGAGTTTATTGATGTATATTTCCAAGAAAAGGAGAGAGAAAAACCATCTCAAACTTCAGATGATTTAAACTCCATCTAAAATAACCTACTTAAAACAAGATTACGCTCAATTCTTATAGCTGAAGCATTACAACTACTTTATTAGTATCATTATTTTGGAAAATTATTTCTTAGTAGTTCTTCCTGTCTTTAGAATGAAGTCAGAGTATTTATTTCAAATAGCATTGTTTACTTATACTGTAAATATATTGCGGAAAATAACTCCACATGCTGGTACAACAGGCCTTCATGAAGTTCCATTTAAACATTACTATCATGTACCTTAAAAAAAGAAAAACAACAACCAGGGGCTGCAGCATGAAATGCACAATAAAGGGTCACTGTCATAGGGTTATGCATCTTCTTTCTCATCTTATATATCTGGAAGTCAATACTGGACTGTTAGTTCAAATTAATATTGGCTGGTTATAAATACTTGGACTAGGAAATTTACTGTTTTAAAAAAATTGGTTATATTGTCTGTTATTTCACACACACAAAAAATTATCAGTATTAAAAATGTATTGTGCAGGATATTTTTTCATAAGGAATGTTTTTCACTGGGTCCAGGCAGATTGTTCCAATGACTGTGGCTTTTAATGCACATCATGTCAAATTCTTAATAAACAGAGTTTTGCCTCATGGTTACATTACAAGAAAGAATTATGAAATTAAGATGTTAAGAACAAAGTTTAAAAAAAATCAGAACTGCCAGTAACTTCACAACTAGAAGAGGAAAAATTGTAAAACAATTTAAATCAGCACTATCGTGGATCCCCACAGGTGCACTGCTACTCATAGGTTTCCAAAAGATGCATACGATTTTATGAATAGCTTTGTGCTAAGAGCCATGCTCAGAAACAAAATATAGGCTAGCACAAGTCTACCTTCTTGGAGATGCATGTTAAGTATAAAACCTACTTACTAAAGTGCATTTGCCAAACAAATTCTAACTTTTACTATAATAACTATTTCAATAAGCAATACAAACTAAATTTTGTTGAAGTTCTACCTCTACTTAAAAGCAGTAAATACAGATGACAAATCTAAAGTACAATCTTGTATTACAAAACATTATGTCTCAATGCCATGAGCTGCAGAAATAAACAAAAAGTACTGTCCTAAACATCTCGCAAGTGAGGAAGTGCCTCTAGTTAAAATACTGAAAGCATACAATGGAGTTAAGTATAAGCAGAGCTGAAGTAAGCATTGCTTTCCTTTTCATTCAATATGATGTTTCTTTAAGGCTCTGGGATAAGCTGTTACTTTTCTCAAGATCTTTTGGCAAAAGATAAATGCAGAAGTAGTAGGGTCACCTGACGTTTCAGAACTTGCACTTTCATATTTCATTAAAGCCAGCTAATTCAGTGTCTGTACACATTTATTGCACTTGTGTTGTTGGAATACATTTATACCAACATAGTAATAATGATTGCAACAAAGCCATAGTAAAATTAACTTTTTAAAGGGTCTGGTACTGACATTAGAGGATAAGTGTCTGCATGTTTAAAATGTTCCCTAATAATAAATACAGACAAACTGCTCAAGTCGGATGCACGTGTTTAACAATTATTTAGCAGATATAAAATTTCACTCATCCTATTATCAATACAAATCTGTTAGGGATCAAAAAGACATACCATGCAAAATATTGATTAGTGCTGCATAATGGAATATATATTTCTATCAGAGTTAAAACAGCATTTTCAAAATTTAAAGAAAAATAGATTTTTAAAAAGGGATTTTACTGTTGAATGCAAGTCTTCCTTGTAGCAAAGATAAAGTTATGATTTATCGCTGTACTTCAGTCTTGATGAAAGACTAATAATAATTTGTCCACCTATTTCTTAATAAATGCTACATTTTCAAGAATAAAGGAACTATCAGTAGGCATTACTTCTACTTAAAACAAGTTACTTCTCTCTGTAATAGGTCAAGTATGCTTTTAAAGATTCAGGTAATGGTAGACTCATGATTTTCTCTCTCAATAGATTTCGAGGAGGCTCTTCTGGCTTCAAGGCCTCACTGTGATCTTTATCTTCCTCCTCTTTGTTATCATCTTCCATTCTTTCATCTTCTTCACTATCTAGAGGCTGAGGAATGAGTTGATTACCAACAAACACGTAGGTGTTAATCCTGCGTCTACGACATCGCCTGCGTTTTCGTTTAGGGGGAGCCTTCTGAGCAATGCCTTTAGCTTTCATCTCCTCATTTATGAAGTTTCTAAGGGTGCGTCTGATATATATTCGAGCGAGGTCCTGAAGATTCCTAACAGCACAGGGAGCTAAAAGGAAAGAGAGTTATACTCAGTAAGCAGAATGTCCCTCTAACAAAAACATTAGTTGCAAGACAGTGCGATTCATGTTTAAGAACAAATGAAATTTTAGCACATGATGAAATACACAAATGAAATGAGAAGAGTGAGGGTTCCCGACAAACCCTGTAGCATATTCTCTACTGAAAAACATCTCTTACTCCAGACATACTCAGATTTGGACTGAGGATGGCTTCTGGAATATGATTATTCTTTCAGAGAAAACACACAGTCCAAGCTATTAAGAGATCTTTGGACAGATGTGCAAGTGAATATCAACTATTTAAAAATTGATTTTAGACAGCACACTTCAAATATGGCATGCCTTGGGACCTACTGTTCCTACCATCTCCTGCTGTTTGGAACATTTCCCCTACCATGACACACTGGTTTAGGCAAGTGCTTTTCTTCCTTCTCTCTTCTACACAAAATACTTCCTGCTAAACCCAAATGATCACAATGTCAAGATCACAGCTGACCAAGTAAGCCACCCTTATCTTTGTAGCAGAAAAGGCACCAAAGTTTCTGAACAACAACAACAAAAAAAAGTAACAAAAAGTCAAAAGCCTCATATTTTGCAGTAAGTAAATGATGATTAAGCATTGCCAGGCTGTTGGATAACATGCCCAGTATGACCCGTTGCCAAGTAATTCCAAGGCAAACAAAGCAATAAAAGGTACAGAACTGTCTGGATGGCCAGGCCCAGAGCATGGTGATAGATGGAATCACATGCAGCTGGCAACCAGTCATAAGTGGTGTTCCCCAGGAGTCAGTACTGGAGCATATTCTGTTCAGTACCTTTACTGGTGACCTGGATGAGGGCACTGAGTGCACCCTCAGTAAGTCTGCAGATGACACTAAAATGGGAGGAAGACCTGCCTGGGGATACCAAGGCCCTACAGAGGGATCTAGATAAGCTGGGCTGACACCAGTGGGATTAAAGTTGAATAAGACCAGGTTGAATAAAGTTGAATAAGTGCCAGGTCCTGCACTTTGGTCACAACAACCCCAAGCAACTCTACAGCTTGAGGTAGAGTAGCTGAAAGACAATGTACAGGAAACGGACCTGGGAGTACTGCTTGATGCTCAGTTGAACACAAACCAGCAGTGTGCCCAGGTGGCCAAGAAGGCCAATGGCATCCTGGCTTGTATCAGAAATAGTGTTGCCAGTAGGAGCAAGGAAGTGATCATCCCTCTCTGCTCAGACCTGGTGAGGCTGCACCTTGAGTACCGTATTTAGTTTTGAGCCCTCACTACAAGAAAGACACTGAGGCCATGGAGAGTGTTCAGAGGAAGGACAATGAAGATGGGAAGGGGTCTGGAGCACAAGCCTTATGAGGCTGAGGGTGTTGGGATTGTTCAGTCTGAAGAAGAGGAGGCTCGTGGGTGGCCTCAAGTTTCTCCAGGGGAGATTCATGTTGGACATCAGGAAATACTTTCCCAAGAGTGGTGAGGTGCTGGAACAGACTGGAAGATTCACCATCGCTGGAGGTATTCAAGAAACGTTTAGATGTTGTACTGACAGACATAGGTTTGTGGGAAATATTGGCAAGTCTATGATACTACATCAGCCAAACCTGTCACTTGTTCAACTTTCTCATTTTTGTTCCTACATAAAAATAGTATAAAATTTATGGATACTACTGCAAAGGAGGAAATGAGCATAATGAGGAAATAAATTTTATGAAAACATTGCCAATACAGATCCAGCTTAAAAACACTCAATGAATTTCCAACTAAATATTTTTTTTTCCACTGACTTAAACTCCATGCTAGTTATTAAAATTTGAGACCAAAAAGATGCTTAATACTGGCAATACCGATTGCAGTTGTAGCCAACAGTAAAAAGACAACGTGAGAAGCATTACCTTGCTGATTTCATTTCACAGGGCAACTTCAATTTCCTAATGCATTTATAATTAGATGGTAGTGGCAAGGTAATAGCATATTTGTATGTTATTCCCTTCTTTCTCTTCTAACTGCACAGTCATTTTAAGAGTATTCTTTTAAACTACTTATAAGAAACACCTTTACTGTACTGCAGCTCACTTCTAAATGCTACCGGTATATACTGTTCGAATTCGTAATATGAGAATGGTAATAGAGAACTCTCAAATTCTTAAGTTGGTCTCTTACAAGATCAACGGGACAAAGTCCACAAGTCCAAAGGACCCAATGAGACCCACCCACAGATTCTGAGGGAAGTGGCAGATGAAGCTGCCATCCATCACATTTGAAAGTTCATGACAGTCTGGTGAAGATCCCACTGACTGCAAAAGGGGAAACATAACCCCCATTTTCAAGAAGGGAAAAAAAATAAGATCCAGGGAACTATAGGCCAGTTAGACCTTGCAAGACCATGGAGTAGATCCTCTTAAAAGCCCTACTGAAGCACATGGGAAAAATAGATAAGGTGAATGTTGGTAACCAACACAGCTTCACTGAGGACAAGTCAAGCCTGATAAGCTTGGTGGCCTTTCATGATGGAGTTACAGCACCACTGAATAAAGGAAGAGCAACTGATCTCATCTACCTCCGCTTGTGCAAAGCATTTGACACTGTCCTGCATGGCATCCCAGTAGACAAATTGGAGAAAAATGGATTTGAATGATGAACCACTCACTGGACAAGGGAACTGACTTGATGTTTGCACTCACAGTTCTGGTCAAAGACTCAATGTCCAAGTGGATACCAGTGACGTTTGTCAGGGATTCGTTTCTGGACTGGTGTTATTTAACATCTCTATAGGCAGCATGGACAGTAGAATCAAATACATGCACAGCAAGTTTGCAGACAACACCAACCTGAGTGGTGCAGGTGAGAAGAGATGCTCCCTCAGCAGGCTTGAGTGTCGAGTCCACACCAATCTCATGAAGTTCAACAAGGCTAAGTGCAAGGTTTGGGGCAATCTCAAACACAGATAAGGATGGGCAGAGAATGGCTTGAGAGTAGCCGTGAGGAGAAGAATTTGGGAGTGTCAGTTGATTAAAGATTCATCATGAGCTGGCTATGTGCACTTGCAACCCAGAAGGCGAACTGTGTCCTGCACTGCATCAAGAGAAGTGTGATCAGCAGGTCAAGGAAGATGATTCTGCTCCTCTACTCTGCTTTTATTATACCCCCCCTGGAGTTTTGCATCCAGTTCTGGAACTGCTGACACAAGAAGGACATGGAGTTGCTGGAGCAGGTCCAGGGGAGGGACATGAAGATAATCAGAGGGCTAGCACACTTTCCCCCTGAGGAGGAGCTGAGGCTTTTCAGCCTAGACAAGAGAAGGCCCCTTGGAGACCTTATAGCAGCCTTCCAGTACCTGAAGAAGTCATGTCACAACAGGATAAGGGGAAATGGTTTTAAACTGGAAGAGGGTAGATTTATAGCAGATACGGGGAAGAAATCCTTCACTGTAAGAGTGGTGACACACTGGAACAGGTTGCTCAAGGAGGCTGTGGATGCCTCCTCCCTGGAAGCATTCAAGGCCAGGTTAGATGGGACTCTGAGAATCTGGTTTAGAGGGAGGTGTCCCCTGCCTATAGCAGAGGGATTGAAACTAGATGATCTAAAAGGTCCCTTCCAACCCAAACCATTCTATGTTTCTATGATTTTTAGTAAGGAACCATTCTTCACAAGCTTACATATACTTCAAAATTAATAATCAGATCAGTAGTTACAACGGATGCAACCTTATATGGCATCCTAGACTTCTGAATGGCTTTTCTCTGTTTTGCATTTAAAACTGTGCATAGAAGCAAGAGGCATGTAAATACTACAAGAGAATTAGTCCACATTGGTCTTACGTTAACAGAACAAAGCAGGAGAAAACTGTTATTGTCTAGTTTCTTCGCTGGCTTTATTTAAATTCCTGGGTGCCACTGAAGTCCTATGTAATACTACTCCTAGCTTCGTCTGTGGTAGCAGAAATTTTCATCTCTGTACCTTTCCCAGCCTTTATTTTTTTTTCCTCATCATGCTATCATCTTATCTCTGCAACAGCTATGCTTTCAGAGACTGTCTAAATGCCCTTCCTAATCTAACTGAAGTTTTGTGTAGTCACACAGAAAGCCCATATAAGAGACTACTAAAGACAGTGAGAATCATCAGCTTCAGACATAAGGACAACTCAGCTATTAAACTTCTGCAGTACCATAGCTGCAATGTAAACCAGTTCCTTCCATTTCCAGAGGGGAGAGAGAAGAGGAATTTTTTTTTTCCACTGTGAGATTGTCTGAACATCAGTACTTTTGATAAACCTAGTATTATCTCAGTATTTTAGATGTATTTCATTGGAAAAGAAGCTGAATCCAAAAGGAAAAGAAGTCTGGCAAAGTAAGCTGGAAACAATGCACCATTTTAATCTGAGATGTTGATTGTGCAGCAATACACCATAGCCAGCAGCACAAACTATCAGTGAGCTGCCACTATGTGAGGTTCTATGCTCCTATTCCGTCACACATATGTAAAGGATAGCCTCTCCTCTTCTAGAGTAACACCAGCAAGCACTATTAGAACCCACCAAACCAAAGGGAGCCAGTATAAGTGACACTTACGCAGTCCCACAGTATCATGTTTGCCATTGTCATTTCTGTTTGGTTGCACTAGTGGGGCAAATGAAACAGCAAGGATATTTTTACTTTCCCATGTGTTCTGTCCCGTCCTCAAGATTTGTGTTAGCTGCATAAGAACAACAACAAAAAAAAAAAAAAAAAAAATCAGTGGTTACAGTTTTGTCATACTCAATACAATTCAGGCTGATGTTCAAACAGTGCAATTTTGATTAACTTTAAAATTAATTTGTAAAGGTTGTTCTCTAAATAGCCAGCACTTCCATATTCCTAGAAATATTTTTCTGTCACTGGAGTTCTGAAGAAGGCTATTCTGCAGTGGGGAGAGATGCAACTGGAAAATGAAGTCCTAAGGTTTTCCCTCTATCAAGGCAGAATACTGTTACTACAACTACAACATTTTTATTTAAATTCCCTGTGCATCTGCAAAAATTGACTCCTGCCTACCACATAAATGCCCCAGGAATCAAATAATAAGATGTTCTGTAGCCGAGTGCTTTGTCTGTGATTGGCTTTGTTACTTTTTTTTCCCCCCCCCGTTTTTCTCCCTTCTTTCCAGGTTAGAGGAACCCAGATCTTTTAGCATCTCCTTATGTCTTACAGTCTCTAGTGTGCTAACTATCTGTACATAAGACAGACCTAACGACAGTTTTAATTTTGCTACCCAGACTACCTTTGAGATATGCAATCAATCTCAGTTGATAGTATCTTAGTCCAATAAATACTTTCTCTAGTATTTATATAACTCAATGACACAGACCACATTTAAATCACTTGGATATTCTGAGAAAGTAAACATATAGTTATTTTTGGAAGGTAACCAGCAAGCTTACCAGCAAATAATTTAGTAATTATCTACATTCAAGAGAGCATCCACATAAATCAGTTTTTTGCTCCCTGGTTCCCTATCAGCAAAACAGGGAGAATAATACTTACCTTTGTAAGGCCTTTTGAGATCTAAGGATGAAAAGTGATAACAGTGTGAAGTATTATTAAAATAATACACCTGTCTGGAAAAAGTCTAATCTAACACAAAAAAAGCAATACTGAAAATTGCTGGAAATAAGTCTTTTCCTCCACTCTTTTTCATTTCTCCTACCTTTAATTACAAACATAAAATCAATTCTCCTGTTTCAGAGAGTGATTTATGTTGTGTTAAAGTATTAGCTGAAGATGTGTGGCAAGGATTTCAAGGCAGTACTAGGACTAGCATAGTATACTTAAAATATTTAAGAATGGAGTACTAGCTTCATGGAAGACAAAACAGTTTTATCACAGATAAACAGGATATTGACAGTTTCCCATCATTTAAAGGAAAACAATTTCAAGACTGCATTGCAAAAACACCTGCTGAATTGCAGTAATACACTGAGTAATGACAACAACAGTTAATGTTCAACTCTGTCAACTATACATGTTAAAACATTTCTTAAATTATGTATTTTTCATACTATATGATAGCAAGGGGAAATTGTCATTAAGTCACCTGATCTTCTATAGGCATTACTAAAATGCCTCCGACTTTCAATAAAATTTTCATGTAGTTTTCATGGTCTTTCTGGACTCCAGCTCCACAGTAAATCCGGTCATACTGATGACTGTCTGAGGCTATTTCCAAACAGTTACCAACCACAAAGGCAGGTTCACAGAACTCAAATCTGAGGAGAAGAAAACAAAAAGAGGAGGCATTTTAAAATAAAATCAGCTTTCTTGAGAAAAGCCAGTCCAGTTAAAAACAAAAATATTTTTACTATCTTCCTTACGTAAAGAAAAGAAAGATTAGCACACATTTTAACAATCGGCATTAAACACAGCAATATTAAACAGAAAACAATGTGCTGTTTCTGCTCAATGAAGGATTAAATTTATTTTTTTTTTTAAAGTTAGCGAGTGCATCACATAAAAACAAAAAAGCCTGAAAGAAACACCAGGCTTCTTAAGAGTAAGCAGACTTGTGATGTTTCTCTGGACAAGGCATGCAGTCAGGTCCCTTTAAAGCAGACAGATGTTAATTGTGGAATATTTGGTTATATATTGTATAAATGTTGAAACAGTCCAATTCCCAATACCTTCCCTCTCTCTTTTAAAAGAGGAAATATAGGTTATTTTAAGAATCATTTTCCTCTACATCTCCCACCTTCCATTTTGAGAACACTCTGTTTTTCTCAAAAATAAAATTTAATAGAAAAGTTTTGACCACACACAAAGCAAGAAAAAAAAAAAAGAGATTAATTCTGAGAAACATCTGTTCTAGTTTTCTTAAGCAAATGAAAGTCACATAACTGCTTCTGAGTGGGCTTAAGTATAAAGCAGAAGTTGCAAAGACTAAGTTCTCCTGACACTGCATAAAATAGCAAAAGGTGCACACTGTAGAGCTTTATTGCCAAAGTTGCATACGTTCGCCATTACAGAGATATTTTCTGACATATTTCACATCTTTGCAGCAAGTCTCTGGTTAAGATGTTCATGCATCATAATGTAATTCATATATTTGTATTAAAAAACAGTGAAAAAACACACAAACCCCCTCTCCAACACACACACACCAACAACATTCAGTCAAAAACCTCCTTCTCCACCCTCATTTCAAGAAGAGATGTTACACATGTGCTCACAGAAAGGATTTATGATTTTCTTGGAAAAACTTTAAAACTACAGAAGTAGTTAACAAGTGTCATCTGGCAGTACCAAATTTAATGCCTCTCAACTTCATCTCAGAATGAATAACTTGCTCTTTCTAAATACTTCTTTGAATGCATAGAGCCATCTTATGAGCTTTACAGCTTACATTCAAAAATTATTTTGATTTGGCTTTCAGTAGGCAATCCCAGTACAACACCTGACATGCAAATAATCATCTCAGTTACACGGAAACCTGACACTGCCTATAAGGCTTAGCTGACTCCCCTATCAACCCTACCATTCACAAATTAGTCTTTTATTAAGCTATGTTTTTGCTTGAAGCACTTTGTTTTCAAGATAGGGTGCACGACCTTGAAAATAATTCAATTCTTTCTTTGACTAGTCACATATAGACTCCAGAATACCTTACTAACTATTGCAACTGCCTTATGTGCTCAATGTGGCTGACAGTCCATGCTGTTGTTTCCTCATCCAAGACCAATGGAAGAAGTGAAAGCTACAATCAATACTGACAGATTAAAAAAAAGGAAGGTGGCAGGTGGGGAGTGCAGCCAACTGCACACAAGCAGGCAGCAAAAATGAACTGTGGTTTAAGTAATTTCTGAAGTAATTTAAAAAAAAAAAAAAAAAAAAAGGAAGAAATATCTACAAATACATTTGGCAAGGTTAAATGCTCAGAAGAAAATGAAACCCAAAGCACTGATTATTTCTTCAGTGAAATGATCTCTTAAGTGCATGGGGGATCACATATTTTTCAACATTTAGCAGAAGTCAGACAGCTCAACGTACAGTTTTAATTTCAGGTTGTCTACAGCTGAAGTAAAGCATCATCACACTGATTTAACTTGAAAATTTAAGCAAAGTACCGTTGTGGGCTTCAAAAGTACAATAAAAACCAGAGGTGAGTAATAGGGCACTCCTCTGAAATGCCACGTTAGATAGCAAACAGTCACTGGCTCTAAGTTATATACTTAGAACAACAGAAGACAGACTGATGTTGCATAACCCGACAACTTTCCTAACACTGTTACTCAAAATGCTCCTCCAAAATCTTACTACCAGATATTCCCAAAATGCTTCTACTGGAAGCACCCTCTTAAAACAGAAACACAAAATTCCCAAGAAAGCAAAGACAAGACAAAAAAATACAAAATGTTTCCCAGACGAAATATACGCTATATATAGAGACCTACAAATACAATAAAAGCTGGAAAGAATTTCTCATTTAGCTCTACAGCTTGCAGTCAAAAGTACACAAGAACAACAATGAATAAGTTTCCCATTACACCTGTAAGAATCAAGACAGGCTAAGCACTAGAGACTATGTCTGCCTATTGGTGCGTTAAACTAAGGCTGGACTATGTTAATACAAATTTGTGGAGACATAAGGCTTATTACCAAGACAGAGAGATAGTGGTTAGGCCTACTACTTCAAAAATGATCTTCTTCACTCCAGTAGCTCCAGCTAGTTTAAAATCTATTTGTCAAAAGTAAGAGCTTCCTGAAAGACTCATTTCTCACAGTAGTCTTAACTAGAGTACATGCAACTCAGAAAGACATCTTTTCAGTTTATTTCAGATGGAAAACAAGGGACTCAGCTCACTTGGCAATGCAGTAACACCTACAGTAGTACGCTGACTGCCCATTTATATCACATAGTAATAGAACTGCCATACACATCTTTCTACCCAGAAGTCTATATAAGGGTAGGAGTAAATGGATGGAAAAGATTTTAAGCTGTATCTAGTCAAAGTAGCACTTGAGTTCAAAAACCAGTGCCGTTCATTCAAGCTGCCTGCAGAATTACCTGCTTTGTGTTTTATGATATAAACAGTGTCAAAACACAAGAAATAAAAATGCATATGAGGTTCATATTTAGAGCATTATGGAATTCTCAAATTTAGTTAAGTTGTAAAACAACAGAACTCAGTTCTTCCTCTGCACTCCAAGTAAACCTTCATCACTGAAGAAATGAAGACTCCTTGCTCACCCCCTGAATCTTTGACTGTTACCACAAAACTATACACACATCTCAGAATCAGAAAACTGACAAATAAATGTATCATTTTGTGGTATCTATGTAATCTAGTAATAAGTAATTAACTTCCAAAAGACTAAAATACAATGTATAGGATTTGTATCACTGACTTTCCCAATCCATTTCCAAAATGAGCAAGGTTAAGCTCTACTTCACTGAAGTATAAGCCTCTGACCATCTGATCAGGGAATGATCTTAAAGTTCAACACAAGTTTTAGCAATTAAATGAGAATAATATCTACCAACAGTATATTAAGCTTGTTAGTTTTAACGTAAGAAAACAGCATCAATCACACTGTTTTACAATGGAATTTAATCTTAAATCCAAATTCCATCAGTCCCTGATGATACTACATCCAATGAGGTAATTTCAATACCATTACCTCCAGGATATGAAAACAGATCAGATACTCAACTTCCTTCTGTGTTACACTGAGTTATTTTTATTACAGTAATGACTTTGTTGAAAAGAAATGGTTTAGTGCCTTAACATGCAGTACTGGCAAATACATAAGCTACCAATCAAGGAGGGGTAATATTTCACTTGGTTACCAATTTGAAATGGAACTATGAAAACAACTTAAGAAACAGCAGGTTTTATTTACATTTTGTTGATCACAGTTAGGGTACAATTATATCTGGAAAACATGATTTATTTTTTTTTTCCATAGATTAGAAGCCAAAAAAAACCAAAAAACCTGAGACTAAAGAACTAGAAAAAACATATAGATGTTTGAATCACATCCAGTTCTTCAGTTGAATCTGGTATTTTGCTTACAAGAAAACAGCCAAAAGAAAAGAAGTTAAGAGTTTCTAGTACAGATAACACACTGACTGTGTTCCTGTGTATGAATGAACATTTGCCATAGGATAAATTTAATTTCATACAGAACTTGTTTAGCAGTGGACCAAGATAGTAAAGCAGTTTCAAGTACCTGAAGTGTGTTAACCTGATTCTGTCCTTTCTGCCTTGTCCCTCAAGGATAGGCATTTCATGTCCATCCCCCCCAGCACTAAAGTTTTACAGATTCAATACAGGCACAGCACTTTTCTTTCAGGTAAGTATCAAAAATTACCTGTAAGATTTAAAGAGTGTTTTTGTCTTCATCACAGCACATTAAGAAAATAAGTAAGGAATAGTTCATTACTACACACATTCTTTTAAGAATCTCCACAGGTATCAACACAAAGAAACACTATTATCGGGATAAAATGAGCTTCCATTTAAAAAAAAAAAAAAAAAAAAAAAAAAAAACATTTTTTAGCGAAGAACTAAGACTGAAATTATTTGCTCTTGTATCCATATCCACCAATCTAGTATTCATGTGGTAACAAAATATGTAAACACTAGTAATCCTACTAAGTTTTTTTCCCCAAGGTAATTCATTGGTAGTTCCTATCATATAACCTACCCAGACAATCTAATTTCCAATTACTTCCAGCTCTGAGGAGTACAGCATCCCTCAAGGGCTAAGCTCTCCTGCCTATACAGCCTTCATGGATGTAGTGCATTATTAACCCTGACATCTCTTCAAGATCAAACTAGAGGTAAGGAGTTGTGTTTTAAGAGATGTTCATTTCTAAGGAATCAAGTTCAAGTTTAATAAAATTGGCCATAAAATCACATACTTTGAATAAAAAGCAACTTTTAAAATCCACAGATTCGTGTTTAAAGCGAACAGTGAAACGTGTTGTAAGATGCTTATAAAAATACTGGGGAACTATTTGAACTGCTGACATTTGTCTTTTGCACAGAGAAAAAGCAGTTCTTAAAGTCAGCATTTCTCCAGCTACATTTTACACTTCTCCTTAACCACTAAAATTCATACAAGGATACCATCTAATATTCTGCCTATTTTATTGCACTTCTGTCTCAGCTTGGTGCTCAGTCCTTACAGAAAGAAAAACCCTTTCAGTATAAATTTAGGACGCTGGTTTGCCATCCACAATCATTTCCTTGTGTTCAATCAACTCAAACCCATACAAAAGGGGACAAGTGTCATCAAGCTGTTCTCCCCTCTAACAGTCCAGAAGGCTCTTTAATAAAATAAAATACACAGTAACCCTCTCAGCAGGTCCAAAAAGGGAAAAATAAAATAAACTATAATGCATATTTTTATTACTGACAGAGGGGGCAAGGGGATCAAAACAAATAAACTTACAGCATGAAGAACTGCTGTTCAATGAGAAGACTGCCAAGTTGTTACAGCAAGCCATTTGAACTATGCTGATACTACATTGGAACAATTTTTCCACGGAAAATTTGTGTTTTAAAACATATTCACCAACAGTAGGGAATTAAAAGAAGAGTACACAAAGTTAACTTCAAATCAAACTTCCCTTAAATCCATTATTTTCAGCTAAAAGATGCCTTAGGATGGGCAAGGATCTTCTAAACCATCTTGACCACCACAAAAACCATCCTTTTCTTTTAAAACACATCTATAGAAACTGAAAAATAAGTATTTCCTGTGATTATCCTCAGAGAATGAAGAGCTACAAATAATCTAGGAAGTTCCAACTCATATTCATTTTTGTTAAAAGAACAATACTCTCAGGGCTTCTTCTGTATAAAACAATTCCATAATTTACTAATCTTACTCCAAGTATACCTAAAGCCAGAAAGAAACTTTAAAGAAACTTCCAGATTGTTTAATCCATTTCATTTTTTAAACTGACATAAGTCTTATATTCTGTGAAAACTACAGTTGAAGGTGAAACATGACTTTCTGTATACCATGCCACAGCAATGCACAACATTCACAGAATGGCTTGTTAGCTTTTTTCACCTTACTTTACTGCAAAAGTACTCTAGATCAAGTAACAACCAGATTTAAAGATGCTTCTAATATACTGCAGAGTATAGGAATAAATTTTCACATTTCTCAATAAATATTTCCCATATTCTATCCTGGTGGTGATGTTCATTTAGGATCCTATCACTAAGAACTACATTAGATACTAAGAACAATTATTAAAAATGGAACAACAGAATGACAAGAGAGCAAGTTTTTTTCCTTGGTTGTTTTTTTTTTTTTGTTTGTTTGTTTGTTTTTTGTATTTTTCTCTATTTTCATTCTGCCTTACTTATGTATTTATTAAAGCTCTTAACAAGTATGGCTCATGTATAAATGCATTCTTATGGCCTGCTAGCATGCTTCCCTGAAAAGTTACATGCATTTCACTTATTGGGACATCCTGCATGTACTCTTTGAACATTAGAATAAACAGAAACAAAAGTATAAAAACTTCTATAACAAAACAGTTGTTACTATCTACAGTAGCAGCTTTTAAGCCCCTTACATACAATTGCAATAATGGGGATTTTATTAAGATTAGTAAAATAGCCAGAAGCAGTGCTGACTAAATTTTTATGCAATATTTTTTTCCTGATCATTTTTCTCATCCAGGTAATGTTGTAGGCCAGTGGGAAATGCATTACAGCTTCACTTCTATTTGTTATCTCAGCTTTAGAATAAAACTGCTTTTGTGCTTCTATTGGGCAACTTCAGCTACCTTTGCTTGTTTATAATTTCTAATAGCCATCAGCTTCACTGAAACATGTGAAAAAACACTGCTCTTATTTATAAAGAAAAGTTAGAA
Source organism: Tetrao urogallus (assembly GCF_951394365.1). Classification (NCBI taxonomy): domain Eukaryota; kingdom Metazoa; phylum Chordata; class Aves; order Galliformes; family Phasianidae; genus Tetrao; species Tetrao urogallus. The sequence continues at coordinate 38,977,453 of NC_136815.1, read as the reverse complement.
TGCTGGACCTTAAAAATACTATGACTAACCTTACTCTCTCTTCAGCACTAGTTAACAAACTTAAACTTCATTAGGTACTACATCTAAAATCTTGATGATAAAAGCAAAGTAGTACACTGAAGGAATATATATATTTTAAATCAATTCCACAGTGAAGTTTAAGAAACCTGCACTCCTAAAAAAGGAGGAGGTGAAAAAATGTCTCATCACCTCACTCTGTCACCAGGACCCTAGTAAATCCATGGATACAAGTCCCCTCAGAAACAGTTTGTTGTTTCTGTAGACAAAAGTATTTGCTTTTTTTTTTTTTTTTTTTTTTTTGGTACTGAAGCAGAAAAGGTAGTTTTATAGATTTAAGATTGTCATATTCTATACTAAGAGTTTTTGTGAAGCTATAGATTTGATTTGGTAGCAACAATCCATTGCTGTTTTTCTCAACTACTTTAATGTAATAACAAATGCTCTTAATACTATAAAAACTTGCAGCAACTGCAGATTTCCAAAGAAGGTAGTGTCCACCACAGAATTTGTCTTATTTCTAAAAGATTTTGTATGTGCTTAGAGATAGCAAGAATACAGATTGCTCCAACTCTCAAACACTTTCAAAACAGTTTTCTTTTCTTTCTAGAAAGCAGTAAACTCAACTGCCACTTTTGGAGCCTCCTGGCTTATGATGTTTATGTATATTATTTCTCTTTAATACCTCTAGCTGAAAAAGAGACATTTCAAAAGCAGATTTTTTTTTTGAAAATGTTAATTTCCAGTGTCAAAGAATCCCTCTGAACTTCTTACTTTCATATGTTTTTCTAGCTAGAGCAATAAAAAAAAGCACAAAATTTCCACTAACCAAATCTAAGAACAAGTTAAAAGTAAAATATGAACTGGAAAGGCTACCAAGGGGCTTTGAGACAGGTTACTTTTCCTGCACAGATTTTTATTGCTATCATTATCCAGCTGAACAGCAAAGAATGGTTTTTCTTTGAGCATATACAAGGAACTTTCAACTTCAACTCTACTTTTATGAAAGTGAGCTTGCAGTGTTCTACAGAAGCCCTGAATTTCAACAAAGACAAATAAATACTTTGTTGGAAAATTAAGCCATTTTTCAATGCCAATAATTTTCTTATAGGACTTCAGAAAGAAGCTTAACCCATAACAGTTATACCAGAAGTAGTACTAGGGTTCTTGCAACTTACCATTGAAGTGGTTTCTTTTGATCTTGAGAAGGTTTGGTGATTCTTTCACATCAGGGACTTCAGCTTACCCAGGTTTGGTTTTTGATAGGGTGCTAGAAGATGGGCAACCTAGCCTTGCCCTGTGTCTCTCTCTCCAAGCTGGATATTCTAGGTCTAGAAGTTGACTGGGAGCAGAAAAGACAACACATTCCCCTTCAATAAAAACAGGTGAAGTGGGGCCTGGTACTTGCACAATGTGTTTCAGATAGCCTTCTTAAGGAATATTTTTTTTTTCCCCTTAAATGGCATGCATTCCCTACTCAAGGTTTAAAGTACAAAAGAGAGTCATATATATACACTTTCAACTCAAGAGTATTTCATTTAATCTACACCTAAAATCTTTTGCACCTCAATCATAACAATACTTCCAGACGATGGCAAATCTCCCCTGTTTCTACTAGAAAATATATACTAAATAAAACCAAGGCAGTATTTTACCTCTCACAAGAAACAACTCCATCTCAATTCAGACAAAAAGTATTTTTAAAAGATTGGTGGGATATGGATACAGATACAAGTGCTTACTGAAATTATTTGTCTTTCTGAAACAACTGTATTAAAAGCTTTTCCTCTAATGAACAGTTCAACAGACAACTAATAGAAGGATAAACTGCCCTTTAAACAAAGAGTATCTCAGATTCTTTATTACCTCGTTACTTTTACACTGCTACCAGACTTTCATCAAGTACCTACCCCAATCATTAAAAAAACCCACATGTAATTACATTTAAACAACATTTTTATCAGGAACCATAAAAAAGCATTATTATATCACACAATGCTGTATCATTCCCTATGAAAAGTGGCATCAAAACATCTTGTTTCATCAGGAGAAGAAGTAAATCATCATAACCCAGCTCCATGCTGCAAGTCAAATGCAAAGATAAAGGTCTACTGCTTCAAGTGAAAGAACACGACAAACAAAATTAAAGCATTTATTTAGGATCCAAGCTGAAGATTTTGAAGGATCTACATTTAAGGTAAAAGCCCTTTTACTTTTGTTTAAGAAAGAGACTTCTTCAAATACTCAGATCAGACTGCAGAATATTATCCACTGAAGAACACAGAAAGGGAAGAAGGGTTTCGCAGAATTCCCATCTGCAGATCTCAATTACATGTGCTCTCTGTATTCCTTCTATACCCTATGAACCTCCTTAGAAGCTGATCACAGGTGTAAGATATTTTTCCTCAAAACATGCATACATTCATTGAGACAATCAGCTTCATTCATACCAGTCTAACAGACAAAATCAGATTTCAAACAGTATGTATGTCTTCTAGATATACACCAGTGTTCAACAGTAGGCAGACACTGCACACCTTCCAAGTTCTTTTTGACAGAAGATCTTTCCTCCATGTATTAAGCAAATCAAATCAGTAGTTAAGTTCAGAAGGAGAAGTCCACACAACTTTCAGTAAGTATATTTCATATATTTCTTTTACAAGCCGAAATTCAGGAAAAATTTCCTGAAATAATAATCAAAACTAGCTTTACTGACCTAGAGTACATTAAGAGGCAGACTGAAAGTGAAGACATACTGTATATATTTGATATAAATATATACAGAAAATATTATATATAAACATAAATGAGCCAGTCAATCAGAAGAAAAACGTGCCATCTTCAGTAACTATATTAAAATACAGTTAACCATAATTAACTATTCAGACAAGGAGTTACAAAACCTTCCACTAAATCCAAAACCCAAGCAGTCAATCAGTATTACGTGAACAGCAGTTCAGTTATTGTCAAGTAGATTTATGCAAGAAAAATTAAAGAGACACGTTTGTTAGGTTGGTGAGGAGAATGCTTCCATAGCCAGTGCTTTATATTTTTTCTGTTGTAGATTATTAAAAAGTATATGCCAAGTGATGTACATGTAAATTAGTGAAAGCATAAATTATATTCACTAATCTTTTTTGACTCCTCCTCTCTATAGCACTATATAACTAAAAACCAGCTTAGCTATCAGTGTACATAACGCATAATTTAGAATATTGTCTCCAGAGCTGATCTCTACATTAGCAGAAAATACATTTCTTCTGCTTTGAGAATACTTACATCTCGTATTACACATACTCACTTCCTTCCTTCCAACAGTACATGTGCACACATTCAGTTATGCCAAATTTAGCAACACTGGGATTAGTTCTTTTCTCCCGGTACTTGCAAATTTTTAAATACAAACCATACATTTCTGGTATTTATTCACATAAATCAATCAGATTGATTTTGTTTAACAACGGTGTACTTCTTTGCTTCCCCTCCAATTCAACTTCTCCTCATCTATGTATGCAAAAGTATTAATTACCAAACTGGCAAGACTTTTCAGTCCAAGTCAACCCTCTGTGTGTCAGAATACATATACAGGAATACAGGCGCACACAGGAATTCATTAGCAGGCAGTTGCATCTTACTTAAAAGAGCAATTAATGTAGTACTAATGATGATCATAAGTGATCACAGATCTCACTTCTGTATTAATATCAGCTAACAGTAAAAGTATGTATTAAATTTGAGGCGATGATAGTAATATATACATACTAAAACATGACACACTTTTAGCTCTGTGTCCCTCCAACATTCTTCCAACTAAACAACTAAAATAATCTAGTTAATGCTAGAAGTACAGAACTGAATACAATTAAGTACAGCTAGCTCTACGATGACTCTACTTCAAGTATAAGAGCCTTCTTTTATGTAAAAGAAGAAAAAGGATGGTCTGTTGTCAGATGAAAATTCTAGAAGATTGGTGTAAGGAAAAACTAGATGGAGTTCCAACTAAGAAAATCAAATGCACAGTAGTTCTTAAAAGATATTACAAAGGCAAGAGGATAAAAAGAATTTTCTCTGCTCCCCTCTGAGCAAAAGAAGATGGGTAAGGACATGCAATTCTTATGCTATCAATACAATTTAAAACATTCTTCTGAATTTCCAGCAGCTACCTTACAATTACTGGTAGAGAAATTATTATCCATGAAGAGTTTTTACACATAATAGACCTAGCTGGAACACAGTTTTCCATTTTGAAAGGGCAGAGAGGCCCAAGTTCTGCATTCTTATGGACAACTTATAAACTAATGAAAAAAATGGTTGAGGAAGTCAAACCAGTAAGGTTCAAAGCCTTATAAAACTGAGATAAATCAGGAAGAGCAGGTGGTGCCTGAGCGCAGATGGAGACTCTTAAGTCCACCTCTTCAGGTAATAAACAAATACAATCAGACATTGAGACCAACAGATGCAAATTAGAAGTTAACTGCGTACCAAAAGATGTCCAATTACATAATAAGAACTGACTTAACAGATACAAATTGCACTGTAAAAGACATCTGCATAGTACGTCATGTATATATGCATGTACATGTAGTATATACACGTGTGCATGTACACGCATTCCCAAAATGCAGCAAGATCAATTTTGTGAAGTACTACACAGCAAGAATAGTGTCACACTTCAAAGCCTTCTTTCCTAAGCCTTAACTTACCTTGTGAACTAGACCGAGAAACTGAAGTTCTATGTTGCAGTAACAAATACCGTTTGCCATGTGTGATGCCATTCTTCTACTTCCCTCTCTAAGTTTACGAGCAATGATGTGGTCAGTTAGAATAAAAAGCTGCTGCAAAGTGAACCAGAGAAATGAGATACTTACTTATCAAAGCTATCACTATATTTTATGAAGCTCTCCAATTTTTCCTTGGCATATTCTACCACATCTGAATGAAGCTCTATTCCATGATTTATCCCAAAAGGTCCTGTAAATAAAAACAGCAGTTTTTTTAGTCACAGCTCACTCACATAGAACAAAACTGTACTTTTGCCTGTGAAAGTATTAACATCACGTAAACACTGAATTCTTCAAACACACTAGGCAAAGATATTTTTGTATCTGTATTATGGATGGTTAAGAGGAAACAAAACAAGGTAAAAAGTCAAAGGATGGAAAAAAAATATAAAGAACAGCAATAGAATTGCAGCAAAACAGTTTTATATAACTAATTTTTCATCGTAAGGATGCAGAAAAGCTTGACTTACTACAGACTGAACAACTTCCTTTTCAACAAATTATTTAGTTGGAAGACAACAATAATTATGATTTAGTTCATACTGTGTTCTTCAAATTTTGAAACGTTTTCTTAGTTTCTGACAATTCAGAGATTTTGTATTATATTCCCACAATTACATCTGCTCTATTTTGCAGAAGTCTGCTCCTGTTTTACTCAGATAGCATTTAACTTCCACCTAGAACGTGGCAACTGGCCACATTATGTTCATTCATCACAATACTACTACAGCTGCAGCACTGATTGATCCTGCAATCAAACCCAAGTACATTTCCAAGTTCATTTGCATGCTAGAAGTTAAAGCTAATTTCCAGGAACAAGAAGAAATCATGAGACACTATTATGACTATTTTCTACATCAGGAAAGTGTCTGAATCAGTCACATTCACTGTGATGATTCTATATTTAATATATAGTCAATAACCCAGATACTTTAGTCACTAGAACACAACTGGAAAAAGGAGAGAGAAGAGAAAAAAAAAGCAAGCAAATATCAATAATATTAGAAAAAAATTAAATTTGTATAATCTATAATTCTAAACCTTGCTTAAGTATTTAGCTCAAAGATATTATTCCAAAGAAATAGTTTTCTTAAGACACTAATTACAAAAAACAGTTGCTAAAAGAACCTTTTCTCCAACATACCAAAACCTACTATACATCACTAAAGTGATTACTAATGACAGTTCTTAACATAACACATCATACCAGATAAAATAAAACCAAGCTATATGCTCTGCTCATGAGACCTCTCTAAGGTCAATCAAGAGGTAGATAGATCTTTCAACTTGTGAAAACACATACCTCCTGCTGACAGCCACATCTATTTAAATTTATCAGCCATCGTATTATAAAAGATACCTCTTACGGTATCTTTTGTGATATTTATTTAATGCTCCCTTGCACAATAATAACCTACCACATTACTAATCAGCATAGGTGCAGACCATTTAATGGTCCTTTGCACAATAGTAGCCTACCACATTCCTAACCAGCATAGGTACAGTCTTGTAACATGCAGCAGCATCCAACGCATGCTTTCTCCTATTATAATTGCCACGCCTTTAGTCTCATAAAATAAAAAAAACACATTGATGCCTCCGGTCCCAAAATTACTCAGTCCTTACAATACTCAATTTTGAAGAAAAAAAAAAAAACTAAGGAACTGTAAATGCCCCAACAGTCTCAAATCTGCAAATGCAACATAATGTCATGTTGTAATATACCATATTACCCATAATTTGAACAGAAATACAAGTAGATTCTATTCTTTCATTAGTAAATTTGCAGATGCCAAGGAGTCACTCATTTTAAAAACCAGAAACCAACTTCTCTGTTACTCTCCAGACTGAATTCTCTTTCAGCAGAATTCAACTGCTGAAATATAATTCCACCATCTAGTTTGAATTATGTATTTTAATAGCATCAACAGTTAATCTAATCTATTTGGAAGTTTTCTTCTTCACACACCACTATACTTAGCAGTGTAGCGTATACCACTTCCAAAATCACTTGCTAATTTAATCTCATTTTGATGCTGACAGCATGGCAAAAACATACCCACTACATTATCAAATTGGAAGATACCCACCTACTGTCAAAGAACACATGGTTCCCTGTTACTATTCACACTGTACACTGAAAACTGTTTAAAAACAGGTGGGCTTTTAAATATACATACACAAGGTCAGCTCCAAAAGTAACACCTCCCATTTTATTATGTTGGCCCACAATGACAGAGGCAGATATCAGTGTTATGTCAGAGACTGAACCTTCCCACCAATGCTCTGCTTTGTTGCTGTGAGACGGATAGCAGCAGAGGAGCAGTCTGACATGGAAGTGCATATGAAGCAAAGGTGCATCACTGAACTCCTTCATAGTGAAAAAATGGCTTCCACTGACATTCACTGATACTTGTTCAATGTTTATGGAGACCAAACAGTGGATATGAGCACAGTGAGGTGGTGGGTGGTGCATTTCAGCAGTGGTGACAGGTCATCTCTGTTGGTACAGACTGAGAGCACTGCATGCAAACTCTCATTCATCACTGGCAAAAATGCATAGCTAATGGTGATGACCACATTGAAAAATAGTGTTTTGCCACTATTTGCTCTATCGAGTAGCTTGATTGTGCTCTTTGTATCTGTTGTAGTTTCTATGGAAATAAGTAGGATGTACTACTTTTGGAGCAACATACGTATTTATCAGAAGCATATTTGTTTCTACTCCTTTACTCCATCGTTTAAAACACTAAAATAAGGAAGAATTATTATACATAATTAGTGATCTTATCAATGGGAGCAGAAAATAAGAAAATGAAGTACTATGGAAACATGAGAAGCTTGCTTCCAAATGTAGCTGAACAGCTACTGCTCCAGGCTCCTCAGCACTACTAAGGATATATCAGCACCTGAGTTGGAAACAAGGAACAGCTGTAGCTTAACTGTGTTCCTTAGGGGGCTGTCAGCCCATCTAATGCTCAAAGACAAGTCTTTTTTTTTTTTTTTTTTTTTTTTTTTTTTTTTTAAATCCCACATATAATATTCTGAAAGACAAGAACTCTGCTTGATAGGGTCTAGTGAAGGAGCATTCAACAGGTAACCAAACACCATTTAAAAAAAAGGTCAAGTACATCAATACAAGTGCAATATACATAACATCTTGAACATCACAGCTCAGGAAGAATACTGAAAGAACAAAGCTTTACACAGAGCAGGGAAATGTATGAATACTATTACACAGGTATTCTTAGCACAGAACTTAACTCATAATAACTCATATTAAACAGAAACACCCTCCAAAGCAGGTATCTTCAGTTTAAATTTTTACATGTTAATGAACATAATTTCTGTTTCTACAAGGGAACAGTACCTTTGCCACTGCATTTATTAACAGGAACAAAATACACTGCCAGAGATGCCAACAAATGAAGTTTGTTACGTACGTATTAGGGATAATTTCTTTTTTAAGTGAGAATGAATGATAAAAACTGAAATCAAACCAGCTCCTCACATTTCAGATTTGTGTGTCTATCAACACATGCAACAAAATGCCCAAACTGCTAGAAGGCTTTCTTCAACAAATAACATTCGTTTAATAGTCACTAAAATTGCACCTGTAAGAACTGTGTACTAAAGTAAGTAGTAATATAATGAAATTCATATGTAAAATAAAAACAATTCTTAGCATAAATGCTTTGTATTCTAAGTATCATATTGAGGTTAGAAAATTAAAGCATTTTTTCTTCTAAAGGTAGGTTGTTTGCACATGGATGGAGACTTAATTTTCAATTAAGTTTCTTCAAGAGTCATGAGGCAACATAATTTATATTTCTTCCATAAATGGCATAAATATGGTACATATGCAAACTAGAACTTTAGCCCTCAGGTTGTTCCTCTATGCTTTTCTCTTCTGAGCAATGAAAGGTTGTTTCCTCTCATATTAAAATTCTATGCTACAAAAAATACAAGCAGAACTTCCTCCAAAACACTCTGTGAAATACCAGTGGACAGAAGCATCTGTAGATAACAGTTTACCTACAGCCTGCAGATAACATACAATATTGTAAAAAACATACATCAAAAATCCAGTTTTGTGTGTCATTATTATTACTTTTAAGAAGTGCAAGTTCTACAAGGCTTGTATAATATTCTAATAATATGCAGTGGCAATGTATTAAAATAAATATTTTCAAAGTTACCTAATATTAATCCCACCATTGTACTCAAATACCCGGTTCCACTACCCAGATTTAGAAAAGATAATCCAGGCTGAAGCTTCAGAGCTTCCATGACTTCAGAATAAATGCAAGGTGCTGACAAGTGTATATTTCCATGCTTCCAGGCCAAGTCTTTATAAGCATTGTCCCTGTATCCTTCCAGATAATAATCACCACGATCAATTGCTCTGAAGGCTTGCTCCACACTCTCAGTGCGGATATATTGAGCTTCTTTCAAGTTATCAATTAAGTCATCATTGTCTTCTCCAGCACTCACAGCTCCTCCCATGCTGAATTTCTATGGTGATTCAATTAGTTTGCAAAATACATCAGGAGGAGAGTTTTCTCAAAAGCATTTAGTATGTAACAGATCCTTTGTTGTTCTTTCAAAAGCACATCACAAATGAATCCTAAGGGGAAAAAAAAAAAAAAAGATAAATTTATATAACTTGAGTTTTTAGAAAAATAAATCAACCGTTATTAGAGGGTAATGAAACACTGTTTGCACTGGATCACTTAGAGAACTATTATAGTTGGACATCACACTCGGTCAAAAAAAACATCTGCCCTTCAGATTTGTGTCAACACAATCCAATGGTTTTCAGCTTAACTTTAATATTTCACTGTCTGTCTACATTAGCAAGCACTAGAGTTTATATGGACTGCAAAAAAGTACTGAGAGACTCTCACCCATTACTACATTTGTGGGGCCAACCAGCTTTGGACTAGCTCTGGAGCAGTTTTGAGAACTGAATACCAAACAGCAGATGAAGCATAAACAAACTTAGTTGAATTTTAAAGAAACCGAGCTAACATGCTCAAAAACCAACGGTGTAGTGGAAGACAAAGCAGGCAGTTGGTAATGACCCTGAGATACATTTCAGATATTCACTTGTGTGCTGAACCAGAATACAAGTGTAGAAAACTGCAATGTTCTGGATTCAGCAACTGGGAACCACACTGAAATCCTCCTAATGGATCTAAAGGAATTAAACTAGTACCATTTCTTTAAGTACCTAGAATGTTTTATTAGCTTGCCAGATTTTAAGTGACCAGAAAGTTTTAGAAATTCTGCATAGAACACTCACTTCAAAGTAACTCTTTCAGAATGGTATTTTATCCGCAGTTATGACCATTGCATTCTCAAATGCAAAATGTTAACATCCGGATTTGTTATGTAAATTATCAGCAAAATAGGAACTGAATACTGGAAAAAAAAAAAAAACAACAACATTATTTTAGATGAATAGCTTACCCAAAATGAGCTAGTTACTAATATTACTTACAATGCCATCTCAACCAAAATAACAACAACAACAACAAAAAAAAAAAATGAAGAATCTTAGTCCTTCTGCCAATTTACTTCCCTCCTGTCTTTTACCTAGTTTTATTTGTTGAACAATACATCAAACATAATATACAACCTAAGTCTGAACACAAGTTGTTTCTCCCAGTATTCGGGAGACTTTTCTCAAGAAGAAATAAAATATTGTATTTCAATATAAAAGGTAGACTTGGCTATTTCTAAAAGTATCATTCCAAAGGTATAATCACAAGTAGTATGTTAAAACACGTAAAGAGGAGCATAAGTGTATCAGGCAAGTAGAGGTATTAAATTGTCTCCAATCAATAATAGAAGGATTCGTGAAACGTATTGATAATAAACCTTGTAATCAGAAAAGAACAGCCTACTCAGTTGCAAAGGCAAGGGCTTGCTGAAAACTCCCAGAGGGAAGCAACCTCCAGAGATGTTTCCCTCACAGCTACCAGCCCTTAAATTAGGTCAGGGAGGGGTGGACCCCAGTTCCACCCCTTCCAGTACACAGATGAATTGCTTGCACCTGTGCACCCAGAGGTGGACACACCTTTTCACCAGGAGCTCAGTCACTGGTTCAGGCTATGACCTAGTAGTTCCCTTCCAGTATTTCTGAAGCAAATGTAACCTTTTATCAGAAATTACTCCAACACAATCCACCAAATTCCTGTTTTGTAAAAGCCCATCTGTACTGAGCATGACACCATATGGTATTAGATATATACTTGTTTGACAAGTCTGGGTAGGCTGTCCAGCTGAGTCTTCTCCCAGCTTCTCACCAGCAGGACAGCATGAGCAACAGGGAAGATCATGTCTCTGTATAAGTTCTGCTCAGCAAAACATAATACAGTATCATCAACAGTATCATCAAACCACAAAGCAGCATCAAATGAGCTACCACAAAGAAAATCAGCTTTCTTCCAACCAAAAATCAGTATAACTAGTTAAAATTAATAGCTACTAAAACAACAGCCATCTTGCCATCCCTTCACTCTAAGAGATTCTCGATTGCCCTGAGAGATGCAGTTCAAAAGATTTTTAACTAAAGGCAAAAATTTGATTGCTATGTTGAAAGATGAATGCAGCTGCTAAAGTTAAGAAACATCAGTTTCAGCCCTACCTGCAGAATGCATTCACTGCCTCATGCCAGCAGATGGAGAACTTCACCAACTCTGTATTCCACTGCTGAGCAAGCAAAACAAAACAAAACCACTCTGAAGAAAAAAAAGCCCTTTCTCTCAAAATAAAGCCTTATAGTTTCTGTGAGATAATATCTCCTGTTTCACATGAAAGTACTTTGCCACCAAAAACATTTGCTAATTTCAAGATAGTCACTATAGTAATACATTTAATTTATTTAGGTATTGTCTAATTTTATGTTCTTGGGATTACCCAACAGTAAAAGTTAGTTACTACAGTGGCACCACACTTTCAAGTGATGACATGCATTGAAAACACACCAAGTTATGGTCTTTTCATGAAAAATGAATTATTATGCTATAGAGAAATATCCTGTTAAGGCATAAATACTTCCTTTCAATGCTTGTTTATAAGCTTTTTCCTTATGAAAGTAAAATTACTCGCTTCCAACAGAAGAATGAGACACACAGTTATGTTTTCTATTTTTTTAAATACAGAAAAGAAACCATCCCACACGTTTGTTTGGTAGACACTAGAGGGGAAAAAAAAAGGCAAGTTAGTCCAGGTGCTGTGCTTCTGACAGCTGACCGAGGATCAAAACAAGCACAGTAGAACACGACCTGGTAAAAGCAGTCTACATAGATTGCAAAGTTTATAGAAAGCATTCCGTGGAGCGTACAGATACCTAAATCGCAGCATCTGCAGATGCAGAGCATAACTAACATTCTAGTTACTATTTTACATAGAGATACAGAGATCATAAAAGAGAGAGCTGCCTAAAATTAATGAAATGCAATCATTAACTTTAGCCTTAGAAATCCCCGGAATACAGTATCCAAAAGAAATTATAGTTGAAGAATTACAATGTCAACAAAGTTTTAAGAAGTTCATTCACTAATTAAAACTAATTAAAAATCTATTTCTCACTCTACATTATTTAAATCTATTTCTCACTCTACATTATTTAAAAATTTCTACAAGTTGACCTTAACATTTCTCATACCCACAGTAAAAATGAAAGGTCAACAGTTTTCAGCTTTTGTAAAAGGTCACATAACTGCTGAACAATACCTTTGACATGCATCTAACTTGCTGTAATCAATTTTACTGGAATTCCTCATCTTAAGTGTTTTCTAGTTTGGTTAACTGTTTGGGGTTTTTGTTGTTGTTGTTTTCTGGGGGCAAGGGCCGTGTTTTTTATTAAAAACACAAAAACAAATACTGTCACATTAACTGAACACATGTTCTTGGGCTATGTCAATCTAAGAAACATTAACGAGCTTATTTTAACCATAACGTGAGCGTATTTTAATTGTTTTACATGCCCTGCACTCCTATCTGAGAAGTCAGTAACTGGTACAAGCTTTGCCAAGTTTTATTTGCCAGCTCTTAATAAAATTCTGCACATTTCAAAAGCTTTGTAAGTGTATTTACATTTTAGATTAATTCCTCAGGTCAGTAAAGCCCACACACTTGTCTTAGACTGAATACCACATAGGAAAGTTATTCAATTAATTTGATAGACAAAATCTTGCCTTTTTCAGATCCATACAATATCAAATCTATAGCATTTTGTAATATTGACATGTCCTTTAGCCCACCTTGACTGTTACCCAGTCTCAAAGGATGAAAACCAAAAGGAAGTATAATAGATGTCATTACCCATATTTTCAAGTCTGCTCCTCAGAACTAATGCATTCTGAGAAAATCTTACTGTCATTAACATACCATCTCTGAAATTCTCTCATCGCACTTTGGACTGCAATGCTTCCCTTGCAGTTCAAAGGGGACATGCAAAGTTTCCTGCTGAGCCTTCCTTCTTCTGGGGAAACAGCACACAGAAGACATAAAAACAAACCACAAAGCTATTAGTAAAATTAGATGCAGGAGCCTGCTGTTAAATTTGCTGAAAAGCGTTTCCCCTGCAAGAGGAGAAAACTAACCAGACACAACACAAAGGACTGAAAAAAAATATAGTCCATTTTACAGTGTTTCCTCATGGCAGAAGTTAGCAACTTTAATCTCATCAGCAGATGCTTGAAATTTGCTGGGCAACCAAGTACTAAATCTGCTTCTACTAGAGTCAAAGTAGTAAGAGAAACTGACAGAAATGTGATCATATTTTGCCTGTTCTTGTCCTCTCTAATGACTCTCTACAAGCAAAGGATTCCATTTTCCATTTATCTTCCCCTGTTGTATCAAATATTGCAGAAGTGCCATAAGCAGGGGCAATTCAACTCCAAACCACAGAGAAATTACAACACTATTTCCTTCATCATGCAAAGACTAGAGAAAAATCAAAATATGAACTGTGTGCTGGAAGCAACTGTAATAGATGACAAAAAAAAGACAGAATAGATAGTCGGATACAAAGACTGAAGTCTTCATACACGTTTAGGAACTTCTGTACTCATGTCTTTTCGTTAAAGCACAACTAGAAGCAACGAAGTCTAGATGTTCTGGGAAGAGTAACTGCTAATTGAACTGTCCTCTTCCACAGCTATTGTTTTCTCACTTCAAATTAGTTAGAAAGGAGGAAAATTATTGTTTTTATGGTACAGTAGCATACTGTCGGTGACTTAAGAGAAACTAGTAGAAACACCATTTTATTTTTTAATCTAGTAGACTCATCTCACTAAAGAGCATTCCCTCCTAACCTGCTGTCCATGTAGATCATTTCAAGAAACTTTACAAGTTCAACAAATACAAAAACAAATATGGTCAGTCCTCCAATTTAATACACCACTCACCACATACTTCAAGGTTCTTTGCAATAGAGCAATGGAAAAAGGAACAGACCACAGGATTAAAGCTAAGCCAAATGAATGTAAACAGCTAGGACTACTGACTTAACCTGAATTGCATTGACCTACTTGGGCAGACAACGTTTGTCAAGTCTGGTGTAAGCTTAAACCCTGATCAGGCCTTCAACAGATGTTTATGCAAGTTTCCAGGTGTGCCCTTACTTTCACTTTCTTCCTTCTTCTGCAGTCACCTGCACTACTGCATATGGTATTTGGTGTATTCAGAAGATGCACTGAGGCTCATGGCTCCACGAATGTATGAACAGTGATAAAGACATCAGTGCAGATTTCATAGTAAAGTTACTTCCACCTTCAGAGTTACACAAGGTGGTATAATTTTTGGACCATCTCTGCTGTTGAATACACTCAGTGTATACATTCAGTGAATTTCTTTCCCTTTTTCTTTTTCCTCTTAACTTTCATAATTTGTTTTCCCCTCCTGTGAATTTTTTTTTTTTTTAATTAAAATTTTTAAAAAATTGAATTTTGGTGATTTTCCACCTCAAAATTTCTCTCCTTTCTCTAGGCTGGGACACTTCTTTTTTCACTGTTTTCTTCTAAACTGGCCTATTTCCTCACCTGAAATTTGACCTACCCTCTTCAAACAGTGACAAGATTGAATGCCAAAATAAGCATTTTCTACACACAAGTTCTATGTGCCAGGCCTGTATTCAGATTTGCTGATTAAGATCTGAAAATTCATTCCTTCATATTGTAAAGAAAAATCCCAGTACTTCCTGAGTGTAACTCTGAATTTGTGGTTTACCACCATAACCCAATTCAGTTCTCTTTACTGCTTAAAATCTAGATGACAAAAAAGAACCCACCTCAGGCTTCAGAAGTTTCTTCTTAAAACAGTTTTCCAGCTGTGACACCACAAACTTGTTCTGAATGCCTACTTTGAAAGAAATTAATTCAGTGCTTCCACAAATTCAACAATGCAGACTGTAGTACTGGGGTGAATTCCCAAGTGCAGCCTAGCTCCTGAAATTTGAAGGTGTAGATCCGTACTAGAAGAGTACTAAAGTAGCTCTATATCCTCAGAGAGGTAGCCCTCAACTGTGCTCTCTATTTCAGTCTGTTTATGAGTTGTCACTATGGTTAGAGACCTAGCTCCTGTTTTCACATCCTAGAATATCCTCCAGGCCCCTGGATGACCTTTCTTAATTATAACCTGCAGAAAGACAAGAAACCTGTCTCGCTTGCCTAGTAATGGACTAGAACAGCATGACACGCTTTTTCACAATATATGGATAAGTAGTATGTCATCAAAACAAATTTGCTACCCTGACACTTATCATTAGCAGTCAGCTACACATCAGTTGTTATAGAACAATCTAACAAAATACAGATTAGTTACATGCATACCATACATAATGAGGGAAGGTCAGCTACAGCTTGATCCTGCTGTTTGCATGATGCTGCATAAAGTGATCTCATCTCTGTGGAGCGTAAGATGTCCCAGAGACCAGTCGAAGTCCCAGAGGAGTATCTCAAACAACATGTCAACTTAACTCAGTGCCCCAGTGTGACAGAGAAAAGCCCTGATCCTTCCATCCAGCAGAGTCTTTGCAACAACCCAGCAACAGTTCTCTTATAGTGCAACCTCTTTGAAGGACTCAGCTCCTGGTTAAGTGTGCCTACAGCTCCCAGGTTACAACTATTTTAAGTCTATCAAGTAAAAACTGAAAGACTATTGCTTTATATCATACAGACACTCCAGAGAATCTAAGACTCACAGAAACAGCAGGTATCAGATAATGTTGGCTTCTTCACCAGCAAGACTAAATCATCAGGGGACTTCAGAAGGTGGATATGCATTCTCAATGTATAAAGATGTCTGACAGTCATTGAGTTTGTATTTGCACCTGTTCGTTTTGTTTTTTTGTTTTTTTTTTTTTTGTTTTTTTTTTTTTTTTTTTTTTTTTTTTTCCCCAGAAGAAAAACTGCTATATTTACAGAAATTAGCAAGTTAAAAAAGGCCAGGCTGCAAAACTCATCACCACAACAAACAGCTCTGCTCAACAATATTTAACAGAGAATACTCCTTGCAAACAGGCTTATAGAAGCTGAAACAATCAAACATTAAATGTTTTAAAAGCAAGCATTTCTCTTCATGAAAGAAAATGTTTAAATTTAGTTTGTGGTGATGACAGAAGGTAGCAAACCAGACACCATAAAGTAAAGTGATACTCCTTCACCTCTTTAAAGCAGTCAATTGCAGAAGGAGAAGGGTATACACATTTCAAAATACAAAGCAGGTTTAGTACACAAACTGAAACGATCTCCTGAACTTTTAACACAAATACAGCTTCTGCAGCTACAGTCTAAAGTGGATCAAGTCACAGAATCACAGTTCATATAATTTTCAGTAGGATAAATGTGGCTTATGACTGAAAATTCACTACTTCAGCTAGTGCTAAAGTTCAAAAGCTTATTGTGCATAAACATTTCAAGTTATTTAAATAACTCACTTCCAGCAGCAACAGAACAACATAGGCCTGTTGCCTTTAGCAAAAGAAAATAGAAATGAGGTCAAGAGTAAAAATAGAAGACGGTTACATTCCTGACACTTGAAACCTCATCTCAAAGCTATGTATTTACAGCACTCTCAAAAATAATCATAAAAATCAGCAATTCAACTTGAAGCATACTACGAACATTTGTATTTTGTGGTCTTCAGACATAATTCTGAATAGCATGCAAAAACACCACAAACAAATCAGTACTATACTATCAAAATGTTTACTTCCACAGTCTAAGAATGTCAAGTTTTATTATGTACCCCTCCATAAGACGCTGCATAAAGAATTTCAAGTTTTGATCCTGTTTATTAGATTCTTAGAATGGTGCAGTACAATACAACAGCATATTTTAAGCAGCTGCTTTATTACTTGGGCCCGTAATCTTCAAGAAGCATGTATGAGCACAGCCTACTCTTGCATCCTGCCTTTCATCACCAGTATTTCACTACTACCAGCTTCCAGAAGCACCACACTGGATCCACTCATTTTTTGAAACACAAATGGTTTTATATGCATGCTTATTCACATGTCAATAGCAATTACTTAAAGGCTCAACCTCGTCCATAACAAACCTATGCTTTTTAAGATGTTTAATGCCTACTTTATATGGAGATCAACTACCCCATGTGGTTGTTATTAAATCCCTGACTTATTGAAATGTTCAAGATCTACAAATAAAGTATGAACTGAATGTATGTTATAAATCTACCCAAAAAAAGTCCCTATGCAAATGCAAGAGCTATCCAGGAAAGCAAAACAAAATTCAGCTCCTTATTTTACGAAAATTAGAGCACTGGTACTGTCATCGAAGTCCATTATAAAAGACTGTTCCACGAAGTTTCACGTGATGGTTCTAGCATTCTCCCTGTTTCCATTTAAAGCACAAAGCCACGAACAAGAACAAAAGCACACTGGGAAATGCAGTATGATTTCTGTAACAGTATCACTTTAACTCACCCCTACATAGCCCAGTAGCCATTTCTACCACACATTTTCAACTACACTTGCAAATAATTATACCAATTATTTGACAGCACCTATCAAAGTTAATCCTGTCAGGTTATGTAATAAAAATATTTTTTGCTACACAGAGGAGCAGGCACACTATCAGGCAGGGGGGCCCAACCAACCAGCTTGCTGCAGTTTCTCCCAGGGCTCCACCAAGAGCCATTGACTGCTTCACCTCGTCCATCACTGGGCCTCCCCATGGCACCTTGAAGGTAGAGAAGTGATACTGCTTACAGGGCCTCACATTTATTGAGGGAGACAGGGGAACAGCATATGGGAACTGCACCACACTTGTTATGGAATGTTTAAGGAAGGAACAAGAAGGATTAAAGGGGTTGGGGAGAAAATACAGAGAGCTAAGGTGATAGAAGGACAGGTCACACGTTAGCAGGTTGCTGTCAGTGTGCCTTGCCTGTCCTGTCTTCTCACTTTTTCCTAACCCTTTGTTCTGAGTATAAGGCTCTATTCTGCATGTACAGAAGTCTTAATAGCAGCAACTGGGGCCCATGTGGCAAAGGGTCATAGGAAACAGTGTGATCCCTGGTTTCAGAAAAGAAGGGGGTAAGCATATGCAGGTCAGGTCACAAGGAGCACCAAACTGGACTGGCCCACAGGTATGTGAGGCCACCTGGGAACCATGGGTAGGGGTCAATACCTGAGCAGGCTAACTGGAGGAGTCAGTTGCTGGAGGGAATGGTCTGAGCCTAGTGTTGGAGAACCTCAGGTGTCACAGATAGAGGACTCCTGATAGGTGCATGCATACGAAGATACAGGGAATCAGCAGACCCAATGGCCCATTATAGGTAGAACAGGTGTCTAACCCCAGTAACTGAGCAATCCACACTGTATGTATGCATGCATGCATTTCACAGAATCACAGAATTGTAGGGGTTGGAAGGGACCTCCAGAGATCTTTAAGTCCAACCCCCCTGCCAAAGCAGGTTCCCTACACCAGGTCACACAAGTAGGCATCCAGGCAGGTCTTGAACATCTCCAGAGAAGGAGACTCCACTAGCACTTCCCATTAGCATTCAGCCTAACCATCCAGAAAGAGCAACAGGGTAAAGCAGTTGGTGCTGCCTGTACTTGCACTAAAGCTGTGTTTTCTGCCAGTGTTAACACATATGTGCAACTACGCATTTATGTATGCATGAGCTCAGGGCTGTCTTCTGAGAATACACACTCACTTCTGGCCATGTGTGCCTAAAATTAAGGCTCAAGTGACAGACATATCCAGTCCCTAACTTCCCAGACTGAATGCTGAAACTTTAGTTGTAAATAACGTCTGATGGCTTCTTGTTTGAAAGTAGTAATTCAAATGTTATTCTAACATTCACAAATGCAATCTGCCCAAGTCTACTCACTTGAATTTTCTCAAAAAGATGGCATCACTAGCAGACAAATCAAACCCTATTCTGTTTTGATGATGGCAAATGTCTTGCCCGCTTTAACATCCCAATGCTTAAAGCCACTGAGCATGGCAAAACAACATGTGATCAGTGCCTAATTATATATCTGAAGGTAATACTCATTCCTTACTGCCATGAAAAACTGAATCAGGATTAAAGTTCTACTGCAAGAAAAAAAAAAAAAACACCTCTATGACTAAGGAGACTGTTTCAGAAGGAAACACTTCGATGCAAGACCAGATTCTGAAAAAATAGCTTAATAACAGGTACCTACATCCAGTAAAAAACTGCAACTGCTTTCTGAAATACGGTGACATCACACTTTTCATCTAAGTTCCAACATATTTTTAAAGCTTGTATAAATTTAGAAGAAACTGATTTCTGTTTACTTTCTAAATCATACCCTAAAAAGAATCTCTAATTAGCTACATTCTATGTTCGGTTATTTTTAAGATTTTGTGTTTGCTTTGTTTAAGATAGCTATAAGATTGTTTCTTCTTCACTTACTCAAGTACTTCACAATTCCTTTAAGAGCACAGAAATGCTTTTACTATGGTGCTGACATTCATTTACAATAGTCAAGGTTTACAGCATTCTTTTGAAGGCAAATGACAAGGGAGAAGCAGACAATGGGAATCGTTTTACAACTTATTTGTTGTATTGTTGTTTTGCATATCCTACTACTGTTTTAAACCACATAGTCTAAGATACTGACAAGCTTCTATGGCTAAGATCACAAAATTAAAATACATGTTCCCAAAATTTGAACTACTAAGAATTCAAACTTGACCAAGTTGACCCAAACCGCAAATAAAGCCCATTAAGTAGTCAGTACTTTGAAACATTCTACAAATAATTACCTGTCCTTTACAAATATTCTGACCTACTTCTGATCTCTCAACAACTTCAGGCACACCTGATTTTCATAGCTCTTAAACATTATAAGCATTGAACAAACACCCCCACAGCACTTCCTTAAGAGCCAACACACATAAGCACATTTTTAACTTTAACGCATTATACTTTTATTTCATCTCAAGATAAGAATTAAGTACCATTGAAAACATGGCTCCAAAGTTAGAATTTACCTATGGGACTAACAGCAGGTGCAGTCTAGAGAAGGATCTGGAGCTTTTGGAAATGCCGCAGTGACCATTTCAAGATATTTATACAAATATTTTACCAAGATAAGGAAGTTCAGAACCTTTTATTGTTTGATGTAGCAGCTATACACTGGGACATGTTCATCCCCATAATCCTACCCAGTCAAACTGTTACAGATATAAAGCACAGGGGTTTCACCTGACAGAGGTGTAGTTTACAGATGTAACACAAGAGGCTGCTACAGTCACATAATCTGCCTTAGTTACATCACGAACAACCCGTTTATCCAAGCTAAATCCTACACTGACTTTCCTGAGAACTCAGCTACTCCAGTACACATCTCAGAATCTCAGAAAACTCGACAGTAATGAGTCTTAGTTATAATTACCTGAGGTAAATAAGAGACTTAAAGCCTATGGGATTTGTAACACTGCAAACTGTCAGCTCCACAGAAATTATTAGAAAAGACTCAGCAACTGGTCTGTTTCCTCCTTCCAGTTTCACTGACCTGACTGTGATTACACCAAATTTAGTTTGTAGAAGAACACAGCAATGCTTAAGAAAATAGACAGTAAGTGACTACACTGAATGAAAACAGAACCACATTTCATTCTCGAAAGGGTAAAGAGGAGGACAGTTTTGAAAATAAACAGCAGAGTCACATGCTGCAGCAGAAGAGCCAGCAAATCCCACCTGCCAGAATCCAATATCAACAACAAGAGCTAACAAGAAAGCTATGGGCCTCAAGATTTTCCAAAATAAATCAATTCCTTCAGTGATACCAACAGCCTGATAGAAGTATTCATAGCATTCCTGACTACTTGAAGGTATTAGCACTGCAAGATATTAACCTTTTGCTTTGCTGCTCTCATTGGTGGATTAAGGAGTTCACTCTTTCAGCAATTTATATTTCCATGCATTTTAGCTGTACCAACAACTAAAAAGTCATGTTGAAGATATCACTACCAAGACAGCGGCTCCAACACTATCCATTCAAACATTTGTCAAGAATCACAGAATTGTAGGGGTTGGAAGGGACCTCCAGAGATCATCGAGTCCAACCCCCCTGCCAAAGCAGGTTCCCTACATCAGGTCGCACAGGTAGGCATCCAGGCAGGTCTTGAACATCTCCACAGAAGGAGACTCCACCACCTCCCTGGGCAGCCTGTTCCAGCGCTCCGTCACCCTCACTGTAAAGAAGTTCCTGCTCACATTTGTGCAGAACTTCCTATGCTGCAGTTTCTGGCCGTTTCCCCTTGTCCTGTCTCCACTCACCACTGAAAAGAGTCCGGCCTCGCCATTCTGCCCCCCACACCTTAGATATTTATAGAAACCATATATAAAGAAAACCACATGGTGATTCCTGAATTATCTGTTGAAAATAATAGTACAGAAATAACACAAATTCTCAGAATAGTAACCACTTCTCATTTTCTCCCAACCACAATCCTAATTCTTCTTCCAATGTTAAAGCAACTGTTTATAGGAACCAAGCTTTACATTTGAAACAGGGACACCACAGACATGTCAATCTGTGTGTAACTTACCAGCTGACTATTACTACCAGAAGTTCCAATGATTTCATCATTCAACATGTGGAAAACATATATATAATGAACTTGGCTCATCTTGGAGAAGCAACTTTTGTGTTACTTTTAAAATAAAAAGATATGAATAAATAATGAAGAGGTCATCGGTGAGACATTCTCTTTGAAATTTAGATCCCTTTCACTTCTGAAGACAGAAGTTGATTTTAAATGCTGTTTGTTCTGCTTTAAGATTTTTACTGACACAAACATTTAGAATAGTAACATTCATTCAGACACATGTATTCTATATCTACTGTACTACTGCATACCACCTCTCAGTACATCTTAAGCTACTATTATATATGTAAAAAACCTGATTCAACTGTTCCTCTCATCTTTAAGTCTAAATTAATAGTTGTAGACAACAGCTAAAAAAGCTTCCCAAAGACAGTCAGATGCCACCTGCTGGAACATTACCTGCTATCACTAAGTTGCTGTTGCTCATCCTGAACAGTTTTCACAATTGCTTAATTCACTGCTAGAAATATGCACCTATCATTAAAGATTATAATGAGCCAGTTGTTAAAAAATATATATATAAGGAAGGAAAAGTCCTTATTCACAGAATTAAAAAGCACTGCTATTTAAAAATTATACAAATAAAAGTTTTTGCAATACCAACAAACTGTTGATACTTGAGATGAGATTCAGGTGCTTAAACACAGACCTCCAGTATTATTTCAGATGCTCCTGCTAACTCTGGGCTACTTGGTCTATGACACTGCAACAGCCGGTGTGAAGTAACAATGGACACCTCTTCTGTATGATTCCTGTCCTTGCAACATGATTTAAGACCACTAAGAAGCACTCCAACTGCATACAGAGACGTATCACTCAAAAGGAACACGACAGTTGGATCTGGAAAAGGAACCAGGTATGTACTCTAAGGTGTCATAGGCCAAAGAGGCCTAATAAATAAAGAACCCAGAGGCACTCCAGGTTCTATGAATAGGACCAAATATAATCATTACACTACCACATGACTGGATGGTTGTGTGTGCATGTGTACTTTATGTGCCTGTATATACATAAAATAAAAATATGTAAAAAAAATCTTCAGTAAAGCATGCCTAACAGCAAGGCTACCTGGATTTATCCTCTTATTACTTTCTCTACCCCCTGCTCCCACCCTCCCCCTTTTTGCTGGAATTTCAGGACAATGTAGGCCTTCAGTAGACATTGTCATACCTAAAAGCTTCATGCTGACTACTCTAATAACGATACTAAACATCTATTTAAAGCTGCTGAAGGGTAAGTATCTTTCCATATCTGAAACATGAAGCTATTTTCATTACAAGCTTTCAGGCATTCCATTTTGCTAACAAACCACTTGCTCTCTAAGACCAAGTTCAGCTCTAAATCCTCACTTAAAAACAGTAATTCCACTTGTCCTCCAGAAACACAGCAAATCACATTAAGCATTTGGTTTGCAGCATTATTCTGAGCAAATACCTTTAGAAAACTTGGAGCACTGGTTAATGCTTAAGGAACTATAACCTTCAATAGTTAAAGTCGCTTAAACAACACTCCAAATACCCCAAACTTCCTGCAACTCATACAACATAATGTTCTCCATTTTGAACTAAACTTTAACATCCTTTCTTCACTAAATACTACACAAAACAAAGATGAACTCCAAGATTAGCTTTCAATAAATGTATTTCTAAGTAGTGGGCTCCAAGCAATTTCTCTGCCCCAAGGCAGCCCTCTAACTGGAACAGCTTACTCCCCATTCATGGCCACCTCCCCTACCCAGAACTCCCCCACCAGAGAACACACCAGAACATGCAGAGTTGTCACCATGGTGACTTCCTGATGTCACCTCTGAACTATTCTGGGGCTGCAGGGTGTTGGTATTTTGTTTTGTTTTTAAACTGCCTTATGATTACTTCTAAAGTACTGCCTTCCTCCTCACAATGAGGGATGGCTTATATTTTCATGTATCAATTTAAAGGACTGATAACAACCCTTGATAAGTCACCTATCTATTGCAGTCATAATCTAGTGCTTAATCCAGATAAAGGTATCTTCACTTTCAGTTCACTTTTGCTTGTTACTTTCAACATTTTCAACAAGATTCTCTTCAGAAGTGGTATACATCTTGCTGCTGAGATTTTTGAGAATCCAAAACACAGTTGTTGGGATTTCAGGCTCCCTGTCACAAGTTAACATCACTGCCAACTTTGCAGTAGCAAGCTTAACTCTGAAACCAGTTGGCATGATGTACCAGAAGGACAAAAGGAAAAGAAAACTAATACTACTGTTCTGAGTGGAAGCCAGCTAATTCTTCAATCCCTGGTGGAGGAATAAGACATTTAACATCCTGAACTGCTACAAATTCTGTCCTTTCTTCAAGGCTCAGGAAGTCCATCCCAATTTTCTTAAATGCAGCAGCAGCAACTGCTGTAACAGCTCACATTCAACAGGCCAGAAGCCTCTAAATAATATATTGAACACACAAGTAAGCCCAAAAAGAAATGGAGCACGGGAGCTATTTCCAGATGTTTTAACATAATTGTATCCATATTATTTCACATGAACTACTTTACTGTCTAGAACTCCATAGGAGAATAGGGAAGAAATGGAATCATTACTTTTACAAAACAGACACATTAAAAGAGCTCTCCTTTAGAAAAACCCACATCCTTGCTTAGAAACTGATTCAGTTGACCACCTTCTGACTCTACTGGAAGACCTCTAGAGTGCCTTTAGGCAAGTCACACTTCTAACTGTTCATCTGCAAAACACTGGGAAGCATTCTTCTCACCTCTGAATTTACATTTTAAGTAGGTAAAATAAAGTAGATGATAATCAATTATGCTTGCACCTAAGACTACCAAGTGCAGCAGATTTTGAGCCACTTCTCTTACACAGAGATAACTACTGATCAGCAAGAGAATTGCTTGCAAGTTCTATTATTCTGTTCTACAGAGTAAAACAGCAGATCTGTGAAGCCCTTACTGACAAGGAGAATAACATGGGGAATGAACAGTTACATGTAAAGATGTTTCTCTTCCAAAAACAACTGTGTTGTCAGCTGTCCTTCAGCACACAATGAACATTCTCATCAATTTCAGAATTACTTTCAACGTGTTTGTTTTTCAGGAGTCTTAAAACTACTGGCATAACTGTTTTTCTATGCAGCCTTTCAGAAATTTGTCCATGTTGAATTTTGGGAATACATCTGAAAGAAAAGAAATGCATTATCAATCATGTTTCGCAATAGGAACTTGAAATTTGGTCCCTGTATTACTGTTCTTTGAAGTTTGTCCAGAAGAGTTACTACAGGCAACATGCCCTTTAGAGACTTTCACCTCCATCAATATCTATGCTAAGCTTAACTTTAGGCTTTTGAACTCACAATATTTTAAAGCAACAGCTCATTTACATGAGCTGCAAATTTACAGAAACGCAGCCAGACGGCTGCTCTGGTGCAACCCAGAACGAGCATGGAGAACTACAATGCATGTTTGGTAGTTCGATCCTATTATTAGACTCTTGGGAGGCAGAAGCCTCTACAAAAGGAGCAGCTGCAGCTTGGGGTAGTCATCAACAATGAAACAAAAGACTAAGGAATAAAAATGACCAATTTGGCAACACGAGGGCTATAAAAATGGCAAGATTTAACTAATAAATCTAGTATTTCAAAATAACAATGGACTGTTCAAATATCTAGATCAAGTCACAATAACAATATAAAAGAAGTTTGAGGTTGGATGAAAAAAATCCACTGATAAAGCCAATTAAGAGAAAGAATGACTAAGAGTTTACTGTGAAGATCTGAGACAACGCAGGGAAAAAGAGCCTCTACCTGCACAAATCCAGAGATAACATTTGGTTGTTCTGAGTGCAAGTTCAGAATTAGCTCATCCATTTCTGCAATTTCATGACACTTCACTGCAGAGCTCCCAACATCTAATTGTTTCTCTTTGCGTATCTGAGGCACATTCACTGCTGTCAAACACATCTGGCTATATGCCCATCTCCATCTGAAGCTCTCATAGCTTTCTGAACACAGTCAAGTAACTTATGTTCCTGGTGTTACATGATCTTTATTACCCAAAGTCAGTTAAGACACTGATAGATCTTTGACTCATTTGTCCACCTACACACCCAAAACACCTCTCAAACTTCTCCAACAAATGAGGCAGGAGTTCTGCTGAAAGCAGCTCAATTTATACAAGCTTGACTCATTCCAGAGATGGTCTGCTTAGGGCCCAGAATAAAGTATGAGTTGGGGGAGGAGGGGAAGGGAGGGGCGGCAAGTATCACATATTATAATTCTTTTGCAAGAACAGTGAATTACAGTTACAAGGTACTCTCCCAATGCACTCTTGTTATCTACTAACTTAAAGCATAGATTTTTCAATCTAGAAAAGCACTTCATTACACAGAGTGAACAAACAAAAACTGGTATCTTTATTAATCTGTTCAAGTGCTGACTGCCCTCATCCGAGCATCCTCTCTGTGCACCTGAAAAGTTTACTGCTCATTACCAGAAGCAGCCTTACTTTCTTGCTTAAGCGTGCAGCTCAACTGTGCTTAACTTTGACCTGTCAAACAGAAAGAACACCCACTAAGGACAGCAGCTGCGCAGGTCCTATTGAGTACTGCTAGGACACAGACACCTTCAACACACTGCAGCACATCCATCTCTTCCCTCACACAGACCCCCCCAAAATGTTTTCCTCCCTCAGGATGAATCCTGCTCACCACCCGAGTTACTTGTTCTCACCGCAGGATGTTTCGTTTTTCCCTTTCTCCTTTCGAAGTCCGGGCTGCACAAAGCAGGCCTCGGCTACTAACTGCGTATCAGAGAGATGCCAAGATCCCTCCCTCCACTCTCCCTGCACGGCCGCGCCGTGGCAGAGGGCGGCGGGACGAGGGGAGGAGGCAAACTCGGCGGCGGGGGACGTGTCGGCGGAGAGAGCAGCGAAGGGGGGAGGCCGCCCGGCGCGAGGTCCCGCTCCTCCCTCCGCCCAAGCGGAGAGCGATGTAAACAGAGCCGGGAGCGGCACAGGCGGGGAGCGGCCCCGTTACCTTTGCTCTCGTCCGCAGAGCCGAGCGCTGCCCGCCGGAGCTTGCGGGTCGAAAGGCAGCGTTTACGTAAAAAAACGCGTTTCTCCCCTCCACCCAAACAAAAGGAAAACACAGCGGGGAGGAGCCGGAGCGCAGGGACGGCGCTCCTCTCAGCTGCGGCCTTCGCCCCGTCCCGCTCAGCCCCGCACACCTGCGGTTTCCCCCCCGCCCCGTCTCGGGCCGCAGATCACGCACCGCACACACGAGAGGAGGCGGCGGGGAGAGGGGACAGCGCTCTCCCAACCCGTACAGGCGTCAGCTAGCCCGGGGCCCGTCCCGGCTGCGCGAAAACAACCTCTTCCCCCCCCCCCCCCCCCCCGCCCAACCCCCACGCGCCTGCGTGCCAACGGACAATGGGAGCCGCAGTCGCGGACGCGGGGGGGAAGAGAGGGGTGGTAAGGGGGGTTGCGTTTTCCCTCACCCCAAACCGTCCCGGCTCTGCCATAGCGGCCCCGCAGCACAGCCACGGGGAGCCCCACTGCCGCCTCCTTCTCCTCCCGTGCGCGGGGCACTCACCCGGTGTGCGGCAGGCACCCCGCTCAGGGCAGAAGTAAAGCGGACGAGCGCTCCAGCCGCTCCCGCGACCGCCCACGGAGCGAAGCGAGGCCGGTGGGCCACGCAGCGGAGGGCTCGGCGAGCTCCGGCCGCTGTTTGTGTTGGTGTAAGGCGCCGCAAGGGGAGGAGGGGCCCCAACAGCTGAGAGGATGTAAACAGAAGGTCACGTGACGCCGCCGTCGCAGGCAGTCGAGCCTCCTCCGCGCCGCGGTGCCGGTTTTAAAGGGGGAGGGGGAAGCAGCAGCGCTTTGCTCTCTGATAGGTCACGCTCTGCGTGTCCGAAAGCCAATGGGAGCAGGGTGTTTAACGCTGTCGTCATCAGTCGCTAGGGGATATAGGGATACTCACCGTAGCGCCCAACGGCCTTCTACGGGCCGGCCGGTGTCGGTCGGGGTCGTAGCGCTGCTGTAGCCGCTGTCACCGCTGTCCGCGCTGCGGCCGAGGGTCGGAAGCAGGCAAGCTTCTGAACGCGGAGGAACGGCGCTGAGGGCGGAGGGGGGTCCTGGAGCGGCCGGCCCCGCAGGGAGGGCAAGGGGTGCACAACTTGTTAGGCCTGATGTTTGTAAAAGTGTGCAAAATGTATGATGCCCGTCTGACATCGTTCCACTTTCTCCGAGGCTGCTAATTCGACAGGATTTTGACCTTGCTGTGACAAGCTCAGAGGGAGAGTGTCACCTCCTCAGATCCCACTTGGGAAGGGCCTCCCAATCCTCAGGGAGAGGGCACCCAGCTCGGATGTGCCAGTCAATATGCAGAGAATATACAGTTTGTAGAAATTTAAGGCTACTAGATATAAAAACCTGTACAGACGCTACAATTAAAGTTGCAACTTCGGTAACTCGGTGACATTTAAACATTTTAATCTGGAGTGGTTTAAGCGTTGCAAAATGCAGCCGAGAGGTGTAAGGGTTTGAGTTTTAGCCAAAGTTTGAGTGCTGGTGGAACAGGATTTCTAAGTGAAAGCCCCGAGAAATGAATTAGGTAAAAACATTGCTGGTAAGCAGCCAGGAATGAATGTCACTTGGAGGGGAGGGGAGGAGTGCTGATGCCTGCTATAGTGGCTGTAGATAGCTACAGTTTAAGGTGGAGGTAATTGCACACATATACTAGGGAGAGTTTCTGCTAAGAATGACAAATAATTCTTTATTTTTAGTTGGTCAAGTGGCTATTTTGTTACTGCTGTAACTGATCGGCTCTTGCCTACTGTGCATGAAGATTTCCTGCTTTTCATCCCTTCTCTTTTCATCATCTTTCTAGATCTCCTTGTGTGTAACCGCTATCTTACTTGTCAGACAAAGTGCACTTAATATTCATTCAGGACAGAAGTTATGGTTTGTTCATTTGATTTTAAAGATTTTTTCTGATAACTTTTTTTCTCGCAAATTATCGTGGCATGAACTGATATTGTTTTCTTTCCATTTACAGTGGGCATAAACATTGAATTAGGAAGGTCATTCTGCCCTCTCAAAGCTCAAAAAAAAGATTCAATATTCAAGCCTAACTGAATATTCTACTCAAGCACATATGATTCTACTAATTCCTGTCACCCATCTTCAAAACAGAAGTAAGGCACATATTTTCTGTTGCAGTATATAGATTGAATCTGGATGCAAATTGTATTTATTGCCACATCATTTTAAGTTTGACACATGCATAAACTGGATATCCTTTCTTTTCATTTGACTGTAAGTTAACATTCCTAAAAACATATGTCAGCTTAAGTATTATGTGACAGACTCTGCCAAAGTTCTGTGTAAATTAACTGAGTTCAAAACCCATGTAAAGCACTTCTTAATTTAAGAATATCCCTTCACCTTTATTTAAAAAACAGGTTGTTTAAGCTAACATGCCCCTCAAACTTCAATAATCATTGGAAGTGGATTGGGCTGGGTTTTTGTGTGTTTATTTGTTGTTTTTACTTTTTCAAATTCAAGCATTCCTTATTCTTTCAGGATTTTATATTCTGTTATTTTTTTGTGATCATACAAATAAAATATGAACTAGGTGAATGAATCTAGTTTGTCTTCATTCAGTGCTGAGTGCATCAGTGCTGGCAAAGGTTAAAGCATTTTCATGTCTAATAGAAATACATGTACTTTAGACTTCCATTTTTATAGATAAATTTGAAATTTGCCACGAGTAATCATTAAGGTTAAATACAGAAATGTAGCTGCTACTACACTGAAATGAAAATCAGATATACACAGCAATTCAGAGTCCATTCCAAATAAGGATTGCCATATGTATTGAGTAGTTAGGTATACTGAATACCACATTTCCACAGGAAAAAAACTTTCTCTTTTACATGCTGGCCTTCGTAAAAATGACAACAGCTTAAAAATAGAATGATGCAAATAGCATCCCTTGAATGTAATCCTGTTGGCATGAAAGTAACAAATAATGTGTAGTTCACAATGCTTTTATTTTTGTGCACATTTCAAGTCATAAAAATCATTTATATATCATTACATGTAATGTGGCTTGCCTTGAGTCAGTTTCAACTTTATGTTCCATGGTTCTGCATAATTGTTTTTAAATACTTTCATATGCCTCAGGAAGTATATAAAAATGAGTATTTTGTCTTGAAATGTTATTTTCAGGGATATTCGATAACACAAATGGCCTATAAAGCTTGGCTTTGTAAAAATATTCAAAATATTTTTGATGTTCTGCAATACATTCAAATTTCAATAAAGTTAAAACATTATAATGTTCTGTTGCATTTCTTAGTAATTTCTTAGTAATATCCATACTAATTAAGAATTTCTTTTTTCCCTTGCTTAGCTATGGAAAGGCTATATAAGGAGAAGGATATTAAAAAACAAACAAACAAACAAACCCTATATCTAAGCTATGTTTCCATTCATTTTTGTCACATGATTATGCATGTATGCATTTTTAGACAATGTTGAAAGCTTACAAATCATTATCATTTTGAAAGAGTGATTTTTCATTCTAGCTTTTACATTTACATTTGCTTTTAGAATCATAGAATCCTCAAAATTGGAAGGCACCTCTGAAAGCCATCTAGTGCAACTCCCCTGCAATGAACAGGAACACCACAACTAGATCTGGTTGCCCCCAGGGCCTGATCCAGCCTTGTCTTGAAAGTTTCCAGGATCAGGGCATCAACCACAACACTAGGTTACCTATTCCAGTGCCTCACCACCCCTACTCTAAAAAATTTATTCCTTTATCTATCCTAAATCTACTGCTTTTCTTCTAGATGAGTGAAAAAGACATAGAGTACAAAAATAGAAACAAATCCCAGAACGATTTTAATTATGGATATTTACTGTTGGAAGAAGTAATTGACTTTGGCCTTGAAAACTAAACAATTAAAATCTCTTTCTAATGAAAAGTTACTTGTGCCTGAGATTTCAACTAATACTTTATGAAGGGTGTAGGCTTAAATAAGAAAACAGGATGTAGTTACTATTGGGTTGTCATGTGTTCTGAAAAACACACATAACAAGTATCCCCAAAAAAGTAATAAGTGATAATAAACTGATAAAGTAATAAGTAATGAGTGAACATAGAATATGAGTTTTATTTAAGTACTATGGATATGTAGCCAGATAACCTGTTCTATAGAGCTGTATTTCTGTTTAAAGCTTTATCCCTGGGTACCCTCCATGTATTTAGATGAACTGACTTGAGTGACATGATTTTATATTGTTTATAAACATATTTTATAAACAATGTAATTTAAAAAAAAAAAAAAAAAAAGACAAAAATTGAAAGTTATTTTTAAACAAGGGAAATGTTAAGATTTTCTATTCCATCAAGTAGCTTCAATTGTTAGTGGTCAATCGAATGAAATAATTATGAAAGATTCAGCATTACCAGCTCTTGAAAATCGAATGTTTTTGTTTCTTTTGTCTTTTATCTGATTGAAAACATCCATTATGTGCTATTATATCAGTGAAGCTGGAAAAAAAAAAAAAAAAGTGTCTTTAAAGTGATGGCAGGACTACCGGTTTTCACTTAATGGTAGTTGCAGTCTCTATTGCTTGTGTCATGCTAATGTAGCACACCCATTAGAAACTGAAAACGTAGCAGCTGAGGAACTCTGAACAAATATCTTCACCAACAGCAAGTAGGATAAGAAGAGTTCATTTATTTCTGACTTCACACTTAGTGGAACATTTAGATTCATCTGAAGATCAGAAGTTGCTGTTTTACTTCTACTCTACAAAATAAGCAGTGTCTTTATACCATAAACTACACTGAAAGCTGTTATATTTTTTATGCTTAAATCTTTTAACTTTGTGTAACTTTATGAAGTGCAACATCCTGTTTCTTATTTGTTTTACATGTAACTAATTTTTTTCAAGTTTCCCCAACCTTGCTAGACTTCCTTCCTTCAATCTAATCTTACTCTGTTTTTTGTTTCAGCTTTGATTATCAAGCATTTTAAAACTACAGTTGCTCTCTTTTCATATGCCTTATCCTGATATTCATGCTTTAAAAGAGTATGTGCACTGAGCTCTTATTTTTTCCCCTATTATTTTATTTCATTGCCTTCTTTTATTTTTGTGGATTTTCATTCTTGACAAGCCTTGATTGATCATTTTACAGTGTGGAGCACACAGAGCATGTGCTGTATAAGTAGCAATTACACTTTTCAGATATTGTCCTCTGTTCTCTATAGCATGTATTATTTCTGGGAAGAAGATACAGTGAGCACATACCTCAGACAGTATCATGTGTAGTCACTGGCATAGCCCGTTTCAGGAAGAGTGCTCTGAAATGCAGAAGACCTGTAGTGTTTTTCTCCTGTCTCAAACATTTGGTCTTCCTGTTGCCAGACAAACCTCGACCCAAACAAAACTCCTTAAAACAAATGTGGGTAGTAAGAAGCAGGCATTCTTAAATAAGGCCCCGGATGCCCAGAGGATATTTCCTTTTTAATGTGCACACCCAACAGAACAAAGGTACATTCTTATATAAGTTTTGAGTACATTATGCCTAAGTGCTTGGAGAGAGGTCTACAGTTGTTGTGAGGTCTCTGTCCACCTCTCTCATTCATGTGTGGTTAGTTAACGATGGGGTAATTTCTCTTTTAGCAGTTTAGATAGATATGCTAATTTTTAAGGTGCTCCTAAAAGAAAAGCTTAGCTAGACTGACAGTATTCCCACATTAATATAGTGTCTCAAAACTAAAAATACTGCACTCGAGAAAATTACAAAGAGGAATTACAGAAGGAAAAGTAGTGAAATCACTTCTCAAAAACAGTTCATTTTACCTTAAATGTTTGGCCTGATCATTGTACTTTTAACATGTATCAGGTATTAATTCTTTTCTCCTAGATATTGCAGCGTCTCTTCTGTTTTTCCGTTGCTCTCTTATATATCCCAACAACTACCATGCTGTTTCCAATGATTTATAGTAGGTAGTGCTCCAGTTCCCAGGAAGCTTCCACAAAGTGCCAAAGCCAAGTTGAGTCTGTTCAGCTGTGTAAGCAGCACCAACCCACTGACAGTAAGGCTATAATGGAGTTGTCTGACTGCCTAGTTGTATGTCATATTGTAACCTCCAGTTACACACCTAGGAAAAGATCAGGCTGGCTCTGTAGGCTGTTGATGAGGTTCTCTGAAGCAGGAATGCAGCTACACTGCTTTCTTGTGTGACCTGGCTCTGGAAGTGGTTTAGTCACATTTGTAGGGTGCCACATTTACAGATGAAACTTGATAGATCTTACCTGTAAGACTGATGAGATATAATTTTGCAAGCTGTAGTGTCTCTTCATCTTTGGCCTGATGCAGTTTGGATACACAAACCCAGGATAAGTCTTAGATACAAGTGGTTGTATGTTGATCATATTTAAGATCAGAATAATGTGTCCCAAAGGTATGTATTTTTTTTTTTTAACTGAAATATTCATGGCTGTAGATTTTGAAATACTCTCTTCTCAGACATAAATTGCATTAAGCTTTTGAACACTTACACATTCTGTGGATTGTGATTGTGCTCCTCTAAAGCAAATAGAATCAGTTCCAAATAAAATGTGCTGGGTCTTTAGTCACATACATTTATTTGGGATGTCTGAAATCTACCATGCATCCCAAATCTCATGCTTCATGTAAGCCATCGCAACTATCATCTGTCCTATTCGAGAAGGAAACATGATAGCAGAAACTTAGAAACTCTTTTTTTTTTTTTCTTTTTTTCTTTTTCTTTTAACAGCCCTGAGTAAGCAGGAATAGCAGTGATATTTAGCCAAAATGATACATCTGGATGGGAGAGTGCAAGATGTTTTCTTCACTTGTCATGGAGTCCTCTGCTAGGCTGGTGTTAGTATTCTCAGGTTCTGGAGCAGTCATGTTGGGAGTGCTACTGGGTGTTGGCAAAGAATGACTCATAGCCAGGGGTATGAAATAATTTCAGCTGCCAGAACATAAGTTATTCTCAGCTTATATTTTTAAACATTGAAAGCACATGCTAGAAATACGCATATTTTTTAACTGAAATATAAAAATGTCTGAAGTGAATTGGAATCTGTTGCCATTGGCCTCAAGATATCTCTCTTATGATCTATTTACTATATAAACTTATTTCAGGTTACTTTTCCAATTTACTGCCCAGGCCTTCATTTTCTGTTAGGAGCAAATTTGAGAACATCATAATGGAAGGGTTCCAGTGGCTTGGAATCTTTGATAATTATATAACCAAATTTTTTTCATAAACATAGCACATTGATACAGAGCACACTGATACAGAGAATGGTTGACACGCTGTAACGTCCAGTTACACAATTGAATAAAAAAAAAAAAGTAAAAAAAAAAAAAGTTAAAAAATAAAAGTAAAAAAAATTGTTACCAAGACTAGTGTTTGTCCTGTATCTCATCAGTAGATATTTTACAAATGGGGATCTTTTAGCCATTTAAGAAAAAAATTATGAACACCTGCTTCAATTACAATTTTTTTTTCCCATGACTCTAATGGGAAAAGATGCATCTTCCTTCAGCATTCCTTTAGCATTTTGTAACTTGTCTCAGAAGCATATTAGTACAACAAATTATGAATATTTCAGCAGAAAGTGTCACCTCTGTCCTATTCATGGATTGTAAACTGCAAGCCCAAGACATTCTCCAAGAAATTGTATTGATTTTAATCTAGCTGTAAGTGACAGTGAGTCAACAACAGACTTTTTTGTTATTCTTTGCTTAAATCAAGAGGGTGTTATGCTAAATTTATGATGCTATTTTTTTACAAGCAACACAACCCTTAAACTGAGAAAATTATAACTCATCATGACTAATACTTTGAAGCCAAATAGTCTATGAGCTTCACGTAAATGAGTCAGTTAGAAGGAAGTTACTATATTTTGCATCTTAACTAATAGCTGAATTTTATTCTGAAATTAACAGAAGCTGGGAGCTTTCCTGTATTTTTGCCTGATTTTATTAAATGTGGAACAATATATAATTCCATGGATAATCAACCAACCTACATGCAATAATTTAAGAGTCTTTCAAGTACTACCATTCACTTAAGAGTATCCATTAGGTATCTGTTTCTTATATTCTACTTTTAAGTGGGAAAGATGAGAAAAGCTGTCTGCATATTGTTAATGTGTCAAAAAATCCACATCTCTAGTTTCATTTCTAACACTACTATAAGCAACCCAGCAATCACAAGAAAAAAGCAAAGCAAGAAGCCAGAGCCAAGGTGAAGCCAGGGAATCCAAACAATACAGAGATGGAGGTAGTAGTATAGAGCAACCTGAGTTTAAGTAGATCTCCTGGCACCATGGACAGAACTGGGAGTGGAGGTCCCCGGTGTGGCTCATCAGGCCTGCCACGGCCAATTGGTGCACTCAGCCCTGATATTATGCTTTTCAAAGTATCAAGCCCAAATAGAACTCTTCCACATTTTAATTTGGCAGGCAACACTTTTCAGTAAATATGTTGGTGCAGTGTATATTAACAAGATTGACATTGTACTGCTTAGTCATATTAAAGGTCCATCAAACAAAAATCTGATTGTTTCATATGATCTGCTGTGGTAACAAGTAAATTTGTGATTTTTTTTTCTCATTTGTTTCATTTGGCCTAACACATGGATCTTAATGTTCAAGACAAGGTCAAGCAAACCTGTGTTTGTGCCAAGTCTTGAGTTAAGCTGTATGCAATAAGGGAAAGATGCTAGCTAGTGAAAGATCCTGTTGAAGCCAATTCATTCTTACATGTAATAACAGGAATGAACATTTTGTACTCTAGAAGGTCTGAATAAGCATGTTAAGTCTCCACCCTTTAAATCATGTTCCATCCTGATTCCTGACAGTTCTCAATTTTCTACCAAAGGAGTTAAAAACTAAATAATCAAATATTTGGGAATAAAACAATTATAAGCCTTCATAAGGATTGAAGGTCCTTAAATCCCTCTTTAACTTTTCATACAATTACATGAAAAGAAAAACTTCACTGAAAAAAACAGGTCTGGGAGAGGAAGATTTGTTTGATTGGCTTTTTGGATAACGTGAAAATTCATCTGCTAAAGGCTGGAACTTCTCATCAAATAAAACAGCAGCCTGGAATAAATGGGACTACATCTTAGACTAAGTTTATGCCTACATAATACTTCTAATTCTGTGTGTTGAGCCTTTCAGTTGCAAGAAAGTCTTCAGTATAGCTTGAGAACAGTATAAAAGTATTCCATTAGTATTAGGCTACACATAATAGCAATTGCAGAATCTGATCCTGAAACAATTGAAATTTCAATATGCTAAAAATATAATTATACATTTTATGTGCCAAGTTAGCTTCTCTATCACTTACTTCTCCACTACTGAAGCAAGAAAAAAGGCAAGGAAAAAAGGCCTCTTTTTCCTTCCCTAAGAAATGCGCTTTTAAAAACTCCATTGCTGTATTTTTTTTTTTTTTTGCTTTTTCTAAGATATACTCAGTCAGAATCTACATTTGTGTAAAAATATTTTATAAGGCATAGGCAATAACATGTTGATATTAGAGAAAACCCACTAATTATTTCTGTTGTCTCTTCCTTTTTTAAGGTCTGTATATAGCTATTTTTTGAGGTGCTTTAGTGCTTCACATATCACATATTGAAAAAACAGACCTAAAAGCATACTGTAGATTACAAAGAAATCTAGCTGTGGCAATAAACACAAAAACTTAAATTGTATCAGAATTGACTTAACTGTGGTCAATGAATGATGTTTGTCTTGGTTGCCCAGAGAGGTTGTGGATGCCCCATCCCTGGAGGTGTTCAAGGCCGGAGTGGATGGGGCCCTGGGCAGCCTGGTCTAGTATTAGATATGGAGGTTAGTGGCCCTGAATGTGGCAGGGGGGTTGGAGATTCATGATCCTTGAGGTCCCTTCCAACCCAAGCCATTCTATATAGAATCATATGATTCTATGATTAGAAGTGAAACTATATCCATGTATAAAAAAACAGCTGAACAAAATTAATGAAAGAACAAAGCCAACCATTCCCCCAAAAACCCACATAACTAAGGCTATTTAATTACACACTGCTTTGTTCAAACACATCTTCTAACATCAAAATGTATTTATTTGAAGGCTACTGTCTTCATATATTTTATGATAGTCTTCTACCTTCCAAAACATCACCAGTTTCTTTAAAGGATGATTTAAGAATACTTTTTATTACAAATAAATAAATGAAAGGACTTGAGGAATTGCAGTTATTTCCTGAACCTCAGCTGTGTAGAGGAAATGGTAGAAGTATCTTATTTTGTAGAAACAGATTTTAGTAATTCACAATGAAAGATGTATCGTGAAGATCTAAAAGCAATTCTGAATAATTTTTATGCTTTTTTTTAAATTCCAGCTTACATTTTATTCTTTTCTGTTATTGCACAGAAGCAACTTTAGAGCTCAATTCATCTTTATCCCAGATCTTTAATAATTTCTGTGAAGTTTCCTATATAGAACTTCTGGGCCCTCTAGAGCTTGACTGTCTGGGTGGCTTCAATTCCTTGTATTTTACCAGTGATGCTGTTACATGATCACCTAGCTAAGTGACCCCAAGGCTTTTTGTGGCTTTTCCTTTCCTACTATCTTTATTATCATTGACATTAATAAAGTCAATGCATTACTTTCTTTTATTCTGACTTTCTAGCCTGTAGCCAGGAAGAATCATCAGAGAAAATAGCAGTAGCTCTTCCTTCTCCTGGTGATTAAGATGTAAGAACAATCTAACAGAACCTCTGTTTAAATCATTTACTGATTCCCTTCAAGCATTAGAATTCATTTCTTTTATCACAGGTTAATCATTTTTTTTCTGCAATAGAAACCAAGTACATGGTTGTAGTGTTTGTAGGGCTTTGCTTAACTAGTTCAGCTGTTTCAGAGGAGCAAAACCATACATCTCAGTCAGAATCTAGATTTCAAAACAGAATCATACTGAGAACCCAGGCTTTAATAAGCACGTGGATTTGTGACTGAGCCGCAGGGATTGTAATGTTACATAAATGAAGCACACTCTTCATTCAACATGGAAAGGTGAAGACCCAGCAATCGAGTAATGCTAATTGCCTTCCTAGGAAGGCATACTATTTACTTTCCAAGGATGCTATGATAAAATTTGACTTATTAACAGTTTGAAATTCAAAAATTTTAAACCAGCTTACTCAACATCACTGCATTTGAAGACATCAAAACCTATAAATATACATGAAAATGAACTCTGGTAAACATTTTTTGTTATGGTTAATATGTAATGACATTTAAAGGGTTCTTCTTATACACAATTTATTTTTGTTAAAGTAGAAGCCAGTAACACCCAAAGGTGGTGATATTGCAAAGGTCAGTAACGCTTCAATTCTTGAAGTCAGGGACATCATTATATATTTTTATTATTGCATCTCACCCATGTATCTCAGCTATCAGTGTTGTCTTTTAACAGATCAAATGGCTTCTGACCTTCTGATGTCTGTGGTAATCTTTATGCTGACATGTCTTCTGATTTTATGAGAATTGCTTTGAGAAACATGGTCTTTAGCATAAAGAAAGGAGGGAGATATGTCACATGAATCATAATTGTTACTAATTTTCAGTGAAATCTTGGATAGATCTTAAAATTGAATCATAATAAACAAACAAACACAAAACCACCTTTGAAATATTTATGTCAGCACAATAGTAAGGAAAGTTTATTAAAATATTGCAGAGAGATTTGTGTTTAGTTGGCACCCTACTGCTGTTATTCTTCCAACTGGGACATTAATGCTAGGGGAACTGATTCCTTTAGCCTATTTTTAGATGACTTCTCTTCACAGTGCAAATACCAGAGCAGCACCATAATGCTCGCAAAGTCCAAAAGCTCCCAGAACTGTCTGGGAAGAATGTAAACTCAAAAGGTTATATGAATTTGGTAGAGATTCTTCCTCTATTCAACAGAAGATATGGTCTGCATTTCTAAAAGATCCTAGATCTGCCAGTCATCTCACATATGCAAACACCTACATCCATAGAGAAATAAAGGACCATGGCATTCATTACTTCTATCCACTTCTGTTACGTTTAATGCCAAAGATTCTAACAGAAGTTGAAGGATAATTTTAATACAATTAAATAAGAGAGAAGTAATGATACTTCTCATTCCCACAGCTTTTCAATGTAAAAATAATTATCTTGCCAGGTCTCTGTAGAATAGGCATGTATCATTATCCATACTTTAAAGAGAGTACGGTGAGGATTGGCAAGGTTAAACAAATTTCTCAGAATTAGACAAAATGCAGGAAACCAAGAATAGCATTCTAATTTCTTGTCACCTTGTTCAGTTCTGTTTTCACAAGATCAGCCTTCATTAAGTTGTCATCTGAAGCAGCTTTTAACTGATTATACCATGAAGAAATTAAATGACAGGCATCCAAAGTTCATTTAGGAGACAGAGTATATGAAAATCATTGCACTGAAAGTGAGTTTTGTCAGATATGACAGCCTGAACTCCCTGCTTCATTCGATGCTGCTTCATTCGATGAAAATTGCCTGTGAACTTTCTCTGAAACTGGTGCACTCACTGAAACAAAAGTTTGTTTATATAGCAGAAATGACCAGATTGTACCATGTCTAGATCTCCTCTTAGCACAGAGTTTTCTGCTACTCTAGAGAGCCCTAAATATTGTTGATTTCCTCTAATAGTTTCTGTATCGTGAGCCTTCATTGTTACCAATGATGGTAGAGAATGATCTGTAGCTCATGACAGGAAAGAGTAAGGCCCTTAGCTTTACTCTTGACTCTCTTTTACCTGTTTCAGGGGAATTGGGCCAAACAGGCATATCTGCCATTTTTGTCCATTCTTGCCAGATTTTGGAGAAGACTTCAACTTCAAAACACTAAAAGCAAAACTGTCTCCTGACAAAGTCACATGACAGCTATCCTGTTCAGGCAATTTTAAAACCTCAAACATCAATACAAACTGGGTGATGGAAGGATT
This sequence comes from Tetrao urogallus, assembly GCF_951394365.1. Lineage (NCBI taxonomy): Eukaryota > Metazoa > Chordata > Aves > Galliformes > Phasianidae > Tetrao > Tetrao urogallus. The sequence goes on along the minus strand of NC_136815.1, from coordinate 38,937,482 downwards.
GAGAGCTGCTTTGCAGAGGCAAAGGTGGAAAAAAGCTGGATACAAACCAGCAGTTTGTTTGTGCAGCCCAGCAGGCCAAATATATCCTGAGCTGCATCAGAAAAGGGGTGGCCAGCAGGGAAGGGTAATTGTGCATCCTTGCTCTGCACTTGTGAGGTCCATCTTGAACAATGCATCCAGATCAGGGCCCTCCAGCACAGAAAGGGCATTGGAGCTGTTGGAATGGGTCCAGAGTAGGGCCACAAAGATGATCAAAGGGGTGGAGCATCTCTCCAACAAAGACAGGCTAACGGACCTGGGTTGTTTTGCTTGGAGAAGAGAAAGCTCTGAGGAGATCTCCTTGTGGCCTTCCAGTATCTAAGGGGAGCTTGCAGAAAAGTTGAAGAGAGAAGTGTTGTGATAGGACAAGGGAGAATGATTTCAAACTAAAACACAGTAGATTTAGATTATACATTAGGAAGAAATTTTTTACTCAGAGGATGGTGAGGAACTGATGCAAGTTGCTGAGCGAAGCTTTGGATGTCTCATTACTGAAGGTGTTCAAAGTCAGTTTGGACGGAACCATAAACAACCCTATAGAATGGGAGATGTCCCTGCCCACAACACACAGACGTTCTTTAAGATCCCTTCTAACCCAAACTATTTTATGATTCTATGAAAGGTAAAAATTAGAGGCAACAGTTAAAGTCATGTTCTTTTTCTGTGAAAAGAAGATTCAATTTACTATTTAATGTATTTTATTTATAAGTTTATTTTACTATTAAACTGTAAGGAGTGTACACTGAACACAGTGCCTGAAGTAAATAAAAAAATTATAATCCTGACATTTCTGTTTAGACTTGTCTTTAGGGGATGAGTTCAAAAACTGTTCTCGTGAGTTTTTACAAATTTCATCTACAGCAAAAAATTTAACTGCTTTCACTAAGCATCACTGCCAGGAAAGTGTCAGAATTCTTCTCAGTAAATCTGCTTCTACAAATTTGTCCCAGGTAGCAAAAAGAATGTTTTGCAAAGAATATGAGTCTTCTGGCAAAAAAAAAAAAAAAAAAAAAAAAGTCAGTACATTTTCTTCTCCCATCATGACAATGATTGTGCAAAATGGGTTATTCCTTCAAGACCCTGATGAGGCATAGTGCTGACATGCAGACCCCAGTCTACTCAGGTATACATGAGAGCTGCCTGCAGTGGGAACCCTAAGGAGCAGCCTGCAAAAAAAACACTAGAGCAATACTGATAGGACCTGAGAATCTTACTGCAGTTCTAAGCTTTGCTTGTTTTTGTTTTTGTTTTTTTTTTTTTGTCTGAGGGGCTCTATCAGGGTACTTCAATTTTAGGGCACAAAGAAGTGCTTTGCTGACAGTACTGACTCCAGATACATTACTGACAGCATACCTCATTTGCCAGAGGTCTTAACCCTCTAATGATAGTATGTCTGGTACTGTAAGGACTACTCAGTGCTTCCTCAGTAAACACACAGACCACGCTTGAAAGATCTCCAAGATGCATTCAGGGGGTTCAAAGCAAATGCTACTCTCTAAATACATAAACGAATTGCAAAACTGGGTTTCTCTCACCTTCCCCCCCCTTCATCTTTTTTTTTTTTTTTTTTTTTTTTTTTTTTTTTTTTTTTTTTTAAACTCAGGTGGATTTTTATTTCAGAAAAAAAGCTTTTTTTTTTTGTAGAGACATGAGAAATTTTTTTTTTAGTAGAAGAAGATAATAATTGCAAGCTTGTTTGTTGCTTAGAAAACATTCATTCTGTAAGAACACATTAAGACAAAAAAAAAAAAAGCTTTTTTTTTTTTTTTTTTTTTTTTAAAACTAATTTGTCATATCTAAATCTAATGTAACAGACCTCAGTCCAGAGCATATTGCAAAATGTCCATTGCTGAAATGGCTTCTATCCAAACCTACAAGTGTGTGGTTTTTTTTTTCCTCCAAATTTATATAGTTCCCTAGTGTTTGACCATTTGCAATAAGTACAGTAGAGTAGATCAAGCTTCTAAGTCTAAAGCTTTAGGCTTTTAGCTGATGTGATTCAGTTATTAGGTCTACTGGAATGATTTGTATTACAGATGGGAAGGAGAAATGCATAGACGTTTCTGCTCCCTTAGAAAAGGATTGTGTCTATAAAATAATGCCATTAGTTTTCCTCCTTAGATATGTTCTAAAAGAAATGTCAGGCAAAACCCTAAGGGAAGGATTTTGGTATGATTTTTTTTTATATTTAAAGATAATGTTCAGGAGAGGAGGATCACTTGTTAGGTAGGTGTTTTATTTTGAAGTGAAAAAAGTGGAAGGCATTCCGTAAGGGACTTGAAAACAAATTCATCACTTCACACATTAGGTTATCTAGAGATGAGATTTTTGGCACAGCTTTGAGGACAAATGTCTATGATCAAAGAAGTTTTTGCGGATTAGCTGCATATTAAACACGTAAATACACTCACCTCTAATGAGTATGTAATGGACAAAAATGATTAAAGTATCCTTTTGAATCACTGGCTAGATTCTAGGTATATACTTTATAGTGTTAAGAATAGCACTTCCCCTCCTCCCCCCCTTTTTTTTTTTAAAAAAAAAAAAAAAAAAAAAAAAAAAACATCCTCCTCCTCTGAAAAAAACCAAAACAATCACACTGCTAAATAAAACTTATTTTGAAAGACAGAAAGAGGAACATTTTGTTGTGGAATACCAACCCTTTGGAAGCTGGAGACAATGTTGACTGTGGCGAAGCTCTCTCCATCACTCAGGAGTCTGACATCCTTGGCAACAAGCTGGCCAAACTGCACGAATCTGATGTTTGTATTGCTTACATCCCTGTGCTAGCAGCTGTTATCATGCTATTAGCCTTCTGTAGTCCTCATGTAACCTCTTGAAACTTATATGGGCTCCACGCTCTGAGTCTACCTGCCAAATATTTAAAAAAGAATAATCATTATCTCTCACTTTCTTTTCATTTTCCACCTGGGGGTGAAAATAGCTTGATTAGTTTGGGCAATGACAGGAAGCTGGAAGTAGTCCAATCATGATTTTTCAATCTGAAGGATTTATTTCCTTTCATTTCATTTATTTCCATTCAGCTGGAGGTAATGAGGTTATGCAGGTCTGATTTCAAAGGACACAATTTTGAAATGATGGCTTTTTCCTAGGTACATTATAGCTTTAAAATGGTGATTTTGATGAAGTTGCATAAACTAGACTATAATCCACTTTCTTCCCCTAGAGACAGGGTGGCTCAGCAGTGAAGATATAGTGATGTTTTTTTTTCTCTCCACTAAAGCACACAAGAACAGATCTGCTGAGTAGGAAGTGCTATTTTTACATAATCACTTTTCAACTTAGAGCCTCACTCCAGGCATTTTGAAGAGACCAAACTGAGCATGCTGGTAGTCGCTTCTCTGGCTGCAGAACTGTGCAGTGTAAATCACTTATTAATTTAATAGCATCCTCTTTAGCCATTCTGCTCTCAACTAACTCAAGTCCTTCCCTATAATTGCTCTTAACATTTCTGGGGCTTTTCATCTACAAGTTCTCTCTGTAAGAGAATTCATAGCTATTGAAAAGAAATTTTTATATCATTACTGTCTAAAAAAAGTAATGGAGTACTGTTTGTTTTCAAAATTCTTTTTGATCTAGGATTAAACTAGGATGCATTGCTATAGTATCTGAACATCTAATTTATTCTCACAATCAGCACGCTGAGAAAAAAAAATGCTATTATCCTTATCCTCATTAGTCATGGGAGAAGTTTTTCACTGCAAGTTATCTAGTACCCACTTAAAGGAGCTAAAGCCAACTTTCATATCTTGATAGAGTACCTTAGGAATAGTTCAAATGTTAATAAAGTGGCAAACTTCATTAAAGGAGTTCATTCCAAGTGATGCAGAGGCAGATCTCTGCAGATCAAACTTAGACTCCTTTCTCTTCATCTCCTAGACTCCCTCCAGCTGCTGCCATAGACTCGGCAGTTCTTTCTATCATCAGTAGCTCTGGTATTAGTGTAGTTCTCTCCATATGGATTACTCTCAACATTTCTTTTGTCCAGGCCTTACTATAGTCTGGGCTGGCTTCTAGCAACTCTCCTGTATCTATTGCCTATCACAAAGAAACAGAGGTGTGAAAAAAGCACTTCCCACCAAGAAAAACACTCATAAATCATAGACTTGTGAATGATGGAGTAACAATAACTACTCAAAGCTTTTGTGGAAGGCCAACCTTTGGCTACAGGGCATAGTTTTTCCACTGTGTTTCTTACCAGTTAGAATATTGATGCAAATTTATTTCATACATATTTGTTCATATGTATAATTGATGCAGAAGTTTTCACTTAAGAAGCATGAGGCTAATTAACTTTTTTGAATGCCAACTGGGCTACAAGGTGTTTGTAATATGTAGTTGACTCCCAGAAAAAAAGGAAAGAGGTGTCATAAAGCTAATCAGAGATATAAAGTATTTTTAAGGCCTCCCATCATTTCTTCCTTGCAAGATGAAGCACAATCTTCGCTTGTTTTCAGACCTCAGTTTAAATATCCACAGAAGCTTTTACATCAAGACAGTGTGCAACTGCAGAGGGTCCATATCTGTAGGTGGGCTTTGAGTAGAGCTCTCAGTTACTGACTTGGTGCATAGAAGTCACTAAAAATTAGTCAGCTTAAACTCAAAGCACATTTTCATTTGTCTCAATGCTGAAAGTTAATATCATTTTAGGTTTAGTTGGACAAGGACTTTTCTCATTTAAGTGTTTCACTGAGTTCTGAAGCAAGCAGAAGGAATGAAAAGGTAAATTATGAGCATCACCTATATGCATATATCTGGGCACTTATCTTGTTATTGGAAAGACATTTTTCATATGGTCCTTTCAACCAAAAGTAAGAAACAAAATAGTTTTAGGACTGGAATTAAATGTGAACTTCCAAATATGAGATAGATTCCCAAGATACACTTTACAGTAAACTATTGACTTGCTATGGAATTATTCACTTAAGGAAGCAAGGCCACATTGGATGAACAGACAAGTGAAAACACCTTTCTCAATAATGGCATTTTGGGAATCACCTTGAAAAATCACCCATATGAATTGCAATACCCAAGCAATAGATTTAATCACTGCACATACTGATCTTACAAACAAGCAAATAAGTATTGTGCTATGTTCATTTTGAGATTTAATGTCATGTACACATCAACAAGCTTAAAGAGCTGGAATCCTTTATGTAATAAACAGATGAATGACTGCAGTATTCTTTACATCCTTGTGTAAATAATGCAGTCCACCGAATAAGTATTTTTAGTTCTCACTGTTCAGTGACTCATCTGTATGTTAACTTCAGTAAGGCAAGAAAGAAGCTGATGAAACAGTTTTCAAGTGATAGTTGAGTATTTTCCCAGGAATAAATGTATTATATTATACAGTTCATTTGGCAAGCTTTAACACATTTCTGAAATATAGGTGTTCTATTTTTTTCCTGCAAAGTTGAACTGAAAATATGGTTTTACTTCATGTATGTTTTTAAAAAGAATGCTTCACATAAATTAATGTTGCATTTAAATGTATATTAGATTTGGTAATACAGAATTATGCATTAATATATTAGTGTTTGGACTCTCCTCTTGTGCTGCTTTCTCTGAGAACCTGAAAACTCTCCAGGAGAGAAACGTCAACATACTAAGAAATGCAAGATATTATTTGGCAGAAAAGCATTAGTAAAAGAACTTCTTTCCAAGTGTAAAGATGAAAAGACAAGATGACATCATTTATTCCGCCCATGAGAATGTTGCTTTCATGTTTGAAGTGAAGGGATTATTAGAAGTGTTATTAAAAACCTTAGGGAAAAAAAAAAAAAAATTAAATTCCAAGATTGATCCAATCGCAGTCTACCTGCTAAGGTCTTAGAAATGAGTAATATTAATAATAATATTGAAGGTTCTTGTAAGAGACTGCATACCTGTAAAATGAAAGCAAGAAATATTAATTTCTCTGTGGCACTTTTTTTTTTTTTTTTTTCTCCCCAGTGGCAGATATTCTCCCTTTTCTGCCCAATCTTTTTGATTAATGTAGTTCAAAGGCTGCCACCTCAACTGCTGGAAATCAGTGCTGTTTGGTGCTGACAAAGCAAAATCCATATAGACACAGGGAGAATATGGTTCACTAAGGGGAGTATCAGCTAAGAGTAGGAGAAATGAAAACAAAAACTGTCCAATGAATAGGTTAAAAAGAATAGCTTTTGTTCAGATTCATCTGCTCAAAAATGAAAACACAATTTCAGTTCTAATAGCAGAGTTTTCACTCATTATTTACACACGAAAAACAATTCATTTACTGTTTTTCCCTGTGCAGGAGCTACAGAGATGAGGAAGTGCTTGTAAATATGTCAGATCCTGCGATTGGGAAATTTCAGTTTGTATTAAGCTTCTGCTTAATTTCCTAAAATTTGCAATGCCGTAAGAAGGTCAGAAGAATTTTCCCTTCTCTCGCGACTGCTTTTGCAGTCTGCGTTTCCCCGATGCGCACAATGCCCTCTGCTGGTGAACAGCTCGCATATCAGACCGGATCGCAAGACGCACAACAGCTGGAAAATATAGGGACGTAAATTTTATTTATTTAATGTTATTAGTGCTTCGAATTCCTGGTACGTTTACATAAACAGAGATGCTATGAATCTTTCTTCATCTTTATTTGGAATGTTTGTAGAAAAAAAAACAAAAAACAAAAAACAAAAAACAACAGTTGAAACATTGCATTTTATCCCAACATATAAACACATGGGAAGATTTTGCCTAGATAGTGCTCTGGTAAAGGTTTCCACTTTCACAGAAACAAGGATTAGAAAAATAATTGAAAATAATTGAATGAAAAATGGAAATTGACAACTTGCCTTCCTTAATCCCATCTCCCTGATCATAGAATGGCTTGGGTTGAGAAGGACCTCAAAGATGATCTAGTTTCAACCCTTATGCCATGAGCAGGGTTACTAACCACTCAACCAGGCTGCCCAGAGCTACATCCTGCCTGGCCTTGAATGCCTTCAGGGATGGGGCATCCACAACCTCTGATTCCTTTATTTGAGAACTGGGAAGAAGGAGAGGCTCACAGAAAAGGAAAGAAGGAGTATAGAAAGTGGTGACTGGAAAAGAACTTCAAGCTGTAAGGATGCTGTCTGTGGCCATTTTATTCCTGTGATGTTCCAAAAGACAAGGATTTGTACTCTCATCAACAGCAACAGGACAACTTTTTAACATGGCCACTTTCCTATGTCAAAGACTATCAGTCTTAAAACATACTAACATTTATACTCAAGAGAAGGCAAAATTTTAAGCAAGACATGCGAAAAAAAGAAGTGCAAATGTCACACTTATTAATTATAAGATTCCAGGAAGAAAGAAAGAATAACAGATGCACAATGCTTCTTTAAAATTCAGACACACTATTTTGTTCTTCTTCAGCTGTATTTAAATACTACTGCTGCTGAAAGGTGTTGAGATTATCCAGTATAAACCGATTTAGACATTAAAGAATTTTCTTGCCTTCAGTCAGATTGCTAGTGACAGTGTTGTGGGTTGCAAAGGGCTGATTGTGAAATCGGGTGAAAAACAATAATTCAGAACATTCGTTTGAACATGACAGAGCTGACTGGAGGCTCATCATAAAAACCAGCTCCATTTAAATAAACACAGGGGGAACTGATTTCAGTTAGTTTTATTCCTGGGGGAAGCAGGCACACATAGTAAAAATTAATAAAAATAAATAACAATTCTTGCTTAAAGGTCAAATGTGCTTCTTCCCACAAACAATTTGTATTGAAAGTTAGTGGAAAAAAACAAAACAAAAAACAAAAAAAAAAAACCACCCAACAACACTCCAGTTGTATCAGCTTTTACATCACTTGAATGAAAAGCACTCTATGTTTAAACAAACATCTTATTTCAGGTCATGGCCGCTTTATTATTATGAAATGTTCTCATGCCTTTAAGATCTTTCAAAGAAATTTCTGTTGAAGCTCAGTTTTGGCAGTGAACAAGAGATGTGCTAATTACATAAGAAAGCTAACTCCATTTCTATGTGCCTGCCTGTACTTAAGTCCTAAGGCAGCTCTTTTCCAGAATGATCCATACAGATAATTTTCCTCACAAAACACTTGTTCAGTTATGAGTATCACATGCCTCATTTTTGTCTGTTTGGTTGTTTTCTGTGGGGAGACAAGTTCATTCTGACTACTCTGAACGTAGTCACATTGCCATGAAGGGAAGGCTGAGACAATGAACCATTTCAGAACCAGTACCAGCAAGCCCTCAGCACCCTCAAAGTGCCACACAGACCCAACACATGGCCATTGGATAGTTATTTCTCTTGTTGAAGGCTAGCACAGTAACACTGGACTACACTTTCTAGAAACATTTGGTGTTTATGTAAGTGTATATATAAAGTAGGATATAATGAATGATCCATTCAGGGTGGTCTAAAAAAAAAAAAAATAAAATAAAATAAAATAAAATAAAATCAGGAACACTAATTATTTATGTGAACAAGGAAGAAGGATCTTGAACTTCCTATCTGCAAACATCAGCAGAAGCTTCTGAGAGATGTATTTGAAAGCATTCTTGCTATCTACTACACATGTGAGGCCCCAGAAATTGAAGGCATGTCCTACAGAGTGACACAGCTACCATTTGGCATAGCAATCTTAACAGGATCTGAAAAACCAATAGGCTACTTTTGTGGAAGAGCAGAACAATGTTAACTTTATAGAAAATCCAATAGTCAATATCATTCCTAATTAATACTGATGACTTAAAGAACTGATGACTTGGGGAAAACAAATTCATGCCACACATTACAATTCTAGTGAGGAATTGCTTTCTACATGATATTTTGTGGCTTACCAACTTCTGGGGAACAGGTAGTTTATTTTTCAGAGGTGCTTCTTGCATTTATCTAAAATCTTGTCCCCGAGTAATTTTACTGACAACAGATATCATGGTTAAACCTACAGTTGCTCATTGTTGACATTTCACTTTTTGTTGTATGCTTCTTAGAACCCAAATCACTCAAAATACATTTGGGAGTGAACTGGCTTTCAGAGATCAGACTGTATCTTAGAACAGGTTAAGGTCAACCAGGTTGAAAATAATCTCAAAGGATAATGGGACAAAACAGAACCATATACTGTATTAAACACAGTGAATTGTTTTTCAGTCACAAAATCTGAAGCTTAGGAAAACACTGTTCCTTTCATCAATTTAATACATTTATTACTACCTGTCCTCCCTATGAAGCAGCAAAACGGCTTCTGACAAGATCTTTATAATACCAGGCAAAGCATTTCTGAGAATACCAATAGCCATATACAGAGAAAAGGCTGACTCACCCAGCTGGTGATGAGGATCCCAAGTTGTAGAACACTCCTTCTTAGGAAGGAATCTTCATCCAAAGGACATTCTGTCTCCCCAAGATAGCCCTTAAATAAGGCTAGGGGGAGTGTGGACCCAGAGTCTACCCCTTCTGCTCAGATGGGAAGCATAGGTAAATTTTTTGCACCTGTGCTTCCTGGGCTATCCATACCCTTTCACCGGGTGCTCAATCATCAGTTCAGGCTATAGCTGAACAGTTTCCCTACACTACTCAAGTCTTATCCCTTGCCCAACCCCTGTTTTCTCTTGTGCAACTGACTGATAAGGGAAGTGATAGCCTATGGTTAATGGGCTCTCAGCTCACTTTGACAGATATGGAAAATACCAATAGCTTAACTGAGAACCAGAGATTTGCAAAGGGATGTATTTTGGCTAGGGTCAAGCTTCAGGATTTTGCAGCTCCCTAAAACAATTCCTCACTCACGTCACCTTAAACTACCACAGTGAATGTGCAGTCCTTGGTCCTCAGCTTGTCTCCCTGGGCTGATGTTTCCTCTTCAGCCACTAATTACACTGAATCCCAACAGGTGACAGTGGAGGAGGAAGATGAATCATTTGGATTCTACTGCTGTGGATTGACTTATCTCTGAAACAACTGGTGAGTTCACCAAGAGATATAGCCTGCAGCCCCCGCTCCAGGCCTCCACTTCTTGTGAGCATCATCTTTGTCAGCACACAGCCCACTGAATCCCATGTATATGAACCCCCGCTCCAGGCCTCCACTTCTTGTGAGCATCATCTTTGTCAGCACACAGCCCAACTGAATCCCAAGCAGGGTACTGGTAAGATGATTGAAAATGCATTAATCACTAAAAATTTTGCCTGTTGCAGTTCATTATGTTGAAATACTTTTTTGGTCTCTTATAATAGCTTCTGAGCAGACTTACATGACAAATCACAAAAGTAGAACTGCAAAACTTATTGTTCAACTTATGTTCCTTGATGTTTCCCATCTGCATGGCTCTGTTCAAACAGCACATGCAGATGAACATATGGTTCAAGCAGGGTGAGACTGGGAGGTGGGAGAATACCCAAGAGAGTAAAGGGCTTCTTACACTAGAGGTGGCTGAGCCTTGGGAAGAAAAAAATCCTAAGTATTCACTCATTTACTGACTCCAAGAAAACCTTCTATTTCCTTTCACATCAAAACACTTGCCTTTTATTTTTATTTTTATTTTAGTTGAAAGACAAAAAATAACTTGAAATAGAGATAATATGTAATTGGCTTTTACCCAACAGCATTTTTTATCATAAATTGAGACTGGCTGGCTGCCCTGGAGATTCTCTTTTTATTAAATTGTCCGTACCCTGCACAATCTTCCCCAACATCCCCGAAATTCCAACAGTGATGTCTTGAGTTGGCTCAGGAATTGTGTACAGCCATCCCTTCACATTGTTAATGCTATGGAGAAGAGAACAGTGAGCAACAATACCGAGGCTTGGACAGAAGAAAATGTATATAGGTGTTTTCTCATGCAGAGCAGCGTGCCATAGATAATACATTTGAAGACCACTAGGTGGCAATTTAGCTGCCCTGTTTTAAATGTTTAATATATACCAACTTTATTTATTGTGTTATACTCTAACTTGATGCACAGCAAATAGAACAAAGTTCTGGAAGATCTATACTCTCTGTTCCTGCCAAATTTATTGAAGTCTCTGCTTACTGTACTACTCCTGGATGTTCATTAAATTCAGTGAGCACCTCTGAACACATTAGTGAATATCTCTGGCCTGGTAGCAGGGCAAGGAATTTTTCACTGTCACAGAAAATAAGAGTTCTTCTAACTTGTAATGGATATTTTGTGGTGTAGGCTATATATGACTTGCAATTCCCTATCCTGTCAAGAGGCTGACTCTGTCTGCAGCCATAGCTATGTGGTTGTGAGATAGCTACCTGGTTACACTGAATGTGAATTCGTACAGCAGCACAGCTAAGGTGGCAGGGGAGCTGCTGTGGCCTTTATCTGTACTTACTAGATGAGCCTATGGTGATAACACACACCTCCTATCTTCCACTAACTGAATACCCAGAAATACAGTATGAATCATTTTCCTAGAAATTCGAAACAATGCACCTTGCAAATGAACAACTATTTTACATTTGTCTGAGAGAACTGTATTGCTGCAGAAAGGCCTTCACATCTGGAAGATTTATGACTGGCATGTAAAAAGAGAAAGACAGAGGAATTGAGCCATTCAAGTACATGTGTATGCAAAAGTATAGTTTTCTACATTAAAAATGGTATATAATTTATACTAAAAATGCTCAGTCTATATAAAAAAGCATTGACAGACTGCATAGAAGAATTATGCTTTAGTTGCATAACGCTTCACCTTTGGGTTAATGCTCATCTTTAGTTCCTCACTTCAGTATATAAGATTTTTTAAATGACTGATCCCAGAACTTCTGTGAAAAGTATTTTTAGTAGTGCCCATGGTTTATGATTCAGTAAGGAGAAATACAAAATATTCTTTTTAGTGATCTCAAGTGACACACACTAAAAGCAATGAGCTTTTGATGTGCTAACATTTGTTCCCATTAAAAAAAAAAAAGGGAGAAAAGTAGCATATTGTAAAATTTCACCCTTCAGATGCTAAAAATAAGAGAAAAAGGAAGACAAGAATTGCTTGAAGTCAGAAAGCAACAACACAATATGTAGTGCTTCTGTAGCTTCAAAGCAGGCTGAGTCAGAAGCTAATGTTTTGGTAGAAAAGGTCAAGAAAAAAAGGCTTATGATTCTCAGTGATCTTTATATAAAGTGACTCTTTGGTCTCCAGTTACATAGCTGCTACTTGATGCAAAAAGTTCAACCAGTCTTCAAATAGAAAGCAAATACTGCAAACACACACGGCCTACAATTGCAGAGGGTGAGGAGGGGGAGAGATAAGAAATAAAATGTAAGGAAAGTAATGAAGGTTTTTGTGGAGACTGCCTCAATCCAGAAGAAAAACAGAGCAGGATAACAGAGTAAGAGAAACCAAATTTATCAATAACTACCAGTATGAATAATAGAGAGATGGGTACCACCATAGCATTTTTTTCTTCTGTGTCCTCTTTCAATTGTGTATTTCATTTTTAAAGAAAACCTGATGGGGATTCTCAATTAAGGTAAGAATAAACTGGGTACAGGGCAAAGGGGGAAAGGTAGCTGTTTCCAAACAAGCCTGTAATAAAGGAAAATTTATTTGTTCTTTCATCTGTAGTTTGAGAACTGCACTTCTTTTTGTTCATCCTAATGAATATGAATATAAAGGTATCAGTGGGGAAAAATAAGATTTATTAGTAGTAAGAGGATTAGAATAGATGTGAAACTGAGAATTTAAGATTTCCAGGTCCCAGTTTTGAACATCTCAAGATTCTCTCTCCCACTGCAAATGAAGATCAGGTTTGTGACCACCTGAAGAACCTGAACATTCGCAAGTCTACAGGTCCTGAGGAGAAACATCCTAGAGTCCTGAGGGAATTGGCTGATGTAGTTGCCAAGCCACTGTCAATGATACTTGAAAAGTCTTGGCAGTCAGGCAAAATCCTTGGTGATTGGAAAAGAGGCAACATCACACCCATTTTTAAGAAGGATAAAAAAGGATGTTCCTGGGAACTACCGACCTATCAGTCTAACCTCTGTGCTGCGGAAGATGATGGAGCAGATCCTCCTGGAAGTTACGCTAAGGCAGATGGAAGACAAGGAGTTGATACAAGAAAACCAGCATGGCTTCACTAAGGGCAGATCCTGCTTGACCAACTTAGTGGCCTTCTATGATGGTGCAAATACATCAAGGGACAAGGGAAGAGCCACTGATGTCATCCATCTGTCTGGGCTTCAGTTAGGCTTTTGATACAGTACCCCACAAAACCCTTCTCTCTAAATTCGATAGATATGGATTTGATGGGTAATGGATGAAGAACTGATTGCAGGATCAAATCCAGAGAGTGGTGGTCAATGGCTCCATGTCTGGATGGAGATCATTGGCAAGTGGTGTCCCCCAGGCATCAGTGTTGGGACCAATATTCTTTAATATCTTCATCAATGACATCAAAACTGGGGTTGAGTGCATACTTAACAAGTTTTCTGATGACACCAAGCTGTGGGGTGCGGTCCACATGCCTGAGGGATGAGGTGCCATCCAGAGAGACCTAGACAGGCTCAAGCAGTGGGCCCAGGAGTGCATCATGAGGTTCAAAAAAGCAAAATGCAAGATTTTGCACCAGGGCCATGACAAACCCCACTACCAGTACAGGAGAGAAATAGAACTGTTGGAGTGTGTCCAGAGGAGGACTACACAAATGATTCAAGGGATGGAACATCTCTCCTATGAGGATAAGCTGAGAGAGCTGGAGCTGTTCAACCTGGAGAACAGAAGGCTCCAAGATGACCTGATAATGGCCTTTCAGTCTCTAAAGGGGAGCTAAAGAAGGAAGGGGAAGCTCTAAAGAAGGAAGGGAACAGACTCTTTAGTGGGGTCTGTTGTGATAAGACAAGCGGACAATGGTTTAAACTGAAGTGGGAGATTTAGGCTGGATATAAGGAAGAAATTTTTCACATTAAGGCTGGTGAGGCACTGGAACAGGTTGCCCAGGGATGCAGTGGAAGCCCTGTCTCTGGAGACGGTCAAAGTGAGGGTGGATGGGGTCCTGAGCAACCTGATCTAGCTGTGGATGTCCCTGTTCATTGCAGGGGAGTTGGACTGGATGACTTTAGTGGTCCCTTCCAACTGTCTCGCTCCAATTTATAGGAGGGAGATGAGGTTCTTTAATATCTGTATACCCGGTGTGAGATTAAGAAACAACGGTTCATATGTTGTTGCATCCAATTTATTACTAAGACCTAATCAGGGAGACGGGGAAGGGAAGGAGGGCGATAGAAAAGATGGAAAAGAAGCAGGAGTTGCGTAAAGCGGGGATAGTCACCAGCAGGATCCAGCAGCGGTCCCGTTGCACGGTGTTTGAAGGTCACGAGCAGAACGCAGCAGAAGACGTGGAGCAGCAGCGTGGCCGGACTTGGGCAACAGGCCGGTAGACGAGGAAGTCGAGAAGCCAATTCTTGAAGCAGCAACAGCAGTCTGGCAGCAGGCTCAGGAGAGTTCAACAGTATGCAGGAATCACCTCAATCTTCAGGAATCCCTCTATCTTCCGGAATTCCTCTCTCTCCCTGAATTCCTCTCTCCCTGAATACCTCTCTCTCCCTCTCGTGGTTTTCAGTTCCTCTTTTATCCTCCTTGTTCTCCTGCCTACGTGACAAGGATGGGCTTCGAGCAAGAGTCATTGAGTACCCTCTAAGATGGCCCATCATCCTGAGATAGGTCCACACAAAGGAGCACTTCACAGCTATTTAGCTGCAGTTCATCTCGCTCTCGTTGCCCCTGGCCTTGCCCATCTGCGTTCCCCCAGACAAAGGATTTCACAACCTTTGCCTACGGCTTGCCTGGACTTGTCCATCTGTCTCCTTAAGACAAAGGTTTTCACCGTCCTTGCTCGGGACTTGTCTGGACTTGAAGAAGTCCGTCGGTGTCCCCAGCAAACTTTGAGATACAGACGTTGACAGAATAATATCTTACAGAGTAATATCTTACACCAACTCTAAGGATTCTATATGCTAGCTTTTATTCTTTGTGCTTTGAAGCTTAGATATTTCCTATGATTTGATATTGTTAAAAGTCCCTGTGCTTTTTACAGCTAAGGAGAAATAAATCACACAAATTACCACCCAGGGTTTTGTTGCACAATAGGTACAGGGTACCTGAACTGAAGCCCTGCAGCTCTCTAACAAAGAAAGAGCTTCCTTGGGAGACTCTGCTTCTTCAAGTTAAGCAGTTGCAAATTGCTCATATTGACATAAAAAGTAGTTATAGTTGTTTATTTCCCACTTGCAAGTTGTGAATCTTCATGTTCAGCTAGTAACCAGTAGAAGTAGGAATCTGTTTTCCACAAAAGAATGTCTTAAAGAAAAGCCTTTATCCTAGAAGTATTTGCAAAATTAACAATAACTTTACTTTCAGGAAACAGTATTTTATATGATTGTTGGTTTTCTTTTTAATCAAATTTAAAACAAAACAAAACGAAACAAAAAATCACATCAGATGTTTTCTTTAACAGAAGTTTGAACAGTTTTATAACATTTTAATTTTTACAAAGTGATCATTTTCCAAATAGTCTTTTGTCCCCTTAAGCCAAGTCAAGTTATTACATATGGGTATTTCAACATATATGACTTTACAATTCTTATTTTTAACTAATCTTTAGAGCAATTGCTGTGTTACTTGTTCTTTATTATTTGCTCTATTATTTGATGCTGTATTATTTCTTTTCTTTAAGTCAAAAAGAGTTACCCAACCAATAATCTCTTCCATTCCCTATCTGAAACTCTCAACAAAAATCTCTCAATTGCACAAAAATCTAATAACGTACTTAAGACCTAAACTATGAAAAGAAATTAAAGGCTATAGAGAACTGATATTTTTGTCTTTTTTTTTCCCCCCAAAATTATACCAGTTGTCTTCCTACTTTATAGCTGTCTTTTATCTTCCAGCAGTGGCACCCACCATCTGACTTATGATCTCTCTGCGGGAAGTCATTGAGTGGCACAATAGAGTTAATGAATTGGTCTTTCACCTCCAAAAACCTGATCTAAATGCTAGTCTGAGATAATGAGCATGATGGAGTTTAGTAATGTCAGCAGAGTATTAACTTCTGTTTAAAGGAAGAACGAGCACTGGCAGGAAAATGGATTTTAAGAGATATTTGGAGCAATTGCACCTGCATGCATTATGGCAACTCTAGCCTTCCTTCATTAGAGTCATATTCACATTATCTCTTTGCTGTTTGAATAGAATTTGGCAGGGGTTTATCTGCAGAGCATATCATTTAGCAGGGATCTTTCTAGATATTTAAGTTCCCTACCACTGTAACATCTAAGCAGCACGTTTATGCAACCTAGCAGTTCAATCCAGGATATCTCTATCAGAATCAGAAAGGAACACTTAACCAATCAACAATAATATTTCTTATCACATGCATACGTAATGGCAATATATTCTGGAAAAGAGATACTGTCATTGAGTTAACTATAGAAGCTTGCAGAACTGACAGAATGTTCCTCATCTCAGTGCAAAAAAGCCAAATACAGTGTATTTTACTAAGAATCCTTGCCCTTGCTGAAGGTAGATTGCAGGGATGCAGCAGATGCCTTTAGCAGCTACAAGGGTCTCATGCTTTTTCAGAAAGACAAGTAAGAGGTCAGAAATACCTTTCCCACCACTTCATTAATGCAAAGGGTTTATGTATCAGTATGTCCATATGTCGTAGCTGAAGCAACTGCAGAGCACATGATCTTGTACAGCTTCTCCTATCCAAGTAGAATAAATTCTGATCAGGATCAAATAAAAATACATCATGAATTTCCAAGTTCCATAACTAATTAAATAAATAAAATTTTTCATCACCTAAAAAAACCAAGAATATGCAATCCAAGAAGGATACTAGCTCCTAGAATCACAAACACTACAGACTGTCGAACCATCTGGACAAATTAAAAAAATATATACAAGTTTATTGGCATACTTATATCATCTCTCCAGTTTCTCCTCTTCATTTTTTAGAGCAGATCACTCCTGCACTCTCATGGGTCATTTTTTTCAGTCAAAAATAGAAAACACCTAACATTCTTTTCTCAAATTCATGTCAGGATGATAACCATGCTGGTCTGTTCGTATAGATAATCTTCTTAAGGCTACTTCAAAAAATACTGACATAAAAAGATCCCACTTACAAACTTCCACACACTTGCAAAAACAATGATGGACTAGCTGTCACTCAGTATTTCTCTGAAAAGCAGCACAATGATAGATTGCAGTGTCTGTCTGTTTTTTCTCAATCTTCTGACTTTGCTTCTAGAAACAACTTAGGAAAGAGCAGATGGCTTGAAACGAGCAACAGGGAAGGCTGCCTCTCTCTAGCTGGAGCTACATCAAGAAGTCAAACAAAATAAGAAAAAACTAAACTATAAGCCCCAGAACCCATCACCACCACCACCAAAAATAGGCTCCAGACAAGAAAATCCCTAAAGGAACAGCAACATAAATCCCTTCCTTACTTTTATCCCTGCTGAATTTCTTTCCCTGTGTGCTTCATCTGTCTTCAGGGATGGTAACCTTCTGAATGCTTCACAAAGCTGTACAACAGACCCAGCTTGTCAGAACTGTTAGGGTGGCTATCCTGTTGCCCTTGATCCAATTTCTTTCCATTATACAAAATTCAAGCTTTCACTTCAAAAAAATAAAAACAGAAAATCAGGTGTTTACAAACGAACCACTGAAACTTCTCAAGGCAATGAAACCTTGAATAAACTAAGGGAAACAGAATATTGAAATAGTTTGTATCATCCTGTGCACACACAAAAAAAGCCCACTGTCTTCACCTCTTAACCAAAAAAGCTTTGCTTTTTTTCTGAGATGACAGTATCTGAGCAACTCCTTCCTTGAAGTCATTGATACTTTACACTCATCTACAGACTAATACTGTTGATACATTTTGTGTCTCTCTAACTTTAGTTCTATTAAAATATGTATATCAAAAAGAGCATGCAGACCGCCAATAGTTTACAGGTTGGTCTTCTGTCAACTTTAACTTTTTTTGTTTTCTTTATGCTTTTCCTGCTTAGGACTGTCCTATGGCATTTAGTGCTGCCTCTTAGGGCCTACCTGTACCAGGAATAGAATCATTAAGTCTGTAAAAAAACACTGAGATCACCTAGTCCAGCCGCCAGCACATCACCACTATGCCCACTAGCCATGTCCCTCAATGCTGCATTTCCATGGCTCCTGAACACCTCCAGTGATGGTGACTATCACTCTCCTGGATAGCCTGTTCCAATGTCTCACCACTCTTTCTGAGAATAAATTTTTCCTAATATCCAACCTGAATCTCCGCTGGAACAATTTAAAGCCATTACGTCTTGTCCTAAAAGGAATGATCAGTCCAAGCCCACTTCTATACTGGGGAAGGTACATGGCTTTCTTTCCTGGATAGCTTTGCTGTAGTCAAGGCATAGATAGAAAAAATGTCCAGTCCCACAGTTTACTTTGTAGATTTTAATGGACCTGATCCAAGTTAAATTAACCAGTTCAAACATAACTTTTATACAGATGAGATGGAGGACTGCTGTTAGTTCTTAAGACCATGTCCTAATTCTCAGAAAAGCTGAGGTGGTTTCTGACAGGTTTGAAAATTTCTTGGTTTGGGTTGAAGTTATCAGCGCTCCGTTTTGGTGTTTTGCGTCTCTGGTGTAATCCAGGACCTGCTCACAGACTTCATGAATGGAAAATCAAAATACTGAGCAGGCACCACCAAAATGCTGAATGTGGCACACACCTTGTTGTCTTCAGGGTGTTTTGCATAGGCCCTTTTGTGACCCACATGCATGTGAGTGGACAGCTTAAAAGACCTACAGGTCCTGGCATAGCACAGCCCAGGAATCACCGCTTTAGAGCACATATGTTTGATGCTTGGGTAGGAGTTATCTTTTGCTTTTACAGCCTGCCTCACAGTGCTTATAAGTCTGCTTGTCCTCCACTACAGTTGAGAAGGAATCTCTGATGTGTGCTAGTGTGTACTGCAATGGTACAGCTGGTCAACTACATTATGCATTAGTGTATCTCTGTATGTCAGAAGACAAAGGAAGTCTTTTGGCCTGCCTACAGCACACCAAATTCTTTTCTTCTTGGGGATAACATCTTTGTCAGAAGCCCCAGGGCACACCCTCCTCTGAGGGAGGATATCTAAGTGAAAGAAAGGGCAGACAAAAAGGAAGACAGAATATCTGGAGCCAGCATAGGAAATACGGGTGAGGAGCAGATACTGGTGTCCGAGCAGAGCAGGTCAGAAACACAGCTGAAACTGAAGACAAGGAGAAAAAAACCACCCATTCCAACAGTCTAAGGGAGGTCTGATATAAAAGTATGTTCTTCTCGTTTCTGTTCTGAGAAAAATAAGCCTGAAAAAAAAAGTTCTTAGATTCTTTGAGATTATTACCTCCAGAAAAGAAACTTATGCAGACCTACTTCAACATTACAGCTCATTCAGAGTGAGCATCCAAAGAGCTCCAAAATGCACCCTTAGACCTTAATGGCTGGTGCTGCAGCACTTGACTGTATTAAAATTACTTGAATTATTTTCTTTTTGCTTTTTGGTTTTTTCTTCCAGATGAGTATTTTCTGTTCATAATTGTAATTCAAAATGTACTTATTCAGGGTGTATCATGTCTGGATGTGCTCAGAGCATAAGAAATAGAGTCACAATTTACATGGAGCTGTGGTCAGGTTAATAAACCTTGCAAGATTTCTTGTTGTTCTAGAGCAAGACTGTGCACCCCAAGCAGAATGTCATCTTAAATATAATTATGTAACTTCTGCAGCTTTGAAGATTTCTGTCCATTCAGCTGAAAATACGGAGTGACAACACTCATTTCTGTCTGTGGAATACCAAATAATTTACCCTAAAACCAGCTCTGTATTTGTGCCAAAAGTGTGTATACAGAAACTGATGATATTTCAAAGGTTTAGATTTGTTTTTTAAGGAAGTAAACAAAAAACTTTTTATGTTAAAATCAGCAGTCTTTTCCAGCGTAGTACAACAGTAACATGTTAAAGTAGCCTTATGTGAATATCTTATCTTCCATACAGGGGATGAGGCTTCACGCAGAGATAAGAGATCACAAGTGCTGAAACACATAATGCCATTCAACATGCAGTTAATAGAAAATAATGGTAACATTTATTTCTTCCGCACTTGCTTCATGAATACCTGAAAAGCAATGCTTATGTGAGGCCCATGCTGCCGATCTCTGCACTTCACACCCCCAGTGCATGCCAGCTCTGCTGCCTGAGCACTTTTCCAGCTCTTCAGTGATAATGAAAACGTGTCTTGTGTACATAATCTTACTTGTACAAAAGACTAGCAGGCTTCTGTTTTTAATGTGATCATACACATGGTGGAAAATTGACCAGATTAATACTCACCTGACAAGCTGAGATCTCAGATACACTGATAGGTGTATTAAAGTACAGTGTAAATACTGCTTTTGCTTTAATTAACAGTGAAGTGGCTCTGAGCCTGCAAAAGGGATGAAATATAGGCAGTATTTCTGTAGAATGATAAAAAAAAAAAAAAAAAGGGCAAGGCAAGCAGTACTTATAAAGCATTGCCAGAATGTTTCATATACCCAAAATGAGCCACAAAACCCTGGAAAATGTATTTTTGTTTTTGTTATTGTTACCTAATTTTAGTATTGCCATACTGCAACTACATGTACTTTGGGGACTGCACTATTTTAAGACATTCAGCATCCAGATTCCAAAATTTTTAGGCTGTTCTGTAATGTGTATTTTTAAATAGGAAGAAAACCAGTTGTCTGATCAAGATGGAATCTCTGTTGGGTATGGAAATGGAAAGAAAGAAATTGTATTTTATACAATACAGTACTTTCTCCCAGAAAGAAATACATCTTCAGATTATAAACACATTGAGAAAAGATACTAAAAACTATAATATCTTAATTATTCTAGATGTTCTACTGGCAAGAATAATTTCAGAGGAGAGAAAGTTTTCAATTCTTTCTACTTTTGGGAAGAAATCTGAAAGTACTCATAATTCTGCAATCTAGCTTTTGATCTTTATAATCATGTAGCTTTAATTTAATTCATGTTCAGGTAACTTGGATTCCATTTTGTGGATTAAAAACAGAATACATATTACGGTTTTAAAAATGTCTTCAAAAGGAAGTTTGACTCATGCAACTATTAATGCTTGTTCTGTTGCTCAAAATATCTGAAGTTGCTAACTAGATTCACAGAAAACAATTTCTTAAAACCCAATCCTTATAGCAGCTGTAAGAAACCAGAGGAAACACATGTAATGAGTAAAGAAAACAAACAAACAAAACTACAGAACTTGTTTCTAGGAAAAATGGGATAGAGAGATAGATTCCACTGTTTTTACCTTAACTTCCCTCTCCTTCCCCCTGCTGCTACCCTCCCTCCCCCTTCCCCGTTTTTTTTTTTTAATGGAGGGATCATCATAGTCCAAGAAAAAAATCCTGTTTGTACATCAGAATTTATAGTTAATGATAAGGAGAAAAAAAATATGGATGATTTAAAAATTTGGAGAAAATAAGACTTATTCTTGAAAATAAACAAAAGCTGCTGGCTGTGTTGTATAAGGTAGAAATGAAGGAGACTTAGTGAACAAGAGCAATGTAGCATGATAATTGTACATTATGTTAGTACTGTTCCCTTGTTTGAGTGCTTGTGGCCCAGGGGCATCTCAGCCCAGGAAGAGACAGTGTCATTCACTGCAAAATAAATGACACTGGTAACATTCTGTTCTTGTTCTTCTATATAAAATTGTGCTTAAACCTGAATATTCAACTTCTTACTCACTTTTTTTTACATGGAAAAACATATTTCTCCAGTCACTGCATTTTATTGTTTTTTTTTTTGTTGTTGTTGTTTTTTCTTTTTTTTTCCCCCAGTACTAGCAAAAAAAAAAAAAAAAAAAAAAGCCCTGTCTTGGATGGAAATTACACTATATCATATCCTCCAGTAGTTAAAGAGAAGCAGGGATTATGTTTATTTATATAATATAGTGATTTAACAAAGAAAACAGCAATTTAACAAGATTCACAATGGCTGAATACACTTGATTATTTACAGCATAGAGGATAGGATTAAATAGACACACAAAGGAAGCCCTTCTGTTGAGTAATGAGGTTCAGCACTGACCCCTTTGCTATCTAAACTCCTTGAACCACAGAAGTAAGGAGCCTCAGTGTGGCTGAATTCACTTCTAGTCCCAGACTTGATCAATCATTTATGTCTGAAGGATTAGTTGCGCACAGTCAATCTAAGATATTACCTTAGCAAAGCTTAAAATGAATAGTTGTTTACTGAGGATCAGTATAGGCAAGGCAACCTGACATCAAGGTGCAAGAGCTCTCTGCACAGGTGTAACTGTGGGAGGCATCCTTACTCAAGAGGAAATCCTGTTGTGCAACCTGCTGCCATGCAAGAGAGCTCAAGGGACTCGAGCTGCTCACTATTTCTGGGGTAATGTGATTGACTCACAATCATAATATTTAGCGCATGATCAACTGGCACTGTTGAACCAGGTATCAGCTACCATTTCTTTAAATGCTCAGTTTGAAACTGTGCTGTAGGCATTATCTGTCTCAGAGAAACACTGATAGTCATCAGTCCTGAGTAGTCTCTGGCACCTCACTGTCCCCACGAGCAAGGCCTTAGGAATAACTGCCAATCTGAAGGAAGATGTTGAGGCAGGAGGAGAGCACAGTATCATGGACCCTAACTGAATTTAAAACTTTGCTAACTTCACAACAGGCTTCTCAGTAAAAAGAACATCTTAGTATCTATGTATCTTCACCCACAACATATTAAAAAAAAAAAAAATTAAGAATGATGTTTCTAAGTCTGAATCTAGAAACCACATTCAGAGGTTTTTGTTCTTTGAAACAATCGGTAAGCAAAACTAGCTAAACTAAGCTAGTTTTCATAGCAAACCACAAAGACAGCTTGCTTCACATTGCTCACAGAGTAAGTAAAACTGCTGAACTGATGAGGGAAAGAAAATAGACAGGAAATAGCAGACAAACCCAAATGAGAAATAGGGCATGAGAAAGCCAATGACAGAGACCTAGACAGGCTCAAACAGTGAGCACAGGAGAACCTCAAGAGGTTCTGCAAAGCCAAGTGCAAGGTCTTGCACTGGGGTCATGACAGCCTCCACTGCCAGTACAAGATGAGAGATGTAAGGACAGAGCACAGCCCTGCTGAAAAAGACTTGGGGGATGGCAAGATGGACATGAGCAGTGGATGGAAAGCTGGACATGAGCCAGTCATATGCTCTCGCAGCCCTGAAAGCAAACCATGTCCTGAGCTGCAGCAAAAGAAGCGAAGCCAGCAGGTCTGCTCTGCACTGGTGAGACCTCATCAGGTGTACTGCATCCAGATGTGGAGTCCTCAATACAGGAGAGACATGGACATGTTGGAGGGCGTCCAGAGGCGGGCCACAAAATGATCCAAAGGATGGAACGCTTCTCCTATGAGAACAATCTGAAAGAGCTGGGGCTGTTCAGCCTAGAGAAGAGAAGGTTCTGGGGAGAGCTGAGAGCAGCCTTTCAGTATTTAAAGGGGGTCTATAAGAAAGAAGGGGACAGAATCTTTAGCAGGGTCTGCTGTGATAGAAAAAGTAGTTTCAAACTAAAAGAAGGGAGATTTGGACTGGACATAAGAAAGAAGTTTTTTATAATAAGGGTGGCAAGGCACTGGAACAGGTTGCCCAGAGGTGGTGGATGCCTCTTCCCTGGAGACACTCGATGTCAGGCTGGATGGGGCTCTGAGCAACCTGATGTAGCTGCAGGTCCCTGTTCATTGCAGGGTGGTTGGACTAGATAATAGAATCACAGAATAACAGAATAATAGAATCATGGAGTCATAGAATCACAGAATGGCAGAGGTTGAAAAGGACCTCAAAGATCATCTAGTTTCAATCCTGCCATGGACAGGGCCACCAACCAGTAGACCAAGCTCTGCCCAGAGCCAGATTCAGCCTGGCCTTGAATGCTTCCAGGGATGGGGCATCCACAACCACTCTGGGCAACCTGTTCCAGTGCATCACCACCCTCTGAGTGAAAAATAAAAATAGATGACCTTTCAGGGTCCCTTCCAACTCAAACAGTTATATGATTCTATGATTCAAACAGGCTTCAGGGAGCTCTTTGTCCTACATGTATCATCTGAAGGAATCTTTGTGAGAACACTGGTGCAGCTCACTCTGTTTGCTGATTCAGGTGGTGTTCTGTGGTCCCAGTAGGAGAGGAGCATTTCCAGCCAAAGCCTGAGTATCCAGCAGCATCTTGCCACTGCCACAAAGCAGCTACATTGTGGCTGTCCCGTCATTTCCCAATAGCAACTTCTAAAGAATTGCAGACCTCATCCACACTTGAACATCACCTCCTCCTCAGGGCTGGAGGATATATGTCCCACATCTACACATAGTGAAACTGGGCAGTGTCCATCAGTCAGTTAGGGAAGGCCCTCTTGGAGCTTTGGTTTGTTATGATGAGGAATGCTCCTGGAAATTAAGAAATTAGAAATGAGAATTTTGGAAGCGGCAAACACTTTGTGCATAGAGTCAGAGCATGCATTTGTTTCCCTGCATGTTCCTCACCATCAGACTCTCTCAGAGTGTTGGCAAGTACCCGGCTGTGCTGGGGAATGAAATGAGACAGGCAAGGGTGCTACCTTAAATGTCTGTCACATATCAGAATGGTGACAGAGGGGAAAAAAAATAAGAGCAAGCTGAGGAGAAGTGGCTTGTTCCAGCGCCATTTTATAGGTGTAGCAAAATGCTTGATTATGTGATCCAGAGGCAAGAATGCTCCAGCTGTCAGGTGCTGTATTTCATAGACACGACTAAAAACTAGCAGAGTCATTGTGATCAAATACCTAGGCAAATTAAAAAAAAAAAGAAAAAAAAAAGATGAATATTTGTACAGAGCCATACACGCATTCTATTTACTAAGCTTTCTTTTTTTCCTCTTCACGCCATATGGACATTTGAGTGCTTCCTGCTAACGGTATATATGTGCTGTCTGTGATCATTACTCTGGAACAGGAAAATTGGAACTTAGGAAGGATTTTGTTAATAAGCCTTTTCTAAACGACACTTTTACAGTCCACCTCTCAAAGGAGTACAGTGCCAACTTTGTTGTGAGGCAGATGGTAGTGAAAAAGGTGGATGTGACTCTGATCATTTAACAGGGAAATTAATTTATGGGATACTAACCAGTCTCCAAATTGGGTTTATTGGCTCATTACAGTTTCTCCAAAATGCCAAAGCTTTATGTTTTAAAGAAGTTGAAGGTTATTTTCAGGATATTTTTAAAAGAGAGAGATTGAGGATCTGTATTAAAGGTAAGAAGGCAACCACTATACAACTTCTGTTGACGGACTTTGCAGATCAGAGCAAATTCTGCTGTCTGGTGGTATATGTCTTTATCCATCCTTGGCTACTCAAAAAATGAATGCTTTTAGCATATTAGCACTGTACTTCTAAAGTGAAGACACCTTTCATTGATCAAAATAAACTAAATATACCATCGCACAGAACTACAGCTTATAGATATTATAATTTCTTTTTATAAACATTTGAATCCCTTTATCACGGAATAATTCTGTGCCTATTTAGTTTATTAAAGACAGGAGAATCAGGAGGAAATCTGGAGAGAAAAAGGAGATTCTGATGTCTTATTCTAGATAAGTAATTCTTACATCGTACTTACAAAGTTCATTTCTGGCTACAGAGAACACTAAAAAGAACAAACAAGCTGACATCTTTGGACATAACTTAAAGCTTTAATTTTTTAAATTTCTCTTTGTGACTTCCTCCAGTGACATGTTAGCATTTATTCCCCAAGCATAAAATTATAGTTCATCGTCACAAGTTTGCATATTTTATCTCTACTTGTAGTATATGGTATGCTGTTATCTTAATGATAATTAGAAGCTCTTAGTTTCTTTAGCAGAAAGCACTCTTTTTTTTGCCTGAGAAAATAATTGTATTCTTAGATGTGCTGCATTAAACTTCATTGCTTCGCTTCCTTCAGAGTAGTTATTTGTGCTTATAAATCATCTCAGTTGGAGAGGATTTCATGTTAAGTATTATAATACACAGTCTGATGAAATTTGTAAAGATTCTGTAAAATTCACTCCTGATTTATTATTAGGCAGCTGTATTCAACTGTTATCCTTAATAATTGTTAGACATTGCATGAAACATGCACGCAGAAATAAAACACTACTCTGGAATTCTAGATCTCTTTCCTTATTTATACTAGTAGAGAGAAAGTTAATTCCTAATAGCCTTTTTTCTTCTTTTTCAAGAACACATAGTATTTTAGGCTTTCTGGTTTTTTTTCCACAATATTTTTTTTCTAACTTGGTGGAGTGGAGACTTGTAAAAACAGTACCAGTTTGGATCTTCTTTGCAGGCATACCTGTGAAGAAGCACCAAGTGTGATGTGGGTAATATCACAGATTAGGCTAACGTCTTCATTTCCATTGGATGGGCTTTTTGTAGATCCTATGCTGCAGTCTAGAGGTTTCAGGACATGCCTGATTGCTCTAATCACTTGAAGTAGAGGCATTCTTATGTTTACCTTGTTTTCATTCAGCGAGCTAATATTTATTAGCAGAAAAAAAACCTTTAGAAAATTCTTTAGAAAACCTTTAGAAAAAAAAAAAAAAAAAAAGACAAGATGCTGACTGCCAGAAGCTATATTTATGTGGATTTTGAAAGTTATCGAGTGACTTCATGTTTCTTTTAAAATAATGAGACCAAATTTATGATATAGAAAGGGGCATATTTCACAGACACTCAGATGTGACTTCTACTACATTTCAGTCCTGCACTAATACTCATTTTTTCCAAAACAGATTGTCTGTAATTAGTTGAAATAAATATCTGCTGTGGGGTTTAGGAAATCCTCCAAAAGGACTTGGTTAGAATTCAAGGTTCCCAAATCCCAAATTGATACCTAAAACAGTCCTCTCTAATCCTGGAGATATTTATGACAGATAGCTGCAAACCTGTTTGACTAGGAAGTTTTCAAGGCAAGTCCTGCTCTGCTTCTACTGCCAAGCAACACTTCTACCTGTGCAGTTCAGTGGCTGTCTCCTGTCTAGATTATTATTAAGATCCAAACAATAAGCTTGATTCCACTTCACCCTAACTAATTTGGGTTTTTGAGAAAAAAGTCTTGCATACAAGATGTTCCCCCACAACCTACAAAACTCCAAACAAACAGTAAAATATACCTATGTGGGAATATAGGAGGAAGCAGCAAAAGCAGTGCCAAAGCTCAGAGGTCAGAGCATGCAGGTGGTTCCGCATACCTCCTTTATGAAGAACCACTTTCTCCCCCGGCACTGCATGCTCGGGACAAAACTTTTTCCTCCATTCTTGCTGCAGGTATTGTATATCAAAGTACCAGCTGAATGACATTGGGCTAATAAGAACAACAATTTCCTCCCTTTTGGTTAGACTTTCCTTTAAATTACTTCCTAATTCTCTTATAATTTATGTTGAAGACTCTAGTGGGTACAGTTGCCTGACAAATTAGTATTGTTATAAAAGTTTAAATGGCAACTAAAGACAGAAGAATTCTTTATGAAGCTTGTTGCAGTGAAATGGAGCAATCAATAGAAGGGCTGTTTATGGAATAGTTTTTAGTAGTGCCATTAGATTGTGGAGTACTTCCCTGAGAAGAACAGTAGTAGTCCAATTGTATGAATAATACGCTGTTGTTGTAATCAAGGGCTGCATGTGTCCATCTGGCAATATAAATTAACCTTGAAAAAGAGACGTATGAAATATTAGGGCTTAAAGAGAAGTAACACTCTCTAGCATGACCCAAGAAATGGTAGAAGTGGTAAATGGAAATATACATTGTTTATGGTTACGCTCACAGATTAATACAGAACTTTATAAGATACTCTTAAGTCTTCTCCCTTATAGTATTTGGCTATCAAACTAGAAGGTTCTAAGGCTGAATTTAAGGTATATCTATACAATTATAAGGGAAAAAGTGAAGTATTTTAATAATCTAGGTTGGTGGTTCCCACATATTTTCCTTTTGTAGTCCTACCTTTTATTACTGGTCCTTTTTCCTGTCAGGCTAGCATAGGTGGTTGAGAAAGAAGTGCTGCAGTTTTCTTTAAGGTTGCATCCTCCAGATTGAGAAGAACATGTGGTGCTACTGGCAGCTCAGTTTTCTGTGGCCTTCTATTTTATTATTTTTTTTAATCAACGCAGTAATATTTCCAGGGGTATGAGGAGAGATGTGAACGTTTTTGTTTTCAAGATAGAAATCTTATGGGCCAGTTATCTGAGACCAGAGCTATCCAAAAAGTCCTATCAACACAAAACATGCTGAGTACTAACAAAACCACCTAAGTGCCATCTATACCAGCTCACCAAATAGCAACACCATTCATCTTTCCTCAGATCAAAATCTTTTGATCCTTCCTCTAGCGAAAAGCATGCAGGATGAGGCTTAAAAAAAAAAAAAAAAAAAAAAAATCACTTCTTATTCCAAAATAAAAAATTACCAAAAATCAGAAAATGGAATTTTCAGTGCAGGTCAGACAACTTCTCTCTTCACAGAATCACAAAGTTGGAAATGACCTGCAAGATCATCTAGTCCAACCACCCTCCCATTCCTATTAGTACCACAAGCACTAAACTATCTCTCATAGCTCCTCATCCAGACACCTCTTGAACACTGCCAGGGACAGCGATTCCACCACCTCCCTGGGCAGCCATTCCAGTGCCTGACCACTCTCTGAGAGAAGAAGTTTCTCCTAATGTCCAACCTAAACCTCCTCTGGTATAACTTCTGGCCGTTTCCTCAGGTCCTACTATTTGCCTGGGAGAAGAGGCCAGACCCTTTTACACCACAACCTCTCTTCAGGAAGTTGTAGAGTGCAATGAGGTCTCCCCTGAGCCTCCTCTTCTCCAGACTGAACAATCCCAGCTCCCTCAGTTGCTCCTCATAAGGTTTGTGCTCCAGACAAGTTAAGAGGTAATGAAGGGCTGACTCTGAATGCTAGGATCCAGCACTCAAAGCATGGCAGATAATAGCTTACACTAGGGTCAAAAAAAGGGGCCTTGTTTTATGAAATCCTGCCGGCTTTCTTCTCCTCCTGTCTCTATGTCCATTTTAAGTAAGCGTTCAGTGCCTAGGAAAGCTGAGTGGATCTATGATTGCATACCCAGAGATCCCATAAGAACATGCTTTAGGACAGACATTTAGTACTGACAGTGAACCCTTTCTAGAAGCCTTCAGGACTGACAAATCTGTGCCCCTTCCAGATATAATTTCTTTCCTATTCAACTGCTAATCTCCACTAGCAGTACTGTATTCTTATCTACAAAAAAAATTATCAAGTACTTCCTTGAAAAATCCTACACACTATTTTCTGGGTCATTTTAACAGATTATATATTAGTTTAAAGGGATATGGACTTTATGAAAGTCCAGACAACTCTTTTCAGTTACCTAGTAGCCACTGCTACCCACTTGTTTTAAGTGACTATTTAAGGCAGACTTCCATAAAATCACAAGTTTTAATCTAAGAATTCAGATCTGTTTAAAATGGATAATTTTTTGAACCCCAGAACATTTGCAGTGAGGTTCCTGACGCATTCATATAAAAAGCAGCACACTGACAAGGTATTCTTACCATTTCACATTTAAAGACATGGTCCATCCAGGTTTACTATCTGTGCCTGCAGTAGACCTATACTGATAACTCACAGAACTAATGTTTCTCCATGTGCTTTACAGCCTAGATGATCTGGGGAAGTGAATATCCGAGGAAGACATGCAGAACCTGTTGGAGCTATAGAAAGCCATGTGCAGATACCAGAGGTCACAGAGCAAATTGTGTGA
Source organism: Tetrao urogallus (assembly GCF_951394365.1). Taxonomy (NCBI): domain Eukaryota; kingdom Metazoa; phylum Chordata; class Aves; order Galliformes; family Phasianidae; genus Tetrao; species Tetrao urogallus. Next base: position 38,907,547 of record NC_136815.1, on the reverse strand, counting down.
TGTGATCCTAACTGCCTAACTCCCACAAGCCTGAACAGCCTTTCATTCACATTAGCACCACAGTCCATCATGATACACGTTCTGGGAGGTCAAGTTCAGGGAAGTATGTGATTGCTCCTTGTGCAGGTGCTGTGCTTCAGCAACACCTGTCAGCCTTCTTCTGCACATAAAGCACTGGCTGCTACAGGAGCCATGTGCCAAAGTGGCTCTGCAGGGCCCCTCTGATGTTCTGAACCCTGGCAGCAAGCCAGAGCTAAAGAGCCCAGCTGGCACCATGCAGCTTTTTTTTTTTTTTTTTTTTTTTTTTTGCAGAAATTCTTGGGCACCTTTACCATTCCTCCTATTCTGCTGTGACAGTACTACTCTAGTAGTCTACTATTCCTAGTGCTTTTTCCCATACCCTTAATAATTCTTCTCCCTTCCCTGTTATCGATTGTGCCCTAGTCTGTAATCACCAAACTGGCAATAGTAGCTTTGAAGTTCATTTTGGTATTTAAACTCCAAGAAAGAACATTAGCCATTTTTGTTTCATTGTCAGGAGCATATACTATCAAAGACCCTAAACATGATTTTATAATTTACCTTCGTACAGAAAACTGATAGTTTGATAATGCTGAGAAAGACAGGGAAGTCAATTTGCTCCTGATTTTCTTTTTCATATGCATCCTGGCTGTGTTAAATGGGCTAAAGCCAACTGAATTCTTGACTGTCAATCATCCATTCTCTTGTTTCATTACACAACCCATTTCTTAAGGTTTGTCACAGCAGGAATTGTTTTCATTTTTGTTCTGCTAATGGAACCTGATTTGGAAAAACTCAATAGCAGTCATTTAAGGAGCCTTAGCTTCAAATGAAAAATATGAAACAATTTAGTTCCCAGTGGGGAAAAATGTGGGTTGGAGAAATAAAAAAGCAGTGAAAGAAAGAAATGCAGATAGATATAGAATCACAGCTCAGTTTAGAGTCTCAGAGCCCAAAACACTACAGGAGTAATCCATGCAATGAACCAACTGTGTGAGAAAACCACAGGGAGTTTCCAAAACATTTTCCCTCTGAAGGAGATAAAAATAATTTCCATAAGAATTATAGTCAGGGGTTTGTAACCCACACAAAGACAGCATACTAGGTTTCTAGCCAACTGTTTCTCTACTGTGGCTACATAGAAGTTTGCAAAGCTTCCTCCTGTTCCCAGATAAAAGACTTCATTCTACAGCTTGCACAGTAGAAATGTCCTTATTTCAAGTCCTGCTGACACCTCTCTTACAGAGGTTGCTAGCTATATCTCTGGATAACTTTACACACGTATATATGCGGGTGATATAATATCACTGCACAATTTTTGTTTGGTCAGAGTTCAGTCTGGCAAAGTTTTCATGGCACATTTACTATTTTAATTAATCATTTTCTCTCTTCATGAATTTCACAGAAACAAAATAGGTTTTTTTTCTTGCTTTTTTTTTTTTTCAAATACTCTTTAGCATATGTGTAGCAACAGAATCAGAGCATTCACTATTTGCAACTCACTTTCTCTAGTTCTAAACACCTTTTGGTTTTACATTCACAGATACTCAGCACCACATTATAAAAACTGTTTACATGAACAAATTTTTACTTTCAAGAACTAATTGTCAGGAAAACAAGAAAAGTAAGTCAATAAAACATCACAGAACCAAGGAGTATATGGTACTGTGGTATTTAACTATGGTTAAATGCACCTGTTGCATTATTACCCCTGGAAAGAAAGTAAAGGAAGCAGCCTACTTAGATCACCAAAAGTTTTATCCAAGTTTCTTATGAATTTTTTTTTTTTTTTTTTTTTTTTTTTTTTTTTTTTAAGTGGTAGTAGCACTGGAAACAGCATGTAACATAGCAAAACCTTAAAGGCTAAGCAGGTAGGTCAGCCAAAGCTGGTATTAAAAGAAAAGCAGTGAACATAGTGATATTTGAATCCTTCTCTCAGGATGGCATTGAGGAAAAGTTTGAAGAAAACCCAAGCAGCCAAACTCTACACACTGCTTTCTGATCAACCTATTAGAAGCTAAAAAGAAAGTCTTCCACATACACACACAAAAGAGAATTTCTCCATGTATAACCAATAGATATCAAGATGTTACAATCACAAAATAAACAAGAGAGTTAGGCGAAGTAGATTATGATTACAAAAGAGAATAAATGGAAGGCTTACCCTTAGTTGGGCTCACCACAAAACACCAGAAGAAGGAATCTCCAGATGAGAACCTTCCCTACTGGCAGTCAGCTCTTAAATAGGTCTAGGAGGGGTGGAGCCTGGCTGACATGCCCTTGAATCATGTCTGTCCTGGTTTCAGCTGGGATGGAGTTGATTTTCTTCATAGTTGTTGGTATGATGCATTGTTTTGGCTTTGGGAGAAAAATGATGTTGATAACATACCAATGTTTTGGATGTTGCTGAGAGGTGCCATACAGAGCTGAGGATGTTTCAGCTTCTTGTACTGCCTTGCCAGTGAGAGAGGCTGGAGGTGGGCACAAGGAGCTGGGAGGGGACAGAACCAGGACACCTGATCTAAAATGGCCAAAAGGATATTCAATACCATATGACATAATGTGAAAAAACTTTAAAAACTGTTAGGAGTTGTCTGGAGTGGAGGGTCCAGATCAGCTGCTCATGGCTCTGGCTGGGCACTGGTCAGTGGGTGGTGAGCAATTGCATTGTGCATCACTTGTTTTGTAAATACATGCTATTATTATTACTATTATTGTTTTCATTTTCTCTTCCTTTTCTGTCATAGTAAATAGTTTTTCTCTCAAACCACAAGTTCTACTTCGTTGTTTTTTTTTTTTTTTCCAGTTCTTGAGTGAACAACTGTGTGGCACTGAGCTGCCTGCGGGTGAAACCTCAACAATATCATTGCCACTAAACTCCCAACCATCACATTTCTGCACTCAGCAAAACCCACATGGATTCATATGTTGTCAACATGAAATAATTAACCTTGAAATCTATCTCCATTCTCTTACCTCGAGGTCCTATATTCCCAAGTGTAAGAAAGTATAGGCAGAAATACTGCTTACGACACATGCAAATACTGTTCGTATGTAATACAACCAAGGTCATTCACTCTGGAGTACCTGCCATAACTATGGAATGGAAATGTTGCCTAAAGGTTTGAACTGAAGGGGGAAGAGTTTTGAAAACTCTGTTATAATGGTATTAATAGAGTAGAACCAGATGGTGCAGTCATCAATAATCTGAAAATATCCCTGGTGCATAGTCAAAAGCAAAGTAGCATGAAAATTAAAGTAAGAAAAATTGCACTCACCATTAAGGTCCTAAAAAACCTTTAATGGCAGCTCACCCTATTTGTGCCGAAAGGTCACACACACATATAACAAAAGCCTTTTGCAAAGGGTTGTATTCAGAAATGCAAATTTTTCATATGAGAAGTCACTGAAAGAAAATCTTACCATTACCTGAGTGATTTTAATGTTGTGTTCTCATGCAACTGAGTTAGAATAAAAAAACTTCATGCGGTAGCTATAAGTGACACCAAATTTTTATTTACATGGCCCACTAATGAGTCAAAAAATCATCTGATAAGCCTGATTCATCATTCTCGTGTGGGTTTTGGTATTGGTCATACATTCAAAGACAAAAGGGCTAAGATTTTTTCATGCTGTTCAGGTCCTACTTGTGCAGCTGTTTACAGTTACTATGCTACAATTGATACAATTGATAATTTTATTTATCTCTGTAGTTATATATGTATGCATTTTTATAAATCAAGGAAAGAAATTAATATATATATACATGTATACATATATATGTTATATAATACTAATATTAAATAATATATTAATACAATATTAATATATTGTTATATTGTTATATTGTTATATTGTTATATTGTAATACAATAAAATATTAATACAATTGTTGCTCAAATAGTATATGCACATGCATATATTTGTAAGCAGAGATCCATCCTGCTATCTGCACAAAAAGTAGTACTAATCCACAGCTGCTACATTTTGCTTTATGAACCTCTCCATCTAAGTCTGCAGTTGATAGCGGAATGAAAGAGAATAAAATAAGTACCACAGCAAACTGTTATTTCAGTGTTCACCAGAACTAAGAAGATTTTTATTATTTTCATAGGCACTTATGAGTCTACACAGGCACTAGCAATTACTTAATGCAAGCTTTAAATTTAGTCCATTAACTAGAAAAAAACCCACCACACATACACATATTCATTTGTGTTTTAGAACCTTTACATGGATAGAATCTGGAGTTTTGTTTTTTTTTTTCTCTGGACTCAAGGGAGGGAACAGTATCAAAAATAAAGACTTCTCTTTGCTAATCCCTAAAGAAAAATAAAAAACAAACAAACAAAAAAAAAAACATGACACATCACATTTCTTTGTACACATAAAACTTTTCTCAGTAACTCAGGCAATTTTGCAGTGCATGTCAAAAGGCAAGTAGGATTTTTTTTTTTTTTCTCTCACAGGTATTCCCTAACAAGAAATCTGGAAGTGTTTGTTCTGTGCAAAATCAAACATCTACTTCATGCCTTCAGAGATTCTCATGCTCAGGCTTTGTAAAACAAAGGGTACACATAGTTTCTCAGGGCATGTCAGCTTTTATGAAACTGAGCATCTCTTTAGCAATGAGAGAAGCAAATGGAACAAAACATGGCAGGAGATTATACTTGTCAAGAGGGAAAGAGCACAACTGCCAGTAATAAAACCACCCCAGCCCCACAATTACCTGTTTATACTGAAGAGAAAACTTAGACCAATATTCTTAGAGGAGATGTACAGGGAAGAAGAAGTAAATTTTCAGACCAGGAGAATACCTAAAATTTTTTTCTATTGTTTTCTTTCTACTGGTTCACACTTCCTCCTGCTTTGTACTACCAACCTTTCCACAGATTCCCCTGACAAGAAGCAGCTCTGGTTGGCATTAATGAGACTACAGAGAGCACGGCTTTGGCTGTGACAGCTTTTCTAAAGCATCAAAAAGAGATATTGTCAAGGGGTATAGGCACCATAAAACTGGGAAGAGAGGTATAAGTTCGGATGGAGAGTTTGGGGCATGCTAGAGATGACAATGCACATAGGATACTCACATAGACATACAAAGAGCGAAAAATTTTAAGAAAGCACCCAGTTTTTAAGCACCTGAGAACTGCTTAGAAGAAAGGAATTCAAAGGAGGTGTATAAACATGGAAAGGTTGCTTTTGCTCAAGAGAGCAAGCAAATAAGCAATAGTAAGGCAAAGTGTTTTGCTCAGCCTCCAACACTGCTGCAGCTGCATGTTATAAATGAAGTAACTTCAGCTGTATGATACTTGACCTTTCAGTGATGTAGCCAATGCCTGAATCTAACCCAAACATATCCAATTGTGTCAATGATCTTCAACAACTACTTCTGGAAAGGATATTCTCTTCTTTTTCAGAAAGCTATTCACTCCATGAATCATCTCAGAGTAGGAAGGATAGGAAGGAACGCCCATAACAAAAATGTAAGGGCCAGAAAATTCTCATTATACATTTAGAAAATCTGTAGTTTTTATACGCTCAAAAATATCAAAAAGAACATACTACTTGTGTGTTTTTGTTTCTGTTTCTTTTTTTTCTTAATAAATCCAATGAAGACCTATTCATTTGAACATGATTCATGGGAAAAGCCCAAACAGAAATACGATTGTGGTCCTGTTTTTTGCCTCTTATTTATTTAGACAGATGGTAATACCCTTCTTTCTGTGAATAATTTCTATTTATGCACACTTCAGAAATAATTTCCCAAAGTTAGCAGTACTTCTTTGGAAGAAAATCCTTTTCCAGCAACCCCCTTTTTAAGAGCAAGGGGAAAATATTTCAAGGATACATCGGTGTCTTAGGATCCCACATCATTTTCAAAAGTGATTTAAGCCCCCCAAGCCTAGTCTCATTGCATCCAACAAGATTTAGGATTTGAAGGGATTTACAGGGATGGTTTTCAGCTCTGCTTGGCAGAGGATTGCAGTACAACCTGGAATTCCAGCACCAACTTGCCTGAGCACAGCTTGGGATCCCTGGACAGGAGTTTTAAGCTCATAAGAAAGAGATTTTCAGCTTTTTAAAGCAAACAGCTGAGCAGGGACCTGCCTCAATTAGCCAACAGTATGAGACTGAAGAATGGGGCTTATGTGTCCAAGCAACTGATGTTATGCCAGTTGAGGTGGCTCCCCTCACTCCAGCTCCTTGGCTGCAAGCTCTGCTGGATGCAGACATGGCAGCTAAGACAGCTCTTTAGGCAGCCCATGCCCCAGTTGTCAAAACCTCTGTCTGATTTAATGGCCATCTCTGCTGAGCTTTTTCTTCAGCTCCCTCAGCCATCATATAGCCTGGTATTGGGCTTTCCTTCCATCCAGCAGCAATGGAATTTCTTTTCTAATTTATTTTTCTAGGAATCAGCATGCTTCAAGCATACTGAGGGCACTATTGGATAGGTAAGCCACAGATGAAAGGGATCTTTTGGTACTCAGTTCAGTACCCCAGCATCAGGGCTTGCAGGACCTTCATTTAAGGCAGGATTTAGAACCTTTACTGTGCTGTTGAAGCAGTGACTAAAAATAGTTTGAAAGCCTCAAATATCAGTATGTAGGAAAATATTGTTACTGAGTTGTACTGATGTTTTCACTGTGATGTGGTTTTAGAACTCTCAGTGAAGCCTCTTCAGGTGCTTAATGTGGCCTTATGATCTTGCTTGAAGGAAACGAATTGTTTTTGAAAAACGGAATTTATTATCATAACCTACTCACACTGAAAATCCTAAATGTGATTAGCATCATGTCAGCATAAGCAGGTTAAAAAACAGGTTTCTAAGTATTTCCAGGAATGTGACTCTTGCATGCTTTAAAAGACACGGGTGGTTATCTGCAGCCTCAGAATCCAAAACTTCTTTTACAAATGGCCCCTAACTCCCCTGAAACTTCATTTTATTTGGTTGGCATTTATTTTCTGTGAGCATCTGAACTGCAGTTCGCAGACTGAATATCGAGTAGTTATAAACACGTTCAAAAACCCTGAAAAAGAACTTGTCTTCCTTCTGAGTTAACTCTTCACCGTGGCTTATGCTGTTGAGGCAGATACACATTGCATGTCAGGCTCTGTTGAGACGCACCATCTTATCGCTGTCTGTTTGCTTTGGAGTCCTGCCACCTATTGGTCTATGGAAGCAGTAACCGCACGGCTGTAACCCATGGGAAACAAAGGAAAATACATCCTACAACGCCGAAATCCTAAACAGCAAGAAAGCTAACAGTGTCACCAGAAGTTGCTTAGCCTCTTTGCAATTGCCAGATAATTTTCTGATGGTTTATTAATACCCCATCAGGACTAGACAGTAGCTAAACTTCAGTTTCTGCCCTTCAAAATCAAAACACTGAAGCTCTAATGTTACTCAAAGGATTCACAGACTTCCCTAGAAAAAATGTTCATATGTTTATTGATGAAAAATAGATTTAAATATACGGTAAGCATACACTACATTTACTTATTTCCATTCAAGTTGCACATAAATAACTCATTCTGCAGCTGAAAACAGATCAGTCACTTTGTCTTTATTGGCAAATGCATTATTCTTTACCACCAACACATTACTCTGTGGAGATATTGTAGAATTCTTATTTAACTCATGTTATCCTGGTAATGTATGACTTTTAAGGGCCTGACTACACTCTCAAAACCCACCTGTACTGTCAAGAGCATTTGGAGAATGGCAGCAGAGCACAGGCAGAAGCCCAGAGGTGTGTGTGGTGCAGAAAGAAAAGCCTAAGCAGTAATAGCAACAGTGTGGAAGCAGAACTGGATACTGCATGAAAAACTGTTAATTTCTGTGACTTCTGGTACTGAGATTTTTGAAGGAACAATGAGGATTTTCCAGACATGGTCTAACCTGCTTTTAACTTTTCTTAAAAGCCTACTTTCTTCAAGAGGTGTTTCACTCTCAGATAACCATCTTTGTCACACAGATCCTGCTTGACGTACCCCAGGGCATAGCTCCCCAACGAAAGGAGCTTCACATCCCAGGAGGGCCAGCCAGCCTTCTGCTGTCTCTGCTGTGCAACGCAGTCAGCAGCGAGAATTGCACAGAGGAAGCAGGAATCAACATGTCACAGCTGTAGCATGGGCTTTGGAAAATGAGGCGGTGTTGTCAGCATAGCTTGCCCCAACAGCTCAAGCGAGTTGTGTTGTGACTGTTGATGCGAAAGGGGCTGGATGGATAAGACAAAATATTTTAAGAAAAGGGCTTGAAAAATATATCACCAACAAGAAACTTCCAATCTGTTAGTGATTCTTTGAATATTGGGAACGTGAGACTGCTTAATTCACAGGCCTTGCTGTCTTCTGTTCATTATTTTGTGTACCCAAAAGAATTCACTAAAGTGCACTCCACACGATGACAGTATGACAAGGGCCAATTTGTGAATAACTTGTCAACAGCTTGAATGAAACTCTAGAAATCCATAACAGGTGCTCGATAGCTATAATCGAGTGACAGATGGATTAGATACATGAAACGACAACAAACTGACTGAATGGGAGAGGGAGAGAGAGTGAGGGTGAGAGTGGGGGAGGTTCATTAACTATAGAAGAGAGCAAAAATACATGAATTATTAAAGAAGTGGATGCACCAATTTGTGTGGATGCTTCCTGCTCATCTTCATTGGGCCTGGGAAGAGGAGCTGTGATGCCAGCTACTGCACAGAGCAGCAGTGCTCTTGTATAGCAACTTCAGAAAGCACCACACCAGAGCTCAGCACTGGCCTTGCTTGCAGAGGTCGCATTTGCTTTTTGGTACAGGCACAGGAGCTGAGTTGGCAATGGTCTCCAGAGCAGCTCCCATAGGGTCATCAGCATGACCATGCTCGGCTCCCACCAGCACAGAAAACTATAGAATATGCCAAATTGGAAGGAACCCACAAGGATCATCACGTCCAACTCTTGGCTCTACACAGGACCACCCAAAATCAAACCCTATGTTTGAAAGTGTTTCCCAAGCACACTTGAACTCTGTGGCAGCTTGGGCCTAGGACCACTACTCTGAGGAACCTGTTCCAGGACCTGACCTCTCTCTGGTGCAGACCCTTTCCCTAACCTCCAGCTGCCCCTTCCCTGATGCAGCTCCATGCCGTTCCCTCTGGTCCTGTCGCTATCACAGAGAGCAGAGCTCAGCGCTGCCCCTCCGCTCCCTGTAAGGAGCTGCAGCCACCATGAGGCCTCTCCTCAGCTCCTTTGCTCTGGGCTGGACAAACTTCAGCTGCTTCTCATACACCTTGCCCTCCAGATCCTTCACCACCTTTGCTGGTGTTTTGCCAAGTGCTTACATAGCCTACAAGCTGGGTGTTATCAGCTGTGTCAAACCTGGGCAGTGAAGTTCTGTCTGTCTCCCAGTGGAGGGAGAGGGGACAAGTACTGTCAGTGGTGCCAGCTGCTTGTGTGCCCCTGTACTGGTTATGTCAGAAATTTGTGTTTAAGTTCAGTAAGAACCAGTTCTCCAGAGTCCACACCCAGCCCATTCCTCCTATCTGTCCATTACCACTCTGCAGATCCAACTCCCCTTTCTTCCAATGAGTTTTCCTTTAAAGTACTTCTTCCTTTAAATTAAATTTGCCTTTCCCTAATTTTCCTCTGGTGCACATAGTGCCATGCCACAACCCCACATTTGCAATCATTCTATCCAAACAATGCTTTTCTACAGCTACCTATTAAGGGAACAAGCAAAACCTTGACAGCTGGTTTGCTTTCATAGAGTGACCTATCATTTTTTTCTTTCCTGACAAATCTTGCTGTGCCTTGTATCTTCCCTAGGAGAAAAATTTGTAAAATTTTGGAATCTGTGTACATAATGAACAAGATGCAGTTACTGAATAATTCAGTTGCAAAAACAAGACCTGCAGTGGGTAAATCTCTGTTCTCTCTGCCACTAATGCCATGTAAGTACACAAGCAGAACTACTGCTTAGAAAAAAAAATAATATTGTTTGATGTTTTTGTTGTGTTGTAACTTCTGTACCAGAAACCCTAGTGATAACAGGGTATAGCCCTCTTAGAATAAGGGCCCACCACAGTCCAGGCTGCTGGGTTTCCCTATGGTGGGGCTGTGTTCCCTGGCTGTGTGGACAGAGTGTGGCCCCTAAAATGTCACTCCAGCCCACTCCAATTCCAAAACTAGACCTTTAAACCACAAGTCTAATGTGTCAGAATTAACACAAGGAAGACACTATTTTCACACGCAAGTGCCTTTCAGCTCCTAACAATTAAGAAGTTGAGTTCATAGATACAGAGTGTAGGGAAAAGACAGTCCTGTACAAACATGCAAGGCTAATGCATTAATTAAATACGTTATTATCTCATTTAAGCTCCACTTCACAGTCTTTGTGTTATGCATGGTTGCTTGCCTCGGGTAAGAGAAAAATGTTACTGTAAGATTTCTTTTTTCCCTGTCTGATATTTATATAAAATGTATAATTTATATAAAATGTATGATCAGGAGGCTGAAAAAGAATAATATAAGAGATCACAAGCTCTGATGAAGGGGCTCAACTCACCACTAACCCAACAGTAAGGAAAGATAATGTAATGGTTAGTGCTTCCTAGACAGCACAGGCACATGCAACAAGCAACAAAAACATATTAAAGCAAATTGCAGATCTCTATAGATCAATGATATTTCAGTCTCTGGAAGAGTTTGAATGCCTAGAGTAGTTCTTTATTGCAGCAGAAACAAAAATGAGACTGGAAAAAATGACCTTAGAAAAAGTTTCCTTCTCAGGAAGTCATTTTTCCAGTCTTGTTCAGATCTGACTAAATGTTTTTCTATTTTGGCTGAGAAACCCATTTTGGATCTAGTAGGGTCGCCCTGTTCCAGAGTTTAAAAAAAAAAAAAAAAAAAAGGGGTGGGGTGGGGGGGGGGGGGAAGGGAAAGGCTGATTGCATGCTCTTGTGACTATGCCTCCTTTGTAATGCACACTGTAATTATCACCATGTAGAGAATTTTGCCTTGCCTGTCTACTCCACAGCTGCTTATGGGTGAAACAGCAACTATAAGTGAGTGGGTTCACAGATGTTCAGCTATTGAACTACTTCTTTGCAATCCAGGCCTGACAATAATTTGGATGTCAGGGATCTTCAAGCATCTCAACCAATGTTGGCTTTCCTATTCTGAGAAATCAAATCAAACTTTGGCCTTGTTGATTTAAAAGACTGAATCTCTATGAAAATTGTGTGGATCTCTCTGCTTTGCCTAACATTTTGGAGGAGTCATTAACACTAAGAAGGCCATTAGCACTTTGACTAGAATGAAGGTTGACAGAACAAGCCCCGGACAATAAATTTTGTTTTGCTTTGTTGCTGACAGGCCAGGCATAAAAGCCCTGTCTAAATGCCCTAACACCTTGTTAATGGTTTTGTCACCAATTTACACTTAGTATCTCACTTAGGGCATCCCAATGGCCAGTGCACATCTTGGTCAAGCTTAATGCTGACAGAAAGATGAAAGGAACACTGCTAGTCCTCTAATTTCAAAAGTGGAAGGTGAGAGGGATGAAGCACCAGCACCTTTGTGGTTGTGGATTCATGCACTTATGTGACCAAATGGTAGGCAGATGTCTGCCTATATCTTTCACTTCTTCATGAATAGGAGTGAGAATTTGCACTATTTGCACATAATAAACTGTTTGAAATGTAAATGGTGTTTAAACCGTGCAGATTTGCTTTCAGACTTCCCCCAAATCTGTAGTTTGCAGATGCTAGAGCTGCAAGAATAGTGCTTTTTCCCAGTTGTCCTTACACTATCTGTTGAAAGAGAAAGTTTTCACTTGGTTGGATACTATAAACAAGAAGCAGACATAATCCGAAATGCTTCAAACTATAACTGTAACAAAATAAAATCCACTTACATAGGCCATCAGTGATTTGCCACAAATATCCCAAATGAGCAAGGGAGGACTTAAAGAAAGCCATTACATCGGCTTAAGTAACTTATTACTTTAGTTGGTCTGACCTGCAGACACCTATTTGTCCACAGCTCAGTTTAGGTTAGTGCTTTCAGCTTGAATCAATGGGTAAAAGGAATAGATATTTCCTATAGAGGTTATGCCTCCTGGATATCATAAAACCTTTCATTAAGCCATTCATTCTTCATTATTATCATGTATCACTGATGTAGGGATTCACATTTTGTAAAGACATGGTCTAGGTTCTGAATTTACTAAAGATGTTTTTGGAAGACCATGAAAACAAACATATTAAGTGTGACCAGACCTCCATTTAAATCTGAAGATGAAGGCTCTCCTTATGAAAAAATTCCACATGTAAACTGTAATTTCTATGTCAATTTGAGACCTGGAATAGCAATACTTTGCAGGATCCTGTATTTCAGAGTTAGGACTATTTCTTTCACTGACGTACATGAGAGTGTTTTAGGAGAGGTGATGCACAGATGTTCTGTTAATTTTCAGATTTTCTACATCTTCCTGAAATATCTTTGTAGTATACATGTAGTACCAACTACAACTTACTCTGAAGAGAACACAAAATGCAAAGGATGAAAGAACGGAATTGCACTACAAATAAAAGTATTCAGTCCACAGGGGAAAGAGAGAGATAGTATTTAAATTTTGGAGGCTACATTTGCCCCAGGCCAATGCTGTATATTCAGCAGTAGGCTTTCACATCCTAATTGCTAGGACTCCTTTGTGAATCAACATCTCCAAGAAGCCAATTCTCCACGATGCTTCTTTAGTATACATCTTCTAATTTGCCCCACGTATATTTCAGTTTGCCATCTGATAATTGGAATTGTGTGGGTAGCAGTCGGTACCATCTGGCTTGTTAATAAGTAGAGGATAAAAATGTCTAATGCCTTGCTCTACATAAATACAAGAATTACCCTACAAATAAACAGCTCTCTGAAACCCCAACCGGTGAGAACAAAAGAAAATAATGTGGTTGTAGCTCATTAAAAAACACTGAAGACAGAGTGAGAGAGAAGTGGCAAAGCCTCATCACTCCTTGTCTGAAGTTTTAGTGTAACTAAAACATATGGGAAAAATAATACAAAATTAAACGTGATAATGCACTTTTCACACCAAAACATATTGGGCCACTATACAAATGATGCAATTAAAACTGCTGCCTTCAGAAGCCAAAACCCAAGCTGAATAAGTACAGTACAATTAAAGTTTTTGATTTAAAACCAGCAAAAGATTTATCATAATGAACCTTGGAACTGAGATAATATGACTTGGGGGCATCAAAGCTAAGCTATAGAAAGCCACATGTCCTACAATGTGGAGTTAGAATTGGAAGACTGATATCAGCAGATTTTAGGGCACAGAAAGGCTTACAAGTTCATTTGCATGTGAATGGCCAAGACCATGCAAAATCTTGCGTGTAAACAGTGAGGTATTGTAATCAATACTTTAATTAACAGGAAGGCAGTGCAAAGCTGCCTGCATTGGGGAAATAAACTCTGATCCCACAGGCTAGACGCGAAAGCCACGCTGTTGTGTTCGGATGCTGCTGGAGCTCATACAGAGCCTTATCTGTGAGGCCTCATATGCACTGCGACAATGTCCTCTAATCTGGGTATAGAAAGGGCATCACAAGTGCTCCCAAGATGGGGAATGGAGATTTAAGCCTCTTGCAGAGGAAGGGCTGCCTGGCCAAGGCCAAGACTGGGGCCAGGTTGGAAAGTGTGACTGCAGCCTGCTGCATGTGGGTGCTCACAGGGTGGGGAGGAGACTCGTAGCAAGTGCCTGAATTCCTCCCCACCACCAGTCCTACCAGTAACCCAACCCAGGAAGGAGATCATGCTGGCAGAGCTAGTATCACACTCCTGCTCTCTCTCTATGCTGTGACACAACAGCAAGACCAAAAGTGTGTATGTATACGTACATATATATACTTATATATTTTACAGAACAGGAAAAGACTCATGTATGGAAGCCAAAGTGGCTCTGTACTGAGCAGAGGTGTTGCAGCCTGGCACCCTTAGGTGTCATTGTTTTAGGAAGTTGTTGGAGTGCGTCCAGAGGAGAGCCACACAAATTATCCAAAGGATGGAACACCTCTCCTATATGGACAGGCTGAGAGAGCTGGGGCTGTTCAGTCTAGAGAAGAGAAGGGTCCAGGGAGACCTGAGAGTGGCCTTTCAGTTTCTAAAGGGGGGTTATAAGAAAGAAGGGGACTCTTGTGATAGATAGAACAAGGTGACATTGGTTCAGCCTAAAAGAGAGGAGATTTAGACTGGATATAAGGAACAAATTTCTCACATTAAGGTTGGTGAGGCACTGGCACAGGTTGCTCAGAGGAGTGGAGGCTCCGTCCCTGGAAGCATTCAAGGTCAGGGTGAATAGACATAAGGAAGAACTTTTTCTCTCAGAGAGTGGTCAGGCACTGGAATAGCCTGCCCAGAGAGGTGGTGGAGTCGCCGTCCTTGGCAGTGTTCAAGAGGTGTCTGGATGACGTGCTGCGTGATATGGTTTAGTGCTTGTAGTGGCAATGGTGATGAGGAGATGGTTGGACTAGACGATCTTGGAGGTCGTTTGCAACCTTGTGATTCTATGATTCTATGATTCTATGAATGGGACTCTGAGCAACCTGATCTAGGTGTAAGTGCCCCTGTTCATTGCAGCAGAGTTGGACTAGATGACCTTTGAGTCCCTTCTAACTCAAAGGATTCTATGATTCTATGATGTCTGTTCTGTGCCCTGTCTGTGTTTCTGTCACAATGACTGCAAAAGCAAGAATACCTGATTGCCTGCCTAGTTCAAATATTTACATTCATGTGTAAGACTTGTAGTGCTCACATTCTTTGACACCACACCAGGCATGAGAAGTGCACCTTTCTGTCTGAGCTTGCATAGGCTGCTGCTGACAGGCTAGGCTGTGATTCATGTCCTTGCCAATCAGAACATGGAGCAGCTGAGCTTCCCTCCGCTCCTTCTTACAGTGAATCATTTTACTCTTGTAGCAATCAGCTGATTTCATACTAAATCCATATGAGATGCATTATCTCAAATAAAAATGCTTATGCTTTTATAGTCCTTACTTTAGTTGTTTTGAAACTTGATTTCTCTATTTTGAAAATGTAGTTGCAGCCTGAGCAGCAGTGCTGGCTGGAAGATATATTCAAGTATACCAATCATAGGAATAAAATGTAGACCCTGTTAATGCCTTAGGAGAAAAAGAATAAAAAGAGAAAAACATAGATGATGCGCTGCGTGTAAGTAGTGATTAAGTGGAGTTTTAAATCAAATGTGGGGATTTGTTCTGAGCCTGCAGAGTACAATGCTGAGCCACTTCTGATGGGCACAGGAACTTACCTGGATGCAGTAGATTTGAATGACTTCACTGGTACCATTCAGCATCCTGAAAAACCACCGGATTAGTAATTTATAATGACTGCAATCAAGACATTTGATATACAGTGTGGTGTTGCAGATATCTTTCATCTAACACAGCCCATATTACTCAAAAGGCTGAGCCTGAGGGATAGCTTCCCAAACTGCCGTTTCCTCATTGGACTGCTGAATGCACAGGACTTTCACTCACAGCAGTCAGCACTGAAATCCCCCAAGCAGCACTTCCGTGCAAAGAGCTGGGCTCTTCAGCCTGAGGAGACAGTGCTGTGCTTTTCTCTGAAGGAATTTGATTTATACACATTTTTCCAGTAGGTTTTCATGAGCTTTTTAAAACCTTCTTTCCTTCCTTAACATGCATAAACAGATATCAGGATGAAAAAAGCCCAAAACTTTCCCAGTTCTGGGCAATTAACTCCTGAAGTAACTAAATTCTTCCTGCTTCTAAAGGATCACATGAATTTCATTCCAACAAATTTGAAATCAATGTAGAATCTGGTTCCTAATCCAGATTTTGACTACTGTGTCAGAAATAATCAGGGACTGCACAGTGATTGTACATATGATTGTAATTAGAGAAGATTGCATGCCATGGACTCTAAGCCGTAGTTCCAGCTTCAGTAACAACTGACAGGGAACTGTCTAGACAGATGCTATCTTCAGTTAAATAAGGAATGAGATTTGGTCCTTCGTTTTTTTCTTATTGCTCTCCTTCAGAACTTTAAAGATATTATGTACGGACATTGAAAGAGGAGCTTGGTAGGAATTAGAATTAGGCTTGGTGTAACATAGAAGATGTTTTACTCTTCAATACTAGGGAGGGGTACAAAAACCTGCTGAGAATTTTTGGATGCTGTGTAATCTGAATTGGCCATAAGAAGGGAATTTGGAAAAGTCCCTGCTTAGCAAAAATAGCTGAGCCTCCAGCTTCTAAAAATGTGGCCCCTTCAAAGAGATCTGAAGCTGGGCAACAAAATCACTGATCTAGTTTGAAAAAAATCTCATGCAGCAATACTTTCAGAGTGAAAAAATAGCAATTTAAATAGCAAGTGTTATCCCATAGCTGAAAATTCCTGAGAAATTCTTGGACAATATCTGTGGGAACATTTGTTATGAACAAAAATGCAATTGAAGCAATTTGTACCATGAAGTCAGACAGGAAATCAGGCTAATCCTTTATGAAATTATGTGTGAGCTAGGTTGTCTAAAACTCACTAGAGCAAAAGAGATAGAAGAAAACCAAGCCAGAATGAGATACTGAAAGGTAGTGAAACTGGGTCACTGTCCTACATTACACAGTAGCTACATGGAGCTTTATCTATCATCCCACAGCAACCCAAGCGACATGAACAAAGGACTTTGTCAGCTGCAGATCTCTGAGAAACATCCAAGAAATGCAGCTGCACAAATCATAATGCAAACTTTATAAGATAAATGCTGAGGAAGTTAGAATAAATTGCCCAAGAAGAGAGGAAGGATGTGCCTTTTGTCCTGACTCTGCATCATTGCAAGATCACAAATTCCAATCAAGGAAATCTGAAACTCATTTAAAAAAAAAAAAAAAAAAAAAAAAAAAAAAGGTACAGTATGAATAGGATGAAGGATCTCTGAGTGGAAAAGCCATGAAGTAACTAGATGGATACGATAAGCCAGCAGGAAAGAAGAGGTGCTTAATTAGTAAATGGAAATATGATTGCAGTAGAAAACAGAATCTGATTTTGACACTATAGTCTCAAAAACTTTTGCTATGAGCAATTAAGAGACAGGATACAGATCTCTGGAGCTGATAGGACAAGCATATATTGATTGATATATCCTTCTCCTGGATATTTGGAGCTTCAATTCCATTCCAATTAGTTCAACCAATGGCATTTATATATTTTTACTGAAGTAAGCACATGCTTACTTCACATGCCGTGGCATAGTTATAGAACAATTATTCTTGATCTGGTATATTTGAATGCTGACCACATCATTTTTTCTAGAGTCCATTTCAATTTATCTCACAACATCTACTCAAATACATAATGACCAACTACTTTATCAGCTTTAAATTTGCCATATTTTCTGAAGAAAATTATTCTTGATTTATCAGTGGAATCTGAGACAAGAAATGTTCCTGAAGCCATCAGCATGAATTCTAAATGAAAATAGCTTGTTTTCAGTACAACTAGCAGTGCAAAAAAAAAAAAAAGAAAGTCCATTAGATACTGGAAGTATCATCTTTCTAAAAGCAGTAGATTTTTATTTCTGTAATGTATGAACACTGCACATCTCAGGGAAAATTACACTGGAACCGTGGGTGGTTCCAAACTGCTGGAAACTTTACAATGGCTTTTATGTTTAAACATAATTTAGCAGCTGTTAAAGGTCAGCACAAATCCTGTACTTTATCAGTGTAAACAATGTCTACAACTGCCAAGAAAAGAATGCAATAAATAATGCAGTGATTATTTTCGTTTTTTTTTCTTTTTTTCCTTCAAAAATGAAAAGGATCTCTTAAGCAGTTTGCTTTTCTCCTTACTTGAAATTGACAAAGTAAAACACTAATTAAATTACTGATACCAGAAATTTACTTACAGGGATGACACGTTTTGTACACAAAGCAAGTAAAACATCTGACACATCGTATAGTGCCAGGTGCAGTTAAGAATGTGTAATACAAGTCTGCATCTAGAGGCTAAAATAACCAACAAACTTGCTGCAGTGTTTCATTATCAATTTTATTTCCTACCATACACCAAATGTACAGCACAGAACACAATTTCGTTGCTTTGATGTAAGAAATATTAATTGTATGAAGAAACAGTATACAAACTACTCCAAATTAAAAAATGCATACATCATTGCTCTTTACAAAAGATCTAATTTACAGTGTAGCTCATAAATGCATTTAAGCACAAAAAAAAAAAGAAAAATGAAAAGAAAAAAAAATCAGTGCACATTACAAAACACATCAAATACAAGGGAGGCAAATAAATACAAACATACTTCACAGAACATCCTGAGCAAACAACCAAACACAGATAAATTAACCTGAAGCCAGAGTAAATCATAATAATAAATACATAGGTAAGAGATTTTTTTTTTTTACTTAAATAAAATATATAACAAATTTGTTAAAATATTTAGTAAATTAAATTTTAGTCTTTGTAATGAGTGAACTCATTTTGTATGCATTTAACAAGTATAACAAATGTTCGCTTTTTGATTTTTTTTCAGCGAGTACAGTAACTTTAATAGCAAATTTTTGTTTGGTGTCTTCCTATTTATATTAGACAGCACGTATGGTAGCTTTTGAAAAACCGATTTAAAAATAAACACAGCTCCTAAGAACATACATTTCCCCCTGTCTAAACTAGGATTGGAGAGTTGAATCAACTCTCAAACAAAAAAGCAAGCTCCACCTAATGCAGAACAGTGACCACAGTGCATGAGAGTTTACTCACTTCTGAATAGTTCTTTTGTGCAGGAACAGTAATAATATAATTGTATATGTCAAGCCTGTGAATGCCATCATATTCAATCTAAATATAAATGAGGCTAATAAAAATAAACACTTTCATTATAGCACGGAAAAATTAAACGCACGCTAGATCCATGTATACATTTACACTGAGGCACATATGCACATGAGGTGTGTGTGCATACAAAAAAGGCAGTTTAGCTGGTTGTTTATACCTTTTTCTTAAAAAAAATAAATATAAAAAAAACTTCTGAAACAATGCTTAATTACTTACAATCCCTGAAATAGACATTGCCTCGGTTATAGCAACCGCTAATTTCTGACGGATTCAGAAACTCCAAGCCCAGGCTAACCAGCGAGGGGGGCACACATCAGCTGCTCTGAACAGCTGCATGTCCCCTCCCCTGTGCCTGGACGTCCTGTAGTGCCTGGTACCCTACTGAAGGACTGGCAACCGACCCAGTATCAGACTAGTCTTGGTGAATAAGGATGGGAGAAACCAATCACTGTGTTGCTACCGTTCGTTCAGTGAGAAGGGCAACACCACTGAGCTGGAGTAATATTCCCCTCCAGACTCCTGCCTTCTTCACTGCTGTTAAGTTCAAACCAGTATTGAATGCCATTTCAGGGGAGATGTGTTTGATTCATTATGTACAAATTCTTGTGTGCTTGGGATGTGTTTGCATTTTTCGGTTCCAAATCCATAGCAATACTGGTCACTTTATTAAAATCTCAACGTATCGTACTAAAAGAGTACCAGTCCTATCAAATTATCGTTCTTGTTTAGAGATAATTGTCATTTCCCTCTGTAAGCTAACTCTGAAAAAAACTGCAGTGGTAAAATAAATCTGAAGTTCTCTTGAAACATTTTAAATAATCATTCGCATAGGCTAAATCACACAGCCAAGTCAAGTGCTTTGCTGATTGCTATATTTCATTATTGCTAACGTATTCTTTAACACACTGTTTTCCAGCATACTGTGCTTTTAAGAGCCCGAGTTCCCCACTAGTGGGCACCATTTATCTTCTCAGTCCATGCATCTTCACATCTCATGTTACTGCAAACCCATTTTTGATAAAAAGCCATTATAAAAAAGCAGGATGTGAGGAAAATAAAACTAGAACCACAGTTCCGTCATTTGTTACTCATAGCTTTTTTTCTTCCTGTACAAACCCAGCAAGTTATTTAATTTACAGTATAACTTTCAGTCTATTTAAAATCCCATTGGAAAATAAATTAATAAACACATTTGTAAAAATATGGCAGGCCGCAAAAATGCTGTTAAAAGATAAAAAAAAAAAAACTCTTTGATTAGAAATAAATAAAAAATATAAAAAATAGTCACACACACTTTTTACATTCACTTTACAAAAACTGAGTGCAAAAGAAGAAAAAAAAAAGAATTGTACTGAAATAAATATAATATACTAACAGAGTGCATTGCTGTTAATACAAATAGTCTGTTGTGTTTTATTCTTTTTTATGTCAGCTGGGAAAAAATTAGTGCAATGTTGCAATTGTAAATGCAGCATGGCAACCTACACCCCTTAGCAGTACATGAACTCCTAACAGATCCATCTGGAGTTTACTGCTGTTAAGTAATTTCTGTTGCCCAGCAGCTTTCACATCCTACACATGGATGCCCTTCACTGCCTGTTTGATACTTTCCAGCAGAGCTTTGCATTCGGGGGAATAGTCCCGTTCCAGATTGCTGTACATGTCTGTGAGTGTATTTACATATGCTTCGAAATTCTGCTCACTGATTGGCCCCTAAATGAAGACAAAACAGAGTATAATTGTAGCAGATAAAATGAAGGCCAAAGGAATACAAACACCCAACTCCAAAGCATAGAAAAGCATTGACATGGCAACTGGGGAGAAGTCATAAACACAGCAGTCATCCAAGATAATAGCAGGACTGTAGAAATTGAGGGATTTTCATGTGTTGGGGCATCCAAGCACATTCAAGGCAAGAAAATGTTCTAAGATATTATCTTCAGTATAAATTGCTTTTCTATTGAGACCTTATCTATCGAGGCTCTGGGATTATGGTTGACATCCCTGTAATTGTCCTTACCTAATTTACCAGTGCCCTTCTTGAGACTGGGAAAGGAGACTGTATTTCTGCAGACCTAACTACCTTGGTGGATTTGGCCTGTGTTTGGATGACATATAGGACATGGAGTTTTTCAGAGGCAGAGTTTTGTCGGCCTTAAAAGGATCACAGCACTGAGCTCAGTGAAAGAGGTCAATATTCTGATCTAAGAGTAAAAACAGATTCTCAGTGTGAAATTTTCACACCTTGTGCAGGGGGACACTGAGCTGGGGAGGGGTGGAGTAAAAGCTTGTGCAGGGCAGAAACACCATTGTTGGCTCAGTCCTGGAAGCAGCTGAGTCTGATATCAAGCAGAGTCCAAGATCCAGCATCTCTGCGGAGTAAATTAGGCTAAGCAGAGCTCTGCTAATGCAGCTATAGTGCTCCCGTCGGTCCCTGAGCAATCTCATCTGCTTCAGGTGCTGGCAATACAATCTCAAAGAAGGTGCGAAGCCACTGGCTGTGGTCTTACCATCTGTGGAAGCTGAATGTCAGCAAGGCTGGAGATGAGGGCTTGGCTTAAACCAGCTAGCTCCTTCAACAGGCTCTCATTGTTCTGCTCTATGAGTTTGTTCTCTTCTTCTATTGTTTTCAGGTTGGTCTCCATAGACGTGATCTGTAAAATACAGACATCTACAATCAAACAGAACTGTGGCAGTGCTGAGCCCAAACTGGCAGTCACATTGTCACACTGTGGGTCTGAAACTCAGGCACTTTTTAAAGGATGGATATAACCTCTCCATAGAATAATCACAGCAAGTTGTGTTCAGTCTGAATCAATGGATTTCGCTGTGGGTTCACAGAGAAACCCTGTGTCAGTGAGGCACCGGAGAGCACTTTGAGCAGGGAAATGAGGTCAGAGGGGAAAGGGGATACACTGGGATGGAGATTGTGGCCTCAGGGATGGTGGAAGGTAGGAGAAAGGTGGCTGAATTTTGCATTGCTGACTTGCTCTTAAAGTATTCCCTGCTGATTGCCCACAATGGTCATGACACAGCTTTTAGTTGTTATGCTACCTCCCTGCCTCACTGCTTAGTGGAGGGTAGAGCTGCGAGCTGCCTGGTTAGCAAGAAAAAAAAAATCAGTGGAATGGATGGAATGGAATGTGATGGAATCAGTGGGAGAAAAATTGAGCAGGAAGGAAATTGAGAGGCTGAGTGTGTGATTGCTGAGATCTCTGAGGAACAAAATGGAAACACCAGGTGTTTAAAATCAGCATAAAAATATTCCTGAGGTAGTGAAATGGTATAATTTCTGCATGAGAGCAGAAGGCACATACTGAGCTGTGAAAGTTCACATGTCAAAAGTTGTGCTGAAAAACTGATGGATGCAATGGCAGGGCCTGGTGCTTCACCCAATGCAGCCACTGCAAAGGCTGCCCATGGCCCTGGAAGGGACAGTGCAACGGCACAGCTGCAAGTGTTAGACCCACTCTCTCCTTGTTAGGACAACACCTCTCTGCACTGCTTAAATCTCTCCTTGTTTTGGTCAGTTTAGTCTCCTTCGTCACACACCCAGACTGCCCTCAGGAAGAGGAACCCTGTTTGTCTACACCCCTGATGCCTGTCCTATGGAGTGTGCTCCAGGCAGCCAAGCACCTGATCTGGGGAGATTAAAAGAGGATAGAACAAAGCCCTGTAGCAAACACATTGCTGCAGATGTAGTTCAGTATTTGCTAATCAGACTGTCTTCAATCTTGAGTAATTCAGAGGAGAAAGCTAGCTGCATAAATTAGGCCATCTCTGTTCAAACAGAGAGAACTGAAAGCAGTGTCCAGAAACACTGAAAAAAACCTCACTGCTATTCGGTTTGGGATGGACACAAGCATTGCAGTATGGTTGCGTTTATACTCAGTGCAGGTGGTATAAACTTTGCCTGTGTTTAGACTATACACTCTCTGGATATTATAAAAACAGCATGAATCAGCACTGAGAGCATTCTGCAAATGAGGGCTGTGGCTGCACTCTGCTCTGGATCAGTTTAGACTTGCATTCTGTTACCAGATCTGTTCTTATTTAGGAATTATTCTCTAAAAATCTTATTGTTCCTAAAATAATGAGCTCTTATTTCAACCTTATTTACCTGGGTGAACACTCAGGTGCATGCAGAAGTCCCTTTGTGGAGGAACATTCTCCATAGAACCACAGTCGGCACATGGAGGCTAATGCCATCTTGCCAGTTTACAAAAGAATGACAGTGAATGCCGTTTCCACAGCTCCCCCTTCAACTAATCTGCCCTACCAGTTAACAAGAGGCATCCATTCTTTACCAGCTGTTGCCTGGGGGCAAAATTCGAACTATTTGAGTAACTGTCAGTTTTTTAAGTACAAAACAACAAAACTAACGTGTATTAAAAGTCAGAGCAGGCTCCTGATGCCTTCCCTAGCCCGGGTTCTTACCGCAGTCATGGGATTCTCTGCGGTGTGTTTAACAGAGGTTTGGTCAACAAAGGAAAACGAACGTTTTGTTTGGTAAATATGGTTTCTCTGGTAGCCAAGATTAGCTCTAAACTGCCATCAACGTATCACTCAGTAGATCTTCATAATAATTCCCAGGAACCTGCTACTTACTTACAGAAAACAGATTAAAAAAAAACTTGACAAAAAGGCACTTGGGAATTTTGCAATTTTAAACGCTACGGAGTGAAGAGTATGCTTTTAACCATAGTACAAGAAAAACGAAAACTTCGGCTTTGATGTCATACCTGGGTTTGAAGTTTCATCATGTCAGCTTCAATTTTAAGATTGGATTCATTCAGTTCTTTTATTTCTTCATCCAAATGTCTGATTTCTTCATCACTCTCAATACCTGCAGATAGTTGAAAATATCAATATCAGATGTAAAGTGATCATATCTAAATGGACGTATGAGTAACAAACAGTGCTACCTGTTGCTGAACAAGAGGGAGATAACAAGCTTTTGATCAAATTATTGATGTTTAATTTGCCTATTACTTTGCTTTTATTGACAAAATTGTTTTCTAGTTGTAAAACTTTTATATGAGCTGAAACATCTAAGGGAAAATTATTGCTCTCTGAGTTTTTGTATTTGACAGTTCTTTTTTCCAGCTTAACATACAACCACAAACTAGCCAGAGAAAGGAAAAACTTGCACAAATACTTGGGAGGAGGAAAGTATATCATAAAATACGAGGGAGCATTTGCAATTTAATTTATTTATTTATTTATTTATTTATTTTATTACCTGTTTCTGATCTTTCAGGAAAATATGTGGGGGCAAAATTCTATGTGGAATAATTTTGTGGATCACAGCCTTAGGTATGTGTGAAATGTGAATGATACCAAAAGCTAAAAAACATTGTAGAAAAAAAAGAAGAAAGGAGGACTTTCACATCCCACAAGTTAGGCAGGGAAGAAAATTATCTTTGGACCTTTAGTAAAGTCGTGTTCTAAAAAATATTGAGCAGCTACAGCAGCTGGCAATACATATCTGTCTTTCTGCTCACTATCATTCTGAAACCAATTCCACCTTGAAAAAAGTACCAGGACTGTTTCTTTTTTAAAATCTGCAGCCCTGAACTGAGTCTGCTGGGGAATCAACTTGGGAAGTCTGTCGGTAGCAATTCCTCCCCCACAGATAATGTGGACAGAGATGCACATGAAAGCAAAATCATTTGCCCAATGTAACACAACTGTTTTGCTCAGCTATTGGAAGCATAAAGGCAAGTTCCTTTCATCCTGGCTCAATGCCCAGGTTTCTAAAGCATGTTTTATAAGAAAGTAATATTATATTGTATCTATTTGGTAGTTGCTCCTTTACTCTTACTATACAGATTAGCAAAATTTTCAAAGCACTTCACAGAAACATGTAGTATTAAAGTTAAGAAGAGGAGTCAAAGAGGAGTCAACTTCCGCATGCAATTTATCTCCCTTCTACGTTAGCCTAACCATTAGCCAACATCAGCTAGCTCTTCTGATCTGTAACTAATAATTTATTACTAATTACAATAGCAAGAGCACCTCCAAATTAATAATAATAATAATAATATTCTGAGATAAAAGATCATACTCCCAAATTTTGAATTATCATGCTGTAAATGAGTTGAATTTTATAATCTTTCATGCAAAGATTTTTGTTATTCAAGTTTAGTTATTGCTAGAGACAACTGAAAGGGGTGACAGTTAATGCCAGAATGGTATCAAGGAGCCTGAGTATAAATGGGAGACCAGGCCCTTCTATCTGAATAAATGTCATCGTCTTTTACAGATCTCCTTACCACCACTTGCTTTAAGCTTGATAGTCATTAACTCTTCCGAAATTTTGCCCTTTTTTATGGCTTGTGCATTCAGAGGACAACCAGATAGACTGAAACAGATAGGAAAAAAAACATTAGCACCCACTTGAAAGTGGCAACAATCCTTTCAGGCAATATTATCATGCACTTGGACAGACCTCTGTATTTAAGGTCACATCAGTATCTCCATTATAGCATAGCTTCAGGGAATGACATAACTCATAAAGAGCTATTTAACTGCATATTCCAGCCTGAAAATTGGAACAGATATCTCAACCAATAAGTAAACAACATTTAAGCATATTTCAGAATAATCAAAAGAGAATTGGGAGCTATTGTAAAGTTACATGGAAATGCATTTACAGAATTCTTGAAGTTCCAGCACTTATAAACAAATAAAAACTCTATTGTTTTTATTGAGTGATTATGCTTCAGAGGAGAGTGGCGGATGGTCCTTTAAAATGGCAAGTTTACCATTCTTAAAAAAATAAATTGTTAATGGGTTGATTTCCACAGCACACATTTATTGCATTATTTTGTTGATATATAATAATGATCAATACAATAATAACTCTGGGTATACCCTATAGACCATAATAGCTTTTTTGAATGGTTCTATTATATAATGTTTGCTTTTTAACCACTGTTCACATTAAATTATATTTTGCTATTTCAGTGCTTACAATTTCATCAGCTGGTAATTATCTGAGGCAATTTTTATTGCCTACTAAAGGGCTAAGATGAATTGCACTGTCTTAAAAATAACAAAGAAGAAATACCACATGCTGAAGAACTGGCAAAAGGCTTTGTATTTAGATGTAGCCAAGTAAGGAATGAAGGCAAAACTTTTCCTAGTACTATTTTTATTTATTTTTATTTTATTATTACTATTATTTGGTGGAAAAAGAATCCTGTTCAACATGGTGTTTCTACAAAGGAAATGAATAAGTCAATAAATAAATAAGAAAAAAACTTTGGAAGGTTTAAGTTTGCTTCCTGCCTGCTTAGCTAAATGTGCTAGTTTTCCATTTCTGGTATCGGTCTGGAGCTCAGCCCAGAGCTGTCATTGTCTCAAAGTCATTGGGTGGTTTGTTGGGTTTCAAGTGTGTTAGGTAAGGATATAACATCATAAACCTATACTAATTATATGATCTTAAGAGTGATCCAGCCTCTAGTAGGACAGAAGTAATCTAAGAGACCAATTTTTTATTCTATTGGTTTGAAGGTGTCATATTGCATAGTATGAGTTAATTAGCCCCAATTTTTAATAGTATTGTAATGTAAACACTTTACCATGCTCATAAATTTAGGATAACAATGGACAAATCTACTGCTTTGGAGGTTTCTTCTCTGCTATAAATAAATTTGCATATGAACAGTTCACAACTCTTTAAGAAATTTATCTCTCAGCATTCCCATCATGGTCTGATTCCACTACATCTGCCATACAGATGAGGCATTGGCATTAAAAGTTAATGCTCATGTGTAGGCTGCCTAAAATTTCAGTGAAGGATTTGTGATATACTTTTCCATCCTGGGTGGTTGTTTCTGAGGACTGGCAGTCTCCCAGTATCAAACGCTACATAATAATAAATGGGTGCAGAGCAAACAGTTTGACTCTTGAGCCAGTGAATCCACCACAACCACAAAACTTTGCTGCAGACAGAACTGGGAATAGGTCACTCAAACAGCAGGACATTGTCCTAGCAGCTGAGCTAAGAGTTCTGTGTAACTATTTTACAACCAAATAAGGAAAAACAAAGTCTTGTGCTGAGTTGGGAGTGGGCTGGGGCAGAGCCACAGGCTTGAGGCTGAGATAGAGAAAAGTGTTAGGAAAAGGATTGGCTCACCAGAATGAACCTAAGGGTTGAAAGGAAAGGGAAAAGTAAGAGCAATGGAGCTTGCTGGGGAACCTTTAAACAACCACTTTCAGAGGCTGTGAAATTTGAGCACACAGTTCTGCTGAATCATACTGCACTTCCTCCGACTGAATTGGTTCAGATTATATTGGACATTCTCGTATTAGAGAACTTGATTCAGAATATTAAAAAGAAAGCAAAGTAGATGTAAAATAGACATTTAATTCCCTCTATGCACAGAAAATCAAACTTTACAAAGTAGTATTTCTGATTCTGTAGACGGATTCTTTGAGTAATATTGACTGAACATGTTCAAATGATATTAATGCTTTCATCTTAATATATAAAAATCTGATATTTATTAAACACTGGCTATATGTGTGATTCCTACTTTGTAAAGATAGTTTTGTTTGTAAAATTGAAACAGCAAACTTGTGTGATCCATGAGTTCTTTGTGTTTAATTTTTTGTGCAGTTCTAGCGATTTAAATGCAAAGTTTATGAAAACAAGTTTGCCACTGGTAAAAAGATTAAATAAATGCAGACATTGCTCTTGCTTAATCCCTTTTGTTGACATTTCAATGATATTTGAATTTTCTATAAAAGATACACAGATCCAACTCCATATTTGCCTAGGACAGAACTCTTATTAAATTTTAAATCATATAGAAACTGTTAATCTGAATAAAAAGACCTTGGGAAGTCACATTGCTAGGGGAACATAAAATAAGAGTTAAAAGTTGATCCAAGCTGTCTCAAGCTTGTTCTGATCCATATTACTTCAGTTTCAATGTAAACTATCTCGTTATTTAAATAACCTCTGCACAATTTATTCAGACTGTAACCTCATTTGTTGCCAATTCAACAGGGGAACTTTAAGGAAAAAGGAAAAAGAAAACACAAAGTTATACCTTCTGTGGGTGACAAAAACATTATTAACATGACCCAGCCCGTTGCAGCCTGGCAAAGGACAGTGTGGCAGCTCTTGTTTGTTCAGTTTCCAGGATAGTGAAGACCCATTGACGGGACTCTCCTTCTGTCTCTTGGCAGCCAAAGGACAACCAGAAGCAGTGCGATGAGAAGTGTATTTACCTGATATGTGACCTTGGCCATCACAGCCTATCACTGGGCATCTACAGAAACACAGCAAAAGAACCCTGGTTTTTATGAGACATCTGGTGAAAGCAGTCTCAAGGAAGTCTGAGAAAATATGTTCAGCTACTTATGTCACTTTGCATCAATATATTAACGCTTGGTCCCCAAAGATGCACTATACCTGAGCATTCAATTCATGTCAAGCTGAGTTATGGAGGTTCACCTAATTTTAAGATTAGGCAATGTAAAGTGAAGTTGAACAGCCTAAGAAATGAAACCATTCGTTCAGATAGTATTTTACCAGAAAAGAAAATTGAAATTCTATCATAGACTATAAATCACAACCTGTAGGTATATGAAACATTAGCATTCTCTCTTCTCTGTGTTTTTGACATGAAGTGGAGGCTGGGTTCAAACATTCTGATCCATGTTACTGGAAAACTCTTGGAAACATATGCAAAGAAAGGAAGAAAGGAAGGTTTAGGATTTTTATTTTTATTTTAGTTGCTCGGCCACTATTATGCAGTCTCTCATATATCATTAGCAAGCAGTAAGAAAATTAATGAGTGCAACTATATCTTCATGTCTGTATTCTGGAAGTTATCGCTTACTGATTTTAATGGAATTTGCATTCAAGTAAGGAAGCAGTAAATACTCACTGAATTTTCAGTTTTCACTTCAAGTGAAATTCTATCAGTTAAATGAGTAGGAATGATACAAGAAAATACAAGTCTTCCTCGCTGTTCAAGCTCCAATGTGATGGACTCCATCAGCTTTACTAAAAACTGAAGCAGTTGGTTTGGCTTCAGCTATTGGGCTTATTGTCAGATCGGTTGGGTAATTCCTATGATGTTTCATCCCTTCAGCTCTTACTGTTTTTTCCCCGTTCACAACGACTTACACATTTGTACTCACTTAAGTTCAGGGTCTTCTTTTTCATCCTTGGAAGGAGTCACTTTGATACCACCTTTTCTGGCACGGGGACAACCAGATAAGCTGCAAGGACACAGAACAAAATCCACCTCTTTAGGATGCTGCTTGCCAATAACCCTGAGTGCTGCAGTCTCAATTCATGGGACAGTGCTTACCTTCTGTGTGATGCATAGTTCCCAGTCACATGGCCAGAACCGTCACAACCAGGTGTCGGGCACCTATAGAATAATATACTTACATGACTTTGAAGATAGCAGTAAATAACATGTATTTGGTGCTTCTTGCCTAGAGTGAGAGAAAGCTTCCACCATATAGCTTTTGTTGAGTAATTAAAGCTAATTCTTGTTGATTTTTTTTTTTTTAATGTGCAAAATACTTTTTTTTTTTTTTTTTTTTTAAATATAATTGGATTTTAGTAAGGCACATTAAACGTACTGCATAAGATATATGGAATTAAGCAATCCATAACACTGTTTGCACCAAACATTTTTCCTTGCACAGAGCCAAACAAACAAGCAAAAAGCCGATTGATATAGATCTATTTGTAAATTTACTGTATGTATTTGTTTGCTATCCTTCTGATATTCACAGGTACGGATGCAAATAAGCACTTTGCCAGTATTTACAAAAGGGAAAATGGAAGCAGAGAAGCAGTTTTACTTTTGTACATCAATAGAGTTAGTGTGATAGCCAGAATTTGAATTTAGTAGTTTGTATATTCCTAGCACTGTAATTATACAACAGGATATCTATCTATTTAACTCTAGATGCAACTGGATATTCAGCTTGGCAATTGGATTATGTTTACATCTCATAGTTAAGGGGTTTTGTGTGTGTGTGTGTGCGCAAAAAATAGAAGCCTTTCAAGAATGAATATTTAGTACTAAATCATCCATACAATGAAAATAAACAAATTTGCCTGTTAATGTATCATTGCTGGTGGTCTGGGACTAGTACTACATGAAAAGTAGGCTCCCAAAGCCTACTGCAGTCAATAGGTCTTTCCACTGACTTCTGGGGGTTTGGGAACAGGACCGTGCTGACATCACTTTCTACTGGTGAAGCAGTCATTCAAACTAATTTTTTTTTTGGTCATTTGTTGTCATTTTTTTCATTGAATTTGTATATGTGTGGGTTTTCTTTAGAGAAACATGCCTCAACACAGGAAGGAGCATAAGGAAAATATTTACCTTTAGAAGTAGTGCCAGCCATTTCCACATTTCTGTGCTCCACAGCACCAGGTTGTTATGTTAACCATCCCTAAAGGCCTCTTAAATACTGTGATTTTTACAGAGTTTCAGAATTACAGAAGTTTTGCCAAACAATCTTGACTGAACCATTAAGGAATCTTGTATGGATCTTGGTTGTTACCGAATCTTGGCCGAGATGACAAGATGGGTGATTTGATCAGTTGTTTGTACACTGTCACAGAAAACTTCTACATGTATAACTGTAGTATCATGTCTACGTGTGCACTTGTATCTTTGAATATTTGAAAATGCTTTTCTTTTGGACATGACCAGATTTACTCAGTGATTCAAGTAGAACTCAGCAAATAATTTCAAGTGAAGAAAGTGAAAACTGTTTATTTTTGTATGTTTGTTTGTTTTAAATAACAATTTCAAAACATTTCATGATGATATTTTCTGAACAAAAGTATTTGGGCAGAATAATATGCTTCACAATGACAATAAAGGTAGAGGTGTGGGTTGCAGAGTGCCAGATATGCTTGACTGTTCAGCTAAATGCTGACCTCTCTGAGCATAGGACAAGAACTGGGTACAATGTTATGTGAAGCAGGCAGTTAGGGCAGATGTCTGGAGGGTGTGAATGCTCACCAGTAAAGCCAGAATACCTGCCAAATACTATGGGTATTAATTTGGGCTACTTGTTTTATCAGATGATCACAGATGGAAGAGTTGTCTGTATAGACTGCACCCAGATTTTAATCTACCAAGAGCTCTTTATGGAATATATTCACATAATGAGTCTGAGAGTTATAGACATAAAAGTACAGTGAGACAATTTTGAATCTCCCCATCTGCACTTGCGTCCCCAGGTAGCAGTTAGACTTTACAACTAGATTGGAATTCAAAGCATTCTTGAGAATGTTAAAGATATGAAGGTAAGATATTAATAATATTGTGATATTTCACAACACAAGATATACCAACAATGCATTGCCTTTCAGTCAGTAGTAATGTGGATCTTGATCAGCTTTAAACTGGCTGATGAGTTTGAACTGATGCCCCAGCATAGGGAGTTACTGTGGAGAGCCAAGAAAATCACATTTGTGTTGGAGAGCCAGAGGTCACAGGATCTCAAGTTAAACGATGTCAGCTCTTGAATGGGTGTAGGTTACAGATTCTTTTACACTTCATCAAGTTTGTTTTCTAAGAACACATCTCACAGCGATTTCACACAGCAATTTTTGTAACCATGCATTAAGTACCTCCCATTTTGTGCCCCTTTTCAGTGTTCTATCTTTAGGTAGACAAACTACAACTTCACATAAAATTGATATACTCAGCTGAGAATCTAGGAGCACTTCTGATACTTCTACTGATGGTAAAGCTCTAAGAAATTGTTGGATAGGAACTTTACCTAAGGCGAACCCACACAAGTCACTTAAAAAGGGTAATGATTAGAACATGTCCTGCTGTTGATGGAATATGGATAACTTATCAACTTGGTATAAGGAATCTACCTATTTCCTAACGTTTCTGAACTCTAATTAGATATTCTTATATAGTATACTTTTAAACTTGTTTAAGGTTTGATAAGCAGCTCTTTGGTGAAATGAAAGTGAATTAAATCACAACTCTCCGTAATAGATTATAAATCCTTCATCAATACTAGTGTATTTTAATTCAACCATCTTAAATTATGCAGTGCAATGAGAATTTCTCAGATATTAAATTTCTTGAATCTGACTGAAAGATTTACTTTTTGAGCAGATATTCCTTATTTCTCAACTGCAGATCACATGGAAGCCTTGTATCTTTGCTGGCTTAGAGATTCACAGTTAAAGCCAAAATCATATCTTGATTCTGGCAAATTAAACACGAATAACATTTGGAAAAAATACACAGCTTTTTCTTCTTCACGCCTAACTACATGAGGGTACGTTGGTGGCCTGATTCTATGAGCATTATGCCCTTTACTCTCATCTCTGTGAAGTAAAACTATTGATATCACTATACTATACTAAAAGCAAAAGATTTCATTTAGTTGTTATCAAAAGCAGAATTTTGTTTAAAATTTCACCTGAATTACATTTGCAGGAAGCTAAAATAAGTTGGTACATTTGTGGAAAGTGATTTTATTTCGCCCTTTTCCCTTTTGCAAATTGTCTGTGAACAGATTTTGATTTTTGCTCTTTTCTAGCTAATTGAAATTAAATGCTAAGTGCATTATGCAACATATTTCTGTCTGTGAAACGTTCATGAACTTTGACTTTGTCTTTCACAACTCACTTATAATACATGGCGTACAATGTGCAGTTTGTCATTTAAGTCATATGCTGTTGCTCCTCTTTCCTTATGGCATGACCAAAACTCTAGAAGCTTTAGTGGAAAAATAACCATATTGGTATGCAAATTTCTTTATTCACACATGAATATGGGGGGGAGGGGCTGCATGAAGAGCAACTATTCAAAATATTTGTGTGAGTGTCTATGTATGGCAGAAAGCCAGAAAAAGCAGGGACAAATACATATGACTCAGCAAATGATTTCAAATTTGTCAGCATTTTCACAAGTCAGTTCCCTGCTTCTTGTGCTGCTCTTTTAAAAAAATACTAAAATTAAATTTTATACATTTGAGACTCAGTGAAATACTGTGCCAGTATGTTAGTTTCCCTAATAAATTTCAGAACTGCTTCAAGCAATTGCCCATATAAATGGACCTTTTTTGCCATTTTGATGCATCTGTAGCAGGTTCACGTCCATAGCTACCATCAGTTCATTCTTTTTTTTTAATTCATGTTATTGGACTAAAGAATGAGACCACTAGTATTTGATCTATGTAAGCTAACTTGTGACTAAGCACTGAGCCAAATCTATGTGTAATCAGTACAGTCATAGACATCATCTTATCAGCATAACTGTGCCATAGTTGGACTTTATTTTCTTCTGTCTGGATTAGGGATGAATGTAAAGGACAGAAAGGACGGTCACGGGATTCTTCTCTTTTTACATGCATCCATGAGATTTCCAAGCCATCTATTACAGGATCCAATTTACAAGATGCAGAGAGAAAGCCATGAAAGAACTCTAATTATCCTTTCCTCTTCCCCATGTCCTTATTGACAAAGGCAATTCAATAACTAGATGACTGGTTGCCAGTGCCTCTCTTGACTACAGATTTTTGAAATATTCATATGTCCCTATACATCTGTCTATATAGCAGAGCCCGCACAGTCCTTTTGTAAGTGACATTTCATGGTGAAAATTATGCCAGCACAAAATCATGTGACTTGATGTCTGCTTCAATGACATTAAACACATAGTATATGGTACTGAATGATAAAAAATGATATGCAGGAGTTCTGGTCTAGTTTTTTGATTTATTCTATCTTCCCTAATCAGTGGTATGTTTTCAATATTTTTCTCTTTCTTCCTGAATGAAAAATACTGTTACTCTTAGTGTTTTCAGTATTTTTTCTTCATGTCCTGGCTAATTCATGAAAATGAAGGGACGCTAAACAAGAAAGGCAAATTGAGAGAAATAAACTCTGTTTTAATAAGTGAACTTCACTGAAATATTTCATACTTCGCTGCACAGAGTAATTAAAATGAACAACTCAATTACTATAGGGAACATGTTGATCAAAGATAAATAAGAATTACATTTTTACTATTATTAATACTCACTTAAGCTCCTGAGAGTTAGCAGCCATAAGGGATTTTAATGTCTTGTCAGCTAGTGGGCACCCAGAAACACTGAAAAATACAAGGTGGAATGTTTCACTGAAACAAAATGTATATATTCTTTTCTTAAAACAACAATCTTTATAAAATCTGTGACTAAAAATGGGAAAAAAACAGACCCTCAACTATTTCCTGTTGACAAAGGAAGAACAATCTATGCCAGACTCTTGAATTACTGAAAACATATATGGTTAGGGCTAGAGCTTTCTAAGTCCCTGTAAAGCATTAAACGGCAATGTGGTGTTATGCAGAGCCCTTTCTACATAAATGGCAGGTAAAGCATCTGGTCCATGTGGCTGCTTCCATCTTGTTCTCAAAAGGAAACAGAAAAAAATATTGTTTCAACCCCCAGGTAGACAGTAGGCTATTCTAAAGAAATAATTTGCAGCTACAGAATGTATTGGAAGTTCTGTTAATTTCAAAGCCACTTGCAGAAAAAGTTTCTACGGAAACCTTATTTAAAATCCCATCCAATATCTCATCTGTATAGAGAGTGCTTGTTCACTTAGGGAAATGCAACCTTTACTGAATGACTTATCTACATGTCTTTGCTAAGCCATCTTGAGTAATAAGCATATGCCGCCTAAATCCATCAGACTATTGAGTCCAGACCTTCTACAAAATATAAAACAGGAAAAATTTTCTGTATGGATTATTTTCTGTAAATTACTTTTGAATACTTATCCATGGTTAGTATATAAAAAAAGTTAAATGATAGCAGGTAAAAGTAGCACTATTTCCTGCTTTGGTTTTCCTGTTGTTTCTTACCTGCGGTGTGAGGCATAGTTTCCTGTTACATGACCGCTACCATCACATCCTGGAGTTGGACAGCTATGCAAAGATGCAGTGAGAGGTTAGAGCATGCACAAGACATCACATAGCTTACCCTGCAATTAAGTACATAACGATATGTAGGACAATCATATTCATTATAACCCATCTCAATATCATCATGACACCACAAAAACTAACAAAATCTACATAACAGTTCTAGTTTTCAATTAGTTCTTGAAGCACAGAAGGAAAAAAATTCCTATTTCCACCATGCAAATCAGTCTAAACCTTACTTCTTTGATCTATGCAAGTGTGAAACCACCTTGCTTTGCATAGCTTTTTCAGTTACAACTCGGATTCTTGAAAAGAAACTTCACTATTGCTACCAATATTTAACTGCAGTTCATAAACCCTAGAGGTAAAGTTTCCTATCCGATCTTGTGTGTAACACAGGCCTGAGAACAATAATATCCCAAATCATTCCTTTAGCTTCTGACTAAAATAATGCACCTTTTTTTAGAAATGCATTCAGAATCTTTATTTGCTGTGAGAAATAAGTGAGAAATAGATGCTATGGTTTCTTGCAGAACAGAAAATGTATCAGCTAAAGTTCAGAATGAGTGTGTTTTCATGGGATTTTTCACAGCTGAAATGAGAAGTGGCATAAAAGTGTACATTTAGCATTTATGTAAATGTAAATATATATTTACATTTACATGTGGTGTACATTTAGCACAATATATTTTTTTCCTTTATGCCAAGAGATGGAGGCATGTTCAACCGGGAGAAAATGTCATTTTTTTCCTCAATTCAACTTTAGTCATAACTCTGAGATCATTTATCAGATGGATCCCAATTGATCCTCTGCAAGAGTGCAAAAATTGCAAGAAATGCAATCTGTGGGTGGATGAGGAGGAGTGAGTTAAGTATACCCTTCTACAATATTTTAAAACCTCTAACAGCAGCCCTCCATTCACCTTATAAATGGCTGTGTTTCACTGGACGCCAGTGTTTCACTGGGCAATCAGAATCTGTACAGAAACATTTAGCTAGTGCTCCATGAGTAAACCTCAGATCCTCACCTGCCTATTTTCTCTGAAGTGGCAGAATGCTAGGAACTTTTCAAATCTGTAAAAAAGCCTTAGCAAGATATCACAGCCCACTTCAACCTGAGCAGTGTAGTTTTGGTAAAGAGAATCAGCATGGAAAAATAAGAGGCACATGCAGTAAGATGATATTCATACGGTAGTTCACTGCAAATGAGATAATGGGGTCAATTTTTTTTTTCTCTGCAAGTGCTTATGTCATTTTAAGAACTTCCTCATGATGGAGCCACCTGTATTGGATTGTTCTGTATGAGTTTTGAGGCTTAGTGGGATCACAGAAATGCAGTCTGATTCCTGTAATTGCACCTAGATTCTGCTGATATATTAAAGCTATTTCTTATTTAATTTTTAGAACAGTTACATCTTAGGTGCCTCTTTCTACTCGGCATGTGAAAAAAATACAGTAAAACCAATGTCAGATTATCACTGTTTTTTGTAAATACTGTGGAGAATTATTATTTAGGAGATTAGAAAAATGTTTCACAGCCATCTCAAAACAGGTCAGTATCGCAAAGGAATAAATAATACAAAGGAAAAGCCATTAGAGTCTTCAGCAAATAAACTCTGAGTATTTTTGTCCGCAGTTGTTTTAGAGGAGGCAAAACAAACATGACCTCTTTCAATTTAGGTCGTGAACTACAAGTACAGATACAATGTGGTGAGTAGGCAACATGCAGGCTGCACGGCATGAGGTGAAAGAATCACTCTTCACAGAAGCTTGCCCCAGGGATATGTTATTTCTAAAGACAGAGTCATATCTAACTGATTCAGTGCCACTGAGTCTGGGGAGCAGTACACAAGGTGATGGGATGCAACTCATTTATTTATGGAGGAGCCTGCAGTGATACATTATAGACTATCATCACTAAGTAATTCTACGTTCCACTTGTCTAGAGAGACCTACTTTGTACTGAGGACAAAAAGAAAAGTGGAATAAATGATCACTTAATCCCATATGGCAAAAAACCCACTCTATTGATAGCAATGTTGACGTGAATCCAGTAGGCTTTTGTGAAGAGCCTAACTGGGATTTTAAAAGGTGACCAGTGTTATGAGCTGGTTGTTACAATTTTACTGAAACTGTTCTGAACCAAAACAAACTGTTATGTGCAAAAAGATTTAAAAAAAAACAACAAAAACAACCAACCTGATTTCTTTGCAGTTTTTGACAGTAAAGTTTTGGAGTTTAAAACTAAGCAAATGAGACTCTTTTCTTGGGAAAAGAGAGCATCAGCCTATTCTCCCAGAGTATGAATTTGTGAGTCCACTGGATTTTCAGTAGGACAGAATGACAGAATGCTTTGAAGGAGGCAAATTAAGAACTTAAAGCCTATTTCCTAGGGTTGGAAAACCCTGGGGCAGTTCCTCACTACCCACTATCCATTTTATCCTTTGAACTTTGTATGTTTAATGTCTGCAAAATTTGCTGCACTTCTCCACAAATCCTTGGAAGTGGAACTGTAACAAAGACTTTCCAAATAAAGTTTATTCAATTACACAAACATTAACGCAGCCTACTTGTAAATGTGGCCCATTTGTTACCTACCTACATGAAGAATAAAAACTGATAGAGAGCAGAATATAAGTCTTGAATCTGTCCAGACTCTCAGACCTATCTCTGCCTTGTCTCAGCTCCATGCTGACCTAGAGTGGGAACTACCTGCAGTGATCATGAAGGTCTCCCTACTTGGCTACCTCAAATGCACTTCAATTCAGCACTCAGACAAACAATTTACTCAGTCTTTAGAAGGGTAGAGGAACATGGCACTTTTTTGTGACTCACGTGATGAGTTCCTTTTTGAGATCTCTTGAATGGAGCTTGGGTTTAGGACTTGGTATGGAGACTTCTCCTGGATACTTTTTTTCTTCCATGTTTTCTGGAGAGCTCACTGGGTCTTTCTGAAATATTAGATGAGAGTGTGACAAATGGTTTCTCTCGTCAAGAGAATTCTACATGTTCAACAAATAACTTGAACGTCTTTTAAAACATTTTAAAAAGTACCATAAGAGGAGTGATTATGAAAGTTTAATGCGTTGTAAATCAAAGCACTGGCAGGTAGAGTTTTTAAAATGTTGAACTGTATATTATGAAATTATTTCTGAAGGTAAATGCTGTTTTAGTATGTACATAGGGACAATCAGGCTTACATTTATATAACAATAATGAAGACCACAGAAAAACACACAGAGAAAATTAAGGCAATTGTTGAATGTAGAACCAAACAAGACTTCAGAAAGTATATACTTGCTTTTTCTTTGCAAGTACTTCGTTGTGTTTTATACATAGTTGAAGTGAGAACCACTGTACCATATTGTGAATTAAAAAATTATAACCATAAATTAAAAAACTATTCTATGTAAAATATGTAAATACAACACTTTCTAGGTTGGTAGAAAGCTATGATCTGATGTCTTATGCAAAGACAAGATTCTTGATAAAACAAAAATCATGAGAAGAAGAACACAGATTTTCTTAGCAGCTAGCTGGTAAAGGTAATTATTGATTTCTACTACTTGTAGATTAAAATCACTGCTACAAGCCTGCTTGATAGATAGTATGCACTATGAACATTCACTCTCCTGGGGAGACAATTTGGAAATCCAGAGCTCTGGAGAATATAACATTTTCATTTTCTGAAAAAAAAATGCAAACTTTGATCATTTCAGATATCTTCATTTTTACTGTTTTGAGGATTAATGTCTTCAATTATTACTATTTTTATGAAGGTTAAGTTTTTCCTTTCTGGAGTAATGCTCTGTGGATATTTCATCATTCAAGAAATCTCCGAAGCCCTTAGCATCAATTATTAAATCTCTATAAATCCTTGCTGGGAACTCACGTTGGATTTGCCTGATTCTCAAGCAGGTAGCACCCTGAGATTACTACATGTAGGAGCAGAAACTGCTGCCTGCAGTTAAGGGGAGGACCTCTCAGCTTCTGCTAAACTCTCAGGGTTGATGCTGTAGATTTCTGGGCTTGTGCAGCTGATGAATGTGCCAGGACAGAGGGGCAGGGATGTCTGCAGAACTGTTAAGCACATAGTGGAGGGCTGAAAAGAATCTGGACTGAAAATGGAGATTCTGCCTACTGGGACTTGTAAGCTCTGCGGGGGTGTTTCTTCTGATAAAGCTTCCATATGGTCGTCAATTCTGGCAGCTCATCTTTGCCTGTTTGGAGACTGGATCTTCAATATGACTTCGTTTTTCTTTCTGGTACTGGCTACCTACTGCCTACTGTAACTCGCACTATACATACACATAGAAATTCATGTCATATTATTGATATATCAATTACTACTGATTTTTGGAGTCACATTTGTGGAGTTTGTTTGGGAATAATCTCATCTCATCTCATGCACAAAAATGCATGTCTTTTCTAAACACTCTTTCATAGTAATTGACAAGTCATATTTTAAGATATAAAAGTAAACATATATTTCAGGCTCTTGGAATTTTATTTCACATAAAAATTTCACATAAAGAGTAATAGAAGAGTAATAGATCAGCATTGCTAAAACATTCATATAGAAATACTAAATATTTGAAAGTCATCCAAACATGGAAGCCAGGAAGATAAAAATTGAAAAAAGAAAAAGGAACTCCAGCTTTGTTCCAGATTCAAGCAACCTGAGAGACTGTTTTTCCAGCATTAAGTTAAATCCTGATTCTAGTCGCTTATGTGGATGTTTTTCCTCTTAAAGCTGCAGGAAGAGAGTTTTATTTAATTACTATGTCTTTCCACATGTTCTGTCCTGACTTTCTTTCATACATGTAAATTAAAGCTTCTGCAGGGATTATCACTACTGTAAGTCTCCATAAAATCAAAAGCCCTAAAAGAACAACAAATTGGTGATCTTCTCCTGACAGCTGCAGGGTTCAGATATCAAGATAACTTCAGAAGCCCCACGTAGATTGGTTTCCATTTAACATAATGGATGTTGAAGAAGGTTGATTTATGAGTTTCGTGCGTTTTTTTTTACCAGCTAATCCAACAGGCTACATCTGTATTACTGAACTGGGAGACAGTGCTTTTTCTAAAGATTTAGTGCATATATGGGATGAATCTTAGAAATGTATAAAGACCAGGCACACATCAGCCTGCTCACACTGCAGTTTTTTAATATCTTCAGTTACAGCTTGTGTTCTTTCACTCAAATGGAAGATATCTCTTTATCAATTGTTGGACAAGAAACCTCTGTGTGAGATATTTGTCAAGTAACTGACTGACACGTATTGCATAGAGAGGACTGGTTATTAATTCTACATACTGGGACTTGACAAAATGCAGCAGCATTGAGATTGATATACACAATTTCATTCAAGTATCTACAGAATAATTAAAAAAATAAAATGGGAAGATAAAGGTTCACATAAGTATATCTATATGCATATTTTTAATGTACAAGATATCCATATGGTTTTTTTTTTCCAAAATTTAATTCTGGATTTATAGAATCAGCTTTTCCAGACTAAGATTTTTAAATCTTTAAACCAACAGCTATACATGCACAGACACGCAGAAAAACCTACAAGAACTTCATAGATGGGCTCCTTTGAAAAAAGAAAAATTCTCCCAAGGTCTAGAAGAATATCCAAACTTTGCCTTTCTTGGCCCTAGAGTCAATACATGCAGCCCACAAGGGACCACATCTGTCTCCAGAGTTCTAGCTTTAGATGGCAAAATAAACCCTTGTGAAAAAAACACCTTCAGTGCTTCCTACTTCTTGGTCTTTTAAATGATGATGATGACAGCTAAGTGTATGTATAATTTTTGCTTTTCTATTTGATGGAATTTATAATTAAATGCTATTAAAATTCTGAAGAATACCAGACTAAAAGGAAAACCAGACCAATCCATCCAAACACTACTTTCTGCAGAGCTTTCAACACACTATTTTCTGCAGAGCATGTGTGTATTCACGCATGCACACTCCAGAAAGCAAGCAAGCAATGAAACTCCATTAATGTACAGATGGAAGTTTATATTGATTTCAGCAAAGACCAGAACATAATGGTAACATGAATAACAGATAATAGCATCTGGCACTTTTAACATTTTTAAGCCCTGAAATCTTTGGAGAACTGACAGTTGAACTAACTGACAGCTCTAGTTATTTCTCAGTGCTTTCCTTTTGGAGTGATTTTGAGCTTTTTCCAAATTCAGATTTTTTTTTTTTTTTAAGGGGGCATCTGGACAGGCTATTTCACTGAGAGAGAGAGAGACAATATTTTCTGGAAATTACCACCAAAATTAAGCAACTGTTGTGCATATGAACCAGATAACAATGAATTAGAAATAGATATAATCAGTCATTTTCTTTGCATAAGGATAACTGCCAGTCTTCAATTTACAAAACAGAGTTCCTGGCCCTGAGATCACTGGACACACCGAGATGGCAAAAGCTCACAGCAGAGGTCTGGGTCCAGATCCTCAATTAGGAACAAGCCATATAGAGTCAAAGCACAGAGTGTTAGGGGCAAGAGTGCCTGAGCAGTGATCTTTGTCATTTTGTGTAGTGTGCTGATGCATCCAGTTCCCTGTTCTGGTGCCGAGTGAAGCAGGCAGCCACATGTCTTGGCAATCTGAAATCCCATAAAGAGTGGGGTGCTTCTGCTACAGCTCCTTCTCTGATCCTCAGTTGCTGCAGGGAGGAAGAGCAACAGAATAGGCCCTTGCCAAGTCTGTGGCATCAACTGATCTCCTGCAGCAAGGCAGTTTTCTCAAAGCTGGGGCCCTCAGCCTACTGTGTTGTGTGAAATTCACTCCAGAACACTGATACAGGCTCTCAGAGCTTTGTGGCTGAGGCAAAGAGCACAGTCAGCCCCACAGAGGTGTCAGCAGTGCGCTCTTCAAGACAATCCTGCCTCCGATAAATGATCCACCATACCACAAATTGTCTCATTATGGCAGATCTTTACCCAATCCTGACAGATTTTTATGTGTTCAACTGAATTATCTTCTATTTATGGATATTTTTTGGAATTGTAAATGTGAATCCCCTAACCTCAGCTCTAAACAGCTTTACCATTCTGTATGCCTTCTTGAAGTATCAGTTTTGATATTTGAAGAAAAGATGATTTTGTAATAATTGAACTGTGCAAATATTTTAATAATGTAAAAACAACAAATAGGAAGTAAATGTATTTGAAGCCAAATAAAAAAGTTCAAATCAAAACATTCTACTTCAAAGGTTATCATTAAGGCTTGTTTATGTTAATTAGCAAGATTTTGTCTAATTAGACTTAAAATGACTTATGATTTTTTCCTTATTTAAGAAAAATTCAAGTAATCCATATTCTGATGACCAGACTCAAGAAAAAGAAAAATAACAGAACAAAAATAACTGAAAGCCAAAGCTTGTCAAATAGAAGGAGAGAAAAACATGCTGCCATGTTGCCAACATGGGATAAATCTTTACGACAAGTAAACAAAACCAATATTATGATCAAGTTGGGAGGGGGAGACAGGAAGAATAGCCATGAAAGGTGCAAAATTACTAAGTAAAAGCATTTACTGAAATTTTAGTTGTCCATTTCACTTTTTTTTCTATGTTTTTAAGTTTGACTTATTACATTCCCTAGGATAGGTTGAATAGGCAAAGCATTTGTATGTACTATTACATTTTTCCCTGGTGTTTTCTTACAGAATAAAAGTCATCACTATTGATGGAAATCTCATACATACACTTCT
This sequence comes from Tetrao urogallus, assembly GCF_951394365.1. Classification (NCBI taxonomy): domain Eukaryota; kingdom Metazoa; phylum Chordata; class Aves; order Galliformes; family Phasianidae; genus Tetrao; species Tetrao urogallus. Next base: position 38,864,948 of record NC_136815.1, on the reverse strand, counting down.
GTGCTACTTGTAACAAAAACCTTCAGGAATTTCAAATAATTTTTTATTTCTGATTTTATGCTCTCAGATGGGATTCTGAACCAATAGACTTACATGTGAGATCCAAGGCTCACTGGCAGAGATTTATTGAAATACCATTATCTGACCACTCGCCCATTGGAAAAAAATCACTCAGAAACTGAAAAAAAATACCTCCTTTTCTTCTTTCCTGCCATGTGTCTTGCTGTAGTTGATTGGTGTGTCCCAGCCTTCTTGCTCACAAAGAGCCTGGTAGAAGGCTGCATTTACCAAGATGCTGCTTGTTTTGAAAGGAGAAGAGGAAGGAGTGGGAAGTACTGTACTGGAAGAAGTGAGAGGCGTAACTTTGTCTTGGCTTCGGTTCTTTTTCATGCTCAAATCCAGAGTGCCATTTTCATCCACTTCTATCTCAGTTCCCTGACATGCAACAGGAAACAGAGACATGCTTAAATACGGACATGGTGAAGCTGCAACATAAACATGTGGTGCTTTTAAAGGATAAGTATAAATGCATGCTTTTATTTAAATTTATCTGAATCTAAAACCAGCTTTTCGATTTATATCAGTTAATGTCCAACTCTTAGGCAGACTTAAGGGTAGCTTCAGTAATGGTGTCCTTGCATCTCAGCTTAAACACTGTAAGTAGAATTTAAAAAAAATGCCTCTAAATCATAGCCTACACTATAAATCTAGTTTTATTTAAAAAAAGTTTAGCTTTAAATCTTCTTGATCTTTTCACTCTTACAGAAAACTATGACCCCAATTCACAGTTAATAGCATTAGTGCATTGTTTAGGTCACCACCAGCATTATTATTACATATGCTCCCTCCCCTCCACGCCTCACAAATATTAAATCTACATCACGGAGGAGAGAAGGAGGGTTAAGAAATATTCCTAAAAGAAACACAGGAGGAGAATTTTTCACATATTATTATCTTAATCATAGTCTGAGTCGGAAATAATCTTTTAAAGTTTTGCCACAAAACAAGGCCTATGTAGAGAGCAATAGACTGAGAGCCACAGAAGAATCTTTGGAAGAACCTCCTTGATGAAGACCTCCAATATGAGTAAAAAGAGCCTTTGCTACTCTGGGAAGTACAGCAAGCAGCAGCCTTTGATTGCAGAGGAGCATGCAGTTTGGAAAGAGACCCAACTTCTCTTTCCAGGCAAGGAGAATCTCTCAGGTCAGTTCCTGCTCATATGAAGAAGCAAGTGCTGCTTAGCTGTATGAGGAGAACCAAGGAAGAAAAGCTCACTGTTCTGCCTTCCACAGTAAAAACTCTTCTTGAAATGACAAAAAGCTCCTGAAAGTACAGCTTAGTGATAGATGCAACAAAAAATTTCACCTCATGCTCACGTTGTGAGGGCTAACCCCAAGCCCTTTCTGCACTGAGGAAACAGCCTTTCTGCTTCTGGACATATGCCTAAGCAGGCTTTTGCATGTCCACATCATCCTTTAAGAAGATGAAAAACTTCTTGCTTTCACTCACTGATGAGATACTGCTCCCTTGTCCTATCCTCATGGACAGATAAATAGTGACCTGATGGTGATTTTACCACTGCAAACTTCTTTGTGACCATTGCAATTCCTGTCCACAGATAATTGCTCAAGGTGTCCTTTTCATAGCTGGGATTTCTTGTACCTTTGCTCTTACTGTTTAAAATGCATGGATATTTTCTGAAATTAATATGTATGCCTTAACCAGGGAGCAACACTGCATATTGGCATAGTGTTTAGATATGGGTAAGACTGGTCCTCACTATTGACAGCAGTTATTAAATCAAGTAGCAAAAGAGGTGAAAAAGGTGCCTTCTGAAAGAACACTTGGTAGCTTAGTTGTACGTGTTAACCTGAACAAGTTGGAAAATATACAGAGACTACAGAGATAAATGACAAGGTCATGTGAAGTAGTACTCATGTTGAATGCTATATTTAATGTGGATGAGTTCTCCTGTTGTACTATTTTCTATTTCCATCACCACAAAGCTCAGAAGCCACTTGGGAATTTGAGGCTAGATGTATTAGGTGCTGGCTAACTTCAGAGACAGTCATATTAGCCCACATCAAGCTTTCTTACTCTGAAAGAGTAAGGAAAAAAAGTAAACCTGTACCATAATGGTATCACTTAGATCCTTTGTTGAAAAGAGAAAAGAGACAGATAAGCCCAGGGAGCAAGTTTTTCCATTTTACTTTCATCTCTTTCTTAGGAAAAGATGAGACACTGACAGAGTAAATCTCCTCTTTTTTTTCCCATTAACTATTGCTGGAGATTAGTCTGTCATTGAATGCTTAAAGATAGGGCAACCAAATTTATGCTTACTTGTGGATCTTAAAAACAGTTACAATGAAGTGGAGAATTCTTCCTCTGTACTGAAAATGTGACATGACAAAGTCAGTTGGCTGAAGGCACAAGCTTCATTCATGCAGCTTGTAGGTAGGTCTTCTACCACTGTCAGTGGTGACTCACTTAAAGGTGAAATGCAGCTGATGAAATATTTTTGATCACAAGGAAAATTTTGGTAGAAGATGAAAATTTCACGGCCAGTGATCTCTCCTGACTTGGGGATCCTGGTTCCATTTTGTACCCATGGGCCTGTGGTAGATGCACACCTAGACTGAAGCATACAAAGCCATCTGCTTGTCCCCAGTTCAGAAACTCAGACACTTCTTACATTTGCTTTGTCTGCATGACAAACTTCACATTTTCAATCATACAGCTTAAAGAGATGTTTTATTATATTTATGGGAAGTAAATACACTTCTAATATGTTCATACTAAGATGCTTTGGTTATATCTTTCTGCCCCTTTTTAGTAAATAGTTTAATCTCCTGTGATAGTTTTAAGCCCTGAATTTGACAGTGCAGCTTATCCTGGATAATAACTTAGTATCCACCACATCTTATGCCATCTGTATAATATCAAATACATTTTTTTATACCAGCATTAATAAACCTTAGTTACAAAAATCCAAGATATTAACTATATCAGTGCCAAGTTCACACTCCAGGATCTGACAATACAGCTCTGCCATGATCGCCCCAGTGTTTTTTGGCTTCAGAGTTGATATGTAACTATAGCCATGAAACAGAGCTACAGTAATCAAGTTTAATGACCAATGTAAAGTAAAATGCTAAATATTGTAGTTGCTGACATTTTCGTAATAAAAAAACTTGGGTTAAGTCTGCACAACCAACATTCACATAAAATTCCAGACCTCTGTGACAGATGGCTTAGAAAAGGAAGCCATGTGACTGGGCTGCAGTAGTTTTATAGTGCAAAACCCATAAATAGTGCAGATTCTCTGTCACTGACAAAATATCAGCTACTCAGAAGGCAACAATGGCAACAAAAGGGACCAAAAGCATTCAAGGTTCCCTGCTTGATTAAACTGTACACAGGAGAATACTGGGAAACGTATAGCCCCTGGGAAATAGCTACCATTAACCTAAACAAGAGCTTTGAGTTATAAGGAGAATATTTTACTAACACAGATAGATATCAGCACTTTCCTGAAATTCGTGCAGAAGCTGTGTTGTCCAACGCACCTAATTCTGATCAGGAAAGGCTGGGTTGTGTGTTTGTGAAGTAGAGTACAGATGGGGTTTAAGTGAGCTCACAGATGCACACAGCAATTAAATATAGTCATGGAAAAATATCCCCTTTTGCCCATCACAGGATGGATCACACGTTTACAGCATGGATTTTTATTCAGAACAGTATAAAATAGCTATCACTTTGCTACATTCATAGCAAACTCCAAATGGCAGAGAGATGATGGTCAGAACTACAGCTCCAGTTTTCATTCCTATTCTCATCCCACCCTCCTCTCAATATGTCTGCTTTGCTTGTTTTACCACATTTGTTTTTACATTACTTTTAAAATGGAACTAAAAAGACAAAAATGGCAAAAATGCTAAAGAATGCTGGCACTTACTATGCTTATCTCAGGCTTGTAAAGGTTGTGTTCTCCTCAGTGAAGGCAAGATCTGTCAACTCTAGTCTAGACAGGAACTGTCCCATATTTATCCATTTTTAATTACATATTTAATAGTACCTACAGAAAACTATGTATATTTTCTGTCTTTCCCTTAAAATTTAAGTAAAATAAAGATGCAAATGTATCTTATTATTTCCTAACATAATAGTTTGTCAGCTGAGTGAATCTTCGGTATCTGATTTTGATCTCATTTACATTTACACTGATGTAAACCAGGAAAAAAATCTACTGAAGCAATGAAAAAAAAAATCAATAAGGGTGAAAGGAGACCTACAGTAATTAAATTCAGGTTACTTCTTGTCTATTTCCACGTCACTGACAGTGTAATCATTCCCACAGGAGGTGGAAAAAGGAGTTCAGAATGAAAAAAATGAGAGAAAAAAGACAAAAGTATATTTTCTACATTCCATAATGTATGCAGAGAAAAAGATAAAGTACAGTTAGTATCCTGTGAAGAATATCCATCTAAAATGAAGACTAGCACAAATTAGATGAAGAAATGGTCTCTATCTTCTTCAAGTGCTTTATAATTTAAAGTCAGGCTTTTTCACTTCACTTCATTTTATGGCATAATTATTACGAAGTATTATCTAGTACATTATTTAATCTTGTCTTGGAACTCAAGCATATCAGCCAAGATAATAAAAGGGAGGAGGGTTTGTTTGTTTGTTTTTCATAAATTATTGCTGCATTATTTCATATATTTTTGGTTCATTTGGTAGCTCAAAACTAATACGCTGCAATTTGTCTCAAGTAATGATTACAAGTTAAGCTTTATCTCATAGACGAATCAGAAAGAGTGAATTATTGTGTCTCTATGAATTATTTCTATTTCAAACTTGTGACCTAAGGGAAATTGTGTCATTATATATAAGAGTTTTATGTACTCTTTGGTTGGCATCAGTCATAGTTCTTAATACTAAATAAGTCCCAAGAAACAACATTATCAAAGATTTTGTCTTCCAACTAGCAGTTCAGTCTGGTCTAGAAAGCTCAAAAGGGCTTTTCAGTTCTAGCATTAGAAATAACTTCGGAACTAATATCTTTCTTGCCATGTGTGTGAATGCTATTCTTAGTTTGACTCCATCTGAAAGACTACCTTTTTTTCTATTCACAATCAATAAGAATAAATGCATGCATACCTCAGACATAAATTTAAACAATTGAGTTACCCTGTAGTAAGCTGAAAGACAGAGGCAAAACAGGAAAACTTGTAGCTGCCCAGTGATATTTGAGAAACAAGTCACAGTTTCAGCCCAGAGCAATTCACAAATTAAATAAAGGCAGCCAAGCACTTACTCAAGGAGCAACATGCACAGCAGTATAACAGGATGGAACCTAGTGATATTCTTGGCTGATTTTCACTCTGTATTTAGGTTTTAAGGTATTTGGAATAAAAGAATGCCTGACAAATGTGTCAAGTGACAACACTGACTACATTGTTGAAATAATTGATGTAGTTATCACCATCAATATCCAAGTATATAGAGATGACATAATTTTGTTCAAAAACAGAATTTGAACTTTAAATATTTTTAGCAAGTGTCATTTTTTTGTTTTCTTTCAAGGCATAGCATGCATATGCCATTTTGTCTAAGCAGGTGGGAAAAACACCAAAACATTCAACAAAATGTTTGGCAAGCAGTAGTGATGGGGATACAGTTAAATTGCATTGCTTGCAACTACCTCTGTGAGATGTGAATGTGGTGAGAGCTGTAAATAGTGGATGGATGCTATGATAATGTAGAGTCTTGCGCTGTGCTGAAAACTGCAGGCTAATTGTTCAAGGGGAGTCCTGTTTACTTCAATAGGAGTTGAAAGTAGTGACATGAGCTGGAAATCAAATGGGGACGAGTGTACTGGTTTGGTGTACAGACCACATGAGAATTGGCTGATCAATATAAGCAAGGGAACAGCTTACTGGTGAACCTGTGCACCTGTGAAATGGAATGGCTTAGATACTGTAAAGTTAATGTGGTATTACTTATTTTAAACATGGTATAATCAAGAGTCTGATTATCTTAGTAAGTAGCACACAGCTAATAGAGACTTACGGGGACAGCTTAGGATCAATTTTAATGCCCATTTTAGAATAAAGGTATTCTTTAAATAGTTTAATTTATAAATTAAGAATTTTTATATAGGAATATATGTCAGATAATTTTCTTATGTTGGTTTGTTGGTTCTCTCTTTAAAATTCTTTTTACCTACAGCAGTGCTAATATTAACGTGTAATCAGATTTCTCTACCCTTGCTACACCTTTTTTTTTTTCCCCCCCTTGGAGTCTCCCTTTTGAACTGATATGTGGAGAATATGAGATAATTTCCTGAAAATCCATTGAATTAATAACAATTGAAACTTTGCAGTGAAAAAAAAAGTCTCTTTTTCATTTAAGTATTATATATCCATATTTGCAGAAAAGTAGTGAGCATTCAAGTTAAAATGTCCAGCTCTTACTAAAAAAAAAAAAAAAAAAAAAAAAGACAAGCATTTGCATAATAGCATAAGCATTGACCTTGGAGGTCAATAAATAAAACCTGGGACAATGCACCTTGAGAGAAAACAAGAAAATGACAATTGCTTAAAATGATTGAAGTTCTTTTAAAACTTAGAAACACAGTATTTTACAGATCTGACTATTATACTTGGAAAAGATTTCCTACCATATCCTCCGTGGTCCCATTGGCCCTTTTTCTACCACTCTGAATCTCAAGTGTTGTGGCTTGCATTGGTGGGAGGCTTCATGGTGCTCATGTAATAGAAAAGACCTTTAGAAGTCAGGGGCTTTGATCCACTAAAGTAAGAATGATGTTAATCAGGTTTTCTTTGGCAAGGAACAAAAGGAATGTGGCAAGATCAGGGCTCAGAGATCTGATGCTGAGCTCTAAACACAGCCACCCTTCACAAGTGTTCTCAGACCTGGTGAATGTGTGTACTATCACTAACAGGAAAAATAAATCATTAAATTTGTAGTCATCAGCTCATGCTGAATTATTTGAGTTCCAAACACTGAAAAGGTCCTCATGAGATGTTTTTGATTATCTAAAAATATATGACACTCTATCATTAAAAAAATCTACCTTGGTGACCAATACTAGCCATAAATGAATTCAAGAATACTGACAAATAGATGGGTGGTATCTTTTAGATATAGCCCCATACATGTTTCATATTTTAACATAAAAAAATATATATCTACACTGAAGAGAGTTTTTTTTACAGACTTATTTCTGCTTTAGTTCTTAAAGTAATAAATAGCCAAATCCAAATAAAAACAGTTTAGTTTGGTTTTGGCCACCAAATCTGTTTGGGGCTCACTTGCCTGTGTTTTAGCCAGAAGCTAATTCTGATTCTTCTGTCAGATGTTTTGTATCAGTACGCCCTCCAGAAAGTCTGGCAAAAGTAGATGCAGGCAGATAGCAAGGTATGCAGGTGATTTTCTTTTAAGTTGGATTCCTAGCTGTGAAAAAGGAGTAAGCTATGTGCCCCGAGTGTTCTTCTGTATTGTTATTATTATATTCATTCCTATTCAAACCTTCCTCATCATTTGGCAACTGTGAAGCAGGTATGGAGGAGAAAATCTTTGGTTTATGTCTGGTCCCTTTACTGCTCTTCTCTGGCAAGAAAGTTGTATTGCTGAGGTCAGCCAAAGGCTGCGGCAGCAATGTAATCCAGCCATTGGCACCAGTTTCCATTTTCATGCTAGAAGTCTCTATAGAAGATCAGTGGAAGGACCTCTCTGCAGCAGCTGTCAAGTTTCATGAGAAAGGTTTCATGTGCAATATTTGGGATAGATAATATCTAAATTATGGAGAATGCATATAAATACACTAAAATGTATACCCTGTGGCACCTCCCAGTGCTGGTTTCAAGATTCAAGATCCCACAAACGGTAATAAAAGTTAGAAAAGTAAGAGATACTACTATGCAAAGGAGAATGGATTGTATTGCCTGACAAGGTGCCATGTTTGTAGTAAAACAAGTGGCTCCCCTCAAAGGATAACAGGTAGTCTCTTAGTAGTAGTGGACAGAGGCCCAACAAAATTTGTAAACCAACAGCTGCAGAAGCCACCTCTAGCCACCCTGAGGCTTGCAGTGTAACAATCACTGGTCATTTGGAATACATATCAAGACTTTGAGTCCCATAACAGAAACACGCTTGATAATTTGTGTCTTGATAAATACACCTCTTTTCACCCCCCAGTGATTTCTTCTCAAGTTCTTGTAATGGCAAATCCTCATCTACACAGAGCTTTCAAAAGTTTTGTTGGTTCGTAAGGGAGCACATGGAACTTTAATGCAAATAACAAACAACAGTGCTCCCACACGCACAGCCATCAGAAGAAAATCTTGTCTGTTTTCATCAGCATTATAATACCATGTAATGGCACAGAAAATAAGGCTCATAGCTCACACAGTACCATTTGTAAATCATAAAGATCTGTGAGGAAATGCAGAGCAAAACCAAAACATGAAAGCCACACAAACATCTACGAGATTAGGCAGCATTCCATTACGACAGACTTGCCCAAATTATCTATCTCCAAATACTGTGGGTCTGATTCTCCTCTCTCACCAGCAGAAACAAGCATTTTATCCAAGTCAGTTGTTATTTATCTCTCTACACCATTTCAAACTATCATATGCGCTCAGAATACAGCAGACTCAATAGATGTAATCCTGTTTAATTGCAAGCAAAATATCACCTTGATTAATACCTTTTTTTTAAATGCACAGCCTCCAAAATGATTGTTTATGGCAGGTTTCAGAGAGAGGAAAATTCCTTCTTTAAACATATCTAACTCATTATCCAACACGAATTGTTGCTAGATTTCACATATCCATCTTTATTATTCCCACAAAATTCCCTCCTTATATGTAGGGCTCAATTATGAAAAGAGTAACAACATAACTCCTGCTATTTATTTATTTTTATAAATAAATGGTCACTACATTACTGATTTTTTTCTTCCTCTTCAAAAGAGCATGCAAACAGAAGCCTTCTTTTTGGGGATTTAATGCAGTCACTAACATGAAAGACAGTTTATTCGCACAGTTCAGTAGCTAGCACACCCTCCAGGTTCTTGGACTACCCTACCTTGGCAGACAGACTCTGTGGTTTGTTGGAGAGGATCTCTGCTGCTTCCCTGCAGCGGGTGGAAAGGTTCAGGATAGCAGCAGCTGCTGCTATGTGGGTGTCTTCACTACATTGACCGTAGCTATAAGAGTTGGCATGGCAAGGGCTCTGTGTGTGGGCGCTAGCACTAGGCAGTCGATTAGAAAATTTCACTGGATTTGAAAAATGCTTTGCTGTTGAAGAGAGATTTGATTAGCAATTTTAAATATGCAATTTCTTTCCATAAAATAGTCTTGTTTCTCAGACTACAATTTCATATAATAAAATATTCCGAGAATACATTTAAAACAATGAATTTCTTACTGACTCTAAAGGTTTACTGTAAAAGTGGCTTCAGAAATATGAATACTTAGTTTTTTTACTAGAAAAATAACTATATGCATCCATATACGCATCTTTTAACAAAGCATCTGAGACATTTACTCAGAATTTTCTCTTTCCTTAGTCAGGCATGGAACACAATGATGTCTAAGGAAAGACTGAACAAGGATTAATGCATTATCAAATTTGATCTGTTGACACTGGTAAGAAAATGAACTTGCAAATATATCCTTCTGAAGGCTTCCCCTTGGAGCTCTATTGTGTAAGAAGACACAAGTGACTTGTCCAGTCTTAGCTAAAACAACACTGCTTACCCTACTTAAATGAATAACTTTTATGTAGCTTTGTTTGTATGAGTAAAGAGAACAAGATCAGGCTCTTGAATAAACTGTTTTTCTGGAAACTTTCTGTAATTTGAGTCTACCCTTTAGAGAATTCCAAAAAACAAACAAACAAACAAAAAAAACCAAAAAACCAACCCCAAAATAGCCCCAAACCAAAATATCCCCTTCCCTACAACAAAACAGCAAGGAAAAAAAAAAAAAAGAAAGAAAAAAAAAAAAAGAAAACACACAAAAAGAACAAACAATGAATATTCAGAATAAAAGTGGTCTTAGCTGATATCTTCATGCTGGCTGTCATTTGGAATAAGATTCAGTAGACACAAAGAGGTCACTTAAGAACAAAGAGTCAGCAGGTGAACAGAAAAGCACTTTCATGGACAAAAGTGGCATTTATCATTTTTTGTTTTCTCTTCCATCACCAATACTTAATCCAAAACAGGTAGAAAGAACTGTACTCTCTTTTCTGTATTTTGGAGTTTGAGAAGTCACTAACTGTGGCTGGGAAAAGACAGCATCACGATCTCAGTTCTTAATAAACAATCGTCATCTCTGTAGCTCTTACAGTGTCCCACAAAGTATGCAAAATCCAGCTTCTCTGCCTACACCCAGATACACAAGAACATTGCTGCATGTAACAAACAGCTTGCTGCATAAAGATTTCAGCCCCAAGGCTGTGGACGTAGAACTTTGGCTGACTGTATTTCAATGATAAGACCTACACGAGATATTCAAGACATCTTTCCTCAATCTCGGGATGCTGTAGAAGAAATAGTTGCTTATGTGCATTGACTGTAGTTGAATGCCATGTTTGGTTTTTCTAAATACTGAGGGCATCTCAATAAAGCAAAACATAAGAGCTTCATGATTCAGCTCTCCTTTTCTCCAGTACAAATGAAACTACCCCTCTGTGAAACTACAGAACAAGAGGGTCTTTTAGCACTTACTATTGCTAATTTCATATTATTTTTAACAAGTAAAAAGGAGCTTTATCTATTAACCACCATAACAGGCAAAAAAAAAAAAAAAAAAAAGCAGGCTCTGATGGATACACATTTTGTCAGCAAATCAAGTTTATAAAAGCAGAATCCACAGACTACTAATGATGTGGTTCTGGCTAGCTTCATATTTACATAGGACGTTGAACCAGACTGTAAATCACAGCTTCTTACTGCCAACTTTTATGCATCTGCTCAGCTAAAACACTCACCTACTCTTCTACTTTCACCTTTCCATTAAAATAATAGCTGTACACTGCAATCTTTGTAAGAACAACAGTCCATAAACTTCAGTCCTGATATACGTTATACAGAAATTGCATATGTATGGATTTGATTTGTATAAAAACATTTCAATCATTTTTTCCTTGAGATGAGCCTGTGAAATAGACATGCATCTGTGCAAAGAGACAGCTAATAGGGTGTATTCAATTTTACAAACAAAATTGGAAAACCTGCCACCCAAAAAATTGGCAATGCACATATTTGCTTACATCTGAACAAGCCTATTTTCCAGTCCGTATAAATATGTGCTTTTCATTTGTCATTTTAAATGAGGTATTTATATATACACATATGCAAAAATGCATGTGTCTACATATACATTATATATGTATGTACATACATGTTCAGATACTTGAACAAATAAGCATATTTTATAAATATATAAAAATATTTATAATATATTCTTAGAAGTATTATTTCATATATTTGCATTTTAAAAAATTCTGCTTTTATGCTCACCTTACTACAAATGTTCTCCTTCCTTTCTTTAAGTTAGATGAATTTTCCTTTTTTTGTTTTCTTTTAGTACTCTTTTTGTCATGCGCAATCGGTACTTTAGATCTATTTTCTTCTGCACCCATATATGGTACAATTAAACTGTTTTTTTTCTCATTTTCCTTGGGGAAACTGAATTGTGTGTTTCTTGAAACTAAGAAGTATTTTATAATGGCCAATTATACAGCACAATCTTGCTGAAGTTTCCCATGCAGGTTGTGAAAATGTGTCTGCAATAAGCAATCACTGTTCACACTGCAGCATCTCATTTCTACAGAGTGTTACTTCAGCAAATCTGCAAGTGATGTAAGCACTTGATAATGATTTGATGCATTTGATACGTCTGCACTGTGAATATGGTGTAGTACAGAAATATAAGAAATCAAAATGAATTAAATTCAGTCCTAAAGTAATGCAGCTGAAGCACATGGTCTAGGAGGAGGAGTATGTGTATGGATGCAGGTAAAAAGTATCTCAAGTTTCTTTTAAAACCTAACTTGAAATTTTATTATGCTATATGCAATTCATAGCATTCTGTGTTGACATTCTGTGGGACTTCTCACGGTAGCGTACTATCACAAGAATATAAAAATTTAGCCAAGGAGGAAGCCAACAGATAAGATAAAAATCATTCATTTTTTTAACTCTCCTTCTGACAATTGCTTTTCAAAGACACATCAAAAAAGTAAACCTTATAGTGATCACATTTAGCAATCTAGCAGTCTACATTTAGCAAATAGTGAATATATGTAGCATTTTGGCCATAAGTAGCTTAAGATGTTTCCTATAAAGACTTTTTGAATTCTATAAATTTGAAAGCGGGGGGAGGGGGGGGGGGAGAAGAAAAAAAAAGCCCATTTCCCAAAATATAGTAGAATTTCAAACTTACATTCAAGGAACTGTGGTGTTTTTCGCCCTTGCACTGCAGGTGCTATTGTGCGTTTGCCAAAGACTTGTGCATCAAAGCTGGCATAATCAAAGGGTACTTTCCCAAACTTCTCCTTTTCTTTTGTGAGGATGGTTCTGGAGGAAGTGACTGGTTGTGAAGTTCTGTAGTTGTACTGAGCTACTTCAAGCTGCTTAGTCAAATTTGTGCTGCAGAGAAAAGGAGGAAAAGCATGAGAAAGACAAGAATAGCAAAGCAAGAATATCTTTAAATAATATTTTACTGAAAAGTAGCAGACAGTTGCAACCCAGTATCAGAAAGTGCATTGTTCTCACATGTAACATCTACTGGTAGATACGTACAAGAAAGAAATCCAATTCTGGTGGCTGACCAAGAAGTCAAAGAGTACTTTGTCTTCATATAAGTTCAAAGCTGTGTGTGTAAAAATACCTAGTATTCTATAGCAATGCTGCAGGCAATTTACAAAGAGGATACCAATTTACTTCTGTACCACTGGTACCACTGTATTTCCTTTTTTTTTTTTTTATGTAAAATTTTTCTGGATTTTCGTAAGTCACAAATGACTTGTATTCTTATGGATCACTATTCTCACTTTACTGTGAATGATTATGGTATAAATTTAATACGAATGATCCAAAATAATTGCTTCTGCTATTTGGGAAGAATGATTTATAGTGTGTTATTCCATGTTATTCCATTTAGTTACCGTTCAGTAAGTACTTGTCTTTAGTAATTTCCTAAGGACTTTTCATATGTAGAGTTAAGGCACGTGCAGTTGGCAGACACATGGACATAATATTCTATAATGGCTCTGAAGGAACCATTAGAGCTGATCATGTCAATAATCCACAAATTAAAGTGTCCCCAAATAGACCTGAATATAATAGGTTGTAACGGTCGTGGTGCCAATGATGTGCAAATTATGCACGTCTGTAGGGTCCATATAACTCTGAACAAAATACAATCACAATAAAAAATGTTTTCTCTTTTTGATGCCATTGTACAAAAAATAAATTAAACTAATTAAATCAATGAACTTAAAGAAACTCATAACATGAATTAATCAACAGTGGGGAAACTGAAAGAGCAGAGTTCTCAATCCTTTCACATAAGTGGATCAACAATACAACTTCTTGGGGTCACTGAAAGATACCTCTGAAAAGAATCACAACAAAGTAGCCCCATGCTGCTAGAAGTGCAGAAAGCTCAAAAAGATCTTTAAAAATGTTTCAGTGGACAAAGTGTTGTAACAAAGGAACAGTTCCAGAAAATCATTTCTAACATTTCAGCAAATATAGCAGATTTTGTTTACAGAAGGAAGGCATTTGAGAATCTTCCATTAAGATACTTGTGTTGAAGTAAGGTTTAGTAGAAGAAAATGAATTGCTTTTTGAAACATATGCCCGTTGTCTTTAGCATCAGCCACACTCACAATGACCAGCAGAATGCCACTTGATACAGTCAAGTTATTTACCTTCACAGAGCTTCATTTTGCAAAACTGAAATACCTCTTTAGCAAAAGGGTGAAGGACCTGAGGACTGATAGAGTTTGTACGGAATACTTTGAGCAAACTAGACCATGGTGGGCTCCTACCTGTGAGTTTGATCATGGCACTGCCCTGCTTTTGGAGACTCGAGCTGGTTTTTTTCCTGGGACATTGCCAACTTTTCAGCTGCAGCAATTGGACAACCAGAAAGGCTGTTTAAAAACAAGGTGAAGGAAAGAAACAAAAAGAAAGAAATCTTAAAATGAAATTTTAAGTAATAGAAATGTGCTATGGAAACCAATGGCTTCAAACTTCTCTGGGACCCTATGGCAATAGGAGCTGCCCTTTAAAGTCAGATTCATTTGTTTTTCATCCCTTAGTGCAAAACTGTGAAATCTGCATATTAGAGAAGATATAAATGGAAACTGAATCATGTAGGAATTTTCCAGCATTGAGCTTTAATATTTTGTGGCTGGCAAGTCACAACAAGATTTTTATTTTTTTATTCTTATTTTTTTAAATGAGCTATTTCTTGGGTATAAACCTCCTAATGATTAGAAAGTTAGAAAGTGGATTTGTGGAAAAAAATAGCTGTATGTATGGCTTTTACCAAAGTGAACATTTTACTATTTCTGGCTGGACTTTTTTTTGTTCGTTTGTTTTTGTTTTTTGTTTGTTTGTTTTTTCTTTTTATTTTTCTTTCTTTCTCTATTTGCTTTAATTAAACAATGCTTTGTTACCCTATTCATGTTTCAGTTATGATACACGTGATGTGCTGCTAAGAAAACCAAGGATTTAAAACAGCTAAACACTGAAAAAAATATTTAATGGTTCCTTATACATTATATTAGACAATCTAACGATCACTCTAATTAAGACTTCATGCTATCTTTTTACATCAGAGATAATGACATAGTATGTTAATCCTTGAGTTTGGTGCCCTTTTACCATAGCCAATTAATCAAAATCAATCATGCAAAAAAAAAAAAAAAAAAAAAAAACAAAAACACAAAAATTCAATTCAGCCAATATTTTTTTGACTTTTTTTTGCGACAAATTTGATCATTAGATGGACAATATATTCTTCCAGAGGAATGGCGCTCCATAAGAACTACAGTGGCATATTTTGGCTTGCTGCCTGCCAGGAGACATCAGTGGCTTCAGCTCTCTGCCTCACCTGCAGCCCAGCTGTGATTCCCCAGCTGCCTGTCTGGAAGGCTTTCCTTAGTTTTACTTTCTCCCTGCAGGCAGAAAGTTAAACAGAGAAGGGTGTTCCAAGCAGGAAGATGACATTCCTGAAACTAATTAATGGAGTTTGCTTTTACAGAGATTCTAAAGTTTTGCCTGTAAAATTTCATGTTTTGCTGAAGCAGAACATAGTTAATTCCTGCCAAGGACTACTATGTATACAGTACAAAACAAAAAGGCTTTTTTTTTTTTTTTTCCCTGGGGGATTTCTAGCTGTAGCATTTATAATATATTTGTTCATTCCAACTTTTTTTTATATGATGGCGTTTCATCATTAGTGCTATAGTGATACCACATTTTGAAAACTCATCTGTGAGAAAGACTAGTGAAATCAACTATCTACAGTGCTGAAGCCATTTTTATATAATTAAATTAAAAACAATTGTTATAAATAATACAGACTAATCTTGCTGTTCATAGGCATTTTGCAGTAGAGTAAATAGCACCCAATTCCAAGGCATGACCACCAGTTTATTCATTAGTACATGTCAGATTTTAAGCAGGCAGCAAATGTTTTGAACTACCTTCTGTGTGTGTTGCGATTGCTGTTGACGTGTCCTCTTCCAGTGCATCCTGGAGTGGGGCACTTTAAAACATTTTCATGCATGGCAAGAACTAAGGAAGAAAGACAATTGGTAACATACATAACTGAATAATATAGATGTTAAAGAACAAGAATATTTCTTTTTTAGACTCAAAAGATTCTCAATTCTGTCATATTGTGACCTCAAAAGAAGAGAAGCAGCAATGAAGCCAGACCAGTGTCTCCGAGACAGACCATTTGACTGCTACTTAGTTGTAGTGTGTCTATCAACACACAGAACGTTTTTTCCTAGGGACTTCAGAAGGACAAAGGTGGAATTTAGCAGGGATATTAAGTCATGAAGCCTGTAGCTCTCTGGTTCACACCACTAACACAGTAAATGAAAAAGCGAGGCTATAGAGAACTCCTAAGAACCACAGTTGGCATACTTGTAGCTGAATCCCTCTCTGGCTCAGGAAGGCTTTCCATACCTTCCACCATGTAAAATGATCTGTTCTGAGTATGTCCTTTTGAATCCTGATATCTTCTGATTATCTGCTCTGTTCTGAATCTACTTTTGATCAATTGGTCATCCCCAAGCAGCAATTTACACTCTCAACAGGGATTACAACCTGTTGCATGAATATTTCTTATGTGCTGTGATGTCTACCATCTTTACTAAGAGCAAGACATAAATCTGTGTCAAACAGGAGACATCTTTATATATCTTTTCTCATATCTTCATTATCCCTTTAGGAGTACAGTGCATTCAGTCAAATGATTTGTTCTATCAGGTATCTTTTTAATTTACTGTCTTGCATGCTGCTGCAGAAAGCAATCTTACTATCTAGGATGTTTAAACAAATTTTCACATTATATTTTGTGTTATTACGCAACACTTCATTGCATCTCATTGCAGGATTACATACATACACACATACCAGTGTAACAAGATCAGTAAAATTAGAAATAAAGAGAGAAATTCAGGCTAGACTAGCCACACAAAGATTAGCATGATACAGCCTTAGGAGAGGGACTTGCTGTGGACCACTACTGGGATGCATGGATGGAAGTAATCTCATTGAGATCAGTGGAAGGAAGGGTGCTGGAAACATCTCTGGAAAGTCATGCCCTGGACTCTAAGTTAGTATCAGTGTGAAAACAGCAGCCATGGTGGGTGGTTACAGGAAATCAAATCAAGTTAAAGCTCTGAAGTGGACAGGTAATCTCTGTGCTGTATGCCTTTTGGAAAGGCATGGACAAGCAAGATTCTCAAGATTCCTTGCTACTGTATGCAAGTAGGAATGACCAAGAGCTGGATAGCAGCTCCCAGACCTTTTCTGCAATCTCACACAGAAAAAGTGGGTTTCCTTTCCAGCAAGAACACATGCTACCGACAGTAGTAGTCCAGATCCAGTTACTCTGGACTTCAGGGTGATGATACTCACTTTCTAGTGGCACTCTAACTTTGTGAGGACAGCCTGAGAGACTGCGGTGGTGGGGGTACAGCCCAGTCACATGCCCTGTGCCATCACATCCTGGGATGGGACATTTGGTTTCTCTCTTTTCAGGCCTGGGTGAGTCTGCAAAAAAAGTCAGATAAGGATTTTGATTGGTTTTTGACTATCTGCACTCAGCTGAGTGCAGGATGATAAAATCTCTCTTGTACTTCAGACACAGTTCCTACACAAAGTTTTATCACAGGTTTAAGTAGTTCCAGCATCTCTTTATGTTATTACACACTGTATCCTTAAAGCAGAGGCTCCTCACTCCTGGTAAGCCATTTATTTGGTAAACTATATAGCTTTAGGATTGCAGTGTCATTTATTCCATTCAGAGCTTCAAATAGGACAGAAGCCACAATCCAGTAAACCAGAGAACTGGCAGCATCAGCCAACTGCAAGATCTATAAAGGAATAAATAAATTAAAAAACAAAAACAAAAAGCACCAAACAGAAACAATCTTTTACTCTGCTAATGTCAGACTGCAGGAAGCTGGGACAACCAAATAAAAGATGAGGTGTGAAACAAACAAACAAAAACAAAAAAGCATTTCAACCAGAAGCCATTCCTTAAATATCGCAGATCTCTAGGCTGTAGGTTCTTTGTTAGGAAACTGAATATGTGCCACTTTACATTTGAGAGGCAAGGCAAGCAGCTCCCTCTGGTACACATGGCAATGCTGCTTTGTGGAATAGCCCACAATGACAGTGAAAGCATGGAGCAGCTGATACCCTTTCAAAGAGGAGGTCTCAGCTCAGCCCCAGAGCTACCACTCTGCAATAGCCACAGTGCAATCCCAATTTTTGTTTCAAGCACCTAGAACTGTGCAAGAAGCTCTGGTCAAAAAGCCTTTATTTGATTTCCAATGCAGGATCAGAAGTCTGGGCGAGAAAGGACTGTATTCTGGTCCAGAAAATCTCTTGTGAGAAATCTGCAGGAAGTGGCCGCATAAATTGCTGAGGATGGTTTTAGCTCAATCTGTGATTGGCTGCCAACAGCATTCAGCGCTGGGGGAGAAAACAGCTGCAGCCAGCACAGGGAGCAGCCTTCTTCAAGCTGATTTTGTTGGACCGTGAGGTAGGATGTGCTCAGCAGCAGGATTGTGAGACAGCTGAGGGTTAAACTTCCTGGCAAGACTTTAGGTAAAAGACAAAAAATTAAAAACTGGGGAGAAAAGTAAATTGAATGAGCATCAACAGGAGACCACATGCTTTTTAGAATAACTGCAAATGGAAAAAAACTGCAGTAGTGGACAGAGAATAAAGAGAGACCCTAAAATATGATTTAATTTTTTCCTTCAGTAATTGGAAAGCTTTATCATTAAAAAGATGGAAAAATGTAAATGTAAGACATGTTCTTCTGATGTGGCATCCAAGAAAGAAAATTAAGAGCTGATGGATTTGATGGTGGATTTTCATCACTAGAAATAAAAACCAGTTATTTATGTGATAAAAAAAAAAGAAAAAATCTGTGCCTGATGATATATTGACTAAAATCATGCAGTGTTTATACAGCCTGAAGATGGTCTTATTTGTTCCTGTATGAACATAGCCCCTAAGTCCACCTGAAAACTGCTAGTAATGACAATATGAGGTAAATCAGAAAGTGCAAAATTTTACCATGCTTACCAGCACTCCTCCTTTCTTTATGTTGTGAGAAACTCACATTGACTCCAGTGTGAACCCAAGTGAACAAACTTGGTCTTGGGATAAAAAAAAATGTACCTGCAGAATTTCTACATTTATCATAGTCATCTGAACAAATAAAGGTTAATGTAGTTTTGCAAGGAGGTAGACCAACACCTAGCACATACAGCTTATGACATGTTAATGAGAAGACAGAATGAGATGCATGACATGTATTTCCAGCCTGAAAATAATACAGAATGCAGCATAGTTGCAAATAGTGAAAAAATATAAGTTATCTTATACACTGAATGTTTTAGTTAACTAAATAACTATAATATCTGCAAATGCCACAACATCATCTACATGGACTCTAAAGTGCCACTCTGAAGAGTTACCCTAAAGTAACTCCAGAAACACAAAATCCATTTGTTTAACAAAAGCAGAAAATGCAGCTATGCTAGGGTGTCTTCACCATATTTGGAAGCCAAAAAGGAAAGATCAAAGGACAGACTAATGTAGAGTTACTTACTACAGCAGAAAATGTGCTTATAAAATGACATCTTTCAATGTTCTGTGATTACCATTAGTCAAGGATTTTCATGCCAGCCAACCCAGTATACAAATCAAACCTGAATCTTTCAAATCTCCAATTCTAGAAGCCTGATTAGATATAGAATATGGAACAATGGTCCTGCAGTTTTGTAGGATGTCACACAGCACCAGAAACGATAAAGATTTTGGAACTTACTGGTAATTCCACTGATGGTGAATGAGGCAGAAGAGCACACTTGTGCTTTCCTGGCTCAAAAATGCTGGCTGTAGTAAAATGTAACGTAGATACGTGAAGTAGGCAGAGCTCAGAAAGCACAGGGCTTAGGAATTAGGTGATATGTTTGGAAGAAGCCAATTTTTCACTCTAACCTATCCTTAAGCACTGTTTTAACGCCTTCTTTTTGGCTGCTGAAATTCAGGACGTATGTATTTACACTCTTTGGAGGAGGAGGCAGAGGAGGAGGAGGAGGAAGAGAAGGAGTGTCAGTGCCAGCTACACAGCCCTTTTAGTAGCCATTACTGAAATTTCACATAGCAGTTTGGCAGGAAGCCAAGTACCCAGTGTTTAACCTGGTCAGATGTAAGGCACTAGAGTGAAGGTACATAATTAGCAAAATTACCAGCTAAATTCCAGATTCTTTACTGTTTCTATAAAACCTAGCTCAGAGTTCTCTATCAGTCACAGGATAAATACTTAAGCCAGCAAGAACAGCCAAGAATACTTCCTTACGTTTGTTGCTAAATAGCTGTCTCCCACCAACGTCAATAACTTTGGTTTGTCTTCTCTCCCCCGCTAGATGCTCCAGGAGAAACCTATCCAGTTCCTTGTAGGTGCTGTGAAACACATGCCCTTGCTCTGCCTGCAGAGCTATTGCTTCTTCTAGCAAACTCAAGTTCCCTTTTGCTTTGTCCAGTTCAACTGACATTTCTGTGGTTTCTGACAGGCACTCGTTGTCATCTTCTTCACTTTCAGGGAACACATTCTGCATTCTCTTCTCAAAAGAATCTGGGTGAGACTCCTGAGGTGCTCTTAGCTCTGCTTCTGAATCACAAAGTGTTTCACAAGGCTCAAATTCTACCTCCTCCTTCTTAATTTCAGGGACTTCCAAGATGCTAGGTTGATTACACTCTGCAATATATTTCTGAGTTACATGGGGCTTTTCACTAGTTTCTTCTGAAAAATTTGAGGAGCTGTCCCACTCGTTTTCCATCATTTCAGAGTTGCTTTCGTTTTCCTCAGATGAACAATATTTTGGGTCAGAAATAACAGTCTTTTCCTTTCTTTCAGCTGAGTCAATCATGTAACATTCATCAGTGTCATCACTTTCTGTTTTTAAGGATTGAATGCCACTGTCATTTAGATTTTCTGCCACTGCTTGACTGGGTGCATCTTTTGCAATTTTTCCACTGTTCATCAAAGATTTGGCCATGGCATCTTGGTAACTGGTGTAGTTATCTTTTCTTTGACTGGAATTTTCTTGCCCACCTGAATGAAGGGTTTCCTCACATGGTTTTGCAATCTTTTCCTCTGCATAAGAAAATGGCAAGAGAAAAACATGTAAGAAAAGCTTTTTATATCATTTAGAAGAGATATGAAGATATTAAAAATTTTCATTACTTTACTCAAAAGTACCCTTAAATTATTTAATTTACCAGTGCTGTATTTGAAATGACTACTTGTAGCACCAGGACAAGCCCTTCTAAAATTGTACCTGCCTTATATTATTGTTTCATTATTGCTATTTTTTGCTGTTGGTGAAGAAATATACTGTCTTACAACATACATCTTCACATATATTTGCACAAGTATAATGCACTACAGATATGCACATAAATACTATATAAGCATAATCTATATCATATACATAGAAACATATACAAACACACTTAAAAATTCTTCTAAAATCCATTTTCATTTTCCTTTCATCTAAGATCCCTAAATATTTTCTCAAAATAGACCCTAATTACTTTTTGAGCACCATGAAAGACCTTGAAGGAAAAAAACATCCGCACTTCACTAAGGGCAAGCTCCTGGTCACCATTACAATTGCCACATTAAGTGATAGATCAGGTCATGCAGGCAAACAGAAATGGTTGTTATGTACAGACTCATAAAGGGCTTGTTAAAGACACCACTGAAGTGCATCCTGTCTTTATAAACATCTTTCTTCAGAAGAAAAGCAGCCGGCAGATGGTAACAGAGGCTGCATGTAGGAGAGGTGGACGGTGTGGAAGACAATATGCCTTTTGTATCTCATTTAATTTTTTTTATAAACATTTCCTCTGACAAGGACACTCAAAAATACATCTCCATCATCTTCCTTTCTGGTAATTATCTCTCTAAAATCAACACTGGTTTGCCAGGATCAAGTAAATATTGCCATAGTAACTAAAAGCATTTTTGGATGAAGGGAAGAATTTAGTCACAACACTAGCCCCTTCAATAATGCTGATTATAGGGTACATTCTTTTGTTGGGATCTATTCAACATAAACTGAAAAATTTAACATTTTACTTCCTAGAAAGGAAGATGAATAAACAAGCACAGACTATTTCCCAAGATGTGTCTGCTCTCTCCTGAATCAGAAGAACTCCAGGTTTAAATAATAAATTAGGTATAGTCTAAAATGCAAATGAAGTTTCTCTCCATAACACAGTGAGCTATTAAGAGAAAGTGTAAAGGGTTATGATAATTTTAAAGTATTATGAACTACAGAAAACAAATAAAAAGCATTTTCAGTGAATATGTCCAATTCATTGAACTATTCTCTCAATCCACTTAACTACCCACATGTGTACAATAATGATTTATAGACATTATACCTAATTATGCATATTTGGGCTGTGTTAGAGTGCCTAACAAAAGCTCTAGAAAGCAACAATTACCTCTGTTGCTTAGCTACATAGTTTAAAATATTCCTATTAAGTGCAGATTATTGTGGAGGGGAAAAGGGGGACAAAAATGCACATGTGCACCACAATGCATTTCACTTTACTGCTGCCAAACTGTTAGCATTTTGGGTCATTTCCAGTTTACATAATTGTTTGGTTCAACTGTTTGTTATATGTTAAAAGAAAATATTGATTAATTCTTATTATTCTTCAGAAAATTGGGCTCATGCAGGGAGAGGTGGCCTTGTGCACTGTGTGTGTGAAGTCGTGTTTTAAAAAAATGTCTGTAATCCTTAGCGTAACTTTTTAGCAGCTGTTCCGGTACCCCACACATTGCAGTATTCTGAATAAAGAAGTCTGTTGTCTTCACATCTCAGCAAGTAAGAACGATCATTTGGCTCTGTTACAAACTTTAGTCAAATGCATTTTATTATTTGCTCTTCTGCCGTTTGGAAAATGAAACATTAACATCAAAACGTCATTTATAAAAGTAAGAAGTTAGTTCTACCCACTATTCAGAAATAAAAATAAAAATAAGAAGGTTTGATAATAGCAGTAGATATTTTCAACTATTATTGTTCTAGATTAAAGCAATACAAGGCATTGCAACTTAGGTGATGGCTTCTGAAACCAGCATGATTGATACTGAAATGAGGAATTTTACAAATGCAATGTTAAAAAATGTGTTGTTTAACTGGTTTTAATGATTCAGATGTCTCAGCTTTGCTTTTCACTCTATAGACTGGATTTCATTTTAAAACAATCAGAACTCAGCTTAGTTTGCAGTGGCCTCAGTGCATGAACTGAAGCATTAATAGGTGAAGCAACAAGAATGAAAAGTTCACAATAAAATCAGCAATATTACTCTAAGAAATTAAAAGTAAATATCCAATCAATCTTATGTTCTAGCTGAAGTTTTTTTCATAGATACTTTAACTAATAAGGTTAATTCAAAAGATATAGATTGCATTATCAATGCCAAAAACAATTGCAAGAAGTGTAATAAGAATCAAATTAACCTTTTTAAAATCAGTTTGTTTCTCATAACTGAATGGGTGCAAATAAGGTTCTACTAGTTTATGTCAATGGTCTGGCTCAACACTTGCCCTTTTTTTGAAAAAAAAAAAAAAAAAGTTAAATAAGGTATGTTCATCTGAATATGGCACGTTCTACCGATTTAATCATCAAAATATTTTCCCTTCAGCGAGTTCAGAAACAAGACAGAGTTCTGCACTGATTTAAGCAGAACAAGGATTTGATTAATCTGACAGTTGTCTTCTGTTTGTATGTATATGTAGCTGTCACATGTAGAATATGTGGAAGAGTTATTTACCTCTTCGAAAATTCTATTTAGAGTGAATAAAGATCTAAATTCTTAATCTCATTTCTCTGCTTCCTTCCAAAATATTTTAAAAGTTTGTACAGGAAACCTTGTAATGGGAGAGGAAAGTAAATTACCTTTAAACATCTGTAGTAACAAACAACCAAGCAGAATACAAGTTCATTCTGTATTCTGTTTTCATAGTAGCTGTGATTACTAATTTCCCAGTGCCAGATCCCTTTCTTTTTATCTTGATGGTTGCCATCTAATGATGACTCTTCCCTTTAAAACAATGCAGCATATACTCCACTGATTTCTCACCTCCCTGATTATCAACTTGTGCAGTATTATTTAAACAGATATGCAACAGTCAATTTAGATTGATGTTAATTGTTCATCTTGAATATATATATATAAATATATTAAGAAAGAAACAGACAAAGAAAAACTATAGCTATATATTTCTGTATCCCCACACTCTTCTATATTTTGCAGCAGACACATTGTAGAAGTTTCAATAAATTGTCAGACGTCTGACTTAGAAGAGTTTAAATAACAAGTATAAAAGTGCTGACTCTAATAATTGTGTTAATCAGAACACACGTAGCCGTCACACGCATGAAATTGCTTTGCTAAATGCTAAAGTCAACAACATTTTGCTAAGCATTTTGTTTTTCCCTAAGAGCTCTATATATTCCAATGAAAATCTGCTCTTCATAAATGTGTTTTTATCTGTGGTGGGCTTAACCTTGTTCTTTGACAGACCTAGTGGAGAAGCAGATGCTGCTCCATATCTGACCTGCTGTAGTAGTTGTCTCTCTGTGTGACCTACAAAGCATTTACTAGACCCCAGGAGGAGTTTGTACAAAATAATTGAATGGTTAAAGCTAGATAGAAATGCACTATTCCAACTCCATTACAAGCCAAAAGCGTTCTGCATCCTTTTTGAAAACAGTGTTTCATAGCTCCCCTTCTGTGGAATTCAGGTTTGTGTGGAGCCTTATTACATGATTACCTGGAATTGAATTGCTATCGAGGACACCAATATTCTCCTGTAAATCTGTCCTGTCTTCATTTTCCTCTTTGCATTCCAGGCTGGGACTGTAGTGGCGAGGCTTCATTAGCAGAGACTTCCTTTTGTTGACAGGAACACCTGAAATCTGTTCTTCAGCTTTTCTCTTAGCCATGGAGCATTTGTAGGCACTGCAATGATTAATGGGTAATGACAGGGAAAAAAAGATTGAGAGAAGTGAGGGGTAAACTGGTTAAAAAACTACAATCATCATTTCATGTATACGGGAGAGGACTGACACAACATCAATTCACCTGCAACAGCAACAAGTTGTGTTTAACAGAAATTTAATTTTAGCTTATGTTCTCCAAGTTTCCAGGATCCTGACAAATTTACTATTTTTTTTTTTTTTTTTTTTTTGAGTGCTGCCAAAATCTCTTTGGGGGAAGGGGAATGAAGAGGAAGACAAAACTAAAAGATCAATAATTCAACATGCTTGATCTTAAGTAACCATATGTTAATCCAAGCTCTGCTGTAGAATGAATACACCCAAGAAAGGATGAACAAAGATGTAGCCTGGGCTGATAATCCAGAAAAAACAACTAATGGGAAAAATATACCACCAGTTATATTACAATATACTTTAGCCCCACTGCCTTTATACTAGTAGTACATTTACTTGTGTACTTTGTGTTGTTCCCCACCATCCTTAAATTACAAAACCTACAGTCAGCAGTCCCTCTTTGTTCATACCAGTGTTGACCACAGAGGTCTTATTCATTCATTTTTTGATAACTGGTTGACATTCAAGTTTAAGATAAGCATGTTATTTTGTGACTCAATGATCAATTTTATTATTATCTTTGATATTAACTAAAAATGTTCACACAGAATTCGGGTGGAGAAGTATAATAGATTTTATACTTTTAATGTCTAATTTTGTTTTTGGATTTGTATATCAGATGCAGTCATCAGACCCCATTCAGACTGGGCAATGCTTCCTTCTTAAATGCAGTTCTCTATATCTTCCTGTATTAAAAGAATTGCAGCAGTGTTTTGGAGTGTGCCAACATGCCAATTTCTTGTTATATCCAAGTCTGTAGATTGTGTCTTCTTAGGTATATTTGTTGCTGCATTGTGCATCTTTTAGAACAGACTTCCTTGTCATCTCTATAGGTAGAAACATGGCAAACCTGTTTATTATAAAGCCATATTGGGGAAAAAAGGAGATTTTGACCCAAAAATGTATTGTGTATGACTAGAAAATATAACACACATTAGATACAGTCATGTTTTTCATTCCTTCTTTTTGAGCCAGATCTTTCCACATACTCACATAAGCTGAAAAACTAACCACATATCTTGAATTCAATTTTAGTCATCACATGCAGTTCAACAACAGAACACACTTGAAAGACACTGCATATTCAGAATATTTTTCAGTATCAGTCTTTCAATAGTAGTTATGAGCACTGGTTTCATTTCATTAACTTATGTCAGAAGTGCCTGGTTTAGGATCTTCTCAGGTCTTTGTAAAGACTCTGGAAAGAGGTTCCAACAGAGGGCTATTCATCCCACTAAGAACTAGTTATTTGGCATAAATTGTGCAAACCACCCCCTGGAAAAAGCCTTGTCTAAATACTTTACTTTTGCATGACCGACTGAGAAGAAATGACTGACTTTTAATGAGGAAGATTATTAGCAGATTTGATATATTTCTTTCATCTCCTACAAGACCTGCCAGTTAATTTGCTTCTAGAGAAATTTAATAAAGCTTTGTCCACCATAAACCTGATCTGTATGGTGCATAGGTGTTATATTTGCAGTACCTCAATAAAGAGGCTCAAACCTTCAAATCACTCTTTAAAAATAACTTTTTTGGATATTGTGAAGTTTTGTTCTCCTATACATAGTATTCTGAGAAATATATGCAGTATGAATAATAGTATTCATATTATGTCTTTCAGCATTGACAAAAATAACTATATGAATCTGTGTAATCCACTCAATGGTTTCTCAACCTTAGGCACCCCCGGGGTGCATTACAAGTCTACAAGATGCTCTTAGGTGCTAGATTTTGCATTTGGCTCACTGACTTAGCTGCAAGATTTGCAAAAAAAAAAAAAAAAATTTTTTTTTTTTTAAAATCCATGTGTGCAGAGAACTCCTATTGGTTAAACATATAACAAGCTCTACAGCATAAATTAATCCTTCCAAGGTATCTTATGTGCACTAAATTGGCTCAGGTTCTGATTGTTTTGGATGAAAGCATATGACTAACTTCAGCATTTTGTTTAAAAAGATACCCATTTTTGGCTAAGCACCTTTTTGGCAACTCATCATTGCAAACATGAAGGATGTGGAAATACGATGATCTGCAGTTTGAGGGAATGTTACAATTCTACCATATGCACCTCAAACACAGCAGATATTTGTGATCTTCTGAAAGCTAAAATGCCATGGGCATTAGCATTACTGGACATTAACTACTATCTGAGGTTGAATATACTAAGACTTCTCAGTTATTTCTCTTTTTAAGAAAAGAGGGTAACATGAATACCATGTTAAAGGTCAGAATCACAACAGAGTTTAAGTGTCCCTTTAGAAAAGGTGGCCGTATAACAGACATCAGACATGGATGCAGTACAGATGAACATGCATAATTAGTTTCTGAAAAAGTACAATCAAATATTTCTTAATGAATATTTGTGAATGACAGTACCATTCATGCTGGTTCAGGCAAAATGAATAAATGACAAATGTTTGAATACCCTTCACACACAATTGCTTTATTAACCAAAACCTTTGCTAAGTTTGCCTTTGAATCTCCTTCATTTATTTGTCAAGCTTCAAATTTATCTCCAGTAGCTACTGTAACAGTATTTGGGACAATATGCATTTTCAGTGTTTAATTCCCCTTTGACAAAGCTGCAGCTGTTTCTTACAGAAGTATAATTAATAGATTTTTAGAACAGAAGAACCAATCAGTTCATTAGTATACTGTCCTCTTTAACACAGGTCACAGAACTTCATATAACTCCTTAGCATTAATCCTGTAACTTGTCTGACTGCTGTGCATCTTGCAGTCAAGGTAAGGAAAAACATAATCAGAATGTAAGGTGATTGCTGTATTCTTCCTCACTACTACAGTACTTTTCTAAGAACTTAATGTCAGCTGTCAATCTATTGGTGTTTCACCATGAAAAACAGCCAAACTCAAACACTTGCAGATAACAGACAAGATGAGCCCTAGAGTGCTGCTGCCACCTGCCAATGTAGTCCTGCTTTGAAAAATGAGCACAAGAATCCCACTACAGGTCTGCCTGGAAAACAATCAGTCGTATTACCAAGTTTCCTGTTATCTTGTTCTTATCATATCTGTCTCTGTACATGAACAGCCACTCACTCAGATTTCCTCTATAGTTCCTATAAATTAAAATAATAAAAATATTAATAAATTAAAATAAGTGACTACATAAGACAGAATCATAGAATCAAGGTTGCAAAAGACCTGAGATCACCCAGTCCAACCATCCACATATCACCAATATTTCTCACTAAACCATGTCCCCCAGCACCTCCATGGTTGATGACTCCACCACCTCCCTGGGCAGCCCATCCCAGTGCCCCTCTTTCAGGCCACTCTTTCAGAAAAATAGTATTTCCTAATGTCCAGCCTGAATCTGCCCAGGTGCAGCTTGAGGCCATTCCCTCTAATCCTATCACTAGTTACACTAGAGAAGAGGCTGACCCCCAGCTCACTACAACCTCCCTTCAAATAGTTACAGAGAGTGATAAGGTCTCCCTTGAGCCTCCTCTTCTCTATACTGAACAATCTCAGTTCCCTCAATCACGCCTCGTAAGACTTGTGCTCCTGACCCCTTACCACCTTAGTTGCTCTTCTCTGGACACACTTCAGGGCGTCACATTCTTTCCTGCAGTGAGGGGCCCAAAACAAAACACGGTACTGGAGTTATGGCCTCACCAGTGTTGAGTACAGAGGGACAATTACTTCCCTGCCCCTGCTAGCTAAACTATTTCTGAT
Organism: Tetrao urogallus; assembly: GCF_951394365.1. NCBI lineage: Eukaryota > Metazoa > Chordata > Aves > Galliformes > Phasianidae > Tetrao > Tetrao urogallus. Next base: position 38,836,234 of record NC_136815.1, on the reverse strand, counting down.
GCAAGATTCAACCTTACTTAAAATGATTTCTGATACCATTCATTCTGATTACAGGAGGATAAAAAAATAATTGTTTTTTCGTTCCTAGGAAGTGCAAATTACTTTCCATAGACTAAGAAGAGGTTTTTGAACTCCAGAAGAACATACTCTTGCTTTTGGTGGTGACTCTTCATACTTCAGTTTTAAATGGAATCTACTAGTTTGCAGTAGGCAGTTTAAAGATCTACTACTTACCAGAATTTCCCTTTCCCTACATCACAATGCTTAAAAGTAAAAATGAGAATAAAACCAGGAAGACAACTTCACAAGTGGTAGCTTTTTCAATTACTTACACATGATTTGTTTATTACTTCATAATGGACACTGAATTTAACTAATTCATATAAAATAATATATTTGTGCATTTGTAATATCCATGGCATGTTTGTGTTATATCTGTCTTTAAAAGTTTCCATTTCTCTCTTTTCCTTCTGTGCATTCACACACACACACACACACACGTTAGAACAGATTTGTCATACTGTAGATTTTCAAATGGTAAACCTATAATTTAGCTTCTCTATTACTCATCTCATAAATTCAACATCTAATAGTTTTGTTGCTATTTATCAATGGCTTGCTTGTTGTCATGGAACACTGATTCAGCTGTCAAGGTTATTTGGTAATCTGAGGCTCATAAACCAGGGGAAGTTCTTTTTGTTCTTGTGCTCAAAGTCACTGCACACTTCTTCCCCAAATTACTAATATTTTTTGAATAATAAATAATTTTAGCACTTTTATAATGAAGAGTTTTTTTTATGTTATTTTTTTAGTCATTGGTTGAGCTAGGAAAAATTATCTTGTGTCAGCTACAGTATGATCCAAAAGGTTAATATCTAAGACATATTATCTACTTGCATGTATTGAGACAGACACTGGTAATATAGACATACAGTGGTGCATTGGTTTGTATTCACAAAGCAATGCCTAAGAGAGCAATCCTCACAGCCTATAGTTTTTCCTAATACTGAAAACTGTCTAATTGTCATGTCCATCTTTTTTTTGTAAACAGTTCATCTAAGCAGTGTGTATGTCAAACCTTTACCCTGACCTTTTGTAGCCAGCAAAGATTTTTGTCATCAGTATGTTGTCAAGATTTCCAACCTCTGGGGAATTTTTTCTTTTTTATTATTCAAAGCAGCCTGCATGTTGGTAAAGCATGGTAACAGACATAAGAATTGCTACAGTGGATAAAACTAGGGGTATATTTAGCTTGATAACTGGTGTCTACTACTGTCTATAATGGATGTCATGTAAAATAATAAGAACAGAACACACCTCTTCTTATGTATGCTCCTTAGCATAAGGACAAAAAATATCTGTCTTTGAATATCAAGGAATTTTCATGTATTGTCTAATACTATTTAAGGATTTGTATTTAAGGATTGCTCTTCGTGTAGTTTGCACAAGAGTAGTTAATGGAACATTTTAGTTTGTGGAGAAAACAACTGAATTCTTAATTTGAGTTACCTTTTGACTGATATCTTAGCTATGTCACAAAGGTAAATATTAAACTATTGGATTTCAATTAAAGGATATATTCTCTTCTGATCTGTCTTTTTTGAATTTAATTTCACACCAGCAGAAAAAGGAGAAGGTTAGCCTAAGATTGTTCCTTAATTAGATTGTGACTAAAGATATTTCTGGCTTCTTTAGGGCTTGATCAAGTTTGTTCACAGATTTGCAGGTGTCCCATTACTCTCTATCAAATACTACTTATTTCTTAGAAGTGAGAAAAGTTTATATTCTAGGATTCAGGAACACGTTACTCAAAGCTGAACCTATAGCTTACAATTTTCTGTCATAGTTGGATTTTCTTCTAAGAATTTGAAAGCTGTGGAATTACTGAAAAGGAATAGAAATCCTTAATGTCCCTACCTTAGTCCTTTTCTACATCTTCTAGCAACCTAAGAAATAGATGAGTTGGATTCTAACTGCCTAGTAGCTCCCAAGGGATTAGGCTACAGCTATATGTCACTAATCCCTCGAATTCAAACAAAAAATCCTGAGCTCCACATAAGCTGATGATAATCAGGAGAAATGACTAGTACTGGGTACAGGAAGGGGATGATCATATGTTGATTGAAATGACATTGAGGTAATTGTTTACAGCAACTAAGAATGCTAGAGGTTCCTGAAAGGATATGAAACATTGGACTCAAAAGAAACACAACATAGGTTGTCTCATCACTGCAACTAAAGACTCAAATACTGTAAATTACAGCATCTTCAGATAGACATGAGTGGTTGAGGAGGAAGGTGGAAAGTGACTATAATCCAATTATCTTCTTTGTTTTCAGATTAAGTCAGTCAGATTTATGTTCTGTTTCCTTAAGTAATCCTCATTGTTTGCAGAGACTGCATGTAAATTTTATAGCCTAGTTGGAGTGAGTGTTAATATTCTTAGTTCAGGTTGCTCTAAAAGTGAGCAGTGACATAAAGACAATTAAGACACTGTCTCATCATAGTCAGAAGTTGGAGTTCACAAAAAGTCTAAAAAGCCACAACATCAGTCAAGTCCGCTTAAACTATTAATTATACAAAGGCTAGGATGTTGTTCTCAGTACCATGAAATTACTGACCATTAAAGAATCCACATATTCTGACGACATACAAAGACAAATCCTAAACTTAGGAAACTAGATAGAGCATACTTTTAAATGACAAAAGTTACTCTCAGATTTTACAAGTAGGGAGAGAACATAGTTTTCTAATGGAAGAAAATAAATTGCATTAATTTTGATGGAATACAAAAGGTTTGAATCCTTTGAAAAATAATAATTAAATAGAAATTCAATTTACAGTATTCCACTCTAATATCAGTATAGGTGCCAGGTAGTTAACTAAGAAAAGGTCAATCAAATTACATTAAAAATGATTCTTCTAATTGAGTAAGAACCTCTAGATTAATCTCTTATTATCATATGTTTATTTACAAGTTTACTTATTAAGGAATATACTCAATGAGACATTTTTCATCAGTGAGACTGACAGCTCAAGAAAAGAGTAACGAATTTGCACTATCTCAGAACTCTTCAAGCCAAATTCTTAGGAAGATCATCGCAGAATCATTTTGGTTGGAAGGAACCTCAAGAATCATCAAGTTCCAACTCCTCTGCCACAGATACGATTGCATACCTTTAGAGCAAGCACTAAACGAGATGTCCCAGGGCCCCATCCAACCTGTCCTTACACAGCTCTAGGGACAGGGAATCCACAACCTCTCTGGGCAGCCTGTTCCAGCACCTTACCAAACTTTCTGAGTCAAAAAATTCCCCTTGACATCTAACCTAACCTAATCTAACCTAAATCTCCTCTGCTTAGTTTAAAAGCATTCCTCTTTGTCTTATTACCAACCTCCTGTGTAGAAAGTTGATTTCTCTCATGTTTATAAATTCTCTTTAAATACTGGAAGCTTGAAATGATGTCTCCCTGTACCTGGTCTGTTTTATGGATTACATACATTCTCAAAATTTATACAGCATTGCATTCTGATGTTTCATGCTAAAACATACTTCCCATTTACAAACGTTATTCTACTCTGGAGGACATGACAGTAAACTTCACCGATATTTTGTGTCACTGAATTGCTCACTGAATAGTAGAATGTGCTGGAACACAGGTTATATGAGAAGATCATTCTACCTACCTACAAAAGTAAGAAATACTTCTGAATTTTGAGACATGAGAAAATTACACATGAGCAGAAACAACTGCTTACTTTACAAGTTAGAGGTGGCAACATATTGTCTGGCTGAAGAACTTCAAGGAGTAAAACGTGCAAAAATGTGAAAACTGTAATCAATGGATGAACTACGAGACACTTACAGTGTATCACTAGAAAAAAACTGCACATGAGAATTCCTGAAAAATCTTTTGGAATTCATCAGATAAGAGTAGTTTCCTTTCATCAATATTTTTAAACAAAAATAGGAAGAGATCAAACTAATAAACTAGCTTGTCATTTAGATCTGGTGAACTGATGTCACAGAAGTGATGATAAAAAGTCAGAACATGACAAAGATAACTAAAGAAAATAGAAATGTTTCTTGTTTTTCATTATAACACAACACAAAAATGCATTTCACCTCTTTCTGTCTCTAACAAAGCCATAGAAACCAAAACATTTAACCTACAAGCTGTATCTATGAAAGGTACAGGGCTTGTTCCTATGCACTGAAGCAATCATTCCAGGGTTAAAAGGTATTCCACAAATAGAAAAGGTAACTACCATACATGGACAATGATCTTTTTCTCAAATGTCAGAGCTGTGAAAAGTTCAGTCCAGAGCCAGGCCAAGATGAAAGGAAAGCACATGAGGCATAGATGAGAAGAAAGATAAAAGGAGAATTGTGAACACTAATATGAGCAAAATTATCTCAGTAACTTTAAGATATTAAAGTGTGTGCCTGTATACACAAATTAAAGATTTAGCTAGGAAAAAAAAGTAACAGGACGAGACAGATAATAAAGTGGAGAAAATTTTGTATCATAAGTAAAAGCCGGGGAGAGGATGATATTGAAAGATATATTTTATTTTGAAAAGACATATAAGAAAAGTAAAAGAGTTGCCACAGCCTTGTTGGTAAAAGAGGATTTATTAGTCCCCATGAAAAGAGACTGGGGAGAAATGGCTAATCATGTTGAGTCATTATATACTGAGATTGGAGATGTTTCAGACAGTAAACTAAATGTTATAGTCCACCTGACCAAAAAGAACAACTGAACTGTGAAATGACTGAGCAAATAAAATGATACATGTTAAGAGTGGAGTGATGGTAAGTCAGCAACAACATAGGAAAAAACACGTAGTTATGGTGAAGTCTAATCATGTGACACCAGAGGCTAAAAGACAAGGATTTCAAGCTGCAATAGGTAAATTTGGATTAGAATAAGAACTTAAAATGTAATTATCATGCTGAAGAAATTGTATTTTTTTCTTTAAATCTCTCTCTCTCTTTTTAAACTACAGTTTGCTATTTCAGTATGGTTCTTTCCCCAGAAAAGACAACTCAGAGGACAGCACAGATTCTAATTCTCTTTTCCGAGTTTCCTGTTCTGGTTTAAAAGCTTGTGGGCTCATAATGATATTCAGATATGTCATACATAGATACTGTTACTTAAATATGTCATGAAATTAGCAGCTACTTTAAAGTTTTATTCTAATGCTCATAGTTCAAGAATTCTACGGAGCTAGAGACAGATTTGGATGCTTTAACAACAGATAAGTTATGTTTATTAAAAGACAGTTTGGAGAAAACTTATTTTTTTATTTACTGGAACTCAGGAAATTCCTAAACTCAGTGATCTGAATGTGTGCCCAAGAGCTTGGCCAAATCAGTCTTTCTACCCCCTTTTTATAGTCAGTCACTCAGTCTGTCTCTGCTCACTAGGTCAATAATACATTCTTGGACCCAAGCCAGGAATGCAGCTTGGAACGGATTAAGTTCATAGTCAGAACTACAGATCATCCATACAATCTCTGGATGCATAAAGCCTTACATGTGAATGGTCAGCCTGCTAGCTGCCATAAATTTGTAAATAAAAACCATGCAAATTCCTTCAGTTAGGTTAGAGAAGATGTAAGAGAGGATAAGACTTTTTTTTTTTTTCCCTTTTCTTTTGACAACAGACAATGGGATCCTAAGTAATTCATTGTCAGAAACTGTTTTAAGATAAAAGGATGCTGGCTTTATTCTTTACCTTTCTTTGCCGTCTTTTGCCTGCATGTAGTCTGTTTTGTCTCTGTTTTTATTGTCTGAATCCACCCTTATCATCAGTTAAACAGAGCAATGCAGCTAGTAGTAATATTTAACTCATAGAATCACTCAGGGTGGAAAAGACCTTAAGGATCATCGAGTTCAAACTCATGATTGATATATGTAAGGCAGAAATTTGTGTCTGACATTTCATTCTCTATATAGCTTGTGGTCATTCACAGAGAATGGATCTGCCATAAGAAGCAGCAACCATCTGGGGCCATAATGTTCTGATACATTCTGTCACTCAACAGAAAGCACTAAGGCATACAAAACTTGAAATCCCAGCACGTGATTAGAAGGATGATATTTACTATGTGCTGATGAACATTGAAATTTTGATGGTGTGGATAATGCCTCCAGGAATACATTAAATAACAAATTTTTTAGCTCAAAGCAAGGAACATTACAGAATCATAGAATCATAGAATCATAGAATCATAGAATCATAGAATCATAGAATCATAGAATCATAGAATCATAGAATCATAGAATCATAGAATCATAGAATCATAGAATCATAGAATCATAGAATCATAGAATCATAGAATCATAGAATCATAGAATCGGTTGGGTTGGAAGGTACCTTGAAGACATTAGTTTCCACAACCCTGTCTTGAGCCAGGTTGCCACCCACTGGATGAGGCTGCCCAGGACCCCATCCAGCCTGGTCACTTAACCCAGCAAAAAATTCTCAGGCAAAAAAAAAAAAAAAAACAAACCCAAAAACCAGCAAATAACAACCTGCCAGCCTAGCAGCCACAGTTATAGAGGTGCAGATTTGCCACATGTGGAAAAAGTAACAATTTAGAAAAATATACATTTAAGCTAATTACACACTGTAGCTTTTATACAAAATTGAGACTTTAAGGAGAAAAACAGTAGAACCATACCCAAATAAAAAGTCATGTTAATGCAAGAAAAGACATTGATACTACAGGTGCTGGCTAGAAATGTACATGATAGACATTAGAAGAAAATGTGAAATGTAAATTTTAAATAAATACAGAGAAAGAGATAGAGGTCACAGTGTATAAATCAAAAGGTTTTAATAACTGCATGACTTAGGCAAATGATCCACTGTAGTGAGCAACTCCAACTATTGGTATATCAAAGAAAATGTAAGATACAGTTCCTATTTCAGCTACGTTAATGGTTATTGAGAGCTGTTCACTAAATAGTCAAGTAAAATAACTGTCAATCTTAGGATTACCTGTAAAATGTTAAAGTCATTACTTGTGCTCATTCAGAACCAAACCCTTTCATTTCTCTTCACTGAAACAAGGGTTATATTTTTTGAATGAACATTCTATTACAATTTATAATTTCATTTAAGAATTTCAAGAGAAAAAAAATGGCGTTCATTATACACCAGCTCCAAACATTTAATGCAAGCTATAACTCTCTGATGTGAACATTTGAAAGTGAAAAAACTGAGGAATATTTGAATTTTGAATTTATTCCTATGCTAATGTTTTTGCTTTATTGATATGATTTAACAGGATTGAAAGTGCCATCTGAAGTATAAAAACATATGGGGGCTACAAAAAGGGCAAAAATCCTGAGCTCCATAAGCTCTTCAGAGCACTAGGAAAGAGAGTAGAAGAGAGGGGATTAGAGTAAGGCATAGGGGGAGGAAAAGGAGAGCAAAAAAAGCACAATTCACAATTTGATGGCTTTTTAAAGTGGGACTAGAATATGAAGAAAGAAACATGGAAGGATATTAGACATGACAGTCCCACAAAATTTTATTTATTACGATATGAACAGTTGATATGTGGGCTATAATTATAAGGACAGGTGAATTTCAGAGCTAGTATTTTATTAGGTCTGTGACCATCATGCACTTGCCCTTGCCTTACTCTAAACAGTACCACATACAGATTGTTCAGTGTTTGTTTATATTTAACTATTCAATGTTTTCTATTAAACACCAATTACAAAATAATTTTTCCTTAGTAAAAAACAGTTTTCCACAGATTCTTTGAGGAAAATACTGACTAGAATGGTAGCCTGAATTCCTCGATAATCTAAGAATGTCATCATAAAAGAATAAGAAATAAAAGTTACTTTGAATTGAAGAAAATACTATTGGTGACATCAGGACATCCTTGATTATGCCAGAAGTCCTAGAATAAGAAGTCAAAGTTAACAGTTTCAAAGACTCATTCTCATTTAAATTTCTACGATGGGCAGGGAGGAAGTTTCGTTTCGAAACAATAGGGAAAACAGTAACTACTTCTAACTCCAGAGCCTGGGAATAGATGTTATTATTATATGCTTATTGTTCAACTGAAAATCAGTTGTAAGTAAAACCAGCACGATAAAGATTTTTGTCTCAGATCAAACGCACTGCTGATTAGATCAAGAATCATAGAGTCCTCAGAATTGGAAAGGTCCTCTGAAGACCATCTAGTCCAACTCCCTGCAATGAACAGGAACATCCACAGCTAGATCAGGCTGTCCAGGTCCTGATACAGCCTCGCCTTGAAAGTCCCCAGTGTCAGGGAATCATCCACAACACTAGGCAACCTGTTCCAGTGCCTTACCACCCTCACTGTAAAAGATTTTTTTGTTTGTATCTAACCTAAATCTACCCTTCCTGAGCTTGAAGCTATTTCTCCTTGTTCTGTTGCCACAGACCTTCCTTAAGAGTCTGTCTCTTTTTCAGGGGAGACCTTATTGCTCTCTATCACTGGCTGAAGGGAAGTTGTAGGGAGCTGGAGGTCAGCTTCTTCTCTTGTGTAACTAGTGATAAAACTAGAGGGAATGGCTTCAAGCTGTGCCAGGGGAGATTTAGGCCGGGCATCCGGAAATACTGCTTTTCTGAAAGAGTGGTCAGGCGCTGGAATGGGCTGCCCAGGAAGGTGGTGGAGTCACCGACCCTGGGGGTGTTCAAGGAACATGGTTTAGTGAGAACTATTGGTAACAGGTGGATGGTTGGACTGGATGATCTTGTAGGTCTTTTCCAGCCTTGGTCTTTCTGTAATTCTGTAGGTCTTGTTTAGATATTGAAAGACTGCTATCCTATCAGGTCACCTTCTTTTCTCCAGACGGAACAGCTCCAGCTCTCTCAGCCTGTCTTCATAGGAGAGGTGTTCCATTCTGCGGATCATTTTTCTGGCCCTTCTCTGGATGTACTCCAACAGCAATGTGCTTTAACATAGTGGTTTCCAAAAATGTAAGTCCACAAGCAATTTCTGTGAAACTACAAGTCAAAAACTAAGGAGAATCCCAACGGTTTTCTACATATAGGCTAGGAACAAGCTGCTTTCTCTGTCAGTGTCTCAACTTTAGGCAGTTCTTTGGGATAACAGTACTGCAAAGGTGGTAGCTACATAAATCAATCACACTCACAGTTCTTACTGAGGACAGTCTTTCAGCCTATTTGGATGATTTTATCTTGTGCCTGCTTCTCCTTCCATCTAAATAGAGCTTTCATTTCTTTCTGAGATAATCCACCAGACTTTCTTTTCATAAAAACACTTCTTCAAAACCTGCTTATTTTCTGATGCTCACAAAGAGAGTTACCGGTTGTATAATCAATGGATATCAAGACAAGATGTTACAATCACAAAATAAACAAGAGAGTTAGGCAAAGTGGACTAAGATAACAAAAGAGAATAAATGGAAGGCTTACCCTTATGCTGGGCTCACCACAAAACACCAGAAGGAGGGATCTCCAGACAAGATCCTTCCCCCCTGGTAGCCAGCTCTTAAGTAGGTCTAGGAGTGATGGAGCCAGGCTCCACCCCTTCTGGCAGCACAGGTGAATTGCCTTCACCTGTGCTCCTCTGGCTGACTCAGTGCTCACCTCAGGTGATCAATCAGAGGTTCAGGCCATGACTCAGTAGTTCCCATACTCCAGTTAATCATTTCTTTTTAAATGCAGCTAGGCTTTTTTTTTTTTTTTTTTTTCTTCTGTGTTGCAAACTTCCTGAGTGGCCAAAATATCTTCTATGTATCAAACTATCTACCTTCATGTCATTGCTGTCTGAAATTAAATTTCAGATATAATATGATACATATCATCTACTCGTACTTAGACAAAAACAGCGAAACATTCCTAATTGCAAAATAAATAATAAGTACATTTCCTGGTAAAATGATTTTCCTTACATGTCAATACTTTTATTTATACTGACATACTTAAATATTTTGGTTAAAGTTGATGAATATAAGTTAGCAACAGAAACCTTTTGAAGTACTTCAGCGTTGTTGATTGCAAGGTTGCTTTCCTTGCTTTTCAAGCTCCCAGTCAAAAGACAGCAGCAAAGTGTAAAGTGTCTAGTTGTTTCTTTTAACAGACATCTGGGGCAGCTCTGCTCTGTCACCTTTCTGGTAAAGCACTTTTATTCACATTGAATCTGAATATCACTTATCTGAATATCTACAATGTCCCACATGTGAAACAAGGGCTCCAAACAAAAATTAACCTTTCTTAAAGAAATAGTCCTTTTGAAGAAATGTTCTAACACTGTTGATAGTAAGGGGAAGCGTAACTGGAAGTGTAGCTACAGTGATCAGAGAGCATGTATGTTCTCCATGACTTGAAGCACAAGTGTGTGGTAGAGTCTTCTTTAAACATTAGTGACAGAAGTCAGAAAGACTTGTTCTCACCTGTATATAACCCAGAAACCAAACCCTTTCTATTCAGATATGGATCTGGCCAAACTGATCTATGCTTTTATAATCCTATGCTTCGATCAATCCAATTTGCTCTTCCTTGGTCTGACCCAGATGCTACTCCATAACCTACAGATGGTTCATCATACTGTATCCCATCTGTTAAATAGAACACAATAATGAGAATACATCATACCAATATTCCTTACTTCCCCTTGGTTTCCACTCTAATCCTCAGCACAGCTGAAGATCCTGGTCCTTTCATTCGTCTGTGACTAAATAATCTAAGAGAAGACCTTTTCTTTCTGCTTCTTGTTGATGGGTTCAACAACAGAGATGTCATGACTGAAAAATGTCAGATTCAAACTTGAACGTATGAGACAGAAAACTCCTGACTTCAGAACTCATTTCTATTATGCATTATATTTTGCTCTGTTTTGTGAAGTTTAGATTGTGACAGAAACTGATCTCTTGTGTGTTGTTAAGCTACCAGTGGAATGACCAAAGCACTTCATTCCTGTGTGAAGTACAAACCATGTAGTTTGTAAGTAAATAATTAAGGCTGACAGGAGGAACAGTTCTATACTGAAGTGTTATTAATGTTGTATTAGTTTAGCATACTACACTTCAGCAGTATAATCTATACAATAAATACAGGAAAAAAAGTCTTATAAATCTGAATTACTGACAACATAGAATCATAGAATGCCCTGGGTTGAAAAGGACCACGATGATCATCTAGTTTCAACTTCCCTGTTATGTGCAGGGTTGCCAACCAACCATTAGACCAGATCGCCCAGAGTCACATCCAGGCTGGCCTTGAATGCTTCCAGGGATGGGGCATCCACAACATCCTTGGGCAGCCTGTTCCAGTGTGTCACCATCCTATGAGTGAAAAATGTCCTCCTAATGTATAACCTAAATCTCCCTTGTCTTAGTTTCAAAAAACTTCTTATTGTCCTATCACTATCCACCCATGTAAACAGTTATTCCCCCTCCTGTTTATACACTCCCTTCAAGTATTGGAAGGTCAAAATGAAGTTTCTCTGGAACCTTCTCTTCTCAAAGATAAACAAGCCTATTTCCCTCAACATTTCTTCATAGGAGAGGTGCTCCAGCCCTCTGATCATCTTAGTGGCCTTCCTCTTGACCACTTCCAAGAACTCTGTGTCTTTCTTGTGCTGGGGGCCCTATTATATTTGAAGAAAATCCTATGATTTTAAAATTTGAAAATTTTCAAAGCATATTATTACATGACATCACAGCAAGTTTGTCATTTAAATAGAAATAATGTTGTATATAGGTGGTCAACAGGTGGGAGAAAAGTACTATATTATAGAAACTCAGTGCAGTGCAAGAGAAATTTAATTATTTTACTCAGCAGAATAACAGCTACTACAACAACAATACACCTGGGCACTGAAAGTGTTGTTTGTCTCAGGGTTTAATTTTTTAGCAGAATGATGGTCATATTTCTCAGGAAAAGATGGATAATAGCAAAACCATTAGCCAGATTTCTTGGTGAAGTTTTTGTTTTCCTAAAATCAATTCTTATAATTTTTTTTAGTATTCAGTTCCATTTTGAATTCAAGCAAGAGTGTATCCCTTGAAATTTAGATAAGAAACATTTTCATGCATTATTGTATTTAATTGGTGATTGCAACTCTGCTTTACTTTATATTTGTTTCATTCTCTACTTTTGTGAAACAACTTGAAGAATAAGAAAAGACTAACAAATGCTCTAGAACCAATCAGTGTTACAAAACTAATAATAACACAATATGAGCATGCAAGCTTATGGAGTGCCTTTCATGTAGAAGTATCCCAAGGCACTTTGTAACAGAAACTCAATAAGGAGTGTAAAAGTGCTTTGTCAGATAGGATAAGCCAGGGGAAAAGGGGAAATTAATTATGCCTGGATTTAAATTTCTCAGCCAACACAGTGTTTAGAATGTTGGTCAGAAAAGACAGTCATTCCAATACCAGTATCCAGGGAACACAATAGACTATTTCATTCTTTAACTCTTGAGGAACATTCAATACTTCTTCCATAATAATATAGGTGTGAGTAATACGAATATGTTCATAGGCTACATTTTCAAAAGACAGCTCTTGTCCCTGTAGCTTCATTTTTCATGCACAAATAAATTCAAAGATGTCAATCACTTGACTCTCATGTCAGTAGTCATTTGACTGCTGAGATACACAATATGAAATTTTGTTTTGTAGAAATTGTTAACACCAAGTTAGCATCTAGACAATGACTTTTTGGATGATTAGTTCAGTGTTTTAAACTACTGTATTTTCTTTTCAGATGCATTTCATGCTACCGGCAGAAAAATCAATCCGTGACATAGTAGTTCTTAAATAACAGGTATTTCATACAGAGAAGGAAAATTGCTTAGGAAAACCTTTATTAATTGATAATGAATGAATTAAAAGCTTCTCTGATGTTGCAGAAACTTGCACATCCTCTATTTTTCAAACATTTTTCTCTGAGGAACACATGGACCATACTCATTTTTGGATGACTGCCTCTTTGGATTAATGCATCCTTCTGGTGTGTAAATTAGGAATGAACAGAGGAGAAAGGAGAAGCACTAAATCTCAGGAAACTGAAGCTATACAGAAAAATGAGGTTCACTGTAGAGCTGAATGAGTGACTCAACATGAATAATTTATCTGAGAAGTTAACCTACAATTGCACTTGTTCAAGATGTATGAAAAGATTACAATGTCCTCTTTTTTATTATAAAACAAAACTTTTAAATATTATATGCTCTGAAAGTAATGCTTCCTATTTATTTCCATGAAATGACAAAGATACAAAGAGCACAATAACGTATTTGATAGCTCAGATTCTCTGCTACAAATCACTACTTTTCAGCATACTCACCGCCATTATTTGTTTGTTGTCTATATATAGTAAGCATCAATTAATGTCAATAGGTGTAATTTTTTTTCTGCATGGAGGAATTCAGTGACACACCTTTGCTTCATCTGTACTTCCCTGACAGATGCCATTCTGTCTGACTGCCCCTTTGCTGCCAACTGTTGCATGGCAACAAAATGTAATGGGATACTGGCGGGAAGGTTCAACCTCTACTGCTATACCACCACCTTCCTCTTGACGTCTTGGGCCAACATAATAAAATGGGAGACATTACTGTCAGACCAGCCCTTGTATTTCTAAACTGCGAAGAAAACTTTTCTAAATATTTCATGCCCTATGTTAAGAGAGCGTGGCATTCTGACTGATCTAATAAATCATGTGAAGCTGGTTTTATTCCCCAAATGGAAGAATCCACAGATACATACTTCAGATACCTGCTATGCAGCTCAATTGTATGCGATGAAGACTGAGTATGCGAAGTTAAATTAATTTGAGCAAATCTTTTAACAGTTTTTTGGTAAAAATGTTTTTAGTATTTATGGTGCAGTATTTGTTTTTTGGATGGATAAGTCTGGGGATTAGCACCTACTGAAAATATTTCTCTTGAGAGGAATAACGAGTGAATTTGTATTGATGAAAATTTGTATTTAATTCCAAGTGCTTTTTCTGTCAAGATCGAGTCCTGAAAACATAGCAGTCTTTACATAATATTTTTCTTATGCTCTTGGACCAGTTATTATGAACTGATGCCCATATTAATAGGATTTAGATATTCAAACTTTACTAGGACGGTCTGTATGTATATCCTTGTAGAATCTGTAGTTTTGACAGAAATGCCATTCTTTGCACAAATTTGAAAAGTACTTTCTGCTATTTCTAAAATATGTTGAAACTGAGTAAGTACTTGATGAAAAATGAATATATTTAGAATTTTTACAGAAATAGACAAGAGACTATTGGTTTTATAAAAGCCATCCAATAAAAACCATATAGATGTTCATGGCTCTTGGAATGTTCAGATGCTAAAATGCTATATTTATTACAACAAAAACAAGACTGAAAACTGATCATAAGCCACAGGTTTTTTTGTTGTGTGCCTTGACATAGGCAAATTCTGCATCATTTTTGATTATGCTTGCATAATCACTGCTAACATTTTGCTTTTATTTTTGGTGTATTTTAAAAGTGTATCTGCATCAGAACACTCTTTTGTCAGAGCAAAGCTAAGCCACTGCATATTCTGGATTTTCTATTTGATAGCAATATCCTGGATACGGATTTATTGATAAAATCAGAAAGTAAAATTGGAAAAAATAAATAATATGAATTCTTACCTGAGCTCTTGAGCTATGGAGTCCACTTGAACTGTTAATAAAAGCAGAAGGAAAGAATGAATTAGTTTACATTTCCAGACTTGTGTTTTCTGCAATCTTGCACCTGCCTATCTGATGATTGAGAAACAGTCATCAAAACACAGGTGATTATTTCATGCTAACCACGGGATTCTAGCTACCAGTGGCAAATGTTAACTGAACATATAATTCTGTTATTTTAGGATGAATGAAACCTGAAACATAACCTTCAGTGGAAAAAACAAACAAACAAACAAACGAACATGAAAAATAATAAGAAAAAAATAAATAGAAAGAATGGCATGTGTTTGTTGAAAGCATAAGAAATCTCTGCTTTTTCTGAATTTTAATTCAATTTGGGAATGACGAAAGCTGTCCACACGAGTATAATGGCATAAGCCAACATAATTGGCATATTGGCAAAGCCAACAGGTGGTTCTCATGTTGCACAGGCAACTTTTGTGGTTTTTTTTTAGCTTCTGGGAAAACACTCAAGAGCTACTGGTTCATACATGTGTTTGTATGTGTATTAAAAGTATAAAGAAAATTCATAAATTTTAAAAGGATGTAATTATCTTCTTAAGTGAAAAGAGTATGCATATAAAATCCTGTTATCTCAGAGAGAGACTCTTTTAACAGAGAAGATATACTCTAATGTTGAGATTTGAATAACTTCCCTACTCAATATCTTTCGGATCCTGTAACATTAAGTTGTCTATTCTTATACTTCTGAAATATATGTTTTTACTTAGCTTTCAGAGAACATTTTTGAGGGATGCTTCAGAGACCTAATATTTTTATCATTTTTGTACTTATCCCCTCATCTATGGGCAGTGGATAGCATTCCATCTCATATTCTCTGCCATTTTCTCAGTGGAATCTGGAATGTTACACTCCTTTGGTCATTTGAATATAGAGAATTAAGCCAAACTACATTTTAATTTTTCACTCTGACTACAGCTTCAAGCTGAAGGCATGATATTAACAACCTAGAATTTCTGCGTTATGTCAGTTAATCAAACTAGTCCTTTTTTCACAATACCAATACTGCAAAACTCCCTTTAAAATCAGATTGGAAGATGGATGCTTTGTTCTTCTGAAAACAGTCACAAGCAAAAATGCTTGCAGGAAAGGCAAATCTTTGACATTTATTTTTATGTATCTCAATTTTTCAATCATTATCAAGAGTCACAAAAAGTGTTATTTATTAATATAAAAAGTTATTCTCCTGAAAGGACTGTATTGCTAGTCAATCATGTTTTCCAGATGTTGAGATCATTAAGTGCCTGTTTATCTCTCAGTATTGCATTTCCATCTGTTCCTTATAAAAAGAGAGGAATAGCTGGGAAATACAACTCTGACATAACTTTGCAGAATCAAACACAAGTACCAGTTCTTTAAAAAAGCACAGGGTTCTCCTGCATTGCATACATCTGCACTTTTTGATTAAGGTAAATTTACTTCTGAAGCATTTACACGGGTAATTTACTGATAGCTAATGGCAATAGGCAGAAAAACATTCAGTTGGCTGAGACAAAGTTTGATATGTTATTTTGAAAGAATCCATTCAATATTGTCTTGCTCTACTCCCTATGGAAAATATATGTTTGCATAATAAAACACATAACCTTTATTTCCTTTTGCAATCGCTCAAAGAAAATAGTATACAGTAGAGTTGCTTTTTTTTTTTTTTTCTGCTTTTCTTTAAGCCATAGCTAATAACATGCCTCTTAATGTCAGCAGTCTGTGTCCTACATTGATTAAAAAAGCAACCCAAAGGAAGCTACACACTCTCTTACTGCACATTAGAGACTATGCACAGAACTATCGTATTTCATGGTGTGCTGGGCACAGGGTCATGGAATGTGCTTGCTAACTCACCCTTGGTTCCTTTTGAGCGTGTGCGCAGCTTTTTATTTTCCCCATCTGCATCCATCTGTAATATTAACACAAAGTCTTTAATTCATTCCTTTTGCCATTGAGAAAAAAAATCTCCAATGCTTTTTTTTTTTTTCACATTTCCAAAGGCTAGACAGTAATAGAAAGAAGAATAATCATGCCTTATTAATCTTGTCAAAGAGATAAAAAGCCATCTGTGAATATCTAGTAAATACCTAGGAGATACCTTTAATGGCACAGATTTGTTTAATAAAGTGATGGTAATGAGTGACTCTTTAGGTTTAATGACAAGGTCTACAGGTGTTAGCTGAAGGTATAAGGTTAGAAATGGCAATGTTGTGTGAGTGCTGCTTTCAACATTCACCTCCTGGAAGAAAAGGTTCCAGAAACAGTAGTGCCTACAGGCATCCTACATAACTGTTGTAACTGAAGCATATCAGAAGAGCTGCAATGGAACCTGTGTCTGACAAGTTCATTTTAGAGCACGAAACACTCTTGCCTGAATGCTGACTACAGCACATGTCCAGTTTGGAACACTTCATCACTTAATCAAATCTCAAATCTTGTAGAACTTCTAATGTGTATAAGCCTTTGGAGGAACATAAGATCAGGTTTGTATTTTACATAAAAAAAAAAAATTAAAAGAAAAAAAGAAAAAGAAGATAAGCTGCTGCCATCAGATTTCTAACTGAAATAAGAGAGGCCTTGCAAGAATGGCTGTTCAAATGACACTTTTGGCTACAGCTAAACTAGCAATGGAAATATGTACCTTCTGGTCTTGGATCTGGCCCAGATCCATAATTGTGGGGGCAGGTTTTCAATCCATGGATTTTATTACAAACCCCTGAAATTCAAAGGGATTAAGATTTCATGAAGAGCTGCAGTGGTATGCAGCAGATTGTTTAACCATGTAATGTTGAGCATGTCCAGGGAGGTGTGTGGAAGAATCTGTCATGAGGAATTTTTGCCTAGGCAAAACAGCAGAAACTCTGTAATTCTTCTTAATATTATGGTAGCATCTTACTACCTATCTTTGTTTTTAATTGTAGTTTCCCTGTTTGTGAAATGGTAATGATCCAACATTCTGCAGATCAATATGCAGGAACAACTGCATGGATCAGCATCTGATTTATGTAACTCTTTCAGGCAATAGGTAACTAGATTCTGTGGGTACCAGAAGTTCTCTATGCCCAACATCTACAAATTTTTTCCTGCAAAAGGTGACAAAATGAAAAGCTGTGTTGATAGACTCTTTCCATTATTTCACTCTTTTTTTTTTTCTTTTTTCTTTTTTTTTCCCTGAGGATCAGCAGTACTGATTTGCCCCACAGACGGAAGATGCAAGAAGCTGTTTATACCTTTTTCTATTCATAGAGTTTGAAGATCTGATGATGCTCTGTTTTTAGTTTTACATGACTCAGACAACTGAGATGTCCTGAAGGTCTGAATCTGAATGAGCATTGCAGAATATGACAAGTTTGACCTGAGAATGAAAGAATAAAGTCAGCCTTGATAGTGGTTAAAAAACATTTCTCTATTTTCCCTTTTTTTTTTTTCCTTTTCTCTGTTGCATGTGGTTTTGCATCATATATAACAACAGGAATCAAAATACCTATTTGTAGGAGAGAACACAAGTATATGAAAAGGCTATTCATGTACTTGAAGAAGTCTAATTTTAGAACCCAGGTTAATGATATCTGAAATAAAAGTATAAATTGATTGGAATTCATCTCAAACCCAGGTAATGTTATCTTTTCTCTGTTTAAATTTACATCTGTTGTTGATTATTAGCAGGGAAGTAACACAAGTGGCTTGTGTTTACGTAGTAATGCTGCTGGCAGCCTTTGCTTGTCACTATCCTTAAAACCTGGAGAGCGAGTTTTAGCAATGCGACTGCAATGGTAATGGGAAACATGGCTCTGTTCTCTGATGCTGAGTTGTGATTGAAGGCACTGACCTGCCATAGACTTATAATAGGGGAGCAGGTGTGGCAATGATGGACTTTAATTTCCTTTAATAAACCTTTTATGTGCCACACTTTTACTGCCATTCTATGCTCTCCAAGGTCCTGCACATAATAGGTTCATTACTTTTGATTACTATAGTCTATTGAGACAAACAACTCCAGAACACACTATATATTATGTTCAGTTAAACCAATATAGACTATTTATCCACTGTGCATTATTTCACCTGCAACTCTACAGACAAAATTAACAACAGCTCCTGTAAGCTAAAACTATTAAAACCACTGGTACTCCTTTGTCATCATTTCATAATAAATACTACACCAATCACAGTGCTGCTCTTTTAATTATGAAACAGAAAGTGTCCACTGCTTCTACTGAACAGCAGTTACTTTGTTCTAAATAGCATGTTACACTGTGATGAATATTTAAAAACTGCACAATGAGTGAAAACCAACAGTAAAATCAATGTAGGTGATTTTTCTATTGATTTTCTTTCCTTGCAATAATTTGAAATTATGAGAGATGTTTAATCAACTCAACTCTGAAATTTATTGTGCTGTTTAGCCCACTGCAAGCCACATATTAAAAGAATCATCATGAATACACTGTATAAAGACAACTTACTAAAGTCCCATGCATCATTAGCTTTAAATCTATAGAAAAGTAACTGAATACGGTGTTTAAAAACTAAAAAAAAAAAAAGAAAAGAAAAGAATTAAGATTCTGCCTTATTATTTTCATCTGCATAGTGATTGTTTTACATGAAATTACAGCCATAGGCAGTCAGCAAGAAGTACTCAAACTTTTAAAACATCCTTGGAATAATGAAAGTGTTAAACTAAATAAGAAATTCTGCCTGACTATTTTTATGAGGCAATTTCTATCAGGATTTGAATTTCAGATACGTATCTTATTACTGCTGCATACTGGAAAGACTGGATGGACTCTGGATGATGCTTCATGCTCCCAAATTCAAGGATGGTCGGCCCTCCCTACCAGTACACATGTCGTCTTAAGACAAACAGATAAGAGATAGCTAGTTCTTCTCTGTATAAAATCCATACATGATGTCCTCCTGTAAATGTTTTTCTCCATCAGGATAATATCTAAATGATGGCCAGGAATTTTTTACTCTGAGCTGCATTCCCATATGTTTTAGTGGCAAGATTCACAAGTAGAAATATATCTAATAGTGATGAGTAGTAATTCTAAGCATAGTGAAACTAATTCCACTAAATCTTATAGCTAGATTCTATGATCTTATTAGCAGATTGTCTGATATGACAGGATTAAAATTCATCTAAGCACTTTCCTTTCAAATTGAGTTGAAACTGATTAATGGACTCAAAAAGAATTAGTGAGAGATAATAGTCAGAAACACAGAGACAAAAAGAGAGTTAGCAGATACACAGTCCCAAGTCATTAAGAAAGTCATCTAAGAAATAAATACCTGCCTCAGAGTTCCTTCAGTTATGCCATATTCCCATGATTTAGAAATGTACTGTAGATGTTAACGTTGAATGCTTTTCCTGAATGCATGTCCCAACAAATGTCAGTCTTTATGAATGCTTTCTGTTTGATTTTGTGAATTTCATTGTGATACTCCCTCTCTTCTTCCTTCATTTGTGGTTGAGACAGAAGGCTAAGGCAGTAACTAGACCCTAGTAAATGGATTGGAGTCACGAAATCACAAATTCTGCTCAAATTCTCTCTTACATGTAAGTAAGAGCATTTTCTAATTTCTGCTCTGCTCTCTGAACAAGCGTGAATGATTTCACGTAAGCGCATTTCATGTTCCTGGAGTGGTCACTTTCCTTTTGTGTAACTAAATCACCAGTTTATTTAGAGGTAAGATATAAAAAGTTTTCCTGGGATTTTCCAACAAAATGTTTTCAAAATGAAACATGGGAAGCAACTTCTCAGTGACAAAACTTTGCTGATTTTGAGAGTTGTGAAAAGAAGAATAGTTTTTCTCTTCTTTTCATTATTTGTAATCTACATGCGTTCGTATAGAGAAAACATTTACGTCTGACTAATGAACTTAGCTGGAAAAAGAATGATGCCTTTTAAGGCACACAATTCCATCCTTAATTCTGAAACACAAGCCACAGACTTCAAAATTGACGTCAGACACTGCTTTGTACTGCAAAGATCTCTATATGCTACTTGTTCCCCAAGGTGACATGACATAGCATGTGTCTCTTGTGACAACACGTAATATCATTACAGCAATATTTTTCAACGCTGTTAGTAGCCACATTTTACTATTTCTTTTCAACAAGTTATTTAAGAATCTAACATACAAAAACAAAATACTGACATTAAGGTTTTTTGTTTTGTTTTGTTTTGTTTTGTTTTTAAATAGTATCATAATGGAAAGGATTTCCTACATCCTACTTCCTACATCTGGAAGTACAGAGTAGCATTCGGTTGTTTGTGCATGTATGTGTACTAAGTGTATCTTTCTGTCTCTCTAAAATAGCTTTTATTTTTTTTTAATATTAAGAATTCACTGATGACTGATAGTGAAAATTACAGAGCAAGAAGAAAATGGAAAGCACAAGTATAGCAACTTTTAGAGAAAGCTCCTACCTTCTGATTATTGGAAGTATAAAAAAAAAAAGTAAAAGATGTGAAGACACAATTTTCAGGAACATTATTTGCATTGTGGCTTAAAGTTGCTTATTCTTTTCTTTTAATCACAAGTTGATTTACAGGAAGGAGAAAAAAAAGCAAGTGTTCTTTAAGACTGCTACTGAAAACAAACCTTGTTATTTGATATTGACGAATCATACTTAAGTAGTCATCCCATCTTTATTTTTGAAACTTTTGCTTCAGTTTACACAATGCTATTCTTCATTTCTATCAGAGAAAGTTGAATGGCATGGAAATAACTAGTTCACATGTGTTTGTTTCTTGTGAAATAAAATGAGCAAGTACATCCATTGAGTGCAAACCATAAAGTATAACATAAATAATCAACAACTGGCTGTGGGTTGTACATAATTTTGAAATGTAGATAATGTTTTAATGTTAAAATCACCACTTGAAAATGTTCAGTGGCAAAATAAACCTTAAGTCAGGGACAAGCTTGAATAACTTTGTAACAAGGATGATTTATTTTGATTCTCACTTCTGATTTCTGAGTTGTCACTGCTGTTGTATACTTCATCCATGCAACTTTGCACAACTGGCAGTGCTGAATATAAACCAAAGCCATATGTTTATGTCCTTTTGCCAAACGACTACAGCAAATAGTTCTATTATTCCCTTAGGTAACCAATGTGTGCCAAGTATTTCTATTAGTCTGCTTTACCAAGGCTTTAGAGGGCAGAGATACAGCTTTATGAAATTAGGGGCAACTGCTAGCTTTTTAAATTTACAGAAAAATTATAAAGTACACCATGGTAAAATGCAGCTTGGCATAAGATGATCCTAGTTTCTGGGGGCTTGTTTCCTCTACTTTTATTTCCATGTACTTTAATGTCTTGTCACTATCTCCTGGGCTACTGTGTACTAAATATCATTTTTCTTCCTACTGAAGAAAGACTGTGTCAATATTCAAACAGAAAGAAAAAAAAAAGTGTTGCCTTGACATCTAAAGACCTTTCAGTAAATGTACAGTAACAAAAGTAAATCAATATCCATTCATTAAAAAAAAAAATAAATTCACAAATAAGCTATTCTTCAGATTGAATTTAAGCAATGCATTATGAAATACATTCTTACTTTTGAAGTCATATAGATTAAAATATATTTGTGTTCTTGTTGGCATTTAATTTTAAGAAACATAGTTCAGAAATGAAAAAAATAGAATTTCTACATATTTACAGAAGTTTCCATCTTTTTGAATAGTTCATTATTTTTATACCTGATTTTTAAGATTTCTGTTCTTAAAACAGCAGATACTATAAAAGAAATATAGTCATATTGCACAAAACACTACAAAGTAATCTAATACTTTTATGGAGATGCATTTTGATTCAGATTCATTCTTTTAAAGAAGTTATCCCACCTTTGTGTGTTTCTGGGTGACAATATGTGCAGATTCTAAAGGACCAGGTTCACTCTTCCCAAGACGTCTTGCCCAATTTAACAGATAATCCTGAAATTCATTCTCTGAAAAAGAAAATATAACCAAAAACCAGCTATACTAAAGAAAACATAGATGGAAGAGGACACTTTTTATATTAGGCAAAGAATCATTTTTTTCTTTTTTTCTTTTTTTTTTAATTATCATTTTTTCATGAAAAATGTGGCATAGGCACATGATGTTTTTAAAAAGTAGAAATAATTTCTTGTGTTACTTTTAAAATATGGTCTGCCCTCTCCAATAGTTTATCACATAGACCTTAAGTTTTTCTTAAAACACATACAGAAAAGCACAGTTTTTATGTAAAAATCCAAAGTCAAATATGATTTAGCACATGGTATGAAATAAACGATAAGCAGTCTAAAATATTTCAGTAATGATGTAAATAAAATCATTGAATTTTTTAGAATCTATTTATGTATTTTGCTTTGAATATCCATGCTCAAACTTGGTCAGTCTGACCACATTCTCACTGTAACCAAATACGAGATGTCTTTGATTTTTTTCCACTCTTAATATTTATTATTTTCTGTAAGGAAACTCATGCTAAACCAACAATAATGATGAGAGAGAATTGAAATTTTTATCTGAGTGTACAATACTGATAACCTTGCATTCAGAAATAAGGAATAACCACACCATTCAAACACCTAAAGAAAGTTGAATGCACTTGCAACTTGATCAGATCTGTCTGTGATTAGTTATTACACAGAGAATATACATATCTCTCCTGCCATCAATAATCAAATTATAAAATTTTACTTTCACTTGCAATTTTTATGGGTAGCTTTCAAACAGTATACAGTGTATTTAGTAAGACTTATCTAATTCATTCTATCTATTCTACTTAATGAGAAAGTTTGCAGATAAATTTCTGGAACTTCGAGGTGAAACTTAACTATTTCTTTAATTGTACCCAATGAAGTTTTTCCAATAAAACTTGTAATTCTGCATTTCTGAAATTGGAAAGCCTCACTTTAAATGGATTCTCAGGCAGGCAACATCTTAGTGAGTAACTAAATTCAGCTTGAGTCCCAATAGATAGAATATTATTTGAATCCCATCAATAACTTTTAATTAAAATAAATAGGCTTTTACAAAGTAGCAAAACAGACAGCAGATGCAACATGATGAAGAGGGAAGAAAAAAAAACAGAGCAAAACAGCCTAGTACTGAGAAGATTTTTAAAGCTGTTTTTAGCCAATATGTTTCTGGAAAATGATGCTGCTTACCCTCAAAGCCTTCTTTCCCCATTATTTTTTTTCAACATTTGCAAGAAAAATAAGGAAAAAAAAGGAACACAAAAGGAATATTAAAGCTATCACTATCTACCTGTCTTGTCTTGTTCTTATTCAAAACACACTAACCCTAAAACAAAAGATCTCTTAAGAATAGCTACAATAGTGAACAAATCACTTCCTAAGCCTAAAACTTAACAGGTTTTGGTCAAAAATCCTATCATGCTATGCATTTATTAGCAATATATTTTTCATTTATTTTCTCAAAGATTGCCAATAAAGAACTAAATCACATAAGGGAGTAGCTGTAAACCCTTTGAGTTCCCTAATGTCAAACTCATTAGCATCCGAATAACCACACAGCAGCACATCATCTGCACAATTGCAATTTTTTACTACTTTTAATAGCGTTTCTCAAAGGGCTCATTTTCAACTTTCTTCAGTGGTTTGTTGGTTCTCTGGGGAAAAGGAGCTTCCTGACGCTCACAGCTTCCACTCAACAACCAGGCCGTTTGCTGTCAGAAGCATCAGCCCTCTGCCCTAACCCCATCTGCTGTCTCTCATCCTAAGGGAGCGAGAGTTAAGACAGCACAGCTGAGATCCACTTGGAAAAGTACACAACAGGAAAATACACAGAACTTTTTGCATTTAACTTTACATAATAAACTAATACAAAGAAAGCTCTCTTTTTAAGTCTGGGATAGGTCAGGGCTAGAGAGGAGGGTTTAAAATTGTGCTGGAAAACTACATGCAAAAGTGCCATTTGCTCTTTTACTCCCATCTGTCTTGTCTGTAACATCATCAGCTATCTTTGAAAAGTGAAGCATTATAGTAGGAGAAAAGCAAGACTTCATATAAAGCAAAAAAATTTGACCTCTCTTATGTGTTTAACTAAAGCAGAAGTTACTGGTTAGTAAGTTTGCTATTTTCTCTTTCTTTCACATAACAGGGTGCTGGCAACCATACAGCCGATTCGTGGGTGAGTACCCAGATTTTAAGATACAGTGTTTCATAAAAATTCTAATACAATATCATACATCTGTCATGTTATAAAAGGTTGTGTTGGATTATTCTGTGTCATGGGATGTGACATACCCCAAATGGAATACAAACTGTGTGTCATCCCTGTCCACAAGCCAAGAAGCTGCATACTTTTCAAATACAATGCAGGGATCTGATGCTTCAGGTATCAAACAAATTAATTTTGGAAAAGTTGGTTCTGATTTACATCTAAATCTTATACAACATATCATTGAAAAATGCTTTTTTAAAGTATATTTTATCCATTAAAAAATTGAACATGTGATGAATTTTGAGGTATAGCAAAGAATGGAGAAGGAAGAGCAATGCAGTGGGTGCAATGAGGACTGGAAAATGAAGATCTCACCCTCAAGATGTCACAGAAATCATCTATCTAGTCTACTGAAAGCTTTGATGATAGGACTGTTGATGGTTTTCATACAGAAATAATTCATGTCAATCAATGTTCTTTGGAGGGATCCTTCCCCTTAGGACTATACATATATTGATGTAGGCCCAACCTTTTCGTAATGTGCAAGAATTCTTTTACCTATTTTAATAAATAGGGAAAGAAAGAAAAATACCTGTGATTTACAGATGATAACTGTTGCCTATTCTTCAACTCTTATGCAGATTGAGAGAATGTCTCCCTCTACTTCAAGGAGCACCTCACTTAAACCAGAATGATAAACTTCATAAACCCACAAAAATCGAATCAATGAGTTCTTTGATTTGTTAATGTAATGATTCAGTGAAATCACTTGGAATCTATGCAGTTCATTCTTTGGCTTATAGCTATTTCTAGTGCAATGTGACCAGTGTACTGATTCTGAAGTGTTAGCCTACTATGATCCGTGAGTCATACCAGGATACTGATGTGAATCACCATTTAGGTCCTGATCCTCACTGTCACATATGTGTGAGAAATCC